>NC_073637.1:21997500-24497500 GCF_029407905.1 Bubalus kerabau | reverse complement strand
TAAAGAAAAGAAGAAGGAAAAAAGAGAAGAAAAAAAAAACAAACAAACAACGTCACAAAAATTATAAAGAAAATATAGGTATAAAATTGATAACAAATACCAAAAAGCAAAAGTTAAAAATCTAGAGTAGAGTTTGGAATTTCAAAAATACAATGTTAAAAAAAGAAGAAGAAAAATAAAGAGAGAAAAAAAAGAAAAAACAAACAAAGTCACAAAAATTATAAAGAAAATATAGGTACAAAATTGATAACAAATACCAAAAAGCATAAATTAAAAATCTAGAGTAGAGTTTGGAATTTCAGGTATACAATGTTATACAAAAGAAGAAGAGAAAGAAAGAGAGAGAAAAAAGAAGTCACAAAAATTATTAAAAAAAAAAGGTACAAAATTGATAACAAATACCAAAAAGCTAAAATTAAAAATCTAGAGTAGAGTTTGGAATTTCAAAAATACAATGTTAAAGAAAAGAAGAAAAAAAAAAAAGGTCAAAAAAATTATAAAAAATATATATATGTGAAGTTTGCTTTAAAAAAAATAGGGTCTTTTTTTTTTTGCAAAGTAATAGTAGGTTATAAAAGTGAAAATTAAAGGAATAATATAAGACTTAAAATTTTTTTTAATTAAAAAAAAAAGAAAGAAAGAATGATCATAAAAATAGTAAAAATGTATCTAGGACTTTCTCTGGTTTTGTTGTGGGTATTGTGGGTTCAGTTCATTTTCAGCTAGTTCCTTGGTCCGACTTATATTTCTCAAGATCTATAGGCTCCTTCCTATGTAGACAGTACTAACCACAGGGTTTTAATCTATTGCCTGTAGCTTCCAAGGCGGTTCCCTCTGTTATAGCTTCTGTATGCTGGTCTCTTCAGTGTCTGGTTTCCACCCTGACACAAAGGGGACGGTGGAGGACACTTTTTTTTTTTTTTTAGGCTCACTTGTTCAGTCACGCTGTGGGGAGGGAGGGACGCTGAAAACAAATAACACTGGCGTGTGCTCACAGTGCCTCAGTCACACTGGGTCTGCCCACCCCCCCCACCCCCTCCCCACCCCCCACCCCCCCCCCCCCCCCTTCACAGCGCATGTAGCCTCCCTGCCCACGCTGCTCAGGCTCTAGGTTGCTCCACCGGGAACCATCCGTGGTCGGCCCTGGGCTGCCTGCACTTCCCAGGTCCAAGCCGCTCAGGTTCAGGCACTTGGGTAGTCCTCAGAGGCGCAGACTCTCGGTTGGGCCTGCGTTCTGTGACCTTCCCAGGTCCGAGCAGCTCAGGTGATGAGGTGTTTGGCGAGCACAATTGCTGCGACTTTTCGCCTCCCCGCCGCTCGGTTATCTAGGTGTACAGCCGGCACACCTTCTCAGGCAGATGTTGACCGTCCAGACCCCCAAGAAGTCTTAGTTAGCAAAGAAGCCTGCTTACAGTTTTATAGATAGTGTCTCTCTGGGGCTGCGATGGCCCCCTTCCGGCTCTGGCTGCCTGTCACCGGAGGGGGATGGTCTGCAGCCGGCTATCTCTGTTCAGTCCTTTGTTCCGTGCGTGGGCCTGGTGGTGTCCTAGGTTAGGGCTGGCTTTTCGCGTGGTAGATATCCCACAGTC
This sequence comes from Bubalus kerabau, assembly GCF_029407905.1. Taxonomy (NCBI): domain Eukaryota; kingdom Metazoa; phylum Chordata; class Mammalia; order Artiodactyla; family Bovidae; genus Bubalus; species Bubalus kerabau. The sequence goes on along the minus strand of NC_073637.1, from coordinate 24,495,911 downwards.
TGGTTTGCTAGCCCAAATTATTTTGCTCAGATAGGGCTAGGGGTATTCAGGCCAGATCCTTACTCTAAGCGATGCAGCCTGCACCGTGCCTCCCTGCCCAGCCCCTGCTTGCTAGTGGTGTGTGCAGGCGTCTGCGCTGCTTCTCTGCTGGGGGAGTTACCATAGGGCTCGTAATCTGTGGGTTTTAATTGTTTATTTATTTTTCCTCCCTGTTATGTTGCCCTCTGTGCTTCCAAGGCTCGGCACAGATTTGGCAGTGATAAGGTTTCCTGGTGTTTGGAAACTTCTCTCTTTTTAAGACTCCCTTCCCGGGATGGAACTCCATCCCTCCCTCTTTTGTCTCTTTTTTTGTCTTTTATATTTTTTCCTACCTCCTTTCGAAGACTTGGGTTGCTTTTCTGGGTGCCTGATGTCCTCTGCTGGCATTCAGAAGTTGTTCTGTGGAATTTACTCGGTGTTTAAATGTTCTTTTGATGAATTTGTGGGGGAGAAAGTGTTCTCCCCGTCCTACTCCTCCGCCATCTTAGCTCCTCCCCAATATACATGCTTCAGCGCTATTCTCTCAAATCATCTCACCCTTGTCTTGTCCCACAGAGTACAAAAGTCTGTTCTGTATATCTATGTCTCTTTTGCTGCCTCTTAAATAGGGTCATCATTACCATCTTTCTAAATTCCATATATATGCGTTAATACACTGTATTGGTGTTTTTCTTTCTGACTTACTTCGCTCTGTATAGTAGGCTGCAGTTTCATCCACCTCATTAGAACTGATTCAAATGTATACTTTTTAATGGCTGAGTAATACTCCATTGTGTGTATGTACCACAGCTTTCTTATCCATTCATCTGCCGATGGACATCTAGGTTGCTTCCATGTCCTGGCTATTGTAAACAGTGCTGTGATGAACATTGGGGTACACCTGTCTCTTTCGATTCTGGTTTCCTTGGTGTGTATGCCCAGCAGTGGGATTGCTGGATCATAAGGCAGTTCTATTTCCAGTTTTCTAAGGAATCTCCATAGTGGCTGTACTAGTTTGCATTCCCACCAACAGTGTAAGAGGGTTCCTTTTTCTCTGCACCCTGTCCAGCATTTATTGTTTGTAGACTTTTTGATAGCAGCCATTCTGACTGGTGTGAGATGGTACCTCACAGTGGTTTTGATTTGCATTTCTCTGATAATAAGTGATGTTGAGCATCTTTTCGTGTGTTTGTTAGCCATCTGTATGAGAAGACTTCATGTTGTATGATTGCATTTCTATGAATTCTCTAGAACAGGAAAATCTGTGGAGGTATAAAGTCAATTGCTTTCGATTTCAGAGACAGGAGAATAGTGATCTGGTGAGTGACTGCGGTTGCTTATGGGTTTTCTCTTGGGGTTATGAAACTGTTCTCAAATCAGAGTGTGGGGATGGTTGTACAACTCTGAGAATACACTGAACACCACAAACTGTATACTTACAACAAGTGAATTGTACAGACTGTGAATTCATCTTCAAAAAGCTCTTTTAACAAAAAGGCAAAAAAAAAAAAAAAAAGGCAAAAGGTGAAGATAATTTACATAGATCCACAGTCTCTACAAATAGCTTGCAACAAGATGCTAAGAAATTTTAATTAAAAGATATTAAACACTACATGGCAGACATAGATATCCGTGATTTGGGGTGTGTAATAATGATTTGTAACAACTGAAATTTACTGATTACTGTGTCCTGCTGGGCACTGAGCTATAAATTAGACAGTTTTAAAAGTCCTTTGTCGGCATGGATCAAGAGAATCCCATTTCTCAGAATTTGTCATAAGGAAGTACGATAGCTTTGGTTGGAAAAAAGAAGAAACAAAGGTAAAAATGTGTTTGTTACAGCATTTCTTATAATAGTAAAAGCTTAGAAGCTATTTAAATGTCTAACAATAGTGAAGTGCTTCATCTATGGTAAATGCAATGGTAGATTTTATATACATAATATTTAATCAATAAAAATTATAATTCAGAAAGCTAGCCTCTTGTTTAAATAAGGGGCTACAAAATTACTAGTGTGTTACACTATTAATAGCAAACATTTATTCAGTATTTCTGGTATTGCATTAAACACTTTCCATAGATTAATTCATTTAATCCTCATGGTAATCTTTTGAGGTAATGGATATTCACACACATAGCAGTTAAGTAACTTGTAGACATCACCATGTTAGTAAGAGGAATATCAACATTTGAATCTTGGCCATAGAACACCTCAGACCATGTCCTAGCTATGTGGCTGGACCACCTTTCCAGCACAGTATCATCTCCATGGATACAGACAAGGACTGGAAAAGATATTCCAAGCAGAAATACCTAACTTAATGGCAGGATAAGGAATAAATTTTTTCACTCTAATTTTTAAATTTTCTTATGTTCATATCTTAGATTAAACCAGTCAATACTAAAAAAAAAATCAGTTCTGAATATTCATTGGAAGGACTGATGCTGAAGCTGAACCTCCAATACTTTGGCCACCTGAGGCAAAGAACTAACTCATTAGAAAAGACCCTGATGCTGGGAAAGATTGAAGGCAGGAGAAGGGGATGAAAAAGGATGAGATGGTTGGTTGGCATCACCGACTCGATGGACATGAGTTTGAGCTGGTTATGGACAGGGAAGCCTGGTGTGCTGCAGTCCGTGGGGTCGCAAAGAGTCAGACACGACTGAGTGACTGAACTGAAGTGAAGGTTCATATGGGCTTCCCTGGTGGCTCAGACAGTAAAGAATCTGCCTGAAATGCAGGAGACCCAGGTTGAATCCCTGGGCTGGGAAGATCCCCTGGAGAAGGGAATGGCTACCCACTCCAGTATTCTTGCCTGGAGAATTCCATGCATAAAGGAGCCTGGCAGGCTATATTTTGTTGGCTTTATACAAATAAAAATCGGGTAGAAACAAAAATCTTATATTCCTGTCATTATTCTTGCTTCACAGCTCCCTCAAGATAAAAGATTTCATGTTTACCAAGTAAATAAAATGCAAACACAATACCAAAACAAAAAAAATCTTCTCTATTCCATCCTAGAGAACGCATATTGTAATGTGTCTTAGTAAGAAAGTTATACCAATTTTACCTTGACTTTATCTGCACTGTTGGGGTTAAACAGCTGGTGTTTCCCAGATCCCAAAATAATAGGGCCTGAGCATCTTGTTTCTCCAAAAACATAAAGGGATACTGTTGCCTTGGCACTGGCATTCTCAAGATCCCTAGTGACAATAGTCACCTTCAAATCTCCTTCTGCAAAGGAAAAAGGAAATCATATGCAATTATGGAAGAAGGCCATACTGATGTTAGGAAATGAGGAATTCTACATAATAGTTCTGAAATGAATCATTTGTGAAATCAAGTGTTAAAATCATTGCTGATCATGGACTCCCTTTTAGAAGGTAGCCCATGGAAAAGTTTTAGCACAATTGTAGCATTTTAATGAGCTTCCTAGGTGGCTTCCTAGGTGGCTCAGCAGTAAAGAATCTACCTGCCAATGTGGGAGATGCAAGAGATGTAGCTTCAATCCCTGGGTAGTGAAGATCCCCTGGAGCAGGAAATGGCAACCCACTCCAGTATTCTTGCCTGGAGAATGCCATGGACAGAGGAGCCTGGCAGGCTACAGTCCATGGGGTTGCAAAGAGTCAGACACAACAGCAAGCATGCAGAGCACAGCACAGCACAGCATTTTAACGACAAAGCAAATATGCAGTGTGCTTTTCAAGCCAAGAGATATTTTGAAGGGATTTAATGCTAGGTGCTTGGCTGGAAGACTGAGGAGTGCCTAAATAGTTAGGCATCACTATCAAATCTTTGGGTGGGGATGGATGACAGACATACTCACAACTCAGTGTGAAGCCTTTTCTGCACTAGGAGTCACCCTTTCAAGCCAGAACTAGTGACACAGTTTGGAGATCCTAGCAGAATCATAGTGAGAATGCAGAAGATGAAAAACAAAGTCAAAAGAGCTAAAATGTTTTCAAGAAAGAATCCTGGAGTCCTCTAAGGGTTGGAATGTTATTTGTAGGACCTAGCAAAGGAAGCTGGGCTTGGGAGAGGGGGGATGACAAGAAGGTGCATTTGCAATAGTGGGTGAGTGAGCTCCCTGCCCTCATGCTGGGAGCACAGGAGAGCTGAGCGAGCAGAGCATGACAGAGAACATCTTTTTAAAAGATCTACAGCTTGTTCTGGGATTGCTTAGTTGGAAAGACAAACCAAAATGGTTTATTGGATCATTTTGTGCACTGTGGACAACCGCACCATCAATCCCGCAGCAGTGAAGCTCTCTGATGCCGAGCCCACACCAGGCGGTCAAGCGTAACAGAGGATGAGGTCCTGTCGGCTGGGAGTCTGTAACTAAGATCATCAACAACCATCCCATCATCTCAGGGGCAATTTAAAGATGTCTTATCTTATTTTGATGAACAAAGCGCCTGGAGCTGGTGGAGTTCAAGGCCCCTCCTTAGATCTGAGCCTTTCATCTTTTTACCTTCTTCTGTGCATTCTGTTACAGAGGTTCATGCACTTGACTTTGCGGCTCAGAAAATTGCCCCTGTGGTGGAATATAGAAACATTTTTGTCTAGACACGTTAGCAGTTACTTGGCAACTATTCACTGAATGAATACTCAGAGAAAGGTGGGGAGGATGCATGTAAATTAAGCTCTTAGCAAGTACTTGTTTGTTCACATATTGAGAGAAAAACTCTTCAAGCTGCCTGCCGTGGAGTCACATAAAGCACAGTAGAAACTGTGGGACCTGCATGCTAGGCCTGATGACACACACACACAGCAGCACATGCCTCTGACTGGTCCCCGAGAACCACAGGAAATGCCGTGAGCGGAACAATACCCAGTGCGCTTGCGCGGATGCACCTCCACCAGCCTGGTTATGGTCCGCGGAAGGCGGGTCGGTCTACGAAGACAGGTGCTACCACGCAGGAGACGTGTGCAGAGCTACCTGGTGGAGGGCGAGTGTCAAGTAGGAGGGATACAGGGAACTGCGGGCCCTAAAGTTGACCAAATCTACCCTCTCCCAAAGCCCCCACAGGAGGGTCCCCCAGACTCGAGTTGGTGAATCCAAGAATTCCTTCCACCCACAATCCCTTGGCTCCTTCAGAGACGCCAGAATAAACCAGATTCTCTCCATCTTTACTTCCACGGCGGTGTTTTAACCTTACTTTCATAGATCGGCAGTCTGTCAGATGCTTAACTCAACTCTGTTCATGACACTGATACCCAAGCCTGCGGCAGCTGCACAAAGCAGCTCCAGAAGTCCAGGGCCCCTCTCACAGGACCGCTTCTCTTTGCTCCACCCCGCAGCTGTCCATAGGGCACTTTCCACCTCCAGGCTCGGGCACGATGTCCCTCCTTCACCTTTTCTCCTCCCCCACCTGGTGAACATCTTTGACTCCGGGCTCAGCACAGAGGTCGCCCCCTCTAACGGGCATTTCCAGACGCCCTTGCCTGTCACTAGAATGAACCTTCTCCCTCTGCCTCTCCTGGACTCGGGACACACTTCAGCCCTTCGACGTGTAAATAAAGCCGCCTCTCTGGGTCTCCCGACCCCTGAAGGGCACAGTTCTATCTTAAATGACCCTGTGTACCCAAAGTTTAGTACAACACACGGCACAGATCAGCCTCTCAGGAAAAAAAAAAGAGTGAAAGATTCATACAACATTTGGGGATCCATTAAGAAGTATTTTGGAAAGTAAAGAACTCATAGATGAGGAAGGACATTCAAGGTATTATTAAGAATGCTTCAGCACAATATAATAATATTTCTCAATTAACAAAGAACAAGTCTTTCTGATGATATGTCATTAGTGTAGTTTTTTTGTACAAAGGACAAGGACATTGTTATTTACCTCATAATTGGTCTTGTTGTTAGCACAAAGATAATAGAAACAATTCTGAGCTTGTATGACCCAAATTTTGAAGGGTGTGTAAATATATTTCAATGAGATTGGCAGAGATACTGTAAACAAGACAAATTATTACTTTATTCTAATTTTGATTAATTTTATCTCCAAATAATTCTATGCATACAAGCTCACAAGTCCTTCAAAATACAACCTCATAAGAGGATCATGAGGGTTTTTTTGAAATTTTTAAGTACTTTGCAAATATTTTTATTCTTCCAAGAGGCAAATATCATTAATCCTATTATACACGTAGAGCAATAGAGAAATTCCGTGCTGACTAGCACAGGAGCTCAGATAAATTTGATTCTGAATTAGAAACAGTTATGCTTCCTAGAATAAAATGGTTTCAAACAATGCTTTGTTTTCTCCACTTTAAGTCTGGAAAACAACCATAGAACACTATCAGCAAGGAATCTATTATGGATTTCATACTGATATTGGTTTGGTGTGTACCTTTTGTCATTTGTCTGCTTCTGCTCGCTGTGTATTGCTGTGGTGAAGGGCACCCTGGTTCACACAGCCCTGGAGGCAGTGGACTGCTGTGCAGCCCACTTCAGCTCCAGCCCCACTGCTGGTCCAGCGGGGATGCTGCCAGATGCTCTAGACCCATGATGCATCTCATCACCAGGGAAAGAAGAGTTTGAAAATGAGCATCTAGGACTTGCCTGGTGGTCCAGTGATTAATAGTCCACCTGCCAATGCAAGGGACATAGTTTTGATTCCTGGTCTGGGAAGATTCCACATGCCCTGGGGCAACAAAGCTCAGGGGCCACAACTACTGAGCTGATGCTCTAGAGCCCAAGCTCTGCAAGAAGGGAGTAGCCCCTGCTCACTGCAACTAGAGAAAGCCCACATACAGAAACAAACAGCCAGCACAGCCACAAAAAAATAAAGACCATTAAAAAAAAGAATGATTAAAAAAAAAAAGAGCATCTACTGGGTATATAAGATGCAGCAGGGTCTATGTAGGTGCTTTATGGATATGATTTGACCTAATCCTCACTAGACCCCATTGTTTCTATTATCATCTACATTTTATAAGACAGAACCAGGCACAGAGAAATACACTGATTTCCCCAAGCCATGCAGCAGGTAAGTGGTGTCATCAAGATGTAGAATCTGCACGATTAACCAAGATGCTCAGCAGCTCCTCTGTGTGCCAGAACCTGTTACAGGTCCCTGTTCAGGCGGGACAACTGTTCTCTGGTGCAGCTGAGCGTGAGTCCCCTGCTCCTCTCTGAGTGTATTCAGCTCCACCTCACACCTGGGTCGCTGGCAGGTAAGATGGCATCACAGGTAAACACATGCTCCTGTCAGGTGTCCAGGTTTCTTGTGACCAACCTCAGCCCGGATTCCAGCTTCTCATCAGTGGCATTTCTGCCTCAGCAGAACAGGCTCCTCTGTCCATGGGATTTCCCAGGCAAGAATACTGGAGTGGGTTGCCATGCCCTTCTCTAGGGGATCTTCCCAACACAGGGATCAAACCTGCTCTCCTGTGATGGCAGGTGGGTTCTTTACGACTGAGCCACCTGTGAACCATAACACCACTAGATTCCAAATAAACTGCAAAGACAAAAATAAATACACAAAAAGCTCAAAACCCCAAACTTTTTAGTACATTATTTCATTCCCAAGAAAGTTAAGAAAAAAAAATCCCCTAATGCCAGATAATAGTAACAATAAAAGGAGTCATCAGCAGAAACTGAGTGATGAGCAGTCACACTCAAGACAGCTGAGTTGTTGTGGGGGTGCCAACACCCCCAAGTGTTGCCAACACCCCCAACACTGGGCCAAGTGTTGGGCTCCCAAGGGGTGGGAGCCGGGCTTGAGACTTTTGGAAATGAGGGCAAAGGTGCTGCACCCTCAGTGAAATGTTGGCCAGCAAATAACTGTCAGCAAAGGAAGCTCAGCAGAAACATGATTTATGTCCATGAAAGTTCTAGGTGGAAAGAGATTACTACAGATAATAACAACAAAAATAATAATCTTCTCTGACAGTTAAAAACATCCTTTCACTTAGGTCTGAAATAAGGTTGAAAGCTAAAGATCCAAAAATATGGCCTAATAAGTTAGAAAAATAATACAACAAAATAAATCCAAAGATACAGATGATATATACACACATAAATACACACATTCTTAGTGTCTGCTGCTGCTGCTGCTGCTAAGTCGCTTCAGTCGTGTCCGACTCTGTGTGACCCCATAGACAGCAGCCCACCAGGCTCCCCCATCCCTGGGATTCTCCAGGCAAGAACACTGGAGTGGGTTGCCATTTCCTTTTCCAATGCATGAAAATGAAAAGTGAAAGTGAAGTTGCTCAGTCGTGTCTGACTCTTAGCGACCCCCTGGACTGTAGCCTACCAGGCTCCTCCATCCATGGAATTTTCCAGGCAGGAGTACTGGAGTGGGGTGCCATTGCCTTCTCCTTCTTAGTGTCTAGGGGATGTCAGAAAAAGTTTCATTAAATAAGAACAGTACAGACTATGGAGTCGAATCATTTGGATTCAAATCCTAAATTTGCTACTTGCCATCTGTGTGACTTTAAGCTAAGCTAAGCTAAGTCACTTCAGTCGTGTCCGACTCTGTGCGACCCCATAGACAGCAGCCTACCAGGCTCCTCTGTCCCTGGGATTCTCCAGGGAAGAACACTGGAGTGGGCTGCCATTTCCTTCTCCAATGCGTGAAAGTGAAGCCGCTCAGTCGTGTCTGACCCTCAGCGACCCCATGGACTGCAGCCCACCAGGTTCCTCCGTCCATGGGATTTTCCAGGCAAGAGTACTGGAGTGGATGCCGTTGCCTTCTCCATGTGTGACTTTAGGCAAGTTAAAAACAAAAAAACACTTCTCTGTTCTTTAGCTTCATCACCTGTAAAATGGAACAGTGATACCATGGATCCCATGCGTTATTCTAAGGATTACATAAATGTAGATTGAATCACAAAGCCCCAGCACAGCACATCCTACACGTGTTCACTACTAATGCTACCTTTACTGCTTCTCCACATTGTACCAGAGACTTAGATAGCATGTTAGGGCAAGAAAAGGTGATGAATATTCACACGTGATATGGCTGTTTCTTCAGATCATTCAATAGTATCTTGAGAAGACTTATTAGAAATGGAATTATTAATAATTTAAATATATTTATGAGCTTCCCTTCCAAGGAGTAAGAGACTTTTAACTTCATGGCTGCAATCACCATCTGCAGTGATTTTGGAGCCCAAAAAAATAAAGTCTGACACTGTTTCCACTGTTTCCCCATCTATTTGTCATAAAGTGATGGGACCAGATGCCATGACCTTCGTTTTCTGAATGTTGAGCTTTAAGCCAACTTTTTCACTCTCCACTTTCACTTTCATCAAGAGGCTTTTTAGTTCCTCTTCACTTTCTACCATAAGGGTGGTGTCATCTGCATATCTGAGGTTATTGATATTTCTCCTGGCAATCTTGACGCTTACTCCTTGGAAGGAAAGTTATGACCAACCTAGACAGCATATTCAAAAGCAGAGACATTACTTTGCCAACAAAGGTCCGTCTAGTCAAGGCTATGGTTTTTCCAGTGGTCATGTATGGATGTGAGAGTTGGACTGTGAAGAAAGCTGAGCACCGAAGAATTGATGCTTTTGAACTGTGGTGTTGGAGAACACTCTTGAGAGTCCCTTGGACTGCAAGGAGATCTAACCAGTCCATCCTAAAGGAGATCAGTCCTGGGTGTTCATTGGAAGGACTGATGCTGAAGCTGAAACTCCAATACTTTGGCCACCTCATGTGAAGTGATGACTCATTGGAAAAGACCCTGATGCTGGGAGGGATTGGGGGCAGGAGAAGGGGATGACAGAGGATGAGATGGCTGGATGGCATCACTGACTCGATGGACATGAGTTTGAGTGTACTCCGGGAGTTGGTGATGGACAGGGAGACCTGGCGTGCTGCAATTCATGGGGTCACAAAGAGTCGGACATGACTGAGCGACTGAATGAACTGAATTCTGATAAGCTTCCCTGGTGGTTCAGTTGGTAAAGACACTGCCTGCAATGCAGGAGACATGGGTTTGATCCCTGGGTTGGGAAGATTCCCTGGAAGAGGGAATGGCAACCCACTCCAGTATTCTTGCCTGGAGAATCCCCTGGATAGAGGAGCCTGGAAGGCTACAGTTCATGGGTTCACAAAGAGTCAGACACAATTTAGTGACTAGACCATCACCACCAAATGTATTTATTATTGCAGAATAGATATAAATTTATTGGCATTAACAAGAGGGTTTAGTGTAGTGGTTAGCTATAAGAGGTACCCAGAAGGCATTGACAAGTTAGAAAAGTCAATCCAACAAAGTACATTAAAGATATTATCTCATGACCTAGTCCAGTTTAACTCAGAAATGCAATTTTACCATGGCAACGATTTCACCTATAGAATTATAAATATTTGCATTTATAAGCTGTCTAGGCTTGGAAAACATGTCTTTATGTAATTTTGGGAGTTTACTAAATGTGGCACAGAGTTAGTGATTGTACATCATCATATTTATTATTAATCACCCCAAAACGAACTTAACTCAGTTGATCCCTCCTTTTACTTTCCTGCTACCATCACACTGAAATAGCTTCTTGGTCTACTTTCTTCCTACTGCGGCAGCATAAAAAGGCATGAATTACATAAATGTGCCTCATATGCTTTCAAAATCTAATACTCATTGTTGAGTTTGCTCCTCAACACTTAACCACAATGTAGCCCTGCCTCATCAGATTAGGCTACTTAACTTCTCAAGGTCTTTTCACACCATAACTTAGCTTATTCATATAACTCTAAGTCTATTAATGAATTTCTAAGAATTATATTGAAATGGAGCAGGGACCCCACTTTTGGTAACCCAAGGCATATTAAAGATCAAATTCTTTAATATTCTTCAGAATTTAAAAATGAAATAAAATAAAAGAAGATCATTCACAAATAATTAAGGTGTCTCACAAACCAAGGTCTGTGATTAATCCACATTTGTGTTATAAAAAAACAAAGACATTTTAATGAGGCCAGAAGAATAAACGGAAACCACTGAAATAATAACCAAAAAAAATCTTACAATAGTCTATTTTAATCAAAATTACACTGATTAACTCTATCTACCAAACTCCTAGGTAAGCACCACTACTATATAATGTAACTTCACTCTATTTGGTATCACTTACATTGATACTTTGGACACCTGATGGGAAGAGTCAACGCATTGGACAAGATACTGATGTTGGGAAAGATTGAGGGCAAGAGGAAAAGCAGGCAGCAGAGGATGAGATGGTTAGATTGCATCACCAACTCAATGGACATGAGTTTGAGCTCACTCCAGGAGATGGTGCAGGTCAGAGGAGCCTGGCATGCTGCAGTCCCCGGGGTCGCAAAGAGTCGGACATGAACAATAAAAACAATATTGGTTACATGGCTAATATTATTAACAAAAGAATTCCAACATTTTCATCTTTAATTGGGGTTTTCAGCTTAAAACTTTAGCTTTTATTATTCTTATATGCCTTGCCAAGTTCTGGAATTAATGGATAATTTTTCACTTAGAATGTCATTCCAAGCTTTATTGCTTAAAGGTTTATTGTAAGACACAAACCTTTTAAGACTCCTTAAAATTACTAAGAGATTTCAGTACATTAGTAAAATTCTGTTTATATTAATACACATACAGCCTTTCCTCTATAAATAACTAAAAAACAAAAAGTAAAATATAAGCCAAAATGAAGTTTCTAATATTAATAAAGATAATTATCAGCTTGAATGTCATGTCTTCATCTCAGTGGCCATCCTGGTCAATATAGGATTTCATGAATACAACAATGTCAGCATTAAACCCTGCCTAGTTTCAAATTATCATACACAGTACAAACACTATTGAAAACATAGAGGTTTGATGACTTGACATGCATATTAAGGAATATGTATTTACCGACCCCACTTGGATCAGCTTTAAAATGTAAACATGTTAATAACAGTCACAGGTTGATTTGAAGAAGATGTAATAGAAAAAGCTAAACTCAAAAGACTTAAAAATAAAACTGAGAAATCAGTATGCAAAGATAGTGGTAAAAAAAAAAAGAAAGAGTATAATTAATAGAAATTAACCTTTTGAAAAATAATTATTTTCCCATATATTTAAATTATTGAAGGGAAAAAGCATCTGTGGCTAACGTGGCTTTTGTTAGTTTCTTTATAAATCAGACCATGACTTAATACCTGTTTCTACAACCATTTTAAGTGTTTTTTAGTCAATAGTTTAAACTCAGAATATACTAAAAATTGTTTGAGGTAGGTAATCTTGGAACAGAAATAAATTATTTCCAGATGATTAAATAGACAAAAAGTGGCAACAGCATTTGCTTCTTGTATTTCAGGTTGATGATTTATTTGTATTTCTGCAAAAATAAAAGTGAAGTGCAGTTAATAATAGATCTGTTTAATGACATTATAAGTGATAGGAAAAAAAAGGTGTGACTTTAACTCTTAAATGGACGCAAATCCTTGGGTTGATTGTTAACTCACAGGAGTGCCTGTGCATTGCCCAGACACACCTTACACACTCTTCTGTGTATAATCTGATGTGAAACGTAAGCTGTGGAAGGGAATGCTCTGGGGACACCTGGGAGTGTCCTTGATATTCGTTGTACCAAAGTCAGCTTATACTTTCTTCTACTGCAGCTGTCATTGATCCTCACCTTGAAGACCAAGTCAATCTCTGCATGGATTATGCCCTGAGACATAAATGGAAGCCATCTGAGGGAAAGAAAAAAGAGAGAGCAGAAAGGAGATAAAATTATTATTTTTTCTCTATGTTTACAATGAGTTTGATTCTGCATTGATGTTGAAAGTTAAAAGGTAACTATAGAAAGAGCTTTTTATAAAATCAAGCACAGTTCAATCTACCATTTACTCATACCCGTGGGAAATGACACCATCACTGTGGCTTGAAGAATAAAGCACCACTAGACTGCGGCTCTGGAGAAGGCAATGGCAGCCCACTCCAGTACTCTTGCCTGGAAAATCCCATGGACGGAGGAGTCTGGTAGGCTGTAGTCCATGGGGTCACAAAGAGTCGGACACTTACTGTGCGACTTCACTTTCACTTTTCACTTTCATGCATTGGAGAAGGAAATGGCAACCCACTCCAGTGTTCTTGCCTGGAGAATCCCAGGGACAGGAGAGCCTGGTGGGCTGCCATCTCTGGGGTCGCACAGAGTCAGACACAACTGAAGCAACTTAGCAGTAGCAGCAGCAGACCTGCGGCTCAGTCCTGCCCACTGCCCACCACGGTCACTGCTCAGGATGGGCTGTGACAGGGCCAAAAGCAGCCCAAAACCCTGAGCCTGATGCCTGGAGGGGCCAGAGGGTGGCTTCCCTGTGGTCCAAGGGTATCTGGCACAGAAAGGTAGGTGCCACCATTTCAGTACATCCTGAGGGTGGGCCTCTGTCTTGCTTTCACGTAGCTTCCTTTAGTAGCTTTCCCTCAGCGTCTCCAAAAAGAATCACATTACCTTAAAATTCAGGGCTAATAACCCCCCTTGGGAAATGTGCCTGTGGGGAGTAGGAGCTGGTCCTGGCCACATCCCTCTAAATCAGCCCAGCCTCCGAGTTAGAAACAGCTTGTGCAGAAGAAGGCTAGGCTCAGAGACCCAGTTTCACCACTTCCTGGCCTTGTGAGCTCAGTTTCCTTGACTAGATCACCTGCCTCAAGGTGTGGGGAGGTGGAAACACTGATGTCTTACTAAGCGGTACATAAACGTTACTATTATCCCGTAAGAACCACTGTTACAGTTATGCCACGCTTCTTCCATCCATCCTCCCAGGCAGTAGACACTCAGAAAGAGTCTTCTGTGTGCCAGGCTCCTTGCTGAGTGCTGCAGATACAAGAAGGACAGGACAGATGGGGCACCTGAGCTGAAGGAGTTCTCAGTGTCAAAGAAGAAACCAGTATGCAAAGACGTAACTGTGCAAAGTCACAGGTGATGCGACAGATGCTTACAGGTGTTACAGGAGCCGGAGGGGAGACTGACTGACTCTGAGTGGCCAGAATTGGCAAGTACAAAGAATTAAGAACAAAAACCTTTCAACAAAGAGGTGCTGACTGGGCTGACAGTTGGTCAGTGAGCAGACGCCTGATGGGCAGCAAGAGGTTGGGACAGCACCATGGGGAGAGAGAGCGGTAGTGGCCGAGATGTACAGAGCAGATGCCACAGGGCTGGGGCACAGGGCGTTGCTGGGAAACACACGGCAGGGTGGACGGGGGGGTGCTCTGTCGGGGGATCACTACGTTGGGGTGAGGGAGTCCTTCGATCTGAGAATGCTTAGGAATTCAGAGGCCAAGCTGTGGGACTGACTTGACCACAGTGGCCTTGAAATCACTGGAGGATGCTAACAGGTGGGGCTGAAGGGGACTTGTGGACACACACCTGCTGCCCAGCTGTCGCACCGCTCCTCTCTGCACCTTCAAAGGCGGGGAGAGACCGCTTTCCTTCTGACCCTCAGCTCACGGTATTCTTTCTCTTCCTCCTCTATGCATTTATGGAGCCTTTTGTTATGTTATCTTTCTTGTTTTGGCTTATGTATACATCCAGTATTCTTGCTTGGAGAATCCCATGGACAGAGGAGCCTGGGGGGTGGGGGCTACAGTCTGGGGGGTTGCAAAGAGTTGGACATGACCGAGCATGCACACGTGGCATCAGAGAGAATCCATCTTTGCAGCCAGATGACTGTCTCCACAGCTTCCTTCATAGGCCAGGACCAGGCCAGCTTCATGTGCATTGGAATTCTACCTGGAGTCAGACCGCCTGGCTCCAACACTGACATGTGAACCATGTTCCTGACCTCTAAGCCTCAGTTTCCCCATTTGTAAATTATAGATAATGATCGTACCTACACCATTAAGGATGCAGGATTAAACACACATATTCAAGTATATCATCTGATGTGTGCCAACATGTGATAAATGGTCAGTAAATATGAGTTGCTGTTATATTCTTATACTATATATGCTATACTATAATATATACTAGAGTATATATTATATACACTATATAAACTCACTCACTCACTCAGTAACTTCAGTGGTGTCCAACTCTTTGTGACCCCAAGGACTGTAGCCCACCAGGCTCCTCTGCCCATGGAATTCTCCAGGCAAGAATACTGGAATGGGTTGCCATGCCCTCCTCCAGGGGATCTCCCCAACCCAGGAATCAAACCCACCATCTCTTGTGTCTCCAGCAATGGCAAGTGGGATCTTTACCATTAGCGCCACCTGAGAAGCCCCATATAAGTATGCACTGTATATATTATACATTATATATATTTTACATATATACATATTACATATATATTATATATATTATACATTATATTATAAATACATATACTTATACTATATATAAGCTATTAAAGTATATTATACTATTATACTCTCTCATTGCCAAATACAGTACCTTGTACATAGTTGGTGATGGAGCCAATGTAATTCAGGCGATGGCCCTCTCCCACCCAGGCCCCTCTTTTCAGAAGAAACAACCCTTGGAGAGCAAGGTTTATACCAAATGACCTGCCTCTCAACCTAGCCAACTGGAGGACAGATTAGTTAATCAGGTGTTCTCTCTAAATATTTTGACCTCAGAGTTACAGAAACGGTGATCTGAGAATGCCGCCCCAGGAGGCATCACAGTGCCCGTACTGTTAAGGCTGGCTGGGGTTCCAGAACCCAAGGTGACTGCAACCCAAAGAGATGGGTGAGAAGAACATTCCAGAAGCAGCTCATCTCCAGAGATAAGACAGCAGACTTTCAGTGAAGTGACACCTTGACAATCCAGAGAGCATGACTGGCTGTCTGCTGACTTTCCAGCTTACCAAGTCCAGCTTTATTTCCTGAAGCTGGGTTCCATGAGAGGTACTTTCAAAATTGCCATTTCTAAAATGAGCTTTAATGAATTTCTCATCCTTGCAACCAAACCTGAGTTTACTGACTGACCAATTAATATTTAAAAAAATCATACTCTAGTCTTGTGTAGTCCACTTATGGGAAGTCTCTACTGTGATCTCTTTTTTTTTTCCTTCAGAAACTGCTGGACTAAAACAAGCTCTGAAGCTAAGCAGGGTTGGGCCTGGTTAGTACTTGAATGGAAAACAAACTCTGACTCTGAAAGCCACAGAGACCTCTGAGCATTAGATGCTTCCTAAAAATAACTCCCTTAGCCAGCTCCAGGTTTAGATTCTTAAAGGCTTGAAATCACCAAAACTATTCGGTTTTTTTTTAGTGTTTATTTTTGGCTGTGCTGGGTCTTCATTGCTGGCTTTTCTCTAGTTGTGGCAAGCAGGGGCTACTCTCTAATTGCAGTGCACAAGCTTCTCATTGCGGTGGCTTATTTTGTTGTGGAGCATGGAGTCTCGGGTGCATGGGCTTCAGTAGTTCTAGCTCGCGGGCTCCAGACCACAGGCTCAGTAGTTGCGGCACACAGGCTTAGATGCTCCGTGGCATGTGGGGAACCCGTGCCTCCACTGGCAGGCAGATTCTTCACCACTGAGCCACCAAGGAAGCCCAAAAGTGTTAACTCTTAATTCCCTTCAGTGGCTATCATTTCTATGAATATTTTAAAAAGATAGTTGTATTTTTAAAAGAGCCATCAGCTCTTTCCTCATGTATCATTTCTAGTGAACAGGACAGGACAGATTTTAGTCACTAGATGAGAACTGTTTGCAGGACATGAGTGTTCCCTTCGGCATGTGCTTCTATCTTCCTGCCTGGGCACCTGTCTAGCCCATCCTTCAGTTTCTACCCCATCAAGTCCTGCAGAAGGAGCTGAGCAATTAGCCAAGGCCAGTTGTTGAGAACCGAGAACCACGTTTCACATCAGAACTTGAACATCCCCCCGAAGTCAGTGAACAGACGGGAGTACTGGAGCAGTGAGCCTGGAGGGGAGCACCGTGATGTCAAAGTCATGTAACTAAAAGCAAACAGCAGGAGCTTGCTTGCCCAAGCACACCATACCCATTACGCAGCCACGGCAGAAGCTCACTTCAACACTGCTCCCATCACCAGGGAACTCCCTTTCACTGGGACAACTAGGAGACACAAACAAAATTTTTCTCGCCTTTTATGATTCAAGTCAACAAGCCATGGAAATCTGCATGATCTTGCCCTAAGACACGTGGGCTGTTTTGGGTAGGGCGGGAGCGTGAGAAAGTGGTAGAGATTAGATAGTGTCTGAGATACATTTTGGATACGGCAACCACTCATTCACACGGGAAATGGCAGAAGGAACATAAATGCTTGTAAGAAGGCTGTCTCCACGCCAATCCGAGAGATGAGCAGAACTTCTGCCTGTGCCTCATTCTGTCAGTTTCCACCATCGCCACTTATCACTTTCGTACCAAGGACTGGCTCAAACTGACAAAGAGAGTCCGGGAGCCAGCAGCAGCACAAATACATGCTCAGAATAGCAAGAAATGATTAACAGTGGCCTCGTTTGGGGAAAAAAAAAAATCAGTAGAGTTAAATGATTGCTCACTGTCTCATGATAATTTTTATTATTTTCTCTCCCCTACAAAAATAGTATTTTGTATTTCCGTACCTTATCAAAATTTTAACCTCCTTTCTTATCCATGTTATTCATCATTCCCCCCTCTTTTCCAGAAAGGGAAAATGAAATCATCTGTACATGGGCTGAGCACTGAAGAATTGATGCTTTTGAACTGTGGTGCTGGAGAAGACTCTTGAGAGTCCCTTCTGCAAGGAAATCAAACCAGTCAATCCTAATGGAAATCAATCCTGAATACACATTGGATAGACTGATGCTGAAGTTGAAGCTCCAATACTTTGGTCACCTGATACAAAAAGCCAACTCACTGGAAAAGACCCTGATGCTGGGAAAGATTGAGGGCAGGAGGAGAAGGGGGCCAAAGAGCATGAGATGGCTGAATGCCATCACCAACTCAATGGACATGAATCTGAGCAAACTCTGGGAGGTAGTGAAGCACAGAGAAACCTGGGGTTCTGCATTCCATGGGGTTGCAGAGTTGGACACTGGCTGAGTGACTGAACAACAACAACATGGGCTAAACTAGTTTGAAAGCAAAGAATACATAAACAATTTTTAATGACACATCTGAAGACTCATTAGGTGACCTGTGAGGTTTCTTTCAACCTGGGATTCCACTGTGCTTTCCATTACTTCCTCCCTCTCTTCCTGCTACTCCCTCCTTCCTTCCATTTTTACAACTGGCTGAGTCCCTACTTGGTGTAAGAATCCATGTTGAAGAATAAAAACAAATGCGTGTGACCCCGCTTTTAGGACGGTTATCATCTAGCATGTGAGGCAAACGGTTCACAAGGATGGTGGCCACTGGCAGGTGTCAGCACCATGTGGAAGTCTGAGTAAAGGCTGGAGAACTTTCCAGAGATGAGCTCCCCTCTGATTGGACAAGGGGAGAAAGCTTTGTGGCATGGGCAGCACTTCACCCTGGGCGTCGAAGGGTCTGTATTTCAATAAGCAGTGTGTGTGTGTGTGTGTGTGTGTGTGTCATGTGCACACTCAGGCATATCTGACTCTCCTCACAACCCCATGGACTGTTGCCCACCAGGCTTCTCTGCCTGTGGGATTTCCCAGGCAAGCATACTGGAGTGGATTGCTATTTCCTTCTCCAGGGGATATTCCTGACCCAGGGATTGAACCCTGTGTCTTCTGCCTCTCCTCCACTGCAGGCGGACCCTCTACCACTAAGCTACCAGGAAAGTCGAGACATAGTTAAACCTTTTAGGTCCCGTGCTCTAATCTCCAGCCCCTTGTTTCATGTGATTTCCCACAATACTTAGGGTGTCTTGATGAGCACATGCCCTTAGGCTCAGGTGAACACACACAATTCTAACTTATTCTATTTCAAGAAACATGGAGGATGCTGAACAGAAAAACAGAAAAGCGATGGATCTGAACTTGAGAAAAGTCTTCTGAGAGCGGGAAGAGGTAGGCTAGATGTAAACACAGAAACGTGACCCAGAAGTAGCGGGTTAGTGTCATGCGCTTTGGTAAAGGTTTACTGAGCCCAGCCGCAGGCTGGAGGGCAGGTTCCAGGCAGAGGGGACAGCCCTCTTCTTAGCTCACAGTAAAGACACTGGTGAGAGCCTGAGAGGCTCCAGGCAGTGCGTCGGAGCTGAGAAGGGCACGGGGCGGCCAGGGAGCAGAGAGAAGCCGAGTCTGCAGCCTCCTGACCTGTCAGCCGCCCCAACCTGCAGCCCCAGCAACTCCCGCTGCAGGGCGGGGAGTTGACTAGAGACGGTCCTGAAGGCGGGGTGGGCCCTTCCTCTCCGCTCTGCCCACACGCTAGCCTCACAGGCCTGCAGGGAGGTGAGCTACCTTCATGGAACAGCAGACCCCCTATCGCACAGTCAGCAAGATGGCCTTGAGCGTCGGGAAACGGTCAGCCTGGGCTGGAGCAGTGCTGGCATTCCAGCTGCGGACAGCACCCAGGACCTGCTGACACTGTGCTGTCCAGAGTGGACACCTTTCGGAGTCTGCTTTCCTTCCACTTTTACACAAAGGAAATGATCTCAACCTTTCTCAAAAAAGAAAAAAGGCCTCATGCTAGAAATGAGGCTGGAACACTTACAAGCGTTGGCTGCAGCCTCAGCCTGGAGAGCCCGCTGGGGCTGCCTCTCCTCAGTCCTTAGGGTAAAATGCCTCGGGGTCTCCTCCCTCCACCGCCCCACGATTTGGTTTTATGAGGACAGAGCTAGTTGTGCTGCTCTGCCCTGACAAGTCCAGTTAGGTAGTTGTTTTAAAATGTCATTTATTTGTATTTAACTTTTCAGTTTCTGCATCCATAAATCCCTTCCTATTTAGAATCGCCCAGGGTAGACCTTTATTTCCAATAACTTGCTTGCACGAGCTCTTGTCAAGGCCACTTCCCAAACCTGCTGGGAGGAATGGAAGGCGACACTGAGAGCTTCCTCGACTGGAGGCTGAAAAACTTTGCTGCTTACTTAGCTTAGTTTGCTGCTAACTGTCTGCGGACCTAGACCCTCCGCAGTAAAGTGGGTTCATGCATATATTCATAAAAGACATCATTTCTATTAAGAAGTAGCTGCTGGCTTTTTAAAAATTATTTCATTATTAAAAGTCTACACACATGCACAGGCACATGTCCAAAAACACTACAAGTTTGATGATAAACAGAAAAGTCTAGAGATCCCTAATTTAATGCTAATAAATTTGTAGTGGATAGTACTCCACTCAAATAGTATATGAACTAAAGGTGCCTCCCAAGTTCACGTCCACATAGAACCTCAGGATGTGACCACATCACATGGAAAGAGGCACTCAGCAGATGTAACTGATTAAGATGAGGTCAGACTGGAGCAAGGCCAGCCAGCCCTCTGCTCTAGGGTCCTCATCAGAAGAGAAGGAGCGACACAGAGACACAGAGATAAGCAGGAAACAGCCTGTGATGACAGAGGCAGAGGCTGGAGCTACTCAAACCTGGGGGCACCACAGGCTTTGAGCAGCATCTGACCAGCCAAGACACTAGAAGAGACGAGAAAGAGCGACCCTGAGATGTCAGGGCCCTGATGACCTGCATTTCAGACTTACAGCCTCCAAACCTATGAGAGAATACAGTTCTGCTGCTTCAAGCCACCAAGTCTGCAAAATACCAAGCCTATAATTTGTTAGAGCATTCACTGGAAACTAATACAAATAGTGAAGAAGACTCTATCTACCACGTGTGTGTACTCAGTAATGTCCAACTCTTTGCGAACCTATGGACTGTAGTCTGGCCAGGGTCCTCTGTCCATGAGACTCTCCAGGCAAGAATACTACAGTGGGTTGTCATTTCCTCCTCCAGGGATCTTTCCAACCCAGGGGTCGAACTTGTGTCTCCTGCATCTACAGCATTGGCAGGTGGAGTCTTTACCACTGAATCACCTATCACTATAGTAAAGAAGAATATTTACTTCAATTCATAGTCAGTTGAACGTTTACCTGATGCAGATGCAAATTTTGCTTGCTCCAAACCTCAAGCAGCCAACTCTTATGTGTGAACAGTAGAAATTCAGTGCCGTATACTCTATCTATGGGCTTCCCAGGTGGCTCAGTGGTAAAGAATCCACCTGCGATGCAGAAGATGTGAGTTCAATCCCTGGGTCAGGAAGATCCCCTGGAGAAGCAACTGGCAAGCCACTCCAGTATTCTTGCCTGGGAAATCCCATGGACAGAGGAGCCTGGCGGGCTACAGTCCATGGGGTCACAAAGAGTCAGACACGACTGAGTGACTGAGAACACACTCCATATTTACGCACAAAAGGCAGAAAAATGAAGTGTTCAGGTATAGAAATAAAATACAGCCATAAGGATGTGGGTGTTCAATTGAGAAGATGCGCATTCCCGCAGGAGGTGTCTGTGTCCTCCCCGTCGCTGGGTTTTGTGTTTCAGCCACGCCTCTCCCCACTTAACTCATGCAAGGAACCAACACCTGGTGAGCTTTCTCTCTGCCCTGGTTCGACCTTGCTGTATATTCTTCCACGAGGAAGCATCAAGAAGCATGGGATTTCTTCCCTTTGCTCTCTGATGTGCAGTCCGAGCACCTCTGCCGTGTGCACCCCAGCACCCGTGCCCACCATGAGCACCAGCAGCCCAGAGTGGCCGCGCCCCACCCCCAGGTCTGCAGGGCAGCTACCTTTCACTGGGGAAGGTGCATGCGGATGCCACCTCAGCTCCCTGACACCACCTTTTTGCAGAACCAGCACTGAGACTTGTCACCGGCCTCACAGAGTAACAGCACCTTCTGCAGTTTCCCCAGCAACACTGCTTCCATGAGAAATGTATGGATCTGGGGCGGAGATAGAGAAGACCCCACAGGGAGCTCCTGAGTCCAGCACGAGACCCTGCGGGCAATGACAATAGTCCGAGGGTGGCCCAGCAGCTGGGCACTGCCTCAGAGATAAGGCTGCTGCAGTTAGCATCAGAAGCGGGTAATGAGGACAGCAAGACAAGCAAATTACTTTTTGATCCATTAAAAACATATTTGTGGTTATGCTTCTTTCTCTCCTGGAATTTTATTTTATCCACTGGAGTCGTATCCAGGGTAACAAATACGCAAACCTTGACACTAAGGCCTCCAACCTGTGGCTCTTCTTACATTCCTGCCCCGGGAGCAGCCTGTTAGGTGGTCAGGTTGGTGGCCTGATAGCACGTTTACTTTCCGTGAACGCTGACTTTCCTTGAGGCACAAGGGACCAATCCCTCTTCTGCCCCCTCCCTCCCCTCACTCTCTCTCTCCTTTCTTTCCCCTGTACACCCTCTCCTGCGGCTTCTTCTGTAAACCTTGTGAAGCACATTCCTGTGTTTGCTGTGGACAAGCATCTTGGAACCTTCATCCCTAAACAGAACCACTTTTTCATGTCAGAATCTCACTGAGGTTTCCAGAGACGCAGGACCTGAAGTAGGTGCTAAAAAGGAACAGAGAAACGTTCCTACCTGTCACTTCCTCTCACGTTCCTGCTGAGAACAACCACCTGAAGATCATCTGAGGGAGGGTCAGGAATTTACTTACTTCTGGGACATTCCCAGAACCGACAGTTGCCTATTAACTACGGTTCAGCTACTTGGTGTAAAGGGCAGATCCAGCGTTGCTGTAGGTCCTTGTGGCACAGGTTGTCCTAACAGCTGTCTGCACGGTTGCTGTTGTTCAGTCACTCAGTTGTGTCCAACTCTGCAACCCCATGGACTGTAGCATGCCTGGCTTCCCTGTCCTTCACTATCTCCTGGAGTTTGCTCAAACTCCTGTCCATCCAGTCAGTGATGCTATCTAACCATCTCATCATCTGTCGCTCCCTTCTCCTCCTGCCCTCAATCTTTCCCAGCATCAGGGTCTTTTCCAATGAGTCAGCTCTTCACATCAGGTGGCCAAAGTATAAGAGCTTTGGCTTCAGCATCAGTCCTTCCAATGAATACTCAAGATTGATTTCCTTTAGGATTGACTGGTTAGGCATTCATTTTTAAAAGTTGCTCCTTCTTTACCATCCTGGGTAATCTCTGTCATTATAACAGTAGGCATTTTTTTCCCTTCAATTATAATAATAATCACCATTTTTTAGCTCCTACTATACAGTAGGTTCTGTGTTGAGTGCTTCATATTTATTTCTCACCCCATAAACTAAATCAAATTATGATGTCTGTTTTAAGATAAGAAAAAGAGGCAGAGGTTAAACATGCCCAGATCATGCAATAAGGAAACCATGTATGTCACACTCTGAAGCCCTGGTGCTTGAACACATCAGACAGGCGCTGGGTGCTCCTCTATACACAGTTCCCCAGACACAAGGCCTTTCACTCTGTGCCGAGCACTGTCCTAAACACTAAACCTGCATCATCACATCACCTTGCTCACCCCTAACACCATCCTAAAAGGCACTGAGCCCTATTAAATGGGTGGACAGACTGGAACTCAGAGTCTAAGGCATCGGCCTGGAGTCCACAGGCAGCAACCAAGAACTAAACTTGAAACCCAGGCAGGCAAGCATGCACCCTATGCAGTCCACTGGATGGACTGTCAAAGGCTACTGACCCAGGAAAGATCACCAGTCAAACATAATTTACAACCTGACCTTCAACACCCAAATGCTGGAGATGAGAAAAGGACTGTTCTTCTCAAACCATCCAGAACCTCAGAAACCCACTTGGAACTTCTTCAGACCCGAGACAGCAGTGCAATCAGATCTCTAGTGAGGAAAACGCCACAGCATGTATGTGAGCCCTAGAACAACCCATGATCTAGGTCAGTAGAAGATGCTTTAAGAGGCTAATCATTTACTCAGTACCTAAGATCTTCCCTGGTGGCTCAGACGGTAAAGCGTCAGCCTACAATGCGGGAGACCTGGGTTCGATCCCTGGGATGGGAAGATCCCCTGGAGAAGGAAATGGCAAACCACTCCAGAACTCTTCCCTGGAAAACCCCATGGACAGAGGAGCCTGGTAAGCTACAGTCCATGAGGTTGCAAAGAGTTGGACATGACTGAGCAACTTCACTTTCACTTTAGCCATTGAAAAGGATTGTCTTTACTCAATTCAAGAAAATGTTATGTAGTTCCTACTATTTTTCTGGGCACAGTGTTAGGTTCATAGCTCTCTAAGTATTAACAGAGGAGAAGAAAAATCTGAAAAATAATAAGAATCTGACCTTGGAGATACACACTGACTATTGAGAAGGGCAGATATAGAGGTATTTAATTTCAAACAAGCAGACACACTCATAGAAAACAAAAGAAAAACTATGAAGTGGAAAAGTAGCAGAAAGGAGGGAGTGTTTGACTATGGAGGGGAGGCAGGGAGGTGTCACAGAGGGAACCACATGCTAGGTTTACAAGGAGGAGTCAGAATTTTGCAGAAAGAAAAAGGGAAGATCTTTCCCGGTGAAGGGAATAGCTAAACCAAACATGCAAGTCTTGAAGCAGCGAGCACAATGGAAGGACCACATGTGGTGATGTGTTGATCATGACATCACAGAGGTGTCACATGAGATGAAGGGAGACGGAGACAGTGAGATGGTGGAGGGCACGGGGCAGGTGGAGAGGGAGTGGGTGCAGCACTGTGCAGGCACCGTTTGCTAAAGTCTGGGGGCAAGATGGTCAGCACACTAAAAACATCAGTCTGAAATGGGTGAGCCATACGGAGCAGGGAGAGATCTGGGTGGGAAGGCCAGTGAGCAGAGAACAGTAAACAGATGAACAAAGCTTGGAGCAGGGTCAAGACATCATGGTTACTTGGTTTCAGCTTTTGGGGTATGAACGCACAATTATGTACATGTGCTTCTGTGCATCTATGTTGAGCTTGTTTGTTTGACTTGATCTGTAAACGAGTTGCAAATCTTCAAATCCTCTTCTTCCTGCTCTCACATTTTCACAAACATGAAGTATTTGCACAAACATAACATATTGTCAGAGTGCACTCATATTACAAAAACTGATGACTTAATATGGTAAAATCTATAATACAGAACAATGTATCAAAGTTTCTGCTGTTATCAATTAAATATGAATTCAATCTAATGCCCTGATCTTTTGGAAATGAACCAAAGTCCATTAGTCTCAGACCATAAATTTATCCATTTGAGAAATATAAAAGCACTCGCTTTTGTTGACTAGAAGTTTAAAATATTCTAAGCTGGAAGAACATTTGATGGGGTCTCTGGATTAGCTGGCAGGCTCCTTCAGGGTGTTTCTGAATAAAATCTATAGTCCTAAACAAACAAAGTTAGGCAGATATTGGCATTTTTTTGAAACTGAGTAATGCATATATGAGTATTCATTACTTCATCCCCTCTACTTTTACATGTTTGAAATTTTCCATAATGAAAAATATCCTTTTAAAAACAGTACTTCTTCCTTGAACTCTACTTACCCTAATAAAATGAACACCAAAATTCAACTTAGCCCTGAAGGAAAAAGCTGCAAATTTAATAGCACTGCACCTCTGTTTACCTCTACAAAAGTATCATTTATTGTATATGTGTGGTATTATAAGTTCTAAATCTCTGTCTTCCTTCCATGTAGATAAAAGTAGCTCTATTTTTCTTTTTTAATAGATGAGCATTTAAAATACAGAGGATAGTCTTATTTTACCTGTAATACCTAATTTCCCAAACTATGAACATCTGGCCCCATCCTGGATGCTCACTGACAAACATAATCTCATTCTTAATCTCAGCTGTTAGTTGTTTCTGATGTCTTTGAAAGTATGAAATAAGTTTTCTGAAGTATTTTTCAACTAACATGATTTTAATATCAGTGGTTAATGTGACCCAAATCTATCTAGCATGACAGCTAAATTGCAAAACTAGGAGGAAGGTATTTCTTGTGCCAAACAACTTTTTTTTTTTAACTCTAAATATCATATTGGTTTTGCCATATATCAACATGAATCCACCACAGGTATACATGTGTTCCCCATCCTGAACCCTCCTCCCTCCTCCCTCCCCATACCATCCCTCTGGGTCGTCCCAGTGCACCAGCCCCAAGCATCCAGTATCGTGCATCGAACCTGGACTGGCGACTCGTTTCATATATGATATTATACATATTTCAATGCCATTCTCCCAAATCATCCCACCCTCTCCCTCTCCCACAGAGTCCAAAAGACTCTTCTATACATCAGTGTCTCTTTTGCTGTCTCGTATACAGGGTTATTGTTACCATCTTTCTAAATTATATATATATGCATTAATATACTGTATTGGTGTTTTTCTTTCTGGCTTACTTCACTCTGTATAATAGGCTCCAGTTTCATCCACCTCATTAGAACTGATTCAAATGTATTCTTTTTAATGGCTGAGTAATACTCCATTGTGTATAGTACCACAGCTTTCTTATCCATTCATCTGCTGATGGACATCTAGGGTGCTTCCATGTTCTGGCTATTATAAACAGTGCTGCGATGAACATTGGGGTACATGTGTCTCTTTCAATTCTGGTTTCCTCAGTGTGTATGCCCAGCAATGGGATTGCTGGGTTAAAAGGCAGTTCTATTTCCAGTTTTTTTAAGGAATCTCCACACTGTTCTCCATAGTGGCTGTACTAGTTTGCATTCCCACCAACAGTGTAAGAGGGTTCCCTTTTCTCCACACCCTCTCCAGCATTTATTATTTGTAGACTTTTGGATCGCAGCCATTCTGATTGGCATGAAATGGTACCTCATAGTGGTTTTGATTTGCATTTCTCTGATAATGAGTGATGTTGAGCATATTTTCATGTGTTTGTTAGCCCTCTGTATGTCTTATTTGGAGAAATGTCTATTTAGTTCTTTGGCCCATTTTTTGATTGGGTCATTTATTTTTCTGGAGTTGAGCTGTAGGAGTTGCTTGTATATTTTTGAGATTAGTTGTTTGTTAGCTGCTTCATTTGCTATTATTTTCTCCCATTCTGAAGGCTGTCTTTTCACCTTGCTTATAGTTTCCTTTGTTGTGCAGAAGCTTTTAAGTTTAATTAGGTCCCATTTGTTTATTTTTGCTTTTATTTCCAATATTCTGGGAGGTGGGTCATAGAGGATCCTGCTGTGATACATTTCGGAGAGTGTTTTGCCTATGTTCTCCTCTAGGAGTTTTATAGTTTCTGGTCTTACGTTTAGATCTTTAATCCATTTTGAGTTTATTTTTGTGTATGGTGTTAGAAAGTGTTCTAGTTTCATTCTTTTACAAGTGGTTGACCAGTTTTCCCAGCACCACTTGTTAAAGAGATTGTCTTTAATCCATTGTATATTCTTGCCTCCTTTGTCAAAGATAAGGTGTCCATAGGTGCATGGATTTATCTCGGGGCTTTCTATTTTGTTCCATTGATCTATATTTCTGTCTTTGTGCCAGTACCATACTGTCTTGATGACTGTGGCTTTGTAGTAGAGGCTGAAGTCAGGCAGGTTGATTCCTCCAGTTCCATTCTTCTTTCTCAAGATTGCTTTGGCTATTCAAGGTTTTTTGTATTTCCATACAAATTGTGAAATTATTTGTTCTAGCTCTGTGAAGGATACCGTTGGTAGCTTGATATATCTACCTAAAGAAACTAAAGACCTATATATAGTAAACTATAAAACACTGGTGAAAGAAATCAAAGAGGACACTAATAGATGGAGAAATATACCATATTCATGGATTAGAAGAATCAATATAGTGAAAATGAGTATACTATCCAAAGCAATTTATAGATTCAATGCAATCCCTATCAAACAACTTTTAACTACTGTCTGAAGGAAGTAGAAAGAAGACCACTAGAGAGAGTCATGATCTAATTACTCAGCAATGAATGGGAGTCTTTCAGGTAATACTCATGGAGGAAGAGATTTTTTTCCCAGCTAAGCCATAGATACTTAAAAAATCATTTCCAATGCAACCAGAGAAGACAAAGTTTAAACAAGTGGGCACTTTATAGATGGCATGTGTAGTAGGAGAGCTTTATCATCTGGATTTCCAGGATTCCATGTCTAAATCCAAAACTTGTGCCACATCAGCATTTAGAATGGCTTCATACATTACACTCGTCATGCTCACTCACTCAGTCGTGTCCAACTTTTTGCGACCCCATGGACTGTAGGCCACCAGGTTGCTCTCTCCATGGGATTTCCCAGGTAAGAATACTGGAGTGGGTTTTCATGCCCTCCTTCACAGGATAAATTACGCTCAGTCTTCTCTATCCATTTTGGCTCACTCTCCATTTCTACTGCATTACCATCAACCACAATAAAGAACTTGTAACTTTTTGTACAATGAATTAATGATTTAAACTTAATTCTGTGTCTGGCATGCCCTAGATATTGTCTTCATCTCATTTATCCATTTTAACCCCATGTTTTTGAGTAACTGCTCCATGCTTATCTGGCTCACTAGATAAGAGGTCAGATGTTTTGTTTCAAGAAGTCAGATGTTTTGGCTATCACTGTATGACCTTACATCTGTTTAGTTGGCACACAACACATATTTGATGATATATTAAATGAAAGAATGATTTTTAAAGGTCTATACTTATCATGAAGCCTAATTTTATCACTTTTGAAAATAACTTGGCCTGCTCTGCCTCACTATAAAACTTATTTTCAATCCTTAAAAACTTAACAGTGGCATTGATAAGGGATTAACATCCAAAGTATTTAAAAAATAACTCCATAGTAAAACCCAAAGAATTTAATTTTTAAAAGGACAGGAACTAAAGAGACATTTTCCTAAGAATACATCCAAATGGTCAACAGGTACATGAAAAGATGTTCAACATCACTCATCAGCAGGGAACTACAAAATAAAACCGCAATGAGGTATTACTTCACACCTGTTAGAATGGCTATTATCAAAAAGACTAGAAATAACAAGTGCTGGTGAGGATATAGAGAAAAGAGAACAGTTGTACACTGTTTGGGGGAATGTAAATTGGTACAGCTACTATCGAATACAGTATGGAGGTTTCTCAAGAAGTTAAAAACAAAACTGCCGTACAATCCAGTAATTCTACTTCTGGTTATTTACCCAAAGAAAATGAAAATGGTATCAAAGATATATGTGTACTCACATGTTTATTGCAGCCTTATTCATAATAACCAAGATGTGGAAATAACCTAAGTGCCCCCCAACAGATGTGTGGAG
This sequence comes from Bubalus kerabau, assembly GCF_029407905.1. Taxonomy (NCBI): domain Eukaryota; kingdom Metazoa; phylum Chordata; class Mammalia; order Artiodactyla; family Bovidae; genus Bubalus; species Bubalus kerabau. The sequence continues at coordinate 24,466,851 of NC_073637.1, read as the reverse complement.
AATGGAAATGTATATAATACACAAATAATAATAATACATAGAAATTACTATTCAGCCATGAGAAAAAAGGAAATGCTGCCATTGCAGCAACACAGATGGACCCTGAAGACCCTGTGCTGAGTAAGACAAGTCAGAAAGAGACAAATATGATATCACTGTTACATGGAATCTTAAAGGAGCTCAGCTCATGAAAATAGAAAGTAAAATGGTGGTTACCAAGGACAGGAGTAGGGGGAGAATTAGGAGAGATATTTAAGGTACAAACTTGCAAATAAGACCTAGAGAACTCATGCACCTTGTAGTGATTACAGACAACAAGACTGTATGATAAACATCAAATTTACTGAGAGACTAGATCCTAATTATTCTCATCACAAAGAAGAAATAAACATATAATGATAGAGGTGTTAGCTAATGTTACAATGGCAGTAGTACTGCAGTACTTAAATGTATCAAAACAATAAGCTGTACACCTTAAAAAAATTAACAATGGTAACATTTTTAAATGTTTCTGCCAGAACAAATTTGCATAGAATATGTAGAAGATTTTTCTCTTAAGTATTTTGCTACTCATAAAAAAAAAAAAAACTATTCCTAGAAATTTCAACTAGCATGCTATTTTCTTTTCTTTCTGTTTTTTTTAAGCATGCTATTTTCAACCAAGGAAAATTTTACTTAATGTGGCCATTCCAGATTTAGGGGCCCTTACTTCCTGACACAAGATTAAATTCCCCATCTGTGAAAAAAATGGAACTAAATATATGTTTTTCATGCAGTGTGATTTGTCACATGGCTCCAAGAATTCACAACATGACATGAAATACAAAACTGGGCCTAGTCCAATGCAATGAAAACCGAAAGGCTAACTCCCCTCCCCTCTGGTTGACCATGGGGTTTTCAGCAAGAAACATCTATGTTCTGTCACTTTCTAAAGAACAGAGAGTACATGCAATAACTCATTTTTGAAAAGCAGCTTTTTTAAAGATAACATTATACCTGTCTCTCAAGATGGATTTAAGAAAAATGGTTCACAGACAGTGGTCATCATTTCATTTTGCCCAAAGATGACTACATTCTGATGCACAGAATTTGTCAGATATCATTCATCTTGCTTGTCAGTCACACAGAACATAATACATTTAAGAGCGAGGAAAATAATTAAACACACTGAGAGAAGGAAACTAAAACTCCAAACTTCTGAGGCCTAGAGTACTTTATTCGTGCCTTAATTTCTGTATCAGGAAAATGGGGGAAGTTATTTTTGTTGTTGCTTAGTCTTTGGTGAGAATTTGCTGTTATTCATAAAAAAAATTCATAAAATATTTTGTAGGTAACATCATTTAATACCACTTTCCTTTCAAGTATTGTTCTGGAGTGAACACTGAATTCAAGAGAAAGAAAGAAACATTTTAAAATATACATAATTCTCTGCAATATAAAACCGAAGCATGAAAAAGCAAGATAACAGCCGAAAAGCAAGTTCACGTGGTATAATGTGACCTATATTATAAAAATAATGTGGGGCTCTTCCTGAGGTAGACACAGAAAAAGCAGTGCAGACAAAGAAACCAAAAGAAGAGAAAACAGCTGTTTCTTACGTGCAGTTGAAGGAGATGGGTCTCCTCTGGCCTCTGGTTCTGACGGCATTTCTTGCTGGTTTCTTGACTCAAGGATCTTCTCCTCTTCTTGGCTGGGTGTTACAGACATACCACTTGGGTTTTCTCTGCCAACTGAAATTAAGATTTGGAAAGATTCTATCCTCTCAAACCACTTGTTTCTTCTCAGAAAACCCACCATCTGCTCATCTATGCAAGTTTAAGCTTTGCTATTGTTTCCATTTCGATGCCGTCAGAGCTCTTTACTCTGCAGTACATAGTAACCAGAAAAATGATTTTTTTATAGCAGTGGGCTGCACATGAGTGGTATCCCTATTAAATCTGTGCACTCCTTTTAAATCTAAGCAATAGTTTAACGCCATAATATGAATTGAATGACTTATTCAAGATGTTTTTCTTATGGCTTCTAGATGGGTACACTGCCTACATCAAAAGGTAAACCTGACTAAACGTTGTTCAAAATGCTTTATGTGAATTTAATGGAAATTTAAGAATCAAAAAAGTATATATATATATATATATATATATATACCTACAAGTGAAGAAAACATTAGCTAGTTTTCTGCCTTTTATTTAGAAGCAAGTTGTTTTGTCATCTTGTTCAAAAATAGATATCCCCAACCTAGCTATGAAATTAAAAGATGCTCGCTGCTTGTTATGGCAAACATAGACAGTGTATTACAAAGCAGAGACATCACTTTGCCAACAAAGGTCCATATAGTCAAAGACACAACTGAGTGACTGATCAACAATAACAATAGATGAAAATACAGATATTATATATACTACCCCCAAGATACATATTATATTTATGTATCACTCATCTGATAAGATATACATTTTAAAAATGATGAGAATTTTATATCTATCTCCATATAAAGTATAGGTAGACCTTGTTAAGAAAAGAGAAGTTAAGTAAGAGACAGACAGACAAAGAAAATCATCTAGATTTTGATTAAGCCAAAATCCATGGGACTAAACAGGGTAAAAATTATATCACAAACTGAATTCTGAGATAATTTAAGAACACGTTAGAGTTTCCCCAATTAACCTTTGCTTAGGCAAATATGTTCTAAGCTTCGATTGTTTAAACAAAGCCCTTAAAACCTTACTTCACTTTGCTAGAAAACCTGAACTTAAATATGAGAGAAACCAGTTTCAAAATATTCACACTTCTATCCCATTCTTAGAATTTTTATCCCAAATCCTATTTTAATTCAAATCCCATTAGTGCTGATCTTTTTATCTCCTTTTACACTGTGAACATTAAAAATTAATCACAATGAAGCTGAGAATGTTTCTAACAGCTCCATCCCCTCTCTGTATATGCTGCTACTGCTAAGTCGCATCAGTCGTGTCCGACTCTGTGCGACCCCATAGACGGCAGCCCACCAGGCTCCCCCGTCCCTGGGATTCTCCAGGCAAGAACACTGGAGTGGGTTGCCATTTCCTTCTCCAGTGCATGAAAGGGAAAAGTGAAAGTGAAGTCGTGTCCGCCTCTTAGTGACCCCATGGACTGCAGCCCACCAGGCTCCTCCGTCCATGGGATTTTCCAGGCAACAGTACTGGAGTGGGGTGCTACTGCCTTCTCCGCTCTGTATATGAGATATCCATAAATAACAAAATACAAGCATGCATACACATACACCCATACACACATACACACACCCAATTTAAACAACTACAAAAGAGCTTAATGTAGCAAAAAACTCTATACCTAACATTAAACATCTGAGAATTTGAGGTATGTCTTTATTATGCCTTTTTCACTGCTTCTAGAATAACAAAAATGTAAATACAGTGAAATTATCAGTCCTTGTACACACACCATGACAAAACAAATCAAATGGAAACATTTCAGGGTAAACGTACATTTGATGACTTGTGGATAGAAGAAAACACTCCCGTTCTCAGTATAAACAACTGGTTTTGCCTGTCCATCTGACTGAAGTCCAACAAACAACCCCGGGCTCTTCACCGATTCCAGGCTTATACATGCATTTTTCAAGTTCTTCTTAATTTTAAAATGACAGTCACTGTCTCCTGTACCCTATAATCAAGAGAACATTATTTCATAAATATGAGCAACACTGAAGGATAGAACTTAAAACCAGTCATTTCACAAGAATATAATTTTGCTTCAAGTCCTCTTGACAAATTTAGGAGCTGTTTGCACAAAGCCCACTATGTGCTTCACCCTGCTCCGTAAGATCCGGAAACAGAGGCCAGTGATTGGCTGAGCGAGTGGACACAGGACTCTGCATCTCAGAGGGCCTTCACATGAGTAGAGAGCAGTGTGTGCTCATTACCTCCAGAGCTGCCCGCCCCTGTGAGGATGGAAAGCTGACATATGAGTGTTTTGGAAACACTCTAAAGTAGTGTTGGAAAAGAAGGCAATTCTTACAAGTCTATTTACATTTAAACAGAAACCAGGGGCTTCCCTGGTGGTCCAGTGGTTAAGAATCTCCTTGCAATACAGGAGACACAGGTTCCATCCCTGGTCCTGGGGGACCCCACAAGCCCCTGAGCAACTAAGCCTGTGTGCCACAACTACTGAGCTCATGCTCTAGAGCCCACGCTCTGCAACAAGAGAAGCCACTGAAATGAGAAGCCGGCACACCACAATGAAGAGTAGCGCCTGCTTGCCGCAACTAGAGAAAGCCCACGCACAGTAATGAAGACCCAGCACAGCTAAAAAAAATACATAAATAAAATAAATTTTTAAATAAAGCAAAAATAAACATAAACCGATTTTCACCAGTATAGAGTTCACATGAATGACTCAATGGTTTTAGAGCAAAACATTCAAGAACCAGATACCAAAGGAGTAATCTACACACCCTTCAGATCATCAAAATCACCTTTTTATGGCATTTAAAATCTAATATTAGAAAACATTTCACTTTTCGTTGCTTTAAAAAGTTTTCTTATAAGATTTAGGAGTTCTGAAAAATAGGCTTTGTGAGACTGGACTGAAATTTCCAATAGCATCTATTATTTGTAAAAGATAACTGCATTCAGGTCTCTGCCCTCCAAAGTGAGTTTCTTTTAGGTAAGAACAAATGTCTGTTGTCTGTTCTCTCCCATAATGCAAATATGAATTAAGCAACCTCTACAGTCTGTTCTTGTTTTGGATACAATAAAACTCTGGCTTTGATTTGTATGGCCAATTAGAGGGCACAACGACATATACAAATAAAAACACAATATGTAAGAACAACAAAATAGAGATGAATACCTCCAGTTTGGGGAGAGAAAAGTCACTAAACTCTGGAGAATAAGGAAGAAACTCAATAAACGTTTGTTAGCTCTAAAAATAGTTATCTGTTTTGATCGTTTCTAATCTCATAATTTCTTCATGCAATGTCTTTCCCTCTCTTTTTGATAATGAAAAATGGGATTATTCCCTCTAAAATTCACCATTCCAAGTGATAGGCACTGAGCGACTTCACTTTCACTTTTCACTTTCATGCATTGGAGAAGGAAATGGCAACCCACTCCAGTGTTCTTGCCTGGAGAATCCCAAGGACGGGAAGCCTGGTTGGCTGCCGTCTATGGGGACGCACAGAGTCGGACACAACTGAAGCGACGCAGCAGCAGCAGCAGCATGGTGGCTAAGACAGTAAAGAGTCTGCCTGCAATGCAGGAGACCTGGGTTCAGTCCCTGGGTTTGGAGGAATCCCTGAAGGAGCAAATGCCAATCCACTCCAGTAGTCTTGCCTGGAGAATTCCACAGACGGGCTATAGTCCATGGGGTCAGAGACAGTTGGACATGACTGAGCAACAAACACTTTCACTTTCACCCACAATGCAGCACCTTGGTCTACTTAATGTTTCAAGTTGGGGTGCAGGAAGGATTTTCTGACCTTCCCCAAAGCCAGTAATAAGACCCTCATGTGGGAGAGGTGTCCTCCCAGGGCGTCCTTATCTCCAAGACAGAAGGGTTTTGATGAATAGGTCTTGCCCTTCCCCCAGTCCACCAGGCTTCACTCATACCCTTCTTCGTCATCTAACGTCTTGCCACGAATCTCCATTCTTCATCACACTCAGTGTAAGAACACCCAGCTTCTTCACTCTGTTCTTAACAAGGGCTGCCCATGGGAAAAAGTAGTTAACCAGAGCCCAATCTTTTTAGGTTTTCAATCATGTCTGACTCTTTGAGACCCCATGAACTGTAGCCCACCAGGCTCCTCTGTCCATGGGATTTCCCAAGCAAGAATACTGGAGTGGGTTGCCATGCCCTTCTCCAGGGGATCTTCCTGACCCAGGGATTGAACCCTGGTCCCCTGCATTGCAAGTGGATTCTTTACCATCTGAGCCACCAGGGATTTGCGTTTTTAGGTTTTATCAGAAGCCTAACTGAGCCAGAGGGAGGGAATTATCCAGCTCCAGCCCCCTCTGGCCACCCTAGGACTGAGAAGCACTTTTACAGTTCACAGTCCAGAGGTGATGAAATAAAAATTCACATCTTAAGAAAAATTCAAACATAAAACTTTTTCTCTGCCCTTTGGCCTCCTCCCTCCCCTCCGCTGTGCATTGTTTATCTACATGGTGCATTAATCAGATGTCCCCAGTGGCAGAAATACCTGCTCAACCATAAAGATCAATGTTTCTACATCTGGCACTAGCCTCGTGACTCTTCAGAAAATAATGTTTCTTTCTCAAGTCCCATAAGGGAGGATGATGACCCACATTCACCTTGTATATGCAGATTATCTTTGGTGAAATTTGTGTAAAATGCTGATATATAATTTCCCGTAAAGATAGCGATTAGTGAAGAACTGACTGGTCAGAGGACTTGGGGAGATACTGGGCTGCACCTAATGGAAGTTCTCAGCTTAAATATTTACTCATGACCTTATTAATGTTACTAGCTGAATTATTTGCATTCTGCCTATCTTTTAAGTGGGCTTTCCAGGTGGCACAGTGATAAAGAATCAATCTGCTGCCAACACAGGAGACACAAGAAACGGCTTCAACCCCTGGGTTGGGAAGATCCCTACAGGAGGAAATGGCAACCCACTCCAGTATTCTTACTTGGAGAATCCCATGGACAGAGGAGCCTGGCGGGCTACCATCCATGGGGTCGCAAAGAGTTGAATGTGACTGAGCACATACACATCATTGTTTTTTGAATTACCAAATGTGTAACTAAACCTCAGATAAAATTAATGATGACTAGGCAATTTGAAATAATTAACCAAATATATAGTTTTATAAAATCAATGATTAAAAAGCAACAAGAGGGAACCACTTTCTAAACCACAACAAATTAGTGAGACAGGTGGTCCAGAGGCTTTTGGTTACTGATAACAGGGTCTAGTTAAGTAACAGCACTGATTGGCCATCCACAAAATCCTCTCCTGACTTGGAAATGAGCATTCCTAGTGCTACGGGACAAAGCTGGTCCCATAAAATGCCTCCCAAAACACTGTCAAAATTAAGACTGAAAGGGAGAGGGATTGTAAAATAACGTTGCCCACCATCCAGTTCTACATGCCATTAGCACTGCAATCTCTGACATATAGTATATCCTAAAAGGAACTCGGGACAAAGATCAGGATGAAGCACTTGTGCTCTGGGAAAACTGAAGAGCTCTTCAGATGGCTAGATATTTTCAGGAGAAATTTTTTATGAATCTGGATTTCTGCATCTTCCCATTCTTAGAATGGGGCTTCCCAGGAGGCTCAGTGGATAAAGAATCTGCCTGAAATACAGGAGACGCAGGAGATTCAGGTTCAAGCCCTGGGTCAGGAAGATTTCCTGGAGGAGGGCATGGCAACCCGCTCCAGTATTCTTGCCTGGAGAATCCCATGGACAGAGGAGCGGGCAGCCTACAGTACATAGGGTCACAAATAGTCAGACACGACTGAAGCAGTGAAGCACAAACACACGCATACTGAGAATAGCACTAACACCATAACTAAGATGTCCACTCCTCATGACCAGCAGCAAGCTTCTGCTGGGGTTTGTCCTTGATTTCACGTAACCCTTCTCCATAATCACACATACAATGACCTCCCACTTGCCTCTTTGGAACAGTTCTCAGAGCTCTCCAAGAGGCCGTCTCCCAGACTACAGCCTCAGCTTGCTGCTGCTGCTGCTAAGTCGCTTCAGTCGTGTCTGACTCCGTGCAACCCCATAGACGGCAGCCCACCAGGCTCCCCCGTCCCTGGGACTCTCCAGGCAAGAACACTGGAGTGGGTTGCCATTTCCTTCTCCAGTGCATGAAAGTGAAAAGTGAAAGTGAAGTCGGTCAGTCATGTCCAACTCTTCGAGACCCCATGGACTGCAGCCCACCAGGCTCCTCCGTCCATGGGATTTTCCAGGCAAGAGTACTGGAGTGGGTTGCCATTGCCTTCTCCGCAGCTTGGCTCAAATAAAATTTTCTATTTCTTTCTTAGATTTACTATTGATTAAATTTTTCATTGACAAAGACAGATCCACTAAAAACATGACATCATTATTTACATAAAACGAAGTTTTTCACTGAATTAACCCACTGATCTAGCATTAAGTATACCTGGCCCAGCTCTATGTTTCATTAGCAATTTCATCAAAATCTGAATAGTCTTTAACTTTCTAGTTACTTGCATGTGTAGAAATATATTTTGAGTGAAGAGGCAACATTAGATAAAACTGAGATGAGAGAATCATGCCTACTTTCTACAAACTAAACTCCTGCCAACAAACAAGGATCCTACTGGTGTGGGGTGTGTTTGTGTGTACATTGTCTTTGGTTTCCTGGTTACTCTTCAGCTTGTCTTTCCTACAAATCCTACACCTTTTTTCCCTTCATATTCATGTTTAGTGACAAGTTCCACCTATGTTGTTGTGAGGCCTGTTTTTCTTCTTTATATTAACAACCATACAATTGTTCCTAGAAAAGGCAAGCAGTTTGCATTCATGCTACCTTGAATCCCTTCTACACCCAAATCTATTAAAGTGATTTACTCCTACGGCATAACAATTTTATGGTAACAGAAATAGAAACATTTGTTACAGGATCAGCATCTCAGCATCGCTTGGTTTAAACATGTGTGTTTGCCTATAAGAAATGTTTTCAAATATACAATGGCAGACACATTGCAAACATTAATGCTATTGTTCAATTTCTACCATCAGCATCTGCAGAGGAGCTCCCAGGACTGAGGCACTGTCAGGTATTTAAGGTATAGGAATGTCCGCTGTATCTTCAATTCCTTTGGAAATCATAAGCATGCCTTACGCCAGCCTCTATGCAAATCAGGATAATTAAGATAATTGCTACCATTCTCTTTTCAAAAGTGAAGTCATTCTAGCCCAGGATTTCTGATCAGATACAGTGAAAGTGAACAATAATGTGCCTGATTGTTATGTATCAATAATAGCTCCTAAGAGCAAAAAAAGCACATGCTTTCTGACTAAAAAGACCCACCATGGAGACAGGCTGGAACCTGGGACCCTTTGCAGCAGTGCTGAACTGCCTGCACCTGGACAAACACCTCCTCAAACAACAAAATAGAAACAAACTATACAAGATTAAAAATAACTGAATGCATGCACAGGGGAGGGCAAATCCTGGACAAAAGATACAAAGAGACCGAGAAAACCCAACTGCCATTTCTAAACAGCCTGGAGCAAAAGCAGGGGACTACACATGCCCCCTGCACACACCACCACATAAGGGGTGGGCAAACCACCTAAGCCACCCCTCCTGCCTGACCTGTGGACACGGCCCCTCACCCTAGAAGGAGCCAGCTCACCCACCGCATGCAGTGAGCAAGGGCGCCTCTCACTTGTCCTCACTCCCTCCTGCGGCAGTGTGCTCAGCCATGCCCGACTCTGAGTGACCCTGTGCACTGTAGCCTGCCAGGCTCTTCTGTCTATGGAATGCTCCAGGCGAGAAATACTGGAGTGGGTTGCATTTCCTTCTCCACCTGCTGAAGCAGGAACCCAAATAAAGCCTTGCCTGAATTTCTTCTCTGGCATCTAGTCAATATCTGTTAAGGAGGCCACAAACCTAGTCAACATCACTACCAAAATCTCAGGGGGAGAGGTTTAGTTGGACAACCATATTGAAGGGTCACTAGACAAGTTATGATGTAAAGAAAACACTATGATGAAAGCGGTAGAAGTAACATACATATGATGAGAGTTCTGTGCAGGCACCTCTCTGCGAAAGTACTGACAATCACGTAAGTCTACTGAGTAGATCCTGAAGATCTAATTGGCTTTTTCAATGAGTCATGAGTCAGGTGGTGCCCACACAGCATGTGGAGGGAGACTGGGGGGAGGGGGGCTGCCAAGTGAAGAGGGTTCTAAAGGCAAGACAGGAGAGTCATAAACAAAAAAGTTTATTTCAGATTAAGTCATCTCCCTTTGGGGACAGAAGGGTCTTATTAGATGGGTTACCTCATCTTCCTTTGGGGGCTGGAAAGGGCCCACATGATAGCTTACCTCACTGGAGCTGAGGTAACTCCAGAAAATCCCTAACCGACCAGCTAGGACTCCGTTTCTGGGGGAAGGTAAAACTTCAGTTGGGCTTCCCTGGTGGCTCAGTGGTAAAGAATCCACCTGCCAATGCAAGATACACGGGTTCAATCCCTCGGTCAGGAAGATCCCGTGGAGAAGGAAATGGCAACCCATTCCAGTATTCTTGCCTGAAGAATCCCATGGATCCATGGGGAGGCACTTGGCAGGCTACAGTCCATGGGACAGCAAAGAGTTGGACACAATTTAGCAACTAAACAACAAAACTTCAATCAGGCTAGATATTAAGTCCAGGTTCAGTGACATGCCCAGCATAAGTGACTCTTGGGCCCATGCTTTCTTTTTAATAATACCAAAATAAGGATTTTCCTGGCAGTCCAGAGGCTAAGACTCTGTGCTTCCAATCTAGGGGGCATGGGTTTGATCCCTGGTTGCAGAATTAATATCCCACATGCTGCATGGCCAAAAAAAAAAGAAGAAGAATATTCACAAACATTTTTTGAAAAAGCTTCCTGAATTGCCAGGGAAAAGTAAAAGCAAATTTGAAATGAAGACAATAAAATAAAGTTCAAATTTTTGACTTTATTATTAAAATAATCATAATGCTAAGTCACTTCAGTAGTGTCCGACTCTGTGTGACCCCATAGATGGCAGCCCACCAGGCTCTGCTGAACCTGGGATTCTCCAGGCAAGAACACTGCAATGGGTTGCCATTTCCTTCTCCAATGCATGAAAGTGAAAAGTAAAAGTGAAGTCGCTCAGTCGTGTCTGACTCTTCGCGACCCCATGGACTGAAGCTTACCAGGCTCCTCCGTCCGTGGGATTTTCCAGGCAAGAGTACTGGAGTGGGTTGCCATTGCCTTCTCCAAAATAATCATAATAACAATTCCCTGGTGGTTCAGATGGTAAAGAATATGCCTGCAATTTGGGAGATGTGGGTTCAATCCCCGGGTTGGGAAGATTCCCTGGAGATAGAAATGGCAACCCACTCTACTATTCTTGCCTAGAGAATCCCATGGACAGAGGAGCCAGGTGGGCTATGGTCCTTGGAGTCTCAGAGTCAGGCAGGACTTTAGTGACTAACACTACTGTCCAAAAGCAAACGGAACTTCTGTTTTCTTCAAGTTATCAAAAATCTTTAATAGATGCTACTTGAGTTTAAAAAACTCCAATATATGATTGCTGGCCTCAGTTTCACAGTGCACAGGAAATTCTGAACTTAGCTTTTCATCCTGAGAAGTCCATGGTGGGGCGGGGGCGGGGGTTTGATCCTTGTGCTAGAGCACAAAACAGCCTGAGCAGAAACAATTTCAGACCCAATTCTTCACCTGAAAAGCTGTCAGCAAGGCTGGTTCTAGAAAAATTAAAAAAGAAAAATAAAAAAGAAAACCACTTTGTCTTTTGGAAGCATCTCCCTGCGGGGTTTCCTGACTCCAGTTTCCTCTTGGCGATCAACCCAGTTTCTCCAGGCTGATACCATGAATCCTCCACAACAGGTGGGTGGACCTGGTATGACAGAGCGCTGACACCAATGCGGCTGTGGACAATCACTCAGCCAGTTCCTCTGTGTCAGGATAACACTCCCCTGTGTTAATCTGTTCATTTCTGCTCATCTTCCTATGCTCAGCAAAGCCTTCCGCCAGGACTCCTTCCATTCCCTCAGCTGGTCAGAACGCTGAGTCACCCACCTGGCAAGCGGAAGGAAAAAGAAGGAAGCCTTCGTGTTCAGAGGAGCACGGACAGAGCCAAGATTCTGCTCCACACTTGCAGAGGAAGCGTCCTCGCTTGGAGGGACAAGAGAAACACCATGCAGAGGAAAAAATGGAAGCAATAGAGAGGCCCCCGCAAACTGGAAAGGGAGAAACGGAAGAACCAAGAGAAGCCCCATCCAACCAGAGGATGAGGCAGCCACACGTAAGGTGACTGAGCACCAAGCTGGCCCTTCGGTTGTTGTCACAGGAAGACAGATTTCAGGGCTGGCCCATCCCCAGTTTGGGGTGACAGTTATCTGTGCCCCCATAAACTGCCTCCAGCAACTCTGAAACACATGCACATAAAGACATGTGTCACGTAGCAACACACCTTCTGTCTCCTGGTTCTGAGCAGTCCCACGAGCCCCAGAAGAAACAGGTTTGTCCATTCTGTGGATGTAGGTGATGGCAAGGAAGGCGGCTTCCTGGAGGTGACCAGGCATGATGAAATCTCACCTTCCATAGTCTGGCCACAGCAGAGCTGGTAACCATTTTCGTCTCAGTTCGTCCACTTGCCAGTTTAAAAGCTATAAGCAGGACTCTGTCTCTTCTGTGACATGGGACATGCCCACTTCCCAATGCTCTTATGAGCCCATCCAGGATGCTACTTAAATGTGTGTGTACATGTACTTTTCGCTTTTGCACTGTGCACAATGAAGTCAGGGGCACGGAACCATGAATGGTCTAAATCTTCCCTCCTCTCCAACCAGAAGCTCACGCAAATTCTCCCAAATAGAGAGATGCCCCCTGGTAAGGAGAGTGGGGACAGGGAGCATCTCCAAGTTTATCCAAAAGTCACAGTTTAAACCAAACTCTTTCAAATGAAAACAGATGAGCAGAGCATTAATAGACTTGCTAAATGGTAACTGTGCCCCTCAACCTGTCAGAGATGTACGAAAATATAAAAGTTGTGATATTGGTTACAAGTCACCCCTCCAGAGTTACAAGATGTTAAGGAAAAATTCCTAATATTTAGAGCATAAAATTACTTTCTGGGACTTCCCCGATGGTCCAGTGGTTAAGATTCGGTGTTTCCAGAGCAGGGGGCCCCAGTTCAATGCCTGGTCAGAGAACAAGGATCCCACATATCACAGGGTGCAGCCAAAAAAAAAATTACCTCCTTGCTCACAGAGCAGGCTTTCCACTGGTGGGAACTCAGGTTCCAAGGAAGCAGTTCAGGAAACACGACTGAGCTGGGACTTCCCAGGGCCTTGGTTCTCAAAGTGTGGTTTGGGGCCTGACTCAACAACAGCAGCTGATGCTCTTTAGAAACACAGACACATAGGTCCTGGAGCAGTCTATCTGAGTCAGAACCCATTTTCTAACACTACTTCCAGGTGATCTGCACGCACCTTTCATTTCAGAAGCAGTGTCTAAGGGTCAAGGACTCCTTCTGGTCACACCAAGAGGGCACCCACCCCCAGCCATGTATTAACAATACCAGTCAAGGGGGGCCACCACGTAGCACATCCAATTTCCCAGAGTTCTCATAGGTTAAAACTAGAAAACAAAACAGTCAAGCAAGCAACACTTGTAACAATTCTTGGCAAGTGTCTTAAACATTCGCTGAGAAAAACACGAGCAGATGCTTACAGCTCCATCACACCGTCCATCCTTAATCCTCAGAAACATCCGTGCATTCTTCACACTTTCAAACATGCATATCCTAGAGCTGATTTTATGCACTCTCCAGTAGGACTTTTCAGATGGCTTTCCTACGCCCGTGCAGCTCCCATCCGGCTGGAGGCAGAGGGCCTGGCACAGGCTGGTGGCAAGCAGAACCACTGCGCTGTTGAGCAACACACCCTGCAGAGCAACCAACAGCACAGAGAGGCAGTAAGTGACACGCCTGTGTCTTGCTAGAGAAATATGGCAATAGAGCCCATTTTCTTACAAAAGCTGCAGTGATCGGGATCTTACCAGAAGCTTGGTGGGAAAGAATGAGCAAAAAAAAAAAAAGGAAATAAAAAATTTAACTGCTATGTAAAGCTAAACAAAACTAAAGAAGGTGGTCTGGTTGACTCATTATGATTTACATTAATCATTACTTATTGAGACTGTAAGAACCAGCATCAGATGCTACAGAGATTTTAAGAAGATGCAAAACCCACAAACACTTCTCTTAAGAAGTTTCCAATCACTCTAAGCAAATAGTTTGAATACTAATACAGAGAAGAATAAAAATAGTGTTCTATAAGAGTGCTTGAATTTTGACAAGTAATCTATGGATATTAGTTAAATGTATGCATGTAGGAGGGGCTTCTCAGGTGGTGCTAGTGGTAAAGAACCCGCCTGCCAATGCAGGGGACGTAAGAGATGCAGGCTTGATCCCTGGGTCAGGAAGATCCCCTGGAGGAGGGCATGGCAACCCACTCCAGTATTCTTGCCTGGAGAATTCCATGGACAGAGGAACCTGATGAGCTATAGTCCATAGGGTCTCAAAGAGTCAGACATGATTGAAGTGACTTAGCACTCACACACACATGCATGGAGGAATAAATGAATGAATGAAAAGAAGTATCGAATATAACTAAAGCCAAATTAAGTAAATCTTCTGTAATCAATAGCTTCAGTCAGTTCAGTTGCTCAGTTGTATCCAACTCTGCAACCCCATGGACTGCAGCACACCAAGCCTCCCTGTCCATCACCAACTCCCAGAGCTTGCTCAAACTCATGTCCACCAAGTTGGTCATGCCATCTCATCCTCTGTTGTCCCCTTCTCCTCCTGCCTTCAATCTTTCCCAGCATCAAGGGCTTTTCCAATGAGTCAGTTCTTTGATCAGGTGGCCAAAGAGCTTCAGCTTCAGCATCAGTCCTTCCAATGAATATTCAGGATTGACTTCCTTTAGGATGGACTGGTTGGATCTCCTTGCAGTCCAAGGGACTCTCAAGAGTCTGCTCCAACACCACAGTTCAAAAGCATCAATTCTTCAGTGCTTAGCTTTCTTTATGATCCAACTCTCACATCCATACATGACTATTGGGAAAACCATAGCTTTGACTAGATGGACGTTTGTCAACAAAGTGATTGATGCCTCTGCTTTTTAATATGCTGTCTAGATTGGTCATAGCTTTTCTTCCAAGGAGCAAGTATCTTTTCATTCCAAGACTGCAGTCACCATCTGCAGTGATTTTGGAGCCCAAGAAAATGAAGTCTGCCACTGTTTCCATTGTTTCCTCATCTATTTGCCATGAAGTGATAGGACCGGATGTCATGATCTTAGTTTTCTGATTGTTGAGTTTTAAGCCAGCTTTTTCACTCTCTTCTTTCACTTTCATCAAGAAGCTCTTTAGTTCCTCTTCACTTTCTACCATAAGGGTGGTGTTATCTGCATATCTGAGGTTATTGATATTTTTCCCTGCAATCTTGATTCCAGCTTGTGCTTCATCCAGCCCAGCATTTCACATGATATATTCTGCATATAAGCAATAGCTTAAGAGGAAGATATAAAAAGTTCTTGAAAATTAGTTAGAAATGTACTAACACAGTAGAGAAATGAATAAAAGACACAAATACACAAGTCACAAAATACAAATGATGAATATGCAAAAGGAAAAATAATCTATACAAGTAATAAAAATAATAATAAAGTGAAAATTAAACATTTATTTCTCTAGAAGATTGTCAAAGTTTCTTTCAAGGACTGCCATATTCAACACCAAGGTCCATGATATCAATATAAATAATATCCTGCTCAGTCAAAGGGAACTTGGTAGTAAAGAGCATCATTTTACCTGGAAAGGTCTGGCCTTTGTCCTAGGTTTCTGAGAAGTAATCGCCAACCCCTAACGGTGCTGTGCCTAACAGGAGTGTCTTTGCTTGCCTGGCAGCCTTGGGTCAGCCAGATAGTAAAGATGTGACTTAGGGTGGGAACTTTGTGTAACGAGGTGTCAGCTGACCTCCCAAGAGGCCTCTTCCCTCTGCATCTCTTCCCTTAATGAATATTAGAGATTGAGACTGGCCATATGGACTCCCTATGTGAGGGACCCCAGGAAAGCCTCTGGGCCCAAGTCTCAGGTGAGCCTCCCTGGATGGCAGTGCTCCATGAATATCATCACACATCAGTGTAGAGAAAGTCACACCATCCTGATTCCAGGAAGAGGACAACCACAATTTCCACATTTGGTGCTTTTCCTGGACTCTGCCCTCTGCCTCTCTTCCCTTAGTGAATGTTAAATCTGCATCCTTTCTCTGTAATACCATGAATGTAAGAGCACTGATTTAGTTCTGGGTCATTCTTATGAATTATCAAAATTTGATAGTGACATCAAGAATCCTTCACTCTGAAGTCCCTGTCAGAAGCGAGGGTGGTCATGTCAACTGTCCCCTCTAACCTCATGATTTGACTTTCCCAGGATTAAGTATTGGTACATTTCTGGAGAGAGATTTGTCAATATGTTGCCAAGAGTCTTAAAGGGCTCATATTCTGACCTTTCAATTCAATTTTGAATGATCTAGACTAAGAAAATAATAAAATATGTTGTCAGAGACATAAAAGCCCAAGTACATTTTCCAGTAATATATTAGAGGTGATAAAATAAATTAAGATTAAATATCCAATGACTAATTCATATTTTCCTAATGTTTGAATATAATGTAACCATATTTTCCCCATGTTGCCTGGGGAAAATAATAACATAATGAAGTGTTTATTACATAGTAGGTCTAAAAAGTTTTGAAGACAAACTGACTGATTGGATTCATAATTCACCAGACTAGATATGTTATACTCATTAAAAGTTGTAACTTCTCAGAAAACATTCTCTTTATTTTTAAAATGTAGATAACAATATCTGTCAGAAATGTCATGGTGATTAGATTTAGTATTGTGTGTGGTGAAGCTCTCAGTAAAGTGTCTGTAATAAGACAGGCAATCTCACAAATGATACCTATTGCATTAATAATATCATTTAAAGATAAAAAGATAAATTCTTTTTATTTACAAAGAAAAAAACATAAGCAATATGAAATGATCACATACATACAACACTCAAAGAGTATAAATATGTAAATATTCTAACAGTTAGAAAAGTTAAATATAGATTTGTTTCACCCCCAAATGTAAGATTCTCTAACTTTTTATTTGAAATCCCCACAGCCATAGTTTTAACCTGCAAATTCAACTGACATTGGCTGTTACTCCCATCATTTTAGTGTTGCTAAGGCTACCGTCCCTAAGGCCACATTCTGGGTGGACAAAATGACCACAGGCATCAATGCCCCGAGTGGAAAGAGATATGATTTCTCCACTGTGACTTCATTCAAGAGTTTTCCTCAACAGGGCAAAAGAAAATACAAGTTTAAGAGTATCAGCTTTAATGACCTTCCTCCAGTTTACCTTGACAAAAACCACAAACTCTCTAGAAAGGTCTGCGTAGCCTGCCGAGGATTCGTTAGTTATGTTGCCACGGCGATCAAAAATAACCAAGTGGCCGGGAACCCGGGCTGACTCAAGGAGTGCGCAGCGGTGGGGCTGGGACAGCACCCGCATCTCAGTGCAGGCCCCACCACTAGCCTAAAAGAAAAAGGGAAAACAAAACAAAATGAAAGCTCTGCATAAGCAATAGAAAATGTGTTGCCACTCTACGTGTGCCAGATCCAGAGCACTCCATGGAACCCTTGAACTAGCTGTACAACTGTGACATGTTTTCTGATTCAGTTCTTGTGCTCTCCCACCCTGATTTCCAGGGTTTTGCTCCAAGGACCTTCTCTTGACTTCTCAGAAACCATGTAGAGCACTAAATAACAGCAAAAATAACTCCAGTGGCAGGGTAATTTAATGAGATGTTAATGTGCATTTTATCATTATTTTTCATTTCTTTTTTTGTGTCTTCCTAATTAAAGACCACATAGGATCAAAAGATGAAACTAACAGATGTGTATTACTAGGTTTTGCTTGTGAAAAACTGAACAAATCAAGGAAGACAAACTATAGTGAGACATTTCTAGTTTAGGGCACTGTTTGAGGTCTGATCTCTCACTGTCTCAAGGAGGCATCTGGGCCTGAAAGCAAGGACTTACTGATGCCACTTGAAAGGCCTGATCCACGACACTAAAGCTGCCAACCTCAGTGAAGTTTCTTGTGTGAGGATGGCAGGTAAGCCACGGAGCTGTTCACGAAGAAACCACATGATGTTTGATGAGAACTGGGCAGTGAGCAGTGTGGACTGAAGTTAAGAGACTTGTCACCAGCTATTCAGAGACCCGACACACCAGATGAAATGTGTATACAACAAGGTGACCTTCATAATAACCAAGGTGGGATTTTTCTCCAACTTAGAGGGAGAGGGGCTTACAGAGAGACTTAATTTGATCTTAGAAAAATAAATAGAACATTTCTTGAACTCTTAATTTGAGTGATTCCATACCCTCAACATTCATATCTATTAAACTTCTACTGAGTAGGACCTTTATGAAGCAGAATGCACTACAAAATACAGCATGAGGGACTTCCCTGGTGGCCCAATGACTAAGACTCCAAGCTCACAATGCAGAGTGCCTCAGTTTGATCCCTGATCAGAAAACTAGATCCCATAAGTCACCACTGAAACCCAGTGCAGCCAAAATATAAATAAAAATAAGCATAAAAAACAACATGGGGTAACATGCCAAGTTCAAAGAAAAGACACCATAAAAGAAATGTGACTGATTCATGTCCGAGTCTTTGCAGCCCCATGGACTCTAGCCTGCCCAACTCCTCTGTCCATGGGATTCTCCAGGCAAGAATACTGGAGTGGATTGCCAGTTCCTTCTCCAGGGGATCTTCCCGACCCAGAGATTGAACTGGGTCTTCCATGCTGCAGGTAGATTATTATTTGAGCCACCAGTGAAGCAAGTAAGTAATTTAATTAATATTTAAAAAAAAAAAAAAAAAGCAATACAGCTTCCTCCTGACTATTTCCCCTCTGGGCATTTTTGTCCTGGAACCTAGCTCCCACGCTGTGAGAGTCAAGCAGCTACACTGAAGGAAGGACCACACATAGCTGTTCCGAGAGCTGGCATTGACTACCAGACCTGCGACTCAACAAGCCGTTGGATGACTCCAATCTCTAACATTTCAGCCACTTCACTTGATGCTGAGAGGAAGAGAGATGTGCTACCGTCTCTGGGTCCCGCCCAACTGCAGATTTGTAAACAAAATAAATATGGTCAATGTTGTCAAAAAAAAAAAAAAAGGTGACTGATTAGTCCCTTAGCCTGAATTTCAGTCCTACAGATCATGTTTTTTCTTCAAAATTTATTGCAATCCTTAAGTTTTAAAACAAGATATAAGTAAAAAAAAAAAAAAAGTCATTTCATAAAATTATGTAAGATTATATGAGAAAGCTGTAGAATGAGGGGTGGAGTCCCGGCGTCTGTGCTCCGTGCCTGCTTTCATACTGACCAGCTCTGAGACTTTGGACAACACAGTCTTCCCACCCGTCAGGCTCCTCTTCTGTCAGAAAGGGATGCTAATGTACTCTCTCATAGGACAATAAAAAGGCTAAATGTTGTAACACACAGTTAGCCCTTAAAACAGTGCATGTCATCCTATGCTTTCTCAGTTTCAAAACAAATAATCATACATGGATCTTAAAAAGACATTTTTAGAAGTTTTATCCATTTTAAAATTTTTATTTTATTTTTACTTGTAGGATAATTACTTTACACTACCATGATTGTTTATGCCGTGTATCAACATGAATCAGCCACAGATATACCTACGTCCCTTCCCTCTTAAACCTTCCTCCCACCTCCTTTCCCATCCCACTCCTCTAGGTTGTCACAGAGCACCAGCTTTGGGTTCCTTTCAAACCTAAACTAAGTAATCTCATACACTCACTCACAGCACACTGTGCTGTGTTTAGCTGCTCAAGTCGTGTCCAATTCTTAGCGACCCTATGGACTGTAGCCCACCAGGTGCCTCTGTCCATGAGATTTCCCAGGCAAGAATACTGGAGTGGGTAGCCATTTCCTTCTCCAGGGGATCTTCCCAATCCAGGGATCAAACCTGGGTCTCCTGCATTGCAGGTGGATTCTTTACCAACTGAGCCACCAGGGAAGCCCAACTAAGTAATACAAGGCATAATTATGTGAAACTATTGGTTTTCCCCCAATAATGTGATCACTGAAAGGGCCTTTGAGAGGTCAGATTTCCCGTTTTGAGGCTCACTGAAATTTTGAATGTTCTCAGAGACGTGTTCTACTTTTTCTTGTCTAAATTCTAACTGCTGAAATTTAAGGCCATTTACACATCAAAATCTCAAAAATCAGTGAGACAAAACAACATGAAAAAAGTGGAAGCAAAAGCCAAAGGAAAATACAAATTCACAATCTTATGAAAGTGTCTTGTGCAAGAATATATTATATATATATGGATACAATACATTTGACATACGGCGAAAACAAAGATTACCACGTACCATTCCAGTGACAGAGCCGTTGTCAAGAGCCAGAGAAAGGTGCCTCAATTCATGACTTTGGAAAATGCATACATTTCCTTTGTTGAAAATAACGTCAAAGAGACCTATAAAACATTTTAAGTATTAGCAAGTAATTCGTGCTTTTAAAGCTTTTTTCTTATTCAATTATACATTGAAACCTCCTAAAAATACATTTTATGACATCTCTCAGTTAAATGTTTTTAATTAGTCAAAAGGTAGAAGAATGCTGGTAACCTTTAATAATCTACATGTTGCTTGGCATCTGGTGGCATTTCCAAGGAAAATATCTAATGCCTTCCCAAAATAAACAGTAAACTCCTGGGACAATCCAAAATAAAGCAAAAAAGCAAAAACCAAAAAGCACTCAATGGAACTGTTGCCAGGAAGACAAATTATCCTAGAGTGAAAACCCATTTCCATTCTCAAGTCCCAGAGACTTGAGATAAAATGAACTGATGCATTCTAAAATTAAATACAAACTATTAGGGCATTGGTGACTGGTTTGTATGATTATGATAATAAAGGTTATGTCGTCATATATTTGATTGCTTTTAGCTTTCAGTATACTTTTACATGCCATTTTATCTTGAAACAAAGCTTTTCTTAAGGTCATAAATTTTTTTTCCACTTTTTATACAGCTAAACACCAACACTTAGTGCCTAGACCATAGCAGGCCCTCAAGAAACATTCTTTACATAAGATCCCTAATTATATCCTCCAAAATAAATAAAAATGCTGCATTCCACTTACATGTGAAATCTAAAAACCAAACAAACTCATAGATACTGAGAACAAATGGGTGGCTGTCGGAGGCAGGGGGTAGAGGGTAGGCAAAACAGGTGAAGGGAATTAAGAGGTACAACCCTCCAGTCTTATGATAATTAAGTTACAAGGATGTAATGTAAAGCATAAGGAATATGGTCAATAGTTCAGTTCAGTTCAGCTCAGTTCAATTGCTCAGTCATGTCCGACTCTTTGCGACCCCATGAATTGCAGCGCGCCAGGCCTCCCTGTCCATCACCAACTTCCGGAGTTCACTCAAACTCACATCCATCAAGTCAGTGATGCCATCCAGCCATCTCATCCTCTGTTGTCCCCTTCTCCTCCTGCCCCCAATCCCTCCCAGCATCAGAGTCTTTTCCAATGAGTCAACCCTTCGAATGAGGTGGTCAAAGTACTGGAGTTTCAGCTTTAGCATCATTCCTTCCAAAGAAATCCCAGGGCTGATCTCCTTCAGAATGGACTGGTTGGATCTCCTTGCAGTCCAAGGGACTCTCAAGAGTCTTCTCCAACACCACACTTCAAAAGCATCAATTCTTCGGCGCTCAGCCTTCTTCACAGTCCAACTCTCACATCCATACATGACCACTGAAAAAACCATAGCCTTGACTAGACGGACCTTTGTTGGCAAAGTAATGTCTCTGCTTTTGAATATGCTGTCTAGGTTGGTCATAACTTTCCTTCCAAGAAGTAATTACTGTGTTTTTTAATTTCATGGCTGCAGTCACCATCTGCAGTGATTTTGGAGCCCCAAAAAATAAAGTCTGACACTGTTTCCACTGTTTCCCCATCTATTTCCCATAAAGTGGTGGGACCAGATGCCATTATCTTAGTTTTCTGAATGTTGAACTTTAAGCAAACATTTTCACTCTCCTCTTTAACTCTCATCAAGAGGCTTTTTAGTTCCTCTTCACTTTCTGCCATAAGGGTGGTGTCATCTGCATATCTGAGGTTCTTGATATTTCTCCCGGCAATCTTTTGATTCCAGCTTGTGCCTCTTCCAGCCCAGCGTTTCTCATGATGTACTCTGCATATAAGTTAAATAAGCAGGGTGACAATATACAGCCTTGATGTACTCCTTTTCCTATTTGGAATCAGCCTGTTGTTCCATGTCCAGTTCTAACTGTTGCTTCCTGACCTGCATATAGGTTTCTCAAGAGGCAGGTCAGGTGGTCTGATATTCCCATCTCTTTCAGAATTTTCCACAGTTTCTTGGGATCCACACAGTCAAAGGCTTTGGCATAGTCAATAAAGCAGAAATAGACGGTTTTCTGGAACTCTCTTGCTTTTTTGATGATCCAGCAGATGTTGGCAATTTGGTCTCTGTTTCCTCTGCCTTTTCTTTCTTTTTTTTTTTTTAATTTTATTTTATTTTTAAACTTTACATAACTGTATTAGTTTTGCCAAATATCAAAATGAATCCACCACAGGTATACATGTGTTCCCCATCCTGAACCCTCCTCCCTCCTCCCTCCCCATTCCATCCCTCTGGGTCGTCCCAGTGCACCAGCCCCAAGCATCCAGTATCGTGCATCGAACCTGGACTGGCAACTCGTTTCATACATGATATTTTACATGTTTCAATGCCATTCTCCCAAATCTTCCCACCCTCTCCCTCTCTCACAGAGTCCATAAGACTGTTCTATACATCAGTGTCTCTTTTGCTGTCTTGTACACAGGGTTATTGTTACCATCTTTCTAAATTCCATATATATGCGTTAGTATACTGTATTGGTGTTTTTCTTTCTGGCTTACTTCACTCTGTACAATAGGCTCCAGTTTCATCCACCTCATTAGAACTGATTCAAATGTATTCTAAAGCCAGCTTGAACATCTGGAAGTTCGCAGTTCACATATTGCTGAAGCCTGGCTTGGAGAAATTTGAGCATTACTTTACTAGCATGTGAGATGAGTGCAATTGTGCAGTAGTTTGAGCATTCTTTGGCATTGCCTTTCTTTGGGATTGGAATGAAAACTGACCTTTTCCAGTCCTGTGGCCACTGCTGAGTTTTCCAAATTTGCTGGCATATTAAGTGCAGCACTTTCACAGCATCATCTTTCAGGATTTGAAATAGCTCAACTGAAATTCCATCACCCCAACTAGCTTTGTTGGTAGTGATGCTTTTTAAGGCCCACTTGACTTCACATTCCAGGATGTCTGGCTCTAGGTGAGTGATCACACCATCATGATTATCTGGGTCGTGAAGATCTTTTTTGTACAGTTCTCCTGTGTATTCTTGCCACCTCTTCTTAATATCTTCTGCTTCTGTTAGGTCCATACCATTTCTGTCCTTTATCGAGCCCATCTTTGCATGAAATGTTCCTTTGGTATCTCTGATTTTCTTGAAGAGATCTCTAGTCTTTCCCATTCTGTTGTTTTCCTCTATTTCCTTGCACTGATCGCTGAGGAAGGGTTTCTTATCTCTCCTTGCTATTCTTTGGAACTCTGCATTCAGATGCTTATATCTTTCCTTTTCTCCTTTGCTTTTTGCTTCTCTTCTCTTCACAGCTATTTGTAAGGCCTCCTCAGACAGCCATTTTGCTTTTTTGCATTTCTTTTCCATGGGGATGGTCTTGATCCCTGTCTCCTGTACAATGTCATGAACCTGTGTCCATAGTTCATCAGGCAGTCTGTCTATCAGATCTAGTCCCTTAAATCTATTTCTCCCTTCCACTGTATAATCATAAAAGGATTTGATTTAGGTCATACCTGATGGTCTAGTGGGTTTTCCTACTTTCTTCAATTTAAGTTTGAATTTGGCAATAAGGAGAACACTGTACTAATTTTGTGTGAGGACAGATGATCACTAAACTTATAATGGTGATCATTTCATAACATTTGCAATTGTCAAATCATTCCACAGTACACTTGAAACAACAAAACACTGTATGCCAACTATACTTCCATTAAAAAAAATAACAAAAGCAAATGTTCAAAACTTTTTGAAAAACAAAAAAGTTAGAAATCTCATTTATAGAGTTAATGAGCTCTCCACCATGAGTAAGCAGTTCATACAAGAATGGAAATGTTATTTAGTTTTAACAAAATAAATTTTTTCAAGTTACATAACTCTTAAGTTCAATGTGAAAAAACATATTGAAGCCAATAGATGCCAAAGAGAAACATTTTAATGTTTCTAGCATTCATTTTTAAATCCTCTTAATAGGGTTCTTAGTAAAATTAGAAATGATTTTCCTTTCATGTTAAAGGAAGTTTTTACAAATCACACATAACTAGAGGGGGAACTCTTTCCCCCATGCCAACACCCACACTCCCTCCCACTGCAACCAGAGAACAGGCAACAGCCCTTCAATTGGTGACAAAGGAAGCAGGTGCTCCAGCTCTGGCCCTTTCTACTCCCAGAGGAGCTGCTCACAAAAGGTGCTTCCTCTCAGGTTCTCTGTCACTGGTGAGCACAGCCCCCGTAGGGGAGACAGTGGGTGCCCCGAATCTCACTTCCTTCTAGGAGGAGTTAGTGAGCTCTGTGAGCTCCTACATAGAGCCAGTACCCCAACTTGGTTTCATCAGTATTAAAGCTGAGGTTCTGACTTCCATTTGTCTGTGTTCTGTATCTTATTTCTTAATTGATTTTGCACACAGGAGTGGAAGAAAATGGTATTATTTATCGATGCCTTTTCAAATACCCAACTCTTAAAAGACAATAAAAACATCCCATTAAAATTAATTACAGAATGAGAATGCCAATATTACCAACACTATTTACTTTCTTAAGGATGTTCTTGCCAATGGAACAGTGCTCGAAACCAAATCAATACATATAACTATTGGAAGGTAGTAGATAAATTTATCATATTTGTAAAACCTAAAAACTCTTTAATTAGAGTGGAGTAAAGTGGTATGATTCAAGATAAGTATGTATCTAGACCTGACATACCATAGGCACTTAACAAATACTGAACGAATAAAACATAAAAACTACAGATTTCTACATATTTGCATATGTTAATATGTTAGCTTTATAATGGGGAGGGGTTTATTTACAATGTTAACCACAGCCTTGGAAAAACACTAACAAGATATTATAGTGCCTATGTGAAGAGAGGAAATATATACACGGTGGAGGTTTAGTCGCTAAGTTGTGTCTGACTCTTAAGACCCCATGGACTATAGCCTGCAAGGCTCCTCTGTCCAAGGGATTTCCCAGGCAAGAATATTGGAGTGGGTAGCCATTTCCTTCTCTCGGGATATATATACATATATACACACACATGCACAGGCATACACACACAGTCTTAAATTAATAGAGGGAAAACTAAAGAAAAAACTGAATACTGTGAAAACCTCAATTCCTTCCAAGTTAATATTTAGATTTAGTGTAACTGTAGCAAAATTTCCCTCAGAATTTCTTGGGAATGATGAAATAATTTAAAGTCAATATGTAAAAAAAAAACCCATAAGCATTAACTCTCTGATCAGTGCTTTGTGCTATAGTTTGTGTGTTGGAATCTCAAGTCCCTGTCTAACATTTCAAAGTGCTTCTCACCTCAGCTCAGGTGCAAGGCTAGAAATCCCCTGCAAGATCTGGGCCAGGCCTCCTTCTGTCTCTCTGTTTCCCTGTCTCTCCCACCTCTGTCTACGCGGTGAGGCTGGAGGTGACTTGCTGCTCACGCGAGTCTCGTGGAGTCAGCGCTGGAGGTCCCCATGGTTGGTCATGGCCCATTTCTCCAACCCATAAGCCAAGGGTCCCATAGTGACCTGAATGTCACACTGGGTTTGCATCCTTCTAACACCCTCAACTGGAGAAGGCAATGGCACCCCACTCCAGAACTCTTGCCTGGAAATCCCATGGACGGAGGAGCCTGGTGAGCTGCAGTCCATGGGGTCTCGAAGAGTCGGACACGACTGAGTGACTTCACTTTCACTTTTCACTTTCATGCATTGGAGAAGGAAATGGCAACCCACTCCAGTGTTCTTGCCTGGAAAATCCCAGGGACGGGGGAGCCTGGTGGGCTTCCATCTATGGGGTCGCACAGAGTCGAACATGACTGAAGTGACTTAGCAGCAGCAGCAACACCCTCAACCACCTCCTGGAGCTGGGGAGCCCTAGCAAGACAAGGCCCTCTTGCACTGGATGCTGTTAGGGGTGGCTGGATGGCACCTGCTCACATGTTCTACCTGTGCTTGTTCTAAACTTGCCAGAAACCCAGGAGTCCAGGCCTCACATTCAGCAGACCTTAGAGGCCCACGTCAACCTCTGACCACCTCTACCCTGCTGTGCCCTCCTAGATTCTCTACCGATGATCTAGGGGCTCTGGGTCCACTCTCCTCTTGCCTTCCAAATTACAGCTGGCCTCAAAGAAGACACCAGTGAAACCCATGGGCACACAGTCCCTGAGCAGCAGTGACATCAGCTGGTCAGACTTTCATAAACTCAGTCAGGAAAGACACAGCATGCCCGCTAGAGTGACCGTTTATTAGACCTGGCACAGGAGGCATCAGGAGCTGCAGATTCCTACAGATCCCCATCCTCTGATTCCCCTGGGATTAATGCAGAGCAGGACCAGGTGAATGAGGCATGGAGGGACTCTGGTTACAGCTGAGGACCCTGAGCTTTAGAAATACCCAGCCTTATTCAGTTCAGTTCAGTCACTCAGGCATTTCTGACCCTTTGTGACCCCATGGACCATAGCATGCCAGGCTTCCCTGTACATCACCAACTCCCAGAGCCTGCTCAAGCTCATGTCCATCGAGCTGGTGATGCCATCTAACCATCCCATCCTCTGTCATCCCCTTCTCTTCCTGCCTTCAATCTTTCCCAGCATCAGGGTCTTTTCAAATGAGTCAGTTTTTCAATCAGGTGGCCAAGGTATGAGAGTTTCAGCTTCAGCATCAGTCCTTCCAATGAATATTCAGGACTGATTTCCTATAGGATGGACTGGTTTGATCTCCTTGCTGTCCAAGGAACTCTCAAGAGTCTTCTCCAACACCACAGTTCAAAAGCATCAATTCTTCTTCACCATTCAGCCTTCTTTATAGTCCAACTCTCACATCCATACAAGACTACTGGAAAAACCATAGCTTTGACTAGATGGACATTTGTTGGCAAAGTGATGTCTCTGCAATGCTGTCTAGGTTTCTCATAGCTTTTCTTCCAAGTCTTTTAATTTCATGGCTGCAGTCACCATCTGAAGTAATTTGGGAGCCCAAGAAAATAAAGTCTGATAAAGTCTGTAACTGTTTCCATTGTTTCCCCATCTATTTGCCATGAAGTGATGGGACTTGATGCCATAATCTTCATTTTTTTGAATGCTGAGTTTTAAGCCAGCTTTTTCACTCTCCTCTTTCACTCTCATCAAGAGGTTCTTTAGTTCCCCTTCACTTTCTACCATAAGGGTGGTGTCCTCTGCATATCTGAGGTTATTGATATTTCTCCCTGCCGTCTTGATTCCAGCTTGTGCTTCATCCATTCCAGCATTTCACATGACGTATTCTGCATATAAGTTAAACAAGCAGCAGGATGACAATATACAGCCTTGACGTATTCCTTTCCCAGTTTGGAACCAGTCTGTTGGTCCATGTCCAGTTTGAACTGTTGCTTCTTGACCTGCATACAGATTTCTCAGGAGGCAGGTAAGGTGGTCAGTTCAGTTCAGTTCAGTTACTCAGTCATGTCCGACTCTTTGTAGCACACCAGGCTCCCCTATCCATCACCAACTCCTGGCGCTTGCTCAAACTCACTTCCATCAAGTCTGTGATGCCATCCAACCATCTCATCCTCTTTCATCTCCTCTTCCTCCTGCCTTCAATCTTTCCCAGCGTCAGGGTCTTTTCTAGTGATAAGTCAGTTCTTCGAATCAGGTGGCCAAAGTTTTGGAGCTTCAGCTTCAGCATCAGTCCTTTCAATGAATATTCAGGACTGATTTCCTTTAGGATGGACTGGTTTGATCTCCTTGCTGTCCAAGGGACTCACAAGAGTCTTCTGCAACACCACAGTTCAAAAGCATCAATTCTTCGTCGCTCAGTTTTCTTTGGAGAAGGCAATGGCAACCCACTCCAGTACTCTTGACTGGAAAATCCCATGGATGGAGGAGCCTGGTGGGCTGCAGTCCATGGGGTCACAAAGAGTTGGATATGACTGAGCAACTTCACTTTCACTTTTCACTTTCATGCAGTGGAGAAGGAAATGGCAACCCACTCCAGTGTTCTTCCCTGGAGAATCCCAGGGACAGAGGAGCCTGGTAGGCTGCTGTCTATGGGGTTGCACAGAGTCGGACACGACTAAAGCAACTTAGCAGCAGCAGCAGCTTTCTTTATGGTGGTTTGGTATTCCCATCTCTTTAAGAATTTTCCACAGTTTGTTATGATCCACACAGTCAAAGGCTTTAGCGTCAATAAAGCAGAAGTAGATGCTTTTCTGGAACTCTCTTGCTTTTTCTATGATCCAGTGGATGTTGGCAATTTGATCTCAGGTTCCTCTGCCTTTTCTACATCCAGTTTGAACAACTGAACGTTCTCGGTTCACGTACTGTTGAAGCCTCGCTTAGAGAATTTTGAGCAATCTCATTATGGAGGAAGAAATGGCAACCCCCCCCCCAGTATTCTTTCCTGAGAAAATCCACAGACAGAGGAGCCTGGTGGGCTACAGTCCATGAGGTCACAGAGTCGGACTTGGCTACTAAGTACCTACTTAGCGACAGCAGGTACAACTATTCACATAGGTCCATAGAGACACTGCAGAGAACAATAAAGATGCATTAGAAACTTCCAGTGTGGTAATACATTGTATATTTAAAATTACATGCTTAAAATAAATAAATTTAAAAATAAATAAATAAAATTACATGCTTAATCCTTTTAGGAATATCAGTTGAATGAGTATGAATTTAGGTTATGTTTTTTTCCTTGAAAAATACACCTATATAATGAGAGAACTATGTGAATCTGTATTTTATAGTAAATCTTTTGAAATTTCAGAGGATGGGAAGTTCATGAACTGGCCCTGATATAAGGTAGCCATCGATGGTTTAGAACGAAACACTTATTTGTATTGTCATCCAGGCCTTCCTTTCGGCTCTGAGATCCCACACTAGCGACAGGAAGACTTGTTTTTGATGGTCATTGTCAGAGCAGACATAGTATTATTTTTTTTAATTCTTAAGAGCTTATGATCACAAAAATGAAGCCCCCCTGTGGTATTTCAATGATCTTCTCATGCTGTGTATCTCCTCTTGGGTCTAGTGTTGCCAAGAAATGGTTCAGCAGCTCTCAGAGAAATGAGCACTCTAACTCTGGGCATGGAAATAGCTAAATTCACAACCAGCTTGATAACTACATAGAAGGCCTGGCTCATGATAATACATTTTGTGTGTGTGGAGTAAACATCAAAGCCAACATATCTGAGACATATTCTTAAAATATTTTCTTGAAAAGATGTTCATGGGTCAGCATTGTTCATCACAACCATTTCCAGGCAAGCGAAAACTGATTCATGAATGTGAATTTACAGGACAAGGCATATAACATCAGGAAATAATGCTGCAGTAATTATCATACATAAAACACCTCCTGTTGCAAAAATGTCAGTTACGCCAAGGAAAATGACTCATACCATCCTGCACCTGCCTTTCTTAGGACTGCTCATTCTACTCTATTTATTGCAGGACTAGAGTATTTAGATGCTGGGAACTTTTAAGGGTAAAATTTCTCTGTTTTCATCATCTACCGGTTAGTTAGTTCTACACACACAGTCACATGCCTGCCGTCTGTGCAGCTGCAGGACACCAGTTCTTTACTGGGGAGCCTCTCTGCATAACTCTCTGGGTTCATCCACATCATGAGGCCTCGCTTCCAAGAAAGATTAATCCAAGAAGTGGAGGCAGAAGACGAGGACTTTAGGAGTTACAGCGTGCCCGCTCTATTAGTCAAAATACGGAGACAGTGCTGACCCAGAGAGGAATGAGGCAGACGCTCCACTTCTTGATGTGGGAGTGTTGTGTTCCCTCTATAAACCAGCTTGTAGGGGTTGGGTGTTAGAAGACAAGTATCCCTACATGTGTCATTTTCCTGCATGGACCAGTCCCTCTGAATAAAGGGATTTACCAATGTATGTGTGAGTGTGTGCTCAGTCGTGTCTGTTTCTGTGATTCTATGGACTGTAGCCTGCCAGTCTCCCTCTGCCCATGGGATTCTGCAAGCAAGAACACTGGAGTGGATTGCCATTTCCTTTTACAAAACATACAGGGAAATGTTCCAGCATAGTAACGCTTTGATATCACTATATCTCTCCCTCTCTTTCAGCATCCCAGGGGAGTAAAGAAAAAGACTTTCCTCCCCTTCCCTGGAGAATATTTGCTTACATTCTCGTCTTTTCTTTTTCTCTGTCTCTCACTCTGTTTCTCCTTCTCTGGAAGGAAAACTGGGCAACCCTGAAAAAGATTGGAGTTTCTTACCTTGGGTATTTCTCTGCTTTAACGTACCCACCCGTGTATGTAAGTAACATCAAGCCTTCACCTGATGATACTGAGGGGTGGGGACTTGAGGACCCAATGTAAGATGCTGTTCTACCTGCTGCATTTGTTCCAAGAAATAATGGTCTTGGTTTTTGACTCAGTGCTCTTGTGTTTTTTGCAAGTAAAGTTAAACTTAGATCCTTTACAGTTTCTGATTTCAAAGTGGGAGACATTTTTACATTTGGAAATACAAGCCACTCTCTTCAGTAAGGGAAAAGAGTGTCAGCACTGGCAGCAGGGGCCTTGGGGAGCATGACATGAAGGACCGGATGGCAGCCCACCAGGCTCCCCCGTCCCTGGGATTCTCCAGGCAAGAACACTGGAGTGGGTTGCCATTTCCTTCTCCAATGCATAAATATGAAAAGTGAAAGTGAAGGCGCTCGGTCGTGTCTGACTCTTCGCGACCCCATGGACTGCAGCCCACCAGGCTCCTCCGTCCATGGGATTTTCCAGGCAAGAGTACTGGAATGGGGTGCCATTGGCTTCTCCATCTAAGTAGATAAGTGATCCCAAATGGGAACCAACAGGCAAGAAAAATATCTGAGAAATAGACTAGTTTTGAAAAGAGAAGCTACTAAGATGCATTCTCAGATTCTCATACATTTTTATAGAAGGGGAAGTTGGATTATTCCCTAGGGTCTCTAATAGGAGGTGGAAGTTACCTTCTTAGGAGATGCTGGAGGTTAATATCTCCTGAGCATCCTCAAGGTTATTTGAAGGCACAGTTTCTAACAAGGTTCAGCAAAGTTACATCCACAGATGCAGAAGGTGGATTTTGCTTAAATAGCGATGGTCTAAATTTCAAGGTGACAGAGGATGAGATGGTTGGATCGCATCACTGCCTCAATGAACATAAGCAAACTCCAGGAGATAGTGAAGGACAGGAAAACTTGGTCTGCTGCAGACCATGGGGTCACAAATAGTCAGACATGACTTCCTGACTCAACAACAACAAAATTTCAAGAGGAGCTGGAGGTTTGGGTTCACAGTCCAGTCTACCATTATTGGATTACTCCTTCTTCATGAATGTTTGTGGTTGTGGCTTCGTGACATGCTGACATTAAACAACCAATCCAATTTCCCTTTGCTTAGTTCTTCCTCTGTACTATCATTCTGACACTACAAACAAGCATTATTAGAATTGTTGTATGTGTTTGTCTTCTGTATCAGATGATGAATCTCTGGAGTTCAGAAAAATGTCTCGGTTATTTTTGTGGCCCTCACATTATTTAACATGGTGCTTTGAAGTAACAGGCTCTCAGTGTTTAGCAGAACTTACTTAATTGCTTAAATGGCCATACCCTCTGAAGAACTACAAATGCTACTTTTTATAAACACTTTATGTTAATTGCCTATGTATTATTCTTCAAGTAAGAATTACCAAATATAAGTGTTTTCATGGTGTACTGTCTGCATAATTGCATCGTCTGCCAAGACTTAGAGCCTCTCGTCTATTGACCATTTGTGTTAATGTAGGTAGTAAATTATTTAAATGGTTTAATACTGGTATAAAGTCATCTGAAAAGTAAGAAGCACAACTTAAACTGGGTCTAGAAACGTGCTTTCCTCCAGCTCCCAAAACTGCCATGGCATCACACACTAGGCCCATGACTTTACCATATTTGTCTGTCTTCTCTCCAACCGCGTCCACTGTGCTGTCTGGATGCAGACGGACAAACCCTCCAGTAAGCCTGTTGTAGAACTGAAGAGTATTTCCTTTCCTAAATTTCCAGCTTTCTGCAGCCCACTAAGTAGAAAAATGAAACAAACAACACCAGTATGAGAAGACAGACAGAAGAAGTTACTAGGAAACACCCCTTACTAAACATTATATACTGACTTAACACATCAAATAGCTATTTGAACACTGTTTTGTACCAAATAATTTAGGGCCAAAAGTAAAATCTTACTGTTTCTTTTCTAATAACTTCCAGCTTTTGCCCTGAGGATGCAAAGGAGGGAAAGGACCATTAATTTCAGCAGAGTCCAGCTTTCTTTCCTCAATCATTATAAAACAGAGCTTTCCGAGAAACACTCACTTGCAGAGAGGATACTGTTATTCCTGGCATACAGTTCTCTGACGATTTTACCATCATCTTCACCTTGATCCAGCCATCTATGCAAAGAAAAGTGAATCAAGTATATCTTGAATTTATATTTACACTAACCACTAGTAATTATCTAGCCAGGTCAGAAATAACAGCTAGTGGGCACGCTAAGTTGCTTCAGTCGTATCCAACTCTTTGCAACCCCGTGGACTGTAGCCCGCCAGGTTCCTCTGTCCATGGGATTTCCCAGGCAAGAATATTAGAGTGGGTTGCCATTTCCTTCTCCAGGGGATCTTCCCTACCAGGAATTGAACTCAGGTATCTTACATCTCCTGCACTGGTAAGCAGATTTTTTTCCACTGTGTCATCTGGGAAGCCCTCATTCTCCTTATTGATGTATAAAGAGAAATCATATTTTTAAATCTGAACAAAGACCTAAATCTGTATCATCAGGAATGATGATAAACACAATGGATATCTTTACAAGTAGAATTAATTAATTAATCAAGAGCAATTCCAGAGTTGTTCTATTTTCAACCATTTGGAAAGTCACACTGAAGTAGATGTCATAACATACAAATCTTTGTGACTAAAATTAATGTTCAAAAAAGTTAGCCAACAAAGCTTCAATGACCAGGAGTGATTGAATAAACTCTCCATTTACCCAAAATATATGAGCCTGGCACTGACTAATATGAAATCAGTTTGTTCAAGGTAAAGCATGCCTACCAACCTGTGGCAGAAAAAGGTGTATTCACGGTTCGTTGTGGGATCCTTGATCACAACATCATCAAGAAACCAACCATTTCCTAAACACAAATTAAAGAAAGAAAACTGCGGTGTGTATAGGTTACAGACTGGGTACTACTTGAGGTTTTGAGAAAGAAGCTCTAGCTTTTGAGAAGTAAAGCCCTCGTGCACCTGTAAGGTTTAATACTTCAGATAACACAACATACTTGGGACATGGACTCTGAGGCATTTAAAAATATTTCTTCTACATGCATAGCCTACTTCAAGGCTCACCAGGCTCCTCTGTCCATGGAATTCTCCAGGCAAGAAAGAATACTGGAGTGGGTTGTCAGTCCCTTCTCCAGGGAATATTCCCAACCCAGGGACCAAACCTGCATCTCCTGCACTCACAGGCAGATTCTTAACCACCTGAGCCACCAGGGAAGCTCTTTTGTTTTAATGTTTATTTAATTACAGCATGTGGGATGTAGCTCCCTGACCAGGGATCAAACCTGGGCCCCTTGCACTGGGAGCACAAAGTCGTAGCCACTGGACCACCAGGGAAGTCACAAAGATTTGTATGTTATGACATCTACTTCAGTGTGACTTTCCAAATGGTTGAAAATAGAACAACTCTGGAATTGCTCTTGATTTCATAAACTGCATTTATAACCCTGAACCTAACATCTTTCAAAGAATATATATCTGATGAGTTAACAATACTGTCAATTTCTAAAATGCATACACATTAAAAGCTACTAAAGTCCAAATTTAAACTTTAATGTATATATTAAATACATATTCATTCAGAAACTCTGTCCAAGCACACCGCATGAGCTAGTTTAATGAAGATAATGGCCTCTTCTTAAATGTGTAGTTTTATACTAACTTGCAAACTCAAGTTGGTTAAAATACAATTTAATTTTATTTATAGATAAAATGGACTATTTTAACTAGCCATCATGGTTGTATTTATACAAAGGGCCAGCTCAACATGTATCCTCCTTTAATTAAAACTGCTTGACTTACCGGGGTAATACTCATCAGCTGTAGACTCTAACACAGCACATGGTCACAGACTGGTCTTTGTTTAGTCTTGGACTTTGTCCCTCACCACGTTCCCATGCCTGAGCCAAGCCACACTCCTCATCGTTCCCTGTACGACCCTGTCTTTCATGTTTTCTCTCCTGAGCTGATCTCGATCACCCCCAGTAGATACGTCCAGGCACTGCACCCCCACCTCTTTCCAGTTCTCCACCGTCTTCTCACTTGTGATGCTCCACTGGGTTGTGGAGTAACCAACAGTCCTTCTGTAAAGAAACCACTGCAGCAGTTTTTCTCCATCATAGTCTGAGATCTTATCTTATATAAAAATAAATCTTGCCACAGATTGTTTTTGCCCAAAAAAATGGAGAGACCTGGGCGCAATTTGGTTAAACAAAATTCTTAACTCGTATTAACAGCCAAGGCACCACAAACACAGGCAGCTGGGGCCTAAAGCAAATATGTACATGCATGCACACACAGCCTTTACCTCTCTCTCCAAAACACAGAACAAATCAAAACAAGAACACAGTGCCAGCTGAGATCGTTGGTAAATAAATCGTTAAGGAACAAATAGGTTCACTTAATCCTCAGGACAGATAGTACCTGTAAATAAAACTGTCCTGGCTAGAGTTTCCTATTACTTCTCAATATGGCTTTCAGACCAGGCCAGTTTAATAATTCAGAGGGACATGTATTTCTCATTGTTGATGTTAATTATTATATATTTTATAAATTTTTGCTGCTACTGTGAAGAGCTTTTATATCTCATATTTTCAATAGAAAAAAACAGCCTCAGGTTATTGTATATTGATTTAAATTCTAATCACTTTATATATTCTCTTCTTTCATCCATTTTTCAGTTGATCCTCCTTGCATTTTAATAGACATTTCTATCACCTGTAGACAATAAATTTACCTTCTACTTTCCAAAGAATGACTATTCTCATAAGAAGAAAAATCCTTATCGTATTCCTAACTTTCATGGATTTCATTGTTTATTAAGTGGTCATCTTGAGTTAAATAATTTTAAAATATTTTTTCTGTTCCAAATTTTGAAAGAATTTTTAATAATAATATTAGTTAACTGCTGAAAGATAATTTTTTTGCTTCAACTTTCTGAGGTGATGTATTTTATTAATAGATTTCCTATTACTGAACGATCCTTCAGTTTCCCAGCATGAGCCCTACTTAGTTGTCATAAATTATCCCTTATTGTATTTCTCGATTCTTTTCGTACACATTTACCTTCAAATAATTGCACACATGTGCATCCGTGTTGCTGACCTACAAAAGTTCTTCTGGAGAATGCAGGCTCCATAGGATACTCACATTGTGCCAGCAACCATGAAAATCCTCAG
Organism: Bubalus kerabau; assembly: GCF_029407905.1. NCBI lineage: Eukaryota > Metazoa > Chordata > Mammalia > Artiodactyla > Bovidae > Bubalus > Bubalus kerabau. Next base: position 24,431,154 of record NC_073637.1, on the reverse strand, counting down.
AAGTAACACAAATCCCATTTTATTTGGGTATTTGAAGTAGGAAAAAATGGAAAATTTAACTGTCAAATTAAAATATTGTCTTTTCCTGCTTGGGCTGCTGTAAGGAAATACCACAGTTGGGGAAGCTTTCAAACAACAGAAGAGTATTTTCATATTTACCATAGAAAATACTCAGCACAGCACTTTGTACATAGCAGGTCTACCACATATATTTCCCGAATTGAATTTGCTGTGTATGTTACTTGGGCATATTAACATGTCCTTTCAGAGTCCTACCAGAGCATTCACCATCTGACAAGCCTGCTGAGTAGTCATCTGACTCCCTGCAGAAATGGAATATTACCTGACTTAGTACTGACCATAGATCAGAGCCCAGACTCTGTAAAATCAGTTGTCAACTGGCAGAAAAATAAGATGCAATAGCCTTGGATCTGATAAAAATATAAGTGAATTTTGTCCAAGAGGGAAGATAATCTCAAAGGTATGTTTTTATTATCTTAGGACATTAGCCATACTTTTAATTTGTTAGTCAAATCTATCATTCTTTCTGTTTTTACTGATCACAAATGTATACGTTTTTATTCTTGTGTAACTTCTTTTGAATAGCTTTGTCACCTGGCTGGGTCCCTCATTAATTATTTAAACACATATCCACTACATATTGATATGAGAACTCTGTTCTTAACGTTTTGAAAGTTGACATTTTTAAGTAAAAGAGTTTATCATCTTCTTTGATGCTTTGGGATTTTTTTATCCTTTTTGTGGTATGTGCACTTAGTCGTGTCTTTTGTTAAAGGAGTTTATCTTATGGACACCTTATGCAGTAGCAGAAAATGAAGATGTGGGTCAAGTCACAAAAGTGATGGGAAACCTGGGGAAGAAGTGAGAACAAAAACGGCAGCAGAGAACACAGCTGAGACAGGACACAACAGGAAACACAGCAAGGCTGCCAGGACAGCTTTCTTAAGGTACTGCTGTTGGCATGATCGTTAGCACTTCATGGACAGTCCCTGTCACTGGACGCAGACATGGTATCCAACAGGAGCATGCCTGGAACACTGCCACTCGCCTCAGAGAGTCAATACTTAGAAACCACGTCATTATGAGTTTTCCACAGTTTTTTCTAGATTTGTATGAGGCGTCACAAGAACAGATCAGAACTGCACTTTGAATATCTACCTGTGGAAGACTCTTACCTGGTCCAAGCCCATCATGGGCTATGACAATCTTGTACAGATTCCCCAGGTGCACAGCTTCCAAGAGGAAGCTGTCAACCTGTAACAAACCAAAAAAGTACAGTTAGATCTAGACCATAAGCTGATTTCTAATCAGAGTACAAATTAAGATACAGCAAAAATTCACTGTGAAAGAATTAGGTTCATTCAATAAATACACACCTCTACATTAAGAAAGTTAAGGTATGCACACATTACTATTAATATATTTAAAATATATAACCAAGGAGGAGCTACTATTTAAAAAAGTGATGCTGTATTTTACCACTGTCTTACTATTTAGAGATAAACATTTAGTTGTTTTCCTAAGAAAGATAAATATTGAATACATTATTTTCAGCCTTCATTGATTATTAAAAAGTGTTTATTCCTGCAAAAAAAGTAAATATAAAACAGAAATATTAATTTATAGGACATAATAACAAGTTTTCTAATTTTTCCTTCTTGCCAATTTCATTATAAAGGCATAAATTTGTGGGCTCTCTACAATGTTTTCAAATAATAATAATATAAATGTAATAGTTATAAAATACACTGTAAGTCTCCATTTATTTGACTATAACAAACGCCCATCTGTCCTGAATGAAATCTTTTAGCAATGATTAGGGACCATTCACAAAAATGTCTCTAAAGTAATTTTAGAATATTGATGCAAAAATTATTGAACATTTAAAACATTTTGCCTGAAGTCTCAGTGCACTGCTACCATCAAAACTATGCATGTTTGTGCTCCAGTGGTTTGTGTATTCAGAATACAGGTAAAAGTGGGGAGCCCAGAGTTCTTTCACCAAAACCTAAGCTAAGGACACAGATTAAAGAGCAAGAAAAATACACAATTTAGTGTATCAATTGAAAAATAATTCAATAACAAAAGATACATGTCTTATACATTTTGAAATATTTTCACATATATTTTATCCTTAAAAGTCACTAGGTGAGAAAAAAACATATCCTCTCTACAGATAAAAACAGGGAGGCGTAGAACCAGTGTTAGAGCTCAGATTCTCTGATATTTATGAATACCATTAATACCTTCCTTTGCCATCACTCTACCTCTACATAAATGGACTATAAAAATATAAATAACAGATAAAGCCATTAGCATTTATTTACAAAAATACAGTCAATGCCTGGTAATGGTAAATGAGTAATACTGCCATTTCTTTATTCATGAATGAAATCTGCTGGAAAAGGAAGATTTTCTATGCGATGACAGAAATACTAGCAAAGAAAATCATGTGTTATTATATTTATGATGACTGACATAGAGAACTCTAAGAAAAAAGGGGAAACAATGAACGTATGTTGACATACTCAAAGGCTATTTGCATCCTCAAAAAACAGTTGAGATAACTATAATGGGTTGTCTATAAATTTCTCAGTTTTAAGAAGTTTTAAGAAATTAAGTATTGCTTAAATATTAGTATCAGTAATAGTAAATATAATGTAATACAATCAGTTTCTATATTTGACAATGAAAGATGCTATAGTTGGTCAGTGAACAACACAGGTTTGAACTTACACAGGTCCACTTCTATGTGGATTTTTTCCAATAAACATGTACTACAGCATATACGATCAGCAAGGTTGGTTGAATCCTAGGATGCAGAAAAATGGATGTGGAAGGTCAACTGTAAAGCTATACGCACATTTTCAACTGTATGGGGCCAGAGTTCCTAGCCTCCTGTGTTGTTCATGGGTCAACTGTACATAGTAATCCTTATTTAACAATATACAGGTGTTGAAAATCAGACAATTGGTAGTGACTCCAGCATGATGGTGGACAGGGAGAACCAAGCCCTTGTTCCCCATGGAGGCACCATTTTAATGACAGCGTGTGGACTAGAATACTTCTGGGACAACCCTGAACACCAGGAAAGAAGAACAAAAGACTTTTTGTTACTTACTTGTCCTCTTAAAAAATTCAAAGTGCTCTTTGATCGAAATAGTTGTCTGGATCCTGTATCTCCCTTTTCCCCATAGACAGCAATGTAGACGTTTGCTACTGTCCCAGCATTCCAAAGCTCACCTGTTGCCACATGCACTTCATACACTGTCACTGACAACAACAACAAAAAAAACAAGCCTTACTGCCCAGCACCGGAAGATCCCCTGGAGAATGAAATGGCAACCTGCTCCAGCAGTGGTGCCTGGGAAATCCCATGGGCAGAGAAGCCTGGAGGCCTACAGTCTGTGGAGTCACAAAGAGTCAGATACAACTGAGTGACTAAACAACAACAATATGATAGAAAAATTACACATTTCTAATCAAGAGCTCCAGGTCCAGGTAAGATGGAGCAACACACCCCTCTCAGTCTCTCTCACTGAATACAGCTACAAAATCTTGACAGAATGCGTGCAGCAGCTATATGAAGGCTCTGAATAGTAAACAGTAGCAGGAGAATGGGGATTTAGCAGAATTATGTATTTATGTATATATAACACTTGCTTATATAAAAAAGAAATTAATTATAGCAATGATACAGTGGGTAAGAAGGGAAAAACATTTATTTTGTCAAAAGGTATTCAGAAGATGGTGGAGGAATAGGATGGGGAGACCACTTTCTCCCCCACAAATTCATCAGAAGATCATCTGAATGCTGAACAACTTCCACAAAACAACTTCTGGATGCTGGCGGAGGACACCAGGCACCCAGAAAGGCAGCCCATTCTCCTCAAAAGGAGGTAGGAAAAAATATAAAAGACAAAAAGAGAGACAAAAGAGTTAGGGACTGAGACCTGTCCTGGGGAGCGAGTTGTGAAGGAGGAGAAGTTTCCAAACAACAGGAAACCCTCTCATGGTGGGTCTGTGGGGAGTTTTGGAATCTCAGAGGGCAACATAACCGGGAGCAACAACAACAAAAAAAAACCACCACAGTATATGTGCCTAACCACAACTCCCAGAGGAGAAGTAGCCCAGACGCTCCCATCGGCCACCAGCAAGCAGGGGCTGGACAGGGAGGCGTGGGCTGCATGCTTAGGGTAAGGACCGGGCCTGAGTGCCCTGAGGACAATCTGAGGAAGCAAATGTGAGATAGCAACCCAAACTGTGGGATAGCCAGAGAGAGGAAAAAAAAAAAAAAGGACAGAAAACTTTCCCGCAAAAAGCTCTAACCTAAGGCGCCGTCTGGCCTGCTCACAGAACAAAGGATTGAGCAAATACCAAAAGAGAGCTAGCGGGCTCCAGACTGGCCCATCACTGCCCACTGGAGGCAGAGAGGCAGGTGGGCAACAGCCAGAGCCAGAAGGCAAGAGGCAATCTCAGCCCCAAAGATGGAATCCTCCACCAAACTGTGAGCAGGCTCCCAGTTGCTAACCACATCTTCCTGGGATCCTGGGCAGTTGACATCTGCCAGGAGGGCTGCAGCCTGAGATCAGCTCCCCAGAGGAGATACACAGAACACCTGAGACAGCACTCTTGCGGTGCACCCAGGAAACCAAGTAGCCAGGACCAGGGAGGTGATTAAGATGTCTGGCCCACCTAGGACAGTGAGCTGGCCAACCACCTGGTCGCCTGAGCTGCTCGGACCTGGGAAGGGCATCAAACACACGCCCAACTGAGTCTGTGCCTTTGTGGAGTGCCCAAGAACCTGAACCTGAGCAGCTTATAACTGGAAAGTGCATGAAAGGCAGGGCCCACTTTGGACAGTACACCCAGCAGAGCAACTTGGAGCCTGAGCACTGTAGATTAGGAAAGCACATGCCTCTGTGAGCTGGGGCAAACCCAGTGTGGTCCCTATACTGCGAGCACTCCCCACACAAGCCAGTGATATTTGCTTGCAGCATTCCTCCCTCCCCACAACACAACTGAACAAGTGAGCCTAAATAAATGACCACCTTCGCCCCCTTGTGTCAGGGTGGAAATTAGACACTGAAGACACTTGAAAACAGAGGAAGCCAAAATAAACAAAGAGGGAAACGCTTTGGAAGTGACAGATGCAACAGATTAAAACCCTGTAGTTAGCAATGACTAAGCATTGGAAGGGGCCTATAGACCTTGAGAAGCAATGTAAGCTGAAACAAGGAACTATCTGAAACTGAACTGACACCACACTGTCCTCAACAGCTCCAGAGAAATTCCTAGATATATTTTTACTATTATTATTTTTTAATTTTTTTAAGTTCTTTGTTACTCCTTTAATTTTCATTTTTATAACCTAGTATTACCTTGCCAAAAAAAACCCGATTTTTAAAGCAAATTTCATATATATTTTTTATAATTTTTGTGATTTTCTTTTGTATTTTTAATATTACATGTTTGAGAGTCTAACCTCTACTCTAGATTTTTAATCTTTGCTTTTTGGTATTTGTTATCAATTTTGAACCTTTAAGAATCTAATCTTCAGTACCCATTTTTGCTTAGGGGTATGATTACCTGGACCTCACTGTGGCTCAGATCATGAACTCCTTATTGCAAAATTCAGACTTAAATTGAAGAACATAGGGGAAACCACTACACCATTCAAGTATGACCTAACTCAAATCCCTAATGATTATACAGAGGAAGTGAGAAATAGATATAAGGGACTAGATCTGATAGACAGACTGCCTGATGAACCATGGACAGAGGTTCATGACATTGTACAAGAGGCAGGGATCAAAACCATCCTCAAGAAAAAGAAATGCAAAAAAGCAAAATGGCTGTCTCAATAGGTCTTACAAATAGCTGTGAAAAGAAGAGAAGTGAAAAGCAAAGGAGAAAAGGAAAGATATAAGCATCTGAATGCAGAGTTCCAAAGAATAGCAAGGAGAGAGAAGAAAGCCTTCCTCAGCGATCAATGCAAAGAAACAGAGGAAAACAACAGGATGGGAAAGACTAGAGATCTCTTCAAGAAAATTAGAGATACCAAAGCAACATTTCATCCAAAGATGGGCTCGATAAAGGACAGAAATGGTATGGACCTAACAGAAGCAGAAGATATTAAGAAGACGTGGCAAGAATACACAGAAGAACTGTACAAAAAAGATCTTCAAGACCCAGATAATCATGATGGTGTGATCACTCACCTAGAACCACACATCCTGGAATGTGAAGTCAAGTGAGCCTTAGGAAGCATCACTACGAACAAAGCTAAGTGGAGGTGATGGAATTCTAGTTGAGTTACTTCAAATCCTAAAACGTGATGCTGTGAAAGTGCTGCACTCAATATACCAGAAAATTTGGAAAACTCAGCAGTGGCCAAGGGACTGGAAATGGTCAGTTTTCATTCCAATCCCAAAGAAAGGCAATGCCAAAGAATGCTCAAACTACTGCACAATGGCACTCATCTCACACGGTAGTAAAGTAATGCTCAAATTTCTCCAAGCCAGGCTTCAACAATACATGAACCATGAACTTCTAGATGTTCAAGCTAATTTTAGAGAAGGCAGAGATCAAATTGCCAACATCTTCTGGGTCATCAAAAAAGTAAGAGAGTTCCAGAAGAACATCTATTTCTGCTTTATTGACTATGCCAAAGCATTTGACTCTGTGAATCACAATAAACTGTGGAAAATTCTTCAAGAGATGGGAATACCAGACCACCTGACCTGCCTCTTGAGAAATCTGTATGCAGGTCAAGAAGCAACAGTTAGAACTGGACATGGAACAACAGACTGGTTCCAAATAGGAAAATGAGTATGTCAAGGTTGTATATTGTCACCCTGCTTATTTAACTTATACGCAGAGTACATCATGAGAAATGCTGGGCTGGAAGAAGCAGAAGCTGGAATCAAGATTGCCGGGAGAAATATCAAAAACCTCAGATATGCAGAGGACACCACCATTACAGCAGAAAGTGAAGAAGAACTAAAGAGTCTCTTGATGAAAGTGAATGAGAGAGTGAAAAAGTTGGCTTAAAGCTCAACATTCAGAAAACAAAGATCATGGCATCCAGACCCATCACTTCATGGCAAATAGATGGAGAAACAGTGGAAACAGTGGCAGACTTTATTTTTGGGTGCTCCAAAATCACTGCAGATGGTGACTGCAGCCATGAAATGAAAAGACACTTGCTTCTTGGAAGAAAAGTCATGACCAACCTAGATAGCATTTTAAAAAGCAGAAACATTGCTTTGCCAACAAAGGTCCTTCTAGTCAAAGCTATGGTTTTTCCAGTAGTCATGTATGGATGTGAGAGTTGGACTGTGAAGAAGGCTGAGCGTCGAAGAATTGATGCTTTTGAATTTTGGTTTTGGAGTAGACTCTTGAGAGTCTCTTGGACTGCAAGGAGGTCCTACCAGTCCATCCTGAAGGAAATCATTCCTGAATATTCATTGGAAGGACAGATGTTGTAGCTGAAACCCCAATACTTTGGCCACCCAATGTGAAAAACTGACTCATTTGAAAAGACCCTGATGCTGGGAAAGATTGACGGTGGGAGGAGAAGGGGACGACAGAGGATGAGATGGTTGGATAGCATCACCAACTCAATGGGCATGAGTTTGAGTAACTCCAGGAGTTGGTGATGGACAGGGAGGCCTAGTATGCTGCAGTCCATGGGGTTACAAAGAGTCAGACATGACTGAGTGACTGAACTGAACTGAACTTTGATTACTGGCTTGACTGCTGTCTCCCCTTTTGACTTTCCCTTTTCTCCCCCAGATCATCTCTATCTCCTCCCTCCCTCTTCTCTTCTCTACTTAACTTTGTGAATCTCTCTGGGTGTCCGGGCTGTGGAGAACCTTAGGGAACTGATTACTGGCTGGATTGGTCTCTCCCCTTTTGACTCCCCTTCTTCTCCTCTTGGTCACCTTTATCTCCCTCCTCCCTCTTCTCTTCTCCATGTAACCCTGTGAACCTCTCTGCGTGTCCCTCTCTGTGGAGAATCTTTTCACCATTAACCTAGATATTTTATTATCTGCACTGTATGGATTGAGAAGTCTTGAGGCTACTGTAAGAGTAAGACTGAAAGCCAGAGGTAGGAGGATTACATCCAAAACTTGAGAACACCAGAAAACTCCTGACTCCAGGGACCATTAATTGACAAGAGCTCATCCAAAAGCCTCTGTACCTACACTGAAACCAAGCTCCACCCAAGAGCCAGCAAGTTCCAGAGCAAGACATACCACGCTAATTCTCTAGCAACACAGACACACAGCCCCGAACATTAAAATACAGACTGCTCAAAGTCACATCAAACCCAGAACAGATCAGATCAGTCACTCAGTCGTGTCCGAATCTTTGCGACCCCATGAATTGCAGCACGCCAGGCCTCCCTGTCCATCACCAACTCCCGGAGTTCACTCAGACTCATGTCCATCGAGTCAGTGATACCATCCAGCCATCTCATCCTCTGTCATCCCCTTCTCCTCTTGCCCCCAATCCCTCCCAGCATCAGAGTCTTTTCCAATGAGTCAACTCTTTGCATGAGGTGGCCAAAGTACTGGAGTTTCAGCTTTAGCATCATTCCTTCCAAAGAAATCCCAGGGCTGATCTCCTTCAGAATGGACTGGTTGGATCTCCTTGCAGGCCAAGGGACTCTCAAGAGTCTTCTCCAACACCACAGTTCAAAAGCATCAATTCTTCGACGCTCAGCCTTCTTCACAGTCCAACTCTCACATCCATATATGACCACTGGCAAAACCATAGCCTTGACTAGATGAACCTTTGTTGGCAAAGTAATGTCTCTGCTTTTCAATATGCTATCTAGGTTGGTCATAACTTTCCTTCCAAGGAGTAAGCGTCTTTTAATTTCATGGCTGCAGTCACCATCTGCAGTGATTTTGGAGCCCAGAAAAATAAAGTCTGACACTGTTTCCACTGTTTCCCCATCTATTTCCCATGAAGTGATGGGACTGGATGCCATGATCTTCATTTTCTGAATGTTGAGCTTTAAGCCAACTTTATCACTCTCCACTTTCACTTTCATCAAGAGGCTTTTGAGTTCCTCTTCACTTTCTGCCATAAGGGTGGTGTCATCTGCATATCTGAGGTTATTGATATTTCTCCCGGCAATCTTGATTCCAGCTTCTGCTTCTTCCAGCCCAGCATTTCTCATGATGTACTCTGCGTATAAGTTAAATAAGCAGGGTGACAATATACAGCCTTGACGTACTCCTTTTCCTATTTGGAACCAATCTGTTGTTCCATGTCATAGAAACAAATAAAAATGAAAATGAAAAAGCAACAACCCAAAACCTATGGGATTCAGTAAAAGCAGTGCAATACAAGCTTATCTCAAGGAACAAGAGAGAAATCAAATAAATAACCTAACTTTACACCTAAAGCAACTAGAAAAAGAAGAAATGAAACACCCCAGGGTTAGTAGAAGGAAAGAAATCATAAAAATTAGGGCAGAAATAAATGAAAAAGTAACAAAGGAGAGTATAGCAAAAAGCAACAAAACTAAAATCTGGTTCTTTGAGAAGATAGATAAAATAGGCAAACCATTAGCCAGACTCATCAAGAAACAAAGGGAGAAAAATCAAATCAACAAAATTAGAAATGAAAATGGAGAAATCACAACAGACAACAGAGAAATGCAAAGGATCATAAGAGACTACAATCAGCAACTATATGACAATAAAATGGACAACTTAGAAGAAATGGACGAATTCTTAAAAAAGTATAACCTTCCAAAACAGAACCAGGAAGAAATAGAAAATCTTAACAGACCCATCACAAGCACAGAAACAAATCAAAAAATCTTCCAATAAACAAAAGCCCAGGACCAGATGGCTTCACAGCTGAATTCTACTAAAAATTTAGAGAAGAGCTAACACCTATCCTACTCAAACTCTTCCAGAAAATTACAGAAGAAGATAAACTTCCAAACTCATTCTATGAGGCCACCATCACCCTAATACCAAAACCTGACAAAGATCCCACAAAAAAAAAAGAAAACTACACGCCAATATCACTGATGAACATAGGTGCAAAAATCCTTAACAAAATTCTAGCAATCAGAATCCAACAACACATTAAAAAGATCATACACCATGACCAAGTGGGCTTTATCCCAGGGATGCAAGGATTCTTCAATATCCGCAAATCAATCAATGTAATACACCACATTAACAAATTGAAAAATAAAAGCCATATGATTATCTCAATAGATGCAGAGAAAGCCTTTGACAAAATTCAACATCCATTTATGATAAAAAAACCCTCCAGAAAGCAGGAATAGAAGGAACATACCTCAATATAATAGAAGCTATATATGACAAACACACAGCAAACTTTATCCTCAATGGTGAAAAATTGAAAGCATTTCCCCTAAAGTCAGGAACAAGACAAGGGTGCCCACTTTCACCATTACTATTCAACATAGTTTTGGAAGTTTTGGCCACAGTAATCAGAGCAGAAAAAGAAATAAAAGGAATTCAAATTGGAAAAGAAGAAGTAAAACTCTCACTGTTTGCAGATGACATGATCGTCTACATAGAAAACCCTAAAGACTCCACCAGAAAATTGCTAGAACTAATCAATGACTATAGTAAAGTTGCAGGATATAAAATCAACACACAGAAATCCCTTGCATTCCTATACACTAATAACGAGAAAATAGAAAGAGAAATTAAGGAAACAATTCCATTCACCATTGCAACGGAAAGAATAAAATACTTAGGAATATATCTACCTAAAGAAACTAAAGACCTATATATACAAAACTATAAAACACTGGTGAAAGAAATCAAAGAGGACACTAATAGATGGAGAAATATACCATGTTCATGGATTGGAAGAATCAATATAGTGAAAATGAGTATACTACCTAAAGCAATTTATAGATTCAATGCAATCCCTATCAAGCTACCAACGGTATTCTTCACAGAGCTAGAACAAATAATTTCACAATTTGTATTGAAATACAAAAAACCTTGAATAGCCAAAGCAATCTTGAGAAAGAAGAATGGAACTGGAGGATTCACCCTGCCTGACTTCAGCCTCTACTACAAAGCCACAGTCATCAAGACAGTATGGTACTGGCACAAAGACAGAAATATAGATCAATGGAACAAAATAGAAAGCCCAGAGATAAATCCATGCACCTATGGACACCTTATCTTTGACAAAGGAGGCAAGAATATACAACGGATGAAAGACAATCTCTTTAACAAGTGGTGCTAGGAAAACTGGTCAACTACTTGTAAAAGAATGAAACTAGAACACTTTCTAATACCCTACACAAAAATAAACTCAAAATGGATTAAAGATCTAAACCTAAGACCAGAACTATAAAACTCCTATAGGAGAACATAGGCAAAACACTCTCCGACATACATCACAGCAGGATCCTCAATGACCCACCTCCCAGAATATTGGAAATAAAAGCAAAAATAAACAAATGGAACCTAATTAAACTTAAAAGCTTCTGCACAACAAAGGAAACTATAAGCAAGGTGAAAAGACAGCCTTCAGAATGGGAGAAAATAATAGCAAATGAAGCAACTGACAAACAACTAATCTCAAAAATATACAAGCAATTCCTACAGCTCAATTCCAGAAAAATAAATGACCCAATCAAAAAATAGGCCAAAGAACTAAATAGACATTTCTCCAAAGAAGACATACAGATGGCTAACAAACACATGAAAAGATGCTCAACGTCACTCATTATCAGAGAAATGCAAATCAAAACCACTATGAGGTACCATTTCATGCCAGTCAGAATGGCTGCGATCCAAAAGTCAGAGGGTGTGGAGAAAAGGGAACCCTCTTACACTGTTGGTGGGAATGCAAACTAGTACAGCCACTATGGAGAACAGTGTGGAGACTCCTTAAAAAACTGGAAATAGAACTGCCTTTTGACCCAGCAATCCCACTGCTGGGCATACACACTGAGGAAACCAGAAGGGAAAGAGACATGTGCACCCCATGTTCATTGCAGCACAGTTTATAATAGCCAGGACATGGAAGCAACCTAGATGTCCATCAGCAGAGGAGTGGATAAGAAAGCTGTGGTACATATACACAATGGAATATTACTCAGCTATTAAAAAGAATGCATTTGAATCAGTTCTAATGAGGTGGATGAAACTGGAGCCTATCATACAGAGTGAAATAAGTCAAAGGAAAAACACCAATACAGTATACTAACACATATATATGGAGTTTAGAAAGATGGTAATGATGACCATATATGCAAGACAGCAAAAGAGACACAGAGATAAAGAACAGACTTTTGGACTCTGTGGGAGAAGGTGAGGGTGGGATGATTTGAGAGAATAACATTAAAACATGTATATGACCATATATGAAATAGACGCCAGTTCAGGTTCAGTGCATGAGACAGGGAGCTCGGGGCTGGTGCACTGGGATGACTCTAAGGAATGGGATGGGGATGGAGGTGGCAGGTGGGGTTCAGGATAGTGGACACATGTACACCCACGGCTGATTCATGTCAATGTATGGCAAAATACTACAATATTGTAAAGTAATTAGCCTCCAATTAAATTAAATTAATTAAATTTTTTAAAGATATTCATACTACTCATGAAAACATATAGTGTGATTTGAAGTGGTCTGGACTCAGTTCAATTCAGTCACTCAGTCATATCCAACTCTTTGTAACCCCATGGACTGCAGCACACCACGCTTCCCTGTCCATCACCAACTCCCAGACCTTGCTCAAACTCATGTCCATCGAGTCAGTGATGCCATCCAACCATCTCATCCTCTGTCATCCCCCTCTCCTCCTGCCTTCAATCTTTCTCAGCATCAGGGTCTTTTCCAGTGAGTCAGTTTTTCAATCAGGTGGCCAGAGTATTGGAGTTTCAGCTTCAATATCAGTCCTTCCAAGGAACATTCAGGACTGATTTCCTTTAGGATGGACTGGCGGGATCTCCTTGCTGTCCAAGGGACTCTCAAGAGTCTTCTCCAACACCACAGTTCAAAAGCATCAGTTCTTTGGCGTTCAGCTTTCTTTATAGTCCAACTCTCACATCCATACATGACTACTGGAAAAACCATATCTTTGACTAGAAGGATCTTTGTTGGCAAAGTAATGTCTCTGCTTTTTAATACATTATCTAGGTTGGTCATGGCTTTTCTTCCAAGGAGCAAGCATCTTTTCATTTCATGGCTGCAGTCACCATCTGCAGTGATTTTGGAGCCCCCCAAAATAAAGTCAGCCACTGTTTCCACTGTATCCCCATCTATTTGCCATGAAGTGACAGGACCAGATGCCATGATCTTAGTTTTCTGAATGGTGAGGGTTTTTTATTTATTTATTTATTTTAATTGGAGGCTAATTACTTTACAATATTGTATTGGTTTTGCCATACATTGACATGAATCCGCCATGGGTGTATATGTGTTCCCCATCCTGAACCCCCCTCCCATCTCCCTCCCCATACCATCCCTCTGGGTCATCCCAGTGCACCAGCCCCAAGCATCCTGTATCATGCATCGAACCTGGACTGGGGATTCATTTCACATATGATAATATACATGTTTCAATGCCATTCTCCCAAATCATCCCACCCTTGCCCACTCCCACAGAGTCCAAAAGACTGTTCTATACATCTGTGTCTCTTTTGCTGTCTCGCATACAGGGTTATTGTTACAATCTTTCTAAATTTCATATACATATGTTAGTATACTGTATTGGTGTTTTTCTTTCTGGCTTACTTCACTCTATAATAGGCTCCAGTTTCATCCACCTCATTAGAACTGATTCAAATGTATTCTTTTTAATGGCTGAGTAATACTCCATTGTATATATGTACCACAGCTTTCTTATCCATTCATCTGCTGATGGACATCTAGGTTGCTTCCATGTCTGGCTATTATAAACAGTGCTGGGATGAACATTGGGGTACACGTGTCTCTTTCCCTTCTGGTTTCCTCAGTGTGTATGCCCAGCCGTGGGATTGCTGGGTCATAAGGAAGTTCTATTTCCAGTTTTTTAAGGAGTCTCCACACTGTTCTCCATAGTGGCTGTATTAGTTTGCATTCCCACCAACAGTGTAAGAGGGTTCCCTTTTCTCCACACCCTCTCCAGCATTTATTGTTTGTAGACTTTTGGATCGCAGCCATTCTAACTGGCGTGAGATGGTACCTCAGTGTGGTTTTGATTTGCAAGGCTATGGTTTTTCCTGTGGTCAGGTATGGATGTGAGAGTTGGAATGTGAAGAAGGCTGAGCGCCAAAGAATTGATGCTTTTGAACTGTGGTGTTGGAGAAGACTCTTGAGAGTCCCTTGAACTGCAAGGAGATCCAACCAGTCCATTCTGAAGATCAGCCCTGGGATTTCTTTGGAAGGAATGATGCTAAAGCTGAAACTCCAGTACTTTGGCCACCTCATGCAAAGAGTTGACTCATTGGAAAAGACTCTGATGCTGGGAGGGATTGGGGGCAGGAGGAGAAGGGGACGACAGAGGATGAGATGGCTGGATGGCATCACTGACTCGATGGACATGAGTCTGGGTGAACTCCGGGAGTGGTGATGGACAGGGAGGCCTGGCGTGCTGCGATTCATGGGGTCGCAAAGAGTCGGACACGACTGAGCGACTGATCTGATCCGATAAATGAGTGACGTTGAGCATCTTTTCATGTGTTTGTTAGCCATCTGTATGTCTTCTTTGGAGAAATGTCTGTTTAGTTCTTTGGCCCATTTTTTGATTGGGTCATTTATTTTTCTGGAATTGAGCTGCAGGAGTTGCTTGTATATTTTTGAGATTAATTCTTTGCCAGTTGCTTCATTTGTTATTATTTTCTCCCATTCTGAAGGCTGTCTTTTCACCTTGCTTATAGTTTCCTTCATTGTGCAAAAGCTTTTAAGTTTAATTAGGTCTCATTTGTTTATTTTTGCTTTTATTTCCAATATTCTGGGAGGTGGGTCATAGAGGATCCTGCTGTGATTTATGTCGAAGAGTGTTTTGCCTGTGTTATCCTCTAAAAGTTTTATAGTTTCTGGTCTTACATTTAGATCTTTAATCCATTTTGAGTTTAATTTTGTGTATGGTGTTAGAAAGTGTTCTAGTTTCATTCTTTTACAAGTGGTTGACCAGTTTTCCCAGCACCACTTGTTAAAGAGATTGTCTTTTCTCCATAGTATATTCTTGCCTCCTTTGTCAAAGATAAGGTGTCCATAGGTGCATGGATTTATCTCTGGGCTTTCTATTTTGTTCCATTGATCTATATTTCTGTCTTTGTGCCAGTACCATACTGTCTTGATGACTGTGGCTTTGTAGTAGAGCCTGAAGTCAGGCAGGTTGATTCCTCCAGTTCCATTCTTCTTTCTCAAGATTGCTTTGGTTATTCGAGGTTTTTTGTATTTCAATACAAATTGTGAAATTATTTGTTCTAGCTCTGTGAAAAATACCGTTGGTAGCTTGATAGAGATTGCATTGAATCTATAAATTGCTTTAGGTAGTATACTCATTTTCACTATATTGATTCTTCCAATCCATGAACATGGTATATTTCTCCATCTATTAGTGTCCTCTTTGATTTCTTTCACCAGTGTTTTATAGTTTTGTATATATAGGTCTTTAGTTTCTTTAGGTGGATATATTCCTAAGTATTTTATTCTTTTCCTTGCAATGGTGAATTAAATTGTTTCCTTAATTTCTCTATTTTTTCATTATTAGGGTATAGGTATGCAAGGGATTTCTGTGTGTTGATTTTATACCCTGCAACTTTACTATAGTCATTGATTAGCTCTAGTAATTTTCTGATGGAGTCTTTAGGGTTTTCTATGTAGAGGATGATGTCATCTGCAAACAGTGAGAGTTTTACTTCTTCTTTTCCAATTTGGATTCCTTTTATTTCTTTTTCTGCTCTGATTGCTGTGGCTAAAACTTCCAAAACTATATTGAATAGTAGTGGTGAGAGTGGGCACCCTTGTCTTGTTCCTGACTTTAGGGGAAATGCTTTCAGTTTTTCACCATTGAGGATAAAGTTTGCTGTGGGTTTGTCATATATAACTTTTATTATATTGAGGTATGTTCCTTCTATTCCTGCTTTCTGGAGGGTTTTTATCATAAATGGATGTTGAATTTTGTCAAAGGCTTTCTCTGCATCTATTGAGATAATCATATGGCTTTTATTTTTCAATTTGTTAATGTGTATTACATTGATTGATTTGCGGATATTGAAGAATCCTTGCATCCCTGGGATAAAGCCCACTTGGTCATGGTGTATGATCTTTTTAATGTGTTGTTGGATTCTGATTGCTAGAATTTTGTTAAGGATTTTTGCACCTATGTTCATCAGTGATATTGGCCTGTAGTTTTCTTTTTTTGTGGCATCTTTGTTACGTTTTGGTATTAGGGTTATGGTGGCCTCATAGAATGAGTTCGGAAGTTTACCTTCCTCTGAAATTTTCTGGAAGGGTTTCAGTAGGATGGGTGTTAGCTCTTCTCTAAATTTTTAGTAGAATTCAGCTGTGAAGCTTTCTGGACCTGGGCTTTTGTTTGCTGGAAGATTTCTGATTACAGTTTCAATTTCTGTGCTTGTGATGGGTCTGTTAAGATTTTCTATTCTTCCTGGTTCAGTGTTGGAAAGTTGTACTTTTCTAAGATTTTGCCCATTTCTTCCAAGATTGTCCATTTTATTGGTATATAATTGCTGATAGTAGTCTCTTATGATCCTTTGTATTTCTGTGTTGTCTGTTGTGATCTCTCCATTTTCATTTCTAATTTTATTGATTTGATTTTTCTCCCTTTGTTTCTTGATGAGTCTGGCTAATGGTTTGTCAATTTTATTTATCCTCTCAAAGAACCAGCTTTTGGCTTTGTTGATTTTTGCTATGGTCTCTTTTGTTTCTTTTGCATTTATTTCTGTCCTAATTTTAAAGATTTCTTTCCTTCTACTAACCCTGGGCTTCTTCATTTCTTCCTTTTCTACTTGCATTATGTGTAGCATTAGGTTATTTATTTGACTTTTTTCTTGTTTCTTGAGGTATGCCTGTATTGCTATGAACCTTCCCCTTAGCACTGCTTTTACAGTGTCCCACAGGTTTTGGGTTGTTGTGTTTTCATTTTCATTTGTTTCTATGCATATTTTGATTTCTTCTGTGATTTATTGGTTATTCAGCAGCATGTTGTTCAGCCTCCATATGTTGGAATTTTTAATAGTTTTTCTCCTGTAATTAAGATCTAATCTTACTACATTGTGGTCAGAAAAGATGCTTGGAATGATTTCAATTTTTTTTTAATTTACCAAGGCTAGATTTATGGCCCAAGATGTGATATATCCTGGAGAAAGTTCCGTGTATGCTTGAGAAAAAGGTGAAATTCATTGTTTTGGGGTGAAATGTCGTATAGATAGCAATTAGGTCTAACTGGTCTATTGTATCATTTAAAGTTTGTATTTCCTTGTTAATTTTCTGTTTAGTTGATCTATCTATAGGTGTAAGTGGGGTATTAAAGTCTCCAACTATTATTGTGTTATTGTTAATTTCCCCTTCATACTTGTTAGCATTTGTCTTACATATTGTGGTGCTCCTATGTTGGGTGCATATATATTTATAATTGTTATATCTTCTTCTTGGATTGATCCTTTGATCATTATGTAGTGTCCTTCTTTGTCTCTTTTCACAGCCTTTGTATTAAAGTCTATTTTATCTGCTATGAGTATTGCTACTCCTGCTTTCTTCTGGTCTCTATTTGTATGGAATATCTTTTTCCAGCCCTTCACTTTCAGTCTGTATGTGTCCCTTGTTTTGAGGTGGGTCTCTTGTAGACAACATATATAGGGGTCTTGTTTTTGTATCCATTCAGCCAGTCTGTCTTTTGGTTGGGGCATTCAACCCATTTACATTTAATGTAATTATTGATAAGTATGATCCCATTGCCATTTATTTTGTTGTTTTGGGTTCGAGTTTATACACCCTTTCTGTGTTTCCTATCTAGAGAAGATCCTTTAGCATTTGTTGGAGAGCTGGTTTGGTGGT
This sequence comes from Bubalus kerabau, assembly GCF_029407905.1. Lineage (NCBI taxonomy): Eukaryota > Metazoa > Chordata > Mammalia > Artiodactyla > Bovidae > Bubalus > Bubalus kerabau. Next base: position 24,413,097 of record NC_073637.1, on the reverse strand, counting down.
ACTGAATTCTCTCAGCTTTTGCTTGTCTGTAAAGCTTTTGATTTCTCCTTCATATTTGAATGAGATCCTTGCTGGGTACAGTAATCTGGGCTGTAGGCTATTTTCTTTCATCACTTTAAGTATGTCCTGCCATTCCCTCCTGGCCTGAAGAGTTTCTATTGAAAGATCAGCTGTTATCCTTATGGGAATCCCCTTGTGTGTTATTTGTTGTTTTTCCCTTGCTGCTTTTAATATTTGTTCTTTGTGTTTGATCTTTGTTAATTTGATTAATATGTGTCTTGGGGTGTTTCGCCTTGGGTTTATCCTGTTTGGGACTCTCTGGGTTTCTTGAACTTGGGTGATTATTTCGTTCCCCATTTTAGGGAAGTTTTCAACTATTATTGCCTCAAATATTTTCTCATGCTCTTTCTTTTTGTCTTCTTCTTCTGGGACTCCTATGATTCGAATATTGGGGCATTTAACATTGTCCCAGAGGTCTCTGAGGTTGTCCTCATTTCTTTTAATTCATTTTTCTTTTTTCCTCTCTGTTTCATTTATTTCTACCATTCTATCTTCTACCTCATGTATCCTATCTTCTGCCTCCATTATTCTACTGTTGGTTCCCTCCAGAGTGTTTTTGATCTCATTTATTGCATTGTTCATTATATATTGACTCTTTTTTATTTCTTCTAGGTCCTTGTTAAACCTTTCTTGCATCTTCTCAATCCTTGTCTCCAGGCTATTTATCTGTAACTCCATTTTGTTTTCAAGATTTTGGATCATTTTCACTATCATTATTCGGAGTTCTTTATCAGATAGATTCCCATCTCTTCCTCTTTTGTTTGGTTTGGTGGGCATTTATCCTGTTCCTTTATCTGCTCTGTATTTCTCTGCCTCTTCATCTTATTTATATTGCTGTGTTCGGGGTGGCCTTTCTGTATTCTGGCAGTTTGTCAAGTTCTCTTTATTGTGGAGTTTCCTCACTGTGGGTGGGGTTGGACAGGTGGCTTGTCAAGCTTTCCTGGTTAGGGAAGCTTGTGTTGGTGTTCTGGTGGGTGGAGCTGGATTTCTTCTCTCTGGAGTGCAATGAAGTGTCTAGTAATGAGTTATGAGATGTCAGTGGGTTTGGAGTGACTTTGGGCAGCCTGTATATTGAAGCTCAGGGCTATGTTCCTGTGTTGCTGGAGAATTTGCGTGGTATGTCTTGCTCTGGAACTTGTTGGCCCTTGGGTGGTGCTTGGTTTCAGTGTAGATATGGAGGCATTTGATGAGCTTCTATCAATTAATGTTCCCTGGAGTCAGAAGTTCTCTGGTGTTCTCAGGATTTAGACTTACACCTCCTGCCTCTGGTTTTCAGTCTTATTCTTACAGTAGCCTCAAGACTTCTCCATCTATACTTCACTTTCAGATAGTTCCTTGATCCGGCTTATACTTCTCAAGATCTATAGGCCCCTTCCTATGTAGTCAGTGCTAACTACAGGGTTTTAATCTATTGCACCTGTCACTTCCAAGGCGGTTTCCTGTTTGTTTTAGCTTCCTATGTTTGCTGGTCTCTTCAGTGTTTAATTTCCGCCCTGACACAAGGGGGCAGTGGCAGACACTTTTTTAGGCTCCCTTGTTCAGTCTTGCTGTGGGGAGGGAGGTTCACTGCAAACAAATATCACTGCCATCCGTGGGGAGTCCTCACAGTGTCTCAGCCACACTGGGTTTGCCCCCACTCATGGCGTGTGTGCTCTCCCTGTCTACACTGCTTAGGCTCTAGGTTGCTCTGCTGGGAACTGTCTGAGCCCTGGGTTGTATGCACTTCCCAGGTCTAAGCAACTCGGGTTCAGGCACTCAGGTAGTCCTCAAAGGTGCAGACTCGGTTGGGCCTGCGTTTTGTGCCCTTCCCAGGTCCGAACAGCTCAGATGACCAGGTGTTTGGCGAGCATGGTCACTGCAATTTATCGCCTCCCCCATCCCTGCCACTTGGTTTTCTGGGTGTACAACCGGCACACCTTCTCAGGTGGATGTTGACCATCCAGAATCCCAAGTCTTGGTTAGCAACGAAGCCTGCTTGCAGTTTGTTAGATGATGCCTCTCTGGAGCTGCAATTGCCCCCTTCCGGCTCTGGCTGCCCTGCCTGCCTGTGTCTGGAAGGGGATGGGCTGGTCTGCAGCCAGCTAGCTCTGCTCAGTACTTTGTTCTGTGAGCAGGCCTGGTGGTGTCTCAGGTTAGGGCTTGAGGTAGCTATCCCACAGTCTGGTTTGCTATCTCAATAAGTTCCCTCAGATTGCCCTCGGGGGCATTCAGGCCTTGTCCTTACTCTAAGCAATGCAGCCTGCACCTCTCTGCCCAGCCCCCACTTGCTAGTGGCGGGTACAGGAGTCTGCACTGCTTCTCTACTGGGAGTCACAGTTGGCACGTAATCTGTGGGGTTTAATTACTTATTTATTTTTCCTCCCAGTTATGTTGCCCTCTGAGGTTCCAAGGCTCGCCACAGACTCAGCAGTGAGAGTGTTTCCTGGTATTTGGAAACCTCTCTTTTTTAAGACTCCCTTCCCAGGATGGAGCTCCATCCCTACCTCTTTTGCCTCTCTATCCTTATCTTTATCTCTTTATCTTTTATATTTTTTCCTACCTCCTTTTGAAGACAATGGGCTGCTTTTCTGGGTGCCTGATGTCTGCCAGCATTCAGAAGTTGTTTTGTGGAATTTACTCAGCGTTCAAATGTTCTTTTGATGAATTTGTGAGGGAGAAAGTGGTCTGCCCATCCTATTCCTCCACCATCTTAGGACCACCCCCAATGGTGAGTTTTAAAACAACTTTTTCACTCTCCTCTTTCACTTTCATCAAGAGGCTCTTTAGTTCTTCTTTGCTTTCTGCCATAAGGGTGGTGTCATCTGCATATCTGAGGTTATTGATATTTCTCCCAGCAATCTTGATTCCAGCCTGGCATTTCGCATGATGTACTCTGCATATAAGTTAAATAAGCAGGGTGACAATATACAGTCTTGATGTACTCCTTTCTTGATTTGGAATCAGTCTGTTTTTCTATATCTGGTTCTAACTGTTGCTTCTTGACCTGCATACAGATTTCTCAGGAGGCAGGTAAGGTGGTCTGGTATTCCCATCTCTTTAAGAATGTTCCACAGTTTCTTGTGAGTCACACAGTCAAAGGCTTTGGTGTAGTCATAAAGCAGGTGTTTTTCTGGAACTCTCTTACTTTTTCAGTGATCCAATGGATGTTGGCAATTTGATCTCTGGTTCCTCTGTCTTTTCCAAATCCAGCTTGTATCTGGAAGTTCACAGTTCACCTACTGTTGAAGCCTGGCTTGGAGGATTTTAGCATTACTTTGCTAGCATGTGAGGTGAGTGCAATTGTGCAGTAGTTTAAACACTCTTTGGCATTGCTCTTCTTTGGGATTGGAATGAAAATTGACCTTTTCCAGTCCTGATGCCACTGCTGAGTATTCCAAATTTGCTGGCATATTGAGTGCAGCACTTTCACAGCATCATCTTTAAGATCTGAAATAGCTCAACTAGAATTCCATCACCTCCACTAGCTTTGTTTGTAGTGATGCTTCCTAAGGCCCACTTGACTTTGCATTCCAAGGTGTCTGGCTCTAGGCAAGTGATCACACCAATATGATTATCTGGATCATGAAGATCTTTTTTGTATAGTTCTTCTGTGTATTCTTGCCACCACTTCTTAATATATTTTGCTTCTTTTAGGTCCATACCATTTCTGTCCTTTATCGTAACCATCTGTTCATGAAATATTCCCTTGGTATCTCTAATTTTCTTGAAGAGATCTCTAGTCTTTCCCATTCTGTTTTCCTCTATTTCTTTGCATTGCTCACTGAGGAAGGCTTTCTTATCTCTCCTTGCTATTCTTTGGAACTCTGCATTCAAAGTTCAAAAGGTATATTTTTCCTTTTCTCCTTTGCCTTTAGCTTTTCTTCTTTTCTCAGCTCTTTGTAAGGCCTCCTCAGACTCCTCAGACAATCATTTTGCTTTTTGCCAGTTCTTTTTCTTGGGGATGGTCTTGATCACTGTCTCCTGTACAATGTAATGAATCTCCATCCATAGTTCTTCAGGCACTCTATCAGATCTAATCCCTTGAATCTATTTGTCACTTCCACTGTATAGTCATAAGGGATTTTATTTAGGTCATACTTGAATGGTCTAGAGGTTTTCCCTACTTTCTTCAATTTAAGTCTGAATTTTGCAATAAGGAGTTCATGATCTGAGCCATAGTCAGCTCCTGGTCTGCTCCTGGTAGACCAATTCATAGTCAGCTTCCGGTCCTGATTCATACTACTCATGAAAACATGTAGTGTGATTTGAAGTGGTCTTGGATTAGCTGTAAATGTATATTTGTAAGCTCTAGGGCAACCACTAAATAAAGTTTTTTTTTTAAAGTGTCACAGATATGCTAAAAAAAAAAAAGAGAGAAATAGAATGAGCTTCTCAATTGAATGTTCACTTGAAGTCACAAAAGACAGAAAAAGAGTAAAAGATAAAAATAGGAATAAAGAATAAGAGTAACAAAAACAGTAGCAAATACAGTAGGTATTAATCTGATTATATCAATAACCACTTTGAACATCATGATTTTTAAAAACCAGTTAAACAACAGAGATTGTCAGAGTGGATCCAAAAATAAGACTCAACTATATGTTGTTTGGGCTTCCCAGGTAGCGCTAGTGGTAAAGGACCCACCTGCCAATGTAGGAGATGTAAGAGATGTGGGTTTGATCCTGGGTCAGGAAGATCCCCTGTAGGAGGACATGGGAACCCACTCCAGTATTCTTGCCTAGAGAATCCCAAGGACAGAGGAGCCTGGTAGGCTACAGTCCATGAGGTCACACAGAGATGGACATGACTGAAGCGACTTAGTACACACACACATATGTCGTCTACAAGAAAACCAGTTTAAAAGTAAATATACTCGTAAATTAAGGCAAACTAGTACAGCCACTATGGAGAACAGTGTGGAGATTCCTTAAAAAACTGGAAATAGAACTGCCTTATGATCCAGCAATCCCACTGCTGGGCATACACACTGAGGAAACCAGAAGGGAAAGAGACACATGTACCCCAATGTTCATCGCAGCACTGTTTATAATAGCCAGGACATGGAAGCAACCTAGATGTCCATCAGCAGATGAATGGATAAGAAAGTTATGGTACATATACACAATGGAGTATTACTCAGCCATTAAAAAGAATACATTTGGGTCAGTTCTAATGAGGTGGATGAAACTGGAGCCTATTATACAGAGTGAAGTAGGCCAGAAAGAAAAACACCGATACAGTATACTAACGCATATATATGGAATTTAGAAGGATGGTAACAATAACCCTGTGTACGAGACAGCAAAAGAGACACTGATGTGTAGAACAGTCTTATGGACTCTATGGGAGAGGGAGAGGGTGGGAAGGTTTGGGAGAATGGCATTGAAACATGTAGAATATCATGTGTGAAATGAGTTTCCGGTCCAGGTTCGATGCACGATACTGGATGCTTGGGGCTAGTGCACTGGGACGACCCAGAGGGATGGTATGGGGAGGGAGGAGGGAGGAGGGTTCAAGATGGGGAACACATGTATACCTGTGGCGGATTCATTTTGATATTTGGCAAAACTAATACAATTATGTAAAGTTGAAAAAGAAAATAAAATTTAAAAAAAAAAGTAAATTGATGGAGAAAATATAGCCTGCTAACACTAATCTAAAGAAAACAGGAGTAGTTGTATTAATTTCAAATAGAGCACATGTCAAACAGGAAGGGCTATCAGGAATAGAGCATTTCATAATAATAAAAGGGTCGATTCCCCAAGAAGACATGATAATCCTTAATGTTACGATAGATAGTGATAATCCTAACAGAGCATCAAGCTATATAAGGTAAAACTGATAGAACTGCAGGGAGAAAGAGATATGTCCACTACCATACTGGAGCCTTCAACACTTCTCTCTCAGAAATGGACAGATCCCATGGGCAGAAAATGAGTAAGGACATAGGTGAACCCAATAACACTACTGATCAATAGTTTATAATACACATCAATAGATTATTTCATACAACAACAGCAGAATATACATTCTTCCCGAGCTCACACAGGATAGTCACCAGGATAGACCTCAGTCTGGGCCATAAAACACACCTAACAAACTTAGAACAGAAATCATAACATTGTCTGCTCTCAGACCACAGTGGAATTAAAACTAGAAATCAATAACAGAAAGATAACTAGACAATCCCATAACATATGGAGACTAAATAACACACTTCTAAATAACACATGGGTCAAAGAAGAACTCTCAGGAGAAATTTTTAAATGTTCTGAACTAAGTGAAAATGAAAATACAACTTATCAAAATTTGTGGGATGCAGAAAAAACCAATGCTTACAGAAAATTACAGCATTAAATGCATACATTAGAAAAAAATATCTAAAATTAATCATATAAGTTTTGGAAACTAGAAAAAGAAGAACAAATTAAATCCAAAGGAAGCAAGAAGAAAAGAAATAAGACTTAGAGCAGAAATCAATGAAACTGAAAACAGTAAATCAATAGGAAAAAAATCAATGAAACCAAAAGCTGGTTCTTTGAAAAGATCAATAAAATTGATAAGCCTCAATCCAGGCTAACTAAGCAAAAAAAGAGAGAGGACACGAGTTACAAATATTAGAAATGAAACAGGGAGAACCACTACAGATCCTGTGGAAGTTTTAAATGATAATAAAAGAACATCATGGAAAATTCTATTTCCACAAATTTGATAACCTAGATGAAGTGAAATAATTCCTTGAAAAACACAATCTGCCCAAACTCTCAGAAGGAGAAACAGAATTTCAGCTTTGTAAGATGAAAGAGTTCTAGAGATCTGTTGCACAACAATGTGAATATACTTACCAAAATGTACATTTTCAAATGTTTAAGACAGTAAATTTAATGTTATGCATTTGTTACCACAATAAAAAATATATATGCATATTATATTGATACATATGTATGTATATATATCAATCCCTGGGTCAGGAAGATCCCCTGGAGAAGTAAATGGCAATCCAGTATTCTTGCCTGAAGAATCCCATGGAAAGAGGAGCTTAGCAGGCTATAGTCCATAAGGTCACGCAGAGTAAGACACAACTGAAGCAACTTAGCACACACACAACAATTACTGTAGGGAAGGCAAGGGAAACCAGTATGTATTTGCAGAATATGCCTCCTTTGAGCAATTTTACAATTAAAATGAGAGATGAAGAAGCAGACGTGACCTCTGCATCATTACTAACAGTGGGTAGGACAGGGCACCTGGCAAATGTCTCCCCCGCCAGGTGAAGGGTGGGCTGATGAGGAAGAGTGTTGAGAAGAATACTCAAAAGTATTGAGGGAAAGGCTTATGAACGGTGAGAACAAGGCTCACACAAGCTTTCACTTTTCAGCAAACAGAACTATTCATATCTTTTCAAAAATATTTTAACTTCAGAAACTTAACAAAGAGTTCATTACACCATATTTAAAAACCACAAAGGAATTATCAGCCTCTGCAAATTTTTCAGCGACTCATGCTCCCTATTAAGTTACACAAGTTATTATGTGAAAAGTGTTACTTACTCAGTCATGTCCAACTCTTTGCAACCCCGTGGGCTGGAACCCACCAAACATCTCTATCCATAGAATTTTCCTGGCAAGAATACTGGAGTGAGTTGCCATTTCCTTCTGCAGGGGATCTTTCTGACCCAGGGATCAAACCCAGGTCTCCCACATTGCAGACAGATTCTTCACTGTCTGACCACCAGGGAAATCCAAGTTATTATATACCTAAACCTAATATTAGCTTCTATGACATTGTGGAGCTCTTCTTCAACTTCACATAATACTTATAATCATTTATTTCTTTAGAAAATTAAGATATCATATTTTTAATAGAAAATGTTCTGAACTGGAGAAAAATCTGTTTTTATCAATTGCCCATCTAATAATTCTCTTAAACCCTTTTCCTGTTCTCCTCCAAAGCAGAAGCCAGCAGACACAAGAGCAAACATATATTATGGACAGAATCACCCTGAATTCATGTGGCCATGAGCAGTGACTGTCAAACTCTAAACACATCCTATTTCTCATCCACTTTACACAAGTCCTGATCACACCCCTGCTTTTGGCCAAATGCTCAGAAAGTCATTGAGCCATCCTGTTTTCATTTCCAAATCAAATAAATAAATTTTCAAAAATAAGGCTGAGCCTGATAAGCAAAGCATACATTGACTTGTAGTTTTCAGCCCAGGAATAACTTCATTGGACATTCAATTCTCTCATGACCTTCTAAGAATAAATGTTCTTTTTTTGATTAAGAAGCATTTCAGCTGACCTTCCTACAGGCTTAACTGTTGACAAGAACATATTCCTGAATGCCAGTACATGAAACAACTAAAAAATATTTAGATGCAGCTGTCATTCCTGCAGAGGCAATTTGTGAGAAGTAAGCAGTTTCTTAATCATTCACTTATTTATTTACTCAACATGTGTTGAGCTTCCCTGTCCTTCAACATTTAGGCAAGCAAGTGTTATTCGTGCTACCTGGCGTGGATCTGCCCTACCTGGAAGGATGGGCTGCCCCTTGTTCAAAACAGGAAATTCTCTACAGACTTCCCCATCCTCTTGATCTCGTGCCAACCATCGTTGAACAGGTATGTGAAACTGTCTTCCAGCATTCAGGTCCCACAATTTTATCTATAACAGAAACAGCATGACTTCTAAAGAACATAATACGTTATCAAAGAGTCAAATACAATTTTGTGTCCAAGCCTGACACTGAAGAAGGCTTTCAACTTTCTTTTAGCAAAAGCTGTTGAACAGTTGACAAGAAAAGTGCTAATTTCTTCTATTGCTATCTCAAGTACAATGGCATTTCTTTTCTCTAATTTGAAATTTTTCAATTTCTTATTTCTCTGTATTGAAATGCCAAACATGCCAATTTCCTCCTAAATTTTCTAAGCGTCATCCATATTTTCCTATTTGGAAAGATAATTACAATTTTAAAAAATCTATTACTTCCTTGTTCCAACCTCTTAGTAATGACTTTTTTTTTTTTAATTTTAAAGTTTTTTAAAGTTTAATTTTAAAGATCTTCTAAAACACTAGCATGAGCTTAGATTTCATGCACTACAGATTCAGACCGAAATAGTTCCTTTTTTGGGTTCCTAGCAATTACAGATATTCAAAGTATCATTCTTTATTTGGGTATCTATTATACCATGTTAGGGCTTCCCTGGTGGCTCAGATGGTAAAGACTCTGCCTGCAATACAAGAGACCCAGGTTGAGCCCCTGGGTCAGGAAGATCCCCTGGAGAAGGGAATGACTACTCATGCCAGTATTCTTGCCTGGAAAATTCCATGGACAGAGGAGCCTGGCAAGCTACAGTCCATGAGGTAGTAAACAGTCAGACACAAATGAGAGACTAACACTTTCTATACCATATTTTAGAGAAGGCAATGGCACCCCACTCCAGTACTCTTGCCTGGCAAATCCCATGGACAGAGGAGCCTAGTAGGCTGCAGTCCATGTGGTCACTAGGAGTCAGACACGCCTGAGCGACATCACTTTCACTTTCATGCATTGGAGAAGGAAATGGCAACCCACTCCAGTGTTCTTGCCTGGAGAATCCCAGGGACAGGGGAGCATCATGGGCTGCCATCTATGGGGTCTCACAGTGTCAGACACGACTGAAGTGACTTAGCAGCAACAGCAGCATACCATATTTTATCTAATCTATTCATCTTGGACTTAAACAAAGATGTTAATAAATTCTGGTAGGATCAGATGAATGCCCCAAATCATTGAAAAGTAGAAATACGTTTTCTGATTCTAAAATCTAGCCTTTGATAAGTAGGGTACTATTATTCTTTTAAAAGCCTCAATGAGCTCTTGTTTTATCTGTTAAATTAATCTTACCATCTTTAAAATGCCTTAAATCAGAGATTTTCAACTTTAATGTGCTTAGAAAATCACGTTGTAATAAAGGTAGATTGTTGATTCCTAAACCTATTGTCTCCGTGGGCCCTGGTAAACCCCAGAAACCTGCATTCATAAAATCCCATCACACTTTGAGCAAGGCTCCCCAAAAACAGAATCCATTCCCTTCTGCCACCACTATTTGGTCAGGTTTTTAATTAACAGTCCAAGGAAGACCATTTGAGAAATACAAAATCAATTACAATTTGAAATGCTTTATTTTGTAACCTTCCTTAAATAAACTGTAAGAAACAAGATGGAAGTTCAGAAAAGCAACATGATTATTTTATGGGCTGTGGACATGTATCATTATTGCTATAAGGGCTATGTGTTTTCATTCAAATCCCTTCAAGTTATAGGCACAAGTTAGCTTACTTAAAAATTCAAATTTCAAACTTCTAAACCATACTATAAAAATTCAACAGAAAATCCTCTACCCATTATCTAACACCTTGATTTGCTAGTTATGTAAGTGTGTTATATACTCAGGATAAGACCTTGGATCAAGAACATCTCCTCGTCACTGGTGCTGAAGGACGGGTGAGGTAAACCTCAGGCAAACATGTGGCCTTGCAATGAGAGAGGAATCGCCCTAGACAGAAAGACACTAAAAACTTTCAGCCTGACGCTTTTGTTTTTCGTTGGCAATATTAAATAACTTTTTCAGATCACCTAACCACTGTCTAAGCATCCCAGCTTCATAATCCACATAATATTGCTTATTGGTTATTAACCAAATGAGTTAGTGATCACTTTCATAAATTAGTTTAGCTCACTAGGAGAGAAAAATAAAAGATAGTAGTATTATTATCATATATAATCATTTACATATTAATGTGAATACCATACTTTAAAAGCTCTAAATAGCATAAAAGAGAAAAGTATCTTATATAGAAGCCAGGCAGTAATCCTGAATTTTGAAATCTGACTTCTACACTCTGTGTTTTCATAAAGTAAATTTCATTTTTGCATTGTTCTTCGGGATCTTTTGTGTCTTTAATGTAAAAGAATGGCATTATTAATAAATATATACTTATGCTAATGAAATAAAAGATATTTACTCATCTTCCATGAATTTTTCATTAACTTTCTCATATATTATAAAACTGTAGAAGAAGTTTGCCAAGAATATCAGGGGTTTGACTGGGTGTTCTTTACCTTTTGAGAACTTGCTTAAAGATTATTTATTCTCAAATGACAAAAGATGTAGATACAACATATATAAAAATGGATGACAAGTTGTGTGACTTCCAGTATTAAAGAGGTGCATTTCTGCAGTCACTGGAATAAGTAAAATTTTTAATTCTGAACAATGTAGAAAATTTAAGCCTTATTTTGCTCCTGAAAGTACTCAGGGAACATTATGTCAATTAGCATGAGTAGACTAAATTTGAGGGGTGGCATTCCAGTCTAGTAGATTATTATTTCACCAAGGGAAATGAACTATTTTTACAACTCTTCTGAAGCAGATAACATCCACCAAGTCATGTTTCCATCACTATTACAACCAGATGGCGCTAGTGGTAAAGAACGCACCCGCCAATGCAGGAGATGTAAGAGATGTGGGTTCAATCCCTGGGTGGGGAAGATCCCCTGGAGGAGGGCATGGCAACCTGCTCCAGCATTCTTGCCTGGAAAATACCATGGACAAAGGAGTCTGGCAGGCTACAGACCATAGGGTCGCAGAGTTGGACATGACAGAGGCGACTTAGTGCACAACCGTATCAAGAAGCAATGTGAGTTTTTACAAAGTCCCAAGTGTTTTCTTTGCAAAGAGGTGAGAGGACTGTTTGGTTGAGGTGCTTCTCTCAATTAATTAGATGTTAAATTATTAATGGCACATGATACTGCTCCCTTGAGGAATACACCAACTAGAAAGCCCAGATTTGACTTCATCAGCTCACAGTACAAAGCCTGATTCCCAAGCAGGATTTACAAGGATCTGGCAAAGGATGGAAGTGTGGGTACCGCTTTACCTCTTTACAGTGCCAGGAAGGGGAGAGCCCAGAGTTGGTGTGACCAACACGAATCTTAAAGAGCGTCCCAATGTCTCCAACCGTGATCTGTAAAGGAACCACAAGAATTTCTTTCTATGTAATTTCATAAAGTCCATTTTTAAAACCTTATATTACAATATTATATGCTGACAGAATAAGCAATCAATAAGATCTCAGAATTATACAAATTTACACACCTAACAACAGACTGCCAAAATATATGAAGCAAAAATGGACAGAACTGAATGAAGAAATAGTCTACAAAAATTGTCAGAGACAATTTGAATAACTCCCTTCTTTGAATAACTATAGAACAACTAAACAGAAGATCAGTAAGAAAACAGAGGACTTGAACAACATTAGACACCAACTAGATCTAACAGACAGAAGGTTCCACTTCAACAAGCAAGAATACAGAGTTTTCCTGTGGCTGATTCATACTGATGTTTGGTAGAATCAATGCAATACTGTAAAGCAATTTTCCTTCAATTAAAAATAAGTAATTAAAAAAATAGTAACATAGAGTTTTCTCAAATGCACATAGAATATTCTCCAATATAGATTATATGTTATGTCACAAGTAGGCTTTGACAATTGAGTACCTTTTTTAACTATAATGTAATGAAACTAGAAATATATACAAGAAAGAAAACTGGAAAATCCCCACATGTATGTAAATTAAACTACATACTCCAGCAATGAATGAGTCAAAGAAATTCCAAGGGAAATTTAAAAATATTTTGAGATGGATGAAAATAACATACAAAAAAACATAGTGGAGGGGACATCCCTGGAGGTTTAGTGGTTAAGAATCTGCCTTTCAATACAGGAAATGTGGGTTTGATTCCGGTGGGGGAACTAAGATGCCATGTGCTGCTTGGCAACTAAGCCCACATGCCAAAACTACTGAGCCCACATGAGCGCTGAAACAAAAACAATTCCACTGCTGTCTCCCCTGCTTCATCTTTGCTACCTCTGTTTCTCCCTATATCTTGATCTCAGTGGGTCTAGCCAAGACCTAATCACTTGATAACAACTTCTGTGCTTTCCTTTATCATTTTTCCCTTGTGACCTTGACTTTTAGGCTTATCTGTTAAAGCCTCACACAGAAAGGCACAGCCCTTGCTCCTGACGGTCATGAGTATAGAAACAACAAATGCTGGTCATCCAGTATTTCTCTCTAGCTATTGTGTCTTACCATATCGTAGTTTTACTTACGTGCAATCCACTGGAGCAAAAAAATTGCCACAAATTACTTTTGACTGAGCTTCTGCAAGACACATGTTATTATGATAAGAGGTACCCAATTCGACAGACTGCATTCATTCCAAAGTATTAATACCTACTAGACGCATCCCTATGTTATCAGGTTTTACTCAGTTTTGCTACTCACAGTAAATGTGTCTTCATGGCCATGCTGAAATCGGGCTCCATCCATTCCATAAAGATATATGGGGGCTGAACTTCTATGTTGTCCATACAATATAATATAAATCTGTGAGCTGGTCCCGGCATTTGGCAAGTCACTGGTGATTATGGAAACTTTCCAGTTACCACCTATACATGCACAAACAACACAGAGACTTACAACAATTTATATAACGGAAGACTAGGAAGACCAGGTCACCATGAAGCTGAAAGAGTTCAAGATGGACATAACTTACTGTTTCCATCTCCTCCAGAAAAGTGCTATCACACAGGATTTAGAGCTGATTTTTTAATACTCAGTAAAATGATTGCCTCCTACGGTGTAACTGGGAGAATATTTCCTAGAAGATCTTTAATAAAGTTGTCATGGTTGATCATGTGTGGACTCCAAGAGTCACTATTTAAGTTCTCCTAAGTTCCCAGAAGATGGTGATTGCAGCCATGAAATTAAAAGATGCTTGTTCCTTGGAAGGAAAGTTATGACCAACCTAGATAACATATTTAAAAGCAGAGACATTATTTTGCCAACAAAGGTCCGTCTAGTCAAGGCTATGGTTTTTCCAGTGGTCATGTATGGATGTGAGAGTTGGATGGTGAAGAAAGTTCAGTGCTGAAGAATTGATGCTTTTGAACTGTGGTGTTGGAGAAGACTCTTTTTTTTTTTTTTTTAATTTCATTTTATTTTTAAACTTTACAATATTGTATTAGTTTTGCCAAATATCTAAATGAATCCGCCACAGGTATACCCGTGCTCCCCATCCTGAACCCTCCTCCCTCCTCCCTCCCCATACCCTCCCTCTGATAGTCCCTTGGACTGCAAGAAGATCCAACCAGTCCATTCTAAAGGAGATCAGTCCTGGGTGTTCAGTGGAAGGACTGATGTTGAAGCTGAAACTCCAATACTTTGGCCACCTCATGCAAAGAGTTGACTCATTGGAAAAGACCCTAATGCTGGGAAGGACTGGGGGCAGGAGGAGAAGGGGACGACAGAGATGAGATGGCTGGATGGCATCACCAACTCGATGGACATAGGTTTGGGTAGACTCCGGGAGTTGGTGATGGACAGGGAAGCCTGGTGTGCTGCGATTCATGGGGTCACAGAGAGTCAGACATGACTGAGCAACTGAACTGAACTGAACTGAAATTTCTAGAATTTTAACAAAACATCTCCAATAGTCTTAGCTCTGACATATGATATATACACTCATAATTATATCTTTTAATATCTTTTGAGTCCAGATGTTTATTTTCCAAAATTAAAATTATGTAATAATTTACATAAACATAAAAATTGGAATCAGATAATTTAAAGGAATTTCAAAAGTCACCTGATACAATATCTTCACTTATTAAGTATTCCTAATTAAAGTAACCGGGAGAAGGCAATGGCACCCCCACTCCAGTACTCTTGCCTGGAAAATCCCATGTATGGAGGAGCCTGGTAGGCAGCAGTCCATGGGGTCGCTAAGAGTCGGACACAACTGAGCAACTTCACTTTCACTTTTCACTTTCATGCATCAGAGAAGGAAATGGCAACCCACTCCAGTATTCTTGCCTGGAGAATCCCAGGGATGGGGGAGCCTGGTGGGCTGCCATCTATGGGGTCCCACAGAGTCGGACACGACTGAAGTGACTTAGCAGCAGCAGCAGCAGCAATTAAAGTAACTAAGTTTCACAGATGTTAAGTAAATTTTGTACCACCCAGTAACAAATAAAAACAGTGCTAGACTATATACAGTTCCTGGTGAACATAACTGAGATAAACTAAATATATTTAAAGTAGTATGATATTCAGTCTAATTTTGCCAGGTTTCCTTGGAGTAAACATCAAGAACTGATTAACAAGAAAACTAAAGTAATGAAAAATCAGGGAAACACACTCAAGCTTATATCAAAAAAGAGAAAATGAGGCAGTAAAATTCAGAACTGTGAACTTTAGTAATATTGTACTCTAGAGTGTGAATTACTCTCACCCATATTTGAACCAAAGTATATTTCCTATCTTGATCATTCAAATAACAATCAAATTCTAGATTTAAATTTTACTTATCTGGTACAATAAATATATGTTAAATGAATGTCTATTTTTTAAAATCTACTTTAAAACAAGAAATTCTACTTAAGTTTTCCAACAGTAAAAAGGCATGTTAGGCTACCAAATCATCTTGGTAGACAATCAGTTAGTAAATAAAAATGCTGTTTTAAAGAACTGAAAGATGGACAGGCTGTCTTTAACAATGGCAGAAGCAACTAAACTGTAATTACAAACTACAGAGCTGGGAAAACCCTAGCTGTTTTCTGTACAGTAACTGTATGTTAGCACTTGTTTGAATAAAATGAAAGAAAGCTCTTCAGCTTTTGCTGCCTTAGAAATGCAGCAAAGAGTTCAGGGAGATCAATACTCACTAAATGTACAAGGACCAAATCAATAGGGAAAGAAATTGCCTTTTCCAACAACTACGATGCGAAAAGATGAAAGGTATAGGAACAGAAATAAAACTGAAAATAATGAAATATGAAGTCTGTTTACCATATGTTTTTGCACCTCTTTAAATCACTAAAACCTTAACCTTGGAAGGGAGTGTTGTAAAAACCATAGTAGAATCTAAAGATCATGAACTGAGATTCATCTTTTAGTTTATAACTTCAATCAATCAACACCCTACAAGTCACTGAGTACTACTGGACCTCCAGGGTCATAGGGAGGAGTAGATGGAAATCATAGGAAGATGTCTTGGTCCTCTTCTAGTCTATAATCTAGATGAAGCAGGAAGGCCAACACACCAAAGAGGAAAAAATACCAGAACAGAACATTCTTAAGGTAGGATGTTGATGAAGTGAGGTAATGTTACAGAAAAGCTGGCAAAATAAAAATTTTTTAATTAAAAAAAAAATAACTGGCTCCAAAAATCAACAGAAATTAAACAAAGATGGTATAAAACCTTGTGCTATAATCTTTGTAAAACAGAACCCAAGAGAAGAGTGAGACATGATTTCAGGAATTTATAGGCAGCTAACCTGGCTTGCTCAGCAACATTATGGGAGGAAGAAGATGAGTAGATAAAATTCTAAAAACCTTAATCTTTATATCCTTGTTGTTACTGTTGTTGTTAAGTCACTCAGTTGTTTTCAACTCTTTGTTACCCCAAGGACTATAGCCCACCAGGCTACAAGGGATTTCCTGTCCATGGGATTTCCCAGGCAAGAATACTGGAGTGGGCTGCCATTTCCTTCTTGAGGGATCTTCCTGACACAGAGATCAAACCCATGTCTCCTGCATTGGCAGAAAGATTCTTTACCACTGAGCCACCAAGGAAGCCCATTCATACCCTATTAGGCCCTAGTTTGAAACAGCAGGTTGAAAGGTGAGTAGATGGGCTGGATAGAAATGGGATGCAGAGAATAGACAAATGGACAAATAGTTTGATAAAAGATTCAAATTACCAAAACATACACAAAATAACTAGAAATTTTCAAAAGCCCTTTATCTTTTAAAAAATAATAATTAAAATTGGTAGTTAAGTCATTTTAACAAAGAACTACAGGCCCCAGATGGTGAATTTTCTACCAAAACTTTAAGAAACAATGCCAATCCTACACAAATCCTTTGGAACAGCTCCCAACTCAGCATGTGAGATGAGCATTACTCTTGATACCAAAACCAGACTAAGGTACAATTAGAAAACTACAGAGCAATAACCCTCATGAACATAATTGAAATATTCTCAACAAAAATATTTGGAAGTGAAATTAACCACATACTTTAGGTTGATCTCAAAAATGCAAAGATTTTTAACATTTAAAAATTAATCAGTGTAATTCATTGGGCTTCCCAGGGACCGCAGTGGTTAAGAACCTGCCTGCCAATGCAGGAGATGCAGAAGACGTGGGTTCCATCCCTGGGTGAAGAAGATCCCCTGGAGGAAGAAATGGCAACTCCAGTATTCTTGCCTGGAGAATCCCATGGACAGAGGAGCCTGGCGGGCTGCAGTCCATGGGGTTGAGAAGAGTCAAATATGACTGAGCAACTGAGCACACATCAAGCCCGTGTTTGGTTTCACAGGACTTTGGACCCAAGGGAGATCACAGCCAGTGTCTCACCCATACCTGACTTACATGCTATAAAAGATAGGCTTCCACACTTTTTGAGATGCCTGGTTCCAAATAGGAAAAGGAGTACGTCAAGGCTGTATATTGTCACCCTGCTTATTTAACTTATATGCAGAGTACATCATGAGAAACGCTGGGCTGGAAGAAGCACAAGCTGGAATCAAGATTGCGGGGAGAAATATCAATAACCTCAGATATGCAGATAACACCACCCTTATGGCAGAAAGTGAAGAGGAACTAAAAAACCTCTTGATGAAAGTGAAAGAGAGTGAAAAAGTTGGCTTAAAGCTCAACATTCAGAAAACGAAGATCATGGCATCTGGTCCCATCACTTCATGGGAAATACGTGGGGAAACAGTGGAAACAGTGTCAGACTTTATTTTTTGGGGCTCCAAAATCACTGCAGATGGTGATTGCAGCCATGAAATTAAAGACGCTTACTCCTTGGAAGGAAAGTTATGACCAACCTAGATAGCATATTCAAAAGCAGAGACACCTTTGCCAACAAAGGTCCGTCTAGTCAAGGCTATGGTTTTTCCAGTAGTCATGTATGGATCTGAGAGTTGGACTGTGAAGAAAGCTGAGCACTGAAGAATTGATGCTTTTGAACTATGGTGTTGGAGAAGACTCCTGAGAGTCCCTTGGACTGCAAGGAGATCCAACCAGTCCATTCTAAAGGAGATCAGCCCTGGGTGGTCTTTGGAAGGACTGATGCTAAAGCTGAAACTCCAATACTTTGGCCACCTCATGCGAAGAGTTGACTCATTGGAAAAGACTCTGATGCTGGGAGGGATTGGGGGCAGGAGGAGAAGGGGATGATAGAGGATGAGATGGCTGGATGGCATCACGGACTCAATGGACATGAGTTTGGGTAGACTCCGGGAGTTGGTGATGGACAGGGAGGCCTGGTGTGCTGCAATTCATGGGGTCGCAAAGAGTCAGACACGACTGAGCTATTGAACTGAACTGATATGATATTATATGACAAAGGATATTTTGGACTTAAAGTTGATGCTGGGATGTGATAAATACATTTCGCATTAATTGTCTAGGACAGGAAAACTATTGTGAGTTAAGTCCCCAGAAAGCCATGTTCAAGCTCTCACTCCTGAGCTCTGTGCATGTGACCTTACATGGGGACACTATTGCTGTGGATGTGATTAGCTAAGGTAAAGTCACACTTGAGTGGCGCTGGTGTCCTTTAAAAAGAGAAGAGACAGAGACAGAAGGAAGACTGTCAACAGAGACTGGAAATATGCAGCTGCAAGCCAAAGAATTCAGACTTGTAGCAACAAGGCAGAATAAATTCCATTTTTTCCTTTTCTTAAATTGGTGGGTGCTGGCCAAATATAAACCACTAATGAGCTCAGCCGCAAAGTGTCTGACTCTTTGCGACCCCATGGACTATAACCCACCAGGCTCTTCTGTCCATGGGATTTCCCAGGCAAGAATACCAGAGTGTGTTGCCATGCCCTCCTCCAGGGGATCTTCCCAACCCAAGTATTGAACCTGCATCTCCTGCATTGGCAGGTGGGTTTTTTATCTGCTGAGCCATCGTCGGGGAAACCATGAATACCTGGGATGAAACCACTGGCCATTGTATTCCAAGCAAGGCAAAAAAAAAAAAAAAAGTGTTGCATTGCAGCTACCACTGTTTGAAGATTGATTGTGTGAAATCAAAAGTGGTCGTAAAATAAGTAACTTCTGAGTAGCAGGAAACATAGAACTAATGGAAGAGAACTGCTTCTCTAATCCTGCCAGAGAAGCCTTTCTTTTTGCTTTCCACCCCGAAGTAGCAAAATGCCAACGCTGAGAGTCCAAGACAATGATGGACGGCTTTACAGATGGGCTGTTGTGTTTGCTTCTCTGTGGCACTCCTCTGCACAAGGCCTCTAAGCACCAAGCTGACTGGACTCACACATCTTGTCCTGGCTTCTATCTACACCAAGGAGCATAAAGTACCTAGCAGTGCTTGAAAACTCCCAGCAAGGCATTCAGGGCTTTGGTCTCCAGCTGGTTGAGCAATATTTGAAGAAGACGGAAACAAGAGGAGACAGAATAACAGCAATTTTGAAAGAGAACAGAGTTAGAAAATTTTGCACTATCTGCTTTTAAGACTTATTATGAGGCTACAGTAATCAAGATGGTGTATTTTGGCATACAAATAGACACACCAATCAATGAAATAAAATAGAGAGAACAGAAATACTCCCACACATATATGGCTGAATGATTTTCAACAAAAGTCTAGCCTTTTCAATTGAGAGCATTTCACTGGGAAAAGAATAGTCTTTTCAACAAAGGGTGATGGAATAATTGTACATCCACCTGAAATAAAATGAGCCTTGGCCCTCACCTACTATCATATACAAAAAATAACCTCAAATGAGTCAAATACATCCAAGGTAAGCACTAAAACTATATAACTCCTACAAGAATACATAGAAAATCCTGTTACTGGGCTAGGCAGAGATTTCTTAGATGGGACTTGAAAGATATAAACCTTATATCTTATAGAAGATGTAAAAATAGAATTTTATTGTATTTTAAACTTTTGCTAATTGAAAGTCTCATCAATAAGAAAATTAAAAAGCAAGGTATGTACAGATGAGAGAGTTGGACCATAAGGAAGGCTGAGGACTGAAGAACTGATGCTTTCAAACTGTGGTGCTAGAGAAGACTCTTAAGAGTCCCTCGGACTGCAAGGAGATCAAACCAGTCAATTCCAAAGGAAATCAATCCTGAATATTTACTGGAAGGACTCGTGCTGAAGCTGAAGCTCCAGTACTTTGGCCACCCAATGTATAGACCCGACTCATTGGAAAAGACCCTGATGCTGGGAAAGACTGAGGGCAGGAGGAGAAGGGGGCAACAGAGGATGAGATAGTTGGATGGTATCACCAACTCAAAAGGACATGAATTTGAGCAAACTCTGGTAGACAGTGAAGGACAGGAAAGCCTGGTGTGCTGCAGTCCATGGGGTTGCAAAGAATCGGACACAACTTAGCAACTGAACAACAGACTGGGAGAAAACATGTAAAACATATATCTGAATGCTTTATATTCACAACATATAAAGAACTCTTACTACTCTAAGACTGCAAAGACCCAACAGAAAACAAGATTTGAAAAGACACTGTGCCATAAAAGACACAGGAATGACAAACACCAATAGTTACTTTAAAAAAAAGTGAAAAGTGAAGTCGCTCAGTCGTGGCTGACTCTTTGCGACCCCATGGACTGTAGCCTACCAGGCTCCTCTGTCCATGGGGTTTTCCAGGCAAGAATACTGCAGAGGGTTGCCATTTCTTTCTCCAGGAGATCTTCCTGACCCAGGGATTGAACCTGGGTCTCCTGCATTGTAGGTAGATGCTTTACCATCTGAGCCACCAGGGAAGTCCTTATAGTTACTAGGGAAATGCCAATTAAAACCACAAAGAGGTATCACTAAACACACACCAGAATGGCTAAAATTTAAAAGATGATAACACCAAGTGCAAGCAAGAATACAGAGCCACTGGAATTCTCATAAGCTGCTGCTGGGATGTGAAATGGCATAGCTACTTGCAGAAGCAACTTGCGATTTCTGATGAGTTAAATATATGATTACCATACAACCTAGCAATTTCACTGCTAGATGTTTACCTAGGAGAAATAAAAATGTATGTCTTGTAAAAAGACTTGTACCTATACTTGTGGTCTTGTCAGATCCCACACCCCCAGCCCACGTGCAATGACCCACAAGTGTGCAGGATATCATGGCCGTGGAGGTCTCCCCTCTGAGGAGCAAAAGGTTCAAGCCCCATGTCCAGCTCCCCAGTCCAGGGAAACTGCACCAGGAAAAAGTTCTCACAAGGTCTGACTTTAAAAAACAACAAACAGCAGAGCTGACATACAGGAGAAACCAAGACTGCTCTTGAAGATCTTGTGCACAAACTGACTCGACCTATGCCCCAGCAGAAGTGGCAGCTCGACAAGCGCTGGGTCACACGAGGAGCTTCACCGACTAGAGGTGACTGAAGGTGCGTGCTGGGGGCAGGGTGGAGAGCCGCCTTCAGGGGCAGGCAGTGTGCGTCCAGTGCGATGGGCAAACCCTGTGCTGCGGGCCTCACATCCTCTGCAGCTCATCTCTCAACCTTCTTCTGAGGCAGCTCCTCACAGGGGCCCCATTTGGTGGATGAGAAAACTGAGAGAATGAGTGCTGACTTCACGGAACATGGCTTCAGCATCGGTTTACCCCTTGAAAATGGGGCATGTGTATGTCCCTGAAGGTGAAGAGGGAGAACACGTGGTGTGTGTATGTGTACACTAAGTCACTTCAGTCGTGTCTGACTATTTGTGACCCCATGGACTGTTGCCTGCCAGGTTCCTCTGTCCACAGGAGTCTCTAGACAAGAACACTAGAGTGGGTTACCATGCCTTTCTCCAAAGGATCTTCTTGACCCTGGGATCGAACCAGTGTCTCTTATGTCTCCAGCATTGGCAGGTGGGTTCTTTACCACTTGCGCCACCTGGGAAGCCCAGAACACCTGACTGTTGTTTAGTTGCTAAGTTGTGTCTGACTCTTTGCGACCCCATGGACTGCAGCACACCAGGCTTCCCTGTGCTTCACCATCCCGTGGAAAACACCTGCTAGCTTCATGTGAAAACCACTCCTATCCGCCCAGCCCATAACCCATTTACTTAGCTTCAACCTGAGTTAGAGTTCTGGTTGCTCCAGTCTCCTCATCTTTCCTGGGGATGAACTCTGATGGTTCCTGATAACCAGCATTTCCTTTCATATCCCCACGACTTGTGAACTTATATTCCTTGTGAACAGTGTATTTCCTCTAATTCTGAACACTGTTAATCCATTCTGGGTTTGAGACTCGGGGCTGCCTGCACAACTGGGTCCTCAGCTCTCTGGAGCAGAGGCACACAGCCCAGGCCTGGTATGAACCTTAGCTGCTCCAGTGAGCCCACCAGCCTCCCTCCGAGGGGCCTGACCACCTGGCCGCATGTGGCACAGCTGCCATCTGGTGGCCATGGGTGGTAACTGCACCAGCCCACCTGGTTGTGTATTCCCCTGAACACAACAGGCTAGACCCCTTTCTCAGTCCTCAAGCACTTCATCTCTAAAGCAAGTCAGGTCTGTGTGCTAGTCTTAAAACTTCCTCTAACGTCATTTAATCTAGATTTCCCAATGTTTCAAGATTTTTTTTAATGTAAGCCTTGAGAAAAATTTTAAAATCCTTTGAATGTTTAAAAGAAAAAAAATGATTTTCACAGACATGACTTCATAAAATACAAGAAACTTAGTTCTATCCCTCAGCATCTTTGCGTATCTTCCCATACGTATGGATGCAGAGTTAATAAAGCAAGAGCATGACAAGCACTTTGTATTCGCCCAGCACACCTTTATGAGGCACCCACCATGCCCCAGATCAAGTAAAATGCTAGATCTGGGATATAAATGTGAGAAAGACTCGGCTCCCAGTCTCAGACTTCAGTGTATCGGAACACATTCATTTTAAACAAGTGCATTACACAGCCGAGCATCTCTCATTCATGTTCGTCACTCCCAATTCATCTTTCCCAGTATCATCTGGGCCTCCCAGGACAACATTTGATGTCATATTACTAAAAACTGTATGCTATATGCCACATTTTTCTAAAACCTCCTGGTTGTTATGAGTGATTTCCCCCATTTCCTTGGAATGCCTAAATAACATGGGTGTGTGCATGCTAACTAAGACCCTTTGGTCATGTTCCACTCTTTGCGACCCCATGGACTATACCCCGCCAGGCTCTTCCATCCACGGGATTTCCCAGGCAAGAATACTGGAGTGGGTTGCCATGCAACCCGGGGGATCTTCCCCGACCCAGGGATCGAACCCTAGTCTCTTGCATCTCTCGCAGGCAGATTCTTTACCTGCTAAGCCACCGGGGAAACCCCAAATATCACTCCTTCCAAATTAAAAGCAAAAATAATTTCCCTGTGTCTCTGCTCTGCAACATTGCCACAAATCTTCAATTTGTCAGAAACAAACAAACATGCGGTATCTGCAAAATGCAATAAAGCTAAGTGCAGGTATGTCTCCACAATTTTAGCCCTTTTATTTCACCAAAATTTTTCATTCCTCATTACAGAAGCTTACATAACATTACAATTTCTATATTTCAATTAGAAGAGTGCATCATTCAATGCAGAAAAATCATACTCTATGTAGAGGTAGTATTCCTCTGGTTAAATAGCAACTCGTAATTTTTTATGAAATAAATAGCAACTCGTAATTTTTTATGAATTTATGACTCAAGCTGAACTGAAATAGAAAATAAAGGTATTCTTTATGTAAGTAATTACTTTTAGCTCCCCAATGCCAAATTTATGTTATATTAGCACCTCCATATGTAGCTCCAAAACCATTAATTTTTCTATTTTGAGTCAAGGCCAGACAAGAGACATAGATTTCCACATTTTATAAGACTTGTTTCTATACCATCAAACAATGAAAAACAAGAACCTAAAAAGATTCCCTGGTCAAGATGGAGGCAAAAATACCACAAGTATTCAAGAGACAATTTATGGTTCTCAGCCTAATCAAATTTATTTCTCCTTCTAAGCAACATGTTTTTATTTATATCTAACTAAATGTTTTATTAATACAGGTGGACATGGAAAGAAATCTGTAAAGTTCTTCACAGCAGTTCTTTTTTCCAAATTTGAGAACTCTGAAGTCACCTTTCTCTTTTCTTTTCCAACTTAAATCATTCCAGTTCCTCTCATTTTTCTTCACAAAGCATGCCTTAAACTTTTTCATTTTCTCCGATCTATTTAAATTTCTTGACATTTTTCTAATGTTAAAGAGATTATAATTTCTAGGCAAAGTACTGGAGAGCCAGCTGAGTGGTACAGCATCATTTTCTACTCAAGAGGAAAAATGGTGAGTCCTGTCCTAAGGAAACACTTGTATGTTCATTAGACAGATGTTATAAGGAAAGTAGATTCAATACATTTGGCACACACACACACAAACATTACAAGATTGTTGTGACACTCTTATAATCATACTTTCATCAAATCAGCAGTTAAAATTAATAAATTAAGTAATCTATGTCTATTCCAATAACTCACTAATACCTTCAATACACATTTTGCACTAAGTTGACATTAAAAAAAGGGAGGGAGAGATGTAATTCCTGTCCTCAGGGCATTTATGATATCTTAGGAGGAAAACAAGAGAAATAAGAAATTACACATGTTCAAGAGAAAAACGCATAGAAAGTTCAAAAAGAATAAAAACCGAGTCTGTAACTGCTGGAAAAATGGAAGAATACAGGAGTGATGAAAGTCAAATTGGATTATCCAGTGGCAAGATTTCTAGGGTAAGGTCGTTCTAAAGAAGTGGTGCCTAGTGGGAAATTCTTAGAGGTGTCTAATCCACGTCCAGCCCATGTGCTTCATCTTTTCCTAAGGAGAAAACGCTGATGAAAGGCTGCGCTAATGCTGAAATCAGAAATCTGCTTGTTCATCACGGCTTTCAAGATCAGTCCAATGTAATTAGTTTTCCTCTTCCCAAATGAAAAGATTTTCATCTTCAAAAATATAAAATATTTCTAAGATATTTCTGTTGCTAATACCTAAGAATGTCTCAACTTGGCAAAACAGGCGGGCTTGGCCAAGCATTTCAAAGGACAAATGATAGCTGTGTTCTCTGACTACTTGGTTGAGATTCGTTCCTGAGTTCTGGAATCTGCTGTTTAATAAGTTGTTGTTCTCATCAACTACTTCAAAGATTTCCTTTGTCTGACTGCTGGGGTCTTGTGGATTTGAATTCACCTGACCCACAACTAACAACAACGTATGCAAGAAATTCTTTAAATATGACTGAAATTTATTGAAATTATTTTCTTCCTCTAAGCCCAAACAGTTACTTTGTTTTAATTTTCTCCTTCTGTCCATCAAGTCAAATGTGTTATTAAAATGAGGCCAATCGTGTGTATTGCCAATGGCATTATCAGTAAGTGCTCTTCTACTTCTTGTTTTATTGCTCTTGTCTCTGAACATGGTTTTGCTTGACTGTCGTAAACATGGGTGTATTTTCATCCATAACTGGAGACTCAAAGAATTTTCAACATCAGAATCTTTGCAATATGCAAATCCTCGGTGTTCCTCATTTACAGGCTGGTTAATCACAGTTAGTATTGGGCAATGTTGACCACAGATATTATAGAGTTTATCCAAAGAGTCGCCTTCCTGAAGGGCGCCATGAATTACATTACTACCAGCCAATGGTTGGTTCCTAACAGCACCATCAGAGACAGGATGGACTTTGTTACCAGCAGACGCGAAGACATGAGTGGCAGACGTACACACTCTTTCTGATCTAAGGTTACACTTCTCCTCTGCTGGGTGATTGGGTTTTCTCTCCTGAGCACAAGCTTCATCTTCAGTATCTAGCTCATCGTCATGGAAGGGCTCCGAGTCACTACAATGAGGCACGTTAAAATAATTGCATCTCAGCTCAGAAGGCTGAGTCAGTTCCTCTAGCTCTGAGGAGGATAGTTCAGCCATGTTTGGGCCTGGAGCCAAGTTTCCAAAATGTGAATACGGAACCTCGGTGCTGCTATTATCCAGTAGAGTATCCACTGATGTGGTGTCTGCATGGCCACAGGGGCCAGAACATTCAGGCGATGACACTCTTAGCAAATGATTTTCTTTCAGGAGCCACTTGCCCTTGTCAATCAGTACTCCCTCTTCCCTGTCCCTGAGGATTCTTTTATGATCATTCTGTTTTGTACCATGTTCTGCAATGTCTTCCCTGGGATAACTGGCCCTCATGTTATTAACATCACATTTATCTCGTTTTTGCTCCGGAAATTTCTGCAACACAGTTGAATTACTAGACACCCGTTCCAAAGACCCAAGTGACTGACCTTCAGGATCATAAAGGCCTACTTTCCCAGTGCCCTGAAATTCCACAGAATCACAAGGATAAACCTGAGATGTGTGTGTAGATCCAGCAAAAAGAGATGGTCTCATCATCTCTGCTTTACCATAAAGTTTCTCTATTGTCCTTTTAACAAATCCTTTGTTGCATTCTTTCTCAGGGGTCATCTCCTCATCACTGTCACTGGGGCCATCACTGGATGTTTTGTATGACTGTTCATTCTCACTGTTTTGTCTATAATCTGACCAATCAGAAGTTCTTGACCTTCTTAGGCTGTTTTTAAAATTGAGAGGGGACTCTGCAGAACTTCCAGCTTCCAAGCTTTCCACCATCTTTCTGACTTTTGTTTCAGTTTCTCCTTCACTGGGCTCCTTTTCTGTATTTAGCTTAGAATCATAGCAAAATACTAAAGATGGTGGTGTCACCAGTTTCCTACTGATGGTCTCACAGATTACACCATCCTTTCCTTCTTCTGCATCATTTCTGCTGGACACTTGGATCAATTCCAAACTTCTACCAGCCTCTAACTCCTTTCGGATCAATTCTTCAGTCACTTGCTCCCCTGAATTTACCTTTATATTAAAGTTATCAGTGTTCTGGTTTTCTAATTCCTCAAAAGATTCCATTTCTGAGACGTTTCTTTCACTTGATATCATGCTGTTGGTTGTTGAGCCTGGTTCTTCAGAAGTCTTTGAATCCTCCTTATCAAAAGATGTATATACACTTTTATTCTGAAATTTCTTTAATGAACAACTTTCAGATTTATCTAAAAAACCATGTTCTCCATCAAGTTCTGATTCAGTTGTATTTTGGAAACAGCCACAGTGGCTTAAACTACTGATACTTTGGTGTGACACCAACATATTAGAGCCGTGTTTACACCCAGGGTCTGCCAAAATATTTCTGTTTTTCTGAACTTCATCAACTGTTTCTAACTCTTCAGTCAATTCCAAATTATCAGCTCTCTCATAGATATGGTTTTGCTCATAAGCGCAACCCTCATGAGAAGACACAGCATCAGTAAGTGAAGAGATGTCTCCTAAGAAACAAGCCTTGTTCATGGAAGTCGGATCCATGGTACGGTCATCACTGGGGAAAGAATCTTCACTGAGGTGACAAGTCTCCTCTGGAGGGTAAGTCTTAACTACAGTGCCCATTTTACGTGCAGATCGAGTCACTGCTGTAACACAGACTTCAGAGACTTCCTCACTGGCAGTATGGCTTCCATCTAAAGAGATTTTCTGTGTTTTTTCATTTTCAGCACACTGAGGAATTATCTGAATGTTGGGTGTACAGCAATTTGCAGAAAGACCTATTGGACCCACATCCTGTTCTTTCTCAATGAGTCCAGAGTGATTCTTGGTTGATTCCACTAAGCTGGCCACAGCGGCCTTCAAGTCATCAGCTTCCTCTGTGACGGCAATGTGCTTCAGCACCTCCAACAATGCAAGTGTTTCTGAACTTCCACTGGTCACCTTGAGAGCGTCACCTGGACAGAAGCTACTCACACCTCCCTTTAGGGTTAGCACCAAGAGCCAAGCTAGAAGTACATTAGTGGAGGAATTACATATCAAAGAAGTGAAGGGAACTTCTGAAAGTGGACCTGGCATCTGAACAACTCCATTTTGAGCCTTGGGACTACTAGGAACCAAAGCTTGCAGCTTGTGAAGCAGCTGAACTGGTGACAAGTGCTGTGGGGTGTCCCCTTCCAGATCTACTTGTACGGCAGTCTCTACGCTTGGCCCTTTTGCAGCAAGGTTTATGTCTTTGTAAACAAGGCTCATCTCTTGCCCTGACTTTGCAGCAGATATCTGACTTTTAGCATTAGGATCATCCATAGCTGACTGCGACAAAGTACAGAATTCATGAACAGAAAGCAAGTAAGTATCGTTCAAAGAGTCAGTCTGGCTCTCACAGTGATCTTGGATGAGTTCTTCACTGCTATTTTTGTCAAAAGACATACCTACTTTCTTACCTAGATTGTCTCCTGTCAAACTGGCACTTTTAGTTGTGTGTCTATTACTTTGCAGAATAGAATCATTTCTTTTTCCAGAACTAGTGTGGGAACTGTTTCCTGGAAGAAAACCGTTATTATAACTCGCTACACCCCTTTCCTTTTTGTATACTGGAGCTGACTTGCCAAGCTGCAAAGCTGCTTGTGGACTTAAGTTCTGCAACCATCTTTGTACATAACTTTGAACTGAATGATGGGTAACATTCTCAGGAAAAACAGCTTTTTCCAAAGAAGCCAAGGAATTTGCCCTAGTTGTGACATGCTGCTTACTTACAGTAGTATCTGATTTCAACTTATCCCTTTTTTGTTTTTTCTGGCTCCTTAAAGTTATGTGTGAATTATTAACTTTTGAAACTAAACTCCTCTTTGACATTCCTCTCAAATACCAAGAGGCTGTTTCTGCCTGAGACTCTGGCCCACAAAAAGCATTGGGTTTTTGCTCAAGGAAGTTAAACAAATGAAATAAATTTTGATTTTCAAAAGTATTTTTGCAATATCCAATCTCATTATGAGAAAACACTTTCTCTCCTTGACCAATTTCTCTTTTTGTAGGTCCCCCCAAGTTTACTTTGTTTAGTGGTCTGGATTTTCTTCTGGCTAAAAGTCCTTGAACCTTAGGTTTATGAATAGTATTTAATTTATTTCTAGGGAAATTTCTGGAATTCACAGGATTATTACCTTTCGAAGAAAAATAATTTGATTCAATTACTGTATCACTTGCATGGAGGTCTTTCTCACAAAGTATGGCCCCTTTGAGGGAACTATGTGAATCTCGCAATATCGTTTCCTGTGCAATTCTACCTCTTGTGTTCATTCTCTTATTCTTCCTAGGGATTCTTTTAGTTGCCATCTCTCCAGCCTGATGCTGAGAATTTATCACATGCTGCTGAGATTTCATCTTTTTTTTGCTAGCAACAGAGGACGAAATCTGCTTTTCATTTTCTGGAAGCTTTGTCAAACCACAATGAGAAAATTCATGAATCAGTTGGTCGATTCTTGTAGTGACAGTAGAGTTTCCTACTGAAGCTGGGGTCTTGGAAATAGTTTTGTCAGTTCCAGGGTTGTTACTTGAAGAGTGAGCTGCATCTGCTAAGAAAGGGCTGGATCTATCATCGGTGTTACCATAAGTTCTTAAATTCCTGACCCTAGCTTTGTTGTCTGCTGTGACATTATCAACTATACCTTCCTCCACAATTGAGTTTTCTGATGTAGTCTGTGGCAAGCCACCATTATGGGACATCTCTAACATCTTCTGACTTGTAATTTCTACAACACCAGCACTTATTGCACTTGATTTGAGCAATCTGCTTTCCTTTTTTCTTTCTAAAGATGACGCTACCTGCTCATCATTATCAACTTGAACAAGTATGGGTCTGTTGGACACAGATGACATTTTACTGCAAGAATGTGTGACCATGTGATACTCAGACTTGTTTTCCCAATCTTTCCTTTCCTCATTGTAGGAAAACTGCCCAATCATTTTCTCTTGAACCTCAGTTTCAGATACTAAGGTCACACTCCCTATCACAGACTTCTTCTGCCTCACTCTCCTTGGTCCAGGTGTAGGGGGCCTGTAGAAACGATGCTTCACTCGATCCTGAGTTCCCTGGGTGGCATCTGTGTCCATAGCAGGGTTCTCCCAGATGGTAGAACTACCAGTTTCAACATCTTGATCTTTCACTTGAGTGTTCACCTCCTCCGCTAGACTGTCCACCTGACTACCACCTTTCTCTAGAGGTGAGACGTCTGCGGACAATGAACACGCAGTAATCTGTACACCAGATGATCGATCATCCGTTCTCCCTGGGAGACTGCTTATTTCACTTTTTTCACCATTATTGGACAGATCAGCTCTACAGAGAGTGGTTGTCCATCTTATGGTTTCCTCCTCTTTTATCTTGAATCGAATTTTCATCTCAACTGTCATAGTGCCATCCTGATTAAAAATAATTGATTTCTCAACATCATCTTCAGAAGGATATATCAATAAATTCTGAGAATCATTTTTTTCTAATGCCAAGTAATTTTCAGAAGCAAAAGAATGATCTGAGTAGCAATCATTACTCTGCATTTTCTCAGAAGAAAGAGAATAAATCTGAGACGTTGGGCTTGAAGGTACATGTGTGCTCACTTTCAAGATTTTAAAAGTAAAACACAACGTGGAAGACAGAGAAGTCATAAATATCCAATAGAGGAGGCAACAAAGAAAGAAAAGAAGAAAATGAACAATTAGTATGAAAAATACCCTATTTTCTAAATGTCATAGTAAGATGTTGTTAAGTTTCTCACCTCTATGTATTCATTTGGTCACTTTAATTCATGGTAGTATCTGGTACATTTCTACAACATACTCTTTTAAAAAGAACTTAAATTCTACTTCAGGGAGGAAATTCATAGAATTGTACTTAAGTCCTAATGAGTTTAATAAGCTAATTTTAATACAGAAAGTATAAAGTAGAAACTGCTAAGGATTCTAGCAAAAATAAAGAGGTTTCTGTGAGGTTTGGTTTTCTGTATTATTCTGTTTCACAGTACTGGACTTGGGGTGTAATCCAGTGCTGCTTACCTATCCATACAAGCAAGGGATAGATTTTTGGTTGTATTCATCTTCCTTTCAGTATGTATCAGAGAGAGGTATCTATAGCATTACCAAACTGAAAACAGTTTTATAGTTTATTTTAAAGGCAAAATTAACTGAGTAATAATTATTAATCTAACATTATCTTCTATAAACAGTACATTTAATTTAAGGTCAGTCACAAAACAGAAGAGCGCGAATCACAAACCCAGATATCTAGATATTTTTTTAACATGCATCTCTAGCGATGACCTTGGCACTCACGCTTCCTCAACTCAGTCAAATTACTACCTGTAGCTTGTATACATGTGCACATGCTTGTGCTGTGCTATGCTCAGTCGCTCAGTCGTGTCTGACTCTATGTGACCCCATGGACTGTAGTCCACCAGGCTCCTCTGTCCATGAGATTCTCCAGGCAAGAATACTGGAGTGGGTTGCCAAGCCCTTCTCCAGGGAATCTTCTTGACTCAGGGATTGAAGCCAGGTCTCTGTCGTCTCCTGTACTGGCAAGTGGATTCTTTACCACTGAGTCACTTGGGAAGCCCTTTGCATATGCTTACCATCAATTCAGGATATAAGGCTAGAGATACTTTCTCTTATTTTGAGAATACATTTACCAAAATTATAAATGAAAATGTTTCACTCATTATAATAAAAAGTGAATCTAAGGGCCTATGGCTTTTACTGGAATAACTTCAGAAAGTGGAGAATGTATGTAGTTAAGAGAATTTTTTTTAAGTCAATCAATTAATCTGAGCTCAGCTGTGCTACATGGTATTTATTATATATAGAAAACTCCAAAACTACTGGTGCGTCGCTTACTCATATCCCATAGAATTTAGAATTCCTCTCTAAATCAAGAAATGATGGCACTTTGATCTTTTATCTAGGTATTAGGTGCAAAACAAAGAAAGAAAAAGAAACTCATCAATTTAAATAGATATATCATTGATTGATTTGAAAAACAATCTTTTTAAAATTATTAATCTCTCTGACTCTTTGCAGCTATAACTAGAACCAATTTCAGTTTAAAATGTTTTGATCCTCTCTTTTTCTGTGATGAAGGAAATTGGTCATTTAAGATGAACTGCTGTTGTTGTTGTTTTTGAGGTTAAAAAAAAAAAAAACTTAGGGCTAAAAATAAGGGCTATATATTTAAGTGACTTACTTTTTCTGCTTTCTGACCTAGCATTTCCCTTGGGGTACACACGACGAGAGATGCCTGGTAATCTAGCAGGAAGCAAGTACTTTTGAATGTCATAATTTCCTGGTTTAAACGGTTCCCTTCCTGCTGCCACCACAGCTCCAGAGCTCAGGATCACAGCCTGCAGACTGGGAACCTAGGGAAAAAATCAGAGTTGTGGTCCTGACATGAGCAACATGAAGTTCTGGTCTTTCCATACACTGAGTTTATGACAGATTGAATTAATTTAACAACCTTCACGGTTTGAAAGAGATACTCACCAACCATCTGTTGGGCACCAATGATGTATACAAACTAATGGAGTACCAAACGGGGATGGGGGGAGAAGGGGGTGTTAGAATCCTTATTCAGCCCACAGCTGCCTGGAACAGATCAGAGTTCTGCCCTCATAACTAAACAAATCTTCAAAAGGTATGCAGTACCGCCCCTGTCCTACCCACCCAAGCACCCACCTGGGAAAGAGCCTGACAGTCACTCCAGGACCACAACATTCAGTGATTGTGGATACGCAGGTCCCAGAAAAATGCTTTCTGTCCCCAACAAAATAGCACTCTAGGCCACTCTTTTTTAAGAAATATCATTGAGATTATGTAACAGGGAACAGAAAATCTGACTCTATGTTGGATCTGTTTCCTTGACTTTAACCTTTGCTTTCCAGTTGCTTTTGTTATTATCATCACATTACCAGCCATTATTACATAATGGTTGGCCTCAGGGAACCCAGCTGGTCTGCCTGAATGCTCACCTAAAGTGCCTTTGTTCAGCTCATGGGGAGACAATCTGACCTTGCCCACCTGTGGATGGCTGCAGAAAAGAAGAAATTAACACGTCCCCAACCCAGGCTGGCCCAGGCTGGAAATATTTTGCAAAAATAATGGCTATTTTACTTTATTTCCTCACCTCCTCCCCCTCTCTGTTCTAATAAAAAAAACTGGCATACAGATTCCAAAAAGATGGTTTAGGGGGACACTAGTCTTCCATCCTCTCAGTCTGCTAGCTTTTGAATCAAGTCCTATTCCTTGCCTCAACACCTCATCTCACGATTTATTGGCCTATCCTACAGTAACAGATTATGTGCCAACACCTTCTGTAAGTCAAGGCTCAGGGGAAAGAGTGGAGGAGAAAAAAGAGGTCCTCCTGGACCATGCCTCATCCGAATCTGACCTCAAAAGGAAGAACATCCACCCAGGTGAGCCAGTGCCCTCCCATGCACACTGAAGCATGTTAGCATGCAACTGTGAGCCTGCACGCATGCTTTCACACATGCATGCGCGCACGTGGGAAAAACCTTCTTGCGGGAGGGGAACACCATCACATCACTCACTACTCGAGCTCAGATGTGAAGAGCCCCCGTCCCCTCAAACGCTCACCTTCCTTCCGTCTGTGGCGTACAGCTTGGTCACCGGGCGCTGCATGACCTGTGTCAGGTACTGCAGAAAGACCTCAAAGCTCTGCGTGACCCTCCTGTTGAGCACGATTGCACGCCTCGTTTTAGGGTCGCCATTCCTGAAGACCACAAGCCGTCGCGGCGCGCGCAGCATGCCGGGAGCAGCAGGGGCGGGGCCTCGCTGCACATGCGTGCTGAGAGCTCGGCTGCTGAGCCAGGGCCGCGGGCGACGCCGGGCCTTGTCCAGATCCACTGGCTGCACCTTCCTGCCGTGGGAGCACAGGTACGACTGACCGTCCTCCAGCTCCTCCAGGCACGTGATGCTGTGCCTCCCCCGGGGGGTGCTGATGTTCCGCACCCCAAAGGGCAGGGGAACCTTGCCCGACAGGTTGTCCAGCAGAGCATCGAATGTTTTGAAGGAACGAGGGTTCAGCACCACCCGGACCCCGCCGAACTGAGGGTCTCCGCTCTTGTAGAAACTGATCCTTTTGGCCACAACAGGCTGGGTGATGCCCGACTGGCGAGGAGAAGGAAGCGGACCTTCAGAGGAGATCCGGCGAACCATGGAGAAACTGGTGGAAGGAGTTTCGCTCATTTTGGTTGAGACCTGGGGAGGGAAGGAAATTATTCATCTCATGGTAACAGCACCAAGAGGAATACATGCTGATGCTAACACAGTTACTGGTAGCTGTTCCTAGGATTTCATTCATTCACTCATTCATTCGTTATACCTTCCTGTTTTGAAAGATAACTTTCAGGGCTTAAAATAAGAAGATATAAAAGCAGCAGTTAAGTAAGGGTGTTTATAATTGAAAGATTAAAAGCAGCCTAAAGGAACATCTATGGTCGTCTAGTGACTTAAGACTGCTCTCCCCATGCAGGGAGCCTGGGTTCCATCCCTGTTCGGGGAACTAGATCCCACATGCCACAATTAGAAATCCGACATGCTGCAACTGAGACCCGGCATAGCTAAATAAATAAAAAGTAAAAACAACCTAAGGACACCAATGAATTGGGCACAGGTGGAGAAGGCAATGGCACCCCACTCCAGTACTCTTGCCTGGAAAATCCCATGGACGGAGGAGCCTGGAAGGCTGCAGTCCACGGGGTCAATGAGGGTCGGACACGACTGAGCGACTTCACTTTCACTTTTCACTTTCATGCATTGGAGAAAGAAATGGCAACCCACTCCAGTGTTCTTGTCTGGAGAATCCCAGGGATGGGGGAGCCTGGTGGGCTGCCGTCTATGGGGTCGCACAGAGTCGGACACGACTGAAGTGACTTAGCAGCAGCAGATAAATCATGAGGTATACATCCATGGAAAACTGCACAACCATTAAAGAGGGCTTTATTGGCCTGTATTTATTGGCACAGAGAAATGATCATGACATTTATTACTAAGTGAAAAAGCAGCTTGTAGAATACACACGCTAGGCCATTGCCAATGTGTATAACATTTATTATACTAGAAGACGAAAATGTATATACAGCCTAGTGCTGATGGTGGTTATCTCTGATGGCAGAGCTGTGGATAATATTTGTGTTTTTTATACATTGCCAAATTTTGTGACTCTTTAAAATTAGCAAGTATTATTGAACAATTTTAAAAATAAAAGAAACACAAATCAGAAACCATCCAATGAGAAGAGCTTTGCAACTGATCAGTTTAGTTCTTCATGTCCCGGCAGTCAAGGAAAAGGGAGAACACAGGAAAAGTTTATAAAGTTCAAATTGTCTGTTAGATGGAATCAAATGAACTCATTTGGAGGAAGTTGTTTCCTGACATTAAATTCTGGAAGACCCTTAAAAAAAGGGCCATTTTAAGGTAGTCTAAGATGTTTTCATTACAGATTGTAGAAAATGCAGTTAAATTACACACAACTAATTGCACATTGGAAAATGCTGCACTAAACAAATATTTTTAGAATGAATGATGGCAATACTATGGGGCTGCTACAAATGATGCAATCTGGTTACTGGTCCCAGTAGAGCCTGGAAAGTGAAATTTTCGGTCGTAATTTAAGAGCCGTTTCAGCCAATCACTGAGGTTTTCCTTGTCCACATTCCAAGAGTCTGACTGACAAGTGAGCAGCTTGTGGGAGGGTTTATCTGAGGCTTGGCTTGTTTTTCATTAGTAGCACACTGCGGCTACTTTCCGTTGTTCTAAATCAATGTAATTATTAGTGTCTTTTGACAGAGTAAGAATGCCCTGCAGCCTTGAAGACAAATTGAACAAACTAAATAAATATGATCAGTATCATACAGATGAATAAGGCATGTCCAGCACTGTAAATCAGTTATAAATCTGGGCCAAATCACTTACTTAAATGTTTGCAAGCTGTTATCTAAGACTCTTCATTTATCTCCAATATGGCTTGTCAATATTATTTATATGTAATGTAATTTAATGTGTTCAAAGATCAACTGAGAAATGAGATGTGTCTCCCCTTCTCTCTTCTCAAGCAGTTTACAGTACTTAAGACACGAAAGGCAGTCTAGCAGGAGCTGGGGAATCCAGCTTTGCGGTGTCAGCAAAACCTCAATCTCTGCTCATCCTCGGCTGATAAACCCTGGTCTGACCTGACAAACTGTGCTGTGATGGAGGATGAATTCCTTCATTATCTGAACAAAAGATTTCAGAAGTCTTTGCCTCCAACCACTTTTTAGGCTTGTTTAGTACTCTTGCCTGGAAAATCCCATGGACGGAGGAGCCTGGTAGGCTGCAGTCCATGGGGTCGCTAAGAGTCGGACACGACTGAGCGACTTTACTTTGACTTTTCACTTTCATGCACTGGAGAAGTTAATGGCAACCCACTCCAAGTGTTCTTGCCTGGAGAATCCCAGGGACGGGGGAGCCTGGTGGGCTGCCGTCTATGGGGTCGCACAGAGTCGGACACGACTGAAGTGACTTAGCAGTAGCACTTAATATTTATTTGAAATTATTTTACATGAATAGTGTTTAAGACACATTTTTCACCTAAATTTGAATAGCTTATTCATCTGTACGTAAGCTCATGTGTGCGTGCTCAGTCGTGTCTGACTCTTTGAGACCCCATGGACTGTAGCCTGCCAGGCTCCTCTGTCCGTGGGATTTCCCAGGCACGAATACTGGAGGGGATTGCCACTCCCTTCTCCAAGGGCTCTTCTTGACCCAGGGGTCGAACATGGGGCTCCTGCATTGGCACACAGATTCTTTACCACTTAAGCCACCAAGTTCCTGGTGAGGCTTTTAATTCCAGTAGCACCCTGCCTGGATCTCACTATTTGGAGAGCCGCTCACCTGCTGGTCATGTTGGGAACACAGTTATGTGAGCTGATACACTTTGGGTTTTGTTTGGTGGTGGGGGATGGGGGGAGGTGTCTCGGTTTTTATGTCTGAAAAAAGAGAAAGAAGATTTTGTGCTGGGATCAGAAAGGAGACCATGGAAAATAGGGTCCATGGGAGGGAAGACATGGCCCCCATGGTCCCACTCTGACTGCTGCCCAGTCTTGATCATTGGTTTTGAATCTAATGCATGAAGGAAGAAGCTGGAGTTACCATGTCCTGGGAAGAAGCCATATGCCCAGCAGAGGAGGACCATCTGCAGAGCAATTACCTGCAGCAGAGTAGTTGCCAGGCACCTTAAAGAGGAGGCCACAGCAAAAAAAAAAAAAAAAATACAAGTTCCTCTGGTCCTCACTGCTGTTACAGGATCTCTGAGAACTCCTGGAAGTGACTGGAGGAAGTTTTGGAGAGAGTGTTGATATTTTGCATACATGTGGCTGGGATTTTAGAGCCCATGGTGAGGTGGGCAAGCACAGCAGAGTGTAATGAAAATTCCACTATTATTGAATAAAAGGATCTCTGTGCATACAGTGGGACTTCCCTGGTGGCTCAGACAGTAAAGAATCTGCCAACAATGTGGAAGACCTTGGTTCAATCCCTGGGTCAGGAAGATCCCCTGGAGAAGGGAATGGCTACCCACTCCAGAATTCTTGCCTGGAGAACTCCAAGGACAGAAGAGCCTGGCGAGCTACAGTCCATGGGGTCGCAAGGAAGCTAGGATCTTGAGGCCCTCCATTGTCCTCACCACTGACTGCCCTAGAGGTAGCAAAGCATCCAGTACACAAAATCTCTTGCGTCCAACCACAAATTATATTGAAATCTGCTTCTAATGACAGCTTGCTACCAATATCATCCCCTCTTCTTTGAATGCTCTTCATAGCTGAATCAGACCATGAAGCTGTGAATACTTGCATAGCTTTTTAAGATTAACCCGATTTAGCACCCTTGGTTTCCTGAGGTGCGACTATTGTTACACCGCTCTGTGCTGTCACTGGTCTGAGTCATGTGTACAGCTCAGAGCTAAATAGTTGCCTCTCCCAAGAGGGCTGTACCTTCCTTCTCTCCCCCACTCACTTGACAACAGATGACAGGTTTATAAGGTGCAGGCACGTCATTTCTTAATTATATTTTTAATTTAACTTTCTGGCACATATTAAGAATGCAAGCAATTCAGAAAGAAACATAAAGTCAAAAACAAAATATAAAGCTGGTATATTCATTATGTTCTGTAGTGATTCAGAGATCTGATGCTGCAAGAAAAAATATTTCATTCCACAGGTCATAACTGTATGAGACTAGGGGTTGGGGTTCAGAAAGGAAATATGGGATTTATTCTTTATGGTTTCCCAGGTGGTGCTAATGGTAAAGAATCTGCCTACCAATGTAGAAGGTGTAAGAGACACAGGTTGAATCCCTGGGTGGGGAAGATCCCCAGAGGAGGAAATGGCAACCCACTCCAGTATTCTTGCCTGGAGAACCCCATGGACAGAGGAGCCTGGCGGGCTACAGTCCATGGGGTCGCAAGAGTCAGACGCGACTACAGGGCTTAGCACACATGCACACTCCCGCTGGCAGTCCCAGCTCTTCCGAAGCTGGGAGAATGTATTGCACAGATATCTCTAATGAGTAAATAGACCTTTTAAATCAGGAAAAAACCTTTCCTCATATTTGAATACACTTGAATTTCTTGATTTCCTGATATTAAAATTCCCTCCTACTTCAATATCAGCATATTGAGGTTCCATGCTTATCTGGGTAAAAATAATACTAGCAATAGTTATTGTTTTTCTAATGGTTATAGATAGAACACAAATGTGTAGTCTAGATATAAAATATAAAATAAAGTACAGCTAGCTAAAATAGATTATTTTCACAATAAAGATTTTTTAAATAGGTTTGTACTTACCAGAACTTGAAACTTCCCTTAAAAAGATGGCTCAAGTTCAATAATCCTCACAAATGTTACTGGATATGTAACCTGTTCATTTCGTGCAAAGAAACTAGTGTCCTTGGGTGTATTCTGAGTGGGGCCGCTCAGAGATTGAGGGCAGCCAATTAATTTAATCCGAGGCGATGCTAATCACCGGGCGGACTGCACCTTCAGGGAACCACAGCCAGAGACAAGCCAGTTCCCATCATGCTCCAGAGTCCTGAGTCTTCCTGATTAGTGTCTCTTGTGTTGCTTTCTGCTTCCCTAGTATCATTCTCAGGCGAAAGTACTTCCCCAATTCATGAGCATTTTCCTCCCAGACAGCCTCAAGTCCTCACTTATTTGTATTAAAGAGAAAAAGTTGTTACGCTGCTAAAAATGACATTTTTGTCATTCTTTGATAAATAGTTCTGAGCCAGTATTTACTCATGGTAGTCATTAAAAAGGAAAGGACCTAAGCCCTTTGTTTTTGATGCAAGCACTCCTGAGTATTGTGGCATCGATGTAGTTCTATAAAAAGGGCTGTAAGTCTAACAGTCCAGCTGCTCAGCACAGCACAAGTGCGAGAGGCGCCCCGCAGAAGGGGTGCTGCGCCTCCACACACCCTGCCTCCCACCGCTCTGCTTAATCATTGGGGGTTTGAACGTGTTTCAGGACTGTGTCACACACACAGTCCCCAAATGACACATACTGCCTCCAACAGCTACCTGCAGTCTAATCTGATTTGAAAATGCCTCCCACCTAATCGGATTTACCAGGCTTCTCACCTCAGCTTTGAACCTCAAAAACAACTGGAGGGGTGCTCTGGGAAAGAAGGACCTGGTTCAAACCTGTGTTCCCGAGTGTCGCCTCCAAACACATCACTAAAGGAACAAGGTGATGACATGGCACAGTTTGCCTGGTAAATACTGACTTTATAACAAGTGACCAATTAAAAAGGAAAAAGGAAAAAAAAAATATCACGTATTAATACATATATATGAGATCTAGAAAGATGGTACTGATGAACCTATACTGCAAGGGAAGCAAAGGAGAGGCAGCCACAGAGAACAGAGTGTGGACACAGTGAAGGAAGAAGAGGGTGGAAGGAATTGAGAGAGCAGCATTGAAACACATTACCATACATAAAATAGATAGCGAGTGGGAACTTGCTGTAAGACACAGGGAACTCCAGTCTGTGCTCTGTGACCACCTAGAGGGGTGGAATGGAGTGGGATGTGCAAGGGAGAGGGCCTAGGTATATTTAACGGCTGATTCATGTTGATGCATGGCAGAAACCAACACAAGATTGTAAAGTAATTATCCTCCAATTAAATTTTTAAAAATGTAAAAAGGAGTAAGAAAGGGAGGGAGGAAAGAAAGGAGGGAGGGTAGATATGAGAAATGATAGTTATAAACCTCCATTTATAACATCACCATCCACACAGACATGGCAACTGAAGCAATAAAGAAATGTATATTTTCAGAGTAGTGACAGACAAGTCATATATATATATATATATATATATATTCATATATATATATATATATATGACTGAGTTACTTTGCTGTATAACAGAAATTAACACAACATTGTAAATCAACTATACTTGAATAAAAGAATTTTTTAAATGCCTGGATAGGGAGTTTTGATTCTATTCTGTAGAACATGGAAATGCACTGAAAATTTTTGAGCAGAAATGACATCAGAACTGAACTTTTCACTGACTTTGTATGTCAGATGACTTGCGGGGAGGAGACTGTGGTGACAGAAACTGGGGAGGTGGCCCTAAAAATAGTTAAATCAAGAGCTCCTGAGGGCCTGACTTAGAGTAATGAGAATGGAAATAGAAAGGAAGGAAAGTATTTCCAAAAGTTTCAGAGGTAAACCCGAAATAACACAACAATAGGTCGACTGTGGAAGGCAAGGAGGTAGGTAATTTATTTAATCCTTTAAATGAATAATCTACTATAACTAAAGAAGCCAGTGCAGAGCATAGTTCAGCAAAATTGCATGAAGCAGGCTGAACAAAGATGACAACAGGAATTGGCTTTTATCAACTATACTTGCTGTGTCCTCATTTAAATGAATAACTTGAGTTTTTCAAGCTACATAAGACGAGAGACTGTGAAGTCAGGAATTGTCCTAATCCATTCCATTTTTAAATACTTAGTTTGAGGTCATAGAAGGACATCCAGGTAGTGGTGTGCAAAAAGCAGTTATTAATATAACACTGAACATTGGGAGAGAGGTCAGAATATAAGAGAGATTTTAGAGGCATTCAAGGAGGGGCTATAATTTGTGTGTTGGGATCACCAAGAGAAAGAATTGTGAAAGCAGTAAATATTATTATTCACATTATGAAATGGGCAGACTTGAAGTTATGTAGTATTTACAGTTGTGATGTGAACAGATCTCTATAATCAACATGATAGTCAGAATTATGGTAAAATAACAAAAATTCACAAAAATTCACAATCCCCAAATTCACAATGGAATTTCACGTTTCCATCATTGGCTGATCAGATGAAACTGGCCTAGATATATCAAAAATTAAAATTCAAAATGATCCAGATTAAAATATCTTCAAGTCTATTATAGCCTTATGGAGAAATAGTATTATTAAAACAGAATGCTATACGTCCAAGAATTTCTTAAACTATACCAAGATGAAATTCATCATTTCTGTGACTAGTAATTTTTAATTCAGGACAAATTAATTAGTTATAATCACTTGGTCAGAATCTGATAAATACTATTTACTAAATGAAAAACTGGAAAAGAAAATGAGTTGCTCTAAAAAATGTATCTGTCAGGGATAAATCATCTTTTGTATAATGTCTTCAAGAGTGTGCAAAACACTATAAAGAGATATGTTTTACTCTACCAAAAAAGAAATAACTTCACTATTAGTCAAAGAAAATGCAGCTATCCTCAAAATACGCATAATCATGCTAAGGTTGCTTCCCTGGTAGCTCAGCTGGTAAAGAATCCACCTGCAATGCAGAAGACCCTGGCTTGCTTCCCGAGTTGGGAAGATTCACTGAAGAAGGGATAGGCTACCCACCCCAGTATTCTTGGGCTTCCCTGTGGCTCAGCTGGAAAAGAATCCACCTGCAACGGGGTAGACCTAGGTTCGATCTCTGGGTTGGGAAGATCCCCTGGAGAAGGGAAAGGCTGCCCACTCCAGTATTCTGGCTGGGAGAATTCCATGGACTGTATAGTCCATGGGGTCGAAAAGAGTCGGACAGGACTGAGCA
Organism: Bubalus kerabau; assembly: GCF_029407905.1. Taxonomy (NCBI): domain Eukaryota; kingdom Metazoa; phylum Chordata; class Mammalia; order Artiodactyla; family Bovidae; genus Bubalus; species Bubalus kerabau. Next base: position 24,370,967 of record NC_073637.1, on the reverse strand, counting down.
ACTTTCACTTCACATGCTAAGGTCAGAGACAAGTCAATCCAAAAAAAGTATTCCTAAACTTCTTAACAAAATAAAACAATATTTCTGCTTAGAAAAATCAGGTAAGTAGACTCTCAGTTTATACTTTTCTCTCTCCATTCATAAGCAGCTCTTGGATTTTACATCAATTATTGGAAACAGCCAGTTTCTAAAAAGTGACTGGGGGTAAGTCTCCCATGGTATGTTCTTAGCATGCTGCCATGGGGAAATATTTAGCTGTTCAAAGGTTCCAACTTTCTATGAAGAGACGACAGTGGAAAATTTCATCTGTGTGATTAGATTAAGTTATTTTAAAATGTTTGGAAGATCTTTATTGCTTAGAGGAAATAGGCTTTCTTGAATAAAATCAAACGATGCAAAAGGATTTACTTATTTTAAGATAGATGTTGGCTATTTTTTTAGAGTGAGAAAAACACCTTGAAATTCTTTTAGACTGATGACACTTTTGCCTTAAAAAAGGAGACATTTGGATATTCTCTCCAGATAGTAGTTTTATTCTAATCCTTACCACTAATCCTCTCATCAAGAGCTTTCCTTTCCTGTTAAAGAATATTTTTAAAAGTCACAAACATGGTCTTTTTAACTCATTCTAAAAACAGACATTTCTGAAAAATGTTAGCACATGTATTCTTTATTGAACTATAGTTGACTCACAATCTTATACTAGTTTCAGATGTACAATATAGTGATTTGGTATTTCAGGGATTGCACACCATGCAAAGTTATTATAAAATACTGCCACCATTTTCTGTTCTGTACATTCCATCCCTGTGACTTATTTCTCCTATAACTGGTAGCTTGTCACCTTCACTTACATCCCTCCCTCCACCCCTCTCTCCTTTGACGATTACTAAAATGTTCCCTGTATCTGTGAGTTTATTTTATTATATTTGTTGATTCATGTTTGCTTTTTTAAAATTCCACATGTAAGTGAAAACATACTTTTTATGAATTTAGAATAAAACTTTTATTGAAATATAATTGATTTACAATGCTGTGTTAGTTTCAGGTATACAGCAAAGTGAATAAGTTATATATATATATATATATATATACACACACATACATTTTCAGATTCTTTTCCCTTATAGGTTATTTCAAAATATTGAATATAGTCCCCTGTGCTATGCAGTAGGTCCTCGTTGGCTATGTATTTTATATACAGTAGTGTGTGTATATTGGGCTTCCCTGGTGGCTCTGACGGTAAAGAATCTCAAACTCCTAACTTATCCTTTTTCCCCTCCCCTTTTGGTAACCACAGGTTTATTTTCTATGTCTGTGAATCTATTTCTGTTTTGCAAGTAAGTTCATTTGTATCTTTTTTTTTTTTAAGATTCCAGGTATAAGTGATATTATATGATATTTATCCTTCTCTGACTTACTTCACTTAGTATGATAATGTCTGGGTCCATCCATGTTGCTACAAATGGCCATTATTTCATTTTTTTTATGGCTAATATTCCATTGTGTATGTATGTGTGTATATATATATATATGTACACACACACACACACCATATCTTCTTTATTCATTCCTCTGTCAATGGACATTTAGAGTGCTGCCATGTCTAGGCTACTGTAAACAGTGTTTCAATGAACACTGGGGTGCAGAAAACCTATGTCTTTAATTAACTTTCATAATAATTGCAGTGCCTCTAATGGCCCTTTATTTGCCTTAAAATTCTGCGTTTCTGATTTCTTTTCATCCTAGTACCTCTAAGGAGAGGGGGAAATGAATATATAACCACAGACTGGAGCTGGAATCAAAGTCTGAAGTTGAAATTTTAATTTTGCCTGAAAAACAGCATGACAATTTTATATTGTAACTGTAATGTTTTATTGTAAAAATGGCTCAAGTTATTTTTCATCAAATAAATTGAGAGGTATCAGAATTGTCCACCATGGCTTTTCAAAGTCTCCCTCTAAACACAGCAACAAAGAATACATTTCTAGCAAAAAGTGGAACACATGTCAAAGTAGAGAGAAGGCCAGCAGATGGGGCTGCCAGTCCCCTGCCTGACCTGACATGGTCTGGCCACCAAAGTCTTCAAAGTGCAGACTCAGCCTCCCCGGTCTGACCGCCCAGTGCCTCATCCTCTCCAGAGGATTAAGAATGGTTGAGTGCCTACTCAGCTGCATGGCCCTGAACTTCAGCCTTCCCTGTGGGCCAGTCTGTGTTTTAGTCTGCAGTTCTTGACCTTGGTTCATGCTCCACTTCTCTGGGGTGAAAAGACTGCCATGGACCCCACTGATTGGACTAAGATGGCCTTTGCCTGCTGCAGCCCAACCAGACTTCCTGCCTGATAGAAATTCTAAAGCTGGGGGTCTTCCCTGAATCAGGTCTGGCTTACTCCCTTCCCAGTGCAGACTTCTGCCCTTATCCCAGGGATCCCTGCTGCCTGTCCTCTGCACACCCCAGATATGGCCGCAGACACCAGGTGGCCGTGAGATTAGCCGATTGGGGAGTGATTACCAGTTAAGGTGCTGATGTGGGGAGGTAACAAACAGCTAGTGCAAGGAGCTGCATCCCAGGCTGGGAGCTTGAGTTTACTACAACAGAACTAATACAGATTTTTGAGAAGGAAAAAGGACAAGACAAAAATGGTATTCAAGATGATATTCTAGTGGCAGAAGGTAATGTACACAAGGATGGGAAAGACCAGAAAGAGAAATATAGCACAGAAACAGGTCAGCATGGTAACAAATCTTTAATAATCAACCTGAAATAAAATGATGGTGCTGTAGTGTATTATATTACACATAATAAAAATGGAAAATAAGTAGCTTGTTTGACTTCTACAGGAAGAAATACTGTTTTTGGCCTACAAAGATTCGTAAGGTGGGTAATCTCCCAAACTCAAAAGAACTCTCAGATGCACATAATCTAAAGTCAATTGCAAATATACACCGTTATGGTAGATGGCTTACAAAAATGAGTAAATTGACTCCTTCCCTATGTTCACATTCCATAAGGAATGTGTCATCTGTAGCACCTCCCAACACAGGTGGTGTCTGTTTCTTCACCGCTTGAATTTGAGCAGCTTCGCATGATAGAATGAAGTGGCGGGACATTACAGCAGTACCAAAACTGAACCTCAAGAGGATGGGCACACTCAGTCCTCCCGCGAAACCTCATGTGAATAAGCCAGGCTGGCCTGACAGATAATGCGAGAAACCTAGGCCAGGCGCCCAGTCACTGCAGTCAACAGCCAGCTGACCCTCAGAAACAGAGCCACCTCCCTGACCAGACATAGAAGCAACCTAGCCTAGCCCAGAAGACCTGCCCCTCTGAGCCTCAGTTCAGTTCACTCGCTCAGTCATGTCTGACTCTTTGCGACCCCATGAATCGCAGCACGCCAGGCCTCCCTGTCCATCACCAACTCCCAGAGTTCACTCAAACTCATGTCTATTGAGTCGGTGATGCCATCCAGCCATCTCATCCTCTGTAGTCCTCTTTTCCTCCTGCCCCCAATCCCTCCTAGCATCAGAGTCTTTTCCAATGAGTCAACTCTTTGCATGAGGTGGCCAAAGGACTGGAGTTTCAGCTTTAGCATCATTCCTTCCAAAGAACACCCAGGGCTGAGCTCCTTCAGAATGGACTGGTTGGATCTCCTTGCAGTCCAAGGGACTCTCAGGAGTCTTCTCCAACACCACAGTTCAAAAGCATCAATTCTTCAGTGCTCAGCTTTCTTCACAGTCCAACTCTCACATCCATACATGACCACTGGAAAAACAATAGCCTTGACTAGATGGACATTTGTTGGCAAAGTAATGTCTCTGTTTTTCAATATACTATCTAGGTTGGTCATAACTTTCCTTCCAAGGAGTAAGCGTCTTTAAATTCATGGCTGCAGTCACCATCTGCAGTGATTTTGGAGCCCCAAAAAATAAAGTCTGACACTGTTTCCACTGTTTCCCCATCTATTTCCCATAAAGTGATGGGACCAGATGCCATGATCTTCGTTTTCTGAATGAACTTTAAGCAAACATTTTCACTCTCCTCTTTAACTCTCATCAAGAGGCTTTTTAGTTCCTCTTCACTTTCTGCCATAAGGGTGGTGTCATCTGCATTCTGAGGTTATTGATATTTCTCTTGGCAATCTTGATTCCAACTTGTGCTTCTTCCAGCCCAGCGTTTTGCATGATGTACTCTGCATATAAGTTAAATAAGCAGGGTGACAATATACAGCCTTGATGTACTCTTTTTCCTATTTGGAACCAGTCTGTTGTTCCATGTCCAGTTCTAACTGTTGCTTCCTGACCTGCATATAGGTTTCTCAAGAGGCAGGTCAGGTGGTCTGGTATTCCCATCTCTTGAAGAATTTTCCACAGTTTATTGTGATTCACATAGTCAAAGGCTTTGGCATAGTCAATAAAGCAAAAATAGATGTTTTTCTGGAACTCTCTTGCTTTTTAGATGATCCAGTGGATGTTGGCAATTTGATCTCTGGTTCTTCTGCCTTTTCTAAAGCCAGCTTGAACATCAGGAAGTTCACGGTTCACATATTGCTGAAGCCTGGCTTGGAGAATTTTGAGCATTACTTTACTAGCATGTGAGATGAGTGCAATTGTGCAGTAGTTTGAACATTCTTTGGCATTGCCTTTCTTTGGGATTGGAATGAAAACTGACCTTTTCCAGTCCTGTGGCCACTGCTGAGTTTTCCAAATTTGCTGGCATATTGAGTGCAGCACTTTCACAGCATCATCTTTCAGGATTTGAAAGAGCTCAACTGGAATTCCATCACCTCCACTAGCTTTGTTCATAGTGATGCTTTCTATGGCCCACTTGACTTCACATTCCAGGATGTCTGGCTCTAGATGAGTGATCACACCATCGTGATCATATTGGTCATGAAGATCTTTTTTGTACAGTTCTTCTGTGTATTCTTGCCACCTCTTCTTAATATCTTCTGCTTCTGTTAGGTCCATATTATTTCTGTCCTTTATCGAGCCCATCTTTGCATGAAATGTTCCCTTGATATCTCTAATTTTCTTGAAGAGATCTCTAGTCTTTCCCATTCTGTTGTTTTCCTCTATTTCTTTGCACTGATCGCTGAAGAAGCCTTTCTTATCTCTTCTTGCTATTCTTTGGAACTCTGCATTCAGATGCTTATGTCTTTCCTTTTCTCCTTTGCTTTTCGCTTCTCTTCTTTTCACAGCTATTTGTAAGGCCTCCCCAGACAGCCATTTTGCTTTTTTGCATTTCTTTTCCATGGGGATGGTCTTGATTCCTGTCTCCTGTACAATGTCATGAACCTCAATCCATAGTTCATCAGGCCCTCTATCTATCAGATCTAGTTCCTTAAATCTATTTCTCACTTCCACTGTATAATCATAAGGGATTTGATTTAGGTCATACCTGAATGGTCTAGTGGTTTTCCCTACTTTCTTCAATTTAAGTCTGAATTTGGCAATAAGGAGCTCATGACCTGAGCCACAGTCAGCCCCCGGTCTTATTTTTGCTGACTGTATAGAGCTTCTCCATCTTTTGCTGCAAAGAATATAATCAATCTGATTTTGGTGTTGACCATCTGGTGATGTCCATGTGTAGAGTCTTCTCTTGTGTTGTTGGAAGAGGGTGTTTGCTATGACCAGTGCATTCTCTTGGCAAAACTCTATTAGCCTTTGCCCTGCTTCATTCCATATTCCAAGGCCAAATTTGCCTGTTACTCCAGGTGTTTCTTGACTTCCTACTTTTGCATTCCAGTTCCCTATAATGAAGAGGATATCTTTTTTGGGTGTTAGTTCTAAAAGGTCTTGTAGGTCCTCATAGAACCGTTCAACTTCAGCTTCTTCAGCATAACTGGTTGGGGCACTCTGAGCCTAGTCCAACCCAAGAATTGTAAGCTCAATTAAAACACTTGTTTTAACCACTAAGTTTGGGGGACATTTTAATGTGGTAAAAGCTAACTGATGGAATTATATACAACAAAAAGAAAAGAAAAGAAAAAGAAAATTAGTAAATAAAATAGTTTCAGGTACAGAAGTGATCTGAAAAATATAAAGTAGGGTAGGGCTTCCCATGTGGTGCAATGGTAAAGAATCCACCTGTCAATGGGGGAGATGCAGGAGACTCAAGTTTGATCCCTGGGTTGGGAAGATCCCTGGAGAGGGGATAACTATCCACTGCAGTATTCTGGTTCGGAGAATTCCATGGGCAAAGGAGCCTGGCGGACTATAGTCCATGGGGTCGAAAAGAGTTGGACATGACTGATGACTGAACACACACACAAAGTACAGTAATTTGGCAGAAAAGTGATAAAAGCCAGTCAGTTTCTTGGGGAAGTCCTCTCTGAGAAGGGGATGTTTAAGATGAAACTAAATCTGAAGGAGAACAAACTATTTTAAGATGTAGTAGAAACGTATCCCAAACAGAAGGGGTAGCATGAGCAAAGGCCCTGGGAGAGAAATGGGGACAGAGAAGCTGAAAGATACGAGCCAAGTGGAGAGTGAAGGCAACATCAGAGGAAGAAGAGGAGGCGCCTGGGCTGTTTAGGCCCCCAGGCGGTGGTGAGGGGCTTGCGGCTGTTCTGGTGAGGAACTCAGGGTTACCCCCTAGAGAGACCGCCCTGATAACTGCAGGAGCAGAAGCCAGGGCCTTGGCTGACAGATACTGGGCAGGAATGAGAAACCTCTGGGCCTTCTGCTCATCAGTGCTGTGGACATAAAACTGTTGTAAAAAGTAAAGTGAAGTGAAGTCGCTCAGTCATGTCCGACTCTTTGCGACCCCATGGACTGTAGCCTACCAGGCTCCTCTGTCCATGGGATCTTCCAGGCAATAGTACTGGAGTGGATTGACATTTCCTTCTCCAGGGTATCTTCCCGACCCAGGGACTGAACCAGGGTGTCCCACATTGTAGACAGATGCTTTAGCATCTGAGCCACCAGGGAAGTCCTCTAAAAAGTAAAGTGTATTTTAAAATATCAGAAAAGTAGGGGGAAGGGGGAAGGATTTTAAGAGACTGGTAGAAGGAGAAAGAGGTACTGGAAGCCAGGTAGTGATACCGGGAGGTGCTGTGTGCGAGGCTCATGGCCAGAGCCACCGGGCACTCAAGGAAACAGCCTATAGTTGACAAGCATGTTATAGGGAGAAGCCAATGGTGACTCCATGTTGAAACTGTTTTCTTTGACTTGCTTTTCATTGCTTTTGTTATTACAGTCATATCTGATGGCCTGCCTCAGAGGGCCCTGGGCCCTGCCTGACCATAAACTAAAGTGCCTTTGTTCAGCTCAGAGACAGAGAATCTGACTCTGCCCACCTGTGAACAGATTAACATACCTCTTCCAAAGGCTGGCCACTTCCTTGGAGATATTTTGCAAGACTGAAGATCCTTTCACTTTACTTCCCCACTGCCTCTTCCTTTCTTTCTGCCTTTTGCCTTTGTAGCTTCTCATTGTTTCTTTCCCTCTGACTCTACAAAAAACACAGCTTCCAGACCCCACAAGAGAGTTATTTTGAGGTGCTAGGCTGTCATCTTCTCAGGCAGCTGGCTCCCCAGATAAAGTCGTCTTCCTTGCCTCAACACTGGTCTCAAATTTATTGACCTATTTTGCAGCCAGCAGAGCAAGGTTCAGTTCAGTTCAGTTCACTCAGTCGGGTCCAACTCTTTGCAACCACATGGACTCTGGCACACCAGGCCTCCCTGTCCATCAGCAACTCCCAGAGTTTACTCAAACTCATGTCCATTGAGTCAGTGATGCCATCCAACCATCTCATCCTCTGTCGCCCTCTTCTCCTCCCAGAGTTTGCTCAAGCTCGTGTCCATTGAGTCAGTGATACTATCTAACCATTTCATCCTCTGTCATCCCCTTATCTTCCTGCCTTTAATCTTTCCCAGCATCAGGGTCTTTTCCAATGAGTCAGTGGCCAAAGTATTGGAGTTTTAGCTTCAGCATCAGTCCTTCCAATGAATATTCAGGACTGATTTCCTCTAAGATGGATTGGTTGAATCTCCTTGCTGTCCAAGCAGAGGAGGCCATGAGAATCAGGCAAACCCTACAGTGAGTCTAGAGCCCACCACTAGCTGTTCATGTGCCCCAGGGTGAACTTACCTAGCTTGTCTGCTGTGAAATACAGGGAAAGACAAGCTTCTCATAGGCTGGGCAACAGCACATGAGGAGCGTGTGTAAAGTGCCGAGCCGAGTCCTTTTTAAATGGAAGACATTTCACGAGGGTTGGTCTCACTGTCTTTCACCTTCCTTTCCGGACAGAAGACCCGGTATCCAGAATAAAAGCTGAAGACCCAGGGGTACTAAAATCAAGGTAGACCTACAGCTGCAGCTGCTATAAAATAAGCAACTGCCTTTCTTCCTGTGAATGCCCCTTCAGGACGCTCCCCCGACATTCTCACCTACCTGAACCTGCACCTTCCCACTACTGACACCAGCTTCTGACCTAACATGGTGGGTACACAACTTCAGGCTAAATGGGTAGAGGGCTTGGGGAGGCGTGGACTGGGAGTTTGGGATTAGCAGATGCAAACTAATACATACAGAATAAATAAACAACAAAGACCTACTCTACAGCACAGGGAACCATACTGGATATCTCATGATAAACCATAATGGTTTGAATGTGAAAAGAATATGTGTAACTGAATCACTTTGCTGTACAGCAGAAATGAGCACAACATCGTAAACCAACCATATTTCAGTAAAATACATAACAATAAAAAACTTAAAGCTACACTGAAATGTCAGTTTCGTGGCCAAAGCAGTTTTGGTTGCCAAAGCCTGTTGTCCAGCTCCTTCTTTGGTCCTGCTTCCTACCTTGGTGAGATCAGAATATTGCAACTTGTCTTCTAAACTCCCTTCAAAATGTGCTTCCTGCAGCAGCCCAGGTTCTAAGCCTGACTCTGACCTCAGGGCTGCGATTGGCTTCCTTGGGACCCCCTCAATCCCCTGGCTCATTGCTTCTCCAGCCTCTCTTTTGCTCAATATGCCCAACTCAATATGTCACAGGGGCTCCCCTGGTGGCTCACAGGTAAAGAATCTGCCTGCCAATGCAGGAGATGTGAGTTCAATTCCTGGCTGGGGAAGATCCCCTGGAGAAAGGAATGGCAACCCATTCCAGTGTTCTTGACTGGGAAATCCCTTGGACAGAGGAGCCTGATGGGTTACAGTCCCTGGGATGCCAAAAGAGTCAGACAACTGGGCAATTAAACAACAACAGCAACCATATGTCATGACCCATCTCAATCTTCTGCAACATGCCATCCTGAAAGCACCATCTACTGTGCGAACCTTGTTTCTGTAAAATTGCTTCTTTAATCGCTTCTTCTGCCTTTGGATCAGCTTTCCGTTCCCAGAAATAACCAAAATGGAAAGATGCTCCATCATTTGCAGTTAGAGTCATGAGATAAAAGCCACAAGCTGGCCAGTCGATGGTATTAACTTCCTTATCAAAGGTGGACGAGCTCTTCTGTAAATGTAATTCAAAAATAGACAAAGACATAAGGCAACAGGAGGGGACAGCTTTGCTTTGTAGGAGGAGAAATTTGCAAGACAGGATTTAAAGCAAACTAAACTTGGTGTATGAAATGGCACTTTTGTTGTAATTTTAAGCTTTGTAAGTAGAATCTATAAATATATCTGAGGGGCAAAAAAACGCCAAGAAGGCTAAAAGAAAAAATATACATACATTAGAAAATACAAAAAAGAAAGAGACCTCTCCACAGACTCACAGAAACTAGAAAGGGAAAATTCTCTAGTCTCCGTGTTCTTTTTGCAGCAAGTAGAATTCATTCATGAATGTTTGATGGTCTCATTTTCAATGATCCAAGAGTCTTGACTCCAGGCCCTTTGCTTGTAAAACCTTTCTGTTATCTAATGTACCTTCACAAGCTGACAAGCCTTCCAGCCCCGTGTCTGTGTGTGCTCAGTCATGTCCAGCCCCGGGACTGTAACCCACCAGGCTCCTCTGTCCATGGAATTCTCCAGGGAAGAAGACTGGAGTGGGTTGCTGTTCTCTTCTCCAGGGGATCTTCCTGACCCAGGGATTGAACCTGGATCTCCCACATTGCTGGCAGATTTTTTACTATCTGAGCCACCAGGGAAGCCTGAACCTCATCAAAACCAGGATAGGCGTTCTCTAAAGATCACTGGGCTGGTACGGAATGTGAGTCCCAACTTCTGTGTTTCCAATGTTACCAACCATCCCAGAGGCTTAAGAAGGTCTAAGTTAGGGGCTCCCCTTGTGGTCCAGTGGTTGAGAATATGCCTGCCAATGCAGGGGATGCAGGTTCAATCCCCGGTCTGGAAAGATTCCACATGTGGCAGAGCAACTAAGCCCATGTGCCACAACTACTGAACCGTAATTAGAAAGTCCAAAGGGCTGCATGATGCAACTAAGACCTGAAACAAAAAAGAAGGCCTAAGTTGTATTTGTAACTGTGCACAGAGTTCATTGAAAGACACAATCAACACTATCAGCTAGCAGTAGCTAACACATGCCAGACATCACACCAGGGGCTTTGTACACTTCAACTCTGACCTTAAAACAACCCTGGGGAAACAGCCGCCTCTAGGGTCCAACAGGGAGTTCAGGGCAGGTTGGAGCCAATATCTCGGTCAAGTCCATCTGGCTGGGACCCTGCTTTCCTTATCGCACTGTGTGATCACTACAGCACTGGTCAGCACCTGGTCCGGTCCAAACAGCAGGTGTCTCTGGAACCAGGCAGAATGTGAGGTTAGGAGGCAACAGAGCTCCACGCTCCCCAGGAGATGCGCTGCTCTGGGGATTCAAGGAGGCAGTCTTGCAGACCGATTTTGAAGACATTGGTGCCTGGCATTAACTCACAGGAATGAGGAACCCAGACACAGTCTCAGTGGACACTGGGGTATGAAGCTGGGGAAAGAGCCCGGCTGCCCTAACTGCAGAGTAAGCAGAATTAAGAAGCAGTGTACTTGATACTCAGCTACCACATGCAGCCTGCCGACCCCTCCACGGTGGCTTCATGGACCCTGGGGCCCTCCAGGGCTTGGAATCAGGAACCAAACATGGGTCCTGACTATGGACTGGGGTTTTAAAGAGCCTGGCCCAGAACTTCTCCCTGACCCGGGCACTGTGTGCCTGCATGCCAACTCGCTTTAGTCATGTCCAATTCTGTGCAACCCTATAGACTGTACCAGGCTCTTCTGTCCGTGGGATTCTCCAGGCAAAGATACTGGAGTGCGTTGCCATTTCCTCCTCCAGGGACCTTCCCGACTAAGGGATCAAATCTGCATCTCTTGCATTGGCTGACGGGTTCTTTACCACTAGAGCCACTTGGGAAGCCCTGTGAGGAATGTTAGGACTCCTTCCTACAGTTGAATCAATAATCCCAAATGCCCCAGACTTAACAAGGTGGGAGGTGGAATTCCCCAACACCCAACACACTGTTAACCACAGTGACAGGGCAGGTGCCAGCCTGGGAGGAGGGCGAGTAATTGATTCCCCCTGGATCTCTAGCCTGCAGACTTCAGCCTACGTTTTAGCTTCTGGAATCTTTGTGAGTGAAATGCGCTAACTAGATTCATCGGCAGCTTGCATCATGCCCCCCCCCTCATTTGAAAACATCAATAACCATCAAAGGAACCTGCCTGGAACTACTGATTCACAGCTGCATGTCTACCGAGATAACACAGGGTGGAAATCTGGACAATTTGGGCCCAGATTCCAGCCTCCCAGACAAAGCTACGCTGATTACATCAAGAGTTCCTGAAACAACACACCAGGCAGCTTTTCCAAGATGCAACAGATTCTGAGTTGGAACTCACATGGACTTACAACCCAACCATTGAGAGGAAGCACTGAGACAGAATTGGAAGGTTAATTAAGAATCTGCTTATTTGAGGAAATCATTGTCTTTCCCTCACTTTTCAAGGGACAATAAGTCTATTTCTAAGAAGAGCATGTGGCAGAGTTGGAATCCCACTCACCCTGAGGCTGTTTTCCCAGCAAAATATAGACACTCACACCAGCTCACATGGGCACGCAAGACTTCAATGAAGTAGCTTGCCTACAACCCCGTGTCTCATGCTTAACAAACCAGAGTCCTTCCTTTGATTAACAGGACACAAGAACTCAGCAGCTCATTTTGTGAAGCTGTAATAGGGGGTGTTTTTACTTGAAAAGTACAGCAGCATCTTGGGATGCCGGTTAGAAATTCTAAAATAGTTCACTTCCAGAGCAAAAGTCGGAGGTCAAAAGAAATGCAGTACAGAATTGCTTTGGTACAGTTCCCACTAATCTGTGGCTGCTAAGATGCTTTAAGAAATTAGTTGATTACTTGGAGCCAATCGTCTCTCTATAATTAGAAAATTCTGCCATCTTCTCCTTTCCGGAAATGTCTAAGAAGCTTCTCATCGATGGAATTTATCCAAGACTGAGGTCATCCGGGCTGGTGGGGGACACTGACTAAACACCCTGGACACTCCTGACAGGGACATGGACTCACCTGCACGTGATCCGCCGCCGCTGCACACCTTCCAGCTGTGGGGCCTGGTTAATTACACAGTGTGGGGAGGTCATTGTGGTATATGTCTTACAGTACTATTTTAAGATTAAATGAGATAAACCAGCTTGCATGCTCAGTCATGTCTGACTCTTTGGGACCCTACAGACTGTAGCCCACCAGGCTCCTCTGTCCATGAGATTCTCCATGCAAGAATACTGGAGTGGGTTGCCATGCCTTCCTCCAGGGGATCTTCCAGACCCAGGGATGGAACCCAGGTCTCCTGCAGTTCCTGCATTGCTGGTGGATTCTTTAACACTAGGGCCACCTGGGAAACCCTCGGCCACAATACCTACTAAGAAATCATGTTAGCCAAAATTATTATTAATAAGCAACTTACAACATTTGTGACTGCTTGGGAACATATGAACCAAGTAAGAAGGGAATGTGAATTTAATAATAGTTCTTTCTCACCATTGCATAAGCAAAAAAAAAAATTTTTTTTCATATAAAGAAAATCACACAGGCTATAAATTTTGAGTGCAGATTCATTATTTCTAGCATTTATATTTTAGTCAATACAATGACAATAACATTTTCCTTCTTACGTGGAAATCACAAGTAAATGATAGACAATTTTTATACCAAAAATAGGCAGTATTTTCCCATCCTCTCAGATAGCTTTCTCTTATTTAAAAAGTTTTCATTTCATACTTAAAATTATAGAGGAGTAAATAGAACTTCTAGAAGTAGCAGCATTGCAAATAAATCTAAAACATATTCTGATCAGTTGAATCAAGTCGGGTTTTCAGAAATCTCTGTCACATTTAACCTGGGACCGTTGATAACACCGTCCACACCTTCAATTGCCTCACAACCACATCCCTAACTGGCCCATGATGCCCCGAGTCTTATCAAGGAAACAAAGCCTGTGAATTTCCGGACCCAAAGTGGAAAGAGATTAACTCTGGCCCTGGAATAAATCACTTCCCTATGTTTTCACTTCCAGACTCCTAACATTTTCCCTGCAGTTTTGGATATGACCAGAAGTGTCACACACCCATCACAAAGATGAGCAATTACACTCTGATCCCAAGTAAAAATGGGAGCCTGTAGGATCTTGTCACTGTCACCCATGTGGCATCATTTTTTTTAACATAGCTGACAATGACTTTTGTGGTATTGAATATACCTTTGAAGAAAGTCTTTAAAGCATGAGAAGCCATTCAGCATCAATTTGTTGTTACTGTTGCTTAGTCACCGAGTCATGTCCAACTCTTCTGTGATCTCATGGACAGTAGCCCACCAGGCTCCTCTGTCCTTGGGAATTCCCAGCCAAGAATATTGGAGTGGGTGGCCATTTCTTTCTCCAGGAGATCTTCCTATCCCAGGGATCAAAACTGCATCTCTTGCATTAGCAGGCTGATTATTTGCCACTGAGCTACTGAAGAAGCCCCGGTGTCAATTAGATTGCCACTTAGTCATGTAAGAGAGGCAGGAACGTACTTCCGTGGCTGCTAATGAAGTTGTCAGGACAGTGGCTGTTGCAGGTTGATCACTAGCATTGATCAGTGGTAAGAGGCTGACACTCAATCATTCATTTTCCCCTTAGGACACACACACAGCACATAAGCTGAGAACTTCCTAATGCAGCAAAGAGCGATTGAAAAACTGGAGTATTCCTTCTGTGTGTTCACACCCTTGGGTGAGAAAGAACTCCCCTCCCTCCAGTTAATCACAGTGCTATGGAAACAGACATTTTCTGTGCTTCCAATTGTCAACTGCACTTCACTTTCCAGACCCCTCATCGGCTTTTCTCCATCATCATGGTTTTGGTACACTGTGTTCTTTGTGTTAAGTTGCTATAGTCATGTCTGACTCTTTTGTGACCCCATGGACTGTAGCCCGCCAAACTCCTCTGTCCATGGGATTCTCCAGGCAAGAATACCGGAGTGGGTTGTCATGCCCTCCTCCAGGGGATCTTCCCAACCCAGGGATCAAACCTGGTCTCTTATGTCTCCTGCAGTGGCAGGCAGGTTTTTTACCACTAGCGCCACCTGGGAAACCCCTTTGGTACTTTAGGGAACAACTACCTCAGGACCCCTAATTCCAAGTCATCATAAGACACCATTCAGTGGAATAGAGTTCTGGAATGGTGGAACTGATCCTGCGGAATCCAGGAGCCAGGGTCGGGCATCCACTGCTTCACTTCATCTAAGAGTGGAGGTGCATTGGCTTAGGACAAAGCCTGTGATTAGACAGCTCTCTATATAAGAAGGGCTTCCCTGTGGCTCAGCTGGTAAAGAATCCACCTACAATGCGGGAGACCTGGGTTCGATCCCTGAGTTGGGAAGCTCCCCTGGAGAAGGGAAAGGCTACCCACTCCAGTATTCTTGCCTGGAGAATTCCATGGACTGTATAGTCCATGAGGTCGCAAAGAGTTGAACACGACTGAGCGACTTTCACTTCATATATAAGAAAGTTCTTACTGGTATTGAGTCAAACTGCTGCTCAAGATGCTCACTTTTTTCCAAAAAGTCTGTGCTTGACAGCAACAGGGACTTACGTGTGAATTGTGGAAACATCCCCAGAGGTGGCCTTTGATGAGGAACCCCTTCACAGGGTTGATGTTGCTTCAAACTCTCAGCAGGAGGGCAAACACTAAACATAAAGGAGGCCCCAAAATAGACAACTAGGCCCCAAACCCCAGGCTGGAGATCAAGGGCAAATTTCTACTCCTTGGCTGAGCAATCCCAGACTGCAGAATCATGAGAAACAGTAAGTTGCTGCTGTTTTAGGCCAGTTAGTGTCTTAGCGTTGGAGTAGTTATGTAGCAATAAATATCTGAAACATGGACATACACTCAAAGTTTCAACAAAATGTCACAGACTAAGTGAAGCCCATTCCCAGGCTTCTCAGAGCTGTGCACCCAAGTCTGAAATCCCTGGATGGCAATGCTTCCAGGCCCCAATCTATGAGCTCAGGGCTGCATCTTCTATAACTTGGCCACACTTCAAAGTTTGCAGGATCCTATTTCCCCAAACAGAGATCAAACCTGGGCCCTCAGCAGTGAACGTACTGAGTCCTAACCACTGGACTACTAAGGAATTCCCAAAAGGTTTCAATTTTTATGCCTCTTGCTTATCATTCCCCTTGCTTGGAAAGCCATCTCCCATCAGAATTTCTTTTTACCAGACCCCTAACCATCCTTCAGTTCAGAAAGATCCCCTGGAGAAGGGCATGGCACCCCACTCCAGTATTCTTGCCTGGAGAATCCCATGGACAGAGGAGCCTGGTGTGCCAAAGTCCATAGGGTCGAAAAGAGTTGGACACGACTAAGCAACTAACACACACACTGGACTTCCCTGGTGGTCCAGTGGTTAAGAATCCGCTTGCCAGTGCAGGGGACATGGATTTGATCCCTGGTCCAGGAAGAACCCACACACTGTAGAGCAACTAGGCCCATACCACACAAGTACCAAGCCCACAAGCCCTAGAGCCTGGGTTCCACAAGAGAAACCACTGCAATGAGAAATCCGTGAACTGCAACAAAGAGTAACCGCTGATCACCATAACTAGAGAAAGCCCGTACGCAGCAATGAAGACCTGGCGCAGTCAAAAATGAATGAATAAATAAAATTTTTAATAAAAATAAATGCAAATCTAAGCATTCTTCAATTTGAAGGAAAAGCTACTGTATTGAGAGTTTGTCTCTCTAGCTTCATATAAAATTTATATTCCCCTCAAACCTTAAAGTAGAATGCAATCCATTAATCAATCCTCTTTCTCCTGAGTTAGTTGTTTTCAGCCTCAACTTTAAGTGAGACGAAACACTGACCTCCCTCTCTTTTCATGATAACGACGGTCACATCCTTAACCCGGATTCCCTACCACTGACCCGGCAGAGCTAGTGGACGGTTACGTCTTTTTTCTGTTTGCTTTGGAAAGACCAAATGGAAAGCAGAGTCTACGCCTCACTCAAGCTGCTCTGCCTCATTCTTCTTGGAAAAAGAAGGTGATGACTGATTTATCTAAATACAGTTAAGACATCTGGTCTATTGTGTATGCTCCCAAGCATCAAGGGTCACGGTTTTATGACAAAATAAAGAAAAAAGGTTAAGATGCATTGCGCATTGTAAGAGGCAGTACAATAGAAGGAGAGGGCATCTTAAATCTCTATTTATAGTAATGATGCTATTATTAGCAGGACTTTTTTATGCCAAGATTATCGAGACACCCTGAAGGCTCCGTAATACAAGTAAAAACTTGGATCTGGCTGTTGATCATGTTATCAGATACTTACAGAAATAACTCTTTGGAAAAACTGGTCATTGTGAGGATGAAAATGACACATTCAACCCCTGAGAATTCTGACACCACAGACCCAGCAGAGAGTGACCCCTGGGATGGGTTGAGGGGGCAGTGACCCTAGAAAAGGGCATGTGTCCTTTGTGCTGGGCTGTCCCATGCAAGGAGCAGATGCTGAGCACATTAAAACAGACGAAGGCAGGGACCAGTCCCTTCCCTCTGTGCTGAGGTCAGAACCACCTCGTGTCCACTGCTGATAATGGACAGGAAAGTGCTTGGTTGATCCCTTCCTATACTTTATTGTTGTTGATGTTCAGTTACTCAGTCGTGTCCAACTCTTTGTGACCCCGTGGACTGCGGCACACCAGGCTCCCCTGTCCTTCACTATCTCTTGGAGTTGGCTCAAACTCATGTCTATTGAGTCAGTGATGCCATCCAACTATCTCATCCTCTGTCGTCCCCTTCTCCTCCTGCCCTCAATTTTTCCCAGTATCAGGGTCTTTTCCAATGAGTTAGCTCTCCACATCAGGTGGTCAAAGTATTGGAGCTTCAGCTTCAGCATCAGTCCTTCCAATGAATATTTTGGGTTGATTTCCTTTAGGATTGACTGGTTTGATCTCCTTGTAGTCCAAGGGACTCTCGAGTCCCAACACCACAGTTCAAAAGCATCAAGGTCACAGTTCCAATTCCTCACAGAACGTTTCTGCTTTCCACTCTAAAAGAATCATATCTTCCAAAGAAGCTTCCAGTCAGAGGGGTCCTTAAAGCCAGAACTTTCCAGATGACTCACTGATGTCCAGACAATGAAGTTACTTGCCAGGGGCCACACAGCAAAGATGTGGCAAAACTTGCATTGCTTCTGACTTCAAAGGTTGGGTGACTTTCATTAAATCACGGGCAAGGTCACTTTCTCTAAATAACTGTTTATTGATCCATGAGACTAAAGGGAGCTCCGTGGCTGCCTTTCTTGGTAAATATGCAGCCAAGAGGTCTAATGTCTGTTGAGAGCACCATGTTAAGACAATTTTCCAAACAAGCTCCATTATCCAAGCAAACCAGCCTCCTAGTTTATATCCTGAATTTTCCTGACGTATGATTCTTTCTCACAAAAGACACCAATTAAGGCTAAACTCAGGAAAACAATGCAAGCGCCCCAGATTCTAACAATGGTGTGTAAGGAGCATCACCCTTGCACAGAGAGGACAGTAGGTGATGATCTTAGCCGTCCTTGTGGACTGATGGGTGTCCTCACAAGCACTAGCACCTGTGGACGGTCCCTTCTGTAAGAGCAGGGTCTTTGCAGATGATCAAGTTAAAACAAGGTGCTAGGGTGGGCCCTAACCCAATTATGACTGGTGACCTTATAAGAGGGAAATCTGGACAGTACTGGGCCCTCATAGAGAACACCACATGAAGATGAAGGCAGAGATCAGGAGATGTGTCTGCAAGCCAAAGACTACCCACAAATTCCAGAAGCTGGGAGAGAGGCAAGGAACAGACCCTCCCCTCATGGCCTGGCTAGGAACCAGAGCCACGGACACTCTGATCTTGGCCTTCTAGGTCCAGAACTAAGAGACAATAGTTTGTCCAAACCATCCAGGTTATGGTACTCTGTTTGGCAGATCCTGCAAACTGGTACCATTACCCCATCTGACAAACAAGGACTGAAGTGATTGATTTCACTGGCCCTTCTGTCCTAACCATCTCCCCTCCCCGCACTGCCCCAGTTCCATGTGGGTGTGTAGGACTGTACAGGGGCCCTGAGTCCACGCCT
This sequence comes from Bubalus kerabau, assembly GCF_029407905.1. Classification (NCBI taxonomy): domain Eukaryota; kingdom Metazoa; phylum Chordata; class Mammalia; order Artiodactyla; family Bovidae; genus Bubalus; species Bubalus kerabau. The sequence continues at coordinate 24,352,413 of NC_073637.1, read as the reverse complement.
GGCCCTGGATCCTGTCTGCTGTCATGGGAGGGGACACCAGACATGATATACAGCCAAGAATAGTAAGACACGGTTCCTAGGGCCGGAATTCATGCCTCCCAGGCAAGGTGAGCTCTAAGCGAGTGAAGACAAGCATGGTGCAAGCTGCAGAGACACAGAGGCTGCCCTGGAGAAACTGGGCTGATCTGTGGGCCAGGGGAGATTTGGGAGGGACAGGAGTAAGGGGAAGGTGTCAACATCCCAGCAAAGCAGGTGGGGGAGGGTGGGGTCATGTCCAGCAGGACCAGCTCGGAGGGAGTCCAGGGGTGGGGCCAGCCTACAGGGCAGAGAGGGAGACAGAGGGCTCCCGGTGACACAGCCTGTCAGGGCCACTCGGGGTGAAGAGGCAGTGTCTGTAGCAGCAGTGAGTCACTTCCAAACCTCAGTTATATTTGGATCTCTGTTGCCTCATGGTATCCTTTCTGTTTCATATTTAAACATGGAGTCTAGCAGCCCAAGAGCAGGAATGGTGACCCAGCAAAGGATTTCATCCGGACAACAAGCCAGCTTTCCTTGTCAACATATTCGGCCATTAGACTCCTGCGAGAAGGCGTGCTCTGTGTGTTTGCTTATTTGTTTCCAACAGCTAAGAACAGTTTGACATATACTGTAAACTATACAAAAGGATGGATAAGGCCATAGCAACCCACTCTAGTATTCTCACCTGGAGAATCCCATGGACAGAGGAGCCTGGCAGGCTATAGCCCAGGGGGGTCGCAAAGAGTAGAACACGAGGGAAGTGACTTAGCACGAACATACAAAAGGGAAGAGACACTGGCCATTAAACTGGTTTCTGGAAAAGGAAGACCATGCTCTGCAAGGATTAATACTGTGACACAGTTGCACTCTTCCTGCCCTCAAGATAAGCTAGGAATAAAGGCTATAAGCTGCTGGATTTCCCACATCACTTTTAAGATTTTTGTTCTGCTGTTTGCATTATTAATTACCATTAACAATTATTGAGTACTTAGTACGTGCCAAGCATTGAGCAGAGCTCCCCACATTCTTTTTTTTCTTTTTAAAATTCATTTATTTGGCTGCACTGTGTCTTAGTTACAGCACTCGGGATCTTTACTTTCGGTTTGTGAAAGATTCGTTGAGGCATGTGGGATCTAGTTCCCTGACCAGAGATCGAACCCAGATCTCCTGCATTGGCATCATGGAGTCTTACTCCCTGGAACACCAGGGAAGTCCCCCCTTTCTTTCTCAATACTCCAGTCCATGAAAGAACAGGCTTTTATCAATATTACTTCCATTTTAAAAAGGTGGAAACTGAGGCTTCACAATGTTAACCAACTGATCTTCAGTCACACAGAAACTAAGTGGTGGAGCCACTTAAAAGTCAGTGGTTTTTTAATTCATGAGGACACCCGAGTCCAGACTAGATTTCACCCCATGTGTGGGTGTGAGGAGCAAACTGGAGCAATTCATTCTCAGGCCACCTCGTCTATTGTCAGGGCACTGGATTTCCAGCTGATGGAACTTGACAGCAATTGTTTCACACTTTCAGGCTCACACCCAGCTTCCTGAAGGGCAGACAAGCCCCAGGGCTGTCCCGTCCTTGACCACAGAGGTCAGGTCAGCCGTGATGTGTGCAGGGCCAGCATTGTCTCTCCCGAGTCCTGGGTGTTAACACTGTGAGGTTTAGGAGCTGCCCAGTTTCTCAGGAGAGAAGATCAACCCACAAACGGTCTCGTGTGCACCAGTTCTGGCCAATGGGTCCAGCTGCCTGCAACAAGTATTTTCTGAGCTGTATAGCAGGGATTGCTAGCTGTATGTCAAAGTCCATTCTTCCCTCCTTTTTAATAAAAGGATTCTGACTTTTTTTGTAAGTCAAGCACATTTCTCAGTGTCTGTCAAGGCCATCTGCTACCAGGTCTAACCAGAGTTGGAAGCAGTAGTATAGTATGGTTCTTTAAGTAAGACTCCTAAATAGGGAGGGATTCCCTTTTTGTTTTCTTTCTGTCCTGGAATTTGATTCAATGGTTGGAGCTCCAGCAGCCACCTTGGACTACAAGGTAACCCTAGGAATGGTAGCCAATAACAGCAGAGAGAAAAGATAGAAGAATCTTCTGTCTCACACTGTAGACCCCACCAAACCAGACCTGCATTTTGGATTCATATTTTTTTTAACAAAAAAATGTATGTCTATTTTTCATGTTTCAGTTATGCTCTGCAAGAATTATCCAACAGAAGCATTACTGTGTACCAGGCTTTGAGCTTGAAACAAATTCCCGCCATTTCCCCCACCCCCAAGTCGCACATTCAGACAGTATAATAAATAGTTTGAGTGTCTGGGCAATGCCTGATCTAGTGCAGCAACCACAAATACATCACACCAACCACAAACATTACTCTTAAAGATTTTATAGAAACGCTTCAGAGAACCCTGAAATTTTGTGAAACATTCTCAAATCCATGACTTTATAATAGATTCTTCTCCTACACAGAGTGATTTTTTTCCCCCTGAATCTATAAAGTGAAGTCATTTTGCTTCCCATTTCTTACTGCGTTCAGAGACCATAACACTGAAAACAATTACCTTGAACCAGTAGGAACATTTTTTCTTCTCCATCCCACCTGTTAAAAAGTAACAGTCTAGACTGTGTATGCTTACATTTTTATTCTACTTTTCCTTAGGAAGCCTCCTGGTAATAAGTGAAATGCCCATGACTTTAATAAGCTTTGAATTAAGCTGTAGAAATAATTCTCTTTGTAGTTTCCTGAAAGGTATTTGGATCTGAGACTGTAAAAAAAAAAAAATTGCTCAGATACTGATGCCCATGTCAAATTGGCCCTTTTACCAGAATATAATGGAAGTTCTCTACTCATGTTGCCAAGTGTAGGCTTCCCTCTGTACGTCTAAAGACCTTAACTGATGAATAACAATAGTACATCCTGTGACTACAGAGAAGTTTGACAAAATATGTCAAATAGGCACTTAAATGTAAGGAGACAGAATAATTGCCTATATTGAAGAGTTTTCCTTTGAGATTTGTCTCTGGAGAAGCAAAAGTCAGGTTGCCTTTTGCACTACAAGGTTTTAAGTGTTCAGATCAACTGTAAGAAAATCAAGGAACACCCAGGCCAAAGGAAGGGCTCAGAACTGCATCTAAGACTTTCAAGGGGACCAGTCAGCTCTGTCCCTGCTCCACCCACCCTGGGGTGGAACCAGGCGAGCCTCCGAGCCCCACCACCTTCTCTGCCAGGCACCCCCAGGGTCCTCAGGCCCAAGAACCCTTCCCTCTGTTAGTTCCATCCATGTCAGCACTTCCCTGGTCGTATCAGATTGCTTTGTGGCTTGTAGCAGTTGCTGACCTGAGCCCCCTGTAAATAACTCATCAGCATCTAATCTCTTATCTTTTCCCTTTCACTCTGGAATCAGGTGAGAGCCTGGGGTCTAGGGAGGGGGTAGGGGCGCTGAGCTCAGCGGTGATCCTTTCTACAGCTCGGCCACCACCAACCGCAGCTTTCCTGGGCCAGCTTAGGTAACAAAGCCACAGCTCCGACAGGGAGAAAGTATGAATACCAACTGAACAAAGACAGCTCTTAGGAAGGAAGGAATGGCAGCCACCAAGAGGAGGTGCTCCAAGTGGGAGGTTGGGATTGACACACACACATACACAACACTGTGTATAGAACAGACAACTAGTATGGACCTACAGGACAGCACAGTGTGTGTGTGTGTGTGTGTGTGTGTGTGTGAGCTCAGTTGTGTCTGACTCTTTGCAACTCAGTGGACTGTAGCCCACCAGGCTCCTCTGTTCATGGGATTCTCCAGGCAAGAACACTGGTGTGGGTTGCCTTTTACTACTCCATGGAATCTTTCTGAGCCAGGGATCGTACCTGCATCTCCTGCATTGGCAGGCGGATTCTTTACCACTGAGTCACTGGGAAGCCCCCATGTTAGAGTCCTAGGGCCCTGCCATTACAAGTCTAGTGATGCCACTAATTGGACACCACCATTTCTGGGGGCCTGGGAGCGCCAGGCACCTGACCCCAGAGGGTTGCAATGGAAAAGGTCTCGTGGAGGCTATGTGACACCATGGCCATGGCTGACTCTGGCCAGGCCCCTTTCCTTCACACGCCCCCCTGAGGTCAGGTCTGCTCTTCTCCTTGCTGTACCAGAAAGGAGACTGCAGCTCTGAGAGCTTGAGCCACTCGCCCGAACTAGGGAGTCACGGGTCGGGAGTCTCAGCCCCAGGCCAGGTCAGGCTCCAGACCTGACACCCCACTTCTCTACTGGGAAACAGGCCAGGTGCTTGGCACCCCCAGGCCTCCCAGAATGGTGGCAAGCATTTGAGGGTGGTCATCAGACACTGTAATGATCAAATGAGAGAAATCCTCCCAGTAAAAAAAGTCTACATTCAGAAAGCGGCCTCCAGAGGTGAAGACCACGGGTGTACATCTGTGAACAGAGCATGGTGTGCTCCCCATGCTCTTGGCCCCAACAGTCCTGGCATCAGGAACACAGGCCAGGATGGAAGCCTCAGGCCCTACCAGAGGAAGATGGGGACGGGAAGGTTCTAGGGACAGTCATCACTTCGTAGGAACAGTCAGAGCCACCAGGTCTGACACCATCATAACCCGAGGAAGCACCTCCTGGGTGAGCTCATGCACATTTCTAAAGAAACAGCCAACACTGCTGCTCAAGGTCAGCCCTTGCCAGCTACTTCCACTCTTTAGACAAATATAGGGGCCTTGGGGTGTCAAAAAATATAACAGTAGTTAACATGCATAAAGCATTTAAAATGTGCTGGGCTCTTAAGGAGAAACATCCTATGACATCCCTTTTATGTGGAATCTAAAAAGAAGTGATACAAACAAACTAACCTACAAAACAGAAAGAGACTCACAGACTTAAGAGAATGAACTTACGGTTGCCAGGGGAAAGGGATAGTTAGGGAGTTTGGGATAGACATGTACACACTGCTATATTTAAAACGGATAAACATCAAGGACCTACTGTGTAGTGCAGGGAACTCTGCTCAATGTTACGTGGCAGCCTGGATGCAATGGGGGCTGGGAGGAGAATGGATACATGTGTATGTATGGCTGAGTCCCTTCGGGGTTCACCTGAAATTATCACAATATTGTTAATCAGCTATGCATGCATGCATGCATGCTTAGCCACTCAGTCGTCTCCAACTCTTTGTGATCCCATGGCCGTAATCTGCCAGGCTCCTCTGGTCATGGGATTCTCCAGGCAAGAGTACTGGAGTGGGTTGCCATTTCTTACTCCATAATTGCCATTTCCTGTAGTACAATCAGCTATACTCCAATACAAAATAAAAAGTTTAAAGACTGGGGGAAAAATGTGCTGTGCTCTTAAATATCAAACAAGCCTGCAAGAGTGGTCCTTTTTCTGCATCACACAGGTGGAAATGGAGACCAAAGAGGGAAAAGACAGACCCCAACCCAGGGGTTCTCAAAGGTCGATCCCAACAAGCAAGCCTGTCTCGGGATGCAGCTCCCCAGGATGACTGGGGGGAGTGGGGCGTGGTGTTGGGAAGGGGCAGGAGGCCCTGGTGCGCGTCCCTCTCGGCCTGTTCCCACTTCCCATCTTCCTTAGGAAGCCCCCTCCCCCCCGGCAGCCTGCGCCAACCCGAGCACTGACCCTTCTGTTCTGGGCTTAAAGGGAAGCCAGTTAGGTTTTCCTCTTCCTTTCTTGGCATTTGGTTTCCTTCCTTATCAGAGTGGTGAGACCAAGGGGCAGATAACAGGATGTAGACATAAGGGAAATAGTCCACAGTCACGGCTGGGACGGCTTTAGTGTTGTAGGGTTAGGTTTGGAGCTGCAGGAGTCTCCAAGAAAGGGGGTGTCCATCTGGCCTACCTGTTGACCAGAGCCTATATCACCATCTGGGGCAAAATCTGTAGAAATAGGAAGTGTTTGCCTATCTCTGTGTTCTTTGCACAGAACTCCCCCAGGGACCTTCAAGAACCTTTCACAACCTGCTTTTCTCTTCTATGTTAAAGCAGATGCCATTTGTCTAGCACCTGCCATGAAAATGCTTTTCTGATCAATTAATATTGAAGTCTTAGATGACAATTCTTAATGTATAATGACACTCCACCAGCCCTAATTACTAAAGATCTTTCTTTTAGTTCAGAGACTGGCTTTTGTATCATATACCAATGTTATAATTTCAACATTCAAAGATGTCTTCTCTGAAATGTCACATAGCTTCAAATATGAATAACACAATTGTTTAATAAAAAGCAACTGTCAGTCAGTCTTCATTTTCTTAATGGCTCTAAAAATGCTACACCTATATTCCCTAGTTTCATAGATGAACATGATTAAGACATGAAGTTTGAGACTCTGAGTTTCAAACCATTTAAGTAATAGAAAAGCTGCTGCTATTTTAGAAAACTTCATTTTAAATTACTTATTACCATTAGGATCACACATTTCTCTAAGTAACTTAGGGGCAAGAAGTACTAGAGTGGATTGCCATTCCCTTCTCCAGGGGTTCTTCCTGAGGCAGAGATGGAACTCAGGTCTCCTGCGTTCCAGGCAGATTCTTTACCAGCTGAGCCACCAGGGAAGCCCCCTCACTCGTCCACAGCCAATCTCATATGCCTCCTGTAGCTTGTTTTTCAGTCACCTAATCGTGTCTGTCTCTTTCTAGCTCCAAGGACAGTAGCCCACCAGGTTTCTTTGTCCTCCACTAGTACTTTATCATGATAAGTGATATTTATGTTAATGTCCCAGAAATGCCATACAAATTTGAAATATCTTCTCAAAGGAAAAACTATTTTCATTTATATTTGAGTGTGTTTTCATTATTTGAGTATAGTTATGACAACACCATGGCATTAATTCATATATAATAAGGATATATAAATAATGGGATTCACCTGCCATGCATAGAAAGCAATTTCCTCATAGAATGTTCTAGCAATGATATTTACTGATCTTTTTTTTTCTGTTTGATAATTGCTAAAATTACTTTGTGATTAAGTAAGTTAACCTGGAGTAAGATAATCCAATGGCCAGAGTCTATACATTTTGTCAGTTAACCGCCTGAAAAGTCACAGCATATGTTTTAAAAGCTGACTTCGATGTTCCCTTTCTACATGGCTTGTCCAATTAGGTCATGTTCCCCAAACTTGTCTAGCATTTCCTGGTGCTGAGGAGCCCTTTCACCCTGGTAATGCCCAGGTCTTCGCTGTGTTTAGAAGTTTCTAAGGGTGCTGTCTGGCTTCTGTGTTATGTTGCTATTAGATTAGTTTAAGAGGTTAACTAAAGTAAATGTAAGCAGACACTGAGCACCCATTTCTATGATACTGATCCAGCAAGGAACCTGAACAGTCATCCAAGTTATCAGAACACAGGGTGCGATATAAATATATAAATTGTCTAGTTGGCCAAAAGGAAGAAAGACATCCATGGTATATTCTTGTGAAAGTATTATGCCATTAATTTCCAGCATGCCAAAGGAAATAATGGAAAAGAAAATGGCTCTGGTATTCCCACCCATAGACAGAGGAGCCTGGCGGGCTACAGTCCATGGGGTCTCAAAGAGCTGGAAATGACTGAGCAACTAAAGAAGAAAAAAAAACAAATAAAGAGGTTGAGGATTTATTCCCAAGTTTAGTAGTAGGAGCTTCTGTTCAGTTCGGTGGGGCCAGCCTGACAGAACCCTCTCCTGAGGATCCCTGGCCCCCAGGCTAACGGGGCCCCAACAGTTTCCTGTTTCCTGCCTGGAGCCCCCCACCCACAATCAGCTGTGGTTGCTCAGCCTCCAGAGCCTGTGTCACAGCTCCTGAGGCTGCAGAGTGGCCCCGCTCCCGATGCTGGAGAGATGGGGATGGAGTCTGAGTGTCCACAGGGAGGTTCCGAGTTAGCTCACCTGAAGTCACTGAATGCCACTACCCAGCAACGACACCAAATGTCCCCTGGGCCATGTGGGGCTCCCCAACCGAATGATGTAGACATATCAGACCCAAAGAAACAAGATCTCTGTTTATGAACCAGGTGCCCACAATGTACTGTACATGGTGCTCACACAGCCCTACTAGTGTTGTCCCCATCGACAGATGTGTAAACAGGAGGAGGGGGAGGAATAAGCTCCCCATGGTAAGGGCTAGAGCAGACATCCTGGACCATGCTGTGATGCGTGGGATTGGTCTTAACTCCTGTGCACGGCCCACGGGTTCTTGAGCTAGAGAAGAGTTGTCCAAACAACCTCTGAAAGCTAAACCTCCTTAGAAATATCTGCCAAGATGCCCCACAAGAAAAATAAGTTCCCTCACCTTCCCCATAGCAACCAGGACTAAAAACAATTGCGCTCCAGCCTTTCCTGCTTTCTCTACCATTGTTGGCATAGTTTCCAAAACCACTGAGCGATCTTCAATGTTTCAGTAAAAGTTTAAGCTGTCCTCCCTTTTAAAGACCTAATTATAAAGCTTAACATTTTAATTACCAATTCTTGTTTTTAAAAAGGGTAAGGAGAAAAAAAAAAAAAGCATATATTTTACCTGTAATTTCCAAGACAAAATTCCTCAGTTGCTTCCAGAATGTCTTATCAGAAGGGCTGGAGTCAGGAAGAGTCAGAGCCCAGGGCCTGGCAACCTGGGCAGCCTGTGGCTCCAGACACTGCTTGGGAGTGAACTGGGCTTCTGCCTGTGCTGGCCAGAGGGAATGGCAATGTTTGTGTTGTCACCTGCATTACCTGTAGCAACGGCAAGCACTGCAGGTAACTCACAGACCACAGGCTGGCCACGAACAGAGCTAGTCTCAAATTCACAACTACTAGTGAGTGTCAGTGAGAGCACTCCTCTCATTCCAATACAGAAATGTCCAGACTAGAGCACCGACAGCTGCTTTTTCCCTGCCATCCCAGTTGCCTATAATACCCAACCAAATCATTTACTTTAAATAAAACTTTTTACTAAACGACCAATAAAATAACCTGTTTGTTTAATGGATCCTCTCTGGCATACAAATAGAAGGTGGCATGTGATCATGTGAGCTTTTTACCTTATTCTGAAGTTGATGTTTTGAATATTCATCTTGAAGAGTATGTTTTCATTTGGTAAGACACCATGACGTGATGGTCAAGTCCCCATTAACAGGCAGGTCGATTCAATTCAACTGATATTTGTTAAGTGCTGCTTCATTGAAAAGATAGGCCTGCAAAAAAAAAAAAAAAAACCCTCTGACTTCTAGCAATTAACAAGCCAGAAATCTTTCATACTAGACCATCAACATGCAAGTATTACCTTCACTCTTCGCTTACTCTCTCAATACTCATGTGCACACCTCTTCAGCCCAGGCAGAGAGGAGCTCCGAGTACTGCCAGAAGCCCGGGCAGGTGTGGGGTGGGAGTGGGAGGCCCAGAGGATGATGAATCATTGTCATCAATATCACCTTCCTTTTGGTCACCAGAACCCCTGGCTGAAGGTCTCATATTGTTTCATGTTTCTTTAACAACTTTATTGAGACATATTGACTACGAGGAGCTACATGCATTTGATATGTACATTTTTATGAGGTTGGACATCTGCAAAACAGCCATGACACCGTCACCACAGTCGAGGAAATAGACTGATCCATTACCTCCCAGAGTCTCCTTGCCTCCCTTTGTTTTTGCTTGTTTGTTTTTATGGTAAAAATACTTACCCGCCCTCTTCACACATTCTAAAGTGCACACACAGTCGTTTCCAACTCTTTGTGACCCCATGGACTATAACCCACCAGGCTCCTCTGTCCATGGGATTTTCCAGGCAAGAATACTGGAGTGGGTTGCCATTCCCTTCTCCAGGAGATCGTCCCAACACAGGTATTGAACCCATGTGCCCTATATTGGCAGACAGATTCTTTACCACTAGAGCCACTTAGGAAGCCTATCACCCGTTTAATCATTTGCTTATTTGGGGTGTTTTGCTATTAAGTTCTGGTCTCATATTGGTTTTAATACTCAAAAAAAGGCACAATCTGTTTGCCTTTCTCCTAGACACAGAAGATATAATTTTTGCGAGTGTAACACATAGGAGAAGGCAATGGCACCCCACTCCAGTACTCTTGCCTGGAAAATCCCGTGGACAGAGGAGCCTGGTAGGCTGCAGTTCATGGGGTTGCGAAGAGTCGGACACGACTGAGCGACTTCACTTTTACTTTTCACTTTCATGCATTGGAGGAGGAAATGGCAACCCACTCCAGTGTTCTTGCCTGGAGAATCCCAGGGATGGGGGAGCCTGGTGGGCTGCCATCTATGGCGTCGCACAGAGTTGGACACGACTGAAGCGATTTAGCAGCAGCAGCAACACATAAGAAACCAAGTTCCTTCTAATGTGACTCCAAATGTCAATTTGAGAGAGTGAGAAATTCTGTCCAGAGGTACCTGTGCCTTCAAGAAACACTGAACTTTTTCTGGGGGGAATGAGCTAGCAGCAGGGGGCAGGATGGTGCAGTGGACAATCAGAGGCCAGGGCAGGTCTTATCCTCATGGAAGTCTCCTCACCTCTGCTGAGCATCTAACTCCTCTGCAAAGAAAGGACCTGGGTTGGATAGACCTGACACACTAACATTTTTTTCTTTCATTGAGTAATATTCTTGCCTACCTACTCAGTGGCTCAGTGGTAAAGAATCTGCCTGCAATGCAGGATACTTGGGGTCGATTCCTGGGTCAGGAAGATCCCCTGGAGGAGGAAATGACAACCCACTCCAGCGTTCTTGCCTGGGAAATCCCATGGACAGAGGAGCCTGGTGGGCTATACTCCATGGGGTTGCAAAGAGTCGGACAAAACTTAGCTACTAAACAACAAAACAGTGCAGCAAAGGCAATTATTTTCATTTCTTCACCCAACAAGCATTTGTTGAGGACCTATATGGAAACAAACATTTTGAGGAAATTCAGCAAGCCCCCAAGCAGATCTACAGATGCTTGAAAAGTCTGTCAGCCTCACCCTGCTCTCTGCACACTTATTATATGCCAGCCTGGCCTCAGTCTTTGCCAGAGGGAAGGATCACCGTAGGATACAGAATTATAACATCTAGAGGGAGACAGTTAGCAGAGATAAAGCCCTGTTTAGACTGCATCTTGTGCTAAAGTTTGTATAAAAAACACACACAACCTTATCACAATAAGTACTTCATAATTTGTACAATGGCTTTCCTAGTGCCTCAGTGGCAAAGAATCCCCCTGGCAATCAGGAGACACAGGTTCGATCCCTGGATTGGGAAGATCTCCTGGAGAAGGAAATGGCAACACTCTCCAGTACTCTTGTCTGGGAAATTCAATGGACAGAGGAACTTGGCGGGCTATATTTACACACAGAATTGAAGAGCTTCAACAATAACAGGGGAAATGGGAGAAATTTTGCTACACTGAGACAACCATATATTATGCTGAGACAGCGTATGAGTACGGTTAATGATGATGTTAAGTTGAACTGTATAAATTGCAATTTTTCTAATTCAAAATGGGTCAATTATCAGTAATTTTGTATCATTTAACCTACTATATAACAATGAGGCTATGAAAGAAGCTGTGGGGAAGGTGGGTGGTGCACCCTGTGATGGGAGTTTGGATTTTATGCTACAGTCTGTGACAAGCCACTCAAGAATTTCAGAGGACAGACATGACATTCACTTCGTAATTACCATTCTCATAATGTGGCTAAGCCTGAAGGCAATGAAACTGGATTTAAAGAAACCAGTTAAGTGACTATACCAACAGTTCATTAACTCATCAGTATTTATTAGTTGCAGTATTTATTGACCGAGGGAGAGAAAGATGGCTCCTCAAAGATGTCCACATTCTAACATGAGACTTATGAATGTGTCGTGTTACAGGCAAAAGGGACTTTGCAAACATGATTAAGATACAGATATAGATATAGATGGGCTCCGCTGAGGGCTCAGTCAGTAAAGAATCTGCCTGCAATGCGGGAGACCCAGGTTCCATCCCTGGGTTGGGAGGATCCCCTGGAAGAGGGAATGGCAACCCACTCCAGTGTTCTTGCCTGGAGAATCCCATGGACAGAGGAACCTGGTGGGCTATGGTCCATAGCGTCTTAGAGAGTTGAACACAACTAAAGCGACTTAACACTCTTACGCACATGCATAGATACAAAGATGCAAGTACATCGTACTGGTTCTGTGTCTCTAGAAAACGCAGACTAATCTACCTATCACAAATGAAGCATTTTGCTAAGCTCTGGGAAAGAAGTAAGAAAGGCTTGAACTAAGGAAAGCAGTGGGAATGAATAAAGAGGGCGAAACTGAGGGTGTGGTGGAGATGTAATCAATAGACCAGGTCTGATGGGTGGAGAAGGGGAGAGTCTCAGGACACCCCTCCCGGCTTCTACCTTGGCGATGGTGGGATTACCAACTTCATCTGGAAAAAGAAACAATTTACAAATTTACACATAAATTTAATTAGTCAAAATAATTTACATCACTTGAAAAAATTTCTAATTAATCTAGAGATTAACTATTTGCTAAAGATAAATTTTGTCTGTAAGATGCTCCTCTTTTCTTAGGAGAAACACCCTGGAAAGAAGATTCCCAGACATCAGAAACTCAGCGCTTTGGAAACAATCTTCAAACCCTTGGATAAAGAGTGTGAGTTTTCTCACCTTCCTCCATCCTCTGCTCTCTCATTTCACATCCTCCTTCCCCCTTCCTCCTTCCTTCTCCTACCTAGTTCTGTGAGTCATACACAGGAAGGAAAACTCTATATAGAGCATTGGTAAGCACCATAGACTAAAGGAACTGGTAAACTGCAGTGAATCTTTGACTCTTAGAGTTTGTCATTGTTCATTCCCTAGGTCGTGTCCACAGTTTTGCAACCCCATGGACTGCACCACACCAGGCTTCCCTGTCCTTCACTATCTCCCGGAGTTTGCTCAAACTCATGTCCATTGAGTCAGTGATACTAGCTAACCATTTCATCCTCTGTCGTCCCCTTCTCCTCCTGCCTTCAATCTTTCCCAGCTTCTGGGTCTTTTCAAATGAGTCAGTTCTTTGCATCAAGTGACCAAAGTATTGGAGCTTCAGCTTCAGCATCAGTCCTTCCAATGAATATTCAGGACTGATCTCCTTTAGGATTGACTGGTTTGATCTTCTTGCTGTCCAAGGGACTCTCAAGAGTCTTCTCCAACAACACAGCTCAAAAGCATCAATTCTTCAGCACTCAGCCATCTTTATGGTCCAACTCACATTCATACCTGACTACTGGGAAAACCATGGCTTTGACCATATGGACCTTTGTGAAGACCTAGCACAATACACGTGTTAAAATTCAGGTCCCTAATGTTCATTTTCCCAAGGTCCTGAAACTAATAGGGGGCACTGTCCAGAACTGCGGAGGGTCTGAGCTTCTCCCAGTCACAAGCCAGCTGCCCCAGTTCACAGATGCTGCTAGAATTCATAACACTCTTGAGTTGGACACAAAGAACAGGTTACTCCTCACAGCAAAAGAAAAAGCCTGAGTGAGCATTTTTGTGCCAGTCCCCTTGGCCCCAATCCCATGGAGTGATGCTAAGAGGGCCAGATGACACCTGGATGTGCAATGTGTTGGGTCGTATAAGAGGAAAACCCTGGGTTCATGAAACTCGATTCTTGTTAAAGGACAGTAAGCATATCTGTCTTTTACTCTGGAGAGAGACACATCTCTGTCCTCCTGGGCTGTCTGCTAAACACACATCCTCGGAAAGAGAACAAACAGCAGCCAGTGTCTTGATGGCAAGATGTGTTACCAGCAGGAGATCTCCAAAGAACTGTCTCCCAACAGCCACGGCTGGATTCAGAGCTGTTCTGCCCTTTCTCCAGCAGAGGTCCATTCTGTTCTGATGCTGAAGCTGAAGCTCCAATACCCTGGCCACCTGATGCAAAGAGCTGACTCACTGGAAAAGATCCTGATGCTGGGAAGGATCAAAGACAAAAGGAGAAGGTGGCGACAGAGGATGAGATGGTTGGATGGCATCACAGACTCACGGACATGAGTGAGAAAACTCCAGGAGATAGTGAAGGACAGGGAAGCCTGGAGTGCTACAGTTAATGGGGTTGAAAAGAGTCAGACATGAATGAGCAACAACAACAAATTCTGTTTTGTCCTGCAGTTCATCCTGGCACTCACCACCTGGAGTCTGAACAGACACTACACTGCAAAGCAAACAGTGCCAAACAAGGCTGCCCTCACGCCAGGGTCAGCTGCACTTCAAGGATTCCGAGGTCCTTCCCCAACTTCTGACCAACTGGTGATAAACTCAGAGGTTCCGATGACCCATTGGTCTCAATAATTTTCTAGAAAAACTCACAGAACCTAGGGAATCTCCGGTTTTACTATGAAAGTGAAAATGTTAGACACTCAGTCATACCTGACTCTTTGCGACCCCATGGACTATAGCCCACCAGACTCCTCTGTCCCTGGGATTCTCCAGGCAAGAATACTGGAGTGGGTTGCTACTTCCTCCTCCAGGGAATCTTCCCAACCCAGGGATCACACCTGGCTCTCCTGCATTGCAGGCAGATTCTTTACCATCTGAGACACCAGGGAAGTCCAGTTTTACTATGAAAAGATACAAGTTAGGAGGAACAGACAAAGGAAGAGACCCATAGGGTGAGTAAGGGAGGGGGAGACAGCCTCCCTGCCCCCTCCCTGTAAGTCCGGCCACCTCACCCTCCAGGCCTGTCCATGTTCACCAACCAGGGAGCTCTGCTGAGCTCGGCATCCAGAGTATTTGTTGGTGTTTCAGTACGTTGGCATGATTGATTAACTGCTGGCCAAGAGAATGAACCCAGTCTCCAGACCCTGCCCCCTCCTCAAGGTCAGGAAGATGAGAGTCCCAACCCTCTAATCACGTGGCAAGTCTCCTTGGTAAACCAGCCCCCAACCTGAGGCCACCTAGGAGCCTGGGAAGCACCACCTCACTAGCATAGCAAAGGCACTCCCATCAGTCAGAAACTCAGGTCTGGACCAGACAAACTGTCTTTTACATCACAGTTCTTTTCACAGGAAAAGGTGTATTCACATTGTCTTTACCCACAAGGCCAAGGTTGGTTTTGAATGGCTCTTACTAAGAGTGTTCTTGAGACTTTTTTAGAGGTCAGACTCCATCTGCAAGTGGCCAGGCTCAAAAGAGATACATTCATTCCACAGATGGCAACTGTATCTATGACAACTGGTACATTTCCTATGGCTACCTTACTATCTTGTTAGAAATTTGCAAGCAAAAGATAGCGATGTTTGTTATTTAAAAAAAAAAAGTTTAAGAGAGAGGAATACCAGAGGCTTCTTCGAGCAGTGTTTCAGTTTTGCGAGATGAACTTTGCGGGTGGACAGGGGTGATGGTGGCATGACCATGTGAATGAACCTAACACGACTGTACTGCACATTACAAAGTGGTTTCAATGATGCAGTTTATGCCACACATATTCTAGCACAATTTTTTTTAAAGAATCCCCCTTGGGTCACTTCCAGACTAATTTAACTTGAGCTCGAAGACAAGCTCAAGTTGTCTTGGGGGCGGGGGATGGGGGGGAATTCCAGCCCCAGGCGTTCCCAAGGCCACTGAAACCTTTTCCAGTTGGTTACATCAAAGGTGTCCCTTTTCCACTCAGTCATTTGGGACCTTGGATAGCTGCCAGGGATGGGGAGGGAGAAGGTGAGGCCATCTCCCCACTGAGAGAGAATGAATGGATGGATGAACAAATCGTCCGAGACAACAGACCAATACTAACATCCCTAAGACCCACTTTCCTCTTAATTGTGACCACGTTTCACCCCAAGGATCAGGACTTAACACTGGTGGGCAAACAGTGGAGCAGCAAGAGCTATATATTTTAACCATTCCAGCTTTCATGAACATGGATTTGCATGAACATAGCTCCGACTCTAAGCCACAAAGGAAGTTCCGCACAAGTTCCATCCTCTCCCCCCATCCCCGACATGGGTACCATTTGAGTTTTCCCACTGTGTTCGGGGGCCAGATTTGGCTTCAAGATTTCCCAACCTTGTAGCCTTTGAGTCACTCATGACTCTTCTCTCCCCTTTCCTTCCTGAATTTAATAAACTACCACCAGATCTGCTTCTTCCAATAGAATGTTCTGCCCAGCCACACAGCGCAAACCTCTATTGTTGGAGCCACCTTTCGGGGTGGGGAGGGGGGGAATTCCAGCCCCAGGCGTTCCCGAGGCCACTGAAACCTGGGGAGGAACCACTCAGCTCTCACTCCCTCCTTTCCTGATTCACTGGGAGTCCAGAGGGAGGGAAACAGCCAGGCAAGAGATTCCCACAAGCCCAGAGCCTGGGGAGCAGGGGGCTTTCCCGGGCGGGCGGCTCCTGGCGGACGAAGGTCTGACTTCCAAAGCATGGCCTGGGCTGGAGTCGGTCACCGCCCTTTGAAACCCCTTTGAAGTTGGGCAGACGTCTGGCCAAGGGCAAGCTCGAGAGCTCCTCGGCTCAGCCTGGGAGGGGCGGTTTCCTGTCTGCCTTTCCCAGGATGGAAGTGCAGTAACAATCATTTTGCATGATCTTCACTTTAGACACCAAAATCTAAAAAACCAATAAAAATAAGCTTGATGTGAGATAACGCATCAGACGGGTCAAGCCTTATTCAACTACTATCCAATAGAGACCTAGTATCATAATATACTTTATTTTTTAATGTTGTAGAGGCTCTTTCCATCAGAATCAGATTAAACATGTCCAGCTCCTTGAACAATTTCAGATTCTGTTCCACCTTGACTGTCCTTTGATGAACGTGTTTGGGTGGTTGATTTCTCTTAAACTTGGCGCCCCACAGGGAACACAGGATTCCTGAGGTAGCCTGGAAGGCAAGCCTTCTGTCAATCTAACCTAAAATCCTTATTCTCTTCCACATAAACTACTCCCAAGTTCAGGCCTTCTGCTCTGGACAAAGGGAATTGGGTTGGAAGGCGTGTGTGTGTGTGTGTGGTTTTCTGTTTTGTTTCTCTAGGAGAATCAGAAAATCAGAACTGAAGAGTTCATAGAAATTGCTATTACAGTGCTTTCATTTTGTGGGTTCAGCACATGTGTGGGCCATGAAATCAATTTCAAAAGGTCATCACCAGCTTTTTCTTTAAAAAATGGAGAAGAATTCAGAGTGCATTGTATTTATGAAGGGGAAGAGTTAGTTCATGAAACTTTTGTATCAGATTCTGTGTCCATGTGCCTGTGGAAGGGCAGGGAGGGTACTAGGTTATGACAATTGAATTTTGGTCAAAAGAATTAAAAGTCACTGGTCTGGCCCAGCCGGGGATGGGCAGTGCACTACGGTCAATAAGCACCAGTCCAAAACCTAAAGTCAGAGAATGCCTGGCTTTACGCCTGGGCCCAACATGTGGGAACCGCATGACCAGGGGAAGCTGTTAAACTGCATCGGAACTCAGCTCAGTTGCTCATCTAGGAAACAGGGAAAACAACAGTACTTTCCTCCAAGAAGCATGAAGGAGAAACACACTAATTCTTACTTCCATGGACTGAGCACATTTCTACCACGTGCCAAGAAACATGCCGTGAATTTTGCCATTATACTTCTGACCGTCAGCAAACAGCCCTTTGTGTTAGATATTTCTGCTGCCATCTGTCCAATGAGGAAAGTGAGGCAGTCTGGTCCAGCCTGTGAACCTACTCCTTCCAGGACACTGGCCCTCAGTCTGCTGTGATCAGTTGCTCCACAGTACCCAACTCTTTGCAACCCCCATAGACTGTAGCCCACCAGAACTCCTCTGTCTACGAAATCTTCCAGGCAAGAATACTGAAGGAGGTTGTCACTTCTTACTCCAGGGCATCTTCCCAACCCAGGGGTCAAATTCACGTCTCTTGGGTCTCCTGTATTGGCAAATGGGTTCTTTACCACTGAACCACCTGGGAAGCCCTCAGGTCCACTGTGCCTCTGTCCAAATGTGAGGACACAAATACTGTATGTAGCACTGTTAGTACTAAGTACTTAGTCCTGACACCAAGGAGCCTTTGCAATTCAGCGCTACTCAAAGGCAGGCTCTCCCCGAGATGAAGAGGGGCTTCTGGACCACAGGTTGTCTCCCTGCCTCCTTCGCCTGGGAAGTTGTGCCTATTTGGCTCCACTAAGCAACGTGCTTCATGATGAATTTCAGTGACACCCGGCAGGAGCTCCTGCAGCGTCCAGGAAGAGCAACACGCCATTTCTGACTGGGTGGTCCATGGCCTACGCTCTGAGCAGCACTGCGTGAAATGGCATGGTTACTGCATTACAGCTATCATGACACACATACTCGGATCTCCCCTTTCATTGTCTAAAGCTCTTTTTGCTGCTCCATCAAAGGCAGGAAATGCGTGCATCCATCCACTTGTCTGCTTGCAGTCCACTGAAAGCTCTTGGAATCTTTATGACGCATACAAAGGCAGCAATGCTCCTCCCTGGCTTTCTGTCACCCACACATCTGCTAACCTTGCTTTCTGTGTCTTCATGGAAGATGCTGATAATGACATTGAAGGAGATCAGGCCAAAGACAGATCTGCTCTCAGGAACAACAACTAGAACAATCTCTAGTCCACTCAAGGCCATGTGCCTCTGCACTGCCGGGTTTGCTTCACTTTCTTTTTTTTTGGTGGTTTATTTTTTTAACTTGTTATTTTATATTGGCATATAGTTGATTAACAATGTTGTGATAGTTTCAGGTCTACAGTGATTGCTCTACATATACACGTATATATTCTTTTTCAAATTATTTTCCCATTTAGATTGTTCAAAATATTGAGCAGAGTTCTCTGTGCTATACAGTAGGACCTTGCTGGTTATCTGTCTTAAATATAACACAGAGGAGAGGGTGTGGAGAAAAGGGAACCCTCTTACATTGTTAGTGGGGATGCAAACTAGTACAGCCACTATGGAGAACAGTGTGGAGATTCCTTAAAAAACTGGAAATAGAACTGCCATTCAGTTCAGTTCAGTTCAATCACTCAGTTGTGTCTGACTCTTTGTGACCCAGGCAAAGAGTCCATGGACTGCAGCATGCCAGGCCTCCCTGTCCATCACCTACTCCCGGAGTTTATCCAAACTCATGTCCATTGAGTTGGTGATGCCATCCTGCCATCTCATCCTCTGTCATCCCCTTCTCCTCCTCAATCTTTCCCAGCATCAGGGTCTTTTCTAATCAGTGAGTTCTTCGCATCAGGTGGCCAAAGTATTGGAGTTTCAGCTTCAACATCAGTCCTTCCAATGAACACTCAGGACTGATCTCCCATAAGATGGGTTGGTTCCATCTCCTTGCAGTCCAAGGGACTCTCAAAAGTCTTCTCCAACACCACAGTTCAAAAGCATCAATTCTTCGGCACTCAGCTTTCTTTATAGTCCAACTCTCACATCCATACATGACTACTGGAAAAACCATAGCCTTGACTAGACGGACCTTTGTTGACAAAGTAATGTCTCTGCTTTTTAATATGCTGTCTAGGCTGGTAATAACTTTCCTGCCAAGGAGTAAGCGTCTTTTAATTTCATGGCTGCAGTCACCATCTGCAGTGATTTTAGAGCCCCCAAAAATTAAATCTGACACTGTTTCCCCATCTATTTGCCATGAAGTGATGGGACCAGATGCCATGATCTTAGTTTCCTGAATGTTGAGTTTTAAGCCAACTTTTTCACTCTCCACTTTCACTTTCATCAAGAGGCTCTTTAGATCTTCTTCACTTTCTGCCATTAAGGGTGGTATCATCTGCATATCTGAGGTTATTAATATTTCTCCCAGCAATCTTGATTCCAGCTTGTGCTTCTTTCAGCCCAGCGTTTCTCATGATGTACTCTGCATATAAGTTAAATAAGCAGAGTGACAATTTACAGCATTGATGTACTCCTTTTCTATTTGGAACCAGTCTGTTGTTCCATGTCCAGTTCTAACTGTTGCTTCTTGACCTGCATACAGATTTCTCAAGAGGCAGGTCAGGTGGTCTGGTATTCCCATCTCTTGAAGAATTTTCCATAGTTTCTTGTGATCCACACAGTCAAAGGCTTTGGCATAGTCAATAAAGCAGAAATAGATGTTTTTCTGGAACTGTCTTGCTTTTTCAATGATCCAGCAGATGTTGACAATTTGATCTCTGATTCCTCTGCCTTTTCTAAACCAGCTTGACCATCTAGAAGTTCATGGTTCACATATTGTTGAAGCCTGGCTTGGAGAATTTTGAGCATTACTTTACTAGCATATGAGATGAGTGAAATTGGGTAGTAGTTTGAACATTCTTTGGCATTGCCTTTCTTTGGGATTGGTGCTTCCCTGATAGCTCAGTTGGTAAAGAATCTGCCCACAATGCAGAAGACCTGGGTTCAATCCCTGGGTTGGGAAGATCCCCTGGAGAAGGGAAAAGCTACCCACTCCAGTATTCTGGCCTGGAGAATTCCATGGACTAGTCTATGGGGTGGCAAAGAGTCAGACATGACTGAGAACTGCCATATGACCCAGCAATCCCACTGTTGGGCATACACACCGAGGAAACCAGAAATGAAAGAGACACATGTACCCCAATGTTCATCACAGCACTGTTTACTATAGCTAGGACATGGAAGCAACCTAGATGTCCATTGGCAGATGAATGGATAAGAAAGCTGTGGCACACATACACAATGGAATATTACTCAGCTGTTAAAAAGAATGCATTTGAATCACTTCTAGTGAAGTGGATGAAACTGGAGTCTATTATAGAGTGAAGTAAGTTAGAAAGAAAAACACCAATACAGTATATTAACACATATGTATGGAATTTAAAAAATGGTAACGATGACCCTATATGCAAGACAGCAAAAGAGACACAAAGAACAGAGATATACACAAAGAGATATAAAGAACATACTTTTGGACTCTGTGGGAGAAGGCGAGGGTGGGATGATTTGAGAGAATAGCATTGAAACATGTATATTGCCATATGTGAAATATATCACTAGTCCAAGTTCGATGCATGAAACAGGGCACTCATAGCCGGTGCACTGAGACAACCCTGAGGGATAGGATGGCGAGGGAGGTGGGAGGGGGGTTTAGGATGGGGGACACATGTACACCCATGGCTGATTCATGTCAATGTATGGCAAAAATCACTACAATATTTTAAAGTAATTAGCCTCCAATTAAAACAAATTAATTAATTAAAAAAAATAAATATAACATAAGCACTGAAACATGAATGGAGAGGAAGCCCTAGGAAATGAGCTGCTGTGAGGGCTCCATCTAGTGGTAGACAGGTGTCAGTGCACTCGGACTGCAGCAATGCTGAATGGAAAGATGCTGGATGGACAGGTATGTCCATTTAACAATGAAACAGAAATAAAGAACCCAGAAATAGACCCACACAAACACAGTTCATTTTTGGCAAAAGTATTTACAAAGGCAACTTAGTAAAGGAAGTTTTATATTTTCAACAAATGTTTCTGGAACAGTGGAGTATCCATGTGCAAAAAAGGAAAAAAAGAAAAGAACCTTCACCCATGCCTCATACTGTGTACAAAAATTAGCTCAGAATAAATCATTGGCCTAATTCTAAATCTGAAACTTTAAAAATTCTAGAAGAAACAGAGAAGAAAATCCCTGTGAACTTGGGTATGGTGAGTAGCATTTAGATATAAGTCTAAAAATATGAGTCATAATAGAAAATTTGATAAATCATACCCTTAAAAAACTTAAAACTTTTGCTCTGTAAAATACACTGTTAAGAGAATGAAAAGTCAAGCCCCAAACTTTGAGATAAATATTTATATATCCTATATCTGATTAAAAATCTCATATCTGTGTGGCATATAGAAAGAACTCTTAGAGTGCAACAATGTTTGAACCATCTTACCCTTTAAAAATAAGCGAAATATATGAAAAGATACTTCTCCAAAGATAATAAACAGATGGCAAATAAGCATGTGAAATGAAACATTAAGAAAGCTAAATTAGAGAATTCCCTGGTGGTCTAGTGGTTAGTACTCCCTGAGCTCTCACTGCCAAGGGCTCCGGTTTGATCTCTGATCTGGGAACTAAGATCCTACTTGCTGTACAGCTGGAGGAAAAAAAGAAAGCAAGCTAAATTAAAACCACACATTGGGACCACTACATGCCTCAGATGGCTAAAAGTTAAGAACTAACCATGCAAGACTGGTGAAGGTACAGAGCAACAGGAATGCTCATTCACCATTAGGGGGAACACAAATGACACGGACATTTTGCAAAACCATCTGACAATTTCCTGCAGGGTTAAGGGAGCTTCCATGGTGGCTCAGATGGTAAAAAAAAAATCTGCCTGGACTGCAGGAGACACAGGTTCAATCCCTGAGTCAGGAAGATCCCCTGGAGGAGGGAACAGGGTTGGACACATGCTTACCACATGACTGAGAAACCCCACTCCTAAGCAAACTGAAGATACATGTTCCCCTAAAAGCCCCTGTGCAAATGTAACAGCTTTATTCCCCAAACTGGAAACAACCCAAATGAGCTTCCACAGGGGTCTGGGTATACACACTGTGTCCAAGCACATAGCAGAACATGACTTGGCCAAACAAAGGGCAACCTGTTGACTCACACAACCACCAGGATAAGCCTTAAGTGGATTTTTCTAAATGAAAGAAGCCAGAGCTAAAAGACTTCTTACTTTTTTTCCATGTATGTGATCTTCTGGCAAAACAGTGAAGACAGAAGTCAAATCAGAGGTTTCCAGGATTAACTGAGGGGAGTAACTGAGGGGACAACACAGGGGCTGTTCGGGGACCAGTGAACATAAATCTCCTGGAAAACGACAGATAAGATGATAAAGTGTGAATAAATGTTTTCCCATTGGTAGGCTTGATGTAAGGGAAGTACATGTAAAATACTACATCCAGCAAACAGGAATATTCCTCCGGTTCAAGCACATGTGAGATAGTAGGAAACTTAAACATAAACAATCATTAAGTCAAAGGGAAATTCAATACATATTAATATCTTTAAAGTTATATGCTGACCAATTACCAGATCAAAATTCAGTAATACTAAAAATCAAGGACAAAAAGATTTCCAATGCCCTCCTCAACACACATACTGCTTTAGAAAATACAAAGCGCGCTTATAAATAATTCATGGACAAAAGGAGAAATCATAAGAAAAATGACTAAATATTCAAATTTAAGTGAAGATAAAACTGATACATATTTTTCCATCATCCTATTTGTATATATACACACACACATAAATGTGTGCCATGTAAATATACATGTGCGTGCTAAGTCGTTTCAGTCATGTCCGACTCTGCAACCCTATGGACAGTAGCCCACCAGGCTCCTCTGTCCATGGGATTCTCCAGGCAAGAATATTGGAGTGGCTTGCCCTGTCCTCCTCCAGGATATCTTCCCAACTCAGGGGTAGAACTCACGTCTCTTAGTCTCCTGCATTGGCAGGCAGGTTCTTTATGACTAGAGGCACCAGGGAAGCCCATGTACATACTTGTAAATACATATATATTTGTACAAATATATATGTATACAAATAGGATGATGGAAAAAAAACAAAGGATAAGAAATGTAGAAAAAAACAGGATAGGTTCAAGAGTGCTAACAGTTGATAACAGTTTTTCCATAAAGACACACATACACAAAAAATGACAGTTTTATTCTAGAAATAATTATAGAAATCTCCCTACTACTGAACCGAATGAGCTCCCAAACAGACTGGGCTTACTAAGTTCCCAGGGTAATAAAAGAAAATTACCCACACCGAGGTACCTGACAGAGAGTGAGAGACAGGTATGAGAGACAGATGGTAATCACAAGTATTTCAGAAACTAATAAGAATTATGTGAAATGATCAGGAACAATATGCACCTCTTCTCAGTAAGCCCCTGAAGAGTGTGGTCCACCAGAACAGTGGCATAAACACAGGGGGAGAATCAGATGCATGAACCAGTGGGAGAATTTCGGAGAAAGTCCCTTTTCCTTTCCTTGTTCAAGCCTCTGATTCCCAGCATAACAGTGAAGAGAAACCCCTGGAGGGGCTCCTGGAGCAGTCCCAGAGCACAAGTCTAGATCAGAAAGAGCAAAGAAATCTCCAAGGCTGATCTCTGAGAAAGAAAGAATACCAATCAAATACCTGATGAGTGCGGCCAACAGTGAGAAGAGGTTGAAACTTACAGAGGAGACCTTGGGAAGCCGAAGAGGATAGGAAAGCAGAAAAACAAGGAAAACAAAATCTAAAAGCCTATAATTAACTTGAGGGAGGAAAAGGATTGTGAAACAGGAAACGTAATCACGCTGTAATGTACAGCTCTTCTGCGAATACTACTTATACATCCATACAATAGTGCAGAGCCTGAGTATCGATTTAATGTAAAACGGTGACCCCGGCTCTCCTAGGATGGAGGCAGAAGACGGATGTGGGAGCACCCCTTATCTTCTGCAGCAGGAAGTCAGCAGATAAACTGAAACACTGAGCAATGAGAATACATCATGGTGACTAGAAATAAAGACATACACATACCTATGATGGCTTCATGTTGATATTTGGCAGAAACCAGCACAATATTGTAAAGCAATTATCCTACAATTAAAAATAAATAAATTTGATTACAAAAAAATACAAATATAGGTGCAAACATGTATGCATATTATATTAATCAAGGAGAATTCTGAAAAAAAAATAGAAATAAAGAGATAAAAACTCTAAAGAAACTGAAAAATTAAAAGCTTGTTGCCCCTTGTGGACTGTGAATTAATGGTGCGGATGGTAGGGAGGGATTACTTCTTTAAAATTCTTGGTGATGCTTGAACGCTAAATACATGTGGTTCTCTGTGGACTACCGCAAAATCAATATTTAGAGAGAATGTGTATAAGCTTAAGTGCTAATACTAGGACAAATTGAAATTAAAGAGCTAAGCATACAACTCTAGGAGTTTGTAAAAGAACATAGTTAACCCAAAGAAAGTAAAGTGAAGAAAATAATCAACTAAGAGGAAATTAAAGAAATAAGAAAAGGATAGATAAAGGAAAAGGCTGAATCTTTGAAACAAACCAATAAAACACGTGGGGCTTGCCTCGTGGCTCAGTGGTAAAGAATCTGCCTGCCAATGCAGGAGACTCAGATCATATCCCTGGGATGGTAAGTTGCCCTGGAGCAGGAAATGGCAACCCACTCTAGGATTCTTGCATGGGAAATCCCATGGACAGAGGAGCCTGGTGGGTTACAGTCCATGGGGTCGCAAAGAGTCGAATATGACTTAGTGACTTCACAACAACAGCAACACATAAAAAAATAGGTCATAAAAGATACAGCAAAACTTTAAGACATCATAAAAGAATACCCCAAACAACTATATGCCAATAAACTTGACAACTTAAATGGAATGGAAAATATGAACTGCCAAGAATGAAACTAGAACACTTTCTAACACCATACACAAAAATAAACTCAAAATGGATTAAAGATCTAAACCTAAGACCAGAAACTATAAAACTCCTAGAGGAGAACATAGGCAAAACACTCTCCGAAATATAACACAGCAGGATCCTCTATGACCCACCTCCCAGAATACTGGAAATAAAAGCAAAAATAAACAAATGGGACCTAATTAAAATTAAAAGCTTCTGCACAACAAAGGAAACTATAAGCAAGGTGAAAAGACAGCCTTCAGAATGGGAGAAAATAATAGCAAATGAAGCAACTGACAAACAACTAATCTAAAAAATATACAAGCAACTCCTACAGCTCAATTCCAGAAAAATAAATGACCCAATCAAAAAATGGGCCAAAGAACTAAGTAGACATTTCTCCAAAGAAGACATACAGTTGGCTAACTAACACATGAAAAGATGCTCAACATCACTCATTATCAGAGGAATGCAAATCAAAACCACAATGAGGTACCATTTCACGCCAGTCAGAATGGCTGCGATCCAAAAGTCTACAAGCAATAAATGCTGAAGAGGGTGTAGAGAAAAGGGAGCCCTCTTACACTGTTGGTGGGAATGCAAACTAGTACAGCCACTATGGAGAAGAGTGTGCTGCTAAGTAGCTTCAGTCGTGTCTGACTCTGTGCGACCCCGTAGACGGAAGCCCACCAGGCTCCCCTGTCCCTGGGATTCTCCAGGCAAGAACACTGGAGTGGGTTGCCATTTCCTTCTCCAATGCATGAAGGTGAAAAGTGAAAGTGAAGTCGCTCAGTCATGTCTGACTCTTAGCGACCCCATGGACTGCAGCCTACCAGACTCCTCCATCCATGGGATTTTCCAGGCAAGAGTACTGGAGTGGGGTGCCATTGCCTTCTCCAGAGAACAGTGTGGCGATTCCTTAAAAAACTGGAAATAGAACTGCCATGTTGCTGCTGCTGCTAAGTCACTTCAGTTGTGTCCGACTCTGTGCGACCCCATAGACAGCAGCCCACCAGGCTCTCCCGTCCCTGAGATTCTCCAGGCAAGAACACTGGAGTGGGTTGCCATTTCCTTCTCCAATGTATGAAAGTGAAAAGTGAAAGTGAAGTCGCTCGGTCGTGTCCGACCCTCAGCGACCCTGTGGACTGCAGCTTTCCAGGCTCCTCCATCCATGGGATTTTTCCAGGCAAGAATACTGGAGTGGGGTGCCACTGCCTTCTCCAGAACTGCCATACGACCCAGCAATCCCACTCCTGGGCATACATACCAAGGAAACCAGATTTGAAAGAGACACGTGTACCCCCAATGTTCATTGCAGCACTGTTTATAATAGCCAGGACATGGAAGCAACCTAGATGTCCATCAGCAGATGAATGGATAAGAAAGCTGTAGTACTATACACAATGGAGTATTACTCAGCCTTTGAAAAGAATACATTTGAATCAGTTCTAATGAGGTGGATAAAACTGGAGCCTATTATACAGAGTGAAGTAAGCCAGAAAGAAAAACACCAATACAGTATACTAACGCATATATATGGAATTTAGAAAGATGGTAGCAATAACCCTGTATGCGAGATAGAAAAAGAGACACAGATGTATAGAACAGTCTTTTGGACTCTGTGGGAGAGGGCGAGGGTGGGATGATTTGGGAGAATGGCACTGAAACACGTATAATATCATATGTGAAACGAATCGCCAGTCCAGGTTCGATGCATGAGACAGGATGCTCGGGGCTGGTGCACTGGGATGACCCAGAGGGATGGTATGGGGAGGGAGGTGGGAGGGGGGTTCAGGATGGGGAACACGTGTACACCCATGGTGGATTCATGTTGATGTATGGCAAAACCAATACAATATTGTGAAGTAATTAGCCTCCAATTAAAATAAATAAATTTATTAAAAAAAGATGTTAGAATGTAGTCAAAATATAAATAATTATGAAAAGTCTATAGAAACACATATCTGTAACAATTGCAGCACTAACTGTGTATTACATGCTTGCCTCTGTTTTAAGTACTTTACAAATATTATTCCATTAGCTTGTCAAGCTGTCCTCATGCAGTAGATAATATGTTCACCATGTTACACAGATATACCAGGATAAATGACTTGTCCAGGATCAAAGAGCTAGGCAATAACAAGGTAAGGATTTCAAACCAGAGTGTGCAGTACAGAATCCAAGTTCTTAAACACTATGCTATGGCTTAAACAGTTCACACACACACAGATAAGGACTGGAAGATAACAAAAACATTTAAAAATGATTATCTTAAGGTAGTGGGAACATGAATGTTTTTCATCATTTTTTAAATTGCCTATATTAAATAATTTCTAAACAGAAAAAAGGAAACGATGTAAAGAATTTGATAGTTAAAAGAAAAAAAACAGCCTAGTTTCATTCAATAAAGACTGAAGTGGACTGCATAGCATATGAATTTTCAAATCCCATTTTGAGACTTATTACCTAAGATACATCTGTTATTGCAGGTCATATTTCCATGATTTGTTAAGACTACACAAAAATACTATTGCTAAAGCTGTGCATTCTATTCCTTTTACGAATTTTCAGACCAAGTAACATATGGTGCATCTCTTATAAAGTTTAATCTGAATTAGTTATTCTATGTTCCCACCCCACCCCCTCCAACCCAAGGAATACTGTAAATGTATTTCTACCACTCAAATTTAAGAGTAGATCCACATAATTCAATGCTAATAAACAGGACTGTTCACTGGAGGCTGAAGGCAATCAAATCCACTTTAGTTTTCAAAAATATATTGTGTAGAATCCTCAGTATTTGAGACAGCCCTCTTACTACTAATAGAAAGTCTCATAACTTTAACAAGAAAATCCTTAAAATTAATAATAAAAAGGAATAGAAAATCAAAGTCATCTTAAAAAAATATGAACTGCCAAAATTAACTCAAAAAGAAACTGAAAATATGAATAGATGTAAAATATTAAAGAAACTGAATGAGTCATCAATATCAGAAAATCTCCAGGCCTAAGCAGTTTTAAAGGTGAATTTTACCAAAACTTTGAGGAATAGATAATTACTATCTTTACATTAACCAACTCAAGAAAACAGAAAGAGAATGAAAACTAAACTCATGTTGTGCCATTTACAAACCTTGATACCAAAAACGGAAAAGCATGAGAAAGGAAGCTTTAACCAAGAACAGGGAACTCTGCTCAATATTATCGTATGTACGGTTAGTCACTCAGCTGTGTCTGACTCTGTGACCCCACGGACTGTAGCCCACCAGGCTCCTCTGCCCATGGAATTTTCCAGGCAAGAATACTGGAGTAGTTTGCCATTTCCTCCTCCAGAGGATCTTCCCAGCCCAGGGATCTAACCCACACGTCTTGCGTCTCCTGCATTGGTAGGCGGACTTTTTACCAGTGGCGCCACCTGGGAAGCCAATATTTACATTACAAACATTATGCTATTTCAGATGAGAAAACTGAGGCATAATTAAGTGACATACTAGGAAATCCTCCTAGTTGCGATGTGGAGACAGGGACAAGAAAGTATCAGTGTCTTCTCGGCTTTTTGAATCTGTAAGGTCTAAATTCTGAACAAGCGGCTCATGTGCCTGGTGAGAGCTGGGCCTACATGGCCCTGGCTTATCACAAAAAGAAGCCTTATTAGATGCCATGGTTGGCACACAGGCTGTCAGACACACGGGTCCTTCTTTGACTTTGCTAGTTCATGATAACGTAAGACAGTGTCAATGAGACATCACTTTATACCCTTTTATACCCTTCACAGGCTTCCCTGGCGGCTCAGATGGTAAAGAATCTGCCTGCAATGCAGGAGACGCTTGATTCCTGGGTCTGGACGATCCCCTGAAGAAGGGTCGTGGCAACTCACTCCAGCATTCTTGCCTGAGAAATCCAATGGACAGAGAAGCCTGGCAAGCTACAGTCCTTGGGGTCACAAACAAACAAGACTGAAATGACTGAGTACACACGTATACCCTTCAAAAATGGAATCCTGGAACTCCTCTAATGAAACTAGTCAACATGTTCTCCCTCTTTTCATTCCAAAGATTTATTTCAAATATTTTATGTGCTCAATAACCTTTGAGTTCTAATATTTTAGCGTGACTCTATTCAAAGTCATATTTGCAGATGCAGAATGCTTTTGGCAGTTCATTCCAGTATCAGGGTGATACAGAGCTTGATTTATACAGGGTTGGAATCACAGAACTGGAAGAGACCCAGCCCCCTGCAGATACAAAGCAGCTTCCTCATTATCATATTCTGGGTCAAAACTGGAACCCTACCCCAGTTTCCCCCAAAAAAATTAACCCTAAGGAAAACAAGCTTGAAAACACGGAGACGTCGTAGCAGTAAAAGCCATCCAGAACCCTTGTGTCCAGCCTGGGTGCGCCACGCCGCCCGCTCCGCTCCGCGCCACGCCCGCTCCGCGCCACGCCCGCTCCGCGCCACGCCCGCTCCGCGCCACGCCCGCTCCGCGCCACGCCCGCTCCGCGCCACGCCCGCTCCGCGCCACGCCCGCTCCGCGCCACGCCCGCTCCGCGCGGATGTCCCTGAAAGAATGAAAACAACAACAGGATGCTCTCCACTCACAGCTGCTGCAGCAGCCCATCCCTGGGGATCTTATTTGGGGACCAGAAGTGTGGAGCTGCACACAGAGCCCTCTCCCTCACCATGAGCACTAATGCAAACCAAAAGTGAGTTATTCTGCTTTTCCTCCTTCCAAGTTAAAGCGTGTTCAGTTCCTCATCTCTATTAACCACCTTATCTTCAAAGAATGTTTCAAGGACATGAGTGTATTCTGTTTCATGAGTTTTTCTTACCTACCGTGACACGTTCATACTCTGAGAGCAAGTGATCCGACAAAATTGTACATCTCAAATCCCACAAAGTAAAAGGAAGGGAGGAACCATACTCTAAGACACACTTAATGGCCTTTCGGATATCTTCCCTGACTCAGTGGTAGTATTCCAATACACATAATTTTTTAAAATCCTGTGATCCATGAATATTTCCTTTAGACACTTCAAACAAGTATGAACACCACACTGGCTCACATGAAAATCTCACTCTAAACCCCATTAAAATAGTTCTCACTTCTCTACCCAAAATGGAGATTAGTAGAGGCTGAGATTGTAGTTACTAGACAGAAATGTCAAGCCCTTCCATGTGATAATTTCTTAATAGACTACATTTTTTTAAATTCAGAATACTATGATTTGCAATGTACCTACATGGTTTTCATTAAGCATAAAAATTTGAAAAGGCTTGAGTCTTAAAAACAAGAAAGTAAATTGAAAAATCTAGCTTAATGAAAGTGTCAGAAAAAAATATTTGAGCTCTAATCCAAATTTTAATACTTTTATTGATATTTTAAATACCCACTAATATTTTTGGAGTCTGAGCAGCTCATATAATAAAAACAAAATAGGGAGAGTTTTCCTTCCCTTTGTTGTCCCTCCTGGTTCAAACTTCTTATAAAAATGCACATCCCTTCTGCATCAGATGCTAATGTTGAGTCAGGGAAAAAACAGGGACCATCGTGGGGGTGCCCACTTTCCATCCACCAGAGAGCGATGCTCTTTGCTCTGGTACCATCCTGCACTCCATCTCTTGCTCTCAGTGAAACACTCCCATCAGAGGCTCTATGCTTTTTCACATTTGAATTCCATTTACAACCTAGATCATCCACTCTCCTCCTCTACCACATCAGACATGCTCTGGAATTCCCTATCTTTAATAAGGAAATAAAAACCCCTCCTTTCTCCCCAAGTCCAGCTTCAGCTCTTCCCCCCATACCTTGGCTCTGTAGAGAGTGGTCCACAGTCCTGGCTTCATCCCTTACCCATTGCATCCACACCTCATTCTGCTCCTTCCCAGCTGGTCCACTGAGATTGCTCAGGTCAGCAAACCCCAGTTTGCCATTTCTGTTCTTTGTAACTGAATACCCCCAATTTAGTGGGCCCCCAATTTAGTGGCTGAGCACAACAATGTAATATTATGTCCCAGCTCCCTGGGTTCTCCTGTGAGATCTGTCCTAAAGTTGCTAGTTCAGTGCATCTGTTTGAACATGGAATTCTGACCAACAAGATCAATGGGTCTCAGAGTAAATCGCTTAAAACCCCTGCATTATGGTCTCTGCAAACTGATGAAAGTAACTATATGCACCAATCGACCCTGAAGAGTCTTTGGGCTCCAGGACTAGAACACATGTAAGAAGATTTTCAAAATAGTGAAGCTCCACGTCAACGTTGGTTCCTGTTTCCAACACTTTGGGAACCAAAAAAAAAAATAAAATACCATGGGCTCAGACTGAAGATTATACTCCTTCCAGTACAAAGAAATATTTGCAAAGCTTACACAATGCAGTCTATAATTAGAGTTTTGTAAGAATAGAGGGAAAAAACTGGGTATAAAAAAAGAATAGATGATTTTTTAAGAATTAAGAAATATAATTGAACTAACTCTTTGATCTTCAATGATAGGGAAATTATGTCTTTGTCAATATGTTATACATTAAATACAGGTTTAAAAAATGTAGTAGTTACACAGTTATAACATGTGCTGGTACTGATAGGCTGAAAGTAAAAGTTGCTCAGTCATGTCCGACTCTTTGCCACCCCATGTATGCCACCCCATACAGTCCATGGAATTCTCCAGGCCAGAATACGGGAGTAGGTAGCCTTTCCCTTCTCCAGGGGATTTTCCCAACCCAGGGATCGAACCCAGGTCTGCTGCATTGCTGGCAGATTCTTTACCAGCTGAGCCACAGATCAGATCAGATCAGTCGCTCAGTCGTGTCCGACTCTTTGCGACCCCATGAATCGCAGCACGCCAGGCCTCCCTGTCCATCACCAACTCCCGGAGTTCACCCAGACTCAGGTCCATCGAGTCAGTGATGCCATCCAGCCATCTCATCCTCTGTCGTCCCCTTCTCCTCCTGCCCCCAATCCCTCCCAGCATCAGAGTCTTTTCCAATGAGTCAACTCTTCACATGAGGTGGCCAAAGGACTGGAGTTTCAGCTTTAGCATCATTCCCTCCAAAGAAATCCCAGGGCTGATCTCCTTCAGAATGGACTGGTTGGATCTTCTTGCAGTCCAAGGGACTCTCAAGAGTCTTCTCCAACACCACAGTTCAAAAGCATCAATTCTTCGGCACTCAGCCTTCTTCACAGTCCAACTGTCACATCCATACATGACCACAGGAAAAACCAGAGCCTTGACTAGACAAACCTTTGTTGGCAAAGTAATGTCTCTGCTTTTGAATATGCTATCTAGGTTGGTCATAACTTTGCTTCCAAGGAGTAAGCGTCTTTTAATTTCATGGCTGCAGTCACCATCTGTAGTGATTTTGGAGCCACAAGGGAAGCCCAAAAATACTGCAGTGGGTAGCCTATCCCTTCTCCAGTGGATCTTCCTGACCCAGGAATCAAACTGGGGTCTCCTGCATTGTAGGTTTGGAGAAGGAAATGGCAACCCACTCCAGTGTTCTTGCCTGGAGAATCCCAGGGAGCCTGGTGGGCTTCCGTCCATGGGGTCGCACAGAGTCGGACACAACTGAAGCGACTTAGCAGCAGCAGCATTGTAGGTGGATTCTTTGCCAACTGAACTATCAGGGAAGCCCACTGATATGCTGTGCCTAAAATATTTTTAATATTTAAGTATTTAAAAATTAAGTCAGGAAATTGAAAAGATTATTTGGCAAAACCAATCGTTTCCCCCAATTAAATCTTTGTAAACAGATTGAGCACAACAGCTCCTTCAGAAAAAGTTCTTCTTTCAAATATGGGGATAAGAGCTTAAAAGAAGGATGCAACAAAGAGATGCAGAGCTTAAAATAGGATGCACAAAGGGATGCAGAGCTTAAGAGCACATGCGATGGCCCACACTCCAGGATGGTTTGACACGAGGGCAAATTATTCAATTTCTGCAGCCTGTGTCACTCCCAGTCTCATTCCTCTCCCACCCTGCAGAGATCCAATATCCTCAGTTTGGTTTTAAATACTCCCCTGCATGTATTTCTTTTAAAGCAAGAATGTAGATGATTGGCAGTAAAATATAATTGTTTTGTATTTTCTACACTTTAAATAAACAGGAGACTGCATGTTTCTGTGACTTACCATCTTGCCTAACATCACCTTTGCTATCTACCCATGTTAATACTTAGAGCTAGAGTTCATTTTCATAACAGTATACCTATAGATTATTGGACATTCTAAATTTTATTAAATATTATCAAATTGCCCAGAAAGTAGTAGTACCAGTTGATACCCCCAGCAGCAGCCTAGTCTCTTTTGCCTTACAATTCAGTAAAGTTTGCCCATCTGGCAGATGAGAAATAGTATACACTGCACTTGCAATGCATTTATTGCCTAAAAACTGGTAGTGTTGGGGGGGCAGGGGTGAGACTCTTGTATTAGGTTTTATTAGCCATTCCGACTCCTTTTTCTTGTCTTTCTTATTTACATCTGCTGCCTATTTTCTCTTGGGTTGTTTTGTCTTTCTTTTTTTTTGATTTTTAGGAATTTATTGCATATTTTTTTAATCTGTCAATTTGTGCAAATATTTTTCCAGTTTTTAGTTTGTCTTTTAACATTGCTGATGAAGCCTTTTGATGTCCTGAAATTTTAAATTCTAATTTACTTGAATTTATCTATTACAATTTGTGCTTTTTGTATTTGTTGTTCTTTTCCCACTCAGCCCCCTTCCCCCCAAAAAAATCACTCCTTGCTCTTATAAAATGTTGTCCCATATTTTTTCCAAATAGAATTCTGAAGGTATATCCCAATCTGGGGGGCTTCCCTGGTGGCTCAGATGGTAAAGAATTCACCTGTAACATGGGAGACCTAGGTTTGATCCTTGGGTTGTGAAGATCCCCTGGAGAAGGGAATGGCAACCCACTCTAGTATTCTTACCTGGAGAATCGCATGGGCAAGGGAGCCTGGCAGGCTACAGTCCATGGGGTCACAAAGAGTAGACACAACTGAGCGACTAAGCACATCCCAAACTGACAGGATGTGTATGCATGAGATGGTTTTTACTTTCTTCCACATCCATTAATGTATTCTGCCTTTCACAGACTCTTTAGAGTAGATATCATCAGAGTTGATGGATAAGGAAAATAAAAACTGGGAAATATATGTAATTGGTCCAAGGACACAGTTTGTCAGTGACCAAGAAATGGAAGTGAACATCTTCATCTAAATGACCTCCAGGCATGTCAAGTTCATCAGCATTTAAATCTGGAATCTTATCTTGACCCCTCCCTCCACCTCCTCGCTCTTCACACAAGGAAGAGCCCTACACCTAGCCAGGTGTGGCAGCCTCAAACCTAAGGGCTGGTTGAACATCGGGTTTTTTCCAAAAGCTGTGGACGTCCTCCCCAGCCCCACCAGAGATTAGAAAGCAATCATTCAGGGTGAGACCAGGCATTGATAGCTTCTGAAGCTCCCCAGACAATTTTAATATGTACCTATCAGGGCTGCAAACCACTGGAACAGTGCCCCACCCCACCCCCACCCCTATTTAGTGATGCTGGGGTATTTGGAGCTTTCCACTGGGAGTGATACTGTCATCTAGCAGCCAGAGGCTGATGATGCTGCTAAGTAGGAGAAAGTGTTAGCCACTCAGTCATGTCCGACTCTTTGCAACCACAGGGACTGCAGCCCATGAGGATCCTCTGTCCGTGGGATTTCTCAGGCAAGAATACTGGCGTGGGTAGCCATTCCCTTCTCCAGAGGATTTTCCTGACCCAGGGATCGAACCCGGTCTCTTGCGCGGCAGGCAGAATCTATACCATCTGAGCCACCTGGAAACCACATTGCATATAATTTCAAAGGGTTCACAGAAGCTGTGAAGCCCTCCTTGGACACTCCCAAGTAAGAGCCCCACCTTATCTCTGAACAGAAGATGTGAACTAGCAAACAGCTGGGATGGTCTGAAGCCCCTCCTGAAAAGTCCAGCTCTTAGCACTGCCCACTCCAGCCCACCTTGGTCCCAGAAGTTGCTCTGCATACCAGCAAGTGCTCCCAGGAACCTCAGAGCCTGCAGGTGCTGCTTCCCCGCCAGGCACACCTTTCCTCCTGGGTACGGGCTCAACTCTCCCCATCCAGACTCAGCTCCAGAATCACTCTCCTGAGCCACCTTTACTGACCACTCAGCCCCATCCCCACCTTTGCTCTCAGTAAGTCTCTTTCCCTGTGGTCCCTTAGCTCTCAGAGCACATACCTGCCAGAGCCCTTCCTGGACTTTATTATGTTGTGATATTTTTCTTTCATTTGTATGAGTCTCCCATCATATCTGGATCAGCAAGGGAATCCTTCATCTCTGAAACCTCCGTGTCTGGCACAAACAGGAGCTCAATAAATGTTGCTAGTGAGTTTTAGTCAGTTCAGTTCAATTCAGTCATTCAGTTGTGTCCAACTCTTTGCAACTCCATGGACTGCAGCATGCCAGGTCTCCCTGTCTGTCACCAACTCCTGGAGCTTGCTCAAACTCATGTCCATCAAGTCAGTGATGCCATCCAACCATCTCATCTTCTGTCCTCCCGTCTCCTCCTGCCTTCAGTCTTTCCCAGTATCAGGGTCTTTCCGATGAATCAGGTCTTTGCATCAGGTGGCCAAGATATTGGAGCTTCAGCTTCAGCATCAGTCCTTCCAATGAATATTTAGG
Source organism: Bubalus kerabau (assembly GCF_029407905.1). Lineage (NCBI taxonomy): Eukaryota > Metazoa > Chordata > Mammalia > Artiodactyla > Bovidae > Bubalus > Bubalus kerabau. The sequence continues at coordinate 24,316,373 of NC_073637.1, read as the reverse complement.
ACTGATTTCCTTGAGGATTGACTGATTGGATCTCCTTGCAGTCTAAGCAACTCTCAAGAATCTTCTCCAACACCACAGTTCAAAAGCATCAGTTCTTTGGCACTCAGCTTTCTTTATGGTCCAACTCTCACATCCATACGTAACTACTGGAAAAACCATAGCTTTGTCTAGATGGGCCTTTGTTGGCAAAGTAATGTCTCTGCTTTTTAATATACTGTCTAGGTTGGTCATAGCTTTTCTTCCAAGGAGCAAGCGTCTTTTAATTTTATGGCTGCAGTCGCCAACTGCAGTGATTTTGGAATTCAAGAAAATAAAGTCTCTCACTGTTTCCATTGTTTCCCCATCTATTTGCCATGAAGTGATGGGACCAGATGCCATGATCTTAGTTTTCTGAATGTTGAGTTTTAAGCCAGCTTTTCACTCTCCTCTTTCACCTTCATCAAGAAGCTGTTTAGTCCCTCTTCACTTTCTGCCATAAGGGTGGTATCATCTGCACATCTGAGGTTATTGACATTTCTCCCGGCAATCACGATTCCAGCTTGTGTTTCATCCAGGCCAGCATTTTGCATGATGTACTCTGCATGAAGTTAAATAAGCAGAGTGACAATATACAGCCTTAAAATACTCCTTTCCGAAAACGGAACCAGTTGCTGTTCCATGTCTGGTTCTCACTGTTGCTTCTTGACCTGCATACAGATTTCTCAGGAGGCAGGTAATGTGGTCTGGTATTCTCATCTCTTGAAGAATTTTCCAGTTTGTTGTGATCTGCACAGTCAAAGGCTTCTGCGTAGTCAGCGAAGCAGAAGTAGATATTTTTGTGGAATTCTCTTACTTTTTCTGTGATCCAAAGGATGTTGGCAATTGGATCTCTGGTTCCTCTGACTTTTCTAAATCCAACTTGAAAATCTGGAAGTTCTCAGTTCATATACTGTTGAAGCCTAGCTTGGAGACCTTTGAGCATTACTTTGCAATTCTGAGCATTAGTTTGAGCATTACTTTGCAATTTTGAGCATTACTTTGCTAGGATGTGAGATAAGTACAATTGTGTGATAGTTTGAACAGTCTTTGGCATTGCCTTTCTTTGGGATTGGAATGAAAACTGACCTTTTCCAGTCCTTTGGCCACTGCTGAGTTTTCCAAATTTGCTGGCATACTGAGTGCAGCACTTTCACACTATCATCTTTTAGGATTTGAAATAGCTCAGATGGAATTTCATCACCTCCACTAGCTTTGTTCATAGTGATGCTTCCTAAGGCCCACTTGACTTTGCACTCCAGGATGTCTGGCTGTAGTTGAGTGATCACACCATCGTGGTTATCTGGATCATGAAGATCTTTTTTGTATAGTTCTTCTGTGTATTCTTGCCACCTCTTCTTAATATCTTCTGCTTCTGTTAGGTCCATACCGATTCTGTCCTTTATCGAGCCCATCTTTGCATGAAATGTTCCCTTGGTATCTCTAAGGTTTCTGAAGAGATCTCTAGTCTTTCCCATTCTATTGTTTTCCTCTATTTCTTTGCATTGATTGCTGAGGAAGGCTTTCTTATCTCTCCTTGCTATTTTTTGGAACTCTGCATTCAGATGGATATATCTTTCCTTTTCTCCTTTGCCTTTTGCTTCTCCTCTTTTCTCAGCTATTTGTAAGGCCTCCTCAGATAACCATTTTGCCTTTTTGCATGCATTTCTTCTTCTTGGGGATGGTTTTGATCACTAGTTCCTGTACAATTTTATGAATCTCCATCCATAGTTCTTCAGGCACTCTATCTAATCCCTTGAATCTATTTGTCACTTCCACTGTATATTCATAAGGGATTTGATTTAGGTCATACCTGAATAATCTAGTGGTTTTCCCTACTTTCTTCAATTTGAACCTGAATTTTGTAATTAGGAGTTCATGATCCGAGCCACAGTCAGCTCCTGGTCTTGTTTTTGCTGACTGCATAGGCTTCTCCATCTTCAGCCGCAAAGAATATAATCAATCTGATTTAAGTATTGACCATCTGGTGATGTCCATGTGTAGAGTCGTCTCTTGTATTGTTGGAAGAAGGTGTTTGCTATGATGAGTGTGTTCTCTTGGCAAAACTCCATTAGCCTTTGCCCTGCTTCATTTTGTATTTCAAAGCCAAACTGGCCTGTTACTCCAGGTATCTCTTGACTTCCTACTTCTGCATTCCAATTCCCTATGATGAAAAGGACATCTTTTTTTGGTGTCAGTTCTTAAGGTCTTGTAGGTCTTCATAGAACCATTTAACTTCAGCTTCTTCAGGATTAGTAGTTTGGGCATAGACTTGGATTACTGTAATACTGAACGGTTTGCCTTGGAAATGAACAGAGATCATTCTTTCGTTTTTGAGATTGAGCCCAAGTACTGCATTTCTGAGTCTTTTGTTGACTGAGGGCTACTCCATTTCTTCTAAGGGATTCTTGCCCACAATAATAGATATAATGGTCATCTGAATTAAATTCACCCATTCCAGTTCATTTTAGTTCACTGATTACTAAAATATCAGTGTTCATTCTTGCCATCTCCTATTTGACCACTTCCAATTTATCTTGATTCATGGTGAATTTTAAAGAACAATAAAGTTAGTGTTCTTTTCACTCCATCGTATATTGTTTTCAATTTATGCTTTGATGACTTTGCATCTTTCCCTTGCTTGGATAGCATCATCACTGACTCAATGGACATGAATTTGGGCAAACTCCTGTAGATAGCAAGAGACAGTTCAGTTCAGTTGCTCAGTCATGTCCAATTCTTTGCGACCCCATGGACTGCAGGACGCCAGGCTTCCCTGTCCATCACCAACTCCCAGAGCTTACTCAAACTCATGTCCATTGAGTCAGTGATGCCATCCAACCATCTCATCCTCTCTTGTCCCTGTTTCCTCCTGCCTTCAATCTTTCCCAGCATCAAGGTCTTTTCAAATGAGTCAGTTCTTCATATCAGGTGGCCAATGTATTGGAGTTTCAGCTTCAGCATCAGTCCTTCCAGTGAATATTCAGGACTGATTTCCTTTAGGATGGACTGGTTGGATCTCCTTGCAGTCCAAGGGACTCTCAAGAGTCTTCTCCAACACCACAGTTCAAAAGCATCAATTCTTCGGCACTCAGCTTTCTTTTAGTCCAACTCTCACATCCATACATGACCACTGGAAAAAACCATAGCATTGACTAGATGGACCTTTGTTGGCAAAGTAATGTCTCTGCTTTTTAATATGCTGTCTAGGTTGGTCATAATTTTTCTTCCAAGGATTCTTGGAAGAACAGAATGAGAATAGAATGTGAAGGACTAGAGATCTCTTCAGAAACATTAGAGATACCAAGGGAACATTTCATACAAAGATGGGCACAATAAAGTACAGAAATGATATGGACCTAACAGAAGCAAAAGATATTAAGAAGAGGTGGCAATTATACACAGAAGAACTATACAAAAAAGATCTTCATGACCCAGATAACCACGAAGGTGTGATCACTCACCTACAGCCAGACATCCTGGAGTGCAAAGTCAAGCGGGCCTTAGGAAGCATCACTACCAACAAGTCTAGTGGAGGTGATGAAATTCCATCTGAGCTATTTCAGATCCTAAAAGATGATGCTGTGAAAGTGCTGCACTCAATATGCCAGCAAATTTGGAAAACTCAGCAGTGATCAAAGGACTGGAAAAGGTCAGTTTTCATTCCAATCCCAAAGAAAGGCAATGCCAAAGACTGTTCAAACTATCACACAATTGTACTTATCTCACACCCTAGCAAAGTAATGCTCAAAATTCTCCAAGCCAGTCTTCAACAGTGCATTAACCGTGAACTTCCACATGTTCAAGCTGGATTTAGAAAAAGCAGAGGAATCAGAGATCAAATTGCCAACATCTGAGGGATCACTGAAAAAGCAAGAGAATTCCAGAAAAAAATCTACTTCTGCCTTTGACACAACAAACTGTAGGAAATTCTTCAAGAGATGGGAATACCAGACCACCTTACCTCATTCCTGAGAAATCTGTATGCAGGTCAAGAAGCAACAGTTAGAACTGGACATGGAACAACAGACTGGTTCCTAATAAGAAAAGCAGTACGTCAAGGCTGTATATTGTCACCCTGCTTATTTAACTTATGTGCAGAGTAAATCAGGTGAAATGCCAGGCTGCATGAAGCACAAGCTGGAATCAAGATTGCCAGGAGAGATATTAATAACCTCAGATATGCAGAGTACACCACCTTCATGGCAGAAAGTAAAGAGGAACTACAGAGCCTCTTGATGAAAGTGAAAGAGGAGACTGAAAAAGTTGGCTTAAAGCTCAACATTCAGAAAACGAAGATCATGGCATCTGGTCCAATCACTTCATGGCAAATAGATGGGGAAATAATGGAAACAGTGGTAGACTTTATTGTTTTGGGCTCCAGAATCACTGCAGATGGTGACTGCAGCTATGAAATTAAAAGACCTTTGCTCCTTGGAGGAAAAGTGAGAGACAAGGAGGTCTCAGAGAGTCAGACATAACTTAGCGACTGAAAAACACAGAAATCATTCCCTTATAATTAGAGTTGACTTATTTCTTAATCAAGGTGACAAGTGTCTGAGTATTCATGATATTATTCTTTATACATATTTTTATATTCTGGAAACATTTTCTACTTATAAGTAAAATCTATTAAAGGAACGATCACAATAAACAAGTCAATACCTAGGTGTCACCTAGGTTCTATGGAATCACACCCCCAGATCCACAGTCCTGAGATCTTGTTTCTTGAGACCCAGTTCTAATTTCCCCTAGAGTCTTCTTCTGATTGCAAATCCATCCTCAGCTGATGGCAGGATATGAGAATTTAGAAGCATTTTTCCAAGTTTGAGTGTCCAAGTGAAGAAAACTCATCAAGAACAGAAGAAACAGAACTTGAATGAAGATTAAAAAAGAAAGATTTTTGGCTCTAGTAATTTTACACAGAGATTTTAACACCTGTATGGACATTATGAACTATAGTATTCTGTTTATTTTAATGTGGGGAACACCTCATGAACACTGGATCACCAGTTTCCAGGTAAAAATCACATCCTCATCTAGACAAATGTTGAGAATCTTGTTTCATAATCCTAGCGCATGCTCATTACAGAAAAGGACTTTTACAAAGAAATCACTTTGAATTATTCCACGGCAGTGTTGTTTTATATCTCCTACCCTTTGACCATTAGAAAAACTTACTTCTCTGCTCTTTAAAACAAACAAACAAAAGTGTTATTTGCTTTTAAAGTATCACCTCTTTTTCACTTTGATTTACTGCCTTTTGGCGACCAGCCCACTGGTTCTCGGCCAACTCATCAGACTCTTCTGGGCTGCTCTGCAAGGGAGGGACCCCAGATCGCGGCTCAGGAAGCCTGCTCAGGGCCAGGGTTCCTCCAACGTGCCCTCTACGTGTCAGCTGCCATCTGCTCAGCTTTCTTTCCTTGGACAGGGCAGGTCCTCTGGGATGCTCGCTCCCTTTCCCCTCCGGCTGAGGCTCTGCCTACAGCCCCCGAGAAACAGGGTGGAAAGAAAAAAAGGTCCTTCTCAGGGACCAGCTTAGAGGAAATAGCCTCTGTGTATTTGAAAGTGATGACAGGGGTCGACCCCAGGAAAACAACAACTAACAAAAACAGCCTCTTCTCTTCCAAGGATCCTGCCTCCTCAATCCTGGAATCACTGTCCTGCAGTCTATGTGAGCTCAGGCTGAGTCTGTTACTCCAGACAACCAAGATCACAAAGGACAGAGGTCAGCAGATCTTATAAATAAACTTTTTGGATCATACATCAAGAGCGCATTTGGCCAGAGTTTGAGGACTGGTGTTATCTGGTTTGAGATCAGCTTTGCTACTGACCAGCGCTATCTTGAATGAGTTACAAAATCTCAGGGAGTATTCCTTTCTTCTCCTGGAAAATGAATAAAAATAAAACCTCTCCTACCTACTTCCTGGAGACTCACCTTTGCTTCATGTAAGGAGAAATTTTGCCTGCATTTTCAGGGTATGGACTTAAGATAATCCAATTCTCTTTGTTACATGAGGAGAATGTTTAAGAGTGACAGTTTTTCTTGGCATCGAGACAAGCTCTTGGACAGGAAACTGCTCTAGGTGGATATTTTCCCACATTAGCACTATAAGAAGAACCAACTGTATGGAATATTAGGAAGGAATATTTCTCTCCCTTTCAAGGCTATTTTTCAGACTATTCCCCAATAGTCTGAAAAATAGAAAAAAAAACATTTATTTCTAAAATGAAGCTATTCTTTTAAAGACTATAACAAGAGAAAAAATTCAAGTTGGTTTGGGATATCTGTCCAATTTCACATAAAATCTATTAAAGATCCCTACAGGACAATACACCCTAATGTTCACTGCCACACTATTTACAATAGTCAAGACATGAAAGCAAACTAAATGTCCACTGACAGGGGAATGGATAAAGAAGGTGTGGTATCTATGTGTGTGTGTATGTATATATATATATATATATATATGTATACATATATACATACACACAATATAATATTACTCAGCCATAAAAAAGAATGAAATAATGTTATTTGCAACAAAATGGATGGGCTAGAGATGTTTATACCAAGTGAAGTAAGTCAAAGAGAAAAAGACAAAAGCCATATGATACCACTTATATGTGGAATCTTTTTTTTTTTTTAAGATACTATTGAACTTATTTACAAAACAGAAATAGACCCACAGACTAGGAAACAACTTATGGTTACCAAAGGGGAAAGGGAAAGGAGGGATAAATTAAGAATTTAGGACTAACATATATACACACTGCTGCTGCTACTGCTGCTGCTAAGTCACTTCAGTCGTGTCCGACTCTGTGTGACCCCATAGACGGCAGGCTTCCCCGTCCCTGGGATTCTCCAGACAAGAACACTGGAGTGGGTTGCCATTTCCTTCTCCAATGCATGAAAGTGAAAAATGAAAGTGAAGTCGCTCAGTCGTGTCCAACCCTCAGCGACCCCATGGACTGCAGCACACCAGGCTCCTTCATCCATGGCATTTTCCAGGCAAGAGTCCTAGAGTGGGTTGCCATTGCCTTCTCCTACTGTATGTCAAATCGAGGACTAACAGTCCTCGAACTAACAACACATGAAACTATACTCACTATTTTGTAATAACCTATAAGGGAAAAGAATCTGTAAAAGTGTATCTGTATATTACATATATATGTATGTATACAGGCTTCCCAGGTGGTGCTGGTGGTAAAGAACATGCCTGCCAATGCAGGAGACATAAGTGCAGGTTCAATCCCTGGGTCAGGAAGATCCCCTAGAGTAGGAAATGGCAACCCACTCCAGTATTCTTGCCTAAAAAATTCCAGGGACAGAGGAAACTTGTGGGTTACAGTCCATGGGGTCACAGAGTCAGACACAACTGAGCAACTGAACACACATATATGTGTATATTATATATATGTGTGTGCTGTGTTGTGTTTAGTCACTCAATCATGTCCAACTCTTTGCAACCCCATGGACAGTAGCCCTCCAGGCTCCTCTGTCCATGGGGATTCTCCAGGCAAGCATACTGGAGTGGGTTGCCATACCCTCCTCCAGGGGATCTTCCCAACCCAGGAAATCGAACCCAGATCTCTCTCATTGCAGGCAGATTCTTTACTGTCTGATCCACCAGGGAAGCCCATAAATACTGGAATGGGTAGCCTATCTCTTCTCCAGGGGATCTTCCTGACCCAGGAATCAATCCTGCACTGCAAGTGGGTTCTTTACCAGCTGAGCTACCAGGGAAGCATGTGCATATCTATATAATTTTTATATATAATAAAAATATATAAAATATATGTACTTATATATAAATAATATAATATATATAAAGGTATATATATAAATAACTGAATCACTTTGTTGTACACCTGAGACTAACACAGCATTGTAAATCAACTATACTTCAATTTATAAAAAAGATCCATAGAGTACAAAATCTCATGCACACATGCATACACTCACAAAAATATGTGTATGTGGAAGTACACATATTGGAATAGAGACAGGTGAGTTTCCCTCTCCTGTGTAACAGCTGGAATGCCTTATCATTCCACGCTGTGGATGCTCCACCTCTTTACTTTGTTGATAAACCGACGGGTCGCCACAAAAGAACACATGGTGTACAATTCAACTTTGATCAATAAAGCATCAGTACACTTTGCAGATACAAAGGGGCCATTTACGTCTCAGGTTCTGAGGTCAGTTACTCTCTTCCGTTAAACAACTTCCTGTTTTCTTCTATAGGATGGTTTACAACGCTAAACTCGCTGCACTATTTTTGTTCTTACGCTTTTTTCCCAACAAGCAAAACCATTGCACCTGAACAAGAAACTGATTTTTTTTTTTTTTTTGAATCTGGTTTTCTCACAGAATCAGTGACAGAGGAGGATTAATTGTTTGTTTTCAATCCTGGCTTTTTCTCCTCCTAGATCTATTTTTGAAACACACTTTATTTTGGGATGTCCTGACTGGGATGATACTAAATTGGAAAGCCTGGTGCAAATTTTATTGACCTCCATTTCCTACTATAAAGGATGTTCCCCACCAATGTGTCATCCACAGGGCAGACAAAGGTTAGAGAGAAGGGAAGCCATTCCAGATGGTGTGCTCAAGAAGACCAGGGCCAGACTCTTCTTGTTTTCTTGGATTGTTTTTAAATCAACCGTCAAGAAAGAGGAAACAACATTTGGGCATCCTCCTCATTCCAGGCTGAGCTCAACCCAGTGTTAATTGCAATACTCATGGCAAACACAATGTCTAAGAATTGGTCCTTATTACCTGTTGCTTGGCTACCATAAAACAAATGAATGGAGTGATGGGTATAGGGATAGATGGATGAACAGGTACATGAGTAGAGGAATAAATGAATGAATTAATATTACTGATGGATTTTTATTTAAACAATGCAGAAAGACTCAAAAAATCAGCTACCACTTAGAAAACTATATGAATTAGAGAGAATGTCCTCTCCTTTGCTTTTCAGAAAAAAAGTTAACAGTTTGGCTCATATTTTTATCATATTCTTTTGTCATATTATATTGTATTATTGGGCTTCCCTGGTGCTTCAAACAGTAAAGAATCTGCCTTCAGTGGAGGAGATCCAGTCAGGAAGATCCCCTGGAGAAGGGGATGGCAACCCACTCCAGTATTCTTGCCTGGAGAATTCCATGGACAGAGGAGCCTGGTGGGCTAGAGTCCATGGGGCCGCAAAGGTTAGACATGACTGAGTGACTAACACACATTGCATTATTATCTATTTATCTATTTTATTTATCAATCATCTATATTATTAACATTTCAATTAAATTTAACTTTCCTCAAATTATAATCATATTTCCCATAGTGATCTAGATCTCTTTTTTTCTCCTTATTTATCAAGGGCTGTTCATATCAACATAGAGATCAACTCTGTTCTTTTTTAATGACCACGTGGCATTCTAATATATAGACATGCCATATGTAGTTCAGTCAGATTCCAACTGAAAATTAAATTATTTTCATTTTTATGCCATTTCCAACAATACCACAGTGTACTTCTTTGTACATATGTGTCCGACCATCTGCATTTTTTAATTTTTAATATCTTTTGCTATCTTCTCTAATTGGTTTGTCATTTTTTCTTTATAGAAACTGCACAGCAGGAATTTTAACATGTTGCCATTTATATGTGTGGCAAATATCTTCTCTCAATCTGTTGCTTGCCTTTTGAGCTTGTTTTTGGCATCTTTCACTGTTTAATGCCTTAAAACTTGTTTGGAGTCAAATTGATTTTTTCTTTTATTGCTTTTTCTTTTCCAGACAGTCAAAAGAAATGTTCTCCCAGCCCTGAGGTATTAATATATGTATCTATATTTTTGGATGGACATATTTAATACTGACTACATTTCCATGGGCTTCAGCACATTTTAGAATTAGGTTCTTGGTATATGACTAGTTCTAGCCAATAGGAAGTGGGCAGAAGCGACTCATTTCTTTGTCATTGTGATCCCTGACCATGGGCACCCCTGTTTGACCCTCCAGCTCTCTCTTCTCCTTCAGTAGCGTAGCTGAAAACCACATATTTCAAATTGCTTAGAAGATGGAGCAGCCTCAACCTCAGTAGCTGAGGTTGCCCTCAGGGGGCAACACCCTTCAGGGGTGCCCTGAAGAATTCCAAACTCAGACTCTGCACAATCAAGATGCTCTCCTATATTAACAGTAGAGCATTAGGCTACTGTAACCCTAAGATATTTTTGCTACGAAATACAGTTACCTTAACGTAACAACACAGTATAAATTTTTCGTCTACATTTAGAGGCTCAATTCATACTACACCATTTTTTTTTGGTGGGGGGGCAGGTACTACACCAGGTCTTAATTGTGGCATGTGGGATATTTAGCTGCAGTGTGCAGCATCTAGTTCCCTGACCTGGGATCGAACTGGGCCCCCTCCACTGAGAGTGCAGAGTCATAACCACTGGACCACCAGGGTAGTCCCTAAAACATTTATAAGTGTGCAGTGTGGGAGTGACTTTATTTTCTTCAAAATGCTTTCATTATCATAGTATTAAACCCACCTGTACAAACGTGTCTGTTCCTGCTTTAGCTGGAATGTGATATATTTATCTGCTTTTGTATGATTGCCTAACTCTTTTCATTTAAGTAATTACAAGTGTATTTTAATATCTTAGCAAGTTCCTCCTCACAATTCTTCTTTTTCAAATTTATTCTTCCACATAAATTTTAGAATCAATTTATTTCCCAGAATAATTCCTCAGATTATTATAGATTTGTTATAATTTTACATTGATTTGAGGAGAAACAGCATCTGTATGCTCTTAGAAATTATGATATGTCTACTTATTTTAGTCCTATTTTATTTCTTTAATAAAAATATAAAATTCTTTTATTAAATACTTCTCAGGTGTTTTACAGACTAATTTTGAAAGTATCTTGAATATGATTTTTCTCATTTCAGTTTCTAATTGTTCAACACAAATAAAAAGGAAAATAATATTTATTCTGTATTTTATCTTACATATCGCCAACTTATTCTCTCAATAGTTTAACAATTTCTGTTGAATTTATCGGATCCTTAATAATATTGCCATACCATCTACAGAAAGAAAGAAAGAAATCAGAATGCTTTGCTCTGTTTCAGAATAGTTCTTCTTCCCCTTTCCTTGCTGGAAGCATGAGAGGATTTTTCTCTGGTACCGTAGGAATCAAGCTCCTAAAGGTAAATCTCACAGAATTGTGGGTCTCCTTGAAGTTTTTGACCCTCAGAATGATCACCTAGAGCCTCTTGCAATTTGTCAATTACATATCAGCACTTCTCTCCCCATCACTGAAGTCTCTGCTCCAAGAAGCCAGAACACGCTGTATTCATATGTCTGTCTCTCCAGTCTGGGGCACAGTGGTTTTTTCTGTATTCTTCTCTTCATTCCTAAAGAATATTTTCCCTGGAGGTAGGATTCTGGGTTAGGAGTTCTTTTCTCTCAGCTCTTGGGAATGCTGATACTCCTTTTTGGCCTCCATTATTTCTCATGAGGAACCCATTTGGCTTGCTTTTTCCCCTATAGGTAGTACAGTTTTCTCTCTGCCTGCTTTCAAGTTTTCTTTCTTTAATTTTCAGAAGGTTGACTACGATCCGTCTTGGCACAAAAATGTTTCACTTTATCCTATTTGCGGATTTCTCAGCCCCTCTAATTGTAGGTTTATGTCCCTTGCCAAATTTGGGGGCTTTTCAGCTATTATTTCACTGTTTCAACCCCACCTGGTTTCTCCTCTCGCTTTGGGACTTAGATGACATGAATATTAGATTTTTATAACAGATCCACATGCCACTGAAGCACTATTCATTTTTCAGCATTTTGTTATTAAGATGAAATAATTTCTATCAGTCCCTCTTCAGATTTATATATTCCTTCACCTGTATTCCCCATTCTGCTGTTGAGCCCATCCATTCAGTTGGATTTTGGTTTATTTGGTTGGTTGGTCATTTTTCTCGTTGTTTGGTTATTATGTTTCTCAGTTTCAAAATTCACATTTGGTTCTCTTTTATATTTTCTCTTTCTTTTCTGAGACTTCATATTTCTTTGCTGAAACTTTCTCCTTTTTTCCCCACTTATTTCAAGTATCTTTGTAATTGCTTACTGAAATGTATTATATTATGGCTACTTTAGAAATTTTGTTAGATAAATCTAATATGTGTAACATCTCATCTTTGGCTTTCCTTGGCAGCCTTTTTTTAATTCTAGTTGAGATTTTCCTGATCCTTGCAATAATGAGCAATAGTCAGTTGAACTTTGGACATATGGGGTATTATTTTATAGAATGTATCTTATTTAAATCTTATGCTTTGGAAGATCTCTTCTGAAACCATTCTGGTGGAGGAAGGAAAGTACTACTCATTAATACAGGGTTTTCTATTTGTCTTCTTTTGATGCTGGGGGAAGGCTCTTCATGACTGCTCCCACCATGGTCTGCATTCGCATGTGGAGAGCAGCCTCTTGAAACTTAGCAGCAGTGAGAGCCCTGACTCTCTGTAACTTCCTCTGACACTAGTCCAACAGCAGAGGAGGTGTGAGTCCAGTCACTCCATGCTGTCTCCACTGACATTACAGGGGGATGTCTAATTACATGTAGACATTCCAACTCCCCACTCAGCCCTCATTAAAGCCCCACTTGTGGGTGAGGGCACCTTGTTATAGCAGGGCAAGGATGGAAGTCCAGGCTTTTGCTGTCAAGGCAATGGAGGTGATGGGGGGCTGCAGGGGGACAGATAAGACCACAGTTTTTTCTGGGGTGTTTGGCTGCAGTAGAGCAGATATTCGCTAAAAGTTTTCTTGTTAGGGTTCCTTTTTCTTGGTCCTTTGTGTAGAGATGGCAGACTTTTCTTGAGGATTTTTTAGTCTGGGTCCATTTGTATTTCCAGGTTGCCAGTCTCCTTAATGCCTGATCTAGGATACATGAGAAAAAAATAAAGCCCAGGTCCCAAGGTCCCTAGCCAGTCTAGTTTCTGTTTTTCATCTTTCAGAGTCTTCTAACATTAATGTTATGTAAAACATTCGGTGCTTTTAGTTAGCAAGAGGAACAGGGAAGAGACTGTCAACGCCATCTTCCTGTAGACAGAAGTCAAGATGGATTGTCTTCACCAATTCCAAAATGCACTTACCCATACAGTTGGCTCTCTCATTACCTGATACAAAGTTTTATTCCATAACTATAAACAATATTAGCCCACATCTTCAATAGAATATCATCTTGAACAAATATCATCTTTCCTCTCTTTTCATGCACTTTACTTTCAGTAAGAGATGTTTGAGAATGTATAAAAGTATATGTAACACAAGTGCTCACTGTGGCTTTGACTTTTTTGTAGTTTAACCAAATAATTTAAATATCTATCAATAAAGGACATGGATTTTTACTTTCACACAGGGAAATAGTACATAGGCCCTTTAAAAATGAGATACAAATTTATGTGTAAAAAAGTTTAAGATAGGGACTTCATTCGTGGTCCAGTGGCTAAGACTCCACACTCCCAATGCAGGGGGTCCAGGTTCAATCCCTGGTCAGGGAACTAGATCACACAAGCCACGACTGAAAACCCTGCAAGCCACAAGGACCCAGCACAGCCAAATAAATAAGTAAATATTGTTTTAAAGTTTAAGATATATTGTGATAAGACTAAAACAATTAGAAAATATTTCAAGCTTTCCTGTTTTTAATTTTTACAAGAACTTTAAAAATAAATAAGTGATGATCAAAACAAAGAAATAAGAAATGTTTTAGTTTGTTAATAGCTATGTTCCAAAAGCAACTTCTATGGTTTCTCTCATCGGAAGTTAACAACATACATAATCAGGGCAGGAATTACCCCTGGGTTACCTTCCAGTCCAACATGATTTCTAGATACCACATAACTTTCTATCTACATTTCTTGGCTTTTATTCTCCTTTAAAACCATCTGTCTGCAAAGCAGCCTGTGATGTAAGATAAACAAGTGTGACACTATGCAGAGAATCAAAACTTACAAACATTTGCTCCCTAATTCCTCAGAGTCCGTTTTCAACAAACAGGTGTTTCTCCTTTCCTATGTACCCTACGTACACATCAGATAAATAGCCTTGGCGTATTTAATCCCAAGGAGGTCCATGACATATGACTTTTCTACTTCAAAGGACTCTAATAATAGAACATGCATAGAAATATAGCTCTCTGAGCAGAGTAAACAAACACTGCTCTCTCCGGAGAGGGATCAGATGGATCCGCTTCGGTCAGGTCTCTCCCAGAATTCCATTGTTGTCTCTCTTTAAGGAAAACCACTGAATCTGGGATTGGGAGCTTTGCTCAAAACGTGTTTCCTTTCAAAACACAGGGAAACAGGATTTTTGGCCACAGGAGGTCAAGGTCAGCAATCTAACAGAATTGGTTCTTTTGAACTTCCTTTCTAAGAAACACATTATCTGATGAAAGCTGTTACATTGCAAATCTGTCCACATCCTAGTGATGATCAATTCTGTTCACCACACAAGGAATGATTTCAAGACACCTGTGCCATCTACAGATAAGATTAATGATTCACAATGGAAGGTTCCAGATAATGTGTACAGTTCTGGGAAGACAAAAACAGTGTTTTATCACTTTTATGTACCCCACAATGGATTGTATAACAGAGCCTTCCACATGATAAGTAATCAATAATTATTTATTTAATGAATAGTTGGGGTTTTTTAAATATTTTTTATGTGGACCATTTTTAAAGTCTTTATTGAATTTGTTACAATACTGAGTCTGTTTTATGTTTTGGGTTGGGTTTTTTTTTGCCCCAAGGCATGTGGGATCTTAGTTCCCTGACCAGGTATCGAACTCCTATTCCCTGCATTGGGTGGCAAAGTCTTAACCACTGGAGAGCCAGGGAAGTCCCAGAAGAGTTATATTTTTAACAACAAAAGAAAAGAAACTTATGAAAATTAAGAATGCACAAAAATGCAAACTAAATACTCAAACGTCTCCTCCCATATGGCACTGCTTTCAGTGACCCAAACTTATATAGAATGATTTGCAAATATGCATATTGTTACCAGATAAAACAGAAATGCATTTTTATCAAGATGGTTTGAGTACCACTGTCTTAGATGTGGATAGTACTTTTTGAGAATTTAAGAAAATTTTCAATAAATTATCTCAAGTTAGCACAACAGAGATTTCAATGTTGTTATTATAAAGATGGAGAAATTCAGATGAAACTGACCTACAGACACCCAACAAGTGAGCCCCAGAGCTTGGCTGTTATCTAACCTTTACTCCTGTAGACGGGACTTGCTTTTGTTTTGAAAAGAAAACACTCCAGAAATTCTTATCACAGTAAGATGGGCTTAGGCTGCCTTGTCCCCCCTAATTACTTTAAGCCGTGGTCTGACCCCTTTCTCCCTGATATCAAAGGGCCACTGATCTTCTGATGAATTTTAAGTAAGAAATATTAAAGAAGAAAGCACAGCAAGGCGGGAGGGAGATGTTTGTCACATTGGCAGGTTTTCCTCCCTCCAAGGATCCCTTTCTTGGTTGACATTATCCACTTCCTGCCCAGAAGGAGAGTGTTCAAGGAAAAAGTCTATTATACATTTCCTTCTGTTTTAAACAGACTTACAGAAACCCTTAAAATGTTCTCATTCTACACCAGAGAGTGAGAATTCGTAGATATGGTGGCAATTCTAAATTAGAAAATAAGAATCATTAGAAAACAGACTGGTGGCTCGTTTACACAAAATATTACAATATTGTTATTCAACATTTAGTCTTGCTTAAATTATTAAATTGGTCCATTTTCATTTAATATGAGGAAGCTTCTAGTTTCTCTTTTTAAAAACTCATTTCACTAAGAATCAATGTGGGAGCTGTCCATCTTTTTTAAAAACGTGATGACATCTACCATCAACTTACATTTGTAGATTAATGAGAAGTAACAACTGACTGCTATGTGTTAACTACATTTTCCTTTTAATGCTAGAAATGACCAAAATCTGGTTCAAAGAAAAACCAGATTTTGCCGTATATGTTACTAAGAGACTAGTTAGCAATGATTTCTAGAAAGGTCCCAAAATGTCTACCCAGTGAAGATACCATACATACATGCTCAGTCGCTCAGTCGTGTCCAACTCTTTTCAACCCCATGGACTGTAGCCCACCAGGCTTCTCTGTCCATAGGGTTTCCCAGGCAAGAATAATGGAGTGGGTTGCCATTTCCTCCTCCAAGGGATCTTCCCCACCCAGGGATCGAACCCTCATCTCCTGCATCTTCTGCATTACCGGGGGGCAAGAGGAGGTGGTGGCTTACCAATAAGCCACCTGGGAAGTCTAGTGAAAATATCAACTGGGCCCAAATGCTAAAATCAGGTAGCATCATGTTACAGTGAAGGAGATGTCTGTGAGGTGGGTGACCCAAGCTTGCCAACGCACTGGTCATACGAACCCCACTCTACAATGCTGGAAAGTAAAACATCCCTGGGACTTCATGCTTCCATGGCTGCCTTCAGTCCTGGCCCAATATATGAGGCAATCCAGAGCCAGACCCAGCAGGTAGCCTCACAGGAAATTCTACTCTCCGTAAAGGCTCTCATTTCCTCTCCTGCCCCACATTTACAATCCCACAGGCAGCAGGAGGAGTGTGAGTCCCCAGGAAACACAGACCTGGCTGCAATGTCCTGCTTCTCTGGATAACATGTACCCTTTGTTGTTGTTGTTGTTCAGCTGCTCGGTTGTGTCTGACTCTTTGTGACCCCACAGACTGCAGCACACCAGGCTTCAGTGTCCTTCACCATCTCCCAGAGTTTGCTCTTATTCATGTTCATTGAGTTGTTGATGCCATCCAACCAACTCATCCTCCGTCACCCCCTTCTCCTCTTGCCCTCAATCCTTCCCAGGATCAGGGTCTTTTCCAGTGATTCAGCTCTTTGAGTCAGGTGGCCAAAGTGTTGGAGCTCCAGCTTCAGCCATCTGTTCAGCTACTTCTCTGGATAACATGTAACCTTTGTTAGCAGCCATAAAATGGCTTTCCTAGGAGAGTGTCTGTCATGGGGATCACTCAATAAAGGCGAGTTCCACTGAGTAAACAGGATTCCAGTGGGCAGCATTCTCAGCTTTTTATTAGGATTTCTGATAATCTTATATTTGGAAATTTTGTCTTAACAAGACAGTTTGCTTTGAGAAACACCTGTGTTCTCTTAGAAGATGATCTTTAAGTCAAAAGGAAAGTGACGGCTTAAATTCTAGAATTTTACAATTTTAAGGGACTAAAAGCAAAGAAGAACTAAAGAGCCTCTTGATGAGGGTGAAGGAGTTTAAGACTAAATATTTTTAAAACTAAGATCATGGCAAATAGAAGGGGGAAAGGTGGAAGTAGTGACAGATTTCCTTTTCTTGGGCTCCAAAATCACCGTGGATGGTGACTGTAGCCATAAAGTCAGAAGACGATTGCTTCTTGGCAGGAAAGCACTGACAAACCTAGACAGTGTGTTGAAAAGCAGAGACATCACTCTGCCAACAAAGGTCCATATAGTCAAGGCTATGGTCTTCCCAGTGGTCATGTACGGTTGTGAGAGTTGGATTGTAAAGAAGGTAGAATGCCAAAAAATTGATGATATCTTCGAACTGTGGTCCTGGAGAAGATTCCTGAAAGTCCCCTGGAAAACAAGGAGATCAAACCAGTCAATCTTAAGGGAGATCAACCCTGAATATTCACTGGAAGGGCTGATGCTAAAGCTGAAGCTCCAGTATTTTGGTCATCTGATATGAACAGACGACTCATTGGAAAAGTCCCTGATGCTGGAAAAGATTGAGAGCAGAAGGATTAGAGGGTGTCAGAGGATGAAATGGCTGGATGGCATCACCGATGCAATGAACACGAACTTGGGCAAACTCAGGGAGATGGTGAGGGACAGGGAGGCCTAGCATGCTGCAGCCTGTGGAGTTTTGTAAGGAGTCAGACACAACTGGTCGACTGAGCAACAAGGGACTAAAAAATGCATGCTTGTCCAGTAGTTTAGCGTGTCCAACTCTTTGCAATCCCATAGACTGCAGTCTACCAGGCTCCTCTGTCCATGAGATTTCCCAGGCAAGAATACTGGAATGGGTCTCCATTTCTTTCTGGAAGATCTAGGGGATCTTCCTGACCCAGGGATCAAACCCAAGTCTCCTGCATTAGCAGGAGTAAAGTACAGAGAGACTTTCAGAGAGTGCAGAAGGAGTCCAGTAGCTCCTAAAAGTAATCATAAATCACCGCCTAGCTCATCAAGAGTCACCCTGGGGGGAAAGGCGGTAGAGGGGGGCACTGGTAAAAATTTTAGGTTCCTTGCCGGCCACCAGGAGAAGCTGAGTGTGGGTGTCCACACTCAGACACCCACAGTCCAGACGTGTGAGAAAGGAAGCCCCCAGTACGGCTCCAGCATCAGCCACTTCCTACGGCCCTGCACAGGAGACCCAGAGCTGGACCTGCCGAGCTGGGCTCAGTCTGCTCCCAGAACTGTAAAAAGATACTAGTAATGACAGTAACAGTAATATTAATGAAGGATTGTTATTCACCAGTAGTACAAATGCATGCACACGTGTGCACACACATACATGTGCACATACCCCTACACATACATGTACCCGATTTAGGAGCTTGGGATTTGAGGTGGAAAGAACAGGAGGAGGGTACATCTCCAGCATCTGTATATTTTCATCATTGCCCATCAGTTACACTCCAGTAAAATTAAAAAACAAACAAACAAAAAAGTTGTATTTTCTTTAGCAAGCTCATCAGGTATTGTGACTAAGCAGCCAAGTCTAGAAACAACTAAGAATCTCCTAATCTCTTGCTCTCAAAACAAGATTACCAGATTTCTCTCTTTTTATCTCACTGCCTTTCAATGACTGCGTCTAGTTAGACACAGCAGACGCAAAGCCCAGTGTGGTTCTAAGGACCCAGATGCGAAATGTCTGAGGGTTGAGTGAAGCTCAAAGGTCTGCTGATTGACACTCTTACCCCAGCTGCCCTCCCCAGGCAGGGCTCAGGAGAGGCCACTTCTCATGAGTGAGCTGAAGCTTCAGAACCAGAAAAGCTGAACAAGAAACTTGTTGGAAATTTTCTCCTAGGTTCTCACTGTTTATAAAACTTGGCAAGCAGCAGCAGCTTTTAGTATGTTTTTCATTCAAGTACTCTTCTATGAGCTTGCCAGGTGGCGCTAGTGGTAAAGAACCCACCTGCCAATGCAGGAGACATAAGAGACTCAGGTTCAATCCCTGGGTGAGGAAGATCTCTCATGACTAGCAGCAACCAAGCCCAAGCACTGCAACTACTGAGGTCAGTCTGCTGCAAGCTGAGAAAAGAAAAAAAAAAAAAAAAATTGTGCTGCCCACAGGGGTCCCCATGGCACCGAGCTGCTCCCAAAGGCACACACTAGTCTCTCTATCAGACAGGAAAGTATAGCCTGGGGAGTGAACAGGTTTATTCTAAGGGAAAGCAGTTTCTACGTGTCTAAGAAGTGTCATGATGCTACACATAAATACTTTCACAGGCAGCATTTCTAAAGAAGGGGATGGAGGAGAGAGAGGAGTGGTGGAGGAAGAGACATGGATTTTCCTTCATTTTATTTTCTTAAGAACTGACTGCCACTCTCATTAGACTACTGAAGACATAACCAAATCACATTTCCAAATGTATGTTTGATTTGTGCCCCCTTCTACCATGAACCTGGTCATGAAAAGCACCAGGTCCCATTTTCATCCAATATCAAGGTGAACTCACACTATGAAATGCATATTCTTGCATTCTTTATCTATGTTCAACAGAGGAGAAAATTTCTGTTTTGAATAGGATGTGTGCAGGATACATTTTGTTTCTCAACTGCAATAACAAGGAGCTTTAAAGTAAATCCGACACTGTAAAGTACTTTTACAATGCCTTGGAAAGAGCCCAAGACTCTTAAATACGTTCTCCCTGGTAAATGGTGCTGCCACCCTCTGCATGAACAATAAACCTATTCCCTTGATAACTCCAAGAAATATCCACTGAAATGCATTTTACTCTGATAAGAAAGAGAGTGGAAATAAGTTCAGATCTTGGAACTGTTTTTAACTCCTTGTGGGAAACCCCTTTTTAAGAAGCGTCATTCAGGGCTTTTTCTTGCCTGGTAGTTTATAACTTCTCCTCCACTCCAGACAGGCTGGTTGGCTTGCCTGCTTGACCCCACAGGCTTCTGCACACATTACAAGTTTTGTACCCTGTGAGCATACTATGCCCCTAGCATGTAGTTGCCCGTGGGATATTTCACATGTCCTTTCACAAACATCTAATGATTCTGCTTGCCTATAGAATTAAAATTCAAACACATCTGCCTGATTTTCAAAAGCTTCTATAGTCTGACCTCAACTCATGGTGGTGGTTGTTGCTCAGTCACTAAGCTGTGTCCAACTCTTTGCAACCCCAGGGACTGCAGCATGCCAGGCCCCCCTGTCCCTCACTATCTCCCGGCGTTTGCTCATGTCCATTAAGTCAGTGATGCCATCCAACTATCTCATCTTCTGTCGCCCCCTTCTCCTCCTGCCTTCAATCTTTCCCAGCATCTGGGTCTTTTCCAATGAGTTGGCTCTTTGCATCAAGTGGCCAAACTATTGAAGCTTCATTTTCTGCATCAGTCCTTCCAATGAATATTCAGAGTTGATTTCCTTTAGGATGGACTGGTTGGATCTCCTTGCAGTCCAAGGGACTCTCAAGAGTTTTCTCCAACACCACAGTTCAAAAGCATCAATTCTTCGGCGCTCAGCCTTCTTTATAGTCCAACTCTCACATTCATTGACTTATAGTCCAACTCTCACATTCATTGACTTCCCTGGTGGTTCAGATGGTAAACCGTCTGTCTACAATGCGGGAGACCCAGGTTCCATCCCTGGGTTGGCAAGATCCCTTGGAGAAGGAAATGGCAATCCACTCCAGTACTATTGCCTGGAAAATCCCATGGACAGAGGAGCCTGGTAGGCTACAGTCCATGGGGTCGCAAAGAGTCGGACACGACTGAGCCATTTCACGTTCACGTTCTCACATCCATACATGACTGCTGGAAAAACTATAGTTTTAACTGCATGGACCTTTGTCGGCAAAGTGATGTCTCTTATCAATTCATGGTAATCCACATAAACAAATGCTAAACACTTGGAGTTCAACTACTATTTATTTCACTTCCTTCAATTAAATTAAAACTGATTTGACACCCCATGTGTGTGTGAGTAACAGGAAGTACAATTCAACTCTTAGGAGTCTCTCTCATCCATATCTGGGTCATCCTAGCTTTACAGAGTCCCAAAAGAGATCCCCTGGACATCCACTACCAAGGATAAATAACAAAACAAAACAAAAAAGGGTCAACAACAGAATAAAAGGGATACAGGAAAGAATCAGTGATGGAAGAGAGAAAAATAGAAATTACTCAGTCTGAACAACAGAGAAAACAGATTTTAAAAATACAATGAATGGAGTTTCAGGGACCTTTGGGACTCTTAACATAAGAGCTATCAAGAGTCCCAGAAAGAGAGACAACAGAGCTGAAAAATTACTTGAAGAAATAGTAACCAAAACCTTCCAAATTTGTCAAAAACAAATCTACAGATTAAAGTCACCTGAGCAAATCCAAACAGGATAAATGCAAAGAAATTTGGTCAAAGACACATCATAATTAATTGAAGACAAAGTAAAATTCTTGAAAGCAGCATTAAAGCCAGAGAAAAAGAATACCGTACTGGGGCCGGGGGGGGGGGGGGGGGGGGAGGCGAGGATTAGAAATCAATAAAACTGAAATCAGAAAAACAATAAAGAACATCAATGAAGCAAAGAGCTGGTCCTTTGAAAAGATCGGTAAGATTAACACACTTCCAGCAAGACTGACAAAGAAAGACAGAAGATGCAAATTAGCAATCCTTATCCGTAGTTTTGCTTTCTACAGTTTGTGCTGCCCATGGTCAACTGAGGTCTGAAAATATTAAATGGAAAATTCTAGAAATAAGCAATTCCCAAGTTTTAAATTGTGTGCCATTCTGAGCAGCATGATGAAATCTCAAGTCATCCAGCTCCATCCTGTCCCAGATGCCCAACCATGAGCATCATCTGCTCCTGACATCTAATCATCGACATCATCACAATCGAAGATCCAACATCAGCTGGAGCAAGGCTCCTCCTCCTCACACATTGTCAGAAGGTCAATGGTGGCCAACATGGTATCACAATACCTACCTCATTCCCTTCCCTTATCCCATCATACAGACATTTTATCATCACGAGAACAGTGACTGTAAGACAGTAAGATATTTTGAGAGAGAGAGAGAGACTACATTCATGTAACTTTTATTACAGTATATTGTTATAATTGCTCTATTTTATTGTGAGCTTAGAATCAGACTTGAGATCTTGCCTGAACAGAGGTGAAGTGGCAGGAAGTGGCGGGGACAGGGGACAGCAGGGGTGACCCCGGGTAATCTCATGACCTCCATAGACACACGAATCTCCCTGGGGCCAAGTGTGTCTGTGTGTTAGTCATTCAGTTGTGTCTGACTCTGTGACCCCACGGACTGTTTAGCCTGCCAGTGTCCTCTGTCCATGGGTCCAGGCAAGAATACTGGAGTGAGTTGCCATTTCCTTCTCCAGGGAATCTTCCTGACCCAGGGATGGAACCTCCTGCATTGCAGGCAGATTCTTTACCATCTGAGTCATGATGGAGGGCACCATGCAAAGTGGCCAGGCGTCAGCCCTCTTGTTGGTGCACCACAAAGAAGCAACCTTCCCAGGAAGCTGTGGGCTCACTGCCCAGGGCAGGGGTTGAGAGGAGAGTAGATGTGGATGCGTCCAGCCACAATCCATCTCCCATCAGAGAAGGGGGCAAGGTGGAGGCCCCTCAGGGCCCTCACTGTGGCCACAAGAGAGCCAAGCCCTGTCACGGTGGGGCTTTAAAACTGGTGAATGATTTCCACAGGCACATTAGAAAGAGAACTATGGCAGTGGCCAGGTAAGTAAAAAGGCATTTGTCCTCCTCCCCTCCTTGCCCCACACTCCACCACCAGCGCACACAGCAGGTGCTGGCCTTGGGGAGGGCATATCTGTGAGACAAGCAAGACCCTCCTCCAGGACCGAGAGATAGGTCCCTGCTTACGCCCTCAGGAGGAGAATGGAAAGGATAAGATTTCAACTAAGACTGAGGCTTGAGAGTGAACTGACCTTTCACATTCTTCGTTTTCCAAATAAATAAAACGGGTTAGACTTTAACAACTAAAAGTAACTAGAAAGTAATAAATTCTTCCCAAGAATTCACTAAAGAGCAAGTCAGGGAGAATTAGGAGAGCATCACGGAAGCCATACTTGGAAAGAAACAAAACCATTCTGTGTTTACATCCCAGTGAATTGAGATTGGTCAGTTACCTGGTCACTACAGGCTCAGGCAGGGTGAGGTGCAGATGCCACTCACTCCCCCCACCCAACCTGCAAGGATACACCTGGTCATGAGAATGCAGAGGGCCTACTGGCCGCGTCCCTCTGTTCAGCACACCACACACGTCTCTAACCCTTTCAATGACTCCGCGGTTAGTTGCTATGACCCACACTGTGTAGAAGAAGAAACAGAGTTCTGAGTGGTCAGGTGACAGCAGCCCCGCTGCAATGTGGCCCTCTCTCTGTGCCTGTGCCCTGACCTGCCGGTGACTGTCCTCAGAGCCCCTCACAAGGCACCCCCCCTGCCCCTGCAGCTCCTCTGGCTGTTTCCTCCCCTGGGGGACCCTCTGCCTGCCTCCCAGGTGGACTTCTCTGTCCTCCAAGAATGTCTCTTTCCACGGCTCCCCAATCTTTCTGCTTTTAAATCCCCAGTAACCCAAGACCCTGAACCCAGAATGTTAGACAGGATTACCAGTCAAGCAGAGGAATCCCTTCTCTGGGCGCTCCTGAACCAAAAAAGAAAAACAGGCTGGAGCACAGCTCCAGGGAGGAAGTGGGCGGGGTGGGGGGGGTGGTCCGCTGGAGAGGATGTTGACCCCCAAGGGTCAGACCAGACCGAGGAGGGGCCCTCTGGGAAGAGGGAAGTGAGAACGGAGACTGCCTGGAAGGGATTGTTCATGCTTTCAAGCCGGGCCAAGCGGGATGAGTAACGCCAGAGGCTGGCGGCCTGAGGCTCCCTCACACCTCACTGGGTTTTGGGATGGAGAGGCTGGCCACCCCGCAGGGGTCGAGCCCAGAAAACACCTGGGGACACCCGAGAACTCACCTCCTGAACCTTTCTCCTGAACCTTTCTCCCGAAAGGCATGAGCGGCCCTGGTGAGGCCTGGTACTGGCCGCCAGGGGTCAGGGGTCGGGTGATGCTTCTGTTAGGGCATGAGTGGAGCTTGCCTCTGGTTTTGAATTTGAAGGTCCTTGGGCAGCTGTCTCTCTCCCTAGGGGCGTGCCTCTTGGGGTCTCCAGAGCAGCCTTTTTGGAGACACTGGGGAGAACCCAGGGTTCCATGTCCCTGTGTGCTGTCCTCCCTCCTGGGCAACTCTGCAGAAGCCACCAGCTTCTGTACCTGCAGTCAGGCCTCAGGGCAGCAGGGCCCATCTTAACACAGGGCATCGTCCCCGTGCCTGTCGGACAGTCAGGGAGCCTGGTCAGGGTTGCTCAATATTAGGAATGAGAGGGTCTCCCTGGAGGCCAAGTGTGGGAAGTCAGGCCATCCGGGCTGAGCAGAACCCTAACCAAAGCCTGAGGCTTTGGCTCAGGAATCAATATTGAGCTGGTTGGAAGGGGAAAAAAAAAATGGTTTTGTTAATAATGATTTTTCAAGTTTAGCACCTTAGTGATCAAGAACAATTATTTCAAACAGGAAATTCTTAGAAGCAGGGTATTGCTAATCACACTTATCTGTAAACCCCACCGCTGATTACAAAGGTGACAAGGGCCCTGGGCTTGCTTAGCTGCTGCTGTCAGCACCACATCTACCAGCAACAGTCCCAACTCTAGATCTCATGCCCCTGAGTTAAAAACATCCATCTCCTGGTTTCCAGAGAGATGTGGAAAACTTCCTTTATCACCAAGAGTTTCTGCTACTTCTTCCTCCCTGTGATCCAGTATGAGTGGATTTTCCTGTTTCACCATCGCTCCATTTTGCATTTCAATGGCCAGCTCCTGGCCTTCTGTTCTAACTTCCCTCCTCATATCCTGGATGACTTGATTAAATCCGCTCCCCCTGGCAAGAGGTTCTTGAAATCTGCACGGAGAGAATTACAGTACCCCCCCACCTCCTCTACTGCCCCTGCGGGGCTCCAGGGACCACACGGGGTCCATGTCCCCTGGCTGCACCCTTCACCTCTCCCACCCCCAGCAGCCCCACCCCAGCCCCACCTGGCTCACTATCAGCACCCTGACCCAGGTCATCACGGAAGTCCCCTCTGATGCATTCTCTTAGCATTCTGGCTTCTCCCTTGGGTTTTTTTTTCCCCCTTTAAAAAAAAATTTCTTTCCTTTTTTTCTGCCTCCAGCCTAACAGCTCTCTCCATACCCAACTTCCTTCCATACCCAACTTCATTAAACTCTTGAGCTGAAATCTGACCAACACTCCCTGACCCTCTTGTACCTTCTAAATCTTCAGAGGGACTATCCATAAGCCAGTGATTATCAAAGCAAGCTGCACAGTGCGATCTATGCTTTAGAAAGAAGACCTCCCCCTAGGAGATTCTGATCAAATCACTTTGGCCTGTCGTCAGAATGTTTCAAATTTTAAAATCTCTTGAGGTGATTCTAAAACCCCAACTTCAAAAGCCTCCTCCATTGTACTTAAAAACAAAACAAAACAAAAAAAAAAAAAAACAAAAGCCTCCTCCAGTCCCACTTCTCAGATGCTAATCTGGAGCTCTGAGCACATTGCCCTGAAGAGGGAAGGCAGTCTGCGAAACTGTCTCCTCTGGGCCTTCGTAGTACACGGAGTACACCTGGAGCTGAGAGACTTCACCCTGATTTTACGAAGAAAATAGGAGTAACCTCCCCTAGTTTCCTCACCCTCTCACTGTCCTCCCAGCCTCAGCTCAGAAATTCCTTCCCCACTTGGCTCTGTCCTCCTTCAAGGCCTCAGGTGAGCAACAGTGCTTCCCTGGGGCGTCCCCATCCAGAGGAAATGCTCAGAACAGAAAGAAAGAAATAGCCCTCAGTCATGTCTGACTCTTGCTCAATTGTAACTCTGCAAGCCCACCAGGCTCCTCTGTCCATGGAATTCTCCAGGCAAGAATACTCGAGTGGGTAGCCATTCCCTTCTCCAGGGGATCTTCCTGACCCAGGGATTGAACCAGGGTCTCCTGCATTGCAGGTAGATTCTTTAACTGTCTGAGCCACCAGGGAAGTCCAGGTCAGCTATTATTGTTTTTAATCCAGGCCCCTTCACACAGAATCCATCACTCTGCTTTCTGTCAGAACAATTCTTTACTGCCCTGACCACCATTAACCATTGTTTGTCTACATGCCTTTCCTGCATGTAAAAAAACCTCAAGTTCCTTGAGAACACAGAATGTGCCTTTGTTTATCTTTGGAAACAATACAGTGCCTCGCATTTAATAGATGCTCAATAAACATTTGATGAAATAAATATACAAACAGCTGACTTCTTGGGTAGTTCTGATATCAATATTTTCATCTATTTAACAGCCACAATCACAATCACCTCAAGAGATTTTTAAAATTTGAAACACCCTGATGGTGTGTATGTGCGCGAGCTGAGTTACTTAAGTCATGTCTGACTCCGTGTGACCCTATGGACTGTAGCCGGCAGGGCTCCTCTGTCCATGGGTAGGCCAAAGCCATTTGGTCAAAATCTCTTAGAAGGAGATTGAGCCTCCTCAATCTACCCTCAAAGGGTAGATCACACTGTGCAGCTTGCTTTGATAATCACTCAGAAGATTTAGAAGGTACTAAATTCTCAGATGTTGTGCTACCAGAAATACCTGGCTGTAATCTAGTATGAAACAAGCCGTCAATTTAAAAAATTGTCACAACCTCAAAGGTGAGAGTTATATTTTATTCAGTGGGAATTTTTAGGCCAAATCATTTGGTCAGAATCTCTTAGAGGGAGATCTTCTTTCTGAAAGACTGAATGTACTGTGCAGCTTGCTTTGATAATTACTGGCTTATGGAAGGTTGAGAGACTCAAAAGATTTAGAAGGCTCTGAATTCTCCGATGTTATACTACCGTCTATGGGGTCGCACAGAGTCGGACACGACTGAAGTGACTTAGCAGCAGCAGCAGCATACTACCGGAAATGCCTGGATATAACCTAGGAAAAAACAAGCAAATACAAAAGAGATTCGTGAAGTGTTAAACAATAGCTAATTCGGGGTGAGACCAATGGAAATGCCCATTGGGTGTGGGCGTGCCACCAACAGCAGAGCTGCACCAGGGCCACGAAGAGGGGACCTGACCAACTTGAGCTGGTCATTGACAGGACTTTGGATGAAAGCGAGATCACCATAGCAAGGTGGAAAGGAGGGCTGGGAGGGTGGGGGAGCAGGGAAGGGAAGGGCACACATGGCAAGTGGGCAAAAATGACCCAGAACTGTCCAGTGGCTCTTCTGAAATGACTCTGTGTTTGTTCCTGAACACGGCATGTGTTAGGTCATGAATGGTCCCTAAGAAGTCAGTGCAGCTAAGGGATCTAGGGTCTGACACTGCAAGAGTGGGGTGTCAGCCTCGTCTGGGAATTTGTTGGAAATGTAGCATCTGGGCCCTATTCAGTCAGAATTTGCATTGTATTAAGCAATAGGCAGACACACTCTGATAGTGAAGGACAGGGAAGCCTAGCGTGCTGCAGTCCATGGGGTCACGAAGAGTTGGACAGGACTCCGCGACTGAACCAGACACAATCTGAGTCTGAGAAGCACTGTTTTAACTCAGGATTGGACACAGAAATGCTGCCCTGGCCTGGAACTCAGCATTGCTAACCACCTCTCAGGCGGGGTAAACGCTGCTGCCCTGGGACCCCCACACCTGACAGCTGGAGGAATTTGTCATTAAATCTACAGCCTGCTTGCTCCCTGGGCATCTGTTAGGAATCCCTGTCTTTTAAATAAGAACACCAACACTGAGGCTTTTAAACTGTACACGCACACCTGAAGAGTTCTGAAGTCTGGCCCTCCTTCCTCCCAGGAGCCTGGATTTGCCAGCTCAGTATTGTCACCTGGAATGCAGGTTCTGTGGTGGCCCAGTCTACCTCTGCAGCAATGGCTTCACCCCTGCTCCACCCAAGGATCCCGAGGCTGAGAAGAGCAGCAACTAGCTGAGGGTCCTTCCTGGTATCCCTTACAGGTCAGACACAGAGCCCAGCAGCTACTTTGGTCTGGAGTTCTGTGCTGAGCTCCCTCCCATCCAGCCGATTCCAGGAAAGCCTGGACTTTTTCTACCACAGGAGACGGGGTCTCCACCCCCTCCTTGGGGCAGCATCCATGCCCCCCCTGTCCTCTAGGTCTGTAGGTAGGTCTGGCCAAGGAGGAGCAGTCTCAGAAAGTCAGGAGAGTGACAGGAGTTTCTTCCAGGGTCTATTTTCTGGCCCCATCCTGGTGGGCTCTGACTGACACAGCTTCACTCCTCGTCCCCTAGCCAGAGGTCCTGCCTGGCTAGCGGGATCCCTAAGCCTACCACTACCTTGGGCTCCGGTAAGGCCTCTCCCTCTTCCACACACCAGTGATGGGTGACGCTCTGAGCCACTGCCAGGCTTAGGAAGCCAATGGTCCCTCCGAAGAGCTCCCTATATAAACACTCTCTTTGCCCCTTACTCTTCCTTCTTTCACCATTTTAATTAAGACCCTGACTGACACAGACACAACTTATTAAATAATTTTGCCAAAGAATATAAAATCTCCACATGCAGATCCTTTTTGAAAGCTTTATTTACAAATTTACAGGTGTCCATAATCAAGAAGTCTAGAAACAGTGGCTTGAAATGCAAAAGATACACAATGTTAAAAGTTTAAAACCAACTGGGGTAAGAGAGCTTTCCAGGGGGAAAAAAGCGCTTTCTACCGCGGTTCATTAATTTTTCATTGAAGCCGCGGACACTTTGCATCGCCTTCTCTGAGATGGTAACAGTGTTAAACGTTGTTCTTATTATAACCTTCATTCGGGGACAAACAGCAAAGTTTCACAGGCCGGCGGTTGTAATTCAGCCGACCTCCGAGGACAGAGCTCCGGGTGTAAGCCAGCATCGTGACGGCGAGCAGGCAGGTGGGGGACGTCGCGGTCCCCTGACGGCGCCTCCGCGAACGAGTGAGGGGTGAGTTCCGTGCGCTGGGGGGCTCCAGGCCCAGCCGGGGATGCAGGGACCCGACGGCCCACAGTGTCTGGGCATCGGCAGGTGAAGAAGGTCGGGTCTGGCTCCACGCGGTCCCGGGGGAGGGGGGTCTCTTTGGCCGTGGGCAGAGGGGATCCGTAGAGCGGGGGGCGCGCCCAGGCCCTGGCAGGAGCGGGGGGAGTCGGTCCGGTTGTCCCGTGGGTTCAGCAAAGCCCCAGCGCAGCGCCACCTCCTCCAGGAAGCCCACCGCACCGCCCGCACCGCCTCCCTGGAGACCGAGTCGCTCCCAGATCGGATCTCGCAGCGCCGGCCTGAGTCCCACTGGAGAGAGGCCCGCAGAGGGGTGCCCCACATCTTCCCCATGAGAGTGAAAACGGCGCGGAGCTTAGTATGAGCCATCTGTCAGACCAGAACTCGGTCCGCCGAGGGGTACTGCGGCCGATTTCACCCACCGCGACCGAAAGAGTCACTAGGGTGGCCGCTCAGTCCTGAGTTACTAGGGTCCTAGAAGTGTCCATGAAGCCCCACTCCCCCGCAGCCCGACCCCGGCCCCAGTGAGGCAGACCGATGGGGAACGGTGACCAGGACCGAGGACCGCCGGCGGGGTTTTCTACCCAAAGCCGGGCTGCCAGCATCCTCGAGACCCAGACCGAGACCGAAGAGGACACGCACAGTCCCAGCCTCTTCCTCTCAGGCGAAAGGCGCTCCCCCAGGGGTCCCCTACTGCTTAAATGCAGGGCCTCTCCGTTCATGTGCACAGACTGTCTTTGCATGAGTGGGAGACAGTCTTAGGACTGTAATTGTGCATGAAAGGATTAGTATACAAACTTACGTGGGACTGGAGATGGGAAAAGTGGGTCTGACCCCAGGGGAGAGTGGGGAAGACCACCAACCAGGTAAACAGAGGTTCAGCCTGTAGGAATATAGGAATGCCAAATCTCACACACACACACACATAGGTGTGTGTGTATTTATATATTGCATATGTATTTATATATTTCATATATTATATATGCATCTATATATGTTTATATGTTTATGTATATAATTATTTATATATTATATATGTATTTATGTACCATATATGTTCAAACCACTTAGTCTTAAGGGAGATCAACCCTGAATACTCGTTGTAAGGACTGATGCTGAGGCTGAAAACTCCAGTATTTTGGTCATCTGATGAGAACAGCTGACTCACTGGAAAAGTTTCCTGCTGGAAAAGATTGAAGCCAGGAGAAGAGAGCATCAGAAGATGAGATGGCTGGATGGCATCACCGATGTAATGGACATGAACTTGGGCAAACTTCGGGAGATGGTAAGAGACATAGAGGCCTGGTGTTCTGCAGTCCATGGGGTTTCAAAGAGTCAGACACGACTAGATGACTGAACAGCAACAAAGGATATATTATATATGGATTTATATATATGCTCATATTATATATGTATCTATAAATATATATATATGTATTTAACTGAAAAGGCAAGCTGCAGAATAATAGGGAGAATACATCCCATTTGTGAGGGCAGAAAGACGGGAGAATCCTACAGGACAGGTAGAGGCCACTAGTTTCTCCCTTGATGTTCTGCTTATATGACTATCGAAAAAATAGGAAAAGTTATAAGTGTTAATGAAGCTATTTATGCAGAACACAAATGATTTTGCATTGGTAAGATGAAAATAAAGCCTGGTCATTTTTTTTCCTTAAAAAAAAAAAAGCGCTAACTCTCCCCCAAGTCGGAAAGACCGAAAGTAAAAGGAGCTTGAACTCCTCACAAGCAGAGGCCATGGCGCCCGGCTTTCTAACACCAACTTCAGCATCAAAAAAACAGAGCTCAAGATGAGCAGCCTATATCACTCGAAATTTTAAAGCTCCGCACGTTTTCCGAAAGGTGCCCTTAATTCATTTCCAGCTTTATTAATGACCAGCCGTTTTGTCTGCCGTAAATCTCTCAATTTCTACCTGAGAAATAAAGACGAGATCAGTCTTTTTTAAAAAACTTAAAAAAAAAAAAGCACTCGAGTTTTCTTTTTCACAGAAACTTGCCTGATTAGAGGATACCTTTAGAACCATTCCGAAAACCGCAAAAATATATTTTTACCATTTACCCCTAGAGATGGTGAAGTTTGTCTTGAACCTGATTTCATCTCCTGCTCCCAAGACGATTCTGCACCTGCCTGATCACCGCTTTCCTGCTGGTAAAGCTCCAGGTAGGAGCGAGTTCTCAGGGGTAAACGCATGCACACTTCCCCAAGCCAGCGTCCCCTCCACCCCACCGCATCCAGCCCTGCAGACGCCCCCACCCCTTTCTCCCTCCTGAGTTCTCCGGGAGGGAGTCCGGCGCAGCACCGCGTCCTGCCGGCCCGGGCGTCCTACGGGCCGCCGGCGCTGCTCCTCGAAGGCGCAAGGTGGAGACTCGCCCTCAGTCGGCCCGCGGTCCCGGCCTGCGCCCCGCCGCTCGCTGCCGCCTTGTCTTCATGTTCACATCCCCAGGGGGCCCAGCCCGGCGGTGCCGGCGCGCCGCGCGCTCCGGGGCTGGTTCGGAGGTCACTGGCGTACCCCGCCTTCGGGCTGCTCTCGGCCATCCAGCTCGGCCCCGCGCCTCGCAACCCCTCGCGGGACACGCCGCCTTGCCCGGCCGGAGGGAAGGGGTGGGGAACAGGAGGGGGAGATGCCCGCGCCCCCGGCCCGGCCCCGGCCCCAGTTCCAGCCCAAGGCTCAGTCGGCGACCCCGCCGGCTCAGGGACGCTGCGGGCGCCTCCCGGCCCTGGGGTTATTCCTGCACAGACCTCCTGACCCTTCGAGAGCCCTGCTCCCAGCGCTGGCCGCACCCGAGCGGCCGAGAACCCGGGCCCGAGCACCGTGAACACGGCCACCCGCTCCCTATGGCGCGGCGTACAGTCTGGGTTTATCTTCTCGTTCGGCAGAAAGTCACAGGCCGAGACCCCAATCCCCTCCCCTCCTCGGGGGAGAGTCAGACCCGGATGTCCCGTTGGGACCTCTGAGGTCCCCGCGCGGCAGACCCCCTCCTGAAAGATTCGTACAAGGCCGATTCGCTCCGGGCCGCGCACACCGGCTCCGACCAGCCCTCCCGAGGGCGCAGAGCCACCGGAGCGAGCGAAACGCCTCGAAGCGAGAGTACGGCGTTGCGGTCTTTCCGTCCGGGTCACCAGGGGGCTGTACTCTCCTCGACCCTCACCAAACCTAAGAGCTTTTACCTTCTAGGTTGAGTCACTTCGGAGTCTGGTTGAAATGCCCTCTGAATTAGGAGCAGCCAGAGCGCGGTTCCGCGCAAGCGGAGCGCGGCGCCCTGGGCTTCCAATGCCTTCTGCGCCCAGAGACGACCGCGCGGGAGGGACTCTCCGCCGCCTCCTGGGACTGGGCCCGCGCGTGGCGGAGGGTGGGGGTGGGCGTGGAAACTGACTGTCGAGTGCAGGCTTCGCCCCTGAACATGATTTTCATTTTCTTTGTGCAAAACTTCAGCGACACTACCCTAACCTAACCCTAACCCTAACCCTAACCCTAACCCTAACCCTACTCCTTCCTACTGGGAGGAAGAAGGGACTGGATCTAAAATCACAAGCACGGTGGGAAGCAGTCCCGACAGTCTGGGATTGATTGAAACGATGTGAACACAGATGCCTTTGCTTATAACACATGCATCACCATCACTATCCCGTCTGCTCCCTCCCCTCACCTCAGACACAGAAAATTTATCCCAAAACATCCCCTTTCGCCGGACAGAGGAAAGCCGCAGGGGAAAATAGGGGGCACTGACCTTCTTACTTCGCAGAGAGGAGAGAGGACTTCCAGCTTTTGGAATGAAACAAACAACCACAATAACAACAACAACATGGAAGGAGGGGTTTACCCAGAAACAAAGATAATCAATAGAACAAATGGAAATAAGGCTGTTCGGTGAATGGAGGCCCGGGACGACCAGCTTGGAAGTCAGTGTCTAACACTGATGGACTGGAACTAGCCTCTCGGGCACATTAATAAATTAATCGTCAGAGGAACAGTTACTAATGTAGGTAAAGACCCATAGGACCAAAAGGGGAGACAGGGGAACTGACTAGTTTTTGGATGCCTTAATTTTTCTGAAAGCTGACATGAAATAATGGTTGTCAGGCAAGAATCATTTCTTATAACCAATACATAAAGTAAAAAAGATGAATTAAATAGGAAAAATTTGTAAATCATATTTAATGAATTTAAAAAGCTATACACTTTCCATACCCACAACCTCTTTACTGAAATTGCAAACTTGAATTTTTATTTTATTTCTCCCTTCTGTAATCTCCCATTTCAGTTTAATATTTTTGGTATGTGTGTCTGTGTGCATCTACAATCTGAAGTCTTTTTTTCAGACACCCAAACAGATTTGCTAAAATAAGCAGAATCCAGACCTATGTACTGGAGAAGGAAATGGCAACCTGCTCCAGTATTCTTGCCTGGAAAATCCCACGGAGAGAGAGGCCTGGAGGGCTACAGTCCCTGGAATTGCAAGAGTCAGACATATGTATTCCTGTGGCTGATTCATGCTGATGTATGGTAGAAACCAACACAATATTGTAATTATCCTCCAATTAAAAATAAAAATTTAAAAAGAATATATTTAGTAGAAAACGTGCACATACAAAAATTAGCAGAACCCAATACATAGGGAAAAACTCTAAAACTGTCCCTTTGTTTCATGGTTGGGTCAGAGTTTTCTTGTCTTCACCGCACCAAATACTACCCTTGAAGAAATAACTTCCAAGGACTTTGGTGGTTCGGAATCCCTTCTATGTAGTTCCAACATAACTTAAACCTGCTGGAGTTGCTTGGAATTCCTGGAAGCCAGACTTTTTTCTTCATGCATTTTCTTTCTTCATTTCACTCTATTTACTCATCCTCAAGAATTTCAACTCTTTTATGCCCTTAAAAAAATAAATGGCTTGGCCATGTAGTTCAGGACTTGAGAAACTACGACTGGTGGGGGAAAGTGCTGACTAAAAGGTGAATACTAGCAGTCTTGACACTGAGTAGTGTGTCCCGGTGAACTGTCCCTTTTATAAAGACCTTGAGATTTTCATACAAAATGAGAGTTGATATGAATTGAGGCATTCTATGTGAAGTTCTTCTTCAAATGACAATCATTTCCATTTTAAAACCAGAGAGGTTGAGCTGCCCAAAGCTCAGACTGAAACACACAATCTGGATTCCCAGCTCACACAGGCAAGCTTACGAGGCTGGGAAATTCTCAATCCACCAGACAAAGCACCAGGGGAGGGGAGTTACTGCTGTTTCTCTTTCCCAATGGAATAACGAAATCAAATCCCTCGAGTCTACTGGGAAAGATGGAGACACGTGGAATTAAAAGGTTGAGAAGGGGAGAGAGAAGAGGAAGCGATTCCTGTGGTGCAGAAACAATCCTTTAAACACCATCTAATTCGTCCCTACAACAAGCCAGTAAGGGAGACAGATAGGGCTTATATTGTCCTCCCTAGTTTTTTACAGATGAGCAGAGACCAGGAAAGGTTAGTGCCTTTACCAAACTTACAAAGCTACGATGCTAAGCCAGAGAGGACTTCTGACTCAAAGCCTAAGAGTTTTCTCCTTTCCAAACACTTGCGCTTATTCAGCCATTCTCTGCTCTGCTACAAAAGCTTATGCTTTGTGTTGCTAGGTTTGCAGTCCTGACACGTATTCAGCAGAAAGGAGTTCTAGCCACTGGCGACTGTCTCAAATAGAAGAGAGGCCAAACAGGAACTCCCCATTCCTTCAGGAATGTCCAATGGAAAACTGAGGGAGGTACCAAGTACAAGCCAGTCACTCAGTCCATTTCTAAGCACTTAGAAGGTGCCCGGTTAGGAGACACAAAGTGAACGCATGGTCGTTGTGCCCCAGTGCTCCTTGAAACCCCCCAGGAATCAGACAAACCAGAATACTGCTAACCATTCTTTTCCTTGCCTTACAAGAGATCAAGTATGTGAGAGGGCGCTGACCATGACCCTGGAGGAATCTGGGTCCACCGCACGGCTGCTGCAGCATGTTGATCCTCATCTGAATCACCACACAGAGTGGAATTTCACAAACCATCCTTCTGAGCAATATCAGTTTGGGGATTTATGGATTTGACTCTGACAAAGCGTTTAAGACTTTGGCTCAAGTGGAAAGAAGACCCTCGAAGCTAATTGTCTTCAGTAAGAATACAATGAAAAGTTTTTTCTTTTATTTAATCAAACTGGGCCTAAGCTGCAGAGAATGTTTAAAGAACGTTATTACTATTGTAGCAACAACTTATTTAACGCTTGCTGTCAGTGCTAAGAAATTTTATATTTTGCTAAGTACTGTTTTATGATATAAATACTATTTTGAACCACACTGAGAATTTTTAATATCCAGAATTTTGAATAAAGCTGGGAGAACTGCCAGTGGTGAGGGTCTGGTGTTCATGTGAGGCGCATGGTGCAAATTGACTTACAGGAAGCTGCCTAATGATTCAGTAGAAAGCACAGAGCTTCCTCGCTGGAGGGAAGGTTGAGGAAGGTGTTACAGTGAAAAAAATTAAGGGGATGCAGCTGATCCCAGATCAGGGAACCTCAAGGAATGTTCTGTGAGTCTCAGGTTGATCATGTTGAAGAAGGAGCAAGACATGCCTCATCCTGTTCCAGACAAGGATGAACAGGGACACTAAAACCACTTTTTCTCAGATGAATACTCAGGATTCAGAAGGAAGCACCTTGTAAGCAGGAAGAATAAATCAATGCTGAAATAATAAATGTGAAATCTCTCTCCCCAAGCCAGTGCTGTCAAAAATAATCAAAGGAGAATAGGAGGAGGAAGGCAGTGTTGAACATCTATTTTGTGACCAAGGCAGTTCTGAGTATTAAAAACAAAATGGGTACTTCCCTCATGATCCAATGGTTAAGAATCTGCCTTATAATGCAGGGGAGGCAAGTTAGATCCCTGAGTGGGGAAATAAGATCCCACATGCAATGGAGCAAAGGCTCCCTGCAATGAAAGATCCCACATGATGTGTGCCCAACGCAGGGGGGAAAAAAAGTAACAAGAAAACAAAACAAAACAAAATTAATAAAAAAATAAAAACAAAATGAAATGGGACACTTAAGAAAGTTAGACCACAATGATATATTTTGGTTTGTAGCACCTATTCCATTTTCTCTTAAATTCTTTTGTTTATATGTGCTTTTCTTGACATCAGCAGAAATTTATATAAAAATCTGAAGTCTTCTGCAGTATAATTCAGATTAAAGGTACAATCATCTTCTGACATAAGAACAGTAAGTGAAAGAAATAGCTTCATTGGGATATTGTCTCACAGTTGCTTGTATAAGGAGCTTACACATTTATTTGTAATTTATCAGGCCTGCCCTTGCAGCTTTAATACAGATGAAGGCAGTGTCTCAGTGGAAAGAAAAAATATTCTCTTCTTTTCTGAGTCCCTCAAAGGTGTGTAGACTCTGCTGGCTTCCAGTCTGGGTACCTCAGCCCATGAAATGGTTGGATTCCTACCTCCTGACATAATTCTAAAATACTTCCAAGGTAAAGACAAGGCAAGGAGCAGGGGAAGCAGTGAGTCCTTTATGTATTTGTTCCCAAATAAAACCATTAAAATTGAGACAAATTTAATATTTGAAAAAAGTCATGAGATATATATATATATATATATATATATATATATATATATTACCATGTGTAAAACATAACTAGTGGGAAGCCGATGTAAAGCACAGGGAACTCAGCTCGGTGCTCTGTGATGACCTAGAGGGGTGGGATGGGGGAGTGGCAGGGAGTCTTAAGAGGGAGGCGATATATGCATACACATAGTTGATTCACTTCATTGTACAGCAGAAATTAGCACAACATTATAAAGCAATTATACTCCAATTAAAAAAAAAAACAACAGTCATGAGCTGGTCCTTACAGTCACTTCATCTGAGTCTGTTTAAGGAAAGAGGACTCTAAACATGTGGTGACACC
Organism: Bubalus kerabau; assembly: GCF_029407905.1. Classification (NCBI taxonomy): domain Eukaryota; kingdom Metazoa; phylum Chordata; class Mammalia; order Artiodactyla; family Bovidae; genus Bubalus; species Bubalus kerabau. The sequence continues at coordinate 24,279,064 of NC_073637.1, read as the reverse complement.
AAAGACCTCTAACCCGAGTCAAGTTCCACATTCTGCCCTTCACTTTAAAATTGCATTGGTGTCTTTGACAGGACCCAAAACTCTTTTCCTGATTTTTCCATGAGGACCCATATTCTTACACGTCAAAATAAGAAAGGGTCATTTAAGGAAAAAACACTGCTGGATAATCTGTTGCTAAGTACCCAAGCTCCCCAATACTTCATAGTTTACAACCACCATCTTTTTTCTTTCTTTCTTTTGTAATCTCTCCTACCTGTGAATTAATCAAGCTCATTCTGACATTGTTCTTCTACCTCTCTTGCATTCCAGTTGGCAGGATGGTGGCCAGAGATGGGAGTCAACCGCGCAGCCTCTCCTCTCCACCCAGCCTCTGCACGTGGTCTCACCACCTTGATAACCAGGTTTCCTACACAGTCACTCAGGAGCACAAGAATGACTGCCAAGCCTTGGCCGAGGGCTGGCACAGCCTTGCCTGGGCTGCATTCTATTGGGTTAGAGTAGCAAATCAAACCCAGATTACAGGTGGGAGGGGTTGATACAAGGATGTAAGCACCCAAGGTAGGGAGCAAAGCTACCGCCCACAACACCGCACAAAAAGACCCACATCTTCACCGGGGTAGAGCATCGCATTTTGCTTTGAGAGATGTACTGCTCTCCTGCTTCTTGATTCAAAACTCAGTAATAGGAGAGAGTTATTGAGATGTCCCTGTTTTCTCAAATAAAGGGAAACTACCTTTTTGGTTCAGTGCTTGGGCCCTATGCTTCCCAACGAACCTTGATCATCAGGGGTTCTAAATCTGAGGTTTTCACATTCCTACAACCTCTGGAGGAGTTATGAGAAGTCGTGCCTAAAACTATGTCTAAAATATTCCACATGTGCGTGTGTGCCTGCATCCGGGGAGGCCATTCCTCGCTTTCGTAGACTATAATCTTAGACGAATGCAAATAAGCATGACCCAGGGTGCCTGGAGCTCAGGACAGCAATTCCTATTTCTAACTCCTGACCAACTTCTAAAGTATCTCAGAAGTACAGATGGGGGTGGGGTGGGGAATACGTAGATCATTTAGGTATTTTTCAAAGTAAAACAAAAAGCAGTCACTAGCTGGCACCTGAGGTCACTCCCTCTAAGTCCACTTGAGGACAGACAAGGAATAGGCAAGAGCTTCTGCCCGTAAGAGTTATTGTGAGAACTAATTTCCTTCCATTTGGAGTTAAAGGCATTGGAAATGCTGAACCGTTTTAGTTCTTATTTTCCCTCTCATTATTTGACCTTTCCCTGGTGAGTAGTTAAGAATGTGACTTCATGGACTTTGGGTTCTTTGAAACATTTTCATTTCTCCTTTCCCTATTTATTTATTTATTTTTGGCCATATGGCAACAGCATGCAGAATTCTCCTACCAGGGATGGTACCTGTGCCCCCTGCAGTGGGAGCAGAATCTTAACCACTGGACCACCAGGGAAGGCCACATCTTAATTTTTTTGAGAGGCAGCAGCAAAGGGTACAACTGACTCTCCTTGTGCCCTAAAAATGCCTGGTGGGATCTGAACTGGTGACCCGGCCTTGACCCTCAACAAGCGAGGTACCTCTGCTCACTTTATCCACCAGGAATGCAGGAAACAGAACCTGTCTGGGGTCAGAGGAAGAAAGAATAGTGTAGGGTACTGCTGCTGCTAAGTCACTTCAGTCGTGTCCGACTCCGTGCGACCCCATAGACAGCAGCCCACCAGGCTCCACCGTCCCTGGGATTCTCCAGGCAAGAACACTGGAGTGGGTTGCCATTTCCTTCTCTAATGCATGAAAGTGAAAAGTGAAAGTCAAGTCGCTCAGTCGTGTCCGACTCTCAGCGACCCCATGGACTGCAGCCTACCACGCTCCTCCGTCCATGGGGTTTTCCAGGCAAGAGTACTGGAGTGGGGTGCCATTGCCTTCTCCGATAGTGTAGGGTACTAGAGGCAAATAAAGTGGATTGGACGATAGCTAGAACACTGAAGTGAAGGTTTTGCACATCATATGTTTAAGGTAAACTGTTATGCCTAACAAAATAGACTTATTTTCCTCACTGAAATTCCTATCTTGAACACTCCTAACATCCAGGAACTCTTTATATTAAAAAAAAAAAAAAAAAAGACATGCCCTATTTCTCCAGAGAATCCAGCCGACCATCTCAGTTCAGACAACCCTCAAGATAAATGCTTTAAGCTGCCTTCCTACTCCTTCCTTTTCTCTATAGCATTTATCAGTATACAGAATGGTAGCTTCTCACAACCAGAATGCAAGTTCTCCCAGTGCCCAAGGATATACTGTGCACAAAGGAAAAACAAATGTGAACAAATACGTTGTCAGAACTTGCAACACCATGTACACAGCAAGTAAGGGATCTGTGCCTCCACGTGTCACTTGCAAAACGGGGAGAATTGCACCTAAACTCCCAGGCTTCATCAGGCTCAAAATCAGTGCAAGACAGCATTGACGAAACACCTGGTACAGGAAATGCCCATTGTAAATCATCTGTATCCATCCATTTATGTCCCATCTAAGTGTGATGGGAAGGGCCACAAACACAAACAGAGAAAGGCTGATCAGCTTCACAACCTGTGACTCAAGTTTCTTCCCTGACAGGGCAGGACAGTGATGCCCCAGGACTGCAGCTGTGGTTGCATTTGCAAAGCATGCTGCATACATATCCTCCTTGGATCCCTCCCAAGCTAAGAACTGCAGGTTATCAGGAACTGCAGCAGGCCCCATATGCAACTTATAGCAAAATATCCCACTGAAATGATAGGTGCTAAGTTTCACTAACAGTTGAGGTCACAATGCACATTTTATTTTGATTAGTTCCTATGACTCTTTCCAATTATTTTTAACCCAGCAACACTGGTTTCCAAGGTGTAGACCTGTGATGACTGGCGATTTCGGTATTGAGAGGGAGTTTTAACGACTCATGGTGAAATGCAGAAAAGAAAAAATATATCCAAAAGCCTCTTATGCAGGTCTCAAGATTCAACCAAAGTTACCTGGATATTCTTCTGAGTTTGAAAGTGATATACCAAAACTGAAAATATTTAGAGAATTATGATTAACCTTTACTATGTAGAGACTAGGGTCACCTGAAATGCGTAAGTTAGGCTCATTCTGTGAGTTTCCTTTCCCCTAGCAAAACCAACTAGGGATGCCCAAATGTTTATTTGAGGGCTTCCCCTTCAAGTCATTCAGGTCTACTATTACAAGAGAATGAGAAATTCACTGTGACTATATGTTTAGTGTTATAGTTAAAGCATTTCTAATTCTATTAAATACTTAACAGGGATCTCAAAAACTTGCTTTTGTGACAGAGGAGCTAGCAGAGTGAGAAAAGTGGAATTCCAGATTTTATTTTATTTTTAAAGATTGAAAAAAAAAACACACCCGGGATAAAAATTTCGTTGATCAATAAAGCTTTGAGAAACGGAGCGAGTTGTTCCGGACCCACTGGTGAACTTGAACTTGGAAATGGGGTTTTGACAAGGGCCACTGTGGGAAACAAGGGTCTGAACCAATCTTCAGACGTCACCTCCCCCCCGTTTTACTCCCCACCCCACCCCCAAGTGTTCAAGTGGCAGACAAAATAAATTACCATAAATTATACGCCAAGGCAACTTAAAAACAACACAATGCGACGCGAGGCTGTGTCCCTCAATCCTTGGGGAGGTGTGTAACACTGCGCGCTTCTGGCCGCAGGCCCGGCGGGCTGGGACGGCTCACACGTCGGGATAGTTGCAGTAATACACCGCGGAGCTGGCGTCGGACACCACCGAGGACAGGGCCCCGTGGCCGTCGGGCAGGGTCACGCCGGCGTCGTGTCCCGGGTAGGAGAGCCCCATCTCCGGCTTGCACACGAAGTGCAGGTACTGTTCGAACTCTGTGCGCTCCACCTCCCCGAGTAGCTCGGCCGGGGCGCCCGGTTCTGCGCTGTCCCGGCAGTGCAGCGCCTCTGGCGGGGGCGACGGCTGCCCGGGGCCGTGCGGGGGCGGCTGCGGCGGCATCTGGAAGCCGCGTCCCCCGCCCCCTGCCGCCGCCGCCTGTGAGCCCACGGGGCCGTAGTACATGTGCAGGGCGCTGGGGGGCGCGAGGAGGCCCGGCATCGCGGGGCCCGCAGGCTCCGGGCCCAGCCGCGGGTGCAAGGGCCCCGCGCCGGGCGGCTCCGGGGGCCCAGCGTAGTCCGCGGCCGGGGCGTAGCTGTAGGGCCCAGGGGCCGGACAGTCCGCTGGCAGCGGCGCGGCGAAGAAGGCCGGGTCGGGTTCCACGCCGTCCAGCGGGGACGTGTCGGGCGTGGGCAGAGGGTAGCCGTCGAGCTGGGGCGCGCCCAGGCCCGGGCAGTCGCGGTAGTGGCCGCCCAGGTGCGGGGGCAGCAGCGGCGGGCCCGCGGGGAAGCCCTGCTCCGGGAAGGGCAGGCCCAGGCCGTCCATGGCCACGCGGCCGCCCTCGGGGCCCAGCGCGGCCGCCGGCGGCTCGGCCAGGCCATGCAGGAAGCCGCCCTCCACCCGCTTCAGCCGCTTCACCTGCTTGCGCCGCCGCGGCCGGTACTTGTAGTTGGGATGGTCCTGCATGTGCTGGACGCGCAGCCGCTCGGCCTCCTCCACGAACGGCCGCTTCTCCGCCAGCGTCAGCGCCTTCCACGACTTGCCTGCGGGGCGCGGGATGGACCGGGCCGCGGGTTTAGCGTCTGCGCCCCCGCTCCCAGGCCCTACCGCCCCCCTGCGACCTCGGCTGGTGCCACTCCCGGGGCGGGGGAAGGGATTAAGGGAAAGGTTGAAGGTTGGGGCTGTGGAGGCCGAGGTCAGGCTGGGCACCGGGGGAAGACGCGAGATCTCGGGGCCCTCCAAGACATTCCCCCCATCCCCCCGCCGCCTTTCTGTCGCTCTTGGAAGCGGCTTCCCGCTCACCACCCGCGCTCGTTCGAGGAACTGGCCAGGAGTCGGGGGAACGGGCGACCCAACCAGACCCGCGCCAGGGTGCCCTCGCCGCCGTTCGGATGCGCGGGAAGCCGCCTCCCCGGAGCCCCGGCCGACGGTGAACCCGGGGGCCGAGGCCCAAAGCCGCTTGGAGAGTAGGAGATAGGACAGCGGGAAGGAACAGGGTCCCCAGGGAAGGACGTGGGGGCCGCGCACCCGCAGCCTCGGGCGCAAGGTCCGCACCGTCTGACCCTCAAGGTTCTCCGGGCCTGGGCCCCGGCGCGGACTCACCCAGCATCTTGCTCAACTCGGCGTTGTGCAGATCTGGGTTCTGCTGCGCCAGGCGCTTGCGCTCGTCCTTCGCCCACACCATGAAGGCGTTCATCGGCCGCCGGATGCGAGACTCGCCCTTCGCTCGACCCGCCGGCCCGGCCGGCGCACCGCCGCTCGCCGCCGCCTCGCCCTTCATCTTCATGTCCCCGAGGGGACTCAGCGACTCGGCCCAGGGACAGGGGCCCAGGCCGGCCATCACGGCGGGCAGCGCGCTCCGGGGCTGGCTCTGCTCGTCACTGGCGTACCCCGCATCCGGGCTGCTCATGGCGCTCCAGCCCGGCCCTGCGCCCCGCAACTCTCCGCCGGACACGCCGCCTCCCCCTGCCGGGGGGAGGGGGTGGGGAGCGAGAGAGGAGATGCCCGGCGGGCCGCTCGCGTCCCCCGACCGGACCCTGCCGCCCGCGTTCCTTGCAGATCGATCGCAGTCCCTGGCGCTGCCCGCGCCCCCTCCAGCCCAGTGCCACTGCGGGCGCCCCCCGGCCGCCGGGCCTTTTCTGCACAGACCCGGCCAATGGAGCGGCGGGGGCGGGCCGGCCGGCGACGTTAGGCCCACGCCCAGCCCGCCGCCCAGGTCCCAAGTTTCAGCTCAACCCCACGCCCGCCCTTCCCCCCTCCCCGGCCCCGCGCCCAGGGCGACACCTGCCCCTGAGAGAACGGGCTAGAGCCGGGCTTTGGCGCCGCGTCGGCTCCCACTGTCCAAGGGGGACCCCTGGTCAACTTTCTAGGGTGCTGATCGCCCTGCTGCCTAGAAGTACTTGGCCACCGCAGTCCGGATCGAAGCAGGAAGCACCCACTCAACCTGGAGCTGAGGAGCTTTCAGCGGTGGGGGTCTCGCCTTCTTCCCAGAGTCCCACGGACATCGTCTCCGAACTGGAAAATACTTTCTCTCCCCAAGGACTCGACGTACCTGTATTATATTCAAAATTCTATGTCCGAGGTAAATTCTACTTTCGAAACAAGATTACAAATGTCATCCTGAAGAATTTTTTTTTTAAAGTTTTATCCAAAGAGACTAACCCACCCTTGAAAATATGTACAGGAAATGTTTAATAAACTTAACAAAATGTCCTCCTATGTGTTCAGGAAAAAAAGCAAGATTTAGTTTTGATTTCTTAAATGTGGTAAAGATAGCGATATTTATCTAAACGCCTGTCGAATGGAGAAAATAAAGCAACCTTTGAGGAACAAAATACCTGTACCCCTTGGGGTCAGTTTAAGGTATTGGGGGGTTCTGAAGTGTTTCTCAAGACTGGAATGAAAACTTTTAAGATTTAAACTTCTGTTTAAATTCGAGAGGCCTTTTTTGTGGGTTTGTAAACAAACCCTTCTGTCAAACTTACATACAGCACACCAAACATCAGCCAACAAGTTTATCCTTCTAACCCTGTGAGGTAGAGCCCATTCTATCTTACAGGAGAGGAAGCTGAGGCCCAGAGACGTTAAGGACCTTGCCCACTAGCACAGCACTGGGGAGTGGAATCACCTCCAGAAGTCTGCCCTCAGACTTGGCACTATTAACCACTAACCCAAGCTGTTGCATTTGTGTATTTATGTGTTGTGTTGTTTGCTAAAGCAGTGAACACAGCCGCTTCTGCATAAATAGACAACTTTTATCAATCTCCACAACAGATTTGCTTTGTTTACTGTGAAGAGACGATGAAAACTAGGGCTTACATCCGGGATCTGGGAGGTAAGGCCTGAAGCTTGCAGTGTGGCACTGCTTGACAAGTGGTCTATCAAGACTGCTTACTGGGGGCATTCATAAAAACAAAGAAACAGCCTTTGAAAGCAATTGGCCTTCAGTTTCTCTGAGTCTGCTATTTCTCCAAAGAACTTCTGCACACTTGTTTTAAGCCAACTTAATTCCTTGAGTATCTGTGACATAGGCTGCCCCCCACCCCCACCTTCAGTGGCCAAAAAGTGGTTGTAGTTCCTGGGTCTCTGAGATTCAGACAAGAAAAAAAGTTAATCTGCTTAAGGAAATAATGGAGAAGTGTTATTTTTAATAGATGGTTTTGAAACAACTGATAATCTTAAACACATTTAACTGATTATGCACTTTTCCTTTAAGAGCTTATTTTTCTGTAAGAGAAAAATATGGGCTTGAAAATTAAGCATGATTGCTTTGCAACTGGTTATCTAAGTAAGGAAACTATAGGAGTAGAGAGAATAAATTAATCCTGTAGGGCTTCGTTCCTTGATGTTTTCTTGGCGATCGTCTCTTTATTGCAAAGTTATAAATATTTTCCAAAGATCTCAAAGCAGGATTTTCTGTTAGGGCAAAAGTTTTGTGAACTAATAGGAGTTTTCTTAAAATATCGATTGAAAAACCAAACAAAGGGAGGAGGGAGGAGGGTTCAGGATGGGGAACACATGTATACCTGTGGTGGATTCATTTTGACATTTGGCAAAACTAATACAATTATGTAAAGTTTAAAAATAAAATAAAATTTAAAAAAAAAAGAAAAACCAAACAAAAATAATGCCTGTTCCAGACTACATTTATCTCTCTAGATGATTCTATTTGATGAATTCCATAAAAAAAATAACATAGGGTACAGGAAATGCAATCCAGGTGTAAGTTCAAAATATATATATGCACAGGTTTACCCTGTACATTTTATTCATCCTTAGGTGCCTCTTGGCCACCTCATTACAGGAAGAGGTGCCAAGAAGGTCAAGAAACTGATGGGGGTTTTTTATCTGCACTTATTCTTGGAGTTATTATCTGCACTTGTTCTTGGAGTCTAACTACTGCTTTTTTTTTTTTAAGATATTGAAAAATTAGGTGAGAGCACAGGATGCATAGGATGGAGATGTAGCTTCAGATTTTGATGTCCCTCCACCCCCTACTTATTATAACACTCTCCCTAGGAGTTATAACGATTTACTTATATTTACAAGAGAGGAATTGTGGTGCCTTTCCAAGACGAGTCCCTCCAGCAGGCAGTTACCTGTGCTCATCCAGGCTTCTGATCCTGCTTTTATCATAGATTTGAGGGGAGCGTGTTGGGGTTGGGGGTGGCGGCGCCGCAGACGTCCACGAGGTGTGTGTGGACTCTTCTATTTCAGTCTCTTAACTAAACGCGGCGTTGGAAGTCGAGCTCTGGATGTTATCAGAGCCAGCCACAAATGCCACATGAAAAGCAGCAAACATCCGGAGTGGCTTCCTGCGAGCCTTGCTTTTCTCATCACGAGAGATTTACGCGGGGGGGGGGGGCCAGACAAATTGGCGAGGAGGAGCCCTGTCCACCCGCCCGCGTTGCCGGAGCGCGCGGGGACTGGGACCTCTGACTCCTGGCTGCTAATCCATGCCCAGTCCCCCAGGCTGGGCCCAAGGCTGGAAAGTCTGGGCAAGGACGCGACTAGCGCGGCGTGAAGCCCTGCCCGGTACCCCGCCGGGCCCGTGGCCGGCGGTCGCAGCGTTGAATCCGGGTAGGTGGTGAGCCGCGGTTCGGAGCCCTGCGTGACCAGGCACCGGCCGTGGGTTTCCTGCAGGCTTTTGTGTTTCGATGTTTGGGAAGCAGGAGCCGGACGAAGGACGCTTCGGCCTCCGGGGAAGGCCGTGGGCACCGGGACAGTCCCGCTAGGCTCGAGGGCGGAGGGAAAGAGGGGGCGCGCCGCGGGCACCAGGAACCGACAGACAATGGTATCCCCGGAACAAAGAACAACAATCAGGTCTTCGAGTTTATAAGTCGCGTGCCCGCGGCGGCCTCCGGGAGCCAAGCGGAAGGCGGCGCGCCGCACGGAGCGCGCCCGGGGCTCCGCACTGCCCAGGTAGGGCCGCGCGCCGGCTCTGCGTACCTCTCGCGTCTATTCCCGGTCCTCCGGCGGGTCCCCAGCGGGTCCGCGAAGCGCGGTTCAAAGTCGCGGGTGAGATGGGAGGGGTGGGGAAGAAGGAGGGCCCGGGAGATCACGGCCACCAGCTCCCACCCCGAGGCTCCCAAGGGTCAGAGCCCCGCTGCCTCTCACCTGGCGCCCTACCCTGCCGTTGGGGCGCCCGCCTCTCCCGCGGGGCCGAGAGGGCTTTGGGGACGCTCGCTCCGCACCAGGACAGGAGACGTGCGTTCTGCTCCCACGCCCTCCCCCACGCCCTCCGCCAGCATCCCGCCTGGTCCGCGGACCCCTCGAGGCCTCCACGAACCCCGCCCCAGCAGCCGGCGACTCCCCGACCGTCACCCAGTTCCCGCTCGGCCGCGCCCGGGGTTTGCACAGGAGAAGCAGGAAATGCGCTGTTCCCGGTCCGTTTCCCTGCTCAGAAACTGGTCCGCGGGGGGTGTTCCTTGTATTCCCCACTCCGCCTCCCGCCCCAGCTCGGGTCCTCGGGTGGGAGTGCTGACAGCTTCCCCTTAGTCCCCGGCTTGGAGAACCTCAGACACCGCAGGGAGACGGCATCAGGGGTGAAGGCAAGGCACCAGCTCATCCCCAGGGCGGATTACGGCCACACACTAGTCTGCTCACCACCCGCTTCATCTTTGGCCTCTCTGAGCTCTAACTGCAATCTCAGTAGCGGTTCCTGTGCGCCCACTTCTGCCGACTCCCCAGTCCCACCTTCCTCGCACCCAGCAAAGGTCCGGGCTTTCCTGGTGGAGCTGTGTCGTCAGCTGCGCAGACAGGCTTAGCAGCAGCAGCAGACACCTGCACATCGCCCCCCCCCCCCCGCCCCGCGCCCCGCCCCGCACCCCTCTCCCCGCTCTTTCCACAGCGGGGGAGCAGACAAGGCCCCTGCATCTTAGAAATGCCCAGTGTGGTACCATTAGTCTTCCCCTCTGATTGATTCGCGTGCAGCCCAGGTAGAATCTAGGCCCTCTCTACCTCAATCACTTGTTCCTGGCATGGAAAGGTGATGCTGACATCTCTAGGCCAAGTGCTCTGAATTTTTTTTTTTTTTTTTCTCTAGTAGAGGTCCTGCAATTGGTGGCCTTTCTGTCCTGTAAACTGGCTTGCCAAGCTTCCCTAGTCAGCAGGGCTGGATTTTGCCAGGTGGTTGGTTAGGGCAAGGTGTGCATCCTGTGATCATGGGAGTGATCAAAGTGAATAGGCTACAGGACAGGCCACTCCTGACACACTCATTACCCACCCTCCCGTGCAACTTGAACCACAACCACAAGCCTATCAGATTTGGAAATGGAGCCAGAGTCGGCTCCAGTGTTTCTAAACAGCAGAGAACCTGAATCCTTTGGATTCCTCTGCAGTCAGTGTTTGGTTGACCTCGGTTACATGAATTTTCTTCTCTGCCCATTTCTAGACCCTGCCAACAGCTTTATCAGCACTCTTTAATGGCCTCTTTATTTTTTTTTTTACTGGAATATAGTTGATTTACAATGCTGTGCTAGTTTCAGGTGTACTGCAAAGTGAATCAGTTATACATATATCCATTTTCTTAAAAGATTCTTTACCGTAGAGTTCCCTGTGCTATACCATAGGTCCTTAGCTATGTATTTCATATATAGTGTATGCTTACATCAATCCCAGTCTCAGTTTATCCCTTCCCTCAACAGCCTGTTTATATCCCTCGAGTATACACAGTCCATTGGTGTGTAATAAATGCTCAGGAATACTGTAACAATTGTTTTTTAAAAAAAACTTTTTATTTTGTATTGGAGTACAACCAATTAACAATATTATGATAGTCTCAGGTGGACAGCAAAGGGACTCAGCCATACATATACATGTATCCATTCTCCCCCAAAATCCCCTGCCATCCAGACTGCCACAGTTGTTCTTGATTAGATCCTGGAGTTATCTTCTTTGGAGGCAAGGCACTAAGAATTATCTCTGTAAACCTCTGTTTTCATCTGAGACACATCTGTGTAGACACACAGACTTAAGGCCTGCAAGATCCTCTCTCACCCTCTTCTTTGCCAGAGGCTCAATCTGCAGGCACTAAACACCTGAAATCTCACCTTTTCTGAGGTTTAACTCAAGTCCTCTGGCTTTTCTGAACCCACTCAGCATGTAAGTCCAGGCTAAGAGTGTACTTGGAAAATTTTGCATGTGGATATATGCATACATAAATTTCTGTCTTTTGGAGACTTTTCAAAACCCAAACCTTTCATGTTAATTTCTTTGTAGTCATAGATTACAGTTTACAAAGCAGTTTCTTGTAGGTTAACTCATTTGAGTGTCAGGAGAGCCTTGGAGGGAGGCAGGGCAACAGAGAAGGAGACTGAGACTGAGGCCTGGGGACCTGTTCGAGGTCCCATGACAAGGATTCTCGGACCAGCTATTTGCCCTTGCTGTTAACAGTGGTGCGTCTTGTTTTGAGTTTCTTTCCATGCCCTGTCTGTGCCAGTGAAAGACCTGATGGGATTTGTAGAAACTCAATAAAACCAGAAAGTAGGAAGGCATGGGTTAAGGACTTTAGCACAGAAACTTCCAGTGTGGTTCCTAATCAGGTCACAATCACACGATTGTTTTGTTTTGTTTTGTTTTTTTAAATGTCATAGCTGCAGAGCTGTAACAAGAAAACATTTTCATTTAGAAGATATATAATTAGGTATTTTATTAGATTACATAATCAAAGCCCGAGATGACATCTCATTTGAGTATCATTTTATACAAACAAATTCTAATTCAGCTGGAAAAATGAAAACAGTTCAAAGTTATATGGGGATAAAGTTCAGATATAAAGAAGCTGAGCTCTCTGAAGCTCTGCTCTTGTATTCATTCAGACTGAAAGAGACATAGTTAACTATACCGAGTTGTGTGGCATTGTCTCATGTTTAAAGTCTAAGCTGCTGGTCTCCTCTACACCTGTAGCTGACCAAACCTTTAGAGCATAAAAACATACATGTAGCAGCTAAGTAAATTCCCTTTATGTATACTGTTGTTTGGGAGAGAAATGGATGGCAAATATTATCAATTCTATTTTATGATGTGGGAAATTAAGGCATGGAGCAATTGGGTGATTTCCTTGTTTTCAAACCAGTCTAAGAGACGAGAGAATCATCTGTTCATTTAATCAACCAATAATTCCCCCAGTACCTGTAAATCTAAGGCTCAGTACAGCATGGTATATTGGTATATTACGACCACAGGTTTGGGAGTCAAACTCCTTGGGATTGAACCCTAGTTCTGCAGCTCACCAGCTGTGCATCCTTGGACATATTGCTGAATCTTTCTGTACCAACTCTGTAAAATGAAGAATTATAGTAATGGTCTCAGAGAATTTTATGTGGATTAAATGAGCTAATTGTTCACTAACTGCTTAGACTACGACCTGACACATAGTAAGTGTTACACAGGTATTTCATAATAAAATAAAATTTAAATTAATGAATGTGTGCACATGAAGACATATTGGGAGAATAAATAAGAAAAGGTGACCATGATACTGAATGTATGTACACTGTAACAGCTAAAACAAATGTTTTCAAGGAAAAAATATTGTATCTCTGATAATGAGTAATAACTAACATTATCATGTTTTAATCAAAATTATTTGTTACGCTGGCAAAAGCTTTTCTAGAGGTCTATTAACTATTGTGCATTTTCTAATTACATTTGAAATGTCAACATTTTTACTTTGGTGGTAAAGAGTCTTTGTTTTATGCACGTCAGCCTTCTAAAACTCGGTTAAGACTGGCCAGGAAAAAAAAAATACACAGAATTGTAAAACATTCAGTACTCCACTAAAAGATCTTTGAAATGCAAAGACACCTTGCAGTGAGCATTTAACCTGGGTTAAATTCCTCTCCTAAAGGCACAGAGAAAAGTTCAATTTTGAGAACTATGCCTGGGACCCATGTGTTTAAAGGAAAAAAGACCCATGAATGTACATACCCTGCCTAGCTCTTTCAGTGTGAAAATATCCCAAATTCTTGTCTTTATTGTTCAGTAACTTTCTGCCAGGTAATTGCGAGTCATTTCAAACTGCCTCGTTTTCAGCATTCTCAGATAAGAAAGGAGAAAATATCCAATCTCTCGCCCACTGTTCCAGGTAAAAAAGAAAACAAATGATCACCCAGTTTTGCAGAATAAGAGTGCTCAGTGAAATAGGGCTCGTGTGTCTGCAGATATATGAGTCTATGGACATTCAGAGAAGGTTCTTTGTACATTAAAAAAAAGTAGCAAATTGAGATAAAATGGAAATAGAGATTGTAAAGAAGACTGTACTGCTTTGGGTAATAATGGAATGCTGCTGCTTTGAAAGCAAAAATGTTTTAAAAGTTACTGCACAACAGGTCCCACCTTTGGTCCAGGACAAACCAGGTTCTGTTTCTGTGAACTAAGGCTCTTGATTTACTGAACAGCCATTATTTTAGTAAATATCTATTATTTCAGTGGTTACTTTGTTGTTTTTTTTTTCTTCTTTCTCCCCAGTGGCTAATTTAAAACTGAAATTTGGAGACAAACAGACAACTGGTTCTTTATGTAACACTTCCTTGGAACTCATCTGTCATACACAGGGAGTCCTAGTGCTGAAGAGAACTGCATAACCCACCCTTGCTTTTCAGGTTCTGTAAAATTACCCCCGGAGAAGGCAATGGCACCCCACTCCAGTACTCTTGCCTGGAAAATCCCATGGATGGAGGAGCCTGCTGGGCTGCAGTCCATGGGGTCACTAAGAGTCGGACACGACTGAGTGACTTCACTTTCATTTTTCACTTTCATGCATTGGAGAAGGAAATGGCAACCCACTCCAGTGTTCTTGCCTGGAGAATCCCAGGGACGGTGGAGCCTGGTGGGCTGCCGTCTATGGGGTCGCACAGAGTTGGACACGACTGAAGCGACTTAGCAGCAGCAGCAGCAGCAAAATTACCCCAGTGAGAGATTGGACACAAGAGAATGCCTTACATAGGAAATAACATATATTAAATGCTAATATATGAATGCACTTGTTACTCACACAGCTATGCTGGTACACAGCATTCTTTTTAAATCACTTATTTTAAAATAACCTCAAACTTACAGAGAAGTTGCAAGAATAGTATAAAGAAGACTCTCCAATTTCTTAGCATTTTACCTCTTTTGGCTTCCTCTTGATTTATAACAACAAAAATTTCCCTACATTTGCTGTCTCTCTTGCGCTCTTTTTTAAAAAGTAAGTAAATGGATATAACAATATAAATATGTAGTCATATTTATCATAGAGCATACTGACATATACTGATACATTGTAGATACTACCTAAATATATACTACATCTATATAGAATGTTATATATTAATACCTATGTATGTATGTCTGAATGTGTGTATGGTTAGCCTTTTTTCTGAACCACCTGAGAGCAGGCTGAGACATAATGTCTCACTCAGTCTAAATACTCCAGAGAACATTCTCCCATATAACCAGCCATCAAATAGCCAACAAATTGGTTATTTGGAAATAGCATTCCTACCTAAGCTGCTTGCCCAATTCACATTTTGCAAACAAAGTCCCTTTCTTTTGGCCCAACATTCTATCCAGGATCACACATTGCCCCTAGGTACCATGTCTCTTTAGACTTCCGTCTTTTCTAATAGTTCTTTATGGTTTTCCAGAGTGCAGGTCTTTCATTCCATAAGGGTCTCACATGCAGTCTGTCTGGTCTGGGCTCCTGCGTTCCTGGAGGAAAACTACAGAGACAGTGGTGTGCCCCTCCCAGAGCAAGACAAGGGAGGCTGCCTGCAGCCTCATCATACTGCTGAGTTAACCTTGACCACCTGACCAGTTGGTGTCTGCCCAGTTTCTCTAGCTTCAAATGATCATTTCCCCCCAATGCAATGGATAACTATTTTCTGTAGTGGGAACTGTGCCCTATATTATACCAATATCCTCATCAAGCCTTCACCCACCTGCCTTAGCATCTGCTAAGATGGGTGACAAGGGGTGGTTTTGAATTTCCATCATTCCTCTGTATTTATATGTTCCTTCTACTGTAAGAAAGTTTTCCTTTCCTTTATATTAGTATGGGCCATAGATTCCTTCTTCACTCAGTGCTTTATCGTCCTTAATTAATATTATTTGTTTGGATGCTCAGGTTGTCACCAATTTGGCATGTGGGGCACCTTTTAAGCTAGTTCCTGTATCCTTTTGATTTGTCCTAATCATCCTTTGACTATTTCTTTATATTTTAGCATAACAAGATATTCCAGGCTTTGGACGTCCCTGGCAATCCAGTGGTTAAGACGCCATACTTCCAGTGCAAGGGGAATGGGTTTGATCCTTGATCTGGGAACTAAGATCCCACATGCTACGTGGGGCATCCAAAAAGTAAAAAAAAAAAAGAAAGATATTCCAGGTTCATCTTGTATTTTCCTGCCTTAACCCTGATTCAGTCATTTCTGCAAGGAGTTGAGAGCATCTTTTAATAAAATAGGGTGTTTAAAAGCCAGGATCTGGGTTCTCATGAGTACTGGGCTATCATCATTTCTAGATACTCTCAGCAGTATATATATATGTGCATCTTGCATATATCTGTAGCTATTTCTTATCTTCCCCCCCAAATTATTAAAACACTGAGTTACTTGAAGATTCCTCCAATTCCAATCCAACATATCAGGGTTCTTGCTAGCCTGCTGCCTCTCTGTATTTCTAAATGCCTTTTCTGAATATAAAGAACCTGGCTCCCACTACCCTTAATATACCTGCTATTTGCCTGCTGTAATCCCAGCAACCCCACCTGCCTGCTCTTGACTTCCAGGCCAGCACCTCTGTGCAGGTCTCCTGCAGCGCTCCACTGTTTCCATGTTCAAAAGCAAGGCAAAAACATAATAATTACTTGTTTAACTTTATCTTTAAATTGTGCATGTGTGCTCAGTCATGTCTGACTCTCTGCGACCCCATGGACTGTAGCCAGCCAGGTTCCTCTGTCCATGGGATTTCCCAGGCAAGAACACTGGAGTGGATTGCCATTTCCTCCTTCAGGGAGTCTTCCTGACCCAGGGATTGAGCCCAAGTCTCCTGAGTTTCCTGCATTGGCAGGCAGGTTCTTTACTGCTGAGCCACCAGGGAAGCCATTTTTCAATTATTTTAAGTATAAAATGTGACCATAAACTATAATAACAAAAGTTCCTTCTTTACTGCCTTTCCTTGGTGGCAAATTCCTCAGGATTCAATTAAAAACAAAATTACAAGGAATTATTTTTGTCTGTTTGGAGGGGGGTCAAACACAGTTTTGAGAATATAAGATTGAATCTCAAAAACCAAAAAAATGTTTCTTTTCAGTCATGGCCAGAACAAAAACTAGAAATTGGCTTGACCTAGTAGGCTTTTTTTTTTTTGCTAAAAATGATAAGAAAGGGCAGTAAGAATTAAACAATATTTTTTCAGAAGCGTTCACAGAATTTGTGGCAGTTTTGAGGAAATACTTCGTAAATACGCTGCCTCTCCCCTCTTGTCAGCCACACCCACACATACATTACTCTCCATGATCTTAAATGAATAAAATAATGCATACCAAGTCAGATTTCATGACTTGTCCCAAGTTCAGAGGTTGACCAATCTAATTTATACTGCTTCTATGCATGACTGAATTCCCATGAGTCATTTTCATCTTCAGAGAGAGAGTTCTGTGGAACCATGTTAACATGAAGACCAATCCCCTGAGCCTTCCGATGAGGCTCAGCACCCCCCCTCCCCGCCCCTTCCATGGCTGTTTCTCCTTGCAGAGCTCAGGACAACCCTGAAGGTGAGTGAGTCCAAGTTCAGCTGCAATGGACAGCCATGGACACCTAACAAGCACCTCTCTGCTTGACGCATCTTTCCTCTTTTTCCAAAGCTAAAGGCGGAAAATGTTACTGGGTCCTTTCTACAGAAAGGGTGATGATAAAACATCCCAGGGCTAGAAAGGGCAGGCTGTAGTTAAGCAAAGACTAGAAGCATGAATGCTTGAACAAATATTTAATCATATGGGTATGTATTAACTGGTTTGGGCATTATATGTAGTGAG
Organism: Bubalus kerabau; assembly: GCF_029407905.1. NCBI lineage: Eukaryota > Metazoa > Chordata > Mammalia > Artiodactyla > Bovidae > Bubalus > Bubalus kerabau. The sequence continues at coordinate 24,261,922 of NC_073637.1, read as the reverse complement.
ACTTCCCAAACATATCTAATATACCAGTTCAGTTTTAGGGTGGTCGTTCATACTGAAGCTTTAATTCTTAACAGCAGGTTAAGTCTTCAGTAGTTCAAGGACCTCTGCTAATTTGATTTTGCCAATACTTATTGTATGCAACAAATGAATTATAATAGTATATTTATGAAGAAAATTAGTAAATACTTTCCAACACCTCCACTTAGCCTTTGAGTTGGGTACATTTTACTAGTGAACATTTCCTATACACGTGCATAACATAGACACCCTGTCTATTACAACAGCCTGTACAGCCACATACACCTCACATTCAGGGGCCCTCTCCTTTCTGTCTACCCCTCTCTTACTGCTCTCTGCCTCCTTCACTATATTCCTGCCAACTGGCCTCTGGCTGCTTCTACAACATGCGACGTTCTTTCCTCCTTGGAGCCTACAATCTCTTCCATCTGTGTGGAACCGAGGTCCCCCAGATTCTGCTGTGGTTAGCCCCCTCCTCCAAAGACACCAACTCCAGGAGACCATCCTACCTAAAATAGCCAATGTCTGCCACTGCCCCCACAAACTTGTCAGACTCTCTTCTCCCACTTGGTTTATAATTTCCTAAAGTACCTGTTCCTGGCAGTCATCATGTTTTTAAATCTGTTTATTGTCTCTCTTTCCCCATTAAAATGCTAACTCCCCAAGATACTATGGGTGCTGTGCACTGCCATATCCCTGAACCCAGGGATACATCAACAAGATTTGTTGAGTGGTTGAAACACAGCCCAAGACAGCTCATCAGAGGATTTCCCCCTGCCAAAACTGCAGCGGCTTTGACTACTAGTTGGTCTTTTGCACAGTCATGCATTTTTCTTGAAAACACCCTTTTCCCTGAGAGCTTGTATTGCTCCTAGCTAAAGCCTCATCCTGTCACTTTAAGAAGAGGAATGCCCCCTCTGGACACGTATTTCATTAACAGAGTATTATCTCCCAGAGTAACTAAGCACTTTCAAAAGAAGGGTGATGGTTACAAGAGCCTCTAAATAATTTGGACTGATTAGGTATCTTAATCCAGTTGCCAGTTAATTGTGTTTGTTTGTGATCAAGAATATGATTTTCACCTAGTCCCCCTCCACAATCTCGCCGTGTTTGGAGAAGGCCCATCTCGGTATCTGCAGCGGGCTCTTTGAAGGTGTTTGCCGAGGAGGTGGGACCGCAGCGCTCACCTGGAGCCAGGAGCTGGAGGAAGGCATGTCGGCCCAACCACCTACGGGTTGACTAAGCGAGATCCCACCGCCCACCGCAAACAGCCTGGAGATCTGAAGACCCGAGCCCAGCCCCACCCGCTCCCTCCGCGCCCGGGTCACTATTTCTGGAGGGAAAATGACTCCTCCGGGCTTGAAAGGCTGATGGGAATGAAGGGTGGTCCGAAACGGACCTTCTGAAAGTAGCCGCGCAGAAGGATCAGGTTTCCCCTTTATTCCAAATCTGTCACCCACTGACACTTTTAAAATACAAAAGAAAAGAAAAACACCTAGAAAAGTAAAATAACGAAGTCAAGCAAAGTATTGATACGAGCTCACACTTTTTATTAGGAGGATCCTCAGACATCAACCTGCTCTCAATTGCTCCCAAAGCTCCGAGCTGCTTTCCGCATCCCGCCCCAGACCTCAGTCCCCCAGTTCGAGGGCTGTTGCCACCGCAACCGCATCCCGGAATCCCACCCCAGACTCGGGTGGGTCAGACCTCAGCCCCCTGCCCTCGACGGAAGACTGGCCTTAAACCTGCAGTCCTCTCCTCACTTTGCAGTTTTAGGTCCCTACTTCCTTATTTAATTTTTTAAAAGGATATACTAATGGATATTACGAGTGATATTAGATGAGAACTTCTGTCACAGATAAGCATCAACTCAACAATAAGCGGTTTATTGACATTATTCACTGTTAAACACCGGGGTTGTTTACCTTGACAGCTGGGTCTGGGCAGTGGCTCTGAGTAGGGTAGGAGTGGGGACTCCCTGAACGCATTCAGCTTCGCTGCTGGGGGGCTCGTGTTGGGGCGAGAGGGGGCGCCTGGCCAGTGAGGTGGGGGCGAAGAGGAGAGAGCCGGCAGACGGATCGCTCAGGTTCACTAACCCTTCAGTGATCTGCTTCTGTCACCGAAGTGAATTCTTTCTTCTGCTGCCAAATAGTTAAAGCTACATTGTTAGCTGTAACTACTCCTAGGCAGCATGTATCTAATATATGGGTATAATATTGGTGATTCAATATAATTTCTATATTTTATATAAAATATAGAATATATATAAAATATAGAAACTATATTGCACATAATTTATTATATACAATTATTGTATGTCTTGTATACAATTATGTATGTATAATAAAAACAGAAATGTGTATGAATGTATAAAATGTGTGTGTGTATGTGTATATATATATATATATATATATATATATATATATATATATACACATTTGTGTTTGTTTTAGCGGTGGGGAAACTGAAGTTTCACATAATCAGTCTAGGGGATCTGGAACCGGAAGCCAAAGCTAGAGAATGCAGTCCGTCACCTGAAGTGTTTGTGGCTCTGGCAACACAGGAGCCACAGTGCGCTGTTCTCTTAGGTAGCCCGGGCTAACTCCCTGACTTGAGGGGACCCTTTGTCTTTTAACAGGATCAGGCTTTTTGGCCAAGTTCTGCTCATCCCATCCCCCAACTCATTCTGACTTCTAACTTGATGAGTTCCCTTGAAGTTCTGGCTGCCACAAATCCCTTCCTTTTCCATCTTCCTTTTGTCCCCATCACCATCAACAAAAGGCTGTGACTGCAAGTTTCCATCTGTGGAACTTATTTACATATAATAAAATATTGACCTGTTTGGTACCATTTATTTATTATCACCATACTAAGGCCTTTGTTCAGAGAGAGGGTTTTAAATCGTTAATTAATGTGAATTTGTGTTATCCAGGCAGACACTGTTTCTAAGATTCTTTCCATTCTAAATTACAATTAACTGGACTCTCAAAAGTGCTCAAATTGTCTAGTCATATTCCCTCAGTTTTAAATTTTTTCATAAATAGCTTTCTTGAATTCAAATGACCTTCAAATTCTCTTACTTTACTATTTCATATATCTGTAGGTTTTCTCTAAACCAGGCATCTGCAAATATCTTCACGTCTTTTAGAGCAAGAACTTTCTGTAAGGAGAAGACCTAAAATTGTGACAATATAAAAACTGCCACAACCTGGAGTAATACACCAAAAAGAAAAGTTGTTTCTTTTGTAGATTTATTTTCAGATATAATGGATTTGCATAATAAGTTTACAGTGGTATGTTGGTTCCTTTAAAAAAATAGTTGATATTGTTTCTTAAAGGATATGAATATGGAAAAGTGATTCACTGGTTTACAAAATATAATAATTAATGTTTATACGTTACTTCAAAAGTATTTTATATACATACTTCAATTTAATCTTTAAAATAACCCTACTAGTTAGACGTTCTTTTCTTTTTTTAATTAATTTTTATTGGAGTATAGTTGATTTACAACATTGTGTTAATTTCAGGTGTACAGCAAAGTGAATCAGTTATCCATATACACGTATTCACTCTTTTTTAGATTCCTTTCCGATAAGGTCATTACAGAGTATTGAGTAGATTTCCCTGTTCTATACAGTAGGTCCTTATTAGTTATCTATATTATATATAATAGTGTGTATATGTCAATCCCAATCTCCCAATTTATCCCTCCCCTTCTTTTCCCCCTCAGTAACTGTAAGTTTCTTTACTATTGTGTGTTTCTGTTTTGTAAATAGGTTCATTTGTACCATTTTTTTTAGATTCCACATAGAAGTGATATCATATAATATTTATCTTTCTCTGACGTCTTCATTCAGTATGACAATCTCTGTGTCCAGCCATGTTGTTGCAAATGGCATTATGTCATTCTTTTTTATGGCTGAGTAATATTCCATTGTATATATGTACCATTACCTTCTTTATCCATTCCTTCATTTATGGACATTTACGTTGCTTCCATGTCCTGGCTATTATAAACTTCTTTTTATTTTTTTTTAAATTTTCACTAAAAGGCGATGACATTCAGAGAGATGAATTGACTCACCCAGAGTCACAAATCTAGGAAGGACTGGATCACTTGATTCCACAATTTATGCTTTTTCTACAATTCCACTACGCTAACATGGCTTCACACAGGCAAAAACACCATTCTACCATCTTCCTATTAGCCACTGATGATTCCCCCACTGCCTAAAGGCTTCCAGTCCCCTTAAATTACTATAGCATTTCAGCCTGTCTTGAAGACTGAGGGCAACATGCTTTTCATTCAGTATTTTTGCAGTAACACTTTTTATGTCCATAAACTAAGCTTTGATAACCAATATGGTAACACAGAATTCTAAATTTAGCTTATCATCATGAACTTCTGGGGGAACATGCTCCAAAGTTTCCCAGACTTCTGCCAGCAGAGATTCTGTTCCACCTGGAAAGGGTCCTACAGATTGGTATTACAAGCCTCCTAGTGGGGCCATTTCCAGGGCTGGAAAACACTGCTTTAACATATTAGAAGTAGAAAATTGTTAATGATGTGCACTAAAATTGTTGCAACATAGAGGAAAGTTATAATGTATGCCAGTTTAAATTTAGGGTACCCAAGTACTATTTTTTTCTAAAACACAAACTAAAAAAGCTTCTTTAGGGTCCTCGCTCCCTGATTATTCGTAAAATAATAACATTTCAGAGGAAAGAAACCTCTTAACTTCATTTTATCACTTTTCCCATAAAAAAGACATAACCTAGAACATCTTTAAGACCTTTGACCAATAGGAAAAAAACCTCTCAAAGCTTTCTGGAGGTACAACCCCTTCTGGGATTCTTGGAGTGGCTTCCTCCCAGAAAGAATTGTTTGTGCCTTATTCATGCCTATTAATTATAGCTATTTTTCATTATTTTGCTTACAGAGTTCAGGCTATAATACATTGCAGTTGGTTATTTTTGTTACAATTGACCACTTGTCCTATTTTCTGTATACCACTTTCTATCACTTTTGGACACAAGATAAGGTACTTAATAAATGCTTATTGATTATAAGTCTGATTTGATAAGAAAGATGGGAAAGAACTTGGTATCTTCTTGGCCTCCTGAAATCCTGTTTCTTGTGTATTCTTTTCAGTTCATTTCAGTTTCTAGAGTCTTACAATCTCATATACTGCTGGGCACATAAAAAAGTCAGTCAGCCTGTTTCAAATACATGTCTACCACTGAGTTAGCCCTTGGGTTTTAAGTCATTTTAAGAAGGTTCAAAAAGGCAATCCAAGTTCCTTATAAGCATTCATTAAATAAATATAATGAGTAATTAAACATTTTTTTGCTGCAGTAACAAAGACATTGAAAGCCTTTAGACATCTGATTAGCAATATATCCTAGAAAAAGGATATATGCAGTTTGTACAAATTTTTAAAAATATATTTTATTGAAGTATAGTTGGTATACAATGCTATGTTAATTTATACTCTACAGCAAAGTGATTCAGTTTCACATAATGTTCTTTTTCGTATTCTTTTTCATTACAGTTTACCACAGGATATTGAATCTAGTTCCCTGTGCTATACAGCAGGACCTTGTTGTTTATCCTTTCTATACATAATAGTTTGCATCTGATAACCCCAAACTCCCAATCCATTTCTCCCCCACCACCTTCCCCCTTTTGTGTACAATATTTATCTTTAGTAACTCTTCTGTGAGTTTGACATTTCTTCCCAAATGAAAGTTGGCTTTTTAATTAGACATTAAACCTTGAAAATACATTACACTGAGAGAAGAGGTAAGAGATCACATACTAGTTGATTCCATTTATATGACATACCCGGAATAGGCAAATCCAGATAGAAAAGAGATTATCAGTTGCTTAGGGGTGCTGGGGGTGGAGGGCTGAAGGGAGCTGGAGGCAGGGAGTGATAACAGAAAGGCTCAGGGTTTCTTTGGGGGCTGATGAAGATACTATAAACTTGATTGTGGTGATCACTGCACAACTGAATTTACTAAAAACCACTGGACTGTACACTTCAAATGGGCAAATTTTAGAATATTATATCTTTGTGAAACTCTTATTTGAAAAATTATAAATTAGAGACTATCTGGAGAAGACTCCGATAGTAAATGTTTTTTTTGAAATTGAACACTGGTTGGACAATGCACCATGTTAGATGGCACCAACTGGTAAAGATTTCCCCCCTCTCCCCTCTCCTACCAGGCACATTTTCACTTGGCACTAAGTAGATTACCCTCTCTCCCAGGGTAGTTAATAGAAAAAGGCTCCAGCACATAAACTAATTGATTTGTGATTAGTCATAGAATGATATTATCATCTGACAAGTTTGCTTTTAAACTTTATCTACTATTTTATGTCTTACTTTAGACTTGAATTCGTAGTTACTTTGGAGCTTTCTTAAAGCATTCTGCAAATCTCATTCAGAATCCTAAATGTCTACCCGCCTCCAAGCCTCCTGACTGGTAAAGTAAATTTTCACCTTCTCTCTCTCAGTCTTACTAAGATTAAGTGACAATTAAGTTTTGTGGTAGGAATACTGATGAATATTTAAAAGAGAAAAAAGATACGTTTACCTTCAGTAAATCAATCTGTCGATGTCAGACTACTCTATATACAAAATAATCAACAAGGACCTTCTGTATAGCACAGGGAATTCTACTCAATACTCTGTGAAAACCTACATGGGAAAAGAATCTGAAAAAGAATGGATACATGTATATGTATAACTGAGTCAACTAACACAACATTGTAAATCAATATCCTCCAACATAAAATTAAGATTTAAAAATAGTAATTGTAGGAATGGGAAGATGATTTTAACATACAACCTTCTTTCACTTCCCTAATACACACTGCTTAGTGATTTTTTCCAATCTCACTTGTTCATTTTGGGACTTGAAGAAATATTTCAGAAAAATTGTGCTTAATGTTTATTTAGTAAGGTTGGGGGCTAAATGAGCTTGAAAAACATTTGTGTAGGAAGAAATTTTCATCACTAGTCAATATTTCAACTTTTTACATAAGAAGCAAAATAATTTTACAAATGTATTTAAAAGATTCATGACCATATTCTGGCTGAAAGCGTTTCTTTAAATGCCTGAGGACTCAAAGTGAAAAAGAGAATAATTATTTCTCTACAAATCAAGCTCTTTCTAACTAGTGTTTTCAGATTTAAGCCCGAGTGTCCTTGGCAACGTGCCCTAATATGGCAATTTCTAGAAGGTTCCTCTTGGGTGCAAGAGCACTGCGGTTTCATTGTGATGTGGGACGTCCCAGGTGTGGGGAAGGTCGGCATCCTTCTTCCACACCAAGAGTCTTTACCAGCTGCTTTCTAAACATCTTATTTGTCCTCAGAGAAATATTTTTCTAAGATTGATTGTGGTAAGGTATCTGGTTTTGTTAGAAGAGAAAGCAAGAGTTCTTCTATTGGTAAACAAACCAAGAACTTACTATTCAGTTTTTAAATCTTTGGGGTTTTTTCTTATCCAAACAAGTAGTATTTTGTAATCACAATGAAAACTTTAACTCACTTTTGATTCTTTTATTTATGGCACACTTTGGGGAACTTAGTCACTTCTATTTTTGGCCAGGAAGAAAAGAGGGCTTGCAGCCTTAAAAAGAATCAAGATTTCTCAATAACCAAGTGGGTGTTTTACCTTTACTCACTTCAAACTAGTTTTCCCTCTTCTGATAAAAATGCAATTCTTTATTTTCTATACAACTAGTTAATTCCTAACATAAACAGAAAAGCATTATGAATAAAATTTAAGATCATGTAAAGGCATATTCTTTCTGTGGTTCTTAAACAGAACAAACAAACCAACAACAAAAAAATCAACAGTGAAAAATCTAAGTTTGAAAATTGAGTTAGAAATCTGCTATCACATGCTTATACAGACACACAGTCATTTCATTTCTGATTTCAGAAAGTTAATTGGTGGAGGAAGGTTTAATAATTACTGCTTTCTATACTGTTCTGATTATTTAGTTTTTTAAAAGTTTATACTTAATTTCAGAAGATGTAGCCTCTGAATAGAGTCAGGTAACATTTAACTTAATGGGATGATTGTCAGAAGAACAGAATTTGTTCTGTAATATGAACGGCACTAAATAATTCTGTATTCTAGTTTACAGTCCCAATTTGAATTTTGACTCATCAGAGGGAGGGACATTTTCTAGAAGGGCCAAGTCATTGAAAGTTACCTGGAATCGGCTCTGAATATGGGGACAGTCATTCATCCCACTGATCAATTGTGAAAATTCGTTGGTAGAAGGACCTTCAAAATAGTTAACAAAATACCATCTTTCACCAAATTCATTAATCCCATTTAAAATAAATGCATTTCGCTTAGTCAAAAAAAAATCTTTGAATTTTAGAATGTCATCATTTTGACCTACTTTTTACACTCTGATTAAGTTAGATCAGAGTTTCTTTGCCTCAACTCAATGGATGGGCTACAGTGGCTCCCAGGCTGATTTGTAGCGCTCATTATGGACTCACAAAGGGTTCAAGGTTACCTTCCAATTTGTTTCAGCCAGAATCAATAAATCTCTCACCTGGTTTCTTTGCTGTACGTATTGTACTGGTTAATCATGTATATACACAGCACAGCACATTAGACCTGGAGAAAGAGTTTTCTGATGGGAGCCAATTTTTAACTACCGTGCTGTTGAAATTGGAAAACAAAGAGAAACTGCTCCTGTTTATTATTAAGGTGTGATGTGAACCAGGAGCCATAAATAATCTTGCTGGCCAATTTCCAGGGCAGAAGAAGGAAGGAAAAGAAGGAGGAGCGGGGGAGAGAGAGAGAGAACCATCTTGGGAAAATGTTTTGTTGAAGAACTTCAACTTGTAGAAAATTCTACATAGGGAGCCGCTAGCGTGCAACTAGAAAAGGGGAAATAGTCAACTCCAACAACACAGAAGTAAGCTTTCTTACTTGTTGTTGTTCAGTCGCTCAGTCATGTCCAGCTCTTTGAGACCCCATGGACTGCAGCATGCCAGGCTTCCCTGTCCTTCACTATCTCCCAGAGTTTCTCACATACACACACAATATTTAAGAGACAGCATGAAATGTTTTATAAAAACTAAATATTAAGCTGTTTGAATGTAAAAAAGCTGTGATAGAGGGACTTCCCTGGCAGTTCAGTGGTTAAGACTTTGCCTTGCAATTCAGGGGGTGCAGGTTCAATCCCTGGTCAGGGAGCTGAGACTCCACATGCCTCATGGCCAAAAAACCTAAACATAAAACAGAAGCAGTATTGTAAGAAATAGACTTTAAAAATGGTCCACATCAAAAAACATTAAAAAAAAAAAAAAAGGGAGAGAGAGAGAAACCGTTTAAAAAAAAAAAGCTGTGGCAGAGAAAATTTAAAAATATTGTCTCTGCAGAGGATCCCTCCCTTTTTCTCATGGCATTTCCATCCTCTTTGCTCTGGAGTTCCCTACGTATGTTTAGAACTAAGATTCAGGGTCCCTAATAGTGGATGGACAGAGCATGGACTTCCCTGGCGCCCAGGCAGTCTAGTTCTGTCCCAGCTGATCCAGGGCATTGCTCTGACATCAGAGCACAGTCTGCCTGGTCTCTGTCTTACCCCGATCTATCTAGCTGTGTGGTTTGGGGTTAACCATCAAGTGTCTTCTTCCACACAGTGAGAGGGTTGCCCCAGGTGACTCTAGGGTGCCCCTCAGTTTTCACATTCTAGGATTCTGCACTTCTCCAAATGGCAACAAGATTTCAAAAGTCCCAGATCTCTGATGCATTAGGGGAGTAGAATATTACTAAATCTACATATTCTAGTCTGCATAAAAATCACCTGGGGGTGTGGAAGGTTGAAAGTAACTCATGAATCTCCATTTTTACCAAGCAGCTGAGGAAATTCTCACCCACATAGCTCTTAAGAGGCTTGGGAAGGCTTGCCCTCGGGATTCTTTAAGCTTCTAAGGCTGTGAAAATCAGAACTTTTTAAATGAATTTACCTAGGGGTATCTTTAACGTTCTGAATGGAAATAGCAGCTTGTGCATTTAGGAAATTAACATATATAAAAGACAATCCCAGGAAGAGGGGCTTTAGTGTTAGCTGGGGGACAATTACTAGATTTAAGCTTCACATTCCCATTGCTGGTTGTGAAGAATGAGTCTGGGAGGTAAAGAATGATAAGAACAATGTCCCTATTTTTAATTTTAGTGTGAATTATTTCCTGTAACAAAATAAAGTTCAAACTATGAATCACTGAAAAACCTCACATTCCTTAAATCTCAACTGTTTGTTTTATATGCCTTAATACCATTAAGAGATGTTTAGAATTGCTCTTTCTAGTCTTACTCGTTCTAAGCTAGTTTAATCCATGTTTAGTAATGCAGAATCCAGTATTGACCCATCCACTCTCTCTTTTTTAAATAGCAACTCTTTTTGAGGTACGTTTCAGGTATCCTGCAATTCACCCTTTAAAAGTGTTTGATTCAATGGCTCTATATTCGCTGATATCTGCAACCTTAACTACAATTTTAAAAGGTTCATCACCCTGGAAAGAAACTTTCTGCAGTCACTCCTCCTCCTCACTGCCTACCACCTCAAGGACCCCGAAATTGATAACGGACTTTCTGTCTCTGTAGTTTTGCCTATTTTGGACATTTCATAGACATGGAATAACAGACTGTGTGGTCTTTTGTGACTGGCTTCACTTCCATGGCCGGATGCTTTCCAGGCTCATCCCTGTGGATGTCAGGCAGGCGTCAGGATCCCATGCCTCTGTCTGGCTGAATAATATTCTATTGACTGGATACGCCACGTTTCATCTATCCATTGATAGATATTTGGGTTGTTTCTACTTTGGAGCTGTTACGAATAATGCTGCTCTCAACATTTGTATACAAGTTTTTGTGCAGATTCTCTTGGGGCAGAACTGCTAGACCATACAGAAAAGTTTTGTTTAACCATCTGAAGAATTACTGGACTGTTTTACAAAGTGCCTGCACCATCTTAAAAATCCTACCAGCAATGTGTGAGGTTTCTGGTTTCTCCACATCTTTACCAGTTCTTGATATTATCAGTCTTTTTTATTATGGCCATCCTAATGGGTATGAACCAGTCTCTCCATGTGGTTTCACTTGAATTTCCCTAATGACTAATGATGTTGAGCATCTTTTCATGTGCTTATTGGTGATTCAGGTATCTTCCTTGGGGAAAGAGTCCTAATCAGACTCTTAAGCTCATTTTGAAATTGGCAGTCTTTTTATTGTTGAGTTGTAAGAATTCTTTTTATATTCAGATGCCAGTTCCTTCCCTGGTGAAGGGAAAGGCTACCCACTCTAGTATTCTGGCCTAGAGAATTCCATGGACTCGCAAAGAGTCGGACACGACTGAACGACTTTCACTTCACTTCTCCAAAAGGATTTGGAGAAGGAAATGTTAACCCACACCAGTATTCTTGTCTGGGAAACCTCATGGACAGAGAAGCCTGGCTACAGTCCATGAGATCACAAGAGTCAGACACGACTTAGCAACTAAACCACCACCACCACCACCACCACCAGTTCCTTATCAGATGTATGATTTGCAAATATTTCTCCCAGGTTATCATTTCACTGTTGATAGAGTCCTTAGAAGCACAAAATTTGTTGATTTTGATGAAGTCCATTATTGTATATCTCTTTATCAGTTTCTTGTGTGTTTTTTGTGTGTTATATCTAAGAAACTATTTCCTAATCCAAGATCATAAACGTTTATGCCTATATTTTATGAATTTTATAATTTTAGCCCTTACATTTATGTCTGATCCATTTCTTAGAATTTTATCTATTTTTTAATTGATGAAAAACACATAGCATAATATTATGATTTTAAAACTATTTTTTTAAGTGTATAGTTCAATATCCAGAACTCTTTTCATCTTTCAAAGCTGAAATTCTATAGCAATCAAACAACAGCCAAATCCCCTCAAGTCTCTGACCACCCTCATTCTACATTCTGTTCTATGAATTTGACTACCTCCTAAGAATAGTTGTCTTTTGTGACTGGCTTATATCACTTTGCATAATGTTCTCAAAGTCTATGTGTGTTGTAGCATCTGTTAGAATTTCCTCCCTTTTTTAGGTTGAATAATATTTTATTGTGAGTATAGACCACATTTTTTTAAGTGTTCAATCCATTTTGAGTTCATTATTGTTGTTTATGGTGTGAAGTATTCCAATTTCATTTATTCTTTTGTATGTGGAAATCCTGTTGTCTTGGCACTATTTGTGGCCCATTTATTCTTAGCACAGATGAGTAATTGAATTTAAATGACTGTTATTTCAAACGCTTAAATGTTGGGGGTGGGGGGAAAGGCAAAGACTGGTTTAAAAGAAATAGGATAATACTATAATCAGGATACTTTGTGTTGTGGATAAGGATCTGTATTTCAAGACAAGTATTTTTTAATGTAAAATTATCATGTCATTGCTCCTTCCTTATATTTCAGAATCCTACCTTTTTGTTTTACTATTGAAAAGTAGACCATCAGATCATGTGATGCTTTAAAGGAATTGTGAAACTGAATCATTCAAACCAAACTTTAAAATATTCAGTGATTATTATTATCATCAATGTTTAAATATATTGGGTATCATCAAGTTTGCATATGGACATAGATATTGGGGAAAAAAGGAGTCAAAATCACCTCTACCTTTTAACAGAAATGTCATTCACCAAGTCAATGTATACTTGACTACCAATAGGTGGCGCTAGACATTTAGTCAGTATTCCACTCATTTGTCCATCGTCTATAATATAAATAACTATAAAGTCTTCCACTAGAAAAGAAACCATCCCTATAGGGAATATAAAACCACTGGGAGAAAATGGACTCTCTTCCTCATAGTCACATTCAAGCTGACAATAAGTGAACGCCACTTTCATTCAAAATGATTCCACAGGGACATGTTTACAGATTTTAGCTGCCCCAACATCCAGTGGTAAAGAATCCTCCTGCCAGTGCAGGAGATGCAAGAGATGCAGGTTCAATTTCTGGGTAGAGAAGATCCCCTGAAGGAGGAAATGGCAACCCACCCCAGTACTCTTGCCTGGGAAATCTCATGGACAGAGGAACCTGGCAGGCTACAGTTCATGGGGTCACAAAGAGCTGGACATGACGGAGTAACTAAGCACACACACCTTGAGATGGAGGAAGGACTCAAGGACTTCTTTTGGCCTAAAACATCAGAAAGAATGACTTTTTAAATTTACTTGTTAAATGTTTATGCATTTGACAGGACTTAGCCCAAGGTTTGCAAGTTTTGTGATAGAGACTGTATTGCCCCAGCCACCTCCAGTCCCTGGAAGCTACTGATGTTCATGAAAAGATGTTTAGCTATGTGGGCTCGGTCAGTGGGCCCATCACAAACAATGAAGCCTCAAAGCCCTTTCAAGTGGGGCAGAGCATGGGTTTTTGGTCACATTCACTTAAATTTTACTTTAAGTAATGCAACAACTATAGGAAAGCACACATCAACTGCAACCAGGTTTCGTCGGGAGTTTTTTGAGCTGCTTGCATTTCAGAATTTTGGATAAAGAAAGATTGATTTGAACACGTTCTACCACTTGATCATTACATGATTTTGAGAGAGTCACCATTTGATGCCTCGGGAAAGTAATTTATAAATCAGGAAATGATTTGCCATGAGGATTAAACCAGCTGGTGCCACACACGATGCCATGAATGTTATAAAGAATTCCAAAGATGCAGGTTCTCTTGAGTGCCCGCAGCAGCAGTCAGATCTAGCTAATTTCATCCAAAGGGCTAGGTGAAGAGAAATGTGGATAAGTGAGAAAATCTGAGGAAGAGCTGAACTGTCAGGAGAGGTGGGAGGTGGAGGAACAGAGGAAGCAGGATTGATGGACATGGAGGACCGGTTTCTATGATCCCCAAGGTGTGTGACTCCGGTCAAGGTGGGCTCTGCCAGCACCTGCAATGGAGATGGAATGGGAGGCTGCTTCCATCTCTCCATCCTTAATTCCTGCGCCAAGACTGTGTTCTATAAGAAGCAACTCAGTTCCTGTGGGTTCTAATTGCAATAAATAGCTCATTACAAACTTGGGGGAAAGGAGCCAAAGACAGAAAAAAATATCATGTATGAAATATGATGTTTAATAGTCTAATTTCAAATATTGGCCCATTTATGTGTGTGAGGTTGGGTGAGCCTCCTGTCTTTAAAGCAGGTCACCCAATATTTATAGCAGAGCTATTTATGATAGCCAAGACATGGATGAACATAAATGTCCATCAGTGGAGAAATGGACAAAGAAGATGTGGTACATATATGCAATGGAATATTACTCAGCCATGAAAAGAATGAAATAATGCCATTTGCAACAACATGGGTGGACCTAGAGATTATGAAGTAAGTGAAGTAAGTCAGAGAAAGACAAATACCGTATGACATTACTTACATGTGAAATTTTTTTTAAAAAATGGTATAAATGAACTTATTTACAAAACAGAAACAGACTCACAGACATAGAAAACAAAATTTTGGTTACCAAAGGGGAAAGGTGGCTGTGGAGGATAAATTAGGAGTTTGAGATTCCCGTATACATACCAGTATATCTAAAACAGATAACCAAAAGGACCTACTGTACAGCACAGGGAACTTTGCTCAGTACTCTGTAATGACCTAAATGGGTAAAGAATTTGAAAAAGAAGTGATACATATATATGTTTAATGGAACCACTTAACTGTACACCTGAAACTCACGCAACATTGTCAAACAAATATAGTCCAATATGAAATAAAAATTGATTGAAAAATGGGCAGTGGAAGATTATGCTAATATAGGTAGAAGAAGTTTATTCAAATTACTATGAGTGTTATTTGATTTATACTCATTTTACTTCCCTGTGTAATAAAAATCTTATAAAAATAAATATTGAAATAGGATCAATACATAAAGCAGGTCATAATGGTGCCACATCCCATGGCTGTGGTCAGTATGATGGTGGCCTCCATGTGGGTACTTGGATGCACTCACACTGACCTCAATGTTAGCCTTGGCAGATTGCAAACGAAGCATCTAATCAAACAAGGTACATTTTCACACCATTCTGTTTTATCGCAGCTGCAGCTACCCTTGGTAGGGAACACAGGTCACAAGGTAAATGCAGGAACCAGAGAATGAAGAGCTGCACATCAAAGCCACTTCCGAGGATAGGGAGGTAGGAGTCTGGTCGCAGGGGCTGGTTAACATGTCACTAGAGGCTCTCTGAAGGTGCAGTTTGGTTTCATTCCTTTCTTTCTTTCTGCCTTCCTTCCTTCAGCTCACTCCACTGCCAAGGGCTGGGTGGGTTATCAATGCTGGGGACACTTGAGACATAGAAATAGATTTCATATGTGTTTTAAGATAATGCTAATTGATTCCCTCTTTTTGAATATTACTTATCTCAGCAAAACAAAATAACCTGGATAAAGACATATATTAAAATAATCACTCCTATATATTAAAAAAAAAAAAACTACACCACAGACAGAAAAGTAAAGACACATTCTAAAAATGCAGATTGTGTCAGAAGAGCAGTGGCATGTTTGAGCTGATGAAAATTATCAACAAGGAAACTCGGTCCCGCAGGTTCTCAGTAGACTCTCTACTGTCTTTTCTTGTCTCTCAAAAGGCCCTAAGAGTCAGGAACTGGAGAACATCAAATCTGATATTGCTTCTAGGCTTTTTGACTAAGATCTAGTGTAGTATGGAGGCTTCCCAGGTAGCTCAAGTGGTAAAGAATTCACCTGCCCATACAGGAAACACAAGAGATGCAGGTTCGATCCCTGGGTCGGGAAGGTCCCCTGGAAGAGGGTATGGCAACCCACTCCAGTATTCTTGCCTGGAGAATCCCATGGACATAGGAAACCTGGTGGACTTGAGTCCATGGGTCGCAAAGAGTCTGACACGACTGAGTACACATGCACGCGATGGAATCTGGAATCTCCGCTTTTAACCCATAAGACGGATGTCTCGATTGCTTTGTGATCCACTTTCTCTAAAATAAGCAGTCAGAGGTAATCCCCAGCCCAACCCCGCCAACTGCACTATTCAGCCTGCTTGATAAGAGATGAGTGAAAATAGACCTTGTCTGAACAATCAGAGTGAATCTGAGGAATGTCTAAAGGTCCGAGAGGCATCAACTGCCAGACTTCAGCACTGGCAGTGACAGGGAGGGTCACTCAGAAACCACTGGGGTCACCAACACTAAGAGGTGATAGGGCTGGGGGCTTTAAGCCACCGGAGTGTGGTGGGTGCCAGAGGCTAGGTCAGAGGGAGGTGGAGAGACAAGGGGGGCAGGGCCATACTGTCCTGATGCTCCCCCAGGGAAAGGAGCCAATCAGAGGGCCTGTGTGACCCCTGCAGGGGGATGATGATGTTGGGGTGGTTGCCTAGGAGGCCTGCTGAGAGCAGGGGATATCCCCTCTCTGCTGATTTGTCCTAAGGCTACCCAGGTCAGGGGAGACCTCCATGGGGTTGCTGAACACAGCCAGATATAAGCAGGAAGTCTGGGAGTAGGGTCTACCTCTTGCTGAGCTGTGTCCCAAACTGCTAGAACTCTAGTAAAGGGTAACCCAAAGGCTTGGGAACTTGGGAACATCTCTGCTTCTTCAGATTAGTCTGTAGACAATGTCACCCCTTCATAAATGCCCTTTGATGTGATCTGTGAGCACGACACGTATGCTGATGTCCTGTCCTGCCCAGCTCTGTTCTCTGAAATTTATGTGTGTGGACTCGTTCATCTCAAATACCCGGAAAGATGGGCCTGTTCTCCTCCGTCTCTTGTCCACAGCCTAGGAAGTTAGGCCTTAAGTACATTCTGATTTTGATATTATAATAGCGTAAGATTTGGGATATGTTTTTGAAAGGAAAACCAACTTGATTGCCACTGAGCAAGTCAACAAAGTAAATCCTGATGGGAAAAGGGGATATTTAGGTATCTGAGCTCACAAGGGGCATGAGCAAGTAGAACAGGAGAAAAAGGATTCAATTCCCCAAAGTTCTGTGTGTAGACTATGTTTTACTTTTAACAATACACCAAAAAATGTCTTTCTGTTTTGGAAAGATATTCAATGAAGTTGAAAAGGAGAATAATATAATCCACAGGTTCATCTAGTGAACATTCAAACATGTCTCTTTTTTTTTCCTTTCTCTTTTTCTTTGGCTGTGCCACATGGCATGCGGGATCTTAGTTCCCCAATCAGGGATTGAATCTATGCTCCCTGCAGTGGAAGCGTGGCGTCCTGACCACTGGACCACCAGGAAAGTCCCCAGACATATCTTTTAAATAAACAGGTAAGGAAACTCATGAAATATTTCAATGAACATAAAGGTACTAATATGGTAAAGTATCTTAATTATTTTTCTGATGAATCTGGGAATTTTTCTTTCCGTGTGACTCATTGGAAATAAATTAATGGGCTGCCATACAAGATAGTTGTTTAATATGAACTCTCTAAATATTGCACTTAGTACAATGTGCTTTAAGACAGCAATGTATATTCAGATTTCAGATTCTCAGTGGATCCTCTGACCAAAAGTTTTGTAAGACATCAAGGCCTGCCATGTGCTACATCAATTTCCTTTTAAAAGCAAGTCCTAGATATTGCTAGAGACCAAAGTTTTGAATCAAAATGTTTCTGTCGGTTTCCATGTGGACGCTGCCACAGTGTACATCACACGACACACGCTACCTGGAACTCAGAGCTGGAAGTGTGAAGAATCGTGTGGACAAACTGATTGAGAATTCCCTGGCAACAGAGCCTCCAGCATCTTCTAGCTGGTTGGTGCTATGACAGAGATAAGCCATTTCAGCCACACATGTCTTTATCCAGCCTTGGAAGGCATCCAAAGGAAACACAGAGACTTCTGACATCAGAAAACACCTGTTGACTTTGGAGCATCCATATCAATGAAGGCAAAACACACAGCAGATGTGAGCCTGCTCTTCGGGAATAAAAGGAATGTCAAGTATGAGAAAAAAAAAAAAAATCAGGAGGAAATGGAAATAGACACTTCCAGATTCTTCCACCTCTTTATAAATATGCCATTATTTAGGTTAATGTCTTAAAAATTTGGCCTCAAAGACAATTCTTTGATGGTATTTTCAATTTTCCATTCCCTTAAAACTCTAGTTATGGATATTTTTAAAGATCAATAGATATATGACCTCAACCCCCAAGTTTCTCCTACAGTGTTAATAGGAACTATCAATAATGAATGATATGATGAGGACAAAGAATCAGTTTCTAAAAGGTTAGCAATAGTTATCTGAATATTTTTATGTATTATTGAAAAAGAAAGTACTAAGAATTCTTACAAGATTCTTGATCTGAATTCACCAGAGTCAGGAGAAAAAGATAAGAAGACTTCTGGAGAAATAGGTTGTTAGATATCGCTTGTCAGAGTTCTCTTCCTCTGCCTGTCAGAGTTTCCTGACCACGTGTCCCCAGCTGCTCCTCTTCCCACTGTACACTGCTCCCTGGTCCATCTCACCTACTCCCACAAGTGCTGAGGACCCCCAGACCACCCCCCACTCTCTCCTGAGCCCTGGACCTTTGGGCCCAACAGCCTGGTTGACCCCTATGATTTAATCTTTCAAAGCCAGAACTAATGTATGTGAAAAAGTACCAGAGCTAAGGAATGAGTTGGGCACATTCCCTCAATCTCTGACCTTCATATCTCTTGAGTATCTTGCCTCTGTCACTTCCCCTCCATCCACATACCCATTCTCATGATTCATAATGCTATCATTGCTTCCAAGCTTGCCCTCCCATAGTTCATCCTCTATGATTGAGCCAAAGGCAAGGATCCACTCTGGGAAGGGCAAGAGCTTAGAGGCTGTGATGCACCTGTGTGACTTCCAGGCGCTGCAGAGAACTGGTACCTAGCACTCCTAGTCCGAAGCCTGGGGAAGGACCCAGGTGTGTCCAGCTCCTGCTACACAGTCATTCAGGATGGACAGTGGTGAAAAAGACCTATTTCCATCTCTCAAGGAGTTGGTAAGTCATGAGGGCCAAGTCTACAGTGATTAGGAACGGTGCCGGCAGATGGAGAGCCCCTCCCTGCCCTAGGGACACCAGGAACCTGGAAGGCATTCCTGCTCATGAAATCTTGGGCATCAGTCAAGGAAAAAGCTTCAGGAAATGATGAGTTGAGAATGAGTTAACCTTCCAAGGCACGCTCTGGAGATCTTTGTCTCCTCTCTCAAGTTGGCTTTTGTATACAACTAGTCACCTGGCAGCTGGCCTCTCTTCTATAGGGTCCAGGGAGCAGGACAAGCCGCGTAGGTCTGGGTGTTCCCAGGCCACACCCTGGACTGAAAGAGGACAGCGATACTTGAAGGTCTGGGCTCCCTGATGCCACATTCTGGTCAGTTCTGCACAAAAAGCCAGAGGATGGTCTGGGGTCTCCCTCCAAGGATATTAAGCCCTGAGTATCCCTGGGTAAAAGGGCTCGTGTGACCACAGGCCCTGAGAACTGAGCCAGCGCTGGAAGGTCAACCTGGCTCTCTCCTTCCATGTTCCCCCTAGGGACTGGGGAAAGACAGCCCAGTGAACCTGAAAGCAGTTCCTGGTGGGCAGCAGAGAACGGTCAGGAAGGCCTTGGGAAAAAGCAGGCACACTGAGCCCCAGGATTCGCCCACGGCTCTGCGTCCATCCTCATGGTTTTCAGTCTCCATAATGGAGCCAGCCTGGGGCTGGCTTCCCACAACCTAAGACATGAAAAATAGCTTTGACTTCAGGTCAGAAAACGGTCCGGAAAACCAGAGAAGTGCTGTGTGTCACAGTGAGGAAGCGCAGATTAGGTGGGGAACGGCTTCTGTGTTTCCCCAGGTGATTATACCACCATTAAGGAAACGGAGACAGCCTTTAGCATGACATGAATGTGTCTGTTTTGGAGGGTCATTCAGGCGGATTACACCTCAGTTGCATGTATCAGTTTTTCAAAATATACATGAACAACATTTAGCTCCTGCTTCTTCACTGTTGCTTGAAGTACATGATGACTCTTAAATATTCCATTCCTAAATTGTCTCCAAAATTAACGCTGAAAGAGTAAATACATGCAAGAAACTGTTATTTTAAATAAAAGAGCCCCACCATTACTAATATTGTCATTACACAGAGCTAAGCCCTGGTGAAAATCAGTGCGGTTTGTCAATATTTATTTAGATAGTCCACTGGCTGGAGGATGTGGGTTGACTTGTCAACCTGGGGTGCTAGAAAAATAAGGAAGGACCAAGCTTCCTTTCTTGGGCAAGATCTATTATCTGTGGGGAACTCTCAGCTGCAAAGCACAACCCTGTGTTCTATGTATAGCCTTGTTGATGGAACGGGCTCTCTGAAGGCACACAACCAGGGTTTGTTTCAAGTGAATCGTGTTAACAGACAAAATCTCCAATTAACCTGAAATGTTGGTGCAGGCAGTGGAGAGAAAGGGAGAGTCTTTGGATGATGTAGTCATTCTTCTTAACTGTGGGGTCCTTCTGTCTCAAACTGATATGAAGATTGGATTCTCCTTCATACTCTGTACTATTGTGTGCTAAGTCATGTCTGACTCTTTGTGACCCCATGGACCATAGCCCGCCAGGCTCCTCTGTCCATTGGATTCTCCAGGTAAGAATACTGGAGCAGGTTGCCATTTCCTTCTCCAGGGGATCTTCCCGACCCAGGGATCGAACTCACGTCTCCTTCACTGGCAGGCGGATTCTTTACCGCTGAGCCACCTCTGCCAGACATAGGTTCAACTAATGCAGGTGTGGACTGTGGTTGGGATGAGGTGCCCCTTGCTCGTACAGATCGGCAGTGTCTTACCCTGCAGGGAGGATCTGTGGGTGACGTGAGCTGGCTTGTTTACTGCTTTACAGGATTACAGCTTTTATTCATATATGGATCTCTTTTTTAAATTTATTTATTTATGGCTGTTCTAGGTCTTTATTACTGCGTGCAGGCTTTTCCTCTAGTTGCAGCAAGTGGGGCCTACTGTTCATTATGGTCACAGGCTTCTCATTGTGGGGGCTTATCTTGTTATGGAGCACAGGCTCTAGGCACACTGGCTGAGTAGTTGTGGCTTCCAGTCTTAGTTGCTCTGTGGCAAGTGGGATCTTCCCAGAGCAGGGATCACACCCATGCCTCCTGCATTGGTAGGCAGATTCTTATCCACTGGACCACCAGGGAAGTCTTCCTACATGGATCTCTTAGGGTCACACTGAAAACTTCAGTTTAGCAACACATGAGGGACCCAGCTGGGATTGCCAGGGTGTGCAGCTGCCTAGAACCTTGCGGGGAAGGGCTGCTGGAAAGACCACACGCCCCTGCAGGGGGAGGACTGCCCAGGGCAAAATCAGATGCTGCCAAATTGTTATGGTCACCTCAGAATAAAAGGGCTTCCCTGGTGGCTCAGCGGTAAAGAATCCACCTGCCAATGCAGGAGATGCAACCCGCTCCAGTATTTTTGCCTAGAGAATTCCATGGACAGAGGAGCCTGGCAGGCTACAGTCCAAAGGGTCGCAGAGTCGGACATGACCGAGTGACTAACACACAGAATAAAAATCTCCACCTGTCACTTTCTGTAGCAGCTAACTGTATGACCTACTAGTGAGTGCATCAGTGCCCTTAACCCTCATGGAAATCCCATGACAGAGGCCAGAGAGACTTGGCCATGGTTGGAGGAGGAGCTGGGTGGCAGGAGGCTATGTCTGCTCCCCAGTGCTCAGCCAAACTGCTAGAGTGTTTTGGTGTCAGGCTTTCCCTAGTGATGTCCCCCTGCCGTCTCCCTCTCACTCATCATTTGTGAACATACACATAGGACCACTGAACAGCCTCTAATGACTTGGGGAGCCAACACCAGTTACTTTAAATCAAATTGGCTCATGGTCCTGAAAATATGTCCTAGAACTTGGGACATGCCCAAAGGACAGTCTTGGCAGTGAGCAGAGAAGCAAGTGATGTAATGTGGCAGCAGGTGTGCTGGAGTCAGGAGCCCAGGTTCTGATCCCAGCCCTTCTCCAGACTCGCTATGTGTCTGCAGGCCAGCCGCTGCCTCTCTGCCCCCAGTGTCCCAGCTGGAGGATCCCTCCACTTCTCTCAGGCTCAGACATTCCGAGTCCCACGGAAGAGCTTTGAGAGACCTTACAAAGAATTATAGAAGACAGGTGCCAGGTCAGGAAGAATGTTAACCTAAACACGAAATTTGAAGGAAGTGTTTTCCACTTCCTGCTCACAACTCCATCTTCCTTCTGACGGACAATCTTTGGGCAGAATTGATGAAGCCTTACTTGAATGATAGAACTTGTGTCGCTACTTTCTTTCTAAATCCTCAGTTAATAGTTTGATGTTTCAAGAGGACTAAAAAGAAAAATGACATGTACAATGGAATACTACTCAGCCAAGAAAAAAGAATGAAACAGGTAGTTTCTGCCATTTGCCCCTGAAGATTATCACACTAAGTGAAGTAAGTCAGAGAAAGGCAAATACATGATATCACTTATCTGTGTAATCTAAGATATGACACAAATGAACCTATCTACAAAACAGAAACACACTCACAGATATTGAGAACAGGCTGGTGGCTGCCAAGAGGGGCATGGGGAGGGATGGACTGGGAGTTTGGGGTTGGCAGATGCAAACTGTTACATATAGATTGGATTAACTACAAGGTCCTACAATGTAGCACAGGGAACTATATTCAATATTCTGTGATACGCCATAATGGAAAAGAATATAAAAAAGAATGTATATGTGTGTGTGTGTAACAATCCTTTGCTATACAGCACAAATTCACACAATATTTTAAATCAACTCTATTTTAATAAAACAAGTTTTAAAGAGACATGGAGACTAATAATGCCAACATGAGGATGTACATGCACAGAACACTTTTCTCAACAGTTGGTTCTTTTCCATTCAGTAGGTAGCTTTTTATTAAACAAATAAAAGTTCCAATTCTGGAGAAAATCTTTGTTTAAAAAAATGAGGGACTTGTAAGCTCAAACCTCACGTTCTGCTACAACTTCTAACTTGTGGCCTTGATCTCCTCTGTATTTTTGAAACGAGTTATTTCTGATTCGTGACATCAAACAGTTTTAAATTTGGCATAGGACCTTATTAAAATCCTATTGAAACACAGCAGAGGAAGAAATTGAATATAGTAATTGGGGTTCTATAGTCACCTCATCACAAACCAAACTCCCAGTTTTGGGAAACACTTTCATCAAATGGCTGTGATGTCCAGAAAGTAGAGGTTCCAGTCCCACTGCAGGGGCTCTGGCCTTTTGACCCTGGACTACCTCTCAGAGAAAGCCTGCCTGGATGTGGGGTCGGCGTGGACACACACTTAGAGACAATGTCAAGAAGCCGGCGTGAGCTCCAGCTCTGAAAAGAATTGTGAAGCTGCATCCTGTCACCATTTCCTCTCATTGCTGTATTTCTTTTCCCTGTAGCTCCTTATTGGCAGCGAATCGGCTATTCTTCCGTCCTGTTTCTGTGCATTCTTTCCCACAAGGCTTTCTCTTTTTCTATCTCCCTCATCCCCGTCCCAGGACCTCTTTTTCTCTGGGTGGCTCACCTGGTTTTCCTTTTCTTCCACCTGAGTCCTTTCATCCCCGAACCCCCCTTTCTCTCCACATCCTTCTCCACATTGCTAATTTCTGAGAAGCAAACAAAAACTACAGGGAGAGGAAACCTTCATCTCATCTGTATCACCTGAGTTAGTTATTCTGTGCCTGTTTTCTCTAGAACGAAGCAATTTAGTGTCCCATCTTGATTTAACTAGGAAGAGCAGTGAGTTTCTTTACTGTGGGTTCAGGGAGAAAGCATGAGAGCCCTGGTCTGACACCGTCCCACCCACCCAAGTTACCCACCCACCCACAGCTACTAGAGAGCACGGAAGGCTGCTGGCGCAGAGGACACTTAGCCCCACTCTCGGGGCTCCTGGGGAAACGGAGACAAGTATCCAGAGTACAGTGAGGTGTGATTAGGGCTGATTCAGGGGGACTTCTGCATTCGCAAGATAAAGTCAGCTAGTGTGCCTTGGGCTGAGTGAGAGGCAAGATCTCAGGGAGGACATGATCTTTAGGAAGAGATCTGGAAAAAACAGGAGCACTCCCCCCCCAACCCCCCCCCCCAGGATGAGTTCTGCTGAGAGCCCCCTTGAGCCAAGGAACAAAGCAGTGTTCAGAAATAGGGAATCTGTTGAGGGTGGCAAGAGACACAGCTGGGAAGGTCAATTCAGTTCAAGCCATTCTGCGGATACAGCATGCTAAAAGCAGAGTGTGCGTGCTTAGTCTCTCAGTCATGTCTGACACTTTGTGACCCCATGGACTGTTGCCCACCAGGCTCTTCTGTCCATGGGATTCTCCAGGCAAGAATACTGGAATGGGTGGCCAGTAGAAGGGAAGATCTCCTTCTCTAGGAGATCTTCCCAACCTAGAGATTGAACCTGCATCTCCTGCATTGACAGGCAGGTTCTTTACCATCTGAGCCACGAGGGAGGGTCCATAGAACCAAATAATGAAAGACTTTGTGTGCCAGAGCCTGGCAAAGAACTGTGAGCTCACGGTGAGGAAGAAGGATAGAAGAATTTTAAAAACCAAAAGTGACGTTGGACCCACACACATGTGTGGTGGATAACTGACAGCTGAGGCTGCCTGACCGATAGGATGGTTGCAGTGGTTCAGGAAAAAGGCAATGTGAGCAGCAACAAGGGGAGGGAAGGAATAGATATGAGAGCATCTGGGGGCCACAGCTGGATCTGAGCATCTACTGCTTTTGGTGGGGGGTGGTGGATCTGAGGATCTATTGCCTTTGGTGGGGGGGGTGGTTGGGAAGAGGAGGACTCATAGATAACTTCACAAGGTTTAAAAATTATTGTTTTGAGTTTCCTTTTTTATTGTTTCCAAATGAATGGATAATAATATTAAGAACCCAAGTTTAAAAAAAAAGTGAGTTTGGGAAGTTGATGAGTTTCAGTTGGAATGTTCACTTGGAGATGCTCAGTGTGGGGGAGGGGTGGGAGGCGGACACTGATATGCATTTGAAGGGGGGGCATCCAGCCCAGGAAAGCAATGCTGATTTGGAAAAGGTGGACATATTGGCAGCGGCTGAAGTCAAGGATGTGAATGAGACACCCCAGGAAAAGCATTCAGAGAGTGAGAGAAGACCTAAATTGGAACCCTGAGAATAACCAGGGTGGATGGAGTCAGCAAGGGGCAGAGAAGGGCAGGAGGAGGGGAGAGATAGAGAGAGAGGGTTGGTGTCGAAAACATCAAAGCGAGAAGGATTTTTTTCAGGAGAAGACAACAATGTGGTAGGCTTAAGGGCGGTCAAACAAGATAAGAAACTAACACCGAACTGGATTTTGAAATTTAGGATTTATAGGTAATCTTACCTATAAGTAATCTTACCTTTAGAGATAAGCAAAGGGCTTCAGAAAAGCAGTAGAAGAAGAAAGCAATGTTGAGAAATGCTGAGAAACACTGGGGACTTGAGAAAGTCAGGATCATGAGTAGATAGACTGGTACCTCTCAGACCTTAAGGTCTCGAGAACGTCTACACTGCATGAAGATTAAGTCCTCATGCAGTCATAATGTCAGTAGTAACCAGATTAAATATGAAAACAGAACTTTTCAAAATACTTACAAAATCATCAGAACAATAACAAGTTACTATAGACAATATAAACAACATGCCGTTTGTGAAAAATAATTATATTGTCAAAACAGGAGTTTCTTTTGGGGTTAATGAATATGTTCTAAAATGGATTGTGGTGCACACAGCTCTGTGACTACACTGAAGACCATGGAATGGTACACTAAGTGGTGAATTGTATGGTCTGTGAATTATACCTAATAAATAATAAAAGGATGAAAAAACACAAGAGTGACCATAGGATGTTTAACATATATATTTATGAGATGATTAAAGGGCCAAGTTGTAAACATTCATTAAATAATTTTAGTAACACTAATCACTTCATCTCACTCTCAAACACACAAACAATCCCAAAAAAAGTTTTTTGAGGCTCTTCTTCTTGGGGTTAAGTGTGGGCCATTGGAAAAAGAGAGATGTCATACTTTTCCTCACAAACAAAAGAGTCGTACAGGATTTCATGATCCTTTCCCTCTCTTTTTTAAAAAACAAGTTCGTTCTGTTATCATTTATACACCATAAAGTCCATCCATTTTACGTCTACAATTCAATGATTTTGTGTAAGTTAAATACAGTTACTCAGTTCTTCACAATTCATTTTTAGAACACCTCCATCACCCTGAAATTCCCTGGTGACCACATTCAAGCAATCCCTTCTCCTACTGAAAACCCACTTATTTTTGTCTCTGTTTTTCTGCTTTTATTTCATGTAAGTGTTATCAGTCAATGTGATATTTTCAGTCTGGCTTCTTTCACTTAGCATAACCTTTTGAGATTCAGCCACATTGTATAAATTAATAGTTCTTTCATTTTTATTGCTGAGTAATACTTCTTTGAATGAACACATACATTTTATTTATAGACTCATTAGTATATGTAGTTCTGCACTGTTTCTAGGTTTTGTTTAACGTGAATAGAACTGCTGTAAACGTTTGTGTATACCTCTGGGTGGTTTATGTTTCCAGCTTCTCTTGAGTTGAAGAGCTGGGTTATAGGTATGCGTGTGCTCAACTGTTTAAGAAATGTTAACTGTTTCCCAAAGCAGTCGTAACATTTCCACCCGCAATGTATGAAGTTCTGGTTTCTCCACATCCTTGTCAACTTGGTATTATTAACCCATCTGATTTTAGCCATTCTAGTAGATAGATAGTTACCTATTCTTATTCACCCCACCCCTACTCCCAGCCCCAGGCAACGACAAGCCTGTTATCTATCTGTGTGGATTTGCTTATTTGTATAAATGGAATTGGACTTTCCTGGTAGCTCAGATGGTAAAGAATCTGCCTACAAAGCAGGAGACCTGGGTTCGATCCCTGGATCGGGAAGATTCCCTGGAGAGGGAAATGGCAACCCACTCCAGTATTCTTGCCTGGAGAATTCCACAGACAGAGGAGCCTGGCAGGCTACAGTCCATGAGGTGGCAAAGAGTCGGACATGCCTGAGCAACAAGCACACACATAAATGGATTTATACAATATGTGGGCCTTTGTGATTGCCTTCTTAAATGTATCATCATGTTTTCAAGGTTCCTCCATGTTTTAGCATGAATCAGGACTTTATCTCTTTTTATTGCAGAATAATAGTCCATTGTGTGGATATACGGAGAAGGCAATGACACCCCACTCCAGTACTCTTGCCCGGAAAATCCCATGGACAGAGGAGCCTGGTAGGCTGCAGTCCATGAGGTCGCTAAGAGTCGGACACGACTGAGCGACTTCACCTTCACTTTTCACTTTCATGAACTGGAGAAGGAAATGGCGACCCACTCCAGTGTTCTTGCCTGGAGAATCCCAGGGACGGGGCAGCCTGGTAGGAGGCCGTCTATGGGGTCGCACAGAGTCGGACACGACTGAAGCGACTTAGCCGCAGTAGCAGTGTGGATATACCACATTTTATGTATTCATTCATCAAGTTGATGGACATATGGATTGTTTCCACTTTGAGGCTATATGTATACATTGCTTTTATAAGCATTCATATACAAGTTCTGTGGGATGTCTGTTTTCATTTTTCTCTAGGAATGGAACTGTGGGATCATATGGTACCTCTATGTTTAATTGTTTGAGGAAATAGCAAACTGTTTTCTAGACGGCTGCACCATTTTATATTCCCGCCAGTGGTGTATGAGGGTTTCAAGTTCTCTACAGTCTCTGGTCTGTCTTCACTACAGACAAACCAGACTACACTTCTGGTCTGTCTTCTTGATTACAGCCATCCTAGCGGCCATGAAGCAGCATCTCATTGAAGTTTTGATGTGCACTTCCTAACAACTAGTGATAGTGAGCATCTTTTCATGTGCTTATTGGCCATTGTTATAATATCATTATGAGTATGTCTAATAGGATTTAGTTATACTATCTTGGTTTATTTCCTTGCTACCATTGATAAGATCATTAAACACACAAAACTCAAAGATTAAAATTATACAGATCAACTCAACCACAAATAAATAATTATTTTATTATTATCACTTAAAAGTATAGGAAACTACTAAGGTCAACAAAGAAGGAAAATAGATTTTAATTTTCATGTAAGCCTCCTGAGAAATACTTCCTATTGGATCAGAGGTAGGGTGTGCAGAATCGATTTGTCTTGTCTTCTGAATTTGAAGTCTCTACTCATGTGTAGCACAGGAGCCCACAATTGTGGGAATCGCGGACACGTCCCAGTACTCCGAAGTGGTCCGGCCCGAGATCTGGGAGTCTAATCTGGGAACGTCCTTCCCCAGCTCGGCCAGCTTCCCTGCCATTCTTCGAGAGGACTGTGTGTATGGCACCAGAGTCACTTTCCCAGAAGTGCTTCTGGGACCTCGGGCTGCACAAAGGGGCTGTTAACCGAGGTCCACTCCCTGCTGGCTCAGCTGACTCCAGGCCCCGGTCACACACGGCTCCCAGTTCCTATCAACTTTTCCCAAAGGAGCCCTGGGCTCCTGCAGGAGCCAGCACTTCTCTGGAACAGGAAGCTCTATTTACACTGTCTTGGAGCCCGGTGCTCATCCATAAAAGGGAAAAGACTCCTTTAGGAAAAGGGCAGGGTGCCTGGAAACTTTAAAAGTGAAAGCTTTGCAACGGGTCTCTGCTGGTTTAATGCTTTTGTTTGATAGTTTTTCAAAATATAAAAACACATGCTCTTTGGGAGTCGAACAGTAAATCTGAAAGCTGACATGACAAGAAACAAAAAACATAGGGAGCATGTCATGTGGACTCTCCAGACTACACACCTAGGGCAGTTATTTCTCTCTCTAGCCTTCTAGAATATAACTCCATGCAGACATACTGACTTATACATGAATTATTCAATCATACTTTAAATGAGGAAGAAGGGTTACTGAGGGTTTATCATGATACCATGGTCTATGGATGGTTGTTACCAATTTTCCATGTAAATCCTCTCCTATCAGCTGATGAACACACTTAAGGAGTGATCTGAACCCCAAATTCAGCAAAGAATATGTATCTGCCAAGAAAAGAGTGCAGTGGGGGAAGGGCATGGGGGTGAGCTTTTGGAATCAGAGTTCTCAGAGGGTTTCATCATAAAGCAATAAATTGGTCAATAAATTGTTTACTGATAATTTGAATTATTAAAAATAATTGTGAATCACACTTACTATTAATGGTAATTAAGGACAACTGCTTCGAATTGTTACTAAGCATTGAGTTAAGTGCTTTACACATATAAACTCATTTAAGCCTCATGATAACCTTGTGAATTACATTGTTGTTGTTTAGATGCTAAGTCATGTCTGACTCTGCGACCCCAGGGACTGTAGGGCACCAGGCTCCTCTGTCCATGCCATTCTCCAGGCAAGAATATTGGAGTGGGTTGCCATTTCCTCTTCCAGGAGATCTTCCCAACCCAGGGATTGAACTCATGTCTCCTGCACTGCAGGCAGATTCTTTACCACTGAACCACCTGGGAAGCCTATGAATTACATACTATGGGAATTAATGCTAAGGAACTTGGCTAAAGGAATGGTAAATAGTGAAGTCAGGACATAAACTCTGGATATCTAGTCTCACAGATTGGTGCCCTAACCATTGTGCTCCATTGCCTCTTTTTTTTTTTTAATTTTATTTTATTTTTAAACTTTACATAATTGTATTAGTTTTGCCAAATATCAAAATGAATACACCACAGGTATACATGTGTTCCATTGCCTCTTATACTCTATGCCTAACCAGGTCCTAAGCAGTTTAGCACTTGAAATTTAAACAACACCAATAATGTGGCAGGTTTCATGAGAGAACATATCCATTCATTCTTCATTTATTCAGAACCTGATAACACCAAGGACCATGCCTAGATCAAAAGAGGTGATTCTGATGTCCTTGAGACTGGAGAGACAGGCTGAGGCCAGCATCCTTGCTCCATGTCAGCACTTCCGCACTCCCGGGCAGAGATCTATCCATCTATCCAGCTGTGTCTCCCTCACCTCCATCATCACCTCCTCCCCAGGCTTCTGTGAGAGGTCCCCTGTATATCTCTGGGCACATGTTTTCACTGGCTGGCACATACTCCCTAGTATGTGCCAGCCATTCAGGTTCACTTCTCAAACCCCAGCTCAGGTATCACCTTTCCTGACCCCTGCAAAGAGGCTTCATCATCCTTGTTCCTTTGGGCTCCCTGGGTCCCACTGGCCTCACCCACTGCTGGTAGCAATGTTTCGCTGTCCCTTGGTCACAGCACCAGCCTGAAGGCTGTGGAGAACAGAGCTGGATCTTAGGCACCCATGAAGCTCTACCTGAGTCCATCGCCTCACACAGAGTCCTCAGTTGGTACATATGGAGTTGTCCTGATAAGCTGAGTTTATCATCTTCTTTGAAGTTACTTTCTTCAAACCTCCAGGACTTCAGAGAAATTTTATCATAGAGAGAAGTGACCAATAGGCCCGCAGCTGAGAGGTGCAAGGTTAAGGGTGGCTTTTGTTTCTTGCTCACCTTGCAGCTGCTCCTACTGTGCAGACGACACAGGTCTGGGGGCAAGAGATTGGATGGAGAGGAAGGAGGGGAGGATGAAGGTAATAGTTCAGAGCCTAAACTTTGGGAGAAAACAGTACATAATTGCCTCCCTCTGTAATCAAATTTCTCAAATGAGTTGTCCGTAGCTATCTTGTTGCTTTCCAGCTCTTTCCATGTGACTTTCTTGGGGTCACCAGTGACCTCCACGTGGCTGCCGCCATAAACCACTTCTCTGTGTCTTCAGGACCAGACCAGGATGGAAGGCAGTCTTCTTCAGAGGAGTGGCCACTCAGTTGTATCAGGAGGAGAGGAAAACTCCAGCAGGCGCAGGCGATGGTAGAGACTTGGTGGCCCCAAATCCAGAGAGATCTTGTCTGATATATGTTATGAAGCATAAATGGAAACCAAAGTCTGTGAGGGAGAGGCGGGATATATTTGAGGTTGAAGGAGATAGAGAATGTTTGGAAAGCTTTCTCAGAGGCTGGCGGATATGCAGATCAGAGAGGCATGGTGAGATTGCTGATGAAAGGAGCACTGTGCGGCTGGTGGTCCAGGGTGTACAGCCATGCTGGTGTGCCTGGCTGGGGACCTTTCCTCTAGCAGTATTAGCTGGCTGGTGCAAGGACAAACAGTGAGTATTGTCGGTTCATCCTGCCTTGACTCTGCCAGGCAGAGTTTAGAGCCGGTAAGAAAGAGGTGGCCTGAGGGGCCCCCACAATAGACCTGAACTGGGGACAGTCAGCTGAGGAGGGGACAGTGTGGAAGTGTGAACAGCCCGAGGGCAAATGATGGTGGTGGCAGGACTCTGACCAAGAAGAGGCAGGAACAGGCTGTGTGACCATAGAGGAGGATGTCTGAGTCTGTCATTTTGGAGGTGGACCAGTTTCAAGAGATAATGCAGTTCAGACTTCACATTCTGCACCATGAGAACAGGAAGCTGTGGCCCAGCAGAGAATTTGGTCACTGGGTCAAGAAGCTAAGAGGTCGCAGGGTCAAATGTGTCAGAACAAAGGGAAACACAGGGATGGAGAGGAAGAATCAGGTTCTGAGTCTCTGGTGAAGGGTGTTGAGTGTCCAGGAGAGGCCGTAGCAGAGGTCTCTGTCTTCAGACTTGTTTGGGGTGTTGGGGAGGTGCAGGCTGACCTTGACAGTGCTTTGGTTGTCAGTTCCCCTTTGAGGTTACCCATACTCCTCCCTGGCTGAGTGGTAAAGCATCTCCCTGCCAATGCAGGAGACAGGGATTCGATCCTCTGGAGAAGAGAATGGCAACCCACTCCAGCATTCTTTCCTGGAGAATTCCATGGACAGAGGAGCCTGGCAGGCTACAGTTCACAAGGTCGCCAGGAGTCGGACATGACTTAGTGACTTAGCGCAGACAGACAGCACTTCTCCAAGGCTGTTAGAGAGTCAGTAGACCTGACTCACCTCCAAACCCTGACTCACCTCCTGCCTTCCACACTCAGGCTTTATCTGCTCTTCTGGGCTGGCCATTTGAAATCTTCTTAGCTATGAGAACCGGTCACTCAAATTAAAGAGAGGAATAAAAGTATAAAAAAAAATAATGCAAATGGGACAGTTTTCTGTTTAAAATTAGAAAAGCCACTGCTTTTAAAACTAGATTTGTATGCAGCCAAAGGGAAAAAAACGGGGTCCTATAAATTCCAAAGAAAAATTGGTGGTGGATTTAGCACGCGGGAGAGTGAGCTTGGGGCGGTGGGGGCAGGGGTGGGAGGGTGAGGGGTTTGGGTGGGAGTGAGGTGGGACCTCAGAGTACACACTGCTTCCTCCTAAGCACCCCGCGTCTTCTGGAAGCCGGCTGGACTGCTCATGGGGCGCTGTGCCCTTTCTCAGCCCACATCAAGGAACCTGGAACAAAGCCAGGTTTTGTCTCCTGGGCTAATAGAGGAGGCTGAAGAACATTTTTTAATTTGATATCATATCACTTTGGGATCAGGCAACTCCCAAACAGATTTCCTCTGTGGTGAAATACCTTTTCTCCTTAAAAAAAAAAAAGGCAATTTCTTAGTAAAGATTACTCAGCTACTCCTTACCATAACCCATGAAGACAAGATGTATTTTTAGTTTTTGTCTTAACAGCAAGGAAACTCACTCACGGTGGAAAATGATTTCACTAAGCCCATCCAGTGAGTCAGGCCCAGGGCTGAGCTGGACAAGTGAGGTATTCCAGGTCTCCGCTATTAAATTTCTAGGTACTGCTAATAATCTGAGACAAAAGGGGGAAAAAAAAAAGCAGCCTCATGGTATCTTTGGAAAGTCATTTCAATGCCAGGTTTTGTGATTAGAGAACCTAGCACCCTTCCCCACGGAAAGACTCTGTTCAGTACTCAGGTGAGGAAGACAGGAGGGGACAGGTGTGATGAACAGAGCACATCAGGATACAAAAGCTGCTCAATAAAAGAAGCCCCTCTGTCACTGCACCAGTCGGCCTCCTTCCATGGCATCCCCCCAGTGAGGCTGGACTCATGGGGTGACAGTCTCCCCCCTAGAGTCTTTCTTCATCATGGACCTGACCTCCTCCTGGTCCAGCTCCTACAAAGAAACAAATGAGCTGAGCACCAGGCTGTGCTTTTTCAGTCTCCATACTTAGGCTCCTGCGACATCTATACTTCTAACTACACGTGTGAGTACCTAATTCTGCCTGAGGAGGGTTTAGTCGCTAAGTCGTGTCTGACTCTTGCAACCCCATGGACTGTATAGCCCACCAGGCTCCTCTGTCAATGGAATTTTCCAGGTAAGAAGACTGGAGCAGGTTTGCCATTTCCTTTTCCAGGGGACCTTCCTGACCCAGGGATCCAACCCGCGTCTCCTGCATTACAGGTGGATTCTTTACCACTGAGCCACCAGGGAAGCCTTCTGCCTAAGGGACTTGCTGATTAAGTCATTCAGAAAAACAAAACACTACCTTTGTCAGCGGAGCATTCTGAGGTGAGGAGAATAGATTTCCTAAACTCTGCCCAAACCTGCAGTGCCTCACACGCGAGGCTGGATTGTCACTGACTGTCCCACAGGGGATCTGGTCCTTCTCGTTTCTTTCCACAAATCCTATTTCAACGGCACACATCTCTCTGTAGGTCAGACTGATAGAGATGCTGTGACAACGGCAATCTGTGTATAATGAAGATATTCCCCCAGTTATTTTATGGCTCGTGTCTAAGTGAGGTATGAATAGTTCTTTCCTTCAATGCCATGTTGTTTAGAAACCGGATTGTATCTGTACCTCTTTTTAAAGTTCAAGGGAAACCTTGCTGAGAAAAGATTATATAATCACTAAAGAAAGAAGGTTTAGGTATTTAGTTCAGAATCCCTGAATTCTGACATAACCTTATTGCGATGTTTTCTCATTCTCTTCCGTTAATAAGGTGTTAGCTTCTCCCTTCTGAACAGAAGAGTCAAAAAAAAAAAAAAAAAAGACCCTTAGTACTTAAAAAAATGAACATACTTCTTACTTTTAAAAAGCCCGTTCTAGTGTTCGAGGGAACAAAATAGATTGTGAATCTCCCCCATTGAATTTTAACACAGTTTCATAAACTACTGTAGAGCATTGGGATGCGTTTTGGAGCTAAACAGGTTGAGGAGTTTACACTACAGGCCCAATGTAGAAAATGCTCCGCTAACACAGAACCGTGGAGCCACGAATATTACCTGCAGGGTGTCCAGAGCAGGCGCACCTGCTAGGCCAGGGTCTCAGCCTTAATGGCCTCCAAGCGACACAGGACAGTGAACAGATCCCATCCCCACCAATGGCCTTCACACTCTCCCCCTGACCCCCGCTCCCCTGGCCCACAACCCTCACCCTCCCCATGTCCCCAGGTCATCGCTAGGGCTTGTGCAAACCCAGGTCCCGAAGAATGGAGGCCAGAAGTTTGCCTCCAGGGCCCACCGAGACCCCACTGGCCCCCAGATCTCCGGCCTCTCAGAGGGGACAGGGGACAGGAGCTCTATCTATGCGCAATCCCCCAACGCCCCTTGTCCATCCCAGGGCAGTCCTGGGCCAGCTCCACTTCACAGCCCCTTGCTGAGCATCTCGGCCTCCGCAGAGCTCTGCAGCACATGCCTGTGTGTTTTCGTTGTCCTCCTTAGCAAACCCACCACCCCAAATCCGACCCCACCTGCTCCTCATCTCGGCCTGCTCCTTCCAGGGTAGGAGTAGCACCTCATCCACCCCCTGAAGGGCCACATGGACGGAATCAGGGTGGACCCCTGGGGACCACTGGACTCCTAACCTGCCCTCCTCCCAGTCCTTGCACCTCCTCCTGCCCAGGGCCTACTTTCTAAACTTCGTCCTCTCATCTCCTCCTCAGCCTTTGGATAAATTCCGCCCCCTGACTACCCGAGGCAGGGGTCTAAGGGTGTCTCCCTCCAGGATGTCACCCATGGTCTCAGGTGGGTTCATGCCCTCCCCTGCTCCTCTTACCTCCTGGACTTTCTCCTCTTTCAGCAAACTTTCTCTAGCTCCCATTTCCCACACCCAGGTGGGAAAGGCAAGGTGCTTTTCAGGGACAGAGACTCGTGTTTACCTGGTTACCCAGGTCGTAGTCAGCATCCTGCCACCAGCGATATCCTTGGTCATCATTCTCCCCAAGACCATGGTGAGAAGTGATCTGGGTCCTCCTCTGCTTGGCTGCTATTTTCCGTCTCTCCCCTGGGCCTGCCTTTCTCTAGAGCACCTGCATTTCCCATTTTTCCTGTGTCCGAGGAAGGAAGAGCTGAGCCTGCTCATGCTTGACTGTCTACAGAGTAAAGAGTTGGTGGCAATAACACCTGCGCAGTGCCTCACTGCTCTGCTTCCACTGGCTTGAGTCTCACTTTCCCAGCAGGCATAAAGCTAAGTAGGTTCCTTTGCTTATGGCATCGTCTCCAACAGTGGTGTGTGTGTGTGTGTTAGGCATTCAGTTGCCTCTGACTCTTGTGACCTTATGGATTGTAGCCCACCAAGCTCTTCTGTCCATGGGATTTCTTAGGCAAGAATACTGGAGTGGGTTGCCATTTCCTTCTCTAGGGGATCTTCCTGACCCAGGGATCGAACTCGGGTCTCCTGCATTGCAGACCGATTCTTTACCATCTGAGCTACCAGGAAACAAAAGCAGCACATATTTAGTATTTTCTAAAAAAAAAATCTGACACATATAAGTAAGAAAAAAATCACCTATAATTCTAGCTAAAATTTTTAAATATTTTATAATTTCATAGCCTACAAATAGTTATTATATTATTCAAATTGTGAGTGTTTCATGGGTCTGGGCTTTCATTTTGGGGAAGATGTAAAATTTCTGGAGGTAGATGGTGCTGGTAGTTGCAAAACACTGTGAATGCACTTAATGCTACTGAGAAGTTCACCCTTGAAATAGTTAAAATGGTATGATTTGTGCCACATATACTTTTACTATAATTTATTTTAAAAGAGAAAAGCATTTATCAAAGCTGTGTGTTTATGGTTTGCACACTTTTTTACATGTAAAAGTCTTTTTTAAAGCCTATTAAGCCTAAGTTTATTTTTGTTTTTATTTTTGTTATGCTAGGTGGTGGGTCAAAAAAGATCTTGCTGTCATACAGAGTGAAGTAAGTCAGAAAGAGAAAAACAAATATCATATATATAGACATTTCATATGCATATGAAATTCAAATATCATATGATTTCAAATATCATATATATATTTCTATATATGAAATCTAGAAAAATGGTACAGATGAACCTATTTGCAGGGCAGGAATAGAGACACAGACCTAGAGAACAGATATGTGAACACAGTGGGTGCAAAAGGGGAGAACTGGGAGATGGGGATTGACATATATACACTATAGAGACTTTGTAACTAATGAGAACCTACTGCATCGCTCAGGGAACTCTACTCAATGCTCTGTGGTGACCTAAATGGGAAGAAAATTTTAAAAAGAAGGGATATATGTAAATGTATAGCTGATTCACTTTGCTCTACAGCAGAAACTAATACAACATTGTAAAGCAACTAAACTCTGATAAATTAAATTGAATAAAACCCACCCAAATCCTGATTGTAATCGTCACTGTTTGGAAACTTTTGAAACAGGGTGTTTTTCCATCCATTGGACTGGCAAATATTTCTATTTCTTGAAGAACTGAAGGATAGTTCCTGCTTTTTCATCTCACCTCCCAAATCAAAAAACCCAAGATTTGACAACTTGGTGACTCCCCCTTACTGCTATTTCCTGAGGTTTGTCGGCAGCTATTTATGCTTCTGCTTAGATTTCCCTCTTCCAACATGGCCCGGGCTGGCAGGCGTGCCCTCCAGTAATGAGGAGACCAAGTTCTCACTCAAGTTTCCTCTTCTTGAGGGGACCCCCGGGGTTAGACCGTCATCTAGTGATGGCCAGGGTCAAGCTTTCAAAGATTCTCTGATTATCAGGAAGCCTTCTTCAGCTAAATGATTTTTTTAAACTTCCCTGTCAGCAGGAAAAAAATCCTTCTGAAATAAATTATTTGCTTTGGGCATGGAAATCAAGGGAAAATGTTAGAAGGTATTTATTTAAGATAACACTGCTAATTTATCATTATAATTTGCTTAAAAAAACATTCATGAGCCACTTTTTGAAATGCAAGATCACTTGCTCTTGAACAATGTAAGTTTTGGTGACAGTTCATAATTACATAACAGTTACACTAATTATAAACAATTATTTATTTAGATAAAATAGACTTGCTATAATTATGATCTGAAATGGTACTATCCAGACAGATTTTAATTAGAAAGGATCATATGTGTATGTGTGTGTGTGTTTTCTAAATTCTCTTGGTTGATAAAAATAGGAAAAAAAATTGTGAGTTATTTAAACTGCCTGCAATACAGGAGACCCAGGGGTACGATCCCTGGGTTGGGAAGATTCCCTGGAGAAGGAAATCTTCTCCACTGAAGTGAGCTATAACCACTCCAGTATTCTTTGGAGAATTCCATGGACAGAGAAGCCTGGTGGGTTACAGTCCACGGGGTCGCAGAGTTGGACACGACTGAGCCCTATTTACTGAAATGCTGACTTGGATATTTCTTAACTGTATAAATCAAAAAAAGAAAGCCAGGAAGTTAAAAATCCAGACTTTTAAAGATGAACTTCCTTTGCAGTCTGTACTCAGTAAAATAATATTTTTAATTTAATTTTTACATTTAAAAGTATTTCTCGTGTTGATGTAGTATCATATGTGCTATCTCAGTTTTTAATATGAAAATGAACTCATAGCAACTACCCTGGTGGTCCAGAGGCTAACAGTCTGAGCTCCCAATGCAGGGGAGCTAGATCCCCACTCAGTGAAGATCAAAGATTCAGAGTGCTGCAGCTAAGACCTGGCACAGCCAAATAAATAAATAAATATTTTAGAAAATTAGTTCCTAGACTATGTGTCAATATATATGTCCTGAAACCATAAGTACTGTTTCAATTTGCAAGACCATCAAGTGAAGCTACCTTTTTACCAGGTGTGTAAAATTACTCTTCCTCTTTATTTGTAAGTTTGAGTTGACAAGCATTGAGAAAATCTCCATTGATTCTGCATCTAATGGACACACTTAGTCTCTAAAATGTTTGAAGATTTATTCAAACAACTTTTTGAATACATGAAGAATTAATTTATTTTCCCTTAACTTTATTGGGGGCACAATATTTTTTTGGCCTTGTGACTCATGTGATCTTAGTTCTCCGACCAGTGATTGAACTTGTGCCCTCTGCAGTGAATTTGCAGATTCCTGGCCACTGTCCCCTGAGAGTCCCTTGGACTGCAAGGAGATCCAACCAGTCCATTCTAAAGGAGATCAGTCCTGGGTGTTCATTGGAAGGACTGATGCTAAAGCTGAAACTCCAATACTTTGGCCACCTCATGCGAAGAGTTGACTCATTGGAAAAGACCCTGATGATGGGAGGAATTGGGGGCAGGAGGAGAAGGGGACGACAGAGGATGAGATGGCTGGATGGCATCACCGACTCGATGGACATGAGTTTGAGTAAACTCTGGGAGTTGGTGATGGACAGGGAGGCCTGGCGTGCTGCAATTCATGGGGTTGCAAAGAGTCGGACACGACTGAGCGACTGAACTGAACTGATCCACTGTCCCACCAGGGAATTGTGGTTGGTACACCTATTGGGTGTATTAGTAATAGTGATACAATCATATGTCAGTCAAATTGTTATGCTGTGCACCTTAAAAGTGTACAGTGCTTTATGTCAATTATATCTCAATAAAACTGGAAGAAAATAATAGTAATAATACAATCAGAGTCCTAACTCATATTCAATGAGCATTTTCAGTTTTCCAGGTGCTATTCCTGCATTTTACGTTTATAATGTCATTTAATCCTCACATTAGCTCTGGGGTGCTGACAGTACTATTATTATCCCCCGTTTTCAGAGGAGGGAAGCCGAGCACAAAGAAGTTAAGTAGCACAGACTTAACCTGTGAAAGCAGCTTCTTAACAAGAGTCGGAGAATCCCCAATAGGACTGGGAGGCAGCACATTTCCATCCTTAGTCTGCTCAGGATCCGTCCTGCTTGGTGTGATGGTTCCACATCTGGCCCACATCTAGCCAACAGCACATCCACAGTCATTTTGATTCAAAGTCTCTACAACCACTGGGTAGTCACTGACTTGAGGACAGGGGTCAGACCTGTCCTCTCTGAGCCTCCTCGGGCAAGGTTCCATCCGCTGCCAGAGAGATGAGAAAGTCTGGCCAAGTAAATCTGGTGAGGACTGGAGTCTACCCAATTTCCAATGCAAAATAACTTTAAGGCTGAACTTTAATCTTTCAACACTTCAGTGAAATAGAATTTAGACAGAACATCTCAGGATTTCCTGATCTTACCTTTACTCTGACTGAGAATCCTCACTGTATGGTTGAAAAGACCTTTAATTCAACTCTTTAATTGTCTTTAATTCAACTTTTGAACTTTCTTGGCTCTGGAAAACTTATTGGAGGGAAACAGCCAGGCTCTAAAGTTTACTTTATTTTCAGAGTCACAACTAATATCACCACCTAAATTTGGAAGATTCTGACAAATGGCTGAAGCTGGGATAAGTAAGGTAGTGCCTGCCTTCTAGGTCTTCTGCAAGGAATAAATGATACAATGAATATTGGAAAGGCTGAACACTGGAAAGCCTGGATCATTGTTTTATCCATGTTTATAATTTCAAAGAGTTTCAGAGGGTTATGTATAGCAAACACCATCAAGAAAGTGAAAAGACAGCCCACAGAATGGGAGAAAATATTTGTAAATCATAAATCTGATAAAGGACTTATATCTTGCATATATAAAGTGTTTTTACACATACGTTAATAATTAAAAAAACAAGTAATTAAATGTTTTACATGGTCAAAGGATCTGAATAAATATTTCACCAAAAAAGGTGTACAAATAGCCAACAAGTACATGAAAAGATACTCAACATCAGTAGTCATTAGGGAAATGCAAATCAAAACCAGAAGACACCAGTTCATACCTACTAGGATGGCTATAATTTAAAAAATCAGATAATAAGCATTGACAAGGATACAGAGAAATTGGGACACTCATATGACCACTGGTGGGAATGAAAAATGATGTGTATTCACACAAAGCTTGTACAGAAATATTCATAGCAGCATTATTCATAATAGCCAAAAGTGGGAACAACCCAAATGCTCATAAATGGATGAATAAATAAAATGTGATACTTCCATAGAATGGAATATTAGACAGTAAGAAAGCACCAATACACACTACAACACTATGCTATGCTAAGTCGCTTGAGTTGTGTCCGACTCTGTGTGACCCCATAGAGAGCAGCCCACCAGGCTCCTCCGTCCATGGGATTTTCCAAGCAAGAGTACTGGAGTGGGGTGCCATTGCCTTCTCCCACTACAACACAGATGAACCATAAAAATCCTACGTTAAGTGAAAGTCAGACACAAGAGGTCATATATCGTATGATTCCATTTATGTGAAATGACAGAACAGGTAAGTGCACAAAGAAAGCAGATCAGTGGTGGCCTCAGTCTGGGAAGTGGGAGGAGGGGCATGACTATTGACTTAACAGCGTTTTTTTTTTTCCACAGGTGGTTCATGAAAATGTTCTAAAATTAACTGTGATGATTGTACAATTCTGTGACTATATTAAAAATAATTGAATGGTCCACTTGAAAGAGATGAATTGTATGGTTCATGAACTCTATCTCAATGAGCCCATCAACAAGGCTATATACAATACAACTTATATTCAAATTTTAAGACTCGCAGAACAATATTACATATTGCACATACAAACACATACTTGGAAACACGCAGGCCAGGGTGGTTTTCAAAAATATGGAAAAACTTGTACTGACTCATCAGAATTGATGCCAGGCTTTACCCAGCGGGGGACACATGGAGAACAACCATCTAGCAGGTGAGAAAGGCAAACGCAGACAGCAGTTTGTTCAGACAGCAGTCACCTCCTTGTGGGGAGGGACAGGTGGGACTTTGGAGAGGGGACCACACTGTCCTCAACTGTTCCTTTAAAAGAAAACTCTCCAGTAAACAACACAAAATGTCTAGATCTCATCCAAGGTGGCTGGTGAGTGCCAGAACATCTATTGTCTGATTCCCTGTGTTTTTCTGTATGCTGCAGAGATGTCACAGTTTCAAAAACTGTACCTGTCTATGCTGGTCCCGTTAAAGGCCCTGACAACTGTCTAATCAGGTCTGTTTATTGCTGGTTGTTAAACATTTGCCAGCATTCTGCTGAGTGCAGACCAAAAAAGCCTGGTCATTTCCACAAAAGCGGGAACAGGAGGGATCTTCATGGGTCACAAGGAGGAAAAGACGCTCTCTAGGCATGAAGTTGCCCAGGTCTCCCGAAATCAGGTTTGCACAACAAGAACAGAAGTTGTCCTAGAGCACACGGCAGCCGGTCGGTCTCCCCCAAAACCAGGCTGTCCAGCTCCCCTGAAACACTCTTCTACGAGTGTCCACGCTGGCCAGAAACTTCCTGACCTGGAAGCAGAAGGTTGAAGAGCACTTCTGGTAACTCTTGGATTAAACCCCTGATTTCTGGGAGCAAGTTATTAAGAGTTTTAAATTTTCTGGCACAGGCATGTTGCTAGAAATACTTCATCTGTTGTTTAATAAACTAACCACAATATTCCAACTTCAAGGATGCCAGCAAAACAAAACAAAATCTTAAGTCTTTCTTGTCCTTTTCAACTGTAGGACCCGGGTTTAAAGACTTTAAATTTTTTATGTAATTTAATTCGAGGGCTGTATTTAAAATCCCATAAGAGTTTAGATCAAATTCAGTGAAAATATAGAAAGTGTTGACTGGATGTTAAAGCAAGCTGCCTCCAGCACCTTGGCCAGGTTCCCCACCTCCCTGCAAACTGAAGTCTCTACTCTCCTGGCACCAAGTTGCTGCGGATTCTGGAGTGGGCAGGGGAGTGCGAGGGTGGGCACTCAGGAACAAATGGTGCCCTGTGCCCTCTCAGGTCACTTTGTAGCCGGTGCTGTTCTCCCTGCTCCGAGAAGCCCCAGGGGTCGCCTGCATCACATAAACCCCTGGGCGAGTTCGTCCCTTCCCCCGGTGATTCATGACCGCGCGTCCTTCCAAGGGGGATTAAAAATACAATGCATGACAGCATCGCAGCGTCTGCAATTCCCAAGGAAGAAGGCGCTTTGGACGTTCCCTGCCGAGCCCGGCGACCGAGCGCCAGGGAGTGTGTCCGAAGGCGCGGGGCCCCGGGACAGTCTGTGCCGATGCGGGCAGGAAGCGGCGGTCGCTGCAGCGCGCTGGCCGAGATAACGCCATTGTGTGGCCGCCGGCGGCCGCTCCCAGCGCGAGAGCCGGGCCTGGCGTCGGGCGCCCTGGCCGCGCGCCAGCGGGCCTGCGGCCCCTCCCGGCGCGCACACACAGAGCGGCCACACCTCTCCTTCCCGAGGAAATCTGGCCAGAAAGCCAGACTTCGTGACTTCGCCTCCTTCTCTTTACGAGCCCGCCCGCCCCCAGCCAGGCCCGGCTTTTGTTTTCCACTTGGGCGCAGCGCTGGTATTAGCTCTGCTCTGCCTCTGCGCGTGCTCGGGTTGGGATGCGGGGCCCCAGGCCTAACTGGAGCCGGTGACCTGGTGATGGGGAAAGTATCTAAGGTCCCAGGTCGTACAGGAGGTGATGTCAGGGCGATGGGGAAGGTATCTAAGGTCCCAGGCTGTACAGGAAGGATTATACAATGCTGGGGAAGATGCTGAGTCCTGCCAGGACTCTGCCTCAGTCAGAGTGAGACCTTCCCACTCACAGGGACCCTGGCTCTCATCACTCCTCCAAGAGTGCTCACCAAGGACTATTTTAGACATATTTAGCAGCAATATTGTTTGATTTTAACTGGACATTGTTCTAAACACACAAAAGAGTTCAAGGATGTGGCCCGTTGTGTTTTATTCTTCTCCCCCCCACCCCAAGCTGTCAGCTTTCTCTGGGAAAATGGGATGAAAATGTTTGGGGACATTTCCACAATAAAACACTCTAAAATATTTTTTTAAGATTTCCTTTCTAGTCATGTCCAGATTATAACTCAAATCTGCAGAAGTCAGGAAATTCCAAATTTATGTTGACACTTTCCTCTTAAAAGTCTCACCAGATGATACAGAGTGTATAAATCCTGTTCCAATTCAAATGTTCCAAAGATGACACAGGTTGCCAGATTCTTCTAACAGAAAAATGCTTCGGGACAAGAACAAATGGCCTTTAAAGAAGTAAATACTCTTTCAAGCTTTTTTTTTTTTCCCAAGTGCTTTTTTAGTGTAGAAGGTGAAATAATCATTTCAGGTAGGTTGGTTTCTTGATCCAACTTTTACACATTGAAAGGAATTTCATTTAATGGTAGAAACAAATGAAAAAGTGGTGGAATTTATCCAGAGATCAGCAGTTCTCAAGGTAGGAAGGAGTCCCTGGTGTCATCCAAGGGACCTTTCTGGGCCACCCAGTCAGTTCACTCCCAAGGGTTCCATCCACCCCAAGTTGGAACCTCAGGGGCAGTGGCCCAGCTTCCCAGGGGGACGGGCTGGACTCCAACCCCAACCCTGCTAGCAGCGAGCTATAGATGAGAGCATATTATTTCCATGTCTAAGCACCAGTATTCTCATCTGCAAAACAGAGGACGATCATCATATTTCTACCTCATGGGTTATTTGAGATTAAATGAGAAAGTGCATGCTAGCATAAGAAAGGATGTCTAAAAATCCTTCCATAAACATTAGTGAAAATAACAATCATCTAACAGTGTTCATGGTGTTAGGGAAAATAAGCACTGTCAGCATGAGATCAAACAAGTGCTTTTGAATACGTTTAAGACGGGAACTGTTTTAGAGGGGAACCCTGATGCTGGGAGAGATAGAGGACAAGAGGAGAATGGGATGACAGAGGATGAGATGGTTGGTTT
Source organism: Bubalus kerabau (assembly GCF_029407905.1). NCBI lineage: Eukaryota > Metazoa > Chordata > Mammalia > Artiodactyla > Bovidae > Bubalus > Bubalus kerabau. The sequence continues at coordinate 24,217,824 of NC_073637.1, read as the reverse complement.
GCTTCACCGACTCGATGGACATGAGTTTAAGCAAACTCTGGGAGATGGTGAAGGACAGGGAAGCCTGGCATGCTGCAGTCCATGGGGTCGCAAAGAGTCAGACATGACTGAGTGACTGAACAATAACAACAAAGATGGGAACAGGGAGATCCTGATAGAAGGAAAACCTTAGGAATAAAGTGTTTCATTTTTGTTTTATTTTAAATTCATGTATAGTGGATTTATTAATACAATATTATATAGGTTACAGGTGTACAGTATAGTGATCCACAATTTTTAAAGGTTATACTCCATTTATGGTTACTATAAGTGAAGTGGAATGAAAGTCACTCAGTCGTGTCCGACTCTTTTAGATCCCATGGACTATACAGTCCATGGAATTCTCCCAGCCAGAATACTGAGTGGGTAGCCTTTCCCTTCTCTGGGGATCTTCCCAACCTAGAGATCGAACCCAGGTCTGCCACACTGCAGGCAAATTCTTTACCAGCTGAGCCATAAGGGAAGCCCAAGGATACTGGAGTAGGTAGCCTATCCCTTCTCCAGCCAATCTTCCCAACCCAGGAATCAAACCAGGGTCTCCTGCATTGCAGGCAGATTCTTCACCAACTGAGCTATCAGGGAAGTCCCTATAAAATATAGGCTATATTCCCTGCATTGTACAATATATTCTTGTAGCTTATTTATTTTATAATTAATATTTTGTACCTCTTAATCCCCTACTCCTATTTTGCCCCTCCCCCCTTCCCTCTGCCCACTGGTAACAACTAGCTTGTTCTCTAGATCTGTGAATCTGCTTCTTTTTTGCTATGTTCAATAGTTTGTTGTATTTTTTTAGATTTTATATATAAGTAACATCATACAGTATTTGTCTTTCTTTGACTTACTTCACTTAGCCTAATACCCTCCAAGTTCATCTGTGTTGCTGCAAATGGCAAAATTATGTTCTTTTTTTAATAGATGAGTAATGGCACCCCACTCCAGTACTCTTGCCTAGAAAATCCCATGGATGGAAGACCCTGGTGGGCCACTGTCCATGGGGTCGCTAAGAGTCGGACACGACTGAGTGACTTCATTTTCACTTTTCACTTTCATGCATTGGAGAAGGAAATGGCAACCCACTCCAGTGTTCTTGCCTGTAGAATCCCAGGGATGGGGGAGCCTTGTAGGCTGCCGTCCATGGGGTCGCACAGAGTTGGACATGACTGAAGCAACTTAGCAGCAGCAGCAGCAGTTTTCCATTCAATTCAGTTCAGTTCAGTTCAGTCACTCAGTCGTGTCCGACTCTTTGTGACCCTATGAACTGCAGCATGCCAGGCCTCCCTGTCCATCACCAACTCCTGGAGTTCACTCAAACTCACGTCCATCGAGTCGGTGATGCCATCCAGCCATCTCATCCTCTGTCATCCCCTTCTCCTCCTGCCCCCAATCCCTCCCAGCATCAGAGTCTTTTCCAATAAGTCAACTCTTCGGATGAGGTGGCCAAAGTATTGGAGTTTCAGCTTTAGCATCATTCCTTTCAAAGAACACCCAGGACTGATCTCCTTCAGAATGGACTGGTTGGATCTCCTTGCAGTCCAAGGGACTCTCAAGAGTCTTCTCCAACACCACAGTTCAAAAGCATCAATTCTTCAGCCTCAGCTTTCTTCACAGTCCAACTCTCACATCCATACATAACTATTGGAAAAACCATAGCCTTGACTAGACGGACCTTTGTTGGCAAAGTAATGTCTCTGCTTTTGAATATGCTATCTAGGTTGGTCATAACTTTCCTTCCAAGGAGTAAGCATCTTTTAATTTCATGGCTGCAATCACCACAGTCAGCAAAAACAAGACCGGGAGCTGACTGTGGCTCAGACCATGAAATCCTTATTGCCAAATGCAAGCTTAAATTGAAGAAAGTAGGGAAAACCACTAGACCATTCAGGTATGACCTAAATCAAATCCCTTATGATTATACAGTGGAAGTGAGAAATAGATTTAAGGGACTAGATCTGATAGACAGAGTGCCTGATGAACTATGGACGGAGGTTCGTGACATTGTACAGGAGACAGGGATCAAGACCATCTCCATGGACAAGAAATGCAAAAAAGCAAAATGGCTGTCTGGGGAGACCTTACAAATAGCTGTGAAAAGAAGAGAAGCGAAAAGCAAAGGAGAAAAGGAAAGATATAAGCATCTGAATGCAGAGTTCCAAAGAATAGCAAGAAGAGATAAGAAAGACTTCCTTAGCGATCAATGCAAAGAAATAGAGGAAAACAACAGAATGGGAAAGACTAGAGATCTCTTCAAGAAAATCAGAGATACCAAAGGAACATTTCATATATATGTATATATATACCACATTTTATTCACTCCATTCCTCTGCTGATGGACACTGAGGTTGCTCCCATATCGTGGGTTAGGGATAAAGTTTTACAAGAAAATGGAATGTACTCTTAAATTTTTAAAAAAATTTTGGTTGTTCTTTAAAATTTTTTTGTTTTTTTCTTTTTCTTAATACTGAATTTTTGGCTGCACCAGGTCTTAGTTGTGGCATGTGGAATCTTTAGTCATGGCATGTGGTGTCTAATTCCCCGACTAGGGATCAAACCCAGGCGCCCCGCACTGGGAGCACAGAGTCTTAGCCACTGAACCAACACGCAAGCCTATGATGTACTCTTAACAGGCATTTCTAGGGCCACAGAAATAACTAATTACACTGACAGAGAAGGATGGTGATGAAACCCAAACATCAGCCTGCTCTGTCCAGGGTCTGAAAGACCCAATGGGCTGTAGATAAAGAAAACAGAAAGCAGCAGCATGGGGCTTCCAAGTCATAGACAAAAACCCACACACAAGAAGAGACAGGCTTTCTGGTTATAGACAGAGTTCTGGGTTATAGACAGCCAGCGAGAAAGACCAGGAAGAGTTCAGGGGTCTGGTTCCTCCACGCCCACCTGTGTACACCTGTGACCACTTGGCCATGGCCTGGGACTGGGGAGCAGGGTGACCAAGTATGTTGACCCCATGTCTCCTACTGACCTGACCTAGGGGACAGCCCAGGGAATTAAGTCATCACCTTTTTTTAGACTATGGTATGATAAGGAAGTCTTGGCGGGCTGAAGAGGCAAATACATTGTCTCTTGTGTTAAAAAAAAAAAAAAAAAAAACACAACAACAATAGTTCTGCCCATGAAATGGATAGATCAGCTTAATTTTCCTGTCTGCAAGGATATTATACTTAAAAGCCATCTATCAATACACAACCACAGAGACTGTGGGAAGGGGAAGCCCTTCCAGACCAATTTCACTTCCGTCCGTGATGGACAGTGAGACTGTAACAAAGGCCAAACAATGGACGTGGAATTGGAGGAAGTTCATCCCAGCCTCTGCTGACTGTGGGAGCCTGGCCCAAGAGCTCCCCAGCCGCCTCCCTCCTCGGCCTCCCCAGACCCCTGGCAGGTCTCCCTGACCACCTGCCAGCCGGCTGCTTCTCCCCAGGCCCACTCACGGCTGTTGTGTGTCTTTAGATTTGTTTCCCCCTGCTCCAGCCCACAGCTGGTGTTTTCTGGGTTTAAGTGGCAACAAAGTGGCTCAGTGGTAAAGAATCTGCCTGCAATGCAGGAATACCCGGGTTCGATCCCTGGGTCGGGAAAATCTCCTGGAGAAGAGAATGGCTACCCACTCCAGTATTCTTGCCTGGAGAATTCCATGGCAAGACTCTGCAGTCTAGAGGGTCACAAAGAGTTGGACATGACTGAGTAATTAGCAATTTTACTTTCAAAATTCTATGGAGAAATGAGAGTGGAATTGGGGTTCAGAACAGAACAGTCATGGCTGCCCGGTGCCGCCGGTTGCTTCTGTAGACTCAGGAGATCACTGATGCTTTCACACTGAGATAACATCTCTTATCCTGTGGAGATCAAAAGGCCATCCTTTCATGATAATGAGCAGGATTAAAAGTCAAGGACAACTGTGATGCTCGGTTCAGTATGTGTTTATTCCTAACTGTGTGTCTCACATCTTTTCCAGCCCTAGGCTTTATTGAGGCTCTAAAATATGCTTACGCTTCCAAAAGCAGCCTTAGAATTCCCAGGGTTAGGTGTTTCGTTCTCTCCGTGGCTGCTGCTATTCCCACAGTTTAGCTTGCATCCGGAAAGCGGGCCATGGTCGGGATCCCGGGAACATTACAGAAGGAAGTGTGGCCATCACCCTGGCTGCAAGGACCTTCCTTCCCTTTCTGTCTGTCCTTAATCTCCTCTTTGCCTCTTTTTCCTTCTCTTCTGGTTCCTAGGCCTTGGTCTTGACAATGAGGAAACTCACACAGCCTACAAACTTGTGCCTGACACCGATTATTTTCAAGGCACCATCTGGGGGTCAAATGAGAACAGTATTTCAGTGAATAGATGCAGAGTTCAGTGAGTCCCACCCTCCCTGTCCCCCGGGCATCTGGGCCTCGGCAGACTCAGCCAAATGTCACCTCTGCCTCCTCCATGCTGATCTCCTGGACACTCTGAACCCTGCAAGTCAGCTAGTTCTCCCTGGAGGGGCTGAATTTAGACCTCACTTCAGGGTTCTCGGATTAGATGTGTCCTTGGCTTTCTCATTATTCACCATCTGCTTGTCACCTCCAGACTCTAACTCTCTGCTGAAAAGAAGAAGAAGGCAATGGAAAAGAAGATCCATTCAGATGGATCAATAAAGAAACAGACAGGCCCTGGGAAGAAGCAGGACTGGATGCCAGCAAAAGCAGAAGCATGCAGTGCAAAGTTCAGCAAAGTGCCCCCGAAGGAAAAGGAAACCAGTAGTTTCCTCAATGAACTACCCAGGTTTCTGTTCCACTGTCCCTTTCAGTTTTGGTGAATAGTCTCAAAGTATCAATGAAATTGACAAACTGAACTTTTGAACATCTAAGTGAGTTCCTCACCCCTTTCATAAGAAGCTTTTCAGGATATCATAATATTAACATTAGTCTATAGTAATTGAACTGTGATGAAGAAGAAAAAATAAGTCAGCATAACTATGAATTGACAGAGAAATATGCTCTGACAATGCAAAAATAAAATATAAAGCAAAACAATGCTTTGTCTCAACCCAAATGGTGCAATATTATATGGATATGTGTGCTTCATAATTAACAATATGTACAATGATCCTGTTTTTTAAAAAGAAGATCTTTTTTAAATTTTTAAAATTTATGCTGGGTCTTAGTTGAGGCATTCGGGATTTTTTATTTGCCAAGTTCAAAATCTCTAGTTACGATATGCAAACTCTTAGTGCTGGATCTCAGTTCCCTGACCAGGAAATCAAACCCAGGCCCCCTGTATTGGGAACTCAGAATCTTAGCCACTGGACTACCAGGGAAGTCCCTGTAAGATGATCCTTGAAATGTCAGCTTGAGGACTTGATGTTCATTCTTGGAAAGTAGCAGGGCCTGGGTGAAGCTTTCAGAAGAGTGATTAAACCCATGGCTGTGGGCTGAGCCCACCTGGGCTAGAGCACTAGCTCCACCACTTTGCCACTCACTAGCTGTGTTACTCTGGGCAAGTTACTTAATCGCTCTGTGCCTTGGTTTCCCCAGATGTTAGAGTAACAGCTCCTCTCTCACAGAGTACCTGTGAGCATGAAGGGTGATGCCCAGTCCAATCACTGGGCACAGTGCTCGTGACATAGGAGAGAGGAAAGCTGATGAATGAGATCACACTGTTAAATGAAGTCATTTCAGTCAAAATGCCTTCTAACATGTACTGTTCATGCACTGATACATGTACTGATACATGTCAGCTATGTTTATAAGCACTACTAATAACAGTTGATCCATGTAAAAATCTAAAAAACAAAATGAGCAATTAAAACAAAACAAATGGACACAACTGATGAGTGGATAAACAAATAAACAAAATGTGTTATATTTGTACAAAGGACTAGTATGCAGCCTGGAACAGGAAGGAAGCACTGTTGCATGCCATAGCCTGGATGGACCTTGAAGACATTATGCCAAGTGAAGTCAGTCAGACACAGAAGGACAAATACTGTGTGATTTCATGTATGTGAGGTCCCTAGAGAATGATGCTCATAGAGACAGAAAGCAGAAGCATGGGAGGCAGGGTCTTGGGGAGAGAGTGTTGCGGAGTTAGATTCAGAGCCTGAAATCATCCACTTTTGAAGCCAGAGAGAAGAAAGCTCTCCTTGCCCCCTCTTTCTTCTGCAGCCCCCTATCCAACCTGCCAGCAAGTTCCCACCCTAGTTACCAACTACTTCAAACCACATCCCCAAAGCATCTTCTGCCAGGCACCTCCACTGCCACCCCTGTCCTCTCTCCACTAGACAGTGGTGACAGCCCCTGACTTCTGGACCTGCATCTTCCTAGTCTTCCACCCCATTCCCCACACAGCAGTCAGGATAATGATTCCAAATTTTTTTTTTAGTGGTGAAAATATACCTAGGGCTTCCCAGGTGGCTCAGTGCTAGAGAACCCGCCTGTTGTGCGGGAGACATGAGTTAAATCCCTGGATCAGGAAGATCCCCTGGAGAAGGAAATGGCAACCCACTTCAGTATTCTTACCTGGGAAATCTCATGGACAGAGGAGACTGGTGGGCTACAGTCCATGAGGTTGGAAAGAGTTGAACACGACTGAGTGGCTAATGCTTCTGAGGGGCTTCCCAGGCGGTGCTGATGGTGAAGAACCCACCTGCCAATGCAGGAGACTTAAGAGACACAGGTTCAATCCCTGAGTCAGGAAGATTCATTGGAGGAGGGCTTGGCAACCCAGTCCAGTATTCTTGCCTGGAGAATCCCATGAATAGAGGAGCCTGGTGGCCTACAATCCATGGGACCACAAAGAGTCGGACATGACTGAATGAGCACACACACACACACACACAAACATGCATAACATAAAATTTACCATTTTAACCATTTTAAAGTTGTAATTCAAGTGGTTTTCAGTACATCCACATCATTGTGGATGAATATGGATGAATATGTGGATTCATCTCCAGAACTTTTTCATCTTCTCCAGCTGAAACTCTGTCCCATTAAACATTAAAACTCCCCAGTATCCACTTCACCTGACCCCTAGTAACCACCATTCTGTCTTTCTCCACTAACCCGATCTCTAAATACTGCACACAAGTGGAATCACACAGTATTTGTCCTTTTGTCTCCAGCTTATGTCACTTGGTATAAAGTCCTTAAGGTTCCTTCATGCTATTTCAAGTGACAGAACTTCCTTCCTTTTTAAATATTTTTTAAAATATGGAGAATTTTTAAAGTCTTTATTGAATTTGTTTCAATACTGCTTCTGTTGTTTATTCTTTGGTGTTTTAGCTGTGAGGCATGTGGGATCTTAGAACCTCAACCGGGGATCAAACCTGCATCCCCTACTTTGGAAGGCGAAGTCTTAACTTCCCTAGACTGCCAGAGAAGTCCCAGAATTCCCTTCCTTTTAAAGGTTGAATAACATTCCTTGTATGTATAGCTCACATTTTTTAGAATAATACTTTCAAATCAGAAAAATAGCTGATAACATAACGAACATGGACAACTTATCTACATTAATTTATTAAATCCTTAAATTTACTAAGTGGTAATTTTATGACTGTTCTCTTTTTTGCAGTCAAAGAATCGAAGGACCAGAAAATTTAAGGAACTTACACAATTACATCAATAAAGCTGGTGGGAAGGAGAAAAGAAAAAATTCAGAGAAACCCAAATCAAATGACACTTTAAAAAGTAACCAGCCAATGTTCTTCAAAGACATTGACATTAAAAGATAAATACTAAGGAATTGTCCCAAATTTAGAGTACATTATGAGAAATGCTGGACTGGAAGAAGCACAAGCTGGAATCAAGATTGCTGGGAGAAATGTCAATAACCTCCGATATGCAGATGACACCACCCTTATGGCAGAAAGTGAAGAGGAACTAAAAAGGCTCTTGATGAAAGTGAAAGAGGAGAATGAAAAAGTTGGCTTAAAGCTCAACATTCAGAAAACGAAGATCATGGCATCCGGTCCCATCACTTCATGGGAAATAGATGGGGAAACGGTGGAAACAGTGTCAGACTATTTTGGGGGGCTCCAAAATCACTGCAGATGGTGACTGCAGCCATGAAATTAAAAGACGCTTACTCCTTGGAAAGAAAGTTATGACCAACCTAGATAGCATATTCAAAAGCAGAGACATTATTTTGCCAACAAAGATCCGTCTAGTCAAGGCTATGGTTTTTCCAGTGGTCATGTATGGATGTGAGAGTTGGACTGTGAAGAAGGCTGAGCGCCGAAGAATTGATGCTTTTGAACTGTGATATTGGAGAAGACTCTTGAGAGTCCCTTGGACTGCAAGGCGATCCAACCAGTCCATTCTGAAGGAGATCAGCCCTGGGATTTCTTTGGAAGGAATGATGCTAAAGCTGAAACTCCAGTACTTTGGCCACCTCATGCGAAGAGTTAACTCATTGAAAACTGTCAAGACACAACAACTAAGTGTAACAAATGACACTGGTCTGGATCCTACACCAGACCAGTGTTTTTAAAAATAGCCATGACGTACTTTATTGAAGAAATTGGAATATAGGATACATATTAGATTAAAGCTTTGAAATAATTTAAAGTTTTCCAAATTTGACCATTAATCTGTGGATTTGTAAGAGAATATTCCCATTTGGGGGAAAGTTTGTAGGAAATACACACTGATGGGCATGATATAGGCAAGTACCTACAAATGGTTTTATATATATATACAAACAAATATATACAGGATGAGACAGAGAATTATAAAGTCAATGAATTAAACAAGCAAGCAGTAAACACTGGAGACTTAATGCAACCACAGTAGGTTAATTCTGAAGGGCACTTTTCCTGGCTAGCGACATGGATTAAAGGAGTGAATTTAAATTTTGTCATAGACTCATTGGACAAGCAGCGTTCACGTCCTCCATGTTGTTAATTAGTGATCTAGAATCACCCAACAAGTAGGAGGAGGCAACCTTCTGCAGAATTTGGGAGCAGTCGTGTACAAAGGGATCATATCTTGACTGACACTGTCTTCAAAGGTCTGCTGATCCCAGTGTCCATGTGAATTGTTTTATGACACAAACTGAGTTACCAGCTGGGCTTGATGTTGATGGAAAAACCTCTAAAGCAAATAGTACAGATTTCTTGCTTATCACAATAAGATTAGCATTTGCAGATAGATCTCTGAAAACCACCTTGTTTTCTTTCACGACAGAGTTAAACAGACCCCAGAGGAGCAGAGAGAAGGGAACGCTGCCTCCATGAGTCACATGTCTGGGGACTTTCCTTGGCTAAGGTTGACCAAAACAATCTCAACTCTAGACAAACAGAATTAATCTTTCTATATGGACTTTTCCAAAAACAGTTATGAATAATTGAAATACTCAGGAGAGTTGGACGTCCACATGAAAGAGAAATGGAGCAACTGTGCATTTGCTGCTTGAGCAGATCAGGGGTCTGTGGAGTTGATCACGTCTAAGCTTTGGAAAACTTTGGCTACCTCATGCGAAGAGTTGACTCATTGGAAAAGACTCTGATGCTGGGAGGGATTGGGGGCAGGAGGAGAAGGGGATGCTAGAGGATGAGATGGCTGGATGGCATCACTGACTCGATGGACGTGAGTCTGAGTGAACTCCGGAAGTTGGTGATGGACAGGGAGGCCTGGCATGCTGCAATTCATGGGGTCACAAAGAGTCTGACATGACTGAGCGACTGGACTGAACTGAACTGAAGCTTTGGAAAAAAGAGGTGCCTTGTATTTACAGTTAGTTATATTCAGCCGGTTGTGGAAATGATTTCCATTTATGTTTTTCGGATGTAGGTGTTCTAACTGGGGCACCAAGCAGTTAGGTGCGCCCTCTACTAAACAGGCTGCAGGTGTAGCCGTGTGTGTGAACTCACTTGTGTCCGACTCTTTGAGACCCCATGGGCAGTGGCCCACCAGGTTCCTCTCTCCATGGGATTTCTCAGGCAAGAATGCTGGAGTGAGTTGCCGTTTCCTCCTCCTTCCTGGCCCAGGGATCGAACCCACATCTCTTGTGTCTCTTACATTGGCAGGCAGATTCTTTACTGCTAAGCCATCTGGGAAGGTGTAACTACACAACCTCAAACATACCTGCCTTCTAGCTTCAGAGCTGGGATGGGGGAAACCAAGAAGAGGGGGCTCTCATGGGGTCAGGAGCCAGATTGGACGCATCTGGGAGACAGCCTGGCAGGTTCTGGGAAGAGGGCTGAACCCTACTGCTCTGAGACCAGATTGTTTCTCCTCCTCGCTCCTTGGGGGGAAAAGGAGCTGTTCTTGGTCTTAATCATGGGGCACAGCGCCCACCCCAAATGCCCCAGCATCACCATCCCATGAAGCAAGAGAGCCAATTTTCTTTTCTTAAAGTTTTTTTTTTTTTAAATGGGCCAGTTTTAAAGTCTTTATTGAATTTGTCACAACACTGTTTATGTTTTATGTTTTGATTTTTTGGCCAAGAAGCCTGTGGGATCTTAACTCCCTGACCAGGGATTGAACCAGCACCCCCTGCACTGGCAGGTGAAGTCTTAACCATTGGACCTCCAGGGAAGCCCCCAAGAGCCACTTTTCTCCTCAAACTGAACTCTGCACATTTTCCCATTCTTTGTGGCCTATTGGACATATTGCCTTTTCACAAGTTCGCAGCTCTACCAACTACAGAGAACTTAGGAGACATGCGTGAGAATAATTGCCCTCATTTAATGAGTAAGTATATAAATGGCCAGGGCATGAGGAGGGGCAGGGAGAATAGAAGAGGAGATTGGTGCAATTCAAATGGGAAACATATTTCTGTGTTAAGGCAATAACCTAGGAATACTATGAAATATTAATAGCAGTTATCAGAATTTCAAGATGCAACTTTGCTTTTAAAAATTAGTCATTGAGTGCACCCTAAGAAGCGGTGGGTTAAGCCAAGGCCGCTTTAGAACATTTCTCTTCTCCAGGTGGTGGTTGAGAGTCTTGAATGGTCAGCGGCCACTCTGTGAAGGTAGATGACTAATGCCTTTTTTCTGGCATTCTTTCTCTCAGCTTCCCCAAACTCCCTTGACCCTCTCTGCTCCGGTTTAACAATGAAATCAATGACATCGTTGCAACCCAAGGAAAGAAGAAGGAATCTTTCAGAGTCCTTTCTCAGAGGAAATTAATTTGGGTGTTCTCTAGCTGACATCTAAAGCGTTACGATCTCTGTAACAGATGGAGTCTCAGCAGGGCAGGCAACAAACGAAAGACTCAGGATGCATCAGCTTTTTACCTAAAAAGGCAAACTGCCTTAATCACAAACAATCCATCTGCCCCCATGAGAAACTAAGAAAGATAAGTGTTCTGCTTCACCTACATCCATGTCTGGACCTGGGAGTAAAAGTTTTCCATCTTAAACCCCAAGGACAGGTGTAAACAGAGGCTCGGCCTTCCTGAGAGGCTGATTACAAAGAAGAACTGATCCGAAGCCTTTCATCTCTGACCCTTTACCTTCAGGTCTATTCCGGGGCACGGAGGTGACAGGGTCTGTGTCCTTTGTGCCCAAGGAAGTGACGGGCAGCCCGGCTGATCAATAATGCCCCTTTGGTAGTGTCTTCAGAACTGAGAAGAGGGGCCAGAAAATGAGGCAGAAATCGATACCCGGGTCTGGGGAGAAGGAGGTTATCATCGCATTAATTTCGTTTTTGAAAGAGAAGAAACAACAAAGGCAAAGCGATGACGTCTGTGTTTGTTGGGAATGATCATTCTCTAAAGACGAGGACCCCAGAGTCCAGGATTGAATCCTTGTGATGCCCAAGATGAGGTGGGGCTGCATCTCTGAGATCTGGTGTTCCCTGTGCTAGTCACTGGGGCAGCAATTCACTTTTCCAAGGACTGCTACCTGGACAACAACTTGTAGCAAAAAAACAGGAAAGGGAAGAATTTATGACAACAAACCTGAAGGTGTAGGAATGAGCAGTTCAGTAGACAAATGGGAAAGTTTGGGAGAAATCAGCAAAGCAATTAAGACCCCAGGGGATTGATTTGTGGGACGATCAGTCCTTTGATGTCTAGCCTGGCTAATCAATGATTCTTTTTTGCCTTTTTTTTGATGGGGACTAAGGGACAAGAAAAGAGTAAGAGATTAAGATTAATAACCTAGAAATACCTGGAATACATAATTTTACAGGACAGACAGGAACTCCTTTTGGATTGTCGAACATAATTTAGTAAACCTAAGAAGTTAATTCAAAAAGTATTGTGTCACAGTTTTTTAAATTCCCCAGTCAGCTCTTCTTATACTGAATATACATTCGCTGACTCTTTGTTAGTTTCAAATAGAAAAAAAAATTACAATTTAAATTCTTACTAGAAGGATGTTTGAAATATGAAAACAATTGCCTTTAAGAAACAATGAAGACTCACCACAGGAGATATTTAAAACTACATCAACACTAAGTTGAATCAGATAGAGATGAAAGGACTGAATTTGTCTCTTCCATTTCTGGTATATAAAAATTTTCGTGGGAAACGTGTTTTAAAATTTTCTTAACATATTCTCCTATTAAACCCCTCTAATTAGTATAAGATTAAGGTTTGGGGGCTGTGATTCTGACAACAGAAAAACTACTTAGCTCTTACTTGGCTTTTTAAAAAATGAAAAGGCTGAAGTTAGAGACCAGAGCTCAGGAACTACCTTGTAGGGTCAGTACCAGCATCTCGGGGCCAGGTTGGTACCTGCTTCCACTGCCACCCATCTGGTCATCCCCCCACTCCTTGGACTCTTCTCCACATGCCTCTCGCAGGCAGAGGAGCCTTCTATAAGTATGCATTGGATCATGTCACCTTCTCTCTCTGAGGCTTCCCATTGTACTGGGATCAAGACCAAGTCTTGACCACACACCTTTGAGGACCAAGCAGACCGCGATTTCCCTCTGCATCCCCCACTTCTTTTCTGAAGGCGCCCTCTCCCCTGCCTGATGGCTCTTCCCCCAGATCTGGACCAAGTCCACCCTTCCTGCGCCCCTACCCTGCACCCCTACCCGTCTCACTCAGGAGAGGCGCCCAGACCGAGCAGCTACATCGCATGGCAGCATACACCCTCCCTTCCGGATTTCTGTGGAGTATTTATTGCTCTCCTGAGTCATATTATTTATCCATGTATGCATTTATTATTTGTCTTCTCCAGTGTTAGTTCATCCCATGGAGGAGCAACCTTGCTCTCCGAAGCAGCACCCCCAGCATAGGGCAGCATCAGACTTGTATTTGCTGAAAGGAAGGAGAGGGGAAGGAAGGCAGGGAGGGAGGGAGGAAAAGGAAAGAAGAAAGGGAAGGGGATTTCCCCAGTGGTCCAGTGGCTGACTCCCTGTTCTCAATGCCAGGGGCCAGGGTTTGATCCGTGGCCAGGGAACTAGATCCCACATGCTTCAACAAAGAGCCTGCATAGCCAAATAAATAAATAAACAAATATTTTAAAAAGAGCAGAAAAAAGGAAGGGAGGAGGAGTCACTCACTGTGTGGTCACAAGGGGCTCTGGAGAGAAGCATAAATACTTACTATGAGTCCCTGAAAAGCAGAGGGTACGTCTTTTTGTGAGCAACGTACATATGCCTGGTGTCTAGCACATAACTCAAAGATACTTGAGAGCAGAAATTTAATAGTGGGTTGACAACCCCGTTGAGGATGGTCTTACACAGGTCAAAGTGCAGTAACAGCTCTGAAGCCTGGTCCTGCTCTAGGGTCTCTGTAAGATGAGTGCTGGACTAATCCTTGCAGCAACCTGAGGAGAGGCACCCTGGGTGAGCCCTGTTTACAGCTGTGGATGCAAAAGGGCCATCCACAAAGGTGGTGTGTGTCCCAGGGCATAAGATCATGAGTACAGGGCCGGGTCTGAGGAAACGGCCTGGCTCCAGGATCCATGCACATAATTGGGAGCATCTCATCACTCGATGCGGTGTGATCTCATCATCATCAGGACACGAGGCTCACAGATGGGGTGGTGGGGAAAGAATAGCCCAGAAAGCAGGTGAGGAGCAGGTGGGGGTGGGGGAGCCATGAGGCAGGTGTGGAGAGGCACAGGTGGAGAGATCTTCAGGGTAGATGGTCCAGGGGAGTGGTAAAGAACCCGCCTGCCAATGCAGGAGATGCAGGAGATCCCTGAGTCCGGAAGATCCCCTGGAGGAGGAAATGGCAACCCACTCCGGTATTCTTTTTTTTTTTCACTCCAGTATTCTTGCCTGGAGAATCCCATGGACAGAGAAGCCTGGCAGGCTTCAGTCCATGGAGTCGAAAAGGGTCAGACACGACTGTAGCGACTTAGCCAGCACGGCATATTTCTAGGCAAAATAACAGGTTTTTAAGAGGTTGTCTGGGTTGTAACCTATAGGGATGCATCTTGAAGGCTCTGTTGGAGGAATTCACACATGGGAGAATGTGTTGGTTCCAAGGGCCAGCCTGGCCCTGGGTGTTCCCCTCCATGAGGAGACTCTGTTTCTGAAACTGAGTCAAGTCCTGGCTCAGACTGTGCGGAGGCAGCAAGGCCTGGAACAGACCTGCCTTCACTCAGGCACCCGGCAGGGCCCCTCCGGCAACCTGGGCAGAGTGGGCGGCTGCCTCGCCACTCCTTGGGGCTCCCAGAGATTTCCAGATGCCTTATCTGGGCCCTGGAGTCAGCCCTGGGGCCTGACTCACCCCTTCTCTTGCCAGCAGATCCTGGTGGCCCACAATGTGAGGAAGTCAGCAGAACACAATCAATTGGGGAGGCCTTTTGTGTGGCCGTGAGCTTCACTTTTCCTGACTGTAAATAGCGCCTCCGCAGTGGCAGCGCCATGGCAGGCTCACTTCTATTTTCAGTTCTGCAGGCTGAGCTTCTGTAGGTTTAGGTTAAACCAAATGTCCGGGGATGTTTCCTTTCATTAATACTCTGACTTCATCTACAAAGTGACGACAGCACCCACTCCTTTCAAGAACTGTGAAAAGCTGCCTTCCGCTCTTATACATCGATGCCTGGCCTTCCAAACATTTTCATCTTAAATTTAAATAGTTGTAAAGAATAACTACAATATATAGTGAACTTATATGTAACCTTGTTCTATGTATTTTCTAAATCTCCTGTCAGTGTGTTACCATACTTTCATAATTTAAAAGAGAAAAATAAAAAAAATAAATAGTGGCAAAGATGTGTGTGACCTCCAGTGTATTGGGAAAATTTAAATTTGTGAATAAAAACAAGTATAACTGAATCACTTTGCTATACACCTGAAACCAATACAAATTGTAAATCAACTATACTCCAATAAAAATTATTTTTTTTTAAAAGATTAGTTGAACTAATCAACACAAAAAAGCTGTGAATGAAACTCTTTATTTAACTTTCCAATGCACCAGTGGAATTCTAGCACCAGGGTCATGATCTATTTAAAATACTGAAGCAAGATTTTTCAGAAATCATCAGAAATCTGACATCAGTCCATATTGCTCCCCTCCCAAAATACCTTTACATTCCACGTCTTTTTCAGAATCTTATCCTCATTTAATATATTTATTAGCTTGAAAGTTTAGTTTACTGATTGTCCATAATGTGGCCCTGGAAAAAAATGTACATAAATTAAAACCTGATATTTTGAATTGAGCTACCAGCAACCCCATTCCTGGGCACATATCCAGAAAAGATAAAAAGTCTAATTCTAAAAGGTACATTCACCCCAGTGTTCATTGCAGCGCTATTTTACAATAGCCAGACATGGAAGCAACCTAAGTGTCCATCAAGAGAGTGACGGATAAAGTAGATGTGGTACATATACACAATGGAATACTTCTCAGTCATAACAAAGAATGAAATAATGCCATTTGCAACAACTTGGATGCACATAGAGATTATCATACGAAGTCAAACAAAGAAAGACAAAGATCATGTGCTGTCACTCATACGTGAAATCTAAAACATAATACAAACAAAGGTATGTGCGAAACGTAAACAGACCCACAGACAGAAGATGAACTAGCGGTTACCAAGGGGAAGAGGGTCAAATTGGGAGTTTGGGACGAACAGACGTACACTACTGTAAAACAAATAAATAACAAGGATTTACTGTATAGCACAGGGAACTGTATTCAATATCATATAATGATCTATAATGGAAATGAATCTGAAAAATTATGCATATATATATGAATCACTTTGCTGTGTACCTGAAACTAACACAATGTTTTTAAAAGCTGATATTTTTAATATTTCTTGTGACCAGGTGGTTTTAAGTGTTAAAAAATTTATCCTGGATGGAATAATCAAGGATATTTTGATTAATTTGCTAGTATACAACTAAGCAAAACATTTCCCACATTTTATAAGTAATTATTAAATATTAAGGTAAGATTTATTGAAAGGATCTTGTCACGAAATGCAGAGGTGGAGAGGTCAACTTGATTTAGGGAGACAATGTTTCAAGTGGTTTCTTTTACAATGCTAGGACACTATTGCCCCTCTAGGCAGTGTATTGCGCTGGAAGGCCCTGCTCTTGTCAACAGGGGTCAGGTTAGTGTGAAAGCCCAGGTAGGCCTATATATTATAATCTTACATTATAAGATGAATAAGTAGGTTGGTGGAGGAAGAGAAAGGAGCCCTAGAGAATCCCCAAGAGGTCTGATCTGCCCCTTGAGGATTCAGGAAGGCTTTAGAAACCTCATGCTCCCAGGTACACTTGGGGGTATTGGGTTCACCTTTTATAACTGCCAAACAGGAAGTAATCTCCCAGCTTCAACCCATGGACCTGATGGAATCAAGGTGGTATCTGTAGAATTTTAGCCTCAGGGAGTGACCAAAGGCATGACAAATAGCCAGGAAATTACTTACATTATTGTATTTATCCTAGAAGTATAAATGGTGTTTCTCCCGAGGATTCTACAAGAGACCTTCGACTAAGAAGTCTGTCTCCTTTTTCTAACTAGTGGGATAGAACAGAGATCTAGCCTGACTCAGTCAAATGTTCAGCGTTGGACTTCCCTGGTGGTACAATGGATGGGAATTCACCTGCTAATGCAGAAGACTCAGGTTCAATCCTGGGCCCAGGAAGATCGCACCTGCTGCAGGGCAACTAAGCCCAGGAACCACAACTACTGAGCCCTCATGCCACGACTACTGGAGCTCGCAAGGCCCTAGAGCCTGTGCTCTGCCATTAGAGAAGCCGCCACAGTGAGAAGCCCTCGCACCGCAATGAAGAGTAGCCAGCCCCGCCAACTAGAGCAAGCCTGCGCATAGCAACAGAGACCCAGTGCAGCCAAAAAAGTTTTTCAGTGTTGCTCAGAGGTGAATTTAGCTGAAGTTAATGAAGTTATGCTTTAGGGTTTCACACTCACTTTGGCCCTTTCCAAGACCCTAGAATGGGTCAACTGTGTTTACCTGGTCTTACATTTTTTTTTTTTAATTTGAAAACATGTGTCAGAGCAATCAAAAATCTCTGCCCCCTTCCAGTCAGCCTCTCCTGCATCACATTTCATCAGATGGCACCCAAGGGATTTTACACAGTCAACATCTGGCTCTGGAGGAGCTTTATGCAAAATACTGATGTCCAGGAAGATGATCTGAGTGATAGGAGAGCACTACAAGAAGGACATCAGTGATGAACTGACTGCATGCTGTCAATTCTAAACGCATGTTAAAGTAGTTACTTCTTAAAAGAAAACTTGAAATGCCTTAAAATTTTACACTCATACCTGAAAGAAACTTGATAGGGGTGAGACAATTTGTCTCTTGTCTTTAGTAAGTCATTTTTCTCATTAAAAATACCCAAGTATTTCCCTTAATATTTTGCATGAATGGCTATACACTTATCTTTTTATCAGGCATAACATCTAAAATGCATAAACAAAAATCATATTCATCAAAACAAAAAAATCTTTCTATTTATTGTTAATGCCAAGGAAATATACTCTCAATTATAATTCCTGTAATTTAAGTTTATGCCTCTTGGCTTGTAAACGCAAATTTTACTGGTGGAAATGAAAGTGTTTACTAAACACACAAGTAAAGATGTCTACCCTGGAAGAATACTGGGCAGGCAAACTGAGAAAGACAATTTTCTCTAAAAACAATCGGTTATTCAGGACTTTTCAGACTGCAGGTGACAGAACATATAGCTGAAACAACTGATTGAGGGGAAATGGAGCTTCAGAAACGTAAGCGGGACTCCAGAGAGTCCGTCTGGTGTGAACCTAAGGAGAAGGGTTGTATGTGCTGCATCTAAGATGTCATGTGTGTAGGATGGTGGTGTGTGTGTGTATGAATGTACTGTGTGTGTGGTACAGATGGTGTGTGTGTTGTGTGTCAAGGGAGTGTGTGGTATTTTGGTGTGTAGTGTTTGTGGAGTGCTTGTGGAGTGTGTGATGTGTGTGGTGTGTGTTTATGGTGGGTGTAGGGGGGCGTGGTACAGATGGTGGGTATGGTGTGTATATGTGTGGGTGGTGTGTGTGTGGGGCTGGTGTGGGTGGGTGGATGGTGTATGTGTGTGTGTGCCTGGGTGGTGTCTGGGTGTGAATGTGTGTGGGTGGTGTGTGTGTCAGGGGGTGGTGTGTGTGTGTGTGTGTGGTGTGTGTGAGTGCGGTACCTATGCAGAGAACCAAACGTGGGCAGTGAAACCTCACGGATGCTCAAACAAGTGTGGACCCCCCCGGGGCTGTGGTACCCAGGGTGGAGCGAGGTCCTGGGTCGCAGGAAGCCTCCTGAACAAGATGAGAGAGCAGCCGCCAAAGCAAACAGAGCAGGTGCACGTGGGGGAGAGAGTCAGAGATGGTGGAGCCAGGAGTGGGCGTGCTGACATTTCGTGCGGTTCACTAACTCTGCTCTGTGGCCTTCATAAATTTCACTCCGAATTACTGTCAATGAAATTAATGAAATCACAGGCTGTTCAACAAAAGGGGTATCAATCTGCCGTTTTCCCTGGGGTCAGTGAGACCTCTCTTTATCGGAGGTGTGCTTGGTCCAGGGCTGGCTAGGGTTTTCCTAAAGCACCTTTCAAGAACTGCATGAAAATTCTATGTCCTGATCTTTCTCAAGGAAATTCAGGTAACCTTTGGAGCTGGAAAACCTGCTCTAAAAAGGAAAACAAAACAAAACCCCTGGGGTAGGTCTAATAAATCAATCTGAAGCTCTGCTTTTCCAGAATTGGACTCCCCTCCAGCTTTCTTCGGAAAAAGCAATGGCACCCCACTCCAGTACTCTTGCTTGGAAAATCCCATGGATGGAGGAGCCTGATGGGCTGCAGTCCATGGGGTCGCTAAGAGTCAGATAAGACTGAGCGTCTTCACTTTCACTTTTCACTTTCATGCATTGGAGAAGGAAATGGCAACCCACTCCAGTGTTCTTGCCTGGAGAATCCCAGGGACAGGGGAGCCTGGTGGGCTGCCGTCTCTGGGGTCGCACAGAGTGGGACACGACTGAAGCGACTTGGCAGTAGCAGCCAGCTTTCTTAAAAGATGTTTGCAAAAAGCGTTTGTACTTTTATTGTTCCAAATAGAGACAGAACATGGAGAAGACAAGGGTTCTTTGAAACACATCACTTCCAAAATTCAAGATGAAAAATAGGCATTATAGAGATGTTATCCGTGTTTCTTTTTTAAAATGTTTATTTATTTGGCTGCGCCAGGTCTTAGTTGCAGCATGTGGGATCTAGTTCTCTGACCAGGGATTGAACCCCAGGCCCCTTGCACTGGGAATACGAAGTCTTAGCCACTGGACCACCATAGAAGTACCCTGTGTTTCTTTCCTGAAGGCTAAAGCATGTGTGTGCAAATACATATGTGTTTGGGTGTTTCAGCAGATTACTTAACTTGAAGACTTTTTAAGAAAATTTCTATTAGTACAACATAGCCATCTTCCCTAATATTGCCTAAGTTAATAAATAGAATTTTGTTTTACTAATTGTAAAAAGATTCATATGTATTATATAAAATGATCAAGTACGACATTAAAGAAAAGCACTATCTGCTTGTTTCAGATCAAAGGAACAATAGCAAAATAGACACCAAATTTATGCTGGAAATGAAAATTTTAATTTTGCAGCTCTACAGTTTACTGCTTAGAAATGTAATTCAGGTTACTTCTTTTTCTCCAGTGTAGATGTCTGTTTTCTGTGAATTATTCTAAGATTTGGAGAACTATGTTCCTGAGAAAGGGAGAATGAATGTTCTGTTCTCACCATTAATTTTGTTCTCTTTCCATCAAGTTTATTATGAAGTGTCTTTTCCTGGATCAAGTGACCCTATCCTCCCTCTCATTCCAAACAAGTAGTTCCTCTCAAGGTAACTTGTTTCCAGGAACTTCTCTAATCTGATACTAACTTCTCATCCTTCAGCTCAGATCAAAATTAAATATTTGAAGTATCACACATACATGTGTGTACACGTGTACAAAGAAGGGACATTTCAAAAATGAAAATATGTACTAATGGAACTAGCAGAAGATGGCATCCTTAAATAATCAATATTTTCTTGAGAAGAAACTCTTTCAAAAAATAGTAACAAAGGTTGAGTTTCTTGAGTTCTGTATGAGCAGCATTGTGTAAGTACTTGGTAATGATTTTATTTTGTTTTGCTTTTATTGAAATTGATCTTTTATTTTTATATATTTCATTTATAATGTGTTAGTTTCAAGTATACAACAAAGTGATTCAGTTATACATACATACATATATATATGTATATATATATTCCTTCTTTTTACATTCTCTTGCATTGTAGATTTTTACAAGATAATGAGTATAGTTCCCTGTGCTGAACAGTGGGTCCTTGTTAGTTATCTATTTTATATATTAGTGTGTATATTTTAATCCTAAATTCCTAATTTGTCTCTCCCCCAACATTTCCCCATTAGTAACCATAAGTTTTTTTTCTATGTCTGTGAGTCTACTTCTGTTTTGCAAGTAAGTTCACTTGTGTCAATTTTTTTAGACTCCACATATACGTGGTATTTTATTTGTTTTTCTCTGTCTGACTTAACTGCATTTACTATGATAATCTCTAGGTCCATCCATGTTGTTGCAAATGACATTATTTCATGATGATTTTCTTGTTCAGATCCCATAACAACCCTATGAACCCTATGAGCTGTGATCCTCAGTTTATACTTAAAGTGGACTGAAGTTCAGACAAATCACATCATTTGCCCAAAGCTACACAGCTGGCAGGTGCAAAGCTAGAAGTCAAGAATTCAAGGAATGGTGTGATCCAATTATAAAGGTCAGGTTAGAGCCATCATAATCTACTGATCCTGTGTTATTTCTTTGATAATTATGGAACACTTAGAACGCAGAAGACTTGCCAAAAGGGCTGGAAATAATATGGAGAAGTTGGAACCTTGTGCGTGGCTGAAAGGACAGTGAGATGGTGCAGTTGCTGCAGAGAACAGGATGTTGGTTCCTCAGGGTTCACAAAGAGTTCCCAGATGATCCAGCAGTTCACTCCAGGGTGTATTTCCAAAGGGACTGGAAGCAGTGTTTTGAAGAGATGCTTGTATATCAATGTTGACAGAAGCATTATTCACAATAACCAAAAGACAGAAGTAATCCAAGTGTCTGCTTGGTTAAAGGAAATGTGGTCCATCCATACAATGGAGCTTTCTTCAGGCTTAGGAGGCCATGACATTCTGACACAGGCTAGAACATGGATGAAACTTGAAGGCATTATACTGAGTGAAACAAGACAGTCATGAAGATGTCAGACTCTGTGTGAGTCTACTTACCTGGAGTACGTAGAGTAGAGAAGTCAGATTCCCACAGACAGAGAGTGGAATGATGGGTGCCAGGGGCTGGGGGAGTGGGAAGGAAGTCAGTATGGAAAGGTACAGAGTTTCTGTTTGGGAAGATGAAATAGCTCTGGTGACAGATCATGGTTGCACACCAACATGAATGTACTTAACGTCAGTGAACCGACGTTATAGTGGCTAAGATGGAAAATTTTATTTTACCACAGTTAAAAAAAAACTTGACAAAATTATATAGCACCTTGTCATGGAGATCCAGTCACTTCTCATTAAAATCTTCTGTCTTTTCAGGGATATTTCAGGATGAAATCTTGAGAATCGTAGATTTCACCTGCTAAAACCCCAACTCTAATGATAATCTAGTTTCTGGATGTGTGTACCAATTGGGTGAGCAAATCCCTCTTTAAGAGTTTATTTATCAAGTCATATTGTGCCCCTGCCCTCAAGTGGTTTGATAACATAAAAGTCGACAAATAATCTTGTTCTAAGGCAGATGACGACTAAGAAGAGCCAACGTTAGCAGTGCTGAAAATTTGGCAGAAACTGTGCCAAGCATTTTACATGCAGGAGTTCCTTCAATCCTTAGAATAACTTTAGGAGCACGGTTCTGCTATTACCTCCACTTCACACTCAAGTCACATATTAGAAAGTTTGAGCAAATGGCCTAAGGTCACAGAGCAAGTAATTGTTGAAGCTGGTGGAGGAAGGAGAGAGGAAGGTACTGCTGTAGGAAGACTTCCTGAAGGAGGGTGGGCTGTGAAGGGGGGCGTCATCTCCAGGAAGAAATTCAAGGACACAAGAGTTGATTTAGAAGTATGTTTAGCTGACTTAGAAGTCACAATCTCACCCAATCTCAAGCCATTTTGTGTGATAATAATGCCAGTAAACTATGCACATGAAAGAAGGTAGGGACTTCCATGGTGGTCCAGTAAAGAATCTGTTTTGCAATGCAGGGGATGAGGGTTCAATCCCCAGTCAGGGAACTAAGATCCCACATGCCCCAGAGCAACTAACCCCACATGCTGCAACTAGAAGGCCCATGAGCCACAAAGAAATATCCTGCATGACAAAATGAAAATCTTGCTGCTACAATTAAGACCCAATGCAGCCAAATAAATAAATAAGAAAGAAGGTATAATTTCAACTTCAGAAATAATGGATCTGAGCTTTAACCTTAATCCCCCAAATAGGAAGCTTTATGGACTTAGATGAATACATTTTTCATATTTTCAAATTTATTTAATTTTCATATTTTTATGAATAAAACATAGAAACATGAAGAAATAGAGACAGAATAACATAAGAAACACTTTCAAATCTATCACCTGGTTTAGTCAATTCTTGTATTTGTTGTTGTTTAGTCACTAAGTCATGTTCAACTCTTCGCGACCCCATGAACTGTAGGCTCCCCATGCTCCTCTGTCCATTGGATTTGTCAGGAAAGAACACTGGAGTGGGTTGTCATTTCCTTCTCCAGGAGATCTTCCTGATCCAGGGATTGAACCTGGGTCTCCTGCATTGCAGGCAGATTCTTTACTACTGAGCCACCCAGGAAGTCCATTGAAATATAACAGATTTACAGTATTATATTACTTTCTGATATATAACAAAATGATTCTATAGTCTCTATCTTCTCAATAATAATAAAGAATATTATTATTTATCTATAGCAACCTATCTACCTAGCTACATTTTTTGTTTTTATTTATTTTTTTTACTGAAGTATAGTAGACTTACAATGTTATATTAGTTATACAACATAGTAATTCTGTATTTTCATATATTACACTCCATACAAAGTTAATATAAAATAGTGACTATATTCCTTGTGCTGTACATTACATCCTTGTAACTTATTTATTTTATACCTAGTCGTTGGTACTTTGTAATCCCCTTCTGATTTTGCCCCTCCCCTCAACTCTCCCTGCTCTGGTAACCACTGGTCTGTTACCTGATCTATGGGTCTGTTTTCATTTTATTATATTTGCTCATTTGGCTTATCTTTTAGATTCTACACATAAATGAAAACATATTGTATTTGTCTTTGTCTGACATATTTCACTAAGTTTGGGACATCTTTCTATTAATGTATTCCTGCCTTCTCTTTTCTATTGGTAGAGATGCCCTATGAATATAGAAACAACAAAATTAGATTTCTTCAAAATCATCTATGCGTCAAATTACCTTCCATCCAACTAAGGAAAATTTCAATAAAACCTTCCCATCTTTTCACAAATATTACTGCAAATGTATTTTATCCACATAAGAATTTATCTAATAATGTTGTAAAGTATCTATATATCTGCCCATGTCCAAGTACGTACTTTGCTAAATCTCTTCCTAATGGTCCACAGCATTAGTTGCTTGTGGTGGTCAATATGAAATATTGAGATTTTAGGAACTGATTGCTATGATCACTGTTTGATTGAAATTGTTGGTTTTTTAATTAGGCAGTTGGCATCTTCTCTTTTAAAACAGAGAGAGTGGGTGGGGTGGTAAGAATGTTCTAGAACATGGGATGTGGCACAACCTTGTGAATTTACCAAGTGCCCCAGTGAAATGGTTGAAATGATGAATTTTATGTCTATGTATTTTTCCATAGTGAAAACAGAGGGAGTCTTTTATTCTGTTCTCCTTGCAAAGGATACCTCTGTTCAGCCTGACACTTCCTCTTTTTTTAACTTTTTACTTCTTTACTTTTTTCTTTTTACTTTTTTCCTTTTTACTTCTTCTTTTCTGGCAGTGGTACCTGGTCTGAGGTGGATAAACCTGGTTTAAGTCCTGATGGTAGAGCACAGCTCGGAAGTCCACTCCCAGAAGAAAGCAAAGCTTGGCAACTGACAGGAAGACTGGATGCAATTTAGCATCTGTCTGTTTGTGGAAACCTGGCTTATGACATTCACTTTGCTTTGTACCACTGAGCTCCCAGCAGACCAGTGAATCAAAAGAGGAGACAAGACAGCCCTGGCCTGCCCTCGCGACACACGCCCCCGTGAACTGGCCTCCCTCCCGGCAGTCATTGGCTTTTCTAGACGACACATAAACAAGTGTCTTTGACAGAAAAGCCGGTGGCTCCAGGGCCTGGCGATAGGAGCACTAACAAAGCAGGGAAGTGGGGACCCCGGTCTATTTACAAAGCCTACGTGCTGGAAAGGACACAGATAAAGCCATTCCCAGGAGCGACGCCTCACAGCCCTGCCATGCCCGCCTCTCTCCTGCTCCTCCGACGACATCCAGGATGAGAAGAAGCCAGCAGACGGGGCCAAGGTTTAGCCTTGGTCTCACGGCAGAAGAGTCAAGTTCCAGGCCCTGTGGAAGCATCTTACACAAACCAGGGGGAGCGTTCAACCACCCGTCTCACCCAGCCCCACCCCGCCCACACCGCCAGTGTGCACCTGTTAAGGTGAGATGAACTTGGGCACCGGCACCTTCAACCCATCAGGCAGGCAAAGAAGAGGATGCTGCTGTGTCCAGGTCTCCTGCTCCCTCCGCCTTGAAAGAGCTGCATTTTCGAAACAATGCCGTGGATGGACCTAGAGATGCTCATGCTGAGTGAAGTAAGCCAGGCAGAGAAAGACAAACATCATATGATATCACTTCTGTGTGGAATCTAAAACTGACCCAAATGAACTTATTTACAAAACAGAAACAGACTCACCTAGAAAACAAACTTATGGATATCAAAGGGGAAAAGCAAGGTGAGAATAAATTAAGGGGATAAATTAAGAGACTGGGATTAACAGATACACACTACTCTATAAAAATGGATGAACAACAGGACCTACTGGATAGCACAGGGAACTCTACTCAATATTTTATAATACGTTAGAAGAGAATGGAAAAAAAAATAAATGGAACAGAATTTGAAAAAGAATATATATGTATATACAGTATAAAGACAATATACACACACATATATATACATGTATACATGTATGTATGCTAAGTCGCTTTAGTCATGTCTGACTCTTTGTGACCCCACGGACTATAGCCCACCAGGCTCCTTTGTCCATGGAATTCTCCAGGCAGGAATACTGGAGTGGGTTGCCATGTCCTCCTCCAGGGGATCTTCCCAACCCAGGAATCGAACTCACATCTCTTACATCTTCTGCCTTGGCAGGTGGGTTCTTTACCAATGGTGCCAGCAGGGAAGCCCATATGTATACATATTCACTTTGCTGTACACCTGAAACTAACACATCATTGTAAATCAATGATACAATTTATTTATTTTTTAGTATTTATTTTACTTGTTCTTGGCTACACTGGGTCTTAGTTGCACGGCAGCATGTGGGATCTTAGTTCCCTGGCCAGGGATTGAACCTGTGTCCTCTGCATTGGAAGGTAGATTCTAAACCACTGGACCATCAGGGAAGTCTCAATGATATGTCAATTAAAAAAAAAAAAAAGTTCCAGTGAAGTAAGCCAGAAAGAAAAACACCAATACAGTATACTAACGCATATATATGGAATTTAGAAAGATGGTAACATTAACCCTGTATGTGAGACAGCAAAAGAGACACTGATGTATAGAACAGTCTTATGGACTCTGTTAGAGAGGGAGAGGGTGGGAAGATTTGGGAGAATGGCATTGAAACATGTAAAATATCATGTATGAAACGAGTTGCCAGTCCAGGTTTGATGCACGATACTGGATGCTTGGGGCTGGTGCACTGGGACGACCCAGAGGTGGAATGGGGAGGGAGGAGGGAGGGGGGCTCAGGATGGGGAACACATGTATACCTGTGGCGGATTCATTTTGATATTTGGCAAAACTAATACAGTTATGTAAAGTTTAAAAATAAAATAAAATTAAAAAAAAAAAAAGTTCCATCCTCTTAAAGGATTATTGACCCACAAGTTTTACCAAGAAGTACTTGGGAGTCTAGCCCAGAAAGCCTGAGGCCCCATAGCTTGTCATCCCCATCGTGTGCTCACACACACACACACTCCTCAGCTCCCTGCTCACTGCTTTGCGCCCATTCTTGAGTTAGGTGCTAAGTGGAGAAGGCAATGGCACCCACTCCAGTACTCTTGCCTGGAAAATCCCATGGATGGAGGAGCCTGGAAGGCTGCAGTCCATGGGGTCGCACAGAGTCGGACATGACTGAGCGATTTCACTTTCACTTTTCACTTTCATGCATTGGAGAAGGAAATGGCAACCCACTCCAGTGTTCTTGCCTGGAGAATCCCAGGGACGGGGGAGCCTGGTGGGCTGCCGTCTATGGGGTCGCACAGAATCGGACACAACTGAAGTGACTTAGCAGCAGCAGCAGCAGCTGTAATAAAACCCTGAACAGAACAAGCTCCTGCATTTAAGGTTCAGGCCTGAGTATGGAAGAGAGACAGGCAAAGAGGAAGTTAAATGATAGTGTGACTTCGGGTGCCATGGTACTATCTCATCATTCTTTTATTTCAAAATCTTATTTTCAAAGGCCCAGGATTTCAGTTTCAAGTACTAAGGAGTTGATTGTTATTCTGAGAGTGCCAGGAGTAAGCCTCAGAACATGGCGATGCATTCTCTAAGGAGAAGCCCCCAGTGGCTGACATGGAGAGGGGCCACCCCCATCCCCCTGCCTCCTCCCCGGCCCCTCGTGTTACAAACCACCAGCCCAGTGCCCGAGCACTCACCTCTTGTTTCTTCCCCTCCTTTCTCTCTGGAACCACTTACTTTTCTTGCCCTTTTCCATCCTTCCTGCTTGTCTTGCCTTCTCACTGGGCCTCTACTCTCGTTCTCCCCTTCTCACAGCCCATAGAGGCTGGTGAAGCTCCTCTAAACTGCCTCCCAACTCAGAGATGGGAGGTCCATCCCAGCTTGACCCCTCACCAGCCAGACCTGCCGAAGAGCACATGGCTTCTCAGAGCCTCAGAATCCCCCTCTGTGAAGAGAACACCACGTCCTGCCTGCATTCGTCCTGTTGCTCGGAGCCTTTTCTCCTGTTGATCCCTGAGAGCTTCGGTCAGCGGACGAAAGCCAGGATGACTGTGAATGAGTCTGTTTCCTGCAGGGAGAGTCTGACGGCTCCAGGAGCAAGCAAGGAACCCCAGCATGGAGGGTTAGCAGCCACCTGGTCATCCATGAACTGGAAAGCCTTCAGACCCAGGTCAGCCCCGGTTTCCACACAGAAACAAATCGTGCAGGTGTGTGCCACTGCTCTCTCTCTCTCTTGCTTCTTCTCTTATATGAACCAGTAACCAGTTCATAAAAGAGATTTGGTGCCACCTCCACTGGCTGCAACATGAACCATCGGAGCTATCCAGAGAACGGACACGTGTGCTAAGTAGCTTCAGACGTGTCCAAATCTTCGTGACCTATGGACTGTAGCCCACCAGGCTCCTCTGTCCATGGGATTCTCCAGGCAAGAATACTGGAGTGGGTTGCCAGACCCTCCTCCAGGGGATCTTTCCAACCCAGGGATCGAACTGCATCTCTTTTGTCTCCAGCTTTGGCAGGAGGGTTCTTTACCACTAGTGCCATGTGGGAAAAAGGACAGGGACCTGAAATTCTTGGGTCTGGGACAGAGATGACTTGTCCTTCCTTCCTCACCTCCAGCCTCAGTCAAGCCCTAGTCCCATAGTGAGGAGGCTTGCTCATTC
The DNA here is from genome assembly GCF_029407905.1 of Bubalus kerabau. Lineage (NCBI taxonomy): Eukaryota > Metazoa > Chordata > Mammalia > Artiodactyla > Bovidae > Bubalus > Bubalus kerabau. The sequence continues at coordinate 24,189,498 of NC_073637.1, read as the reverse complement.
TAGGTAGATCCACTAGGAAGGATGGCTAAGGTCAGCCCACAGCCAGGGTCTCCATCTCCTCACTCACCCAGGGGCTCTCCCTTCAGAGTCCTGTTAGCAAGTAGAATCATAATAAATCAACATTCAAAGGGAAGGGAAGGTCTAAACAAGCCACATGTTACTCTCAGGGTGATTTGAAATTTCAAGTGCAACTGGCCAAAACGGAAGTAATTTTTTGTAATTTGGTTTTTTAGCTTTAAGATTCTCACAGTTCCTAAGGACATTTTACAAATTGGTCTCCTTGTGACTTTGTATTAAGTTGCTTCAATCGTGTGTGCTTCTTTACAACCTACAGACTGTAGTCTGCCAGGCTCCCCTGTCCACAGGATTTTCCAGGCAAGAATACTGGAGTGGGTTGCCATTCCTCTTCCAGGGAATTTTCCTGATCCAGAGATCAAACCCAAGTCTCTTATGTTTCCTGCATTGGCAGGTGGGTTCTTTATCACTAGTGCCACCTGGGAAGTCCTCGTGACTTTAATCACAAGATAAGAATGATTTGTATTAATAATCGGCATCCTCAGGCCTCCTAAGCATGTGTCTGGGCAAAAACAATTGACTGGCCCGAGAGGAGTTAACACTTATCTTATGACACAGTGAAAACAATTTGGCAAAACTTCTTTCCTCAGCTCGGCAGTTAGTTTTGCTGCACACAGTTAGTTTTGCTTTGCTCCCTACAATTTAGCACAGACTCCAAGAGAACAGGATCTTTATTAATCAGTATATCCTGTGCTTACCACAGTCCATCCTGGCCATAGTAATGACGGAGAATGAGTCAGGATTATTCTCTTAGCTCAACTTCTTGCTCTGAGATCTAAAGACAGAAGTTGAAGACTTCGAAGCCCTGTTGTGCAGTATTCGGAGTAGATGTTAAATATGTATTGATGACGAAAAGGATGCAAATGAAGAAGAGAAGGAAGAGGAGAGTGATCATTGTGTTTGCTGAACCATAAATTGAAAGGAATAAAATTAATCACTAGACTCATTGGATTGGATGAAACCAGACAGTTTCTTAAATATCCTGACTCTTCAGGGTTAAAAGGAATCGTAAAAATTTGAAATACTAAAAAATAAAGTATGTTTAAATTCAAGGTATCTAAAAATGAATGTTCTGTCCATCCAGTTGGTGATGCCATCCAACCATCTCATCCTTTGTCGTCTCCTTCTCCTCTGAAAAATGAATGTTAAATGTGTATTTTATGATCAAGACATGCAATGAAGGTAATTATATGGATAACATAGTCAACAGATAAGATCATTAGAATGAGGCTTCATAAATATTGAATAGAAATAGATGATGCTGTAATTCTAGAAAGTAAAAATTTGTAGAACAATTAATTTGTTTTACAAAAATATGCAAAATTGCAATCTCAGAAATCTAAGATTATGAGAAAATAAGTTCTAGGCAGATAGCTATTTAATTTTCACTTTAGCAAACTTTTTACATGAATGTAAATGTCTCTTTTTGAAAAATCTGATAAAGAAAAGACAAGAACACTCACTAGTCTAGTAAAACCAGAATACATTTCTGATGACTATTTTATTTTTACTATTTTTTTAGAGGCATGCCCTTGCAGATATCTGGGTGATTACATACACACTCATGTATTTCCCTTTCATGTTTATTTTGGAAAGATGGTAGGTTATTTTGAAAGAAAGGAAGAAAAAACAGACTACAGAGGAAGCAGAGTTGCCTTGTATCTCATAGGGCAATGGATTGCTAAAATTATCAGGCTTCACGGAAAAGAGCAGAAATTCATTTCTTTTGCACATTTTCTTAAATTTCAATGGGCTTATAAAATGATATGCCCATAGTATTGAGGAGAAAAACCCAAAGTCAAAAAATAATTTAAAAAAATTTTTTAATTTTGGAATTTTTTTCCTGGAGCACAAAACCAATAGTGATGACAATAACATCGTTCCTGAGCTTTAGTTATTAGGCAAAACTTTCTCCTGATGCTTTCCAGGCTAATTCAGTTATATCACTGATTATAGCACTGATAAATCAGAGAGATTAGATATCAAAACAAAAATATGGGAGAGATAGATTAGGAGGTTCAGTTCTGTTCAGTCACTCAGTCGTGTCCGACTCTTCGCAACCCCATGAACTGCAGCACAACAAGCTTCCCTGTCCCTCACCAACTCCCGAAGGTTGCTCAAACTCATGTCCATTGAGTCGATGATGCCATCCAACAATCTCATTCTCTTTCGTCCCCTTCTTCTCCCATCTTCAGTCTTTCTCAGCATCAGGCTCTTTTCCAATGACTCAGTTTTTCACATAAGGTGGCCAAAATATTGGAGTTTCAGCTTCAGTGTCAGTCCTTCCAATGAATATTCAGGACTGATTTCCTTTAGGGTTACTGGTTGGATCTCCTTACTGTCCAAGGGACTCTCAGGAGTCTTCTCCAACACCACAGTTCAAAAGCATCAATTCTTTGGTGCTCGGCTTTCTTTATGGTCCACTCTCACATCCATACATGACTACTGGAAAAATCATAGCTTTGACTAGACAGACCTTTGTTGGTAAAGTAATATCTCTGCTTTTTAATGTGCTGCCTAAGTGATTCATAGCGTTTCTTCCAAGGACCAAACGTCTTTTAATTTCATGGCTGCAGTCACCATCTGCAGTGATTTTAGAGCCCGAGAAAACAAAGTCTGTCAGTTTCCCTTGATACCCCATCTATTTGCCACGAAGTGATGGGACTGGATGCCATGATCTTAGTTTTTTGAATGCTGAGTTTTAAGCCAGCTTTTTCACTCTCCTCTTTCACTTTCATCAAGCAGTTCTTTAGTTCCTCTTAAAACTTATCTATTTATTTATTTATGGCTGTGCTGGGTCTTTGTGGTTGCAAGGGCTTTTTCTCTAGTTGTGGCAAGCAGGGTCTGCTCTCTGCTTGCTGTGTGTGGCCTTCTCATTGCAGTAGCTTCCCTTGTTGTGGAGCACGGCTCTAGGGCATGCATGCAGGCTTCAGTAGTTGTGGTGTGTGGGCTCAGTAATTGCAACTCCCAGGCTCTAAAGCACAGGGACAGTAGTTATGGCACATGGGATCGGTTGCTCCCCGCCCTCCTTTCCCCCGGACTCTGCATGTGGGATCTTCCGGATCTAGGGATCAAACCCATGCCTCCTGCATTGGCAGGCTAATTCTTTGCCATTGAGCCATCAGGGAAGCCCTTACCAAAATTTTTTAAAATTGAAATATAGTTGATTTACAATATTGTATTAGTTTCAGGTGTACAGCACAGTGATTTAGTTATATATATATATATATTCCTTTTAAGAGTATTTTCCCTTATAGGTTATTACAAAATATAGTTCCCTGTGCTGTAGAGTAGGTCCTTGTCACTACCTATTTTATATATAGTAGTACACTACTCACCCGGTCTTTTACCAGAATTTGCTAGGCACTTACTATGTGCCAAGAAACTGATACCAAAGTGAATGAAACCAAATCCCTGTCTGCAACAATGCTCATAGCCTTGGATAAGGCATGAACAGTCATGACGGAAAACTAGAAGCTGGTAACAAAGTATCAATTCCTCCACGGTTCACTAAGCAAATATCTAAAATGATTCGTTTTCATCTTCCTGAGAAGAAGGCACGTTTTTACAGTGATTTACTTCTGGAAAAAAGTGTCTGTCCCCCAACAATGAAAAATTTCTACTGTACAGCGTTATTTCAATTGTGTCTCTGCAGGAAGGAACAAGTCCAGAATTACCAAGACGTTGGTTGTAATCAATGACCTCTCCCAAGATACCTTGAACTTTCCTTTGTTGATGGGACCTTCTCAAAGTGAACTGGGAGTCAGACTCTTCTGGCTGGCCCCCATTTCAAACATCACTTAATCGCATGATGCGACAGCTTGTTATCAGATGACCCTGTGCTCATATACAAACACAGCCACTATCAGGCACAGACAGACCAGAATCTGGCAAAACCTTGATGAAACAGAAATAAACACAATGTGTAGTGCATATTAATAAACTCAGGCATTCTGGCACAGATGAGCATTACAGACACCCTGGAAAGGAAAGTGCCGTGAGGCTCCGCTTCCTTACCTGAATCTGACCCATCAGTATCAACATGGACAGATAAGGGAAAGGTGAATCTTTTGAAACCTTGTATCATTTCGATCTTAGAAATAACAAATCCTCTCCTGAGAACCAGTAGTTTCTGTAATATGTCCTTTTCTCCAAAGGAGGGTCCAAAAGTATAGCAAAGCTCTTGCCCTCCTGCCTGAGATTTTACTCATTTAAAGGTAATCAGAGGGACTTCCCCAGTGGTCCAGTGGTTAAGACTCTGCATTTCCAATGCAGGGGTTGCATGTTCGATCCTTGGTTGGGGAGCTAAGAGACCACATGCTTCCTGACCCCAAAATCAAAACGTAAAACAGAAGCAGTGCTGTAATGAGTTCAGTAAAGACTTTAAAGACATTCAAAAAGTGGTCCACATAAAAAAAATCTAAAAAAAGTAAAACAAAGGTAATTGGAGGGAACTACACACACATACACAAACACACACTCCATATATACATATGTGGAAGTGTTAGTCACTCAGTTGTGTCTAATTCTTTGTGACCCCATAGATTGTAGCCCGCCAGGCTCATCTGTCCATGGGATTCTCCAGGCAACAATACTGGAGTGGGTAGTCGTTTCCTTCTCCAGGGGATCTTCCCCACCCAGGGATCAAACCCCGGTCTCCTGCATTGCAGGCAGATTCTTTACCATCTGAACCACCAGGGAAACCTATATATACAAATATACATTGAGTTACATATATATATATATTCAGCTACATATATATTCGGTTACATGTATATATGTAACTGAATCACCGTGCTATCCACCTGAAACTATTGTATTGTAGTGTGACATTGTAAACCAACTATACTTCCATAAAACTAAATTTTAAAAAGATAAAAGGAATTGCATAAAATGAAAGTAACTGGAAAGTGCATTAGATGCGGGTTCTCAAAAGCCAATTTGCAACCTATCTCCAGCCTCAGGATAAACCTATCTCCAGCCTCAGGATAAAGTTTTGACTGACTCAGGACAAAATGAAAAACAAGGACACTGAAATAAATTTTTCCCAAAGCTATTTTTTTAAACAGTATGTATTTTATTTTTATTAATATACTTCTCTTTTTTGGGCCACAATGTGAGGTGTGTGGGTTCTCAGTTCCCTAACCAGGGATCAAACCAGTGCCCCCTGCATTGGGAGCACAGTCTTAACCATTGGACGGCCAGGGAAGTCCCCCAAAGCTAACTTTTAAAAATTATATTTATTTATTTTTGAATGCCCATGATGCAAACTTCAAAACTTGTAAAGGAATATTTAGTGGAAAGCAAGTCTCCTTCTCTCTCAGTGCTCTGTCTGGGCAAGTCTCCATGATTGCTGGTCTCTTATGTACCAGGCACAACTTTGGAGCATATTTTTTTAAACATATATTCTACATACTGTCCTGTATCTTGCCTTTTTAAAAAACTTTATTTATCCTGGAGATCTTCATCAGTACATACAGTGATGTCTCATTCCATAAGCTAAACATAGACCCATAGTATTGTATTATTATGTCCTTTCTTTCATCCAATATTGGATGATAATACATGGAGCTTTTGAAAAAAAAATGTTCTCACTTGGCAAAATTAAAAGTTGGTCCCCCTGTTTCTGCCTGTGCACAATACCTGCCATTGCCCAAACTCATTCAACTACTCAGCGTATTTTTTTTTAATGTTACTAATTCATAAAATCTAAAAATCTGAGAACCAATGAATTAGATTATTTGGTTCTTTAACAACAGAAAATTATACTTGAGAGACTAAAAATTAGAAAATAAAGCTTAATAATAAAATAACTTTGAGACCATTATATTAATTTTATTTTTTAATGCAGGCAATACATATAATTATTAAATAGTCTATGCTGTTGCAGTGCTGGAGAAGACTCTTGAGAGTCCCTTTGACTGCAAGGAGATCAAACCAGTCAATCCTAAAGGAAATCAGACCTGAATATCCTTTGGGAGAACTGATGCTGAAGCTGAAGCTCCAGTCCTTTGGCTACTTGATGTGAAAAGCTAACTCACTGGAAAAGACCCTGATGCTGGGAAAGACTGAAGGCAGAAGAAGGGAGTGGCCGAGGATAAATGCTTGGGTGGCATCACCGACTCAATAAACATGAGTTTCGGCAAACCGCAGGAGATAGTGAAGGACAGAGGAGCCTGGCGTGCGGCAGTCCATGGGGCTGCAGAGTTGAACACGACAGGGCAACTGAACAAGAACAACACTAACATTAAGAGAGAGTCTCTCCTCCATGATTGTCTATCATATTTCAAATATACTGTTTTATTTATTCTCAGAGCTCTTCAAGTCTTCCATTCTAAACCCCACACTTATTATTGGATGTGGTGTCTCCCTCTTATTACTAGAGGTTTCCTGAAGTGGTTAAATGTAGTCACTGGTCCAAATTCTGAAGACCATTCTGTTCTGCCTGGAAGGTGGGGACACAGAATCAGGCTTTGGAGTCAGACAGTCTTTGGGTTGCATCTTGACGCTGCCACTTGGATTCTGTGCTGTGTGACCTTAAGTTACTTACTCAACCTCTCTGAGAGGGTTTCCCCAGTCTCGACATTACCAGTCCAGTTTTCTGTCCCTTGATGCTTACCCTGCATATTTTATGGGCATTTGATTTCCAGTCCTGGAACCTACCCACTCCCAGTCTTCTTCATCTCTTTAAATAGCACCGGTACTCACTCCAGTTTTTTATTGCAGAAACCTCAAGCCATGATTGCTTTTTTCTCTCCCTCTTCAGCCACCCCCACATGTAATCCACCTTTAAGACCAATCAATTTTGTTTCTAGAGTGTATCTTGAATTTGCATACCTTTCTTCTTCAAAACCACTCCCTGGGTCCATGCCACCAGCCTGCCTCTCCCAGACACCAAAATTTACTCTCATAATTAGATGGCTCTTTTGCCCTCTCCTCCCCCTGCAGCCCATCCCCCATCAGCAGCCTGAGAGAGCATTTTTAAAAGAAAGACAAATCTGCTACTCTGTGGTTAAAATCACTCATTGGGTTCTAAATTAAGAATCCAAGCTCTTCTTCTCACTTATTAAGATAACTATTATAAATAACTAAAATGGAAAATAACAAGTGTTGGCAAGGAGGAGGAGCATTGCAGGCGGGAACATGGAATGGTGCAGCTCTTGTGGAAAACAGAACTGCAGTTTATCAAACAATTGAACACAGAATGACCCAAGGGTCCAGAAATTCCAGTTCCAGGGATGTACCAAAAACTGAAAGCAGGGACTCAAGGTAAGTCTCTGCTTTCTCATACTACTGTTCCCTATTTGACTGAAATGCAGTCAATGGCAGCATTATTCACAATAGCCAAAGGCTGGTGGACAGATGAATGGATGAGCGAAATGTGGTGTATACACCAAAATGGAATATTATTCAGCACTAAAAAGAGAGGAACTTCTACAAAAGAATTAAAAAAGAAAGAAACAAAAAAAAAAAAAAAAGAGGAAGGAAATTCTAGCACATACACCAACACAGATGAACCTTGAGGACATTGATGGTGGTGGTTTAGTCACTAGGTCACAACCCTTGCGACCACATGGACTGTAGCCCACCAGGCTCCTCTGTCCATGGGATTCTCCAGGCAAGAATACTGGAGTAGGTTGCTATGTCCTTCACCCTAGGGAAATCATCCAGTCACAAAGGAACAGATGCTGTACAATTCCACCTATAGGACTTGGACCTGGAGTATCAGATCCATGGAGACAGAACAGAAGATACATGCTGCCCAGGCCTGGGGGACAGGGGGCAGGCCGTGAGTGTTTAACGTTTACAGTTTCATTTCATGCCCTGAATTGCACCCTTACAAATGATCAAATGATTAATTATGTGTGATATATATTTACCACAATTTAAGAAAAACCAAAACTTCTACCATGATCTAGGATGCTTTGTACAATGTAGGCGGTGTTCCCACCCAACCTCCTCCCCCACCCCCGAACTCCTGCCCTGGGTACTCTCACATCTGCCACCTGCCGCCCCTACCTCCTCAGAGAAGACTTTTCATCCTCCAGCTCTGAGTCGTCCCTATTCTTCTCTGTCAGAGCCTCTTCTTTCATGACATGTCACAGGGGAGTTTTATCTTCACGTAGTAGTTAATTAAAGCTGCCTCAGGGCTTCCCTGGTGGCTCAGTGGTAAAGAATCCGCCTGCCAATGCATGAAACAAGGGTTCGATTCCTGGTCCAGGAAGATCCCACATGGCACGGGGCAATTAAGCCCATGTGTCACAACTACTGAGCCTGTGCTCTGGAGCCCTGGAGCTGAAACTGCTGAAGCCCGCTTGCCCTAGGGCCCATGCTCCGCACCAGAGAAGCCGCTATGCCCGCACACCACAACTTGAGAAAAACCCTCATGGAACAAAGATCCAGCACAGCCAAAAATAAATAAATAAGTAAAATTATATAAAAAATAAAAGCTGGTTTAGAATTTAGGAATCAATAAAGCCCTCGGCTGTGGCCACCCATGGGGCCCACGAGGCCTCTTTGCATGACAGAATCAGGTCCACTTGGAAGTAATGACTCAGAAGCTTGTGCCCTTAACGAGTATGTCTGTGTGCATCTGAGTAATGCAAATGATATTTTTGAGTATCCTCCACTTGTTTAACTTACTCATCCTGAAAAGAGAGACTTCAAACTGTTTTCTCTGACGCTTACTGAAGTGGTTTCCAAAGGCGGAGGGTGGGGTATAGGGGGAACTCTTCCACTTTCAAATTAAAAAAATAAATAGATTTCAAAAGGTTTCCTCTGTCCTCGGTCTTCCATCACGGGAGCTGCTCTTCAAGGGGGAATTCCTCTGAAATAAAATCGGGAACGCTTCCAGCAGAGTTCATGTTTCCAATATTAAGTCCTCACAGGACACAGCCCAGCCCACTCTGTGCTCACATCGGAGGAAATTCCCCTGGTCTGGGCAAAAGATCATAACATCTTAAGAAGGCTGATGAGCTCATGAAAAGTCACTGAATTTAGAAAGTCAAGACACTCCCAGAAACCTCTCTTATGATGCTTTTCTCCTCCGTGAGTCCCTTGAATTGTCCACACCAAATTTTACATGATTTTCAAAATAGTTTTTATTTACTGTCGTGTAAAGTGGAGAGCGGTTCATTCTCTATTTCCCTGAGACACTTTCTATTGCACTACCTTTGTCAAAATTAAAGAGCTCAGAAAGTGAAGCTTTAAAAATTTTGCAAGCCTCATTTTCCTTTGATGGTTTTAGCATCCCCAATCTTAATATTCAATGTGAGGATGATCTCCTATCCACCTTAAACATTTTATGGGAGAAAAGAATGTACAGCAGGAGGTCTCAGATGATAAGAAACAAACAAACAAAAAAACCTTTTTAAGGAATTCCCTGGTGGTCCAGTGGTTAAGACTCCGTGCTCCCAATGCAGGGGATGTGGGTTTGATCCCTGGTAGAGGAACAAAGATTCTATGTGCCTCACAGGTGTGGCCAAAAAATAAGATTTTTTTTGTAAAGCCTTTGTAATTGCTAAAACACTTAATAGTTGCAAGGGAAGCCAGAAATGACAGGATAAACGTTTACTTGTTGATACAACAGTATTCACAAGCAAAACACCCCCCTCTTCTTTAAGGTGGAGACCCAATAAAGTGAGGCTTCTCAGGTGGCACAGTGGGTAAAGAATCTGCCCACCAATGCAGAAGACACAAGAGAAGTGGGTTTGATTTCTGGATTGGGAAAATCCCCTGGAGTAGGAAATGGCAACCCACTCCACTATTCTTGCCTAGAGAATTCCATGAACAGAGGAGTCTGTTGGGCTATAGTCCATGGGGTTGCAAAGAGTCGGACACAACCGAGCACGCATACATGCATAATAAAAAAGTACATAGAATAAAATACAATCAATCTGTATTGCATGCCTGTTCCTGAAGCCTCTCTTGCTTGTTTGCACATCTATGCCATAATTACTATTTTTGTCTTTGGCTCAACAAGAAAAGGTTAAAATTTCAGGGAAAAAGAGCTGGAAATCGAAAGAGGGTTTTTTCCTTGCTCCTTCTGGGTCATGTTAATCCCACCAAGGAAGGAAAGTGTGTGTCTGGAAATAAAGACAGCGTTCTGTCGATGACAGTTGTTTGTAGATGCAGAAAGCAGCCGGTTTCCCTGTATGGCCCTTAAGTGCATTCCAGCGCTGTGTCAAGTTTTGTGTGCGATAAGGCCGGGCAGGAAGGCCCTCGGGCCAGGAAGGAAGTGCTGTCAGCCTGGGAGCGGGCAGCGTGGAGCTGGGCAGGCTCAGGGCTTCAGCTGTGTGACCACTGCCCTATTTTTAAAAGATAAACAGCAGGAATAACACACAATCCACATGGCAGCTGTTTTACATTCATCTAACCTGCACAAGTTCACTCTCAGCCTTTCTCAGACTCTGTGCGTTAGTCACTCAGTTGTGTCCGACTCTTTGCAATCCATGGACCGTGGGCCGTCAGGCTCCTCTGACAATGGAATTATCCAGGCAATAATACTAGAGTGGTGGCCATGTCCTCCTCCAAGGGATCTTCCTGACCCAGGGATCGAACCCGCATCTCTTTGGCAGGCAGTTTCTTTACCATTAGCACCACCTGAGCAGCCCCTGGGTACCATCACTAGACATCAGATCTCTACGCCCTGCTTCATGGCCCACACTGCAGATGAGAAAGTCAAGGAATTTCCCTCAATAGACATTTCTCCAAATAAAACATATAAATCGCCAACAGATACATGAAAGATGCTCAACATGGCTCATTATTGGAGAAATGCTAATCAAAACTACAATGAGGTATCACCTCACACCAGTCAGAATGGCCATCCTCAAAAAATCTACAAACAGTAAACGCTGGAGAGGATATGGGAAAAAAAGGGAACCTTCCTGCACTGTTGGTGGGAATGTCGATAGAGTCACTATGGAGAACAGTGTGGAGATTTCTATAAAAACTAGGAATAAAACTATTGTATGACCCAGCAATCTCACTACTGGGCAAATATCCTGAGAAAATTGTATTTCAAAAAACACATGTACCCCAATATTCATAGCAGCACTGTTTACAATAGCCAGAACTTGGAAGCAATCTAGATGTCCATTAACAAATGAATGGATAAAGAAGTTGTGGTACATACATACAACAGGATATTACTCAGCCATAAAAAGGAATGAATTTGAGTCCATTGTAGTCAGGTGGATGAACCTAGAGCCTGTTATAAAGCGAAGTAAGTCAGAAAAAAAAAAAATCATATATTAACACACACATATATATGGGATCTAGAAAATGGTAGTGATGAACCTATTTGCAGGGCAGGAATAGAAGCGCAAAGGCTGAGAACAGGCTTGTGGACACAGTGGAAGAAGGAGAAGGTGGAATGAATTGAGAGCATCATTGACATACACACTGCCATGTGTAAAACAGATAGCTAGTGTATAACACAGGAAAGCTGCTGTCTAATAACAGGGAGTTCAGCTTGAAACTCTGTGATGACCTAGAGGGGTGGGATGGGAGTGGGGCCTGGTAGAGAGGCTCAAGAGGGAGGGGACATATGTATACTTGGAGCTGATTCACATTGTTGTACAGCAGAAACCAACACAACATTGTAAAGCAATTATCCTCCAATTAAAAATTAAAAAAAAATTTTTAATATATAGTGCATGTCTAGAACCAGAGCTGTAATTACTGTTTGCAACGCTGACACCAATGTCTGACAAAATATTGTGCCAAACATGTCCCTTCTTTTGCCCTTGTGTTGGCTTACTTTGGATAAAATAATATTAGTCAGATTCATACCCAGCTTATGTGAAATCCTACTACAATGCTCTGCAAGGTGGGTGGAAGGGAATCTAAATTGTTTCATTGTGTAGGGATTCCATTGTATTAAATATTGTTGAAAATCTTCTAAAAAAAAAAAATCATTTCTAGGCAAATTCTCAAGATTTATTAGGGATGGTGGGAGACTAGAGAAGAATGTGAGAAGACCAGGTCTCCACACGGCATAGCATCATTGTGTTCGTTTTTTCTTCTTTTTTTTTTTTTTTTACTGTCATTGTTGTTTGAATTAACAGGAAAATTACACCCTCCACCACCCCCCACCAAAAAAAAAGAAAGGCAAGGGGTTTTCCAGAAATTGTGTTTTAAAAAGCCCTCTGCTACGTACAGGTTATAATTTTTACAATTTATAATTCAGGGTCCTTCTTTCTGTTTCCATGGTTTTACTGCCTATGTTTTTAAGTGTAATTCTAACAATATTTCCATTTGTGGACATTTTGGCTCAAAAAGCAAAGCAGATCTCAGGTTTCAAGGGGAAAAGAGGTCATTACTGAACTAACTCATCAGTCTTTATTGCTGGACTGATAACATTAAGCTGTCAAATCAGGCTTGGATTTTAATATTCCTCAGTGTGGAAAGAATATGTTTTTAGTAGTGCTCTTTCTTCCAGCATGTTTTCAGTGCTTCACCCGAGCAACTAAACCACAGGCCAACAGCACAGGTCTGTAAAGCAGAATCAGCGGTCTGTCTTCAATTCTCAGCCTTGAATGTTAATCATGTATTTGCACCTTTGGTGTTGATGGATAGCATGTTCACAGTGATTTATGTAGTATTTATATTGAAGTTTTCATTTAAAAATTGAATGCACTTCAAAGATTTTATAGCATTTTCTTCAAAACATTCCTGAGAAAAGCCTAACAACAGGGAGCACAGCCTAAAAATTGGATTAGACAGCAGGTTAGAGCAGCACTTCCCTGGTGGCTCAGACGGTAAAGCGTCTACCTACAGTGCAGAGGACCTGGGTTCAATCCCTGGGTTGGGAAGATCTCCTGGAGAAGGAAATGGCAACTCAGTCCAGTATTCCTGCCTGGAGAATCCCATGGACGGAGAAGCCTGGTAGGCTACAGTCCATGGGGTCGCAAAGAGTCGGACACGACTGAGCGACTTCACTTTCGCTAGAGCGGCACAGCTTATACTAGTTACTAGAAAATTGCTACTCCACATTTGTCTTTCCAACATAAATATGACTTTTCAATGTAAGTTTACTTTTCCTCAAGGCCTTATTGAGTTACAATTTACATACAATAAAATTCCTCTTTTTTAAGGTGTAAAGTTTAATGAATTTTGGCATTTGTATACTACTAACCGGAGAAGGCAATGGTACCCCAGTCCAGTACTCTTGCCTGGAAAATCCCATGGACGGAGGAGGCTGGAGGGCTGCAGTCCATGGGGTCGCTGAGGGTCGGACACAACTAAGTGACTTCACTTTCACTTTTCACTTTCATGCATTGGAGAAGGAAATGGCAACCCACTCCAGTGTTCTTGCCTGGAGAATCCCAGGGACAGGGGAGCCTGGTGAGCTGCCGTCTATGGGGTCGCACAGAGTCAGACACAACTGAAGCGACTTAGCAGCAGCAGCAGCATACTAGTAACACAGATTGTCTTGCCTTCAGCCCCTATAGCTTTTTGCATTTGGGGGGAACTTCACATAAATTATGAATCTGCCTGCGATGCAAGAGACCAGGGTTTGATCCCTGGGTTGGAAAGTTCCTCTAGAGAAGGGAATGGCAAACCACTCCAGTATTCTTGCCTGGTGAATTCCATGGACAAAGAAGTCTGGTGGGCTACAGTCTGTGGGGTTGCAAAGAGTCGGACAGAACTGAGTGACTAACACACACACATAACATATAAATTAAGTCTTAACAGGACTTCCCTGGTAGTCCAGTGGTTAAGAAACTGCCTGCCAATGCAGGAGATATGGGTTCAGTCCTGGGTTTGGGAAGATCCTATATGTCACAGAGCAACTAAACTGAGCTGGTACTCTGGAGGCTGCTCACCACAACTGGGGAAGGCCCAAGCACAGCAGGAAGAGCCAGTACAGTCTTAAATAAGAAAATAAAACTCCATTAAGTCATACATTGTGTTTCTTAAGCAGCTATGCGATTTTTCATCCCCACCAGCACAAGCAGCAGACAGGACTTCTGGTTCCTCTACATGGTACCCGACATGTGACACTGTCAGTCCTTCTGATAATCCCTTCTAGAGGACGTGTGTATCATGCATCTCTGTGATTTTAATTTTCACTTCCCTGGTGACTAGGGGTGACAGCCTCCTTTTATGTGCTGTGTGTGCCATTCATATATCTTCTTTTGTGAAATGTTTCTCAAATCTTTGACCATTATTAAGTTTCATAACTTGTATAAAGTCATATGGGTTACAAATATTCTTTCCAAATCCATGGCTTTCCATCTTGTTTTCTAAAGTCTTTAATTTCAATAAAATCCATTTTCGCAATTGTTTTCTTTTATGCCAGTTAACTTTTAAAGACCCCTGAAGTAAAGCTGCCTGGAATGAAATGATATTCTCAGTCTCTATCCATCCTTCCCATTTGTCCTCTCAATCCTTTTATGTACCCTGATCACTAAATTAAAATCTGTGAGCATCATTCAGGTACCCTGGTAACTTCTTAAGGATGCAGTAGCAATGGCTATTGGAAGGATGAGAAAAGAAAACACAAGATATAAACTCTTCATGAGTCAAACTAACTTTCAAAGCCAAAAGCAAGAGGGACTTCCCTGGTGGTCCAGTGGCTAAGGCTCTGCACTCCCAATACAGAGGGCCTAGGTTCGATCCCTGGTCAGGACACTAGATCCCACATGCTGCACCTAAGACCCAGTGCACCCAAATAAATAAATAAACAAAGTATAAAAATAAAAGCCAAGAAAATCACAAGAGAATTTTAGGAATAAGGATTTGAAGTTGAAGAAAGAGAGAACTGATGACAGCAGGGGTGACTGTAACTGTTAGAAAAATACATATGGGTAGTTTTTAAGAATCCTGCTTCCAGCCAAGATGGAGTAACAGAGACCAGATGAACCTCAAGCAGAAACAACTGAAGAACTGGACAAAAATATATGGAACAATGGTTTTTAAGCCATTGGCCATCAGGCAATGAAAGACCCCTGAGAAACTCAACCAAAGAAGAAAAGTATATGAAGATGTTCAAGTGTGTTAGTCATCAGGGTGAGATACCACTTCATACCTATGAGAATGTCCGAAATTTAAAGACGAACCACATCAAGTGTTGGCTGAAGAACGTGAACTCTCATACACAGCTGGTGGGAACTTCCAACCACTTTTGAAAACCATCTGGAAGATTTTTTTTAGAAAACACACACCTTGATAAAGCTGTTAAAAACATCTATTTGCAAGAAAACTGAAACTAATTACTAAAAAAGTAACTACATTAATTCACCATACTGACTAACGAATGAAGAAGATTACATTTAATAATGAGGGAGTTCCCAGGCAGACTAGCGGTTAGGATTTGGTGTTTTTGCAGGCATGGCCTGGGCTCAATTCCTGGTTTGGGAACTGAGATCCCACAGGGCTCATCGAAGCATGGACGCCCCCCAAAAAAGGAAATTTAATAATGAAACCCAAATATACATTTGCCAATCATCAATTAATTTGTTGGGAACTAGAAGTCTGTGGATCTGAATTATGGTCCTGGTTCTCATTTAATCATTGTTAAGTGACTTGATTTATTTCTAAAATGTGAGAGCCAGATTTAGTGCTTTCCATCCAGGAGGAGAAGGGGGCGACAGAGGATGAGATGGTTGGATGGCATCACCGACTCAATGGACGTGAGTTTGAGCAAACTCCAGGAGACAGTAAAGGACAGGGAAGCCTGGCATGCTGCAGTCCATGGGGTCACAAACAGTCAGACAACTTAGTGACTGAATAACAATCTTTATACCTTTAAGAAGCCCTCTTCTTTCTCCTATGGACTATTTTTACAGATTTTGGTGCTTTTTGGAGTAACTGAATCAGTCTCCTGTTGTAACACTGAATTCACATAATGGCAGCCGACCACCAAGAAATACAGTCATGAAGGCTGCTCTTGCCAAGGCCACCTGCTCATTGTTCTGTGGCCAGGCAACTTCCTCTTGCCAGTCGTGCCCACTGAGGCCAAGGGCATTTAACAATGACCACACTGAGATAAGGGTTCTCTGTGGACTACCTGTGGGTCTGGCAGGACAGAGGCCCCAGTTAAAGCTAAGACCACGTCACCCTGGAGGGGAGACAAATTCTCACTGAGAAACATCACTTTGGGAGTTGATTGGAGGGAGATGAGGCATCTGAGGAGTGAAGTTGGGGGCGCAGAGGAAACGTCCTTTTGCATTGTGACTTTTATTTGTACATTTGATCTTCTCAATGAGATGTTCCATGAAGAGAGCTTTATGTGTGTGGATGTATTTATGATGTGTATTTTGTATGCATGTATGTGCAGGTATGTACACTCATGTCATTTCCCATTGTTCACAGTGGCTGTGAACTCTGAAGTCGAGGTGAACACTGACTTGGCCAAGAATAATTCGTCCTTGGGGAAGTTCAGGTGTCTTCCCTATCTCTGGTCATAACATCTTCATCAGATCAATACATGGCCTTGTTTTACAAGCACTTGTTTTACAAACAACCCATGTGGTTGTTTATCGCTGAAAGTAACTTGAACTTACGGACCACAGCCATGTGACGTGTGTCTGCACACAGCTCCTTCTGAAGGCTCAGCACAGCCTTCACACACTTACAACACAAGGCAGCACTGAAGACTGACCCTTGCGGGACATTTTAAACGGTGGAATCACCAATAAAGATGTGCCACTAAATAGACCTGGAGAAGGACAGCTGTCGATAGTGTGAGCTGGAGGGAGAAGACAGAGCATTGCTGGGTCCACCTTGGCTGGAATAGGTCAATGGGAAATGCGGATTTTGCTTGCTCAGGGCATGTCTGCAAAAGCATGGGAAGGTGCAGCAAGTCTTGATCTCTAGATTACAAATAAACGTCGTCACCTGTGTGCATTCCCAAGCATGGAATCTGTGACAGCAAGAGCAGACCGCCCATGTGCATTTCTTTACTGCAAGCTCCCAACAGAGACCAGAACATCAGGGTCTGCAGACAGGGCTGGCCAACACCCCTCACTTTACCCCGAGGGAGGGGGAGCCCAGGCAGGTCTTGCCACTTGCCCTGGGTCCCGCTGACAGCAGACCTGCCAGCAGCCTCCCAGAGACGCGCCCGTCCAGTGCATCCAGCATCCTGCCATCCACGACCGCCAACACACATGGCTTCATTTAATCCACAGGTTCTCTTTTCATCTTCAGTTCAGTTGGGTTCAGTTCAGTTGCTCAGTCGTGTCTCTTTGTGACCCCATGGACTGCAGCACACCAGGCCTCCCTGTTCATCACCAACTCCCAGAGTTTACTCAAACTCATGTCCATTGAGTTGGTGATACCATCCAGCCATCTCATTCTCTGTCGTCCCCTTCTCCTCCTGCCTTCAATCTTTCTCAGCATCAGGGTCTTTTCAAACGAGTCCATTCTTCACATCAGATGGCCAAAGTATTGGAGTTTCAGCTTCAGCATCAGTCTTTCCAATGAATTCAGGATTGATTTCCTTTAGGATTGACTGGTTGGATCTCCTTGCAGTCCAAGGGACTCTCAAGAGTCTTTTCCAACATTACAGTTCAAAAGCATCAGTTCTTCAGCGCTCAGCTATCTTTATAGGCCAACTCTCACATCCATACATGACCACTGGAAAAACCATAGCTTTGACTAGACGGATCTTTGTTGGCAAAGTAATGTCTCTGCTTTTTAACATGCTGTCTGGGTTGGTCATAACATTTCTTCTAAGGAGCAAGTGTCTTTTAATTTCATGGCTGCAGTCACCGTCTGCAGTGATTTTGGAGCCCAGAAAAATAAAGTCTGTCACTGTTTCCCCATCTATTTGCCATGAAGTGATGGGACCGGATGCCATGATCTTAGTTTTCTGAATGTTGAGTTTTAAGCCAACTTTTTACTCTCTTCTTTTACTTTCATCAAGAGGCTCTTTAATTCTTCTTCACTTTCTGCCATAAATGTGGTGTCTTCTGCATATCTGAGGTCATTGATATTTTTCCTGGCAATCTTAGAGAAGAAAATTGATGCAAAGCACTTCAAAAGCACATAAAGCGAACACCTCTGATAATCCCATGCCACCCATCCCACCCCACCCCATCCCTAGCAGCAGCAGCTTCCTGAGTCTCCCCAAATTCCTACCCCCACTGCACAGAGGAAGCGAGTCCCAGAGAGGCTGTGAAGGGGCCAGATGATCGGCCAAAGGGTCAGAGTGGAACCCGGGCACGCTCTTGATGGAGAAAGTACTTTGGAGGTAGGGTGACCATTGACACTGCTGACCTATGATGTGCAAATCAAAACCACAAAAAGGCATCACATCAGAATGGCCATCATCAAAAAAGTCCACAACAATTTATGCTAGAGAGGATGTGGAGAAAAGGGAACCCTCCTATATTGTTGGTGGGAATATAAATTGGTGCAGCCATTGTGGAAAACAATATGGAGATTTCTCAAAAAAGCTAAAAATAGAACTACCATATGACCCAGCAATTCCACTCCTGGGTATATATCTAAAAAATAAAAACACTAATTCAAAAAAATACACACACTCCAGTGTTTAAAGCAGCACTATTTACAATTGCCAAGACATAGAAACAACTGAGTGTCCACCAACAGATGAATGGATAAAGAAGATGTGTATGTATATAGTGGAATATTATGCAGCCTTGAAAAAGAAAGGAATTTTGCCATTTGCGATGACAGAGTTGGACTTGGAGGGCATTATGCTAAGTGAAATAAGTCAGATAAATACTGTATGATCTCCCTTATATGTGGAATCTAAAGAATACAACAAACTAGTGAATAAAACAAAAGAGAAGTAGACTCACAGATACAGAAAACAAAGCAGTCATTACCAGTGGGGAGAGGGAAGGAGGAGGGGCAGTAACGATAGCAGAGGGGTAGGGGGGAAAGAGAATTATTATGGGATTATATCAGATCATGTGTTTGAAATTTCTAAAAATTGTAGAGCACCATAGAACTGAAAGACTCTTTCATTCAATTTTTTTTTTTAAAAAGCTAGTGACCTATGAAAGAAACAATTTTGGCTCTTTTGAAATATTCTATACTTGACTTTGATGTTTTATTTTTTCAGAGACATTAACACAGAAAGCCCCACCATTCAGCTTTGGCTGAATTTAAATAGAGCAAGATGCAGACATCTTAAGGTCACATTATTATTTGTATTTTTTCCCCCCTGTTAACCTTATCACCATTCTAAGGTGCTTCCAGAGTATAGAAGGAACACTTCTTTAAAAAAATTGTTCTGTCATTACCATGAGCTCATCAGCATGTATTACTATCTTAAAGGGTGGGCTTGCCCCCATACCCTATCAGACCACTTTTTTTACTGTATAACCTCCGCTAATTCATGAGGAGTGAGGAATGCACAGAGAAAATTGGTTGCTTATAAGGTTTTTACTTTGAAGGGACAGGGTTCAGATAAATTCAACTCTGTTTACAAAGGAAAACATCAAAGGCTTTACAAAGACTCCTCCCCTTAATTCAGTTTCTTGGGCTTGTTTCCCAATTTGAAAGGTAAGAAGATGAAAGAAAGTTAATCCTCCATAAATTCTCCTCCTGTTTTGCCCAGAGTTTCAATACAATTCCTTTTCACTTAGTAATTCTCACAGTACAAGATAGGTAACAGCCAGCAGCTGGCAAAGCTGCAAATTTGCCATTGTTTCAAGTGGCCTCTGGACCCACTTTCCCCTTAGAATCCCCATCAGGTCTCCCATGGAGGGTCCTCCCTCCAGAGCATCTCATCCTCCTGTTATTCTGACTTTTCATGAAAGCAACCCAGAAAGTGCTGTGGAGCTGTAAACAGCCACACAAAACTCTCTTTTCTGGGAAATCATTTCAAAGCAGAAACTAAACTTTGCTTTATGAAAATTGCTATCACTTAGGTAAGTTCCACCTCATCAATACTTAGGGTGAAGAATTTCACCTACAGAAACAAAGATGACTCTCCGGTGTCATATTTCTAGTTTACAACCAGTGTCTCAAATCCTAAACAGTCGGTCTTTGCTTATTCCAAATTAGATGAAAAATCTCTCAGTTTGAGAAGCTCTTGAGTAAAAGGATACCCCTCTGGGTCTAAAGAACCCTAAAGGCTGTTTATTTCAAGGCATGTGGGCCTGAATATGATTTTCTCAAAGCTCTATTCAACCATTTTCTCAGTGGTTGATCTAAGGCAGAACCAGAAATTTCTAGGAGTTAATTAATATTTCTGTTGCTGGATGAAAATGCAATAAAACCCCAAATTTCTTCCTAAACATGCAACAAATTCTCTCTTGTTGTTGTTTAGTTGCTTCGTCATGTCTGACTCTTTGATACCCCAATCAACTGCAGCATGTCAGGCTTCCTTGTCCTTCACTATCTCCCAGAGTTTGCTTAAACTCATGTCCATTGAGTCAGTGATACCATCTAACCATCTCATTCTCTGTCACCCTCTTCTCCTCTTGCCCTCAATCTTTCCCAGCATCAGGGTCTTTTCCAATGAGTCGGCTCTTCGCATCAAGTGGCCAAAGTATTGGAGTTTCAGCTTCTGCAACAGTCCTTCCAATGAATATTCAGGGTTAATTTCCTTTAGGATTGACTGGTTAGATCTCCTTGTTATCCAACGGAATCTCAAGAGTCTTCACCAGCACCACAGTTCAAAAGCATCAATTCTTCAGCACTCAGCCTTCTTTATGGTCCAACTCTCACATCTAACATGGCTACTGGAAAAACCATAGGTTTTTACTATACAGACCTTTGTTGGCAAAGTGACATCTGTGCTTTTAAATAACACTGTCTAGGTTTGCCGGCGTATTAAACATGCAACAAATTCTCCTTAGAAAATGAGAAGAGAGAAATGGGAGTTATTGCTTATTAATATTTAGGTTTTGTTTTGGATGATGAAGAAAAGCTCTGGAAATGGACAGTGGTAATGTGGCAGACTTTATTTTGGGGGGCTCCAAAATCACTGCAAATAGTGATTGCAGCCAGGAAATTAAAAGATGCTTATTCCTTGGAAGGAAAGTTATGACCAACCTAGATAGCATATTCAAAAGCAGAGACATTACTTTGCCAACAAAGGTTCATCTAGTTAAGGCTATGGTTTTTCCAGTGGTCATGTATGGATGTGAGAGTTGGACTGTGAAGAAAGCTGAGGCCAAAGAATTGATGCTTTTGAACTGTGGTGTTGGAGAAGACTCTTGAGAGTCCCTTGGACTGCAAGGAGATCCAACCAGTCCATTCTGAAGGAGATCAGTCCTGGGTGTTCTTTGGAAGGAATGATGCTAAAGCTGAAACTCCAGTACTTTGGCCACCTCATGTGAAGAGTTGACTCATTGGAAAAGACTCTGATGCTGGGAGAGATTGGGGGCAGGAGGAGAAGGGGACAACAGAGGATGAGATGGCTGGAAGGCATCACCGACTCGATGGACATGAGTTTGAGTGAACTCCAGGAGTTGGTGATGGACAGGGAGGCTTGACATGCTGCAATTCATGGGGTCGCAAAGAGTCGGACACAACTGAGCAACTATACTGAATTGAACTGAACTGAATGGTCATCTCACATTAGGAATGTACCTAATGCCTCTGACTTGTACACTTAAAGTGGTTTAAAGGGTCAGTTTTATGTTATGTGTGGGTTTTACCACAATTTTTGAAATGTAGTAAATAAATGAGAACTTCATATTAAAATGTTAAATAATTTTACATTTATTTAAAGTAAATAAATTTTAAATACTTATTTTAAATACTTTAAATAAAGAATAAGCCTGGGAAGAAGCATAAAAATAAAATCATGCTTCTGGTGGATAAACTGTCGCTAATAGATATCAAAAGTTTAATAACATGAAACTTTTGACACAGAAATTCCACTTTTATCAAGTTATCCTAAGGATATAGCTTAACATGTACACAGTCTGTATTCAGAAGAGCATTTATAATAGTATCATCTGTAGTAGCAATCTTAAGAAAATGTTGGGGGAATCTAACTGTCCAACAATACTAGTTTAATAAATTCTGGTTAATTTAGTAAATAGATGGCCCTAGCCTTGTGTCTGCATCTCCCTGGTATCTTTGTGTACTCTTTTGACTCTGACTTTGCATGAATTCCGGGCATTCCTCCTCTTTTCTCTCAGGCTTTCCTTCAATTATCATTGGTTCACTCAACATTTACTTATTGACATTTCCTGTGTTAGGACCACAGGAGGTGCTGGGGATAAAGCTTTCAACAGGCTGGACAAAGTCCCTTTTCTCATGAAGCTTATAAACATTGAGGAGAATATGAAGAAGAAAATCAGCAATTATAACATCACATGATGAGCGCTAGGACACCGGGATGCTCTGAGTCAGAACATGACAGTCAAGCCCCTAAACCAGATCTGGGTACATCTGGGAGGACTTCCTAGAAGAAGTCCTGTCATCATGAGAATAAGCAGAAAGTAAGCAGCGGAAGACTGTGATGGGGAAGGAAGGACCTTCCAGGCAGGCAGAGATAATAGCATGTATAAGGACCAGAGGTTAAAGAAAGCAGAGCAAATTCGAGGAAGTATTTCAGAATAGCATGAGCACAGAGATGCCAGGAAAAGACCGTTCTTCCCCTTCTTAGTTTCTGCCCAGAGAAAAGTCCTCCAAGGACAAACACCAACATGATAACTGAAACTGACATAGATTCAGTCAACCCGCTTACTGAAAGTGTCGGGTCATCTGTCTCTGTCTTTTTTTTTTTCTTTTAGTTGTTTTTCTGTGTTTTCTAAAATTTGGGAGGCAGAGCATTGTTTTCTTTAATAATCATACAGGAGAATAAAGATAGCTTTATTATCACAGACTTAGAAAATGAACTTATGGTTGCCAAGGGGCAGGGATAGTTAGGGAGTTCGGGATGGACATGTACACACTGCTATATTTAAAGTGTAAAACCAACAAGGACATTCTGTATAGCACAGGGAACTCTGCTCAATGTTATGTGGCAGCCTGGATAGGAGGGAGTTTGGGGGAGAATGGATACAGGTACATGTGTAGCTGAGCCCCTTTGCTGAGCACCTGACACTATCACAGCACTGTCAGTGGGATATACCCCAAGACAAAATTTAACAACAACAACACAAAAAGATGACTTTTATAGAATTCAGGAAATTCAAAGCTATGAACTGCAAAAAATCTATTATTTCAGAATGCCTAATCTTCACCAAGAACAGACATCTGAGTGGACATGTTAAAGCTACAATAACGAAATTTACTCGACTCCTGACTCCTGAGTTCAAGGCTTGGAATTCTAGGTTCACAGTTACATTCTGCTTCTATTAAGAAGGAAAATATTGATGCTTCCCTAGAAACAGGCTTTGTTTTCCAATGATGGCGTTATCATCACTAAATTTTTCCTCTTTTCATTAAATCTGTGTATTTTGGAAGAAAGTTTTAAATCCTATCAGAAGGCACTTCATCTCCAGGTTATTTTTCTTGCACTAACTGACTAGTCTCACAGTATGGGCAGGCGGAATGAACACAGCCCTCCGAACTGTGTGAGACTGATCCTGGGTCATTCCGCTGGGAATCAGGATGAGCAATCATATTTTTAGTCTATGTTTGTGCTTTGTCAAAAGCCAACATCTTAATTTCAAAAGCAGCATGATTTTATCAGTTGTGTGTGAAAACCACTTCACAGCGCATAGATGATCTTTGCGCTTTTTCTAGATCCTCTCAGAATTCTAGGCTTCCTGGCTTCTCACCTGCCCCCACCCCCAACAGAAAAGATGGAAAACAGCAGGTTTTTAGGCTGAGACTGCCTTGGGGGAGTGGGGCGGTCCTGCCACCCACAGATCTACAGCAGGATTGGGAAGGTTAACCAAATACCCGCCAGCACCATTAACACATTCCCCCTCCAGCCAGTTTATCTTGGCACTTATGTGAGAATGGTGTTTGCAAAACTGGAACAGAAGCCCAGCTACTTTTTGGAAATGGGGAAAGGAAGGGCCATAGGCAACCAGCCGAGGGAGGGGGCACCTGAAGGACAACCAGTCTCTGAGAGCAAAAAAATGCAAGGCTCAGAAAAGAGACAGGTGGAAATTTTCCTTTGCAGTTTTCCCAGGCTTCTTATAGAGACTGCTTTCTTTCTTTTTTTTTTTTAATAAAATAGAAAATCTTTATTTATTTTTTAATATAAATTTATTTTTTTAATTGGAGGCTAATTACTTTACAATATTGTATTGGTTTTTCCATACATCAACATGAATCCACCACAGGTGTACACATGTTCCCCATCCTGAATCCCCCTCCCACCTCCCTCCCCATACCATCCCTCTGGGTCACCCCAGTGCACCAGCCCCAAACACTAGAGGCTGCTTTCAATCGGGGGTGTTAGAGAGGCTCTGTGAGCCCTGATGGGTTCCAGGAGAGGAGAGACAGGAACTGGGCCACAAGGAGAGCAGGCCCCTGGACAGCATTCATCACAACAGCTAGGATGGGACTTGTTGTTGCTGTCATTCAGTTGCTAGGTCTTTTCAACTCTTTGCGACCCCATGGACTGCAGCACACCAGGCTCCTCTGTCCTTCATTATCTCCCAGAGTTTGCTCAAATTCATATCCATTGAGTCAGTGATGCCATCCAAACATCTCATCCTTTGTCGCCCCCTTCTCTTCCTGCCTTCAATCTTTCCCAGCATAAGGATCTTTTCCAATGAGTTGGCTCTTCGCATCAGATGGCCAAAATATTGGAGCTTCAGCATCAGTGAACATTCAGTGATTTAAGGCTATCCTCACCTTAAAAATGGAAATGGAGATTCAAAGAGGTTGGTGCTGAGCCAGGGCTCAAAGCAGGTGGCCCAGGATGGGTCCTTCCGCCCTCTCTGTGCCCTGCACCCCAGTGACAGGGGCTCTCAGACCTCAGGCCTCACCTTTTCTGCAAAACCCACCAGCCTTCCTTGACTGGGTTCCATCTCAGGCTTTCAGCACTTCTGGGTGTGAAGCTCTACCTGTCTTGTCTGCTGTCTCTAACTGCTCCCCACACCCCACTGAGATGTTCAAGGTCCTCTCTAATGTCACTGCCCCCCCCCAACAGTGTCCCTTTCTCTGGAGACAGAGTTCCCTTCTTCTGGTTCACAGGCCACAAATCTTGCAGATGTGCGAGGATGCGCTGAGTGCTGAGAAAAGCAGGGTCCAACATCATGTTACATTTTCATTCCTTTGTACCAACAAGAGCCAAAAAAGACAAAAAACTAGAAGGTTAAGAACAGGAAGTGCCAGGTTCAAGAAGGAACCCAAGAAGTCTGGTTCTGCCCTTCTCCCAGCCTTTGAGCTCCACAGATCTCTACCCTTTGGGGTCCCAGCTTTCTCTTCTCAAAAAGTAAGAGCTGAAAATATTTTTTTTAATTCCTTCAGGCTACAAAAGGCTACCCTTCTATGGAAGACCATAAAGCTATTCAGAAGAGGGTAAAAATCATATTCACCATGGATGTGAATCAGACTTGAGCAGTCCTGTTCTAAAAGTTTCACTACTTCTGCCAAAATTCAGACTCTTAGCTTCCCATCTTGACCAAGTGCCTTGAACCAACCCTTGCCTCCCACCGTAGCCAACTATTAAACCACTCTTGATACATAAACCAAATGTTGTCCAGAAGTGGACAACAGGAAGCAGAGGGTGGTAATCCTGGAGCAAAGGGAAATACCCGAAGTGAGCCCCAGTTCTCCTGGCTGGCAGCCCAGGGTCACATCAGACTCCAAGCACAGAGACCTGATCTCTACGGCTTGCAGGAGCAGATGGAGGTGTTCAGGACAGCGTAAGGAGCTGGACTTTGTGGGGACAGGGACTAGGAACAAGGGGTGGCAGAAGTCTGAATGGGTGCTGTCCTGTGTATAGATACCACATCTTTTTTTATCTGTTCACCTATATATTGTTGGACATTTTGGTTGCTTCCAAGTCTTGAATGTTGTAAATTAAAATTCAGTCATCTTTAAAGGAAAGTGATATCATCTAATAATCCTGAATATACATCATTCTTAGTGCTCAGCATGCAGTGAAAAACTACTGGATATTCAAAGAATCATGAATACATGACGTATAACCTGGAAATTACATCTTCTCCTCATGTATATCCATTCCGTTAAGAAGACCAAAGAGGTGTCTGAGATAGCAAATAGCCAGCATGCTTCTGATCTGGAAAGAACTTGCAGTGACCTACTGAGTACTAATCTCACACAGTAAAAGCTGTACTTTTTTTTTTAATGCTGTACTTTTTACCCATTAATAACAGCCATTACGAATTTTTAAGAAGACTTAGGGAGGAGCAACTTTAACATCAATTTGAGTTTTTACTCTCTTACACTTTTTTTATGCCTATGGGCAGATTATTTGCCAAGAATTCTAAATAAAGGGCATAATTATAAAACCTTAGGAACCTGGCAAGCTTACGTCTTCTTGTGTTTCATAGGTTCTAATATCTGGATGGCCGCATGTCTTACAGAGGACACCTCGGGATGGAGTGTCCCAAGGTGAATAAGGAAGCCAGAGATTTGAACTTGGGACGAAAAGGTTCCCGGATAAATGATAGTACGTGGGCAAACGCAGTAACATCATCAGAGCTGTGCCCCGCTGCTCGCTGTGAAGTTTGCCATCGAACATGACACCCAACTCCCTTCCCATCTGGAAAGTGCCTGACCCATAGGCCCTGTCTCACACCCCACTCTCATCCCCTGGAAAGTGATTCTACTCTCCATTCTCCAAAATGAAAAGGAGACTTTACCTAAAGTAATGGATTGAAGGATAGCTTACTTCACTCTCACCACCACAGACTATTCCTTCATAGGCATCATCTACTATCTACCACTGTATCAAGCATCTCGATTTCACAACTTTTCAAATCAGAGAAGGAGACTAATTAAAATTGAGAGAAGGAGGACTTTTCTGGTGATTTTACGGTCAAGACTCCATACTTCCAGTGCAAGAGGCAGAGGCTCAATCTCTGGTCAGGGAACTAGATCCCACGTGCAGTGTGGTACAGCCAATAAATAAAATAAAATAATCCTTCCAAAAAATTGAGAGAAGGACCATGATTTCAGCAAGAAGTATGAGGAAGTAAATGGATCATTAATAAATGAAAAGGAAACCAATTTATACCTATAAAGAAAATTTCTCTTGTGACTTGAGTTAAATGGCTTTTCTAGACTTAGGGAAAATTATGGAAAAACAGGATACTCTATCAAGATCAAATGCCAGTGAGAGTTTAAACTCATTTCACAAAGCCAATATCACCCTGACACCAAAGCCAAAGACACCACAAGGGAAGAAAACTTCAGGCCCATATCCCTGATGAAGATAGATGCAAAGGTCTTCATTAAAATACTAGCCAACCAAATTCAGCAGCACACTCAAAGGATCATATAGCGTGGCCACGTGAGATTTTCTCTGGGATGTGAAGGTGGTGCAACATATATCGATACAAGTCAATCGATGTGATACACCACATTAACAGATGGAAGGGAAAAATACAGGAATGTACAGCTCCAGTTTTACTGTGTGTGTGTGTGTGTGTGTGTTAATCGCAGTAGTATCAGCAAACCTAAGGACTGTAGCCAACCAGGCTCCTCTGACCATGGGATTTTCCAGGTGAGAATAGTGGAGTGGGTTGCCATTTCCTTCTCCAGGAGATCTTCCTGACTCAGGGATCGAACCCAGGTGTCCTGCACTGCAGGCAGAGTCTTTGCCATCTGAGCCACCAGGAAAACCCCAAGGAACTCATATAACTCTATAGCAAAAAAAAAACAACCCTGATTTTAAAATGGACAAAGGACCTGAATAGACATTTCTCAAAGTAAAGTTTACTAAAGGTCAATAGGTATAGGAAAAGTTTCAAAGTCACGGATCACGAGGAAAATGTAAATTAAAACCACAGTATTACCTCACATTAAGGTCAAGAAGACAAAAAAGACAACATTGTTGACTGAGATGTGGAGAAAATAGAGCCTTGTAGCACTCTTGGCAGGATGTAAGTTGGTGGATCCAGTAGGAAAAATAGTAAAAAGTTTTCTCAAAAAATTAAAAATAAAACTACCATAGGAGCCAGAAGTCCTTTCTGGGATTCATACCCAAAGAAAAGGAATCAGTATCTTAAGGGGAAGACTGGAGTCCCATGTTCATTTCAGCATTAGTCACACTAACCAAGACACAAAAACAATCTAAATGACTGTCAACAGATGAATGGATAAAGGATATATATACATATATATCACAGGCAAAAAGCATATATATACTACACGAGCACACACAATGGGATATTATTCCACCTTAAAAAGGAAGGAAATCCTGTCATTAGCAACAATATTGATGAACCTGGAGAGCTTTATGCTAAGTGAATTAAATTAGACACAGAAAGACAAATACTGCACAATATCAAGTGACTGATGAGTGACCAGGTTACACTGAACAAGAGCCCTGTGGGGGATATGGCTACGGCCATCTCTGGACACCTGATTACCACACCTCGTGCAGGATTTGTGAAGGGCTCGATAAGCAACAGAAATGTGTTCAAGGACCACATGTAGAATCCACCTAAACAGAAACTTCAACACATCAGAAATCTTACATGAAAGGTGTATTCTGTCTCAAGGAAGTGGAACACTAGCCTGCTCCCTTATTGTGTAATTGGGAGATAAAATAAGAAGAGAAATATTTCTAAAACTGCTAGTTTATTCAACAAATAAATGCTTTTTGAGCATTCACTGTGCTCATCTTATACCACCAGGTGAAGTGAGATTGTCCAAAAGTTGCTTGAAAACCTTGATTTCAGCTTATATTCAAGCTACAACCACCGTCATTTTTTTTTTTTTTTAAAGGAATGAGGACGTGGGACTTCCTTGGCCATCCAGTGGTTAAGATTCCAATCTTCCATTGCAGGAAACTTGGGTTTGATCCCTGGTTGGGAAACTATGAACCCACATACTGCACAGCCAAAAGATTAAAAAAAAAAAATTTAAGGGATGAGCACACAAGAATCATAAAAATGGTTGTTATTTGTGGAGAGCCTCCTAGGTGTTAGGAATTAAGCAGTTTTTCTGATTGTTTCAAAAGTCTGCAAAGCAAACCCTACCATTTGCCACTTTACAGGTGAGAAAACAGATGCTTCCAGGGGCTAAATGCCCTCCAAGTCCACTGACTCCCCCCAAAGATTTGTTAATAGATGAGGGCGGGAGGAGAAGGGGACAACAGAGGATGAGATGGTTGGATGGCATCACCGACTCAATGGACATGGGTTTGGGTAGACTCTGGAAGTTGGTGATGGACAGGGAGGCCTGGCGTGCTGCCATTAATGGGGTCTCAAAGAGTCGTACACGACTGAGCGACTGAACTGAACTGAAAAAGAAGAAAGTGTTAGTTGCTCAGTCGTGTCCGACTCTTTGAGACCTCAAGGACTATAGCCTGCCAGGCTCCTCTGTCCGTGGAATTCTCCAGGTCAGAATACTGGAGTGGGGTAGCCAAGCCCTTCTCCCGGGGAATGACCCAGGTATCAAACTCGGGTCTCCTGCATTGTAGGCAGATTCTTTACCATTTGAACCACCAGGGAAGATACTGAGGACATATGCTAAAAGTGTGCATTGTTTACATATTTTTTTAATTTCCTATTTCACCCAGTTGTAATTACAGGACCCCTGGAATGAGTGGCTCTCCTTGTTAACCTGTGGGGCTGCGGCTGGGTCTGGAGGACAGCCAGCATCTTCACACACACCCCCCCCCCAAAGAACATCAATCCACCCCACCCCCAAACACTGAAACCAGTGAAACTTCTGTAAGGAGACCTCAAGTCTGGTGGAAAAACACCCAGCTCCTCTCAAACAGCCGGCCGATTGTCTTGGGCCCAGGGTGGAAAGCGCTCTCTCCCTTTTCCTGCCTCTGCCTCCATCCAGGCTGCAGCATGGATCTCTCTAACGCAGACTTTCCCCTCCTTAGGGTGGGAGGCTTCCTTGAGCATTCAGTGAGAGGAAGAGGTGGATGGAGTGTAGTGGAGGCCAGGGCAGGAGGCTGTGGGGCTGAGGCCAGGAGTCCCCTGGGGAGGAGGAGCAGGGGGAGAAGAATGGCCCCCCCCTTCCCAGGCCCCGAGCAGATAAGCATCTCGCCTTCTCCCTCCTTTTCCTTCTTCCTGGGGCTGGCTGCTGGGGCTCGCCCACCCTGCGCCTTTTAACTGTCAGGGAGCCAATGCCAAGCGCTGGGCGAGCCACCGCCGATGACATGTGAGTTGTGTGTGTTCCAAATTGGTCTTCCTGCCTTTCTGCAAGAAAAACAAACTTGAGCTGGACCCCAACAAACATGACAGGAAAAATAACAACCCTTGTCAAGGGCTGATACTGAAAGCGGCTGGGCTATCCCCCTCCCCCGGCCCCCTCCCCCTGCCCCTGCTGCGGATGGAAGGGGGGGGCAGGGGGTGGAGGGGTGGGGATGGGGGGGGGGATGGGAGTTCCAGCCCATGAGCCTCCAAGGTGCATGTGGGGGCCACCACGTTGCTCCTTCTGGATCACCTGTGCAGGTCACCTGGAGGTCGCTTGCAGACCCCATAGTGACACGTAAAGGCCGTAGTATCAAGCCCAGTCCACAGAGAGGGCAGTCAGTGGCTCAGAGTAACACCGCAATGGAACAACAGGGACTCATTTATTGTCCAGTGTCTGACTCCATGGCTCCTTCTTTTACTTTTTGGCCACATTAGAAAAGTCAGAATTCAGAAATCATGCAACAGGGGGGCCCATTTCCCTAGACTCTATAAGTCATTAATGGAAGCTTCCCTGTGGCTCAGATAGTAAAGAATCTGCCTGCAATTCTGGAGACCCAGGTTCAATCCCTGGGTGAGGATGACCCCTGGGAGAAGGGAATGGCAACCCACTCCAGTATTCTTCCCTGGAGAATCCCATAGACAGAGGAGCATGGCAGGCTACAGTCCATGGGGTCACAAAGAGTTGGACACAACTGAGCAACTAACACTTTTCACAGGTAATGATACAGCAACATGAAATATAACTGTTCTCCTCCTTCAAATTTATAAGCCTTCCCCAAACCAGTCTGTTCTATTTTTCTTTGATATTCTTCCATATGACTTGACACGGCACACATACAAGAGTGTTCAATTACTGGACTGAACTAAACTGAAAATAACTTTCTCTTGATGTAAGAGGCAATATTTATATACACCCAAAATAACCGAAAGCAGAGATTCAAAGAGATATTTGTACACCTATGCTCACAGCAGCATAATTCACAGCAGCCCAATGGTGGAAGCAACCCAAGAGTCCGTAGATGGATGATGGAAATAATATGTGATGTATACATACAGTGGAATATTTGTGCATGTGTCCAGTCATGTCTCTTTGCTACTTCATGAACTGTAGCCCACCAGGCCCCTCTGTCCATGGGATTTCCTAGGCAAGAATACTAGAGTGGGTTGCCATTTCCTCCTCCAGGGGATCTTCCCAACCCAGGGATTGAACTCATGACTCTAGCATCAGCAGGTGGATTCTTTATTACTGAGCCACATGGGAATTCAGCATTTAAAGGAAGAAAACCCTGATACATGCTACAACCTGGATGAACCTTTATGGACATGATGCTAGATAAAATGGGTCAGTCACAAAAGGACAAATATTGAATGATTCCATTTAAATGAGGCACCTAGAGTCATCAAATTCATAGAGACATGAAGCAGGATGGTGGGTACCAGGGGCTGAGGGAGGAGGGATGGGAGAGAGTGTTTCGTGGGACAGAGTTTCAAACTGGGGTGATGAAAGTTCTGGAGTTGGGTTGAGGTGATGGGTCCACAGCAATGTGAAGTCACGGAGTACCGTGGACTGCACGCCTGAAAATGGCTAAGATGTTACTTTAAGTGGAATGTCCATTATTATCAACGTATTCATTTTTGTACTGTAATTTCAATCTTCTGGCGTGCTGCAGTCCATGGGGTCGCAAAGAGTCGGACACGACTGAGCAACTGAAGTGACCTCAATTTTAATCTTCACTAGGTTTGCTGCTAGGCAAAAGGCAAAATGAGATTTTCATCTTAAAGGAAATCTTTTAAAAGAAATGGCTAAGACGGTATATTTTATGTTATGTATATTTTACCACAATTTTTAAAAAAGAATCCATACTGAGGTGTTTAATAGATCTATATTCAGTCCGGACAAAAGGAGAGAAAGTACTAAATGACGGCCGAAGTCGTTCTCTGTGTGTGCGCGCTGCTGGAGACTTAAACTAGAAATAAAGATACATTCAGCACATTAGCATCATCAGACCTGAGCTTGCAAGTGAGGTCCAGGACTCTGGCATTAGGAATTTTGTACGTCTGTTTTTCTGAAGACTTTAGAGCATTCTTAAGAGGCTATTTCACAGGCTGACACGGTCAACCACTACCTCTTAAAGTCAATTAAAAGACTAAGAAACAAAGAGCAACAAAATCATGCTTTGCCTGTCCATGCTTGTCTTAAGAAAATGAGAATTTTTTGAGTTGTGGTCTTTCGTAGCTTGAAAACTTCTTCTAAGCATAAATTCTTTCACTACCCTAACTTCTTTTTAGGAGACTGGTATAACTTCGATTCCAAAAAATGACAGGGATTTTAGAGAAAAAGGAGAGTTATGGAGCCATCTCATTCGTAATTTTCTAAACCAAATATTAATACTGTCATTCGAGCAATGTGGAAAAAACAGCACTTGTCATTTAAACTAAGTATATTCCATGAATGCAAGATTAGTTTAATTTTAAAAAATCAATGTATCAACCAAGTAATCACTAAATTAAATAATTAATTATTAAATTAACAGAATAAAAGAGAAAAATATGAACATATCAATATATCCATAAAAAAGCAGTTGAAGAAATGCAACATCCATTCTTAATTAAAAAGTAAAAAACTCTTAGCCAACTAAAAATAGAG
The DNA here is from genome assembly GCF_029407905.1 of Bubalus kerabau. Lineage (NCBI taxonomy): Eukaryota > Metazoa > Chordata > Mammalia > Artiodactyla > Bovidae > Bubalus > Bubalus kerabau. The sequence continues at coordinate 24,156,582 of NC_073637.1, read as the reverse complement.
AACTTCCTTGACCATCTAAAAGGTATTTACAAAAACTCTACAGCAAACACCAGATATGGTGGTGAAATGTTGAAAGCTTGCCTTCCAGGATTGAAATAAGACAAGGATGCCTGCTATCACTACGTCTACTGGAATGATAGTCTAACCTGGATGGCAAAGCAAGGAAAAAGTTAAGTACAGTGTATACATAACGAAAGTAAGAAATATAAATCCTATTTACATAATGATTTTGTGTGAAAAACAAAGGGATTTACATGTGCATTTTTAGAATTAATAAACTCAACTAATACATAGATACAAATGACATAGTAGGAGATCGGGGTACACTTTCCAGAAAATATTTTGTGTTTTGGAAAGGGAAGGTAGATAAAGAAATAAGATTGTATGATTTGAATATGTTTGAAGTTGGGTGGCAGGCCTAGTGAGCCTGCTACTATTCTACCAAGTTCTGTGTATGTTTGGAAGCTTTTATAATAAAAACATTAAAAAAAAATAAGTCCGATTGGATGCTGGATACAAGGCCAATAGACAGTAATCAATTAAAATTCTCTAAATCAGTAAAATTCCGCATGTGGCAACTAAGGCTCGATGCACCCAAATAAATAAATATAAATATTTTAAAAAACAATAACAATAACAATAAAGGGCCTATGTGAAGAATGTAAGAATTCCTCATCAAGAAAAAAATAAAGATAACAGTAAGAAAATGGGCAAGGCATCTGAGAAGTACTTAGGAATTAAGTGGCCAATGATTAGCTGCATAATGACTTGAAATAATTCACAATAGAGGTCTCCATCCCAGAGGGGACTAAATACCACAGATAGAAAACACTAAAATCAAATACCTTAAAATTACATACAGAGGGTCCAAGAAAGTAAACTCCCTAAAACAGGGCCTCTCTGCTTGAGAAGTCTCATTTTTTTTCTCTTGACTTTCATCTACTGATAATGAAATAATGGCTATTTCATTTAGGTCAACTGGTCTGTAAGTGTTATTTGATGTCAGGAAAGCCTTCTAGATGCTTTTTCAAAACTTTTAGTCTTTTTTGTTAAAAATTTTCATCTTAAGTAAAATCACATTTAGCTCTGACTTTAGAATAGTTAGTTTCACACAAGAATAAGATCAGATGACCTGAAGTCATAGAGCTCTCTTCAGTCCCACAGAGAAGTAATAGTTAAAGTTAGTCTAAGCCATTTCGGGGCTTCCCTGGTGGCTCAGCAGTAAAGAATCCACCTGCCAGAGCAGAAGACATGAGTTTGATCCCTGGGTTAGGAAGACTCCCTGAAGAAGGAAATGGCAACCCACTCCAGTATTCTTGCCTGGAGAATCCCATGGACAGAGCAGTCTGGTGGGCTACAGTCCATGGAGTTGAAAAAGAGTCACACAATTTAGCAATTAAAAAACAACAGAAAGCCATTTTTTAGCATTAAAACCACATGTCTTTTCCCCAAGCATACCAAAAATTTTCTAGTTAATAAAAAATAATGGTCATACCAACAGTCTAACATTTAAAGAAATTAAAGAAATCAGCCATCAAAGTTATACCTTGCCCAGGTATGAAACCGTAAGGGTTTGTGTTTATGAATATCATATTATTTTGATTCTGTTCCATTTCCATCGAGTTTCTAGGCACTTATCAAGAATTACCAGCATAAAAAAAAAATGTTGACAAGTATGTGGAGAAATTGGAACCTGGTGCACCACACGTGGAAATGTAAAATGGTACAGCCACTATAGAAAACAGAATGGTGACTCCTCAAAAAATTGAACATAGAATTTTTTGCCATATAATCCAGCAATTCCACCTCTGGATATGGACTCAAAAGAACTGAAGACAGGGACTTAAAGAGGGATTTGTACATCCATGTTCATAGTTGCACTATTCACAACAGCCGAAAAGTGGAAACAACCCAAAATGTCCATTGATGGATTAACGGATCAACAAAATGTAGTTTATACATACAATGGAATATGATTCAGCCTAGAAAGGAAGGAAATTCCGACACATGTTACAACACAGATGAACCTTGAGGACATTGTTCAGTCGCTAAGTTGTGTCCGACTCTTCTGTGACCCTACGGACTGTAGCCCACCAGGCTCCTCTGTCTGTGGGATTTCCAGGGCAAGAATACTGGAGTGGGTTTCCATTCCTTTCTCCAGGTTGAGGACACCATGCTGAGTGAAATAAACCAGACACCAAAGGACAAATACTGTATGATCCTACTTACATGAGGTAGCCAGAGAAGGCAGACTCACAGAGACAGAGTAGAATGGTGGTGTCCAGGGCCTGGAGGAGGGGGGACGGGCAGTCAGCGTCTAGTGGGGACAGAGTTTCACTTTGGGAAGAGGAAACAGTTCTGGAGGTTAATGGTGGTGATGGTGGTACAACAATGTGAATGGACCTGGTGCCACTGAACTGTGCATTTTAAATTTAAAAATGGTAAATTTTATGTTATGTGTATTTTACTACAATAAATAAAAGGATAAAGCAAAAATAGAAAAAAGAAGAACTAGTTAGATGATTATAATACTGTTGTCCTAATGAGACCAGTGTAAGAATTAACAGTTAATATATATAAAGCCCTTAGAACAGCACTCGATACTACAGTTAGTACACACACAAAATTACCATCATAACCATGTCATTAATGCTTTTCTCTCCCAGTGACATGTTTTATTCCATAGTTTCAGTGTTTTAAATGCAAAATGTTCTGGGTGTAATGAAAGTGATTTCAACAGACAGCTCTCTGACACTTGTACCTTCCTCGAGGGAACCTGATGGTCGTGTTTGAGGGCAGACACCAAGGTTTTCAAAACCCTGCAGAGCTTGAACCAAAGAGCCTGGAACCAGAGCCAGTTCTGCCTCCGCTGTTCATCTCCCCCACATCTGGAGCCCTGCCAATTCTTTCTTGGATAATTTATAATAACTCACTCTAAAAGATAACAGAAAATGCAAGTTGAAACAATAAATTATTTTCACCCCATACACCATTTATTCAGTCCCCGCAAGTAAAGGTTTTCAAGCGATCCTGTTTTTCAGTCCTAGGAGTAACTCTGGCACAGGGATGTTAGGAGGAAATCGAAGCTTGGAGCAAGTGAGCATCTTGTCCAGGGACACAGGGTGTCCAGGAGAAACAGCACACCCCACTCCCTGACTCGTGGCTCTACTTCAAAAATCAGAAACAAATCTACCTTGTTACCTTGAAGGCAAAAGGAAATTGAGACATTGATTTGTCAAACTAAAATGAAGTACTTTTAAAACAAAATTCGAGAACCCGGACTTTGATGAGTTTGGAAAATTGTACATTACATGGGCCCAGCCTAAGCCTTGTGAATTCTCTCCTTGTTGTAGAGGGCTCCAAAATCCAGTTTTTTGTCTAAGAAATCTGAGCACATCAACAAACTACAGAAGAATTCTTTCTTAGACAACCCCACACAATCTCAGAGCAGCATAGAAGAAAACAGATCTAAAAACTGCCACATTGAAAATGTGATCAAATAGACCATGGAACATTCAGTCCTGGGGGAGGATCCAACAGGTAAGTTAGTGCCAGGTGAGCCCTAGAATGAGGAAGCCAGGCATCTGGCCTGAGCTACCTTCTCCATCTCGGGCCCAATTTAGTGTGCCTTAGCAGTGATCAACTCATCACGCTGAAGAATTCTCATACTGGCATTGAGAGCTTACTAATTAATCTCTTTAAAATTTCAGGTTTCAAAGAATGAAGCAAAGGCCATCAGAGATCAAAGGAAAAGAAAAATACACCATGGATTCAGCTAGAGATGATCATGCTAAGTGAAGTTAAGTCAGAAGGAGAAAGACAAATATATGATATCACTTATATGTGGAATCTAAAATATGACACAGATGAGCCTAGCTAAGAAACAGAAACAGATTCACAGACATAGAAAACAGACTCGTGGCTGCCAGGGAGCGGGGGGTGTGGTGGAGAGTAGGGGAGGCTGGACTGGGAGTATGGGGGTGGTAGAGGCCAACTATTACGTATCGGATGGATAAACAAGGTCCTGCCTATTTAACACAGGGAACTACATTCAATATCCTGGGATAAACCACAATGGAAAAGAATGTAAAAAGAATGCATAAATGGGTACAGCTGAGTCACTTTGTTGTACAGTAAAACTTAACACAACACTGTAAATCAACTAAACTTGAAAGAAAGAAAGAGAAAATACAAAGTTAAGTTATTATTTCCTGTCCAGGCAAGGAAACACACAGCAATAAGGAAATCCAGAGTACTTCTCTCAGGGGGAAAGTCAGGGGCTGAAGGTGGTGGATCTAGGTGTGGTGACTATGTTAACTAAGGAATGAAGGCAAGCACTCAGTGAAGAGCAGAGTCCAGAGCAAAAGAAGGGTGAAAACAAGCTGTATTGGTCAAGAACCAGTGTTCAGTGAGGGCCAGGTAGGGTCTGATGTCTGAGGCCCCTCCAAGTTCATGGTGTTTATCTGAGTCAGTTGTGAGAACCAGCTTTCATGAAACACAATAGTCAGTTTTGGCAAATGCTGATAGAAATGGAAACCGTTCCTGACATATAGGTGATAACAGCCACAGGCAATGCAGGACATCAGGTCAAAAACCCTACCCAAGACACTTGAGGGAGATCTGAATATGGTTCAGAGAAGCACTGAGAAGAAAACTGATTAAAGTGGGAATGGTGGGCTAACAAAACTGGTCACAAAACAGTGTGTACCATATGATATCATTTTGACGATACTACTAACGGGCTTATATGTACACATAGGAAAATATTCAGAAGGAAACACTCAAGTGTTAGAGTTGAGGTGAAAAAAGAGGGTGAATTTCCATCTATGTTTTTGCTCTGACTTCTGTCTCACTCGCTGTTCCTGCTGTGATAAAAGACTTTGTTGCAGATCAATGCAGTGTGAACAAGCTCGCTTTCCACCCCACGGATGATCTAGGATGGAAACCTGCTCTGAGATTATACTGGCTTCCAGAAATACGGAAATGACAACCTGGGGACTTCCCTCGTGGTCCAGTGGCTGAGACATCACCTTCCAACGGAGGGGGCACAGGTTCAAGCCCTGGCTGGGGAGCCAGGGATCCCATATGCCTTGTGGGCAAAAAATCAGAACATAAACAATAGAAGTGATATTGTAACAAATTCAATCAAGACTTTAAACATAGTCTATATCCAAAAAAAACAAATCTTAAATAAAAAAGAAATGACAACCTAACTCCTGAGACCTGATGCAAAGCCACAGCTCTGGCCTCATGAGTGACAGCTCCAGATGAGTCAGACCTGAAGGTGATCGCTGCTGCTACTGCTGCCAAGTCGCTTCAGTCGTGTCCGACTCTTGTGACCCCATAGATGGCAGCCCACCAGGCTCCCCCATCCCTGGGATTCTTTAGGCAAGAACACTGGAGTGGGTTGCCATTTCCTTATGGGGCATTAAAAACACTTGGGGAACAGGTCCAGTTGGTCACACCACCCACATGAATACCTGGCAGGTCAGCCTCACCGTGGCCACCTCAGGGCCAAGCCCTCCAGCCCCTCACATGGAACACCAGGAGTTAAAAGACCAAATACGAAGCAGCAAGTGACTGCCAGGCTTCCTAACTCTGAGGGTCAAGAACTAGGTTTCATGACAGGGAGACTCAACTCCCACTGATTTATCTTTCCTTTATCCTGGAGCTGGTGATTTCAAGTCTGTTCCGTGACTCTATCAGTAATGGCTGGGTGGAGATTTTTTTTAGATGCACAGGAATGTCTTTTCTAATCCAAATCAGAGCTGTAATTTGCAAATCTCAAGAGACCAAGCAGGATGGTAAGGGCAGACCCCAGGTTTATCAAGAAGAAAGAGGGGGCAGAGTTCAAAGATTCGGAAAAATCAAAACAGGCGAGGACCGGATGGAATTCACTTAAATAAACCCAATGTGGGTTCAATAGGCCTGCTGGTGTTAAAGGTTACATCATTACTCAATTTCAGCCTCCTGAAACAATGCAGAAATATGAATAAAATTACCTACTGGCATAAATCATGCTGACCCAACCCAAATCCCAGGGAGGATAAAGGAGGTACCTACTCAGACAATCAGAGATAGATGAGTTCCCGGGGCTCTGAGCAGAAGCAGTAGATATCAGCTGGCCTTAACACAGAAGCTAGGGCAGTGAGAAAGGGCAGGGGCCTGGAGCTCAGAACGGCCCAGAATGTCCCACTGGAAGCAAGATTTTGTCTAATTTCATATTATGCTATTTTAAGAATAAACGAAAAACTTAAAAGAATATAAAATTCTTTATATGAACTTCCCTGGTGTTTCAGTAGTGGTTAAGTCTTCCAATTCCCAGTGTAGGGAACCAGGGTTCAGTTCCTGGTCAGTGAACTAAGATCCCATATGCAGTGCTGTGAGGCCAGGAAAAAAAAAAAAACAGCAATAAATTTTTAAAAAAGAATATAAAATGAAATATAAAAATGGATATCCTTTAAGCCAATTGTGTTTTTTGAAGGCAATAATATATGGCTAAACAAAAAATTTTCTTCCCAACTTTCTAACCACAAAAAAATGTATCTTCATCAACTTTATCAGCAGTCATTATTTCAAGCTTCTTTCAATGTACAATACAAGTAATATGTACAATTATTAGATTAAAAACTTGGGTAACAAGAACTTGTTTTAATATATTAGTTTTTTCTATGCCCATAGTAAGTGTCCAATAAATGTTGTTAATTATTTTGAATTTTTTCTCTTATAATTTATTATTTAGAATTTTCATAAAATTCAGAAAGAGGCAGTGAACTAATGAAACAAACTTATACCATAAAGGTGTGACTTAACAAATCATACGTGCTTACATAACAGAGAAGTTTTTATTTTAGACTACTTTCAATATTACTCTTCAAAAATTCTAAGAAAAAGAAACCATATATCAGCTTTCAACTCACTCTGTGAAGTCATTTAGTTATTCACTCACAGAAAAGTTAAAAGTAGAAGACCCAGGGACTTTCTTGGTGGTCTAATTGTTGAGGCTTTCTGCTTGCAATTCAGGGGACACAGGTTCAATCCCTGGTTGAGGAACTAAGATTCCCACATGCTGTGAGGTTCAGCAAAATAAATAATTTAATAAATTAACTGATTCTTGATATAAAAGTGGAAGACCCATGAAAATGAGATACCACAATCTACTTATGAAGAATTGATGCTTTCAAATTGTGTTGTTAGAGAAGACTCTTGAGAATCCCTTAGACTACAAGGAGATCAAACCAGTCAACCCTAAAGGAAATAAACCCTGAATATTCACTGGAGGAACTGTTACTGAAGCTGAAGCTCCAATACTTTGGCCACCTGATGCGAAGAGTTGACTCATTAGAAAAGACCCTGATGCTGGGAAAAATTGAGGGCAGGAGGAGAAGGGGGCAGCAGAGAACGAGATGGTTAGATAGCACCACAGACTCAATGGACATGAGTTTAAGCAAACTCTGGGAGATAGTGAAGGACAGGGGAGCCTGGAGTTCTGCAGTCCATGGGGTCACAAAGAATTGGACATGAGATAATTAATTGTATTACAAATGAATGAAAGCATCTCACTAAAGGGATGAGGAGATTGGTGGGGGACTGACCTAAGTGGGCTTCCCAGCTGGTTCACTGCCTACCAATACGGGAGATGCAAGTTCAAGCCCTAGGTTGGGAAGATCCCCTGGAGAAAGAAATAACAGTTCACTCCAGTATTCTTGCCTGGAGAATTCCACAGAGGAGCCTGGCAGGCTATAGTCAGGGGTCGCAAAAGAGTCGAACACAACTTAGTGACTAAACAACAGTAATAACAACAACTGACCTAAGTGACTTTGGAATGAGTTGCGTCTATACGACAAAAGGCAAATAAACTGTATAGAGTACTGTCCTCTGGTAACACAGTTCCACATGGAGGTGCAAGCTAAAAATTCTGACACTGCTATACACGTACACAGGAACTGAACAATTAAGCAAGTGGAGGTCAGGAGGGGGGTCATAGCTCTCACTGCTGGAGCCAGCATTAACAGAAAACCAGAGGAAGGCATGGGAGTAACCAATGTGGTGATATAAGGAAGCTGGAGACTTCAGGATGAACTCACATTCAGTTTCACTACAGGTACAGACGCTCACATGGAGAAGTACTTACAGATGTATGTACACACACAGCTTAGTGTACACATGGCTGTTTCCCTGCTCTCTCAGCTTAAAGGACCCATAAGCAACGAAACGTTGATACCAACGGGCACATCAAATGCCTGGATCCTAGCTTCTGACATCTCTCACCAGTACCAGGAACTAGAGCTTCTGGGAGAAATAGCTGCTTCCAGGAGCCGTGCGGCAGGGAGAAAATGAGATAAGTCTGGAGTATTCCATAACACCAGGAAAGAAGGAAACACTTGAAAAACAAAACACCAAACCCACACTGATGGGAATATTCTAAAGGAGCCCAGTCAAAAGCTCTGGTGGCAAAAGTGTGAACAATTTCAACCATGAAATAACACACAGTTAATAGCAAGCACCAGAACAAAAAAATTTTTTATATCAAAGGATAATACGGGATGTTGTTTGCTTACTGGAGTAACTAATAAGTTCTTTTCCAGAGACTTTGATACTGGACAAACACAAAACAAAACAAAACACCAGACTCAAAGGGCTTTGTTAGATACAGTTCCAAATATTGATCCAAAAAATAAGATAATACAAAAATGTTAAAAATATTGATCACCTGTCCAGGCTCTGATGACATCACAGATAAAGGGACATCATACACACACACAAAAAAGGGACATCACCCTCAGAAGAAGGTCCAGAATCCAGGAGAATTTTTTTCCTAAACTTTAAACTTTTTAATTTGTATTGGAGTATAGCCAATTACTTCCCTGGTGGCTCAGACAGTAAAGCGTCTGCCTACAATATGGGAGACGTGGGTTCGATCCCTGGGTCGGGAAGATCCCCTGGAGAAGGAAATGGCAACCCACTCCAGTACTCTTGCCTGGAAAATCCCATGGATGGAGGAGCCTGGTAGGCTACAGTCCACAGGGTCTCAAAGAGTTGGACACGACTGAGCAACTTCACTTCACTTTCACTATAGCCGATTAACAATGTTGTGGTCATTTCAGGTGAACAGTGAAGGGACTCAGCCATACATACACATGTATATCCATTCAGGTGAATGTTTTTAATGAGCTTCCCAAAAAAGACTCCAAAAGTGATGTGGGAATATCTTGCATATAAAAAAATAGAAACTAGAAGAAGCCTTGGAGGAGGATTTTAGGTTACAAAGACAAAAAGCCTGGAGAGACCACAGAGAAAGGGGCTTAAGGGTGAGTAGCTGACCAAGGTGACAGGCTCTGTTACTCAAACCCAGAGCTGTCCAGCTCACCTACTCCCCTCCACGAGGAACTGTCTTCTCCTCTGCCTCTATGAACTCATAACAAGATTTTTTAAACCTACTAATTTCATCATCATTTCTGGCTCTAGTTTCAAGGCTGTTTTCTAGGAGACTTGATTTTGGTTTTCAAGAGAATGACAGATACACACGTTCTACTGCGGTTCCCTGACTGCCTCCCAGGAGAGACTATAAGTGTTCCAAGAGAAGAATCACACTTAGAATAATTGATTCGAAAGTGGGTGAGATAGTTCAAAAATCCACTGTCAGTAAACGTTTTCTTCCTTTTTTTTTTTAACTAAATAACATAAAAGGTGAGGGGGGGAGGAAGTTCCACAATTCAGTGATTTCTAAGATTTGACAGATTGAAACCCGCATTTCATTTCCATCTAAAGAAGTCCTATTAACATTTGCGTTAAACATGAAATACTACTATTTGACAGCAGTTTCAGGATTTACTCAGATTCAGAATACCAATTTTTGCCTTAATATGGAGCGAAAATGGTATATCAACTTTGAGAAAAAATAGACCTAAACTGGCACCCCACTCCAGTACTCTTGCCTGGAAAATTCCATGGATGGAGGAGCCTGGTAGGCTGTAGTCCATGGGGTCCGAAGAGTCGTACACGACTGCGCGACTTCACTTTCACTTTTCACTTTCATGCACTGGAGAAGGAAATGGCAACCCACTCCACTGTTCTTGCCTGGAGAATCCCAGGGACGGGGGAGCCTGGTGGGCTGCCATCTATGGGGTCGCACAGAGTCGGACAGGACTGAAGCGACTTAGCAGCAGCAGCAGCAGCAGAAAAACAGTAACAAAACAGTAACAACAACAACAGTAATAGTAACAAACAACAACAGTTGAAAATGAATAAGCTGCAGTCATGAAAAAGAAAATTTTCTCTCATTTCCCACACACACACACACACACACTCCACATTGACAGCATGTCTTTTTTAGCCAGGTGTCGCTAGTGGTAAAGAACCCTCCTGCCAATTCAGGAGACATGAGACATGCAGCTTCCATTCCTGGGTGGGGAAGATCCCCTGGAGGAAGGGATGGTAACCCATTCCAATATTCTTGCCTGGAGAATCCCATAGGCAGAGGAGCCTGGCGGTCTACAGTTCGTGGGATCGCAAATAGTCGGACATGACTGAAGTGATTTAGCTAGCATGCCAGTCCCTACAGAGCTAAGAAACATCTCACTGGGGCAAACTAAATCCCACTTAAAAGTAAGCAATCAGCTTCTGAGACCTGGGACCTCTGCTCTGTGTACGGCCGGAGCCCCGTTTCCCTCTCGGGCCAGTGGTGATGGTCATGCCTCACCAAGTGCTGGGGTAGGAGGCTGGAAGGGCAGAAAGGTCCCTGGGACTGGAACAGGTATGACAGGTTTCCATGGGAACCACCACCGAAACAAGGTGCCCAGAGTGAGTCACATCCCAGGGACCATGCCTCCGGGTCTGGATTTTTAATAGTTCACATTTCCTAATATTTGCAGGAGTGAATGAGCACACAGGCCTGGAGCAGGGGAGGCAGGAGAGGGCAGGCCCCCTGTGGACTGTCTTCCTGGACTAGGTGCCACAGATCAGATCAGATCAGATCAGTCGCTCAGTTGTGTCCGACTCTTTGCAACCCCATGAATCGCAGCATGCCAGGCCTCTCTGTCCATCACCAACTCCCGGAATTCACTGAGACTCACATCCATCGAGTCAGTGATGCCATCCAGCCATCTCATCCACTGTCATCCCCTTCTCCTCTTACCCCCAATCCCTCCCAGCATCAGACTCTTTTCCAATGAGTCAACTCTTCACATGAGGTGGCCAAAGTACTGGAGTTTCAGCTTCAGCATCATTCCTTTCAAAGAAATCTCAGGGCTGATCTCCTTCAGAATGGACTGGTTGGATCTCCTTGCAGTCCAAGGGACTCTCAAGAGTCTTCTCCAACACCACAGTTCAAAAGCATCAATTCTTTGGTGCTCAGCCTTCTTCACAGTCCAACTCTCACATCCATACATGACCACAGGAAAAACCATAGCCTTGACTAGACGAACCTTTGTTGGCAAAGTAATGTCTCTGCTTTTCAATATGCTATCTAGGTTGGTCATAACTTTCCTTCCAAGGAGTAAGTGTCTTTTAATTTTATGGCTGCAGTCACCATCTGTAGTGATTTTGGAGCCCATAAAAATAAAGTCTGACACTGTTTCCACTGTTTCCCCATCTATTTCCCATGAAGTGATGGAACCAAATGCCATGATCTTCGTTTTCTGAATGTTGAGCTTTAAGCCAACTTTTTCACTCTCCACTTTCACTTTCATCAAGAGGCTTTTTAGTTCCTCTTCACTTTCTGCCATAAGGGTGGTGTCGTCTGCATATCTGAGGTTATTGATATTTCTCCCGGCAATCTTGATTCCAGCTTGTGTTTCTTCCAGTCCAGCATTTCTCATGATGTACTCTGCATATAAGTTAAATAAACAGGGTGACAATATACAGCCTTGACGAACTCCTTTTCCTATTTGGAACCAGTCTGTTGTTCCATGTCCAGTTCTAACTGTTGCTTCCTGACCTGCATACAAATTTCTCAAGAGGCAGATCAGGTGGTCTGGTATTCCCATCTCTTGAAGAATTTTCCACAGTTTATTGTGATCCACACAGTCAAAGGCTTTGGCATAGTCAATAAAGCAGAAATAGATGCTTTTCTGGAACTCTCTTGCTTTTTTCCATGATCCAGCGGATGTTGGCAATTTGATCTCTGGTTCCTCTGCCTTTTCTAAAACCAGCTTGAACATCAGTAAGTTCACGGTTCATATATTGCTGAAGCCTGGCTTGGAGAATTTTGAGCATTACTTTACTAGCGTGTGAGATGAGTGCAATTGTGCAGTAGTTTGAGCATTCTTTGGCATCGCCTTTCTTTGGGATTGGAATGAAAACTGACCTTTTCCAGTCCTGTGGCCACTGCTGAGTTTTACAAATTTGCTGGCATATTGAGTGCAGCACTTTCACAGCATCATCTTTCAGGATTTGGAATAGCTCCACTGGAATTCCATCACCTCCACTAGCTTTGTTCGTAGTGATGCTTTCTAAGGCCCACCTGACTTCACATTCCAGGATGTCTGGCTCTAGGTCAGTGATCACACCATTGTGATTATCTGGGTCATGAAGATCCTTTTTGTACAGTTCTTCTGTGTATTCTTGCCATCTCTTCTTAATATCTTCCGCTTCTGTTAGGTCCATATTATTTCTGTCCTTTATCGAGCCCATCTTTGCATGAAATGTTCCTTTGGTATCTCTGATTTCCTTGAAAAGATCCCTAGTCTTTCCCATTCTGTTGTTTTCCTCTATTTCTTTGCACTGATCGCTGAAGAAGGCTTTCTTATCTCTTCTTGCTATTCTTTGGAACTCTGCATTCAGATGCTTATATCTTTCCTTTTCTCCTTTGCTTTTCGCTTCTCTTCTTTTCACAGCTATTTGTAAGGCCTCCCCAGACAGCCATTTTGCTTTTTTGCATTTCTTTTCCATGGGGATGGTCTTGATCCCTGTCTCCTGTACAATGTCATGAACCTCATTCCATAGTTCATCAGGCACTCTATCTATCAGATCTAGGCTCTTAAATCTATTTCTCACTTCCACTGTATAATCATAAGGGATTTGATTTAGGTCATACCTGAATGGTCTAGTGGTTTTCCCTACTTTCTTCAATTTAAGTCTGAATTTGGCAATAAGGAGTTCATGCTCTGAGCCACAGTCAGCTCCTGGTCTTGTTTTTGCTGACTGTATAGAGCTTCTCCATCTTTGGCTGCAAAGAATATAATCAATCTGATTTCAGTGTTGACCATCTGGTGATGTCCATGTATAGAGTCTTCTCTTGTGTTGTTGGAAGAGGGTGTTTGTTATGACCAGTGCATTTTCTTGGCAAAACTCTATTAGTCTTTGCCCTGCTTCATTCCGTATTCCAAGGCCAAATTTGCCTGTTACTCCAGGTGTTTCTTGACTTCCTACTTTTGCATTCCAGTCCCCTATAATGAAAAGGACATCTTTTTTGGGTGTTAGTTCTAAAAGGTCTTGTAGGTCTTCATAGAACCGTTCAACTTCAGCTTCTTCAGTGTTACTGGTTGGGGCATAGATTTGGATTACTGTGATTTTGAATGGTTTGCCTTGGAAACGAACAGAGATCATTCTGTCATTTTTGAGATTGCATCCAAGTGCTGCATTTTGGACTCTTTTGTTGACCGTGATGGCTGCTCCATTTCTTCTGAGGGATTCCTGCCTGCAGTGGTAGATATAATGGTCATCTGAGTTAAATTCACCCATTCCAGTCGATTTCAGTTCGCTGATTCCTAGAATGTCAACATTCACTCTTGCCATCTCTTGTTTGACCACTTCCAATTTGCCTTGATTCATGGACCTGACATTCCAGGTTCCTATGCAATATTGCTCTTTACAGCATTGGACCTTGCTTCTATCACCAGTCACATCCACAGCTGGGTATTGTTTTTGCTTTGGCTCCATCCCTTCATTCTTTCTGGAGTTATTTCTTCACTGATCTCCAGTAGCATATTGGGCACCTACTGACCTGGGGAGTTCCTCTTTCAGTATCCTATCATTTTGCCCTTTCATACTGTTCATGGGGTTCTCAAGGCAAGAATACTGAAGTGGCTTGCCATTCCCTTCTCCAGTGGACCACATTCTGTCAGATCTCTCCACCATGACCCGCCCATTTTGGGTTGCCCCAGGGGCATGGCTTAGTTTCATTGAGTTAGACAAGGCTGTGGTCCTAGTGTGATTAGATTGACTAGTTTTCTGTGAGTATGGTTTCAGTGTGTCTGCCCTCTGATGCCCTCTTGCAACACCTACCGTCTTACTTGGGTTTCTCTTACCTTGGGCGTGGGGTATCTCTTCATGGCTGCTCCAGCAAAGCACAGCCATTGCTCCTTACCTTGGACGAGGGGTATCTCCTCACCGCCGCCCTTCCTGACCTTCAACGTGGGATAGCTCCTCTAGGTCCTCCTGCACCCATGCAGCCACGGCTCCCCCACAATGACCAGCGACTTCTTCAAGGAGAGGTCGGATCCACTGGAGACTTCTTCAAGGAGAGGTCGGATCCACTGGAGACCGTTTAAAAGCCGAAGAGTTCTCACCATGTTGTCAAATGTTTGATGCAGGGGTGGGGAGGGGTTGGAGTGGGGTACAGGTGGTGATTAGCCAAGCCAAGAATGGAAACTTCTTTAGAAGAACTGAGCACAGTGCCTTGCAGGCTCTAAACAGAAGTCTTAAGATTATTAACATTATTCTGGATGAGTTGAATACCTGGACCAGGTTATGAACATTTCTGCCCAGGAGAACACAGGGGGGTTCCTATCCAGGCATCCCAAATTGGTTTGGAATCAAGGCAAACTGACTGTCCTCTGGCCAGCCTCTTTCCCACCCCCCCCAGCCTAGTCCTAATCCTCATTGTTAAGCTTCATTAGCGGGATTTAAACTGTCTACCACCCTTTACTGGGTGGAGACTGCTCTCGGCAATTGCCTTATACAAAATAAGCCTCCATAAATGTTTGTTCTAAAGGTCTATCACATGGTATCTGATCCCTAGATGGTCCTTATCTTGCCTTCATCTCTAGCCAGGTGGTGTGAAAATGAAGAGCCTTCTCTTCAGAGGTAGAGGGTCCCTCCAGACAGGCAAGGCTGATTGATGGATGATGTGGAAAGGAAACATCTTCAGTGGGGACCAGAAATTTGCACCTGCTGGGACCCTCCTGGGAGCACTTGCTTTCCAAATGGGGGTTGGGGGAAGAAGTGGAGGTGGGTACTCTGAGCTCCCCTGTTCCCAGGAGACCTGGGTTGATTTTTGCAAGCCTCCACACCTTGCAAAAAATCATCTTTTTATCTTGCACCGTAGCTCATTTCAAATTCCATTTCTGAGTGAATGAGAATAAGTAAGGAACTAAAAATCATCCGATGACCAGGAGACCAAGCAGAACAGCATTGTTTAAATCCAGAGCCCTCAGAGGTACATGTCTCTGCAGCTGCAGACCTGGGGCCAACATGGGTGATGTGGGCCAAATTGTGAAACCAAAGAAAAGCTTGAAAATGACTCTTAGATAATCACCTGGAATAATGGAGATACTCTAAACCCCAGTGCTTTGCCCTCCAGAGAGATGCTAGAGTGCAGAGTGCAGGGGTGAGAGCAGCTGGCAAACCACCTGGGTTCAAGGCCAGTCCTGTAGCTCTGGGGCGGTGAGTGGTGACACATTGCTTTGTCACACACACTCTGTGTATAGAGTGAGAAAAGTGATGGTAGCCGCCCATAGGTTTGCTGGAAAGATTGATTGATATATGCTAACCATTTAGAACCATGACTGGCACTACCTGTGTTTGGCATGCCAGCTTCTTAGTCTGTGACCTTTGTCTACCTGAGCTCTCAATCTGTTACAGGTAACCAGTGTCATTCCTTATGCTCCCAAGACAGCCCAGGTTGCAGACAAACACATGCCTGGAATCAGAAATCTGCAGCCAGTGAATTAGCATGAGATGTGTATCTTTCCCCAATTCTCTGTTCAAAAATACACATGGATCATGTGTGACTCAGCTATAAAATGACTCCGCTGAAGCTCGGAGATGTGGGAGGAGGTGGGGGCGGGGGCGTTTGGTTCCTGAGCAGGAGAGGTAGCACCTGAAGTATGGCAAAGCCCCGGGACTAATTGGACAGGAGCAGGAAGACGAGAGCTCTGTTACTCTGTACATTGACCTGGTGTAATGACTGACCTGAACCCTAGAAACTTGGAGAACAGACAGAGAACTTTAAAGTCTAGCCTTTTGGTGTGTACAACCACAGAATTTTTCAATAGGAACAGTTTTCCTCTTTGACTTCACAATGATGCATTGGAATTCCACTTTTAAAAATAACCTCTTTTCAGGGAATTTATGAACTCCTTATTGCCAAATTCAGGTTTAAATTGAAGAAAGTAGGGAAAACCACTAGACCATTCAGGTATGACCTAAGTCAAATCCCTTATGATTATACAGTGGAAGTGAGAAATAGATTCAAGGGATTAGATCTGATAGATACAGTGCCTGAAGAACTATGGACGGAGGCTCGTGACATTGTACAGAAGGCAGTGATCAAAATCATTCCCAAGAAAAAGAAACCCAAAAAGGCAAAATGGTTGTCTGAGTAGGCCTTACAAATAGCTGAGAAAAGAAGAAAAGATAAAGGAAAATAAAAAAAGGAAAGATATATCCATCTGAATGCAGAGTTCCAAAGAATAACAAGGAGAGATAATAAAGCCTTCCTCAGTGAGCATTGTAAAGAAATAGAGGAAAACAATAGAATGGGAAAGACTAGAGATCGCTTCAAGAAAATTGGAGATACCAAGGGAACATTTCTTGCAAAGATGGGCACAATAAAGTATACAAATAATATGGACCTAACAGAAGCAGAAGATATAAAGAAGAGGTGGCAAAATACACAGAAGAACTATACAAAAAAGATCTTCATGACTCAGATAACCACGATGGTGTGATCACTCACCTAGAGCCAGACATCCTGGAGTGAGAAGTCAAGTGGGCTTTAGGAAGCATCACTACGAACAAAGCTAGTGGAGATGATGGAATTCCATTTGAGCTATTTCAAATCCTAAAAGACAATGCTGTTAAAATGCTGCACTCAATATGCCAGCAAATTTGGAAAGCTCAACAGTGGCCACATGATTGGAAAAGGTCAGTTTTCACTTCTCAATCCCAAAGAGGGCAATGCTAAAGAATGTTCAAACTACCACACAATTGCACTCATCTCAGACACTAGCAAAGTATTGCTCAAAATTCTCCAAGCCAGGCTTCAACAGTACGTGAACTGAGAACTTCCAGATGTTCAAGGGGATTTAGAAAAGGCAGAGGAACCAGAGATCAAGTTGCCAACATCTGTTGGATCACAGAAAAAGCAAGAGAACTCCAGAAAAAAATCTACTTCTGCTTTATTGACTACACCAAAGCCTTTGACTGTGTAGATCACAACAAACTGTGGAAAATTCTTCAAGAGATGGGAATACCAGACCACCTTACCTGCCTCCTGAGAAATCTGCATGCAGGTCAAGAAGTAACAGTTAGAACTGGACATAGAACAAGAGACTGATTCCAAATTGGGAAAGGAGGACATCAAGGCTGTATATTGTCACCCTGCTTATTTAACTTATATGCAGAGTACATCATGTGAAATGCCAGGCTGGATGAAGCACAAGCTGGAATCAAGATTGCTGGGAGAAATATCAATAACCTAAGACGTACAGATGACACCACCCTTATGGCAGAAAGTGAAGAGGAACTAAGGAGCCTCTTGATGAAAGCAAAAGAGGAGAGTGAAAAAGCTGGCTTAAAACTCAACATTAAAAACAACGAAGATCATGGCATCCAGTCCCATTCCTTCATGGCAAATAGATGGGGAAACAATGAAAACAGTGACAGACTTTCTTTTGGGAGGCTCCAAAATCACTGCAAATGGTGACTGCAGCATGAAATTAAAAGACGCTTGCTCCTTGGAAGGAAAGTTATGAACAACCTAGACAGCATGTTAAAAAGCAGAGACATTACTTTGCCAACAAAGGTCCGCCTATTCAAAGTTGTGGTTTTTCCACTAGTCATGTATGGATGTGAGAGTTGGACTATAAAGAAAGCTGAATTGATGCTTTTGAACTGTGGTATTGGAGAAGACTCTTGAGAGTCCCTTGGACAGCAAGGAGATCAAACCAGTCAATCCCAAAGGAAATCAGTCCTGAATATTCACTGGAAGGACTGATGCTAAAGCTGAAATGCCAATACTTTGGCCATCTGATGCGAATAACTGACTGATTGGAAAAGACCCTGATGCTGGGAAAGATTGAAGGTGGGAGGAGAAAAGGGGATGACAGAGGATAAGATGATTGGATGGCATCACCAACTCAATGGACATGAGCTTGAGGAAGCTCCGGGAGTTGGTGATGGACAGGGAAGCCTGGCATGCTGCAGTTCACTGGCTCGCAAAGAGGTGGACATGACTAAATGACTGAACTGAACTGAACTAATTCCCTGGTAATCCAGTGGTTAGAACTTGGCGCTTTCACTGCCGGGGGGCCCAGGTTCAATCCCTGGTCAGTGATCTAAGGCCCCACAAACTGCATGGTGAAGCCTAATAAATAAATAAATGCCTCTTCCCTTGTCACTTATATGTGGAATCTAAAATAATGCAAAGAACTAGTGACTATAATTAAAAAGAAGCAGACTCACAGATCTAGAGAACAAACTTGTGGTTACCAGTGGGGAGAGGGAAAAGGGGAGGGGCAATTTAGGGGTAGGTGAGTAAGAGGTACAAGCTATTAGGTATAAAAAAAAGCTGCATGGATATACTGTACAACATGGGGAACATAGCCAATATTTTATAACTGTAAATGGAGTTTAAACTTTAAAAATTGTCAATCACTATATTGTACACCTGTAACAATGGCAGCCCACTCCAGAACTCTTGCCTGGAAAACCCCATGGACGGTGGAGCCTGGTGGGCTGCAGTCCACGGGGTCGCTGAGGGTCGGACACGACTGAGTGACTTCACTTTCACTTTTCCCTTTCATGCACCGGAGAAGGAAATGGCAACCCACTCCAGTGTTCTTGCCTGGAGAATCCCAGGGACGGGGGAGCCTGGTGGGCTGCCGTCTATAGGGTCCCACAGAGTCGGACATGACTGAAGTGACTTAGCAGTAGCAGCAGCAACATATAATATTATACAGCAACTATACTTCAAATTTTTTATTAAAATAAAAAATAACCTCTTTACTCTGGTACCTTTTTTCTCAACTGGTAAGTAAAATAATTGAGATTCATTCCAACAGAATCCTTATATATAAATTCACAGTTTTGGTTTCTTGCAAACTATTTATTAGAAATTTCCCACGTTGGGGGAAAATTGTTTCTTTGCCAAAGTCAAGCCTTATCATTTGATGTAATGTAGTCATAATCATGTCTATCAAAGTGCTTGTTTTCTTTACAAAATTATAAAATCTTAAAGTCCTTTACTGGATACAGCTAGCTACATTTCAGTTAGTAAACATAAAGTGAAAAATGTATCAAAGACTAATTGAAATAGAGGTTACAAAATAGGCAAAGAAAATAGAGCACTGGTCAAATTCTCTTATTTTATGGAAATACTGCTGCACCAACTGTAGTTCCAGTAAATTAAAATTTTAGAAATTGGAGGACTTCTCTGGGGGTCCAGTGGCTAAGACCCCAAGTTCCCAAAGCAGGGGGCCAGGGTTCAACCCCAGGTCAGGGAACTAGATCCCACATGCCACAAACAAGACCTAGTACGGCCAAATAAGTAAATTATTATTTTTTTTAATTTAGATATTGGAAATGTAGTGTTTGGAAAGGTGTGTTGTTAACAGAGGTGATGTGCATGGTGGGCTCTCAACAGTTAGGCAGCACCCAGTAAAAAGTTTCCTCCTAGGAGATTCCCACACACCAAAGGTGGGTCCATCCAATGGGGACATTGTATGAAGATGCAGAGCTAACAGAGCAGGACATGCCCATTGTTCAACTCCAGCTGCATCCCAGCTGGGAAACCAGGGTCAGATAGCCATGGAAATAAGACCCTGCACAATAGCTGTGAAGATGGGGGAAGTTCACAGGGAGAAGGAGAGATGATCTCATGGCACCTTCAGCTAAAAGAAAGGCAGATGCCAGCTTATCAAGCCATGCTCCACAGCTGTCTTCTGGTTTCTGTGATGGTGAAGCGTGGTGACACAGTTAAGTTCGAAATCACTGATGATTGCAGAGCTAGGGAAGTCGCTGGGGTCCTCACAGGCGGGTTACACAAGTGTGGCAAGATCAGCCCCAGATTTGATGCTCAAAGATCTAGAAGAATGGTAGAAAACCTGCTTGCATCTCTTCAGTGTGATTTCACTGTACTAACAACCCCAGCTGATATCATGAACCTGACGTAAAGAAGCAAATCGAAACTACACAGCAAGGGGACTCCAGGTGGTTAAGGCTCTGCACTTCCAATGCAGGGGGTGCAAGTTTGATCCCTGTTGGGGGCATTAAGATCTCATATGCTTCACAGTGTGACCAAAACATAAAAGTTCAAAAAAAAAAAAAAACCACAGGAGGGAAAATCCTGGGATTCTTTTTCTAGGGATATAACACATATGAGCAAATAAAATTAAATATCTCAGTGGAAGATAAACAAAATTGTCCAGTGTAAGAGGCACCTCCCAAGTGTACACAGGTTGTTCACAGAACAGTCTTTCCCAATTGTACACAGGTTGTTCACAGAACAATCTTTCCCACAAAATTTGGAAGGATTCCAAGCACCTAGGCAAAACACCTTGGGGAACATAGAGAATAATATTTTTCCAGGTCATATTTCCTTGATATGAAAACCCTTCAGTGTTTCAAAGAAATTATATCTTGTCTCTTTTTAATCCATTTCCCCCCCAAAATCAGTATTTTTGTGTTCGTGTCCCCGGGCTTCACTGCTCAATACTATAGACACATATTTGGGCTATTTATACTTAAATTAATTAAAAGGTAATGTGACTTAGAACTGTGCTCCTCAGTTGTGCTGGCTGTATTAACAGTGCCCAGCAGCCATGCGTGGCTAGTGGCTACCATAGCAAACTGCACGGGCATCCATCAGAGCAGAAAGTTCTACTAAACCGCACGACTCAAAAGGCAACTTCTTATGTTTACTTCTTCTTTTAACCAGAAAGTTACATTTTTGTATGAAGTAAATGAATTTTCCAAAAGCTTGAGGTTTGAAATTACAGATTCAATCTCAAAATCTAAACTAAAGTAATTCCAACTACCAGTTTCCAGAACAAATGAAATGATAATTGTAAACTAATACAAGACTTCTCTCCCTCTCTGCTGGTTGAATACCAAGTCATCTTTCAAGGTGATCCCTCCAGAAAGGCTTGTCTGACGCAGCTCAACCCCCAAGTTGCTGTTGGTTAGTCACTCGGTCGTGTCCCACTCTTTAGTGGCTCCATGGACTGTAGCCTTCCAGGCGCCTCTGTCCATGGAATTTTCCAGGCAAGAATACTGGAGTGGGTTGCGATTTCCTCCTCTAACAGATCTTCCCAACCCAGGGATCGAACCCACGTTTCCTGCCTTGGCAGGAAGATTCTGAGCCACCTGGGAAGCCATAACAAATACAATAAAGACTTTTAAAAAATGGTCCACATAAAAAAAGATCTTAAAAAAAAGAGCATGGACCTTTGGTCATTATCCCCCCAACTCACACATACCTAGGAGGGACATAATGAAAATAAACCAAGGCTCTACGACACTGTTGTGTACCAGCCACCAGTTTGTGCCAGGAACAGGACTAATGCTCATTTCCAGGGTTGCGGCTTGATTACAGAAAGCAGACCCACCCTCAAGGAGCTCATAAGCAGGCATTTACTTTCTTAAAACTGATTTAAAGTTCTGTTGGCTTGGACAGTAAAGAATCTGCCTGCTATGCAGGAGTCCTGGGTTCGATCCCTGGATCGGGAAGATCCCCCGGAGAAGGGAATGGCAACCCACTCCAGTATTCTTGCCTGGAAAATCCGCATGGACAGAGGAACCTGGCAAACTTACAGTCCCTGGAGTCACAAAACAGTGGACACGACTGAGCAGCTAAACAACAGCATCAATGAAAAGTTCATCATTTGAAAATGTTGGGAGTGTTGAAGTAGGAGTGATTGGACAAAACGTTAAGTTGGAACTGGGGAGGCCTTGCGTCTCCCACTCAGAGGTGCACGCCAGTCTCTGGGGGAGTGTGTGGAGATGCTCCAGTAGGTCTGGGGTGGAGCCCGAAGGTCTCTGCTGCAAGCTCGGTGATGCCGCCAATGCTGCCGCTGCTGGTCCCCAAGCAGCACTCAGGGCTCTGCAAGGACTAAGGTGGGAGCCCTTTAAAGCTTTGACCTTTGGGGCTGCAGTCCCTGCTCACTGTCCACAGCCACCAACAGGGACCCTGCCAGCTGTGCTTCTCTCTCCGGAGGGACAAACCTGAACTGGACCTGTCCCTACGGGCACACGTGCTCCTACACACATGCACACACATCCACGCACACAGACACACATGTACACGTTTCCCTGGTGGGCTTCCTTCCCTGTACACCTGCTGCTGCATCCGCATCAGGTTCCGGGTGCTGGAGCGAGGGAACCAGACCTGCTGCCCAGAGCCCACCATCCACAAGAGACCAGACTGATGGCGACCCAGCACCCTGAGTAAGATGGGGCAGGCAGGGATGCTAGAGCCATGTGCTGCACATGCCCCTTTGGCCCAGGAGACTCGGTCCGTGCCAGGCCATCCATGGCACCCAGCATCGTTTGCCAAGAGTTGAGTATCAGCGTCCCCAGAATTACTCCACACTGCCTAAAACTGTGTGAATACAGTGAATGTTTCATACTATAGGGTGCAGATCTGTTTGAATTGAATAAAAATGCAAATACTTTGCCTGGCATCTGTTCATAGGAAGATGTTCATCTGTTATCATAGGAAATGGGAACCATCCTTAGCAAGTCCTGGGTGGTCAGAGAGTACCCCAGAGAAGTTGGCCTTGAAGCTGAGAACTGAACTGTGGGTGGGTGGCACCCAGTGTGAGCTAGGAAGAAAAGGGCTGGAGAAAGCCTTCCAAGGGGGAGGGATGAGCTGCTGTAGCACCTGGAGGGAGAGAAGGGGTGACCTGGTGCATGTAGCCACCGCAACACAGAATTAGAAAGGCCAGCCCCCAGGTTCACTCTCATCTCTCCCATATTCTCACTCATCAGCTCAGTTCACAGTCATTTCTTCTTTGACTAAATCTCACATCAATTAACTTTACAGCTCATGTGTTACCTGGGTTTCATGATTTTTGCAATGTCTTATGTAGATGGGAAGCCCCTAGAGGAGAAGAGGGTGCTCCACTTTTTCTTTATGACACCAACCTCCCCTCGAGATTGTTATCAGACTCTCCGCTTTGTGCCATAAGATGGCTTCAGCAGGTTTCTTTGCTCTCGAGTTTCTATTTGGGCTCAGCCTGTGGAGTGGGACAGGAGTGGAGTTGAGGAAATGGAAGAAGAAATAACCGTGAACTGAGCTGATCTGTAAGAATGTGGATAATTGTAGCAGCTTTATTCATAATTGATAAAATTTGGAAGAAGCCAGGATACCCCACAATAGGTGAATGGATGAAAAATAAACGGTGGTTCATCCGGGAAATGGAATATTATTCAGCATTTTAAAAAATATAAATAAATGAGCTCTCAAACCAAGAAAAGAATGGAGGAAAACTTACATGCCTATTACTAAGTAAAAGAGGGCTTCCCAGGTGGTGATAGTGGTAAAGAACTCTGCTGCCAATGCAGGAGACATAATTAGACGTGGGTTTGTTCCTGGGTTGGGAAGATCCCCTGGAGGAGGACATGGCAACCCATTCCAGTATTCTTGCCTGGAGAATCCCATAGATAGAGGAGCCGGGCAAGCTATAGTCCGTGGGGTCGCAAAAGAGTCAGACACGACTGAAGTGACATGGCATAGCATAGGTAAAAGAAGCCAACCTGAAAAGGCTACATACTGTATGATTCCAACTACATGGCATTCTTAAATAGATAAAATTATGAAGACAGTAAAAAGATATTTGTTTTCCAGGGGTTTAGGGGTGAGTGGAAAGGGATGAATAGGTGAGCACAGAGGATTTTGAGCATAGTGAAAATACTCTGAATGATATTGTTATAATGCATGTATGTCCTGAGACATTTGTCCACAACCACAGAACATACACTGCCAAAGCGAATCCCAATGTGAACTGTGGATTTTGGGTGATTGTGATGTGTCAGTATCAGCTGTAACAAGTGAACCAGCTGGTGGGGAAGATGGATAATGGGGGAGGTTAGGCATGCCAGGGCATTAGTATGGTTAGGATTATAGGGGAAAAGGAGTGAGTGTTCAAGACTATGGTGATCACCAAGCAAAGACAAAATCAAGAATAACTTGGAGAATGGTGAACAGATAAAGGTCTTGTCCAGGGTGGATTCCTGTACCAGCTGCTGCAAGAGAAATGACCTTTAATGGATTCATCGCTCTCACAACAAACCTTTATTGTGCCCAACATGTGTCGGGCATGGTACCAGCCGCTGGGCTGCAATGATGCTCTGCCAAGGAGTCCACAGCCAAATGGACAAGAGACCACAAGACAACGGTGGGCGATCCGATTGGATTTCCTCCTGTTTCCACTTACTGATCCCTGAGCCCAGAAGAGAGCTGATCACAGGTTAGGCTTTTACAGATGTCTTTTCACGAAGTCCAAAATAGCATTAAGAGGATGACCGGAGTAACACAAGACTGAGCACCGCTTGCTGTGAAAGCATCCAGGGGGCATCTCACTCGGTCTTAGGGAGTCAGGAAGACTTCCCAGAGTGGGTGGCTTCAACCAACTTGAGAGAGATCGAGTACTGTGTCTTTCTAAGTCTAAAATGCACACTTTGTTGCTTTTTGACACACCTGAGATTGGGATTCAAATTCACAGTTGAACTGGGAACATGTTTTCCTTTGTCAGTGGCATACACAATTATGGGGCACCCTATGGGCAGTCACACTGTGAGCTTGTTGAGATGTGGTCTCCAAGCCAAGCCAGAGTCCCTCCAGAAATCTGCATGGCCATTAACATCACAAAAGCTCAAATTCCACCTCCCTAAGGACCTTGTGAGGGCTTCCCAGATGGTGCTAGTGGTAAAGAATCCACCTGTCATGCAGGATTCACAAGAGACGTGGATTCGATCCCTGGGTCAGGAAGATCCCCTGGAGTAGGAAGTGGCAACCCCCTCCAGTATTCTTGCCTGAAAATCCTACGGACAGAGGAGCCTGGCGGGCTACAGTCCATGGAGCAACTGAGCGCACACAAGGACCTTGGGTGAACCCACTCCTCACCAGCCTCTGCAGTGGACTCTTCAGCTGCTGTTTCTGTTTCCTCTGACCCAGACCTTGTGCTTTCTCACCTTCTAATGCCCCCTCAATCAGCCACAACTTTCCAAAACCAGGTCTGCTCAGGTGACTTTCCTTCATGACAAAACCATCTCAGTAGCAGGGTGCCCAGGTCCCTTTGAGACCCGGTCTTCACCAGCTGCCTGTTTCTCCACCTCCCCCACTCTTGAACTTGGCTGACTCCCAGCTAATTTTAAGGAATCTAGGACGCCATCGGTGGTAAGTCACACCTTCATTTTATGGAACATTAAGAAAGAAAAAGAGACACTCAATCAACTGGTGACGTGTTGTCTCAGGCCAGGTCCCCGGGAAAAAAGCCTCTGAGGAGACAAGAGTGTAGAAGGTTGATGGGGGAGGGCTCCCCAGAACAATAGTGGTGAGCAGGTAAGGGCCCAGGAGGCTCAGCACCCCCACAGGGAGCCCAGGGGCAGGTGGACCTGCAGAACTGCCCAGTGTGCAGGTGGGGAGCAGAGGTTGGAACCCCACGTGGACTAGTCACTGAGCGTGGGGGGCAGCCTGGGGTCAGGCAGCTCCCTCCGGGAAAGCCCAGGTGACAGCTGCCCTCTGTCAGCCCTTGAGAGATGAACTTGACAGAGGATGTGGGCAGTGCCTACCTCATCCACTACAGACGTATCCATCATGAGGTGGTTTCTGATGTGATGTGTTAGGAGATGAAAAACTGGGCATCTTCCAGTTAAACACACTGTTTGGGCAGTCGATTCCTTTTCTACTGACATTATTTAGAGTTAGTTTTGCTGACTTGCAACAAAGAATCCCCATAATCCAGGGTAAAAGGGGGTCACAAGGGGAAAATGATGCACCTGTTTTTTTTGTAACATGGCTGTTGCTGTTCATTTGCTGCCATGTCCGACTCTTTGCAACCCCGTGAACTGCAGCATGCCAGGCTTCCCTGTCCTTCACTGTCTCCTTGAGTTTGCTCAAACTGATGTCCATTGAGTCAGTGATGCCATCCAACCATCTCATTCTCTGTCGCCCCCTTGTCCTCTTGCCCTCAATCTTTCCTAGCACTGGGGTCTTTTCCAATGAGTCAGCTCTTCCCATCAGGTGACCAAAGTATTAACAATCAATTTTAAGTATATAACTCAGTGGTGTTAGGTACATTCACCTTGTTGTACCACCATCATCACCGTCCATCTCCAGAACTCTCTCATCTTGCAAAAGTGAGACTCTGTTCATTAAACAAAAATTCCTCCACTCCCACCCCCATCCCTTAGCAACCACCACTCTACTCTGTGAATCTGATACTCTAAGTATCTCCTAGGAGTGAAACTGTACAGTATTTGTCTTTCTGTGACTGACATTTCACACAGCATAATGTCCCCAAGTTTCATCCGTGTGGTAGCATGCAAGAGAATTTCCATCCTTTTCAAGGCTGACTTATATTCCATTGTATGGACATACCACATTCATTTATCTGTTCATCCATCAATAAACATTTGGGTTGCTTCCACCTCTTGGCATTATGAAAAGTGTTGCTATGAACCTGGCTATGCAAATATCTCCTAGACTACTATCACTTACTTTGGGTATGTGCCCAGAAATAAGATTGCTGGTTCATATGGTGATTCTGTTTAACATTTGGAGGAACTGCCACACTGTTTTCCATAGAGGTTGCACCATTTTACAATCCACAAACAGTGGACAAGTTGGCTTTCCCAGTTCTCCACATCCTTACTACCACTTGCTATTTGTGTGTGTGTGTGTGTTTGATAGTAGTCATTCTAGTTAGTGTGCAGTGATATCTCACTGTGGTTTTATTTGCATTTTTCTGTTGATCAGTGATGTTGAGCATCTTTTCAAATGTCTTTTGGCCATTTGTTTATCTTCTTTGGAAAAACTTCTATTCAAGTCTTTTGACCATTTTTAAAATCAGGTTATTTGATTTTGTTTGCTTTTGAATTGTAGGAATTCTTTATATATTCTGGCTATTAACTTCTTGTAGGAGATATGATTTGCAAATTACACCATCAACACTTGAACTTTATACTGTCCTGCTGCCTCAACAGCTCCACAAACAAGCTGTGACACTCAGCCCAGGAGACAGGCGCATCAGTGAGATAAGGCTGGTCTCTCCCTTAAGGGCTTTTCTTGCCCTCACCGTGACCAGTGACCTTCATATGCACCAAAGCCTTTCTCTTGTGTACTCCATTGTGACCCCAAGTAGCGTGTGTCTACTTGTACTGGTTCAACACAAATATTTCTCCCATTCCATAGGCAGCCTTTCCCTCTGTTTAGTGTCCTTTCATGCACAAAACTTTTTAAGTTTGATGTGGTCCCATTTGTCTATTTGTCCAAACACCCATTTTTTTGGTGCCATATCTAAGAAATCACTGGCAAATCCAATGTTATTAAGATGTCCCCTATGTTTTCTTCCAGAAGTTTTATAGTTTGCGGTCTTATGTTTAGATATTTTTTTTAAGTTAATTTTTTATTTAATGTAAGAAAAGGGTCCAACTGCATTCTTTTGCATGAAGACAGCCAGGTTTCTGATCACCATTCATCAGAAAGATCATCATTTCACAGATGAATGGTCTTTGTGGCCTCATCAAAGAATATCTGACCATAAACACAAAGGTTTGTTTCTGGGCTGTCTGTTCTACTCCATCAGTCTGTCTAAATCAAGTTTATGGATCCTATAGGGTAGCCAAAAGCTGTAGGTAGTTGGTTTGGAACTCAGTAAGTACAGAGATTGGGACTGACATATATTCAGGACGATGTATAAAATAGATAACTACTGAGAACAGAGCACAGGGAACTCTATACTCAATACTCTGTGTGGTGACCTAAATGGGAAGGAAATCCAAAAAACAGGGGATATATGTATATGCATGGCTGATTAACTTTGCTATATAGTAGAAACTAACACAATATACACAGCACTGTAGGGCAATTATACTCCAATAAAAATTTTAAAAATAAATTTTAAAAAGGAAGGCACTCATTAAAGAGCTTTGGGATAATTCTGTGAAAAATAAAATAGATCAAGAGGGTAACACTCTCACACATTAAATTATGTAAGCGAGGCATTCTTACAGGAGCTTCACATGCACTGACACATTTAATTAATGGAGCTTGAAGTGTGCTCTTCATAGCCCCGTTTTATAGGGGTGGAGACGCAGGGACAGAGAGGCTGAGTGACTTGCCCATGGTTGCGCAGATGCCTAATGGCGTTTGAGACCTGAACACAGTATGTCTGGCTCCAGAGTCTGTGCTTTTACTCAGGACACTGTGACATCTCTCCCGTGGGAGTGGGAGATCATGGAAAGCTTCATGGAGGAAGGGGCATAGACCATGAACCCATGGGCAGGAGTTGGCTATTTGGAAATAGTCAGAGCATGCATTTCAGCTGCAGCATAGGAGTGCTTTCTGAATGCTACGACATCTGTGACCATCCTAAGGTCTGGGATCAGCTGGTCTGTTTCCTTTGTACGACTCCATGTTGCCAAGTGTCAGGCTCAGTCTCCACTTGAGAAAGGGCAAATAAAGAAAATCTATTGTGATTTACATTGATTTAAAGAAAAAGAAGGCAGAGGATGGAAACCATAGTGCTCCAAGAAGCCTCAGGTGATTGCTGCCTTCCAGAAAAGCAACAAGGAAAATAAATCCCAAAGGAAGAGGAGCTTCTGGGTTGTCAACACTTGTCTTAATTCTCTTGTTCATCCACAGAGTCTATGCCTGGTAGTTTTTGTTAAAATCATTTGAGCTGATTCTCCTTAAAGAGAAAAGATAAGACTTTGGTAAATTTGAGGGAAATCACACTCTGTGAAGCAAGGCTGCTGCTGCTGCTGCTGCTGTTGCTGCTGCTAAGTCGTTTCAGTTGTGTCTGACTCTGTGCGACCCCACAGACGGCAGCCCACCAGGCTCCCCCATCCCTGGGATTCTCCCGGCAAGAATATTGGAGGGGGTTGCCATTTCCTTCTCCAATGCAAGGAGGAGGCTCCTCTTCACCCTACTCCTTCCATTTGACCTGGGTGCTACGCTCAGTGTCCAGATACACCTGGGCAAGGTAGCCCAGGATGGGCAGCCAGTTGCCCAGACCCACCGAGGTCTGAGGACACAGCCCCAGGACCTGCATTATGACCCAGCTCCCCAGAGATTCTTAAGCATATGAATATTTGAAAATGCTGAACTAGAGCAAGTAAAAGTTTTACCTAAAGGAATTCAACTCAGAAAATAATGATCACCATAGAATAGTAAAGATTCTTGCATAATTATCAACATACAATCAGATATTAATTCACATAGTGGAGCATTTTATGAGTGTAGCACATGTTGACCGTTCCTAAGACTCTTATCTTCTCATTTCTGTTTAGATTTTTTTAATGTGAAGCTCATTGGTTAAAAAATACAATCATACAAACCTGCCTTCACTGTGCTGCTTACTTTCTCTTTAAGACCGAATAAAATTCCCAACCATGTTTGATACCGTGATTCTCCTACTTGGGAAATCCTTTACACTAACTGTTAAAATCATTAAGCCAATGTCCTCGATTTAATCTTTAAGGTTGACCAGCCAGCATTGAGTCACTGTAATCTTCTAGGTCAGACAGGAAAAGAATTGACGTCGTTGCAAAGTACCACTGCGTAAGCGTCTTTGAGAAGATGGCAGCCAAGTGTACACAGTTGGTTAATGAGAGGTGAGAGCCAACAGTCCCTGGGCAGGTGAGTTGGAGGGCTGGCCCCCGGCATCGCAGCCCTTGCGGGGGCATCTGTGACACACTTTCTCTGACATAACACATCTCAGGGAGGTATCAAGATGTTTCCTCTCCACAGATAATCCGCCAGCCTACGAGGTTTGATGGTTTGGCACGTGCTATGCCCAAGGGACTGAGGCAGAAAGGGATGTTTCACACAAAGGGGCTTTCAGCGTGAGCCAGCAGTGTTGATCCGCAGCTAAAAACAGAGATGCACAAAAATAACCCTTCAACTTCTCACCCTGAACAATGAAGATATTTTCCAGAGAAACACATATGATCCAAACAAGCCTCATTTCTCCAGCTTTTACTTTTTAAAAAAGGAAAGATAAAAAAGGAGATCAGCTGACCTCACTGGTTTGCCTCACTCATCTGTAACATGGACCGCCCAAAAGAGAATTATAAACATGCCTGAAAGGTCTTCTCACATTATGTCTAGCTTTCAGCAATAAACAAAGAAGTTGTTATTAGCCATGAATTTTAATATCCTAATTAGCATAAATACTTCCATGTCACAAGTTAATGCGAGCATTCCTCTCAATTTTAAAGAGAGATGCCAGGAACTCGGCTGCCTTCACACACCATCCTCTCTCTCACCCCTTCTCTTCTCCTAACCTAAGTCAGAGGGAGAGGGAACATGGGGTGATTTTTGGAGGACAGAGAGATAGAAAATCACAAGGTCCAAATCACCCAGGACCCGTGATGGGCAAGTCCAGGAGCCAGCTGCCGCCTAGGGGACTGAATGCCAAAGACAAGGCTAATGTCAAGTTAATTCTCATCAATTTTTTTTTTTAAATCACTCACTCCATTTCAGGGTCCTGATCATAAGACAGGAGGAAATGAGCCTGAGAACCAGAGTTCTGTCAGAGTGAAAACTGTGGTTAAAGGAGAACAGAGAGAGAGCCCCTCGGGGCCCCAGGCAGTGGGGGAAGGACGGGAAGGTGGGCACCTGCCAGTTAGAGCAGTGGTCCCCTGCTGCTCCACGTGTGTACACAATGTCCCCTGTCACTGCCACCCTCCTGCCCGTGTCCGCAGACCAGCTCCATCACAATCAGTTTCCCCAGTCCCGTCCAATTTCGTACATGCTGGTTTATACACGTCTGCTGTAGAAACTACATTCTACTCACACCTTCCTTCTTTTTTTAACCATAACCAGTCCAGATTCAGGCAAAGACAACATCCTATGTGTCTCCAACATTCTGGCTTTTTGGGGGGAGGGGGCTACGCCAGCTTGGCTTGCAAGGTCTTAATTCCCTGACCAGGGATTGAACCCAGGCCCTCTGTGAGAGCAGAGTCCTAACCACAAGGCTGTCAGGGAAGCCTCTTTCAGCCACTGGTCCCCAGGGGTTGGAAGGTGAGGTTTGTCCTGTTTCCCCTCCCCCAACCGTAAATTCACCCCCTACACACACACACCCCAAGCCTATCCACAGTGTGAAAGCTCACACCCAGTTCTCCTCACTTCCCGCTTTCCTGGGGGCCTCTGTCCAAACCTGTGGGTATCAACAGAAATAATCAATAAACAGTCAATCAAAGGAATAGAACAGAGCTTAATTTGAGCCAAACAGGGACCTCTAGCCTAGGAGACACAGATTCAAGAAGACTTGAATTATATTGTACCTGAATACAAAATGGGCGTGGCTTGTAATAAAGAATCTGCCTGCAATGCAGGAGACCTGGGTTCTATCCCTAGAGAAGGAAATAGCACCCACTCCAGTATTCTTGCCTGGGGGATTCCATGGACATAGAAGCCTGGCAGGCGACAGTCCATGGAGTCACAAAGAGTCAGACATGACTCACTGACTAACACTTGTAAAGGCAAAAACTGTAAAAAATCAGATAATGCAAATTGTTTTTCAAGAATTACACTTGGAGCTGGGAAGAAGCAAGGGTGCTTGTTCAGGAAGGATGGGGTGGGGTCTGAAATGGTTGCAGAGCCTGGGAGGGACCTTGAGATCATGAGGTGGCCGCAGGCAGCTGGCCATAGGTACTGTTTTGAGAGCGGCTAGTGGTGTCCTTTGATACAATTCAAAGTTCAAGTTCTTGGGGAAGCAGGAATGTGTCTTGAACCCACATCCACAATGACCACCAGCCACACACAGGAGTAACTACAGTTACTCCATTAAATATGTATGTATTTATTTATTGTTGGCTGTGCTGGGTCTTCATTGCTGTTCGGGCTTTTCTCTGGTTCCCATCTGTGGGGCCTACACTCTGGTTGTGGTGTGCATGGGCTTCTCGTCGCTGTGGCCTCTCTTGTTGTGGAGCACGGGCTCTAGGTGTATGGGCCTCAGTAGTTGCAACTCCCAGACTCTAGAGCACAGGCTCAATGGTTACAGTACACGAGCTTAGTTGCTTCACGGCATGTGGGATCTTCCTCGATCAGGGATGGAACCCGTGTCTCCTGCATTGGCAAGGGGATTCTTTACCACTGAGCCACTACAGAAGACCCCACAGTTACTCCATTTTGATTTTTAAATGCATTCTTCTCTTTCATGGTTAAAGCAAATGTATGATGACCATTTAAAAGGCCACAAACTCTCTAGTTTGATGGCATAAAGCCCGAATTAAATTGTGTACAAGCCAGAATGACTTCCCCATCCTCAGTGTGTGAAAACTCCTATCGTGGCAGGGACAAGGGGAGACAGCAACCACTGGGCCCATCTTCAGTTCCAGCATGGCTCACCCCTGGCCATGGCTCTGCGGCATGTCTGTGCTGGTCGGAGGCCACGGGAAGTGATTCCATCCCCAGGGCACTCTGCTCCTCTGGAAATGCCAGCGCTGCCCGGGGCTCAAGGAAGCTGGGTGGGCAGGAGAGAAGGGTGGTGACTCTACACAGGGAATTCTAGGAAAGCAGGACTCGGGGACACCCCTAGGCAGTGTCCAGGCCAGAACAATTGTCTTTATCAGTGTTGCAAGAATATGAAAGCTATAGTGGCCCTGAAAGTCAGAAATGCAAAATGCCAAGTGTCAGATTCCTAAGACTGTGACTCACAGCAGCCCATTTCTCCACTCTTATTCATTCTCTCTTGTTATTTTCTCCTCGGTAAACACTTGCTGGGTACCTGCTCAGTGTCCAGGGTCAGGCTTTGTACTGGTCGTAGTGGCTTCTGTGACTTACTTCAACTTGTTTCAGTACAGTCAGTGTGCAAGTGTGTGTGTGTGTGCATGCACACGCATGCCAGCTAGTTTCAGCTGGAATTCACACATGTGTGATCAGGAAAGCATGCCCGGGGGCCGTCCACTCACTGCACATCCTGGACACCCCCCAGAGCCAGCGTTACCAGGCTTCAGCCCACAGATCCCAACCGACACTGAGGATTCACTTTTCAGCATCCTGACCATCGAAAACGGATATTGGTTGCAGCACTAGTGACTTACTAGTTATCATCATGAATGTGGGAAAGGGGCTTTGTACTGGTGAAAACGTCTGAGACAGGGAAGATGGTGTAAAAGGTTGAGACATTCAGTCTGGGGAAATGGAAGCACTGTGGAGTTGGACGGTGGCTGCGGTTGCACTGCAATGGGATTGTACTTCACGCCACCAAACTGCACGCTTAAAAACAGCTAAAATTTAACTTTCATGTTATCACATCATTTTTTGCATTTTGATAAAATGCAGTGCCTTTTATCACAAAATTTCTTTAAGGTTTAGACTCTGCCCATACTTGCATGATGGCTTCCCTGGTGGCTCAGATGGTAAGGAATCCGCCTGCAATGTAGGAGAACTGGGTTCGATCCCTGGGTGGAGAAGATCCCCTGAAAAAGGGAAAGGCAACCCACTCCAGTATTCTTGCCTGGGAAATCCCATTGACTGGGGAGCCTGGCGGGCTACAGTCCATGGGGTCACAAAGAATCGGACACGACTGAGCACAACTAAACAGCAAAAACAACTTAGGGGTCGAGGGGTCAGACAAGGATTTCTGGGCGGGATTATCTGGAAGGATGACCTGGTGTTCAACCAGCAGAGAGGGACAGAGAGTCTTGTATTAGTTTATTGTTTTCATTTGCTCTGGAAACTGACAATTGGAATTAGGGTTTAATTTGGTTTAGATTTTGAGACCGAATCTGCCATTTCAAACTATCGGGTAATCTCTAGCTTTTTGAAAATTCATTTATTTTATACCAAAATGTAACTTTCTGGTTAAAAGAAGAAGGAAAAATAAAAAAGTTGTCTTTTGAGTAATGGTGTTTTGAATAATGTTACTAAATAGAAGCATTTGTTTAGTAAACAGTTAAGTAAAGATGCTTTAGTAAGCATCTGTTACTAAACAGAAGATTTGTAGATACAGAGAACAGACTTGTGGTTGCCAAAGGGGAGATGGAATGTGGGGCAGAGATAGGGTGGGAGTTGGGATTAGCAAATGCAAACTATTATTTATAGAATAGATAAACAACAAGGTCCTACTGTAGAGCACAGGGAACTCTATTCAATATCCTGGCATAAAGTATAATGAAAGAAAGTGTATATATATATATATATATATATATTTATATATATATTTGTATAACTACTTTCCTGTACAGCAGAAATCAACATGACACAGTAAATCAACTACACTCACCAAGTGAAAGTCGCTCAGTAGTGTCTGACTCTTTGCGACCCCATGGACTATACTGTCCATGGAATTCTCCAAGCCAGAATAGTGGAGTGGGTAGCCTTTCCCTTCTCCAGGGAATCTTTCCGAGACCTGTCGAACCCAGGTCTCCTGCATTGCAGGCAGATTTTTTACCAACCGAGCTATCAGGAAAGCCCATATTCACTAAAATAAATTTTTTTAAATAAATAAATAAAAATAAAACAAAGCATTCTGCATTAAAGGAGTAAGATCTACAAGAGGGTAGAAATGAGTTTCTCAGAGCTGAGATAGGAGTGCCAACTTTGTTTCTCTAGGAGGTAGTGGATTTGCTGGGGCACGGGGGGCTGGTGGGAGGCAGGCACGCGATGGACATGCTAAGTTGTTTCAGCTGTGTCCGATTCTTTGTGACTCCATGGACTGTAGCCTGACAGATTCCTCTGTCCATGGGATTTTCCAGACAAGAATACCGGAATAGGTTGCCATTCCCTTCTCCAGGACATGTTCCCAACCCAGGGATCAAACTCAGGTCTCCTGCATTGCAGGCAGATGCTTTACCATCTGAGCCACCAGAGAAGCACAGGTGAGCTTAAACCCCAGGGAAAACCACTGTTAGCTTATTTCCCTAGTAAGTTTCAGGTACTTCCCTCAGAGAATCTACACTTTAACACCTTTTTCGGTGAACTAGAGCTAAAAATGAAGGAAGCCTTTGTATTCATTTATTTGTTTTGTGTTTTTTGATTGTTTTTCCCCTCCTACTTGCCTTAGATCCCAGAAATGGAGAAAATGTATATTCCTGGTATTTCTTTTTGGCACTTCTGATATTTTGGGACCAGACATTCAAATCCTGGCTCCACCACACACAAGCTGTGTAATCCAGGCAAGTTTCTAATTTCTCTAAGCCTCAGTTTCCACTGTAAGATGGGACTGGCTATGGGGTGAAGGTTGAGAATATCCACCAAAAGCGCTTAGCATTGTGGCATCCTTGACCGTTACCCAGGCTGGCACCGCCCTCCCGGCCAGTGCACTGGCTGTTTGGAGTCCTCCCTGGTGGGATGGAGTGGACTTCACTGGAGACAGAGGAGAATGTGCTCTTCGTAAACATATTTGGGGCAGCTTGGTTGTATCGTGGGAAGAATGTGGCCTTTGGAGCCCACACTTGGGCTCACATTCTTGCTGTATCTGCTCACTAGGTGACCTTGAATATTTAATTAACATCTGAATCCCCGTTTCCCCTCCTCACAAATGAATATCTAATGCTCATTGGATTGGAGATAAGGCTGGTAGGGCATTATGTGGATGGACTGATTCTTGTTAATTTTCTCCTTCCCCCTTGTAACGACTTCACAGGAAGGAGAAAAGGTAAGCCTCTCTCTGGGGCCCCTCACTATGCATTCCAGGAGTCCTGGGTGTGTCCCCAAAGTCGGGATTGGCCCTCGGTCCTGGGAATATGGTGGAGGGAAATACAACTTGCGAGAGTAAAGCAGTGTTTCCTGTGCAGTGAACTCGATTCCAGACCCTTTGAACAAATCATCACTCCCGTGGGAACCATCCACTTATCATTGGAACATTCTTCTTGATAAAATTATTTTAAATGTTAAAAGTAAAGATTTTTAAATGCCATAATTCTCCTTCCTGCTGCAACTATTTTTGGTTTTAGCTATTACCTTGTGGTCTTTGGCTGGAGCTTCCCAGGTGGCACAGTGGTAAAGAATCTGCCTGCCAGTGCAACAGACTCAAGAGATGCAGGTTCGATCCCTGGGTTAGGAAGATCCCGTGGAGAAGGAAATGGCAACCCATTCCAGTTTTCTTACCTGGGAAATCCCATGCACAGAGGGCTACAGTCCATGGGGTCCGAAAGAGTCTTTGCCTACCTGCCGATATGGTTTATTGTACCTTCTGTCAATACAGTAACATTATATTCTACTTTTAGAATATAAAATACGGTATTGTAAACTATTTATATTCTACTTTTCTATGTAATGCTATTCATTTGCTAGCACAGATTTCACATGATTCTATAAAATAGCTACATAATAGACCTCCTTGTAAAAGTTTTACAATATTGGATATGAATATTACATGACGGTTTATGCTACAATGGCCTCTTTATGACCACAGTTTAATCTTTTTCATTTTTCTCCTTAGTAGATTATATTCTTTGCAAAAAATTATGGAGGCTCTGATGCCTCATGGGCTTCCCTGATAGCTCAGTTGGTAAAGAATCCGCCTACAATATGCAGGAGACCCCAGCACGATTCCTGGGTCAGGAAGATCCACTGGAGAAGGGAAAGGCTACCCACTCCAGTATTCTAGCCTGGAGAATCCCATGGACTGTATGCTCCATGGGGTCGCAAAGAGTCAGGCACGACTGAGCGACTTTCACTGATGCTTTATATCTGTAAAGCAGTCCCCTATAAAAATGAGAAGGGCTCTTTGTTACCAAATAGTAGATTCTTCATCCGATTACAGCCAGGAATTTGTTTTGTTTAATTTTTATTGGAGCATAGTTGATTTACAGTGTTGTATTAATTTCACATGTACAACCAAAGTGAATCAGTTTTACATAGATATGTACCCACGCTCTTTTTAGATTCTTTCCCCATATAGGTCATTACAGAGTGTTGAGTAGAGTTCCTTGTGCTATACACTAGGTTCTTATTAGTTATCTATTTTATATATAGTAATGTGTATATGTCAATCCCAATCTACCCAATTTATCCCCACCTTTTACCCCTTGGTAACCATAGGTTTTGTTTTCTACATTTGTTGTTATTTAGTCTCTAAATCGTGCCTGACTCTTTGTGACCCCATGGACCGTAGCCTGCCAGGCTCCTCTGTCCATAGGATTCTCCAGGCAAGAATACTGAAGTGGGTTGCCATGCCCTCCTCCAGGGGATTCCTGACCCAGGGATCAAACCCATGACTCTTTCATTGGCAAAGTGAAAAGTGAAAGTGAAGTTGCTCAGTGGTGTCCAACTCTTTGCAACCCCATGGACTATAGCCTAAAAGGCTTCTCCATCCTTGGGATTTTCCAGGCAAGAGTACTGGAGTGGGTTGCCATTTCCTTCTCCAGGAGATCTTCCTGACCTGGGGATTGAACCCAGGTCTCCCACATTGTAGGCAGACGCATTACCATCTGAGCCACCAGGGAAATCCTGCTTTCATTGGCAAGCAAATTCTTTATTGCTGAGTCACTGGAAACTGTTTTCTACACATGAGATTCTGTTTGTTTTGTAAATAAGTTCACCTCACTGTTCTTTTTAGGTTTCACATATAAGTGATATCATATGATACCTGTCTTTCTCTGTCTGGCTTACTTCACTCAGTACAGCAATCTCTAAATCCATCCATGTTGCTGCAGGTGGTATTACTTCATTCTTTTTTTTATGTACAGCTAGGAATTTGATCAGTGGGCTGATTTCACACTTGGAGAAACTGGGATACAAACACATTCTAACAGATCTACCCTTAGAATCCATACATCAATGTACTCATCTC
This sequence comes from Bubalus kerabau, assembly GCF_029407905.1. NCBI lineage: Eukaryota > Metazoa > Chordata > Mammalia > Artiodactyla > Bovidae > Bubalus > Bubalus kerabau. The sequence goes on along the minus strand of NC_073637.1, from coordinate 24,118,450 downwards.
ATTTTTTTTTTTTTTTTTTTTTTGATCATGCAGCACAGCTTGAGGGATCTTAGTTCTCTAACCAGGATCGAACCCAGGCCCCCAGACATGGAAGCACAGAGTCCTAACCACTGGACCACCAGCAATTCTCTCATCTCAGTTTTAAGTGACCAGGAAAAGCAACGATGTACATTTCAGCAGTGGGTCCCTTGACAAATCACCCAGCATTTCCAGAGAGAAAAACCACCCTGGACTCCCTGGAAGTCTGGAGAAGAAAGGTGATGGGGGAGGGGGCAGGAAGCGAATTAGGACGAATAATCTGTTACACATACACTGTGCAGCAAGAACAAACTGAAAGGGAGCCCAGCCTGCCCCAAGGCACAGGATGTAGCTGTCCTTCTGAATGGCTCTTCTGTCCTATCGAGGCCCATTGTCTCATGGAACACAGGCCTAACAATGTCCCATTGTGGTCGTGCAAAGACAAAGTGGTTAAATCCCAGTTTTCCAGCTGTCTGTCTTCATTTTCAGTCTCCCGGACTGGTCCTCTGAGGATGGCTCTGTTCCACTGCCTGAGCTCCACGCTGCCAGCCATGTAAGTAAGGATGATTTACAGGCTCCTGGATCTGCCTTGAGGACAATTATAAATCTCTCATCTTGCTCTGGCTTTTATAAACATGTAAAGATGACAGCACACATTTCCAGGGTGATAACAATGGGAGAAACTGTCTTTGCAATTGCCTACCCAGAGCCTGCTGTCCATTGCAAAGCCACCTGTGTGTGGAACCATGCAGATGCTTCCCATGGACAGAAGATGCTCTTAAGGGCTTTATACAAATCAGTGACTGGATCAAAACTTTCGTTTTAAAGGAAATTTAAGGACCAATTTCAGTTGCAAGAGACTGTTTTGCTTTAAATAAGCCTGGAATGGGTGTTACTACCATGTGGATTTTAAAATCCCTACACTGAAACAATTCCTACTGGCAGCCAACTATTCTTGTTGCCCCAGATTCTGGGTCATGTGACATCTCTGCATCGCCACTGGCGTGGAAGGACTGGGTAACCAGCCAGCTGGAGATGGTTAATAAGGAGGCACTGGAGTGACGGAAAGTTCCCTGGAAATCACCTGCTTCCTGTGTCACCTCCCAGATGGAGAAGGTACTGGCTTCTAAGGGGGAGGTTGCGCATCGCTTGCTAACGGTTTCTACAGAGAAATGAAATCCCAGGTGTTTCAGAGAAGGGAAAGCATTGTCATTGCCATGTGCTCTGTGGTCCTGCCTTTGTCTTTTCCTTTCTTTCTGGATCAGAGGGTCTTGGTATTGATAGACTTTGCTCTAAGAGTCCAAGCAAGAATGCCTGCTGAATATGGAGGTGCACAGAAAGAAGAGGCTGATTCCTTGGAGAGGGATGGGTTGCAGGGTCTAAAACGTTCTCTTCTGTACAGTCAACGAGTCTGTGGGCTGGACATGGAAGGAAAGTACCCCAGCCCTGATGCTGCATGCACTGGGCAGCCACAGGCTGGCTGCCCCATCACTCTGCTGCATCCTCTCCCACCCGTGAGATGGGGTGACAGTTGTGGCATCCTCACCAGATACAAAAAGATTTAATGCAGGCAGAAGTACCTCATGAAAGTAAGTTCCATCGTTTGTGTGGAGTAACAAGCAATCAGGGAAGGCTGGTACTTGGCTGCCACCAACAGTGTGTGTCTTCAGGAGCTTTTAGAAACAGGTGTACCTCTTTTAGCAACTCCCCCCACCCCTTTACACTGACTAGCTGAGACCTGCTTTCCATATTTGTGAAGCTGTATTTCCGTCTGTCCTCCGAGGGGGTCGGGGTGTCAGGACCACTGATAACTTGTTGGGGCTTAGCAGGGAGCTTGTTAGGTCTAAGCTCGGGGTGAAGGGGGAAGGGGAAGGTGGAAATAGGCTGTGGGGGAGGAGGTTTGGGAGACAAACCATAATCCACATTTTTTCCTAACAGGATATTCATCAAACCTAATTTTGGATAAAAGTGACGTAAGTGACATTTTCTAAATCGTGTTACAAGCTTCTTAACTTGAAATGCCTGCTTTTTACGTGTTTAGCTGTGCTGTGTGTTGTTAAGGCTCTTTGGATCCATTTTGGGGATCTAAACTCATCCACTATCATTAGAGTGTTGTCCTTTTCTCTACCTGACTGTAAAAGAAGAGAAATGTGTATTTTATTGGCAAGAATGGATACATATATATGTGTGGCTGAGTCCCTTCGCTGTTCACCTGAAACTGTCACAACATTGTTAATCGGCTCTACCCTGATACACATTTCTTTCTTTTCTCTTTTTATTTTGTATTTTATCTCAGTGGGTCTGAACCTCTTCACCAGCCTCAGTGAATACTTCCGGGGTGGCGTGACTGAAGGTTGCTTGGAACCTCCGTCACGAAGTTCGTCATAGAAAGAAGTAAGTTTAGTGATAATCTTTTCTGCAGTTTGTTGGAGCTCTGTTTCCCTGTCTGTGAAACGAGAAGCTTAGATTAGTCGCTCTCTTCCGTCAGCACAGAGTAAACAGCATCCTTTCAGGAAGATTTTCTCTGCTCCTGCCCCACCCTAACCTTGGGGCTTAGTAAATAGTCAACGCATCCACAGGGATGGGGAGGGGAGGGGTCCTCAAGGGTTCTTCTGGTCCACTCAACCCTCACCCACCATTCCAATATCTACCAGCAGGAAAACCCAAGCTTTCTCCAAGCCAGTTGAGTTCAGTCAGCAATCCTATGGGAACTGATGTACGGAACAAAATCTGTGCTAGGTTCTGGGAATACAAAGCAAGTGAATGCCTGTCTTCCAAGGGTTTTTCCATCTTGGGGGGGGAGGACAGAGTCAGGGAGACAGAACAGTGAGATAACAAGGTCAGGGCTCTGCAAAGTGTGAGCTCAGGTGGGGAGGAGCATGCAGGGGAGGAGAGAGTCCCCTGGATCCCGCCTCCCTGGATGGATCACACAGTAACTCAGAGTCAGGTCTGTGGGCTCCACAGCCAGCTTAGACCACACAGAGTCCACCATAATGTGCTCGCCCTCTGAAGACTACGGAGCCACGTCCAAACATTCTAATATAATCAGAGTTCATCTGTCAGAGGTGAGAGACCAGTGGCGGGAAACCCCCCTGCCTCCATTAACCTTCACACAATGGACCTGATAAAGCCCCGTCTTCAAACAAAGTGCCGGCAATCGCTTTATCAGATGTAATTACATTTTCTAATCTCACAGAGACTTCCTCGAAGCCACTGAGAATCTCAGGTGAAGGATCGTCCCAGAGGTTATCTGTTGAGGTTCTGTCCAGTTTACGTCTGCAGGCCTAAGCTTTATTAAGCATTGTCCTGGCCCCACAGGTGGTGTCACACCTAAACCCAAACAGACTGACCCCCAGCGCTAGGGGCCATCGACTCTGTCTCTGAACCATGTCATCCCTGCGGCATTGGGCCTCTCCCTCCTGCTTGGGAGGCCTGAGGCTGATGGAACCTCGAAGGCATTTGGTGAAATCTGGGCTGAGATGGTGCCTGGTTCATTCAGTGTGATGCCCTGAGTGACACACACCTCACAGGTGAGGTCTGGGTTACGCCTGAGGCTCCTGATTGCTGGACCCAAGATTTCACGTGCAAGGAGGCTGTCAGTGTGATTGGTGATTAAAGACAAGTAGTGCAAAAACCTGGTCTGAGATTGTATTAACATCATAAGTAGGGAATTCTCCAGGAGTTCAGTGGTTAGAACTCCAAGTTTCCAATGCAGAGGGCACAGGTTTGATTCCTGGTTGGAGAACTAAGAGCCTACAAGCCCCATGGTGAGGCCAGAAAAAAAAAAATCATAGACAAGACAAGCATATAGATGCAAAGAGATGACTTATTAGAAAAGACTCTGATGCTGGGAAAGATTGAGGGCAGGAGGAGAAGGGGATGGCAGAGGATGAGATGGTCGGATGGCATCACCAACTTGATGAACATGAGTTTGAGCAAACTCCGGGAGATAGTGATGGACAGGGAAGCCTGGTATGCTGCAGTCCACGGGGTCGCAGAGTCAGACACAACTTAGCAACTGAACCACAGCAAAGACAAGTGACCAGTTTCTCATCCAGGTCTTATTTGTAACTTGATTAAAGAGAAGAAGAACTTGGGGTGGGGGCAAGGAGGGACAATGCTGGCACATATTATCATCAGCCCTAAATGCCTTCAAGTTCCTCATGTCTTTCAGTGAGTTCTTCTCTTTTGGGGGAAAGTATTTTCCTAAGAGCTTTAGGATTTCTCATCTCTGACTGTGCTGCTTGCTGAGGACTGATTTGGTCACAGGTTCCCTTATCCTCTCAGCAAACAATACAGACAGTCATCGCCCCCCGCCCCCCACCATACCTAAGGCTACTGCATCTTAAAGCTCAGTGTTTCTCTCTTGTCAAGTTAGAACCTTGACTGTCTGTCTGGTTAAACAGACAGAAGGTCCGTTCTTCAGAAATAACTGTGCAGTACTTCCATTTCCCAGGCACTCCTTGAAAAGAGTTCTGTGTGATTATTTGCCCTCTTCAGAAGTGATAAATGCCAGTTAATTCAAGTACCAGGAGATGGTAAATGGTGCAACAGAATAAATTAGCCACTTGGTCCGGGTGATCAGGGAAGCCTCAGTGGCTCAGAGGTAAAGAATTTGCCTGCAGTGCAGGAGAGGCAGGTTGAATCCCTGGGTCAGAAAGATCCCCTGGAGAAGGGAAGAGCAACCCACTCCAGTATTCTTGCCTGCAGAATCCCATGGACCGAGGAGCCTGGTGGGCTACAGTCTTTGGGGTCACAAAGAGTCAGACACAACTGAGCGTATATATGCACACCAGGTGATCAGAGAAGCCACCCCTGAGGCAGTTGGGTAGCCCGGTGTGTGGGGAACAGCACACCCAGTAAGCTCTCCACAGCCCTGCCTGAAAACCAGCTCTGTAACCAGGGGCCCCTCTGCAGCCTGAAATCTACCTTCCCCTAAGGGACCTTTTGGTCCAGCAAAGATGGTCCTTTGTGACACCAGGACTTGATCTTGCGCAAGGAACATCCTTTCTCTCTTGTACCACCTTTAACCCATGAGAACTATTTAGTCTGGTCTATTTAAAGAAAGTGGTGCAATCATGCCAAGGTAAAGACTCTGCCAGAAAAAACAAAATCCTAATCACTCCTTTAAAGTTATATGTATCGCAAGTGCTGGGTAAGCTGTTCACAAAGCACCACCGGGTTAGACCTCACACCAACCACACAAATGGGCGTCACACCCATTTCTGAGATGCGGAAACTGGGGTCAAGAGGTTGGGAAGGTGCTCGGGTCACTCACTGGTACACAGGACAGTGGGGAGGGATGAAGCCACACCTCATGTCCTTTACTGTTACTCTTGGCAACTAAACTCACTGAGCTTTGAAGAGCATCTCATCTGGCCAGACAGAGAACACGGGGCTGGGACTGGGGCTGATCTAAAATCCCCTGTGTTTACATGAGCTTGGGTTTTAAATTTTTATTTAATTTTCATTTTATTTCATTTTTCATTTAAATTTCACTTTTCATTTAAATTTCCTTTATAGTCTTCTACAGTTAAGTCTCTACATTCTTGCATGAATCAGAAGAAGTAAAAAAAAGAAGGTGGAATCTGTGTGTAGGACATATGTTGTTAGTCGCTCAGTTCTGTCCACGGCCTGTAGTCAGCCAGGCACCTCTGTCCATGGAATTCTCCAGGAAAGAATACTGGAGTGGGTTGCCATTTCCTTCTCCAGGGGATCATCCCGACCCAGGGATAGAACCTGGGTCTCCTGCATTGCAGGCAGATTCTTTGTTTCTGAGCCACCAGGGGAGCCCAGAACAGATATTGTTAATACAAAAAATGTATTCCTATATACAGTTTTTCTGTATACAGCTTTCCTATACACAGTTTTTATATATAAATGTATTACTATATACAGTTACAAATAGATAGGTAAACAATGCAAACAGTGAGAGACTATTTTTTGGGCTCCAAACTCACTTCAGATGGTGACTGCAGCCATGAAATTAAAAGATGCTTGCTCCTTGGAAGAAAAGCCGTGACCAACCTAGACAGCATATTAAAAAGCAGAGACATTACTTTGCTGACAAAGGTCCATCTACTCAAAGATGTGGTTTTTCCAGTAGTCATGTATGGATATGAGAGTTGGACCATAAAGCTGAGGGCCAAAGAATTGATGGTTTTGAACTGTGGTGTTGGAGAAGGCTCTTGAGAGTCCTTTGGACTACAAGGAGATCCAACCAATCCATCCTAAAGGAAATCAGTCCTGAATATCCATTGGAAGGACTGATATGAAGCTGAAACTCCAATACCTTGGCCACCTGATGCGAAGAGCTGAGTCATTTGCAAAGACCCTGATGCTGGGAAAGATTGAGGGCAGGAGGGGACGACAGAAGATGAGATGGTTGGATGGCATCATCGACTCGATGGACATGAGTTTGAGCAAGCTCCAGGGGTTGGTGATGCACAGGGAAGCCTGGTGTGCTGTAGTCCATGGGGTCGCAGAGTTGGACATAACTGAGTGAATGAACTGAACTGATACACAGTAGGTGCGGATAAACACTGTTTGATTCCACTTATACGCGGTGCTTAAAATAGTCAAAATCAGAGTCAAAAAGTACACTGGTAGCTGCCAGGGGCTGGGAGGTGGTGGTGCGGGGAGTAGTGGGGAGGGGAGATGAGGAGTTAGTGTGTAATGGAGACAGAGTTTCAATTTGATGCTAAGTCACTTCAGTCGTGTCCGATTCTGTGCGACCCCATAGACGGCAGCCCACCAGGCTCCCCCATCCCTGGGATTCTCCAGGCAAGAACACTGGAGTGGGTTGCCATTTCCTTCTCCAATGCATGAAAGTGAAAAGTGAAAGGGAAGTCGCTCAGTCGTGTCTGACCCTCAGCGACCCCATGGACTGCAGCCTTCCAGGCTCCTCCATCCATGGGATTTTCTAGGCCAAAGGTGAAAAATTTGGGAGCTACATGATGGTGAGAGCTACACAGCCATGTGAATGTACTTAGTGTCACTGAAGCGTACAGTAAAATATGGTTAAAATAGTATGTCTTGTATTATGTGACTTTTACCACAATCAAAAACATTTAAAAAATTAAAAAAGCAGAAGAAAATGTCAAAGATGTTCTTGAGAAGAGGAAGAATGAGGAATATCACAGATGGTCAGAGGAAATGATCATTTTCAAGCTGCTTGAATCAGCTGAATCACTCTCTATTTGTACAACTCACGCTCCTGTCTTCAGGGCGTGATGGTTGTGTAGGATCCGTTCCTGAAGATGTTTTAACAATCCCTCCTGCCTCCACTGCTCTCCGCCCCACAATAAGCCAAATCAAACCGGGGATCCAGGACTCTCCTCTGTAACACGCAGAGGTGGGAGAGAGTTGCATGTGAGCCAGTGAGCTATGCGAGGAATTTGCAGAGGACACAGGAGTTCACGAATGGAATGGCCTCCAAGCTCGCCAAAGCATCTTGTTCCTAATCTTCCTCTGTGTTATCAGATGTGGGTGGAAGCCCACAGCCAGCCAGAGTGAAGAGACAAAGCTCATTTTCCAGGAGGGAGGACCCTTCCCCCCCAGTGATGCCCCTTCCTCTCGTATTCTTACAAGATGGTGAGCGGCTGGCCCACTCAGCATGCAATCTCCCTTAATCGCCTGCTGGCTGCTCTACCTGGCAGCCCACACTGACCTCTCTGATGCCTCCTCTTGTGAGGGAGCCATGGAGGTGGCCAAGAGAGGAGGTGGGAGGGGAGATTCAGGCCGAAGGAGCAACCTTGTGCAAAGGTCAGGGAGGCGAGAATAGGGAAGCAGCTCAGGGCTCTGAGCAGAGGTCCCTCCAGCCAACTCCCCATTACCATCACCAGGGGGCTTGGAAGGTGCCCAGGCTCACGGGTGACCCCAGATTAACAAACAGGACCTCTGTGGTCAGGACACAGACATCTGCGACCCCAGAGGCAGCCATGGCTGAGAACCAGGGGTGCCACAGTGAACCCAGAGAAAGGCAGGGGTGCGGCCAAGGGCTGGCATTGGAAAAGTGCAGAGTGGATGGTGGGGTCCCTGATGAACCTCTGATTTCTTAAGCACGAGGAGCAGAACCGCCTGTGAAGAGGCTGCTGTGGTCCCCAGACAGGAGATGGCAGTGTCGGCCCTAATTCTGGACACAGGAAGGACCCAGAGCACAAGGGCGGTTTCAGAGATCAGAGGGAGTCAGGTGGGGAGGGTCAGGGGGAGGGGTGGCTACGTAGCCAATGGGATGAAGAAACGGGGACTGGTCAGGAAGACCTCTTTACTTTTTATGTGAGTATAAATATAGCGTATTTACTTATCTATTTTGGCTATGCTGCATGGCTTATAGAATCTTAGTTCCCCGACCAGTGATTGAACTCACACCCTAGGCATAAAAACGTGTGGAGTCCTAACCAGTGGCTGTGCTGCTGGACTCAGTCGCTGAGTCGTGCCTGACTCTGTGACCATAGTCCACCAGGCTCCTCTGTCCACGGGATTTCCCAGGCAAGAATACCAGAATGGGTTGCCATTTTCTACTCCAAGGGATCTTCCTGAACCAGGGATCTAACTCGGATCTCTTGCATCTCCTGCTTTGGCAGTCAGACTCTTTACCACTAGTGCCACCTGGGAAGCCCCCTAACTACTGGACCACCAGAGAATCCACAAAATAGGGTACTTAAAATAGGACTATTCCGGAAAACCCTAGAAGTATACTTTCCAGACTCAAATATTTCATTGTTCTGTTTACCAACTATTGTTTACTTTGTAAAAAATAATTTTTTAAATGTTCACCAAAAAGGAAGACATGAGTGTCTGCAGTAATGAGCTTTCTTATTCTTACAAATAAAATCAGAAGTGGTCCTCAACATAGTCACCCAGCTTAATTCAGCTCCACTCTGGGCTCTCCATGGTATTTTTCATCACTGGCTCAGTTTTACAGAGGGAACATCAGCATCATCTGAAGTCTTTCAGAATTCAAATCTACACAAAATTGTTAGGAGAGAGCAAGACAGGCGAATATTAGAGGAGTTTTGGGAAATGATAAAATAAAAACAAAGTCCTATGATTATGTCTATAATTAAAAAAATTATGTTATGAAATAAAGCTATGAGGAAGGTACTCAGACCCACAGCTGCAAATGTAACTAAGCATTTAACTTGATCCATTTTTAGGTTTATTTCCGTTGTAGGCACTGAACTGCTTTTGCACTGTGGTGTTGGAAAAGACTGCAAGGAGATCCAACCAGCCCATCCTAAAGGAAATCAGTCCTGAATATTCTTTGGCAGGACTGATGCTGAAGCTGAAATTCCAATACTTTGGCCACCCGATGCGAAGAGCTGACTCATTGGAAAAGTCCCTGAGACTGGGAAAGACTGAAGGCGGGAGGAGAAGGGGATGACAGAGGATGAGATGGTTTCATGGCATCACTGATGTGATGGACATGAGTTTGAGTAGGCTCCGGGAGTTGGTAATGGGCAGGGAAGCCTGGCGTGGTGCAGTTCATGGGGTCGCAAAGACTCAGACACTACTGATCAACTGAACTGAACTGAACTGCTGCTGCTAAGTCACTTCAGTCGTGTCCAACTCTGTGCGACCCCATAGACGGCAGCCCACCAGGCTCCCGCGTCCCTGGGATTCTCCAGGCAAGAACACTGGAGTGGGTTGCCATTTCCTTCTCCAATGCACGAAAGTGAAAAGTGAAAGTGAAGTCGCTCAGTCCAACTGAGCTGAGGCACTGGTAAATCATGACACAGAGCACAGTGGGCGGAGCACTAGGTTCCACAGCCTGGCTGTGCTTCCCACTTTCCCTGGGACCCCAGCTGTCCTGTCTCTGTGGCCTCGGATGCCACTCTATCTCATGAGCCCTTGGAATAAGGAGTGTTTCTCCACCCAGTTGCCTGTTAGAATCCCCTACGGAGATTTTACACATCAACGCCCCTAGAAATTTCTGGTAGTAGGTCCTTGACATCAATTTTTTTTTTAATTCCCCAATATATGGGTTAATAAAACAAATATTGTATATTAACAATATATTGTATATGTGGAATCTAGGAAAAAATGGTACAGTGAACCTATTTGCAAAGCAGAAATAGAGACACAGACCTAGAGAACAAATGTATGGACACTAAGGAGGGGAAGAGGGAGTGGGATGAATTAGGAGATTGGGACTGACAGATGTACACTACTATGTATAAAGGGAAAGTGTTAGTTGCTCAGTTGTGTCTGACTCTTTGCAACTCCCATGGACTATACCTCCAGGCTCCTCTGTCCATGGAACTCTCCAGGCAAGAATGGTGGAGTGGGTTGCTACTCTACTTCTCCAGGGGGTCTTCCCCACCCAGGGATTGAATGCAGGTCTCCTGCATTGCAGGCAGATTCATTACTGTGTAAAATAGATAACTAATGGGGAACACGGTGGTGACCAATATGGGAAGGAAATTGAAGGAAGAGAGGGTATATGTGTACGTGCGGCTGATATACTTTGCTGTGCAGCAGAAAACAACATGACATTATAAAGCAACTAAATTCCAACAACGAAAAAAAAAAGAAAAATCTCCCCAAGTCGTTCCAATGCATTGCCCAAGCTGATCATTACTGGATGATCAAGATGATTTCTATGTTCTCTTCTAAATATCAGGTTTTTTTGAAACCTAATTTCATGGGACACTTCTCCCTCAGTCTCTCATTCCAAAAAGAAAATCCGGAATAGCACAAGCTTCCTTTTGTTTCCAGGAAGCACACACAGGCAGAGAGGCAGCCGTCAAGACCAAGGTTTAAGTATGCCCTCAGCATTGGGACGGTTTGGTTGATTTTAAGGAGAAATTCTCCATAGCTTCTGAAGGGGGGGTTGCGGTTTCCAGCTGCACTAAGAGGCCCCCAGGTGAGCAAGAAGGAAAGGAAGTCAATGGAGCCCCGGGCCAGCTCTCGAAACCGGCCAATCCATGGTGGCCCTCTGGCCACTAACCTTTATGCCAGTGGAGTGAGCCGTCCCTGAACAATAGAAGCTCTGCCACTTTGAAGATAAGCTCACACGGCCTGCTTGAAACAATAATTCTGTACTTTCTTTCCTGTTTCTAGATTTATTTTAAGTATTAGTATAAAATGTCAGAGCAGCTGATAGCAGCCAGATCAGTTTGTATAAAACTCGACTGCCTGTTTGTGGTATATTATGGCTATATTTGACACAGGAAAGCACTTAATCATGCAGGCTATCAGCAGACCACACCCACCTTTGTGAGGACCCTCCGAGGCCACAAGATTTATCACTGTGAACTTGAACTGGATGGACAGGCCCTGATGGATAACACAGGCTACTTCTGAGAAGTTGGGGCTAGAAGGCTACCATCCACAACCCAAGGGCCAGGAGAAGGTCAGGAGCGCAGAGCTATCTCCCATGGAGGGCCTGAGCGTCTCCCACCTACCCCCTGGCTCTCATCTCAGGCCGTTGAAATCTTCGGAGTGGAAATCTGATGATGTAGCAATTGCGGCAACCTCCCGAAGCCCCATTTCGCTCCAGAATGGCTTTTTCTGAGGCTGCTAACCACAGTTTTCTCCACATACCAGCTAATCAGTGAACAGTGAATCTGTTTACAGAAAAAGCCTAGCATCACCTTTGTTCACTAGTCTTTTCTGGTGGGTTACTCTGTTTGCGTATTTGCAGGTCTTGGAAGTTGGGAGGCTGGCACTGTGGGCGGGGGAGGGGGGGCACCACCTTTTCTCTCCTTTTCACCTACTGGACACCTGAGGCCCATAAGAGAAGTAAGTGAGGGCTTCTCTGGTGGCTCAGTGGTAAAGAATTCACCTGCCAATTCAGGAGACACAAGTTCAGTCCTTGGGTTGTGAAGATTCCACATGCCATGCAGCAACTAAGCCCATGTGCCTGCACTCTAGAGACTGGGAGCCACAATCACTGAGCCCACACACCACAACTATGAAGTCTGTGCACCCTAGAGCCTGTGCTCTGCAACAAAAGAAGTCCAAACACAGCAACTAGAGTAGTCCCTGCTCACTGCAACTAGAGAAAAGCCCACACAGCAACGAAGACCAACACAGTCAAAAATAAACAAATAGAGAAAATTACTTTTTAATGCAAACAGAGAAACTGAACCTTTAAAAGTGAAAAGTAAGTGAGCTGACCATGGCGAGGTGTCCACAAGTCTCCGCAATCCAGAAACCCCAGCCCTAACTCCTTCTGCTTGCATGTGAAGCACTCAGGCCATTCCATCTGGTGCTGGCATTTGCCCAGAGTCCAAAACTCTGAATTCCACTCCTGGTTTCCCCTTCTGTAGTGGCAGTGTAGTGGCACAAGTCACCTGTGCTGTCTGCTTCCACCTCTGAGATGGGGGTGATTGTCCCCAGGTACCCAGTGTTCTGGGATGTACCCAGATGGGAATGTACACCGCAGAGGACTAGTGTCAAATGGATGGGAAAATACCATATGTTGTCATTAAATATTAATATTCTTAAATACCTGATTGGAATTACACTCTGGAGCCAGTCTCACCACTCACAGCTCAGCTCTTCCAAGTTGCTTACAAAACCCCTCCCAGCCTCAGTTTCCTCATCTGTAAGGCAGCAACAGTAGAATCTTATAGCTTCTTTTTCTCATTATTATAGACATATTCTGACATATTTTTGATGGTAGAAGGAGTGGGAAAATCAACTACAGAAATCCGTGCATCATCTAGGCCCAAACATTTTTTCTCTGATTTCCTCCAAACCAAGTCCCAGGCAGCAAGCCCTTTCCCAGTCTCCGGCTAATTAGGTTATGTTTTCTAACATCACCACTGTGCCATGTCACACCCAACAAAATCAATAACACTTCTTTATCATCATCCAATATCTAGGCCACAGCCAATTTTCCCTGATTGTCTCAAAGATGTATTTTTATAGTTGGTTTATTCACTCAGAATGAGAGTAAGGTTCAACTGCTGAACATGGTTACTATATATCCTAAGCCACATTTATTCAGTAACAGTCTCCCCCCTCCCACCCCACCCCCACCTTAAATCACAGCATAGTTATGTTGGAGAAACTGTTATTTGTCTCCTGGAATGTTCCACATTCTGGATGAGGTTGATTGCTTCTTTCTACTGATATCTAACTCTCCCTACCCCATCCTTAGTACAGATGTCCTGGTAGGTTTATGGGAAGGATTACATAAGTTGATACCTATATATTCATTTGTAAAGGCTGCTGCAACAAAGTATCACAAACTGGGTGGCTTAAACAACAGACCTTTATTCTATCACAGTTCTGGAGGCCAGAAGTCTCTCTTTGGCTCCTAGCTGCCATTTCTCCCTGTGTCTCTTTACCTCCTCACCCTTGTATTTGATTCTGTGTCCAAACTCCCCTTTCCTAAAAGGACGCCAGTCATATCAGGTTGGGACCTACCTCAGTGACCTCATCGCAATTAACCACACCTGCAACAACTTGATTGCGCAATAAGGTCACATCCTGGGGTGCTGAGGGTCAGGAACTTGAACATACGCGTTTTGTGGGGACACAGTTCAACCCATAAGAGCACAAATAAGTGGCACATGGTATTCTATAAATATTAGCTACGTTGTCAATAATTTCATCATGACCATGTTATATTGTTACTTATTTAAGGATTCAGTGAGTCAATTCGTGTAAAACATTGAACACAATACCTAGCCAGTAGTGAAATTTCTATAAATATTAGCTATGAAGTTGTAATGTGTTACAACGTTACTTATTTAGTAATTGTTTCTATACTAATGTATATTCATGTTAGAATGTTTCTTCTTTAGTAATTTTAATACTAATTTAAATTCACCCTTGTTGTTCAGTCGCTCGCTCAGTCGTGTCAGGCTGTTTTCAATCCCATGGACTGCAGCACACCAGGCTTCCCTGTCCTTCACTGTCTCCTGGAGTATGCTCAAACTCATGTCCATTGAGTTGGTGATGCATCCAACCATCTTATAAGACTCAGTAAGAATGAGCCTCAGGCCAAATCAATTTTACTAGGTAGGGGCACAGGAAAAGGTCTGCCACTTGGGAGAGAAGAGGGTAAGGGGGAGCCTGTGGCCACCAGAGCAGCCGGAACCCCCTGCTGGGGACTGTCAAGTCCTGGCTCTCTTGTGTCACTGGCCATACCATCTGGACAAGCTGCTTTTTCAGACTGAAGTTTCCTTCCCTCTGAAGTGAGCAAACATTTGATATTCTCCAAGCTTCTTTCACTTTCGCTATTTCTAGGTTCTATAAAGAAAAGGATGGTAAAGGGCATAGCAGACAACGTCATTTATAACATTAAGAAAGCTATTTCTCTCTGTTTATAGTATCATCAAAAAATTTACCAGTTATTAGGCAACTGGTAACCATGCTTAAAGGCTTCCCTGGTGGCTCAGTGGTAAATAATCTGCCTGCCAATACAGGAAACATGGGTTCGATCCCTGGGTTGGGAAGATCCCCTGAAGGAAGAAATGGCAACCCGTTCCAGGATTCTTGCCTGGGAAATCCCATGGACAGAGGAACCTGGCAGGCTACAGTTCATAGGGTCGCAAAAAGTTGGACATGGCTTAGCAACTAAACAATAAGAAGAGTCATGCTTAAAATGCACCATAAAAAAATTGTTTTTTTTTTGTGAAACTGGTCAAGTAAAAGATCAGCTTCCTTTTGTAAGACAATATTCTTCACTTTGGTTGATCACTAGTTGTTTTTTGTTTTCTATCTCACGGACCATTTTTATTTTCTTTTTATAAGTGAATTTTCTTTGCTCTCAGTGTTGTGGTTATTTCTTTCTCATTTTTAAGCCTCTAACTAATTACCTTCTTTTTTAACTTTTTAAAGTTTATTCTATATTATAGTATAGTCAATTTACAATGTTGCATTAATTTCAGGTGTATAGCCAAGTGATTCAGGTACACATATACATATATCCATTCTTTTTCAGATTCTTTTCCCATATAGGTTATTACAGAGTATTGAGTAGAGTTCCCTTTGCTATACAGGAGGTGCTTGTTGATTATCTAGTTTGTATATCAACTAGCTACTTTCTTTGTCTTCCTTTTTCATTTTTTCGTCACTAAGCTCTCTTTCCTGATATGTATTCTCTTTTATTCCCCTCCTTGGTATTCCCCTCCCATTCATTTCTTCCTTTTCCAGTCTGGAGAAAGGAGTCCAAATTTCTTGATACAATGATAGAATCCCAGCATTCCAGTGAGAGTTCATCCTGAAAAATCTACTTACTTTTTTCAGATGAAACCAATAATCAAGAAAGCTGCTGCTGAGGAAAAAGATGCAGGACTCAGCATAGAACCACACAGCTCTTCACAGCTTTACACAAGGCTCTGCCTCACACCCCACAGAAAGCCACTGTCCCTGCTGGATAACCCTACCTGGGGACAACTCTCCCAGGGAGCTCAGATTCACTGCCCAGGAGCCTGTTGGGAAGGACGGTGGGCAGGCATGATGCTCAGCCAGGAGGGAGCCTGTTGTACAGCCAAAACACAGCCTTTGAGACGCTGACATCATGAGAAGAGTGAGGATTCATGTCTGGATCATCAAAAATGATCACTCACTGAAAAGCAAGTCTGGAATCGACCGAGGGCTCTTAATAGCTTCTCGTAGGTGTACCCACAGCAAGGGGGACTCAGGGGGCAGCTGTGTGGGTATGTGGGGAGAAGCGGGCAGTGGGAGCTGCCTAGACCAGGAGCCAGCATCCAGGGGTCTATCCATCATGGTGGGTCCTTCATTTTCTGTCCTCACCCATCCACCAGGCAACATGTTCCTCCTGGTTTTGCTTCCCTAATAGACTTTTCTCCTGAAAAACACAGTTTCTGTTAGAAAAAAACTACATGACTTTCAGTCTCAGACCAATTTCACTTGCTTGGACAGTACAAGCCAGTTTTCCCCTAAAACCCGATTACCCTGGATAAACTGAAAGGTCAAAGTAATACAACCACGGGTCAGCAATACTTGTGACTCAAGGAATAAACAATAAGGAAGGAGTCAAAGTCAGTTTCGAATGTGTAAGTCCGAGTGTGCAGTAGGGTGACCCACCACAAGCATAACGAGGTGGAATCACACGAAACAGCCTGCAGCCTGGCCTCCCCACCGGCTGTCTCTGACACCGTGTCAGGCCGGAGGGTCCCTCGGACACCGTCGGGAACCTCAGGGCCGTATCCCACACCCATGTTTGTCCAACAACGTGTCAAGTGCTCACTACATGCACAACCCTGAGAATGTGCCACACGATCTTACAAGGATGAAGCACACAGGGCCGAGTGTGCAATATAAGGCACTTGTAAGTGACTACAAGTGCAAATGTATTGGTTATTTGTACCATGTGTCACTTAAGATGCTGTTGGCAGCAAATACTAGAAAATTACAGCTTCTCATTTGGTTTAATGAATAAAATAATTGTATTATCTCACTGGGGCTTTCCTGGTGGCTCAGACAGTAAAGCACCTATCTGCAATGCAGGAGACTCGGGTTTGATTCTGGGGTCAGGAAGCTCCCCTGAAGAAGGGAATGGTGACCCACTCCAGTATTCTTGCCTGAAGAATTCCATGGACAGAGGAGCCTGGTGGGCTACAGTCCGTGGGGTTGCAAAGAGTTGGACATGACTGGGCGACTGACATGCACACATTATTTCACTTAGAAGTCTAGAAATAGGGTGACTGTACATTGGTTAAGGCAATAGCCAAGATGTCCTCCTGGACTAGGGTCTCTCCTTTTCCTTGGCTGCCCGGGACACTAGCTTTGTCGCAGGGCTGTCCCCTCATGGACACAGGAGGACAACAGTCACTACACATGACACATCAGATGAAAGACCAGGGCCCAGTGTGTCCAAGTGTCAGGCCTTCATTTTTATGGTCAATCATCTTTGGATCTGCCCCTCCCCCACCCAACGTTTCACTTCTCAGAATTCTCAGAATTATGTCACCAGCCAGACAAATATTAACCTGAGCACCTGGACCAATCAACACTCAACACTCCAGACCTAAGGAAGGAGCCCAGGATGCAAGACGGTGAAATAAAACCTGGACTCTGTTATCAAGGGGGGAAGGTGGTGGGGACTGTCAGGTGGACATATATGGAAACACGCACCTGCTCACTGGAAAGTTTACTTGAAGCTGTTCAGCCCCATCCCACAGACGTGTAGACAGATCTAAACCTGGACTTCAAGGAATCTGAGAGTCTCCCACTGCTTTGCAGGAGAAAGGAAATCACCATGCCTCCCAGAACCGAGGCCGGCGCTGGGGTCAACACCACTGCTGCTCCTCGCAGCCCTACTGTGCACCAGAACCCGCGTGCAGGTCTGCGCTGAGCATCCCACACCTGTCAGTTCCCTTGCTTCCTCCCAAGTCCTGCCGAGGGAATGTCTTATCCCTGCTTACACTGACTGCTGCTGCTGCTGCTAAGTCGCTTCAGTCGTGTCCGACCCTGTGCGACCCCATAGATGGCAGCCCACCAGGCTCCTGCGTCCCTGGGATTCTCCTGGCAAGAACACTGGAGTGGGTTGCCATTTCCTTCTCCAATGCACAAAAGTGAAAAGTGAAAGTGAAGTCGCTCAGTCGTGTCCAACTCCTAGCGACCCCATGGACTGCAGCCCACCAGGCTCCTCCGTCCATGGGATTTTCCAGGCAAGAGTACTGGAGTGGGGTGCCATTGCCTTCTCCTACTAAAGGAGACAAAATCAAAAACTCTGCTTCGAGGAAGTGAAGACATTTGGCAGTCACACAGCTGAGATGTGACACAGGTGAGGGTCAGCGCCGCTTCTGGTCCCCACCTCTACTGCATCTTGTGGGGTGACCGGGGGGTGGGGGGAGGACAGCCGCATGCCGCTCACAGGCTCTGCGCTGTCTCAGAACCTGGGGCTTGGGGCTGAGTGGAGAGAAGCCTCGGTGGCTTGTCCAGGGGGCTTGCTGGTTGTCTGAGGGCCACCTGGGAACCTGGAAGCTACAGAGATAAGGCTTTCCTCATCTGTCTCCCAGGAAAGAGCTCATCACCCTGGGGGCTCAGCGGTAAAGAATCCACCTACAATGCAGGAGACTTGGGTTCAGTCCTGGAGTCAGGAAGATCCCCTGGAAGAAGGCATGGCTACCCACTCCAGTATTCTTGCCTGGAGGATCCCATGGACAGAGGAGCATGGTGGGCTACAGTCCATGGGGTCGTAGAGGCAGACACGACTTAGCGAATAAACAACAAACAACATCACTGCCGATGGTCACAGGAAAAGGAGAGCTGCCTCGTGAGAGGACCGGACGTGTACCCTAGAGCCACATCATCCCATCAGACTTCTCTTCAGGAAATCTGGGAGGCCCTCTGCCTCCACCCCAGTCACCAGTGACACACGTGTGCTATGCTTCACTGCGCACAGGGTGTTCCCCACACGCCACCTCATGTGATACCAGAGATGACACAGCCCAGACCAGCGCCATCCCAAGAGAACTTCCCAGGATGGTGGAGGAGGTTCCGGATCTGCCCCCCCGAGGCAGGAGCAGCAAGCTCCCTGGAGCTGGTGAGCACGTGAGATGTGTCTCCGTGACGGAGGAACTGCCTCTTTAGCAGTAACTAATTTTAGTTTAAATTTAGAGAGCCACATCTGGCTGGCGGCTGCGGGGGTGAGCCGTGCAGGTGCAGGCGTGGCATGCCTGCTCAGCCTCACTGCTCTAGTAAGCTCCACTCCTCCATTTGTGGCAACCGGTTGTGACCAGAATTCCTCCCCGGTTCCTCAAGTTAATCATCAACCTGATCTCAATGCTGGAAATTAAATTCTGTGACAAGAAACTTCTCAAGTATGAGCTCAATAAGGGGAAGGGACCAAGAATAGTTGACAAAAACTTTCCCTTATGTCAGGGAGGTCTGAATTTGTTGGGCAATGAGTATATATATAATCAGGGCAAATATGTGTATATATATATATATATATATATATATATAATCATATAATGATATATATATATAATCATATAATGATATATATATATAATCATATAATGATATATATATATATATATATATATATATATATATATATATATTCCCCTCGTTTGAGTGAAGTTTTCTACCTGGGTTCTGGGTAATAGGATGAGCTGCTGAAGCCAATAATGCAATACCCCAAGAAAATCTATTGATGAAGGGGCATGGCCATAGCTGTCTTTCCCCTCCTGGGAGAAAAAAACAGAACCTAAGCCTCTCCTGTGAGTCACTCGGGTGACCATCACTTCTAGAAAGTTCTAGGCACCAAACAGAAATCATTATCTGACAGCGGTCCTGCTTGTCAACCCTGGTCAGGCCCGTGGAGGGGACCTGGGGACCCGAGGACAGGAAGGGAGGGACTGCATCAGTGAAGTGTCGTGCTTGAACAGAAAAGGCACGAGGGTAAGAGCCCGCCCCCCCGCCTCCCCGGGAAGATGTTTCTTGCCTTGTGAGGCTGTGGGTGTAGCTCCCTGTTAACCTGGACAAACCCTCCATCCTGCAGCATGTTCTTCCCGGGCCCTGTAAGGTCATGGATGGCGTTTCTCTGACTGGCTCTCTGCCCACTAAGGGATCTTGGAAATGCTTGAGAAGAGCTGCCAATAACAACATCCCCACCCAACCCCCACCCACGGCCCATGGCCTCAGCCTCGCTGCTGCGTGAGGCTGAGGCCCCAAGGGTGTCTCTGGCATCTCTGCCATCTCCACCGCCCGCCTTCCTGGACAGAGAGAGGGGCAGCTCAGCCGGGCAGGTGACCCTCACCTCCACCCCGGATCGAGTCCCATGGAGTCAGACACTTCATTTCATCATCATTATTAATAGCTGGGTGTGGGGATGTTTCCTGGAGCACACGATAAGAACCACATGGAATCAGGAGGAAACGAAGTCATGACTCAGCACTTTCCCCCTTCCCATCCAAGGGCTGGGGAGAGTTTCCTGTTCGACCCGAGGATATCTGGGGGGTCTGGGACGACTGCCCGGTGTCTGCTTGGAGATCTAACATTGCGTGAGGTCAGGGTGGGAAGCCGCTGAGATTTGGAAAAATGGCAGCTAGCCTGTGAGGGTCACCCTCCAGGCCTCGGGTTTCTGAAGCCTATGAGCAGAATCGCCTCCCTCAGTTCATCACTGTGCCAGCTTCTCTTTCCTGCATTCCAACCAGTCTGTCAAAGGGCAGGAACCTAACATATACTGAGGATTTTGTTCAAGGTCTCTCTGTAAATATAGAGGTATATCAGGTTAGCCTCTTTACCTCCCCATGAGGTAAGAAATATTAACCTGTTTTATGGGTGTCCCAGGTAGCTCAATGGCAAAGAATCCACCTGCTAATGCAGGATATATGGGTTCCATCCCTGGGTCAGGAAGATCCCCTGGAGCAGGAAATGGCAACCCACTCCAGTATTCTTGCCTGGAGAATTCCACAGACAGAAGAGCCTGATGGGCTACAGTGCATGGGTTCACAAAGAGTCGGACACAACTGAGCGACTGACATTTTCACTTTAAGGTTAAATGAGATCATGAAGGTGGAGCCCTCATCCGATAAGACTGAAGTTCTTAGAGAAGAAGCTGAGCCCCCAGAGATCTCTGTCCTTTCATGGCCACAGAGGAGAAGACTTCATCTTGAGCCAGGACGTTGTCCTCACCAGAATCCTCTCTCTAGGCAGCTTGACCTCAGACATCCAGCCTCCAGCACCATGAGAAGATGCCCGGCCCTTGTTGAAGCTGCCCAGTCTGCTGGTCCCGCCCTTGCAGACTCAGACGCCCAGCTTGGGGCTTTGAGAAATTTCTCTTCAAAACTCTCCACGTTAACACTCAGAAAAACGCCAAGCCCTGAAACTATGGCCCGCTACACCTTCCTTGCAACCGACCTGCCTCACCAGCACGGCCGGGACACAAGACACATGGTAATTTCCCAGAGACACCAAAAAAACTTAGTAATTAAGATAAATGCCATCTTATTGAAATATTCTTTCAAAGAATGAGTGTTGCATGATCAGTTGTATCCAACTCTTTGTGACTACATGGATTGTAAGCCCACCAGACTCCTCTGTCCATGGGATTCTCCCAGCAAGAATACTGGAGTGGGGTGCCATTTTCTTCTCCAATTCTTTAAATAAATAAAAATTAATACCAACCATTCCATGAGGCTTTGGCCCCTTCTGTTCGGCCCACAGCTAGCCAAGGTAAGAACTGTCTGTCCTGGGCTCTTCAGGGTAAGTGGAACCCCTGTGAATGAACCCCAGACTCCACTCTAGAGATGAAGGAACAACCACTCTTCCCAGGATAGATGATGTTATTAAGCTGTTACTGATAATCAGCACCTCTGGGCTGACTGCTGGTGTCTCCCAGACTTGATCCTGGGTGCAGCGTGCTCAGTGATGAACAAGGGGGTAGGGACTGCTGTCTGCACAGGGACAGAAGCAGGTGAGGGGCAGTAACAGTCCACCGGGCTTGGCACAGGCAGCCATGTGCCAAGAAGAGAGGACGACAGATGCAGGAGGAAGACACCAAAGCCTGACCAAGGGCATCAGGAATGGCGCCTGGGCAGGTGACATCTTAGTTTACCAAACACAGGGGCAAGGTGACATGAACGTGTGCTGCAGAGCAGCTGCTGTTCACTGAATATTCATATTAGTTGACAAATGGCAAACATCACAGCCCTGAAAACTAAGGATGTCCTACAGGAAATCTGTGCTTCTTTCTCGAACACTCCCATCTAATCTGTCAACAAATTCTGGTGGTTTCACCTTCAAAATGCACAATCCAACCATCTCTTGACAAGTCCAGAGACCCCCGACTGAGCCTCTAAAACCCTGGTTTCCTCATTTTTCCTCCTCACCCATCTCTCAGTGCTGGTTCCAGAGCCGTCTAACACATCTAGTCACACCTAGACCTGCCAACCACTTCTCCCTCTTTTCTTTCTTTTAATTTTAATATTTATTTATTTATTTGGCTGTGCTGGGTCTTAGTTGCAGCACGTGGGATCTAGATCCCTGAGCAGGGATGGAACCCGGCACCCTGCCCGGGTCCTAGCCACGGGACTACCAGGGAAGTACCCAATTCTCCCTCTTACTCAGAGAAGTCCAGTGACTCAGGACTTCTGCTGCACAGTTTGCAGGAATCCAGGGGACCCATGAAGAATTATTTAGTTCTAAACAGTATCCACCCCTCATTTCTGTACTATCTCAGTTTCTAGTAGATTTTCCTGTAAAAATACTGCTCTGTCATTCTCTCCAATTTATCTGACCACAGAGGCTGGGGCTAGGCCTCCTCAGCTAGTCTCATACAGCAATTAGTTAAGGTTAAGCGCTCCTGGACCCTGAGCAGTAGAGGGAGGCCAGCCTGAAGTATAGACCTCAATCATACCCCCCAGGGTCCTGGATCCAACCAGCTGAACAAATCCCACAAACCATCAGGGTTTCCCTTAGAAATCAAAGTGGCTTCTCCCTTAACTTTCTGTGTTAAGGAAACTTAACCCAATGCAAAAAGGCAAAATGGTTGTCTGAGGAGGCCTTACAAATAGCTGAGAAAAGAAAAGACACAAAAGGCAAAGGAGAAAAGGAAAGATATATCTATCTGAAAGCAGAGTTCCAAAGAATAGCAAGGAGAGAAAAGAAAGCCTTCCTCAGTGATGAATGAAAAGAAATAGAGGAAAACAATAGAATGGGAAAGACTAGAGATCTCTTCAAGAAAATTAGAGATACTAAGGGAACACTTCATGCAAAGATGGGCATAATAAAGGACAGAAATGGTATTGACCTAATAGAATCAGAAAATATTAAGAGGTGTCAAAAATACACAGAAGAACTATGCAAAAATACACAGAAGAACTATACAAAAAAGATCTTCATGACCCAGATAACCACGATGGTATGATCACTCACCTAGAGCCAGACATCTTGGAGTCCGAAGTCAAATGGGCCTTAGGAAGCATCACTACGAACAAAGCTAGTGGAGGTGATGAAATTTCAGCTGAGCTATTTCAGATCCTAAAAGATGATGCTGTGAAAGTGCCACACTCAATATGCCAGCAAGTTTAGAAAACTCAGCAGTGGCCACAGGACTGGAAAAGGTCAATTTTCATTTTAATCCCAAAAAAGGGCAATGCCAAAGAATGTTCAAACTACCACACAACTGCACTCATCTCACATGCTAGCAAAGTAATGCTCAAAATTCTCCAAGCCAGGCTTCAACCATATGTGAACCAAGAACTTCCAGATATTCAAGCTGGATTTAGAAAAGGCAGTGGAACCAGAGAACAAATTGCCAACATCCGTTGGATCATAGAAAAAGCAAGAGAATTCCAGAAAAACATCTACTTCTGCTTTATTGATTATGCCAAAGCCTTTGACTGTGTGGATCACAACAAACTGTGGAAAATTCTTCAAGAGATGGGAATACCAGATCACCTTACCTGCCTCCTGAGAACTCTGTATGCAGGTCAGGAAGCAACAGTTAGAACTGGACATGGAACAACAGACTGATTCCAAATTGGGAAAGGGGTATGTCAAGACTGTATATTGTCACCCTGCTCATTTAACCTACGTGCAGAGTACATCATGTGAAATGCCGGGCTGGATGAAGCAAAAGACGGTATCAAGATTGTAGGGAGAAATATCAACAACCTCAGATACACAGATGATGCCACCCTTATGAAAGAGGAGATGAAGTGAAAGAGGAGAGTGAAAAAGCTCGCTTAAAACTCAACATTCAAAAAACAAAGACCATGACATCCAATCCCATCACTTCATGGCCAGTAGATGAAGAAACAATGGAAACAGTGAGAGATTTTGTTTTCTTGGGCTCCAAAATCATTGCAGATGGTGACTGCAGCCATAAAATTAAAAGACACTTTCTCCTTGGAAGAAAAGCTATGACCAACCCAGACAGCATATTAAAAAGCAGAGACATTACTTTGCCGACAAAGGTTTGTATAGTCAGAGCTATGGTTTTTCCAGGAGTCATGTATGGATGTGAGAGTTGGACCATAAGGAAAGCTGAGTGCTGAAGAACTGATGCTTTTGAACTGTGGCATTGGAGAAGACTCTAGAGAGTCCCTTGGACTGCAAGGAGATCAAACTAGTCAATCCTAGAGGAAATCAGTCCTAAGTATTCATTGGAAGGACTGATGCTGAAGCTGAAACTTCAATACTTTGGCCACCTAATGCAAAGAACTGACTCTTTGGAAAAGACCCTAATACTGGGAAATTTTGGGGGCAAGAGGAGAAGGGAATGACAGAGGATGAGATGGTTGGATGGCATCACCGACTTGATGGACATGAGTTTGAGCAACTTCCAGAAGTTGGTGATAGAGAAACCTGGCGTGCTGCAGTCCATGGGGTCTCAAACAGACGGACACAACTGAGCAATTGAACTGAACTGAATACAAGCCCAAGGCATTAATTCTGGTCCAAGAGAACATGTAGGACATTTTATTAGCCATGACAATCTTGACCAATGAGTTTCGCCCAACTTATCTGGCCTTCAGGGATGCGGTCACAGCACTGACCACTTCAGGTAAAACCAGGGGCAGGTTCCACGCCACCTCTCCTAACTGGATGAAAGCCTCACATCACAGGAGAAAGTGCCCGCAGCAATGCATAAATAACAAGCCAGCATTCCTCCACAGCGCACCCCTGAGACCCAGGGTACAGCTGTTTGGGAAAGGGGCTCCACTGCCATCCAAGGGCCACATGATGTCCTGGTGGTATATTCTTAAATACCTTCAGGTCTCCTAGAACCACTCGTAGAAGTTAGGCCCCGAGTTGTCATGAAAAAGGAAGATTACCCCTGGGCTTCCCGATTTGATGCAGAGCACTGAGTGCACACCAGGCCCCTGGAGAGAATGCCCACAGCCGTGGGGGCCACTCAATGGAACCCACATCACCAGGTGAGTGTGGAAGATGGACAAGGCCAATGAAGTGGTATCCTGGTCAGCTGGTACGTCTGTGGGTCCCAGTTCAGCCTGGAAAATGGAGTCTAGTCCTTATGTTTACAATGACTGGGGACTTCCCTGATGGTCCAGTGGTTAAGAATCTGCCTTCCAATGCAGGGCATGTGAGTTCCTTCCCTGGTTGGGGAACTACGATCCCACATGCCACAGGGCAACTAAGCCCGAGCACCACAAGTAGAGAGCCTGCAAACTGCAACAAAGATCAGTGCAGCAAAAAAAACAAGTAGAGTGAGTGCCTGAAGAGCAGCCCTTATAACCTGTTATGTCTGCACATGTCGCCCGTGGGCAGTCTCCATTCACCTACTGGGTGGTGCGGCCATGGCTACGGTAACCAGAAACAAGGTAGGGGACAGGAAGACATCTGGTGGTGCCAACAGTATGCTTTTGTCTTTGCGTGTGCAGGCCCCTCTGCTGCTGCAAACATGTCTTCTGCCGGCAGCGCTAGAACGATGAGGCTAAGCTCTGTTTGCCAGCAGGAGACATGCCTCCCGGTTCTTAATGGTCACCCTCATCACCTTGCTCATCCTGGTTACTGCCCTGGAAGCTGAGAAGGGAGACAATTCCATTCTGGGGACTGTGAGATCCAGTGAGCAAACGGCCTCCCTCAGGTGTGTGGACCAGGAAGAGAGGAGGGCGAAGAGTCAGCTTTGGAGGAGGCTATTCCCACCCCCAGCCACACCAGACACCTGTGAGTGGGGGACAGTGAAGCTCCATCCAATGCTGGACTGGCAGAGCCTTCTGCATTAAAACCTCACCATTGTCGAGATGCCAATGGTCCAGAAAACCAAACACGGATGCGGGTTAGTGTTCCACTGACCAGGGCAGCCAAGGGTGCATCCCACGTGATGTGGCCCCCACTTTGGGAGGGTGGATGAAGAAGGGGAGAGCACACACAGCTTCTCGCACCAAGGAGCCCTGTCTGGTCACCCCTGGAACTGGCCTGAGGACCCTGGGAGCCCTCAGGCTGGGCTGCCTGCCCTCCACATGATATAGAGATGGGGTCAGATGTTAGCTGATGGAGCTGGGTCCACCCACACTCTCTGAGAGCAGAAGCCTTACAAGGTGCGTCCTTGTGACCCCACAATCTTGTGCAGAACAACAAGGGCCCATAATAAATCATATTATGAGGAAGCAAGGGATTAAGACTGAAGCAGAAAAATAGAACAGCAAAAATTAGGTACATATTCAGTATATATATATATATACACACACACGTATAGTGAATAGAGAAAAGGAAAAGGACTAGACGGAGTGTCACACAGAGAATCAAGTTTGTAGTGTGTAAATATTTATACTTTAAAAAGATTCTATGAAGAACCAAAAACCATCTTTTAAATCCTGCTGAGAAAGCCATGCTAATCTCTATGTAAATTGTTCAGTGGGATCCATCATGTTTTTCTTTTCTCCATAACCAAAAACAGCCTGAGGGACTTCTTCTGTCTTTTATGTTTGTGGGACTGAGTCAGGTAGGAGGAAGGTATGGGGGGCCCTTCCCTCTCACAGTCCAGCTGGAAAAGGCCTCCCTGTGGTGGCCTAGGGTCAGGATTGGGGAGGGGGAGGAGAAGGCAGTGTGGGGTCCGGGAGGCCCAGAGTTGCCACTGCATCTTGTCTCATCACCTCCCTCCCTCCACGTCAGTTACTTTAAAAACAAATTGGGATAGAATTTACCCCCATGTAAAAAATTCACCCATGTAAAATACACCACTCAACACTGTGAGTATACTCACAGAGATGTGCACTGTCTCCACGGTCTGAGTTAGGATAATGACACCACTCCAAATGTCAAGACCCATGAGCAGTCATTTCTCCAACCACCCCTGACTCCAGCCCGAGAAAACTGCTAGTCTGCTTTCCGTCTCTCACTCTGCTTGTTCCCGACAGTCCACACAAATGGGATCACATGGTATATGGTCTTTTTGCCGGGCTTCCTTCATGCAGCTCAGTGTGTTCGTGGCTCCTCTGTGGTGTAGGGCATGTCAGCAGGTCATCCTGCTTCATGGCCAAATAACATCTGTTGTGCACCACACTTGGATGCACCCCTTGGTGTGTATCTGTTCACTATTTAATGGACACCTGGGTTGTTCCATGTTTTGACGATGATGAATAATACTGCTAAGCACATTTATGTACAAGTTTATGTGTGGTTGTATATCAGTTTTCTTGGGCACATACAAAAGGAGGCATATAGTAACTCTACATTTAACATCTTGATGAACTGCCAAACTACTTTTCTTACCCACTGCACCAGTTTACATTCTCACCCGCACTCTAGGAGGGTTCCACTTTTTCCACCTCTTGGCCAACATTCACTAGTGATTTCTTATTACACTTATCCTAGTGGGTTTGAAGTGGTATTTCTTTGTGGTTTTGATTCATGTTTCCTTAAATTCCAGAAAAACATCTACTTCTGCTTCATTGACTACGCTAAAGTCTTTGACTGTGTAGATCACAACAAACTGTGGAAAATTCTTCAAGAGATGGGAATACCAGACCACCTTACCTGCCTCCTGAGAAATCTGTATGCAGATCAGAAGCAACAGTTACAACTGGACATGGAACAACAGACTGGTTCCAAATTGGGAAAAGAATATGTCAAGCCTGTTGTATATTGTCACCTTGCTTATTTAACTTATATGCAGAGTACAGCCTGGCAAAATGCCAGGCTGGATAAAGCACAAGATGGTACCAAGATTACAGGGAGAAATATCAATAACCTCAGATGTGCAGATGACACCACCCTTATGGCAGAAAGAGAGGCAGACCCAAAGGGCTTCTTGATGAAAGTGAAAGAGGAGAGTGAAAAAGCTCGCTTAAAACTCAACATTCAGAAAATGAAGATCATGCAGTCCCATCACTTCATGGCAAATAGATGGAGAAACAATGGAAACAGCGAGAGACTTTATTTTCTTGGGTTTCAAAATCACTGCAGATGGTGACTGCCGCCTTGAAATTAAAAGATGCTTACTCCTTGGAAGAAAAGCTATGATTAACTTAGACAGCATATTAAAAAGCAGAGACATTACTTTGCTGACAAAGATCTGTCTAGCGGTATGGAGACTCCTTAAAAAACTAGGAATAAAACCACCATATGACCTAGCAATCCCACTCCTAGGCATACATCCTGAGGAAATCAAAACTGAAAAGACACATGTACCCCAATGTTCACTGCAGGTCTGTTTACGACAGCTAGAACACGGAAGCAACCAAGATGTCCATTGACAGATGAATGGATAAAGAAGTTGTGGTACATATATGCAATGGAATATGACTCAGCCATAAAAAGGAACGCATTTGAATCTGTTCTAATGAGGTGGACGAAACTAGAGCCCATTACACAGAATGAAGTAAGTCAGAAAGAGAAATATAAATGTCGTATACTGACATATATATATGGAATCTGAAGAGACGGCACTGATGAACTAATTTTCAGGGTGGCAGTGGAGAAACAGACATAGAGAACAGACCTATGGACAAGGTGGGAGGAGAGGGGGAAGAAGGGGAGATGTATGGAGAGAGTAACATAGAAATTTACAATACCATGTGTTAAAACAGAAAGCCAATGGGAATTTGCTGTATGACTCGGGAACTCAAACAGGGGCTCTGCGACAGGCTGAAGAGTGGGGTGGGGAGGGAGATGGGAGGGAGGTCTGGGAGGGAGGGGACATGGGTGTACCTATGGCTGATGCTTGTTGATGTATGACAGAAAACCACAAAATTCTGTAAAGCAATTATCCTTCAATTAAAAATTAAAAAAAAAAAGGTCCATCTAGTCAAAGATATGGTTTTTCCAGTAGTCGTGTATGGATATGAGAGTTGGACGATAAAGAAAGCTGAGCACTGAAGAATTAATGCTTTTGAACTGTGGGGTTGGAGAAAACTCCTGAGAGTCCCTTGGACTGCAAGAAGATCCAACCAGTCCATCCTAAAGGAAATAAGTTCTGAATATTCATTGGAAGGACTGATGCTGAAGCTGAAACTCCAATACTTTGGCTACCTGATGCGAAGAACTGACTCATTGGAAGACCCTGATTCTGGGAAAGATTGAAGGCAGGAGGAGAAGGGGACGACAGAGGATGAGATGATTGGATGGCATCATTGACTCGATGGACATGAATTTGGGCAAGTTCCGGGAGTTGGTGATGGACAGGGAAGCCTGGCATGCTGCAGTCCATGGAGTCTAAAGAGTTGGACACGACTGAGCAACTGAACTGAACTGAATAAAATGCTAATGATGTTGAGCATATTTTCATGTGTTTATTGGCCATTTGTATATTATCTCTAGAGAAATAGCTATTCATATCCTTTGCCCACCTTAAAAACTATGTAACTTGTCTCTTTGTTGATGTGAAGAGCTATTTTTATATTCTGGGTACTGGTTTCTTATCAGATATGTGATTTCTAAATGTTTTCTCCCATTTTGTGGGTTGTCTTTTCACTTTCTTGATACATTATCTGTAGCACAAAAAGTTTAAATGGTGATCTAGTCCAATTTACCTATTTTTTTCTTTGATTGCTTGTGCTTTTGGGGTCACATCTAAATGGACATTAGCTAACCCAAGGTCACAGAAATGTGCTCTCATGTTTTCTTCTAAAAATGTAATAGCTTTAGTCTTGACACTTAGGTTTATGATGTATTGTGACTTAGTTTTGTATGTGATGTAAGAAAGGGGTTAGCGTTCACTCTTCTACATGTGGAGAGCCCTTCTCCCGGCATCATGTGTGGGAAAAGACCCTTCTCACTCTACGGAACTCTTCTGTCAGTTTTAAGCAGAAATAATTCTGTTTTGCTCTGACCACAGCCTGAGCAGAGGGCAATGAGACCATTCACATTCCTGAATTTCCAGTACCGGGTAAATTGTGAGACAAACCTTAGCCAAATGCATTTGTTAACTGAACAAACACAAGAAGCATACTTAACCTTGCTGAACTACCTGAGAGCTTGAACCACTTCTGTTTGCTATAAATACTCAGCACTGTGGAAGAGGCCGTGTTTCTATTGAAACTCGATCCTGGAGTATTTGTCTGAGAAGCAGGGGGACTGATTTTCCTGTTTTACCCATGACCCCTCCCAATAAATGCATTTATTAATTTCCATGAATTGTTGTGGCTGCTGGGAGGTGTAGAGCAGCCGCCAGTGGGGGCCCAAAATCCCAGGCTGCCAGCTGAAGGGCACATAGGACCGTGGACCTGCTCCTTCTCCACCCACCATGGTCTTGGTCCCTCTGGTTCACGTCCAGTTCTTGCCCGACCTTGGTCTTCCATCTGACTGCAGAGAATCATGGGCATATTCAAGTTCTCCAGGCCAGTCCTCTGATGGCTCCTCAGAAACATCAAATGAAACCTCAGCCTTCAAAGTGGACCAACTCAAGCTACTTGGCCAGCTGTGTGTACTTAGCGGCTCAGTCATGTCTGATTTTATGCGACCCTGTGGAATGCAGCATGCCTGGCTTCCTTGTCCTTTACCATCTCCAGGAGTTTGCTCAAACTCATGTCCACTGAGTTGCTGATGCCATCCAACCATCTCATCCTCTGTCATCCCCTTTTCCTCCTGCCCTCCATCTTTCCCAGCATCAGGGTCTTTTCCAGTGAGTTGGTCTTTTCCAGTGAGTGTATTGGAGCTTTAGCACTAGTCTTTCCAGTGTATATTCAGGGTTGATTTTCTTTAGGATTGACTGATTGATCTCCTTGCTTCCCAAGAAACTCTGAAGAGTCTTGCCAGCACCATAGCTCTAAAGCATCAATTCTTTGGTGCTCAGAAGCTGAGGCCCAGAGAATCCAGGGGCTGGCCTGTGTCACACAGGGAACTGAGGTTTTAGAGAAGGATTGTAAACTTTTGGTGTATGTTAATGTTCTGGGTCAAAAATCACTGATCCAAGACAGTTTTCCAGTCAAAGCTGATGCTTCCAGCATGCCACTGTCCCACCCAAACGATGAAGGTGAGATTTGGATAATCAATGTCAAATTAATTGGGTAAAAGATGGAGGAGGGGGATGGGCAGTCACTGCAGCCTCAACAAACCAAATCTAAATCTGATCCCCCACAGCATGGCTGAACAGAAAGGGCCTCCTCTGGTACATTTTTCTCCACATGAGCTGTGTGACAATGAGAGGTCAGCTGACCTGGGTTCCTGGGATTATGTTGAGATTGTACAAAGAGCCTCCCAGTCTGTGTCTCGCAGGGCCCAGGTGCTGGCCACCCCTGGACGCGGGTCCCCAGACCTCACTGTCCACTGCAGCAATTATGCTCTCTCTCTGCAGCTGCAATCGGAAGAGTGCTTTGTGGACCACCAGGCATTTCCTGTGATAGAATATCAGAACGCCAGTGGTGGCTGGGAGGAGGTGACCTCACAGGGCAAAAGTTCCCTTTCTACAATAAACATTCTCAGCGTGGCCATGTCAGAGACTTCCTACACAGACCCCACACCTACGAGCCACTTGTCATCGTGACACTGAAGAGGTGGAGAAAGAAACGCAACCGTTTCCAGCAGATTCTCTTTCTGGAAAGGGAACTGGCCTCTGGGTTCTGAGTACGTGAGCATCATCCTAAAAACTGGTGAACTTACAAAACAGAAAGAGACTCAACAAACGTAGAGAACGAACTCACAGTTGCCGGGGGGAAGGGGTAGTTAGGGTGTTTGGGATGGACATGTGCACACTGCTGTATTTAAAATGGATAACCAAAACGGACGTACCGCATAGCACAGGGAACTCTGCTGAATGTTATATGGCAGCCTGGATGGGAGGGGGCTTTGGGGGAGAATGGATACACATGTATATGTATGCCTGAGCCCCCTAGTTGTTCATCTGAAACTGTCACAACATTGTTATAAGAGAACTTAGGGGTTCTGTAAAGCAGTTGGTGGTTCCTAGGCGAGGGCTAGAGGCCTGAAAATCTATGACCCTAACGCCCTTTAGCATCTTGAGGGGAGAGGATAAGGGGTGTTCGCTGTGCCCCACGGAGAGCCTGGGAGCATTGTGGGGGGTAACCGAGGCCATTGACCCCAAGGCTTTACGTCCCCAGCAGCCGCCATGCAGAAGAGAGTCACTGAAGAAAGAAGCCAGGGCCGTGAGATGATGCGTCGTTAAACCCGGTGTCCAGGGAAGACACCCTGGGGGATGGCGGTCCAGGGAAGGGGAGCTGGCATGCTCGCCCCAGCCTACTGCCCGGGCCTGCACGTCTACCACCAGTGGAGACAGCACTGCAGGCCAGGGGGTGACGTTCTCGCCTCTCTTCAAAGACCTCTCTCTCTGCCTGACTCTGCCTGTGTGTCTGAACAGAGTCCCGGGTCCTCGCCCGCAACATCTCCCGCTTAGGGGCTGCACGTGTCCCCACTGGTAAATAAGGAGCATCGCTGTGGACTGACCAGTGTGCCAGCTCGAGAGCAGATGGACCTGTCAGAGCTGGAGGTTAACTTCAACCCTTCCGAGGGTCTTGTGAGGAGCCACGTCCTTAGTGAGAACCCCTGTGAACACACCCACCTGCCCTCCCTCCAGCTTGGAGCTTGGACCCTGACTTTCACCTGCTTCCATTGAGTGATGCTTCCCACTCATATGACCAGGCCCCTCGGTAGCTTCCATCCTTCTGGTAAAACAGGATGCAACGGTTTGACTAGGCTTGTGTTCTCCTAGGCAGTGTGGCTCCTACCCTCTCTCTCTCTCTTTCTCTCTCACACACAGACACACAGGTCTAGAGTTCTTCCCATCTTTCTGCAAGAAGGTGACCACAGCTGGGTTGGGCTGGAGGGGGGGCGGTCAGCTGTCCTCACCCATGTCCTGAGCTCCACTCCTAAGCATCCCCAGGCCCACATCCCTCAGGTCAAGTAGGAAGCAAGTGTGACCAGTGGCAAACACTGCACAAATCTTTAGTGCGTGCGTGCTCAGTCATGTCTGACTCTGTGTGACCCCATGCACTGCAGCCCGCCAGGCTCTTCTGTCTGTGGGATTCTCTAGGCAAGAGCACTG
Source organism: Bubalus kerabau (assembly GCF_029407905.1). NCBI lineage: Eukaryota > Metazoa > Chordata > Mammalia > Artiodactyla > Bovidae > Bubalus > Bubalus kerabau. Next base: position 24,085,587 of record NC_073637.1, on the reverse strand, counting down.
GAGTGAGTTGCCATGCTCTCCTCCAGGGATCTTCCTGACCCAGGGATCAAACCCACATCTCCTGTGTCTCCTACATTAGCAGGCGGATTCTTTACCACTAAGCCACCTGGGAAGCCTACATATCTTTGCACAGTCAGATTCACCCTAGTTCTCCTCTAGGATCCCCCATGTCCAAGAAGAGCCCTGAGCCCTGGTCTTTTTCTCTCTTCATTCCATGTGAACCAGAATTACAGGCAGGACATTGGAGCAGAGTTGGCCCCTCTTATACCTTTCCTGAGCCCACATCCCATACAATTTGCCTCTGATGCTACTGCCACTGTGTCCGTCTGAGGACTGGACAGAGGCTCCTTTTGAGACCACAGTGTGGGTGACCTGGGCTCCCTGTGCCCCTAGTCCAGGGCACTCTAGTCAAGCTGCCGTCATTCCAGGGGCAGGGTGGGGGGCACACTCGCCCAAGGACGGGGGTTCCAAGGCTCTGGTCTAGGAAGAGGAGCTGGCAGGTCCATACAGGAGGAGGAGGGATTTCAGGCTCCAGCCTGATGCAAACAGCAGCTACATCAGAGATGCCTCAGAGCCAGGACCCTCCACCCAGCAGCCCCTGCTGAAGGAGCACAACACATATTCATAAGTTTGGGGAATGAACGGGGCAAAGAGGCACATGTCTCCCGCTTCTGAGCAGCTCCTGAGAGCTGAGACTCTAGCTTTCTGAGCGGGGACCGCCCCCACCCCGCTGCCGAGCAGCCGCCAGGTTTTCTTCTTGCTCACCCTGCTCCTGCCCGGGGTTCCTGGGTTCAACCTCGACTCACCCATTGTTCAGCTTCCTCAGTCAGCCTCCTAACCCACTGCTGAACCACGGCGAAGTGACGTTTACAAACATGTCTGTTTGGCTCTAATAAATTGGCACTGACTTCTTCTCTATAGAATATTCAGGAAGGATGTATACAATGGGGCCCAGACAGAGACCCAGGCCTGGCGGACGGAACTAGGAGCTGGGGGTGATGTCATCTGGGTCCCGGGGAGGACAGTCCCTCCCCCGCAGTGACAGGGAACCAGGGGCGTCATCGTCCCAGACCCCAGCCCGCCCCATGTCTGTGCATCAGCAACGCTTGATCCAGGGCCTCTGAGGCCCTCAGGCTCTAAAAGTTCGGGTCGCGGATATAGTTTCTGAGCGCTCATCTGGTAGCTGGCCTAAGGCAGCCCAGACTCTATCCCCGTGACTTTGACCTAATGGGGCAGGGAGACACCCAATGAACAATTATAAAGAGAGGAACACTGTGCGCTCTCCAGGTAAATATGCAGTCTGGGCACCGTGACGGCGTGGATTTTTGCAAACTTAAGGAACATCAAGAGGAAAGCTACAGAAAAAGCTGGGGTGCATCTCAGTCGGAAATATGGAAGGCCTGATGGCATCCCCAAGACACAGAACTTGAAGGGAAAACAAAAGCCAAGGGGCGCTCTAGCGCAGTTCTTACTCCCCATGCCCACAGGGCCTGATCAGTCCAGGTGAATCCACACCAGCCTTCATGCCAATGTGTCTCCATCAGCAGGAGAAGCTGATCCTGGCAGATTCAGGCTCAGCCTACCTAAAGACCCGGATTCAGAAGACCGGTAGGAACAAAGACAAGCCGGGGAGGGGAAGGCCAGCCAAAATCTCAGCAGGACCATAGCATGCATACCACCCCACACAGTGGACCAGCCTGGAGGCTGGTTGTTTTGTTGGGAAGACCCGATGGAAGAGTAAATGGCAACCCACTCCAGTATTCTTGCCTGGTCCCATGGACAGAAGAGCCTGGTAGGCTGCAGTCCATGGGGTCACAGGAGATGGACATGACTAAGCGACAAACAAAACCAACTAGATGTGCAGCCTTGAGCTTGTTGCTTAACTTCTCTGTGCCTCAAACTGTCCTATGTAAAATAACCTTAAAAATACATTGCAATAAGCCTAAAATGCTGCCAATTGTAAGATGTGCTATTTTATGAGCCACTAAGCAGGAAAAAAAAACCCGCTACAACCCAGTGCTTTCTTATTGTTCCAATTTTTGATTTTTTATTTTGTGAAGAATCCATCTTAGATCTTTTAAGATGCAGGTTTTTACTATGCCACTCTTATACAGGCATAAAAAGGAAAAATAAATTAATTAGGAGACTTCTGCTGTTGTTCAGTCACTCAGTCCTGTCCGACTCTTTGTGACCCTATGGACTGCAGCAGGCCAGTCTCTTCCATCCTTCACTATCTCCTGGAGTTTGCTCAAACTCACGTGCATTGAGTTGATGAAGCAGGAGACGCCTAGCCCGTTCTCAGTTCAGAGCCCAGCTCTCTACCTTCCCCACGGCCTGCCAGCCTGGCCGTTGGCACCCCGGGCACTGCAGCCCCAGAAACATTTCCGCAGAGCGCTTCTGCACCGTCTCCTCCTGGACTCGTGACAAGCCTCAGACACCACTCCTCCAAGCGTCACTTTCTTACTGCTGCTTTCTTGATCTCCCAGAGGTGTCGAGCTTCCAGAGCATGGCCACGGGCCTTTCCAAGTGACCCCCAATCCGTCCATCCCGAGACAGCGAGGGTTTCTGTATCCTGCAGGCCACCAGGAACACATGTGAGCATGCGCAGCAAGACCGGCCCGGTGACCACAGCCGGATGCTAAATTCTGGGCAGGCGGTGCCTCGGGTCCCAGCAAGGAGTCACATTCCTGCTGGGCCCCAACTGAGGGTTGTGACCCTCACTTCTTTATGGAGCCCAGTCCTAGTACACCGTCAGCAGTCAATAGACATCAGTTGTTTTCTGCTTTTTAAAAATTTTTTTAAATAATTTTATTTATTTTTTAATTTTTGGCTGTGCTGGGTCTTCGTTGCTGCCCAGGCTTTCTTCTAGCTGTGGCAACTGGGAGCCACTCTCTAGCTGGTGCTCCGGCTTCTCAATGCAGCTTCTCTTTTTCTTGTTGCAGCGCCCGGGCTCTAAAACACAGGTTCAGTAGTTGTGGCACACGGGCTTAGTTGCTCCACAGCACGTGGGATCTTCCTGGACCAGGAATTGAACCTGTGTCTCCTGCCTTGGCAGGTGGATTCTTTACCACTGAGCCACCAGGAAAGCCCAGTTCTTTTCTGCTTTTAAGAAACATTTGCAGCAACAGGGAATGATACTCAATATTTTATAATAACCTCTAAGGAAAAACTCTGAAATATATACATATACATATTTCTTCAGCTCTGCCAGGTAGCCTGAGGTCTGCTCTCCTTAGGATGAAGTTCAAAGATGTGTATCAGCAGGCAGGACTCAGATCGGCTCAGAGACATCCCAGCAAGGGAGGCACGTTCTTTACGGGTCAGCACAAGTACATACGTACGGTTTTTTCCATCTCTAATTATTTCAGCTTAGCTCAGTGATTGTCTATGTTCTTGGGAGCCCAGAACAGCTTTGATGGTTTTCTTTTGTGTGATAATGGACTCAGAACACTGAATCCCATTTCTGACCAGGACGGCTCACACACCTTCCCCCATATGCAAGCAGAGTGTGGGATGGGAAAGGCCCTTCCCTGGGTGGGGCCCTCAGAGGAGCCTGTGGAACAAGGGCCAGGACACCCTCTTCCAGTGCCCGGTGCCTACTGCATGAGTGACCGGGGGCCCCGGGGAGGCAGCTGATGCTCCACTGGAAAAGCCATCATTTCGCAATCCTTCGTGAAAAATAGAAGACCTTTGACCCTTTACAACCATCCATCCCTCCCCCTTGCATTCGTCTTTGGTGCAATTTGGTGTTTCTAAGGGAAATACTTTGAAATCTTGATTTGACGAGTCATCAGCTACAGGGACCAAAACTCTTTGTTTTGTCTGTAAAATGAGAATCAACAGCACAGGCCTGGGTGGCAGGCACCCAGGAAGAGGACGGGGAAGAGGGGCACTTGCCTTCCCTTGAAATGAAAGCTATGACAAACCTAGACAGCATATTAAAAAGCAGAGACATGACTTTGCCAACAAAGGTCTGTCTAGTCAAAGCTATGGTTTTTTCAGTGGTCATGTATGCATGTGAGAGTTGGACCATAAAGAAGCCTGAGGACCAAAGAATTGATGCTTTCTAATTGTGGTGCTGGAGAAGACTCTTGAGAGTCCCTTGCACTGCAAGGAGATAGAACCAGTCAGTCCTAAAGGAAATCAACCCTGAATTTCATTGGAAGGACTGATGCTAAAGCTGAAGCTCCAATACTTTGGCCACCTGACGTGAAGAGCCGACTCATTAGAAAAGATCCTGATGCTTGGAAATATTGAAAGCAGGAGAAGAGGGTGACAGAGGATGAGATGGTTAGATAGCATCGCTGATTCAATGGACATGAATCTGAGCAAACTCCAGGAGACAGTGGAGGACAGAGGGGTCTGGCGTGCTGCAGTCCACGGGGTTGCAAAGAGTTGGACACGACTGAGTGACTGCACAACAAAGTATCCACTGATACTTTGTCAGCATCAGATGTCAGCTTTCAAGTGTTCCAATACCGTTGATAGCTTAGGATGTGGCTTTGAGCCCAAAACATGAGTATTTGGCGTTTCAGTAAATACCACCCAGCTGTGCCCAGATGCAGTCCCAGCACGGAGTCAGAGAGCGCCAGCTCCACACTCGCCACAGCGCCAGGTCCTTTGGTTTTTATTGCATCACTGGTGAGTGCTGCAGGCGTCATGCAGTCATGAACAACTCTGAATTTCTCCTTTCTCTATCAGGTTGGGGGATAAGGCTTCATTTGTATCTTACCCCAGCAGCAAAGAGGTGAATATCTGCTTGGACTGAAAGAGGACGAGTTGCTGATTGAAATTATTGTTGTTCAGTCACTGATTGTGTCCAACTCTTTGTGACCCCATGGAGTACAGCATGCCAGGCCTGCACTCGGGTTCATGCCCGTTGAGTCAGTGATGCTGATAGAAGAGAGACTCTCAACTCTCCAGGGCAGTTGGGCCCACAGGGTTGGGAACCTCTCTCCAAGGAACCCGCTCCTGAAACTTTGAGGTGGAGAAGAAAAGTGCTCCCAGGAGCTCCCAGGGGGCCTAACTCTGCCCAGTGGGCTGGGCTCCCATCACAGGGTGGCCCAGGAGTGCAGGGCAAGCGGCTGCTCCACGCTTCCTCTCTGTCACTTAGCCCAGCCACAAAGTCCCCGGACCTGGTAAGCCTGGAATCTCAATTTATAAATTTCTTTGTTTATTCTGAAGGAAAGAAGCGGGAAGTTCATTTTTACCGGTGACCTTGACTAGAAGTCTTTGATGAGGAGGTTTCACGGGTTAAAGGTTCATCATGGTTTATTTATGTCTTGATAAAATGACGCCATCCTTCTTACATTTTTTTCCACATTTCTCTGATGGATGTACTTCTTGAAATAAACTACACACACACACACACACACTCACACACAGAGACACCTGTAGCTAAAAGCCGAAGTTCTTCAGTTTACTATAACTATTTTTATTGTAGCACCATCCCAACATATCATACAAACAATGTCATGTCATTTTCAGATATTTGCCTGGACTTTTAGAGCAAACATTGTGCCAGTCTTTCTAAAATGTTTTACACTTTAAAATGTTCCTTCTCCACAGTTATTCCTCAAATACAACTTTATATGTTGCACATAAAAGTTTTTGCTATTATATTTGTTTTCTCTTCATTTAAAGAGCAAAACGTTATTTCAGTAGAGGAAAAGAACATTATTACAAAAAAACAAAAAAACACGAAACGACTTACGCTATGGGTCTAAAGTTGCTCTTAAGTATAAAAAACTCGAGGAAATGGCTCCTCCTAGTGGTCTAGACGAGATACTGCAACATGCAAGCTCCGTATCTAGTACCAGAGCGTCTCAAACTTGAAGGTGTACAGAAATTATCTGGGATCTTGTTAAAAGGAAGACTCTTACTCAGCTGAAAGGTGAGGACTGGATATTCTAAACTGATAAAGAGCTCCATGTAGATTCCAATGCTGCTGGTTCATGGAATTTCCATGAATTTGATGATGTCTAGTCACTAGTAAAGTGATGCTCGAAATTCTCCAAGCCAGGCTTCAGCAATACGTGAACCGTGAACTTCCAGATGCTCAAGCTGGTTTTAGAAAAGGCATAGGAACCAGAGATCAAATTGCCAACACCTGCTGGATCATCAAAAAAGCAAGAGAGTTCCAGAAAAACATTTATTTCTGCTTTATTGACTATGCCAAACCCTTCGACTGTGTGGATCACAATAAACTGTGGAAAATTCTGAAAGAGATGGGAACACCAGAACACCTGACCTGCCTCTTGAGAAACCTATATGCAGGTCAGGAAGCAACAGTTAGAAGTGGACATGGAACAACAGACTGGTTCCAAATAGGAAAAGGAGTACGTCAAGGCTGTATATTGTCACCCTGCTTATTTAACTTATATGCAGAGTACATCATGAGAAACACTGGGCTGGAAGAAGCACAAGCTGGAATCAAGATTGCCAGGAGAAATATCAATAACCTCAGACATGTAGATGACACCACCCTTATGGCAGAGAGTGAAGGGGAACTAAAAAGCCTCTTGATGAAAGTGAAAGAGGAGAGTGAAAAAGTTGGCTTAAAGCTCAACATTCAGAAAACGAAGATCATGGCATCTGGTCCCATCACTTCATGGGAAATAGATGGGGAAACAGTGGAAACAGTGTCAGACTAATTTTTTGTGCTCCAAAATCACTGCAGATGGTGATTGCAGCCATGAAATTAAAAGACACTTACTCCTTGGAAGGAAAGTTATGACCAACCTAGATAGCATATTCAAAAGCAGAGACATTACTTTGCCAACAAAGGTCTGTCTAGTCAAGGCTATGGTTTTTCCAGTAGTCATGTATGGATGTGAGAGTTGGACTGTGAAGAAAGCTGAGCACCGAAGAATTGATGCTTTTGAACTGTGGTGTTGGAGAAGACTCTTGAGAGTCCCTTGGACTGCAAGGAGATCCAACCAGTCCATTCTACAGGAGATCAGTCCTGGGTGTTCATTGGAAGGACTGATGCTAAAGCTGAAACTCCAGTACTTTGGCCACCTCATTCGAAGAGTTGACTCATTGGAAAAGACCCTGATGCTGGGAGGGATTGGGGGCAGGAGGAGAAGGGGACGACAGAGGATGAGATGGCTGGATGGCATCACCGACTCGATGGACATGAGTTTGAGTGAATTCCAGGAGTTTGTGATGGACAGGGAGGCCTGGCGTGCTACGATTCACGGGGTTGCAAAGAGTCGGACACGACTGAGCGACTGAACTGAACTGAACTGAGTCGTCTAAAAAGAATTAAAAGGTTGTAATTATATGTAAGGATTTCCCTGGTGGCTCAGGCGGTAAAGAATTTGCCTGCAATGTGGGAGACACGGGTTCAATCCCTGGGTAGGGAAGATCCCCTGTAGAAGGGAATGGCAACCCACTCCAGTATTCTTGCCTGGAGAATTCCATGGACAGATGAGCCTAGTGGGCAACAGTCCATGGGGTCACAAAGAGTCAGACATGACCAAGAGACTAACATTTCACAAAGACCTTTTCATGGTAAAAATTCTAAAAAAGTCAGACTCATTTCCTCCATTTTCTACAAAGGGCACTGTATAGTTGAACTGGTGATGTTGATTACTAATTGCAGAACAGCTAATTGCCCTAAGTGAATTCCCATTAATGCTCAACCCTTATTTTGTTAATACCATATGTCCCCTACATACGAACAAGTTCCATTCTGAGAGGATATTCTTAAGTCTGACAATGTTAACCCAGTACAACCAGCACAATTGGTTATATAGTACTGTACTGTAACAGGTTTATAAGATTTTCCCACACAAATAATACTCAAAAACAAACATAAAAAATAAAGAAAACATTTCAAGTCCCTTTACAGTACAAGGCCCTTGAAAAGTACAGCAGTACAGTACAACAGCTGGCACACAGGGGCACGTATGCATCTTTGAAAGTTTGAAACTTGAAGGTTCGTGTGCAGGGGACTTACTGTACAACGTTTAGAATGTGTTCACTTGCTCCTGCACCCACTGCCTTACTGTGAGCAGCTCTGAGAGCAATCTTTCTGTGTTCTATTTCACCTCCCTGGCAGGTGTTATCGGCTGAATTATAGCAGGTGCCCAGCCCACTGGTCTTGGGAGATGAATTTTCCAGATGAGGGAACTAAAGCAGGTGGGCACACAATGAACCCCTTCTGGCAGGCGTGGACCCAGCGAGTGTGCACCCGAGGTTCTGCTGTGTCACTGGGTCCATCCTCCCTGAAGCTGTCCACCCGATGTCTTCACAGGGATAACGAGCTCCCCTGCTTCCTGGACCTCTGCTCTGCCCACCACCTGCCAAGGACGCACATCCTCTCTCTCACCAGCACCACAGCCATCTGAGGAAGGGATCATGCTCTTGCTGTCTTGCAGGGGAGGCCACTGAGGTTTGAGTTTTAAAGCCGCCTGGGGAAGCAGCCCCCACGGGACCACCTCATCCAAAACCTGTGGCTTTAATCCACTTTGCCACCATGTGTAACCCCAGTTCGTGAGCACACACTTCCTGGGACATCTCTTTTAGGTAGTCTACAGCCAGCTTTCAAATGTGTGTGAGGATATACAGTCCCAGAAATTAAGAGTTTGTCTATTCCGTACCCTTAAAATGTTAGGAGGTGCTGTGAACATCAGTGTTGGAAACGGGCAAGCGGACACCTCAAGGTTTACAGAATCTTAGGGAAAGCAGAGTGAGAATCAGAGTGGATCCTTTGCTGCTACTTTGGTTCCCCCTTCCCTTCTCCCTCCTCCTCCTTCATCACCAACTGCAGCCAAGGAAAAACTTGGGTTTGCTGTGCACTCAATTCCTTTAAAACAGAGGATGAACCAGAGTGTTGGGAGCAGGCTACGTGCGGCACTTTGGGCTCTGTGATTTCATTACTCCTTCCCTTGGCTCCTCGTTCCCTTCTACTGGTCTGTGTAGGCCAGTCACTCCACCTCTCTCACTGTAGTAGCCCCCGTGCCTAGCGCTGTGCCTGCTGTGCGAATGCTTCAGGTGTGCTGAATGTATACAGCATGAGTACCTCCTAACTAAGGAGGACCACACCCCACTCCAGTGCTCTTGCCTGGAAAATCCATGGCCGGAGGAGCCTGGTGGGCTGCAGTCCATGGGGTCGCGAAGAGTCAGACACGATTGAGCGACTTCACTTTCACTTTTCACTTTCATGCATTGGAGAAGGAAATGGCAACCCACTCCAGTGTTCTTGCCTGGAGTATCCCAGGGACGGGGGAGCCTGGTGGGCTGCCATCTATGGGGTCTCACAGTGTCAGACATGACTGAATCTACTTAGCAGCAGCAGCAGCAAGGAGGACCAAGGTCACACCTGGAAATGCCTGCAGTCTCATATGTGGTCACTAGGTGGCAGCCTTGCCTCATTTTTGAAGGCTAAGGGTGTGTGTGTGTGTGGGGGGGTGTGTGTATGTGTGGTGTGTGTGTGTTTGTGTGGTGTGTGTGTATATGTGTGGTGTGTGTGTGTATATGTGTGGTGTGTATGTGTGTGGTGTGTGTGCATATAGGTGGGGGTGTGTGTATGTGGGTGGTGTGTGTGTATATGTATGGTATGTGTGTGTGGTTTGTGTGTGTGGTGTGTGTATGTGTGGTGTGTGTGTATATGTAGGGGGTATGTATATGTGGGTGGTATGTGTATGTGAGGGGGGTGTATATGTGTGGTGTGTGTGTGGGTGGGTGTGTGTGTGTGGTGTGTATTTGTGTGTGTGTGGTGTGTGGTGTGTGTGTATATGTAGGGGGGTATGTATATGTGGGGGGTGTATATGTGGGGGTATATATGTGTGTGGTACATGTGTATGTGTATATGTGTGGTGTGTATGTGTGGGTGTGTATGTGGTGTGTGTGGTGTGTGTGTGTGTATATGTGGGGGGTTATGTATATGTTTGGGGGCGTGTATATGTGTGTGGGGGTATGTGTATATGTGTGGGTGTATATGTGTGGTGTGTGTATGTGTGGTGTGTGTGTGTATATGTGGAGGGGTATGTATATGTGGGGGGTGTATATATATGTGGTACATGTGTGGTGTGTATATATGTGGTGTGTATATGTGTGGTGTGTATGTGTGGGTGTATATGTGTGGTGTGTATGTGTATATGTGGGTGTGTATGTGTATATGTGTGGTGTGTGTGTGTGGCCTGTGTGTATATATATGGGGGGTGTATATGTGTGGTGTGTGTGTGTGGTGTGTGTATATGTGGGGGGTGTATATGTGTGATACATGTGTGGTATGTATGTGTATATGTGTGGTGTGTGTGTGGTGTGTATATGCATGGTGTGTGTGTATGTGTGGTGTGTGTGTGGTGTGTATATGCGTGGTGTGTGTGTGTGTGGTGTGTGTGTATATGTGGGGGTGTGTATATGGGGGGTGTATATGTGTGTGGTATATGTGGGGGGGTGTATATGTGGGGGGTGTATCTGTGTGTGGTACATGTGCGGTGTGTGTGTGTATATGTGGCTGTATGTATATGTGGGGGGTGTATATGTGTGTGGTACACGTGTGGTCTGTATGTGTATATGTGATGTGTGTGTGTGGTGTGTGTGTGTATATGTGGGGGGTGTATATGTGTGTGGTACATGTGTGGTGTGTGTGGTATGTGTGTGAGGTCTGCAGTGACCTCTCCCAGGTCTGGACACGTACCCTGTCTTGGAGACCACAGCCATGGGTGCACACCAGGGGCCCACGTGGAAGCAAGGCAGGGGCTCTGACAACAGCTTCTCCAACTTCAAACAATACCCGGCAGCGCCTAGGCTTTCTCTGGAAATCTTCCCTCCGTTACTGGAGATGCAAGCATTTAGGATGCGTTAGGACAGATCCCTTTCTGATACCAGGGGGTGCGTTTAGTTCCAGTCAATGTGACTCCACAGAGGGACTGGGCTCAGGACCAGCATCCCCAGGGGGTTGGGCTGGGGCCTAATTCTTCATAGATTCTTACAAAAAGACAAGGAGGAAATACTTTCAAATCATTCTATTTGCCCAGTATTACATTGATACCAAGCCAGACCAAGACATCACAAAAATCATGAACAAAATACTAGCAAACCAAATCTAAGAACAAAAAAGCAAGTGGGGTTTATCAATGATCTGAAAGTCTTGTTCAATATATCTGAAAATCAATGTAATACCCCCAAAATAGAATAAAATACAAAAACCACATGATCATCTCGAAGACACAGAAAAAGAAATGGACAAAATTCAACATCAACTGATGATGAAAACACTCAAGAGAACAGCTGAGGTTTCTTTAGTTAATTCCATAAGACCTATTACAAGAGTCAGAACTGAACAAGCTGGCCCTGCAAGTGCTGGTGAGAACGAGGCTTACATGGGATCTTGCTCAGGGGTGGGAGGGGGATGAAAAATGGTTAAATGACTTTAGACAACAGCCTGGTATGTGATGTAGGCGTTTACCCATGAGCAAAGGAAGCACACACCCAGAGACTGGTACACAAATGTTCGTGGCAGCTTGATTTGTGATAGACAAAAACTATAAGCAAGGCAATTACCCTTCTCCAGGTGGATGAGTAAGCAGATTGTGTAATGGAACATGTGTGCTGCCGTGGCAAAGAACGCACTACTTATACACACGTCAGCGTGCAGAGGTCTGAAGCTTATCATGATGTGGCAGGCTGTGGCACAGCCACGAAACGGAGAGGCACTCAGCAATCAAAGAGCAGGAGCGGCACAGCTAAGCCCTCTGCAGGCCTTGTGCCAAGTGAAGAAAGCTACACTCGGGATGCTCCAAAGCACAGGAGGGAAATTCTGGAAAAGGCAAAATCACGGGGACAGAAGTCAGATTGTTGCAGGAAGGCGGACCCCTTCCAGGGCCCGAAACTGGGCTCTTGTCTAACACTCGGAGATGAATTGTCTGAGGAGACGCACGTGCTGACAAAGCAAGAGATTTTATTGGGAAAGGGCACCCGGGTGGAGAGCAGCAGGGTAAGGGAACCCAGGAGAACTGCTCTGCAGCGCGTCTCGCAGTCTTGGGTTTTATGGTGATGGGATTAGTTTCCGGGTGGTCTTTGGCCAATCATTCTAATTCAGGGTCTTTCCTGGTGGCGCATGCATCACTCAGCCAAGATCGATGCTAGCGAGAGGGATTCTGGGAAGTAGATGGACACACGGTGTCTCCTTTCAACCTTTCCCGAACTTATCTGGTTGGTGGTGGGCTTATTAGTTTCATATTCCTTATCAGAATCTCCTGTCACAAAACAACTCATGCGAATGGTTACCATGGTGCCTGGCCAGGGTGGGCGGTTTCCCTAACAAGTGTGCTTCCCCTAACAAGATCACTGGTTGCCAGCTGTTAGGATATGAGGGAAGGAACTGACTAGAAAGGGACAAGAGGTAACCATGGAGAGGGTAGTTGAGTGTATAAATGTGTCACAACTCAGTTGGACACCTGAACACCTTTCCTGGACATAACTCATGTCTCGATAAGCCGCAGTTCTTAGGGAAAGACTTAGGCAGTATTTATTGGAGAGACACAGGCATAAGCCAACAGAGGAGGAGGACAGAGTTGACTCTACAGTGGAAAGGGTCCTGTGGAAAGTTTTGCCAGCAAGTCCACAGCTGTGGGCTTTGGCCACCTGATGCGAAGAGCCAACTCATTAGAAAAGACCCTGATGCTGGGAAAGACTGAAGGCAGGAGGAGAAGGGGACGACAGAGGACGAGATGGTTGGATGGCATCACTGACTCAATGGACATGAGTTTGAGCAAGCTCTGGGAGATGGTGAAGGACAGGGAAGTCTGGTGTGCTGCAGTCCATGGTGCCACAAAGAGTTGGACACGACTGGGTGACTGAACAACCACAGCTGTGGGAAGAAGGCAGATGGTATACACAAAACTGTGAGGACGTCAAAGGAGAGACCTGAACACTGACACAACACACAAACCGCTCCCTACTGGCCTCTCCCACTGGAGACGAGAATTCCTTTGCTGCAGAGGGACTGTACCATGCTTTGAGCCTGGATTTACAAGGATTAGCAAGATCATGGCTACTTCTGTGATTGATTCAGAGCAGTGAGTGCTGCCAGGCTCTCTGACGAAAGCATGCACTGGGACTTAGGCTTAGTGGATGACAGACGTCTTATCCCAACCCACTTAACCCACCAGGTTTTGCCTTTTGGTCTCAAAAGGATTTATTCTTTGAAAGATGCAAGTGTCTAGAGCTCACTAAAACAAACAGAAAAACTTCCTCTTTAAAAACCTTTTTACTTTCAATGTGAAAGTAATTATTTAAAAAATGCAACCTCTTAAAACCTAGACTAGTAGCATTCAAATTTATGAGATAAGAGACCAGAAGGCAAAACCTAGTATTTCTTGATTTCTTCCAACAGTACCCAGGTTATTCTGTAATTCACAAGGAACTTAAATCCTGAGCCAGAAATGCTGACAAGTGCTCTGCGCAGTAAATGTGTTTCTCATTTCACATCTGGGGAAACTCAAGTGTCAATACATCCTCTGTGGTGACCAGCACGGAGCAGCATGTGTTAGAAGGTCAAGTGCAGTCTGATCTCTGGCCTTTGGCCAAGTGAGCGGGTCAGGAAGATCCCCTGGAGAAGCGAATGACTAAGTAATATATTTATATGAAAGAAATTAAAATTACTTTGATGCTTATAAAACTATAAGATATACACAGGGCTTCCCCGGAAGCTCAGAGGTAAAGAATCCGTCTGCAATTCAGGAGATGAAGGTTCAATCCCTGGGTCAGGAAGATCCCCTGGAGAAGGAAATGGCAACCCACTCCAGTATTCTTGCCTGGAAAATCCCATGGACAGAGGAGCCTTGTGGGCTACAGTGCAAGGCATCGCAAAAGAGTTGGACCTGACTGAGTGAACAATAAACAATCACATAAGAGGTGGGCCACGTAAGATGCTTAATTCATGAGCACTTAGAGGCACTTCTGTGCCAGGCGCAGTGGTAAGTGCTTCACACACTGATTTCTCTCAGTCCCCATCATCACTGGATATGTTAGGATCTGTCATTATCCCGCATTTTTCAGATGGTCAAGTGGAGGCTCAGAGAGGTTAAGCAGCGGTCACATAACTAGTACTAGATTCTGAGCCCAGGGAAATTCTCCTGACCAGTCTGCACACTGGCCTCCATGCCTGGAGCCTCTGCCCAGGTAACCAGGTGAGTCTCCTGCCCAGGTAACCCAGTGAGTCCCTAGCCACAGAAGGAGACAGGAGTGGGTGTTGCAGTTAGACGACGTGCCCCAGGTCAGCCGGCTTCCGTGAAAGCCTAGATCAGCACCGAGGTTTACAGATGCAAGGCTGTGCCATGCACGCCATAGCCAATCCCCCTGACACAGCACAGGGTCTACACTCACTGACGCCAGGGAGTGTGCTTTGTTCTGACACATGCTCAGCAGACCTGCTGCTGCTGTTGGACACTAGCTCTGCCACTGCAGAGTCTACCCACAACCCAAAGAACAAAAGGACATTAAAAGAGGAAAAGAGGGGAAATCCCTGATGGTCCAATGGTTAGGACTCCATGCTCTCACTGCCAAGGGGTGTGGGTTCGATCTCTGGTCGGGGAACTAAGAACCCCCATGCCAAGAGGCACGGCCAAAGAAAAGGAAAATAAGCCAAAGCAATCCACAGTAATTACTTTCAGGCACTAAAAGATCTTTTCTAACCCGTATCAACTGAAGACTTCTCTGCAGACATGCACAGGCCATGTCCGGTGAGAAAAGGCTTAAGTCACACCAGGCAGGACTGGGATGTAGACGGAGGGCGTGTGGCTTTCCTACTTAGACCTGCTGTCTTGGAAATGACCTGGCACAGGGCACTGTTATAGAACGCGGCTCGTCTCTCTGCTGACCCCGATGACAGCAGAGTGGACAGACTATGTGGAACGTGCCTGCACTGAGAATGAGCTGCAGGACTATGAGATTAAGGCCAGGATACAGCTGTTTGTGACTAAGCCCTGAGCCCCGAGCAAGTGCTCCCCGGCGTGACGCATCACCAGGCACCTGTTTCCTGTTTTCATTCTTCCCTTTATCGTTCTCTCCTGACTTCCCCTCCACCTGGAGGGCCCGAGACCACCAGCTTCAGCAAGTCTGGTGTCTGCCCGCCTCCTTCTCCACTCTCACTGCGGCTCCGGGTAGCTGAGTCATTTACTGGGCGCGGGGGACACTCCTAAGGGCCTCTTGAGTACTTTCTGGGGCTGGAAGCTGAGGTCCCATCGTCCACTTGCCCGTGATTACCACCCCACCTCACGTCTCCTGAAGAACTGCCTGTCGGGGCCCCTCCAACACGGCTGTGAAATGAATCACAAGACGAGCTCCAGCAGCATGGCGGGGGGTTGGGGGTGGGCGGTGATAGTAGCCCACCCACAGCGAGGCCCACACTCCGCAGAGACAAGTGGTCCACTCCAGATGGACACAGGACAGGATGTGCTTAAATGTAAGGAAGTTCATTTCTGCACAAAAGGTTGAGGTCATAGAAGCCTTCCTCAGCCCAAGACAACTCAATCATCACGGTATTTGAGCCTGTGCTACAAACAGTACGGGTCACCACACTTCAGCCAGGAGGGTGAAGGGACTTATCTAACGGACCCTGTGTGAACGGCTTGTTAGTCACTCAGTCCTGTCTGACTCTGTGCGACCCCATGAACTGTAGCCGGCCAGGCTCCTCTGTCCATGGGATTCTACAGGCAAGAGCACTGGAGCAGGTTGCCATTTCCTTCTCCAGATCTTCCTGACCCAGGGATCGAACCCAGGTCTCCACATTACAGGTGAACTCTTCACCATCTGAGCCACCAGCGAGGCCTACGTGAATAGCTTAGTTAAGAATAAGAGTAGACATCATTTAGAAGTGGACATTTAATTTCCAAGTACATGGGGTTTTATAAGTTTGATACTAATTTCTCATTTAAATGCTTTCTTCTCTGCAATCACCGTGTTTTTTTCAGTCTAACTTCACTGAGGCTTTCAACGGCTAAGTATCTCTCTCAGTAAAGGTCACATTGCACTTGAAAATATGTGGGTTATTTTCAAGTAACTTTTGTATTGATTTCTAACACAATTTCACAGTGACAAGAGAACAGACTGTAACGTTTCAATACTTTTAGACTGTGACGCTTATGCACCTTCGTTTTTGCCCCTGGATATGTTCCAGTGTCTCCTAGCTTATAGTCTCTGGAAACTTCAAATTTGTATCCTACTGTTGCATGAAAACTGTACAAATCTTAATTATGTTGAATTGGTTCATAGTGCTTTTCAGGTCTACTATACCCACTTTTCTGTATATTTCTTCTATTAATTTTTGAGAGTTTGACATCAAAACTAAAAATCTACTAAAAAAAAATAATAGTAATTATGTAGTGGAATTACAAGTAACTTTGGTCTGTATTTTCCAAGTCTCCTATAATGTGTTATCATACTTTCATAATTTAAAAAAAAAGAGAAAGAAAAAAGGTGCTGTTTACTCTAATGGAAAGCGTTTTTGAAATGGTATTAGATGTAACAAGGTAACTGCCTTTATTTGCCGTCTATGCTGTTTTGATTAAATAAAAAAAAAAAAGGACTCCAAACCAACCAGTGGTTTTCTCACCTCTGGGAAGTAGGTCAGGAACCAGTTAACAGTAGGACAAATGGACTTTCACTTTTTAGACTTCGGTATTACGTAATTTCAAAACAGGCACTGGCTACTTTCATGATAGAAAGTTTTTGAGGACCTTTCCCAGTGACTTTAAAAAATGAAAGTATATTCTCTTAATGAATTACTGTAATCATCAAAAACATGTTTTCTGTGTACCTTGCTGTTTTTCTTTGCAATCTATCTCCTCTCTTCTTCCACATACAGTATTCCAATATAACTTTTCAGAATCTAACACAGGCAGCCTAAGACAGCTTGATGGTCAAAATGTTTAGAAAAAGGAGGCACGGAAAAAAAGTAGATGGTATCTGGTTCTTTATCATCACTCTCCTTCAAAAACATCATTCTTACCCAGATTGATGAATTAATCACTTAGTTTTATAACTTACTGAACAGAATAGTGAATATATCATTAAGCACATGCTCAGTCGTGCTGACTCTCTTGTGACTTCACGGACTGCAGCCAACCAGGGTCCTGTGTCCATGGAATTCTCCAGGCAAGAATACTGGAATGGGTTGCCCTTTCTCCCTCCGAAGGATCTTCCTGACCCAGGACTCAAACCCACCTCCTTGTGTTAGCAGGTGGGTTCTTTACCACTGAGCCACCTCAGAAACCTCTACTATTAAGCACAGAAATAATGAATTCTGCACTTTTTTTTGATGTTTGTCTAATTTAAGTCAACTAACCTCAGGGTTGAAGTTTGGTCAATACCAAAGAGGCGTCAACCCCCACTGCTGGTTGTCAACATTCCCACTCGTGATTCACCCATCAGGGTTTTTCAGCTGAGAACACAACTGCAAAAGAAAAGACTTCAGCCCCTTGTGTAAGAAAAGGGCTGTAGCCAAGCTTTGGCAAGTGGGATGGGTGTAGTGCAGGTTTTGTGTGGCAGCTTCCAGACTCATCTTGGGGAAAGCGGCTCTGTGTGAGTTGTATTTGGGTCCTAAAGATGCACCTCTCTCTAGGACTGGGGGAAGCAAGGGACTGAGAGACCAGTCGACGCTACAGTGATTGCCACTCTTCACTTCAGAGAACGAGAAACCTGATCTCATTCAAGCCACTGAGACCCGGGGCTCCAATCAGTGGAGCCAAATCTAATCCCAGCACTGCCAACTCTTGTCACCGGGTGTCCTGGAAATAAAAGCGTGTTTTAAAATTGTTGCCTATCTTCTGAAATTCACAGGTGACTATCAGAAAAGGTAATCCTAGTACTGATTCTTGTGAGTTCTGGATACTATGAAATGGCTTAATAACAAACCAAACTAAATAATCCTGCATAAACTGAAATATCCTCTTGGCACATAAATTACTTCATCAATTGAATATTATACCAGCAATATCTGAGGTAGATAAATTGACAAAATAATGCACTGTTTAGGTTTTTAAAAAAATTTTTAATAAAATAAACAGCAATCATTTTAATTCCACTGTAGAAGAATTATCAGGAATTATTCAAGATTTAATTGCATCAGGATAAATTAAGCTTCCACGTGGTTTAGATACAACAGATCTTTGCAAAGCTAAAAAAGCTTACTGACTGCTAAACCTTTTACATTAACAGTTTAATTTTCATGTTACCAACTGTTCTTATAGCTTATATAATCACTGACCATTTTCTTCAAAATCATTTAAAACGACTGCAAAACAAAGGTTTCCAAAGTCTAGGAAATAAGTAAAATTATATCAATTGCAACATTTACCTTCTTCAAAGAAAAAAAATGTTAATGGCTTGATCATTTTCGACAGCTTTGCCAGAGTTGAGAAAAATGAATTCACTTGGAATTTTCATTTCAATCTTGCCAGCAAACACTGCAATACTTAGAAACTATTCACCAGCCTTACACTCCCATCCAACATCTTCATCAGTCTGGGTTGAAGGCTTGCTGTCTCGACTCTGGGTAAGAGGTTCCTCAGGGCTAACCAAGAGGCACACCAGCTCATCAGCAGCCCTCAGACCCCCACTGAGAGGACAACAAAGCAAGCCCAGCCCATCTGCATTCTTTCTGATTTGCAACAATAAGACAAGACCTGAATGGGAAGAAGATGGAAAACTCAAGGGGAAATGGTCTAAGAGCCGCCTACTCCCTCGGGCAGCGTGCCAGCGAGCTCTGTTGCTGAGACACACACAGATCCACATCTTCCACGCAGTCCTTGCTTACTGTATTTTTAATTTTGATTAAAAAAAAAAAAAAAAGGCGTGATTACACAGAAAACATCATCCTCTGCAGAAACACAAACTGAGCCGACGCAGTGGGAAACATGTGTCAGCACCCCTTCCAGTGCCCTACCACTGGCTCCCCTGGACGGAGCTCAGGAGCTGTAGTACTCAAGCAGCTTCTCATCCGTAGGTTTCAGAATCTTCTTGTCTGCCATGTTCACCACCCATCCGGGAGCCAGACCAAAGAAAATCTGCCGTGGATCCTTCCGAGAAGTGAGCATTTTGAAGAGTTCGTCTTTAGTGATGTCGGGTAAAATATAGCCATACTTCTTGGCGAGCTCCAGTCTCGCTTCGGGAAATCTGGCAGGATCCGCCAGATAGCCTCGATTTCTCGCATCAGTGTAGTAGGGGACTAGTGCCTCGGGGGGGAGCATCCGCTTGGGAATGGGTTGTCCACGGAGAAAGAATGGGATGGGTTTGCACAGAATTTCTAAAAAACATTTTTAATAAAAAGAGAGATGCAAATACTGGCGATATATATACTAGTTTTCTCTTAATGATATTCTTTTAATTTATTAAAGTATTTCCAAGATGAGAGCTTAATTCCAAAAACTTTTTATTTTTTTCTTAACTTAGTAGACTTAAGTAAACAAATGGAAACACTTGATCTTCAAAAGTTTGCATCTTGAAGGTCAAAGTCATTCCTGGGTTACCAACAATTAGTGAATTTCTAAACATAGGGTATTTAAGCTCCAGATTTTTTTTTTCTAAAAAATTTTATGACATACTAGCTGAGGTGTATCAGAAGACGGAGCCTCACCAGCCACACCACTAGCAGAAATTCCCAAAACAGGAACCGAGGTGTCTGAACAAGTCAAGCCCTGGTGAGGCAGTCGATTCAAGCCCCGAGAGGACAAGCTTACCCAGGCTTCGCGGGTCGTAGAAGGCGGTCGTGACGACACCCCCATTCTTCTCGATGGCGGCGATGGCCAGCTCAGAAGCCAGCTGAACTTCGATGTTAACTTTTGCCTTAAAGGTGTCAGCACCCTGTCATCCGTCAAAACAAAAGTGTGAGGAGATGGCTGGGCTGCCAGCAAACTAATCACGAGGGCCTTCTCCCTGCCCTGTTTTCTCCTCCGGAGTGCCTCCAGCCCAGCAGCTGCTCCTACTTTAACACCTCTGCTTAGAGGTCCTATCAACCACCACCAAATCGTTCCTCATTTCTTTAGGCCACTCTATTTTCTTAGTTTTCATTCCCTAAGAGCAGGGATGATAAGACTTCCATTTTACATATTCAGCAGGCACCATCGTAAGTACCCATTCCCAACACCTCCTTAACAGGCGATTGTTTAGCCCTCAAAACAACTCTAAACCAATAGAATTACTGCGACACCAATGCCATAGATGGTGGCACAGAGAGCCTGGGCAACTTGCCCAAGAACATAAAGCAAGGGAGCCTAGTCCCAGTGGCTGTGTTCCTAACCACAACATTATGTCATGTGATATAGACAGAAACTTACTTTCCTGACCCACAAGTAAGCAAGAGGCCAAGAGATGGTTAAAGAGGGGAACAAGCATGCTGGAGCCAACGGAAGAACAAAATAGCTGAGCTCTGGAGGGCACCAGCCCTCTTGAGCGAAAGAGGCAGAGACCACAGAAGAAAAATAATTCTGAACTTTTTCAAGTCCTGTCTTTGGTCACTTTCATTAGGCCTAATTTCAAAACAGATTCTGACAAAAATAAAAAGATGGTGGCACTACCATTCTTTTTGCAGTGGTAAAATTTTTTCTGCTATTTTCGTGTGGTTGAAACAAGGTGGTTCCCAGTTTCAAAATATTCCATCAATTCTAAGACACATTTCTCCCTTCCCTGATACTGGTAGGCATTTTTACAATCATTGAGACCTTTGACTCAATAAAACAAGGTCTTGCCACGTTACCTGACATTTCTCATTACTATTTCACAGACTGTTTAACCATTTCCCTGTCTCTGGGCACTAGTGTTAGTTCCAGCATTTTCAGTGCTGTAAGATGCCTATTTAGTATTTCTTTATATCAATTAAGTTTCTTTTATCTTGTTTTACCTTAGGACACATGTTCCTAAGTTGGTGATTTTATGCTGAAAAGATCAAAACCATCTTATTACCTAATATTGACTGAAAATCTGAAATCCAGAAAAGGGCAACTGGTTTACAAAGCTGTAAATGATGAATAACTGTACATACTCAACCAATAGATTTCAGAATGATTTCTGCTAGTTTAACAGACATATGTCCAAAGCTGTTAGGATGTGCAGTTTAAGGTCTCATGAGGTCATGGGTTTTTCCGTATGTTACTTTATAACCGTGTTCCTTGATATGCCTAAAGTAGAATACCGAGGCTTAATCCTGTATTTGGTATTCTCTCTTCAAATCATTTATTTGGAAAACTTTTATCGCCAAGTTTACTTTTTCAAAGATCTGAAAGGTTTTCCCATAAACTATGCTTCCCTCTAGTGGACACTAAGTTAGTCACTTACACAGCGATCAACTGTATTATTGACACGGAAGAAAAAGGGGGTGGGGGGGCATTAGTTGATTAGCAATGTACAGGTTCATTTGCCTATAAAACTCCTGGCCAACTCCTCTAAATAGAAAACCTCTTCCCTACAATCAGAACTGACTGGATTTCATTCATCCCTTTCTTCCATAAATACCGAGTGACTATCACAAGCAAGTTGAAAATACAGCAATGAGTCAAAGCACCTGTACTCAAAAAAAACTGACATTACAGTGAGGAAGACAATGAAAAATGCCTGCTTGGTAATAAATATCAGGTGTTCATATATTCAAAGAAAAACCCTTTTGGGCACAATAAGGCAGACCGTCAGATACGAGAGTGCTCCTTTATAAAGAACATCTCCATAATAAAAATAATTTAAGCCTCAAATAATTTGGAAGGAAAAAAAAAAAAGTTAAAAAGATCCTCCTACTAGGATGACATCTGAACAGAGAAACAAACAGAGTGAGGGAGCAAGCTGAATGGATACACAGGAACAAAACTCAGGACAAGGGAACAGTGGCTTTCTAAAACCACAACTGAATATAACACAATCAACCACTACATAATGGTTACAACTTGAAAGAGATAAAAATAAAGGAGGCATAGCGTTGATTATATGGAAATCAGAAACAGTCATCTACGAAACTCCCAAAAAAATTTAATTCAGACTTACCTCCTCTACCAACTGGACTCCATAGTCCCTTTTAGATGGCTGGATGGTAACACCTCGCCCATTGACCAGCTGGGTTAAGTCAATAGGTTGTGTGGGATCGACACGGCCCAGGTCAATCAGGTACTGCAGCCTGTTGAGACTCAAAGGCTGATACTGGCGTCTGAAGCTACAAAAAAAGCAACAACAGATGGAAAACTCAGCCAGACTTATCCTCCTGTAAGACCTCCAGATGAACGCAGAGCTCTGTCCCGTGCTTTCCTGCATCAATTTAGTTGGTTTAAAATAAAACTCCTACATTTACTTTGCTCATTTATACAAATAAATATGTGAAAAATTTAACATACTATCTGAATTATGCATTACTGGATCTCGAAGTAAGAGCAGTTACCATTTACTGGGTGATGACAGTGGGCCAGAGTTTTAAACATAAAATCATTCTAAACCTCCAGAGCATGCATCATTACCTCCATTCTGCAGGTCTGGGTGTAACCTCTGGCTTTTTTCCTCTACTAAGTCAGGCTAAACTTCATTACCAAAAATGGTTCAAAGGAAGGGTAGCAAAAGTTTGCTAATTTAAAGAAGTGGATTTAAATTTCTACCAAGCTATCATTTGGTGATTCTCAAAATCACAAATTTTTACACTAAGAAGCAAAGCAAAGCAAAAAAATAAAACCACAAACAAAGCAAACTTACCTGTGTCCTTCATTAAAGCCGTATTTTGGGATTCGAAGGTAAAATGGAGTCTGGCCTCCTTCAAAGCCCAGCCGGGGCCGGGTTCCTCTCTGCCGTTCTCCTTTGTGGCCCCTGCCACACTTCCTACCTCTTCTCTGACCTCTTCGTCGTCTTTCCTGGAAGGAGAGAAGAATGTTTTATGAGCTGCAGATGCACTTTTTAAAGTATATTTCACCTCTGCGCTGTCTGTTGGTAAGGCCCTCATTCATCCTTCCAGCCAGCAAAGGGCCAAACCCACTACGTGCCAGGCACTATTCGAACTGCTCTGAGGTCAACACACCAAATTATAAAGAAAACTTTTTTCTTACTTGGCGAAAGCAACGAGTTGATTTTTAAGGTGACAGTATACCCATAACAGCTTTTCTAGCTGTGTTCAGTGACTTGCAGAACGTAAAGTATCTTTCCCTTTAAGATACAGGTATAATGGAAAAGCACTTCATGCTAACCCAATATTGAATGAAACAACCATCTGCACCTCCTGCGACCTCGCTCCCCGCCCAGATTAACCCGATTACTCCTCTAAACCCGAACCTGAGAGCTGGGACTACCGGGGCAGGCTTCCCGCATCACTCAAGTGCAGGGGCTCACAGGCCCCTCGTTCCCACAACGTCTCTAGACCCGCGACCCCAGGACTCCCGCGCCATCCCCAGCCTTACCGGTTTCCTGGAGCCCGGGTTCGGCCTCAGGTTAGCCAGGCTCACACGAGGCAGGGCCCGAAGCAGGTCCAGAGCCCAAGGCCCTGCTGCGCCCCGCACCCGGCCGGCCATAACCCGCTTGCAGGAGACGCCGCAAGGGCGCCTGGCATCCACACCCACGTGATCTCGGGCGCTGCTTTACGGCCGCGGCCCCGCCCCCGTCGTGCAGCAGGCGCGCAGCGCCGCAGGCCTCGGGGCACGCCAGGAGCAGGTCTTCATCCAGGCGGCGGCGGGTACGCTAGGCTACCTTCTCCGAGCTGAGCTGGCTTTGTATTTAGTTCCCTGGGGATGGGACCGTATTTTGAGAGATCGTGCCTTGCTCTTGGCTTGGAATGTGCTGCGTTTTCTTTCGCCGCACAAACACGCGTTGAAACGCTGCGCGTTGTAGGACTTGGTGTCAACTGTGTGTTCTGAGCTGTCTCACAGTCTGGTGCTTAGAGAGGCAGGGTCTTCTCCGAGCGCCACGTGGAGCCCCGAATAGCATACTCGGAGCTGAAGTTCCGGTTTGGAGCTGGGAGCTGGGCTGATTATACGCCCTGTCAACTGAAAAATTGCACAACACAGAGCTGTGAGTTATTTGGGGCAAAATGAGAGCTATAGCCTAGAAGACAGCCACTCAGCTCTGAGAAACAGTTCCGAAGAGGTGGGGGGAAGGTCGGCTTATATGTTATTTTAGTGGAGTCAAGAGTCACTGGAAAAGACCCTGATGCTGGGAAAGATTGACGGCAGGAGAAGGGGACGACAGAGGATGAGATGGTTGGATGGCATCACCGACTGGATGGACAGGAGTTTGAGCAAGCTCCAGGAGTTGGTGATGAACAGAGAAGCCTGGCGTGCAAAGTTGGACACGTCTGAGCAATTGAAATGAGTGGAGTCAAGCACATTTTGCAGAGGCTCCTGCTAGTAAGGAGGAGAAGGTGTCCCCTTTAATGATTTCACTGCTTTTCTAGACACAAGGAAAGTCTAGAATTTGGGCTTGTAAAGTCTGAAAATATCTGAATATATGAAGGCCTGTTCTGTCAGTTTTTCCCAGAACACAGATGCCTCACTCCTGATCTCAGACCTGAACGCTGAGGTGAGGGGGGTGTTGAAAGACAGGGGCTGCAGTGGCTCCTGACTTCATCCTTGTAGAGGCAGATAGTGAGTGCCTTTCAGTTGGCACCCTGAGATATGAGAATAATACCCAGAGTTGAGCTATTACCAATGGCTGGCTGGCACCAACCTGTGCTTGCTGACTTCACTTGCTGTTAATGAAGGAGTCACCCTGGCTTGATTCACTAACTAAACAACCCCTTGTTGGTTAGATGTTATTTCCTTTGACAGACTTGGCAAGGCTGGTAGTTTAACCAAATTCTAATAAGCTACCAGCCTAACCAAATTCTAATAGTAAGCAGCCAGGATTCATACACTGCCTCTTATACTATGTAAGTAGTATTTTTTTTAATAGTATAAAGTTGAATATCTGCAGCCCAAAGTACATTATTTTCACTCAGAAATATCAGCTTCCTTATTTTTGTCTTAAGTGAGTGTGATACAGACCATGCCCTGTTCCTGTACTGTTTTTTTTATGTTTCACCGTCTAGCTGGGGATTTGTTCCTACTGGTGATCACAAGTAGTGAAGGTGGAAATAAAATTTTGGAGGGCAGCTATTTCTATGTTTAGCTAAACCTTTTTGAAGTTATTTTAAATCAAGTGTAAAAAACAAAAGCAGATTCCCTGGCAGTTCAGTGGTTAAGATTCTGAGCTTTCACTGCTGGGCCTGGGGTTCCAGCTTTGGTCAGGGAACTCGGATCCCACAAGTTGCTTGTGTCGGGGCAAAAAAGAAAAAAACTACAGAAAAAATTGCATTCATTCCTTTATTTGAGCAATATTTGAGCAAGCTACTGAACTTGTTACAAAAATATGGACGAAGTAAAAGTTTTGTTCCCAGATTATTTGAAGGTAAGCTAAGGGAGATCTTCCAAAAATGAGTACTTTTGAAAAGTTAAAAAGAGCCTTTTGTAAAGCTAATAGCACAAATACTTTCAAGAGGGAGCTGCTGCTGCTGCTGCAAAGTCACTTCAGTCGTGTCCGACTCTGTGCGACCCCATAGACGGCAGACCACCAGGCTCCCCCATCCCTGGGATTCTCCAGGCAAGAACACTGGAGTGGGTTGCCATTGCCTTCTCCAATGCATGAAAGTGAAAAGTGAAAGTGAAGTCGCTTAGTCGTGTCCGACTCTTAGCGACCTCATGGACTGCAGCCTACCAGGCTCCTCCGTCCATGGGATTTTCCAGGCAAGAGTACTGGAGTGCGGTGCCATTGTCTTCTCCGTCAAGAGGGAGCGGACATATGTATACCTGTAGCTGATTCATGTTGATATGTGGCAGAAGAAAACAAAATTCTGTAAAGCAATTATCCTTCAATTGAAAAAAAAAAATACAAATATGTGAGTTCCGTAAAACAGTGTGATGATACATGACCAGACTCTATTTAGAAATATAGAAAGAAATACTGTGAAAAAATAAAAGCTAGTTTCTGACCTTAAGGCTTCTCAGTTCAATATATTTCTTCATCTTTCTGTTATAAATTTCATAATTCTGGGAAGAAAATTGCAAAATATGTTGCAAAATATGTCCTAATCTTCAGAAAGAAACACAATTTTCCCCCTTATCTAGAAAAATCATAGTTTTCACTAAGTAATGAGCTTCTGGGTGAGTGTTCATTCCAATATTGTTTTTTATCATCAAAAAATTTTCTATTAAATAAATGAGATACAGGAAACATAAAACAGTGTGCTGCACTTCTGGGAAGTAGATGCTTTTTGTTGTATAGGTTATGTAATGTTATTGGTGGACATCGGTTAATAATAGTACAAGTAATAATTGTGGTTAGCTGTAGACTCCAATTTATCCCATAGCAACATGTTGACCAAGCATATAAAAGTGAAAATTTGATGAGTCTCACCTATGTTTTAAGAATGTAAAATTAAGGGTGTGTGGTGAATAAGTCATAAGTCATTGATCTTTATGTCTATAGAAGTTTTACATCATCATCATCATTGCAGGATAATGTTTATTAACCACCCACATGCTTGGGGTGTTGTGCTAGCCCCTGTTTAAATCACATTAAGGAGACCTTGTAATAAGAAAACACCTCAGCAACTATTTAAGTTCATCCTGACTCCAGCCCTGGTTAATAGTGACCACTGAGTCATATAAAAGAATGAAGTGGGACTTCCCTGGCAGTCTGGTGGTTAAGACTCCATGCTCCCACTTCAGGGAGTACAGGTTTAATTCATGGTGGGAGAAATAAGATCCCACATGACGATCATTAAAAATTAAAACAGCATTAAATATGGATTTTGGGGGAGGGGGATAAATTTGACAAAATATTAGGCCAATGGGGCTTCCCTGGTAGCTCAGTTGGTAAAGAATCTGTCTGCAATGCAGGATACCCCAGTTCAATTCCTGGGTCAGGAAGATCCCCTGGAGAAGGGAGTGGGCTACACACTCCAGTATTCTTGTGCTTTCATTGTGGCTCAGCTGGTAAAGAATCCGCCTGCAATGTGGGAGACCTGGGTTCGATCCTAGGTCTAGGGTTGGGAAGATCCCCTAGAGAAGGGAATGGCTGCCCACTCCAGTATTCTGGCCTGGAGAATTCCATGGACTGTATAGTCTATGGGGTTGCAAAGAGTTGGACACGACTGAGCAACTTTCACGCTATTCAGGTCTATATGATGAAAAGTGTAAAACATTACTGACAGAAATCCAACATTACCAAAATTAATATCTATCAGTTCTTAGAAGTTTCAGTTGTCAGATTTCCTCAAATTGGTCTGTAGACTCATGAGCCTCTTAATGAAAATCCCAAAAGCCACACACACCCCCCTTTTTTTTTAATTAGCATCAATTTAAGGGTTTTTGAGAACCCACAAAATTTTCAGCACTCAGATTCAGGACAAGAATGATTGAAAAAACAACAAAAAAAACATATGTATAAGACCTTCAACTTTCAGCATTCTGGCTATCATGTGAGTAATGTGAAGTTTTTTGTTTTTTGGTTTTTTTAAAGATCTTTCCTCACTATCTTCTTTACCCTGGACTCCCTAAGGACTGTAAAAAACAAAACTGGGGCTCCGTAACAACCTAGAAGCCTGGGATGTGGGGGGAAGGTGGGAGGGATGTTCAAGTAGGAGGGGACATGGGTAAACCTATGGTTGATTCATGTTGATGTTTGGTAGAAACCAATGCAATACTGTAAAGCAATTGTCCTTCAGTTTAAAAAAAAAAAAAATGACATAACTTCAACTGAGTAAATTAAAAACTAATGGCTTTATGCAACCATTTATGAATTGGGCAGCATCCCATATGGCAAGTAGAAAGGAGGTCTGAGGAGCTGCACAGACAGAGGACTTTTAGAGGTAGAAAGAAGATGGGAACAAGAGTTCAGTTCAGTCGCTCAGTCGTGTCCGACTCTTTGTGACCCCATGGACTGCAGCATGCCAGGCTTCCCTGTCCATCACCAACTCCCAGAGGTTGCTCAAAGTCATGTCTATCCAGTCAGTGCTTCCTCCAACCATCTCATTCTCTATCGTCCCCTTCTCCTGCCTTCAGTCTTGCCCAGCATCAGGGTCTTTTCCAATGAGTCGGCCCTTCACATCAGATGGCCAAAGTATTGGAGTTTCAGCTTCACCATCAGTCCTTCCAATGAATATTCAGGATTGATTTCCTTTAGCATTGACTGGTTGGATCTCCTTGCAGTTCAAGGGACTCTCAAGAGTCTTCTCCAACACCACAGTTCAAAAGCATCAGTTCTTCAGCACTCAGCTTTCACATCCATACATGACTATTGGAAAAACCATAGCTTTGACTAGACAGACCTTTGTCAGCAAAGTAATGTCTCTGCTTTTTAATATGCTATCTAGGTTGGTCATAGTTTTTCTTCCAAGGAACAAGTGTCTTTTAATTTCATGGCTGCAGTTACCATCTGCTGTGATTTTTGGAGCCCCCAAAAATAAAGTCTGCCACTGTTTCCGTTGTTTCCCCATCTATTTGCCATGGAGTGATGGGACTGGATGCCATCTTAGTATTTTGAATGTTGAGTCTTAAGCCAGTCTTTTCACTCTCCTCTTTCACTTTCATCAAGAGGGAGCAGATTAACTCATTTTGGGGGGGAGATGGAAGGGATCCTATCAGGCTCTCTAACACCCTCATGCCCACCAGGAAATTCCAGACTGATTCTGACATCTTGCCAGAGACTGAAACAGACAAGTTGAGGTAGTGAGTTTCAGTTTGGTGATGATGCGGGCTTGGCACAAAGGGCTTGGCTCCATTTGGGGCTGGTTGTTACTCTTTTGACAGATTGTATATATCCTTTAGGGCTTCCCAGATGGCTCGGGAATCTGCCTGCAATACGGGACACACGACTTCATTCTTTGGGTCAGGAAGACCCAGACCTCCTTAGAGGAGGAAACGAGCAACCCACTCCAGTATTCTTCCCTGGAGAATCCCACGGATAGAGGTGCCTGGCGGGTGTCAGTCCATGGGGCCGACTTATCATCTAGACAACAATATAGCTTTAAATCTCTCCACTAGATGAAGACAATGTCATTTGCCGTCTGGTTCTACAAGAATGAAGTCAACAGTCCCTGACCTTCAATACCCCCTGAAAGGAGTTCAGGGTGGAGATCAAGAATGAGGCATCCAGGGACTTACCTGGTGGCTCAGACAGTAAAGAAGGAGGCATCTGTGTTCCAGGAGAAAACGCAAAGAATGAACTGAAAGTTGCAGAGAGGGAGCTGTCAGAACTCAGCTAAAGAAAGGCCTTCAGACAGTAGATACTTCCAGGTGAAAATTTTTATGAACCCAAACTGGTATCTTCCCATCTTCAGAAAAGCACCAAAACCGTATTTTCTCCTGACTACCAGCAACCTACAGAAATGCTGCTTGACCATCTGAACACTTGGACCAAAATCGTATAGATGCTGACCTCGCCCAGGCCCCCCATTCCAGAGATGCTCCTCAGCGCTCAGAGGCTGTGTCCCAGGGTACAGTCCTCAGTGAGCTCCCAAACAAAACAGAACCATAGCTCACAAGTTGTGGCTTTTCACCAGAGGTCAGTCGTAACCTTCCGAAGGTCAGGGCATTCTAACTTTTAAGTGCGCCCATCTCTGCTCCTCCCAGACCCCACCATGTAGTAGATAGGCATTGGGCCCCCTCCCGTGGTCGGGTGCCTAAATCAGTATTAACTCCACATCCGCCCACCGGTGAACCGTGGAAACCCGGTGACAACCGTTTCCCTCTCCAGCTGCAGTTTAGAGGAGGAGGGGAGCGGCCCCTACAAGAAACGCCGCCAAAGCTGCCCCAAGTCCCCACCTTCGTAGGGCAGAGACCGAATGCCCGGGGTCGTCAGTGACCGCGCGCCCCGGCCCACCAGCCCTCCGCCCGCATGGAGCATGCGCGGCCCGCACGCGGAGGTCAGCTCAGGCAGCCCTCGGCCGCAGCCAACCGGGCGCCACTCGGCGGAACATTGTGACGCGCGGGCAGCGGCGCGAAGGGCGGCAGGGACGCGCGGGGCCGGGGGGCGCGCACGCGCCAGAGCGCGCGCCCGTGGGCGGGCCCGACTCGCCGCTCGCACGCCCTTGGGCCCGGCCGGGCGCCCGCTCCGCCTTCCGCTTCCGACGCGCGGCCGCTGGAGCCGGTGTATGTGCGGCAATAACATGTCGGCTCCGCTGCCCGCCATCGTGCCTGCCGCCCGGAAGGCCACCGCCGCGGTGAGTGCGGGCTCGGGCGCGCGCCGGGGCGCCCGCGGGCCGGGGGGAGGGGGCGGGACGCCGGGCCGGTGGGTCGGGTGCGGTCGGGCGGGGGTGATAGGCGCCGCCTGGCCCGGCTGTGTGCGGAGGGCGCGGGGTCACGGCGAGCGGGAGGCTGTTTTCCTACCCTCGAGCTCCCATCCCCATCCTGAGCCCCCGGCCCCGTGTACCCATTCTGAGCTCCTAGCCCAGATCCCTGTGTCCCCATCCTGAGCCCGTGCCCCGATCCCCTTGTCCCCAATCCTGAGTCCCTAGTCCCGATCCACTTGTCCCCATCCTGAACCTCCAGCCAGAACCCCCATCCCATCCTGAGCTCCCCGCCCACGTCCAGAGTCCCCTACCGCGCCCCGGCCCAGGGACCTCCCTCCCCGCCCCCTCCCCGCCGGCACCCCACTCCTAGGCCCCCATGTGAGACGACGGCGCCCTAGCCCCAGGCAGCTCTGGAGCAGGTTTCTGCCTGTCTGTGGATGGGAAAGGCCTTAGCCCCCAGAAACAGGACTTTATTTTCGCACCTCACACCCCTCATCTCAGAGTTTGAAGGTTTAGTGTCGTTTCCGATCAGGGGTGCCACTCCTTAGGAAACTTGTGCGTGAGGATCTCAAACTTTTACCCCGCGAAGCTCCTTTTTTGTGATGGAAAAATTCTACCGTGTAGGTGAGACTCTCACGGTCTGACCTGAAAGAGACAACTGTGTTCTGTAGAATGTGATCGTTTGCCCAGAAGCATGTCTAACTGGAACCTCAAGAAGTGCTAAAACCCCACGTAAGTTATCTGAGGAGCTGCAAAGAGAGAAGTTAAGTATTTTTGCCGCTTCAGCGAGGTCTGTGGAGATAATTAACTTGCTGAAGGCAGTGTTCTGTGACTCCTGGTATCCAGCTTAACCAGATCCCGGGGCTGTGACATTCTGGTGGTTTCTTGGGGGTATTAAGCAGTCATTGCTCTCTTCTCTTCTAGGTGATCTTCCTTCATGGATTGGGAGACACAGGGTAGGTACCATCCTTAGTACCCTGATGAGCGAGGTCAGGCACCCCTACACGAGCAAGAATTCACTGTTGAAGAAATCTAGGATTGTATAAAAAAGACTGCTAGTTATATTTCTTACACTTTGGTCATGAGATAGAATCCTTTCTTTTTTGATTCCCAGCCCCTCCCCCTGCAGTTTCCCCCATCCTCTTAATTTGTCATGCATCAACTTGTGTTTCTGGAACATATTAAAACTGCAAACTCCTCCTTGAGTTGCCATGGGTACTGGATGCCAGAGTTGGGAGGTATGTTTGTAGAGCCTGCACTTGAGAACTTGCCGGAGGTGAAATTTCAGGGCAGCTTGAGAAGAACTGGTGCATTTTGTTTAGTGAGATACTAGCAATGTGAGTGTTCTGAATGAAATCTTAGATGTTCTGTTCAAAAATCAGTTGAAAGGCAGAGGATGCAGTTTAAAGATTTGTTCGGAGGCTTATCAGACACATGGCTTTAGCCCTATGGTTTATCTGTCACTCAGCTTTTCTCTGTATTGAGAGCTTTTTGGGGCGGAAGCCGGGGAGCTATGCCAGATCTTAGTTGCGGCAACCTGGGATCTTTATTGCAGTGTGCAAAATCTTCCTTGCTGCATGAGGATCTAATTCCCTGAACAGGGCTCAAACCCAGGCCCCCTGCATTAAGAGCTCAAAGTCAACCCCTGGACCACCAGAGAAGTCCTGAGGGGTTTTTAAAATTTAAATCCATGATTATCTGTTTGAAATGTCAGTCAAATTGTTGTTATAAAATTGTTAAAAAATTACAGAATTGGAGGGAAAGTGAAACAAATAAATTTTGATAAAGGAGCCAAGACACTATTGAGTCTTTACAAGGAGGCACTGGGCTAGAATTAGATTAAGTCTTAAATCCTTTTAGGCCTCCCAAGTGGAGGTCCATGCCTTACATGGAGTTATGTATGGGAAGGGTTATAGGACTTTATGGTCAACACGTAGTTCTATGAAAAAGAAAGACTTGTTTTCCTATTTATTTATCCATCTATCTGTCTAATCCAGAGGTTTTTAGAGAAGCCCTGTTTTATTACCTGACAGAGAGCATCTTGGTCCCCTGCAACTTTCCCAATAAAGAGCTTTGAGGCCTGAAGAATCAGGGCAAGAGAAAAAAGCTTCATTTGGAGGAAGGTTCTGTGTGGACCCCAGTGTAGCCAGATACTTTAGACAGAAGTTATGAGTGAGATGGTGACGAAAATGACCACCGTGAGATTATAAAGGCTGAGAGCAGCTGTGACATCTTGACTAAGAGTGAAGTTTATATAAAAAATTAGAGTTCTGAAGGACAAAAATTAGAGGTCTCAGTTCTGACAGTGCTTGGTGGGGTGGCACCAAAGAAAGCTGACATTTAACTGGTTGCATTAACACATGAGAAAATTCAGCAGCAGCCTATCTGACAAATGGTAATTCAGTGTTTAAGATAGTTTTTGGAGAACTGAGGTTCTTTTGTCAGGTTGACTTGCAGGGTGAAGAGGATTAAGCAATTCAGTTTGTTGCTATAAAAATGGGCAGCTTTCTTTTTTTTTTGGTTAAGGTTCTTTTTTGCAGGGCCAGCCAAGGTGTGCTGTCTTAACTTGGATCTAGCAGTCTATGTCCTGTAGATTCCTCATGAAAAGTGTTTGGTGGCCAAATGAGATTGGGAGACCCTGTGTAATTCCATATTTTCTCAATTCCCATATGTCATTTTCCCCACATTTTATGTTTCTGAGATTGGTATTCATCTTTTTTTTTTTTTTTTTTTTGGTATTCATCTTATATGTGTTTGTTGTGGTGGTGATTTTTTTTTTTATAAAAAGAGTTTTTTCAGTGGTGCCACTTAGATTATATCTTAGTGTCAAGGGAATATGATATGGCTTATTCTCCCTTTGAAGCTTTACTGTGTGGGCACTAGCATGTTTAAAGCTCTGAAAAGTTCTGCAAGAAACACATCTGACCACATGTTCCTCTGCGTAACCTGTATAATAAAATGTGTTAGTCCACACTATATTGCCTGAGATCAGTTTTCCTTCCAAAATAAAGATAGCTTTTGTTATGATTATGGAAGTGTTACATTTGTCTTGTAAAAAAAATTCAGATTCAAATATATTTGAGAAGAGAATGAAATCAGTTGAAATCCTACAACCCAAAAGATAAATACTTTTGAGAGTATTAAAAAAAATTTTTTTTTAATACTTTCAAAGGTATAGAAGAGTTGCAAGAATAAAGGGGCTTCCCAGGTGACTCAGTGGTAACTGAGTGACTCAGTGGTGACTCAGTCAGGAGTCAGTGATTCCTGACTCCACCTGCCAGGAGAGGAGACTGGTTCGATCCCTGGTCTGAAAGATCCCCTGCAGGAGGAAATGGCTATCCACTCTAGTATGCTTGCTGGGATAATCCCATGGACAGAGAGGAGCCTTGTGGACTCCAGTCCATAGGGTCGCAAAGAGTTGGACATGACTGAGTGACTGAGCATATGCTAGAGTAAAACAGATTCCTCGATTCCTTCTACTCAGATTCACTGAGCTCTAACTAACATGTTACTGTGTTTGCCTAAACTTGGAAAAGTTGCCAGTACCATGATTCTTTACTTCCCAACTTTAGCACTTACCTCCTAAGCACGAGCAGAGTCTCCTGTATAACCACAGAACAGTATCTGATTCAGGAAGTTTAGCACTTCTTTAATGTTCTTATCCGTCTACCCTGTTACCTAACAGACCTTGGCAGCTGCCCCAGTAATGTCCTTTGTAGTAATCCTCTCCGCTTGCCCTTCAGTCCCTGCCGCGCTGCCCTGAGCAGCTGCAGCGCTCGAGTCTCTTTTAATCTGGGACAGTCCCTCTGCTCCTCTCTGGTGTTCTGGATGTTTACCTTTCTGCACGGATGGGACTGGTCCCCTGTTTAGGTTTGTGTGGCACTTCCTCACATGGCAGTTCAGCCCCGTTCATTACCTCACACTGGGAGCCAGACGGGGTCCTCTGTCCCGTTACTGATGCCGCCCTGGGCCACTTGGTGAAGGTGGTCTCTTCCTTTGGGGCTTCGCCGCCTTGTTTTCCCTGTGTGGTAAGCGCAAGTCGTGGGGAGGTGCTTTTAGATGATGCAAATCGTACAGCGGACTTTGACCCAGGGCTTTTTCCACGGGTGATTCTCACTGGAGGCAGGTGTTACTGTGACGTGGTTCTCTAACTGCCACTCCCCTTGCGTTTTTGGCTTGACCCTCCTCACTTCTGTCATGTGGACTCATAGAATCACTTAACAGGTTACGTTCCATTCATTGTCTTAGTGTAAAATTTTAGCTGCTTCTATTAAAATAACTTCAAATTTACATGAAAGTTACAGAAGTAGTATCCAGAGGTCCTTTTGCCCTTCACTCAGATTGCCCAGTTGTTAACATTTCTCATACATTCAAGAATAAAGTTGCAGGCTTGTTGCCTCGTTACTCCACAGAGCTGCAGTGTGTTTTGCAAGCAGAAGGCACGGCCGTGTGACCACAGCATACCCATCGGTCAGGCTGTTGATGTTGACCTGAGGCTCCCGTCAAACCCACCATCCACAGTCACATCCCCCTGCTCTGACCAGCAGTGTCCTTTGTGGGTCCAGATCACAAGTGAGCTGGTCAGGTTGAACTGTCAAATCTCCTGAGGCTCCTTCAGTCTGGATCGGTCCATCTTCTTAGCTTTGGTGACCTGGACCCTTCTCCCTGACAAACCAGTTCCTAGGTGGGCTGGCCCTCAGTCTGGTTTATGTGACTTCTCACTGGGTTGATTTTTGTGCCTCTGATGATGATTTTATGTTTCACTACCTGGTTAAGATAGTGCCTACCAAGTGTCTCCAGAATAAATTAGTAAGTATGCTGCTGCTAAGTCGCTTCAGTCGTGTCCGACTCTGTGCGACCCCATAGACGGCAGCCCACCAGGCTCCCCTGTCCCTGGGATTCTCCAGGCAAGAACACTGGAGTGGGTTGCCATTTCCTTCTCCAATGCATGAAAGTGAAAAGTGAAAGGGAAGTTGCTCAGTCGTGTCCGACACTCAGCGACCCCATGGACTGCAGCCTTCCAGGCTCCTCCGTCCATGGGATTTTCCAGGCAAGAGTACTAGAGTGGGGTGCCATTGCCTTCTCCATTAGTAAGTATAATTGCACTTAAAAAGTATTTGGTGGGTAGATGCTATGATTTCATAAAAATGTCCATTTTTCACCTCTGGATTTAGCATCCATTAATGATTGCTGTCTGCATCTGTTATTGTGATGGTTGCCAAATAGTGATCTTCTAAAACATTCCTTCATTCTGTGTGTATTCACTGACAGTCTACAGTATTGGTTTCAGCCCTCTCTGTGTTTGCCTTTTCAGTGAGGTTTCTGTGTCCTTAACACTTTTGGGGAAGGTGGATTAAAATAGAGAAGTAGTTAACAGAAAAGCAGTTAACATTTATTTCAAAACCATTTTATCCAGAAAAGGCTTAAGTTACTTTTATTTTACCCTTTAGTAGAGGTAATGGGGCTTCCCTGGTGGCTCAGTGGTAAAGAATCTGCCTGCAATGCAGGAGCCACAGGAGATGTGGGTTCGATCCCTGGGTCGGGAAGATCCCCTGGAGGAGGGCAACCCACTCCAGTATTCTTGCCTGAAGAATCCCATGGACAGAGGAGCCTGGCAGGCCACAGTCCATAGGGTCACAAAGAGCTGGACACAACCTAAGCACCTGAGCACACAGAGGTAACATGTAGAAAGTACCAGGTGTAATGTCAAGTGTAAGTAAGTAGGGAGCTGTGTGTTTGTAGTGTGATCCCACTCTTCTTAAATCTGTGTTTACCTCTCCAGTGATAGCATGCAGAACTTGGAAAAAATATGTAAAAAGATTAACTTTATTTCTGGCTGGAAGGATTTTGATGACATTTATATTTTTCTAGTTTTTCTCTTACTCCATTTTGAACATATGTCCACATTTGCACAAAGAGTGAATGTTAGAGTTGTTTTATTTTTGATTGGTGTAGTAGCAAAAGAGAGATAGCAGATAGTTGCTTTACCCCTCTGAGGTTTTTTTCTTCATATAAAATGAATTATATCATCTGTCTTGGGTATTTTGTTAGGCATATGGTTGGGAGATTATAGAGCTTAAAAAAATGCACTTTGTAGATTTGAAGGCCCAGTGAAGTATATGAAAGAGAAAACACTGTTCTTTAGGAACCATTAGAGAGTTTCTCACGGTAAAGCTGAAATCACACGCTTTGGGTTATTTCTAGGTTGGCAATGATTTTTTAAGGGGTTAAAATTTATCTTTACAAATGTAAGTAACTATTCTGTTACTAACTAACGGGACTGTAAAACAGTATCTAATGACGTTACTTCTCCACCAGGCATGGATGGGCAGAAGCCTTTGCCGGGATCAGAAGCGCTCACATCAAATACATCTGCCCGCATGCGTAAGTGTTTCCAGTTTTCAGGCTTGCGATTTGGAGTCCAGAGAAGAAGCATCATGATAGCTTTGCTTTTCCAGAAATGCATTTGTGTATGTTCAGCTTCAAACTAAAGATTAGTAAGTTCTTTAAAACATAAATGTGACCTGGTTACCTTGAATTTTTCTTTCTTTTTTTTTTTTAATTGCAAAATTTAAAATAATGCTATTTTGGAGATCGATTGAACTCACAGCAGCCAGAAAAATTCCTGTAGATACACAGATACCTGTTAAGCTCTGAGGATATCCATGAGCTGTCTCTGAAGGGGATTTACCTGTCAGGTTTGTGACTACCTTGAAAACCCTTTCAAATTCCATCAATTAGAAACAGTATGATGCAGCACAAAGAGAACACATACTTTGGAGTCTGTTAGATTTGGCTTTGAATCCTGAAAATATTTGTAGGTGTCCAAAAGATACTAGTAAGTTTTGAGCAAATTCAGAAAGTCCCTGAGATGAGCAGGTCTTAGGTCAGAGGGTGCTGAGGAGTGGTAGCTGTGGAGAAGCCGGTGGGATGAGACGAGTGCTGACGGGTCAGTAGTTCAGCCTCGGAAGTGGTCATAGCAGCAGAGTCGATAAATACGAAAGAGGAAGAGTATCTGAGACTAGGTAAGAAAAGGTTCCCTCCTCTTCTTATCCTGTACCAAAGGCTTCATCTTCTTCATCTTAACTGTTGTCAGCGACAGCCACATACTGTGGCCAGGGTTGCTGTGTGCTTCTTAATGACTCAGGCCAGAGACAGAATTCTTGATGCAGTTGGAATTCCTGCTCTATTGTTATTGGCCCCCAGACTGAATTTGGTGTAAACCTATCTTTGAACCTAGGGAAGCAAGTTTATGTCCTCAAGGAAATTTCGCTAAGATTTTGTGACATCTAAGGTGGACTTGTTTCTCAAGTAAGGAGGATGGTGGTGAGATGCAGTTAGAGTGTGTCTGTTCTTCTCTTCTTTGGTACCTGGCTGCAGGTGGGTGGTCCAACATTGTCAGCACAGAACTGAGTTGGGTATAATGGATACTCAGGCAAAGCTTGTGTTTCCCTTATTTATTTAGAGGTCTTGTAAGCAGGTAAGAACTAGAAAATCAGCACACATGTCATTGAGCCTACGGGAATCGACATCACCTTTTCTGTGCAATAAGTTGCTTGCATCCCTTGCCCCCTGCTTAGCCAGTCTCAGACA
Source organism: Bubalus kerabau (assembly GCF_029407905.1). Lineage (NCBI taxonomy): Eukaryota > Metazoa > Chordata > Mammalia > Artiodactyla > Bovidae > Bubalus > Bubalus kerabau. Next base: position 24,047,759 of record NC_073637.1, on the reverse strand, counting down.
TTTCCAGCCATGTTGGCCACTGTTTTCTTTCTCACGTCTGGTCTGAAAGTATCGAGTAAAGGTGTTGATAAAGAAAGATATTTTTTTTTGCCAACTTTAGTCCATCCCAGTGGCCGCTTTTGTCTCAAGAACCATTTGGAGAGTGTGGAGCACAGAGTTGTACAGGTGTGCGTGCAGCTAAGCAGATCATCTGTTTAAAATTGCACACTGGATGTTGTGTGAGCCTCGAGTAATTATCTGCAACAGATGGTGTTGACTAGGTTCTGTGCTTTGGTGTATTATTCTTGTTTTTCTTTTTTCTTCCCCATGTAGGCCGGTTATGCCTGTAACATTAAATATGAACATGGCCATGCCATCATGGTAAGTAAGACTTCACTAATTTACTAACAACTTTTTACTTAGGGGGGTTTTTTTGTAAGTTTTTCTTTTTTTTGTTTTTGTTTTAATCAAAATTGCTTTTGCATACATCAATTTTTAATGAACTGTCTTTAAGTTGCAAAGTTCTAAAGTGAAATGGTTCTCATGACTTAGGTTCAGGGGTAAACTGAAGGAGCTGCGACAGCAGGTAGAGAAAGAGGAGTGAGTGGGTGGGTAGAAATGCTGCAGAGTGTCCCTCACCACTTGACACGCCTCTGCTGACTGCTGTGACCAGATGGGGCGTCCACCTCCCGCCTCGGCTTGGCAGGCTGGCGGGTGTGTGGGGAGACCACTTCCTGATGAGCCCTCTGGGGGTCGACAGGGTGCCAGGCGTTCCCCGTGTGCTTCACAGTCGCTCCTTTGTTCTCTGAGCTGCGTCCAGGCCAGCGTTCCTCCTGCTGCTCTGAGAGCCCTGCCCTCAGGTCTGCTCAGAAATGACGACTCCAACCCCTGGGTCCTGCCGACATCTTACCTTTCCGGTGACTTGGGGATCCGATGTCCGTGGCCCATTCACAGCCTTGAATGTCTGTTGCTTCCAGGACTCTTCTCTTCCCGCTGACCTTTTCCTCTCTCAGCCTCAGGCACCCACATCTCCCCTGGGCTCTGCCACCTGGAGCTGCCCCATCTCTGAAGGCACTTAGCTCAGACCTAACCAGCAGGCATACTTGTTCCTGCTTGTTTGCTCCCCTGTCTCCACACTCCTGTCAGGACATCTTGGGGTCTCCAGTGTGTTGCCACCTTATCCTCTGCTTGTCCCCACCCCTTCTAACCCACCTGAATGTTCATCTGTGTCTATGGGAGATTCCTTGGTGACTCTCACAGGTTCCTGCCCACGGTGGCCTCTAATTCTTCTCTCTTCCTTCTCTGACAGAATCCCTGTCTGACACCAAGACTTCCACCTCACATAGCTCCTGACCGTAGTCTGAACACGTAGCGGACAGCGGGGCAGACCCAGATTCAGGGTCAAGTGGTGACAGGCTCTGCAGACTGTGGTGGAGGCAGCCCGAGGGCCTTGTGCAGCAGGCGCAGGCCTTGCGTGTGAGGTGCCGCGCTGGTGCAGGGATCTCCAGCCAGTAGACTTAGGATGACTAGGAGTGAAGTGAAGAGATGGCATCTATTCAGGTGTCTCAAGGGCTGAAGATTCCTCCCCAGGTGTCAGGTTAGACTAGGTCATTCTGCAGGTGTTTCTAACTCTAAATTATGTGACAGTGACTTTCTAATAGCATCTGCGTCTACTTAGCGCAAAAGGAACTCACAGGATATCATATTCAGACATTTAAGTTGACTGTTTGGCCTGCAGAGACAGTTGTTGTTATTTAGTCATTAAGTTGTATCTGACTCTTTGCAACTCCATGGACTGTAGCCCACCAGGGTCTCCTGTCCTTGGAATTCTCCAGGCAAGAATGCTGGAGTGGGGTACCATGCCCTTCTTCAGGGGATCTTCTCGATCCAGGGATCAAACCCACGACTCCTGTGTCTCCTGCATTGGCAAGTGGATTCTTTACCATCTGAACTATCTGGAAGTCCAGAAACAGTTTAGTTTGAATTTAATGTTCTAGAGAATATTTCTGGTTAGCCTTTTTTCTCTGAAGTTACCATCTTCTTATCAAAGGTAGATATTCTTAGAATCAAACAATTCTTTTAGGACTTTGCTTTGTTTTCCAGGTTTGACATTATTGGGCTTTCGCCAGATTCACTGGAGGATGAAACTGGAATTAAACAGGCAGCAGAAAATGGTAAGTAAGGAAAGTTTTATAGTAGATTCGGTTGTTGTATTGCTGTTGATGAAAACGATGCAGCTGTCTAAACTCAGGTGGTGGCACTATGCCACCCTTTTCTGATCACTCTTACCTTGTTGGACTGTTAATTATGGTCCATGAAGATGAGGTGGATGGGGAGGAATGGCATTTTATAAAGCTTGAGTGCTGTCAGATGCATCATTTTGCTTTCATTGATGTAGGCAAACAGAGAAAGTCACAGAATATCTCATACTTGTGGCCAGTTAAATTTGGAAATTTTCATCTTAAAAAGGTGAAACTCTTACATACATATATCAAAAGTGAAAGGAGATAAATTTGTAAAAAGGGGCAGTTATTCTCATAGTATTATAAAGAAAAATGGAATTATAGGGAGTTACCGAGTAATATAGTTAGTGATATGTGTTGAAATATTTTGCGGAAACAAAAGAATTCATCTGTTTCCCCCGCCACCACCACATTATTTACTGGCTATAGGGAAAATTAATACTGTGTTTGGGGTTTTTAAATAATAAGGTAAATTATTCAAGCACTGTAAATCACAACCCACGTAAAGTACTTAACTATCTACGATTTTAAAGTAACAGCTTTTAGGTACAAATGCCTGAGGTTCATTGGAGAGAAAGAACTATAAAATGTATATGAGCAGAATGGACCGTGGATAAAGGAATATTCATATCCCTCCACACTGATGAGAGAAAAAACTGCTTTACAGATCACGTGACAAATAATTGAACAGTTTAAGCAGTGCCTACAAAATTGAGTTCTTGAAAATATATCCTAATTTTGTATTTTAAAAGAGTGCTTCAAGTTTTTCACTTGTTTTGACCTTTAATACACTGATACAATTTAAATAGGAAAAAATTAATAATGGAAAAGCACATCAGTGGACTTTGAAAGTATTGGTGATTTAATTTTTGGTGATTTTATTTTTTTATGTTATTTTTAGTAAAAGCTTTGATAGATCAAGAGGTGAAGAATGGCATTCCTTCTAACAGAATTATTTTGGGAGGATTTTCTCAGGTAAGATAAAAGTTTGGGTGGCGTGTCATCGGTCTATTTGTCTAGAAGTCCTGATCCTTTTTTTATGGGAGTCCTGTTTTTAGAAGATGTTACAGAATATGATGTACTCCTTACCTTTAATGCTGAATTAAGTTTGATTGGACTGGGAAGTTCTTCTTTTCTAGTTTTCTCTCTCAGTGATAGGCTTCACTCCATAGATTACGACTTGAAAGTCAGTTTATTTAAGGAAATCAATTGGAGCCTGGAATGTGTTTTTCTTGAGTAACCACAGCGCACACATAGCTGTATCTGTTAATAGTGTGTGCCCCTCTAGATAAAACTGCTGAAACACGGGTATGAGGCCCTGTCCCAGGAGGAGATGACTGATGGGAAATAAGGTCAAAGAGAAAAATCCCTTCCTTCTTTTTCTCACAAATTCCCAGCGGTCGAGCCCCACGAACCCCCTGGAATCCCAGTTGGGTGGGATCAGAGTAGGGGCCCGGACAAAGGGGACCCCAGTTGGGGGGCTGCGCCAACCACTTGCTGACCACCCCTGCATCTGTGCTGGTCCCAAGGTTGGGGGTGCTTCAGCCGCACCCTGTTTGAGGATCCCTCTGTGGTTCCCATTCTGGAGTAGATGGTTCTGGTGAGGGGAGCCAAGTCAGTCTTGGTGATGTCATTCTGTCCTCTTTTTTCTTGTCATGCAGAACAGATTTTAGATAAAAGTGTATGGTGTTTACTTTTGGCATCTTTCTTCTCTTCCTGTACTTTTTCTCCCACCTGCGGTACTTTTTCTACAGTTACGACGTACTGGCATTTACATCTTAATTTCAGCTCATCACCTGTTTGCCATGTCACCTCCCACCCCCCAAACTGCCCTCACTGCCAATCTGTAAATTCTCCAAGGCAACAGTTTAGCATCCAGATGACCTGAATTAGGGCAGTATCAGAATTAAGGAATCATTTAGAAGTTAGAATTCGATGGAAACATAGGTTGTTGATATGATACAGTAAAAAGACGCGCTGTTGATGCGGTATTTATTGGAAGTCACGGGTAATGTACATTGTAGTGCACACACTGTGACATACATGTGGTTATAGGAATGAGCACTTGGTTCAGACAGGAGTCTGTCAATGAGATTCGTTGATTAGAGCAGGCAGAAACTAAATCCTAACACCTTAGGCAAGAAAGAGTAAGTTACGAGTCTGGGGTCACATCCCAGAAGCCAGCAATGAGAATGAAGCCAGGATCCCGGAGGCAGCTGGGACTCAGGTGTTCTCCCCCTGCATCTGCCCATCAGCCTCACTTGCCTCGCCATCTGTGGTTGGCCTCTGCTTCCTCTCGCTTTTCCCATTCTTGAGCTTACATGTTACAGTTCCAGCCACACAGAGTGTGACAGTCACTGAATTTCTCAGATGAGAAAGGCTCCCACATCCTTGTGTGGCCCTGGAAGCAGTGGGCCAGAGTGAATGCAGGCTCCAGGCCTGGGCGGGGGGGTTGTGAGCTGCCGGACAGTGCTCCCGAGGTATCCCCCCAGACAGTCCTTATCATCCTGAATTCTTCTTTTGGAAAGTAACACCAGTTTAAGACCAGATTTGATTTTCTACCCAAGACTTTGCAGAGAGGATAGTGACTATAAATTTGGACTACCCCTCAAGCATTGTCAGGGCAGCCATGAACTCTGCTGTTCAAACTGCATCTTGGCTGGTTGGGGCATCACTGGGGTCTCATGACTGCCTTCAAGGTGGAGAGTCAAGTCCTGGAGGACGTGCTGCTGGGGGGTGTGTGTGTTTCTACCAGTTTGCCTAATTTCATTAGATGTCAGCCATCCAGTGTGACTTTTTTTCTAACAGATGGTATTGATAACAAGAATCACCCCCACTGCTCTTGGCAGCAGATCCGCCCCACTGACTCTGCCTGTTATCTCTCCAGGGAGGAGCTTTATCTCTGTACACGGCTCTGACCACACAGCAGAAGCTGGCCGGGGTCACCGCTCTCAGCTGCTGGCTGCCACTGCGGGCTTCGTTTCCACAGGTGCCTGACGCATGCGTGCAGCGGGGCATCGCTGAGCTCTGAGGTGGCCGATATTGTTGAGAACAGCCCCATATTAGCTTATTAGGACTTCCCTGGTGGCTCAGACGGTAAAGCGTCTGTCTACAATGCGGGAGACCTGGGTTCGATCCCTGGGTTGGGAAGATCCCCTGGAGAAGGAAATGGCAATCCATTCCAGTACTATTGCCTGGAAAATCCCATGGACAGAGGAGCCTGGTAGGCTACAGTCCACGGGGTCGCAAAGAGTCGGACACGACTGAGCGACAGGGCTATAGTAGTAATTAACTTAAATTTTTAGGGCGGTTTTAGGTTCACAACAAATTGAGCTGAAAGTACAGAAAGTATATGTTTACTTTGTGATGTATTTATTTAGACTTTATCTGCACACTACAATGCCTTTACTGTGGATTGCAGAAAATGGAAGAAATGAGTGAGTCCTTAAAACAAGAAAGAAAGAAGTCCTTGCTGTCATGAATTCTATATTTGATGTCTTTGGTACACTGTAAGATTTATATCAAAAATTAGGGCTATTTTTAATACATAGAAATAATGTTTTTGGAATGCTCAGTATGCTCACTGCTTAATAGCAGAATTTTGCCAGAGAATGTAGTTTTTAAATACTCAACATGTAAAGCAGTACATAGTACACACGAAGGATAAGGACATTTTCAAATTCATCTTTAAATCTAGTGTTTTCTTTTTTCCTTGTCACTATATAGTAACTCTTTGGTGTCTCACACATAGTGTTGTTTATTAACCTTCTTATTTAAATCAAGTAAGAGCTGAGAAGAACATGATTCAGCTAAAACATACTGAGTCCAGACACTGGACATATGACTAGGATACAATGTGCTTTGAGGAACTGATTCATTAGGAGAACATTTAATACAAGCAGGGTGATCCTATGTCCTTTAAATGAAGAGGTGGGGGGCACAGGGATGGAGGGAGTTTCATTTCTGTGGCCAGACGTCACCTGTGATGTAAGAACATGCTGTATGATACGTGCCTGTTCTCTGGTTGTACGCGCCTAACACAGTGCGCCATCCCTTTGAGTGAATAACACAGTTCTGTTGTGTTGTCTACAGGGCCCTATCGGTGGTGTGAATAGAGACATTTCTATTCTTCAGTGCCATGGGGACCTGGATCCTCTAGTCCCCCTGATGTTCGGTTCTCTCACTGCTGAGAAGCTGAAGACATTGGTGAATCCAGCCAATGTGACCTTCAGAACCTACGCAGGCATGATGCACAGTTCATGTCAACAGGTAAACGACAGGAAGCAGCGATGACAGGCATACCTCTGCAACTTTTTGCATGTGATATTTTTAGGATAAATAACATTTGATGGCTTGGGGGTTTAAAAGAAGTTAATGAATGAATTCACATTGAACCATAGGTTAGTAGGACTTAGATCAAAGTTTATTTCATTTAATTCAACATTCATTCATCGACTTCCCACTTGCAAACATTGTATGTAATCAAAGGACAAAAAATATTCCTTTATTAAAATCTAAAGTGCTGCTGCTGCTGCTAAGTCGCTTCAGTCATGTCCGACTCTGTGCGACCCCATAGACGGCAGCCCACCAGGCTCCCCTGTCCCTGGGATTCTCCAGGCAAGAACACTGGAGTGGGTTGCCATTTCCTTCTCCAGTGCGTGAAAGTGAAGTCGCTCAGTCGTTTCTGACTCCTAGCGACCCCATGGACTTCAGCCCACCAGGCTCTTCCATCCATGGGATTTTCCAGGCAAGAGTACTGGAGTGGGTTGCCATTGCCTTCTCCGAAAATCTAAAGTAGATTAACTCAAATGAGAATTTTTAATAGGGGAGAAGGGTATATATCCAAGTGACTATATAGCGAGCAGACTGTGATGTATGTTACGTTACAAGTTTTTTAAAAGTTCTCTGAAAACCTGAGAAGGATGATCGCTTGTTAAGAATGAAGGACGTCAGGATAGGTTCAGAGGCTCTAAAAACTAAAAACTGACTGCTCAGCACCAAGGCAGTCCAAGTTAACATTGTTTGCACTTGTCAGCCTGGCTAAATCACGTGCTTAAAGGGCAGAGAAGGCAAGTAGTAAGATTTATCTAGAAGGATGGGGGACCTAGGTCTCTAGGTGTGACTGAGAAGGCAGTTGAACCCCTGATGACATATCAGATTTGGCAAGGCTGGCAGCCAGATCCCAGGAGGGAGGGGCTGCAGGTCCAAACCAGTGGTCCTCACAGCAGGCATCCCGTCACAGGTGCCCCAAGGTTAGCACACATACACCCGAGCCAGGACCCCAAACTCAGTACCTCTGGGTCAGCACACTGAAGACTCGGGGGTGCACCTGGGCACCAGTGTTTGTGTGGAGGGGACCTATGCACCAAATGGGAGGACAGTGGATGGACAGCTTGGGGCAGAAAGTGAGAGGCGGTGGGGCTGCAGGAGGGGGCATCGCAGGGACCTTTGGGACCACAAAGGATGTACAGTAGGCTGGAGGTGATATGAGTGAAGGGTCTCTGTGTGCTGGGGTGTGGATCTGGGAGGTCAGACACCAGGGGTAACAGCAGGGAGCCTGTTCTGGGGCAGTGGTAAGGTGGAGCCACAGGCAGGAGGCATGGAGCCATGTCCTCGGGGATGGGCTCGCTTCCACGGCTCTCCAGGCCTGTTTTGGGCACCTGCCCTCCCTCCTTCAGGTGGCTGGTTGTGTGTGATTCCTCATGAAGGCACAGCGTGTTTGGTGCTGCTGGTATAGTGTCATTGTTTTAGTGGGGGTGTGTTAGAAGCTGGGCACTGACGCTTAGTTGACAATAGTTGTGTGTGTGTACCATGTCTTCTCCAGGTGGTTATTGTCACTTCTCAACCTTCCTTCCCCCTGACCCCCAGTGGAACAAAGTGCATACAATTTTCCTGGGACTTCATACCACCAGAGCAGTCATTAAATGTATTAATACAATCATCACTATCATCGTAGGAAGTATTCCCAGATTTCTGTTGGTGCTTCATTTCTCTGTCACCACTTTTTATGTAATTGTAGTAAAACTGTGGTTTCACCTTATCTGTGCACACCATGGATTTAGTTAGCGGAATTTAGTGGGGATTTCATTTCTGATTTGTGTAACTGCTTATCAGACCTCTTTATTCCAAACAGGAAATGATGGACATCAAGCAGTTCATTGATAAGCTCCTACCTCCTGTTGACTGACGCCGCCAAGAGGCCTTGTGTAGAAGTGCACACCAGCATCGTCCAGTGGAGCACATACTTCTTCCTGTGCCCAACCTTGAAACCTCTAATGTTTGCAGTGTTAAAACGTTTTGCAAATATACACCAATGACACAGACTAAATAAATCTCCTCGTGGGAAATGTATGATCTTTGACATTTCTCTATATGTATTTGTATGATATGATCCAGGATACACTAGTATTAAAATAGATGAAGCAGCTAGCTTCTTTCTCCCAAATGTAATTCAGCAAAATCATAAAATACTGCAACCGGACTTTTTTTTACTACATCACTTGAAAATTACTAGTATGCTTAATGAAACTTTGTTCAGGTGTAAATGAGCAGTTAAGACATAAAGGGTTTATACGTGCTGTGACTTAGGACTATGGACACATCCCTAAATTACATAGTCACCATGCAGTATCCATATTTTTATATGTGTTCTTATATACTTAATGATTATAATATTAAGAATGAGGTGTTATTACATTATTCCTTATAAGAGGGATAATGCTATTAAGTGTCCATAAAGAGTAATATTGCTCTCTAGAATTAATGGCCCTTTTATTTTGGGGACCAGGTTTTTCTTTGCTGAATATAATTTCTGTTCTATTTAATATTCTTTTCTCCTCTCTAGAAATATGTTCTTTCTTCTTGTTATCCTTCATAAAAGACCAAATATTGCCTCCTTGCCATGGACACCCACAGTCAATATATGCTGTAATTTGACATTCTGAATCACAGACGTGGTGGAGTAAAAATGTATTGATACTTATAGAAAGAAACCTGACATCCCTTCAGAGTTTGTACACTACTTCCTAAACTGGAGTTTAGTCCACATTTTGGACCTGCAGAGTTACTAGAATCTTCAGTGCAGGTAATGAAAATAATTCTGTGGTTGTATTTTCCTGTAACTAACTGAAAGAATAGTTAGTTCATATTCTAGTATGTTCTGGAATATTTAAAACGGATCTTAAAAACTGTAATCTCTAAGATGATTTGCTCTGAGGTGATTCTCCTCATAGCACAGAATTTACTTATTCTGTACATATGTTTGAAACCGACTGCTGTAGGAAATGAACAGTCCTTTCAAAAATTTTGCTCTACTCTTCTCTGCCAATAGACTCATTTAAAATTTTCACTGTAGTCAAATGATCTTTTTAAGTTAGCTTTTGTGCAAATGAAAAATAGCAATTATTTGATTTTAAATAATCAGATTTTTCAAATTATCGGTTAAAATTACTTGAAAATAAATTTATGGGTAACAAAAGTTAGTCAGAGCTCAATACATGTGGTGTAGTTACCACACAGTTTAATACATACCAAAAATGTACACTTGATATTTCTACTGGTCATTTTCTGCTGTATTCCAGCTGACTAGGACAGTGTTAGGATGGCATCTTCATAAATGGGTGCTATTTGATGATGGAAATGACTTGGTATGGACTACACAGAGCATGTGAATAATGAAGCCATATGTTTATGTCTGGATTCAGTTTTTAAACAATCATTTACTAAGTCATTTTGCTTTACCTTGAAGAATATAAACTGTTGTTTCACTGACACAAATCAGTAAGATCTAACTTATGGCAAGAAATATTCCATTGAAATGCTGTGCTGTAACGTGGGAAAATGTAAATCTTTTTCACGGTTTCTATCAATGTGAAATAAAACTGAATTCTGACTTTGCTGTGACTGGCTCTTTGGAATATCTTTGACTTTTGAATTTGCCTTGGAATGGCTGTACGGAAAAGGAGGAAGACACTGATGCAGTCACAGGAATACAGGTGGAGAGAGCAGATTGATGGTGGAGTGGAGTCAAGTGGGAGCCAGTGTTAATGAGCTAAAAAAATCTCCAGTTTGATCTTAAGGGTACCTGGCCTACTGAAGTTTTCTGTGGTGTCTCCTTCTGTCTTCTCCTTTCAAATAGTTTCACAGGATTTTAAAATTAGTGTCATAAATCAGTTATCCAAGTGGTTTTTTTCTCCTTTTATTTCACTGCTGATTTCTTTCTTTTTCCCTGTAAAGGAATCCTGTCTGCCTTTTAAACAGTCCTTTGGCTTTTGAATCAAGTGACCAGCTCACCTTTTTGTGAGGCTGGTTGTTCCATTTGAGAGTGGCCTTCCTGCTTAAGAGAGTTCTTGTCTCCAGCTTTAGCTCTTTCTTAGATTTATCCTCCACAGCAGCGGCTTAATTCATGTGATAACCTTTGATTTCACCATCCTTTTGAAACTCTTGGTTCAAAAATAGATGTGGTCCAAGCATGGTTTTAAGTCTATCTACAGATAACAGCAGTGTCCTACTAAAACTTAAGTACTTAATCCATTCCAGGCAGGCACTGTACTAGGCATTTTATATCCTTTACTCATATAGTCCTCACATCAACCTTATCTTCATTTTCCGGAAGAGGAAATATACTTGGAGAGATGAAGTGTTTGCCCATGGTCCCAGAGCTGATATATGTAGAAGCCAGGGTTCAAAATGATGTCTTTTTCTTACCCTGTAGTCCCCTGCCAGTGCCCCAGGGAGGTAATTTAAATGCTTCTAAACATTAAAAAAAAACAAACTGTTTCATATCATTCAAAACACCTAGTAATGCTGAATAGACTGGGGTAAAATTCAGCTTGCCCTAAATAAATTGCATCCTCCAATGCTCAGAAAGAACCGAAAAGGAACCTAAATCCCAAAGGCCACACCTAATTTGGGGGCTCAGAAATAACTCACTATGATGAAGCAGGCATCCTTTCAAGGGCTCCACTTTGCCACAGGGTGAACCGGAGAAAAATCTGACTCCTGGGAAGGGATAGGAGAAATCTGTCTGTCTTGGCTTGGGCTCTGACAGAAGCTCTCCTCACAGATACTTGGATTCTGAATTTGTACTATTAACATAGCCTGGGAACACGTGAGCTTCTAATGAACAAGGATTTCCCTGGAAAGGTCCATGGTGGTTCAGTGGCTAGGACTCTGTGCTTTCACTGCCAGCGGCCAGGGTTCATTCAAATCCTGGTCAGGGAACTAAGATCCCACAAGCCTCAGGGTGCAGCCAAAAAAAAATTTTCCTGGGACTGGGTCTGTCCCTCTGGTTCCTGGAAGAGGCAAACAGATTCTCCCATAGACAGTGATGTATTCTCAGCCCAAGTTGGTTAGTTAGCTCTGCCAAAAGTGAGCTCAGCACCCCTAAAGGACAAACCTGATGAGAGAACTACCTGCACAGGTGAGCACCGGTGACGCAAAAAGGCAGAGGGATCATTGGGTTCTCAGGAATGTGAAGAGACTGATGGTATGAGTTCAACCAATCAGAGCCAAGGACAGACAGGTGAAAGGACACAGGATCAGAAAATGCAAACTTGTAGAAGCACAACATAAACACTCAAGTGAGAAATCTTTATGGAGAAGGATTATTTATGATTGTATTTATGATGGGGTAAAATACTGAAACAACCCCATGTGGAATAAAAGTGGCCCAGCTAAATAAATTACTCTTCACCTGTACAATGGATTGTTACACAGCTGTTAAAAAAAACCAAAAAGAATTAATTTGGGAAAGATTCAGAATACATTACTGATGAAGAAATGTGAAACACAAAGGGGTGGAGAAAATAACACCCATATATTTCACTTGGCTAGGATTTGCATGAAAAAAAAGAAACCCATATGTGAGAAGGATGTGAAGAATCTGATAAAACAGGTTACACAGCATGACCGGGGCAGGGATGAAGCCGGTAAGGACAGGAGGGGGAGCAGGCCAGGCTTGGATATACTTTATTCTTCAGATATATTTTTTATTGTGGTTAAATATAACAAAATTTGCCATTTAAACCACTTTCAAAGTATACAGTTCAGTAGCATGTGCAACCATCACCACCGTGCAGCTCCAGAACTTTAATCAGCTTCCCAAACTGAAACCCCACACTCCTTGAGTTTGAATTGTAATATATGACCTACAAAAAATACTCAGATGAGTTAAAATGCATATTAAACACAGAAGACTTGTATGCATGAAACTGTGTATGAAAGAAACTCATTAGAAGAAATTCAAGGGACCAAAGGAAGGGTGAGAGACTGGAAAAGTAAAATGAAGAGGTCCAACCTAAAGTTTCATGGAAGTTGCAGAGCACAGAATGGCAGAGAAGCAATACTTGAAGATAAAATGACTTGACATTTTTCCAGACTTCAGGAAAGGTAAGAAATCTTAGATTCAGGAAGCAACATGAGTTACTAACAGAAGAAACAAAACTAAGGCTCTAGGGTCTTCCCCTTGTGGTCCAGTGGTTAAGAATCCGCCTTTCAATGCAGGGGATGTGGGTTCCTACCTGGGCAGGGAGCTGAGATCCCACATGACACGCGGCCTGCCTGTGTGCCACAACCAAGACCCAGTGGAGCCAAAAAAAAAAAAAAAAAAGAATTAAAAAAAAAACCCCAAAGTCTCTAAAGAGACATTTCATGGTGAGAAGCAAAACTGAATACCATAGAAAAAGGTTCCTTTTTTTTAGAAAAAGATCTTAACAGCAAACAGAGAGAGCCTACTTGAAGAGTCGCACATCACACTTAACAAAAACACCACCAGAGGGCAGAGAATAAAGGAATAACGTAAAAGTGGAAGAGAAAGGATAACTGATAAACTTAGAGGTGAACTCATTTTGAAGTGAGGGCAGAAGAAAACCACTTTGATATAGAAAGTTTATGAGAAAAAAGAACACTGAAAGAACCATGTTCTTTCAGAAGAAAAAAATGAATTAGAGGAAAGAAGAGATGCAAAGAATGGGCAGAGTGATAAACATCTGGGTAACGCAACAAGCAATGGCTGCATGAATGTAACTTGGGAGTTGAAACAGTTAAAAATGACCTATAAGTCAAGGAACTAGCAAGGAACATGTGAAAACCAAAATTAAAAATACAATACTATTTACCATTGCCCCAAAGAAGAAAGAATACCTAGGTGTATACCTACGTAGGAATCAATGATGAAAAGATAATTTTAAAACTAAAATGAAATAAAGAGAAAGGGGCACGGTTCAAATTACTCTTTCGCCCAAAAAACTGAGCTAGAGCAATACCTGACATCCTAGTATAGAGGAAACTTTTAGGTGGTGAGTTTTGATTAGTGATGGTTAAATTGGGTGTGGAGTATGTCTGCAGTTAAATTGGGTGTGGGCTATGTCTGCAAACTGCACGAGATGGTAGTCCAGGGTATTAACTGCGCAAAGATCTACGGAAGGAGCCTACACTCTCCAGTATTGATTATTTCGATTTTCTACCTCGGTTTTGGGTTGTTAGTCATAACTTTTTACATTTCAACTTCCTCACTTATCTTCAGAGCAGGTGAGACGCCTTCATCAATTTCCTTGATGAGAACGTTACTGTCAACGATTATTCTACTATATTCAAGGTACAGCGTCCAACATTCTGAGTCAGGCAACAAACAAGACTGGGTCCCCGTCCTCACGGCGTTTACAAACGACTTCAAAGAGTAAACTCTTACAACGGCCACATCCTTACGATACAACGATCTATTGAGGGGGATGGAGAACCCAATTTCCAGGCAGCGGTCGACGGCGGGGAAAAAGCTGGGGTTCTCACCACGTTCCATTCTCCAAAGCCGCCGGGGCTGGGGACCCCGGGCGGGGGGGGCGGTCTCTGCGGGCGCCACGGCTCGTGGACGGGAGACCAGCAGACCAGGGGTGCCGGGCACCAGGGGACCGCGGTGGGAAGGGATGGGGCGGGGCTGCAGGGCGCGCGCGCGAAGCTCGGCGGCGCAGCCCGCCCACTTTCACGACAGCCGGCGAAGACTTGCAGCCCGGCGGGCCTGTAGCCCAGCTGGTCTCTGTCGATTGGTGACGCCTGCTCGGCGCGCGCGCCACTCGATTGGCTCTGCCTGCGGGGGAGGAGCGCCACCGCCTCTGCCGCCGCCGCCGCCGCCGCCGCTGCCGCGGGCTCGGTCGGTGAGGAAGAGCCTGGGCACGGCCTGCTGAGGCGCCTCGCAGACGCCTGGGCTGGCCCGCCGCCCGCCAGCTTCGCGCACTTCCCGTCCCACACGGCCGGGCGCGGGGCAGGGAGCCATGGAGGACGAGGTGATCCGCATTGCCAAGAAGATGGACAAGATGGTGCAGAAGAAGAACGCGGTGAGCGCGGCGGGCGGCGCGGGCCGAAGCGAGGCCGGGCGGCGGGCGGGGACCGGACGCGGGAGCCCGGCGGCCTGGTGAGGCTCGCGGCCCGCGCCGCCCGCCCTCCCTGTGCAACGCCGGCGAGGCCTCGTCCTGGGGCGGGGACCCTCAAGGGAGTCCTGGCCCGCGTCCTGGGGAGAAAGTCCCGGGGGAGGGGTCCTGTCCCGCGTCCTTGGTAGGGGAGGCCTGGGGGGCGAGTTCTGTCCCACGTCGCGGGGATGGGGTCCCGGGGCGGGAGTCCTAACCCGCGTCCTTGGAAAGGGGTCTTGGGAGCCGTGTCGTGTCCCGCATCATAGAGAGGGGGGTCCTGGGGAGGTGTCTTGTCCCGCATCCTGGGGAGGGGTCCCGCGGCGGGAGTCCTATCCCGCGTTCTTGGGAGAGGGTTCTGGTGGAGTGGGGTTTTCCTGTGCTACATCTTGGGGAGGGGGTCACGAGACGGGAGTCCTATCCCGCGTCTTTGAGAGGGGTCTTGGGAGGGGTGTCCTGTCCCGCATCGCGGGGAAGGGGCCCTGGGTGGGGTCCTGGGGGGTGTCCTGTCTCACGTCCCGGGGAGGGGGTCCCGGGGCAGGAGTCCTATCCCGTGTTCTTGGGAGAGGGTTCTGGTAGCGGGGGGTGCCCTGTTCCACATCCCGGGCACAGGGTTTCGGGGGTGGGGGGCTCCATCCCGCGGCCGAGGGCCCGCTCTGAGCGCCGAGGCCCCTGGGGCCGGTGCAGCCGGGTGAACTTCATCGAAGCGTTTTCACTATAAACTTGACCGTGGCCGAGCCTCGCTGGCTTAGCCCAAGAGTACAGACAGCCCTTGCCGTTTGAAAGAATCCGTTCTCGTTTTCCGGGCTCGTTGGCTAAAAACGAGAAAACTTAGAACAGCGGTTTGTGATCTGTTTTAGACACGAAGCTGATAAAGCAAAACGTGAAATTCCCGGATCTTTTTTTTTTTTTTGAAAAGGGCTAAACATGCCCTGGATTATTTCAACTGTCCTCCATGTTTGTTTAGTAATTAAAAAGGTAAACGATACCAGTGTGTTTGGCAAGCTGCTAAACTTTTTTTTTTTTTTTTAAGTGGATCTCCTTAGGCAGTAGAGTGCAGAAGGGCTGTGTCTAAGGCACACACCCTGACGAGAGTGTGCTGCTTGGCGGGTTTGCACAAGTGTCCTGGCTGGGCCTCTCTGGGCGCTTTACTGTTGATGCCAGCAGCGTTTTCTGTCACTGATAACATGTTTATGTGGATGTGTTCTCTTGTGGTTTGTATGAGATGTCCCAGTTTCTGCATTTCTGTCCACCTGCCTGTGCCACTTTCTGACCCTTGCTTCAGAGCTGTCTGTTGTTCAGTCGCTCAGTCGTGTCTGCTCTTTGCAATTCCACGGACTTCAGCATGCCAGGCTTCCCTGTCCTTCACTGCAAAGCCGTTTTGTTGTTTTTTTTTTTTCAGCTAAACTGAATTCTCAAACTAACTGGAGAGAGGAAAGGGGTGCTCTGGTTTGTATCGCACTTTAGAGAAAGCACTTTACAAAGCATCTGTGCAGCGGCATTTTGGGACTCCAGACACTGCTGTGCTGCATCCATTTTACAGAGTAAGAAACCAAGTTAGGCCAAGTAGTTCCCCAGCTTCCATGAAGTGTACACTGGATTAAGCCAGGAGCTGAGTGTTCTGCTGGTCTGCATGCCAAAGCAGAAAGCAACCTTAAACACCGAATTCTTCAGGCTTCAAACTTAGTCTCTTCCTCTTTTCCTTTCACAGGTGCATTGCCTAGCATGTGATTTCATAGCCTGTTAATCTGCATTTGCAATTTTGGACTTTTAAAGTATTTCCTGTTTGTTTTCTGTTCTAGACAGTTGCCTTTGCTATTTGTTTTTTCTATTGATACAGGCCATTCATTGCCTGATGCAAGTGATGAATTCTGGATATTTCATTGGCTGAACATTTCTGTTATTTTGCTTAAATTGGCAAGTTTTTTTCTCTGTCTAGGGAACCCTCAGTTCAGTTCAGTCGTTCAGTCATGTCCGACTCTTTGCAACCCCATGAATCGCAGCACGCCAGGCCTCCCTGTCCATCACCAACTCCCGGAGTTCACTCAGACTCACGTCCATCGAGTCGGTGATGCCATCCAGCCATCTCATCCTCTGTCGTCCCCTTCTCCTCCTGCCCCCAGTCCCTCCCAGCATCAGGGTCTTTTCCAATGAGTCAGCTCTTTGCATGAGGTGGCCTTTCAGCTTCAGCATCAGTCCTTCAAATAGGGAACGCCAGACTCCCACAGTAGAAGCGTAACCTAGGGGAAAAGGCTGTTAGTTGGATAATTTTTTTCTCTAACTTGGGCTATAATGTATCCTTTAATCATCTAGTGATGCTTGTGTTTGTTTCCTTGTAATAAATGTTTCCTAAAAATGAGGAATTTCCTAGTGAACAAGTATTGAGAAGACGAGTTTATGCTTATCTGCAGTTCTCAAATTATAAAGACATAATGCGTCAACAGGAGAACGAGAAGTACCACAAATAAGTCTCAGGTCTCATTTTTCTTCTCAAATCTTCTATTTTTCTAGTAGTACAAAACTTTACCAATATAAAAGCTTGCTCCCCCGCACGCCCCCCCCCCCCCCACCAGCTCCCTGCCAAAGAAAGGTAAAATTGACTGGCTCTTTTACTTTTTTCCTTCTCTCTTTTCCTGTCTGTGTTACAGAAATTCAAATAGGCAGATGAAATAGAGAAAGGGAAACGGTCTAAATGACTCTCCCTCCCGGCCCACCAGCAGCCCATGAAAGCTTTTTAAGTTGTTCAGTAATTTAACAGAAGCTGTTCTGGGGAATTGTAGGATTATGATAGATTTGTTTCTCTCTTTTTTGTGTGTGTGGCTTCCAGATTTTCTCTACAAGCTATTTTTTATACTATTTTTATACTATGAAAAGTGAACTTTGCTGAAAAAATAATAGTTGTCCTCTGAATTGAAGTTTAAGTGCCATTGTTAGATAGTGCTTTACTATCATAGTACAAATCATAGGTGTCACTTTTAAGTAATAATAAAAACAGCTTCCATTTATTGAGCTATTACTCTGAGCTAGGAATTCTTCTCAGTACCTACCTTATCTGATTTATTCCTCAGACAGTTTATTGAGCTAAGTCTTAATCTCTAGTCTGAAAATGAGGAAATTGGGCTTCCCTGTCGGTTCAGTGGCTAAGACTTCATGAGTTTGATCCCTTTGGGGGATCTAAGATCCTACATACCATGCAGCCAAAAAATAAATAAATAAAAATATATTTTAAAAAAATAAAAATGAGGAAATAAAGTATTTAGGCTCTTGAGTGAATTCTCAAGTCTAATAGCTACAGAGTGGCCAAATGAAGATATAAATCTGAATCTGTTTTTCGTCAAAGCCAGTACCACTCTGTTCAAGCATCTACCACTCCAAGCATCTCTCTAGAAGATCTGGGTCTTGAACCTTGTCTGGGTACATTGGGCAACCAGGGTATTGCCGTTGTGGGGCAGACAGGTTTCTCTAAATATCCCCACAATATCCGGACCCTGGCGCTGCCCAGAATGTTGCCCCGGCTGTGCACTTGATCTTAAACAGGACATGCTTGGAGGCCATGATGAATCACGTGAATCAGTTCTAAATTTTCAGATATTAGCCGTTTTTTACATAGATTTTCTTTTTCTTGCCGTTTTGACTAAAAGTCAGTAAACAAGTCTGTCTCCTAATCTTGGTTCAAAATCTGACTCTTCTGAACTTTAGCTGTTAGGGTCTGAAATGTTTTTTTGGTAGTAAAGTGGATACAATTTAGTAAAGATTAGATGAATATAAAACTCTTGGCAGTGCCTAGGATATGAAGGACTGATGCTGAAGCTAAAACTGCAATACTTTGGCCACCTGATGCGAAGAGCTGACTCATTGGAAAAGACCCTGATGCTGGGAAAAATTGAAGGTGGGAGAAGAAGGGACAACAGAGGATGAGATGGTTGGATGGCATCACTGACTCAATGGACATGGGTTTGGGTAGACTCTGGGAGTTGGTGATGGACAGGGAGGCCGGGCATGCTGCAGTCCATGGGGTCTCAAAGAGTAGGGCATAACTGAGCAACTGAACTGAAAAAAATCTTTTTATCTTTGTAAAGGATTTGTAACATTAGACTTAGAGGAATCAAGTGAGAACTTAGAATTTTCAAGTTCATGGACACATTAATGAGTGATGTTGAGATTTGTTTATTTTTTTCTTCACTGAAGGCTCAAGGCTGAGTAGAATTAAATTGCAAAGAGAGAAATTGAAATTAGATGTTAGAATCTCCTAGGTGCAGGGATACCTGAAATATGTACATTTCTAAGTCTTAATCTTACCTGGGTTGGGGAAAAAAAAAAAACTGTGGTTTCCATATCAGGGTTAGATTAATTAGCATAAATCCGAATTTAGAATGACTACACAATCTTTGTGCTGCGATTCATGGGGTCGCAAAGAGTCGGACACGACTGAGCGACTGAACTGAACTGAACATAACCTTTTATAACAGCTTTATATAGCTGTACAATACAGTTCACCCTTTAAAGTATACAGTTCAGTGGTTTTTAATATATTCTCAAATTTGTACAACTATCACCACTGTCTAATTTTAGAATATTTTCATCACTCCGGATGGAAACTATCCATTAAATAGCCCCTTACATAGTTACCATATCTCCCCCCAACCATTAATCTATGTTCTTTCTCTCTTGATTTGCTTATTCTGAACTTTTCGTGTAAATGGAATCATACAGTAAATGGCCTTTTATTTCTTTCGCTTGGTGTTTTCCAAGTTCGTCTGTGTAACAGCATGTCAATACTATGTACCTTTGTGTTGAATAGCATCCCTTTATTCTGATGGATATATCACATTTTGTTTATTTACTCATCGTTTGATGGACATTTGGGCATTTTCCACTTTTTTACTATTATGAATAATCTAAGAACATTCTTGATCAAGTCTTGGTGTGGACATATATTTTCATTTCTGTCGGGTGTATGCATTTCTGTAGGAGTAGAACTGCCAGGTCATCTGATAACTGTGTCTATGTAGCCTTTGGAGGAACTGCCAGACGGTTTTCCAAAGTTGAACTATTATTCTACATTCTCACCAGTAGCATGAGGGTTCAAATTTCACCACATCTTCATCAGTACTTGTTATTATGGCTTTTTGATTATAGCCTTCGTAGTGAGTATAAAGTGGTATCTTATTGTGGTGATTTGCATTTTTCTGATGACTAATGATGAACATATTTCAGTACTTGGTGCCCTTGCATATTGGAGAAATGTCTGTTCAGATCCTTTACCCATTTTTTTAATTGAATACTTGTATTTCTAAGTTGTGAGAGTTCTTTATATTCTGAATGCTGCTGCTGCTGCTAAGTCACTTCAGTCGTGTGCAACTCTGTGTGACCCCATAGATGGCAGCCCACCAGGCTCCCCTGTCCCTGGGATTCTCCAGGCAAGAACACTGGAGTGGGTTGCCATTTCCTTCTCCAATGCATGAAAGTAAAAAGTGAAAAGTGAAAGTGAAGTCTCTCAGTCATGTCCGAATCTTTGCGACCCCATGGACTGCAACCCACAAGGCTCCTCCGCCCATGGGATTTTCCAGGCAAGAGTACTGGAGTGGGGTGCCACTGCCTTCTCCAGTATAGTCTGAATACAAGACCCTTAACAGAGATAGGGTTTGCATATATTGTCTCTCATTTTGTGGGCTGTTGTTTCACTCTCTTAATAGTGTCTTCTGAAAGATAAAACCTTTTGTTTTTCTGCCTACACTGTGTGACTTGCAGGATCTTAATTACCCAACCAAGGACTGAACCCAGGCCACTCCATGAAAGCACTGAATCTTAACCACTGAACCACCAGGGAATCCCCCAAAGCTTTTAATTTTTATAAAGTTGAATTTATGTATAAATTTTGTATCTTATCAACCATCTCTTATATGTCAGGCACTGTAATTTGATACTTCTTAGGTGTTATATTACCTCATTTGATCATCCTAACTAAAGTTTAGTGTAATATGCTCATCTACACATGAAGAAGCTGAAGCTTGAAAAAGCAAAGTAACATGCCCAAGATCTGACAATTGGGAATTGACAGAGCCTGGATTTTAATCTAGATCTACCATATACGTGTGTGCTCTTTGTGTTCTGTGTTGCTTCTTCCCTCTTCCTTGAACAGAAGACCATTTGGATCCTGTACAGTCTTCTATGTACTGGGTTCTCATCATACCATATTTTATAAAGCACTTTTCTCTGATGACAGGTAGTAGTACCAAGGCTGTAATAAAGTAGTCTGTAGCTGTTTATCTTTTAGCCAGTACTGTGAACTAAATTTGACTCTTGAAGTTGAGGCAGACTCTTTCTTTCTCTTGCATCATTGTCTATAGGAGATGCTGCAATCAAATAGACTTGACCTTTAGAGGCAGGTGATGATTAGGGACTGTTTAGTAGTGCTGTTTGCTGGAGCTCACACAGAGCAGAACTGCCCCAAGGGTGGGGCTGTAGAATGGACAGAGCAGTGACGCAGGCCAGGAAAGTGGGCTCTTGTCCCTTTGCAGTACCCATCAGTATCGCCTCGGGCAAATTACTTACCTTCTCTGAATTCAGGGTTTTGTTTTTTTTTTCTTGTTTAATTGAAGGTTTGAAGTGGAGGCTCAAAGATTTCTGCTTATTTTTGGATTTCCTGAGGTCAGAAAGGGTTTCTGTTTTGCCCATTGCTGTG
The DNA here is from genome assembly GCF_029407905.1 of Bubalus kerabau. NCBI lineage: Eukaryota > Metazoa > Chordata > Mammalia > Artiodactyla > Bovidae > Bubalus > Bubalus kerabau. Next base: position 24,026,454 of record NC_073637.1, on the reverse strand, counting down.
TCCTCAGCACAGCAGAGAGCTTGGCATGTGGTGTAGATGGGTGTTTGTTAAGGGTGAGTGTGTCATTTGACAGAACGGGGTAAATCTCACTTTTTCTGGTTAGTAAATCTTGTGACCTTGTGCAAGTTTCTTAACTTTTCTGGGCTTTAATTTCCTCATCTGTAAAATGGGGATAATAGGATTCCTGCTTCCATAGGGTTCCTTGTAAAGAAGAAATGAGACACTGTATGCAGCGCTTGGCACATGGTAACCCTCAAAAAAGTTTTTGTCACTGAATTAACATATGATCGTCTCTTTTTTGCCCTTTTCACCCATCCAGATCATCATATTAATAGTTGTTTATTTCCTAAAGAACCTTGATTGAAATACATATCTTATTTCGTTAGAACACACTGTAATTCTGAGAAAGGTCTTACTTTTATCCCATAAGTGTTATTTAACTTTTCCTTCCTTCCATAGCCTATATCTCTAACCCTAGTCTCACCAAAGAGATCCGAGTGAAAAAGGAGAGTGTGATGAAATTAATGCAAATCTGTTGCTTCCTTCTGCTTGAAAAATAGCTTAGACCTTAAGCCACATTGCTGATGTGTTAGAAGAGTCAACTTGATATGCAACCCAGCTTTATGTAAACCTAAAGACCCTGCTTTTTAAGGGACTCTTAGAATTGTGATTATCTTCACTTTTAATTGATCTTAGGTCAGAAATTGTTCAAAAAGACCACAGAGATGTGAGTAGAAGAAAAATATCTACGGTAGATAAGGATACAGGCAAACAGTCTTGTAATCAAAACCTTCAGAGTCTTTAACATATTTAAGAATTCCAAATTTCCCAGGTTTATAAACATATTGGTATAGTACAAACATCACATATTTCATAGTATCGTCAGTGGGAGCTGGGCAGTTCCCGGTAATCAGACATTGGCATTTCTATAGTGAAATGTAACATTCACACATTAAGTAGGATAAATAGAACTAAATAGCTGTGTACATCTGTTGAGATTAGATGTTACTGCCAAATGAGTTTATTGAAAATCTATGGGAAATCTTTTGGTTTTTAAAGGATTTTGGTTTGGGGATTTGCAGATACAGGATTGAAGACACTTGCTCACAAAAATGGCATGCGTATAAAAATTCTTGATTAACAGTAAATTTAAAGTCAGTGTTTTATTTTTTAACAACTCTAATGTTTTACTATTTTTAGTTGCCTCTAAATAAAAAGAAATTATAGAATTTATGATCAGGAGGAATCTCTTAAATGGTGGATCCTTAAAATCCTTTATAATGACCTATTTCATAATTTCTATTGAACTTGTTTTTAGCTAGGAGGTTCTGGGTTAAATTAAAAGGATGTATCTGTTGCCAGAAGAAAATTTAATACTGTTTTATTCTTCAGGGCCACATTTGTCAACTTTAAATGGAAGAATTATCTGGCTAGAAACCTTTGCTTGATTTTAAACTTAAGAAATACAGGGATACCATGAGGTTCCATGCTTGTTCCGTGCTCTGGGCTTTCTGTTTTCCCAGGGTGTGGTGTGTTTCACTGGTTCATGGAGTGCCTAGTTTTCATATTTTAACATTTCAGAAAGCAGAATGAGTTACACGTGTTGCTGGCCAGATGGATGTTGAGATGTACTTTCACAGACAGAACATCCAGCCCAGCATCAACATTGTGGAACAGGTGTCAGTGACTTGGAAGGAAATCTGAGAGTAGTGGGGTGCTCTTGGCCCCGCAAGAAGCCAGTGGGAGAAGAGCAGTGGGGTAAAGGCAGCAGGCTTACACGCCCAGAGCCCACCCTGGTGCCTGCAGAGAGCTGATGGCTCAGAGCTCAGAGCTCTTTTATAGATTCTTTTGTGAAATGTTGTGTTACTAGTGTTTTGACACAGCTTTTTGTGGGCTAAAATCAGATATTATGGAATCTGAGTCAGTAGGCAATTCATAAGTGTTAGACTCTGAAAAATAGTTTTAGAACCACCACCTTAGCCAGTTTTGTAAAAGGTAATATGACAAAAATTCCAAGTCTAAAGGAACTGCAAAAGTAAAAAGAAGTGATAAGAAAAGTTTATGATAGTTTAATAGTTTTTTAATTAGTGGTGGGTAGAATAATAATCTGTCCAAATATAGTACATTAAGTCACTATTAGACTAAATGATACATGATTAATTAAGTTAAATGTATTAGATGAACTGAACAGAACTGAACTGAAATGTGGTCAATTGAATGAGTATCACGTTGACCACAAGCTGTAGGTGGCACTGTTGCTTCTCATGTAATTCCAGCCCCTTTAGCCGTAGTGCTAAGTCTCATCGTCATCAGCTGCATGGGAGCCTTTGATTCTAGATGGGAATCAGAGTCCTGGCAGAAGATGGGCCTGCGAGCTTAACAGAGACCTCACTTCTGGATTTCCTTTCAGAATTTGCTTCTTACCATGCAAGAACCAGGTAGACAGCAGTGTCCTTGAGTCTGAGCTGTGAGGTGCAGAGGCGTGGTGAGAATTCTAGAGAAGCGGTGCCCCCACCACCACCACTCTCCCACTCCTGCTTCCATAGCTAATTACCCTGCATGGAAGTCTGGGGGTATTGTACCACCACAGTGAGAAACATTGCACATTTCTAGTTGAGACACATAAACAAATACTACTGAAAGTAAACTTTCACACGACAACACGTAGGTGCTGGTTATAACCCAATAAATGGATTTTATGATCCTCTAGTGAGTTGCAGCCTGTTTGGAAAACTCTTTGCTCTTTCTTTTTTTCCTCTTCATCTATGTATCTGTATCTCTATATACCATTCTCCTCACATGAATAAATGACTCTCAGTGAATTCTGGATAGGAAAATATACATTTAAATCTCTGGTTACTCTTTGCTTTACTCTCTGGAGAATTTAGTTTGAAATTATTTTATTTTATAGGCTGGAGCATTGGATTTACTGAAGGAGCTTAAGAATATTCCCATGACCCTGGAACTATTACAGGTATGTGCTAACATATGTCATAATTTTTGAATAGGTAATTGTCATAAAATACTGAAACATCTTCAATACAATATAAGTTTTTTGTATTTTCCTCTTGTAGTGTAAAACATTATTAACTTGTTTTTGTTTTTTTTAAAGATGGTAACATAAATTAGTAATCTACTGAGTTACCATCATAGAAAAATGTTGCCTGCTTTTGAAAGGTTTTCTGCATTCAAGTGCATGCCCCACCGGCTGAGAAGGCAGTGCTTTAGACAAGTTCTAAAGCATTCTAAAGTTCTAACAGTTTTTCTTCACTGAGAAAAGTTCTTGGAACATACTATCTTCTACAAGAAAGAAACCACTTTCTGTGGGAAAAACGTCCCCCACATGCTGATCTCAAACCACCTTGGGGTTTTAGAGTGGTGAGTCCCCTGTGTGTGTCTGCTGTGGAAACTTCCTCTGCTGTGCTCCACTCTCCGAGAGAGAACACAGGGCAGTCCAGTCAGATACATATTCTAGATTCTTCAGCAGATGCCCCAAATCTCTTTGTTGAGTACATTGAATAATTTAAAAGGAAATCTTAAGGATCCATTTATTTCTCAGCTTTAAAGTTTATAGCAGGGCTCCCTTTTGTATCTCACTAACAATTCCTTTTATTTCTTCCATAACCATATTTTGAGAGATTGTCTATTGACAACCTAAATTTACTAATTAAGTCACCATTTTTTATCTATCATCCATAATTGGCCATTAGAATCTTTATGTTCTCTGAGCAGTTTGAAGACAGTTGATGTGTGGGAAAAGAGCATGGATTTTGGAGGCAACAGACCTGGATTAAAATCCCAGTTTTGCCATTTAGTAATGGTGTGATGCTGGCCAGGTTATTTATTGACACTTCGAGTCTCTTCATCTTTAAAAATAGGGATGATGATCTTGATTTTAAAGGATCTTGGGACGGTTGATGAATATGGGCGCTCCCAGCACGCCCCTGAGCACGTATGTCACCACAAGTTAAGTTGTCTGTATTCTGTGAAGTCCATTTTTAGTATCTGTGATCATGTGCTGGTGTTTAACCTTGTGTGGACGGTGGTATTTGTTTTGGTGTCCTCCTTAAAAGGCGCAGCACGTGATGTACATAGTAATCTGTGCAGGAGATGTGAAGAAGCAAAGTGGGTGTGTGTGTGAGCCCGTGGTTGCATCTGCCTGCCTTGTGTACACACACACTCTTTGTTCTGTTCTCTTGTGAGAGAGACTGACTTCATCTTACTAGTTGACCAGCCTCATTTCAGTAGCGAGTTAACATGCCTGCAGATCTCGGTGGTGAGACCCTTGATGTGTGTGTCTTAAATCGACAGTTTACTGCTAAAAGAATTCATACAGTTGATGTTTTTTCTGTTCTAAAATGAAGAGGCATCTGGAAAACAAGAAAATCAAACAACGAATTGCCTGAAATAAAATTGCTTGTATACATTTTTTTTTGTCATTGCCTTGCAGTCCACAAGAATTGGAATGTCAGTGAATGCTATTCGCAAGCAGAGCACAGATGAAGAAGTTACATCTTTAGCAAAGTCCCTCATCAAATCCTGGAAAAAGTTATTAGGTATCTTCCCTTATATATATTTATGATCTGGTTTATTCAAACATTGAGTTTTTGAATTTTTTTTTTCTTTTAATGAATATAGGTGTTTTGAAATCAGTACTTTATAATCTGGAAGGGGGCTTTAGTCTGACCTTGAGGATTCTGCTTTATAAGCTAGTCAGATTTTTTAATACTTATAACTGGATTGCCTCTTTTTCTTTTTTTGCCACTTTATTTTTTAATTGAAGGATAACTGCTTTACAGAGTTTTTTTGATTTCTGTCATACATCAATAAGAATCAGCCATCAGTAGACCCATGTCCCCTCCCTCCCCATCCCACCCTTGTAGATTGTCACAGAGCCCCTGTTTGAGTTCCCCAAGTCATACAGCAAATTCCCATTGGCTATCTATTTTACATATGGTGTTCTAAGTTTCCACATTACTCTCCATACATCTCACCTCCCTCCTCCCCTGGATTGCCTCTTTAAGAAGAAAATTTTTCCCGGAGGAGAAGGTGTCCCACTTTTTGAAAAAAAAAACTGTTTCTAACTTAGAAAAAATTTTCAAAAATAATTCACGTGTCATTTTTCTAGGGCATTCATCTTTAATATTTGCCATGTTTCTTTTGTCATAGTCTCTCTCCTCTTTTTCTCTTTATGTATATCCCGATGCATACACTTTATTTTTTCCAAACTATTTGAGAGTAAGTGGATCTCTCATCTTTATTTACTCTTTAAAACTTAAGTGTATGTTTTCTTAGAACAAGTTTATTTTCTTATGTAATCCTAATACAGGAAATTCAGGAAATTTAACATTGGTTCAGTTCAGTCACTCAGTCGTGTCCGACTCTTTGCAACCCCATGAATCGCAGCACAGCAGGCCTCCCTGTCCATCACAAACTCCCGGAGTTCACCCAGACTCATGTCCATCAAGTCAGTAATGCCATCCAGCCATCTCATCCTCTGTCGTCCCCTTCTCCTCCTGCCTCCAATCCCTCCCAGCATCAGAGTCTTTTCCAATGAGTCAACTCTTCCCATGAGGTGGCCAAAGTACTGGAGTTTCAGCTTTAGCATGATTCCTTCCAAAGAACACCCAGGGCTAATCTCCTTCAGAATGGACTGGTTGGATCTCCTTGCAGTCCAAGGGACTCTCAGGAGTCTTCTCCAACACCACAGTTCAAAAGCATCAATTCTTCGGCACTCAGCTTTCTTCACAATCCAACTCTCACATCCATACATGACCACAGGAAAAACCATAGCCTTGACTAGACAAACCTTTGTTGGCAAAGTAATATCTCTGCTTTTCAATATGCTATCTAGGTTGGTCATAACTTTCCTTCCAAGGAGTAAGCGTCTTTTAATTTCAGGGCTGCAGTCACCATCTGCAGTGATTTTGGAGCCCAGAAAAATAAAGTCAGCCACTGTTTCTGCTGTTTCCCCATCTATTTCCCATGAAGTGATGGGACCAGATGCCATGATCTTCGTTTTCTGAATGTTGAGCTTTAAGCCAGCTTTTTCACTCTCCACTTTCACTTTCATCAAGAGGTTTTTTAGTTCCTCTTCACTTTGTGCCATAAGGGTGGTGTCATCTGCATATCTGAGGTGATCGATATTTCTCCCGGCAATCTTGATTCCAGCTTGTGCTTCTTCCAGTCCAGCGTTTCTCATGATGCACTTTGCATATAAGTTAAATAAGCAGGGTGACAATATACAGCCTTGACGTACTCCTTTTCCTATTTGGAACCAGTCTGTTGTTCCATGTCCACTTCTAACTGTTGCTTCCTGACCTGCATACAAATTTCTCAAGAGGCAGATCAGGTGGTCTGGTATTCCCATCTCTTTCAGAATTTTCCACAGTTTATTGTGATCCACACAGTCAAAGGCTTTGGCATAGTCAATAAAGCAGAAATAGATGTTTTTTTGGAACTCTCTTGCTTTTTCCATGATCCAGTGGATGTTGGCAATTTGATCTCTGGTTCCTCTGCCTTTTCTAAAAAAACCAGCTTGTACGTCAGGAAGTTCATGGTTCACATATTGCTGAAGCCTGGCTTGGAGAATTTTGAGCATTACTTTACTAGCGTGTGAGATGAGTGCAATTGTGCGGTAGTTTGGGCATTCTTTGGCATTGCTTTTCTTTGGGATTGGAATGAAAACTGACCTTTTCCAGTCCTGTGGCCACTGCTGAGTTTTCCAAATTTGCTGGCATATTGAGTGCAGCCCTTTCACAGCATCATCTTTCAGGATTTGAAATAGCTCAACTGGAATTCCATCACCTCCACTAGCTTTGTTCGTAGTGATGCTTTCTAAGGTCCACTTGACTTCACATTCCAGGATATCTGGCTGTAGGTCAGTGATCACACCATCATGATTATCTGGGTCATGAAGATCTTTTTTGTACAGTTCTTCTGTGTATTCTTGCCATCTCTTCTTGATATCTTCTGCTTCTGTTAGGTCCATACCATTTCTGTCCTTTATTGAGCCCATCTTTGCATGAAATGTTCCCTTGGTATCTCTAATTTTCTTGAAGAGATCTCTAGTCTTTCCCATTCTGTTGTTTTCCTCTATTTCTTTGCATTGATTGCTGAAGAAGGCTTTCTTATCTCTTCTTGCTTTTCTTTGGAACTCTGCATTCAGATGCTTATATCTTTCCTTTTCTCCTTTGCTTTTCGCTTCTCTTCTTTTCACAGCTATTTGTAAGGCCTCCCCAGACAGCCATTTTGCTTTTTTGCATTTCTTTTCCATGGGGATTGATCCCTGTCTCCTGTACAATGTCATGAACCTCCGTCCATAGTTCATCAGGCACTCTATCTATCAGATCTAGGCCCTTAAATCTATTTCTCATTTCTACTGTATAATCATAAGGGATTTGATTTAGGTCATACCTGAATGGTCTAGTGGTTTTCCCTACTTTCTTCAATTTAAGTCTGAATTTGGCAATAAGGAGTTCATGGTCTGAGCCACAGTCAGCTCCTGGTCTTGTTTTTGCTGACTGTATAGAGCTTCTCCATCTTTGGCTGCAAAGAATATAATCAATCTGATTTCGGTGTTGACCATCTGGTGATGTCCATGTATAGAGTCTTCTCTTGTGTTGTTGGAAGAGGGTGTTTGTTATGACCAGTGCATTTTCTTGGCAAAACTCTATTAGTCTTTGCCCTGCTTCATTCCGTATTCCAAGGCCAAATTTGCCTGTTACTCCAGGTGTTTCTTGACTTCCTACTTTTGCATTCCGGTCTCCTATAATGAAAAGGACATCTTTTTTGGGTGTTAGTTCTAAAAGGTCTTGTTGGTCTTCATAGAATCATTCAACTTCAGCTTCTTCAGCGTTATTGGTTGGGGCATAGACTTGGATTACTGTGATTTTGAATGGTTTGCCTTGGAAACGAACAGAGATCATTCTGTCATTTTTGAGATTGCATCCAAGTACTGCATTTTGGACTCTTTTGTTGACCATGATGGCTACTGTATTTCTTCTGAGGGATTCCTGCTCGCAGTGGTAGATACAATGGTCATCTGAGTTACATTCACCCATTCCAGTCCATTTTAGTTTGCTGATTCCTGGAATGTCGACATTCACTCTTGCCATCTCTTGTTTGACCATTTCCAATTTGCCTTGATTCATGGACCTGACATTCCAGGTTCCTATGCAATATTGCTCTTTACAGCATCGGACCTTGCTTCTATCTCCAGTCACATCCACAGCTGGGTATTGTTTTTGCTTTGGCTCCATCCCTTCATTCTTTCTGGAGTTATTTCTCCACTGATCTCCAGTAGCATATTGGGCACCTACTGACCTGGGGAGTTCCTCTTTCAGTATCCTATCATTTTGCCTTTTCATACTGTTCATGGGGTTCTCAAGGCAAGAATACTGAAGTGGTTTGCCATTCCCTTCTCCAGTGGACCACATTCTGTCAGATCTCTCCACCATGACCCGCCCATCTTGGGTTACCCCAGGGGCATGGCTTAGTTTCATTGAGTTAGACAAGGCTGTGGTCCTAGTGTGATTAGATTGACTAGTTTTCTGTGAGTATGGTTTCAGTGTGTCTGCCCTCTAATGCTGTCTTGCAACACCTACCGTCTTACTTGAGTTTCTCTTACCTTGGGCGTGGGGTATCTCTTCACGGCTGCTCCAGCAAAGCGCAGCCGCTGCTCCTTACCTTGGACGAGGGGTATCTCCTCACCGCCGCCCCTCCTGACCTTCAGTGTGGGATAGCTCCTCTAGGCCCTCCTGCGCCCGCGCAGCCACAGTTACCTTAATCTGCAGTGCACTGTTTGTTCCAGTTTTGTCAGTTGTCCCAATAATTACTTTTCCAGCTTTTTTCCTCATCCTTAAGCTTTTTTTATGTCTTTTCAGTTCAGTTCAGTTCAGTTCAGTCACTCAGTTGTGTCCAACTCTTTGCGACCCCATGAATTGCAGCACGCCAGGCCTCCCTGTCCATCACCAGCTCCCAGAGTTCACTCAAACTCATGTCCATCGAGTTGGTGATGTCATCCAGCCATCTCATCCTCTGTCGTCCCCTTCTCCTCCTGCCTCCAATCCCTCCCAGCATCACAGTCTTTTCCAATGAGTCAACTCTTCGCATGAGGTGGCCAAAGTACTGCAGTTTCAGCTTTAGCATCATTCCTTCCAAAGAACACCCAGGGCTGATCTTCAGAATGGACTGGTTGGATCTCCTTGCAGTCCAAGGGACTCTCAAGAGTCTTCTCCAACACCACAGTTCAAAAGCATCAATTCTTCGGCTCTCAGCTTTCTTCACAGTCCAACTCTCACATCCATACATGACCACAGGAAAAACCATAGCCTTGACTAGACGGATCTTTGTTGGCAAAGTAATGTCTTTGCTTTTCAGTATGCTATCTAGGTTGGTCATAACTTTTCTTACAAGGAGTAAGCGTCTCTTAGGACATGGACTTTTGAAGAACACGTGCCCCCTCCTCCCCTCCCTCTGTTGTTGTGTGTGTGGAGGGGGGGCATTGTCTGTTTTTGGCCTGTGCAGTGCATGTTGCAGGCTCTTAGTTCCCCAACCAGAGACTGGATCTGGGCCCACTGCAGTGAATGCGCTGAGGCCTAACCACTGGACCACCATGTTCCCTGTTCGGGCTTCATCTGGCATTTTCTCATGACTAGATCCGGTTTTGCGTCCCTAGTCGGGGTACTGCGCATGTGTGTTGTGTCCTTCCGGGGTGTGGTGTACAGAGATAGGACGGTGTTATTTCTGAGACCCATCCAAGGTGTACAATGCATCACTGATGATTTTTCCTCGTGTCTAATAGTTCTGTGGGAATCACTTTAAGACCCTGAAACTATGGTGCTCCCTGTCAAGACCTTCCCCCACCCCCATTTGGTATCCCCCGATTACTGCCCAAACCATTCTTTTCGGTGACAGTTGAAAAATTAAGATTTTCTAGTTTTTCGACTTTTTCAGTTTTCATACATCATCATTCTGTAAGAAGAACCCTCTTCTTTCCTCTCAGTTCTTTTTCTGTTGTGAGTGTGGACACATAGGTTCCTGTTCTGTATAATGGATTATAATCCATTCCTGCTAATATTTATTTTGATATTTACATTGTCCCAGGTTTGACCAGTGGGCACCCCTGCAAACTGGCTTTTGTGTCTCTTTGACAAGCTCCTTGCTTTTTTTTGTTGTTGTTTTTAACCTCTTTCCTGCATTCTGGCAGCACGCAACATGCTGGACTTATCTGTCCCAGCCCTGGAACCAGCCATTTCCTGAGCAGTTACCAGCCTTATGTGGAGGAGAAAATAAAAAAAGTGAAGCTTTTAATACTTCATAGATAGCAGCAGTAATAATAAAAGACCTGTTACATATAAGAGCTTGGAAACTAGGAACCAAAAATTGTAAAGCCTGGGAAATTTAGAAAGTTCAGCCTTAAGAAAACTAACGAAATAGAGGATCCTCTATTAGATTCCAAACCAGAAAACATTGCCGTTTAGGTGGTTAGCTAGATTTCTGGGAGATTTCCTCCGCTTCTGGTTAGCACAGTTCTGAACACTTAAGACACACTGTGTGTGGGCCTGTATTAATGCACTTAGTCCTCCCGGCTGTCCCGCGTGCTCTGGGCTGCTGTAACCCCAGTTTGTGCTGAGACAGTTGAGGGGCTGCTGTCACCCCCACTTTGTGCTGAGACAGTCGAGGGACTGAGAGATCAGGTACCTTGTTTGTGTGCAGTAGGAGCAGTGCTAAGCGGCTGAGCTCTAGGGTGTGGTCTGAGCCCTCTGAGTCAGGCTCTGCTTCGTGGCTCACCACCCTCTGCTCAGAGGTTGGAGTGTTTCTATGACCGTTGCTGCCTCTTACTGCCCTGCCTTCTCAGAGGGCCACCGTAGTGCACACTGCATCATGGCAGCGTTACTGCTCCCCCCCAGCACTGGACCTTGTTAGGCAGTACTGCCTGATTGTATTCCCTGTCCCTGGTGGCTTAGATGGTGAAGAATCCGCCTGCAGGGTGGGAGACCTGGGCTTGATCCCAGGGTCAGGAAGATCCCTTGGAGAAGGAAATGGCAGCCCACTCCAGTATGCTTGCCTGGAGGATGCCATGGACAGAGGAGCCTGGTAGGCTGTACAGTCCATGGCGTTGCAGAGAGTCAGACACAATGCATCATGTGACCTTTCTGAAGCCTCCTACTCCCTGTTGCTTTGGGAACATGTCTTGGTCCTTGCTCTGTTCTGAAATGTCATCGCTGATCCGTGCTTTCTTCCTCACGATACCATGGCATCTTCAGGCCTTCCAGGGAATTATAGAGTAAAGGGGACAATACAGTTGGTCTGTGAGAACTGACATGTGTCATGAGGACTGGATTCCCATGATAGTTCTGGAGTTGTGATTGGGACTGTCCTCTGTCAGTCCATCCCGTCCAGAGTGGCATGTTAGCGTGGGAGCTTAGAGCTGCCTGGGCAGTCCGGCCTCAAGGGTAGATGTTCTTCCGTGTTCTGCACAGAGGGCAGTGGAGAACTGAGCTATTCATGCAGCTCTAGGACTCGTGTATGGATCAAAAAGTCGACCAAACTGGGGTAGTTCACGCAGTGGGTCCAAATATTTCTGAACCCAGCTTCAAAGCTGTTCTGGTTGATATAAACGTGAATGTTTCTTTCCAGTGCTAAACTGTTGCCTTCGCCCAACCTATTTTATGTACTTTATTTTCCCGTGTCTGATGACTCACTTCTTTTAAGTCTTAAAGCTTATGCTTTATTAGTATTAATAACCTGTATTAGTTTTCAGATTATTTCAGATAGAGGAGATGCTGAGTAGGCCTAACTAATAATCCTGAAGTATATTCTATGAAAATCTTCTTTGTTTACTATCTCTGAAATATTTATTTGTATTTTGAGTACCACCTCAAATTTTTTTACTTCATGAAAAATTATCAAAACAACATTGTTATATATACTTTGCACTTTAATTTTTTTTAATGTGCAGTGTTTCTTCCATGTACATTTGCTAACAGAATAGCTTGCGTAAACTTCATTTACTTGTTAAAAGCTTAGGATTTTATTGGTTTGTTTTTTTTTTTTTTGCATGATAAATAGCTTGATAACATGTAGTAGTCCTGTTTTTTGTTTTGTTTTAACAAGTGCTGAAACAGGAATTTCATAAATTTTCAGATGGACCATCAACAGATAAAGACTCTGAAGAAAAGAAAAAAGATACTGCTGTTACGTCACAGAATAGCCCTGAAGCAAGAGAGGAAAGGTATTTCACTTCATGGAAGCTTGTGTGTTTTGGGAGACAGGGGTCATGGAGACTTTGGAAAACACAAGACTGACCTCAGAAGGCCTGCGGAGTGGCCGCCGGGCCCATGCAGGCTGTGTGTGGAGGCCGGCTGGGTTACCGGCAAGGGCAAGGGGCTGCCTGCCGGCAGGGTGTAGCAAGTGACATCAGTGGAGTGAAAGGCAGGATTAGTTTGGCAGAACTAATTGGTGGAAATCTTTATTGTGGTAAAAGTTAACTGAAACCAGTCCGAAAATATTTCAGTAAGAATCTAACACAGCAAGTTAATCAGGAGTGGTTGAAGTGATTAGGTTGACTGGAAGAGTTATTAATTATTGCAATGGTGTTGATATTTTTAGAGAGAAATTAAGAGATGTTTATATTTTCACGACTCCTCCCTCCATGTGGTTTTTATCCTGAAGTGGTGTCTCACGTATAAGCCTCACTGGTTGTCTGATTGGAGCAGGGTTTGCCAGCTTTCTCTCTCTGGTTTTGGTCGAGAGCGATCATAGTCTTTGTGCCCTCCTGTATCCCCTCTGCTCATAACTGAGATCCCATCTTTTCATGTGCTGTATTGAGGTGTAATGTGTGTTTTCTATATTAAAAATATTGTTTAACATTTAAAAGGAGGAACAAGGTTAAAAAAATAGAAGACTTGTCTCATCTTTACTAAAAGTTTTAACTTCTTTTTAATCTATATACAGGCAGGTTTTTTTTTTCCATTTAAGAGTCACTGGAATACTATTTCATTTATTTAGGCCCAGAATTACTGTTTTTAGAGAGTAATGGTAATGATACTCACTTTAAGAGAGTTTTCCTGACTTCTTTTTTTGTGTGTCTGTGTGTGTGTGTGTGTTCCAGCAGCTCCAGTGGCAACATGAGCAGCAGAAAGGACGAGACCAATGCCCGGGACACGTACGTCTCATCTTTTCCTCGGGCGCCGAGCACTTCTGATTCTGTGCGGTTAAAGTGCAGGGAGATGCTCGCTGCTGCTCTCCGAACAGGAGGTAAATGTCATTGCTCAGTCCCTTGACCAAGGCCGCTGCTGCCCTGTCCACCTCATTTCACCCTCTGGGTGGGATCCCGATGGCTGCTGCCCCTCACCGCCCAGCCCAGGGAGAGGCTGTTGTGCTGGGCGTTACTGAGAGCAGAGAGGCGCAGGCATCCAGGCCTCTGCTTATTACGTGTGATTCTCAGAAACAATAGGTTCCTTCCTTCTGGTGAATGTTCCCCTGAGTCGTACTTATTTACACTCTTTTTCACAATCCTTTTTCTCCTTACATTTAATCTGCAAACTCAGTATCCCCCCGCCTCAGATTGAGAGTTAATGATACCATATTATTGTCCTGTTGTTAAATGTTACTATGACATTAATAAGTTTTATATTCATAATTTCATTTCCTACTTTTTTAAGTGAGAAAGAGATCTTGGTTTATATATGGGAGCTTTAATTTAATTTAGGGGTATTCATTCCTATGTAAAATTTCGGCTTTAAAGTTTCATATATAGGAATATGTATTTACTGTCTTCTAAAAATGCATCCTTTTCTATTATACTGAGCCCTAGTTAGTATGACCTATTTTTCTTCTTACTCTGCCTTTTCTTTACTCTGATTCCTTTATTATCTCTTTATGTATATTTTCTTGTTTCTTTCTAGTTTTTTTTTGTTCCTTCTGTCACTTTGAACGTTTGCCTAGAAGTCTTCTGAGTGTGTCCATATATGTGATTGGCCAATGAAATGAATGGTTTCTTCGCATGGAAGCCTGAGGCAGGAAGGAGACAAGACAGTTCTTTGCATAAGTTTCTCTGCTGTCTGTGGGAACAGCCAGAATTTCTGGAGTTGTGAAATGAGGGGTTGCCTGCTGGATGCATGACTCCCCAACTCCTGAGGGATAAGGCATCATCCATGCAGGAGCCCTGTGGACACTAGCTGAATCCAGAGGAGGAGCTGAGGAAGTCACAAAGAAGACCAGGTTCTAAGGAAACTATACTGAAAGGATTCTTTGTATAGGGCAAGTGGGGTTGAAGAAATAGGAATACAGTTTAATTGGCTGTGTACTGAAATTTTCTTTTAATATGTTGTAATCATTCATTCATGACACTTCTCTGTCTGTGTTTAGATGACTATATCGCCATTGGAGCTGACGAGGAAGAATTGGGATCTCAGATTGAGGAAGATATCCTTTGCGTGTATATTCATATTGGTGTCAAGAATCCAGTAGATTATTTTTTCTTCCTGTAAAGAATAGAAGATCTTATTCTTCAGTTTCTGTGTTGATTGTTTTGGTGGGAAAGGGGAAGGCTGTCTGTGACATGTTGTTCTTGTTGTCCTGTTATGCAAAAGTAAGATACACAATGGTGACAGCGCTTTTATTTTTCTGCCTTGCAGATTGAGACTAACGTCTCACGGACACGTGCTACGGGTGCAAAGTGGGGTCTCACCTTGTGGGTGGGGCCCTCAGCAAAGCATAGAAATCCCCTGAGCTCATCGTCCTGTGCGTTCACACTGGGTGCCTCAGAAAGAGCTCTGGTGGGGGAGAGCGAGTCTTGCACATGGGTCCAGGGAGCAGGAACTGTCTGGTGACAGATGACAGTGTACCGCAGGCCTGTCCTGGCTGAGGGGTGGCTGCTCTAGGGCTGGGCCCCTGCTGGAGCCCGTCCTATTGAAAAAAACCGACTGCTAACCTGGCTTCTTGCTGAGCCGGAAGGAGATGAACCTCCAGGCCACTGTGAACTGTCTTCCGAACCTTCTTCTATCAGAAGGCCCTCAAGAGAGCTCTGTGGTCTTTTTGAGGCTTTTAGGATCCTTGGCGGAATGCAGATTTGGGCCAGGGAAAGCATGTATAAATTCAGGCTCTTTTTCTAAAGTTTTCTCACTCAGATTGAATACCTGAGTTACATTTTAAACCCTTTTAATCTGTGTCACTTGGCATTAAACATTGAGAAAGTATTGCTCATTCATAGCATAAAATCACTATTTTTTGCCAGGTACTGATCAGGAAATCAGGCAGAAACAGTGCCTTATTAATTTGATCTGAATTGGAAATACTGCTTAGAAATTTCAGGAATTCTTATCATGGCAGAATAGGAAAAAAAATGATCTTAGGACCTTTATAATTTAACCTTTTTCCTTAATGGCCTAGTACCTATCTATCAAGAAATAAGGAATACAGACATGAAATACAAAAATAGAGTACGAAGTAGGATATCAAATCTTAAGGATGCCAAAAATCCAAATTTAAGGAAAAACGTGCTGTGTGGAAACATTCCTCCTGACTTGTTTGCTAGAATGACAGCAGAGGTGAGTGCATTTGAATAGAACATTTCTGTGACGGTATTCCATGATGTCAAGTGTAAAGTCTGTTTAAATCATGAAGTACTGAATAAATACTACATCTGTAATAACTATCCTAATACACTTTTATACACACTATATACAGTATACTAGACAAGAACTTAAGGTGATTGAATCTGTTAGCATCAGTACTTTGTCCCTTTCATAACTGTACCATGATCTTTGAGTGGTTGCCTTATTAAATTATTGTCAAAAAATAAAAATGTTATTTATTGTAGATTCATGTAGAATCAGAATTAGATTTCTAATTGCAAAACAGACTTTGTAACCTCTAAGCTCTTTTCTTGGTTAAATACTATAAGATTGGCTACATCTTATTGACTATTCTTATATTTATTTAGAAAGTGATGCAGAAAATGAAATTCATTGTTTGCTTTTTTTAGATGTAGCTAATTCATAGATATAAGCTGAAGTGTGTCTACAGTCTCACTGTCTTACTGAACATCCAAGTGAATTTGTCTTTCTATATAACTAATGAAAACTGTTATATTTTTAAGATTCATTTTTTAAAACCTCATTAGGATAATTTTCACAAAGTACAGAGCATAGTGTAATGAAGTCCTGTCTACCCATCACCTAAGCTTCAAGTATATTAAGTAATTTGTCACTTGTTTATTATCTATCCCTTCTTTGTTTTCTTTCTTTTCCCCTGAATTATTTTCAAGCAAATTCCAGACATTATATCTTTCCACCTCTCTATCCTTGAGAGAAATCTGTAAAAATCTGACATTCTTATGTAACTACACTGTCATCACTGCGTCCAGCAAGTCTAATGATGATTTCTTGGTGTATCTGATATCTGGTTTATAGTCATTGTATGTTCCTGGTTGTACATTTACTTTGTATCAGGATCCAAAGTCTAGATGTCACCTTAAGCTTGGTCTCTTAAGACTGTATGAACATAGTTAAGTCTCCTTTTCCAGCCCCCTTTTCTTCCATGACATTGACCTATTGAAGAAACTGGTTTATCTCTTGTGTATCTCACACTGAATTGCCCGTTTCTTCCTCATTACACTAATTTTTCTGTCTCCATTCTTTTCTGTGAACTGGAAGCTAGTTTTATAGGCTTAGATTATATGCAGGTTTAATTTTCCCTGCACAGATGCTTCATCAGTGGTCCTTCTTACTTCATACTACATCACCTCAGGAGACATGTATCTTGTTCTCGTTGGTGTGGAAATTTATCAGGGATTTGTGTATGGACAGTCTCATCCCTTCTCTGTGAGGTTCTCCACTGGCCTTTCATCTGCATGTTCACCCACTGATGATCCTTGCCTGAACTGGTGATGTCATTAGGAGTTGCAAAACAGATTTCTAGAATTCTGAAAGTCCTTTCACCTTCCTTAGCTAGACTTCTTTGATAGAGGAGCACTTGCCCTGAGTTTAAGGCCATTGGTTAGGATAGGAAAGGCAGGTGAGTGTGTAATTGTTCCCTTTGGTTAACGGTTGTCAGAAGGAGTGGTTGGCGCCCCACTAACCGCCAATGGGGGCCTTTGTTGCCATTTTTGCATGTGTTTGTGCTCTACTTTTTTAAGTGTCATTATGGACTGGTGACTTTATTTATCCAGTGGGTTGGTCTTTTCAGTGATTTATCATGATGGCTGAAGAAATTATCCTCTTTCTGGTCAATGGAGCTCTGTCACATAGCCCCTTTGTCCAGTGATGAGCTCACAGTGGTCAGGCAGCTCCCATGCTTCCTGGCACAAGAAGATACTCTGCCTGTCTTGTGCATTTCTTGACTCAAAACTGGAACCAGACATTCCTCTGAGGCCCCTGGTTCCTTTTCTGGCGGAGGAGGTGGGTGCAGTAGTAGAGACCATGGTCTGGATACGCTCATCACTACCGGATTGCGTTAAATGCAGTTTTCACATACAGACTTCTGAGTGTTTGGGAAAAATGTAAGAGTAAACAAACTGATGAGTCCTTTGAGGAAAAATATGATATTTCACTTTCAAAACTTTAAACGTTGATTTTGATCCTGTTGTTGTTTAACTATTGGAGCATAAACAGCATTCTGCATGTGTATAGAAGGTGCCTGTAACTGGGTGGTATTGCTGTCCTTGTGATAGGAGATGGCTAGTGATGAGCTCAAAGAGATGCGAAAAAACTTGACCAAAGAAGCCATCAGAGAGCATCAGATGGCCAAGACAGGCGGAACCCAGACGGACTTGTTCACATGTGGGAAATGTAAAAAGAAGAACTGCACTTACACACAGGTTTGTGACTGTTAATAGACTCACTTTCATACTAAGAGGCTTACAACTCCTGTTTCAAGACAAATATCAACTTATTTTCAGTTAGCTGGATTTGTTAGTATTAAGAATGTATCCTTATACTTGAGGTCTCTCTCAAAACATATCAAAATAACTTTGTGTTTCTAGTTACAGTCTTATATTAGAGCAGATGTCAAGTTCCTCAGTCACAGAGGATGGGTATTTAAGGCTCTTGTTGCTGTCTGACTTTTAGAAAGGTTTTGGCAGTTTTTGTCAGAATGAAGTATTTGTAATTTTTACGTTTTTACGAATTTGTAAGAAAACTGAGAGGTCTTTTAATTAGTATTTCTGTGCTTCTTAGTTATGATGAAAATTTTTCATATTTGTTAGCCATTTATCAGTAGTATATATTAGATTCACCTGGCTTAGACCGTAAAGCGTCTGCCTACACTGTGGGAGACCCGGGTTTGATCCCTGGGTTGGAAGATCCCCTGGAGAAGGAAATGGCAACCTACTCCAGTACTCTTGCCTGGAAAATCCCATGGACTGAGGAGCCTGGTAGGCTACAGTCCATGGGGTCTCAAAGAGTCGGACACGACTGAGTGACTGCACTTCACTTCTATCGGTAGTATAATGTGCAAGTTTAGATAATTTTCCCACTTACCTGGGATAAAGATGAGAAGACAAGGACTTTTGTTTGGAAATGTGTGTTCTTTCCTTATTATTTCACTAATTTGTTAATAGCTTATTTTGGACTGTTACACATTTTATTGTGCTACCATTGTAGTTCATGTAGGATATTCTAACTTAGGTTGGATTTTCTGTGTAGTCGCTCAGTCGTGTCCGACTCTTTGTGACCCCATAGACTGTAGCCTACCAGGCCCCTCTGTCCATGGGATTTTCCAGGCAATATTACTGGAGTGGATTGCCATTTCCTTCTCTAGGGGATCTTCCCAACCCAGGGCTCGAACCCGGGTCTTCCGCATTCTAGACAGATGCTTTAAGCAGTGTTTTTCACCCAACTTTGCCATAGGTACAAACGCGGAGTGCTGATGAACCCATGACAACGTTTGTCGTCTGCAACGAGTGTGGAAACCGGTGGAAGGTAGGGCGCCCGGGGGTTTCCCGTTTCACCCGGCTCTGTGGGGTGGTTTCTCCCTGGAGTGGTTACACCGGCTCTTCTCTGGGGGCTGTCCCGTGTGTCCCATGCTAACCCTGCACCATGCTGGGGAGGCCAAGGCTGGCGTCTGTCGTGGATCACACTGTTTGGTACTCTGCTAGAACTAGATGGTGACTTTGGACACTGCCCTCTGCGTGGTCTTGGTGCAGGAGTCACAAGGCTGGATCTTAGAGGTGTAGCTCCTGTGTCGCCATCCTGTGCACACACTGTCCTTTCAGGTGCCCCCATGCTTGTTCTTCCGGAACACGTACACGGGTGTATGGTTGCGTAAATGTTTATTCTGGAAAAACTACTGTACCCCTTTGAAATCCAGCCCACTGGTTTCAGTGTTTATTCTAGGAAATCCAGATGAGCACTGCCATGATCTGGTAGGCTTCTCATGAAGCCTTCTTTTGTGTTGCCTGTGTTCTCCTAAATTAGCCCCACACAGGCAAATAATGTTACATGAATGATTCATTCTTCAGTGATTTCTGTGAGCCACAGAAACATCACACCTAAAACAGAGGTGGGGACACTAGGAGTGTGTGGCTGGGGGCTCCCACAGGAGAAAGGTGGGCTTTGGAGCCAGACACGCTTTGGGCTCCTTTGCCCCTTACTGTTGCTGAACTGTGATATTCTCACAGACAAATATAAATAAGGCCCACATTACAGGTCATGCTGAGTAGTAGAAATGATAGATTTAAAAGTGCCTGGTCATTGTTGATGCTCCAAAAATGCTTTCTATTTGTGATTAGTTTTGTGTGTGTGTGTGTGAAAATTCTACAAGCTTCTTTTCAAGCTATTCTTACCTTAGACGTTTCCTTACTTTAAAACAGTCACAGAGGTTAAAGCATTTCCTGAAATCAGAAGTGAACAAAAAAGACAGTGGGAGGAGGGCTCTAGCAGTGTTCCAGCGGTGAGGCCAGCGCCCATTTCGTTACACACAGAGATTCTGTTCTTGGGCCTGGAGGGTATGGTGCTGACAATGTCTTCATGGCTTGAAGCAGTGTCTCCTGCCTGGAGCCAGCAGTTTCTTTAACTGGTCTACGGGAGGGATGTTCATGCTGTTCAATCCTGCTGGGCAAACCTGGTTTTTCCAGTGCTCTCCTAGATTTGTTTAGCATCATGAGGAGGAGGAAGACTGGGCATATCACAGTTTGTACTGAATACAGGCAGTTTGCTGCAAAGTGCTGACATAGTTCCTGTTGGATTTAAGAAAATTCAATGTAATGTAGAAAGCTGATGCCTATGGTGGCTTACTCTGGAAGTTCAAATTTGGAATTAATTTTTTTAACCTAAGAATTAAGGAGAGAAGTGCTTAATAAGAAAATATTTTATATTATTTCTTTATGTATGCTTAGCAATTCGAAATTGGAAGAGTCAAACACAATATAGGTGACTGTTCACGTCTGGAAAATACAACATATTTTTTTTAAATGCCTCTTTCTTTAGCAGTGTCATGTGTATGCTGTGTTGAACAGGGGAAGGAGGTACACCCCATTGTCTGTATTTAAAGGTCTCACAAAATATTTCTTCTTTTTTGACAGTTCTGTTGAGTTGGAAGCATTGGCAAAACATCTGGACCATTAAGAAGATGGATTTTGTAATTAGCTTTAAGACTAGGTCGACTAGCTAGTTTTCCTGCAAATCAGATTTTTAAAGTAACTTGCCTCCCTTGGGTTAGTCTCTGGTTTTGACATAGTGTCCCTTCCTTAAACGCCTTGTGTAGTTTCAGGTCAGTAGGGAGACCACATAATGGTATCTGTTTCAAAACTTTTTTTTTTTTTTTTTTTTTCATTTTTTATAAACTTTTGGCAGTTAATTTTTACCTTTTTTTTTCTTCTTAAAAGAAAATGTAGCAACTTTTTTACAATATAAAACATACACAGTAGAATGTTACTCTTCTCAGTTAACACACAAGTGGAAATTACATTTCTTTTTCCTATATTGGCATGTACCTGCAAATATTAAAAAAGGATGAGGCAGTGTAATTATAAGTTTATCAGACATGGTGTGTATTCAAGTAATACTTGACCAGCTTATCTAAATTGTATATAATATTTGAACTAGCATATGAAATTGATTTTAATTATTCTGTTCACAAGTCTGGGATAATTAGATATTATTTTGCATTTGTAACTAACTGTGATCCTCATTTCTTGTAATTTCTTGTACATGTGTATTACTTGTTCTTAATAGATTTTGGCTTTTGGAAATATGACTTGACTTTGTTGAAATCAGTTTGGTTTGTTGTTTATTTACCTGTTTGACTTTGTAGTGTATTTTAGTTTTGCAGAACACTGTCATAATTTGGTATGCTTTTCATAAATCCCAGACAGGCAAAGAGTGGAAAGTTTGGACCATTTTTTCCTTTTGTAGGAAGACACACTGGGAGGAAGATGTTAGCATTTTAGAATAGTGTGGTTCCTGTGAACAGTTCCTGACTTGATTTTGATTTGGAAATCTGTCCTGACTGAGGACTTTAAGGCTTATATAGATCATTAAGCTGTGGTCTTTCCATATGGAGACTGATGGAGCACATTTCTTTCCTAACTGACTTGCTGCCTCTTACCCAGGAGGTAAGGCTGAGGGACAGATGAGTGTGTGGGCTATAACACGGCCCACGTTTATGGGACGGACCTTGCAGTTAAGTGTGTGTCATCTGCTTGGTTGAGAATAAGGAAGAATGATCTCACACTGGCTGTAGCACATCTTGAATCCCCAGTTACGAGGAACACATCTCATCCTGCTCCATCTCCACTCTCCGACCCCTATGGAAAGACTTCAGCACCAGCTTGCACACCCCGCGCCCCCCCGCCTTTCCCCACTGCTCACCGCAGGTCAGTTTGATGCAGTAGAGAAAACATCCAGAAGTCCACATGAAGACCCCATGTGTAAGAATTGGCCACTGGTGCCATCCCACCTCCTCTTTGTCAGGTCACAGAGTAACCTTTTATCACTTGGAAAATAACATGAATTTTTGAAAGAATGAGTGTAAGAAGATTAAAATAGTCCCACTTTTAAGTGAGCCATTTTTAAATTTGTAATTCAATAAAGTTTCTTGTTATTAAACATGTATCACATTTTGTCATTTTATTTTGATATCTATACTTGCTTTATTTTTTGTTTAAAAAGTTCTGATTAAAAAAAAAAGTAGAAAAATGGTTAAAAAAAAAAAAAAAGTTCTCCTTTCCCAACTATTAAGGTGTTTTTAAAGTGCAGTTTTAACTAATGGTTGCCTGGTTGTAGGTATGAAGGGACTGGTGCAGAGCACATTTGTTTTCTCCTCCCTGGACCCCGGAGAGGGATTCAGGCTGGTTCAGAGCAGAGTACATGTGTGCATTCTGTGTGTGCACTCAGTGTGATACGAAAAACCAAACAGGGAGTCTTAGACTGGAAAACGCCAGCCAGTTATAAAGTAACCGGAAGTAAACAGTTCTCAAGGGTAATATCTTATAATGTCTATTTCTAGGACAAAGCAACTGTGTTAAATTAACATGGAGATGTTGCTCAGTCACTAAGTTGTGTCTGACTCTTTGTGACCCCATGGACTGCAGCACACCAGACTTCCCTGTCCTTCACCATCTCCCAGAGTTTGCACAAATTTATGTTCATTGAGTCAGTGATACAATCCAACCATTTCATCCTCTGTCACTGCCTTCTCCTGACTTCAATCTTTCCCAGCATCAGGGTCTTTTCCAATGAGTTGGCTGTTCGTATCAGGCAGCCAAAGTACTGCCGCTTCAATGTCAGTTCTTCTAATGAATATTCAGGGTTGATTTCCTTTAAATTGACTGGTTTGATCTCCTTGTTGTTTAAGGGACTCTCAAGAGTCTTCTCCAGCACCACAATTCGAAAGCATCAATTCTTTGGAGCTCAGCCTTCATGGTCCAACTCTCACAGGAAAGCTATGACAAACCTAGACAGCGTATTATTGAAAGCTGAGATATCACTTTTCTGGCAAAAGTCCCATATAGTCAAAGCTATGTTTTTTCCAGTAGTCATGTACAGATAGGAGAGTTGGATCATAAAGTTAGATGTGACAGTTAATGAAGAACCATCCCCGGAAGGCAGAAAATCACCACCTTGGTATTCCAGCTCCCCTGAGAATAATGAGTGTTCATGTAAGTGTTGGGAAGCCATGGCAGGAGTTCTGACACACACACACAAACACAAACACACGTTCTACATGCCTCACAGATGGAACAAAGTTTAAAGTATTAACACTAGACTTCCACAATGATTGCCTCTAGTTCAAAGTATAATTTGGGGATTTGAGGTATCAAAAATAACAAAGTGGTGAGATTTAAGGAGTTTTAATCAACAGTTACACTTTCCTGCCCACTGCAGCCTCCACCTCCACCCCATTTAGCTGTATGGAAAAAATTAGCCATTCAAGAATTGAGGGACTTCCCTGGTGGTCCAGTGGTGAAGACTCTTACCTTCCACTGCAGGAGATGTAGGTTTGGTCCCTGCTAAGAAAATTAAGATCTCATATGCTGTAGGATACAGCCAAAAAGTGAAACAAGAATGTGCCACCAGGAAATGTAAGGTGAATAGTCACTGATGTAAAAATCCACGTGTTTCTCCAAGTTTCAGGATAAGCGAAGTGCCCACACTGAAGATCCTACTTCATAGTGAGTAGGACAGAGGTACTGCCTGACGAGTTCCTAGGTCAAACTGGTTGTGGGGGCTCCCCTCACCCCCTACATAGTTCCTAGGATGAATGACAAGTTAAACCAGTCCAGTGCAACAGCTGTGATGAGTAGCTGTAAGTTGGGGAAGGTGGAGCCCATGCATTTCTATGAGAAACTTGTTCAGTGCTGTGTTCAACACCTCAGAGAATGGGTGCACCCAGTGGGGGCTCATGGAATAGTTTTCTTGCTTCTGTTTGTGTTCTATCTTAACTGGGGGAGCTGAGTCATGAAGGCTGTCCCACGACTGTGGACCTGGGGGAGGGCAGGTAACCAGTGCCAGCAATGTTGTGGACTCAGTTCCAGGAAGAAGTAACAAGCTCCAGCCTTGGGAGGTCTCTTCTGGTACTCCGGTTCTGCAAAGTGATGCAACGGGTTTATTATTAATTAAAATTTTTATTCAAATCAACCTGTGTGCTCTGGTGCTTGTTTATCTAAGTGGTGGATGGAAGATGGGAGCACAGATGACTGCCTCCAATGACTTGTTCTGATTTGTCTCCCCAGTGCTATAAAAAGACAGCTAATTATTTATTTATTTTTTTCTTAATGGCCCCAACTGCAGAGAGAAACATTTCATGTACTATGTGCCATACAGTCTGATTAAATTAGCCCAGGTGTTTCCATAATTGGAAGACTGAGCTGCTTTGACATGAAAGGGCTTTTCCACTCTTATATGCGGCTGACAGTGTGTATCCAAGTTACCTTTGTAATAATGCTGTTAGAAAGTGTAACTGGTAAAAAGCAGAATTGTGAGAGCCCTGGGAAGGGAGGGCATTGCTGTATCTCGTGTCTCTCTGGCGCTAGTTCCCAAACATCTGATTCATTTAAGGGATACCTCATCCCCATGTGACCCTGCTGGGTCTGTCAGTGTTCCGTCCCGCCTCACCTGTGCTCCTCCCTGGGGTTACTGTGTGAAAGGTGGGATGATAGATAAGTGCTTCCACTGGACAAGCTGAGCCAGGAGGAGCTGCCCCCGGGCTCCCTGTACTTTCTACCCGCTGTGTGCAGAGACCCTCTGTGTGTGATGAGCCAAGGGAAGTTGAGATGGGGAAGGGAGGTCAGGTAGTTGCAGGCATTGCAACTACCCTGGACTTCTGCTAATGGAAGCTGGTCCATTTACTTTATGCTACTTTAAGATAGATTTCTATAACAAGCAACTGAAAAAAGAAAGATTTTTCATATTAAATGGTTTAGGATGAATACTTGAGTTCAAAGTAAATGCATGATTCTAAGTAAAAGTGAGATAATACAACATCAAAACCTGTGGGAACACTGCTAAGATTTCCAGTTAAACTACAGAAGTGTTTTTGATCCAGAAGAAGCATTGAAGTCCCAGGTGAATAGCAGGCTGATTTATCTCAGGATTGTTTCATGTACACAGATGGCCCTACAGATTCACACACTGGATTTGTTCATGGTGGGCTTCCCTGTTGATGCAGACGGTAAACAATCTGCTTGCAATACAGGAAATGGGCATTCAGTCCCTGGGTCTGCAAGATCCCCTGGAGGAGGGCATGGCAACCCACTCCAGTATTCTTGCCTGGAGAACCCCATGGACAGGGGAGCCTGGTGGGCTACAGTCCATGGGGTTGCAAAGAGTCAGACACAACTGACACTTCTGGGAGAAATGGAAGGGGCGCTCAAGTGAACCCAGGGAAGAGCTTGGGGGGCGGCACACGGATTGTGAGGGCCAGGTGGGCGGGCTCAGAGCAGGAAGGTAGCACTTGGATGTGAGGCTGCTCCCCTGGGGATTCTCGGGCGCTGTCAGCCAGTACCAGGTTCCCAGGTGAGAAGGGGTGGACCAGAGCCTGGCGGGAGCTCGGGTCATCTTCACAAGCTCCCTGTCACCTAGAAGGCTTCCAGAGCTCAGCTCCTCTCTGGACCAGTACTCACGGCTGCTGTTGTCTCTGCCCCACACATCTGTCGTCCTTACTCTGGTGTAAGCGGCTGCAGGGCAGTGTCAATACCTCAATCCCTAAGCCATCCTCTCTAAGGAAAAAAAAATGAGACCCTAGGAGATGGAGTCAGAATCAAGATGCAAACTATCATTATATAGGAAAGATAAGCAAGGAGATCCCATTGTAGAGCACAGGGAACTCTATATTCAATATGCTGGGATAATCCATTTGTTTTTCAGTTGCTAAGTCCTGTCCAACTCTTTGGGACCTCGCTTATGCCAGGCTTCCCTGTCCTTCACCATCTCCCAGAGTTTGCTCAAACTCATGTCCACTGAGTTGGTAATGCCATCCAACCATCTCATCCTCTGCCGCCCCCTTCTGCCCTCAATCCTTCCCAGCATCAGGGTCTTTTCCAGTGAGTCAGCTCTTCACATCAGTAGCCAAATACTGAAGCTGAAGCTTCAGCATAGCACCAGTGTTTCCAATGAATATTCAGGGTTGATTTCCTTTAGGATTCACTGGTTTGACCTCCTTAGCATCCAAGGGACTCTTCAAGACTCTTCTCCAGAACCACAGTTTGAAAGCATCAATTCTTTGGTGCTCAGCCTTCTCTGTGGTCCAATTCTCACATCCAGATAAACCATAGTGAAAAAGAATATACATAGGTACAACTGAATCACTTTGCTGTGCAGCAGAAATCAATTAACACTGTAAATCAACTGTAACAACAACAAAAAAGGACACAAGAGGTTTAATGTCTTGGAAAGGGGGAAAGAGCACCGTCACTGGGGCTGGGCTCAGGAGAGGGCATGGATGCTGGTCCACGCAGATGTACAGGTCGTCAGGACGATGGAGGCTTAGGGGCGCCATGGTCACAGTAAAGGAGGAGGGGAGGTGTTTGCTGAGAATGAGGACCAGGGGCTTGAAGAGTATAATGAAGAAATCTTCAGACTGAAGGGCCAGGGAGGGGGTGACCAAGAGGAAGGCCATCCTGTGAAGGCTGAGGCGCAAGTGTGGTTCAGTTGCTAAGTTGTGTCCGACCCTTTGTGACCTCAGGCTTCTCTGTCCGTCGGATTCTCCAGGCAAGAAGAATACTGGAGGGGGTTGCCATTTCCTTCCCCAGGGAATCCTCCTGACCCAGGGGTTGAACCTGGGTCTCCTGCATTGCATGCGGGTTCTTTACTGACTGAGCTTCATGCAATTACGTTCTGGATGCATTTCTTCCCCACTCATTATAGTGATGGTTTAGATCTGTAAGGCTGTATTTTCACCTGTGAGCTATGAATTTATTCTGTTCACCTGTGATAAAAACAGTGGGCTCTAAAGATGAAATCCTGGTCTGGGAACTAAAAGAGAATCTTGAGTGTGTCTGTACTTACTTAATCTTCAGTTCAGTTCAGTTTAGTTCAGTCACTCAGTCATGTCCGACTCTGCGACCCCATGAATTGCAGCACGCCAGGCTTCCCTGTCCATCACCAACTCCCAGAGTTCACTCAAACTCATGTCCATCGAGTCGGTGATGCCATCCAGCCATCTCATCCTCTGTCGTCCCCTTCTCCTGCCCCCAATCCCTCCCAGCATCAGAGTCTTTTCCAATGAGTCAACTCTTCGCATGAGGTGGCCAAAGTACTCGAGTTTCAGCTTTAGCATCAGTCCTTCCAAAGAACACCCAGGACTGATCTCCTTTAGAATGGACTGGTTGGATCTTCTTGCAGTCCAAGGACTCTCCAACACCACAGTTCAAAAGCACCAATTCTTCGGTGCTCAGCTTTCTTCACAGTCCAACTCTCACATCCATACATGACTACTGGAAAAACCATAGCCTTGACTAGTCGGATCTTTGTTGGCAAAGTAATGTCTCTGCTTTTGAATATGCTATCTAGGTTGGTCATAATCCTCCTTCCAAGGAGTAAGCATCTTTTAATTTCATGGCTGCAATCACCATCTGCCATGATTTCGGAGCCCCAAAAAATAAAGTCTGACACTGTTCCCCCATCTATTTCTCAAATAGTTACATGTACAAAAAAAGGCTGAGATAAAACTCTTGTGCTTTATTTTTTTAGAGTGAAAATGCCCATGTTTCTTTCAGTACTAAAAAAGGAAATATGCTTATTTGAATGTTTGTGATGAATGCCACTAAGTTGAAAATTCATTCTTTAGGTTGACAGGCTCTGGTAATAAAAAATAAAGGTAACTTGTCAACAAAAGGATTTTCTAAACACTGCTTCTCTTACCAGATTTTTGAGGCTGATCTAGTTAAGAGCACAGCGCTTTACATCAATCATGTAAGTTACATATTAACATATATGCATTTAGCAATACATACATGTATCCTAAGATACAGCAGGGTACCAAGTTTACAGGTAGCGATCACATTTTTATAAAATGGGAATCTGGGTCCTGTCTGTTCCCATGATGTGCCCTTTGAAGGCAATGTGGTGTCTTCTTGTGTATCCTTTGTCCCTTGAGAACACACTACTGTCTGCGTAAATGTAACTACACAGCCTCTCTACACAGCCATACCCTGGTCTTTCCAAAAGGATTAGGAAAGGTGGCTGCAGTTTCCTTGGTGAATGTATCAGTTTTCTGCAGAAGAAAGCGTCTGTTATTAAAACAGCCCGAGCACGACCAGCAGAAGACACTACCGCCTCTTAAGTCCCTGTCCTAGACGGAGCCCACGAGTTCTTGGATTATTTTATTAATAATAAATATCTTTGATATCCTAGGCTTCCACTGCTTTCTCGGATAAGGAGCGGAGCAGGTCTTTGTAGAGAGCGGAGTTCATGAAGCGGGGATATGAGTCCCTGTGCATCAGCGTGTAGATCTGCAGCTGGGCATCGTCGAAGATGTTCCGGGAGGGCTCGGCCATGCTCCTGTTGATGGTCTCCCGCACGCGTGAGTCCAGGCTGACCTGGCGGAGGCGGGGGAAACACCGGGCTCGTCAGACATGGTCCTCTCTGGACATTCACCCCCGACTCCCACAGCTTGTTTGGCTTTTTAAAAATCCCAACCAAGCAAGGTCGTCCCCAGCTTTGGCTTTGCTGCCAAAGGAGGAACTGAACACAGAGAACAGGGGTCCCAAACTTCAGAAGCGTTGGAAGCCCCTGGTGGGTTGGTTAAACCAGGTGGGGCCCCTGCAGAGCTTCTGGCTCAGTGGGTCTGGGTGCGGGTGAGAATCTGCATCTCCTATGAGTTCTCGACGATGCTGGTTAAGTGATGCTTATGGAGGTTGTATTTCTTTTTTAAAAAAATTTTTTTATTTTTAATTGAAGGATAATTGCTTTGTGGTATTGTGTTGGTTTCTGCCAAACATCAACATGAATCAGCCACAGGTATACCTATGTCCCCTTCCTCTTAAACCTCCTCCCCATCTCCCTCCCCATCCCACCCCTCTAGGTGGTCACAGAGCACTGGGTTGAGCTCCCTGTGTCACACAGCAAATTCCCACTGGCTATCTATTACATATGGTAATATATATATGTTTCCGTGCTACTCTCTCGATTTGTCCCACCCTCTCCTTCCCCCATAGCAGTGTTTACAGCCAGACACAAAGACACCTCCTTCTGGAGAATCTGATGAAAGTTACGCACACTTTCCCCAGGAAAATGCTCATGATCTTTCACAGATTTTCAAGGGCACTTGGCACCCATTGGTGGGACCACTGCCCAAGTCTATGATGAGTGGGGAGCAGGGGGGTTCCATATTTTGGAGCAGCGGTAACCGGGCTGGGTGACCAGACACTGAAGGGGTCCTTTGTGCCCATGGCCTCGACCTCTGGCGGGCACCTACCTCCTTAGGAGAGAGAATAGAAATGTAGTCTTCGTATATGATCCTCGCTTTCTCTTCAATCATGGCTTTATTCGCTTCTTTCTTCAGCTCCTCACACGCCATCCAGAAGAGCATGTTCTCCTCGCTGAACTCGGTCCGCAGAAACTCCCGGAAGGCGTTCCTGCCCGCGGGCGTGAGCATGAGCTTGTCAAAGGACTGAGCCCAGGCACTGGCCTCCTCCAGGGTGGGACCTGGGCTGGGGGTAGGAGAAACGGGTGTGGGGAGCTGAGGGATCAGGAGCTGACGGGAATTCAGCCCTGGACAGATGTCTTTTTCCTCTGAGAATGAAAATGTGCACGCAGGCCCTTTCAGGCTGAGAAAGACTTGTCCTCATTCCTAAAGCCTTCAGCAAAAATATGAGCATGGATTGAATTGTGTCTCCTAAAAAAGAGATGCATGGATTGAATTGTGTCTCCTAAAAAAGTGATGCTGAAGTCCTGACCCTGGACCTTGTATTAGAAGTAGGATCTCTGCAGATTTAACCAAGTTAAGATGCGGTCATTAGGGAGGGTCCTCATTCTGTATAACTGGTATTCTTATGAAAAGGGGGATTTGGATACATACAAACACATGCAGAAAAGGTATGAGTCGATAAGTGAAAATAAGTCCATTGATAATACAGGAAGAAAAAAGACACTTTTAAATTCGGCATTATGAAAAGTAATTTATATGTTTTTCCCAACTTTTTTAAAAAAAAACCACTTCAAAAAATAATATATTAGCTAAAGTATAAAAGAAGAGTTAAGAAAAAACAGACCTTTAAAATTTTCCTGAACCTCAACATAATGTATATTTCATTATGTTCTTTTATTTAAAAAGGTGAATCACATAAAAATAAAATATATCACATGTTTTGCCAAGAAGCAGTGATTTATATTTGTGATTAACAGGCATTAGATTAATAATGGAACTGACTTTTCTCCCTGTCACACAATAAACTGAAAGGAATCTGCTGGGATTTCCCTGGTGGTCCAGTGGTTAAGACTCCAAACTCCCAATGCAGGGAGCACAGGTACGGGTTCAATCCCTGGTCAGGGGACTAAGATCCCACATGCAATGTGGTCAAAACATTTTTTTAAATTAAAAAAAAAAATTAAAAGGAATTGTGCAGAGTGGAAATGTGACGCAACATTATGATTTGATATTAAACTGCAGTTAGAGAAACTATTCTAGTGACACATATAAGGCAAAACATCAAAAAATTCCAGCTGGGCATCCATGAGATGATGGATGTTCACTAAACTTACTGTCATCATCATTTCATGACGTATGCAAGTTAAACATTTACGTTGTATACCGTAGGATTATACAGTGCTGGATGTCAACTATATCTCAAAAAAAAAAATTGGAAGAAAAGAAAAAATAATAAGGAATTAAAAATAGTAAGGCTGGCATTTCTGTCAATTCAGCGAGCTAAACACTGAGATGTTACCTTTCTTCACAGGTGGGAAGGTCTTCTGTTCTGGCTTCATAGGAAGTCCTTCTAAGTCTTTGTTCCTCCTGGTTTCTTACAGTGAGACTGCACGAAAGGAGACGTACACATGAGGGTTGAGCTCATTCTGTATCAAGTAACAAGTGACACAAATGACTCTGCTTTGTTTTCTTAAGAAAACCAAAAGTACGACAGGCAAGTATTAGCAAACTAAATTCTCTATATAATACTCTGGTCTACAGGAATGAGGGACAGTTTACATTTAGAATAATAATGCTTTTCGTAAAACAAATGAACAGTTAGGGTGTATGCACTTTGGGGCTATTTGTAGTCATTGTGTGTGGATGTCTGTTTTTATTTCTCCTGAGTAGACACTCAGGAGTGGAAATACTGTCACATGATGACTCTATTTTTAACATTTTGAGGAAGTCCCACACTGTTCTCCTCCAAAGCAGCTGCACCATGTCACGTTCCCTCCAGCAATTCTGGCGGGCTCCAGTTCCTCCACACCCAGACCAGCCCTACTGTTGTCTGCCTTTCTAATTCTAGCCATGTAGGTGGGTACGAAGGGTATCGTGCTGTGTGTCTGATTTGCATTTTGCTAATGACCCATGACATTGAGCATCTTTTCAAGTATTTACCAGCTATTTGTCCATCTTCTTTGGAGACATCTTCCTGAGTTATAGTTTGACTAAGTTTTCTGTTACTTTGCTCCCATACTTTGAAGACATTGCTCTCACCTTTCACAGACGCACATACCACATGATACTTGGTTTCTGGCCGTGATGATGATGTCCAGGCATAGAGTTATATTTTATTCACCTTAGTTGTTACTAGTAGGAGGAGCCTGCTTTGGTGCCCCCCACCACCTGCCCCCTCGCCACACCATCAGTCCCAGACTTTATTCAGGCCACGATCCTGCCTCCTATGCCTCCCAAGGCAGCAGATGGGGGACTGGGTAGATAGGATAAATGCCAGCGTCATTCCACATTCATGGGGACATCTCTGAGCATCTTTCAGGTACCATCTCACTGAGCCTGATGAGCAGAGTGAAAAGTGCAGAAAAGGGGGCTTAAATGTGGTCTCTTCTCCATTGGGGGATCTCCTTCCCACTATGGGGTCCTGGACATGCTTTGGTGTAGGGGCTGCTAACACACCCTTTCCTCTGGTCCCCTGCTGGCTCCTCGAGACTCCTACTCAGGGCTGAAGGCTTGCCTCGAATGCCAGGCCACTCAGCCCTGTATTCCCCCCAGAGTCTGGGGTTCTGTCCCAAATGGACAGACCTCCCAGCATTGGGTCCCATCTATCCTCGGAGGCTCGCACTTCTAGGCCCACCCACCGGAGTGGAGCTTCTTGGAAATTAATGCCAGCCCGAGGCAAGCAGGAGCAAACCAAACAAACTGTCCTGGACTTTTCATTTTCAACCTTCAGCTCCCGTCATCACCTCGTGTGATTCTGTCACTGATCGATCCCAGGGTTTCTTCTTCTGCACGGTGTGGGTCGAACTTGCAGTCAAGCCCAAGTAAATTACAATGGTTTCATTGGCTAAAGCTACATACACATTTGGTTGGCATGAGGTATGTTTCATATACAAGATTTCAGAGATGCAATCTAATGCCCATGTGATTTCTGAGTGTAAATCATACCCCTTTCTCCAGATCTTCAGCAGTAACTCAAACAGTCAAGTTGTATCACTTTTTTAAGCAATGAAAGTGTATCTTCCTCTCCCAGTAAGTTAGCCTATATTTTTAGCTTTTCCTCTCTCTGTTCAGCATAAATTTTAATAATTTTCTTTATTAAAAACAATATTAATAGAACAGAAGCAGCAGAATATAAAATACAGGCTCATGTTCTTTCATAACCTTAATCTTTAAGACTCAGATTAAATTGTAACTCCTCCAAAAACTCTTTATCTCCAAGTACAGGGCCTTGAGTTCACTCCTTTTTGACAATCTAGGCACCATTTTTGCCCAGATATTAATATTCAACCATCAGCTAGCTTAGATTGTTCTTCAGACATTTGATATATATTAGTTAGCCTGATTTCAGGGACTTGACTATGTCCCTTCAGAGCTAGGATGCAGCCTTGTCTTGTTTATTTTTTTTTAATATTTATTTATTTTTAAAAATTTAGCAATGCTGGGTCTTTGTTGCTACGCTGGCTTTTTCTCAAGCTGCAGTGGGTATGGGCTTCTCACTGTGGTGGCTTCTCTCGTTGTGGAGCACAGACTCTAGGTGCACAGGCTTCAGTAGTTGAGGCACACAGGCTCAGCAGTTACCTTATTGGGGACCCTAGAGTCCATGGGCTTCAGTCACTGTGGGCTCAGCTGCCCAATGGCGTGTGGGATCTTCCCAGACCAGGAAACAAACCCGTGTCACCAGCACTGGCAGGCAGATTCATAACCACTGGACCACCAGGGAAGACCTTGTGTTTTTATTCACTTGGCTGACCCCAGGCTTAGCTGTAGGAAGCGGTATCTTTCAGCTGAGGCATATGGGAGCTAGTTCCCAGACCAGGGATCGAACGCCGGCCCCCGAATTGGGAGCACAAAGCCCCAGCCACGGGACCCCCAGGGAAGCCCTCATCTTGGTTTTTTGTTTGTTATGTTGTTTTTATGGTCCTTTACAAAACCCACATCGGTGTCAGCCATACAGCAGTTGCTTAGAAAGCACTTACTAAATCATCATAAGCTGGCACTGTTGAAGGTACCGTTTTCTTATCAGAAGCATGCCACCAGCTTACCAGGAACAGCTGCAGCAGCAGCACCAGCAGAAGCAGCAAGCGTTGGATCCCTGGTTCTCTACTCCGGGCTGGCCGGGGGCGCAGGCTGCGGGCTCCTGGGCTGCGCACACAGGCCGCTTCCGCATCTCCATCCATTCTGACCCCATTGGCTGCAACAGGAGAAGCGGGGTGGGGGGCACAGAGTTAGTACCAGGTAAGCTGGAGATTCCACTGTTTGCGTCATTGTGAAGATGCAGTGTGACTCTATCCTGTCATCTCTGCTAATTCTGGTAAAAGTTGGTCCTTTGAACCTATTCATGCGTGTGTGCTAAGTCACTCAGTCATGTCCAACTCTTTGTGACCCCATGGACTTAGCCCGCCAGATTCCTCTGTCCATGGGATTCTCCAGGCAAGAGTACTGGAGTGGGCTGCGATGCTCTCCTCCAGGGGAACTTCCCAACCCAGGGATCGAATCGTGTCTCCTATGTCTCCTGCATTGGCAGGTGGGTTCTTTACCACTAGCGCCACCTGGGAAACCCCTAGAATCCACTCATTTACCATTTATTCACTGTCTAGAATCTGCCATTTGCTGTGATCAATTCTAGTAGCGAAACAACGAATGGAGGTCCCTGCGCTAAGTTGCTCACAGTTTGGTCAAGGAGGTGGATGCTGACAGGACATCCCTTGACACCACTGTGAGGACCTCCCACAGGTGCCCATCCCAGTTTGAGTCCCCCCAACCCCACCCCTGCTGGACCAACATCGTGGGGCATGTGGGGGCAACTGCACTGACGATCACAGTGGCAAAGCTCTTGGAGCCGCGCCTGTGTCCTGCTAGTGATGCCCTGGGTGCACCCAGGAGACAGTGACGCCCCCTCCACAAGCGTGCTGCCACCTATAGACACGATGCCCTGGCCTTCCCCCCAGACATGGTGCCACCGGAAACCCCTTCAACCCTCCCCTTTCCTGAGAACTACAGGAATAGCTAGAGGAGAGAACTATAAAAGCAGCGTAAGAAAGAGAAATGTCTGAATCCATTTTTAACTTTTGATACAGTGGTTAAAAAATTGTTGGCAGAGTAAAAGGAAAAAAAATTTTAAGTCCCGTTAAAGAACCTTAAATAGGTCTTTGGAATTAAATTCTGTATTTGTTATTCCATTCCATCTATTCTTACTATTACTTACCTTTTTATGTTATTGGACTTTGCTTTAATTATCATAGTTTCATTATGTGTTTTCATATTGAGTAGGCTAAATTCTCTTTATGAATTAAAACTCATTAACAACAGCTTTGGATTAGCCCTCGTCTTTTGATTACACAGGGATGTAAGTTCCAGGACAGAACGAGGGACCCATCAGAGGGTTGTACTGTCCCTCATCCACAGGCACAACAATGCTCAGAACACCTGTCCAGAGCACCAGCCTGGGCAGTCCATTCTTCCAGGTGGACCCAATTCTCACCGCATCAGTGGCATTTCAGTGGAGCCAGAGACAGACAATGCTTTCACTTTATTTAGGACGTGGAGGGGCAAGGACAAGCCAGCACAATCTGCAGACTAATCAGCTTTGAACCACGGATGCTCTAGGTAACTGTTACTTTCTCAAAGGTACTGATGCAACTTGCCTCCTTAAAAACAAAATCCCAGGGCTTCCCTGGTGGCTCACTGGTCAAGAATCCACCTGCCAATGCAGGAGACACAGGTTCAGTCCCTGGTCTGGGAAGATCCCAGATGCCGCGGAGCAACTAAGCCAGTGCGCCACAAATACTGAGCCTGTGCTCCAGAGCCCAGGACCTGCCGTTCTGAGCCCGTGCGTTCTAGAGCCCGTGCTACGCAACAAGAGAAGCCACCAAAATGAGAAATCTGAGCACTGCAACTAGAAAAAACCCTGAACAGCAACAAAGACTCTGTACCACCAAAAATAAATAAATAATCATATATTTTTTTAAATCCCAGTTGTTTCTCAAAAAAAAAAAAAAAAGAAAAAAAAACAAAGGATCGTGACGTGGTCATGTCAGCAGGCTTTAAGAGACTCCTGTTTCAATATCTTTGCAAGACTGGGTCTTAAAGTTTGATTTCTGTTCTCTTCATACTTTCTTCCTCTCTTTGAGTCAGTATGGGTATTTTTCATTTCCCATTTCAAACACATAATGAAACTATGATCATTAAAACTATGATAATTAAAACAAAGTCCAAATAAGCCATCGCTCTCATTCCATTTTCAAATTTACTGCAACTTATCATTATAGGTTATCTTAATTGTTTGACTAAGACGCTTTCAATTACTGCAGGCCTATTCAAAAGGCAAACATGCAGTAACTTATGGGAGAGTTGCGTAAGTGTCACTAAATATTTGTAGAGAATTAATTTTTCAAGTGTCATAGTTAATTAATATGAAGACTAATAACATATTAAATACCTACCTTTATACAAGATTTTAAAAATATGCCGTTGTCATATGTTCAGCTCATCCTTTCAGACACTGATATGTGGTCTGATTTACCAGACGAGCTTTCTGCATCTTTTTTTTGGCCTCCATCATATGTGTGGGAGAACTCTGAATACATTTCATTTCCATCTGCTCTAAGCAACACAGAATCAGTACTCCTTTGACACTGCCATTCTATTCCTCTTGTGGGCTATGTGTGGCGCAGACTACTGGCCATAATTTCAGGGTCTGTCGGCATGATCCAAGCATGAGGCCCCAGCAACTAGCCTTTGTTTGAGGGTCCAGAGGCTTAGAAGTTAGATGAATGTAAAACCAATGTCAGTGACCTCAGAAACTGTTTCTATAATGTATGGCAGCCTGAAGAAATGGTAAAAAACAGGTTGGCAGTTTATTAAATGTTCTGTAGTCCACTGGGCTCCTCTGTCCATGGGATTTTCCAGGCAAGAATACTGGAGTGGGTTGCCATTTCCTTCTCCAGGGGATCTTCCCAACCTAGTGATCAAGCCCGCGTCTCCTGCTTGGCAGGGAGATTCTTTACCACTGAGCCACCTGGGGAAGCCCTATTAAATATTTAGATCTTAACTAAGAGAGCATCCTACTCAAACATGGCTTTTCCATTCCCAGGAACCCAACATTTAAGAGAACTCTTTTCAAGATCAAGTGTAAAAAAAAAAAGCAAATTCTTAATCTTGATCAAAATCTTTGGTAATTTGGAATTGAAAGGAGTAACTAGTTATAAAAAAATTTAGCCTAACAGTGACTCTCTCAGAAAAGTTATTTTCTTATAAACTTAAACTTGGCGGTTGGATTCCATGAATAGCTATTTATTTTCATTATGGTTTCCAAATTCTGAAAATAGCCATTATTCAATTACAAATAGGGAATATGATGAAAGAACAAGCACTGGATGGAAAAAAAAAAATCTCTCTTAAAAGGGCCTGATTCTAAGCTGTAGAATCATAGACAAGGGCCTGATAAAGGAGAACCAAGAACCTTCAAGGACATAACATTAAAACCATCCCCAGCGATCTTTAGAAGGATGATCTTACCATCAGTAAGAAGTGATGGGCCCTGAAAGAGTCATGCCAGAACATAAGGAAATTTGAGAGACAAACTCCCCCTCAAGTCGGGAGTGCTCTCTCTTTATAAGGACACCCTTTACAAGGACACCCTGGTCTTTATAAGGAGACTCTGGTCCAGTGTGGCCTCATCTGCACTTGATTACATCTGCAAAGGCCCTTTTCCCAAATAAGGCCACATTTACAAGTGTGAACAATATTCAAGGCTAATTAAGAGAACAATGCTTCATATTTTTATGGGGCTTCACAGATTACAGGAGACTTTCATATGTATTACCTCATTTGTATTTTTCCCCACATTTCTGTGAGCCAAGAAAGACAGTTATTAGTTCCTCTTCTCAGGTGGAGAAACCAAGGCTTAAAGAGGCTTACCTCATCCCTGAGGTGCCTCAGAAGGACCTGTAGCCCGGGTGGCCAAGCCCATTGTCTTTCTTCATGCCAGTCTGTCAATCCAAGGGCCTTCTTCAGAAATTTGACAGCTCAGCGCAGACACACGCATTTTTCTTTTTTTCGGACGCCTGCATTTTATAATACACTAATGTGACAATATTTCTAGTTATGATGTTTACTTTGACCTGTACGTGATCTAATCTACTTAATTTTTAGGCCAAGGGAGGTAAGTGACTTTTCCATGGCCCCTTGGCTAGCTGACAGGGTGTAAGCGACTAGAATCTACAAACTGCTCACATACACATGCACACGTGACTCATGTTCTTTCCGAGTCACGTGTGTGTGCATATATTATGCTTCTTCCCTTGAGACTGTACATATTTTACATTAAAAAAAAAACTTTAACCACTTTTTAAATTGAAGTATAGTTGATTTACAATGTTGTGTTGGTTTCAGGTGCCCAACAGTGATTTGGTTACTTTGAATAATCTTTTCCAGATTCTTTTCCATTGTAGGTTACTATAAGATATTGAATATTGTTCTCTGTGCTATAGAGTAGGTCCTTTTTTCCTATTTTATATACAGATTCTTTACCATCTGAGCCACCAGGGGAGCCCATTTTATATACAGTACTGTGTATATGTTAATCCCAAACTCGTAATTTATCCCTCTCCCCGATCCCTCTGGTTACCATAAGTTTATTTCCTACATCTGTGACTCTATTTCTGTTTGTAAATAAGTTCATTTGTATCATTTTTTAAGATTCCACATGTAAGTGATATCATATGACATTTGTCTTTCTCTGTCTGACTTAATATGATATTTTTATAAACATTAATATATACTTAGGTATTTAGATATTCCAATCAGTTTTTCATTTCTTTTGGCCCCAAATGCAGAAACTATTTGCAAATGTAATTGCAGATATAAGATTTCATCAAAGACAAAACTTTAAATCCGAACTTGAAAACAAAACATTTTTTTTTTGCCTTGCTGAGCAGTATGTGGGATCTTAGTTCTGTGACCAGGGATCCAGCCCACACCCCCTGCAGTGGACACGTGGAGTCTCAACCACTGGATCACCAGGGAAGTTCCAATAAAACTAATTAAAAAAAAAAAGAAAATCCCCAACAAAAAAAGTAATACATGCTGATGAACCCTCAACCAGGCTTCCATGCTGAACACAGAGGCACACAGAGAAATCACAGCTCTGCTGAACTCTTTAATCCTTCTCCCAGCCCCACAAATAACCATTGTTAAGATTTTGATGTGATTCTTTCCAAAACCATTTCTTTATCTTTTTATGGTTGTGCCACGAAGCATCTGGGATCTTAATTTCCCAACCAGGGATCGAACCCTCAGCCCCTGCATTGGAAGTGAGGAATCTTAACCACTGGACTGCCAGGGAAGTCCTTCCAGAACCATTGCTATGATGATAAGAACATGTAATTAATTTTAGTTTAAAACACAGTCTTAGTAATGCTTATCTAAACAGCCTTGGATGCTATGTATGACTCTGTGCCTTATGTTTTTTGCTTTAAAAATATATCAGAAATCTTACCAGGACATGTAGCTCTGACTCCTTCATTTAATAGGTGACTAGGCTCTCATACTTGAGATGCTTCGACATATCATGACAAAATTACTCTTCCCCCTAGAGACCGTAAAAGATTGGCAGATTTGACTATATAAAAATGCTAAACTTGGGAGCCATGAGCTAATATAAACAAGGCTGCCCCTGCCAAGTGTGGGAAAGTTTAAGTATCAGAAAGAAAATATTAACTGCAATGAAAAATAATCAGATGTGTGTGAATCTGTGATTTCACAGTGATGCAAAAACACTCACTGTTACTTTTAGAAAATGTTAGGGAACCAACTGATTTTGAAAACTGGTAAATACTGACAGAGAATCAAGGTTTTATCCTGTCTTTTCCAACACAAACGTGACTCCAGGGTAACTAAGAGTTGATAAGGAGAAAGTTCTCTTTACAAAAGTTTGCTTGTTGTTGTTTAGTTGCTCAGTCGTGTCCGAATCTTTGCGACCCCGTAGACTGTAGCCTGCCAGGTTCCTCTGTCCATGAGATTTCCCAGGCAAGAATACTGGAGTGAGCTGCCATTTCCTTCTCCAGGAGATCTTCCCGACCCAGGAATAGAACCCAAGTCTCCTGCATTAGCAGGCAGAGTCTTTACCATTGGGCCACCAAAGCAGTCCCTTACAAAAGTTTACTAGCTAATCAATGGAGATGCTCCCGCCTAGACCATAATATCTGACCACCTCTCACACACATTATGGGGCTTTGCTGGTAGCTAAGTGGTAAAGAATCTGCCTCCCAATGCAGGAGACATAAGAGACATGGGTTCAATACCTGGGTAGGGAAGATCTCTTTGACGAGGGCATGGCAACCCACTCCAGTATTCTTGCCTGGGAAATCCCATGGAGAGAGGAGCCTGATGGGCTACAGTCCATGCATGGGTCGCAAAAGAGGCGGACACGACTGAGTGACTGAGCAGCAGCAGCACACACTTTATGCTAGGACATTAATTCGACA
This sequence comes from Bubalus kerabau, assembly GCF_029407905.1. Lineage (NCBI taxonomy): Eukaryota > Metazoa > Chordata > Mammalia > Artiodactyla > Bovidae > Bubalus > Bubalus kerabau. The sequence goes on along the minus strand of NC_073637.1, from coordinate 23,986,432 downwards.
GGATTTCCTGTCTCACCCTCAAAGAGCTCTCCTAATATTTTATGTGATGCTGGGAAAGATTGAAGGCAGGAGAAGGGGGTGACAGAGGATGAGATGGTTGGATGGCATCACCGATTCAATGGACATGAGTTTGATCAAACTCTGGGAGGCTGTGAAGGACAAGGAAGCCTGGTATGCTGGAATCTATGGGATCTCAAAGAGTCAGACATGACTGAGCGACTGAACAACAAATACTTTTTTAAAGATTTTTTTTTTAAGTGGATAATTTTTGTAAGTCTTCATTGAATTTGTTACAGCATTGCTTCTGTTTTATGTTTTGGGTTTTTTGGCCCCGAGGTAGGATGTGAGATCTTAGCTCCCTGACCACACTCCCTGCACTGCAAGAGGAAGTCTTAAGCACTGGACCACCAGGGAAGTCTCTCCCAGTATTTCTTGGAGCCTGTTCAAAGGATCAGGGTTTTGTTGCTTCTCTGAATTCAGAACAGAGCTCCTCTCCTCCATGGCCACACCTGTTCATTTCCCTTTAGCTGTTTCCTGAGCTCCCCTCAAGGGGTACCAACATCATCAAGAGAACAGTCTTCCAGGAACATTCTCTGCATCCTCCCGAGACACTCTTTCCCTTGTTCTCTGCAATAACATTTCTGAGGACTTAGCCCCATTTGCTCCTAATTTTAGCCTCCTTTCGGTCTTTCTGCCTTCTAAGTCTTCCCAGCCTGGGAAAACTCTTTCTATTAATAACATCCTTCCCCCAGATGTAGGATGATTTTTCGCAGATGTGTGTCAGTTCTAGGTTCTGCTCTGACCCCGCCTGCAGGACAAGTGCATCCAGGGAGTGCTCAGTGGTGGTACCTGGTGGAGGGCAGGGTAGGTCTGCCACATGTTCTCCTTGGGGTCTGCACTCACTCCAGGGTGGGGTGGAGGAAGCTGTGATCCAGGACCCTCTCAGCCCGAGCCCCTCACTCCTGGTAGAACTGGAAGAAATCCATGGCACAAGCTGGGGAAAGGAACTGTTAGACATCCTTACTCGTGAGGGAGGAGAGAGCAGTCTGGTATGCCAGGCATGCAGGCTTCCAGAACCCAGAGGAGCTGTTTCTAAGGATGAGTGACTCTGAGGCTGATGAATCCGACAAGAAGTCTTTTTTGGCTTCTTGTTGTCTTTCATTGAAGAATCTACACAATGGGACTTTCCTCATAGCTCAGAGGTTAAGAATCCGCCTACCAGTGCAGGGGACACAGGTTTGATCCCTGGTGCAGGAAGATTCCACGTGCCCTGGAGTAACAAAGCCGTGTGCCCCAACTGCTGAGCCTATACATCCTAGAGCTCCACAGCAAGAGAAGCCCCTGAAAAGAGAAGTCTGTGCACCACGAGTAGAGGGTGGCCCCTGCTTGCTGTAACTAGAGAAAACCCTCGCATAGCAATGAAGACTCAGGGAAGGAAGGAAGAAAGAAAGGAGAGAGGAGGGAAGGAGGAAGAAAGAATATACACAATGGATAACCAAGGTCCTACTGTGGAACACAAGGAACTATCTTCAATATCCTGGGATAAACCATGATGGAAAAGAAATGCAAAAGAGTCACTTTGCTGTATAGTGTGAATTAACACAACATAGTAAATCAACTGAAAAAGAGAATTTACACAGTGGAGTTTGAAAAACAGACCAGCTGAAAGTAGAGGGTGGATGGATCACGCAGTGCAGAACTCTCCCTGGAGTTAGCTACCCACTCAGAAAATAGCAGCAGGTGAACCTGGCTTTCTCTGAATCACATACTCCAGGCATAAACACCAATCAGCTGGTGCTAATTAAGTCACAAACAGGCCCTCTGCCTGCCCAGGGCTCCCACCTGTTGTTATTATTAGCAGCTGAGAAATAAGATGAATCCTGTCAACAACGATGTTTCTACTGTTTTGTGGGATCTTGAAGTCAGCTGATTTTAAGTGTGAGAACCTTGTGGTCTAGTCATCACCAGAAAAAAGTCCAACTCACTCTAGCTCATGAAATATTAATGAAGAGCTAGAATTACTTGCATTGACTTCAGCACAGTTAATAGACCAAAAGTCAAATCAAATCTGTGTCTTCCACTTCACAGGACACAGAAAGCTATCAATGTTTAGTAACCTACCAGTTTTAGCCAGAGATCTTAATGTGTCCTCTAGTTTTCAAATTTTTCTCCCTTTTGGTTTTATTGCCTGAATAATTTTGGGTCTATTTTAAGGAAAAGCTGGTTCATTATTTTAGTAGGGGAAATCAACTGAGAGTTTAATAATAATAGACTTTTTTAGAATTATAATTACTTCCAGATGGATGATCACATCTGTCCTTACCTTCTAAAAGAACTACTTAAGTGACCATCTGTTTTTCAGTAACTTTGAATGGAAATCTTTACTATTTTGTTTATCTGGTTGTCACCGAATTTGTAACTCGAACCACACTGAGGTTTTTTATGATAGTGATGTGCTTTTCTTCTGTCATTATTAAATGAACATATTGTATAACTCAACTTTTGCAACTGCCTTTGGGAAATTAAAGTAGATCAGAAGGAAATAAATGAATTATACATGCTTTTACTTGGTCTTTCTTAAGACCAATCAACAGTTACAGTGTATTTTGCAAGTACTGATTGAAATGTTGACCGTGGGCATTCCTTACCCCATGAGGCCATGGGACTTTCTCAAGGAGACTGTAGATGATTGCTTAGCCCAGGGCACCTCTGCAATAATTCAGGATTTACTAAATCTTTGTCTCTAGGGCTGTTTCAGGCAATCTTCAAACTGGTAAAGAATGTGCCAGGTTTGGGTAAGAATCCCTGCCAACTTTTACTGCTTCCTTTCAAAGCAAGGAACACGTGCTGGGTTGCATCCCACTCTTTGTGGCCCTGTGGACTGTAGCCCGGCAGACTCCTCTGTCCATGGGAGTTCCCAGGCAAGAATACTGGAGTGGGTTGCCAATTCATCCTCCAGGGGATCTTCCTGACCCAGGGATCAAACCCGAATCTCGTGCGTCTCCTACATTGACAGGTGGATTCTTTACCACTGAGCCACCTGGCTCTCTAAGAATTTCTGAGCAATCATTGCAAATTACAGAAAAAACAGGAAGAAATATTTTCAACACAGACAAATGAATGTTTAAAATCGAACGGGGTTGCAAAAGAAAGGGACTTGGTGGGTGGACAGCTGACAGAGGTGGCTTTCTTCTTGAAATGATGCAAACGTGAAAATGTTCTCAAGTGGATAACAGCGATAGTTACCCACTCTGAATCTACTAACAGTCCTTAAACTGCGCATGTCTAATGGGTGTCATCTGACATAAGTCACTTGCCTGCATTGTGCTTCTGGTGGCTGTCATTCCTGCTTCCTGTTTCATCAAGTTCACTGACTCAGGTATAGTAACCAACTGGGCTTCCCTGGTGCCTCAGTGGTAAAGAATCTACCTGCCAATGCAGGAGATGCGGGTTCGATCCCTAGTCTGGGAAGATCCCCTGGAGGAGGAAGTGGCAACCTACTCCAGTATTCTTGCCTGGGAAATCCCATGGACAAAGGAGCCTGGAGGGCTATAAACCATTGGGTTGCAAAGAGTCAGACACAACTTAGCGACTGAACAACAGCAACAACAACAATAACTAAGTGGACAGTGTTCATTGGTTGGAAATGATAAAGCCATCCCATGACTGAAAGTTGAGACACATCAGAAAAGGAAAAGAAAAATATCCAAGGGGGAATTCTCTGATGGTCTAATGGCTAAGACTATCTGCCCAATGCAGGGGGCCCAGGTTTGTTCCCTGGTCAGAGAACTAGATCCCACATGCCACAACTAAGACCTGGCACAATCAAACAAGTAAATAAATATTTATAAAAAAAAAAAAAGAAAAATATCCAAGGAGGAAGGGAGAGAGAAGATGGTAGGGACTAGTGCCTGTGCTGTGCTGCTGCGGTGGGGGGTGGTGGTGATGCCAAGAATGAAGGTGATGCTGGGGAGACAGGAATGGAGCATCCCACAGCACTGGAGCGTGGTCCCTGTGGGGACCAGAGCCTGGCTTCAGAGGGAAATGCTACATCACAGTCCAGAACCATGGTATTTATCACAAATCTTTAAGTGTGTATTTGGGGGGAAAGTGCCATGGAAATCCTTTCCCTGCATGCCATGTTACAGTGGGGCATCCAGATGAACATGCTGGGCCAGGGAGAGCATCCCTATGCTCTCCTTTATCCACACAGCTTAGCACCAAGGTCAGGAATGCAAGCTCTTTCTCGGTTAAAAGCACTCGAGTGCTCTTTGGCCCAGAGAATTTCGATATTTATAGCCTTTCCTACAATCAACAGGGAAGAAGTGGGTTCCCAAAGTGCACCCTGAGAAACAAAAATGAACAGAATGTAACTAATTACAATTCAGATTTTACTTAATAGGGAAGACAATGGGTAAGTGCAATGAATGCCATATAAGTCCGGATTCTGTTCAGTCTCATACATATTTCATCTCTACCTCTGGCTTTAAAATCTAAATAAAACTAGAGCCTGGAGGGTATCATGGATTACGTGGGCTTCAGTGAAACCCTGAGAATGTGAATAGAAATTTCACGTGAATGTAAAGCCTCTACAAGTCCACACTTCTATGAAAGTGCCTGAAATGCTGATGAAAGCAGAAGAGCATTAAGAGAGAAATCAGTTTCATCAAGAAGACAAGAGACAATAGACATTGCCAAGGTGGTGAAAAAGGAAACTTGATGCATCGTTAGTGGGAATGCAAATGGTGTGGCCACTATGGAGAACCATATGTAAGTTCCTCAAAAAACTAAAAATAGAACTACCAGATGATCCAGCAATTCGACTCCGGTAGATACCCAAAGGACATGAAGACAAGATTTAGATATCTTATCTGCACACCCATGTTCACTGCAGCATTATTCACAGTAGCCAAGATGTTGAAACGACCCAAGTGCCCGTTGAGGAGGAGTGGATAAAAAAGAGGAGGTGGTATATATATACAGGACTGAATATTATTCAGCCACAAGAAAGGAAGATATTCTCCCATTTGGGAAAAACATGGATGGACCTTGAGAATATGGTGTTAAGTGAGGTAAGTCAGACAGAAAGAAAAGTACTAGAGTGTATCGCTTACATGTGGAATCTAAAACAAGTTCAATCTGTACAAACAGAGACAAATGGTGGTTACCAGGGAAACCCAGAGGGTCCTCCTGAAGCTCCCTTGCAGTCTTGTAGTCTGGTCCAGTCTGGGCTCTCCTGACCCATTCTGTGTTTACTGAGCACAAACCTCATACACATCAGGCCTGGAGGAATATTTGCTGGTTGAAGAACTTCTTTTCCACCAGTTATAGCAGATGGGTTATGAAATGTATTAATGTACATGCAAACCAAGCATAATAAAAAGTTACAAAAAGGTGTGTTCGTAAGTCACTAACCCAGGCTTTTCTCCTTTCAGGTCTGTCTGGGCAAATTTTCTATCTCTTTTTTTTGCCCCCACAAATTCTACTTGTTGCCATAGGAAATTCTCCACGATCTGTGACTGGATGGTAAGGTTGGCTAGTCAGACTTGGCCTCTTGTACATTATCAGTTGAATTTTCATCTGTGATGATAATCCTATTATAAATGATATGAAATATTCAGCTCCCGTCCTGTTAAAGCTTTTAGGCTGTAATCTGAATCCCTAAGAGCCTTCCCAGTCTAAGCGCCCATCCACAAAATCTTTGTGTGGATCATTTCCCTCTCCTTTCTTCATTACAACTTTTAAAAAATATTTTATATCAAATTTAATAAAATATTTGTACTTAATTATTTCCTGCCTCCAGTGTCATTTTTTTCTGCATCAATTTTAAAAATTATTTATTTATTTAGGGCGAATAGTTTACAATGTGGTGTCAGTTTCTGCTGTACAACAAAGTGACTCAGCTGTACATATTCATAAGTCCACACTCTTTTTTTGGATTTCCTTCCCATTTAGGTCACTGCTTTAGTACTTTTGGGACTTGCTAACTGTCATTAAGTTTTCCCATTTGTATGAAAATGCTGAGTGTTGAAATGGTGGATACCAAAAGGAAACTTAAATTAGATCCTTTGATTTTATCTCCTATAGGAAATTGTTTTTCACTAGATTCGTGGTCTGTCCTGAATTTTTTTGTTGTTGTTGAGAGTGCCTTATCACTCTAAGAAATGTCCTTGTTCTTGGTTGAACTTACTCTTTTAGAGGCCGTTTCCTACAAGATCCTGGTAGTGGTACTCCACGCTGACATTTAGATTATAGATCAGAAGTAACACTGTATGTAAAGGACTAGAGAGTAAGTCCGGTGGCCAGTGGGCAGTCCATCTCCAGTTCTCTCCCGCACAGATTTTAGGGGCACTGACAGAGTTGAGTAGTTGCAATGGAGACCACATGGCCCTCAAAGCCCAAAATATTTACTCTTTTTATCTAGAATCCAGTCTTGGTTAGTCCCCCTCCTGTGGCCATTGATGGTAATTCTTGACACCAGAATAAAATCTTAACTATTTATCAGGGCAGCTTTCTCTCCATAATTTCCAACCTATGTGCAGTTTCCCCTTTGAATGAGCAGATGGAGTAGTAAGCACACCTTACTTCTGTTTACTCCGTGGGGCAGTCTCCACACTGACTCAGGTCTACACCATCCACTCACAGAGCCTCGCTCTGCACCCCACAGCTGTACACAGGCCACCTTTAGACAGACTGGGATTGCTTTTTGATGCCCATCAGTGGATGCCTCCGGAGTCCTTTTCCAGCAGGTGTGCTGCTGATGAGAACAGGCTAACAAACATACCAGAGCACCTTCACCTGGGTTCCACAGTGCCTTCCTGCTCCCAAGACAGTTCCAGGGGCTGAGCTGTTGGGATGTTTTTGTCTGCTGTTCTTAGGACGTGTGTGACAGAATCTCTGTTTTGGTTTTCTACAATTTGCACCAAAATATGTCATGAATTTTAGGTTCCCCACCACCTCACGCCCTGCCGGCATGAAGTATTAGATGGCTAGATATGCTGAACAAGCAGATCCAAAACTGAAAAAATTCTCAGTGAATTGGAATGCTTAATGCTTATGCATTTTAGACTGTTTGTAGGGAACCATAGCCATTCATCTCTTTTTGTGTGACCACATAAAGCAGTCAGACATAGGGAACTAGGAATAAAACCCCATCCTAAAGGATGCATAAAAGGCTCATAAAGGAACAATTTCCATTAAAAAATATTCTCTATGCAGTCTCCTCATTCTCAGGCTACATTTGATATATTTTAACAGATAAGTGCTCTATCACAATTAGAACTTATAGCTCAATACCCTCAGGATTTTGAATACATCATTAGAAGACAACAGAAGAGATCTTTTGGAGGTTAGTTTATGATGTGTTTAACCTGAACAGGCAAGTTGTTCATGTTATTAGATTTTGCGAACGTTTTTCATAACTCTTGTACCATTTTCTTCACCCTTGTTTAACCCACATTTATTCCACCTGGTCTGGTAGCTGTTCAGATATTTTTGTTGATAAGCAAGTACTTCATTTTACCACAAGTACAGCACAGAACTTCCAGGTCATTTAAAGGTCATTTAAAGGTCTATAAATGCCTTATTTGCCACAGCAGAGACTTAGCTCTAATGAGAATTTGATAAATTCTAGGTTGTGCAGATGACACCACCCTTATGGCAGAAAGTGAAGAGGAACTCAAAAGCCTCTTGATGACAGTGAAAGAGGAGAGTGAAAAAGTTGGCTTAAAACTCAACATTCACAAAACGAAGATCATGGCATCTGGTCCCATCACTTCATGGGAAATAGATGGGGAAACAGTGGAAACAGTGTCAGACTTTATTTTTGGGGGGCTCCAAAATCACTGCAGATGGTGACTGTAGCCATGAAATTAAAAGACGCTTACTCCTTGGAAGAAAAGTTATGACCAACCTAGATAGCATATTGAAAAGCAGAGACATTACTTTGCCAACAAAGGTCTGTTTAGTCAAGGATATGGTTTTTCCAGTGGTCATGTATGGATGTGAGAGTTGGACTGTGAAGAAGGCTGAGCGCTGAAGAATTGATGCTTTTGAACTGTGGTGTTGGAGAAGACTCTTGAGAGTCCCTTGGACTGCAAGGAGATCCAACCAGTCCATTCTAAAGGAGATCAGCCCTGGGTATTCTTTGGAAGGACTGATGCTAAAGCTGAAACTCCAGTACTTTGGCCACCTCATGCGAAGAGCTGACTCATTGGAAAAGACTCTGATGCTGGGAGGGATTGGGGCCAGGAGGAGAAGGGGACGACAGAGGATGAGATGGCTGGATGGCATCACCAACTCGATGGACGTGAGTCTGAGTGAACTCCGGGAGTTGGTGATGGACAGGGAGGCCTGGCGTGCTGCGATTCATGGGGTCGCAAAGAGTCGGACACGACTGAGTGACTGAACTGAACTGAACTGAACTGAGGTTGTTGTAAAACTAGATCCCATAATTCCTTTTTTTTGGCCGCACTGCACAGCATGTGGATCTTGGTTTTCCAACCATCGATCAAAACTGTGCCCTCTGCAGTGGAAGGCCAAGTCTTGACCCTGGACCACCAAGGAAGTCCTGAGACCCTACAGTTCTCGTGCCTTCATTGCTGTAAGGAGGGCAGACCTCTTAGAGTCTGGAGGCTAGACCAGCAAAACCGGCTCCAATGGCCCCCACCATGCTGAGCAACCGAACTCTGAGCAGGGTCTTTGGCCTCAGGAATGTAGGCCCACAGCGCTGTCCCCCTGGCCAGGGGCTGAAGAGGCCGGCAACTCTGGAACCACCCAACCACCCCCCAGGACTACTTTTCCATCTTAAGCTCAGTTACTCAGTCATGCCTGACTCTTTTGGACCCCATGAACTGTAGCCCACCAGGCTCCTCTTCCATGGGATTCTCCAGGAAAGAATACTGGAGTGGGTTGCCATTTCCTCCTCCAGGGGATCTTTCTGACCCAGGGACTGAACCCGTATCTCCTGTGTCTCATGCATCAGCAAGCAGATTCTTTACCACTGAGTCAGCTGGGAAGCCCTAACAGGAAACTTAATGTAAAAATCATTTGTATTTTGGGACTTCCCTGGTGGTCCAGTGGTTAAGAATCTGCCTTGTCATGCAGGGGATGTGGGTTTGATCCCTGGTCAGGGAACTAAGATCCCACGTGCTGCAGAGCAACTAAGCCCAAGGGCTGCAACTACTGAGGCTAGGTGCCACAACTAAAGAATCTGTAGGTGGGAAGGAAGGTTCCCACATGATGCAACGAATATTCCATGTGCCACAACTAAGATGGGACACAGCCAAATAAATACAAAACCTTAAATCTCATTATCAACCTCCTCCCCCCAGACATGAAAGTCATCTACAAGGGTTGGGTAGGGTGTGGGTTGAACAATTTTTTCCACCAACTTGCATCAGAACAGCTATACAAGCTTGCATGGATATAGTCAAACAGCCCCAGAAGGCTTGGGAGCGCTGCATGTATTGCTGCCTTAGAAGAATGGATGGGTATCACAGACTCGTGTTCTGGCTCTGGAGCAAACAGCATCCAGTTAGCATCAGATGTGACAGGCGCACAACAGAGAAAAATCAAGAAAACAAGGTGTTTTCCTCCACTTCACTGTTGGACTGAGGTGCACACAGTCAAACCAAGACATTAGGAAGTCCAACTGCAAGGTGACTTTGCATGAGATGCCATTGTCTAAAATCCAAACACTGATACGTACTTGAGAAGGATTTTATAGTGTAAAGTTTATTAATAACTGGAAATTGAGCATTCCCAAACCAGCAAGGTCAATCAGCTGTAATAATCATTGAAATAACTCCAGTGAAATATCACTACCAGGTAATGGAGCATATTGCTCATTCTTCACAAATGACTCCCCACACAAATAGCTATAATGAAATCAGCTGGGTTCTATGAATTTGTAACTTCGGAACACTACCTTGCGCACTCAGTCACATCAGGCTTGGCTGTGATCAGCTGCTGCAGAAGCCCATTCAGTCGTACTGTGAACTAACTCACGCCATGCAGTGCTGTCTCTTTAAGTGGCTGCTCAAGTTAACATTCAGGGACCATCTCAGAAGTGCTGGGGAGTCAGTGACTCACGTGTAATGTACTGAATGCTAGGCTCTGACTCGACTGACCCCTATTAGCTGCTGCTGACACTATACGAATCTGAATAGAAGCTCACCCTGTGAGTCACCTGGTGCTGTAGCAAACCAATCTGCTGTATTCCCAGTTGGACCATGATTCACATGATAATCATAAGGGGATCTGACTTGATACATGTGATTTCAAAACTCAGTTCTGCTGAACTGACTTAGGAGCCTGCTAGAAAGTCACTCCTTGCTTAATGCCCTGGATTTCCATCTATGAACAAGTGTACAGAAATGCAAAACTGAGCGTAAGATAACCAGTTCACAACTGGAGAGAACCATGGTCTCCTTCTTCAAGGATGCAGATGCAGTTCCTAGGACTTTCCATGGTAGATACATCATTCCTGTGAATAACTTTGCAAGACCACTCACTTGAAAGGCTCTGCCACATCATTTTAAACCACTTATGTGAAGTCTGGGGGCTTCTCAGGTGGCACCAGTGGTAAAGAAGCCACCTGCCAATGCAGGTAGACTTAAGAGATGAGGGTTCGATCCCTGGGTTGAGAAGATCCCCCGGAGGAGGGCACAGCAACCCACTCTAGTATTCTTGCCTGGAGAATCCCATGGACAGAGGAGCCTGGCGGGCTACAGTTCAAGAAGTCACAAAGAGTCAGACATGACTTAAGTGACTTAGCATGTATACACATCATGTCATTTCTAAACCACTTATGTGAAGTCTAGACCTTTAAGCTGCATCTGTTAGTGAAAGGTGAATGTCATGAGCCGGCTCCATGCAGAAATGAAAGAACACCAGGACTTTTGGAACTGATGTTCAAGCGTCTGAAATGAAACCAGCCACCTGGGCCACTGCATTAAAATAAGAAAACTTCTTTACTTCTCTCACTCTTGCTTGTCTACATAATCTAGAATAAGAAAATCTCCTTGTATGTAATCTAAGTTGTGTATGACTCTTTTGCAACCCCACGGACTATAGCCAGCCAAACTCCTCTGGATCCATGAGATTGCCAGGCAAGAATACTAGAGTGGGTTGCCACTTCCTTCTCCAGAGGATCTTCCCAATCCAGGGATCGAACCCATGTCTCCTGCATTGGCAGGTGGGTTCTTTACCACTGAGCCACCTGGGCAGCCCAATCTTGGAAGACTTTCCAAAAACTCTCTTACAGACTAAAGACCTTTAAAGCCAGAAGAAAGGGGATTAAAAATCTAAGAAAAGGTCAAAAATGTTTTCTAATGTAAAACTGCTACAAGGGATTAATCAATCAAATGTGTTGAGTCCTGCCCAGAAGGCCACAGGGGCAAGGCTTCGCACCAAGGCCACAGAAGCGAAGCCCAGAATCAAGGTCACCTCTGAAGCTGACCAATCCACTCTGTAACCTTGCCAAAAGCCCCCTGATCATCACTGACAAGCTTCCTGACTCCCAATTAGGCAAAGATGTCCACTCCAGTAAACATCCTATAGCACCCCAACCAATCACCTGATGCCAACCTTCCAGCAGGAATTTTGTCTGAGGCTGTAAAAATTTACTATTAACCCACAAACACTGCTGGCTTTCCCTGGTCTATTAGGTGGTCAGACTGCTGTGCTCACAGTGCCCACTTTATCTCTGCTCTTTGTCCTTAATAAACTTCTCCCTTCTGAAATGCTGTGTCTGGAAATTCTTTTTCAACCCATGCTCGGACTGCCTCAGCAAAATGTAGGATATGAAATTCTAATGCTGTCTCTGCTTTAATCTGACACCTTTCCATACCTCGAACAAGTCATGTGGTCATATCTTCTGGTGTGAAGGGACCATGATTAAGGGGTCTGACAGTAGTAACAACATTACTGCCTGGCCTTTCTTATGTTGAAGATAACACATGCTTGTATATTTCTTCCTTCTGGTTTCCTATTTGTTAGAGGTTCATGAATCTGCAAGGGTTTCCCAGGTGGCTCAGTGGCAAAGAATCCACCTGCCAATACAGAAGACTCAGATTTGAACCCTGAGTTGGGAAGATCCCTTGGAGAAGGAAATGGCAACCCACTCCAGTACTTTCCTGGGGAATCCCATGAACAGAGGAGCCTGGCAGTCCTGGGGTCTGTCTGCAAGAGGGACTGAACACATGCGTACATCAATCTGCAGTCAACAGAAAATCACCTGTTTGGTGTGTAAGAGCCCTGGACATCGAGTCAGATCTAATTCTAATCCCATTTTGGCCTCTGTTTAGCTGGAGATGTCGGACAAGGCCCTTAACCTCTCTGAATGTTTCCACACCTGTAAAGTGAAGGAGGTAAGTGAGTAATCTGACTTTTATCATTCTATACTTTTGATATCGGGCTTCCCTGGTAGCTCAGCTAGTAAAGCATCCACCTGCAATGCAAGAGACCTGGGTTCAGTCCCTGGGTTGGGAAGATTCCCTGGAGAAGGGAAAGGCTACTCTCTCCAGTATTCTGGCCCGGAGAATTCCATGGACTGTATAGTTCATAGGGTCGAAAATAGTCAGACATGACTGAGCGACTTTGATTGGATTTTAGGAAAGTTAGCATTTCTAGCTCCCAAGTTTCCACATTCTCTTAATTAAAATGGACTCAGTGTAGTATTTTAATGCAGACATTGGATTTTCCAAATATAGCATGACCTAAAACATAGTGTTAATGCATATTTGTTTTACAAAGTGAAATATTTTGAAGTTTAGAGATAATCTTTTCTTCTTTTTAAAAATAATTTATTTATTTGGCTGCACTGGGTCTTAGTTGAGCCATTGGAACTCTTAGCTGTGGGATGTGGGATCTAGTTCCCTGACTAGGAATTGAACCAAGGCGCCCTGCATTGGGAACACAGAGTCTTAGACACTGGACCACCAGGGAGGTCCTGAGACAATATTCTTAAAATGCTATTTGAAGCTTATAAATAAATATAATAATTATTTGAAATAAAAGTCCATATAATGTAGAAATGTATTGTTTTTAAATTTAGATACTGACAGAAAACTTTTTCTATTTTCCTAATTTTGATGGACATCTTCTATTTCATTGGAGGGACTGATCCTGAGGCTGAAACTCCAATACTTTGGCCACCTCATGCGAAGAGTTGACTCATTGGAAAAGACCCTGATGCTGGGAGGGATTGGGGGCAGGAGGAGAAGGGGACGACAGAGGATGAGATGGCTGGATGGCATCACGGACTCGATGGACGTGAGTCTGAGTGAACTCCGGGAGTTGGTGATGGACAGGGAGGCCTGGCGTGCTGTGATTCATGGGGTCGCAAAGAGTCGGACACGACTGAACTGAACTGAACAGGGCTCTACTGCATTAATTTACTGGATGTGTGCCAAGTCGCCTCAGTCGTGTGGGACTCTTTGCAACCCTATGGACTGTGGCCTGCCAGGCTCTTCTGTCCATGGCATTTTCCAGGCAAGAATACTGGAGTGGGTTGCCATTCGCTTCTCCAGGGAATTTACTGAATGTTGGCAGTCAACCCATGGCATACCTACTTTTCTTATCTCTATTTTACAGACGATAAAAACTATGGCACAGGGAGGTTGAGTAACTTGCCTGAGGTCACACAGCTAAAAGGAGATCTGAATCTAGACAGTTCCTGAGTTCAGGACTTCTACCTATTACGAAATATTGTGCCTCCTACGCAATACTGATACATGATACAAAAGAGGCCACTAAACGTACAGGACGAGGCCCAGTAGAAAATCAGGTCGTGAGCAAAAGAGAAAAAAAAAAAGCTAATACTTTACAGACAGACCCTTTTCATTACAAATTTCCTTTGCCAAGTCTGGGGAAGAAGTCACACCCATTTCGTCAACTCGCACCTTTGTTTGGTCAACTTCGCGATCTGGAACCACCAGAAGGGAACTGAAGCCCAGCCACGCAGGGGCCCTGCGCTCCAGAAGAGGGGAGCTGACGCCGGAGGGTGACGAGAAGGTGCCCCCGCCTCCGGGGACAGCGCGAGCCCCACGGGCGAATGACTGCTTCGGCCCCGCTGGTGGCCGAGGGGCGTTCCGCCGGCGCCGCAGGCATCCGCTGCGGTCGGGACACAAGGCGCCCTCTGGCCAATCGGCTCGGCGGGGGCAGACAAAGAGCGCTCGGCCTCGGCCGGATTCTCGGGAAGAAGGGAAGTCGGGGTGAGTTCCCCCTGGAGCGCCCTCCTCCTCATGGACTGAAGCTGGGCCTTGGCGCCCACTCCTGCAGCCGGTCAACCGTGGGGGGCGCGGGGACAGAGCTACACTCCCGGCCTCGCCCCCTGCCCGCCGCCCAGGCTTTTCCCGATCGCTGGCCAGTCTCTGGGGCTCGCAAGCCACTCGGGTCCCCAGGCCCTACCCCAGTCGGCTCCCGCAGCATCGAGACCACCCCCCACACCCGCTGCCCACTCCTTCCAGCCCGCTGCCCCCACCGCTGTAGGGCCCTGGGCGCACAATCCAGTCCCGCCGGCGCCCCGCCTCCTCCGCTACCCCTCCCTTGCCCACTCCCCCACAATCCGAGGAGGGGAGTCGCGGAGCCCACCGACCCCCCAAAGCCCACTCCCTGCCGCGCGCCGCCGCCCCAGAGGTCCACTCCAGCCCCGGGCCCGCTCAGATCTCCGCAACCGGGGCGCCAGACTCGTTCCAACTTCCGAGCGCAGCCCGAAGAGCGCGGGCTACTAACCGCGCGGTTCCTGCAAGTAAAACACTCTCCGCGCCGCCTCCACCTCCTCCGCGCGGGCGAAGGGTGCCGACAGTTATGTCCATTAGGTTTTCAAGAGCTTCAGGGCCGACACAGAGTCAGACTCCCGGGGCTCCTTGGCGGGCGCCCGCCGGAGTGGAAGTCTCCACTTCCTCTCCCCCTGGGCGCACTGCCCGCCTCCGGCGCCCGAAGTTTCCCAAATCCGCTTCGGGTGTCAGTAGCCCACCCACTCACTGACGCCGGGCCACCGGGGTCGAATCCTGCGGACTCCCCGGCGGAGACCCTGGAAACGCGGTCAAAGTCCACGCCCGGCACCCGCTGCGCACTGACTCAGGCCTGCTCCCGCCACCGCCGTCCTGCCCCCGATGCGCTCCCCGCCCAGCCCCCGCCGCCCCGGGATCCGAGGTCTGAGCGCGAGTCCGGAAGGGAGAAGGAGCCGCTAAGCTAGCGGGTACTCACGGTTCCTCCGTCCACCGGGAGAGCCGGAGGGGTGGCTGGGGCCAGCTAGCCTCCGTCCTCTGTGCGCATGCGTCCCGCGAGTGCCTTATTTTTATTATAATTCCAAGTGCAGCCCTAGTTAAGCCCGCGATCGCCCTCCCTGGCTTTCCTCTGCCTTTGGCTCTCGGCCTTTCCAGTCGCCCTCTTCTCTCGCTCTTTCCCTCCCTCGGCTCTGCCTCTCCCCGCCCCTCTCTCCCCCTCCCTGGCTCCACGATCCCAGGGCTCGCCTCCGGCGGCGCGCTCCTCTGCGGCAAGAGCTGGGGGTTCCCATCCACGCCCGGACCGTGGTCCCTTTCTCCAGCCCCTGATTAGGAAGTACGGAGAGTGGGAACCGAAGAACCCCCTCGGCTATTCCTTACGCTGGGGTTCGCGGGGACTGGGTGGGACTCCGGCGTGCGGGAGAAGGAGCGTGGGACCTTGTGAATGGAGCTGTGGGAAGGAGGAGCCAGTGTGCGCGTAGGGGTGGGCCGCGCGCACAGGTGCTGCTACCCGGAGAGTCCGGCCGCGGACTGTCCGCCTCAGGAGGGCAGTCCCCACCATCTCCTTTCCCCCGAGTGCTTCTCCCAGCTCGCCCCCCACCCCCTCAGGCTGCAGCCTCAGCCTCCAACGGCCCGATACTGAAAAGGGGTTCCTCACCCCCTCCCCACCCGCCCGAGTGAGTCGAAGGCCCCACCTGGCTGGATGGCGGAGGGGGAGGGGGCGGGCGGGAACGAGCGGGGGGAAACTAACTCCTGACTGGAATCCGAGGAAGGAGGAGACCTGGAGGGTAGGGGGAACCCGCCGCCCAGCTCTACGGGCGCGGAGGCCTTAAGACCCCGGCGCTCCCTCGGGATCGAGACGCAGTCTGACTGCCGGGGCCGCGCGGAGAGCTAAACTGAAGCTGAAAGCCGACCTGACCCTAAAATAACATCACGTCATTTCCTCCCTGGCCACCCGAGCCCTCTGTAGCCGGGGGCTGGGGAGTGGGAGCGCGAGGAGGGGGCTGAAGCTTGTCCCGGGTAGGCTTGGAGTAGCCGGAGGAGAGCGACGCGTAAAGATGGAGAGTTTGAGAAGCCGCCTCGCGGAGGGCGGGGACCCCCTCCCTCTTCCGTAGACTCTGGAAGGAAGTGGTCCGGGAAAAGTAGACTCGAGGGTCTCCTGGGGGGAGGGGTGTGAGGCGGGCAGCCGGCCTCTTTTCCTTGAACGTGCGCTGCCGGGTCTGACCTTCCCGCTTGCCCTCCCGCTCTCCCCTTGCTGGCCCCACATGGTCAGTCCGAGTTAGAGAGGAACCCGGGATGCGGGCGTCCAGGTGAGGTCGCGGACTGTGAGACCACAGTACTCACGGGTATGGGCGAGCTCTGCCCGGCTCTGGCGTCCACTTCCCGAGGCAGACGTCCCCCTGGGGGTCGGCCAGGCAGTGCCAGAGCTGCCCTGAGCAGGAGCGAGAGGCGGCCCGGCCGCTCTTCGTGCCCCGGCGAGAGCACGGCGGCTGGCAAGGCGGGGATCAGGGCGGAGAAGTCCCGGCGCCGCAGGGGAGCCTCAGGAGGGGGTCGCCGAAGGAGGAGAACGAAGAAGCGCGCGAGGCCGGAGAGCGTGCCGGAGAGGAGGCTGAGCAGAGTCGGGGCAGCGGGCGAACCTAGGAGCTGTGCGGGGCCGGCGGGCAGGGCGAGAGGCGGGGGAGGAGAGAGACAAAACCACACAAGGTCACTGTGGGGTCCGGCTACAGACCGAAGATGAAGTGCAGAGTGCCA
Source organism: Bubalus kerabau (assembly GCF_029407905.1). Classification (NCBI taxonomy): domain Eukaryota; kingdom Metazoa; phylum Chordata; class Mammalia; order Artiodactyla; family Bovidae; genus Bubalus; species Bubalus kerabau. The sequence continues at coordinate 23,969,450 of NC_073637.1, read as the reverse complement.
GTCTGCGGCATTTTGAGGCGTTACTTTGGGGGTGCAAGAGAAGTCGGTGAGAGCAAGAGGAAAAGGACTCTGCTTAGTTTCTCCCACCTCTCATTCCTCCCCTCTCTTCCCTCTCCGCCCCACCGCCTTCTCCTCCCACCCCCTTCTAACTGCGGGCTACTTAAGGTGTGGTCCTTGGACCGGCAGCTTGGATAATACTTGGGAGCTTGTTGGAAAACCAGAATCTCAGACCCTATCCTGACCCACCGCATCAGAATGGGAATGTTAACATTCCCAGGGAATTCTGAGACCCATTCCCTGTGAGGTGCAGTGCACAGCAGTGTCTGTGTTCACCTCTCTTGGTTCTTTCGAATTTGGTTGAAAATCTCCTACTTCACTTTTGGAACTCTCACTCTGCCTCATCCTCTCATCCTGCCTCTTTCCCTCGGTCTTGCTCCACATTCCAAAGTGCCCAGAGCTCTACTAGAGACAGATGAGGTCACCAGGGCCTGTGAGAAGTGTCCAGGGGAGGCCTGGTTACAGGCAGGCCACGGAAGGGCCTTCAGGCTAGAGGAAAATGCACTGGCGATTTGATTTCGGTTGTGCTGGGTACTGGGGTCAGGAGAGACCAGAACTTAGCACCATCTGCAGCCCCCTTTCCACACGCCCTGTGTCCATCTTATTCCTCCAGCGCATCCTGGAGGCAGGCCTCCAGCTGAGAGGCAGGCCTCTCACCCTCCACTTGTTGCATGGGAGATCTAAGAAGCTAAGGTAAAGATAAACTATTATTTTCTTGGTATGTATAGGTAAACGTTAATTTAGAACTCAGGGGCTCAGGACTCTACCTTGCTACCAACGCGACGGCTAACCGTAGGAAATTCTTATTCTTTGAGTTCATCCAATTCATTTACGAAGTAAAGGGATTGAACTTTGGCGCTTTGAGGTCACCCGCCTTGTTCAGGTTTTTGGAGCTCTCAGAGCTTCTTGGTCCACTAACATTTAGTGAAGTTACAAACCGGAACCTAACTCAGCCAATCCAAACAGCCCCCGCAAGCAAAATGAAAAGACAATTTAATGTGTGTGAAAAGCAAGAGCTAGTGGTTGCCAAGAAAAATAAAGGTGGAGGCGGGAAGCAGCGAATACAGGCGACCCGGGGGCGTGGCGCGCGTCCTGGGGCGCGGCGGCCGCTCTCCAGGGTCCTGAAGGAGGGAGCGGCCGCGTGGGCTTGGCGCGCGTCCCCGCTCGGCAGTGGCAGGGCCAGACCTGCTTCCTTTCCTCTGGTGGGAAGCGGGTGTCAGGAGGGAGCGAGGAAACCTAGCAACCCATTCTCATTCATGAGGCCCTTTCTGGGAAGCTGCCGGGCGCTCCGGCTGATTCGTCCTTCGCTCGTTGGTATGCTCCCGGCGAGAGAGAAGCTGGGTTTGCATTTCCGAGCAAGTTCACTGTTGAGCTTCCCTCATTACCTTTTCCTAGAGAACGGGGTCGTTCTCATAGTGTTTTCATTCTCCGCGTGCGGACGCTTCTCTCCCCTCCCCCACTTTCTGGACCTCCGCAGCGTTTATTTTAGGGGTTGGACCCGGAAATCCCCGAGCCTTCTGGATGCGCGCCAACGGCTCACTCGAGGAGGGAAGTGAGAGATGTGGAAAGAACCCAGAGCCGGCCTTGGCGCCCAGGGTCTGTCTCTCGGGGAGGGACGCAGGCGACCAGCCCCTGGGCGCGGGGTGGGAAGAGAGCGCGGCCGCGGCTGCGCCGCTGGATCCGGGCGGGATGCCGCTAGCCCCGGGCGCACCCGGGGACCGTGGGCCATCGGCCTTGGCAGCTCCAGAGCGGTGCCCGTGGCCGCAGGCCTATGCCACTATGCTAAGCAAGTCAAGAGAAAACAGGCCTGGTTCCCGGCGACCCGGAATTGGCAAGCCCACCCCTCGGCCTTCCCAACATGCTTCAGGCAAGCGCTGAAACAGAGCGGAGAGCTTAGAACCAGAGCCGCAGGCGCACCTCTGCAGAGCGCGCCCGGCTTCCGGGGCCCCGAAGGTCGCTCCACAGGCCTTTCGTGGGTCCCGGATTTTGAGTCTCTAGATCAGGTTTTCAAGTGGTTTTTCGAGAACATGGAACCTGTAACCTGACTCTTCTCCCTCCCCAGCCCTTCTTCCCGAGTTGCTGGATGCCCCTTCCTCGGCACGCTTCATTAGGCATTGCGCTGCGGTCCTGTGAGCCCAGACAGAGACGCTTGTGAGGGAAACTGCAGACATGTGCAGGCAGAATATAAAAGCCCAGCTCCTTTGGGCCTCTGGAGAAGTTCACCTCTTCCTCTTCTCTAGAGTGGTGTTTTCCCTCGGGTCAGCAGTCCGCTCCCCCCAGTTCTGGCTCCTGTCTTGCGAAGGACCGCCGGCTTCTCCAACTAGCGGGGGTGTGAAGGCTGGAGGCATCGGGTGCTGAAACCCAGCCATTTCCTTTGCTCGTTTTGGCAGGGTCAGAGCACGGAATATTAAAGCAGCCACAAAATTCGATCCGAGAAAAGTTATCCGAGGAGAGACCTTCAGCCGCAGGCGGTGCCGATGACTCCGAAAAGCCCGGTCTTCCTTTTAGGCCAGGTTCTGTATGACAGTTCAAGAGTTTAAGAAACAATTCCAAATGGAATCATCTTGGAATCTGTATTCCTAAAAGGACTGCTCCCAGGGACTCCAGAAGTTTTAGGGAATCCCTGATTTTGATGGGGAATCTGCTTTCCTAACTGTTCATGTTGCTTACTGAACTGCAGAGTCAATATGAACAGTCTCACCCCCTTCAAAAGGAAAATTCAGAAATGTCATTCACCCCTAAATAGTACATTTCATAAAGGAAACATCCATGGTGGAATTAAACTACTTATTTACCAAAAATTTATGCAAGCCTTTAAAATGAAAATCACAGAATGGAATTTTAAATTAGATTTAATTTTTTGAGCTGACCTATTTTTCCTGAACTTTATTTTTTAAAATTTTATTTTGCTGTGGTTTAGCCATACTATATATTTTAATTTTCTGTCATTGTAAGAAGTCGTTTTTCCATGACTGCAACAATCATATTAGTTCACAACTGCAGGGTTGCATGGTTCTACTTTTGAATATTTTAATTAAAAATGTAAATGAACTAAAGCATTTGTAAATAATAAGAAAAAAGGATCCATGTACCAAAGTCCTAAGACTTCAAAATCTTCCTCCCCCATCTTTCTTATTTGTTAGCTCATTTAAGAGGATGAAAAAGAAAAGAAATGAAAATAAAAGTAAACTAAAGTCTGCACTCTGTCTTCTGTAATATTCCATATCTCCAGAGATCAGGAAGGGAATTTTTTATTACATATCAGAAAATTTAAAAGAAAAATTCAAAACTCATTTTTGAAGCTTTAGTGATTTTGGGGGGAGTCTCTAACTCTATAAAAATTACATTTGTCTACACTAGTAGAGTTTTAAATTATGGATGATTACAACTTAAAAATTATATATATTATATAATATATAATTATAGAATAATTCTCTATATATAATTCTATATAATATTTTATAATATAAAATTTAATATAAATAAATATATATACACCAAACAAACTATTCCTTAGAAGGAATAAGCAGTCCCCTAACAAAATTCCCACTATATTTTGCACACTTACTTTTATCATAAAAAAGATTGAATTCTTTTTACCCTGATGTATGAGCATTTTCAAAATATTCTCATGTATGTTACTCAACTAATCACCACTCCCCTGCCCCCACCCCCCTTCTATTTAATGAGGAAACTGCAGAGCAGTGAGGTTAGATGATGTTTGTTAGGACAAATAAAACCATAATTCAAAAAAACCACATGTACCTCAGTGTTCACTGCAGCACTGTTTACAATAGCCAGGACATGGAAGCAACTTAAATAGCCATTGACAGATAAGAAGATGCAGTATGTATGTACAATGGAATATTACTCGGCCGTAAAAAGGAATGATATTGGGTCATTTGTAGAGATGTGGGTGGACCAAGAGTCTGTCATACAGAGTGAAGTAAGTCAGGTAGAGAAAAACAAAAACATATATAAACACATATGTCTGGCATCCAGATAGAGGTGCAGACATAGAGAACATGAATTGGGAGGTTAGGATTGACATATATACACTCAGTCAGTTCAGTCGCTCAGTCATGTCCTACTCTTTGCCACCCCATGAACTGCAGCACGCCAGGCCTCCCTGTCCATCATCAACTCCCGGAGTCCACCCAAACCCATGTCCATCGAGTCTGTGATGCCATCCAGCCATCTCATCCTCTGTCCTTCCCTTCTTCTTCTGCCCTCAATCTTTCCCAGCATCAGGGTCTTTTCAAATGAGTCAGCTCTTTGCATCAGGTGGCCAAAGTATTAGAGTTTCAGCTTCAACATCAGTCCATCCAGTGAACACCCAAGACTGATCTCCTTTAGGATGGACTGGTATGATCTCCTTGCTGTCCAAGGGACTCTCAAGAGCCTTCTTCAACACCACAGTTCAAAAGCATCAATTCTTCTGTGCTCAGCTTTCTTTATAGTCCAACTCTCACATCCATACATGACCACTGGAAAAACCATAGCCTTGACTAGACGGACCTTTGTTGGAAAAGTAATGTCTCTGCTTTTTAATATGCTGTCTAGGTTGGTCATAACTTTCCTTCCAAGGAGTAAGCGTGTTTTAATTTCATGGCTTCCGTCACCATCTGCAGTGATTTTGGAGCCCAGAAAAATAAAGTCAGCCACTGTTTCTGCTGTTTCCCCATCTATTTGCCATAAAGTGATGGGGCCGGATGCCATGATCTTAGTTTTCTGAATGTTGAGTTTTAACCCCAATTTTTCACTCTCCTCTTTCACTTTCATCAAGAGGCTTTTGAGTTCCTCTTCACTTTCTGCCATAAGGGTGGTGTCATCTGCATATCTGAGGTGATTGATATTTCTCCCGGCAATCTTGATTCCAGCTTGTGCTTCTTCCAGCCCAGCATTTTTCATGATGTACTCTGCATATAAGCTAAATAATCAAAGTGACAACATGCAGCCTTGACAAACTCCTTTTCCTATTTGGAACCAGTCTGTTGTTCCATGTCCAGTTCTAACCTTTGCTTCCTGACCTGCATACAGGTTTCTCAACAGGCAGGTCAGGTGGTCTGAGATTCCCATCTCATTGAGAATTTTCCACAGTTTGTTGTGATCCACACAGTCAAAGGCTTTGGCATAGTCAATAAAGCAGAAATAGATGTTTTTCTGGAACTCTCTTGCTTTTTCCATGATCCAGCGGATGTTGGCAATTTGATCTCTGGTTCCTCTGCCTTTTCTAAAACCAGCTTGAACATCTGGAAGTTCACGGTTCATGGATTGCTGAAGCCTGGCTTGGAGAATTTTGAGCATTACTTTACTAGTGTGTGAGATGAGTACAATTGTGTGGAAGTTTGAGCATTCTTTGGCATTGCCTTTCTTTGGGATTGGAATTAAAACTGACCTTTTCCAGTCCTGTGGTGACTGCTGAGTTCCCAAATTTGCTGAGATATTGAGTGCAGCACTTTCACAGCATCGTCTTTCAGGATTTGAAATAGCTCAACCGGAATTCCATCACCTCCACTAGCCTTGTTCGTAGTGATGCTTCCTAAGGCCCACTTGACTTCACATTCCAAGATGGCTGGCTCTAGGTGAGTGTGAGTGATCACACCATTATGATTATCTGGGTCGGGAAGATCTTTTTTGTACAGTTCTTCTGTGTATTCTTGCCATCTCTTCTTAATATCTTCTGCTTCTGTTAGGTCCATACCATTTCTGTCCTTTATTGATCTCATCTTTGCATGAAATGTTCCCTTGGTATCTCTAATTTTCTTGAAGAGATCGCTAATCTTTCCCATTCTATTGTTTTCCTCTATTTCTTTGCATTGATTGCTGAGGAAGGCTTTCTTATCTCTCCTTGCTATTCTTTGGAACTCTATATTCAGATGTTTATATCTTTCCTTTTCTCCTTTGCTTTTCATTTCTCTTCTTTTCACAGCTATTTGTAAGCCCTCTTCAGACAGCCATTTTGCTTTTTTGCATTTCTTTTTCTTGGGAATGGTCTTGATCCCTGTCTCCTATACAATGTCATGAACCTCCATCCATAGTTCATCAGGTACTCTATCAGATCTAATCCCTTAAATCTATTTCTCACTTCCACTGTATTGTCATAAAGGATTTGATTTAGGTCATACCTGAATGGTCTAGTGGTTTTCCCCACTTTCTTCAATTTAAGTCTGAATTTGGCAATAAGGAGTTCATGATCTGAGCCACAGTCAGCTCCTGGTCTTGTTTTTGCTGACTGTATAGAGCTTCTCCATCTTTGGCTGCAAAGAATATAATAAGTCTGATTTTGGTGTTGACCATCTGGTGATGTTCATGTGTAGAGTCTTCTCTTGTCCATTGTTGGAAGAGGGTGTTTGCTATGACCAGTGAGTTCTCTTATACACTGCTGCTACTGCTGCTAAGTCGCTTCAGTCGTGTCCAACTCTGTGCGACCCTGTAGACGGCAGTTCACCAGGCTCCCCTGTCCCTGGGATTCTCCAGGCAAGAACACTGGAGTGGGTTACCATTTCCTTCTCCAATGCGTGAAAGGGAAAAGTGAAAGTGAAGTCGCTCAGTTGTGTCCAACTCAACAACCCCATGGACCGCAGCTACCAGGCTCCTCAGTCCATGGGATTTTCCAGGCAAGAGTACTGGAGTGGGGTGCCATTTCCTTCTCCCTCTTATACACGACCATGTGTAAAATAGATAGCTAGTAGGAAGCTGCTGTATAGCACATGGAGTTCAGCTCAGTGCTCTGTGATGACCTACCTAGAGGGGTGGATGTGGGGAAGGTGGGGAGGAGGGTGGTCCAAGAGGGAGGGGATATATACACATATATGGTTGATTTACTTCATTGTACAGCAGAAACCAACATGGCAATGTAAAGCAACCATACCCCACCCCACCCCCACCCCCTGCAAAGAAAAAGCAGAGCTGGGCCCCATCCTACAACTCCTGGTTATAATGCTCTGTGGCCCCACATCCAGGAAATGTGCTTATTATTTACTGACACCAGTGACAGTAATCTATGACAGCGATGATGTTGACTCATAGTCTCCAAATGACTATGATAGTTTCCAGTTGTAATTAAGTACATCTGACCACACTGATTCTCTGTGATCAAAATTCCAATGTCTCATTCTTCTCATACTCAGTGAGTAGTGAAGATTCCAAGACTAGTTATGCTTCCAAACCCGCAGATGAGATTGAATGACTGAGTTCAACTCTATAGGTACTAAGTCAATTCATCACATGGCTGTTAATTCTCTATTTCCCTATTAAATTGCTTAGTTCTCTGAGGTCCTAAAAGAATAATAAAAACTCTATAATAGCCTGGTTTACCTGAACCTAAGGAATAGTATTTTGGGGCTTCCCAGGTGGCTCAGTAGTAAAGAGGCAGGGAATGCAAGAGATGCAAATTCAATTCCTGGGTCAGGGAAGATCCCCTGGAGGAGAAAATGGCAACCCGCTCCAGTATCCTTGCCTGGGAAATCCCATGGAGAGAGGAACCTGGTGGATTACAGTCCATGGGGTCGCAGAGTCAGATGTGACTGAGCACGACGCAAGGAATAGTATTTTAGGGCCTAACAGAGAAGCTTCTGATAATTTACTTAGTGAGGGATTTACACCAAAGTTTTAGGAGAGTCGGCCTCATAAAAGTCAGGCACCTTTGGTAAGTTAAATCCACGGAATGCGGAATATTGTTATTCTGAAATGAAATTCAATATAGTTGACTCTGTGTGATGTCCAAAGTTTCTATTTATTTATTTTTTTGCAAGAAAGCTTTCAGTCTTAGTACGGCAAGGCTTCCAAAATGATTGACAGCTATAGTCTAATGTATTTGTAAATCATGCATTTCTTTTTCACTTCATGTAAAGTTTCTCTTAAGAAGACAAAGGAGCAGGTCAAGAAGGATTTATATAAAATTCTGTAAAGCAATTACCCTTCGATAAAAAAATAAATTAAAAAAAGGATTTATGTTGTGATATTTAATCCCAAGACTTTTCAAGATTTGATGTCAGTAACTTCAAGAAATGAAAAACTCTTTTGTTAAAACCCTAAGAGCTGGTGGAGACCAGTGCAAGCTTGACTGGTGCAGGTGACAGAGACGCTCACGATCAGCAGTGTTCTCTTTCTTCACTGTGCTGTTGTTGTTCTTTTAGTCTCCAAGTCATGTCCAGCTCTTTGTGACCGCATGGACTGCAGCACCCCCAGGCTTCCTGTCCTTTACTATTTTTCCAGAGTTTTCTCAAACTCATGTCCATCGAGTCGGTGATGCCATCCAACCATCTCATCCTCTGTCGCCCCCTCCTCCTCCTGCTCTCAATCTTTCCCAGCATCAGGGTCTTTTCTAATGAGTTGACTCTTCGCATCAGGTGGCCAAAATATCAGACCAGTGTGTATGTGTATATGAAGTTTCCAATACCGTTGTCATTTGAATCCTAAACACACATAACACTAACCCCAGACCTAAACCTTGGCCCTGCCTTATAGTGGAGACCCAGGGACTTCTCTGGTGGTGGAGGGGTTAAGAGTGCAGGGGGTGAGAATTTGATCCCTGGTCTGGGAGAAAAGATTCCACATGGCTCTGAGCCAAAAAACTAAAACATAAAGCAAAAGAAATATTGTAACAAATTCAGTAATGATTTTAAAAATGGTGCACATCAATTTTTTTTTTTTTAAGTGGAAATGCAGAGCAGAATCCACAGAGGAAGCTCTAGAGCTTGAGGTCCTCCCAACTGTGCACTTCAGCATTCCCCATGGGACTGCCCGGCTCATTAATTAAAGTACAGCTACCTCCTTCACAGGTCCCACCTTGGCATCTACACTGAGCTTCTGTCCAGTCTAATCCACTCCCACCTTGCATGAGGGGTGATCTCTCTGCTGGCAAATGTGATCATGTTACTCTCTCCATCTAACCATTCAGTGGCTCCTGGTGTCTCTGCAGGACTCAGTGGGGGCATAGAAGACCTTTCCTGATTTATTGGTACTCTGCTGATTCACCCAAGTTTCTCACTGTTCTTTTATACTCAAAGTTCCAATTATTTTAAGATTCCTTCAGTTCCTAAAATCCCCTTGTTCATTCACATTCCTGTTCTTTGTGTAGACTGTTGCCTCTACTGCAGTCCCTCCCCTTTCCCCATGGAGGCCTCCTTTTCTCTCCAAGGGCCATCTCCCACTCACCTTAGATGCCATTTCCTTGGGATCTCGCCCAAGATGGGTTAGCGGCCTGTCTGCTTTCTCTGACCACAGCACTTCCTGCCCTGTGTTGTAACACTGACTGTTCATTTCCCCTGAGTCTCCAAGCCCCAGTGTATGTCAGAACTGTACCTTACTCAGACCTGTGTCTCCAAAACCTAAAGCCGTCCTGGGATGGAATGTGTATCCACATTTTTTCCCAAATGAATGAACTTGGGAATGACATGACCTGAGTTTGAGGCTTGTGGAGGCTGGGTAATGGGTTGCTGTTTAGTCGCTAAGTTGCTATAGTCGTGTCTGACTCTTTGTGACCCTATGGACTGTAGCCCGCCTGGCTTCTCTGTTCATGGGAATCTCCTGGCAAGTATACTGGAGTGGGTTGCCATTTTCTCCTCCAGGGGATCTTCTCGACCCAGGGATCGAACCCATGTCCCCTGTACTGCCAGCAAATTCTATACCACTGAGCCACCTGGGAAGCCCATGGGGAATGGACACTTAGGGTTTTATCATGCTATTTTTCTCTGCTTTTAGGTATATTTGACGTTTTTTGTAACAAGAAGATCTTACAAAAGACATGGTGTTTAACTTATCAAGGACGTGTCTCAGTTCAGTTCAGTTCAGTCGCTCAGTCATGTCTGACTCTTTGTGGCCCCATGAATCACCATCTCCCAGAGTTCACTCAAACTCACATCCATCGAGTCAGTGATGCCATCCAGCCATCTCATCCTCTGTCATCCCCTTCTCCTCCTGCCCCCAATCCCTCCCAGTATCAGGGTCTTTTCCAATGAATCAACTCTTCGCATGAGGTGGCCAAAGTACTGGAGTTTCTGCTTTAGCATCATTCCTTCCAAAGAACACCCAGGGCTGATCTCCTTTAGAATGGATTGGTTGGATCTCCTTGCAGATATGTCTCACGTCTTCTTAAATTGCAGAAGACCAGAAACAATAGTATAGAAGCAGTCCCAATTCCCTGCACACACCTCAAGGATATGAGTTTATGAAATGAGTGTTTGGAGAAGGCCTGATGCAGAGGGGAACACGAGCCAGAGCCTGCACTTCATTTGTCCCCATCGATCAGGCCAGATCCACCAGTGTCACAGCGGAGGACACGAAAGCCAACAAACAGGACAGCAAGAACAAAAGCAGCCATTGTTCCATCCAAAGTGCACAGTCTGTGACGGCCGGGAGGACTGCTTGCGCTTGTGCTTCCCCACTGGTTCCTTGTGAACCGGGTTTTGTGTGAGCCTCACTCAGGCTGCACGGGCTCCCTCCCTCTCCGCCTGGCTGCCCGGCTGCCTGAGAACTTGTCAGCTGGCCCTGATTTCTTTCAGTTGGACTCACTGGATGGCTTTACCCGGCATTTTAAAAAGACTGTTTTTCTTGAGGAAGCTGGAGGTTGGCACCTATTTGAAATGACACATCTTGGGGCCATTCAGGATTTGTAACTATCTTTAATTTCCCTCGGGACATGAGACATTGGCTGAAGAAAGATTTTAACAGTGACCTCACCTGATGTGAAGAGCCGATTCATTGGAAAAGACTCGGATGCTGGGAAAGATTGAAGACAAGAGGAGAAAGAGGTGACAGAGGGCGAGATGGTTGGATGGCATCACCGAATCAAAGGACATGAGTTTGAGCAAACCCCAGGAGACAGTGAAGGACAGGGAAATCTGGCATGCTGCAGTCCATGGGGTTACAGGGTCGGACACGACAGCAGCTGAACAACAAGTTAAAGAGGTCAAGAGAAAACATCTCTGATTAGGGTCTCAGGAAGCAGAGCAATAATGCAATTCTATTAACTAATCCATCAGCCAATCAGTGTTGACTTACAATGTGCCCAGCAGGTGGAAGCCCATTTTGTAGGGGGAAATAAACAGGTTAACACCTGGTTATTGGAGACTGTGTGCCTGCGTGCTCAGTTGTGTCCAGCTCTTGGAGACCCCATAGACTGTAGTCTGCCGGGCTTCTCTGTCCATCAAATGGGCTACAAATCAAACATGTGGGTCTGGGGAGTTTACCAGGATGACAGGGCTAATAGGAAACCTGGATCCTTGGGTACAGGCTGTTTTTTTAAAATTCAAAGTATCTGATAAAAAAAGAACCAATCAAATGAAATTCTGTCTGGCAGGTATTACTGTCTTGATTTTATAGGTGGTAAAACTCAGAGAATTAAAGCTAACTTGGACCTAAATTCAAACCCAATTCTTGCCATTCCAAAGACACTGCTTTAGGTCCTCACTCTGGTGGCAGCTTGGCCCTGGCCAGGAAGCACAGAACAGGACACCTGCGGCTGGGATAAAGAGGTCTTCAATTTATCAGACTCCAATTAGTTATTAATACACTGGAGCCTCAAGTTTCACTAGCTTGAGATCCTGCACCGCTTGAATTTCCGCCATTCACCGTTCCTCACTCCCTTCGGTCTTTTACAAAACAGAGCAGAGCCATCCTGCTCTTGGGATCCTCAGTGTGGTCACTGCATCTGTGCCTGCGATGGAGGGCTGGGTGCCAAGAGAGCAGCTGAGTGCTGAATCCTGACTCAGCAAGAAGGCATTTGAAAATGCAGTCAGTTTTCTGCTTCCACGATTACCTACAATCCAAAGGCACTCTATTTTTTCCCTTTTTTGATGTCATTTATGGAAAAAGAGGGAGAAGGCAATGGCACCCCACTCCAGTACTGTTGCCCGGAAAATCCCATGGATGGAGGAGCCTGGTAGGCTGCAGTCCATGGGGTCGCTAAGAGTCAGACACAACTGAGCGACTTCACTTTCACTTTCCACTTTCATGCATTGGAGAAGGAAATGGCAACCCACTCCAGTGTTCTTGCCTGGAGAATCCCAGGGACGGAGAAGCCTGGTAGGCTGCAGTTCATGGGGTCGCACAGAGTTGGACACGACTGAAGCGACTTAACAGCAGCAGCATGGAAAAAGAGAGCCTGTTTCTGACAGATGAGCCCAGCAGAGTTCTCCTGGCCTTTGGTCAAGACTGCGCAGAACACAGGAGGTTCTGAAGTGAAGGGGTGATGCAGGGCGGCCGGCTTCTTTGTAACCAGAGGTAGAATCTGGTGCCTGATGGGCTTGGGGCTGGACCAGGCTGCAGCATGGCTTCAGGGGAGGCGCCAGAAACAGCCACACACACCAGGTCTCTCTCATGCTCAGGTTTTATTTGCCCCAGATTATACTACTGGGGCTCCACACTTGTGGACCTAATATTAGCAGTCCATGCACATTTTGTGATGGGAACAATATATTAGTTCATTCATATCTAAGTAAACTTAGATGAGCAAACTCCAGGAGATAGTGAAGGACAGGGAGCCTGGCATGCTGCAGGCCATGGGGTCGCAAAGGGTTGGACACGACTTAGCAACTGAACAACAACAACACATCTAAGCACCAAATGAACTTGAACTTTATTTTCTTTCCTAATGGGAGAAGTCAGGCCAGAGTGAGAGGATGAGGTGCCCCAGGTGTGACTGGGGGTGTTGGGGAAGGTTTGAGGTGAGGGGTTGGTGCAGGCTAATGGCCGTGGCGCCTGGGAGACCTTCTTAGCTTCCTTCCCTCATGTCCTCCCCTCCTCATCTGCCTCCCTCTGTGTTATCAGGATTCAGGAGGGGTGAAGAGGGGCCCCCCAAAGCCTGGGCTTCCCCAGGGGCCAAAACATGGTGGACAGGTCTGGGGCTGGAACTCTGGGAAAGGGGAGACCTTGATGACACTATTGAGTTGTTAAAAACAGTTTGCAGCTATTTTTAGGAAAAGACAAGAACAGAAAAAAGGCAGTGTTAGGACATGGCTCTTAGTTCCTGATTAATATGCTTATAATCCAGCAAACTTGTTCTGCATGTACTTAATTGCACGTATGTACTTAATTACCTGAAAGCATCTACGTAATTAAGTACATATCCTCCTACGATGGCGCAGATGGCAACACTCTGAGCTTTCCACTGAAAACTTAAAAAAAAAAAAAATCTCCTTCACAACACACGGCTTTCCCGGCAAACGGTCACAGACAAAAGACTTACCTATACGCAGGTTGCAGAGGCAGAGAGAGTAGACTTACTACACAATTGGGAAAGGTGGTGTGAAATTGCTAATATCAGATGCTTGGACCATTTCTTTCTGTGGAAAATTCTGAAAGAGATGGGAATACCAGACCACCTGATCTGCCTCTTGAGAAATTTGTATGCAGGTCAGGAAGCAACAGTTAGAACTGGACATGGAACAACAGACTGGTTCCAAATAGGAAAAGGAGTTCGTCAAGGCTGTATATTGTCACCCTGCTTATTTAACTTATATGCAGAGTACATCATGAGAAACCCTGGACTGGAAGAAACACAAACTGGCATCAAGATTGCTGGGAGAAATATCAATAACCTCAGATATGCAGATGACACCACCCTTATGGCAGAAAGTGAAGAGGAACTAAAAAGCCTCTTGATGAAAGTGAAAGTGGAGAGTGAAAAAGTTGGCTTAAAGCTCAACATTCAGAAAACGAAGATCATGGCATCTGGTCCCATCACTTCATGGGAAATAGATGGGGAAACAGTGGAAACAGTGTCAGACTTTATTTTTCTGGGCTCCAAAATCACTGCAGATGGTTATTGCAGCCATGAAATTAAAAGACGCTTACTCCTTGGAAGAAAAGTTATGACCAACCTAGATAGCATATTGAAAAGCAGAGACATTACTTTGCCAACAAAGGTCCGTCTAGTCAAGGCTATGGTTTTTCCTGTGGTCATATATGGATGTGAGAGTTGGACTGTGAAGAAGGCTGAGCGCTGAAGAATTGATGCTTTTGAACTGTGGTGTTGGAGAAGACTCTTGAGAGTCCCTTGGACTGCAAGGAGATCCAACCAGTCCATTCTGAAGGAGATCAGCCCTGGGTGTTCTTTGGAAGGACTGATGCTAAAGCTGAAACTCCAGTACTTTGGCCACCTCATGAGAAGAGTTGACTCATTGGAAAAGACCCTGATGCTGGGAGGGATTGGGGGCAGGAGGAGAAGGGGACGACAGAGGATGAGATGGCTGGATGGCATCACCAACTCGATGGATGTGAGTCTGAGTGAACTCCGGGAGTTGGTGATGGACAGGGAGGCCTGGCGTGCTGTGATTCATGGGGTCGCAAAGAGTCGGACACGACTGAGCTACTGATCTGATCTGATCTAATGTTTTATTCATTCCATGTGGTCCTATTTTGCTCAACTATTTTTTTTTTAACATCACCTCCAGCAACCTTTCCTGATAACTTAGAGGTAAAAACAGTCATGTCTCCGTGAATCTGGGTGGTTAGGTGACCCACACTGGATCCATCTGGTCTGACTCAAGACAGCAGAGAGGGTCACATGAAGCCTTCACCATCCACTCCAGTACTCTTGCCTGGGATATTCCATGGGCAGAGGAGCCTGACAGGTGACAGCTGATGGAGTCACAAAGAGTAGGACACGACTGAGCACACACAATGGATAGAAAGATGCTAGAACTCAAACACTGAAAGCAAGTCTGTCTCCTTCGAGTACCTGGGTGTCCTGGGAAGGCCACACACTGGTTCAAAGTTACAGTCGCTCCAAATGTGTGCTGGACAACTGTTTAAGGTTGTCTCACAGCCGACAGGACTGCCAGGACCGGCTTGATCCAGGGGTGGGTACCAGACCCCACTGGACTCGACTCCTGGGAACTGGCAGTGAGGACTTGGCGAGCAGACTCTTCCACAGACCCCTGGGGTCAGGTTCCTGAGCTGCCAGCTCCTGCCATTTCCTTTTATCCTCCAGTCAGGTGCAATCTGAACAGGCAGCTGCAAACACATGTTGAGACTAGACTTATGATATTTAAATCATTCCTCAGTCTGTTTTTGAATAATAGTTCTTGAAATTGTCTCTTATTTGAGAACTGCTGTGTTGCTATGCTCCATCATGTCTGATTCTTTGCGACCCTATGGACTGTAGCCTGTCATGTTCCTCTGTCTGTGGGATTCTCCAGGAAAGAATACTGGAGTGGGTTGCTATTTCCTTCTCCAGGGGACCTTCCCGATTCAGGTATTGAACTTGCATCTCCTGCATTGGCAGGCGTATTCTTTACTGCTGAGCCACTAGGAAGCCCTACAGGGGTATTCTTTACTGCTGAGCCACTAGGAAGCCCTACTTGAGAATAAATCCTGGTGATTTTTAATGCTGAAAATTCAGCCTCACATAAGCAAAATATATTCCTTTGGAAAAACATATTTGGTTACATCACTAATGTCAAGTTAAATTACATAGTCTGCAATTTGGGTTTTACTCTTGAATATCTGAATATATTCCAAGGTTTAAACTATTATCTTTCAAAAGAGTTGCTACATTTTAAAATTACTTTCTTCAGTCATTTTAAATGCAGTAATTATAAAGCCATTCTGTAAAGTTTCTAACTCCAGGCTACGATGCCTCCCAGCCTGCAGAGAAGCCCTGTGTGGCTTCTATCACAGCACCTGGGAAGTGAAGACATGTTTGAGAATCCTGAGACACCAAGGAATAAGAGGCTTCTTATCTTGTGCCCTGAGTCTGGTGTGATGGGTAAAGACAGGAAGCCCTACAAAGCCATTGATTTTAGAATCACTGTCATTTGTTCATGTGCTCAGAAACTCTAGGTTTACATTCTCAAGAACAAAAGCAAACTCAGGCTAAGTTAGAAAGCTACATAATGCAATACACTCTTGATTCTCATTCAGAAAAAACTTCAGAGGAGCGAAGAAACCTGTTAAAATGCTGTCTACCTTTGCTAAAACAAGCCACCTGGTGGCACCAGTGGAGACGTTTGCCACTAAAATATAACCCAGTGGGGAAACCCAATTTTTTTTTTTTTTTGGAGCAGAGCAAGGTTTACTACAGGGTCCTGCAAGGAGATGTGTTGCTCATGCCCTGAAAAGCTCATGACCTGAGCTCCCAGGAGGGTTTCAGCAAAGCATTTTTAAAAGCCAGGTTGCTGGGAGCAGGTGTTGGGTGGCAGGGTGTGAGATGAGCTGGTGTGCGATTCTCTGATTGGGCTGATGGTAAGGTCACAGGAGATGTCACCGGGTCACGGGCTCACAAGATCAGTCCTTAGGCTCCAGGAGGCCTGGGGCTGTGTGCTCACAGTCCTCAAGTAGTCAACATCTTCCATTTGATGGAGGGTTTTTACATCTGCAAAACAACTCAGGAAATGTGCTATATGCAGGGAGAAGCTACAGCAGAGGGAAGGACTGAAGGCCTGTCTCTGCTTCCCAAAGCCCCACATTTGGGGGCAGTGGGGAGGGGGTGTCCTGCTCCGTTAGAATTCCTCCCTTTTCTTTGATACTTCTCAACCTTGAGGAGAACAAAGAAAACCCAATCTTTAATGTAAAACTCTGAAAGACAATTATTTAAGCATTAAAAAAAAATTGTAAACATGACCAAAACTTTATTTAAAAGTTTTTATCTAAAATGTTGAAGAATAGGACTGATGTGGGTCTTTTTTGTACACTATTATTTTCAGAGTAGAAAAATCTTTACTTCCACTGTGGAGAATGGAGAGGCTGACATTGGGTTTTAGGAAGCAAACAGTTGGCTTCTCCATGATATTCCCAGCGGAGGAGAGAATTGCATTTTCCCAGAAGCCTCCTTGATGATAATTAATGGAAAACAGTTAATGACCCAACTCTTTAACCTCAGAGGACTGACTTTTTCAGGTCAATTGAAAAGTACAGATTATAATTGTACATTTTTTTATGCCAGTATTTATATATATATATATATTTATATATATATATGTATATGTATATTTTAAAGGTGCATTCTTTTAAAATTGAAATACAGTTGATATACAATATAATGTTTCAGGTGTATAGCAAAGTGATTCAGTTCTGTATATATGTATATATATTCTTTTTCAGATTCTTTTCCACTGTAAGTTATTACAAGATATTGAGTAGAGTTCCCTGTGCTAGGTGTATATTTGTTAATCCCAGACTCCTAATTTATACCCCTTCCCAGCCATTCACTTTGAAATTGAAAATTGATCACTATTTCATCGATTACGGTGAAAGGCATTAGCTGGTATCTTAGATGCTTCATCAAGTTAAGATAGAGTCCAGATTAACTATCTAAAACTCTAGGGTGATAACACTACTCTTTTTGACAGGCTGAAAATAGTTTTGCTCTTTTTTTTTTTTTTTTTTTTTGCAGCACCATGCACCATGTGGGATCTTAGTTCTCTGACCAGAGGTTGAACTTGAGCCCCCAGCTTTGGGAGCAAGGAGTCTTAACCACTGGACTGCTAGAGAAGTCCCCAACAGTTTTGCTCTTGAAAGTGAAAGTCACTCAGTTGTGCCCGACTCTTTGTGACTCTATGCACTGTAGGCCACCGGGCTCCTCTGTCCGTGGGATTCTCCAGGCATGAATACTGGAGTGGGTAGCCATTCCCTTTTCTCGGGGATCGTCCCAATCCAGGGATTGAACCTGCATCTCCTGCATTGCAGGGGGATTCTTTACCACTGAGCCACCAGGGAAGATCCCCATAGTTTTGCTCTTAATGCCACACCACTGACCTGGCTTCTGTGAGCCAGAAACTGAGCAGCAGGAGAACTCTTTACATGTTTCTAAGGACGACACCACGGACTTTGTTATGGTCCCCATAAAAGGAAGACAATGTAGCTATGGTCACTGAGAACTCAGAGTCCCTGGGTCCGGAGCCTGGGGAACCCTCCTCCTGCTCACCTGGAATCACCTGCAGGGGGACCTGAGGATTGCTCGCCAAGGATGGAGCACGACAGACTTCCAGATGAGCCTTTCCTTAGGCAAGTTTGTGAGCCTCTCAGTTGTTAATTACTACAGAATTCTTTTCAGAGGGCCTTCACAAAGGTAAGAACCAACTCTGTCCTTGGGGAACTCGCTCTTTCACAACTGGAGACAGGACAGGATAACTTTGTCTTCTGAATACACCCATGTATATGTATATGGTGCTGGATATTGGAAGCATAGTTCCTTTCTTGCTAAGAGATTTTTCCTTTCTTCTTTCTGCTCCCTGCATTTGCCATAAAAAGCTCCCTTGTCTTGGTAGGTACCTTTGGGGGCCTTGGAGTTTCTCTCCCCTTTCAGTGTGTAATGTCTCACAGTAAGAGCTTTGATGGGCTTCTCAAGGGGTCACACACCTGGACCAGGAGAGCACCTAAAAGTCTGCACTCTCAGAGGGACAGCAATTAAAATGACGTTGAAAATAATTTTATGTAGAAAATTTTCTGGTCTAAGCTCTGATCACTTTTATTACTGGGAAAGAATGCACACATGTGTATGCATCTATCTGTATTGACAGATGGATGGGTAGATAACTGCTCACCAGCGTGGCTGTAAAGTTTCCTCTCTCTCACTTTTATCACTAAAAAGAGTGCCCGGTCCAGGGAGCACCCCATCTCCCACTCGGTCTCTGTGCTCTGAATGGAAGGAAGCAGAAATCCTGGTGGAGAAAAACTAAACCCGATGAAGCCAGTTCGTAAGTGTGTGTCTGTCTGTGTACATGTGTAGGTGGAAAGATGTTAATTTATTTTGTAGTAAATTAGCAGTTTTGTTGGGCTCTTTGGGGAGAATGCACAGATAAATCACTACTGAGGATGCTGGCTTCCAGCCTGAGAAATTACAGCCTGCTTCTAAAGCACAGCCAGAATCTATCGACTTAGTAACGAAGTCAGTGTCAGAAAAAACCTGGGTTCTAATCACCACTTAGCTGACTGCACACATGTAACAGTGGTTTTTACAAACATGCTTTCTCATCTCTAAAATAGGTTTGACCACCTCAGTATTTCTGACCTAATGAAATGGGTTAAGAATCCAAATAAAAAAGAACAACAAGAAGAACCACAATAGACAACACATTTATGCAACACAAATGAATTGTTATTTTCAGTCTAACCTGCCTTTGGAAGGCTTTTTTTTTTTTACACATTTAATTCTGAAATTATTATAGATTCACTGGAAGTTTCACAAAAGAATGTACACACAGTGGTTCCGCACACTTTTCACGCAATTCCACCCAATGGAAACTTCATAAATTGTACAACATCAAAGCTAGGAGACACATTGGTACAATTCTAAGAGCTCATTCAGATTTCATAAGTTTGTATGCACTCGTGTGTGCGTGTGGTGGGGAGGGGTTGCCATTTTCTTCTCCAGGGGATCTTCCTGACCCAGGAATGGAACCCGCATCTCCTGCATTGGCAGGTGAATTCTTTACCACTGAGTCACATGGGAAGCCCTACAGGTGAGTGTAGTTCTATGCAATTTTAACACATGTGGAGGTTCGTGTAACCACTGAAATCAAGTGTACCTTCCTATTGTACCACTGAAATCAACTACCTTCCTATTGAAAAAGCTTCCCAATGACTTAACAAACAAACAAACAACTTCTCCTTGTGCCAGTTGGTTAAAATAACACCGGGGAGGAACTTCCTTGGTTTTCCAATGGTTAGCACTCCATGCTACCAATGTGGGGGGCCTGGGTTCCATTCCTGGTCTGGGAACCTAGATCCCATATGCTGTATGGTGCAGTCAAAAGATAAAACAAAAATCTTTGGGGAAAGGGCAGATCTGGATAATTAGAATCTGCAAATACATGATTATTGTGAGGATATGAGCCAAGGCACAGGCACAGTTTCTAGTGCTGCAGAATCTGGACAGGTCTTCAGTTGTAGAATTTATCAGCATTTACTTCTGAGCTCTGATCATTATTCGTCACAGGCATTGACATATGTCCATCCCCCTCCACACCAAATAGCCTTTTAAGAGGTGCTTCTATTAATAGTTAAGAGGATTGACAGTCTTAAACTGTACTTTCTGCAAAGATACACACAACGCTAAGTAGGAAAATGATTACTCTTTGGGGAAATCACGTTGTCTAGTGATAGAAATTCATGCTTAAGAAATTCAGCTAGGAAACTATGACTTTAGGAAAAACACCCTTAGTTCCTAAATGGTCTTTCATGCCTATTAGTTTTACCAAATTTTTTTTTTTCCCTCAAGCAATTTTGGTGGAAAGCAATCTACACTTTTTCATTGGTGGCGTTTTAGTCACTCAGTTGTGTCCAACTCTTGCAACCTCGTGGACTGTAGCCTGCCAGGCTCCTCTGTCGATGGGAGTTTCCAGGCAACAATGCTAGAGTGGGTTGCGGTTTCTTTCTCCAGGGTATCTTCCCAACCCAGGGACTGAACCCGGGTATCTTACATCTCCTGCATTGCAGGTGGACTCTCTACTGACTGAGCCACGAGGGAAGCCCATATTTTTTTCATTACTACATGGGATATAACTTTTATGTCAGAATATCTAAGCACTGATAGTAGCCATAGAAATCTATGTCTAGGTTTTCTGCTTTTTAAGACAATACTTCCTGAAACAAACAAACAAAATGTAGTCATTTGCCGTTGTAAAGGGAAGCTGTTTAGGTTGGAGAAAACTGCATGAATCAGGTTGTTATCAAAGTTCTAGTTTTTCTCTTGGGTTTAGTTTGGAAGCCTTTTTGATAAATCATCAATAACGTAAAGTGAGCGCTGACACTAAAGCTTGCTTATGGTTTTATATTCTTTCTGGATAAACCCTTTCCTTGCCAAGAACGGTCACGGACTGGGGAGATGGTCTTACCTTGACATTGTGCGTGGCTGTGGCACATCCTTCATTTTCCACGGTTTGGTGAACGTTCACATTATATGCCTCAGTCCATGGCGGAGGCAGAAATCGTATCCACCTCAATGGTCTGGAGAAATGTTTCTGGTGGCCCCGTTGGTTGTCTTGGGAAAGCCTGGGCATGTTTTTACAATAAAGCCTCAAACGAGTCCTGTAGCTTGATTTTAACAATACCAGCCCAGGGTCCACTCTATTTCTCTTCCTTTGGCTGGCGCTGGGCCATCGCTTAGTCTGCTGGGGGCCTCCCTGTAAAGTCGCATCCGTCAAAGCAAGAGGATTGTCTGTGTTGTGGGTCAGCAGTTTATCCACGGTCCGTGGGCTCTATTCCAGGATGAGCCTCTGATTTTGAGAGTCTAGGTATGTTCTGACTGCCCTCTACAGGTTGCAAGTGAAGTGAAAGTGAAGTTGCTCAGTCGTGTCTGACTCTTTGTGACTCCATGGATTGTAGCCTACCAGGCTCTTCATCTCTACAGGTAGCAACATACTCCTAATTCAAATTTAATGCTAGATCCAAACTGAAAGAAATGATTCAAGTGATATATTGCTTAGTATATCATGATAAAGGAAATAGATCATGTGGTAATATTCTGCGTTTGTAGTGTGTGATATGTGAAAAATTTGGACCATACTCTCAAGAGGCAGAGGAGCCACTTTATCTCGGTCTCTTAAAAGGTCCTTCTAGTAGCAGTCGGCTTTGTGGCTGGAAATGCTTGCTACACTCATAACCACACTTTACTTCAAGGATTATTACTTTTTATGTATGTCATGTAGAATTAATTGAGGACTTCCCTGGTGGCTCAGATGGTAAAGAATCCACTTGCAGTGCAGAAGACCTGGGTTTGATCTCTAGTTTGGGAAGATCCCCTGGAGGAAGTCATGGAAAACCACTCCAGTGTTCTTTCTGGGGAATTCCCATGGACAGAAGAACCTAGTGGGCTACTGTCCATGGGGTCACAAAGAGTTGGACACGACTGAGCGACTAAGCACAGCACAGCACAGCATTAATTGAAGTCATTTCCTTATGCGATAGTCATCTAACCATAAAGTCAAAACTTGGCTTCTACATCATACTTCCTTTTTGTAAAGTGCTTTATAAATATCAGATTATTGGACTTTTCCTGGTGGTCCAGTGGTTAAGTCTCTGCGCTTCCACTGCAGGGGGCCTGGGTTTGATCCTTGGTCAAAGGTATCTAAGGCCTAGGTAGCTTCTGCTGGGTCTGGAGGGGTACAGAGGTAAGGACCCCAGGTATGCATTGCTGGGGACTATGAACTGAAGAAACTTCCTTTCATAACATAGTCCCAGGCCCCCAAAATGGATATATAAAACTAACATAAGTTGGACCTCACATCATGTTAAAAAATTAACTCGAAATGAATCATAGACCCAAATTTAAGAGTTAAGACTATAAAACTTTTAAAAGAAAACTTAGGAGAAAATATTTGTGATCTCAGATTAGGCAAAGCCTTCTTAGACATAATATCAAAAGTGCAAGTGACAAAAGAAAAAACAGGCAAACTGGATTTCATCAAAATGAAAACCTTTTGTTTTTCAAAGGACATCATCAAAAGAGTGAAAAGATACCCACAAAATAGGGTAAAATATGGCAAATCATACATACATAATAAGGGACTTATATCCAGAATATATAAAGAGCTCTTAAAAAAAACAACTAGAAATGGGTGAATTTGTAAATAGACGTTTCTCAAAAGAAGACATGCAAATGGCCAAAAAACATATGAAAAGATGCTCACCATCTTTAGCAACTGGGGACATCCAAGTCAAAATCACCAAGGAGATACCAGTAGGTAGGCTTTAATCAAAAAGACAGACAATGACAAGCTTTAGTGAGGATGTCAAGCACTGGCACCCTCACACACTGCTGGGGGGAGTGTAAAGTGATACCTTCCCTTTGGAAAACAGGGTTACCATTCAATGTAGCAGTTGCCTTGTAGATATCCGCTGAAGCCAGAGAAGTGAAACGTGTTTACCAAACACTTGCATGCAAGTGTCCAGTACTGTAAATCAACCCACATGCCCATTAACTAGTGAAAGATAGACAAAGGTATACCCGCACAATGGAATATTTATTCATCTGTAAAAAGGAATGAAGTACTGATATGTACTGACACACGAATGAGCCTTGAACATATATGAAGTGAGAGAAGCCCATCACAAAATATCACATGTTGTATAATGCCACTCCTAAGATGTCCAGAATCGGCCAGTCCTTAGATACATAGAGGAGCGGCTGCCTAGGGCAAGAAGGTTTGGGGAGAGATGGAGAAGGATGGCTAAAGAGTAAGAGGTTTCTCTTTGGGGCGATGAGAATGTTACAACACTGACTGCAGTGATGGTTGCCCAACTCTGAGAATGCAGTAAAAATCTGACATTTGGGATCTATGTCTCAGCATATGCTTCGTAACTGAGACTCGTTTTAAGATTCGCTGATTTGTCAAATCAGCCTGATTCGCTGATTTGTCAAATCCAAGTGAAAGTTAACCGACTTCAAAGCTCTAAATTAACCTTTTCGGAATGACGGCTACGATAATGATCAATGAGCTTTGGCCCCGTTCTTCGCTTCTGGCGGCCCCCGGCTCTGTCCCGGGGACCGCCGGGTGTCCGGGTGGGGAGAATCCCTGCATGCCTTGTAGGCGAAGGGCTCTCCGGGAACCGTTTTGGGCCCTCCCGGCTTCCACCTTCCGCGCGGTCACGTGCCCCGGCTCACGTGATCGGCGCTCCTGTCATCCCGCCGCTGCCGCTCCGGGTTCCTCCAGCCTATTCCGCCCTCAACGTCTCCTCTGTGCGGGACCGCCCCCGCCGCCGCCGCCGCCGCCGCCGCCGCCCAGTCCTCCGGACCGGGAGGACCCCCGACTCGGCTGTGACTCGGCGCCCGGACCGCCGCGTCCTCCTGCTTCTTTTGGGTGCGTCGGGGGGTCCCGCGGTTCGCGGGGTAAGGCTGCTCTCGGGTCGTTCCGGCTGCGGCCCCGGCCCTGCGAGCCTGCGGTTTCTCCGCGTCCCTGGCGCGCGCTGGCTTCCTCCTCTGCCCAGGCGCCTCCGGCCCCGGGTTCCCAGGTGTCTTTCCTTCCCGGCCTCAGCGGCGTTTGCGGAACCGCAGAGCCTCCCCCGCAGGGTAGGGCAGGGTAGAGCGTGGACGGGCGAGAGGTGCTTTCCCCGGGTCGGGGCCTCGGCTGTGGCCTGCGCGGGGTTCGGGTTGTCCAGGGCCTAGGTGACCGCCCGCCCGCAGGCACCGTCGCCCGCCGCGGGAGGGCCCGCCGAGGCTGGGCCGGCTCGATTCCGCGGTCCCAGTTTGGCCCGGGCGGAGCCTGTTTATGCTTGGCCCCGGCCGGTTCGCAATGCCTCTGTTTGTTTAGACAGCAAATCCTCAGATGTAGAGATTCCTTCCAGACTGACTTAAGGTCATTGGGACCCCGGAGAAGAATTTGGGTTGTGGTTTTAGCTGGTTTTGGTCATAACTAACTGTGAGCTTTTATTTTGTAAACTGGATCTTATATTTTTTGTCGTGATACAAGCAGGCTTAAGCTTTTATCTTTAAGTTTAGGAGTGAGAATTACTTAAAACCCATTTTTGTGCATTCATATTATCAGATCAGTCTCCCATTGTTGACTGAGCCTAAAATGTAATCTCTGTTTCAAAAAATTCTCTCAATATTGATTTTGAAACTGCTATTTTGATTGAAAAAAGAAAGCTCTGCCTTCTAAGAGATCTTACATTCCCATTTTGAATGTTTTAATTTGAATAAAGTTATAAAAAGACATGTAGATTTTTCATGTCACTTTAAAATGGTGCTTAGTAAATGTAAAGAAAATAGTTGGTTCTATCTATATTATGCAAGTTCTTATTTTTAAGTCTGTCTCAACCGTATATTGGAGAAGGCAATGGCACCCCACTCTAGTACTCTTGCCTGGAAAATCCCATGGACAGAGGACCCTGGTGGGCTGCAGCCCATGGGGTTGCACAGAGTCAGACACAACTTAAGCGACTTAGCAGCAGCAGCAGCAACTGTATACATTTAAAATACTTTCTTATCTTGTAAGCCTATTCTAGTAAGTATGATTTCTGAATTCAGTATCTTATGAAAGTGAAAGGCGCTCAGTCCTATCCGACTTTTTGTGACCCCATGGACTATACAGTCCATGGAATTCTCCAGGCTAGAGTACTGGAGTGGGTAGCCTTTCCCTTCTCCAGGGCATCTTCCCAACCCAGGGATAAAACCCAGGTTTTGCGTATTGCAGGCAGATTCTTTACCATCTGAGCCAGGAGGGAAGCCCAATATCTTATGATTACTTTTAAAATCTTACTGCAGTATTAGTGCCAACAAATGGAAAACATTTCCTGGAAAAGTGAAAACCTATAGAGAACACTTTTATGGAGTAGTGCATAACTGGACAAGATTTGAAATATTAATGATGTTAATGTTTAGGCTTTTTATTTTTATTTTAATATATTTTATTAAGGGCTATAAAAATATCCAGAAAGATAAATAAATGTGATGTAATGGTATATGGCCTAATATGAAGAACTTGTTTTCACTGCATTGTTTTCCTTCACAATGGCCTTCAAATCACAGGAGGCAGTAATTCCATGCCATTTCCTCTTCTTTTATTACACACTGCAGAATTTCTGAATCAGTATCCCGCCCTCGATCTTCTCATTTATAAATCAAATTCATTTTCAATCCATTGTTTAGAGGGAGCATATTTTTTTCTGTTCCACAAAGAGGACTTTTTTTTTCACTACTGGATCATAATGGAGTAGAGTCAGTTTCTCCCATAGTTGGCTTCTCTTAGTGTTGAAGGAAAAACCTGTTCCAGCTTGGCTCACCATTTTCACCAGAATTGTTTTTGACTTGCTCTTGGCAACTTGAGAACTCGAAATGAGTGAACTAAAAATTCTGAAGTTTTCTCAGTTAGAACGTCCAGAGATTCTGCTGCCACACTGGTACAGAGGCCGAGGGAGAGCCCCACTTCTACCAGCCAGATTCTACCGTCTGAATGAGCCCCAGCGGACCTGTTCAGGCTTTTTAATGTTTGAGATAAATGCTCCTAGAGATTATGGTGATAATGATGCTATTGATGATAATAGTAGCAGTTGTTAAAAAACAATCACACCTTGTATTCTGGTTTTGCCTTGCATGCAAATTGAAGATCGGTAGAAGAACAGTCAAGATCAGAAGTTTAGATGACCAAGATGGATATTCGGGGCGCTGTGGATGCTGCTGTTCCCACCAACATCATTGCCGCCAAGGCTGCGGAAGTCCGTGCGAACAAAGTGAACTGGCAGTCCTACCTGCAGTAAGTGCTGGTTTGCAGTGAATCAGGGCTGTCATGTGCCTGTGCTTCGGCCTTCTTCATGGTCATGCTTCTGTGAGAGGAACACTGGAAAAAGCCTAACAAATGTGGAAGAAAACACTTCCTCCTCAGAACTGTTAGCTGTCACCCAGCTTAATGTGATGGAAACAGCTTGGGGCTCCAGTGGACAGGCTGTGCTGCTCACAGTGCTTAAAATTTTTTTTTTTAATATATGTATTTATTTTTGGCTGTGCTTGGTCTTTATCGCTTTGCTTGCATCCAGCAGGGGCTACTCTCTAGTTACAGCACACGGGCTTCTCATTGCAGTGGCTTCTCTTATTATGGAACATGGGCTGTAGAGTGTGAGGGCTCAGTAGTTGTGCACGGACTTAGCTGCCTTGTGTCGTGTGGGATCTTCCTGGACCAGGGATCGAACTGGTGTCCCCTGCATTGGCAGGTGGATTCTCTACCACTAGATCACCAGGGAAGCCCCTCATAAAGGTTTTAATTTGTCAACTGACTTAAAAAGGACTTTTGTTAAAAGCCTTTGCCTAGGTGCTAGGTAGAACTGCCTTTTACATTCATAGTTTGACCAGGTGAAAGGAGTAAATGTGCAGTCAGATGTGCCCTTGACAGAACTGCAGGGTCAGAGGGGCGTGGAGGAGGGTGGAATTGGAAGCAGGAAGCCCATTGGGTTGTGCCCATGGGGCTGAGCCACCCCCGAGGGGCATGGAAGAGGGTGTGATTGGAAGCCAGAAGCCTGCTGGGCTGTGGCCAGGGGACTGAGCCCCCCGAGAGGCAGGGAAGTGGGGAGCAGAGTGAGGTCAGGAGGAAGAATTGTCAGGACTGCCTGACTGGGCTGGCTGTCACAGAAGGGGCCAGAGCTGCTGACCTGTTAGGTTGGCTTGGGTGGGGACAGGCTGAGACCTAGCTAGTGCCCAGAGGTGGTATTTTATCGAGTTTCGGGGGACCAGGCCTGTGCTGACCACCTCATGTGAATTGTTTCATCTTCAGTCCAGTCCCTTAAAGACAATGTGGTTCTTGTTTGCATCCTGTGGGTCAGTGAGCTCAGGTCCTAGGAGGCCCCTGAGCAGGAGGTGGTACAGCTAAGCTCTGAAGACAGGTCTGTGGGTGCTGGGACTGGGGTCAGCGCTCGCAGAGAGAGGAGAGAAGCATTCTGTATCGCTAGCTCATAGGGACCCTTCAGTCCTTACTGAACAGAAACCTCCTTCTCTCTTTCTAGGGGGCAGATGATTTCTTCTGAAGACTGCGAGTTCATTCAAAGATTTGAGATGAAAAGAAGTCCTGAGGAGAAGCAGGAGATGCTTCAGACTGAAGGCAGTCAGGTGATTGGTACAGATAGCAGACCACGAGCCCTGCCCTGGGTCATTAGACATTCTAGAGATTTTCTCAGTGATTCTTTGACATTCCTCTTAAGCAGGTGTCATAGTTTTACTAAAAATTCTCTTTTATTGGAAGGCATTTGAGTGATTTCTAGTTTTCTTTGTTAATTTTGGAAAAAATATCATACTGAGTGTGTATATGTTCCTCCATCCTTTCCGGCATTTTCTGAAACTTTTTTTTTAAATAGAGTAGATTCCTGGCATGGAAATTACTGTTTCAAAGTATACAGTATTTTCAAAGTTGCTTAACATTTTTTTTTTTAAAGAAAATTCTTTGTCTACTCTGTATTCTCACTAGAACAACATCTAACTCTGCCACCCATCAGATTTTCTGATATGGGGCCCTGATGGTCTGAAGGATCTGTCGTACAGGCTAGCCCAAATGTACAATCCTGGGAAGTGTGGGAGGACGCATGTAATGAGTGCCAGTCTTGTTGAATTCTAGAGCGATCGTGACTCAGTTATTAAATTGTAGGATGGAAACTTCTGATTGCAGCACCTGAACTGAATTCCTGTACTTTTGCTGCTTTGGTATTCAGCTTCCCCATAAATGCATAAGCCTTCCCAAAAGACCAAAAAAACCCAAACATCAAAACAAAAATTTTAAATTAGATTGTCTATGTAACTTCTTCTTTATGGTATCAAGCATTGATGATGGCTAGGTCTGTCTGTTTTAAAATAGTAAACATTTGATGTGATTAGAAATTATAAAAAATCTGATGTGAGTACGGCCCTCCTTGGTCACATATGTGTGAAAGGATGCATTTTCTATAACTGCGTCCTCATTTAGGCAAGAGAATAATATTTCACTGAAATGCCGTTAGAGCATTGTATCTGCAGTTGAAAACAGTGATTAATGTTCATTTCCTTTTTTTTTTTTAGTGTGCTAAGACATTTATAAATCTGATGACTCATATTTCCAAAGAGCAGACAGTTCAGTACATACTCACCCTGGTGGATGATACACTGCAGGTGGGTGTCTTCCTCAGCAGACATGTTTGGTCCTCACCTTGTTGTGTTTTCCCAGGAGTAGCATTTCTGTAAGGTTTCGCTTAAGCACTTGTTCGCTTTCAGGGTGTGATGGTGTGTTTTTCTTCACTGTGGGAGTTGTCGTTTGCTTATCATGGTGAAGACGGGGCTGTCCCCACACTGCATACTGGCTGTTGTTGTGGTTTGCAGGATGTTGGGGGACTGGTGTGTCTCTTTTCCACATTTCCTCTGAGTTCTGTGCTGAACATGGCAGGGCTTGATGTACCCCCACAGGCTTTCTGGATGCTCTGCGCACTCACAGATGACACGGCTCCTTCTCCTTTAGTCTTTCTACAGATTTCAGCATCCCTGTGTCCTGGTCCAGTGCCGGGTACTGGGAGCTCAGTGCTGACTGTAGGCAAGGTGTTTGCCCTCAGAAGCACGGTGTGTTTGGAGAACATTTTGCTCATCATTTGGGACCTTGCCAGTAGCTTACAATTTCTATTTACTGCTCTGTTGTCCCTCAACACAGAGACTCCCTTATTCACAGTATTGTATTTTTACACCCGAGTATAATCTAGGTTTAGATTGTTGGCATCCAGAGTCATCTTTTTTGAAACAGGCCAGCTGGCTACAAAATCCATGGCCTGTCGACATTAATCATGATCTACTTGAACTTACAGTTTTTTGATGAAGTCATTACCATGACTATTTCAGTTATTACTCTAGACTCTAATGATGTGTTAGTGAAGGAGATAGTTTTCTACTCTTCAAATACATAACTGCTGCTACTGCTGCTGCTAAGTCGCTTCAGTCGTGTCTGACTGTGTGACCCCATAGACAGCAGCCCACCAGGCTCCCTGTCCCTGGGATTCTCCAGGCAAGAACACTGGAGTGGGTTGCCATTTCCTTCTCCAATGCATGAAAGTGAAAAGTGAAAGTGAAGTTGCTCAGTCGTGTCCGACTCGTAGCGACCCCATGGACTGCAGCCTACCAGGCTCCTCCATCCATGGGATTTTCCAGGCAAGAGTACTGGAGTGGGGTGCCATTGCCTTCTCCACATAACTGCTAGTATAAACCAAAATGAAAATCCTTGGGGATTTCCCTGGTAGTCCGGTGTCCCCCAGTGCAGGGGGCATGGATTCTGTCCCTGGTCAGGGAACTAAAATCCCAAATGCTGCAACTAAGACCTGGTGCGGCCAAGTGAATACATATTAAAAAAACACATTGTATATATTTATTTTGGCCCCGCTGTGCAACATGTGGGTTCCTAGTTCCCCAACAAGGGTTCTGACCTGAGTGCCCTGCGTTGGAAGCACAGAATCTTAACTACTGAGTCACCAGGGAAGTCTCAAAACCATTGCATTTAGAAAGATTTAAATATTGATCTGAGAATTAGAATGACTGTTTATGTGTTTATTTGCGTCGTTGCCAAATATTGCTTCTTAACCACTGTATTCACTTAGTGAATCAGGTAGTGGATTTCAGCCATCGATACACAGAGAACATTTCATTGAGAGGTAGAGCTTGTATTATTTGAATTGAGAAACTAAGAATTAATCATTCCTCAGATCTGTCTGCTGGTATATGCTGGTTTTTGCTGTTTGCATCTGCCCTGATTTTTCTAACACAGCACGCTAGGAGTAACAGTGAACATTCGAGATTTAATTCCCTGTTTCCCCTGCCTGCCTGGAAGTAGCTTGAGGTGCTTCCTGCGGATCCTTCCATCTAGAGCTAAATTGGCATCTTTCTGCCTCCTCCCGACTTTGTTTGTGTGGATGGAGGGTGAAGGTGTCGGGACAGCGCTGGGAGGGGCAGGTCAGGAGCAGGGCAGGCTGAGGAGAAGTGTAGCTAGGGGTGCTCCACCTGCAGGCATCTGTTAGCATGGCTTACTACATTTAAATTAATCATAATACATTAGAGGTGATTTTTATTTAAAGACGTCTACCCCTGCCCCCATCACCACCCCCTGCTCCACTGTAATAATAATGGGGGGACAGATCTCACACAGACTGGAAAAAACACACGAGGGAAGGCTGAGAAGCAGTGCATAATTGTCATGTTCTTTAACAAAATGCATTCTGATCAGTGATTGTTCTTTCTAAGGAAAATCACCAGCGTGTTAGCATTTTCTTTGACTATGCTAAACGTAGCAAGAACACTGCCTGGTCCTACTTCCTGCCGATGCTGAATCGCCAGGATCTCTTTACTGTTCATATGGTGAGTTTTGAATTGATCACGTTTCTGATTTCAGGAAGAACACCAGTTATGATTAGGTGACCTCCCAAGTTGCCAGAGGAGTGGCTGCTCTGACACTGCCTTTTCAGAGCTCCACTTCCTTATTGGTGGTTAGTGACGGGGTGTTAGGGGTGGGGGTGAGGGGGTGGGAATGGGGCTGGGAGCTCGGGGGAGGCGGGATTGCCCTGATACAGTTCAGATTTTGCAGAGCATTCCATGATTTTATTGACATAAAAGCCTGGAATTTGAAACACTGACTTGCTTATCAAAAGTACTCAAAGAATGAAGTAGTATTTTATACTGCCTTTTCCCCCCGTCTATATCTGTCAATTTTCAGGTTTATTGATGTGTAACTGGCAAAACTGTAAGATACTTGAAGTATACAACATGATGATTTGATAAACATATAGTGCCTATTTAATTAAAAAATTCATGATTCGTTTTATAGCTTGAAGAAAATTGAGAAGTTTTTGATTGAGAAAAGAGTATTTGTTTCTATTGCAAGAAATGACTATTTCATATCCAGGATATATTTTATATCAAGATATAGATATTTAAGTGTGAGACTTGCAGGGGCTTGAATGAGTGAGGTGGTGCTGGCAATGTGTTGTGGAGCTGGCTCAGGACTTTGGCAAGTGGTTTGGTGAGAGTCTCTAAGGACTTTTGTGTTCTTTTGATCTTTGCTGGTCTTGTAATGAATCCCAGTCTTACTTTTGAAACTCAGAATAATGTAGGGAATGTCCTGAAATTCTTAACATACAACTGATTTTGGTTCACTTTAATGAAAATATTTAAAACTATATTTGACCTTATTAAATATTTAAAAAAATGAAATATTATCTGTTATGTTGGGACAAGTTGAGAGCTAAAAGAAGTCATGCTGCAAAATGGTTACAAGTCCTCTTTTTTAGGGTTGATGTTGTGATTTTTAGAATAATATTCAAATGCAGTTCTTGTTTTTCAGGCAGCAAGAATTATTGCCAAGTTAGCAGCTTGGGGAAAAGAACTGATGGAAGGCAGCGACTTGAATTACTATTTCAATTGGATAAAGACTCAACTGAGTTCACAGGTAAGAGACACTCCTCTTAGTATTCTTAAAATAATATAGCATCCAGTTCTCTGAAGCTACTTAAGATATTTATGTGAAGTTGCAGAAATTCTGTGTTAAACTAGAGCCATCTTGAACTCTTTGACTCAGCCATGCTGCTCACAGGTCTGATAGGGGCTTTACCTTTTCTGTCTTTGACTGACTTCCACTCAGACCTTCCTGTCTCTTCTGCCACTCGGGATTTTCCCATCATGCATTTCTGTGAGTGGGGAGGATTGCCCTTTCCAGAAGGCGGCTGCTAAGGTCATATGGATTGGGAGATCACACAGCTTCAAAAGACACACTCTGGGTGGCCCGGGGTCGCTGTCTTTAGCTTGAGATGCTGTCTCACGCAGCAGCTGCCTCTCTGGATCCTACCATGTCCTCCTGGGATTGAGTTTACAGCCACAGGGAAATAGGTGGCCTGCTTGCAGGTTGTCTCGCTGCTGTCAGGCCTCTTGAACCTTGCTGCTCCATGAAGGAAGACAGCTCGCGGGTGTGACAGCTGGCAGATGACAAGTTGTCCCTTTTGTCTTCGTGGTTCTCTGGAGCAGGACAGGTGACTGGACAATTCCAGGGACTGAGCTGAGGGTTTCTTTCCTTCTGGGGGTCCAGTGAGCAAGTGTGAGGTGGTAAGGGGGCATGGAGGGAGTAGCCTCAAGGGAGGAGTGAGCCGAACTGGGTGGGGAGGAGATGCGTGGAAGGACAGGTAGGAGAGGGGGTGGAGTGTGTGGCAGGGTGGGTGACAGCAAGAGTGAGACCGGGAGAAGCATTGCTGGTAGGTGTGGTGCTGACAGTGTTAGATCACAAATAAAGGTCTACTTGAAATAAAGTTTTGGAAAGGTGTCATTTAGACTTTAGGTGGCCTTATGATCTTAATAGATTTTAATTTGAAGCATGAGAGAGACACCATGAAATTTTACTTGGATTTATTTTTGTCTTATCCTCCCTTGCCTTCGTTTGGGTGGGGGGTGGTGGAGCCTCATAGTCTTTTCTGTTTGGACAGGGAGATTCTGAAGTGTCTTGAACAAAATCAGTTATTTTCTCTGTCAACAGCATACATTTTTACAGGTTTTGGGCTTAATTTTTAAAAGTATTTTTACACGAGCCACAGGTTTGCAGATTTTATAGAATTGTTGAGGGATTTCAAAAAGAAGATATTTAGAAAGTGAAAAATAGCTATGTGAAGACAAGGTTTAAAATTCTTGAGTGTGTATCATTTGGGATCAGAATGTTTAATTACATAGGTAATCCCCCATCCCCATTTCCCCCCCCTATTTTGAGGTTAGTTCTCCCTTTGAGCAGGCATCATCTTGCTTTGGGGTCAGTTGTGAGGCTGTGTGGTAGCTGGACTCTTAAAACCAGAGTGGGTAGCAGAGACTGCATGCTGCTGTGTGCTTCCAGCACGCTGGGTCGTTTCAGCTTAGACTTCTCATGGGAGTAAGGTTTGTGTTATGCCTCACAGGCAATCTGCCCCTGTTAGCACCATTAGCTGCGGTTGTAACCATGGCCAGCAGTTGGAGGGATATTCCTCTAGTCTCTAGTAGAAGCAGGTATTTCAGTGTTTGGAACAATTTTCATCAGACCCGAGCTTCTTGGTGTGAGGTGGATGTTCTTAGAGACCTTTCTGTGTCTTTCCAACGTGCTGGCTCTCTCTTTTTAATTGCCAACTCTCTGGCCTTGTTCAGGTCTAGCTTCTCTGCTTGGCACATTGTGCTCCAGGGAGAATTTTCGGCCCTGTCTGCTCTGAGTCTGGTCACTACTTCTGCTGGGCCCTGCTTCTGCCTCTTGCTATGGGCAGACACTCCTCCCCCAGCTTCTGGTCAGGAGTCAATTACAGGCCTCTTGTCTGAGGAATGAAATGTTGGCTTGTTCGGGATTTTTTTTCTTCTTTGCTTAAATGCCATGTGATAACACTGTCTCTGCGAGGTCTCTTTTTCTCCGTCATAAGCATTTTCTCTCTCATACAAAAGGACCACACTTTCATGATTTTAATAAAAATAAATTTTTAAAAGTCTGAATTAGGTGCAAATTTGAATATTTTGTTTTTTGACTTCACAGTGACATTTAGGAGCCTTTTTTCTGATAGTTTGAGCGTTAATTATACTTGTGTTATAGCGGCTCATGCCTGGCACTTAGAAAATAATAGTTGTTGAATAAAACAAAATAAAAATTTCCTTGCAGAAATTCATTATCAATTTTCTCTTGCATACTCAGCTTCTGACTTTCTACTTTAAATTTCCTTTGCCCATTCCTGTTTAACATGTGAGGTTCTGATTGTCATTATAGTGTGTTAGCCTTGCTGTGAATAGCCTCATCTTTGAGTCCCGCATAGTATCTTTCCATCATCAGACACTTGTTTTGAAAGCTTCGAAGCAGAACACAGTGTAGATAGTTGGGCTTAAGACATTGTCTTATTGGAAAAACAGTTCAGGCAGTAAATCCTAAGACTTGGAAATTTTGCACCAGCTTTACTTAAACAATTTAGCTGGAACTTAGTATTCAGTTTATTATTTTAAGATAATTTAGGATAACTTACTGATTAAGATATCTGGAAGAATGTTACGATGTTTAGAATATTTCATGTATCCCCATGCTTTTTATTAGTTGATGATACTCCATTAAATAGGACTAGGAAAATAATGATAAAATTAGTAAGCTGATAAAGTAGGATAAGATTAAAAACAAAACTAAGTAATGAGTTATTTATTTCATAATAGAAACTGCGTGGTAGCGGTGTCGCTGCTGAAACAGGAACAGTCTCTTCAAGCGATGTAAGTACACTCCCTCTTCATTCACTGGCCTCCTCATGCCCCGAGCATAAGTTACTTTGAGTCGTAGACAGTTAGCATCCCCTGGATGTAAATCCACGGATTTGGTGCCGCCTCCACTTCGGTTAGTGGAGTCTTGAACGCTGTGCATGATCCTTCCTAGGCTGTGGGGTCACGTTCTACTGTCTCTGGATGTGGGATGCCCTCTTCCTGTTGCGTTCCCCTTCAGGCGGCTGTATCTTGGGCCTAAGAGTCAGAGCGACTCGAGTTAGTTCACCAGAGCTGCTGTCTTCAGACCATAATGTCTGACAGATCTTCGAGCCCTGTGCCAGGCAGCTGGAGACAGTTCAGTTCCCTGCTGGTCCGAAGACTCACTACTTGCCCTTGTTGCTCAGGATTTTCTAGAGGCCTATGGTGGGGGCAAATCCCCCCTTTTCAGGCCAGACATGCCCCACATTTCTGTAGAGCCCAAAGGTTAAATGTTAAAACTAATCATATCTCCCCAAATTCCTTTCCTGGTTAGAATAATCTCCCCTGCTTGGGAATGGTTTGATTTCACTGTATTCAGAGAGTTTAAGAATTGGCAATAAATGTGGACAAGTAGAAGCTGGCATGATTAGTGCCAGTTGAGAGAGAGTTGGGGAAAGAGTTAAAAATATAGAAGAGTTGTATCTACATTCCCACCTGTCTGTGATAGACCTCAGCCAAGTTGAGGTGGAGCCACATGGGATCTGTGTTCATAAACTGCAGCAAACACCCCATATGTGTGCTCCCAAACTAGGGAGGGCAA
Organism: Bubalus kerabau; assembly: GCF_029407905.1. Classification (NCBI taxonomy): domain Eukaryota; kingdom Metazoa; phylum Chordata; class Mammalia; order Artiodactyla; family Bovidae; genus Bubalus; species Bubalus kerabau. The sequence continues at coordinate 23,934,000 of NC_073637.1, read as the reverse complement.
CAGAATCCATTTCAGAGCCAAAAGGGGTGCTTCTCTTGGGGCGTGGGTGGAGGGACTTGACCTCTTGACCCTAGCACACTTGGGTGTGTTAGGCCAGAAATCGGCACAAGTCTTCTGAGGTGGAATCAGACAAGGTGTAGAAACAGGTGAGCAGTTTGGGGGCTGGGTAGGGAAGGAGGAGGTAGGCTCCAAGTCTAGATGCTCAACCACAAGCAGATGTTTAAGTTGGGAATCATTGTCTTATATGACTTGAGTTTTTTCCTATCAGTTTGAAATTTTGGAAAATAGTTTGAAAAATTATCTGGTTAGATTTATTTGTCAAATTTTTAAAAGGTGTTTTGAATCACACATGTCCGTAAACTAAAGTGGTTTTTAAAGGGCCTGGAAGTTATTTAGGCTTGCGCGTCAGTGGGCTCTGGTCACATAACATCCCTTTCTTGCTCTCTTCTGTCCGTCATGTGGAACACATGATCCTGTTGACCTGGTGAGTCAAAGTGGGTTGTCTGGTGGACTTGACACGTACATCCCAGCAGAGTTAGTAGCATTGATGGTGATTCTGGGTGGAGAGATGGCCTCTGATGTCCAGTCTCTTCCCTTGAGTGTCCTGCACACCTGAACATAACTCCCTGTCTCTTCCTGAAGGGTCCTACGTCTTCAGAAAGCTCTCCACTTGGAAAGCAGATGAGAGAGGGGTATTGTATTAGCACTTCCTTTGACGGTTTCATTTTAGTAGGGGGATCAAAATCGGTAACTGGTATTTATGGAGCTTCTACTATATGCCTGGCACTGTTTCAGTCACCTGGCATTTACATCTCCTTGAACGTTCACAGCTCGTCTTTGACGTGGGTCTTACCATAAGCCACATTTCAGGGATGAGCAGTGAGGCTGCTGAAAAGGCACACTGGCTCGCCTAAGGTCATCCACTTGCCCACGGTCATCTGGTCATGGTTGCAAAACTGCCATGGAGACAAAGTCCTTCCCAGAGGGGTTCTAAGACCTGTGGACTGAACCTGGAGCTTTAGACATTCTCCAAGTTGCCTTGCCTACTCAGACTTTTAAAAAATAGCCATGTTACATCTTAAAATCCGTTTAGGGTTTCAGGCAGTGTACAAATCGGGTTGGGTAAACTGCATTCCCTACTGCTGCCACTTGATGTCAGTATAAGACAAACAGGACACAGCTCTGCGCTGCAGTATGAGAAGCATGATGCTACAGTCTTGGCTGCTGAAATGGCACAGAAGTGACATCCTAAGTTATGAGTGGACCCGTGTAGACATTTTTATTTAAATTATGTTCCATAGATGAACTTTTCTTAAAATGCATTGTGTTGTCTTTACCTGAATGTGACGATCATAATTGACTTCAGATTTCTCATACTTAGGCTGACTGATCTTCTACAGTCATTCAGCTCTTTGCTGACTCCTGCATGTGGATTATTAGTTTTCTTCGTTTTTTCCGAGGAAATCATATAGCCTTGGCATTGATTGCTGTGCTGATGCCCTGACAGAAAGAGGAACCCTGTGATATCTCCCAGCCTTTGGAGGAGTTAGAAGAGTCTGGGCATCCTTTTCCCTTTGTCCAGCTTCTTCGATACCTGTGTGCAGGGGAGCAAGGGGACTGCTTGCTCCCATGTCTGGCCATGTCCTTTTCTCTGGCCGTCTCTGCTGTAGACCCAGCTCAGCCCTGGTTATTGCTGGGTGGACCTAGTTTCATTGGCAGTAAGTAACACAGTCAAGTTGCCAGGTTCTCTTGTCACTTATTCTGTCTTGCTGTTTAATATTCTGGAGCAGGTCTGGAGCAGTAGAACTTGCCATGATGATGGAAGTGTTGTTCTTCATATTCTCATTGTCTACTCTGGGAGCCCCTTGCCCACATGGCTCCTGAACCCAGAAATGTGGCAAGTGTGAGTGAGCAGATCAGCTTTCCATTTTATGCAGGCTTTTTGGTTGCTTTGTTTGCAACTTTATCAAAGTATGTTTCTCATACTGTATAGTCCTTCCACTTGGCATTACAGCATATTTTCATATATTTACAGTGTTGTACAGCCATTTCCACAATCTAGTTTTGTAGCATTTTCAACACCCCAGGAAGAAACCGTGTTCTCATCAACAGTCGCCACCATCCTAACCCCCTGCCTGCCTCTGGCAAGCACTCACCTGCTTTCTGTCTCTGGACTTGCCTCTTGCAGTCACTTCATGTGAGTGAGTCATGTGATACACGGTTATCTGTGACAGGCTTCTCTCACCTAAAAGTGGAGTGTTTTTAGTAACAGCATTTTCGAATGAAAGGGGAAAAGAAACCTTAGCATTTTTGACTTTTGGCCAAATTCCTTAAATTGTATTTTCTGGCAGTTCCGACATCCTTGTTAACGTGAAGTTAGTTTTATAGCTTTGATTCTATTTTAAATTTAAGGCTATGTTTTTTCTTTTTTATAAATTTATTTATTTCATTTTTGGCTGTGCTGGGTCTTCGCTGCTGTGCAAGGGCTCTCTCTTGTGTGTGCAGGCTCCTCGTTGTGGTGCCTCTTGTTGCAGAGCACGGGCTCTAGGGTGCAGGCTTCCGTAGTTGTGGTGTACAGGTTTAGTTGCTCCACAGGATGTGGGGTCTTCCCACACCAGGGATCGAACCCGGGTCCCCTGCATTGGCAGGAGGATTCTTAACCATTGGGTCACCAAGGAAGCCCAGCTGTGTTTTTAATTTAAGACTTTTCAGTCTTTCAGAGGAGGTAGAGAACTTTCATGATTTGTCTCTTTAATGTCTGTCGATGAGTTTATCAGAGGTGCTGCCCAGTAGCAGATGTGAGTGAGCTGCGTCAGACACTTGGATAGGGCAGGCTTGTTATTAACTCCAGTCCCCTCTCGCTGGTGACTTGTCAAGTCTGTGAGGACCTCAAGAAGTTCATGACCAATTATGTGTCTTTGTGCAGGTTTCCAGAGTGTTCCTATTTACCAAAAGCACTTCCTGGATCATTTTCATTGTTCAATTGCCTTTTATTTTCTTGTCATAAAATTAGTATGTTTTAAACATTGAGGATCATTAAAATATATGCAAAGAATGAACGTTACAAAAAGGAGAACAGATAAGAAGCTATCAGTTTTGCTTTTCTGACCAGATGTTTGGAAGGATTATGTCTATTCTAGCAATGCAAAAGAAAATTTAATGGTTAAGTATTTCAGTACTGGACTTTCCTTTACATAACATTTGTTACCATGGCTATATATTATCATAATAAGGTAACCTAATATTGTATTTCAAATATGTTCTTGGAATTGCATACAAAGCTGTCATTTATAAAGTAAATCATATTTTCTGAAGTCCACAATAATTTTTCCCTACAATAAAAGATCTCAGTAGTCATGTAATTAAATTACATGACTAAGCAAATTAGATTGAAAGCAGTACTTGAAGGAGATTTATAAATTTGTAAATTAATAGTGAAATTACTTTTTTGGTAAGACTTAAATCTAAGATGATATTATTTTAATTTAGGCATTAATTTAATATAGGTGTTTTATGAACGTTGACTGGAAAGTCTCTTTTAATAAGCCAACTTCAAGAGAATTCTTGCACTGCGTGTGTTTTAGTTCCTGAATATGAGGTAATAATAATGATGATGTACATTATAATGTTTTGTGTTTAATGGAAACTGATGTCAGTTCATATTTGAGTAGCAGAGGTTTGTTTTTTAATTTGGTGGGCTGGTATTGCTTTCTTGTATTGATGAGACAACAATTTTGAAGAGTTTCAGTGATATGCCAGAGATAATTTAGCAAAACTTCTGATTGCTAAAGCCTCTCTCCCTCTTTGCCTCCTTTCCTTTCTTTGGTCACTTTTTTTTCAAGTCATAACTTTTTGGGGAGGAAAAAATTACCCTCTCCTTTTTCTGGGTTATTCTGGCTGGTCAAAGAATTAAATTGACGTGAAACAGAGGAACAGGAGAAAATCAAATTTAATTACATATATACAGGGTTACGTCATTGTACATGGCTTTTGGTAGATGTAACCACTCATGCCTGGAGCACTTGATTTCTAGAATGGAGTTGCCAGGGCACAGGGTACATGTGAATTTAGATCTAGCAGTCCAGTCACTTTTCTAAACCAGTTTTTATATCCGCCAGCAAAGGGAGACAGTTCCAATTTCCTCCTGACACTGACATTGTCCTGCATTACTCTCTAAAGGGGATGTTGTGATAGAAGCAAAAACTACACGTGCACACTTGTGTGTGTGTGAGGTGTGCACACTGACTTTTTAGCTCTATGAGAAAAGATTTGTTTCATAGTCGTGAAACATTAAGTGCTTTGGGGGTGGATTAATCACCAGTCCTGGAGGATTTCATCTACAGCTGGCTTCTGGGGTTTATTTTGGTTGGTTGTGTGCTTGATGGGTTCAGCTCTGTGCTTCACTGATGCCACCAGACACACGTATGTTTCCAGTATCTCTAGACAGCTGTTCTTGTCTGCACTGCAGACTTTTTCTTTTTTTTAAGTGCCCACGATTGCAAAATTTAGAGGAGTATTATCTTTACACTTTCTCTTTTAGTTTGTACTTAGATCCCTGGGTTATGGAGGTGGGTGTTGAAAAGCGGTCTGTAAACACTATTGCAGCTCTAGTGTAACTTTGGCACAGTGACTCTGCAGTTCCTATGTGTATCTTTTGTTGCCTTCCTGCTTTATCATTCCTCGCTCCTTGAATTATTTTTAATTCTGCAGAATATGGATCTGGGGGTCTCTCTTGAATTCTGCCAGTTGCTGTTTTCCTTAGGTGCCTAATCCACCATAATGTAGGAGAATTCCCATTGTCAGCCATATTGGAGAGTATATTTGATGATCTTTTCTTAAATGTGTTGAGAAGTCAAGTTGCTTTTTCTGTACCAGGGAGGCTTGTGCACATTGTAGCTGGATCTTCGCCTAGCCTGTCATGTGTTAGCTAACGAGATTATCCCACACCCTACAGGATGTGCCCTGTTATTCTCCGACTTTATTGGCGGGAAGCTCACTCAGGGACCCGAGACTTGGAGGTGGCCAAGTATGGCAGGCTGGTCCCAGGGCCTTTGTTCTTAACTGTGATACTCTGTTACTGCCTTTCTTTCCTGGTGGAGGAGTTGATGTTTGAGCCCCTGGGTCAGTTCATCTGGAGAGAGGAGGGGCCAGAGTTCTGGGATGTAACTGGAGGTGGAGGTCTGGTCCTCAATGGGGAAAGTAACTGTTGGACCTGGCACTTGAAGGTCACTGCTGACCCTAGCAGTTGCCATGTTAGTGGGCTGGTAAGATGGAAGAGAGGTAAGAACCTGGTGATGGAACTTTCAAGAAACCATCATGTATTAGAAGGAAGAGAGATGCAGAGGTTGGTACCACATTTAGGGATAACATGAAGATGAGAAAGATAGAGTATATTTAGGTGGTGAGTAGAGGAAACCACCAGACACTGGAGCTACAGGTTGTGCTGTGAGGGAGGAGTGGGCTGCAGGCCTTGTGGGGCTGCGGGGCCTGGACAGCAAGCACTGCCTGCCTCTCTGGACTAGGGGCAGGTGGGAATGGCCGTAGATATAGTGCTGTGTGGGGTGTGGTGTTGGCAGCTGAGCGGCTCTCTGGCTGCTGAAATGAGGGAGGAAGGCAGGGCAGGAGGGTGCAGGTGATGGTGGAGGTGACGGCATGGGCGTGGCTCTGGGGAGAGCAGAGCGCGTGCGGAGCTGCCCGAGTGCCACGTGCTGCAGGTCTCCAGCAGGGCCTGGATGGCGTCTGTGTGGGAGCAGAGGCGGTGACTCACTGGAGTGATGGAAGGCTGATTATTCTCTTTAAAAATAAGTCATTGAATAATTTTATACATGACACTAATAGGATGATGTGAGAGAAAGCTAAGGAAGTGATATAGTTTCCTTTGTTTAATTGAAGGCGGTCATTCAGTTGTCTGTCAGCATTGCCTTCACTGAAAATAATTTCTGGGCTGGTGTTGGACTGCTCGTGGTGCATCACAGGAGAGTGCAGTTTTCGAAGCAACATTTTTTATCTGCTTGTTTATATGTGAATGCTGAAGCTGTAACTAGCAACGGAGAAGCCATTTTAAAAATGTGTCATGTATTGCAGTATAGAATGGCAAATAGACATGGAAAAAGACAGTGAACCAAGAAATTTTTGTGTTGAGATTGATGATAAGTGGAAGAGGAGAGTGTGCCCTAGGCTGCCTTTTTGTTCATTATTGGAGAAAGCTTGCCCAGACTCTTTGTCTAAACAAGAAAGATGGAATTCTACTTTCATGAAGGGCTACTTACCTGCTGACCTTTTTGGAAAAATACATACATATTTTCTCCCATTATGGAAGATTGTTTTAGAACTGAAAATTCACCTTTTTTTTGGGTCATTAATTTTTGCTAACATTTTGAGTTTTTAGGCAAATTATGTTAGTGCTATTGGATATATTGTGCTTTGGGTAACTATGTTCACTACTTTCTAGGTAAAACCTAAGATAACCTTTCCATGATGACTTTTGATTATTCTACCAAATATACTTATATCATTGTGTTTCTGTGTTTGAATGCCTGGAATTTTCTTTGAAGTGTTAGTTTTTAGCAAGCTTAGTTTAAATTGAAACATAGAGCATCAACCTAATGTGTGTTAGGTTTTGTGTATTTATATGACATCCACTGTCCTCTCCTTTCTTTTTTCTTTTTGTCAGCATGCTCTTTAAGGCCAGAGTCTGAGATTTCCCCTTGTTCCTTCATTTCTTGCAGACATAAGGCTCATGGTAAATATTTAGGGGGAAGCCCAGGCCAGGCGTCACCGCTAGCTTTTCTCATATGGAGATGCCTGAAACTTCTTTAGAACTGGAAATTCACATTTTTTTTATTATTTACTCATATTTATTTCAAGCTTCAGATTTAACCTCAGTTTCTCTAAGAAAGTGCCACTGAACTGATAGTTTTAAAAAGTCATAATCTTTTTCACATGTTTAATTAGGTTTGTATATGCTGTATAGTTTTTTTTTAAGTTATTTTTTATTGAGTTTCTATGAAATGTCTTAGCTCTGTGCTGTATGAACTACTTTACTTAATCCTAAGAGTACCCTTTCAGAATGCTTAGCGGTATCATCCTTACTAAGGATGGTTCAGCAACCAGCTTCATATCATTCAGATATGGGCCCATCTCAGAGACTACACTTATGTCTTTTTCATTTTATTGTTGATCTTTGATATTTATATAATTATGAAAAGCAGTATTGTCTGTATCATGCCTCTCTTCAGGAGTAAGTGAAACACTGCAGGATAATAAGCTGTTTATCAAACCATATCAAAGACATAATTACTGTGTTCCTTGATTTCCCTAATTGGATGTAGGCTTGAACCATATAGGCTTAATTTCACAGAAGTCAGCTTCATTTCTAAGAGTCAGAGAGGAAAGTGAAAAGGAGAATTGACTTTTGAAGAAATAATAGAGACTTTTGGACGTTCTGATATTACCATCAGAAACCCTAGTAAACAAATTCCAGACTCTGGCATCTGTGCAACCTGCTGACCTGAGGTGCTTTCTCCCACGCAGAGTTCCCAGTATGTGCAGTGCGTGGCCGGGTGTCTGCAGCTGATGCTCCGAGTCAATGAGTACCGCTTCGCCTGGGTGGAGGCAGACGGGGTGAACTGGTGAGCCCTCACTTGTCATGTGGGGTGACATTTAAGAGCATCTCTCCTTGACAGTGTCAAAGAAATTAATATGTTTAATCACTGAAATGAAGGTGTTTTTTTAAAAAGATTTTTTTCAAATGTCTTGTGTGATGTTTTTCCCCAGGAATCATGCTGGAGACTCAGGGCCCCCGGTTTTCATTGTTAGTATATCAGGTTGGTGCTCTCCACCTTGCCCGAAGCAACATTCCAGACTCCAGAGGGAAAACAGGCCTTCAGCGTAGACATAGCATCTTGTTTGTGTACACAGTTTAGTCCCTGGTGGCTCAGTGGTAAATAGTCCTCCTGCCAATGAAGGAGACACAGGTTCGATCCCTGGGTCAGGAAGATCCCCTGGAGGAGGAAATTGCAACCCACTCCAGTCTTCTTGCCTGGGAAGTCCCACAGACAGAGCAGCCTAGCGGACTACAGCCCATGGGGTCACAAAAGAGACACAACTTAGCAACTCAACAACATCTTCTAGGCAAAGTTCTGTTTCTGTGTAGGGGGCTGATCACCAGTCATGTTCCCAGAGGCCAGCCAGGGCCCTGGTGTGCAGGCAACCTACTTCTTAGGACAGCCATCTCACGTGTTAGCTGTCCTCCGCACAGAAACCTGAAGGTGACTACGCAGGTGGTGTTTCTGGTCTATTTATCTTCTTTAAAGTGATGTGATATTTTGGGCAATGCAGTAAGAAAGCATAATTATTCATTTTACTATTATATCATCTTCTAGGTGATTTCATCATCCATTTTTTAAATAACTTTAGTCTTTACTATTTTTTTTTATCATACTTGAGAATAATGAGTGAATAATGACAAAATAAGATCTAGGATGGTGAAATATGTGATTCTTCAAATTATAGTTAACAAACTCACAGTATATCTTAGGTTTATAAATGGGTCTAATAGACCTGTATTGTAGCTGTAAGATATATTGAAAGAAAGAAAGAAAGAAAGTGAAGTCACTCAGTCATGTCCGACTCTTTGCAATCCCATGGACTGTAGTTTTACCAGGGTTCTCTGTCCATGGGATTTTCCAGGCAAGAGTACTGGAGTGGGTTGTCATTTCTTTCTCCAGGGGATCTTCCTGACCCAGGGATCGAACCTAGGTCTCCTGCATTGCAGGCAGATGCTTTACCTTCTGAGCCACCAGGGAAGCCCAAGGTATATTGAATTTTATCCTATTAAACAAAAAGTACATTTTCTTTTTGTTCTTTGAAAGACCTGTAAGAAAGAATAAAAGTCATGAAACAGCTGCTTCTAAAAATAGTTATAATTGCTCAAAAGATAAACACTTAAAGTTTTGTCTAGTGGACCCTAATGGCATAGAGAGGCTAACCAGATGCTGCTCTTCTAGTTATTGGTACTAGTATTTTGGAAGATGGTAATGTCAAAGCCTTTGACTATGTGGATCACAACAAACTGTGGAAAATTTTTCAAGAGATGGGACTACCAGACCACCTTACCTGCTTCCTGAGAAATCTGTTTGCAGGTCAAGGAGCAATAGTTAGAACTGGATATGGAACAACAGACTGGTCCCAAATCGGGAAAGGAGTACATCAAGGCTGTATATTGTCACCCTGCTTATTTAACTTATATGCAGAGTACATCATGAGAAATGCTGGGCTGGATGAAGCACAAGCTGGAATCAAGATTGCTGGGAGAAATATCAGTAACCTTAGATATGCAGATGACACCACCCTTACAACAGAAAGCAAAGAAGAACTAAAGAACCTCTTGATGAAAGTGAAAGAGGAGAGTGAAAAAGTTGGCTTAAAACTCAACATTCAGAAAACTGAGATCATGGCATCTGATCCCATCCCTTCATGGCAAATAGATGGGGAAATAGTGGAAACAGTGACAGACTTAATTTTCTTGGGCTCCAAAATCACTGTAGATGGTGACTGCAGCCATGAAATTAAAAGATGCTTGCTCCTTGGAAGAAAAACTATGACCAACCTAGATAGCATATTAAAAAGCAGAGACATTGTTTTGCCAACAAAGGTCCATCTAGTCAAGGCTATGGTTTTTCCAGTAGTCATAAATGGATGTGAGAGTTGGACTCTGCAGAAAGCTGAGTGCCAAAGAATTGATGCTTTTGAACTGTGGTGTTGGAGAAGACTCTTGAGAGTCCCTTAGACTGCAAGGAGATCCAACCAGTCTATCCTAAAGGACATCAGTCCTGAATATTCATTGGAAGGACTGATACTGAAGCTCAAAACTCCAATACTTTGGCCACCTAATGCGAAGAACCGACTCATTTGAAAAGACCCTGATGCTGGGAAGGATTGAAGGTGGGAGGAGAAGGGGATGACAGAAGATGAGATAGTTGGATGGCATCACCGACTTGATGGACATGAATTTGAGTAAACTCTGGGAGTTGGTGATGGACAGGGAAGCCTGGCATGCTGCAGTCCTTGGGGTCTCAAAGAGTCGGACATGACTGAGCAACTGAAATGAACTGAACCAGTGTTAACTATTCAGTTTAGTAACAAGAAAGGGCATAAATAGAATCTAGAATGTTTCATGTCCAACATACACTCTTTGATATGGTAATACCTACCAACAAGGTTAGTTGTAATCAAATTAATACACAGACTTTTAAGTTGAGAAGAGGCATTAATAAAGGTAGAATACGTTAAGTTGCTGAGAGTGGGACAGTTCAGAGAAGTCATTGAATTTTTTCATTTTTTAAAGAAAGAAAACATGTACTTTCTACTCTGCCATTTCTTTTGTTTAGGATTAAAGGTTTTCTTTTTTTCCTTTTTGGTGCTCCTCAAATCACAAGCAGGGATCCTGGGAAGAGAAAAAATTGTGAGCATAGCCTGCTTGAGGAGAGTGGAAGGGGACTGTGGTTTAAAAGCCCAGGACCTGTTTTCTCTGTGTAGTTTCCTTTTCAGTTACATGAATGGCACACACTATCTTTGAAAGTTTATATGCCTGTATAAGACCGAGAATATACTCTTACATTATTGGAAAGTCTGGAGGTCAGCGCTGACTTTTTAACTACTGGAGCTAAAGTGGGCAGGCTTCCGCTGAAGTAATTGCTTCCCCCCTCCCACCCCATTCAACTGCCCTTTGTGAACATTTGTACCCTGACATTTGAAGTATTTTTAAAGTATATAGTAATCTAAAGTAGCATATAAGTGAAAGGTAAGATTCAAAAGGAAATTGCGTGCTGAGGTGCAAGGGTCACGTCCTGAATGCCGGTCAGGCCCTCCTGCTGTTCACTGTGTGACCGCGCACCCTGGAGCAAGGGGGCAGCGTCCTGAGACTCCCCGTGTGGACTGGCCCTCTGAGAGCAGGGGTCTGGCTTGCTCCTTCCTGCAGGCAGAAAGGAGAGGACATGATTCTGAGAGACTGGCGCACTGGGGCAGAAAGAGCAGTCAGTTATTTCTACTTCTGGTTGCATTGTCCTATTCCTAAACGTCATTTCCACCTGTGTTCTTCCTTTCAGCATCATGGGCGTTCTGAGTAACAAGTGTGGCTTTCAGCTCCAGTATCAGATGATCTTTTCCGTGTGGCTCCTGGCTTTCAGCCCACAGATGTGTGAACACCTAAGGCGCTACAACATCATCCCTGTCCTGTCCGACATCCTGCAGGAGTCGGTCAAAGAGAAGGTGACGAGGATCATCCTTGCAGCATTCCGCGTAAGCGTTTTGTGGGGAGTGTTTCCTGTGGGGGAGTGTGTCCTGTGGGGTGTGTGTGTGTTCTGTATATGTGGTGTTCTGGTGTGTGTGGTGTATGTGTGTTCTGTGGGGTGTGTGTATGTGGGGTGTGTTCTGTGGGATGTGTGTGTGGTGTTCTGTAGTGTATGATGTGTGTGTGGTGTGCGTGGGGTGTGTTCAGTGGGGTGTGTGTGTTTTCTATGGGGTGTGTGTGTGGGATGTGTATAGTGTTCTGTAGAGTGTGGTGTGCGTGTGATGTATTCAGTGGTGTTCTGTGGTGTGTGTGTTCTGTGTAATGTGTGTGTGTGTGTGGTGTGTTCTGTGAGGGGGTGTGTGATGTGTGTGCATGTGTGAGGCATTTTTCGTGCAGCCTGAGGCCTTTCAGCGGGTGCAAATGTTGCTTGTTCTCCCAGTGGTCATGGAGCTGTGGATTCTTGGTGAGCTTAGACTGAAGTATCACAGATTGTATTTATGGCAGGAGAGGGGATGAGGGAGGAAGCTGTCTATATGGATGAAATGTGAGGATTGCAGATGCTTGTTGGGAGTGTGACAGCACTATATTCAGGTGGCCTTGTTTTCCAGGAGGCTGTTTGAGGTTTTTTTTCTGTCCTGGGCCCTTCTTTTAGAATGGAGTTGTATTTCTGATCCTGGATCTGCTGACCAGCAGTCATTTCTAAGACAGCTTTAGAGATCATCAGTTACTTTGAGCAGTGAAGTTGTCCTCTTAGGATGTTAGGATTTTGGCCATGACCTCAGTCAGCATCTTCCCTTAAACAGACCGGGAAGTTGAGGGTGCAGGGGGTCATGCTGGACTCTGTAGAAGTCACAGCATTCAAAAAGTCACAGGAAGTGTATAGCCAGACTGAGAATTCTTTGTATTCTTTGGCCCTTATTTGGGAGCTCTCCAGATAGTTGATCAGCTTTTTATGGACATCTTAGAAGTAGGATAGTGTAGCTCTTTTCTAGTTTTCCTTTTCACGTGGTGTGTTAGCAAGATTATTGGCTCTGGAGTGGACAGACCTGGAGTGAGTCCCAGCATGGCTGGATGGGAGGGTGGTGTGAGCTCTCAGAGCTGATTCCTCTGTCTATAGAAAGTGTTGAGTGAAACCTAACTCACTTCAGCATTGGTTAAGGATTCAATGAAGTAACAGACAAAGGTCCTGGCAATAGTAAATATACAGGAAATATTTCTCTTCCTCCTTTTCTGTCCATAAAAGACAGAATAATAGCCATCTGCCTCTTTAACCCCCACCTCTATGAATTGCATTCTAGGTTAATGTGGCACCTAGGCAGAGGTCAAGGGCTATTCTTTTAGATTTAGAAGAGGCAGCACAAATGTTTTACTAATATTTAGCAAGATTTAACAATCTTATTTAAACTTTATTTGCAGATTCAATTTTTTTACCTATATACAATGCATGGAACTTATGTTAATTTCTGGACTTCTGTTGTCCAACTTGAATTTCAGAGTGTTTAAAATAGACCCAATCTATTGACAGGTATATTAGTTTTTTAGACTCTCCTTACTAAACTGGGACAATATAGTCATTGTATGATTAGACTGAAGACTGAATATCAGAAAAACATCCTTAGACATCCAAAACTTTGATGTACATAACTGAGTTAAAATCGAGCCATTAGTAAGGACATAGTAAAGCCATTTGATTTAGACTATCAAATAGGTGAAAAAAATGACAATGACATTTTTTTTTTTAATCCTCAAATTCCTATAACCTTTGATAAAGATTTCACTGGTGAGGTTGTTTGAGGATCATCTAATTATACATTTCCCCCCACATCCTGAGGAAGAAAAGTTTTATGCTGAAGACTTTAGGAAGCTTGCTGAGCTGCTGTGTGCTGAGGAAATATAGCAGCTGTTTGTTTTTTTTTTTTTTTTTTTTCATTTGGCTGGGTGAAATTTTATTTTTGAAAATGTCAGTCTCACTTATTCATAGCAGGTACTGAACTCCAAGGCTCCATAAATGTTATTCCATCGGTTAACTTGATATGTCAGTCTTTTGTTTCTAAAATAAATTCGAATGTTCTGAGGCTTGTGACTGAGAAAGACACTCGGGGCTGTATTTGTTGTCTAGAGTTCTTCATCCGTTGTGAATTTTCTTTCTCTTTTTTGGTTCTGCTTAGTCCAGACCCTACCTAATACGTCAGATAATAAGATAAATTATATTTTATGACTGCATGAAAGCTTGGGAAGGCTTGGGAAGAAACACCACCCAGTTGAATTTGGATTTATATTAGCTTGTGTCAGCTATGATGTTTAATTCACACCCACATACGTATGCACAGGCACAGACACAGACATGCACAGACTCGCATATTCCCTACAGATAGTTCACAGTCATAACCCCTTCAGAGAGGCCCTCTGTTCTGTTTCATCGGTCTGTGTATCTGTTTTATGCCAGTGCCATCCTGTTTTGATCACTATAGCCTTGTAATTTAGTTTGAAATCAGGAAGTGTGACCTTTGTAGCTTTGTTCTTCTTTCTCAAGATTGCTGTGGACATTTGGAGGCTTTTGTGTTTCCAACTGGATTTCAGGATTGTTTTTCTGTTTCTGTGAAAAACATCATTAGAGTTCTGGAAGGGATGGATCTTACTGATTTACATAAGCTAAGCCAAAGCCTCTCTGCATTTATTTAGCATAATTGTTAGAAAGGTAACATCCTTGCAGAAATAAAGAAGATTAAAATTTTGGTACAGTTGATTTAGAATTGTTATTGCAGGATTTGTGTGGGAATGTGGGGGAGGGGATTAGACAGGCCTTCCTTGCCAACTTTGTTGAAGTGGCTTTCTTGAGAGCTTGTTTGTCCTTATTCCAGACCTGAGCATGGGCATGGTCCTTGCTTAGAAACATTGGTTAATTCAGCAAACAGTTTATCTTTAGAAATACGTAGATTCTTTTGCTGCTTTCATAAGTACTCCTAAAAACAGAAAATTGCTTCTGATAGTTGTTGAAGCAAGAAAGTTCTTTATTGCTGTCCTGTGTGCACTGATAGGTTGATGTAGGGGAGAAAAAGGTCACCAATTGAGAACTAGGGGATACTGAGAAAGTAGTCTTTCTTAGCATCCTTCGGGCTCTGTGTGGCTGATGAACGGAATGTTCATAGTAGTGCCCTCAGGAGCAGGGCTGTGACCAAAGATAGGGATGGCGCTGTTGTAAATGTGTGCAGGGTTTTGAGGCTTGTCTGGGGGAATAATTTAAAATGTTTAGTGAAGACAGTAGAGAGAAGGAATCAGAAGAATGCTCCTGAGGTGGGACAGGTGCTCAGGCAAGAAGTCAGAGTTTGTGAGGCAGGCATCCACTTAAGGTGATGGGTACCCCGAGAACCAGTGGAGGAGAGAGGGTGGGAAGGCAGGTGCAGACAACATCACATAACAGGTTATATCATTTCTCATCGTGTCTCCGTCTAACCCAGAACTTCTTAGAAAAGTCAATTGAACGAGAAACTCGCCAAGAGTATGCCCTGGCAATGATTCAGTGCAAAGTCCTGAAACAGCTGGAGAATTTGGAGCAGCAGAAGTACGACGACGAAGACATCAGTGAGGATATAAAGTTCCTCTTGGAGAAACTCGGTGAGAGTGTCCAGGATCTCAGGTGTGCTGTCCTCTTTGATTCTCACGGGCTGGGTATCCTGGGCTGTTGCCTGGCCTCCTATTTTAAGGAAGTCTCAATTTGTTACTAACTGGGAACTCAGAAGATTGCACTAAAACACGGTATCTTCTGTTGAAAACTGAGGGACGTGGAAACACTGGCTCATCACTGTGGGGACGGTTGGTCAGAGCTGTGTGTGTTCTCTCCTCTTCTGGTGGGAGAACCCACCATTCTCTGTGGTCTGAAATCCCAGCCACTGTTCTCCCTCAGGTTGTGGATGCTACCCTCGAGGAATCTGCCGGTTTAGAATCTTTTTTTAAGCAGCAGTCATTTCATTTATGGAGGAGGTTTGCTCATATAGGGAAAGAGTATTTTTTTCATGCTTTTTTTTTAAGTTTCTCTTGCTTTATTGTTTATATTAAAAAATTATGCAAGTGATGTACATGCAGTAAAAAGAAAAATCCCTCCCTTATTACAGTCCAGATGGGACTCCAGGCCACTTCCCCATCTTCCCCACCTCCTCCCCCCACACTCTGATTTCTAAACACCTTCTAGCCCCCACCCCCAACACACAAATGCAAATGGGTTCCACATATTCTTCTGGTCTTGGTTCTTTTTTGTTTAATACTAGTTTGACAGTTTTCCCCATTAACCCATGCATTCTTTGTTTTTAAAGTACTGACAAATTCTGGAAAGAGAGTTATTTACTAAGAAGAGTTGGGGTTTGGGGTTTGATTATTAGGCTACTTTGTCCACGTGTGGCCTTGAACAAGTTTCTTGACATTTTGAAGTCTCAGTTTTCCTTTTGGTAAAATAGTGATAAACGTTCTAATCTTGTAGGATTTTCCTTGAGGTGTCCAGCACATGCCTTCAGTGTAATGTGTGCTCTGGGAATGTATTTACCAGATAACTCATGCAGCCCATAGTCTCCAGGCCCAAATGCCTTTGTCGAGGTGGGAGCTGTCACCTGCATCAGTGGTTTATACAGAGTTTTATGAAAGAAAGCCGAATGAGTTTTCTCTTTGTAGTATAGTAGGCCAGCCATGGGCTTGCAGTTTATATAAATTCCATTTTATTATGTTTATTTTTAAAAATTATCATTAGTTCTTCTGTAATAATGATTTGAGATCCTTTTAAAAAATAGATTAATGATAGCTTTCTAAATTATTTAATCCATGCTAGCCAATTTTGGAGAAGGCAATGGCACCCCACTCCAGTACTCTTGCCTGGAAAATCCCATAGACGGAGGAGCCTGGTAGGCTGCAGACCATGGGGTCGCGAAGAGTTGGACACGACTGAGCGACTTCACTTTCACTTTTCCCTTTCATGCATTGGAGAAGGAAATGGCAACCCACTCCAGTGTTCTTGCCTGGAGAATCCCAGGGACGGGGGAGCCTGGTGGGCCGCCGTCTATGGGGTCGCATAGAGTCGGACACGACTAAAGCGACTTAGCAGCAGCAGCAGCCAATTTTTACTACTTACTGATTCTTCTGACTGAAAACCACAGTCACGGAAAACTAACCCATCTGATCACATGGACCACACAGCCTTGTCTAACTCAATGAAACTCTGAGCCGTGCCTTGCAGGGCCACCTAAGATGGACGGGTCACGGTGGAGAGTTCTGACAAAATGTGGTCCACTGGAGAAGGGAATGGCACACCACTTCAGTATTCTTGCCTTGAGAACCCCATGAACAGTATGAAAAGGCAAAAAGATAGGACACTGAAAGATGAACTCCCCAGGTCGATAGGTGCCCAGTATGCTACTGGAGATCAGTGGAGAAATAAATCCAGAAAGAATGGAGAGACGGAGCCAAAGCAAAAACAACAATCCCATGGACAGGAGCCTGGTGGGCTATAGTCCATAGGGTCTCAAAGAGTCAGACACAATTGAAGCGACGTAGCACATAGGCATAGTGAATAATTTTTGAATTAAAATGCATTTCAGTTTGTTCCATGTACAGAGGTTTTATTTCTATTATTAATCTGTAGTGGGCTAATTCAATTAGTGATTCTCTCTACATTGTTGATAATCATGGTTAAAAATATTGTCCTGAGGTATGTGTTCTTATTTTTGTAGTGTCATATCATAGTTTGACATTTAAAGTATAATAGAATGTACTACTTTATTTTATGTTAAAGTAATACACTGTTTACATAAATGTATCCTAACATATTGAGTGGTCTGTTAAATACAGTATTTTAAGTGGCGTGGTAGAAACAATGCTAAATTATCAGATATTTCAGTGACATATATTCATGTGTATATTAGAGTAAGGATTTTGGAAACAAGTGCTCCTTTTAACGTCTCATGATGAGTATTCAAATTTGACAGAAACGTTGGACCTCAGTGCTCTGAATCAGTTTCCTGTGGCTTACTGAAGATGATTTAAGCTGTTTAAACTTTGTTTAGGGATAATATATAGAGGATGCTCAGTCTCTATAGTTAAATCATTAGTGAAGATGTTCTACGTTTTTTACATTTTGGAGTATCTCTCAGATTCTTATAAACTTTGAATGCTTTCAAAATTTTTATAGCTCGTTTGATGAATACAGTTCAGAACTTAAGTCTGGAAGGTTGGAGTGGAGTCCTGTGCACAAATCTGAGAAATTTTGGAGAGAGAATGCTGCGAGGTTAAATGAAAAGAATTATGAGCTCTTGAAGTAAGTTTCACATTCAGTTAATTCCAGTTTACATGCTAAATAAACTCGTCATTCCACATACTCATGGACATATTTTTGTCCTTTAAGTTTTTAGATAGTCCATGGTTTTAACATATATTTTCTTGCTTACTAATGTGGTTGAATACCTTTTCATGCTTATTGGCCATTTGGGTTATCTTTTTCCCAGGAGAAATGCCTGTTCAAGTCTTGTTGTTGTTGTTCGTTTGTTTCCCCATTTTGTAGGAGTTCTGTAAGTATTCTAAACATGTTCTGTGTCACACGAAGTGTTTCACTGCCCTGAGATCTCCCCGTGTGCCACCTGCAGTTTCCCCTCCCACTCTCCCCCTGATGTTGTGGGACTTGTGGACAGTGGACATTATGAATCTGAAAGTGACCTGTTATGTGCGTTTAAAAGGTCTGAAGGCTGCTAACTTATGTACAATAAAGGATGTGCAGTGTACTGTGTGTAATAGTGAAACTTGTAGAAAATACGGTTATATTTGTAAATGTACATTTTTGAGATAGTATCAGCATTATACCTGTGTTCTCTTGTGCTCTAGAAAAAGATTAGAAATCAGTCTCTCTTTGAATTAAATTTATTTCAGAATTTTGACCAAACTTCTGGAGGTGTCTGACGATCCCCAAGTCCTAGCTGTTGCCGCCCATGACGTTGGGGAGTATGTGCGCCATTACCCACGAGGCAAGCGGTAAGGGAGGAACCTGGTTACCTCAGGTGCCCTGAGATGGTCAGCAAGGGTCCTAACTCACACACTCCTGTAAAGTAGAGTCATTCAGCTGGGAGATGATGGAGTAAGTGGAATCAAGGTGACCATAATGCTGGGGATCATGGTAAATGATAAACCTAATTAAAAATGGGTGGTATAAGAATAGAAGCACATGTGTGGAACACAACTGTGCTTTAGCCAATAGAGATCTCACTAGAAAATTCACGTTCAGGATTTTCTTTGGTTTGTATGCTGTAATTTAAAAGCCATTTCATGAGTACTGGTGATTTTTTGATTATTACCGTTATTTGTTATAATATTGAATTGTTATTGAACTGAGTAGGATGAATGAATGTGATGGAAGAAGCTCTTTTTTGGGGAAAATAATCACATCAGCTTCCTATCCTTCAGTCCCCACATCAGCACCACAAATGGGGGCTCCTTGTCCTCAGTGGCAGGAAAGAATTGGCTAGATTCCACGACTGAGCTACTATAACGTAGTTGATAAAGGACTGAGCTGATGTGTTAGGTAAGGTGGTGTTTTAATCCATAGTACCTGGCATGGGACAAGCACTCATAAAAACTGGATATAATTATACTACACATTTTTTTTTTCTCAATACAGTACATTAAAAAAAAAAGATGTTCTAAAAATAACATACAAGAAGGTCTCCAGGTGAAGCCTCTCTGTCACCCCAACCCGTGTGCTTCCCTCTAGGTTGTCTTGTACCACCGGCAGCCTTGCTGCACTAAGGGGTCCCAGCCATTGACTGTGTGGTGGTGTTGGCCACCAGGCACCCACACTGCTGGGCTGGATTTTAGACACCCACTGGCTCTTTGCAGGGCCCTGCCCTGGCAGACAAACAGGGTCCTTTCTTCCATTTGTGATGCAATAACTGTTTACGTTTCGCTTTTGTGTCTGTAGTAACTGAATTTTTCAGGGTGTTGCAGGGGGGCAGCAACAGCGGTGTGATTGTCAGTCCTCATGATGCTTTTGTCAAGAGGAATCTCTCATCTCTTTTACTGCCCAGCAGGTCATAATGGCATACTCCATCATTGCAGGAAAGGGCAGATATCTTAACAAATCGAGTCTTTCTCAGGAAATTAACATGGCTCCTATGAGGTGTTTTTTAACCTCGTGTTCCCTGCTGCCTGCTTCTGAGCCTGTATCTGGCTCCCAGAATGGCAGCAGCCGCTGGGCTTACTATTGATCTGATATTATTTCAGCTGTTAGGTGGTATGCAGTATACTAATTTTTAAGCAAGCCACAAATGCTGGTAATAAAGAACTTAATACTCAACTGCCTGGAGCACTATAATCTAGATTACCCTAGCAGTCTAGATTGATCATATTTGCCCAGACTAGGAAATGAGGATAACAATTGGATTTATTATTAGGAGTTCAAGAGAGAAGTACGAATGCTTCAAATCTGTGATTTGGGAGAAATGGTGTTTTAAAAAGATGTGTGTTGTTTACTTACCAGTATGGTAACTTCTCTTTGTGAGACTCCTGGGCGGCTGAGGGCTGGGGCTGTCTGTGACTAACAGCAGGCATTGGAAAGTCAACTGCCGCGTGTTCACTGTGCGGCTTCTGTCCTGCAGGGTCATCGAACAGCTGGGTGGGAAGCAGCTGGTGATGAACCACATGCACCACGAGGACCAGCAGGTGCGCTACAACGCCCTCCTGGCTGTACAGAAGCTCATGGTGCACAACTGGTAGGTGCCCCCCGGCCCCCTCGTCCCCATCCACATGTTCTTAAGGAAACGCTCTCGTGAGCGCTGGTTTTTAAGAGCAGTGATTTAGATTAATACCTAGAAGTAGATTTTAGCCATTCAGAGCAGTGTTGTGATAGTTTAGAAAACAACTGCATTAATGTTCTCAGAAAATGCATGTGCAAAGTACTTTGTTGTTCAGTCTATGTCTGTTGAGTTGGTGATGCCATCCAACCGTCTCATCCTCTGTCAGGTTCAGTAGGGTTGCTGAAGTATAATTCTTGTCTTGTTAATAAAAATTCTGTTTAAATAGTTATTATTTCTTTTGAAAAGTTTATTGTTCAGCATTTTCATTTTTTAAATGTGCATTTATGATGTGAAAAAAAAGCTGAGTATGGCATAGAACACTAGAGTGTTCCCTTTGGCAGCGGAGAAAATTTTTTGGTCGAGAATTTTATTGTTCAAATGATCATGCATTAAAGATGAAACATTTAAAATTTGAAAACTTTGTCTTGAATTTAGGAATTTGATTTAGTTTCACAGTAAATTTTTTGATGTAGGATTACAAAAGGAAAAGTAAATTTTTTTATGGCCAGTAACTGGTTTATTTGCTCTTTATTATTGACTAGCCAATTAGAGAATATCCTTTCTCTAGTTACGTGCCAAAATATTTTAGTTTTAGTGTTTTAATTATGATAAATCCTCTTTAGTGGAGAAGCTTAGCTTCAGCATTTCCTGTACTTTCTTTATTAAAAGAATTTTCATATGAAGATTAGAATCCAGTTATAAAGAATTCTAACTGTGGATTAGAATCCACAGTTGATTAGACTGTAGCGTTTGTTGTGACAGACACCTTTCTATGGCACTTGGTGCCAGAGGATGTAAACTGCTCCAGTAGTAGCACGTTATTCAACATCAAATTGGTGTGAGACCAAATAGAATGTCATTTGGAAGGAAAACCTTTGGCAGCATTATTTCCAAATGTAAAAGGATTTTGAGTCAGTATCTTTATGCAGGTAACCAAGCTGGTAAAGCCTACTGCTCTACTTTCCTAAAATAGAGGCTTTTTAACTAAACCGTGGTACTGGTGTTTAGAAGATGTTTCACACCAAATAAAACCTGAAAACATAATTGATTTGATTTCCTCTGAGCATTTAGTTTGTCTTGGTTTAATTAAAACAAATTTTTAGAAATGGTGTATTTTAGTATAACACAGTAACAGAAATATTGAAACTAATTAAAATACAGCTATGGGTAAAAGTAGAATAGGAGGCTCTCTGAGTGGCGGCAGCAGCAGTGTTTCCTGACAGTATCAAACATGTTTTCTCTGTTATTGCTTTGCTCTGAGGCCCGGTTTCCAGAGTTCCAGCACTCTCCTGGTTTACTGTTTGACTTTTCTGCCATAAATCATTTTTAGGTTTTTGGTGTTTCATTATTCCCAAGATTTCTGTTGATCAGACTAAATCATAATTGTGGATTTAGTAAAGTTAGCATTTCTTTTTTACTGTGGAGAATGGTTTTTTGGTTTTAAGTCTAAAATTACATTTTGAGTATAAACTAGAAACTTAGGAAATCATGGACCTGGGTTGTCTCTGGTTCTCAATTCGGATTCTGCTCTGAGGGTTTCAGTTCACTTTTCTTGGTGATGCAGAGATGGATTTACCCCTGGTTTATGGAACATGGAATGTAGAGTTTTACAGTATCATATGAAAATATTGCTCACTTCTTTGTCAGGAGTTTATGACTGATTTCTGGATTATTTCTGTGACTTGGAGGACGTAGAGTAGCCAGCATTTCCCCCTCCACTGGACACCTGTGTGTATGGAATAATGGGTTACATGTAGCCCCAACTGATGTGGGTGGGATGTGGGGGCCAGAATGGAAGGAGGGGGCAGTAGGCACACACCGGGGTCCCTGTAGTTCAGGGAGCCTTGAATGGGCCAGTCCCACCCATGGCCCTGCTGAGTGGATGTGCAGGCTCTGGCCTTCCCATCCCCACATGCAGTTCCTGGTATGTCCTTTGTTCTTTTGAACAAGACTGGATTTTTATATTCATGAATTTGGCAAAGTAGATACAAGCAATGACAACTTAGTCTAGAGAACTTTTGTATAGACCCTCAGCTTCTGTGTTATAATCTAACATCATACAATGTCATCGTTTCTCTCCTACAGAATGATTTTAAATGTAATCAGCCTCTAATTCAGAAGCAGCCATATGTGCATATGGACAGCTCAGGACTTCAGGAAAGAAACACTGAATTTTGTAGGTAGAGGATCTTGTGTAGAACTTTCTCTTTGTTTCTAGATTCTTTTTCAACCTATTTTCAAGCAGAATAATAAGTTAAGAGTGTTAGACTCTCTAGTTCTTTTATGTGTAGGTAAATAATATAACAGAGAGACCTCACAAAGCCAAGGGTGTGGGTGATACTGCTTTTATTCTTCAATCTTTACATCTGACTGGAGTATTTTAGTTATTCTCTAAGTACATAGCCATAAATACAGTGATTAAAAGAGTTACTTATGAACAGAATTGAAGGGACAAACCCTTAGTAAGTTTTAATTTTTTAGCCTTAATAATCATGTCACTATAACATTCCATGTGATTTTGTTTTTTATTTTTTTTAATACATTTATTCATTTTAATTGGACGCAAATTACTTTACAATATTGTAGTGGTTTTGCCATACATTAACATGAATCAGCCACGGGTTTACATGTGTTCCCCATAACATATGACATTTCCAAATTTAACATTTTCCAAAATTAATTTAGAAAATTGTGGTCTGTCTTGGGCTGCCTGGAATTTTCCACATTATTCTTATGACATTTTTAGTGGAGGAATTCTCAGGTAAGACTATTTATTACATTCTAAATATAATTCAAGTAAAAGGAGTCTACAATAAGCCCTGAATGTGGACTTTGCTCCCATTCTGTCTTCTTAAGAGTGCTTGTAACGGCATATGCCATGTTGCATAACTAGATTTGTATGTGCTGTGGTCATTTATAGGCGTGTTCTGCATTGTACTGATTGCTTTTGATTATAACTACTTGATCCGAAACCAGCATTTAAAGTGAAAAGGAGGGACTTCTGGTTCTGGTTCTACAGGTATGGAGCTTGAAGTCTCCACTCCATCTGAACCAAGTAAACAGCTGAACAGACTGAAAAATCAATCAACCCTTGTTGAACCCACAGGAGAGGACAGGATACACTTTGCAGCCAAGACTGAAGAGGCACGTGAATGCAGAGTCGTTGCTTAGAGGAGCAGGACTCAGACCAGGGGACAGTGAGGGACCAGCGCCTGGAGGAGGCTGGACTATGGCTGGTGAATTGCAGGAGGTGCAGTATGCACAAGTCTAGGGGATCTAGACGGGGGGTTGGAGAGTGGGCCAGTACAGTGAGAATTCTCTTCAGAAGCCAGACCAGTGTCCCACAGTAAAAGAACTCTCACGGCCTTTTGTTAGAAAGGGGAGAGGAACCATTCTGAAACAGCCCAGAGCTCTTGTTCTTAACCAAGCCTGTACTCAGTGGAGATTCATTAACCCACCTGCCGGGGTGTCATCAGAGTCTGACTGACCTGGGGAAGGGAAATGACCAGTTCCAGCAGACTCGGACCATCCTTTCCTACCCAGAAGGGTAGAAAAACCCCAAGGGACACTTGTGAAGGTCACAATCTCAGGGTCCAGGTTCAGTGAAGACTGAGACCAGATCATAGGACTCCAAAAAACTTCTTTGACCCTGCCTCACCACCATGTTACTTCAGATTTATTTGTAACAGTTTCTTTTACCCAGCACACCAAATCCAACTATTAAGAAAATATTACAAAGCATACCAAAAAGAAAAAAAAGACATCAGAACAAGCCATGGCGAGAATGTTGGGAGATCAGGCTGGAAACTTTAAACAACCATGACTAACATACTTAGGACTCTAATGGATGAAGTACACAGCATGCAAGAACAGATGAACAAGTTAAACAGAGAGAGAGAAATCCTAAGAAAGGACCAAAAAGAAATGTTAGAGGTCAAAAATCCTGTAGCAGAAGTGAAGAATGCCTTTGATGGACTTATTAGTAGACTGGACACAGCTGTATACAGAAAACACCAGGCCTACTTGGGTTCACCATTGCATTCTACCAAATATTTAAGGAAGAAATGTTAGATCAATTCTTTGCAATCTTTTTAAGAGGTGAGAAGCAGAGGAAATACTTCCTAACTCATTTTGTGAGGCCAGCATCGCCTAATACCAAAACCAGACAAAGACATTATGAGAAAACCATAAACAAGAATCTCTTATGAACATAGATACAAAAATCCTCAATGAAATATTAACACACTGAATGCAACAACATATAAAAAGAATCATACACCAAAACCAAGTAAAATTTATTCCAGATATGCAAGGCTGGTTAGGCATTTGAGCATCAGTTAATATAATCCATCACATCAACAAAAAGAAGAAGAAAAATCACATGATTTTAACCATCAGTTCAGTTCAGTTCAGTCGCTCAGTTGTGTCCAACTCTTTGTGACCCCATGGACTACAGCACGCCAGGCTTCCCTGTCCATCACCAATTCCTGGAGTTTGCACCAACTCCTGGATTATAACTACAGATGCAGAAAAAGCATCTGACAAAATAAAACACCTGTTCATGATAAAAACTTTCAGTAAACTAGGAATAGAGTTCTTTCTCAATATGATAAAGAATATCTATTTTTTAAAAACCCTTCAGCTAACATCATACTTATTGCTGAAAAACTGGAATCTTTCCCACAAATATCAGGTACAAAACATAGACGTCTCCTCTCACAACTTCTTTGTACTGGAAGTTCTAGCCAAAGCATTAAGACAAGAAAAAATAAATGGTATCCAGATTGAAAAGGAAGACATGAAACAGTCTTTGCTCCTAGATGACATGATCATCCATTTAGAAAATACTAGAGGCTTGACAAAAAAAGAGTCTTCCTGGAACTAATAAGCAATTATAGCAAAGCTGCAGGAAATAAGGTTAATACACAAAAGTTAATCACTTTCCTATGTACCAGGAAGGGACAGGCAGAATTTGACTTGAAGACTTACTATGAGACTGCAGTAATCAAGATAGTATGGTATTGGTGAAAGAGTAGACAAACAGATCAATGGAACAGAATAGAAAGCCCAGAAATAAGGCCCTTAAATATAATCAGCTGGTCTCTGCCAGAGGAGTTGAAGGCAATGCAGTGAAATAAAAGTAGTCTTTTCAACAGATCGCACTGGAACAACTGCACATCCACATGCCAAAAAAAAAAGGACCTGGACACAGACCTTACAACCTTTACAAAAGCTAACTCAACATGGATCATGGAGTGAACATAAAAACTTGTAGAAGATAATGTAGACAATCCAGGTGACCTTGGACATGGTGATGTCTTTTTAGATACACCACCAAAGGCCTGATTCAGGAAAGAAAGAATTGAGAAGTTGAACTTCACTAAAATTAAAAAGTTCTACTCTGTGAAAGACAATGTCAAGAGAATAAAACAAACCACAGCCTGGGAGAAAATGTTTGCAAAAGGCATATTTGATAAAGGACTTATCTGAAATACAAAGAACTTTTATTTTTTGTTTGTCCATGCCATGCAGCTTGTGGGATCTTAGTTCCTCCACCAGGGATTGAATTTGGGCCCCTGGCAGTGAAAGCGCAAAGTCCTAAACACTGAACCACCAGGAATTTTCTGCAGAGAGCTTCGGAAACTCAACAATAAGAAAACAACTTGAGTACAAAATGAGCCAAAGACTTTAGCAGACACCTCACCAAAGAAGATATACTGATGGTAAGATTAAGAAAAGATGCTCCACATTTTATGTCATCAGGGGAATGCAGATTAAAACAAAAGCTAAATAACACCACACACCTATTAGATTGGCTGAAATCTGGAACAGTGGCAGCACCAAATGCTGGTGAGGGTGTGGAGCAGCAGGAATCCTCATTCGTTGCTGGTGGGGATGCTACATGGTGCAGCTGCTTTGGAAGACAGTTGATATTTTCATACAAAACTGAACATATTCTTAACCTGTGATCCAGAAGTTGTGTGCCTTGATATTAACCCACAGGGTTTGAAAACTCACATCCTCATAAAAACCCAGCACATGGATGTTTGTAGCAGACATTTTGGAAGCCACCAAGATGTCTTTCCTTGAGTAAATGGATAAGCAGACTGTGGTATGGCCAGACAGTGGACCGTTATTGAGTGTTGAAAAGGAATGAGCTATCAAGTCATGGAGAGGCACTGAGAAACTCTAAAGGCCTACGATTTAAGTGAAAGAGGGCTTCCCACATGGCTCAGTGGTAAAGAGTCCGCCTGCAATGCAGGAGACCCAGGTTCAATCCCTGTGTTGCGAAGATCCCCTGGAGAAAGAAATGGCAACCCACTCCAGTATTCTTGGAGTGGGAGAATCCCGTGGACGGAGGAGCCTGGCAGGCTACAGTCCCTGGGGCTGTAAGAGTTGGACATGACTTAGCAACTAAACAACTGAAAGAAGCCAATCTGAAAAGGCTACATACTGTATAATTCCAATATATGGCATCTAGAGAAAGCAGAACTGTGGAGACAGTGAAAAGCTCAATTGTGAGAATCAGGGAAAGGATGAACAGGCAGAGCACAGAGGAATTTTAGGACATTGAAAATACTGTGTGAAATTATCATGATGGACGTGTGTCGTTACACATTTGTCCAAGCATTTGTTACCAAGCCTGAACCGTGAGCTAGGTGAGCTAAGACTCTGGGTGATTAAGATGTGTCAGTGTCGGTTCATGCTTGGTAACAAATATACTCTCTGATGTGGGGCATTCATGGTGGGGGAGGCTCCATGTGTGTGGGGACTAGGTATATCTGGGAAATCTCTGTGTCTTCCTCTCTATTTTTTTGTGAACCTAAAAGTGCTCTAAAAAAAGGAAAAGGTGCATTTGCTGCCAAACCTAATGCTTTGAGTGGCCCAGCGCATGGCACCTCATAACCGTGTGTGAGAAAAACGATAAAGTGCCTAAGACTGCTGCTCTGTGGATAACAGAAGGTAGAAGTGATGGGTGAGGAGGGGCTGGACTCTTCTGAACATAAGCTGGAGTTGAAGAAACTCTGGATTTGGCTAATGATATTTAGATTTTATAACTAGTTTGTGAAGGTTTGATTGCTTGAATTCCTGTGGGAAAGATATCTTTGTTATTGTGCATTTTTCCCAAGTTGCTTTCATAATAGACTGTAATACAACTGCTTTTGAAACTTATGTTTTTGTTTCTTAGGACCAGAATTCATGTAAATAGAGTCTACTTTTAGAATCACTGATTTTTTTTTTTTTTTTTTAATTCTATGGGTCACCTCTTCAGGGATACTGCTAATTTGTTTAGTCTTTGAATTGAAATGCTATTAGAAAATGAAATAGCTAGTGGTGATGAAAGTATATTTGGGAAAATAGGTTGAGGACTCATGCTGTGATGTTCTTAAACTGTTTATTCTCACATCTACACAATAGCATGTCTTCAGCCACCAGGAGCTGGAATAATGTTCCATGAAGCAGTGCTATTTAGGGATGAAGACTCTGAGGTTCAGACAGACTTGGGTTTACATACCCTACATGCTGCTAAGCAGCTTCACATTACAACGTATCATTTAATGTGCTAAACTCCAGCTCCTCATCTGAAAAACAGGCTCCGCTGTAGCTTCTGTGGACATTACTGGAAGAGTAGAGATGAGGATGCGCGTCCAGCAGGCAGTGCTGGGCTCTGGAAGAGGCCGATGTTGGAGACGGCACAGGTGACCTTAGTCGCGGCTTTTCCCAGGCTGGGACTTTAAAGTGCTGTGAAAACAGTTTCCCTGGGCTTCCCTGCTGGCTCAGATGGTAAAGAATCTGCCTGCAGTGCAGGAGACCCAGGTTTGATCCCTGGATTGGGAGATCCTCTGGAGAAGGAAATGGTAACCCACTCCAGTATTCTTGCCTGGAAAGTCCCATGGACAGAGCAGCCTGCTGGGCTACAGTCCATGGAATCACAAAGAGTTGGACACGACTGAGCGACTGACACACACACACACACACACACACACACTTAAGTTTGCAGTTTAAATGTGTTCCTGTCAATTAGATACAGATGAGGGAGAGCACTATGATTTTTTACATGGCTCATAAAACATAATTTGCTTTGTGTATAATACTCAAAATCATCATAAAAGCTGGATGAATAACTCCAGCTGAGTAAACTGTAGTGAATTTGCATGAAAGAAAACAGAACTATATATAACATATTTGAAATTTATTTTTTCTCTTTACTAAGTAGAAGTCTGTACTGGAAACAGGTATAAAGTCTGTATTTTCAAAATGAATTGTTTTTATACATTCAGAAAAGAGTATTTCCTTTATAATTTATACCTAATTGTTTTCCAAAACAGAATCGGTAAAGATTAAGAGAAATATAATTATGACTCAGTTGTAGTTTTAGTCATTATGATAAACTCATGGAAAGATGTGGGATGGAGAATTCTAGGTCCATTATCATTTTAGTTATGAAAATGTACATACTAAAATGAAGACTAGATAAAATAGTTCAAAAATGATAGTAAAAGTACATTTTCTACTGACTTTCTTGGAAGCCAAGGCAAAAAGGAAAACAAGTGAGACCATAGTTTTCTCAGATTAATATGTTTGTCAGGAGACAGTTCACTCTTCCCTGGCACTGATACATAGCTGAAGTTACCATGCTTTTAAATCCTATAGTCATAGGTATACCTATGGCTGATTCATGCTGATGTTTGGCAGAAACCAGTGCAATACTGTAAAGCAGGTACCCTTCAATTAAAAATGAATAAATTAAAAAAAATTATATAGTGTCTTCAACTACAGTTTTAAAGAATGAATAAAAGTGTTTGAATATTTAAAAACCCTAAGTACAGTGAAGAGCTGACTCACTGGAAAAGACTCTGATGCTGGGAGGGATTGAGGGCAGGAGGAGAAGGGGACGACAGAGGATGAGATGGCTGGATGGCATCACTGACTCGAAGGACTTGAGTCTGAGTGAACTCCGGGAGTTTGTGATGGACAGGGAGGCCTGGCGTGCTGCGATTCATGGGGTCGCAAAGAGTCGGACACGACTGAGCGACTGAACTGAACTGAAGTACAGTGAGGGTTTGGCCCTTAATCGTAATACAGCGGAGGCCTCGTGTTGTTCTTGGAGTTAGTGTAAGTAAGGCCAGGTCAGTACTTCCCGGTGCCCTGGGGCTGGCGTCACCCTCAGACCCTCTTTCAGATTTCAGCTGTCTCAGGGGGTGCTCACAGCATCTGGGAAGCTGTTTGTCAGGATCGTGGATGCTGAGATGTAGATCTTTTATACCCCTGACAAGAGAATGAAATCGGTGTTTCTTAACCACATATGAGCTGTCTCTCAGCATTCAACATGATGTCTTGTGTGGGCTATTTCTTACCTGGATTTTTTAGGCTTACCTATTTTATTTTATTTATTTTTTTGGTGTAGGTTTCCCTTTTCTTTTTCTTTTTTTTTAATTTAATTTTTTTTTAACTTTACAATATTGTATTGGTTTTGCCATATATCAACATGAATCCATTACCTAGATTTTTTGAAAGGGAAATATGTCTTCACACTCCCCATTTTTTCAGTTTTCAGAAGTGCTGACATCTCAAGAGATGTTAAGATTTTGGAAAAAGAAAAAAATTGCCCTCTGGCTTTCTAGGTTCTTCTAGCTGGTCTAAAAATTTGACATGAGAAGATTAACAGGAGAAACTCTGATTTAATCACATATGCACAGGTGCCTGTCCTAGGAGGCTTCCATGGCATCTGAGAGGAGGAGAAGGGGGTGGACACTGGGGACTTCAGCAGGCAGGAGGCAGTTCACACGGAGACAGACAAGCCGGTGTTTGGAGAACAGATGTTTGCGGGGACCTGCTGGGATGGTGGGACACAGAGGACTCTGTTCTCCAGGCCCCATCCAGCTCCCCACACCCAGGCCGTGCTCTTTGTAGATCTCCCAGGATAGTGGTCTTCTAGGCCAGGCACTTCCTCTGAGGTCTGTAGACAGGTAAGGGGCAAGTGAAAAGAAGGACTTCATGAACTGTCTGTTTCTTAAAAATAATCATCATAAAATAATCCTCATGTTGAAGAGACATTCTGTGGGGTGGCAAATTTTGTTTCCCTACAAAGTTACGGATGACGTTAGAGAAGGAAGTATCACACACCTCAAATTTTGCTTTTTGGGCTGTAGAAGTTAATGGTTTAAAATTCAGCTCCCATGGATTGCTGGTACAAATCAGATGCCCTTTAAGTGAACTGTGAGTTGAATTGGTGTATGAATCTTCATATGTACAGAGACTGACTCGGTACTCAGATAACTCATTTAGATAGCTCTGTGAAGTCCTGTTAGAGATGTGTTTTCATCCCCTGAAGTGAAGTCTGTAGTCACTTTTCCTCTTGCCTGACAGTAACGTAGCCTTAACCCAAAGGCACGGTAGCTCAGCCGGTAAATAATCTGCCGGCAGTGCAGGAGACCCAGGTTTGATTCCTGGGTCAGGAAGATCCACTAGAGAAGGTATAGGCTACCCACTCCAGTATTCTTGGGCTTCCCTTGTGGCTCATCTGGTAAAGAATCTGCCTACGATGTGGGAGACCTGGGTTCAATCCCTGGTTTGGGAAGATCTCCTCTCTCGTAGCTCAGTTGGTACAGAATCTGCCTGCAATGCAGGAGACCTGGGTTCGATCCTTGGGTCGGGAAGATCCCCTGGAGAAGGAGATGGCAACCCACTCAGTATTCTTTCCTAGAGAGTCCCATGGACAGGGGACCCTGGCAGGCAATGGGGTTGCAAGAGTCCAAGAGTCAGACACAACTTAGCAACTAAACCACCACCACCACCACTCACTCCGGTAATCTGGCTGGGAGAATTCCAGGGACTGTCTAGTCCATGGGGTTGCAAAGAGTTGGACATGACTGAGCAACTTGTACTTACTCATTATTATTGTTGTTATTATCATCTACTGTAAAGATGGAACAGTGTCTGCTCTCTGCACCGTCTTTTATTGGAGACCAGGCAGCCTCTCAATAGAGAGAGGAACGGGCCTGTGCCCTGGCAGTTCACCTGCCCACTCTGCCCTGAGCAGGTGGCCACAGCTTTCCCTCCCCTGTAGGTGGAGATGAGACACCCGCTCCCAGGTACAGCAGAGAGGAGAACATGTGGGCACACCTGTGCTCAGGTCTCCACGGTGGCCTGTAACTGACTGCGGGTGAGGCAACCTTTGTGTGTTCCCAGGCGCAGGCCCCTGGTGTCAGGACTGCCATGTGCCCGCACACAGGACTTGGCAGGTAGCTTGGGTGATGCTCAGGAGTGTTAGAATTGACCACACTGGGTGTCAGGACAGCAGATCACCACGCTTTCCAGGCCGAGCCCAGGGAGTCGATGTTTCTCCAGAGCTCCGTCGACTGGGTCTCCGACGTGTAGGGCAGGCTCTTGTGCCTCCATTCAGTACTAGACGGTCTTTGTTCCAGGACCTAGCGTGGCCTCAAATCCTTCACAGACTCAAGCCCTTCACAGACGATCCTCCGTGTCTGTGGATCATCTGGGAGGAGTGTTCTCCTGCTATTGCTGGTTGAATCTGCAGACAGGATGCTGCGGGTATGGAGGGCAGACTGTGTACCTGAGGTCTGGGGATTCTACAGTAAGCATTATACTCCCCAGCCCCCTTCTACCTAAACCTCACAGACCTATGCAGCCACAAAAGCTCCCTGGTTGGAATCTTCCCCAGGTTGCTGGCATTGACTGTGACCATAAACTCTCTTATTTTCTAATAACATTTGTAGGCTTCTGTTTTGACCTTTGCATAAATTAAAACTTAGCTGTTGGTTGAAGAAGAGATCCTATTGTCTGTGTTAGGGTGGTTATTCTCTTTAATACAGTAATAGATTATATGCTTCGTATGAAACCTAGAGTGAGTCAGTGGTAAGAACTTTCCTCCTGGGATAAAAAGATAAACCCATAAGCCATTGTCACGCTGCAGGAAGTTCAGTCAGGCTCGCATGTTTAAACCACAGCCGGCTCCGAGCCCTGTGGAGTTCTGTCCCCTCACTTGCGCTAGTTCCTGTAGCTCATGCTCTTCCTGTCTGGGTTCCGTGTTGTTTCACAGGCATCTTCAAGCAGGGATGGCTTTGGGCTGAGGCTGTGATGATAG
Organism: Bubalus kerabau; assembly: GCF_029407905.1. Classification (NCBI taxonomy): domain Eukaryota; kingdom Metazoa; phylum Chordata; class Mammalia; order Artiodactyla; family Bovidae; genus Bubalus; species Bubalus kerabau. The sequence continues at coordinate 23,901,776 of NC_073637.1, read as the reverse complement.
AGGGTGGACAGTGCACTGGCCGAGACTCATCCCATCCCTGGATTCTGTGCTGTGCAGGATGGCAGGTCATCTTGGCCTGTGGATCCTGGGGGGCCCCCAAAGGCTGCTTAATGAAGGTGCTAAGACCAGGGGAGGTGGAGCGGCGGCTGAGGGCTGGAAACGCTGACCCCTGCGCCCACTGAGCCGCCTTCACACCCATCCCTCAGCCAGCTCCCCAGGGAACACCGAGAGCCCGCTCTCCACCAAGTGATCAGCTGGAGTGTGAACCTGATATCTAGTCCAAAACTCAAGATTTTCCCCTTTATAGGAGGAATCTTGTAAATGTTCTTAAAAAACCTTTTTCTTGTCCTTATTGGGTACTTCAGAAACAATAGTTTAGGCAAGTCCTTTGTCAGAAGATAGGGAAAGGTTTTCTGTCCTGGAATCACAGTGGTACCCATCTGCAGTTCAGAGCTGCGTATACACAGACTGTGGGTTTCCGAGGTGGTGCTAGTAGTAAAGAACTTTCCTGCTAGTGCAGGAGATGTAAGAGATGTGGGTTCGATCCCTGCAGGGGTTGGGAAGATCCCCTGGTGGAGGGCATGGCAACCCACTCCAGTATTCTTGCCTGGAGAATCCCATGGACAGAGGAGCCTGGTGGGCTACAGTCCATGGGGTTGCACAGCTGAGCAACTTCGCACAGCACATACACTGACTGGGTGCTTGTCCAACTGATTTTCAAAAGGAGAGAATGTCACCTGAAACATTTGGAGACCACCTCTCTAAGCCACAGTTTGCTCCCTTTATAAAATGAGATCAGTTTTCGGCTCTTGAGATTGTCCTGTGGGTTCAGCAGTACCATCTTGGAGAAGGTTTCAGACTCCACCAGTGTAGATGGAGTGAGCGCTAAGTAACAAGCAGCTCCCATTAACTGTTGGATCCTGGAGGTTACTTCCAGTGGCTGTTTTCACATGTGCTTGTGTCAATCTTTAGGGATAGACAACTTGTATTTCCTAATGTCAGGAAGCTTCTCATGTGTCTGTTGGTCCACTGACTTGGACTTGTATGTAGGTTGATTTTGAATTTGTTAGGTTGCAAAAGAGAGCAGCAGACAAGACTTTATAGGAAGGCAGACGTCACTTGTGGTTGGGTGCAGAATTACTCGTTTACGTGTGTCACACCTTGTCTGTACATGGTAAATGGACTGTTTAAAATTCATGCAGTACTGGTACTTTTAAATTTAGGCAAGGTGAACAGGGAGGCCTAGCGTGCTGTGATTCATGGGGTCGCGAAGAGTCGGACACGACTGAGTGACTGATCTGATCTGAACTGAAGATCAGTTTTCTGGGGCTCAGTTTTTAGATGTTAAAGTGACTAGAGACGACAGTGTATATTGTGCTTCAGTTTTGAAAAGGACTCTTTACTGATTTCACTTCTAACCTCCCTTGCTGTTTCCTTCCTGTGTTTCAGGGAATATCTTGGTAAACAACTCCAGTCTGAACAGCCGCAGACTGCAGCCGCCCGGAGCTGAATGGGCTCTCAGGGCTCCCCTTGGATCTCCAGCCGTCCCCTCACCTGGGATAGAAGACCTGGAGTGGGTCTCAGTAACTGTGGTCAAGCTCAAACCATTCCTCATTTTATGTGTCATTGTCTTCTGTTGTGTAGCTTTTCCCAATGCTGATTTCCCATTGTTTTGTCTTAAAGTAGGTGCTTTCTGTATCTAAGGAAAATAGTACTGTTACATATACTGCTCGTAATTTCTTTATTTATTGTTCTCTGGAATGAATATAGGGTTATTAAAACATTCTCACTCCAAATACATTTTTTCTCTTTCCTTGTTCCTGACTTGAACTGTAACAAAAGTACCTTTTGTCCCAACTGAATTGGGAGAATTGTATTTGCAGAGTAGTGAATGGTAAATAAATGTTTTGAATTCATACGGATTTTTGTCTTGCATCCATCCACCTGCCCATCCACACATGCACATTGCAGCAATCTTCTGCTAATATTGAGAAAACCTTAAAATGTTAAATGAACTCTTAACATGATGCTGTCATCTAAAAGACTTGCTTATGAAGCACAGTGAGGAATTTTAGCTCTTGGTTATTTTCACTGATTTCTTACTTACTCTTGGATTTTAGTACTTCAAGTCTATTTTCTTTCAATACTTTCTGGTTTAAATATTGCCAATAGGTATTTTATTTCTACCTCCCACCTTTTATTCTGGAACTCCCAGCCTTCACAGGGCCATCCATGGCCTGGAGGTTTACCTCCCCCATATCTGAGCCTTTTGTTTTTAACCTCGTCGCCTGGTCTGAGTCTCATTTTTCTTTCATTTTCGCTTTTCATTCTGAGCAGTTCTCTGATTGTAAAGATGGTAAGGCTAATAGTTTATATGGTAAGTTTTCTTCTATAGAAAGACACTCCTAGCACCATCTCCTGTTTAAGGATAAAAGATTGAAACGGTTGACTTGACCACCTTCATCCAGGTCCCAACTTCTCCCACCCCATGCCTCTGGCAACCACAAATCTGATCGCTTTTTGAACTAATGTTTTCATTTCCTTTGGATAAGTACCCAGAAGTGAAATTGCTGGATTGTACGGTAGCTCTATTTTTAACTTTTTGAGGAACCTCCATACTGTTTTTCCACAGTAGTTGTACCAATTCACATTCCCACCAACAGTGCACAAGGGATCCCTTTTGGCCGCATCCTTGCCAACACTCGTTACCTCCTCTTGCTGATAATAGCTTCTCACAGCTGTGAGGTGACGTCTCACTGTGGCTTTGATTTGCAGTTATCTAGTGATTATTGTTCAGCATCTCTTCATGTGCCTGTTTGCCATCTGTATGTCTTTGGAAAAACACCTCTTCAAGTCCTCTGCCCATTTAAAAATTATTTTTAACTACTTTTATTGTTTTAAAATTCTTTTTTTGTGGTGGGAAACTTCTTTTTTGGGTCTTATTGACCTTCATATTTTAGAAGATATGTGAAAAGGGCCTTCCCATTGGCAAGTAAAGCTTATTCCCACACATTGTACCTGGACAGTCACAAGTACCAGATTTATAGAATATAAATAGGCTATATATTTATATCAATATAAATTGACAGGCTACCTGTTTTATTACAAAAGACCTAGTTAGAATGTTTCTGGCTTTGAGACAGTACCAGTTTCTAGTGATTTTCAACATTGGGGCCAAGGTCTACCTTTGGAATAACACAGAACAAGTCTTATCCTTAAGATTCTACATTTTAAAAGCACGTTTATTCTAGAATAGTGCTGCTTTATTTTTGTCACGTTGCTATTTGAATGCTGGACACCTAAGACCACGTTTTGACCGAGCAAGGTGAAACAGAAGTGCGTCACGTGATGTGCCCATGGTCAGACGAAGACCTTCCTTCCTGGCTGGCCCAACATCAGGAGAAACTGTTGAAAAAGGGAGATTTTTTGCTCTGAAGAGAGCAGCAGTGCCTGTGACCCCCCCAGGGCAGGGGTCCTGACTGGGGCTTGCAGACACACTGCCTCGCTCGCGCCCTGCCGCCTGTTGCACCCACACAGCTGACGGCTCAGCACGGGAGCCTGACCCACAGGCAGTAAGTCTGGAGATGACAGCCCCAGGCGGGTGGGCCCAGGAGACACGCTGACCAGGATCTCTTGTTTGGGATGTTGACATGAGGCGTAGATGCAAGTAACTGGCAGTGAGATGACACACGTGGAAGAGATACCTAGAGATGAAAAGGCTGTAAAACCCTGAGTAAAAATCCCTGAGGCAGAGAAGAGAGTGGCAGGTGAGCTGGGTGACAGCTGGGTGAGAAGGACAGGGTCATTGGTGCCCAGTCATCAGACTTGTGGGAGGCCAGCATCCCTTGTGGGAGGCAGAGGACAAGAGCCGCTGCCCAAGACCACTGGGTGGACCTGGGTGATCACTGAATACAAGGTCCATATGTAAAAAACACTTCTCTGGGCTAGCAACCAACAACTGGAAATTTAAAATAGTGTAAAAACACTTCAAAAATTTAACAAGAGTATAAGATCTGTGCACTAAAAACTAAGGTTCCTGAGGCAAATGAAAGATGACACACAGGAGGAGATATGTTCTGACCATGGATTGGGAGATACACATGGTTAGGGTGTCAGTTCTTCTGGGTTGGTCCACAGATTCCATGTAGTCCCAACAGCAGTACCATCTGGCTTTGATGTAGAAATAAACAAGCTGCTTTGAAAGTTTGCATGGAGATGCAAATGACCTGGAAGAGCTGAAACAGTTTTGAAAGGATTTAAAGTTGGAGGCATTAACAGTACTTGGCTTTAAATAGAGCCGGGGTGGTACTGGCATAAACATCGGTGTATAAACCAGGGACAGGATAGAGTCCAGGAACAGAGCTTGATGGAATCAGTCTAAACGAGCGAGGGCTAATTTGGGAGATTAAAAATGAGATAAGATGAAAATACTGCACCGTGATAGAAGGTGAGCTGTGAAGACCATGATCGGACTTTGTGTGGAGGCCTGCCCCAAGTCCTGTGAATGCTCTTCCTCGTCTGAAGCTTGAACAGTCCTCTTGTGAGGCTACAGCTGTTACCCCTGTTTTAAAAAGGTGGAGGGCCCGGGTGAGGTTAAGTGACTTAGCCAAGTTACTGGGGTTTGCCCTCAGCTGTAACAACTACCCGGTCGACACAAGGAAAATCAGGGGTAGCTGCCTATCAGAGATATTCTAAAGTCAAAACAAGCACCCAGTTTACTACCTAAGCAACTAGATGACCGAGCAGTAGAACCCTATTGAAAATGAGTGGAGGGACTTCCCCTGGATCTTGGATGTTGTACCTGAGAGGGGCTCCCACAGGCCCATCTGCCTGGACAGGCCCAGCTTCAGGCTGAGCCGTGGGAGGTAAATCCTCCTATTGTATCTGGAAATGCTATTTTCCAAGCATGTTAAAATTCAGGTGGCATCCCGAGTGAAAACTAACCCAGGCACTGAATTATAAAAGACATGTTGTGCATAACCAGGCTTCAAAGTGATGCTTAATAAGCATATGATTAATGTCTGGTGCAGATTTACTCAAATTAAGTTTTATTTTGCAGTGAAAACATGACACTGAGATGGAAATAAATGATTAGCCACAGAGTTTCTGTATCACCACCGTATAATCAGACCATGCATCAGTATTTATGTTAAAAAATCTTAGCAAATTTTTTGATGTATGGTACATTAATTCAATTCAAATCAACCAAGTTGTTAAAAACTACCGTGAGCAAGACTGACCTAAGTAGTTATTGTGTCCAGGAGTGTGTGTCTCTTTAAGTGTGTATGTGTCCATGTGTGTTTGTTTCCATGTGTGTGTGTTCAGGTGTGTATGTGTATATAAAAGAATGTGTAAGAGATGCTACTTCTGTCTTTGAAGAGTTTATAATATAGGAAGAGAGAGGAATCATAGTTTTAATATAGGACAAATGTGCTTAATTCTAAAAGAAAAATTAAAAATGTCTCATGTGGTTGCCAGGAATGATGTACTGCTTTGGTTTAGAGAAACGGGAAAAAATTACAGAGGAGATGAGACTTGAGGTCTGTGTTACTTTTCCCAGGGGCATTTCCTAAGTCCTCAGTCACTTGGCTTCCTCTGAGCTCTGCCAATGGGACTGCCCTCCTCACCTGACTGCTGACATCCCTGTGGCCAGATGGGGTAGGTCCGAGTCAATCCCTACCTGCCAGGCTTCACAGCGTTGACTATTCTTCAGCAGCCCTGCTGTCTCTGAGGGTGATCTGTTCGCAGCTTTGACTGATCCTGGTGGGATGAGATGTGGTCCACTTACTCAACAGAGAGGGAGTTCAGGGCATCACCAGGCACAGCCACTCTTGGGATCATCTTGCAAAGATGCACCTACTAAAATTGGCACCTGGAAAGTGTGGGCATTCCAGAGAAGAGACCAGTCTGGGCGTGGACACCACGGGAGCCCACAGAGAGGACCATGCTGAGCTGACAGCCAGTGAGAGGTTATCACCTGTCCATGGGGAAGGAAACAGACGATGGTTTCATCATCCATTGGCATCTCTTTTGACAGCATCCTCCCCGTGGGCTGTGCCTTGAGGTCATAACTGCTCCTCGCTGGCTCTTTTTTCCAGTTCACAAAACAAGAACAATCTGAAGTATTGGTCTTGGCAAACCTTTTTATCCAAGTTCCATAAACCCGTGTGGGGTTTTCTCCACCTTAAATATAATAGATTGCTGTTGAGTGAAGATAACCTTAGAAATCGTATTTTGGTCAATCCTGCGATGTTACAAATGCAGAGTGGGGCTGGGTGAGAATGCCACTTTTTATTTGGTGTCTTCATTTCCATGCCCTGACCCCTGGGAGCGATGCATCCATCTTCAGGGCAAACTCTCTGAACATGGGGCCTCATGAAGGCCTGAGGTCATGGCATTTTATCTATCCAGGTACAAGCTCACACTTCCCATCTTGGGGCAAGAGGGGCCTGTGAGAAACTTGGTTGTCTTTCCCACTGCTCAGGACTGTGGATTTGGGAACAGGGACCCTTTCTGGACTTAGCAGAATCTTCATTCCCTCATACATTCTTCTTCCCCAACATGTAGAGTCTTTATTAAGTCTTTTCTCTTCATGTCACGCATAAATCTGTTGTTTACCTGCCACATCTATTTAAGGCAAATCGCCCCATTTGGTAAAGACAAAGAATTTGTGGCTCTAAATCAAAGCTTCTCACTGTTCTGTGGTTTCAGAGACCCTGTAAGAAATCATGAATTTTATGAAAATGCACACACTCATGATGGGATGTATTTAAAAAATTTTTTTTAATTTTTTATTTGAAGGACAATTGCTTTACAGGATTTTGTTGGTTTCAGCAAAACATCAACAATGGGGTATTTCGTGAACTTTTTGAAGCTGAGGTTTTCATGTCCTTGATGCTAACTTCTGGCCTTGCAAAAGCAGAAATTCCATTCCCCGAATTTCCAGCACACAAAAGACTCTTTCAAGTCGAATGTACTAAAAACAGTACATGAGAATCCGAGAGCCAAGAACAGAGGGTCTTAAGAAAACCTTCCAGCTGCCTTCACTGCAACCTTGAAGAATCCCCCAGACAACGGGCAGTTGGGGCCCGGGTCACTCGGCCGCTGCAGGTGAGGACCCAGGTGTGTGAGCTCCTTCCTCTGTCACCTGAGCCTCCCAGAGGGAGCAACCTGGTCTCCCATCAGGCCACGGGGTGCATTGTCACCAGCTAGGTCACCCGGATGGGGTATGAGCCCAAAGCCAGCCCAAAGGCTTTCTCTTATGAGAGAAACACAACTAGAAACTAACTAGCCAACCAAATATCTAAGTAGCCAACTAACCAAATGATTAACTAACCAACTAGCCAACCAACTAACTAGCCAACCAACCAACCAATCAACTAATTAGCCAATGAACCAACTAATTAACTAGATAACTAGCCAATCAACCAACAACTAATTAGCTAGCCAACTAATTAGATAACTAGCCAACCAACCAACCAACTAACTAGCCAGCTAATTAACTAGATAATGAGCCAATTAACTCCATCCTCTTTTCCCTCCCTCCTTTCTCTTTAAGTTTTTCTTTACCTCTGTTCTGCTCTCACTCTCTCTCCTGGTTTTCATGTTTTCTTTCCCGCTTTTTTTGCTCCTGCTTTTGTTCCTCCACAAGCTGAGTGTGGCTCTGGCCCGGAGTTTTCCCAGCGTTGGGGTGAGGATGTCTGGGAGGAGGCAGTGTTGCTGAGACAGGGTGGGGGGTTAAGGGTCTTTGCTATAAGTCACCAGCTCTGGGGGCTGCAAGGGGAGGCTGTCTGGGTGGAGACGGACGGTGAGCTGGGGCTGGGGTCGCCCCTGGGCAGGCCAGGCCATCCCGCAGTCAGGGCTGAGACCTGGCTGATTCCTGGGGTCTGATGACGTCACGCCCCTGGTAGACTCCCCTCAACAGGCAGCCTAGTCTCAGCTGAGTTATGCCAGCTCCCCGAGGGTCTGTGGTGCTGGACGTGGGGAGGGAGGTTCAGGCTGCATGGTGAGCGCTTTCAGCCCCCCAGAATCACCCTTATCCTTGCCACAGGACACGTCATCCTTTATTCCAGGGAAAGACAGAGAGTTAATGGTGTGTCAGGAAAGAAGCTGGAGCAGGTATGGAAAAGTAGCTAAATAGATTTTACAACATTTGAGCACAGTATCAGCAGGGACCTGGAAGAGGCAGCCAGGGTAGACCGCCAGCTCAGGGTGCTGTCTGCACAGAGAGTGACCAGCAGTACTGGGGAGAGACAGTACCACTAAGGTCCAGCTGGGCTAGAAAACATCCTGAGCTCAGGCTGAAGGTCATGCCCCAGGTGTCTCAGGAATGGAAGGCCGAGGAAGGAAGAGAAGACAGGAGAAGAGTGATTGGGTGTTCACTAAGGGGATGGAGGGCTGGTTAGTGATCCTTTAAATTAATTCATTAATTATTTTTTGGCTGCGCCACTACAGGGTCTTAGCTCCCTGACCTGGGACTGAATCTTGGCCCCCAGCAGCTCCAAGCTCTAACCACTGGACTGCCGGGAAATTCCCTCAGTGACCCTTCTTAGAAGGCAGCACAACAATAGGTTTCAAGATCTTTGAAAATGTTAGCACCGTTGGATTCTGTCACTCTGGTTATAGGAGTCTACTTTAAGGAAATCATAACTGACGCTCCCTGAAATTCATCACAGCTATTCATGGAATAGCTATTCTAATGGTTTAAAAAATCCAAACCATTAACAGGGAAGTTAATGTTAATGCATCAGTCAAGAAACATCTGTATGTGGGGACATTACACAGCCACTGGTAATTTGTTGAAGAATTCTCAGTGATATAAGGCAACTTTTGTATTTTAAGTAAAAAAAAAAAAAGAACAAAAATATACAGATAATTTCAATTATGTGAATTGATATATGCCTATATACATAGATTTATGCTGGGAGGGATTGGGGGCAGGAGGAGAAGGGGATGACAGAGGATGAGATGGCTGGATGGCATCACTGACTCGATGGATAGGAGTCTGAGTGAACTCTGGGAGTTGGTGATGGACAGGGAGGCCTGGCGTGCTGCGATTCATGGGGTTGCAAAGAGTCGGACACGACTGAGCGACTGAACTGAACTCAACTCAACTCATTTTTTTAAAAGCCCAGATTTTGTGTTGCATTTATAATTTGGATCTGCTGTGATCACAGTTAATTTTTGTATGTACAATTTATGTGATGAAGAAAGAAACCTGACGAATGATTTTTCATAACTCTAAGAAAATCTATACACCTTTTTCTGTTATTTGGGTCAATTAAATCAAAGCCAGTTTTGTCAAAGTTGAATTAACTACCACGTTTGGTAAGTAACATAAGCGTTGATAACGTCCATACCATAAATAAAATTCCTCACAAGTAGAATGGTATTAGAGTCTCAAGATCAAAAGTTTTACAACAGTTAACCATTTTGATTAGATGATAAGCTCACAGGAGTGTTTATTGTGTATTACTCCACTTCTTGGTGAAAAATACAAAATAAACCTGACTGCAGAGAATCTTCACCTGTCTTGGGCCATCACCAGATTATCTGCTGCTCTGTTCCCTGGATTCTCCCAGCTCTGCCAGAGAATCCCCAAGATTATAAAGCATCCATTTAATTGTTTCTGGAACTTGTGGCCTTTGGTTTTTTAAAAGACAGCTGAGGCACAGAGAACAGTTTAAGAGTTTATTTGAGCAACAATTGATGGGAACCAGGTGCACAGTGAAGAAGGAGGTGTTGGAGGTCAAGGGAGGCTGGAGCCTGGAGAGGTGCACCTGGGGGAGGAGGAGATGGAGGGAGAAAGGCGGCTGTTCATTGGTGGAGCTCAGCATGGCTGGCCGGTTGTGATGGTGCTTAGATGCTTAGGTGCAATTTCCTAATGGGAGGCAGTCACAGGTTGAGGTTTTGGTTTGTTTTCCTGTGCTATGAAGCCATCAGAGCCTTGTCAGTTTGATGGCCTCCTTACTGAGTTAACTTACAGGTTTTAATGATGGTTAACAAAGAGTCACTGCAGCCATGAAATTAAAAGACGCTTACTCCTTGGAAGGAAAGTTATGACCAACCTAGAAAGCATATTCAAAAGCAGAGACATTACTTTGCCAACAAAGGTCCATCTAGTCAAGGCTATGGTTTTTCCTGTGGTCATGTATGGATGTGAGAATTGGACTGTGAAGAAAGCTGAGAGCCAAAGAATTAATGCTTTTGAACTGTGGTGTTGGAGAAGACTCTTGAGAGTCCCTTGGACTGCAAGGAGATCCAACCAGTCCATTCTGAAGGAGATCAGCCCTGGGATTTCTTTGGAAGGAATGATGCTAAAGCTGAAACTCCAGTACTTTGGCCACCTCATGCGAAGAGTTGACTCATTGGAAAAGACTGTGATGCTGGGACGGATTGGGGGCAGGAGGAGAAGGGGACAACAGAGGATGAGATGGCTGGATGGCATCACTGACTCGATGGACATGAGTCTGGGTGAACTCCGGGAGTTGGTGATGGACAGGGAGGCCTGGTGTGCTGCAATTCATGGGGTCGCAAAGAGTCAGACACGACTGAGCGACTGAACTGAACTGAATAATGATTAATAATTAATACTGATTAATAATTAATATAAGTTAATAATGACGATGATGATTTAATGATGATAACTAAGGCTGAATGAGAGTCTTAGAGCACATACTTCCCTCTGTATACATGTCTGCATCCCTCTCAGTTGACCTACACAGCACAGCCTACATCCCAGGCTTCTCTAGACACCTACCCCTGCCATCCCTACCACAGTAGGGCCTGGTGGGGAGATAGTGTTCTCCCCACCCCACTTCTCGGGTCCAGTCCCACCTGCCCCCCAGAGCTTCCTCCAGGTGCCTCTGGCTTGTCTCTGGTGACACCCCTGGTTCCTCCCGTTCTCCTCATAGGCTCCTCAGAGCCTGGGGCCTTCCTCAAGAGGCTTCCTGAGCCCAGTCTCCCCCGCCTATCCCCAAGGTTATGAACACCCTGAAAGCACAGCATTTTGGTATCCCTGCCTTGCACCCAGTCCCTCACTCAGGGCAGTAAACAGTAGGTGCTCAATTTGGATGTGAACTATTCACAGAAGAAGCGAGTGAAAGTGAAAGTGAATGTCACTCAGTCATGTCCAACTCTTTGCAACTCCATGGACTATACAGTCTATGGAATTTTCCAGGCCAAAATAGTGGAGTGGGTAGCCTTTCCCTTCTCCATGGGATCTTCCCAATCCAGGGATCAAACCCAGGTCTCCCGCACCATGGGCGGATTCTTTACCAGCTGAGCCACAAGTGAAGAAGTGAGGGATGCTCAGTAAAAGCCTATGGAAGAGTAGGTGGTTATAGTTCAAGGGCCCTTACTCTGTTATGCTGTCTTCCTTTCTCAGGCAGGAGGGCTAGGGGGACTAGTGTTTGGCTGGTGGGATGTCTCCTATGAAAGATGGTAATTAGCAGCCAGACATCAGGGAGTGCAAAGTCAAGTGGGCCTTAGGAAGCATCACTATAAACAAAGCTAGTGGAGGTGATGGAATTCCAGCTGAGCTATTTCAAATCCTAAATCCCAATCCCAAAGAAAGGCAATGCCAAAGAATGCTCAAACTACCACACAATTGCACTCATCTCACACTAGCAAATTAATACTCTAAATTCTCCAAGCCAGACTGGAAAAGGTCAGTTTTCTTTCCAATGCCAAAGAATGTTCAAACTACTGCACAATTGCACTCATCTCACATGCTAGTAAAGTAATGCTCAAAATTCTCCAAGCCAGGCTTCAGCAATATGTGAACTGTGAATTTCCTGATGTTCAAGCTGGTTTTAGAAAAGGCAGAGGAACCAGAGATCAAATTGCCAACATCCGCTGGATCATGGAAAAAGCAAGAGAGTTCCAGAAAAACATCTATTTCTGCTTTATTGACTATGCCAAAGCCTTTGACTGTGTGGATCACAACAAACTGTGGAAAATTCTGAAAGAGATGGGAATCCTAGACCACCTGATCTGCCTCTTGAGAAATTTGTATGCAGGTCAGGAAGCAACAGTTAGAACTGGACATGGAACAACAGACTAGTTCCAAATAGGAAAAGGAGTACATCAAGGCTGTATATTGTCACCCTGCTTATTTAATTTCTATGCAGAATACATCATGAGAAACGCTGGACTGGAAGAAGCACAAGCTGGAGTCAAGATTGCTGGGAGAAATATCAATAACTTCAGATATGCAGATGACACCACCCTTATGGCAGAAAGTGAAGAGGAACTAAAAAGCCTCTTGATGAAAGTGAAAGAGGAGAGTGAAAAAGTTGGCTTAAAGCTCAATATTCAGAAAACGAAGATCATGGCATCCAGTCCCATCACTTCATGGGAAATAGATGGGGAAACAGTGGAAAGAGTGTCAGACTTTATTTTTGGGGGCTCCAAAATCAATGCAGATGGTGAGTGCAGCCATGAAATTAAAAGACGCTTACTCCTCGGAAGGAAAGTTATGACCAACCTAGACAGCATATTCAAAAGCAGAGACATTACTTTGCCAACAAAGGTCTGTCTAGTCAAGGCTATGATTTTTCCTGTGGTCATGTATGGATGTGAGAATTGGACTGTGAAGAAAGCTGAGCACCGAAGAATTGATGCTTTTGAACTGTGGTGCTGGAGAAGACTCTTGAGAGTCCCTTGGACAGCAAGGAGACCCAACCAGTCAATCGTAAAGGAAATCAGTCCTGAATATTCATTGGAAGTGTTGCAGAAACCAGTGCTCAAGAAACCAAGCAGTACACTCGTAGAGTTGGAGAACTCAGGTTTATTACACCAGCGGGCCCAGAGAAGTTAACCCTCCAAGCTCTGAGCCCCGAACAAAGGGATTACAGAGTTTTTACAGACAGACTGTAGTGGGCAACACTAGCTGTTAATAGGCTGGTTTAAACTAAGGGGTTTCACTCTCGTGGGAACACCAGTAGAAATGGGGAGGGGGATGCCTGACCTTTACATGGACAGGCATGATTAAAGAGGTTTGCAGGGCTGAGCAATTGCAAAGAGCAGGACAAGGGTGAGTGATATAAACTCACTAGTATTGCAAGTCCCCACTTTCTGAGACTACGTGTCTTACATGATCTACACTTTGCAAGGGGCAAGCTGAGTTACAGAGGCAGAAGAAGGAGATTATGGAAAATTTTAACTTTTCCTCTTCATTCCCCCCTCTTAATGCTTCTATCACTCATTGTAGAAAGCATTATCTAATGTTTTGCTAAGACATTCAAAGCTCTCCATTGTTTAGGGGGCTCTTTTGAACTAGTACCATTTGTAACTTTATGGATTCAATCTGAGAGGTTATGAACAGGGTAATTGCACTGAGAATATAAGAGCCAAACAAGAGTGCCACAAAGAGTGTGAAGAGAGGACCTGTTAAAGGGAGAAGCCACAATGCCCAGCTCCATATATCGTTCCAATTACCCCAGGAATTAGCTAGTTTCGCTCTCCTTTTTATGATTTGTTTGTTCCCTTAGCTCTTGGGCCATGTCCCTGGCTATTCCTGACGGGTTTACACACAAGCAGCATTTTTCATTCAAAAAGGGGCAGAGTCTTCCCTTTTCAGCTGTCAGTAGGCCTAGCCTTCTGCTATTCTGTAAAACCACGTCAGCCAGGGAGTCTAGTTGGTCCTGTAAGGCCACTAAAGATTTGGCCACTCTCTCAGTGTCGTCTGTGAAGTCTTTGGATAGTGTATGGTAAAAGGTGGTTGATGAAGCAGTTCCTCCTAGTCCCACACCTATCCCAGCCTCGATTCCCAGACCAACTAGAGGTATAACCTGGATGGCTCTTTTTGACCGCATATGTGCTGCCAGAGGTATGATGAGAGTCTGGTTGATAGGGACAATGTTTATCTGGGGAGTGAGGAAAGCTATGGTGCAGATACCCATCTAATTGACAGGTAGACATCAGTAAGCATCTGTCCCACAAACAAATAAAAGGCCTTGGGGGCAGCACCACCTGTTACAGCAAGGGACACCAAAAGGCTGCAAAGCAGCCTGCACGTAACAGATAACCGAACACTAGCAAAAGGTTTTCTCCCCATCTTTGGGTTGTCACGGCTATAGCAACTGGGCCTGTCATGAAGGGGGTTCAGCTATACTGTGGAGCAGTGTAGTTAGTAGGGAGAATCAATCATAAAAGACATCTAATAAGAATGAGGCTTCTCACTACAGTGAAATAACAGACAGTTAACTGCAGCTTCTGACCCAAGTCCCAGTCCTGGGGTGCGACTGAAGCTAGTCCTGTAGCAAAGAGCATGGCAATAATACCAATCAGGGATAGAGGCAGGGTTGACAATGAAAATCCATTGATATTTTGATAGCTGGATCTTTAAGCTTCTGCCATGCGTTGACCAGCCAGCTGCCAGAGTGTGCCTGGAGCAAGGCTGAAGAGTCCTCAAGTTTCTGCCATGTGTTGACTGGTCAGCTTCCAGAGTGACTAGAGCAGGGCTCAGCGTCCTTCGTAGGTGAGGGCCCTTGTTTTTGGAACCTGACTTTGAGGAGGTTTTCGGGGTCTTGACTGCTTTCCAGGTGTCCTCATCACAGGAAGTCGCTGCCTTCTTGACTCTGGTGTGGTGGATCCAAGGGATGACACCTAGAACTCTAACAGCAGTAGGGGTTGCCAGGACGACATGTGAGGGCCTGTCCAAGCTGGCTGAAGGGGTTTCTTTTTCCAGTCTTTAACCCGTACCTCATCTCCTGGCTGATAGGGATGAACCCAGTTGCCCAGTGGAATGGGTGGCCTTTCTCAGGTTTTTCGGGCGATATGGTGGAAGACTGTTCCCAGGGCCTGGAGGTGTTGGGACAGCTCCAGGTCAGCTAGTTGTTGGTGGTCTCCCTTGAGCTTTTCTATCACTGGGGGTGGTCTCCTGTATAAGATCTCAAAGGGAGAATAGCCTGAGGACCTCAGGGTGCATTTACGGCTGGAGGTAAGAGTCCACAGAATGATAAGGCAGCTTGTTCCAGCACTGTCTGGGCATTGGCCGGGGGATGTTCTTGTCGTACTACTACTTGGGAAACAAATTTAACAAGAAAGTTAAAGATACATGACCCAAAGATTAATAGAAGCAGGAAAGCTGCTGAGGCGCTAGCTAGGAGATCCCGGTCCAGACATTGGTTCATGACATTAGTGTTTCTCTAGGTATGAGAAGATGCAAGAATTAGGACTCATAAAAATCTTTACCTGAAAACACCTGACTATCTGAAGGCCTGTTTTTCTGGGTTTTTCCCAGACTACAGAGTGCCTTATTTTTTGTCTGCACCCTGAACTCCTTTCAACAGGGTGTTGAAGGTTAGCATCTTATAATGGTCATGATTTAATCTTTGTAGAGGCAGCTGGCGAGGGCCAACTTCCAGTCAGCAGGGCCCCTTCATAGTCATATTTGACCATGTTTGGGGGCATTTCATGGTCACTGTGTCCGTCGGTGCTGGGAAGGCTCATTCCCAGGTCTAATGAAGACTCCATTGACAGGCCACTCATGGTGTTGTCACTAGACCAGGCTTTGTAAGTAGCAAAAGTCTCTGGACCATACCTGTCTTACTAGCCTCTTGGTCCAGAAAATTCTGAAAGAGATGGGAATACCAGACCACCTGACCTACCTCATGAGAAACCTATATGCAGGTCAGGGAGCAACAGTTAGAACTGGACATGGAACAACAGACTGGTTCCAAATAGGAAAAGGAGTACGTCAAGGCTGTATATTGTCACCCTGCTTATTTAACTTCTATGCAGAGTTCATCATGAGAAACGCTGGGCTGGAAGAAGCACAAGCTGGAGTCAAGATTGCTGGGAGAAATATCAATAACCTCAGATATGCAGATGACACCACCCTTATGGCAGAAAGTGAAGAGAAACTAAAAAGCCTCTTGATGAAAGTGAAAGAGGAGAGTGAAAAAGTTGGCTTAAAGCTCAATATTCAGAAAATGAAGATCATGGCATCTGGTCCCATCACTTCACGGTAAATAGATGGGGAAACAGTGTCTGACTTTATTTTTTGGGGCTCCAAAATCACTGCAGATGGTTATTGCAGCCATGAAATTAAAAGACGCTTACTCCTTGGAAGAAAAGTTATGACCAGCCTAGATAGCACATTGAAAAGCAGAGACATTACTTTGCCAACAAAGGTCCGTCTAGTCAAGGCTATGGTTTTTCCAGTGGTCATGTATGGATGTGAGAGTTGGACTGTGAAGAAAGCTGAGCGCCAAAGAATTGATGCTTTTGAACTGTGGTGTTGGAGAAGACTCTTGAGAGTCCCTTGGACTGCAAAGAGATCCAACCAGTCCATTCTGAAGGAGATCAGCCCTGGGATTTCTTTGGAAGGAATGATGCTAAGGCTGAAATGTCAGTACTTTGGCCACCTCATGTGAAGAGTTGACTCACTGGAAAAGACTCTGATAATGGGAGGGATTGGGGGCAGGAGGAGAAGGGGACAACAGAGGATGAGATGACTGGATGGCATCACTGACTCAATGAATGTGAGTCTCAGTGAACTCCGGGAGTTGGTGATGGACAGGGAGGCCTGGCGTGCTCAGATTCATGGGGCTGCAAAGAGTCGGACATGACTGAGCGACTGAACTGAATTGAACTGGTCCAGAAAAATTTTTTTTCTTGTTGCTTCTTCCCATATCTAGAGTACATTGTTACAATTATTGATCTCATACGAAACTGTATATCAGCATTTTATCACAGGCTCAGTCACACATTTGGTAATGTAAGAAATAATCTTCTGAAGCAAGCTACATAGAAAATAATATAGCTAGCAGTTATTAGTAAGATCACAGGCAAGGAAGAATTTAAGTCAAGAACTTTCATTGGGTATAGCCTGGTATACCCCAGGTCATCTGTCTCAGTTAAATGATTATAGCCAAGTGTTAATCTCCTGGTTGTACATCGTGGAGCATTTGACCTTTATCCAAAGACTGGTTACTGAGATAAGCTTTGGAAACAATCTTAGAGTGACCTTTTTAATAACTTAATTAAAGCTTTTAGCAATATAACAAGGAACTATCTCAGAAGTGAGTCTTAGTAAGCACAGATGTTAATTAACAAAACTAGAACTTAATATTTTTTCCTTTTTTGGAGAACTCACTGTGAGGGCATTAACACTGTAGCCAGGGCAGGCTTTAACCCATCAAATGATGAGGTCTGTCAGGGAGCCAGAAAAAGCCAAGCGGCCCTCTTGGATTTCCCATAGTCCTGGCTCTGATTTTTAGCTGTTGTTTACTTATTTTTAATTTCCTGATTTAAGAGCAGACTATGGCCATATTTTAAGGACATCAAGAAAGCAAAAGTCGAACCATGAGGGGTTATTTTTTGTAGAAGCAGAATGAGCTTTATCTACATGTACCATAATCTTAAATAATGTTTATTTATTTTACCAAAGTAACAAAAAGATTTTAAAAACAAATATAAATCACTTAAAGGCAAAGAAATTTATAATCTGTTATTGAAAGCTGCATTTTAAGAAAACTGTGTTCTCTAAACAGAGAGAAGACCAAATTCCAGTCTGGCATCAGCTTACTGTTAATAACAAAATTTGTTTATCTGTTTAATCTTAGAAAGTCTTTTCCATAAATCTTGAAGAACTAGCAGTATTCTTCTAAAGGCATGAGAGTAAAACCGTAGAAGGCATGTTTAAATCCTGATTCTATTGCAATTGACAAAAAACCCTGGTCATAACACTTTAATATGATAACTAGAATTATAATTGACCATATTTTATCAGGGCATATCAGATCTATATGAATTTCATGTAATTTTAGGATATCTATATTAGTAATATCAACCATACAGTATAACCTGAAAAGATTTTTCACCCCTTTAACAGTACTTTACATGTAATTTAACATGTTCAGTGAACCCAGGTAGCTTAATAGCTCTTTGGGATGTCTCAGGGGCCCTCTGAAGCATCCCAAAGTTAACTAGAAGTCAAGTTCTTTAGGAAGTTTTGTCAATAAATATCAAAAGGGTTTATAACACTCATTCAGGTAGGATCATATAAGTTACTGTGAAATAATATTTATTTACTTAGCCAAAGTTAACAAAAGATTTCAAAGCTAAATATAGAATAGACCAATTAAGAGGTAAAGAAACATAAATCTATTATTAAAAGCAGTTCCACATCTGAAGAAAGTATGTCCTCTTAACAGAGAGAAAGGCCGAATCTAAGTTTTTGCACCAGCTTGCTTTAAACTCATTTAGGTAAACTTATGGAGAAGGAAATGGCAACCCACTCCAGTGTTCTTGCCTGGAGAATCCCAGGGATGGGGGAGCCTGGTGGGCTGCCGTCTATGGGGTCGCACAGAGTCGGACATGACTGAAGTGACTTAGCAGCAGCAGGTAAACTTAATTAAATTTATTTTAAACTTAGTCCTGCTGCTGCTGCTGCTTCAGTCCTGTCTGACTCTGTGCAACCCCATAGATGGCGGCCCACCAGGCTCCCCCGTCCCTGGGATTCTCCAGGCAAGAACACTGGAGTGGGTTGCCATTTCCTTCTCCAACGCATGAAAGGGAAAAGGGAAAGTGACATGACTCTTAGCGACCCCATGGACTGCAGCCCACCAGACTCCTCCATGCACAAAGCTTTTTTTCAGGCTCCACCTTCCACAAACCTTATAATCATTTGCTGTAACAGCCCCCTGTAAGTCAGACCTACTTTTTTTTCCCTTTATAAAATGTAATTTTATTTTTTATATCAGCTTTATTAAAAACATGCATCCTACTTTCTTATTAGATTAGCAAACAAACATTAATACTAGATATTTAATGTTGAATATTTCCCAGTTTACTTGAATCTTAAATTTATTTAGGTTAATTTTTCTTGTATTTAGAATTGTTTCATTGCTTACTTTTCTTTAGGCCAATTAAATTAGAACTCATTTACAACTTCAACAATAGTATCAGAAAAAAGACATATACTGAGACATACATATATCCAGACAGACAGACTGACAGAAATCTTATAGTTTTCTGTTTGAGATTTAAAATATCTCTTTGTCCCACTTTTTTTCTCTTCATTTGAAGTTCTAATTTGCCCAAAGCTGAGGTCTCAGGCCAAGCTGGCTGTGTATTTCAAGGACATGGAAAGGGTTAACTTCAAGCTTTTCCCTGGGCAGGTCTTTTTAACAAGCTAGTTTTTTTTAATTGCATATGCTAGTTGTTTTTGATTGCATATGCAAAAAGATTTTGTTTTGTAGTTTCCAAAAAGAAAAATTTCTCTCACTCAGTTCAATCAGCAATCATGCATGCACTCACAATCATTCAGAGTCTGTCACAATGCCTCCCTTCTGAGTCCCCAGGTTTCCTTAACTATTGCTCCCTTCTGGGAGCCCCAAGGAAGTTATAGTCATGATGCCTCCCTTCTCCTGAATCCCTAAGTTTCCTTAACTGTTGCTCCTTTCCTGGGAGCCCCAAGGAGGTTATCATTCACACTGCCTCCCTGCCTCCCAAGTCCCCAGGTTTCCTTAACTGGTGATCCCATCCTGGGAGCTCCAGGTGATCAGTCTCCTCTTCGACCGGTTGCGGTAGGTTCCTCCTGGGGTAAGGCCTCCCCCAGGGCCTTCCCTTATCCTGTGGCCATTCCTGGTGAGTTGGCCCATCTCTCCAATGAGTCCAGTTGGGGCTTGGCCATCCGGAGAGTCAGAACACCGGTTCAAAAGAGAACCCGAATACCGTCATGTGGCGTAACTTTTTGTTTGTCTCGGGATTCCTTAGCTCCAGCCTGGCCAAGCTACCAGTCTGGTGGCTCAAGGGGCCGGTGTGGTTGGAATCTTGCTGGGGCCTCCAGAAATGTTGCAGAAACCAGTACTCGAGAAACCAAGCACTACACTCGGAGAGTTGGAGAACTCAGGTTTATTACGTTGGCAAGCCCAGAGGAATTAACACTCCAAGTTGTGAGCCCCGAACAAAAGGATTACAAGAGTTTTTCGATAGACTATAGTGGGCAACACTAGTTGTTAATAGGCTGGTTTAAAATAAGGGGTTTTGTGTGCTCGGGAACACCAGTCAAGATGGGGAGGGGGATGCCTGTCCTGGTCAGGCATGATTAAGCAGGTTTGCAGGGGCTGGGTGATTGCAAAGAGCAGGACAAGGGTGAGTGAGATAAACTCCAGTTCCTAGTATTGCAAGTCCCCACTTTCTGAGACTATGTGACCTACATGATCTAGACTTTTCAAATGGCAAGCTGAGTTACAGAGGCAGAAGGAGAAGGAAGTTATGTAACATTTTAACTTTTCCTTTTCAGAAGGACTGATGCTGAAGCTGAAACTCCAGTACTTTGGCCACCTGATGTGAAGAACTGACTCATTTGAAAAGACCCTGATGCTGGGAAAGATTGAAGGTGGGAGGAGAAGGGAATGACAGAGGATGAGATGGTTGGATGACATCACCGACTCAATGGATGTGAGTTTGAGTAAACTCCAAGAGTTGGCGACGGACAGGGAGGCCTGTGTGCGGCTGTCCATGGGGTCACAAAGAGCTGGACACAACTGAGCGACTGAACTGAACTGTTCCTTGGAAGAAAAGCTATGACTAACCTAGACAGCATATTAAAAAGCAGAGACTTACTTTGCCAACAAAGGTCTGTCTAGTTAAGCTATGGTTTTTACAGTAGTCATGTGTGGATGTGAGAGTTGGACCATAAAAAAAGCTGAGCGCTAAAGAATTGATGCTTTTGAACTGTGGTGTTGGAGAAGACTCTAGAGAGTCCCTTGGACTGCAAGGAGACCCAAACAGTCCATCTTAAAGGAAATCAGTCCTGAATATTCATTGGAAGGACTGACACTGAAGGTGAAGCTCCAATACTTTGGCCACCTGATGCAAATAACTGACTCACTGGAAAAGACCTTGATGCTGGGAAAGATTGAAGGCAGCAGAAGGAGATGACAGAGAATGAGATGGTTGGATGGCATCACCGACTTGATGGACATGAGTTTGAGCAAGCTCTGGGAGTTGGTGATAGACAGGGAAGCCTGGCGTGCTGCAGTCTATGGGGTTGCAAAGAGTCAAAAAAGACTGAACAATTGAACTAAACTGAATTAGCATTGCATTTCCTGGGGCTAAACAACTGGATGTGCAGCTTTCCATCAA
Source organism: Bubalus kerabau (assembly GCF_029407905.1). Lineage (NCBI taxonomy): Eukaryota > Metazoa > Chordata > Mammalia > Artiodactyla > Bovidae > Bubalus > Bubalus kerabau. Next base: position 23,880,674 of record NC_073637.1, on the reverse strand, counting down.
TAGAATGGTGTCAATTGTGCTATTTGATGGCATTGTTATGAAGATGAAATGAGGTCAGGAATTTGCAAGAATGGCTTCTTTCAGGTCCTGACACAGAGTAGGTACTCAGTGACTTCCTCCAATAACCAGGAGGAAGTCTGTGGGATGGACTCCTTATCAGAGAGAGGCTCACCAGTGTTGTCTGCAACACTCATGCACAATTCAATTTAGAATCGCATTCGGGATCCATTGTCCAGAGCACTTGTGGGTCTGTAACTGTTCTCTGTACTTGATTGCAACCTGAATTCCCAAGCCGCCTGATTGTTTTCCTAGCTACCTGCCAACATCCGCTTTTTCAATACCACTCAGCTATTACCTTGGTGATGCTAATTTTGGTGAATAAAACACAGATGGATTCTTTTTTAAATTTCCATGAATGCAAATGGGTTTCTGGACTTGAATATCCTGACCTTGTTTTGGTCACTGATTCCTGGTGGGTGTCGTGAGATGTCATTTCAATAGAGGCTTTGTTTTTGCGAGAACCTTGACCTCCAAATGAAGTTTCTGCTCCTCCTCTCAGGGAGGCAGACAATAGCAGTGATGCCCTGTACCGTAGCTTGCTGGCTTTTACGTGCTCATCTGGACACAAGGCAAGCTGAGTGGAGAGCAGCACTTTCTTATACTTTTCAAAGGTGCAGGGAGGATCAAGATCACAGGAACCATCAAGTCAGTTCTCACAATAGAGGAAGAGACATTGTGAGCAGTGCAGAGGAAAAATGGGGCAAACAGACAAAAACACGTACGTGCTGGGGCTGAGCCAGGGCCCTGCCCTTCAGGTCTTTACGTGAGACACACAAGGATGAGGATCACAGCACTGGAGGGAAGGGTGGTCTTCACCTGAGACTCATGAGGACAGACAGCGCTGGAGGGAAGGGCCTCGGGTTCTGGCTCGAGAGTCTCTGATGTTGCCCAGAGAACTGTTTGCCCACCCTCCTCCTCAGGAGCTCTGTGGCCTTGAGCAAGTGACAACATCTCCATGTCACTCCTTCTGTAAAATGGTGATAGGAAGGGTACTCAACTCATAGGGCTATGATTAGCAACACATGTGATAACAGTCATGTGACCTTAGGTAGCGCATGTGTTAAATAAATCCCATCCATTAGGGCCTGATGACCCTGCCAGTTTTCAGATGAGTTGTACGTAAAGAAGGCTGAGTGCTGAAGAATTGATGCTTTTGAACTGTGGTGTTGGATGTCGTGGTCCAGGCGCGGGTTGGGAAAGAATTTCCAGACATGAGACAGAATGAGAGGAAAATAAAGTTCATTAGAATGGGAGACGCTGTTAGAACAGTGGGCCAGCTCAGGGGAGAACTGATGTTGAACGGGGTCCTTAGTCCCCTTTTATAGCCAGGGTACAAGGAGTGGGATCTTGCAGGTCATTTGCTATTTGGATGAAGCATGTATACTGGGTTGGGGGAAGAGTAAGGGAAATACCTTCTCCCTATGGGGTAGGAGGGGAGACAGGTTATACTGGTCAGGAGGACCTGATATTCATTAATAGTTATAGAACTGGGGATGGGAGGGAAGGTCAATAAGGGTCTGGTTTTTCCGTTCCTGTATTCCAAGACCCTCCTTGGTTTCATCTTCTCTTTCGTCCTCCTTGGGTCACCACATGGAGAAGACTCTTGAGAGTTCCTTGGACTGCAAGGAGATCAAACCAGTCAATCCTAAAGGAAATCAACCCTGAATATACATTGGAAGGACAGATACTGAAGCTGAAACTCCAATACTTTGGCCACTTGATGCAAAGAACTGACTCATTGGAAAAGACCCTGATGCTGGGAAAGATTGAAGACAGGAGGAGAAGGGGACAACAAGGGATAAGCTGGTTGGATGGCATGACCGACCTGATGGACATGAGTTTGAGCAAGCTTCTGGAGATACTGAAGGACAGGGACGCCTGGTGTGCTGTAATCCATGGGGTCACAAACAGTCCGACACACTTAGCGATTGAACAACAACAACAAACACACAATATCCTTGATAATCTGACACTTGCTGCCCGAATTACCTGGGAGCAGCCCTGGCTGAAAATCAGAAGACTTGAACCAGTAGATAAGACTTTGTTCTTTTTTCATTCAGTCCCAGAATGCAGGGCTGAATTCCCATCACCAAGTATGTGGTCCCTTGCTTTTTTGTTTTGTAAAGTAAGAAAACAGTATTTATTTATTCACTCCCAAATACATATTAAGTGCCTGTCATCTGAGGGATGGTAGGATCTGGAATCTAAAATTAAATGACCTCGTCCGTGCCCCCAGGAGGTTCGAAGATGGTTGATCTTGCCTGGTGGTCAACCTTGCAATACTAGGTTCGGACTCCACCTTAAATACTAGGGACACTGGTTCCATCCCTGATCAGGGAACTATGATCCCACATGCCGTGGAGCAACTAAGTCCACACACTGCAACTAGAGACCCGGAGTGCTGAAGCTAAGTCCTGACGCAGCCAAATAAGTAAATGCATATCTTTTAAAACAGAGTTTTAAAGATAGTCAACAAATAAGTGACTAAAACGCACTGTGGACAAGGTTAGTCCAAGGCACTGCAATCCTGGCAGGAGAGTGTAGGCCAGGAGTCAGGAAACACACCAGGATCTTGAATTCTGCGTTCAGCATCCCCTGCGTTCCTTCATGGTTTACTGCAGGTGAGTCCTTAATCAGTACACTCGGTTTTGCGTGTTTTACGTTGCTATATGAACATGTTCACACAGTAAGAATTCTTCTGCAACTTAGTTTTCAAATATCAGTATTTTCCAAAGATTCATCCTCATTGATGAATATAACTGCTGTGTTCCTTATTTTTTAGCCTCTACCATATAAGGACACCCTGGATGGAGAGCCACAGTTTACTGACCTTTTCTCATTGGCCATTGGGTTTGGCTACATTTTCTGGCTCCTGCAGCCAGCATGGCCATGGCTTGCTTCCAGAACTCTGGTGCACTGGGCAGTGGTTTCTCCAAGGTGGAAGTTCTCAAACTTTGTGTTCTAGAATCCTTTACATTCTTAAAATCTATTGATAAAAGGGCCTTTGTTTGGATGGATTGTATTTATTAATGTTTACCATATCAAAAATTAACAGTGAATGGTTTAAAATGTTAATTCATTTAAAAATAGCTCTAGTCCACCTGTTAACATGGATACATGGATAACACGGTAACATGGATAGCATTTTAATGAAAATGACTACATTTTCCAAAGGAAAAAAGAAGTCTCTATAAAAATCCACAAAGTACAGGGTTGGAGAGCATCTGGCTGGTGAAGACACTTACATGCCAGAGGGTGGCCCACCCCAACTCCATGGGAACAGAAATCCTGTGTCCAGAACCTTCTGACCTATGTGTAACTTTTTATCTGGTGGGTCATCCTTCATCATATAAAAATGAAGTCTTAGTCACTCAGTCATGTCCAACTCTTTGTGACCCTATGGACTGTAGCCTACCAGGTTCCACTGTCTGTGGAATTCTCCAGGCAAGAATACTGGAGAGGGTAGCCATTCCTTCTCCAGGGGATCTTCTCGACCCTGGGTCTCCTGCACTGCAGGCAGATTCTTTACTGTCTGAGCCACCAGGAATCACTTTCAGTTTATTGTATAATGTACTGGTAAACATAAGCAAGCCTTTCTCTGAGTTTTATGAGCTGCTCTAGCAAATGATTGAACCTGAAAGAGAGAGTAATGGGGACCCTGGGTTATAGGTGAATTGGACAGAAGTGTGGGTGACCTGGGCACTCTGCTACTTGACACTGGCTTTGAATTGGGTGAGCACTTGTGAGACTGAGCCCTCAGCCGGAGGGTTGTGATACTGTCTCCAGGCAGGCAGTGGGAAAAACCCCACCCATTTGATGTCAGAAGTGTTGAGTCAGCACAAAAGCTGTGTTTCTTTTCACAGAGCCTGCTGGGAAAGTGAGCCAATACTGGGTACCCTCTGGTGTGCTCAGCCCCTGCGCCATGTGCTATCTGCTCCATAGGGGCTTAGGAAGAAGAGACAAGAAGAGGACAAGAGGCTGTGAAGTTTGTTTTTGTGTAAAAGGCTGTCACCAATTCTTTTTTTTTTCATGGTTCAATCTCTCTTTTTTAGAATAATGTTATTTAGCTTTTTATTTTATATTGGAGTACAGGGTAAAGAATCTACCTTCTAATGCAGGATATGCAGGTTCTATCCTTGAGTGGGGAAGATCCCCTGGAGAAGGGAATGACAACACACTCCAGTATTCTTGCCTGAGAAATCCCACGGACAGAGTAATGTCCATGGGGTTGCAAAGAGTTGGAAACGACTTAGCAACTAAACAACAGTCGATTAACAATGTTGTGTTAATTTCAGGCACACAACAAAATAATTTAATTATACATGTATTTGGATCTATTCTTTTTCAAATTCTTTTCCCAGTTAGGTTGTTACAGAATATTGAGCAGAGTTCCCTGTACTACACAGTAGGACCTTTTTGGTCCTACCACTTTAAATATAAATAAAGATATAAATAAATATAAATAAAGCCTCCTGCTTTAAAAGTACATTAATTGAGCTGCCCAGGATTTAAATCACCTTCTCCTGGAAAAGCCCCAGGCCCTGAGTGATCAGAGGTTGGAGGAGATAGACAAAGAGGCCATCAAATTCCTATTTGCATGTAGTGTCTTGACACATTAATAAACCATCCAGAATGACTAATCATAATCTTTTCACATTATAAAGTATATATCTCCTAGCTGTGGTCATTAATGCCAAATGAAATGAGGGCTAAATAGGGATTTTAGCTATAATCCCATTGTAGAGTTCCTTGGGGATCACATTATATTTTAATAGAGCAGTAACTTATGAGAATTTCTTATTGCAGTGAATTTTGGTGTGGTATTATTGCTTTAGAGAAAATCCAATTCTAAAAATCTTATTTCCCATTCACAGAGCTGAAAATATGTTTAAATTTATTGCTTTTATTCTCAAATTTGGTTATCAGCTTTTAATTATTGTTGTCATTAGCCTTCTCCCTAAAAACGAATACTTTATGTGTATCTCGGGGTCTCTGTTATTTTTCTATTTTTTGGCTGTGTCACGTGGCTTGTGGGACCTTCGTTTCCTGACCAGGGGTTTGAACCCATGCCCACTGCAGTGGAAGTGCAAAATCTTAACCACTGGACTCCCAGAGAAGTCCCCATGTCTCTGTTCTTGAACTCCAGCCCTTGGGAGTGACCTCCCCCGTTAATATCTAAACAAAATAATTGAGCCCTTATCTAACAGGACTGCAGCAAGCTCCATCCTGAAGTCCCAAAGAGTGGGTCTGAAGGTTCTGGGCTGTGGTCAGGGTTTCTCCTGGCTGTTACTTATTCCCTCTTACAGAAGTGACTTCAAGCTGTTTGCCTTCCATCTCCGGCCATGCATGTTGCTGTGTCTGTGAATCCCTCCATCTGTTTTATGTCCCACCCCACCAGCAGGTCCCACCCCCTTAATCCACAAAACAGAGCAGGTGAGCGTAAGGCTGGTGTGAAGGCTGGGAGGGGACCCAGCTCACTTATAACCTGGAACAGGTGATGGTTGACATGCTCTGTCCCCATAGTCATTGCCTGCACTTCACAATCCTTCCCCACTGACTCTGATACTTTCTCACCAGTGGCAGGTGTGGGAGATGGATCTCCTAGCTGTGTCTTACCCCCACAGACCACCAGGACTCCAGACTGCCTGATTATTGCTCTGTCAGTGGGAACCCGAAAGCTCTCACCTCGTGTGCATCCCTACAGAGATGCATTCTGCCACCACAGAGGTAACTTTTCCATATTTAGTCATAATAAAATGGACATCGTTGGAAGCATCTGTATTTTTTATTACTTCAGCAATGTTCAAGACCAGTCTAGATCTATCTGTAGGAGCAAAACCGCTCATAAAAATGGTCCATCCCAGGACACAGATGAAGTCACCCCAAGGATAAATTTCAGCTTCTAACCCAGATAATTAACAACTGAGGTTTTAAAAATAGCACATTTTAGGGACTTCCCTGGTGGTACAGTGGCTAAGACACTGAGAGAGTCAGTTCCTAGGCAGGTTGATAAGGAGTCTAGGGGTCCCCAAGGAGAGAGGGGTCTGGAATTCTCAAGGAGGAAGAAAGGACAAACTTTTTTTCTTTCCCCACATTCCTTAGGATTATATAACAATAATGTATCCTGCCTAAACAGTCTCTGGATTAAACCTTCTGTTATCTTAAAATGTAAATTATGGGAGTAGACTTGGTCTTTACAAGGATGTATCCTGCCTGAGGACAGTGTTATCTTAAAATGTAAATTATGGGAGTAGGTCTGATGAGGTCTTTACAACCTCCAGACATTCTTTGGATTATATAACTTCATTGTTAACACTAGCAAGTGGGTACTCTTTCTGCCCCCTTCTGATGCCTATGTCAGAAGCTTTATCTATCTCCTTTATACTTTAATAAAACTTTATTACACAAAAGCTCTGAGCGATCAAGCCTCGTCTCTGGCCCCGGATTGAATTCTTCTCCTCTGGGGGCCAAGAATCCCGGTGTCTTCACGTGATTCAACAACAACCTTTCAACACCATGCTCTGAATGCAGGGGGTCTGGTTCAAACCCTTGTCAGGGAACTAGATCCCCCATGCCACAATTAAGACCTGGTGCAGCCAAATGCATTTTTTTTTTAAAGTAGCACATTTTGGAAGATTATATATCTGTTTATCTATCTACTTGTGTCCCAAAGAAGCAGGGTTAACAGACTTCATCCAGGTGAGGGCAGCAGCGTAGGCCATTATTGTTGTTGCTGAGTCACTTCAGTTCAGTTCAGTTCAGTCGCTCAGCCGTGTCAGACTCTTTGTGACCCCATGAATCACAGCATGTCAGGACTCCCTGTCCATCACCAACTGCCGGAGTTCACTCAAACTCATGTCCATTGAGTCGGTGATGCCATCTAGCCATCTCATCCTCTGTTGTCACCTTCTCCTCCTTCCCCCAATCCCTCCCAGCATCAGGGTGTTTCCCAATGAGTCAGCTCTTCACATGAGGTGGCCAAAGTATTGGAGTTTCAGCTTTAGCATCAGTCCTTCCAATGAACACCCAGGACTGATCTCCTTTAGGATGGACTGGTTGGATCTCCTTGCAGTCCAAGGGACTCTCAAGAGTCTTCTCCAACACCACAGTTCAAAAGCATCAATTCATCAGCGCTCAGCTTTCTTCACAGTCCAACTCTCACATCCATACTTGACCACTGGAAAAACCATAGCCTTGACTAGATGGACCTTTGTTGGCAAAGTAATGTCTCTGCTTTTCAACATGCTATCTAGGTTGGTCATAACTTTCCTTCCAAGAGGTAATCATCTTTTAATTTCATGGCTGCAGTCACCATCTGCAGTGATTTTGGAGCCTAAAAAAAATAAAGTCTGACACTGTTTCCACTGTTTCCCCATCTATTTCCCATGAAATGATGGGACCAGATGCCACGACCTTTGTTTTCTGAATGTTGAGCTTTAAGCCAACTTTTTGACTCTCCTCTTTCACTTTCATCAAGAGGCTTTTTGGTTCCTCTTCACTTTCTGCCATAAGGGTGGTGTCATCTGCATATCTGAGGTTATTGATATTTCTCCTGGCAATCTTGATTCCAGCTTGTGCTTCTTCCAGCCCAGCGTTTCTCATGATATACTCTGCACAGAAGTTAAATAAGTAGGGTGACAATATAGAGCCTTGATGTACTCCTTTTCCTATTTGGAACCAGTCTGTTGTTCCATGTCCAGTTCTAACTGTTGCTTCCTGTCCTGCATACAGGTTTCTCAAGAGGCAGGTAGGGTGGTCTGGTATTCCCATCTCTTTCAGAATTTTCCAAAGTTTATTGTGATCCACCCAGTCAAAGGCTTTGGCATAGTCAATAAAGCAGAAATAGATGTTTTTCTGGAACTCTCTTGCTTTTTCCATGATCCAGCGGATGTTGGCAATTTGATCTCTGGTTCCTCCGCCTTTTCTAAAACCAGCTTGAACATCTGGAAGTTCATGGTTCACGTATTGCTGAAGCCTGGCTTGGAAAATTTTGAGCACTACTTTACCAGCATGTGAGATGATTGCAATTGTGCGGTAGTTTGAGAATTCTTTGGCATTGCTTTTCTTTGGGATTGGAATGAAAACTGGCCTTTTCCAGTCCTGTGGCCACTCCAAATTTGCTGACAAATTGAGTTCAGCACTTTCACAGCATCATTTTTCAGGATTTGAAATAGCTCAACTGGAATTCTATCACCTCCACTAGCTTTGTTCATAGTGATGCTTTATAAGGCCCACTTGACTTCACATTCCAGGATGTCTGGCTCTAGATGAATGATCACACCATTGTGATTATCTAGGTCATGAAGCTCTCTTTTGTACAGTTCTCTTGTGTTTTCTTGCCACCTCTTCTTAATATCTTCTGCTTCTGTTAGGTCCATACCATTTCTGTCCTTTATCGAGCCCATCTTCGCGTGAAATGTTCCCTTGGTATCTCTAATTTTCTTGAAGACATCCCTAGTCTTTCCCATTCTGTTGTTTTCCTCTATTTCTTTGCATTGATCACTGAGGAAGGCTTTCTTATCTTTCCTTGCTATTCTTTGGATCTCTGCATTCAGATGCTTATATCTTTCTTTTCTCCTTTGCTTTTCACTTCTCTTCTTTTCACAGCTATTTGTAAGGCCTCCCCAGACAGCCTTTTTGCATTTCTTTTCCATGGGGATGGTCTTGATCCCTGTCTCCTGTACAATGTCACGAACCTCTGTCCATAGTTGATCAGGCTCTCTATCAGATCTAGTCCCCTAAATCTATTTCTCACTTCCACTGTGTACTCACAAGGGATTTGATTTAGGTCATACCTGAATGGTCTAGTGGTTTTCCCTACTTTCTTCAGTTTAAGTCTGAATTTGGCAATAAGGAGTTCATGATCTGAGCCACAGTCAGCTCCCGGTCTTGTTTTTGCTGACTGTATAGAGCTTCTCCATCTTTGGCTACAAAGAATATAATCAATCTGATTTCGGTGTTGACCATCTGGTGATGTCCATGTGTAGAGTCTTTTCTTGTGTTGTTGGAAGAGGGTGTTTGCTATGACCAGTGTGTTCTCTTGGCAAAACTCTATTAGTCTTTGCCCTGCTTCATTCCATACTTCAAGGCCAAATTTGCCTTGAGCCACTTCAGTCGTGTGCAATTCTTTGTGACCCCATGGACTGTAGCCCACCAGCCTCCTCTGTCCATGGGGTTTCCCAGGGTTGCCATTTTCTCCTCCAGGGGATCTTCTGGACCCAAGGATCAAATACAGGTCTCCTGCATTGGCAGGTGGATTCTTTACCACTGAGCCACCAGGGAAGCCCTTTAGCATGAGCAGTGCCCACTCCCAAGAACAGTGGTGTGAGTGTGGGGGCTCCCAGCAGAGGGTCCTGAGCCTGGTGCTGGGGATGGCATCTGGGCAGACAGTGGCTGTGGGGAGGTCTCCACAGGGATAGTTGCTGGCATGAATTTAAAGTGTTTGGCTGTGTAACCTCGGCCACTGGTCCTCCAGCCCCTAAGGGATACTTTGAGCCACTCAATAACATTTACTAAATTCCTGCTGAATTAGTCAAAGTTGATTTCTATAATTTCCAAATGATTCAGGAAGTCATACAAAAGTGAGCCTGTGAATTGTTTGTGATGTATTGAATTTGCTTCTGCGGGTGTCTGTATATTGGATAAGGAAGGCATTCCAGAGGCATTCTGGTGTCTTGGGGAAGAACTCATAAAGACAGAGCGTGCTCAGATGAAAATGCAGCTGAGGGAGCCACATGGGGCAGGGGGTGTGGGGTTATGGCCCAGACCACTGACAGTGATTGATGAAGGAAACAAAGGCAGGAGTCTGGTCTCAAGGTAGATGGACACATGAGAATTGTTCATTCTCTTGGCAACCTCTTAATTTAGGACAGACTATCTCCTACATTGACAATAAATTTTGCACCCATTTCAATAGAAAGAGTGGAGAAGAAATTCCTGCAGGTAGAAGGCCATGTGGTCCTGGCTTCTGCACAAAGCAGATGAGATTTCTGGCTGGAAAATTTAGAGAGAAAGAGTGTGTGAGAGAGAGTTCTTTTAAAATCGATAAGCTGAATGTTTTCAGTGCTCTTGAAGCACTCAAGAATTATTTCTCTCACTGCAGAATTATTTTCTCTGTTGATTGCTGGAGTTACAATAGTCCTTTAGCTCTCTATCTTCAACATTCATGTGGCCCTGATATACTAACGGTGAGCTTTTCCATCTTTTGTGAGTAATTCAGCATTCACAAGGTTAATTATTTCTGCAAAGACCACAGAGAGGACAATGAGAGATGATAGCAGAAGAATAACTGTAATGCTTGGAATAGCTCGCTGCTCTGTGTTTTACGTAACTTTGAAATGTCTGTAGCAAACTTCAGTTTTTCTCATGTGGAGTCAACAGAGAAAGTGCTAGATGTCCAAGCCTACACGGTAATACAATCACATGTTCAAATGAAAACTTCTCAACCCTGAACTTGGCCGACTCCTGTCGTCTCTCACATTTGTTGTCATTGTTCAGTCACTCAGTCGTGTCTGACTCAGCGACCTGGTGGACTGCAGCAAGCCAGGCTTCCCAGTCCTTCACTACCTTTTGGAGTTTGCTCAGACTCATGTCCACTGAGTCGATAATGCTATCAAATCATCTCATCCCCTGCTACTCCTCCTCCTGCCCTCAGTCTTTCCCAGCATGAGAGTCTTTTCCAATGAATTGGCTCTTTGCATCAGGTGGCCAAAATTTTGGAACTTCAGCATCAGTCCTTCCAATGAATTTCAAGGTTGATTTCCTTTAGGATTGACTGGTTTGATCTTCTTGCTGTCCAAGGGACTCTCAAGAGTCCTCTCCAGCACCACAATTTGAAAGCATTAGTTCTTTGGTGCTTAGCCTTCTTTATGGGATAACCAGATAAATAAAACTGTTTTAAAAATGAGAAAAACAGAACTTAAAGACAGTATATCTACAAGGAATCTTTGTGAGTGGATAAGCAAGCCTGAGGAAAGTGTTTGAACCAATTACTGTGAAAACAAGGGAATCCTAACAGCCCTGCAAAACTTATGGTTCCCAGTGGAGAACACACACACACACACACACACACACACACACACACACTCTCTCTCTCTCACCTCTGTCTATATGTAAATCTGTGTTACATAATACATCCTATAGAGAGGGGAAGTCTCATGCTCAGTTGTGTCCGACTCTTTGCAACCCCATGGACTGTAGCCTGCCAGGTACTGGAGTGGGTTGCCGTTCCCTTCTCCAGGGGATCTTCCTGATCCAGGGATCGAACCCAGGGCCCCCTGTATTGCAGGCAGATTCTTTACCACTGGGTCACATGGGGGAAATACAACCAATAGGTTCTGATTTTCTTGGGGATCCTGACTAATATATGCTCACTATTTTCCGGTCATTTTCTTACTGTTTTCATTTCCTAACTCATCTCACTATCAGGGATCTGCAACCTTTTAGGCCGGGTGATGAGTTGGAGGACCCAGGCCTCCGTGGAAGGGGTTAGTAGCATCCTGGGAGTATCTTCCCTTAGATGAATTCCTGGCCTGGGGCTTGGCCACCCAGATTAATTAAAAGTCCAGTTCCCTGGGTAACAATCAGATTGTGCATCCAATTATATGCATCTCCTTTCTTTTCTTTCAAACATCTGTGAGTCTGGCATTGTGATTAACATTTCCTGTATGAAGAAACAGAGGCTTAAACTTTTCATGTGGATGGATCCTGGTTAAGGTAACAAGGCAGCCGGAACAGATGCTGATCAATTATGCTCTGCTCTCCTGCCCAACTTATACTTTATTTCCCCTTGTTGCAAATAATGTAAAATTTACCGTTTTAACCAGTTGTAATTAAACATTCCTCCATATATACATATGGAGTGATATTGAATACATGGTGATGTAGAATTTTTTCTTTGGAAATATAAAAATGTCTCCTCACATTAAAAGGAACTAAATTGCATAAAATAGGATTTAAAAGTCCAAGCAGTAATTGTATTAGAAGTCAGTAATTCTCAGAACTATTATTAAGCAGCTGAACCAGGTTATTATTTAGAGCCTGTGTCTAGTGTTGGGCTTCCTTGGTGGCTCAGTGGTAAACAATTTACCTGCCATTGCAGGAGACAAGGATTTGATCCCTGGGTTGGGAAGATCCCTTGGGGAAGGAAATGGAGGCCCACTCCAATATTCTTGCCTGGAAAATTTCGTGGACAGAGGAGATTGGCATGCTGCAGTCCATGGGGTCACAAAGAATCAGACACAACTGAGTACAAATACATACATCAGGTGTTTAAATATTGCAGGTGAACAGGTGAATATATTTACAATGTCTCTGTGTCTAGAACTATAGTAAAGAGTGGATTTCCTCTATGGCAGGTGAAATGAGGTTGACAATAAGCCAGTTACTCTTTCAGAGAAAATGAATCCATTAGCATGTATAACCTTTAATCGCTCAGTCATGTCCAACTCTTTGTGACCCCATGGACTGTAGCCTGTCAGGCCCCTCTGTGCATGGAATTCTCCAGGCAGGAATACTGGAGTGGGTAGCCTTTCCCTTCTTCAGGGGATCTTCCCAATTCAGGGATCGAACCCAGGTCTCCCACATTTCAGGCTAATTCTTTACCACCTGAGGCACCAGAGAAGCTGGAAATACTTAAATGACGTGAATTCATGTCAACCACAGCTAGTGGATGTTGCCTTCTGATCGACTTAGACTTATTAATTGTCAGATGGTGGAGAGATTTCAAGTCCTGTGTCAACTTAAATGGGTTGATAGAGGCTGCCTGGAGTACTGCATTGAATGGGTTTCTGAGGTCAGGACTGCCCATTCAGTCCTGACCACAAGTATTCAATTGAACACCAACTAAGCTCAGGCAGTGGGTTAGATATTGAGGACTTGGTGGCGGACGAGATCATCCCAGCTCCTGCCTCAGAGAACTGAGAGCCTTACAAGGAAAGGTGAATCTCACAATTGCACTGGGGGTGGCAGTTCTGTGGGGGGGACAAGTGTGGGCAAAGGTGAAGCAGCCACCTGGGCGGGGGGCTGTGAGCAGCCCCCTGTAGGTAGCAGTGGTTGAAAAGGTTTGTGGGGGTGGAGAGAAGATGAACAGATGGTGTTTGCACTCATTAAAGCAATGATGTCCTCTGCCTGCTCAGTACTCTGTGTCCAACTCTGAGATTTTTCTATTCTTTCTTTCCTACCATCCTTTTATTTCTCCAAGAATTCCAGCTAGGGTGGTGACACTCTGGGCTTTCAGTCCCCTTGGCTCTATGGATGGAAGCCCAAAGCAGCCACCTAAACGAATCACCATGGCTCCTGGATCCAGGGATGCATCATTCTGATGAAGCTTTCCTTTCTAATTCACTTCTGATTCATTCCTTGCATCATTTCATCTTTATCTTGACGTATTTAGAAAACCACTTATTGGAGATAAAAGTGCTCGAATCTTATCTTTTGTTCTGCACATTTAAAAGTACAATCAAGGAAAATAGAATTTATTCTCTTATCTTATGCAGCAGTTTTCTCACCAAGGAATGGTGTGTGTGTGTGTGTGTGTGTGTGTTTGTGTGTGTGTGAGATAGAGAGAGACAGAGACAGAGAGGCAGAGATTCTCAGTTCACAGTGCTGATCAGGGACTGGTTAAACAGACTTGGGCTCCAAAGTCCTGCAATGCTAAGCCCCCCAGTGTGGGCGGGGTCTCTGGTCTGGGTGGGAACAGCGCTGCCCAGAACCCAGTCTCCTGCTCCTCAAGACCCCTCCTCACAGAGCCTGAGAGCCCCAGGGCTTTAAAAATCAGGTTGGTCATTTTAAAGTCACAGCCGCGGCCAGTGTTGTGTTGTGCTTAGTTGCTCAGTCGTGTCTGACTCTGCGACCCCATGGATTGCAGCACGCCGGGTTCCCTGTTCTTCACCATCTCCTGGAGTTTGCTCAAACTCATGTCCATTGAGAACCCCATGAGCAGTATGGAGAGCAGGGGTGAGCACCACAGACAGGAGTGGCCCGGGGTGAGGAAGCTGCAAGCTGACAGAGACATCTGGGTGTGACATGTGACGTCACCACCCTTTCTTGGGAGCTGAGAATGGTTTGTCTGGAACAATAGATTGCCTGAGGCTGAGGTCGGAACCAGGGCGAATTTGTATCTCAAACTGTGTTGTAGTGCATCTTGCTATGTCACCCCAAAGTGCTGAGTTCCTAGGGTCAGTGTTTGAACTGAGGGGGTGAAGGAGCAATGGATCCCTCCTCCCAGGTAGAGATCTGGGCTGTCAGCCACCTCTCACCCTTGCTTTTCCAAGGGAAATGATAAATCCTCTCTCAGCTCCCTCTTTTTGGGGTTTCACAGATGGCTCAGTAGTAAAGAATCCGCCTGCCAATGCAGGAGACTCACGTTCAATCCCTGGGTCTGAAAGATCTCCTGAAGGAGGAAACGGCAACCCACTCCAGTATTCTTGCCTGGAGAATCCCATGGACAGAGGAGCCTGGCGGTCTACAGTTTATGGGGTCCCAGAGGGTTGGACTTGACTGAACAGGCACAGGCCCCTCACCTCCCACTGGAAAGGGCCTGGGTTCTGTGCTATAGTGCTCGGGGATGTGGGGCCTGCGCAGTGTTTGTGCTCAACTCGGAGGCAGTGGTATTCGAGGCAGGATTAAAATCCAGCCCAGTGCCGTCACTCTGAGTAAAACCTCACCCTGGGTCTTTGGGACCTGATTTTGAGCACACCTCTGCCAGCCCTCCCAGCTCCCTCTGGCAGCACCAAGATGCTTCCTGCCCAGGATCCTGCAACCTAGAAGGATGTGGCTATATTTCCTTGCGTCTGTGCAGGGCTGGCCAACTTGACAAAGACGGTGTCCTTGGTGGCCTGTGGTGTGTGACAAGTGCACATGTGACCCCGGGGTGAAGCTGGAGGAGGGCCTGGCTGGGTGTTTGCTGTGTTTGGGAACTTGTCTCATCTGCTTGGCAAGTCTTTTTTCTTTTTAATTGAAGTATAGTTGATTTACAATATTATGTTGGTTTCAGGTATACAGCGAAGTGACTCAGTTACATATATATTTTTTTTCAGAATATTTTCCATTATAGGTCATTATAAGATATGGAATATTGCTCCCTGTGTTATACAGGAAATCCTTGCTGTTTATCTATTTTATATAATAGTGTACATCTGGTAATCCCAAATTCCCAGGCTATCCCTCCTCCCATTACCCTTTGGTAATTTTAAGTTTGTTTTCTGTGACTGTGAGTCTGTTTCTGTTTTGTATGGAAAATAAGTTCATTTGTACTGTTTTTTTTTGGATTCCACATATAAGTGATATCATCTGACATTTGTCTTTGCCTGACTTAGTATAATAATCTCTAGTCCATCCATGTTGCTGCAAATGGCATTATTGCATTCATTTTATGGCTGCATAGTATTCTATTGTATACATGGATCACATCTTCTTTATCCATTTATCTGCTGATGGACATCTAGGTTGCTTCCATGTCTTGGCTATTGCAAACAGTGCTGCTATGAATACTGGGGTGCATGTACTCTTTCAAATTAGAGCTTTCATCGTTTTTGGATATAGGCCCAGGAGCAGGATTGCTGGATCATATAGTATCTCTATTTTTAGTTTTCTAAGGAACTTCCATACTGTTTTCTACAGTGGCTGCCAATTAATATTCCCTGCTTGGTGAGCCCTTTGATTTGTCTTTTGCCATTCAAGGGTGAAACAGCATTGAAAGAAGTCTGAAATTGACATTCCAGAAGAATGAAAAGGGACAAATTCAGCATTACTTTCCAGCTCCACTTGATTTGGGGAACTGAAGTAAGAACCTTACAATCCTTCCTTCATCCTCTAAAGTGCTTTCAGAAAGGCACTCAACTTCAGGCCACATTTAAGGGCTAACATAAGGAAGACTGAGGGCCAAAGAATTGATGCTTTCAAATTATGGGGCTGGAGAAGACTCTTGAAAGTCCCCTGGACAGCAAGGAGATCAAACCAGTCAACCCTAAAGGAAATCAACCCTGACTATTCATTGGAAGGACCGATGCTGAAGCTGAAGCTCCAGTACTTTCTCCACCTGATGCAAAGAATCAACTCACTGGGAAAGATCCTGATGCTGAGAAAGACTGAGGACAAGAGGAGAAGGGGGTAATAGAGGATGAGATGGTTGGATGGCATCATCGATTCAATGGACATGAATTTGAGCAAACTGTGGGAGATAGTGAAGGACAGGGAAGCCTGGTGTGCTGCAGTTCATGGCATCGGAAAGAGTCAGATACGACTGAGCAACTGAAGAACAATAACCACAAGGGCTGCAGATTCATTACTGCAGTGTTGGTGAAAGCTGCTTACTTGATTTATTTTAATCACCGGAGCACAGACTGTGGAAGAACAAAACGCAGTGAGGACACTGACATGGACTAGTGGGCACACGAGCAACTTAACCTCTGTGTCTTCTGTTCTTACCGTAATGTCTTGGTTGAGAAAGAAAATGGCACTGGTACTCTGACAACACAAGCGCATCAGCCCTGGACTCAGACTCTGAGCTGCGGTGTGAGTCAGCGGTGTGGGCCCTTTCCATTCTGAGCTCTCTGCCTCGGTGGCCACTCCAAGTTCATGGGGGCAATGACAAGTGGTCTGCCCCTCTCTCACAACTGTCATATAGGCAGTTGTGATGTCCTGTGCAAACCAAGCAAAGTGCATTAGTAATGTTTTTTAAAAAGTTATAAAATATACTTTTCCTGTGCCTCATAAAATCTTTTTTTTTCTCCTAAAATTCTGGAAATGGTGCCAGAACCTTTGCTCATAGCTGTTGATAATGGTCTCTCCGTAGTCTGTACTCGCTCTTTGCTCATTTTTGGATAATATTGTGAAGACCACTTCCGTGTAGATTCCTTTGAAGTTGAGAAACACTTTTTTCTTCCTCTGTTTATTCATGTTGTCCTACTAACTAGCTGATTGATAGACACTAAAGATCTAAAATATAAACAACTTTCTCATATGTCATGTGTTATATACACTGATTTAAAATAATTAATCTTAATGAAATACAAAGGTAAATAGATTTTTTAAAAATCTGCCAATTTGCCCATTCCAAGCCATTGCCTGCAGTCCTTCACTTGGATTATTGGGAGTTGATTTGAAGTTACTTCTCTACATATGAAAATTAATTAAAAAATTTTTTTTCTTCTATAAAATTAGAATGAAATCTGTTATGTGGCTTCCCAGCTGGCTCAGTGGTAAAGAATCCACTTGCCAAGCAGCAGATGCAGATCCTATCCCTGGGTCAATATCCCCTGAAGGAGGAAATGGCACCCCTCTCCAGTACTCTTTCCTGGGAAATCCCAGGGACAGAGAAGCCTGGCAGGCTATAGTCCATGGGGTTGCAAAGAATCAGACATGACTTAGTGACTAAACAAGAATAACAGACTGAATATTTTGTAAATAAAGATTTTTTTTAAGGCATTAAGATCAGCTTACAGTGATCATGACTCTTAATAATACGTTTGTTATCAGACATTAGAGTTTTATTCTTCTCCAAGGAGCGTTTCTGTGGAGTTTTGGGATTTATGAATGTGGAATGGCTTGATGACCCAGCAGGCTTTTCTTCTGAAAACTGGATGGAAAATGATGGTGAGAGGATGGAACATGTATGGAAAGGGTGACTAGGTTCAAGTCCTTTCCACGCCAGGGAGCCTGCATGTGAACATGGATGGTTTGCATAATTGATTTCTCCAGAGGCTGCTCATAAATGATTAGCAAATTATCACGTCTGGTTTTCCATGCTTTTCCCCCTAAACCTGTAGCCCACCAGGCTCCTCTGTCTACAGGGTTTCCCAGGCAGGAATATTGGAGTAGGTTGTCGTTTCCTTCTCCAGGGGATCTTTCTGACCCAGAGATAGAACCTGAGTCCCCTGCATTGCAGGCAGATTCTTTTCCAACTGAGCTATAAGGGAATCCTTACCTTAAATCTATATAAACTTACTTCTGTGCTTCTTCCAGATTGACTTTCCCACTCACTCAGGAGAGGAAGTTGCTTCAGAGATAACTCTGAATAACTCTCCAGTGACATTTTGAAGGCTACAAAATATGAATGGGGTCTTAGAAAGAGAAGCGAGCTGATTCTGCACCTCTATGTGGGTTGTAGGTTGTTGCTAAAGTGAAAGAACACAGAGCAACACATGCGGTTTCTGAGTCAGCTTTGACCCAAGAGCAGTTTTTTTCTGCCATAAATACTTTGACCTTCCCTCACCCATCTGGAAAGCTCAATAGCTGTATGTCTTTCTGGGGCATGTTTCCTGAAATTGGCATTCAGAGACAGAGCAGACAAAGCAGGGAAAGCATATAAATTTAGATCAGCCCTTTACAGAGGCTGCTGCCAGCCTCTGCCCAGACAGGGATTACTCACCCTTCTCTGGAGACTCCAGTGCTTCCTGGGGCCGCCCCTCTGGCTGGACAACATTTACTTTCAGTCAAGATGGCAGACATGGAAATGTGGGCTATGATGTATGGGTCTCTTCAGGTTTCCAACAAAAACTCCATGCGTGGTTGACTGTAACACACACATAATCCGTGGAAGCTAGCAGTTTTGTAGAGATCTCTATTACCATGTATTTAGAGTTAATTTTGAAATCATTTTATCCTGTGATATAGCATTTCTGGGCTTTCCTGGTGGATCAGACAGTAGAGAATCCACCTGCAATGCAGGAGATGGGGTTCAATCCCTGGGTAGGGAAGATCCCTTGGAGAAGGAAATGGCTACCCATTCAGTACTCTTGCCTGGAGAATCCCATGGACAGAGGAGCCTGGCGGGCAATAGTCCATGTGGTCACAAAGAGTTGGACATGACTGAGTAACTAACACTTTTACTTTTCCACTTGAAGTCATTTTTTCCTGTGATGTCGCATTTCTGGACTTTCAGTTTGCTGTTTATCTTCAATTGGCTGTATTTGTTAATCTGGGAGAAAGAGGGAAAACTAGGAAAGTCTAGAAAACTGTTCAAATCTTCTTGGATGAGCTTGAAGATGAAACCTCCAGGGCAGAAAGCATTTTGTCCACTTGAACAAAGACTGCCAAGACAAGTTACTCTGGGGGGATATCCTAGATTATTCCTCTGCAAAAGGGTGACAGAAAGCAACGAGGGGAACCAGGACCATTGGAAATTCTCAACTGTCATTTGGAGCTCATTCAGCCTGTCCTGCAATGTAGACCACTGGTTCTATAGCAGAGTGCACTCATGAAGGAGGAAACTGATTCAAAATGCAGTCCTATATCACCCAGGAAATTGTGAAACCTGTGAGTTGGGTGCCTCCTGGGATTCTGTACATTTAATGAATACATCAGCTGATTCTGCAACAGGTGTTCTGAAGACCACTCTCAGGAAAACTTTGGTCTGGAGATCAGTTTTCCCAATACCCTGATACAAAGCAGTGGCTCGTGATGAAAGAATCTCCAGATTTTCTAGAGCAGCTTTTATTTTTATTTTGTTTACTAATTTTTACAAAGTCTTTGAGCTATATAAAACGAGATATTCAAATTCTCCACTCCTCCAATTTCATATAATCTAGAACTTTTGTACAATTCTGAGATCAAGTTCAAGGTGAGGGTGCTGGCTTTCACTCTGTGTCACTTCCCCTACCTCCACCATCTTCAGTTCAGTTCAATTCAGTTGCTCAGTTGTGTATGACTTTTTGCAACCCCATGGACTGCAGCACACTAGGCTTCCTTGTCCAGAACTAACTTCCAGAACTTGCTCAAGCTCATGTCCATTGAATCAGTGATGTCATCCAAGCATCTCATCCTCTGTTGTCCCCTTCTCCTCCTGCCTTCAATCTTTCCCAGCATCTGAGTCTTTTCGAATGAGTCAGTTCTTTGCATCTGACTAGGTGGCCAAACGGAGAAAGCAATGGCATCCCACTCCAGTACTCTTGCCTGGGAAATCCCATGGACGGAAGGCCTGGTGGGCTGTAGTCCATGGGGTTGCTAAGAGTCAGACATGACTGAGTGACTTCACTTTCACTTTTCACTTTCATGCATTGGAGAAGGAAATGGCAACCCACTCCAGTGTTCTTTCCTGGAGAATCCCAGGGACGGGGGAGCCTGGTGGGCTGCTGTCTATGGGGTCGCACAGAGTCAGACATGACTGAAGCGACTTAGCAGCAGGTGGCCAAAGTATTGGAGTTTCAGCTTCATCATCAGTCCTGCCAGTGAATATTCAGGACTGACTTCCTTTAGGATTGTCTAGTTTGATCTCCTTGCTGTCCAAGTGACTCTCAAAAGTCTTATCCAACATCACAGTTCAAAAGCATCAATTCTTCTGCTCTTAGAAGGTCAGTTGTATGGAAAATCATCATTGTCTTGGAAGCATGTCTTTGTCTTTTCATCACTGTAATAGAAGTGTGTACAGGTAAATTTTCTTCTTCTTCTTTTTTTAATTAGCTGATATTCTTTTCAGCTCTGGAAGCTACCTGATCTCTAACACTGGATTCCTGTGAGTGTGTCTGCCATCCATTCTTCCTAGAACTTGCAGTAAAGTGAATTGAGGCACTCCCTTCCTGTTTGAGTGCCTTGCTGTGTCTTAGACTTTGCGACTTCCTTTTTATCCCCCCCTGATATTACAGTGTCCTTGGCTTATTGTCACTCAAGAACTTCAATTTTCAAGTGAATGAGGTTTCTGGCAGAATGACTTCATCATTCATGATCACCAAGGCAACAGGGGGACTGTTTTTTATGGGTGGTTGCTGCTTTTTCAGACAGCCAAGATGGTCCCTGACATTTTTGGAATGTGTACCAAAAAGAGTAAGAAACTTTAAAAACATTTTCATCACCTGTCCTTCAGATGGTGATCACGTGACACGGCCAGGGGCTTGAGGAAATTAACATGTGCATTCTGTTTTCAGATCTAGCCCAGACCTCTTGCTAAAGAACTTATGCATGGTAATGAGAAAGTTTTAATGCTTAGATTGAGTACTTAATTTTCTAACCAGGGTTGTAGAAGAAAATTTTAGCAGCATTTAAAACCCCCCAATGGGCTTCCCTGATGGCTCAGCAGGTAAAGAATCTGCCTGCCAATGCTGGAGCTGCCAGAGACTCAGGTTTGATCCCTGGGTCGGGAAGATTACTTGGAGAAGGAAATGGCAACCCACTCCAGTATTCTTGCTTGGGAAATCCTATGGACAGAAGAACCTGGCAGGCTGCAGTCCATGGTGTCATAAGAATTGGACATGACTGAGTGACTAAACATGCAAAAATCCCCAGTGGATCCTTAAAATTTTAGAAATTTTATCATTTTAATGAGATAGGAATCGGCAGCAAAGTGAGGGTGTGACTGACATTCCCACTTACACCCATGTATTTAAAGTTTGCAAGTTTTATCTCATTTTGTACTATTTATTTATTATTTTTGTCTTTTGTCCTCATCTTATGACATGCGGAACTTTCCAGACCAGGGATTGAACATGCGCCCCCTGCAGAGGAAACACACTATGTTAACCACTGGACCACCACGGAGTGCCTCACATCCTTTTATAGTCTTTGTATTCTGATCCCATCCCACCGACGACTGGCACAGTGAGCGATGAACAGTAAAGCACCCAGCTCCTGTCAATATTTCTCGGTATTTTGCCTCTAAATCCCCATCCTCTCACTTGTCCTCACTGGTTACCTCAGGTAGTCACCCAGAATAGAAAGGAGAGATGTGGTCTGAGGCTGAAGCAGAAGCAGCAGAAAGGAAGTGAGGCTTAAAGGAAAGAAGATCTACGTGCCGGGTGTATCCCCTGTGTGCCTCTCCCTGGCTTCCAATTCTGCACTGTGAGGATATATATCCCATCTCTATTTTATGTCCACAACATTGTTTTTCTTTCTCTTTTGGTCTCCTGTTTTGATTTATACTATCTGGTCAGATTTTATGCATCCTTTTAGGCTATCTCAAATCCTTTCTGGCAGGGAATAATTTTTAAAATATATGTAGAGATCACCGCGTCTTGAATCATCACCTCTTCTCCCTGTACGTGAATATCCTCTATTTTTTCTGTTTTTGAAGCTCATTCTATTGTCACACGTTATTGTTTCCATGGATATTTATATCCTTCAGAGAAGGATTTATGATTTTATGAAGGCTTTTTCTAAGTTTCTTGGGGGCGGGAAGCTTGCTTAATCAAGGCTACTGTTTCTTTGAAGTATTCAGTATTCTGGGCTTTCCAGGTAACCCTAGTGGTAAAGAACCCGCCTGCCAATGCAGGAGACATAATGAGACACGGGTTCAATCCCTGTGTTGGGAAGATCCCCTGGAGGGGGGGAATGGCTGTCCACTCCAGTATTCTTACCAGGAGAATCCCATGGACAGAGGAGACTGGAGGGCTACGGTCCATAGGGTCACATAGAGTTGGACATGGCTGAAGTGACTTAGCACGCACACAGTATTTTAAAATATCTTACTTTAAACATAATTTTTTTTTAAACTTCGTCTCTTGGGCAGAAGCTATTGTCCATTCTCTTTCCCTGGTTATGTTCTGTTTGTAAGTTTTTAAAAGTTTTAATTTAGTAAAGCACTTTCCAGAGTAATTAGAATACAGCGAACTCTTGGGCTTGAACATATTTGAAGGGCTAAATGCTTTTTGAATGACTTTTCCCTCCCATGAGCCTTTTAAAATATAAACTTCAAGTAACACCGACACTGAGTGTCAGCCAGTGGAGCTGATGGGCTCTAACGTTTTTATTGCTGTCAGGAAGCTGTGAGCTTGGTTGGGAGAAAAGCATTTTCTGGATGAAGAGGTTAACTGGGGAGTAAGCAGTTTATCAGAGATGAAAATAAATTGTCATTCACAGCTAACTGATTTTGGCTCTGAGCTACTTCCTGGACTCCATTTCCATCGGCCAGAGAAGTATGGCTGTTGCCCTGCACACTGCTGACAGAGGGCTCCCGGAGGCGGGTCTGGGGCCCTGGGGCTCAGATGAACTTCCTCGAATCAGGACAGGCTCCCTCCTGATGCCTAATCAAGTAAACAGAGAGTTAGAAAACACTTTTCCAGGAGGAGTGATTTTGTACATTACTATCACATACTTGAGAAAATTAAAATAATATTCTACTCCTTTGGAAGGAAAGGAAATTTCCTGTAGAAATCAATAACAACTTGCAGAAGTTTATCTGAATCCAAGCTGGAGAAGACTCTTGAGAGTCCCTTGGACTGTGAAGAGATCCAACCAGTCCATCCTAAAGGAAATCAACCCTGAATATTCACTGGAAGGACTGGTACTGAAGCTGAAGTTCCAATACTTTGGCCACCTGATACAAAGAACTGACTCATTGGAAAAGACCCTGATGCTGGGAAAGATTGAGGGCAGGAGGAGAAGACGGTGACAGAGGATGGGATGGTTGGATGGCATTACCGACTTATTGGACATAAGTTTGAGAAAACTCTGAGAGATGGTGAAGGACAGGAAAGCCTGGCGTGCTGCAGGCCGTGGTGTCACAAAGAGACAGACATGACTTAGCGACTGAACAATAACAACATATATATTCCATGGTTTGTTCAACTATCCATTGACTGAGGGACATTTTGGTTATTTTCAATTTGGGGTCAGTAGTAATAAAGCTGCTATAAACAATTACGTACAGGTTTTGTGTGGACATAACTTTACATTTCTCTGGGATAAATAAACAGGAGTGCAATGGCTACACTGGTGAGTATAATTTTAGTTTTTTAAGAAGATAAAGTTGTTTTCCACTTAAAACAACTGTTTCCATCAGTTCAGTTCAGTTGCTCAGTTGTGTCTGACTCTTTGCGACCCCATGAACTGCAGCACACCAGACCTCCCGTCCATCCCCAACTCCTGGAGTCCATCCAAACCCATGTCCGTTGAGTTGGTCATGCCATCCAAACATCTCCTCCTCTGTTGTCCCCTTCTCCTCTTTCCCTCTATCTTTCCCAGCATCAGGGTCTTTTCAAATGAGTCAGCTCTTTGCATCAGGTAGCCAAAGTTTTGGAGTTTCAGCTTTAGCATCAGTCCTTCCAATGAACACCCAGGACTGATGTCCTTCAGAATGGACTGGTTGGATCTCCTTGCAGTCCAAGGGACTCTCAAGAGTCTTCTCCAACACCACAGTTCAAAAGCATCAATTCTTCAGCGCTCAGCTTTCTTCACAGTCCAACTCTCACGTCCATACTTGACCACGGGAAAAACCAAAGCCTTGACTAGACGGACCTTTGTTGGCAAAGTAATGTCTCTGCTTTTGAATATGCTGCTAGGTTGGTCATAACTTTCCTTCCAAGAAGTAATCGTCTTTTAATTTCATGGCTGCAATCACCATCTGTAGTGATTTTGGAGCCCAGAAAAATAAAGTCAGCCACTGTTTCCCTATCTATTTGCCATGAAGTGATGGGACCAGATGCCATGATCTTCGTTTTCTGAATGTTGAGCTTTAAGCCAACTTTTTCACTCTCCTCTTTCACTTTCATCAAGAGGTTTTTGAGTTCCTCTTCACTTTCTGCCATAAGGGTGGTGTCATCTGCATATCTGAGGTGATCGATATTTCTCCCGGCAATCTTGATTCCAGCTTGTGCTTCTTCCAGTCCAGCGTTTCTCATGATGCACTCTGCATATAAGTTAAATAAGCAGGGTGACAATATACAGCCTTGACGTACTCCTTTTCCTATTTGGAACCAGTCTGTTGTTTCATGTCCAGTTCTAACTGTTGCTTCCTGACATGCATACAGGTTTCTCAAGAGACAGGTCAGGTGGTCTGGTATTCTCATCTCTTGAAGAATTTTCCACAGTTTATTGTTATTTACACAGTCAAAGGCTTTGACATAGTCAGTAAAGCAGAAATAGATGTTTTTCTGGAACTCTCTTGCTTTTTCCATGATCCAGTGGATGTTGGCAATTTGATCTGTGGTTCCTCTGCTTTTTCTAAAACCTGCTTGAACATCTGGAAGTTCACGGTTCACATATTGCTGAAGCCTGGCTTGGAGAATTTTAAGCATTACTTTACTAGCGTGTGAGATGAGTGCAATTGTGCAGTAGTTTGAGCATTCTTTGGCATTGCCTTTCTTTGGGATTGGAATGAAAACTGACCTTTTCTGGTCCTGGGGCCACTGCTGAGTTTTCTGAATTTGCTGGCATATTGAGTGCAGCATTTTTACAGCATCATCTTTCAGGATTTGAAATAGCTCAACTGGAATTCTATCACCTCCACTAGCTTTGTTCATAGTGATGCTTTCTAAGGCCCACTTGACTTCACATTCCAGGATGTCTGGCTCTAGGTGAGTGATCACACCACCGTGATTATCTGGGTCGTGAAGATCTTTTTTGTACAGTTCTCCTGTGTATTCTTTACATTGCCACCAGCAATCTATGAAAAGTCCAATCTCTCTGCATTGTCCAGCATTTGGTATTGTCACCACTTTTCATTTAACAACACATGTTGTTAAACGAACAACAGTTGTTTCCTACAACTGCGCGGTGATGGTTCACTGTGGTCTCAGCTTTCTTTCCATAAGGGCTAGTGATGCTGAGCATCTTTTTATATGCTTATATGCTGTCTGTATACCATCTTTGAAGAGATGTCTTTTGCCCATTTTCTAACCGGATTGTGGCTTTACTCTTGAGGTTTGAGGGTTCTAGACATAAGTCCTTTGTCAGCTATGTGTTTTTCAAATATTTCTCCCCAATATTTAGCTTATCTTTTCATATCGTTGCAGGATGTTTTGTAGAATAAATATTTTTCAAGTTCAATTTGTTTCAGGGTTCATGCTTTTGGTGTTATATCTGAAAAATCTCTTCACAAAGATCTAGGCTCTGGAAATTTTTTCCTATATCATCTTCTAAAATTTGTATAGTTTTACATTTAAATTTATGATCAATTTTCAGTTAATTTTGTATAAAGTGTGATGCATGGTTTGAAGTTTGTCTTTTCCTTCTTCTTTGCCTGTGAATATCTAATTGCTCTAGCTCCCTTTGTTGAAAAGACCATCTTCTTCCACTGAACTCCTTTTATGTCCTTGTAAAAATTTAGTTGGTTGTGTGTGTGTGGCTTTCTATCTGAGTTTTCTATTCTATTCCATTGATCTTCTTGTGTTTCCCTCTCAGTGAACACCACAACATTCAATTTCTGTGGGATGCAGTGCAGACAGAACTGATTCTGGGGATAAAAGACCTGGCGTGGCTCAAACCTACCAGGTGTTGGTTGGTCTTAGTTGTGTTGGCTTTTGAGGTTTGGTTTCCTCACTTGCAAAATTGGGATGCAAAATTGCATCTCATTCTATATCTACCCCAGGGGTGCTTGTTTTGAGAATTTCTATACTATGTATTCCCACATGACTTTATCTTGTAAACATTTTCTTATTCCTTCATTGATCCAGTCAGATGCTTGAGGATGCAGTACCGTGGACTGTGGTGGGGGTGGACAGACAAGGGTCAATAGACAGATGCTCTGCTTAAAGAGGCTTTCATCATGCAGTGATGAAGAAGCGTGAGCCCTGCAGTCAGAAAGACATGAGTTCAAATCCTGGTTCTACCACTTCTTGTGTTTGAACTTGGGAAAGTCCTCTAACCTCACTAGCCTCCCTTTTTATTTTCCATTTATAAAATGCAGATAATGACACTTAATCCCATCAGTGATATTGCACGGTGATTAAATAAAATAATGATTGTAGAACCTAACCAATAATAGTCTAATTATATAGAAAGCAAAAGAGATGTAAACAGTAGCAAAGTCAATTCAGGAAGCAGGGGTATTTATTTACAGAAACGCCTACTACAATCTGGAGGTGATGAATTTTAAGAAATCAGTATATATACAATTGGTAAGTTAAGAGTCGTGATAATTATAAATGCATTCATTCAGTCAGTTCAGTTCAGTCACTCAGTCGTGTCCGACTCTTTGTGACCCCATGAATCACAGCACACCAGGCCTCCCTGTCCATCACCAACTCCCAGAGTTTACTCAAAGTCATGTCCATCGAGTTGGTGATGCCATCCAGCCATCTCATCCTCTGTTGTCCCCTTCTCCTCTTGCCCCCAATCCCTCCCAGCATCAGGGTCTTTTCCAATGAGTCAACTCTTTGCATGAGGTGGCCAAAGTATTGGAGTTTCAGCTTTAGCATCAGTCCTTCCAATGAACACCCAGGATTGATCTCCTTTAGGATGGACTGGTTGGACCTCCTTGCAGTCCAAGGGACTCTCTAGGGTCTTCTCCAACACCACAGTTCAAAAGCATCAATTCTTCGGCCCTCAGCTTTCTTCACAGTCCAACTCTCACATCCATACGTGACCACTGGAAAAACCATAGCCCTGACTAGACAGACCTTTGTTGGCAAAGTAATGTCTCTGCCTTTGAATATGCTATCTAGTTTGGTCATAAATTTCCTTTCAAGGAGTGAGCATATTTTAATTTCATGGCTGCAATCACCATCTGCAGTTATTTTGGATCCCAAAAAAACAAAGTCTGACACTGTTTCCCCATCTATTTCCCATGAAATTATGGGAACAGAGTCCATGATCTTCGCTTAGCAGTTCATAATTAAACAGACTCAGAAGTTAAGCATCATGAAGCTCACCCTGAATGCTTAAACAGTAAAATGCATCCAAAATTTAATTTGATGTTTCTGTAATAATCTGACTTCGAAGAACACATTCTTAATTTGTTAAAGCCCAGAGAAGTTTGTAAATGTCCCCCTAAGAAGCAGACCTCCAGCATGTTCTTAATTAAGTTCATTAAGTGCTTTATTTGAGAGGAAACACAAATTCTTATCCACACAATGAACAGTTTTTATTAAATGTTGAATGATGAGCTCTAGAAACAAATATATGTAAGTAGAATAAAAATGGAATATTTCCTATTCTAGAGGTCCAATATTATGGTAAAATAGTTAGGTCTGTATAGATAAATTTCTGACTCAGAGAAAATAGCTCTTTCAGAGCAAGCAGGCAGGATGACTCTCATAATTTCAGAGCCCCAGGAGACCTTGTGACTTGTATCATCTCATAGAATGCATGAGTCAATTCAGTCATGTCCAACTCTGAGACCATAGCCCACCAGGCTCCCCTGTCCATGGGATTCTCCAGACAATACTGGAGTGAGTTGCCATGCCCTCCTCCATGGGATCTTCCAGGCCTAGGGATCAAATCTGTGTTTCATGTGTCTCCTGCATTGGCAGGCAGGTTCTTTACCACTAGCACCACCTGGAAAGCTCCATTATCTCACAGTGTAGTTGACTTAAAAACTAGTTACTCACTGGCAGAATAACTATTTTTAGAGAATAAACATGACTTGCTAGACTTGTTTTCAAAGGTGAATTTCGATTGTATTTATACATGTGCTTCAATAATCAGGCAAATTTCTTTGTTATAGCATCAAATATCAATCTTAGAAGATGGGCATAATATTGTAGAACTTAAAAAATTATGAGAAAATCTGATCATAAGTTACCCTACCCAATATAAAAGCTTGATGTCCATGTACATGTAAGTACTTTTTACGAACTAGTTGCAGAAGGTTCCAGTAAGAAAGATGGGAAGGCAAATCTGTGATATGAGATTGAATGAGCTAACACAGTTAAAGCTCAAACATCGCACAGTCATGCAACAGATGGCAACAAATTGACAGTGGTATTTTCAATGGTCCCACTCCTGACTCATGCCCTTCTATTCCCACAAACTCTTGGGATAATTCTAGTTGTTCGCATAGTTTGGAATTTTCTCTCACAAGTTACTGATTTCTAATCAGCCCACTTCCCTAGTCTTACATGTGTTCTGACTGCTGGCTAACCCTTCCTGGCGAAGAAAGACAATCCTCAGATTCAATACATCTATAAGCTATCCAAACTAGCCTCTCTGCCTTCTGTCTCTCAGCTGAGTAGTTCCTGCCTCTGTCTAGACAAGCCAACTAGCAGCATGGGGAATAGATTTGATGTTTGCTCATAACAGTCATCAAGTCGCTGAGTGCTGTTTACTTCATCTCTTAAATACATCTCACAGTATTCTACTTTTTTCTGTCCTGAGTACCAGCCTTTCTTATTTTGTCTGCTATCAGAGCAAATAACTAAAAACAAAAGTTAGCTTGTCACTATCCTACTTAAAACCTCTTTAGCGTTGAGTTTTGTTTTTCAAGCATTGCACATAAGACTGTGTGATCTGGTTGCTGTTTCGTGTCTATAACTCCATGTTGGACATTTGGTGGTGGTGGTGGTTTAGTCGCTAAGTTGTGTCCGACTCTTGCAACCCCATGGACTATAGCCCCGCCAGGCTCCTCTGTCCATGGGATTTTCCAGGCAAGAATACTGGAGTGGGTTGCCATTTCCTTCTCCAGGGGATCTTCCTGACCCAGGAATCGAACCTGGGTCTTCTGAATTGCAGGCAGAATCTTTACCGACTGAGCTATGAGGGAAGCCCATGTTGGACATTTATCTTTCTTTATTCATTCATTTTGTATTGAACTATCGATTTATAATATTGTGTTCATTCCAGATATATTGCAAATTGATTCTGATATATCTATATCTATATTCTTTTTCAGGCTTCCCTGGTGGCTTAGATGGTAAAACATCTGCCTGCAATGCAGAAGACCTGGGTACGATTCCTGGGTCAGGAAGATTCCTCTAGAGTAGGAAATGGCAACCCACTCCAGTATTCTTGCCTGGAGAATTCCATAGACAGAGGAGCCTGGAGGCCTACAGTCCATAGGGTTGCAGAGAGTCAGACACTCCTGAGCAACTAACGCTACACTATATGCTTTTTCAGATTATTTTCCATTATAGGTTTTTAAAAGATACTAAATACAACTTTCTGTGCTATAAATCCTTGCTTATGTATTTCATGCATAGTAGTGTGTATATGTTAATCCCACAGTCCTAATTTATCCCTACCCTGCTTCCCTTTGGTAACCATAAGTTTGGCATCTATGTCTATGAGTCTATTTTTTAAATAATTTTGTGTTTTTTTTTCAGATTCCACATGTATGTGATATAATATTTCTTTCTCTGTCTGATTTATTCCACTCAGTATGATAATCTCTAGGTCCATCCATGATGTTGCAAATGGCAAAATTTCATTCTTGTTTATGGATGAGTGATATTCCACTATACATATGTACATCTTCTTTATCCATTTACCTGTTGATGATCACCTGGGCTGCTTCTGGGTCTTGACTGTGGTAAATAGTGCAACTACGAACACTGAGGTTCGTGTACAGTATCTTTTCCAATTAGAGTTTTCTTCTTTTCGGATATATGCCCAGGAGTGGGATTGTGGGATCACAGGTGCTTTATTTTTAGTTTTTTAGGGAACCTCCATACTGTTTTCTAATCATCTGGGCTTTTATTTTCCCATCCACTCAGTCGATTAACTCAAATGCTATCAATTCAGAAGGATACATGATATCAAGAAGAAGTGTTTTATCATCAAATCAGATATTTTACTGGCTAAAGAAATTATCTTAAGAAGGATATCTGTATGGACAAAAACATAGCAAGGTGATACATTTATCATCATATCTTTTTCTTTTTTTATAACCGCAAACCTTCTCTAAGTTGTGAGTCTAGGTGTGCACTGTTTGTGTAAACTTGGAGAAAGTCCTGGAAGGAAGGGCCGCACATCACCCGGCTGGGGCCCCAGCGAGGCACCATGTGCCAGAGGCATTGTACTGACCAGCAAGCATGTTCTAGTCCCAGAAATTTTGGGAAAAAAAAAGTAAAAAAGAAGAAAATGAAAAAGGAAAACTACTTGTTGCTAAAAATAGTGCCAAAGCGGCAGCAATAGACAGTTTGGAAGGGCAAGCAGGGGACTTCCCTGGTGGTCCAGTGGTTGGGTCTTGGCACCTTCACTGTTGAGGGCCCGGGTTCAGTTCCTGGTCAGGATTGAACAGGACATGACTGAGCGACTAAAACAGCAATACACTCTAAGGACTTCTTATTAATTTCTTACTCATACCCCACATTCCCCGAAGCATTTGGTAAACCGTCTGGCAAGAAGACGCCATGGAGAGGTGCGCAGCCATCTCTTGGAAAAGAGTGTCTATTTGTGGTAGAGTCAGTGAGCTCAGAGCCTGACACCCCCAGCTTGGGGAAGAGTAATGGAGAATCATCGCCTCCCAGTACTTTGAGGTGGGGCGGTAATGATCCTTGATTTTGCTTCCTGATGATGAGTTAGCACTCAAAATTTGGAGAGTCAAACCTGAGAATACATGTAGAACAAATGTAGCTATTAAGAAATTGTCCTCAGTTATGCATTAATTTTGGTACAAGCCACATTATAACAAAAGACACATGAAAAAGTTGTTTCAATAATCTAGAAACTCATTTGTCTCTCATTTAACAGTCCAGACCTAGCCAGACAGCCCTGGAAAAATTAAGTGGCATTGCTCCAAGAGGCTGCTCCTAGGCTTCTTAGGTAGGCTCTGGCTTTTTAAAAAAATTAATTTTTATGAAGTACAGTTGCTTTACAGTGTTGTGTTAGAATGTTTCTGCTGTACAGCAAAGTGAAACAGCTCTACGTATACACATATCCCCTCCTTTTTTGGAGTTTCTTCCCATTTAGGTCACCACAGGGCATCGAGTAGAGTTCCCTGTGCTGTACAGCAGGTTCTCAGTTATTATCTGACTCTAGCTTTCTTACAAAAAAATAAAAGCTGAGGTGATGGATTCGATAATGTCTGGTAGAGTTTGGGGTCAGTGCCTTGCTTCATGCTAAGCACCAGCAGTTTTACCCACCATGCTTTGCACTGTCACTGTGAAAGTCCTTGAGATTGGAGAGGTCTAAGAATTATTGTGAAAGCTTTTGTTCTGGTGCACACCTGGAAGGGTCTCTAGGACCCCTGCGTGTTTGTGGACCATCTATGAGAACCTTCACCCAGAGGAAGGGGCTGTGGGAGGAGGAAGCTGAGGGAAAGGTCAAGAAGAGGGCTCTGAACTCTGACCCAAGCACAGGAGCTGAATGCACCGGCAGCTCATGTGGTCCAGGGTGATACAGCTGAGGGGGCCCCTGAAAAGCTCATGCAAGAAACTCCAGGTGAAAGTGGGGGGGGGTCCCAAGGAGCACAGAGCTCAGAGAGGAAGAGCTGGGAGGAGGATGGACAGGATTAATCACAAAGCTGGCAAATGTCTGTGTTTACCAGGCTTCATTCCGTGTGTGGATGGAGGGAGCCCTAGGCTAGAACAAGTCTGTACCTTGCTGCTACTGATGTTGTCCCAAATGCTCTTCTCTTCTGGAGGGAAGGACTCACATCCACTCAGAGTCTGGCCCACACCAGCTGCTTGGTCAATATTTTCAGAATGGATCAAGATAAACACAATGATGTTTACTATAAAATGTGTTAAGACCAGACTCCCAGGACTGGGTGTTAAAGAATAACAACATACAGGCAGAGACCAGAAGTGTGACAACATGCAAGGAGGTCGAGCAGAACAGTCACCGTGTTCTGCCTGGTGCTAGGCCCTTTCTTTGTCTCACCCTTTAGCTGACTTGGTGTATCACATGTGCACCTTGGAGGAGATTGTCCATACCAAATGAAGGGGCTCGCTGAACCTTGTAGAACCAGACGATGCTAGAAGACTTCAAGTTTGTGTTTCCCATAGAAACTAGAACCGAAAAAATCACATCCGATTTGAGAAGAGAATGGCATGGCTTCCATGAAAGGATGTCTGTTCATAATCATATAATTAATCTCACAATCTGTTAGCTCAGATGATATTTATTGATAACCTATATGTTGTCCTTTGCACATATTATTTCATTAATGTACCACATCCTGGTAAGATTATTTTATTGATGAGAAAAGAGGCTTAGAGAGGTTAGGAACCTACTTCAAAATTGAAGACTGAAAAATTCAAGCCTGGCTGTTCTGAAAGATATGGCATCTGGTCCCATCACTTCATGGCAAATAGATGGGGAAACAGTGTCAGACTTCATTTTTTTAGGCTCCAAAATCACTGCAGATGGTGATTGCAGCCATGAAATTAAAAGACACTTATTCCTTGGAAGGAAAGTTATGACCAACCTAGATAGTATATTTAAAAACAGAGACATTACTTTGCCAACAAAGGTCCATCTAGTCAAGGCTACGGTTTTTCCAGTGGTCATGTATGGATGTGAGAGTTGGACTGTGAAGAAAGCTGAGTGCCAAAGAATTGATGCTTTTGAACTGTGGTGTTGGAGAAAACTCTTGAGAGTCCCTTGGACTGCAAGGAGATCCAACCAGTCCATCCTAAAGGAGATCAGTCCTGGGTGTTCATTGGAAGGATTGATGTTGAAGCTGAAACTCCAATACTTTAGCCACCTCATGCGAAGAGTTGACTCATTGGAAAAGACCCTAATGCTGGAAAGGATTGGGGGCAGGGGGAGAAAGGGACAACAAGGGCTGAGATGGCTGGATGGCATCACCGACTCGATGGACATGGGTTTGGGTAGACTCCGGGGTTTGGTGATGGACAGGGAAGCCTGGTGTGCTGCGATTCATGGCGTTACAAAGAGTCGGACACGACTGAGCAACTGAACTGAACTGGACTGTTCTGAAAGTGGTGTTTGGGAGAGGAGGTAAGAGAGTTTGGGGAGGGGGCAGTGTACTTTAACTTGAAATATTATCTTTGATGCTAAAGGGTGGCAAGTTGTATTTAATTTCTGGGGAATGTAAGGATTTCTCTCTGTAAGTAATACTTAACAATAACCTTAGGGCTCATTTCATTAGTCAACAGGGAATAAAGTAGCTGCCTTTCAGAGATAGAGGAGTAGTCTCAGGGTATTAGGCTGCTACTTAGCTAATTGCTTTTCTGATGTATTAAGTATCTATTGATTCCCAAAGATGCTGTTCATTTCCTACAGAGCAGTCAGATCAAACATAATATCTTAATAATAATTAGTATGAAATGTACATTTCCTACTGGAGAGGGGTCTGTCCAGGGTGTGACCTGAAGCTGCCAGGAGGGTGGAGGGCAAAAGAAAATCATCAATAAGAGTAAACCGGACATCAGTTCTTCAGGAGACCCAGTGGTTACACAGAAGAAGTAATTGAGTTGCTTAAGGGGTATTTTAATTTTTACAAGCTATGAGTCTGCAGCTGGAAAAATTATCAGCTGAATTAATAATGTGCACAGAATTGATGTGCTGAGTTACCATAGAAATCACCTTTAGTACTGTTAACACTGCTAATTATCTTGCATCACCTTTAATGTGTTTCATAAGTAGAAACGTTTCCTAGCAGCTGTGTTAATCTATGTTCCTTCATAATTTGACTTCTTTTCTTCTTTCTGTGTTTTTGATAAAGTAAGTTCTTTTAAAGACACTCCACTTATATATTTAAGCAAACATAAAGCAAAGCACAATCATGTCTCCTGGTACCAAACTTCAAATCAGAATTCTATAATTTGGGATCCTTTTTTCATATTTTTATCTTTTATCTCACATCTCTGAGACCTCTTGAAGCCTTCTGTCTTTCCCTTCATCCATCCACCCACCCATTCATCTGTCCATCCATCCTTGTGTACATACATCTTTCATGTTGAACTCCTAACCCCCAAGGACCTCAGAATGCAGCTATATTTGAAGATAGGATCTTTACAGAGGAGACCTGGTGGCTCATAAGGTAAACAATCTGCCTGCAATGGAGGAGACCTAGTTTCGATCCCTGTTTTGGGAAGAAGGGAATGTCTACCCACTCCAGTATTTTTGCCTGGAGAATCCCATAGACAGAGGAGACTGGAGGGCTACAGCCCATGGGGTTGCAAAGAGTTGGACACAACTGAGCAACTTTCACTTTTTTTTTTAACAGAAGTAGTTAAGTTAAAATGAGGTCAGGGGGAGCCATAATCCAAGAGGACCCATGTCCCTACAAAAAGAGCAATTAGGACCAGAGATACATGCAGAGGGAAAACCATGTGGGGACACAGGGGGAAGGTGGATGTCTTCAAGCCAAAGAGAGCGACCTTTGATAAAACCAAGCCTACCCACTCTGGACCTCTGACTTCCAGCCTTCAGAACTGTGGAGAAATGAATAGCTGCTGTTTAAACCACCTAGCCTGCCGTAACTGGCAGGCTCAAGAAACCAATGCAGCATCCAACCTCCAAAAGGAGTTTTAAGCTAAAGAAAATATTAAATGACTCTAAGTTGCTTATGGTTTTAATTGAATAGGTAGCAGGTGATATTTCAGTAGTGTGCATGGTGCTCACCAACACTATGTTATAGACATGAAGTTTGATAACACTTGTGGATCCGTTTGAAACATTTTCGCCTGAGAATGACAAGGAGTAATGATGTGATGTCAGTTATTTTTCAAGAAATATCAGCACTTTCAGATAGGCAAAGACCTGAAATATCATTTTTGAGAGGGAAAGAAGGAAAATGACATAGATGGGTACATCCCAGGATCTGAAGTGATAGCCAAGTTTAGTCTTTTTTAATTTGTTCTCTAGAACATAGTGGTGTTATAACAATACATATGCAAAATTTTTTGCATTTACAATTGTGCTCTAATTTGGTGAGCCCCAGATTTTTTCATTCAAATTTTTTAATAATAATTTGGAATTTCTAAAATCCCATCAGTTTGGTCAGTTTCGAATTCTCTTTCCAGCAAATTCGCCATGGTCCAAAAGATGCAGAGGAGGTGGTGGTGACACCCTTTACTCTAATCTGAAACTACACAGATGGTGACAGTGTTTGATGGGATTTTAGAATCAACAGGTCACAGAGACAATGAGAAAATATCTTAAATGTTAATCAGTAGAGGATTAGTTATGACCAACCTAGATAGCATATTCAAAAGCAGAGACATTACTTTGCCAACAAAGGTCCGTCTAGTCAAGGCTATGGTTTTTCCAGTGGTCATGCATGGATGTGAGAGTTGGACTGTGAAGAAGGCTGAGCGCCAAAGAATTGATGCTTTTGAACTGTGGTGTTGGAGAAGACTCTTGAGAGTCCCTTGGACTGCAAGGAGATCCAACCAGTCCATTCTGAAGGACATCAGTCCTGGGTGTTTATTGGAAGGGCTGATGCTGAAGCTGAAACTCCAGTACTTTGGCCACCTCATGCGAAGAATTGACTCATTGGAAAAGACTCTGATGCTGGGAGGGATTGCGGGCAAGAGGAGAAGGGGACGACAGAGGATGAGATGGCTGGATGGCATCACTGACTCGATGGACGTGAGTCTGAGTGAACTCCGGAAGTTGGTGATGGACAGGGAGGCCTGGCGTGCTGTGATTCATGGGGTCGCAAAGAGTCGGACGTGACTGAGCGACTGATCTGATCTGATCTGATATGAGGAAATGCTGTGTGGTGACTAAATGTGATGGTATAAATTATATTCGTAGACTAATAAAGATGAAAGATATCTGGGACACAGCTTTGTTTAAAAGAGAACAGGCTAGCAAATAGCATATTAATTTTAAAGTCTTTTAATTGGGAAGATCCCTTGGAGAAGGGAATGGTAACTCATTCCAGTATCCTTTCCTGGGACATCCCATGCACAGAGGAGCCTGATGGGCTACAGTCCACGGGGTCACAAAGTGTTGGACACAACTGAGCGACTAACAGTTTCACTTTCATGGGTATCTATGCACATAGGAAATATATACCACAACGTATATATTAAGTGATAACAGTGCTTATTTGTATCTGCTGGGAATTTTGCAGGTGCCTTTCACTTTGTATCTTTATGTATTATCTAGAGCTTTGTTAAGATTCTTGTCCTCCTTTTATTTCTAAAAAGAGAAGAGACTAGGTGAAACCAAAAGCTGTCTTCCTGGTCTGTAGAAGGTGTATGGAAATTGAGTCTTTGAGGGGAAGACCAGACACGCAAGAACAAAGTTCTGCTGCTGTGATGAAAGTTTTAAGTTTCATCCAAACTGTAAGTTTCCCAGCTCAGACTCAGTTTTGAACAAAGGACAGAATTTTGTGACTATAAACTATTTATCTCCTTTGGTCTTTGTCAGTATGTCTGGAAATCTCAGGTCTGGCAGCCTCTGACTCTGAGGGTGAAATTAGTTGAGGTTGAAACTTTGAAGCATTTCTTGAAATCCAGGGTTGGCAAAATTTCTCCGCTGATAAAAGGCTGATATCATATGACTTGTATGTCTTTTAAAAATGGGCACAGAAATGAAGGGAGAGAAATTATGGGTCAATTTGATATTGGTGGAGTCATAGTGGAGTCTATTAAGTCATTTTACCCCGGATGATTGGAAGCAGTTACTTTTTCCTTTTAATCCTAAGAGAACAATTTTCTTTGTGCTCTTGTCATGATAGTCAAATCCTGAACTGCCAGCTTTCAGTAGATTTATCTTAGGAATGAATACAAAGTAATCTCTGTCTACCTACCTACCTTCCTATCTGATTTTTAATGCTTACCACCTACATATTTTTACATTTTTATTTAATGATAAATGATATGTGCCTATGTAAAAAACCCAGACAATATAGGTGCAATTAAAATGAAGAAAGTTCTCTGTTTTAATTTCATCTCCAACCTTTCACTTCTTGGAGCAAATTACAATGAACTGTTCTGTGTCTCTCCAGACACAGGTACCTACACCAGAATTTTCTCCCACAAGATATTCAATATGATTAAAATAAAATCTCAATACTGTGGATATTCATGGCTGAGTGATATGGCATCATGTGGGCACACCATCATTTATTTAGCCATTTCCTTGACAACTGATGTTCAGATTGTCTCCATCTTTTTATGTTTTAATTAATACTTGAAGTATTACTTATATGCTTATGTAAGTCTAGGTTCCTGGATGAAGAACTGTTGATAGACCCTAGTGATACTGTCAGGCATCAGTGAATTTATGAGGGAGCAGGTGGTGCTAGTGGTAAAAAACCCACCTGCCAATGCAGGAGATGTAAGAGACACAGGTTCGATTCCTGAGTTGGGAGGATCACTCGGAGGACGGCATGGCAACCCACTCCAGCATTCTTGCCTGGAGAATCGCATGGACAGAGAAGCCTGGCGGGCTACATAGGCACATAGGCACGGGGTTGCAAAGAGTCAGACACGATTGAAGGGACTTGGCATGCATGCATGCTGCGTGAGTGCAGGGCCGCTGTGCTGTATTTATATGATGTGATTGATACTGAGCAATTTACATACCTGGGGGAGAATGTTTCTTTCTCCCGGCCATGCTCTGCCTGTTCCAGTATCTGGGGTCTGACAGGTAAGGACATCAGGATCACATTCATTAAAACTGAAGTTTTTACAGAACTGGGGACATGCTATGTGTATCCAGTCTCTTCCAGAGGAGTTCCTGGTGCACAGACAGGCCTTCCTGAGGGGCACACCTGCTCGTGTAAGGACTTGGGGATCTGCTCAGTAACTTACCATGAAATATCTAGAGCAAAGGGCTGCTAAAGACAGGAACAGAAGAACGATGAGCTTCGTGGAACTGTTGGGCAGATTTTTTCAGGACTTTGGAGCCACTATTTTAATCCTGCCTGGTCCCTTGGACTGCAAGGAGATCCAACCCTGGGTCGAGAAGATCCATGGAGGAGGGAATGGTTTCCTATTCCAGTATTCTTGTCTGGGAAATCTCATGGTCAGAAGAGACTGGCAGGCTACAGTCCATGGGATCGCAAAGAGTTGGACACGACTGAAGCAGCTTAGCACAGACACACAGTCTACACACTGGAGATTAGGAGATAAAGGCCCTGCTCTCGTGGATATTATATCCCAACAGACAATGTGACAGCTAAGTAAAGAAATTCACACCAGAAGACAGAGAAGCGCTGGTCTGCTGGGGCTCCTGTCTGACTACGTCTCTGGGAGGAGGTGTGAATACTCAGGGCTGAGGCTGTGCCATTGTGCAGACCTTGAAGGAGAGGCCAGGCAATTTGGTCCTTCCTTTGCTGTAGCAGATGATGAAACTTTCCCTGCCTTGTTCAGATTGGAAACGTAACAGCAGATGAGAAGCAATGAATGCTTCTGACCCCAGCTCGAGCTCAGATGTCAAAAGCTAGCCCTTTCAAGGGCATGACCCTCCCAGCTGTGTGCTCACCGCCCTGTCTCCCAGGAGAGCTGTCGAGTGGCAGATGAGAGTTCTTTCCTGCTCTCAGGTTGAGATGTTTTCCTGTTCACACACATTGCTGGCTCCTGGCAATAATGAAACTCATAGACACAGATGCTAGCTGGTCAGTTTTATTCTTAAGTCTTCATTGTCCAGCAGGGGACCACAGCTCCTCTTGGATCTGGAAAGGAAACCAGACACCGAGTTCTCACACCATAGCTCAAGCCTCTGCGCTGAATGGGGAGTAAGAGCTTGCAAGTGAAAGTGGACAGGATCCTCCCCTGGCCCGGGGAAATCAAAGACTCCTGGGAAATTAGTTTTCATCAGGTGCATGAAGCTTTTGTTTTCCTAAGTGTAAATGCTGCTGCTACTTGGAAGAAGACATATTTCTCCCCCCTCCCAAAGTTTAAATTTCAGGTTATTCCAAATAATGAGTTGAAATTTGTTGTTGTTTAGTCACAAAGTCACATCTGACTCTTTATGACCCCATGGACTACAGCCCACCAGGCTTCCTTGTCCTTCACCATCTCTTGGAGTTTGTTCAAATTCATGTCCATTGAATTGGTGATGCCGTCCAACCATTTCATCCTCTCAAGAGTCTTCTCCAAACACCACAGTTCGAAAATATCAATTCTTTGGTGCTCGGCCTTCTTTATGGTCCAGCTCTCATATCTGTACATGACCTCTGGAGAAACCATAGTTTTGATTATACAGACCTTTATCGTCAAAGCGATGCCTCTGCTTTTTAATACACTGTCTAGTTTTGTCATAGCTTTTCTTCCAAGGAACAGAGTTTTAAATAAGGGGGTGTTCATGTTGGACTTGGGGTCAGGGCAGAACCCTCTCCAGGCAACGGTAAAGATAGGAAGGCAGTGTGTTAACCAGAAAGAAAAGCACTCCAGGGTAGAGCTCAGGAGAATTCCATTTTCCTGGGATTTACATTTGTATAATGCTTTGTCTGTGCTCTTTCATTATTTCGGTTTGAGCCTCTAAGGGTTAGGCTTTTTGTTATATAGTGTCTGGCTTATTAGAAAGGACTTCAATGTTTGCCTTTAGTGTAGAATACCATCCTTTCTGTTTATCTGAGTTGGGAACAGAAGAGCTCACCTTTGGAATTTCTGTTTTAATTTGCATGAAAACCTAGGTTTCCAATGCATAACAATGAATGGCAGTGAATTGACAAAGGCAAGTATATGTGTGGTTTTTCCCATTTATATATATGCCTTCGGTATATAGTTAAAAAACATAATATATGATCTGTACTTATTGTGATGTTGGAGAGGGGGTAGATTGGTCAGATCTCATAGATTCAAAATAAACCTGGTTTAATGATGATGCCTCTTTAAGTTTTTAAGTATATAAACCTGTCTGTACAGAAAGAAAAGGAAAATTGGTTTTAGTGACAAAGACAGTGTCAGGAAGAGGTTGACTCAGTGAACACATAAATGAGACTGTCACTAAAAAGAAACTTCAGGATAATGAAAATGTTCATTTTAAAAGCTTTTTGATTAGTGTCAAGCTAAAACAGAATAATATTTTTTATAAAAAGCTGTACTTTAGTTTCTGCCTAGTTGCAGAATAGGTTTCCATATAAACCTGGACCTTTTAATAAAACATTTATAAATATGGAAAATAGATTAGTTGATACAGTGAACCCTGATGCCTATGGGATCCCTGGGCACTGACCCGCCTGAACAATGATATATATATATTTTTGACCGCTCTATTTGGCTTGTGGGATCTTAGTTCTGTGACCAGGGATCAAACCCAGGCCTTTGGCAGTGAAAGCACCCAGTCCTAACCACTGGACCGCCAGGGAAGTCTTTGAACAATAAGAGGAATCTGAGACACTGTCAGAAAAATTCCTTCATCTGTTCATCAAATATTTGTTGGGTACCTACTGTGTGCTGTATCTGGGGATATAGAAGTCAAGGCTCCCCACAGGGGAAACCTGATTTTTTTTATTACAATTATGTTTAAAATTTTAGAACTCAGTTTATATGAACCTATACACAAACACACATCTATATAATTTATATCATAGATATACTATTCACGCTATATAAGTAGTTGAGAAATAAACTTTTGTCAGTACTTAAAAAAAGTCAAGGCTCCCAACCTTGTCTTAAGAAAGGTCAGCAAATAACCTTGCACTTGTTAAGTGCTGTGCCATCTTGAAAAGTAATCGGGCGTTATATTTGTTCACATGCTTTACAAACTGCTGTGTGAGTACATGATCCTGTGAAAATGCCCAATGGTACTGCCAGCTGGACAACTTCTCCATGCCATGCTGAGCACCAGTGTCCACCCACCAGGGCCTCTGCTCAGCCTGAGAGCCAGGCTTCCCTCTAGCACTGGTCCTGGGCTCACCTGGAAGAAACCAAAGGCTAGCAGAATGTGAAGGCTTCAACGATGCTGTTGAAACGGAAATGACTTGCAGGACTGCTGGAATATTGGAGTGGGTTGCCATTTCCTCCCCCAGGGGATCTTCCCGACCCAGGGATCAAACCCACATCTCCTGCATCTCCTGCAATGTAGGCA
The DNA here is from genome assembly GCF_029407905.1 of Bubalus kerabau. Taxonomy (NCBI): domain Eukaryota; kingdom Metazoa; phylum Chordata; class Mammalia; order Artiodactyla; family Bovidae; genus Bubalus; species Bubalus kerabau. Next base: position 23,839,127 of record NC_073637.1, on the reverse strand, counting down.
GATTCTTTACTGCTGAGCCACTGGGGAAGCCCCAGTTAAAAATTACAGAAGCCTATTCATGGTCTTATAACAAAAGTGTCTGGTTTTAAGAAGACACACAATCATTCTTTCTACCACCCCTCCCCTTTTTTCTTTGTATTTTTGCATAATTCAGGCCTTTCTGGAGTTCGGATGACATGTGCCGTTATGACTTTAATTTCACCCCACAATGATTTTTCTACATTTTGCAAAGAGTGAAAATCCTGAGCCCTGGGAGTTTGCGTCTCCTGTTACCTGCTGCCTGTTTCGTGAACCCACGGTGGTGTTGAAAGCCTTAAATAAACGAAGCCAATCTTTTGAGACGAGGCCATTTCAGAGGAACTGTGAGTGTCTCTGTGACTGTCTCCTGGCCTCCAGACACCACTGCGATCATAATGACATTTTCCGGCTGAAAGGAAACCAGACTTGAGTCACTCTCCTTCCTTTGTTTCATCAGATTAAAATGTAGTGCATGCTCACACAACTTTAAACAAACTCGATGAATAAAAACCGAACTTCCTAAATAGAGGTCCTATGTTCAAATATTTCCTGTGCAGAGATTGCTCTGAAAGCTTGCATTTGCCTTCTCCTCCTTACATTCCGTGGCCCATGTTGTTCCTTGAGATGATCTTTCAAAACCAGATCTAAGACTTACAGATTCTCCAAGCCTCCCCTTTCCTTACCAACCAGACCTCTGAACTTGATTGCAACGCTCCTTTCGGCCAAGCCCCAGCTCAGTTCTTCAGTTGAATTCCTCTGACACACTCAACATCCACTCTTTTTGTTTCACAGACCAGCCACCACAGGTGGGTCACCCCTATCTTGCTGTAGCCCCTCCTCTTTCCTCCAGGTTCCTGGGGGTCCCACCCGGGCTACCTGGCCAGAGGACTGTCAGGTGGGGGGAATCCCTGGGGGCCTGTGGGAGTGCTCTCAGTACCTCTGGGCTGGTTTTGGCTGAAGCCGTGATGTTCAACCTGACCCCAGGCCTCACCTGGGGGCTTGTCAGCCTCACCTGGGGGCTTGTTGGCTCTGCCACTCTGGGCCGACGGCTCAGAAACTCTGGTGGACCTGGAGACCCGTGTTTTAACCTCCAGTTCATTCTGACGCACACTCAAGTTTGAGCTGTTGCTCTAGATGGAGGTGGGCAGCTCTCAGTGAAGCTGGCATGACTGTGTGCTCCTGAATTGCACACCTCCCATCTGCGTTCATCGAGCTATCGAGTCTCTCTAGGTGCAAGGAGGGGTAGGGGGAATGACGGTGCACAAACCCTGGTGCTCCTGGAGCCTGCATTCTGGGTGGGGGATGGGGAGGTGGGCACCAGACACGAACCTGTAGAATAAAACAACTAAAATAGTTTCAGAGTGGTGCTGGAGCTCTGAAGGAAATAAAACAGCTTGAATGAGTCCTCTCTCAGCAGCTGGGGGAGAGGGGAACGATGTTTACTGAGTCGGGGAGACTGGGGTCACGGCAGGTCGGGTGGGTGGAGAAGTGAGTGTTCTGTTCTGTATGTTATGGTTGAGAGAAGGATGAGACATGCAGCGGGACTGTCAAGGTGGCGGTGGGTGTGTGAGTCTGAATCTCAGGGAGATTCAGGCAGGGCTGAGGATACAGTTTTGGGGGTCATCGATCGGAAGGTGCTATTTGATTGAAATCCCCATACACGCTTGGATAGCCAAGGGACTGTTAGCACTCCTGAGAGTGCCTCGATTCACAGATTCCCCGTCTCTTCCCAGGATCCTCCTAGCCCTGCCTGCTCTGGCTGCTTCCTCCTGAAGTGGGGCTGGCCCCTCACCCGCAGCATCACTGGTACCCAGCTAGGAAGGAAGAACTCCTCTGACACCAGCATCCTCTGCACCCGCTGCTGCCCTGACCTCCAACTTCAGCAATCTCCCCCTGCACACCACCCCTGCATACACTCCTCTTAACCCTCCACACCTGCCTGATTGGGGGTTCACCTGCTGAGTCTTTGAACACATGACTCTGGGAACTCTGTGTCCACCTGCGTGCCCCACTGAGCTTTGGGCTACACGTTCTCCTCCCCTTAGCACCACAATGCCAGCCAGTTTCCCATGTCATGCCCACTCCTGCCAAGCTGTCTTACCACCTGGTTAGTTAGTCACTCAGTCGTGTCTGACTCTTTGTGACCCCATGGACTGTAGTCTGCCAGTCTTCTCTGTCCATGGCATTCTCCAGGCAAGAATACTGGAGTGGGTTGCCATTTCCTTCTCACCACCTGGTTACTGCAGGACAATTTTCTAAAGTAGTTGAACTCATCAGGATTTATAATAGGATGGGCCCTTTTCACTTTAAAAAAAAAAATACACTTTCTGAACCTAATTTTTCGATCAGCTCTTTCAGCTTGATTTTCAGTATCCTTTTCCTTCTTTATCTGATTGGAGATGTCTGCAGGTCTTTTGAGAACTGCTGTGTAATTGTGCTTGTCTTCTCTGTCTGCATGTGACACCGCTCAGGATTGGTGTGGCTGTTAGAGTCACATTAAGATTGATGAGCTGCATGTTCTACATGCTGACTTCCTCTGGCAAACCAGAGTCTTTGAATTAAATGACTATCCATGTTGTGCTGAAATATTCATCTGTAGGATTTGTGTTTCTGTCTTCCCTCAGAACCACCTTTGATTCAATTTCACATGCTCGCTGTTATTCCCATTTAATAAGCGTAGTTCAATTCATCAGTCTACTCCAGACAGTTCCAAATCTAAAGGAAGTCACCTGGCGAGTTGAGCCTGATGGAATGCCCAGTTGGTCAATACATGTTTCCTGAACAATCTAAATTAAAATAAACCTTGGGGTCAACGTGAACAGAGCAAACTCAGCAAGTGAGGGAAATTTTAAAGACCAAGCTGTTCTTGGTTGATTGTACATAATAGACTGGGTTGTTCCAGCTCACAAGTGAATCCTGAGAAATGTCAGTAGCTGTCTTTTGGAAGTGGTGCTGTTTCTCAGAGGCTGAGAAACACTTAGAAATACAAAAGTTCTAAATAATATCTTAGCAGACTGGAAAACCAGACACTGTTTTTAGAGCATCACAGCGATTATGTTCTGGAAGTGCCTGGTGCCGTGGGAGAAGTTTACTAATTTTATGTAATCAGGGAAAGTATGGGACTAAGTCTGGCAGGGACACTGGGAGCTTGAATATTTCTAGGCTATATACGGTCAAATTCCTAGCTGCCTTGTATAGGAATAATAAAGTGTTATTACTTGTGTTGGTGTCTTAATGGAAACATAAGCTAGAGTTTACTGAAATGGTGATGATATACATATTACCTTTTCTGTTCAAAATCCTTTTCCAAGATTCCAAGGCTCAGAAACAAATAACTGATTTCCCCCTCTCATATAATTAACATTCATGGAGGAATTTCTATGCAATGGGTGCTATTACAGGCCTTGGAGGAACAAATGTGAGCAGTACAATGCCCTCTGTCAATGAAAAGGTGAGAATTTGAAGGTGGCAACTGATGTGTAATTAATATAAGTATGATTAGTATGTGCATGCTCAGTTCATTCAGTCATGTCCAACTCTTTGCGACACCATGGACTGTAGCCCACCAGGCTCCTCTGTCCATGGGACTTTCTAGGTAGGAATACTGGAGTGGGTTGTCATTTCCTCCTCCAGGGAATCTTCCTGACCCAGGGATTGAACCTGCATCTCCAGTATCTCCTGCATTGGCAGGCGGATTCTTTAACGGTAGGCTGCCTAGGAAGCCCTGCGATTAATATAAGGGTGCCTTGAATGGAGGTGAAGACTGGGTAGTTCTGGAGTAAAGAGAACTCCTTGAAGCTGAGACTCTGAAAAGAGCATCATCAAGAATGAGGCCAGGGATGCTGGCGAGTTGATACAGATGAGAAATTCCTTGTATGTCAAGCGTGCGGTTGGATTTTATCTTTTAGGCGATAGCTAGCCATTGACTGACTTTAACTAGAGGTGTGCTGCTGCTGCTGCTGCTAAGTCACTTCAGTCGTGTCCGACTCTGTGTGACCCCATAGACGGCAGCCCACCAGGCTCCTCTGTCCCTGGGATTCTCCAGGCAAGAACACTGGAGTGGGTTGCCATTTCCTTCTCCAATGCATGAAAGTGAAAAGTGAAAGTGAAGTCGACTGCAGCCCACCAGGCTCCTCCAACCATGGGATTCTCCAGGCAAGAGCACTGGAGTGGGTGCCGTCGCCTTCTCCAGCTAGAGGTGTAGCAATCATCAAATCTTGCTTCTGAAAAGTCGTCCTGGTCGTAACATGGAATGTGGACTAGGGCAGGAAGAACTGGTCTGGCAGACCCAGAAGACAAATGGCAAGATTGTGGAGGAGGATGTGGTGGGAAGAAAGGGGTCAAGAGGCTGGAGTCAAGGGAGAGTGAGAGCCCATGGTACCTTCAGGGCAGAGGTGCATGGGAGCAGTGCTCTGGGGACCTGGAATTATTGGAAAGTTATGAGAAGGGTGGAGACAGAGGTAGTCTGAGGACATAGCTCGGCACACTTGAGGCTTCATCTGTGGATGCAGATAGACTCTCCCAGACAAAAGCTTCCAGGAAGGAAGAGGAGCAGTGATAAGACTAAGACAAAGGGATGAAGGGGGACTAAGAAACCACACTGAGCACAGCAGAACCAGGAGAAGAATCAAGCTCAGAGACGCCCCTGATATTAATGCTATGACTTGGGATTTTTTTGACATGGTGTGGAAGTGATGTGCATTTAGTAGAAACCATGTTTCAAATTTTTTTACTCCTAATAAAATTATTCCATGGACAGAATCTAAAAGTGTGAAAAAAATCCCAGGGGGGAAGCTGCAGCCGGGAGGGCACAGGGACTGACTGGAGTCACAGGTGACCAAGTGGCCCCGTGAAGCCGGGAGCCCCGTGCCCTTCACATCCCAGCTGCCCCTGGGCTGCAGCTTCCAGCACGGATCATCCCTTCTCTGCCACTTACCATAACAGTCCCTGCAAAGAAACAGCATTTTCATTCTTCATGTGTCTTGCTTTCTTTAACAGTGTCGTTGCATCTGACTATTTAGACTGCTTTGTGTGATATGTGCAAAGTGAAGAACCAGCTTCGTGTACAGATGCACCAGATCTTGGAGCCACAGGGCACTTGGGGGTGCCACTCCAGGAAGGCAGGTGCCCCTGCCAATCCATGAGGCCTGCCAGGTGTAGACCTGGTGCAGTGCCCAGAAGCACGCTTGGCTCTTATTCTCCTTTGTTGTAAGTTTTGGAGGCAGGAGATGCTGGCCCCTGGCTCAAGGTCATGCAGCTGTATAGCAAGGTGATGATTCTGGGTGACAGTCCCTCTCCTTGGCTACTCTTCCTTCCTCCCCTCACTGCTTTGCTTCACAGTCTCACCTGTCCTGGGGCCTCTGTGTCCTTCCTGGCACAAACCCACCTGTATTCCTGCCACATCTTTCAGACGCCATAGCCCACTCACTGGGGTGAAGGTAAGGCTGAGCTTGCTTGTCCCCTGCTGAACACAGGCCCTCACACAGAGCTGTTTGCAGAATGTACGGATTGGAGCCCCCTCTTGGCACCCCGCTTTACTGCCCCCAGTGCTGCAGTGGGAGAACACCCACCACCCCACCTTCCAGGTGGGGTGTGGCCCTGGCTACATACCCTTCCCACGGGCTGTCCTCCCTGCCCAGCACCCTCTTTGCCACACCATCTATGTTAGAATGACATGTGCTGTCAGTCAACTTCAGAGTTTTGTAGGTTTCCATGGAAACAGATGCTGGTTTGGCAAAAACATGATGCATGGGAAAGATTTCTGAGCTCTGACCTTGACAGCTTCACTGGTGAAGGAGACAAAAGAAGCTGTTGGCGGGGCAAAGAAGCCACCTTGGTTCTCTTTCTGGTGGGGGCTTGCTCTGCAGTTTCTCTGTCCTCAAAAGCCAATGGCAAACAAGCCTCACAGATACTGAGAATAAAATCTAGTGGATGTAAGTGATGGGGGGAGGGGCAACACAGGGATTAGGAGGAGGAAGGTACAAACTACTAGGTGTAAGGTAGGCTGCGAGGGTGTGTTGTGTAATACAGGGAGAAGCATGGGCATCAAACATGAGACAAAACCCAGAAAATGTAAAGAATCATGCACACTCAATGTTGTGGTCTAGACGCCAGGCACTAAGAACATTTGAAGAAGGAAGAGATCAACGACAGATGTTAAAAAGAAATTGTGACCAGCTGAGACTGGATAACTGGGTACAATCTGGGAAATAGCTAGGGAGGAAGAAAGGTACAACCTGTGAAACACATCACCTAAGAGAAAGCAGTGTAAGTGAACACTGTGTATTTATGTATGGATAGAATATAGTTGGACCAGAAAGATGGGCATGTATTGGGAATTTAGAAATTAGATTGGGCAACGGTGAGACAAAAAAAGGAGCTCATGAAACACACAGTGGTTTTGTATGATGTTAATTGTATTTGGGAGAAATACTCTAAGGTTATAAAGCTAAGGAATGACTTGGTTAAAGAGATGTTTTTCAAAGAGTAGGCTGACAGTAGCAAGGAGGTTGGACCTGCAGGGGATTAGCCTAGAGTTAGGAAAGTCAGCTTTTAGACAATGGATGATTTAGAACTGAGGCTGGAGGGCTTAGAATGAAACAATGGCCGTGGTGATTGATGGGCAGGAAGGGACACTAAGGTAGATTAGGGTGGATGAGCTAACCAATTATATGGGTATAGTGGGAATCCTGGGATGAAGATGATTAAGTTTGTGAGTGTTTCTGATGAAGGTTAGGTGGTATTTTTACTATCAGAAGGCAGCTTGTTTGAGAAACTCTTCATCTGGGAACATTAATTCCAAGGGGCTGTTTCCCCTCCATGCTTAGTGATTTAAGTTGTAGAAGCAAAAAATTTAGTACTTATTTTTTGAGAAGATATTCCAAGGGATAAGTTAAAATAAATGACCATTCTTCTCTAAAAGCGTATTTAAAGCTTGTATTATAATAGATGTGTATATATATATGTGTATACAGAGACCATTAGTGAGGAGAGGGAATAATATAGAGGGAAATACAGAAATAAAATTTTGTAACAAGTTTAAGGGAAGTTTTCAGTGTTTATGTTAGGAGGGAAAGTGAAAAGATAATGAATTATCACTGCACAGAGTATTATATCTAAATTATGCCTAATCGTGAGCCTATTTTTCTTACTAATAGATAATGTACATTCATTGTAGGAACTTTAGAAAATAATCATGTGTTCTATTTAATAAGGGATCATTTACTGTTGTTGTTCAGTTGCTCAGTCATGTCCCACTCCTTGAGGCCCCAAGAACTGCAGCATATCAAGCTTCCCTGTTCTTCACCATCTCCCTGAGTTTGCTCAAACTCATGTCCATTAAATCAGTGATGCCATCCAACTGTTTCATACTCTGTCACCCGCTTCTCCTCCTGCCCTCAATCTTTCCTAGCATCAGCGTCTTTTCCAATGAGTTGACTCTTCACATCAGGTGGTCAAAGGATTGGAGCTTCAGCTTCAGCAACAGTCCTTCCAAAGGATATTCGGGGTTGATTTCCTTTAGGATTGACTGGTTTGGTCTTCTTGCTGTCCAGGGGACCCTCAAGAGTCTTCTCCAGCACCATAGTTCAAAAACATCAATTCTTTGGTGCTCAACCTTCTTTATGGTCCAATTCTCACATCTGTACATGACTGCATGTAAGGTTAATTAGCTATTTTAGGGTCTATGAAAAGCAAAGGAAAAACGAGCTCATGAAATAAAACCTGGGAAATCCAAACCAATAATAATCAGTTGATGAGCAATACAAATTTAGCTAAATTTTACTTTTACTGTACATCAAAATACTATGAACACAACTATACCCTTAATAATCAGAGATTAACATTTATCCCTAATCTTAATTTTTATTTACTTCATTATAATGAGATTAAATAAAATCTTCTTTAAACTTATCTTTCCCAGTTTAAGCCACTCCTGGTTAAGCAAATGTCATATATTTCTTTTCATTTACGGGAACAGATCTTTTACAGTTACACACTGAAGTAGAAGCAGAAACCCTGTGTTGGTTTCTGCAATTCTGTGCTGTTCGGTGACCTTCTCTTCCTAACTCTTAGTGGATTGTCATTTTCCTAAACTCTTCTTAAAAATACTGCGGCCTTATATCCCCAAAACTCTTCTAAAAGCAAAGAATGCGTCTGATAAAAACAAACCACTGTTTTTTTAAACATTAGCTTGGGCGTTCTGTCTTCTACAATAAGACAAGAAACAGAAATAAGAAAACAAAAACTGGCAAGGAAGAAAACTGATCATTTTGTAGTGAAAAGTGTAGTTCACTTTTCATGACTCAAACATTAAAGCAATCAATTGAAAATAAAAAAACAAGATGTGAATAAAGTGATTCAGTTCAGTTCAGTTGCTCAGTCGTGTCTGACTCTTTGCAACCCCATGAATCGCAGCACGCCAGGCCTCCCTGTCCATCACCAACTCCTGAAGTTCACCCAAACTCATGTGCATCGAGTAGGTGATGCCATCCAGCCATCTCATCCTCTGTTGTTCCCTCCTCCTCCTGCCCCCAATCCCTCCGAGCATCAGGGTCTCTTCCAATGAGTCAACTCTTTGCATGAGGTGGCCAAAGTATTGGAGTTTCAGCCTCAGCAACAGTCCTTCCAGTGAACACGCAGGACTGGTCTCCTTTAGGATGTACTGGTTGGATCTCCTTGCAGTCCAAGGGACTCTCAAGAGTCTTCTCCAACACCACAGTTCAAAAGCATCAATTCTTTGGCGCTCAGCTTTCTTCACAGTCCAACTCTCACATCCATACATGACCACTGGGAAAACCACAGCCTTGGCTAGATGGACCTTTGTTGGCAAAATAATGTCTCTGCTTTTTAATATGCTATCTAGGTTGGTCATAACTTTCCTTCCAAGGAGTAAGTGTCTTTTAATTTCATGGCTGCAATCATCATCTGCAGTGATTTTGGAGCCCCAAAAAATAAAGTCTGACACGGTTTCCACTGTTTCCCCATCTATTTCCCATGAAGTGATGGGACCAGATGCCATGATCTTAGTTTTCTGAATGTTGAGTTTTAAGCCAACTTTTTCACTCTCCTCTTTCACTTTCATCAAGAGGCTTTTCAGTTCCTCTTCACTTTCTGCCATAAGGATGGTGTCATCTGCATATCTGAGGTGATTGATATTTCTCCCGGCAGTCTTGATTCCAGCTTGTGCTTCCTCCAGCCCAGTGTTTTGCATGATGTACTCTGCATAGAAGTTAAATAAGCAGGGTGACAATATACAGCCTTGACGTACTCCTTTTCCTATTTGGAACCAGTCTGTTGTTCCATGTCCACTTCTAACTGTTGCTTCCTGACCTGCATATAGGTTTCTCAAGAGGCAGGTAAGGTGGTCTGGTATTCCCAACTCTTTCAGAATTTTCCACAGTTTATTGTGATCCACGCAGTCAAAGCCTTAACATATAAAAATCAAATGCATTACTGTATGTCAAGAATGACATTAGAAAATGTAACAAAAATTTAGAACATTCAATTCAATGTATCTACAGTATATAAAGTACTTGACATAATTGTAACTGCCTCCAGGATCCCTCAGATGCTGCTGTGGGCGGGGCCTTCATTGCAGAGACCCCACAGGGACCAGAGAAAGCAGAGGCAGAGAAGGAAAAACAAAGTGATAAAACTCTTTGGGGAAGCAGTTTTACAATTTAGATTGAGAATCATTAAATATTCATGCCCATCTATTATACTAATTTTACACCCAGGAATTTGCCTTGAGGTAGTCATCCAAAATGCAGGAAATGTTATATACAGAAAACTTTCTAGTTCCCCAAGAGTAAAGAAATTGTTAAAATTCTAATAGTAGGGGAATAATGAAGCAAATATAGTTCACTCATGTGATGGAACATACTCTGATTATTAAACATGATGCTTATAAAGGTTCTTATGTAAAGTGAAAAAGTATTCTATGTTTTTGTTACAGTTTTATTAAAAGTACATAAAATATTACTGGGAAAGTATTGGAGAGAAAAAAACTTTAGATTGGTAACTGATTATTCCATCACACTAACACAATAAACAATTTTCTCCTAATTTTCAAAATGTCTACAATTACTTTTATCTTAAAAAATAAAGACATACATATTTTTTATTTTGTTAGTTCTTTGGGTGTACACATGACATTTAAATATATCTGTTCATTCTGTTTTACGCGAGTAATAGAATAAAACAATCACAGAAAATATAACGTGTGAGGAGTAAGTCCCCTCTTCATTACAGCCTTCTCTTGCCCTTGGCTGTCCCACTTTTTGCCTCCGAAGTTAACAGATTGATGCATATCATTCCAAACACTTCTGTGAACCTTTTGAAATTATTTCCAATGCATTTAAAAATAAACTGCATTATATTATGCTGTATGAACTTTTTCACTTGCAGTATTGCGATGGTTTCCGGATAGCCCCGGAGAAGGGAATGGCAACCCATTCCAGTATTCTTGCCTGGAGAATCTCATGGACAGAGGAGTCTGGTGTGCTACAATCCATGGGTTCTCAGAGTCAGACATGACTGAGAGACTAACACTTCACTTTCTCTCTCAGGACCAGTGGTTTGATCTCATTCCTCTAACTGCTAGACTTTGGGAGAAGCCACTTCCACTAAATCTTGATTAATGAACTGCTGGCAAAGCAATTAAGTTCTCCTTACCACTAGAGATTATGGCTAAATGTGTTGATTTCCCCCTGAGTTTCTTTCTACCAGTTTTGCTGTCATCTATTGTTTCCAGACTCTCTTGTCTTTCCGATGGAACGTGTTATTTATTATGTAAAAAAAAACCTCTTTTAGCTGCATTTCGCTGCTCTGTTTGCTGTGCCAGCCTTTCCTGTGTTCCATGCCTCCCTCTTCATGCACTATTGCTCCTCCTCCACCTCCTGCTTCCTTCTCCTGTCTATTCTTGATTTTGCATGTTCTAAAATTTTCAAATACTAGTTGAATTGTGTGGACATTTCTATTTTAAAAATGATATTTTTCTTCCAACTTGTACTCATTTATTGGAGCGGGTTGGCATTTCCTTCCCCAAGGGATCCTCCCAACCCAGAGATCAAACCCGTATCTCCTGCGTCTCCTGCATTGGCAGCCAGGTTCTTTACCCCTGAGCCACCTGGGAAGCCCAAGTAAAAAGTAAAGCATTCAAAAATCATCCAGCAGCAGAGTACTGAGTGCATGTACCAGAAAGACATCCCACTCACTTTAGTGCCTCAGTCAGTTCAGTCTCTCAGTCATGCCTGACTCTTCGTGACCCCATGGACTGCAGCATGCCAGGTGCATCATCAGGTCCTAATTCAGCCTTTAGCCAGAATAGGGAGTTGACCATATTATAGTATAATGCAGGGTGTTTAGAAACCCCGTCTAGTGACCTTCCTTTCCAACTAGCTTGAAAAGATTCCTATTAGAATTATAGGTGAGGTCGAAATGGTCACATCAAAGTAGACATTCATCACCTAGAAAAAAGGAGTATAATAGAGGTTGGGGAGGAGAAGGCAGGACAAGGTTCTTTCCTCTAACTCTTAGCATCCAGCTCTGGTTAGTCTGACTGATTGTAGGCTTGTCTTCTTTGCCACTTAGCAAGGCATCAAGGAGCTATGGAAATGAATGTGGGACGGACAGATCTCATTAGCCACTCAATGGGAGTGTTCACCTAGAACAAGCCTGGGTAGCTGGAGAGAACCAAGGTTATATGTCAGATACACTCACCACGCGCTAGGGGCACTCTGTGAATCCTACTGCGGTAGAAAGGTGGTCATCACCATATTTAGCTTTGTCTATTTTCACCTTTCCTCTCATTGTTCCTGCTACCTAGTCCATGCATAATACTCTTCAGCAAAATATCAAGGTACTTTGCAAATTGCTGCTCTGCTTTGTTCTTAACTGCCATGTGATGATAATTAAATAAAAGCTTAGGAAGAAAAACGACATTTATTTTTCTCAGAAAAGAGAACACAAATGATGGAGGGACTGGATAGATGAACTACCTGCTCGAAAATGCTGTGATTATTTTCTGGATGGAAATAATCACTTTTTTTTTTTTTTTTTTTTGTTCACCACAAGTCCTTCTTTTCCTTCACGCTCAGTCACTCAGTCATGTCCGGCTCTTTGTGACTCCATGGACTGTAGCCCACAAGGCTCTTCTGTCCATGGGATTCTCCAGGCAAGAATACTGGAGTGGGTTGCCATTCCCTTCTCTAGGGGATCTTCACAACCCAGGGATGGAATCAGGGTCTCCTGCATTGGCAGGCAGATACTTAACCATCTGAGCCATCAAGGAAGCCCCGTTTTCCTTCACGTCCTCCTTATTATCACAGAAACAGTTCCTTGCATCAAGATATCTATTTTAGATACATATGATTCCAGACATGCCCTGGTACATGAGAAACTTGCTATTTGGGACTACATAAAGAAAACAAGAATCGGGAAAAGGAACAAGAAAACAAAAGCCAGGACTTTGAGGGCAGCAATCCAGTCTTGTCCAACAAACTCATGGGCAGTGCTGGTCCTTGTGGAAGGAATCCTGACCCAGCCCTAGCAACTACTGAGTTCCTACTCTGTGCCAGGCATTTAGACATTTTGCCTACAAGATCTTATTGTAATTCTTGCAAACTAAATGAACTAAGTATTATTAGGAGCCTTATTATCCAAATGGCAACCCACTCCGGTATCTTTGCCTGGAAAGTCCCATGGACAGAGGAGGCCAGTGGACTACTCTCCATGGGGCCGCAAAGAGTAGGACACGACTGAGCAACTGAGCATGCACACATCCCAATTACTCAGGTGAAAATACTGAAACTCCAGGAGGGAAAGTGACCTGCCATGAACCACTCTCCTTGTAAGTAATGCAGTTTTGAGGCAAACCCAGATCTGTCTGCCTCCAAAACCTCAGCTGACATCTCAGTGAACAAGTATTTTCGGTTTTTCTCTGGAGCTTTAAAAATTAGTGCTTTAAAACTTTTTACTTTAATTTTTTCTGAGCTATTTCCATGTGGCTTTTCTACTACTCCATCTTCAAGCATCTAGGTATTTTTAACTCAACGTGAGTGCTTGGTAAAACATGGCAAATACTGTCTGCTTGATTTAATCAGTTTTAAAGCTGGAGAGAGCAGACGACTCGCATTAACTCTGCTCTCCTTTCTATCTTCTGACTTCAGTGGACTTTCCACGTTTTGGGAGTTTGAAACTTCCCCATTTGCTGCTGTGGTAGACACTTGTTTGTTGTCTTCCCAGCAGTGTTTCTTGTTTCTCTTTCCTCCAGACAGCCTCAACATTCTAGTCCAACTGCAATTCCAAGATTTGACTGAAACTATCTTAAGCCTGCCGGCTATTCAATCCCCCCAGCACAGGATTGCCTCAGAGATGGGCACATGGACCAATCAGAATCATGATAATAGGATGTGAGATTGACCTTAGGACAGGGGATCATCTCATTTTCCGGAGCAGTTTTTGGTTGAATCTCTCTTGTTCTGGATGGTGTGCTGTGAACATGTGAGACTCTAAGCTACTACAGCTGTTCACAACCAGCTGGAGTGTGCCTGGAGCTGCCTGGGGACAGATCTGATGTGGGAAGATAAGGCAGAGAGACGGGGAAGCCCAGGGCCACTGGTGACATCATCTCACTGCTGAATGAAGTCCATCTTGAAGCAGTATATTTGCTTCAGACTTTTAACCCAGATTTGGTCCCTGGGTCTGGAAGATCCCCCAGAGAAGGGAATGGCAACCCTCTTCAGTATTATCGCCTGGAGAATCCCTTGGACAGAGGAACCTGGTAGCCTACAGTCCATGGGGCTGCAAAGAGTAGGATACGACCGAGCGACTAACACATATTATGCAAACCAAGAAATCCTCTGTATTATTTTACTAGTATGAACTGGGGCCTCTGTTCTGTGCATATAATGGATAAAACCGTCTTCTAGATTCCTCTAGAAACACAGTCGTCATCAAACACACTTTTGTTACTACAGTTACTCATCTTAAAGGAGTTCAGAGTTGCTGTTAGTGCACGGATGATCAGCTGTGTCTGACTCTGTGAGATCCTACGGACTGTAGCCCATCGGGTTCCTCTGTTCATGGCATTCTCCAGTCAAGAATATTGGAGTGGGTTGCCATTTCCTCCTCCAGGGGATCTTCTTGACCCAGGGATTGAACTTGAGTCTCCTGTGTCTCCTGCATTGGCGGGCAGATTCTTTACGACTTGAGCCATCAGGGAAGACCATCAGGGAAGCTGTTAGTAAGAAGGGCAATTAACCAGCATTGTATTTCTGGTTAATTGAAATGGATGACTGTCTTAAAGGATTAGTGGAAAACCAGTTTTTATTTCAAATTTTGCTATGGAAAAAATTCCCTCTTTAAATTTGGCATGGACCTGGAATGATTGAAACGCTTCAGGTGCTGGTTGGTTAACTGAGGTTTATTATTGCTCAATAATTTCAAATCTTTTATTGTTAAGAGGCTCCAGAGACCACAAAAATCAATACCTTTCTTTTGTCTAGATTTTCTTCTCTCATCTAGCAGCTGTATTTACTGATACTGTTGTGAATTGTTTAACCTTTTGAAACCATTCTCTGTAATTCTAGGGTGATATTTGCACATGTCCTTGGCTTTTTCAAAAATAAACTAGACAAAGCTTATTCTAGAATGTTCGAATAAATGAGAAAAAGCAAGGAGCTTAGGGCAGACCAGCATTTTTACTCATTTGGGGGCTGTTTAAAGTTACAGTTTATACTGCAAACAGACTTCAAACCATTTGCTTATAAACACTGTAACCAAAAAGTGAGTTTAACATTGCTTTTATATCTTATTTACTGCCGTATTAGGAATATTCTTCTAAAAAATCCATTTTACTGGCTTTGAACTAGACTAGAGACATTAAAGTCCATTGGGGAAAATAAATTCCATTAAAAGCAGCCAAGGAAACATCATGGAACACAGTGTAGCATAGAAATAATTCAAAGATTTGTAGGCAATTAAGATCATTATGACTTACTTCAAAGATTCAGTAAGTTTCCCTAAGAAGAAAGAGGTTTAAAACCTTTATTGGGGACCCTGGACAGGCCAACTAGGGGGTTTATCATGTTTCCTAGTCTTTGGGGGAGAAGGAGAAAGAATATATTACTTACACGATTATGAAGTACTGACATCAAAATTCAAACGTTGTTGTTCAGTCACTAAGACCTGCCTGACTTTTTCCGGCACCATTAACTGCAGCATGCCAGGCTTCCTTGTTCTTCATCATCTCCTGGAGTTTGCTCAGACTCATGTCCGTTGAGTTGATGATACCATCCAACCATCTCATCCTCTGTCACCCTCTTCTACTCCTGCCCTCAATTTTTCCCAGTATCAGGGTCTTTTCCAATGAGTCAGCTGTCCGCATCAGGTGGCCAAAGTATTGGAGCTTCAGCTTCAGCATCAGTCCTTTCAATGAATATTCGGGGTTGATTTCCTTTAGGATTGACTGGTTGGATCTCCTTGCAGTCCAAGGGACTCTCAAGAGTCTTATCTAAACCACAATTTGAAAGCATCCATTCTTTGATGCTCAGCCTTCCTTATGGTGGAACTCTCACAACCGTGCATGACTACTGGAATAGCCATAGCTTTGACTATACAGACACATATAAACAAATTCAAGCATCCCAACTGAAAATATTACCTTGAACAATTTGCTTCGTTTTTCACTGAGGGGTTTTTTTTCTTCAGAAAGTAATTGGAAATCATGTGGCTTTGCCAGAGAAAAGGAAAAGAAGACACACAACCTCTGCAAAGTCAGCACCACCTCTGAGCACACAGCACAGAGAACACAGCTCTGGCACCAGCAGGGAGAGCCGAGCCGGCAGCTGGCCTTGGAGGAATTAATTTACGAAAGCCTCTTCTGCTGCTGTGGTCCAGATGGAGTCCTCTGGCTGCCTTCCACCAGGAAGAGGAGAAGGGTACTCCTGAGCATGTGTTTGTTGGTTAACTGTGGAAAAAGGCAAGACTCTCCTGAAGTCTTTCTTTACTGGTAGTTGCATATCTAGTCTCATAAAGAGAAGACAGTGCTATTTAGAGGATCCATGAACTTGGCAGTGAGGGACATGAAGTTGATGCAGCCACGGGAGGGAAGATATGACCCAGAGGCCCCAGCTCTGTCACTGGCGGTGCAGCCGGGGGCTGGTTATTTAAGTCCGCTATAGCGACCACATTGATAAAAGCCAGACAGTGTGAGCTAGCTTGGCCCCTTCATCAGAAACTGGGGTGAGAGTGTGGCAGCGGGGAGATCCATATGTGATGACTGCACGAGAAGAAGACTGCTCTTCATGGACCTCCAAGCCCAGTACACAGAGGACATTGAGAGCTCAGTGCTGGAGGTGGGGACCCTCTTGTTTAGGGCCCCACATTTTATAGATCGGAAAACTGAGGTTTGTAACTTGCTCCCTGTCACATGGCCAGGAGGTGTCAGAAACAGGATTGGCATTGTGATGGTTGGCTTGCAGGTCCTAAGCTCTTAATCAGTTGAGATTATTCCTGGTGGTCACAATATCCAGGCTTTTGACTGTATGAGGGCAGGAAGTTTCTACTTTACTTCCTGTAAGGTACACTGTGATGCACTGTAGGATTCCTAAGTAGGTAATTAAACATCTCTAACCAAAAATAAAGATTAAGTTGACACAAGGAAGAAAAAGAAAGAAAGCAGAAGAAAGTCCGGTCAGAGCCACAGTGGGAACAGGACCACATGCTTTGATGAGTACACATGGGGCGCCATGTCCTAAACCTCCTCCATTCATGGACCTGGAGGAAGATGGACAGAGCAACAGCTGTGAGCTCTGGGGGCTCCTGTGGATGGGCTGGGTGAGCTGTACACCACATTGCGGATTCATGAGAGCCCTTCAAGGGCAGGTTAAGTGGTTCCTAATCAAGAAAAAAAATAGTTGTGCACATTGTAAGTCCTAGCTTTTAAAAAAAGAAGCTATTGATAAAAGATGAAATATAGCTTGCTGTGCAGGAGACATAGGAGATGTGAGTTTGATCCCTAGGTTGGGAAGATCCTCTGGAGAAGGAAATGGCAACCCACTCCAGTATTCTTGCCTAGAGAATACCATGGACAGAGGAACGGTCGAAAAGAGGTAGACACAACTTAGCTACTGAGTGTGCACACACATGGAATGAAGATTGACAATCTTGTTCAGGTGACGTTAGGATAGTCTCCACAGGGCACTAAGTTCTGGGTGATTCAGGGGCTGTCTGGACCACCTACCACTCAGAGAGTTTCAACCCCTACTCCCTATCCTAGTTCCAGAAGGGGCAGTTGCCATCAATTCCTGTATCTTTTAAGGGTTCTGATACACAAGTTGGATTAGTTCTGGAGACCCTGCATTTAGTTCTGTGGGTCATCTAAGCCAGTTGCTGTGTGTCTGTTTCTATTGGTTTTTACTGTGCTTTTGCCATCTTCGTTGTACAGTCCTGATTTGTGTGTGAATGTAATTTAAAGGACCTTCAGGAGGGAGTAAAGTTGTATGCATATGTTCAATTAATTATCTTAGCACAGAAATGGCAGTCTTTATGGAACTATTCATTTTATTTATTCCCTGTATAAAATCTTAGAATTTAGAACAGGAAAAAATTGCTAACCTTATATACTCTTAAACCCTCATTTTATAGATGAGAACATTGTCTCTGACAAGGATAGCTTGTTCAGAATCACATGGGTGGTTTGTGTTAGGGCTCAGACTTTTAAAAATGTGGATCATTTTTATAGTCTTTATTGAAGTTTTTATAATATCGCCTCTGTTCCACATTTGGGTTTTTTGGCCACAAAGCATGATGGATCTCAGCCCCCCAACCAGGGATCAAACCCACACCTCCTACCCCCAAGGCAAATTCACAACCACAGGTTCACCAGGGAAGTCCCTTGGACTCAGACTTAAAGAAGAAATCAAGATACTGAAATGTTAGATACTCCTCAATGTCCAAAGCTGCTCATATAGCAAGATCTAGTAATTACTATAAATTTCCTGCACGTTGTATTTAAAAGGTGAGGCACAGATCATGAGTTATAAAGACCCAGCCTTGGTCCCGTAGGAAACTGATGTTTGTGAGGTCACAGTACTGTGAGCACAGCATAGGACCCCTCTCAAATCAAGCAAACATTGACTGTAATCCAGGAACAAATCATTAGTTTGGATTTTGAAAACATGGGACTTCCCAGGTGACTCAGTGGTAAAGAATCTGAGGGCAGTGCAGGAGATACAGGAGACTTGGGTTCAGTCTCTGGGTCAAGAAGATGCCGTGAAGAAGGAAATGGCAACCCACTCCAGTATTCTTGCCTGGAAAATCCCATGGACAGAGAAACCTGGTGGGGTATAGTCTATGGGGTCACAGAGTCAGACAAGACTGAGCACACAGTTCAATTCAGTCGCTCAGTTGTGTCTGACTCTGCAACCCATGGACTGCAGCATGCCAGACTTCCCTGTCCATCACTAACTCCTAGAGCTTACTCAAACTCCTGTCCATCAAGTCACTGATGCGATCTAACCATCTCATTCTCTGTCATCCTCTTCTCTCCTGTCCTCAATCTTTCCCAGTATCAGGGTCTTTTCCAATGAGTCAGCTCTCCACATTAGGTGGCCAAAGTATTGGAGTTTCAGCTTCAGCATCAGTCCTTCCAATGAACATTCAGGACTGATTTCCTTTAGGATTGACTGGTTGGATCTCCCTGTAGTCCAAGGGACTCTCAAGAGTCTTCTCCAACACCACAGTTCAAAAGTATCAATTCTTTGGCACTCATCTTTCTTTATAGTCCAGCTACCATATCCATACATGACTACTGGAAAAACTATACCTTTGATTAGACCTTTGTTGGCAAAGTAATGTCTCTGCTTTTTAATATGCTGTCTAGGTTGGTAATAACTTCTCTTCCAAGGAGTAAGTGTCTTTTAATTTCATGGCTGCAGTCACCATCTGCAGTGATTTTGGAGCCCCCCAAAATAAAGTCTGTCACTGTTTCCACTGTTTCCCCATCTATTTGCCATGAAGTGATGGGACCAGATGCCATGATCTTAGTTTCCTGAATGTTGGGTTTTAACCCTACTATTTCACTCTCCTCTTTCACTTTCATCAAGAGGCTCTTTAGTTCTTCATTTTCTGCCATAAGGGTGGTTGTCATCTGCATATCTGAGGTTATTGATATTTCTCCCGGCAATCTTGATTCCAGCTTGTGCTTTATCCAGCCAGGCAGTTCACATGATGTACTCTGCATAAGTTAAATAATCAGGGTGACAATATACAGTCTTGATGTACTCCTTTCCTGATTTGCATTCCAGGATGTCTGGTTCTAGGTGAGTGATCACACCATCGTGGTTATCTGGGTCATGAAGATCTTTTTTGTATAGTTCTTCTGTGTATTCTTACCACCTCTTCTTAATATCTTCTGCTTCTGTTAGATCCGTACTATTTCTGTCCTTTTGTGCCATCTTTGCATGAAATGGTCCCTTGGTATCTCTAATTTTCTTGAGGAGGTCTGTAGTCTTTTCCATTCTATTGTTTTGCTCTATTTCTTTGCATTGATCACTGAGGAAGGCTTTCTTATCTCTCCTCACTATTCTTTGGAACTCTGCATTCAAATGGATATATCTTTCCTTTTCTCCTTTGCCTTTAGCATCTCTTCTTTTCACAGCTATATGTAAGGCCTCCTCAGACAACCATTTTGCCTTTTTCCATTTCATTTTCTTGGGGGTGGTCTTCATTACTGCCTCCTGTATAATATCATAAACCTCCATCCATAGTTCTTCAGGCACTCTATCAGATCTAATATCTTGAATCTTTTTGTCACTTCCACTGTATAATCATAAGGGATTTGATTTAGGTCATGAAACTCCAGTACTTTGGCCACCTCGTGTGAAGAGTTGACTCATTGGAAAAGACTCTGATGCTGGGAGGGGTTGGGGGCAGGAGGAGAAGGGGACGACAGAGGATGAGATGGCTGGATGGCATCACTGACTCAATGGACCTGAGTCTGAGTGAACTCTGGGAGTTTGTGATGGACAGGGAGGCCTGGTGTGCTGTGATTCATGGGGTCGCAAAGAGTCAGACACGACTGAGCGACTGAACTGGACTGAACTGAATGGTCTAGTGGTTTCTCCTACTTTCTTTAAGTCTGAATTTGGCAATATGGAGTTCATGATCTGAGTCATAGTCAGCTCCCAGTCTTGTTTTTACTGACTGTATAGAGCTTCTCTCCATCTTCGGCTGCAAAGAATATAATCAATCTGATTTTGGTATTGACCATCTGGTGATGTCCATGTGTAGGGTCTTCTCTTGTGTTGTTGGAAGAGAGTGTTTGCTATGACCAGTGCATTCTCTAGGCAAAACTCTGTTAGTCTTTGCCCTGCTTCATTTTGAACTCCAAGGCCAAATTTGCCTGTTACTGTATCTCTTGACTTGCTACTTTTGCATTCCAGTCCCCTATAATGAAAAGAACATCTTTTTTGGGGTATTAGTTATAGAAGATCTTGTAGGTCTTCATAGAACCATTCAACTTCAGCTTCTTCCGTATTACTGGTTGGGGCATAGACTTGGATTACTGTGATATTGAATGGTTTGCCTTGGAAACAAACAAAAATCATTCTGTTGTTTTGAGATTGCATCCAAGTACTGCATTTTGGACTCTTGTTGACTGAGCACATACTCAACTCAAACGAAAACATGGACATAAGCCGGTATCTAAATCAATGAGCAGGAAAGGATCAGTGAGCAGGGAAAACAGGATCTGTATTCTTTAAATGCTGGCCAACATCGTGGTGCGTGCATGTAACACCCCCGTCTGTTCTCTCCTGTTGTTCCTCAGAGTTCTGTGGCCCCTTCCCTGCCCTCCAGGGCCTCCTGTCATGTGTTTTCCAAGGCGCCCCCGACTCTAAGGCGCTGTTCCCTGACCAGCTGCATCCTCTCCTCACCCTCCTGCTTTTCTCCTTCCATCGTGAGTTATGGGACTTGGTCTAACCATACCCTGCCTCTCGTCTGCAGTGATTCCTGCATCAGAATTCCTCAATGACTTTAAACAAACCACGATTGATGATGCAGAACTCATACCAAGGTGGTGGCTTTCTCAGGTAGAATTTCCCCTCTACCGTGGAGACGGGCGTCTGGATCAGGGCCCACAGAAGGGGAACTACAAAGGCACACCATTTAGATGACCGTCTTTCCTCCGAAAGAAGACACCATCTGAAAATCTGAGGTGCAAGGGGAAAAAAAGCACAATTTTGTGGCTGTAAAAACCCATGCGACACAGTTTTAATCTTTGTGTATTGGTGAAAGGTGTTTATTTCACAGCTGTACACCTGATGATCTAAAATAAGCTTGGGCCTTCACTTGTTTTCTTTTGAATTAAGAATCTAAAAATGTAAGTGGGAAATAACTTATAATCGGTCTATCTTCCAAAGGGAAAAACCACTTAAATTGTCATAACTGACAAATATATGTATGCCTATATTTATAACCTCCCAATGAATGGATAACAGATCAGCTATTTAACTGTCTTTTATGGTGACTGCTTTGCATTTTATAGCTATTTATTTTTTGGCTGTGCTGCACACCTTGCGGGATCTTAGTTCCCCAACCAGGGATAGAATCTGGACTCGCCCTACCCCTCACCCCACAGTGGAAACTTGGAGTCCTAACCACTGGACTGCCAGGGGAGGCCCACCATATTGTTCTGAATTAACTTAATGGGACATCATCCTAAGAAAGCATTCCACAATTTACAAAGTGGAACTTAAAAATGTCCTGTGTTGATAGGGTTTAATGCATGAGTTATGATTATTATGATTTTTTGCTTATTAGTCTTGTTTTGATGTGGGAGGGTGACTGAGAGTCTTATTCAGATTTTGTTTTTTTAATTTTTAGAATATTAGCTTTCAATTATTATTGAATTGTTATGAAAATAATTTATCATAAACATCAAAATAAGTGAAAAGAGGCTCTAGAAGTCATTTGAAAAATAAGCCCATTTCCCGGTCTGCCCCAAGCAATTATTCTTACTGGCCCACTGGGCCATGTTCTCACATGTTTTCACTTCTCACAGCCTGAGCCCCACCCTCAGGTGAACTGTTAAACAACACACATGTGTCTCCGAGCTTGCGAAGTGGTGGCTCAGGTGACAGTCCGGAGACCTCTCACTCCCTGCAGAAGCACTCAGATGTGGCTTTCAGGGGGCGTGACTGGAAAGGAAAAAGACGCGATTTCCTACACATCTGCTTACCTTCCATGAAGCCCAGTGTTTGTGCCAAGATTTTTGAGAATTGTTGATGTCGAGTTGCAATGTCCAGATGATCCTGGGTTGGGTTCCTGCTCTGGGCAGTGGCCTCGTTACCCCACATCAGGGTGATGCCTCGAACATATTCCTTCATCAGCTTCACAGTTAGTTACAATGCTCTTCACTGTTATTTTCTTCCCAGTCTCGCAATCTTGACTATTGAAACCCAGAAGGTGGGCAGGCAAGATACTAGAAGACCAGGGAGAAGCAAGCTTCCTCCCACCACAAGCAAATTGCAGTAAATGATAGAAGATTGAACAGTGACCCTTTAGCTTACTGTGTCTCCTGATGCAGATAAATGATTTAATTTCAAGAAGATGAATTGTGAAACGCAGAAATACATTTGAATACATGAAATATGTTATGGATTGATTATTTAAATGAAAATCTTTTTGATACCAGCCATGCTTTTATTGCATGATTCATACATTGAAGGTCTTTATGTTTTGTCAGATTTGGATGTTGTCTACTGAAATAGGAAGAGTTTGTTGTTTAACTTTGCTTCTTAAACTGGCTTCAAAAACTCCAGTTCCCAAGGGCAAAAACATGTGCCAGTTTCTCTTTGGTGTTTTAATTTTCTAGTTATAAGCCAGAGCTGCCAGATGTTTTTCTCCTGTGAATATAAATGGTATAGGCTTAACTAGATTTCCATTCTCTTTTACGTAATTGGATGATTGCAGTCTTGACAACCGGGGTGGGGGGGAATACGAAGTCTTGTTTAATGTTAATGTCAGTTTCCTTGCCCATGACCTCCTATTCCTCCTGCCTTTTCTCCTTCTTCTTCTTGAATATGGACAATGTTATAGGTGTTCGTACTTTTTATCTTATGATACTTCTTATTTCTGAAGGTCAGTATCCCCAATTTCATTTCTGATTTGTTTATTTGCCATCTTCTCTCTTTTTCCCTTTATCACTATGGCTAATGGTTTGCCAATTTTGTTGATTTTTTTTCAAACACCCAACTTTAGGTTTCACTGATTCTTTATGTTCTATTCTTTATTTCATTGATCTTTAATCTTATCATTCTCCTTTTCTTCTGTTAGCTTTGTGTTTAGTTTGATCTATTTTTCTTAGTTTCTTGAGATGTAATGTTAGGTTACAGGACTGAAATATTTCTTTCTTGTTTAATATAGGCATTGCAACTAGAAATTCTCCCCTCAAAAATGCATCTGATAAATTTTATTGTGTTTTCATTTTCATTAGTCTCTAAGTATTTTTAATTTTTTTGGTGATGTCTTCTTTGACCCATTGACTGTTCAATAGTGTGCATTTAACATCCACATATTTACGCATATTCCTGTTTTCCTTCTGCTATTGACTTATAGATTTATTTCATTTGGTTAGAAAAATGCTTTAAATGCTTTTAATCTTTTAAATGTATTAACGCTTGTTTTGTGACCTCACATATCCTGGAGAAGGTTCCCTGCGCACTTGAGAAGAATGTGTGTTCTGTCATTGCTGAGTGGATGGCATGTTCTGTGTATTTGTTAGATCTACTTGGTTTATGGTGTTGCTCAAGTTCTCTATTTTCTTATTGATCTTCTGTTCAGATGGTATATCCATTACCGAAAGTGACGTTTTGATGTCTCCAAACACAACTGTAGAACTGTTTATTTCTCCCTTCAATTCTATCAACACTTGCTTCATATTGGGACTCTGGTGAGTAAAAGAATATGAATATCAATATCAATATGAATATGGATATAATAGGATGTGAGAGGAAGTACACTCTCCTGAGCAAAATGTGAAGTCTTATAACCTTTGTTTGAAGGGCATCAATACTTATTAATAAACATGTACCTGTTCCATCAAGTTGGTATATCATTGTTGTTTATAGTAGCAAAAATTGGAAAGAAACAATCCCATAAGTAGGAGATAGTTTGTATAAAATCAATATCTTTGATTCATGGTCTCTGAAAATAATAAATTCAAAGTGTATCATCTGTCTTGGACATGTAGAAGATACAGTTGATGTGAGCAATGCAATCACATAAAAATATGAATAAACAGTCTTTTCATTTTTACAAGAGATAGAACACAGCCTTTATGTATCTGATATGTATGTCTGAATATAATTATATAAACAAAGAGAACACTTTATAATATATTTTCTGGGCTGCACTGCACAGCAGGTGGGATCTTATTAAATAGTCCTCTGACCAGGGATTGAACCCATGCTCCTTGTATTGGAAGTGTGGAGTCTTAATCACTGGATTCCCAGGGATTGAAAGAGAACATTTTGAAAATGTGTGTTCTGGGTTAATAGGAGTTATAGGGGAATGACTACGATGCAGTGGAGAAGGAAAGAAATGGCGGGGGGTGGGAAAGGGGGAAACCAGCCAAAGTGATAAGACCCCGTTTATGCATGGATATAGATTATTCCTTCCCACTCTCCTTGCTTCATCCAGCTCCAGGCCTCTTTACCATTTTCCCAGCACACCAGCTATGCTCTGACCCCAGGCCATTTGCACTTGCCATTCGCATTGTTTGGAATGCTCTTCATCTAGAACTCTGCACATCTATCCTCATGCACTTCACATCTCTGCTTCACTGCCCTCTCATGGAGGCCTTCCTCCGCTATCCTCCATAAAACAGCAGCCCACCCTCACCCAGAACTCAGTTTGCTTGAACTTACCACCGCCTGCTGTGCTTATGCAGTTTAGTCACTGTCTCTTTTCATAAGAACATCAGTTCTGTGAGGTAGGAACTTTATTTTATGATTTTCTATACTTCTGGGAGTGAAAATAGTGATTGGTCCATTTTAGTCACTTACTATACATTTGCTCAGTTAGTGTCTAAACATATGTATGAGTGAGTGACCTACGCATATATGTATCTATAATAGAACATATAGGTGTCTGTCTACAAATAAATGAGAGCCCTCCTGTTAGTGCTTAACCTGGAAAGTCAGCTTCTGATTCTCTCAAGGGGGAGGAAGTTTCCTCCCATGGGCTGGAACATGTTTTGACGCTGATTGCACTTGGGGTTTAGGTCTGGAGCCCCCTTTTCTGCTCTGACTCACCCCGTGACACTGCAGGTGATCCTCTCCATTGTGGCCTTTATCTGCAGGTGATTGATGAACTTCGTTGTAAATCGTTGCCAAAATCATTTGTGAAAGTGCTTTGTCTTAGGGAGGTGACTTTCCTCCAGATTTCAAGCCATCTGGCTCATCAGTGCTGCTCACTGGGTCCTGAAATCTCTGGGTGCACAGTTTGGCATCTGCCATGTGTACTCTGTGAACCAAGCACTGGAAGCTTGTCTGTTAGAAATTAGCAGATCTCTTCTCTGCCTCGAGCCTATGTTTAAAGGGCAATCGGTGGAAAAGATCTTCCTTCCCAAGACTCACGGCCTCCAAGTAGGTCCTGGCTTTTTGGTTTGAGCCCCTGTGCCTCTGTCTGCGTGCTTCTGTGCACACGTGGGTGTTTCCCACAGTTCTTCTAGATGTTTTTGACCTAGATTTGTCTGCTTCTGTCATTGATATTAACAGCTTGGAAATGAACAGCCACAGTGAGGTCTGTGGTCCTTTAAAACACAGCTGTTTGGATTAGACAGGAAGTGAGACTCTGTAATCAATCATCTCATGACTCATCAGATTGGAAATTTGTGTTTAAAACATGCTGTGATCAGTGTCTCCATTCCTGCCCTGCAAATAGGTTCATCAGTACCATTTTTCCAGATTCATATACGTGCGTTAATATACGATATTTGTTCTTCTCTTTATGACTTACTTCACTCTGTATAACAGGTGCTAGTTTCATCCACCTTACTAGAACTGACTCAAATGAGTTCCTTTTAATGGCTAAGTAATATTCCATTGTGTATATGTGCCACATCTTCTTTATCCATCCATCTGCATAACATTGTAAAGCAATTATCCTTCAGCTAAAAATGCATGCTATGATGAACAGAACTGTAGGAAGTACTGGGGACACAGACTGGATCGTGAAGGAGAAATGTCAGCACCATGATGGGAACACTGTCCTCTTCATGGAGATGAAAGACTCCTTCCTACAGAGAGGGACTGCTCAACACATTTTGAAAAAATTGAGATATAATTGACAAGTAACAGGAAGTTTGAACCTTTTGACTACGTTCATCCAGTTTGCCCACCTCCCACCTCTGGCAGCCACCACCCTGTTCTCTGTATCTATAAATCTGGTTTTTTCAGGTTCCACATATAAGTGAGATTGTAAAGTATTTGTCTTCCTCTGCCAGACTTATCTCACTTATCTCAAGGTCTATCCCTGTTGTCTTAAACGGCCAGATTTCCTTCTTTTTTACAGCTAAATAATATCCCAGTGTGTATCAGTTCAGTTGCTCAGTCGTGTCCGACTCTTTGCAGCCCCATGAATCGCAGCATGCCAGGACTCCCTGTCCATCACCAACTCCCGGAGTTCACTCAGACTCACATCCATCAAGTCGGTGATGCCATCCAGTCATCTCATTCTCTGTCATCCCCTTCTCCTCCTGCCCTCAATCCCTCCCAGCATCAGAGTCTTTTCCAATGAGTCAACTCTTCGCATGAGGTGGCCAAAGTACTGGAGTTTCAGCTTCAGCATCATTCCTTCCAAAGAAATCCCAGGGCTGATCTCCTTCAGAATGGACTGGTTGGATCTCCTTGCAGTCCAAGGGACTCTCAAGAGTCTTCTCCAACACCACAGTTCAAAAGCATCAATTCTTCGGCGCTCAGCCTTCTTCACAGTCCAACTCTCACATCCATACATGACCACAGGAAAAACCATAGCCTTGACTAGATAGATCTTTGTTGACAAAGTAATGTCTCTGCTTTTCAATATGCTATCTAGGTTGGTCATAACTTTTCTTCCAAGGAGTAAGCGTCTTTTAATTTCATGGCTGCAGTCACCATCTGCAGTGATTTTGGAGCCCCCCCAAAAATAAAGTCTGACACTGTTTCCACTGTTTCCCCATCTATTTCCCATGAAGTGATGGGACCAGATGCCATGATCTTCATTTTCTGAATGTTGAGTTTGAAGCCAACTTTTTCACTCTCCTCTTTCACCTTCATCAAGAGGCTTTTTAGTTCCTCTTCACTTTCTGCCATAAGGGTGGTGTCATCTGCAGATCACATATTTTTATCCATTCATACACTGTAGGACACTGAGGTTGTCTCCATGTCTTGGTGACTGTGAATCATACCGCAATGAACATGGATGGAGGTGTAGATATCTTTTGAAGGCAGTGATTTGGTTTCCTTCAGATAAGTGCCTAGAAGGGGAATCATTGGGTTCTATGGTCTCTATTTTTAGTTTTTTTGAGGAACCTCCGTACTGTTTTCCATGGTGCCTGACCAATTTACATTCCCACCAACAGGGTAGGAGGGGTCCCTCTTCTCCACATCCTCGTCAGCACTGGATATCTCTTTTCTTTTGAGTCATGGCTGTTCAGACAGGTGGGAGGTGATGTCTCATTGTCAACACATCTTTAAACCTTGAGAGCCTGCAGCTTTGGTGGCGTCCATGGCTGAAGGGCAAAGGCTTTGGGGTCCT
Source organism: Bubalus kerabau (assembly GCF_029407905.1). NCBI lineage: Eukaryota > Metazoa > Chordata > Mammalia > Artiodactyla > Bovidae > Bubalus > Bubalus kerabau. The sequence continues at coordinate 23,811,305 of NC_073637.1, read as the reverse complement.
CCTCAGAGCAAAGAGAGTCATACTTCAAGAGCAACTTTTAGGAATAAAGAGCTACATTTTAAATCTTTATTGAATGTGTTACAATATTGCTTCTGTGGTTTGTGTTCTGGCTTTTTGTCCATGGGGCATGTGGGATCTTAGCCCCCCACCAGGGGTTGAACCGGCACCCTCTGCATTGGAAGGCAAAGTCTTAACCACTGGAATGCCAGGAAAATCCCAAATATTTTTTAAAAGACTTGAGCTCTCAGAGTCCTGAATTGCAGTTTTAAAGCATACATTTTAATTTCAAGACACCTCATATCTATTTTATTGTTAAAGCTTCATACTGAAAAATGCTGGTGGTCAGTCCATATGCATAGATACCAATTCAACTTCGGGATCTTTGCTTCATCAACAATAGAGAGCAAAAAGGATTCATTTCATTAAATCTTTAGGAAGGAAAAGGAGTGATGACCCAGTCAACAGTACTGATTTCTGTTTCAGTTATTTCTGTCAACAGCATTTATTTGTAATGGGTCAATGCACTAATTGATGTACCTGTCAGGCCAAAGGTAATAATTATTTAAAAGTATTAGTCTGCAAAATCCAGTTCCAAAATTTCCTAGAAATTCTAGAGTTCATCTCAATAACTCTATTTCTTTCCAGCCAGTAAAGTGATGGGTCATCTGCAGCTGAAATGCTGTCTCAATGTCCATTACAGAAAGCTCTTGCCTTTATTTTCAAGTGTAAAATTGTATCCTGTGTTGACCGTGAAATTGAAATGCCCTCCTTCTGAAGGCCAAGCATGATAATTGAAAGGAATGATTGCAGGTACTAACAGGGCTCTTTTCTAAAGGGAAGATGATTAAACATTTTAAAATGTATGCAACTGAATTAAATGGAAGATGGAAAGTAAGATACACCAAGGTTGCCTAGAGTGGCCGTTGCTGCCTGGCCGACTAGCATTGCTCATAGGAGATATGGTGTTCTCAGCTGATATCAAGGACTTTGAACCCCAGGTCAATTAGTTTCAAGATTTTCAGTGGTCCCAAGTTGTAATTTGACCCAGGTCAGCTGTCTGGAAAGTGCATGCCACTTAATTATAAAAAGCTTCATAGAATGAGTATATTAATATAAATTCTTTTTGTCCCTGGAACCACAATGCCTGGTGGGAGTTATGTTGTGTGTGCACACAGAGGCCAATGTGCACACTCATAATGCAGTCATACACACACACACCAAATGCCCACATTAAAGAAGAACAATGAATAGAACATTGAAGCTCCTATTTACTTTCCCATTGCTAATGTTATTCATTTTTAATAAATATGAGAACACAGTAATATATATTATTTTTTAAAGATCTTTTTTGATGTGGACCATTTTTAAAAAGTCTTTATTGGATTTATTGCAATGCTGCCTTTGCTTTAGACCACGAAGCATGTTGGTTTTAGTTCTCCAACCAGGGATTGAACCCATACCCCCTGCATTGGAAGGCGAATTCTTAACCCTTGGACCACCAGGGAAGTCCCCATACACATCATTTCACAAAAGTGTGGGCTGACATGAAATTTCTGATGTAAAATATCTTGAATACTGAAGCATATCTGTGGACGTTCAAGCACATTCTCATGTATACCCAGTCACTAATGTCTATAAACAAGCAAATTGCCTCTTTAAAAACTGTTTGAAATGGAGCTTTCACCTACAATTCATTCTATTTTTTCCCATGATGTGGGCATTAACTCCCGCTGATTATTAAGGGCTGGTAGGGGGAACTGTTTCCATACAGGGGACAACAGAGGAGCTAAGTTACTTCTTGAAAAAGAGTCTTGTGAGTGACTTGCTGTCCGTCTGGGTCTGTGCCCTTGTGCCCCTGATTTGTCTGAAGCACAGTCATGCTGGAAATGTCATGGTTCTCATTAGTGATGAGAATGAGGGTCTCATTTATTATTCAATCCTTTGGTAACTTTTCCATTATTTTCCATATAGGTATACTTCAGAGGTATATGGGTATAAAAGTCTTATCATTCTTGTAATGAGAGAATCTATTCTGCATAACAAAGAGCGATTGTTTTAACACATGAGGTGAAAAATGACTAACATCTTAACAGAAGAATAGATGGTGCATGGTCGTTCAGAAAAGGGCATGATTGATAGTAACAATTACAACCAAGGTCATTTTGGTTCAGTCAGTTCCGTCAACTAGTTGTGTCTGGTTCTTTGCGACTCCATGGACTGCACCATGCCCGGCGTCCCTGTCCATCACCAACTCCCGGAGTTTGCTCAAACTCATGTCCATCGAGTCGGTGATGTCATCCAACCATCTCATCCTCTGTCGTTCCCTTCTCCTGCCTTCAATCTTTCCCAGCATCAAGGTCTTTTCCAACGAGTCAGTTCTTTGCATCAGGTGGCCAAAGGATTGGAGTTTCAGCTTCAGCATCAGTCCTTCCAATGAACATTCAGGACTGATGTCCTTTAGGATTGACTGGTTGGATCTCCTTGCTGTCCAAGTGACTCTGAAGAGTCTTCTCCAACACCACAGTTCAAAAGCATCAATTCTTCGGCACTCAACTTTCTTTATAGTCCAACTATCACATCCATACATGACTACTGGAAAAACCATAGTTTTGACTAGATGGACCTTTGTTGGCAAAGTAAAGTCTCTGCTTTTTAATATGCTGTCTAGGTTGGTCATAGCTTTTCTTCCAAGAAGAAAGCATCTTTTAACTTCATGGCTACCATTACCATCTGCAGTGATTTTGGGGCCCCTCAAAATAAAGTCTGTCACTGTTTCCATTGTTTCCCCATCTAAAGTCAGGAGATGGCAGGGTGAAAACAAAACCTAGCCTTTTGTTCTCCTTTTTCCAACCATTTAGAAGAAATTGGCTTCAGATCAGACATTATAGAACACAGAACTTGATGAATTGAAAAAAATCCTGGCTTGCACTTAAGAATTTCTAATAGATTTGCCGTTTGGATTCGCTTTTGACACAAGGTCAGGCATTTAATTTGTCTTGTACCTCGTTTTTAACCTGGAAAATGAGCATAATTATGTTTTCTTCCCTTCAGTGATAGAGATGGTCTAAGGTTAAATGAGTAGCATCATTTTCTTTTTATAACATTGGTGTAGGAGAGGAAGAACATAATTTGCATCCAGTCTGGGGGTTGATTAAGCCACACTTTATCTCTACTGCTTGCGCTTAATATGGAGAGGCCGAGTTTGATCTGCATTAGAATCCTGTCCTGGTGAGGCTCTTCAGAAGGAAGATAGGCAGGGCCTGTGTGGAAGACGTGCTCTCTTGATTCCTTTCTGTGGGGAGGAAAGCAGAGAAAAATTATGTCACCGCCATGCTCCGAACTGAAGTTGGTTTTATTTCCTGCCTTATATTTGGACAGTCTTATAAATTGTAAACTGATTATTTTTTTAATTTTACATGAAAGGCTAAGAGGTTAAAATATAATGACCTGGCAATAAGATGGTCCTTATAATTTGTGTGAAAGTCCGATAATGTTTGCTTGTTTTTATTTTACTGATTTATTGATTTTTGGCTGCACTGGGTCTTTGTTGTTGAGTGCAGGCTTTCTCTCTAGTTGCTGCGAGCAGAGCCACTCTCTAGTTGCAGTGTGCACAGGCTTCTCACCGCAGTGGTTTCTCTTATTGCAGAGCACAGGCTCTAGGGCGCCCGGGCTCAGTGGTTGCAGCATGTGGGCTCTGCAGTTTTGGTGCAAGGGCTCAGATGTGCTAAGTTACTTCAGTCGTGTTCAACTCTTTGAGACCTTATAGACTGTAGCCCGCCAGACTCCTCTGTCCACCGAATTCTGTAGGCAAGAATACTGGAGTGGATTGCCGTCCCCTCTTCCAGGGGATCTCCCCGATGCAGGGATCGAATCCAAGTCTCCTGCATTGGCAGGTGGGTTCTTTACCACTAGCAACACCTGGGGAAGTACAACGGGCTCAGTTGCCCCACGGCATCTAAGTGGGCTTCCTGGACCAGGGATCTTCCCAGACCAGGGGTCAAACCTGTGTGCCCTGCACTGGGAGGCAGATTCCTAGCCACTGGACCATCAGGGAAGCACACTCTTCTAGCAAATGCTGCCATCAGCTCTTTTTGAGGTGTTTCCTGTACCAATTAAATTTGGTTGTTTTTATGTCTTAAACAGAAGTTCACTCACTAAGGGATGTGACCTGGTCCAAGAGAACTTGGAAAAGGCACTTGTAGTTTTATCTTCTCTGGGGACTTTCTTGAAATACCAATGAATTATGAAACCTTCAAAGTTGTTCAGCAACATGGCCGTTGAATGGAAAACTAGAACAGGAGCTATCAGCAATCCATCTGTGAATAACTAACATGGTGTTGTCCACTTGGTACACGCTTGATCATTGTTACAAAATCCACAACTGGTATATGTGTGTTTGCAGAATTGGTTTAATCCCTTGACCACAGATGGAGGTTTTTGGCTCCAAAATCCTTTCCTGCTTCACCAGGAAGTAAATAATATCTTCAAGAATGTTTTATTTCCTGATGGAGAAAATAGTTTAATTCTGATGAAGTAGAATGTTTAATTTTTTTCCCAGGCATTGTTGTTGATCTCAAAAACCATATACAGTGGATGTAAAAATCATACAATCATGCATATCAAATGATTATTCTTTGTACTTTTTAAACATTCTCATCTTGTAATCTCTTTCCTGTTGAAAACCTTTTTATCTAGTCACTCATTATCATATTTGTGTAATTATATCACTACCTGATATGTCTTCTGGGGATTTTTAATGCTACCCTGATTTTTTAAATTTCATGACTCGTTTTGATGAGACTTAAAGCACAATTATGTTATCTTTGATTTCTGTAAATGCCATCTCAAACCCCCAAATACAGAGTCCTAATTGCACCGTGGTTACTTTCAACCACCAACAAGTCCTTTTGGATTTGTCTCATTTCCTGAGCTCCTATCATGGCTCAGTCACTGTGATAAATAACCCTCACACAAGTTCTGTGTTGTTACCTCATTTTGATGGTAATATTACCTCCTTTTGATGGGTGGAGAAACAAGGTACAAGGAATTTCTGTGTTTTCCATAATCAGATACAAGTGTGTTGGTCACTCAGTCATGCCTGACTCTGCAACACCATGGACTGTAGCCCACCAGGCTCCTCTGTCCATGGGATTCTCCAGGCAAGAGTACTGGAGTGGGTTGCCATTGCTTTCTCCTAAGGGTCTTCCCGGCCCAGGGATTGAACTCAGGTCTCTTGCAGAGCAGGCAGATTCTTTACTGTCTGAGCCACAATGTAAGCAAGTAAGATTTAGACAAATTAAAGTGGACTTAAATAACAAGAATTTTAAAAAATGTTTACCAATAAAAAAATCAAACAAATGAGCTAAAAAATGGGGAAAAATGTGAATGCTTTTCCAAAGAAGATATACAAATTGCCAATTAGCACGTAAAAAGATTTTCAGTCTCTTTAGTTACTAGGGGAATAACACTTGAAACCACAAGGTATTATTTCACACTCACTTTGATGGTTGAAATCAGCCACTAAGATGATTATAATGAAAACATGTTGGTGAAGATGTAGAGAAATTGAAATTCTTGCATATTGTTGGTGGGAGTGTAAAAAGGTACAGCTATTGTGGAAAAGAGCTTGACAATTCCTCAAAAGTTAAATATAGCATTACTATACAACATATAACCTCCACTTCTAGGTATATACCCAAGAGAATTGAAAACATACGTCCACACTGAAACTTTGTACACAAATGCTGATAGCAGCATTATTCATAATAGCCAAAATGTGGAAACAGTCCAAACCCAACTGATGAGTGGACAAGCAAAATGTGTATGTACAAGCAATGGAATATTGCTTTTATTATAACATTGAATAACATTATTCCACAATAAGAAGAAATAAAGTACTAATGCATCCTACAACATGGATAGACTTTGATAACTAAGTGAAGGAAGTTAGTCGCTAAAGACCACACATTGTGTAATTTCACTTACATGAAATCTCCAGGGAAAAATTCGCAGACATAGGAGGTTAGTGGTTACAGGGGACGGAGGTGTTAGAGAGGAAATAAGGAAAGACTTTTGAGGGTGATAGAAATGTTCTAAAATTGATTGTGGTGATGGCTGTGTAATTCTGTGAATAAACTAAAAGCTGCTGAATTGTGCACTTTAAAAGGATGAGTTAGCTGGTATGTGAACCATATCTTAATGGAAATATTTAAAGATGATTAAGAGTGCTTAAACCATGTCATTTGAGAAACAACTGAAGCATTTGGAGCACATTTAGTTTAGGATTGTTGTTGTTTATCTTGAAGCAGAAAAGTTAAAATTTTACATAACCTCCTGCTCCTTCTGCCTCTGTAACTCAGCTTACTCCTTGCAAAGTCTGGATCACGTAGGTCATATAGTCTCAAAAAGTGGGGGCTTACAATACTAGGAACTGGAACTTATCTCACTTACCCTTGTCCTGCTTTTTGCAATCGCCCAGCCCCTGCAAACCTGCTTAATCATGCCTGTCCATGTATTAAGAACTCTGTAACCCCTTTGTTCAGGGCTCAGAGCTTAGAGTGTTAACTCCTCTGGGCCCGCCGGCGTAATAAACCTGAGTTCTCCAACTCTCTGAGTGTGGTGCTTGGTTTCTCGAGTACTGGTTTCTGCAACAATCATTAAGTCGTGTCTGACTCTTTGTGACCCCATGAACTGCAGCCCCCTAGGCTCCTCTGTCCATGGAATTCTCCAGGCAAGAATACTGGAGTGGGTTGCCATTTCCTTCTCCAGGAGATCTTCTTGACTGAGGGATCGAACCTGTATCTCCTGCATTGGCAGATGACTTCTTTATCCCTGAGCCACCAGGGAAGCCCATGAGCTTAGGATGGCAAAGATTAAATATCCCCATTATTTGAGGGCTGTGTTGTTATTCAGTTTCACCCCATAAGTTTGACAGTATTGCAGCTCTTTTGCAGTTGTTGCGTGACCAGATAATAGCTTTTCCAAAGAAGCTGAATTCCAAGTAGAAGAAGTTGTTGCTTTTAGGATCTCTGGAGTACCAGGTGGTCCTAGGTTGCTGGCTGTTGTTCTGCATGCTGAAATATTACCTGGAACTACCCAATATGAAAGTAGCAGTGGGATTAGTTGATCCTTGAAGACTTTGTTGTTATTCTCCGAAACTGTCTGAGTCACATGCTTTCTTTGTATTATTGGTGTTTTGCAGATTTTTAATCTCTCAGTTGGGTTCTCTCAATTATCACTTGTATGAGTCAATTCTGCCTCTCCTAATAAAAACAATGTTTCCCGTAGTCTAGAGGATGCTACAGAAAACACAAAAATTATTACTGGTTCACTATTAAGGATGATCTGATCCATTAGCCACCTTCCTGAAATTTTTTCCCCTGTTGTTCTCTAGTCCTTAGACTAAATTCCTTTTTTGGACCCAACGTGCCCACTAAAAGACATTCCAGTAACAGAAGTTCCAACCCATTGCTCCTATTTTTCAAGGTTGCTTACTTCCTTCTTGCTAACCCTCCGACTGACATAAAACCCTTACATGCATGTTACTTTATGACTATTTCTAAGTGCTTCTGTCGCATTGCTCTTTAATCTCTGCTGCTCTGCTGTGTACTGCTGGGGTCTTCACCTCGCCCCTGACTACCCTTTGTCAGGACAAGGGTCTTGTGTCCTAGAATCAGGTGTCTTCCCTAACTGATCTGATTTCAGGTATGAAATTGGGATTTATACTCACATTCCCATGTTTGCATCTCTAGGATCACTCATGTTAGCTTTGTATCCAGTTCTAGACTCTGATCGGCACTACACATTTATTTCATCCTGCGTTTCCTAAGACTGGCATACGCATGCTAGAATAACATGTTGAAATAACAACTAAGAATCTATCTTATTTTGGAATCTCTTTATAGTCACAGATTTTAAACCTCTGTCCATTAATTACAGTCTTTTGCATAAACCTTCTGGCTTCCAACCAGTCAAGGGTCTCTGCGCTTGTAGACAGCACATGGTTAGCTTCTCCCACACAGTGAGGTTTTGGTATCTGCAAAACAGCTCAAAGACATTGTTCTATGCCTCCCTTGACGGGGATCCAGGACCTGCCTCAGGGCTGCACTACTGTTTCTTGGCAGCTCCTTCCTTGTCTCTGCATCTCCTCCCTTCCATAATTAGCATCTGTTGGAACCTGCCCTGTGGAACTCAGAGAAGGTTCAGGGGGGCTGAAGAATCCTCAAGTAACCCTGAGAGAACTGCTCCAAGGAGGCCAGAGGGGAACCAGGATATGTAGCAGTTTTTAAAAAGAGGGCAGGTAATCCGAAGTCAAAAGATTGTTGTTGTTCAGTTGTTCAGTCTTTTTCGACTCTTTGGGACCCCATAGACTGCAGCATGTCAGGCTTCCCTGTCCTTCGCTACCTCCTGGAGTTTGCTCAAACTCATGTCTGTTGAGTTGGTGATGCCATCCAACTATCTCATCCTCTGTTGTCCCTTTCTCCTCCTGCCTTCAATCTTTCCCAGCATCAGGGTCTTTTCCAATGAGTCCGTTCTTCACATCAGATGGCCAAAGTATTGGAGCTTCAGCTTCAGCATTGGTCCTTCCAATGAATATTCAAGATTGATTTTCTTTAGGTTTGACTGGTTTGATCTCTTTGCAGTCCAAGGGACTCTTCAAGAGTCTCCAATACCACAGTTCAAAAGCATCAATTCTTTGGTGGCTCAGCCTTCTTAATGGTCCAACTCTCACATCCATTACTTTGTCAACAAAGGTCCATCTAGTCAAAGCTATGGTTTTTCCAGTAGTCATGTGTGGATGTGAGAGTTGGACTTTAAAGAAAACTGAGCCCCGAAGAATTGATGCTTTTGAACTGTGGTATTGGAGAAGACTCTTGAGAGTCTCTTGGACTGCAAGGAGATCCAACCAGTCCATCCTAAAGGAAATCAGTCCTGAATATTCATTGGAAAGACTGATGTTGAAGGTGAAACTCCAATACTTTGGCCACCTGATGCAAAGAGCTGACTCATTTGAAAATACCCTGATCCAGGCTGAGAAAGATTGAAGGCAAGAGGAGAAGGGGACGACAGAGGATGAGATGGTTGGATGGCATCACCAAGTCAATGGACATGAGTTTGAGTAAGCTCTGGGAGTTGGTGGTGGACAGGGAAACCTGGTGTGGTGCAGTTCATGGGGTCGCAAGGAGTCGACACAACTGAGTGACTGAACAGAACTGAACTCACATCCAAATATGTCTACTCAAAAGATTATTCTTAATTAAATAAAACCAGATATCTCAAGTTAAGGAAGTTAGCACTTTTCTGTGTATGGGAAGATGTAAGAGTCTATGTTCATTGAAATCATTCCTTTCCTAAGCACTTCAGCTATCTGGGGATCAATATCCTGTGTTTTTTACCTCCTGAGCCCCCTTGGAGCTCACCCTGGGGGGTGGCTGCAGTCTGCTAGAGGGCAAATATTCTTTCCTTCCTGAGTTCCCTCAGGGCTCAGGGGCTCACCTTCCAAGGTGGCTGCAGTCACCCAAGGTGGCTGCAATCACTGATGACATGATGGTGACATCCTTTGTTTACTGACATGCCAGGAAATATTCTGTTTCTCACCCTTAAACATAAATATGTCCATGCTCACGCCAGCCACAAATGTATAGGATGGGTTATTTACTTTTAAGTAATTAGATGACCAAGATAATCACGATGGTGTGGTCACTCACCTAGAGCCAGACATCCTGGAATGTGAAGTCAAGTGGGCCTTAGAAAGCATCACTATGAACAAAGCTAGTGGAGGTGATGGAATTCCAGATGAGCTATTTCAAATCCTGAAAGATGATACTGTGAAAGTGCTGCACTCAATATGCCAGCAAATTTTGAAAATTCAGCAGTGACCACAGGACTGGAAAAGGTCAGTTTTCATTCCAATCCCAAAGAAAGGCAATGCCAAAGAATGCTCAAACTACCGCACAATTGCACTCATCTCACATGCTAGTAAAGTAATGCTCAAAATTCTCCAAGCCAGGCGTCAGCAATACGCGAACTGTGAACTTCCAGATGTTCAAGCTGGTTTTAGAAAAGGCAGAGGAACCAGAGATCAAATTGCCAACATCTGCTGGATCATAGAAAAAGCAAGAGAGTTCCAGAAAAACATCTATTTCTGCTTTATTGACTATGCCAAAGCCTTTGACTGTGTGGATCACAATAAATTGTGGAAAATTCTGAAAGAGATGGGAATACAGACCACCTGACCTGCCTCTTGAGAAACCTGTATGCATGTCAGGAAGCAACAGTTAGAACTGGACATGCAACAACAGACTAGTTCCAAATAGGAAAAGGAGTACGTCAAGGCTGTATATTGTCATCCTGCTTATTTAACTTCTATGCAGAGTATATCATGTGAAACGCTGGGCTGGAAGAAGCACAAGCTGGAATTAAGATTGCCGGGAGAAATCTCAATAACCTCAGATATGCAGATGACACCACCCTCATGGCAGAAAGTGAAGAGGAACTCAAAAGCCTCTTGATGAAAGTAAAAGTGGAGAGTGAAAAAGTTGGCTTAAAGCTCAACATTCAGAAAACGAAGATCATGGCATCCGGTCCCATCACTTCATGGGAAATAGAAGGGGAAACAGTGGAAACAGTGTCAGACTTTATTTTTCTGGGCTCCAAAATCACTGTAGATGGTGACTGCAGCCATGAAATTAATTGATTACTCCTTGGAAGGAAAGTTATGACCAACCTAGATAGCATATTGAAAAGCCGAGACATTACTTTGCCAACAAAGGTCTGTCTAGTCAAGGCTATGGTTTTTCCAGTGGTCATGTATGTATGTGAGAGTTGGACTGTGAAGAAAGCTGAGTGCTGAAAAATTGATGCTTTTGAACTGTGGTGTTGGAGAAGACTCTTGAGAGTCCCTTGGACTGCAAGGAGATCCAACCAGTCCATTCTGAAGGAGATCAGCCCTGGGATTTCTTTGGAAGGAATGATGCTGAAGCTGAAACTCCAGTACTTTGGCCACCTCATGCGAAGAGTTGACTCACTGGAAAAGACTCTGATGCTGGGAGGGATTGGGGGCAGGAGGAGAAGGAGATGACAGAGGATGAGATGGTTGGATGGCATCACTGACTCGATGGACATGAGTCTGGGTGAACTCTGGGAGTTGGTGATGGACAGGGAGGCCTGGCGTGCTGCGATTCATGGGGTTGCAAAGAGTCGGACAAGACTGAGTGACTGAACTGAATTGAATCAGATGTCGCTTAAAAGCTATCTCTTCCATTCACTCAACTGGTCTGTAAGAATACAGAGGTATAGTCTAATTCTTGCCTTTAAACAGAAAAGTGAGGAAGATGGATCCATAAAAAAAACCCTCCACATCCAATGAAAATGATAGAGGAAAGATATAGAAGTTGTGTGCAAGAGATTTGATGGAAGAAATATAGTGTGTAGGCAGCTAGAGGCGACTGGAAGGTGTGAAGTAGTGGCTTGTTCTGTTCAGGGTCTCATTCTGGAGCACACACTGGTTTTGTGGAGGGTGGATGTGAGGGGCCAGAGAGTCAGGTTCACAGGGAGAATATATGGGAGAATCCCTGAGAAAATGGCCGATGTCTGGTCCTCTGGTCCCGGGAGCAGACAGGGCAGCCTTGGTTTCCGACCAACATGTCAGCACAGGCGTCACCCCAGAACCCACCCCTCGGGGGCTCAGCGTTACTTGCTGACCTTTTCCTAATAAACTCCATTTTTGTTTGAATGGGCTCCACATCACCTAGAACAAAACCCAAACCAAACAAACAGCCTAGTGAGGAAGACTGCCCAGAAGACCCACTTTGGGGAGCACTCACATCCAGGGAGAGCTAACATTTATTAAGCCGTGCAGCTCAAACAGTGCCCCAGTCCTGGTGCTCACAGAGGCTCCGATGACCTTGTTTAGGAGGAACAAGCTGCAGGGCCTTAGTGGTGCTGTGAGGACCTGGATCCCATGCAGCCTGTACTCACAGCCATCCTCCCCCCTCTTCTTAGCACCTGCCCCTCTGCCCTCTTCACACAGTAAGACTCTGCTCTCCAGCTTCACTCATTCCCAGACCCTGCCCTGTGCTTGGTATCCCTGAGCTCTTTCCTCTGAATCTCTACTGGGCAGAGCTCCCCTTGCCCTTCCAGATGCAGCCTGACTACCAGCACCTCTCCTCTGAACCCGCACCTGACACAGCAGGCCTGAGGAGCCTGGGACACGCCTGCATTTGCAGTCACTGCCTTCATCACTTAACGTGGTTATTTCCCCACGATGTGTTAATCTTTTGCCAGGAGGCGGCATCACATCTGGCACATAGTAGGTGAATGCCTGGGATGAACAACCTTGTGAATAAATAATGACTCATAGCACCCCACTCCAGTACTCTTGCCTGGAGAATCCCATGGTTGGAGGAGCCTGGTAGGCTGCAGTCCATGGGGTCGCTAAGAGTCGGACATGACTGAGCGTCTTCACTTTCAGTTTTCACTTTCATGCATTGGAGAAGGAAAAGGCACCCCACTCCAGTGTTCTTGCCTGGAGAATCCCAGGGATGGGGGAGCCTGGTGGGCTGCCATCTATGGGGTCACACAGGGTCGGACAAGACGGAAGCAACTTAGCTGCTGCTGCTGCATGTGAGTCAATGGTGCTGGCAACTATAGGAAGTATCTGCCTTGAGCCACAAGCTCCAGGAGCAGGATGGAGGGTTTTCAGGTGCTAGGTGGACCCTCAAGTCTCAGGAAGGAAGGAACTATAGAAATACAAGCAGTGACGATTTGAAGACATCTCTCTTATGCCATGTTCCCTGTTTTCCAAGACACGTTTATTATGCTGTGGCCGATGGGCAATAATGAGCTATTCATGGTTTCCCACCAACCAGAGATGCCTGTCAGTTGCCTTGACGTGCACACAGGAGTCAGTATCTGCCTGCCACCCCATCTGGTCTCTTGGCAGACTGTGTGCACCTGGAACCCCGTGCTCCTCTTCTGTGGCACCATGGCTGTTTTGCCCATGTCGCCCATGTTGCTGGGCAGCAGCTGCCTGTGTGACATCTGCCCTGGGTCTGTTAACTGGTGGAACACTGAATGGACAGCACGTGGCAGAGGGTTGGAGGGGATGGATGGGAGGATGGAAACAGACTCATGGTCTTGCATGTGCTGTTAGAGATCTTACATGTACGTGGCAACATACAAAGTACCTTGTGCTTTAAACATATTTTATATTACAACATGAACTATGGATGTGTACGTGTCAGCTGTTGGAACCAGCTGGCGCGGGAATGTTGTGGGGCCATCTGTATGTGTCAAGAGAGAAATGGCAGTACTGCTGGAAAGATGCTTTCCCCGCCTTAGAAGGCAGGAGGGGGACGGCTTTCTATTGTGTTAGTTTTAACTGGGAGAGTCATAGAAATCACGAGCAGGTTCATAAGACAAAGAAACTCCCTGTCTCTTTCACAGGAACACTGCCCCTGCAGTGAGGAATAACTCTGTTCCTAAGGTGTCCTAGACAATCAGACCTCATTATCTCAAAGGAAGGTCAAAGTTTTAGTTACTGTTAACTCAACCAGGGGAGGTCTGGTTGTTTTCAAGTGTCAAAGCTTTGTAGTTGCTGTATTATAAATGTTTGTAAGGCACTTAAAACACACACTGCACAGAGACTTGGATAAAGTACTCACACATGCTCAAATGGGAAATGGTTTATTTAACTGTTGTGTCCATTCACTAGAGAGCATGTCCATGTATGAAAACTTGTGAGTAGGTGGAGAGCCAGGGATCTAAGCTGGGGATCTCAGAGATAGGACAAATCTACTGAGTAGAGGTGCATGGAAGATAGATGGCTTTTTTGGAAGTGATTTTGGGGCTTTCCTGGTGGCTCAGATGGTTAAAAATCTATCTGTAATGCAGGAGATGAGGATTCAATCCCTGGGTCAGGAAGATCCCCTGGAGAAGGGAATGATTACCCACTCCAGTATTCTTGCCTTGAGAATTTCATGGACAGAGGAACCAGGTGGGCTACCGTCCATGGGGTCACAAAGGGTTGGACTTGACTGAGCAACTGGCACTTTCACTTTTTCACACATCAGCTGTCATTTGTTATGAGACTGATTTGCTCCTCATCTAAGAACCACAAGAACAAAGTCCCACAGCACACTGTGAAGCTGATCAAGCCTGGCTTAGGCACCTGTTTTCATGAGGTCGGTCTCCAATTTCACTTGGTGTCTAGGGTACCTGCCAGGGGTCACACATCCATGTACACATTAGGGGCTTGAGGTACCCAGTGGGTGGCTGCAGTGCCAGTCTCTCCTCTGCTCAAGTGTCTCTCAGTGCACCCTTCCACAGCCTTGCTCAGCTCTGATCATGCTTAAAGTGCTGGTGGTGATGTTAGCTGTTGTTACCATCTCAGAGGTCTGTGGATTTTCCCAGGGAAAATCCTTGTTTCATCCTTCAGGTCTGAAACACCTACACAAACTAACAAGAATGGAGTCCAAACAATAAGGTGCTCTTTATTATGACAAGTCAAGATTTGAAGCAGGTGCCGAATTCCCTGGCGATCCAGTGGTGAGGATTCCATGCTTTCACTGGGGGGGCCCCGGGTTCAATCCCCGGTTGCAGAACTAAGATCCTGCAAGCCACGTTGTGCGGCCAAAATAAATACATAAAGGAAAGCAGGTGCCCATCGAATGATATCCTGTAGGTTTGGAGAGCCATCTTATTTTTTGGATGAGTCTTGACTGAGTGCTTGGAGAGCAAAATGGATGGACTGAGGAAGAGAGTAGGGAAAGTGGGTAGAAGAAGGAGATGACACCAGATTTAGGACACCTTGAACCACCTGGGGCAGGGGGACAGCAAGAAGCAGGTGTCTGTGCAGCCGTGATCATGAGGAGAGGAGCACACAGGAAAAGGAATTCACAAGTTCACATTGGAATTTTAACTAGATCTACCCTTGTTCCCTTGTGTTCTCATTTACTCAAACTGATTATCTCGGCATATTATAACACTACAGTAGCAAACACAGTATTTGCTTGTCAACAAGCTCCCTTCATGTTTGCATTCTCCAAAAATCCAAGTAGTTTAGCCCTGTTGCTTCAATCCAGAAGCCACACTCACATGACATGATATTCATCACTACAAAATGTGTCAGCAATGCTCTACATGAAATATGAAAGGCCAAGGAAAAGCAAAAGCTATAGTATTTTCTAACTTTTCTTTGTCACCAACCAGATTAATGAAAGCAAAATAAAATGGCTATTGAAAGTCATACATTGTATAATCTGTTTATTTCCATCAAAGGAAAAAGAAAGGTCTCAGAAACCCAAGAGCTCGAGACTGATTGCATATTAATAAAAAGCATCACATTTTTGCTTCATTACATTAATCCTTCACTTCATCACACTTGGTTGAAAGAAGCCAGGTAGTCACAAAAAGCCACACATTCAGGCCCATTTTTCTTTTCTTTGTAATTTATTATTTCTCTGCAATCACTCGATTTATATCACCATTAAAAGAAAACATTTATAGTTGAGGAAAGGACAATACTTAATTTCCTGCATAGGCAGGTGGTGTTAAATGCCAAAGATGAATGGCCCTGGAGGAATCAGCAGTAGACTTGAATTTAACATCCCAGTCAATTTATTGGTTACCTTGAAAAAATGGTGTATTACCTGCTAATTTTTTTTTACCTGCTAATTTTTAAACTGCAATTACAAACAACAGTCGACTGGCAGTGGAACAGAGTTGAGAGCAGCTAAAATGCAAAAATGCCAAGAATTCCCAGGCAAATCCAGAAAGAAAAATGTTTATACAGCATGTGTGCATGTGTGCTAAGTTGCTTCAGTTGTGTCTGACTCTTTGCAACCCCATAGACTGAAGCCTGCCAAGTTCCTCTGTCCATGGAATTCTCTAGGCAAGAATACTGCAGTGGGTAGCCATTCCCTTCTCCAGGAGATCTTCCCAGTCCGGGGATAGAACCTGGGTATCCTGCATTGCGGGCGTATTCTTTACTGCCTGAGCCACCAGGGAAGCCCTGTGATGTAATAGAAGCTTGCAAAATAGAAAAAAGTAATTCTTGAAATTAAATGCTCAGTGGATCATTCAAAGAGCAGATTGGACACATCTTAGAGGAAATTAGTAAATGAGAAAAGTGACTTGAAATACCTATAATATAGCACAAAGAGATGAGGAAAAGGTGTTGGGGAGATTAAGAGACCTGGAGAATGGGGGGTCTAAGAGACACTCTATATTTGAGAAGGAATGAACACAGAAAGGGAAGATCTAATATTTCAGGAAAGAATGGCTGAGTAGTTAAAAAATTGTTGAAAGACATACAGACTCATAGTCAAGAGGAACACAATATTCTCAGCAGGATTTGGGGGGAAAGCAGCCTGCTGAGTAATTATAGCTGTTATATCAATTGTGCAATTGATAATTGTAGTTAGAGAACTGAAAGAGCAAAGACAAAGATCTTAGAAAGCAGGCAAAAAGCAAAGACAGATGTTTGCAAAGCAGTGATACTTGGACCAACAGCTGATGTGATTTACAGACACTGGAGCCCAGGAAGCAGTAGCGATATGACAATATCCACAAAGGGCTCAGAGAAAAGAGCAGTGACTCTAACGTGATGTAGTCAGCCTTTCATTATAAATAAGTACAGGGACTTCCTGGGCAAACCAGTGTTTAAGACTCCGCACTTCCAATCCAGGGGCGTGGGTTCAATCCCTGGTTGGGGAACTGGAACTAACATCCCACATGGCCAAAAAAACAACAGCAACAAAATTCACGAACAGATAGGTACAAAACAAAGACACTGTCAAACTATTTCCAAATACCAAAAGGACATTTGAATTTTAAACATTCACTATTTCTATGTGTAGGAAAGTTTCTGAATGAAATTATAAAAGGAACAATGCTCTAATATTTTTTGAAAAATGGTAATATTGTTGGTATAAGCATAATTTTATATGTCTCAATATATTCTCTTTCTTCCTTCCTCCTTCCCTCTTTATTTCCCTCTTTCTTCCCTTTTTCCTTCTTTCTTAATGACAATGCTTTAAGCTTATAGCAACTCACTTTTGTCTCATAAATCCAAAAATGTGATTAGATACTTGCATATGTATGATAATTTAAAAAGTTGATTTGTCAACAATTCTAGACAGAGAAATGAAGAGAGATAGGAGAGTCCAGTCTTACCCTATAATCTATGTATTAATACCATTATACTTTTATATTGCACACTGGAAGTCAATTTCATGCCTTTGCTTTATTCTAAAAGCTACATATATGGAATTAATTCTGCGTAGGACCTTCTATCTTCTCACTTGAGGAATTTTACATATTTAAAAGAAAAAACTAACGTTATTCCATAACTAAATTTATATTACTGTCTCTGCCAGAAAAGAAAAGGCAGGATTGTCAGCAAGTGTGCCTAAAACAAGTGTCAGTCATTTGACTCTCAGAACACGCGCTGAACACGATTCATAACAGCACTAGGGCCCGTGTCTCTGAGGTGCCTCCTTTGAAACTTGGGTACAATAAACTTCTCAAAGGCCAAAGTTCCACCGAATAACTGTTAGAGAAACATTAATTAATTAACTTTGAACTTTTTATTTTGCATTGCAGTATAGCCAATTAACGATGTTATGATAGTTTTAGGTGGACAGCAAAGGGACTCAGCTATACCTATACACGTATCCGTTCTCCCCTCAACTCCTCTCCCATCCACACCACCACGTGACATTGAGCAGAGTTCCCTGTGCTGTACAGTAGGTCCTTGTTGGTTATGCATTTAAAATACAGCAGTGTGTACCTGTCATCCCAAACAAGACACATTAATTTATATGCAATTTTCTTGAAATTAAACTGGAATGAGTAATGTAATACTTTTCTTCACAAAAGAAACTAACCATCAGATCAAAAATTGATACATAATTGTTTGCAATGTCTATAAAAATGTAAAACAACTGTTGACTTGGAGAGATTGTGACAGCGGGAGATTAAAACAATCCAAATTTCTCTTTGAGAAGGACTGGTTACACAAGCTGATAGTTCCATGAAATGAAATGCTCTGAAACAGTTAGATTATTTTAAAGAGAATGAGAAAACTATGTATTGACATAGCACTATCTATAGTATATACTGTTACATGAAAACCACATGGTGCAGAACAATGAATGCGTTTTTCTGTGTAAAAATGTAAAGAAAGCAATTTAATTGCATGTGCATAAAGGCACACCCTCAAAATACAAAGGAAATGAAAAAAATTTACTTATATGAGATGGGAGTTGGATGTGGAAAACAGAGATAAGACTACTTACAATACCTTTGTAAATAGTTCTGAGTTTTGGTCCATGTAAATGTATGGGAAAGACTGAAGGCAGGAGGAGAAGGAGACAACAGAAGATGAGATGGTTGGATGGCATCACCGACTCGATGGACTTGAGTTTGAGCCAGCTCTGGGAGTTGGTGATGGACAGGGAAGCCTGGTGTGCTGCAGTCCATGGGGTTGCAAAGAGTTGGACACGATTGAGTGACTGAACTGAACTGAATGTCTAAGCAAGTAACAATCTTTTTAAATGAATAAAATCATTGTCCATTTTAACTATAAATGATATTTTCTTAATGTTTACCAACTAAATGATAAATCACACTATATTTCTATAATTATAAATAATTGTATTTCTTTCATATGTGCCATGTAATCTTGTTCATATCAATTATTTTTCCCAGAATTAACATATGTGCAATCTTTACTTATTCAGTACCTTTCTTTGAATCGACTGTGGAATTGATCAGTCTACCTTCCTTCTGCTTTAGTTGTCTGAATATACCCCCTTTAAAGGGGAGTTCAACATACTGACATCGGTGTAATTTTTCAACATAATTTCCATTGTATTTATCTCCATTTCATAAAATAGATTAACCACCTCTTGCATAGCGGACAACGAAGCCACAGCTCATGCTTCAATGTCAGAGCAAACACTTGACATTCTGCTCACATTTTAATTTTACTTGTGTGACTCATCTCTGCTTTCATTCAAACTACAGTATCTGTGCAAACTGGGACGGTGAAAAGATCACAGGGTGGGATTTAAAGGAACAATCCTGTTCCTAGTACCTTTTCTTATTAAATGATTACGGTTATGCAACTTAACCCCTCAAAGCCTGCTTTTAATTATAAAATATAGACAGGGTTATTCTGCATGAAGCACAAGGAAGTTATCATGACCAAGTGAGATATTATCATGGGAAGTACTCTGACAGAATCAAAGGCTTGTACACATTTTTATATTGTTATTGCTGTTGTTTAGCTGTTAAGTCATGTTCAACTCTGTGACCCAGTGGACTGTAGCCCGCCAGGATCCTCTGTCCATGGGATTCTCCAGGCAAGAATACTGGAATGGGTTGCCATTTCCTCCTCCAGGGGATCTTCCCCACCCAGAGATGGAACCCTGTCTCTTGCTTTGGCAGGTGCGTTCTTCACCACTGGGCCACCTGGGAAGCCTATGATCTTTTAATATGCTGCATAGATTTTGAAATCAGAAAGAAAAACTGTACTTTTCTAATAAATCTGGGTTCAAACTTTGCTGTTTTATTGAAAATATTTATATGTCGGTTCTAATTTTATTTACTTGCATCTCTTTACCTACTCCCTCTGCTGTTCAACTATCCTATTAAACTGGGGAATGGGGGGAGGTCAGAAATGAAGTCAAACAGGATTCACCTTGTGTCACCCAAAATATTCTTGTAATTATCTCTTTCTAAGGGTAGATTCCGAGAAGGCAATGGCACCCCACTCCAGTACTCTTGCCTGGAAAATCTCATGGACGGAGGAACCTGGTGGGCTGCAGTCCATGGGGTCGCTAAGAGTCGGACATGACTGAGCGACTTCACTTTCACTTTTCACTGTCATGCATTGGAGAAGGAAATGGCAACCCACTCCAGTGTTCTTGCCTGGAGAATCCCAGGGAAGGGGGAGCCTGGTGGGCTGCCGTCTATGGGGTCGCACAGAGTCGGACACGACTGAAGCGACTGACTTAGCAGCAGCAGCAGCAGCAAGGGTAGATTATTCAAACATTGGGGTTTTTTTTGGTAGCTTGTAGAACTAGGCTTTGATAGTCTTTTAAAACATCACTCTTTGGGTGCAGTCTAAAAGTTTTTAATTTTAATGGCACATGCTTTAAAAATGCTAGAAATTGGAGGAGGTCTTATAAGACAAAGGAGTCAGCAGAGATGTATTATTAGATTCAGGAGCCATTATGGCTTCTCCACTCAGGGGATTTTTGTTTCCTGACTCTGAGTGCTAACCAAATCATCATGAAATTGATTGCAAAACGAGAAACATTTTTGGCAAGCACTGCCTCCAAATACAAAGCTTGATCTGAGTCTGAACTCTTTGGAGTCATGAACTGCTAAGTTTTATTAAGTTTGGTGAGTTTATTGATCTTAAAAGTGCACGATGCTCCATAGGATACAAAGGAATCCACTAACCCATTTTCTCTAGATTTGTTATCCCTTGACTTCCGCCACTTTGCTTATAATTTTGCTTGAAGACTTATGTAAGAAAAAGGGAAAGAAAATGCTAATCAAATATAATAACTGTCTCGAGTTAACGCTACCTTTCAAATTCATGCTAACCTTCCATTAGCATCTTTTCTGTTTCCAAGCCCACACATCTGCATTTGCCTTTTTACTGTGAAGTATGCCATATTCTTTAAGAAATTAATTAATCGGTTTAAATGTTTTATTTTGTATTGGGGTATAGCCAATAAACAATGCTGTGATAGCTTCAGGTGAAGACCAAGGGGACTCAGTCATTCGTATACATATATCCATGGTGGTGCTAGTGGTAAAGAATCCACCTGCCAGTGCAGGAGATGCAGGAGATGTGGGTTCAATCCCTGGGTTGGGAAGATCCCCTGGAGAAGGGGATGGCAACCTACTCCAGTATTCTTGACCGGAAAATCCCATGGACAGAGGAGCCTGGTGGGTTACAGTCCATGGGGTCGCAAAGAGTCAGACACGACTGAGCACACACACACACACACACACATTCTTCCAAACTCCCCTCCCATCCAGGCTGCCACATAGCATTGAGTAGAGTTCCTTGTGCTGTATGTGAAATATGACATATTCTTAATTCATTCAGTTAATATGTGTTTTGTAGATGCCAGACAGTATATGGGGAACATCAGCAGTAATATCATTAGGAATATTTATTAAGTCAAAATGTTTTTCACTCTTTGCAAACAGAACGGTGGATTTGGTGAGGTTGAGTGAATGAGGCAGGGGGTGGCAAGGTTTTGTGTCTGTGAGAGGCCCTGGCCACACTCTGAGGGGTCCTGCCTGGCTCCCCTACCCTGGCCATTCAAGGGCAAGACAGAAAGCCAGGAGTCCCTCAGACCCTGGGAAACCAGTTTCCCTTCAAACCTGGAGTCAGTCAGTTCCTCAAGGATGGACAGCACCTTTGTCAGCCAGCCCCCAATGTCCTTACTGCTAAGCTGTACAGCAGCAGTCATGGTTGTTCCTGACATTCTTGTTCTCCCTTGAAACTATCACTCCATCACCTGGTGCCTGACGTGGGATTGGCACTAGAGTTTCAACTCTGTGGATTCAATTTGATCAAGAGTTTCAGAGTTGTAGAGATTAAATGTTTCAGGTTTAAGCCCCTGCTCCATGACCACAGGAAAGTCATGTGCATGACACGCAGGTATGGGGTTCACTAAGATGCCTTTGTGTTATGACAGTGCATGACACTGATTTGCAGTGGTAAAGAATCCACCTGCCAGTGCAGGAGACGCAAGAGACACAGGTTCGATCCTTGGGTTGGGAAGATGCCCTGCAGCAGCAAACGGCAACCCACTCTAGTTTTCTTGCCTGGAGAATTCCACAGACAGAGAAGCCTGGTGGGCTACAGTCCATGGGGTCAGAGTTGGACACGACTGAGTGACTGAACAAGAACAAGATGTGATAAAACATTTTCAAACCTCCGAGGGCACCAGGGTTGAAAGGATACAGTTGGGCTCACATCACATTTCTCAGAAGAGCTGCACATTTCCAGGCTGGGATACAACTCTGGAAGGTGTATCTCATTTGGGGGGTCATTGTGTCACAGAAGAGGTGGGAGCTCCCTTCTGCTGCCCGTCAATGGGTGGGATGACTGTCTGGGCCGTGAGTGCCCAGGTGTGGGCACAGATGCAAGCCAGGGCAGCAGCAGTGGGCTCTGTTTGTCTCCAGAGGTCAGTCAGTCTTAGACAGGAGTCCACTCAGGACACTCCGGTACCTTGGTCTCCTGGCACCTGCCTTCCAACACCAGCTGGGTGAGGCGGACTTCCCCAGTCTCCCTCAGGGTCTCATCACAGCGCCTGAGTCCTGCTTTCTTACCCTCTGGTCATTGTACTGAGGGCCTCTCTCACCAGCAGAGTCTGCTCCCTGCACTGGCAGAGTCATGCGGAGGAAGGAGGATGGGATTTCTCTTTGGGGCTCAGGCTCTTGGAGGTGTCAGAGAAAAGCTGCCTTTGTGAGGGAATGTGATGGCTTTCGAGGCTAACGTGGGAGAAAGGACCCTGTCACCGACCAGCACCCACACTGTGGCCTGGCCTGGGGAGGGCCGTGTCTTCTCTCCGGCAGCTGACAGCAGGACATACAGCTGGTACCGCAGGGTGCATCCCGTGCATCCAGGAGAATGAAAGGGACAGAATATTCTATTTATGTATTTGTTGTTGTTCAGTCGCTCAGTGGTGTCCGACTCTTTGCCACTCTATGAACTGTAGCACGCCAGCTTTCCTTGACCCTCACTATCTCCTGGAGTTTGCTCAAATTCAAGTCCGTGAGTCAGTGATGCCATCCAGCCATCTCATCCTCTGTCATTTTCTTCTCCTCCTGCCCTCAATCTTTCCTAGCATCAGAGTCTTTTCCAGTGAGTCGGCTCTTCGCATTGGGTGGTCAAAATCAACCATTAAAACCGTGTGGTCTGGTCTTGCTCTAATTGGATCATTTTGCTACTGTATTTGGACGGGTCACTCACATAAAATAACCATTTTCCTCCTCAACCCGAAAGCAGACGTGTTCTGAGAACTAGGCCGGCAGCAGTTCTAGACACACTGTGAGTAACCCTGATGTCCACTCGCACTGGACAGGCGCACCCTTCTTGACCCTAAGTCTGAATCGCCCAGCGGTTCACAGTCAGGCGCCGGGGAGTCCGGGTGCCATGGATGGAAGCTGTGCTCCGGGTGAGCCGGGGGGCGCGGGGCGGGGGGCGCGCAGCCTGGTAGGCGGGGCGGCAGGGGCGGGGTCGGGAGGGGAGGGATGTCTGGGGCCCGCGCGCACTCGCGGCGTCCAGCCCTGTTCAGCCGCCGCCGGTCGTGGGAGCCGCTCACGGAGTGGCGGGGACGCGCTCGGGGCTGGGGGGCGGCGTCGGCGGCCAGAGAGCGGGGTCCGGGTCTGAGAGCCAGCGGCGCAGGGCTGCGGATGCACGGCGACCCGCGAGTGGGATTCGGGAACGCTGGGTTCCGCGCAGTCCAGCATCGGTGTTCCGCTGCGCGCATCTCCCGAGCCGGAGGTGAGCCTTGGGATTTCGAAGCGCGGTCCTTGGCAGCGAGGGCTCTGTGCTCCAGGGGTCTCTTGTCCCTGGGGTCTCCGGGCCGCAGACTGGGGACAGTTCCTCCCGGGAGCCGTGCCTAGAAAAGTGTGGGGGATTTCAGGCACCAGGGGAAAGGACGGCGCGCTCTCCGCCCCTCCTGGTACCCGCGGCGCGTCTGCTGGCCGGGGTGGCACCCAGAGAGAGGTCCGTGCCCCTGTGCCTCCCAGGGTTCTTCCGGCCCGAGTGGGTATGAGCGGGTCCCAGACCCAGGCACCGCCGCGCTCGCGCGCTGTCTCGGACGCGGCCGAAGTTCGCTTCCCGGGTCCAGTCGGTTCTCTTGCCCCAGCAGGTGCCGCCTGTCCTCGTCCCGCTGCCGTAGCCGCCGGACATGGAGCCCCCAGTCCAGATCTTCCGCGGTGAGCCGGGCCCCACCTGCTCCCCGAGCACCTGCCTGCCCCCCAACGGCAGCGGCTGGTTCCCGGGCTGGGCAGAACCGGACGGTAACGGCAGCGCGGGCTCGGAGGACGTGCTGCTGGAGTCGGCTCACATCTCCCCGGTCATCCTGGTCATCATCACGGCCGTCTACTCCGTGGTGTTCGTCGTGGGTTTGGTGGGCAACTCGCTGGTCATGTTCGTGATCATCCGGTGAGCGCGGGGTCCCGGCGCTACAGTGGCCGCAGACGGAGGGAGGGTCGGGTTGGTCACCAGGACGCGCGGAGGGACGCCAGCCGGGTAGTGGGGACCCCATTCCGTCCTGGCTCCGGAGAGGCTCAGAGGGCGGCCTCTTCGAAGTGAGATTTCCTGGGAGACGTTTTGCTGTGGGACTGCGAGGTTAGCCCAGGACGAATCCAAGGGACCAGAGGTGACGTGAAGGTTTAAGGGTGACCCTCCTCTGCGCCCCAAATCCCTGCAGAAGGCCCTTCGGATGGAGATAATGGGGTGTCCCTGCAAGGGACAAAGTCAGTGTCTCCTGGGAAGGAAGCTAGTCCAACCGCCTGGCCTTTTGCCTGATTGCCTGCACCAGTTTGGAGCACTTTGTTTTGCCCCTGCAAATATTTCTTTAGATAAAATTCATGCCCACTCAATGCCCTGAAGAGAATTCAGGATTTCCTGTGACTCATCAGAATGATGTTATGGTTTATGAAGCAAATCCAGTATACTATTTAGGTACCCACATGTGAGCCTTGTAGTACTGACATGCCATCTTATTGGTTTAGAATGCTGGTCACTTTGGTACCGAAACCATCTAGTATTTGTCTCCTCAAGTATGGGTGCTGGAGGTTTCCAAAAATTGTTTTGCTTTTTATCTCCCACCGTGGGAACTGGAGCTTTCTTTTTATTGTTCTTTTGTGGGCGCATTGAAGTCAGCTTCCAATAATAAATACCTAAATATCTGCATATATGCTAATTTTCTGGAAAGTGAAGTGATTTCTATTTTGGCCTCTCATAACAAAGGAAGCAAGAAAAAACAGAAATCCTACCATTGTCTGGATACCCTTTGAGAAATTTCCCTTCCTGGGAGACTTCATGGTTTTCAGCTGCACATTTAAGAGTGAATATGAAGATGAGACGTTCCTGTGAATAAAGGAAGGATGCAAGTCAATCTGCTTAGAAGCATAGAAAGGATGAAGAACTTTTTTTTTTATCTTGACTTTAGTTTTGAAACATGCTCTTTATTTATTATGAACTTTAAAGACAGTATCTGCAGTAGCATGAATCTTTCAAATACGTGTTTCATTTCTCTCTCTCTGACTTGGAAATGTCACCTCTTTTATCCTCATCTGTGCTGCAGAACTGAAAACCATTTTAAGCCTCCAAATACATATTATAAAGCTCTTTTCACCTACAGTTAGTGTCTCTAGCTTGGTGACCTTGCTTTCCACAATTGCTTATTGCCTTCCACTGGACTTCTATCAGTGATGAGTACAGGCTACAGAAGTAATATTTTACAAGCCAATTGTTCTTCCAAATCCTTAGTAATTGCAGGGCTACTCTCCATTAGAGAGAAGATTATAGTAACCAAGAGAAAAGAAAAGACAGCTGTACTCTAAACTATAATTAAAATTTCTAGGAGATCTTTGCTACAGAGGCTGTTGTTTTACAATCAAACGTTGTTACAGAGAAAGGGGATGCCAGGAGCAAACCCACTCTGTTCCTGCTCCATCATACTTAGGTGCTTGAGTGAAACAGATACACGTTACTGTCACTTGAAAGAGAACTTGAAGTTTTGAGTTTGAGAGGGCTTTTTAAGTTGCTCTATAACTCCTTGTATAGCCCTGCAGTCTAGGATTAAAAAGAATAAAGAATCCTAAAATATGTGAAAAGATAACTCCACGAGGAGCATTAGACATGTCAGAAAGAAAGAAGAGTCACTGTAGATTGACTAGAATTTTTAAGATAAATACAAAGAAATATAAATATAAGCTAAATATGTCTACCTCAAAGACATCCAAGACTAAAGTTTGTGAAAAGGGGATAAATTCAGCTAAAAATACAAAAAGAGTTATAGAGTTCATGTAATAATATTATGCATCTACCCACTCCATTTGATAGTAAATGAGGAGTGAAGAGTTCTATTATCATCTTGGAAAGCCAAATATCAAAATAATAGTTGGCTTAAATCTATAGCAAAGAGCATTAAGAAGCATTTAGAATTTGTTCAGACTGATACAGGGCCAGAGAATTGAAAAATAAAACCTTAGAAGAAAACTTGATGGACTTGGGTTTATTTTGCTAAGGAGAAGAAAGGACTGAAGGTTGGAGCCAGGCATCAGACGCCATGTGCTCATCAGAACTCAGAGCAGAACCAGAGGGTGGAATTCAAGTGTGGCTTTTGTGATTGACCTTGGCTGAACAGTGTCACTTGAAAAGATGGAGGATCACTTTTGAAAAGGATGTTATTTTAAAATATTGAACTTGCCTAAGGGTCCTGGTTGAGTCATCTAGGAAATCATCCTAGAGATGGAATTCAGATGCTCGGATGGCAGGGCAGGCGCAGGTCTGGGATGGCCATCTCAGACCTGGGAGGACGTGAGGGTTGTGGAAGAAGCATTGACTGCTTGTAGACCTGCCTTACAAATGGCTTTTCTCCCTTCAGCACCTGGAATGTCATCCGGTATCTTCTGAAGATCATCTAATGTTTCAAGGATTTTCCTCCTTTAATGTGTAGCAACTACTACAGTTGCCCAGTGTTCTGTAACCTTTCACTGTGAACACCTTAAAATTTAAGCACTGCAACCTCCCTCTCTCCAGGTATAGGGGTTTGTGGTCCTGGCTCAGGAAGGTCTTACCTCAGCCCTTGATTCATGTCCTTGGGTCCCACCAACACCTTGGGGTGCCCATGGTGATCCTCAGGGTCCTAACCCCATGTTTGCTTCACCTCTCCTGTGCAGGTCACCTGCAGTGAATGCTATGATGCCCACCCAGCCCACGCCTGGGACATTGCCAGGCAGCCCCACCTCTGGTACCTTATATTCCTTTTCCCACCCTAACCACAACTTCCAACACATATGGCTGTCTCCTCTCTTGGTGAAAACGATTAACATTTAATGAACACCTAATATATGTACTCTTGCCTGGAAAATCCCATGGATGGAGGAGCCTGGTGGGCTGCAGTCTATGGGGTCACACAGAGTCGGACACAACTGAGCGACTTCACTTTCCCTTTTCACTTTCATGCATTGGAGAAGGAAGTGGCAACCTACTCCAGTGTTCTTGCCTGGAGAATCCCAGGGACAGGGAGCCTGGTGGGCTGCCGTCTATGGGGTCACACAGAGTCAGACATGATTGAAGCGACTTAGCAGCAGCAGCAGCAATATATGTCAGGCTGGTAAAGCTGTGTGGTGGTTGGTGGTTTAGTTGCTAAGTTGTGTCCAACTCTTGTGACCCCATGGACTGTAGCCAGACAGACTCCTCTGTCCATGGGATTCTCCAGGCAAGAATACTGAAGTGGGTTGCCATTTCCTTCTCCAAGGGATCTTCCCGACCCAGGGATCAAACCTGCATCTCTTGTGTCTCCTGCTTTGGCAGGAGGATTCTTTACCACTGGAGCCATGTGGAAAGTCCATGGGTATGTTTCCACATACCCATTTAACAGATTATGTTCCCTTAGCTAACATCCTTTCTTCCTCCTGTCTGTCTTGGGTAAACCTCTTGGAGGAATAACCCCTGCCCATCGCTTTGGTGTCATCCATCTGTTACTCAATCAGGGCA
Organism: Bubalus kerabau; assembly: GCF_029407905.1. NCBI lineage: Eukaryota > Metazoa > Chordata > Mammalia > Artiodactyla > Bovidae > Bubalus > Bubalus kerabau. Next base: position 23,783,530 of record NC_073637.1, on the reverse strand, counting down.
CTTGAGTTTCCTCCCTGATGCTCGTCTCTCGGACGTGTAGGTCTCACGTCCCAGGTGATGTCTCAGGCTGGCTGTCCCTCAAAGTCCATGGGGATTCAACGTGCTGGACCAATCTCACCTTCTCCTTGACTTCCTTCCACACACAATGGGTTTCTTGTCAGTCTCCATCACAGGCTCCTCTTTCCTGATGTGTCCTAAATTATCATCTTTTCCTGAGCCTTCTTAGCTTTCTTTGTACTCTCTTCATATTAGTCAGGATTCAACCAGAAAAGCAGAACCTGTAGGGGATATATGTGTGTGTGGAGGGGTTTACTACAAAGACTTGGCTTAGGTGATTGTGGGGGTGGCCAGTCAGGTCTGTAGCCCTGAGGATAGGCGTCAGGAGAGGCAGAACACACTTCCAACATGGAATCTCTTCTTTCTCAGAGAAGCTGTATGCCTTGTAGTTAAGACCCTTTGACTGATTAGACCAGGCCCACCCAGGTACTCTAGGATCATCTCCTTTGTTTAAGATCAACTGATAACGGACTTTAACCACATCTACAAAACACCTTCAGAATAGCATCTTGATGAGTGTTTGAGTATTTGAAAACCATAGGCTGGCCAAGATGGCTCATCAAACTGACCATCACTCTTGATGGTATTATCCATTCTTGTGGCTATAACTGTCAGGGAAACTCTGAACAGTCCTAAACCTGTGTGTCTGTCTTCCACTTATTTGTCCCTACTTCACACTCATCTGCCCTCCCTCCTTCTGGATGGTTCTATGGGATTGTCTTGTAGGTTTCTCAGATTTCTAGTGAAACTTCCAGTTCTAGAGGCTGGAAGTCCAAGATCAAGGTGCTGGCTGGTTTGATTCCTGCTGAGTGTCTCTGCTTGCAGGTGACTGCCTTTTCACCCTGTCCTCATGTGGTCATCCTTCTGTGTGGACATTCTTACTCTCTGTATCCTGATCTCGTCTTATAAGGACACTTGTCAAGTTGGATCAGAGCCCATTTTACCTTAATTTTACCTCATTTCATCTCTTTGTGCTCAGTCGCTTCCGTCGTGTGCAACTCTTTTTGACTGTATGAACTGTAGCCTGCCAGGCGCCTCTGTCTATGGGATTCTCAGGCAAGAATACTGAAGAAGGTATTTTTGTTTGTTTGTTTAATTTAAAGAAAAGCTTTACTCTTATAAAGGTATGTTTCTTTTTAAATTAAATGTAAGGATAGTGTTAGTCACTCAGTTGGGTCTGACTCTTTCCGACCCCATGGACTCTTTGCGACCCCATGGCCTGGTAGGCTCCTCAGTCCAGGGAATTCTCCAGGCAAGAATACTAGAGTGGATTGCCATTCCCTTCTCCAGAAAATGTAAGGATAATCAAGGAAAAATTATTAGAAAAAATTACAGGAAGCAGAAAATTATTTGGTCCTTGATCGTATAAGTTGTGCCTTTTCTTATTAGTTTTCATTAATTATTTGCTATCACAATAAAGACACAATAAAGGGATCAGTCTTCTGGTGACCTTGTCTTGCTCATAGAAGGCTTTGGCTTCCCTGTAATTCAGCCTGGGCAGTGTTGGAATATCCCTAAAGGGGTAACTTTGTAAGGGGTGTATTCCAGATTCTTTTAAATGTTAAGGGAGCCGACTTAGCTCATGTCACCTGAAGACATGCAGGGAGACGTGAGAGGAAAGGCAGAGGTACGTAGTCGTCAGTAACTACTCACTGCTTCCTGTTCAATTGAGCAGGCTTACCTTAGGTGTTGATTAGAAAAAAATAAGTATGTTGTAATTTATCCTGATCCTCTCTTGGAATCAGTGCTCAACATTTCCTTTAAAGCAAGCATAGGAAAGATAATTTCAGAAATTATTTTCAGAGGAGCCTATCTTGAATGTCCCAAAGTAATTTTACTGTTTGACAAGCTCTTAAGAGAAAATTGGCTTCACTGCCACTGTTTACATGGATTAGCTAAATGAGATTATTTTCTTCAGTGTGGGACATGTGGTCACGGAAGCCCAAATCTTCATGGAGCTATTTCAGAGATCAGAGACTGCACAGTTGCTTGAAAAGGAAGGAAGGAGGAAAGGAGTAAGGAGGGGAGGGAGGGAGAAAGAAAGAGAAAGGAAAAAAAAACAGGAAAAAATAAAAAGAAAGAGAAAAACAAGCAACGTGGTTATCAGGTCAGAGCTCCTAAGATTTAACAGACTCAGGCAAAGTTGTAGTCTTTAAAATCACTTTTGGATGGTGGTGCCAATACAGTTTTTTTGGCGCCCGTCTTAGAGTTATTTTTAGGAGGGACTGACTTCTCGCTGGGAAATGGCAGCTTCTATTCATTTTCTGCCCAGCGATGTCTTTGGGCAGCAGGCAGCATCTTCATGAGAACTGGGCAGTTGGCATCTCCTTCTCCCTAGATTAACCTGTGGAGACACTCAATCGTGGCTGCCCTGCTTCGTGGGAGATGTGCCTCTGTGCTCAGCTAAAAACCTAAAATCGTATGTCTGCGGGATGGTTTCCTTTGTAAGATTTGGCTTCTGTGTTTCAGAGGTAGAAGGTTTTACAGGCTTTATAAAATACCGGGTTAACAAAAGATGGTTTCAGAATAACACTCATGTATTCCTCAACAGAAAATCAGCCAATGTATTTTGTTTGTTTCTCTCTTTGGCTGGAATGCTGGCTTATATCTTAAATAAGGAAGACTTACATGAGAAGAATGGATTTTAGGAGTGGGGATAATGTTGTAAAAGGCTTATGCCTTTTTATTTAACTCACTCCACTGACCAAGCAAGTCAGCATTTAAATGAAAAATGAGAAAAACATAAAACATGTGGATGAATTGAGATACGCCAAAGGAATTGATCTGAAGTTGAGCGGGGAAGCCTTCAGACTAAGCATGGCTGGAGTTACGTGCCTTTAGAGATAGGCTGTAACAATCAGAGCGATTTTCCAAGATTCTGTTGAATATTAATTCTTTTAAGTTCACAGCACAACTCTAAACTCTGCTTTGCTGTGTTGCTTTCCACCTAATGCAGGGGGCTCTTCCTTTCCACAGAAGACAGAGCAGGAGAGTGAGCTTGTTGCCTCTGGGTGGCACCCTGTGGCTCACCTTAGCTAAGTCAGTTTTCGGTATAAAAATGGGAAAATAATTCCAGAAGTCTACATACGTCTAGGTATCCAGAGAGTTGTACACTAGGAAACACTGCATCAGTCATTTGAGATTCGTAGTAATAGTTTTCTACCTGCTGGTGTTGTTTAGTCACTAAGTCGTGTCCAACTCTTTGAGACCCCATGGACTGGAGTCCACCAGGCTCCTCTGTCCATGGGCTTTCGCAGGCAAGAATACTGGAGTGGGTTCCTGCGTCCTTCGTGATAAACTCTCACCCTGTGTGCACTGCTGGACACTCTGGACAGTACCTCCTGGGGAACAGGGCTGTGACTCCAGGGAGGGGAGCACTTCCTGGGGCCCGGGCTAAGGCAGTGAAAGCACTGCTTCAGCACTGCTTCCTCCCCTGCCCCACAGCACCCTCAAGGACAGCCCACCAGGGCCTGAGGAGGTGTCTGTCTGCCTTCTGACTGCACCTCACTGCCAGCCTGGTACCTGCAGTCCCAGGAGTTGGGGCTGGGGTATACCCCGCCCCCTCCTCTGTTCTTCTCAGAGCTTTTGCTCAGCCTGTGGTACAGTGTCAAGGGCCTGATACCTACATGAATACGACGCCTTTAGAGTACTATCAATTGAGGCTATTTCAAAGTCAGATCATTGGAGAAACAGCAGCTCAATTTCCCTTTTTTTTTTTTTTTAAATTGCAAGCTACTGCCCTTTAGTAAAGAACCATAATTTCAGTAGTAAACAATCTAAAAGGATGTTTAGCCAATTCATTGAGATGAACTGGAAATATCTGGATAATTTAATGAAGCAAACTTATTATATTTTGTAAAAAAGTTCCCCTGAGAATTTGCATTGATACAGCTGTTATGTCTGGCTATTTTATTTTACTTTTTCAAATTTTGTTTATTTATTTAGCCAGGTCACCTGGCATGTGGGATCTTGGTTCCCCATCCAGGGATTGAACCCATGTCCCCTGCATTGGAAGCACAGAGTCTTAACTACTGGACCACCAGGGAAGTCCCCAATGTCTGGTTATTTTAAACATAAAATCTAGAATGCTGTGTATCTGGAAAACATGCCCAGGGGGATGAATACGTCATATGGAGAAAAGATGCTGAAGCCCACTCTCACAGTGCTGTTCCCCCACCACTGGTTAAAGAGGGGTGCCTCCTCCCTGGGCCTGCAAAGCCTCCCCTTCCTGAGTTTGGTGTTCAGCCTTGCGTCTCTTGGTCCAGCCCCGGCTTGTGGGGTAGCGGCCAGCTGCCCGTGGGGCAGGTCACACTGATGTTTTCATCAGATCAGCGTTTGTTCAGGTGCTTTCTGTTGGCCAATAGGTATTTGCTGTATTAAAGGAGTCTCTTCAGATAATTGGCCAGTAGGGTGTTTGTTTTTTTGTGATGTTGAAGCCGAGATTCTGTGTCTACTCAGAAGGCTCACATTTTACTTTTCCATGGTCTCTCGAATTTGAGGAGATCACTCACTTCCTCTTCACTGAGTTCTCTCTCCTGAAAGCCACGGACATTGCTCATAGACAAGCTGAAACACCATAACCTGCGTGATGGCCTTTGTCTACCGAGGGGTCACATGCTGTGTTTTGTGTTGATATTCCCTTCTGGCTCCGGCCCTGCTTCTTCATGTCAGATGCTTCCTGCCCTCACAAGGTGCAGTTAACCACACTTACCAGAATGTCTCTCAACCTTCAGCTGCTGGAAGGAGCGGAATTCCGAGTATCCTGTCATTTCTCTGGTACAGTTTCTGACTCCTTAAGAAACTTTGGAATATGGCCCTGAATTCCTTTACTTATTAGAGATTAGATTCTCCTCCTGCCCTCAATCTTTCCCAGCGTCAGTGTCTTTTCCAGTGAGTCGGATCTTCCCATCAGGTAGTCTATTCTTCTGGTTTGTGTTACAATCTTGACTCAATTAATGTAGAAGATCCTGGGGGCAGGATCTGTGTCAACTTGTTTTTCAGTCGCCTCAGTGTCCAGGATGCTGCTGTGTATGGAGTAGGCGCTAAGACTTGGTGTTGAAATGATAAGAAGATGTGGCTGGGGAGGGAGCATGAGCCAGCTGAAGAGTAGAGAGGATGTCAGCCTGGCAGACCAGGGCAGGGATGAGCCACAAAATACCAAAATCCACAAAACCGAGAATGTGTCTGTGTTTAAAGATATATGGTGATTAGCCATCAAGATTAGGGGTTTATTATGCTGCACCAAAGCTAAAAAGCATCTCCTGATTTAAAAAGCCTCATACATTTAAGGAAAAGCACTGGGGCAGCACGCCTCAATAGTAAGGGATAGTAATGCTCCCAGAGTAAAGTCTCTACCTGGATGGTCTGCACCGGGCAGGTGCAGGGCCGGACAGGAAGCCGTGAGCCTGCACTGTCACAAGGTCAGTTCCTCCCGCGACAGCCGTGCTCTCCTAGAGTCTCTGCCTGGTGATAGGCTCTGAGTCAGCTTCTCCTGCGAGAGCCTTGCTGTCCTAGAATCTCTACTTGGTGACATTGGTTCCTGAGAGCTCCACAGATTCCCTTGTTCCCCTCAATATCACACTAGCATGTATGGCTGCCAGTTTAGAAGCCACTCAACAAATCTCTCTGATGAGGACCATGCTAGGAAGATCTTGAGTTTATGTGTGATGGGGAGATTCTAAGCTCCCGGGGACACCATCCAGGACCTTGCCCTGTGCTGACTTCCTCATGGCTGGCACCCTGGGCTCCCTCCTGATCCTTTTCCTGGCCTGCTTCCCGCACCCCACCATTGTCTCCAGGTTTGTGACACTGGCAAGTTTGGCGGGTACAGCCTACACACTTTGCTCTCTTAATGCCACACGCTCCTGCAGCGTGTACGCCAAAAAGTGCAGCCGCCCGCTGCCAGCCCACCCCCAGCTGCTCCACACAAGCCAAGAATTCCCACTCACACAGTGCCATTTTACTTGAAAGACTTGTGAGTCTTTGTCAGGCAGCATGGATGAAATGGAAAGTGATTTCCTATCTGATCGTGGTAAGAAAGCTTACTCGTTTATTTCCGCCAGCAGAGAGATAATAATTGAAATAACACATGCTGTTCTGTTCTGGTTCAACGCAAACAATACCCATACCCAGGGGCTCAACCAGGTTGTCTTTGAGGTGGGGGAAGGTCTTAAAATCCTGTGTTCACTGGATCCAGTCCAGTGGAGCACATAAAAGACTTAATATATATTCCTTGTACTCATAGTCTATTTGTTGTTAATACTTGTACCTGTTGAGTTCTCCTTTTCAGGGTTGTAGGCTTGTAAGCACATGTCTTCCAGAGCCCTGGAGTCAGGGCTGAGACCTGCTGCCCCCTCCTTATCCTCCCACAGGGCCCCTCCCTCTCTGACACTAGAAAAATCAATTTACTCTACTGAGTCTACTTTCTTCAGCCATATTAGGGAAAAGGCATACATGCCCTGGGCAACTCGAAGAGCAGTTGTTGTGAAAATCAAATAGGATATGTGGAAGTCAAAATACTGGGTGGGCTTTGTAAGTTATGAAGTGCTGCAGAGATGCAAGAATGTGGGCATGAGCTCAAATCCCTGGGTCTGAGTTCCTGCAGTGCCTCTTCTAACCATGCGACTCTTGAGACATTTACAACTTCCTGCGGTTCTCAGTGCCTCGTTTCTAGAGTGAAGATGCTGGTACCCACCACGCAGAGTCACTGTGAGGACTGAGTGGGATACGGCATGTGGCGCACACAGCAGAGTGTGACATAGGGAGTGTTCGGAGATAAACGGTTATTACGATTACTGTCATGAGCATGATCCACCCCATGCTCAGATGTTGGATGTCGGCAGATGCAGGGGTCTCCACAGCAGGGGCTGCCAGCATCTCCCTCCGTCCCTGGCAGACGCTTTTGGCCCTCGGGCTGTAACAGAGAGCCCCTACAGGAAGTGTATGGGGAGCGATTGTTTCTTGGGGAGCACCAACTTCTGCTGAAATTAGTTTAATTGCGATCAATGTCATTTATAGACATATTTGTTGCAGGTTGTCATCTGTCTCATTCTGAGATCTGATGACAGGGTTTGAAATCTTTGAAAGTTCAAGCCTTAAGCAATTTCACACACCTAATAAAAATATTTTTGAAAAGCTCAGGGCAAGTTATCATCCAGTATTTTTTGACTACCTGAAAGACACATATGCTGCTTTATTGTAACTCATGTATCTTTCCATTCATGGTGTGCTAGCACGTAAGGTTGCATGCTTCATTTTTACTTTTATCTTTCCTATTCAAGCTGAAATGGGTAAATACAACCAGAGGTGTTAACTACAAACTGTGTTCCCTTCTGCTTCCTCTGGTAACTGGTAGCTTCCACCCATATTAGAGCAGGGAGAGGAGCTGGAAGCATGCGATAAATTCCAGACAAAATCCAGATCAGGTGCCTTCCCTTGGTTATCTCAGGACCACTCTGAGATAAGTGTTAAGTTTCCCATTCCAGGGTGGGGAAACTGAAACTCAGGGTTTTTAGTGACCTCTCCAAAGTCTGTCAGTTGGAGGGAAAACTAAGGACTAGAACCCAGGTCCACCTAAATGTGTAAGGCAGAGAACATCAGTCTAACTTCGTAAAGATAGAGGAGAATATCATGTTACAAAACATGAAAGCAGAAGTCACAGGTGTTTCTGGCTCGAGTCTTTGCTGGTATTAGGGATTGAAAGAGTAAGAGGCTGGGTTGTAAGGTGCATTTTTCAAACATAAAACCATATTTTAAGAAGACAGTATTTGAACAGATAATGTTCCCTAGTGGCTCACATGGTAAAGGATCTGCCTGCCATGCAGGAGACCTGGGTTCAATCCCTGGGTTGGGAAGATCACGTGGAGAAGGGAATGGCATCCTACTCCAGTGTTCTGCCTGGAGAATCCCATGGACAGAGGAGCCTGGTGGGCTACAGTCCATGGGGTCGCAAAGAGTCAGACACGACTGAGTGACAAACACACCCTCCTACACTACTCATAGGACTGTAAATGGGTGTAGCCACTGTGAATAATCGTATAGAGTTTCCTTAAAAATTAGAGCTACCAGATGGTCCTGCAATCTCACTCCTGGGCAGATATCTGGAGAAAACTCTAATTTGAAGAGATGCATGTACCTCAGTGTTCTTAGGAGCACTATTTATAATAGCCAAGACATAGAAGCAACCTAAATGTCCACTGACAGATGAATGGGTAAAGAAGACTTGGTTTATATACACAATGGAATATTACTCAGGCATTAAAAAAAAAAGACAGCACAGACACAGTGATCCACAGATACCACTGGTAATACTTTATAGCCCAAGCAGAAGTCATTTTCCGTAATCAGCTCCTTACAAATAACCTTCAGTTAAACTCAGGGCCCTAATATGGAAAAAAGTCTGGCTTCTTGAAGATACATGGGACGTGGTTGAATTAATTGTGATTAGGTCCACAACCCTGGGGTGTGTAGAAAATCATTTCCCTATGGATTTCCTCACCATATCTTAGCATCTGCCCTCAGAAAACCTGCTGAGGTAGTCTGGAACATTTCCTGCCCTATAGATCCCTGAGGAAGCATTCTCTAAGTAGAACAATCTTATTAATTCAGTTTTAATAGAAGAGGCAATTGTTCTAAACTTCATGTGAAAATGGAAAGAAGTAATTTGGGCTTAAAGGCAATCTTTCTGACTTATTTTGAAATTTTCTGTTCCCTCAGTTGGAAGATGAAACAAATTGTGTGCTTTATAAACCTCTCAAGATGAAAGTGAAAGGAACATATTTATTTCTCACATACCATACCAGATTATGTTTCATGCTATACTGTGTATAAGAGAACTCAGCCTGTTTTTTTTTTTTCACGTAACACATTTAAAATTAAAAGGTGTAGGTCACTGGTTAAAAAAATCTACACTTGGTTGTGTTGTAGTTATTGAAATGGAATTATTTTAAAAATAAAAAACCATTTAGATTTTCAAAAGACATAATTACAATGATTGATTTCTCAAAGTAACCTTAAGGAAAAGTTGGGTATGTTTTATCTTTGTTTTACACAATGAAAAAAAAAAAAAGCAGGGGAATGCCCCGAAGATGGCGGAGGAGTAGGACGGGGAGAACACTTTCTCCCCCACAAATTCATCAAAAGAGCATTTAAACGTCGAGTAAATTCCACAAAACAACTTCTGAATGCCGGCAGAGGACATCAGGCACCCAGAAAAGCAGCCCAACTCTTCGAAAGGAGGTAGGAAAAAATATAAAAGACAAAAAAAGAGACAAAAGAGGGAGGGACGGAGTTCCGTCCCGGGAAGGAGTTCCCTCCCGGGAAGGGAGTCTTAAAAAGAGAGAAGTTTCCAAACACCAGGAAACCCTCTCACTGCCGAATCTGTGCCGAGCTTTGGAAGCACAGAGGGCAACATAAAAGGGAGGGGAAAAAAACAAACAATTAAAAATCGCGGATTGTGAGCCCTACGGTAACTCCCCCAGCAGAGAAGCAGCGCAGACGCCTGCACACGGCATTAGCAAGCGGGGGCTGGGCAGGGAAGTGCGGCGCGGGCTGTGTCCCTTAGAGTAAGAATCAGGCCGAATGTCCTGAGCGCTATCTGAGCGAAATAATTTGGGCTAGCAAACCAGACTGTGGGATATCTACCACGCGAAAAGCCAGCCCTAACCTAAGACACCGCCAGGCCCGCGCACAGAACAAAGGACTGAACAGAGATAGCCGGCTGCAGACCTTCCCCCTCCGGTGACAGGCAGCCAGAGCCGGAAGGGGGCAATCGCAGCCCCAGAGAGACACGATCTATAAAACTGTAAGCAGGCTTCTTTGCTAACTAAAACTTCTTGGGGGTCTGGACGGTCAACAGCTGCCTGAGAAGGTGCGCCGGTTTTACACCCAGATAACCGAGTGGCGGGGAGGCGATAAGTCGCAGCATTGGCGCCCGCCAAACACATCACCTGAGCTGCTCGGATCTGGGAAGAACACAAAACGCAGGCCCAACCGAGTCTGCGCCTCCGAGGACTACCCGAGTGCCTGAACCTGAGCGGCTTGGACCTGGGAGCTCAGCCCAGGGCTGGCCTCTGATTGTTCCCTGCGGAACAACCTAGAGCCCGAGCAGTGTGGGCAGGGAGGCTACACGCGCCGTGAGCGGGGGCAGACCCAGTGTGGCTGAGGCACTGCGAGCGCACGCCAGTGTTATCTGTTTGCAGCATCCCTCCCTCCCTCCCCACAGCGCGGCTGAACAAGTGAGCCTAAATTAAAAAAAAAAAAAAAAAAAATAGTGTCCTCAACCATCCCCTTTGTGTCAGGGCGGGAACCAGACACTGAAGAGACCAGCAAACAGAAGAAGCTATAACAGAGGGAAACGCCTTGGAAGCTACAGGCCATAGATTAAAACCCTGAGGTTACTACGGATTACATAGGAAGGGGCCTATGGATCTTGAGAAATATAAGTCGGACTAAGGAACTGCCAAAAATGAACTGAACCCACAATACTCAAAACAAAACCAGAGAAAGACCTAGATATATTTTTACTATTTTTACGATCAATCTTTCTTTTTTTTTTAATTAAAAAAAAATTTTTTTAAGTCCTCTATTGTCCTTTAATTTTCACTTTTATAACTATTACTTTGCAAAAAAAAAAAAAAAAAAAGACCCCATTTTTTTTTTCTTCTTCAGCAAACTTCATATATATATTTTATAATTTTTTGACCGTGGTTTTTTTTTCTTTTTTCTTTTTCTTCTTTTCTTTAATATTGTATTTTTGAAATTCCAAACTCTACTCTAGATTTTTAATTTTAGCCTTTTGATATATGTTATCAATTTTGTACCTATAGTTTTTTTCATAATTTCTGTGACTTTTTTTTCCCTCTGTTTCTTTCTCTTCTTCTTTTATATAACATCGTATATCTGCAATTCCAAACTCTACTCGAGATTTTTAATGTATGCTTTTTGGTATTTGATATCAATTTTGTACCTGTATTTTCTTTATAATTTTTGCGACATTGTTTTTGTTGGTTTGTTTGTTTTCTCTCTTTATTTTTCTTCTTCGTCTTTTTTTTTTTTTTTTTAACGTTGTATTTTTGAAATTCCAAACTCTACTCTAGATTTTTAATTTTTGCTTTTTGGTATTAGTTATCAATTTTGTACCTGTAGTTTCTTTATTACTTTCACGACCTTGTTTGTTTTTCTTTGTTCGTTTTTTCTCTCTTTCTTTTCCTTCTTCTTTTCATTAACATTGCATTTTTGAAATTCCAAACTCTACTCTAGATTTCTAATTTTTGTTTTTATGTATTTGTTACCAATTTTGTACCTTTAAGAACCCAATCTAAAGGACCCATTTTTCACTAGTGTACGAGATTACTGGCTTGACTGCTCTCTCTCCCTTTGGACTCTCCATTTTCTCCACCAGGTCACCTGTATCTCCTCCCTAACCCCTCTCTACTCTACCCAACTCTGTGAATTTCTGTGTGTTCCAGACAGTGGAGAACACTTAGGGAACTGATTACTGGCTGGATCTGTCTCCCTCCTTTCCATTTCCCCCTTTTATCCTTCTGGCCACCTCTGTCTCCTGCCTCCTTCTTCTCTTCCCTGTATAACTCCGTGAACATCTCTGAGCGGTCCAGTTGTGGAGTGCACATAAGGAAGTGACTACTGGCTAGCCCACTCTCTCCACTATTGATTCCACCTCATCTCATTTGGGTCACCTCTAACTCCCTCCTCCCTCTTCTCTTCTCCATGTAACGCTGTGAACCTCTCTGAGTGACCCTCACAGTAGAGAAACTTTTCATCTTTAACGTAGATGTTTTATCAGTGGTGCTGTATAGAAGGAGAAGTTTTGAAACTACTGTAAAATTAAGACCGATAACTGGAAGTAGGAGGCTTAAGTCCAAACCCTGACTCCAGGGAACTCCTGACTCCAAGGAACATTAATTGACAGGAGCTCATCAAACGCCTCCATACTGACACTGAAACCAAGCACCACACAAGGGCCAACAAGTTCCAGGGAAGGACATAACAAGCAAATTCTCCAGCAACAAAGGAACACAGCCCTGAGCTTCAAGATACAGGCTGCCCAAAGTCACCCCAAAACCATAGACATCTCATAACTCATTACTGGACATTTCATTACACTCCAGAGAGAAGAAATACAGCTCCATCCACCAGAACATCGACACAAGCTTCCCTAACCAGGAAACCTTGACAAGCCACCTGTACAAACCCACACACAGCGAGGAAACGCCACAATAAAGAGAACTCCACAAACTGCCAGAATACAGAAAGGACACCCCAAACTCAGCAATTTAAACAAGATGAAGAGACAGAGGAATACCCAGCAGATAAAGGAACAGGATAAATGCCCACCAAACCAAACAAAAGAGGAAGAGATAGGGAATCTACCTGATAAAGAATTCCGAATAATGATAGTGAAATTGATCCAAAATCTTGAAATTAAAATGGAATCACAGATAAATAGCCTGGAGGCAAGGATTGAGAAGATGCAAGAAAGGTTTAACAAGGACTTAGAAGAAATAAAAAAGAGTCAATATATAATGAATAATGCAATAAGTGAAATTAAAAACACTCTGGAGGCAACAAATAGTAGAATAACAGAGGCAGAAGATAGGATTAGTGAATTAGAAGATAGAATGGTAGAAATAAATGAATCAGAGAGGATAAAAGAAAAACGAATTAAAAGAAATGAGGACCATCTCAGAGACCTCCAGGACAATATTAAATGCTACAACATTCGAATCATAGGGATCCCAGAAGAAGAAGACAAAAAGAAAGACCATGAGAAAATACTTGAGGAGATAATAGTTGAAAACTTCCCTAAAATGGGGAAGGAAATAATCACCCAAGTCCAAGAAACCCAGAGAGTCCCAAACAGGATAAACCCAAGGCAAAACACCCCAAGACACATAGTAATCAAATTAACAAAGATCAAACACAAAGAACAAATATTAAAAGCAGCAAGGGAAAAACAACAAATAACACACAAGGGAATTCCCATAAGGATAACAGCTGATCTTTCAATAGAAACTCTTCAAGCCAGGAGGGAATGGCAAGACATACTTAAAATGATGAAAGAAAATAACCTACAGCCCAGATTATTATACCCAGCAAGGATCTCATTCAAGTATGAAGGAGAAATCAAAAGCTTTTCAGACAAGCAAAAGCTGAGAGAATTCTGCACCACCAAACCAGCTCTCCAACAAATACTAAAGGATATTCTCTAGACAGGAAACACAAAAATTGTGTATAAATTCGAACCCAAAACAATAAAGTAAATGGCAACGGGGTCATACTTATCAGTAATTACCTTAAACGTAAATGGGTTGAATGCCCCAACCAAAAGACAAAGACTGGCTGAATGGATACAAAAACAAGACCCCTGCATATGTTGTCTACAAGAGACCCACCTCAAAACAGGGGACACATACAGACTGAAAGTGAAGGGCTGGAAAAAGATTTTCCATGCGAATAGGGACCAAAAGAAAGCAGGAGTAGCAATACTCATATCAGATAAAATAGACTTTAAAACAAAGACTGTGAAAAGAGACAAAGATGGTCACTACATAATGATCAAAGGATCAATCCAAGAAGAAGATATAACAATTATAAATATATATGCACCCAACACGGGAGCACCGCAGTATGTAAGACAAATGCTAACAAGTATGAAGGAAGAAATTAACAATAACACAATAATAGTGGGAGACTTTAATACCCCACTCACACCTATGGATAGATCAACTAAACAGAAAATTAACAAGGAAACACAAACTTTAAACGATACAATAGACCAGTTAGACCTAATTGATATCTATAGGACATTTCATCCCAAAACAATGAATTTCACCTTCTTCTCAAGCGCACATGGAACCTTCTCCAGGATAGATCACATCCTGGGCCATAAAGCAAGCCTTGGTAAATTCAAAAAAATAGAAATCATTCCAAGCATCTTTTCTGACCACAATGCAGTAAGATTAGATCTCAATTACAGGAGAAAAACTATTAAAAAATCCAACATATGGAGGCTGAACAACACGCTGCTGAATAACCAACAAATCACAGAAGAAATCAAAAAAGAAATCAAAATTTGCATAGAAACGAATGAAAATGAAAACACAACAACCCAAAACCTGTGGGACACGGTAAAAGCAGTCCTAAGGGGAAAGTTCATAGCAATACAGGCACACCTCAAGAAACAAGAAAAAAGTCAAATAAATAACCTAACTCTACACCTAAAGCAACTAGAAAAGGAAGAAATGAAGAACCCCAGGGTTAGTAGAAGGAAAGAAATCTTAAAAATTAGAGCAGAAATAAATGCAAAAGAAACAAAAGAGACCATAGCAAAAATCAACAAAACCAAAAGCTGGTTCTTTGAAAGGATAAATAAAATTGACAAACCATTAGCCAGACTCATCAAGAAACAAAGGGAGAAAAATCAAATCAATAAAATTAGAAATGAAAATGGAGAGATCACAACAGACAACACAGAAATACAAAGGATCATAAGAGACTACTATCAACAATTATATGCCAATAAAATGGACAACGAGGAAGAAATGGACAAATTCTTAGAAAAGTACAACTTTCCAAAACTCGATCAGGAAAAAATAGAAAATCTTAACAGACCCATCACAAGCACGGAGATTGAAACTGTAATAAAAAATCTTCCAGCAAACAAAAGCCCAGGTCCAGACGGCTTCACAGCTGAATTCTACCAAAAATTTAGAGAAGAGCTAACACCTATCCTGCTCAAACTCTTCCAGAAGATTACAGAGGATGGTAAACTTCCAAACTCATTCTATGAGGCCACCATCACCCTAATACCAAAACCTGACAAAGATCCCACAAAAAAAGAAAACTACAGGCCAATATCACTGATGAACATAGATGCAAAATCCTTAACAAAATTCTAGCAATCAGAATCCAACAACACATTAAAAAGATCATACACCATGACCAAGTGGGCTTTATCCCAGGGATGCAAGGATTCTTCAATATCCGCAAATCAATCAATGTAATACACCACATTAACAAATTGAAAAATAAAAACCATATGATTATCTCAATAGATGCAGAGAAAGCCTTTGACAAAATTCAACATCCATTTATGATAAAAACTCTCCAGAAAGCAGGAATAGAAGGAACATACCTCAACATAATCAAAGCTATATATGACAAACCCACAGCAAACATTATCCTCAATGGTGAAAAATTGAAAGCATTTCCTCTAAAGTCAGGAACAAGACAAGGGTGCCCACTTTCACCATTACTATTCAACATAGTTTTGGAAGTTTTGGCCACAGCAATCAGAACAGAAAAAGAAAAGGAATCCAAATTGGAAAAGAAGAAGTAAAGCTCTCACTGTTTGCAGATGACATGATCCTCTACATAGAAAACCCTAAAGACTCCACCAGAAAATTGCTAGAACTAATCAATGACTATAGTAAAGTTGCAGGATATAAAATCAACACACAGAAATCCCTTGCATTCCTATACACTAATAATGGGAAAACAGAAAGAGAAATTAAGGAAACAATTCCATTCACCATTGCAACGGAAAGAATAAAATACTTAGGAATATATCTACCTAAAGAATCTAAAGACCTATATATAGAAAACTATAAAACACTGGTGAAAGAAATCAAAGAGGACACTAACAGATGGAGAAATATACCATGTTCATGGATTGGAAGAATCAATGTAGTGAAAATGAGTATACTACCCAAGGCAATCTATAGATTCAATGCAATCCCTATCAAGCTACCAACAGCATTCTTCACAGAGCTAGAACAAATAATTTCACAATTTGTATGGAAAAACAAAAAACCTCGAATAGCCAAAGCGATCTTGAGAAAGAAGAATGGAACTGGAGGAATCAACCTACCTGACTTCAGGCTCTACTACAAAGCCACAGTTATCAAGACAGTATGGTACTGGCACAAAGACAGAAATATAGATCAATGGAACAAAATAGAAAGCCCAGAGATAAATCCACGCACATATGGACACCTTATCTTCGACAAAGGAGGCAAGAATATACAATGGATTAAAGACAATCTCTTTAACAAGTGGTGCTGGGAACTCTGGTCAACCACTTGTAAAAGAATGAAACTAGAACACTTTCTAACACCATACATAAAAATAAACTCAAAATGGATTAAAGATCTAAATGTAAGACCAGAAACTATAAAACTCCTAGAGGAGAACATAGGCAAAACACTCTCTGACATACATCACAGCAGGATCCTCTATGACCCACCTCCCAGAATATTGGAAATAAAAGCAAAAATAAACAAATGGGACCTAATTAACCTTAAAAGCTTCTGCACATCAAAGGAAACTATTAGCAAGGTGAAAAGACAGCCTTCAGAATGGGAGAAGATAATAGCAAATGAAGCAACTGACAAACAACTAATCTCGAGAATATACAAGCAACTCCTACAGCTCAACTCCAGAAAAATAAATGACCCTATCAAAAAATGGGCCAAAGAACTAAATAGACATTTCTCCAAAGAAGACATACAGATGGCTAACAAACACATGAAAAGATGCTCAACATCACTCATTATCAGAGAAATGCAAATCAAAACCACTATGAGGTACCATTTCACACCAGTCAGAATGGCTGCGATCCAAAAGTCTACAAGTAATAAATGCTGGCGAGGGTGTGGAGAAAAGGGAACCCTCTTACACTGTTGGTGGGAATGCAAACTAGTACAGCCACTATGGAGAACAGTGTGGAGATTCCTTAAAAAACTGGAAATAGACATGCCTTATGATCCAGCAATCCCACTGCTGGGCATACACACTGAGAAAACCAGAAGGGAAAGAGACACGAGTACCCCAATGTTCATCGCAGCACTGTTTATAATAGCCAGGACATGGAAGCAACCTAGATGTCCATCAGCAGATGAATGGATAAGAAAGCTGTGGTACATATACACAATGGAGTATTATTCAGCCATTAAAAAGAATACATTTGAATCAGTTCTAATGAGGTGGATGAAACTGGAGCCTATTATACAGAGTGAAGTAAGCCAGAAAGAAAAACACCAATACAGTATACTAACGCATATATATGGAATTTAGAAAGATGGTAACAATAACCCTGTGTACGAGACAGCAAAAGAGACACTGATGTATAGAACAGTCTTATGGACTCTGTGGGAGAGGGAGAGGGTGGGAAGATTTGGGAGAATGGCATTGAAACATGTAAAATATCATGTATGAAATGAGTTGCCAGTCCAGGTTCAATGCACGATACTGGATGCTTGGGGCTGGTGCACTGGGACGACCCAGAGGGATGGAATGGGGAGGGAGGAGGGAGGAGGGTTCAGGATGGGGAACACATGTATACCTGTGGTGGATTCATTTTGATATTTGGCAAATCTAATACAGTTATGTAAAGTTTAAAAATAAAATAAAATTTAAAAAAAAAAATAAATAAAAACTTTTAGTTTAGAAATAAAAAAAAAAAAAGAAAAAAAAAAAGCAATAAAAAATAATGAAAACCAAGCAGTCTTGTGTAGGATTAAAATGTTAGTCACAAAATAAAGACCTATATGACACACAAGTTTGTTGACAAGATCTATATGTATATTTATCCACTTGTCTATCTATTCTCGTTTCTTTTGTTGTGTTGTTTTTAGTGGCTAAGTCATTTCCAACTCTTTGTGACCCCAAGGACTGTAGCCTGCCAGGCTCTTGTGTCCATAGGATTTCACAGGCAAGAATTGTGGAGTGGGTTGCCATTTCCTCCCCCAGGGGTTCTTCCTGACCCAGGGATTGAACTCGAATCTCCTGCACTGGCAGGCAGATTCTTTACCACTGAGCCACCAGGGAAGCCTGCTTGTTTCTTGTGCTGTTGTTCAGTCCCTAAGTCATGTCTGATTCTTTGCAACCCCATGGACTGCAGTATACCAAGCTTCCCTGTCCTTCACTATCTCCTGGAGTTTGTGCAAATGCATGTCAGTTGAGTCAGTGATTATCCAACTCATTTCTTTACCCTTTTACAATTAAATAGATTTTGGAACAAAACACTAGAATAAAAGCTAAAAAAAGTTGGAAATATTTGCCCATTTTTCTACTACCCCTAATGTCTGCATGATAAATACATAAAGAATAAGTGGATGAAACATTCAGTAATCCAGAGAAACATTTACCTCATGAGTATGGTATGAAGATGGAAAGAAATGATCTTGTTTCTTGTCTCTTAGATACACAAAGATGAAGACAGCAACCAACATCTATATCTTCAACCTGGCTTTGGCAGATGCACTGGTGACCACGACTATGCCCTTCCAGAGCACGGTCTATTTGATGAACTCCTGGCCCTTTGGGGACGTGCTGTGCAAGGTGGTCATCTCCATCGACTACTACAACATGTTCACCAGCATCTTCACCTTGACCATGATGAGTGTGGACCGTTACATCGCCGTGTGCCACCCCGTCAAGGCTCTTGACTTCCGCACACCGCTGAAGGCGAAGATCATCAACATCTGTATCTGGATCCTGTCTTCATCTGTTGGCATCTCTGCCATAGTCCTTGGAGGAACCAAAGTTAGGGAAGGTAAGGGTGGATGTTTGCACTGGAAAAAAAAAAAAAACTTTGTGATTTATTTTGTCCTTGTTTATAAAATAAAAAAATAATTGGAGTATAGCTGATTTATTGAAAAATTATTGAAGTGTGGTGTAGTTTCAGATGTACAGAAAAGTGATTCAGCTACATTATTTCATTTTTAGAATGTAGCTTCTATTTATACAGACTCTTAATTTGGGAGTGAGTAGGACTCATGTGTAGAAGAAAAGCCAAAAGCCAACAGAAAAATAATGCCTAAATTCATGGAAAATGAGAAAGAAAACAATTTGCATTCCTTCCTTTGTCTAACACAAGATGGGATGATGGCGTGGCCAGAACACAGACACCATCCTATCCCCTACTTAGAAAGTGCTTATGGAACCCGGAGGCGTGAGGACAAAGTAAAGAACCACAGGCATGTGGATTTTTAAAATACAATTTTGTCGCATCCTGGCAATACTAAGATATACTTCGCTCCTCTTTTTCCTCCCTAAAAAGGGTCCTAAGTCATCAAAGTCATAGGCTGCCTCTTCACTCTTTTTCCTAATGGGTTAATTTCCATGGCAACTTTATTTGGTGGTGGTTGTTGTTTAATCACTAAGTCATGTTTGGCTCTTTTGCGACCCCATGGACTGCAGTGTGTCAGGCTCCTCTGTCCATGGAATTCTCCAGGCAAGAATATTGGAGTGGGTTGCTATTTCTTTCTGCAGGAGATCTTCCCAACCCAGGAATCAAATCCATGTCTCCTGCATTGGCAGGCGGGTTCTTTACCACTGAGCCCACAGGGAAGCCTTCTTCTGAAGGTAAGTCATTCAAAATCATGTTCACAATGGATGATAGTACAGATGAGCAAAGCCATCAAACTTTGGACTCATTGCTTTTCACCCCATGCAAACAGGACTTGATGTTTTCTCTGTGTTTCCAGGACAGTGCTTCTGACTCTGGGATGCATGTTAGAATCACCTGGAAGTTCACCTTTAGAAAAACTCTGCTGCCTGGGTCCCTCTCTGGAGGGTTCAGTTTAATTGATCCAAGGCACAGTCTGGGTGTCAAGAGTTTTAAGATTTCCCCAGATAACTCTGACCTATAGCCAAGGCGAGAACTTCTGCTCTAGGAATTTAGCTTTACTAGTGAAAGATAAAGCTATGAAAATATCTTTGTTTTAATATAAATTCACTGGGGTGAGGGGAGCTATTTAATGCCTTAGCAGGTATCTAAATGCTCCAGGTTATGAGAGAGGTTCATGATACCTGTGAGTACAGATAAGCAGAGACTTTCCAGGTCATAGTGAAAAGGCAGGTGCTAAAACCATAGCTTCTCCTGCATAGTACATATTTTTAAATGAAGCATAATCTTTTTTCTTTTAAAATGAAGTTACAGTGTAAATACCACAGATGTTAAGCTATAATACTTGATAAATTTTAAGAAATGCCAAGCTTTATTAGAGAAGAACTTTAAAGTATGATTAATTCCACTAATTACATCGCAATATTACTAATTTAATGACTATTTAGTATTAATTACATTAATATGATTAATGGATATGAATTTGAGCAAACTCCGGGAGACAGTGGAGGACAGTGGAGGACAGAGGTGTGCTGCAGTCCATGGGGTTGCAGAGAGTCGAGCATGACTTAGCAACTGAACAACAGCAACAACAATTACACATAGGATTTTGCTTCTTCATGCACACAACACATGAAATAAAATTGCAGGAAACTCTTCTGAGCCTTAGGGGTTGGTGTGTAATAACTTAGGTTCAAAAGGAGATGCTCCATGAACATGAGAAGACTGGGGTTAATAATAAAAGAAGAGAGATTGTTTTTCCCAGGGCAAATAAAGAATTGATTTTTACATTTTACGTTATACCTGTTGACTTAACCACTACTCCTGTAATTGCTGTCAGAAAATGACATTCTCGAGGAATTGGGTTTCAATTAGGTTTTTGAAAGGAAATAAAGATAGATGCGGGTTTTCCTGGAAGGAGTTGCTGTAGATGAACGTGTGCAGATGTGATGGAAGAAAAGACGCAGCGGTGTCACCAGGGGATTAGTTTGTGCAGCAAATAGAGGAGGAAGGAGAGAAAACTAGTCTTGTAGGAGGGCTCCATCCTTTCTATGTATCTTTTATTTTGTAAACACACTTGTATTATGTGATGAGAGATTGTCTCCAGGCCCGCTAGCCTGCTCATTGTGGTGTGCTGCATCACATGCGTGTCCAGATCCTGGCAGACTGAGGAGTCCTTTAGGTCATCTCCATGCCCTTGAGGCAGAGCTGACTGGCACTGGTGAGTCACAGAGTCACGGTTGTGGAGAAAACTCGCTGAAAGGAGCCAGGTGTCAGTGCCTTAGAACACAGCCACCTGGACAGGAAGTCTCAACCCATGCATCTTAAATGCTTGGATGCATCCATCTGGCACTTGACTTTTCTCGTAAGGAGGCTTTTCTTTAGCCCCAATCTCTGTATCTGTTATTGGTCTAATCAGACCAATGTCTGTGTCCTCAGATTCAGTCTGGTAGGCTGTATGTTTCTAGAAGTTTATCTGTTTCTTCTGAATTGTTCAATTTGTTGGCATATGATTATTTAGTGTCACCTTTTATGATCCTTTGTATTTCTGTGTTATCGGTTGTAATGTCTCCTCTTTCATTTATATTAATAATTTTACTTATTTGATTCTTCTCTCCTTTCTTCTTAGTGTAACTGAGGTTTTTTTATTTTTTTTTTTTTAAAAAGCTGTTTTTCTATTGTTTTCCTAGTCTCTGTTTATTATTTCTGATACATTCTTTCTCATTTCTTTCCTTCTACTAACTTTGGGCTTAGTTTGTTCTTTTTCTAGTTCCTTAATGTGTACAGTTAGGTTCTTTATTTGAGATCTTACTTTTTTCTTCATGTAGCTATTTATCAACTTTAAGTTTATAAACTTCTCTCTGAGAACTGCTTTTACTACATCCCATCAGTTTTGGTATATTGTATTTCTTTTTCATTCATCTCAAGCAATTTTTTATTTCCCTTTTGATTTCTGTTTCCACTCCTAGGTTTTTAAGACTGTGTTGTTCAATTTCTACATATTTGTGAATTTTCCATTTGTTTCCTGTCACTGGTATCTATTTTCATGTGGTCAGAAAAAATACTTGATATGATTTTGATCTTCTTAATTTGTTAAGACTTGCTCCATGTCCTAACATATGATGTGTGTGTGTATATACATATATGTATATATACATATATGTACTGTAGACTATTTCATGCACGCTCAGGAAGAATTTGTCTTCTGCTGCTCTTGAGTGAAATGTTTTGTGTATGTCTGTTAAGTTCATTTTTAATTTTTCAAATCTGCCATTTCTTTATTGATTTTCTATCTGGATCATTTGCCCCTTGTTGAAAGAGTGGTATTATATTCCCCTACAATTACTGTATTTCTATCTATGTCTCCCTTTAGTTCTGTGTATATATACTTTGTATATTTGGGTATTCCAATGTTGGATGTATCATTCAGTTACTAAATCACTACTTAAGTGATTTAAATCATTAAACATTTTTGAGTTCCTACTACATTCAAGAGAAAGCTGATCCTCAGAGTTAAAAGATGTCCCCAAATTAAACATCAGCCCTTATGTTGCCTTGATTATCTTATCAAATTACTCTTCCATAATGACTACTGCACTGAGACCATATTTTCAAGGATTTCCATGTGGTATTCATTTGTTTATTTAACAATTTATTCTCCTCAAACACCATATGTTCCTGCCTCCTTGTGTGGCAGGAATTGAATATTATTCAAGGCAGACTGGGTCCCTACCCTAAGATAGTTTACATTCTGGATAGAGAGAAAAACACTGGGAAAGGCAACATATTATGACGAAGAGCTACTGTCTGGTTTCTCTCTGGCTTCTGTCTTTGAATAATGATAAAAAATACAATGAGTATAGTCTGCTGCTGCTGCTAAGTCGCTTCAGTCAAGTCCGACTCTGTGCGACCCTATAGATGGCAGCTCAACCAGGCTCCTCTGTCCCTGGGATTCTCCAGGCAAGAATACTGGAGTGGGTTGCCATTTCCTTCTCCAGAGGATAGTATAGCGGGAGAATACAAATTTCAGAGAAGAGGACTATTCAAATGGATCTGCCTCTGTATAAATGTGTTTTTTACAATTTTATTTACTTATGTATTTATTTCTGGCTGTGCTAGGTCTGCACTGCTACGTGGGCTTTTGTCTAGTTGTGCCAAGCAGGGGCCATTCTCTAGATGCTGTGCACAGGCTTCTCTTTGTGGTGGTTTCTTTTGTTGCTGAGCACGGGCTCTAGGGCAAGCAGTCTTCAGTAGTTGCGGCTCCTGGGCTCTAGAGCACAGGCTCAATAGCTGTGGGGCACAGGCTTAGTTGCTCTGCAGCATGTGGGATCTTCCCAAGTCGAGGACTGAACCCGTCTCTCCTGTATTGGCAGGTGGATTCTTTACCACCCAGCCACCATGGAAACTCTGTATAAATGTCTTTAAAGTGACATTCAAGCTGAAGTCAACCACAAGAAAGACACTGTTGGAATACACAGAATTTAAGCAGGAAAGAAAAAAACCTTCAAAGAAGCCAGATTGCAATGTGCCATCCTAAAAAGTTGTTTAATAAATACATTTTGAACTATGATTATAGTGGTGAATTTTTTAAAAGGTGATTTTAACTGTTCTTATTCCCATAAATACTAAAGCAAAAACTAAGAGAGATGCTTGTTTGTTTCTTTTAGTCTTCCTAGTAATAGTACTTAGGACAAGAGCTTTTTAGGGAATCAAAAATTATAAGTTAATTGGCTGAAATGATTATATTCTTTGTATTTTAAAGCATGTCTAATTGACATTCTAAGATAGATTTTGTTTTACAAAGGGATATATGATTAGGAGCACATTAAGATGTTTTAGAAAACATGATTAATAGAGCTGTTTCACTGCTTGAAAAATATCCTTGTGCTATTTTTGAAGCAGATTTTCCAATGTCAGAAGACACGTTTTCATTATAAAAAACTACAGCTTAGTATCATTCATTGTTTCTTTATCTGTAAGGAAGAATCAGGGCAAAAAGAATTTAGCCTGCTCTGGGCTCAGTGGCTAGAGCTTGGGGAGGGTGGGTGGCCTCTGGGAAAATATTATAAAAGGTACTTGTCCTGAATCTCTGCTCTTTCTAATATTATGGTCACTCCAAAGAGAATGCTGTCCAGCAAAGAACAGCAGAGCAAAATAAAGTCATTTTCTAAGTAATCATATATTTGTTTTCCCTGTTACATAGTCAACATTGGCAAAAGTAAAAAATGTGTCTGATTCGTGAATTCCCTTGAAGATGATAATACTGTCTTCTTCCTCCTCCCCTTTCTTCTGTTTCCTTTTGTCTCCTTTCCTCCTCCTCCTCCTCTTTCTTCTTCAAAAGTTTCCTCATGTTTCAGCAATGCTTTTAATCACAATGACCACCACTGGTTCTATTAAATCACAGCAGCTGGGTGATATTTAGACAAATTTTGTTTACATGCTTATGGACCTACATAGTGATTTCCTGTAAACCACTTAAGGTTTTTCTGACAAGTTGGCTTTTGTTAAGTCGACTGGCTGGTTTTGCAATATTTTATCATTTATTGCAGATAGGAGAAGGAAATGGCAATCCACTCCAGTATTCTTTCTTGGAGAATCTCGTGGGGGCTACAGCCTCGTGGGCTACAGTCCATGGGGCGCTAGAGTCCAACACGACTTAGTGACTAAACCACCATTAGTTTCTATTGCCAGAGCCTTAGATCTGGGAGAATTGTTAATACATGGGTATGCATGTAAGTACTCCTGCTGTAAATTAACAGGTAGCTCTCCTGAAAATAGTCAGCATCAAACCAGCCTCCACAACGAGATAATTCGTACTGCTGGCTAATCTTATTTACTCTATAGCAGTGTGTTTGTTACCAGTGAATGGTAACCTTTCTGACTTCATTGTTCTATGTGTGAAAAAAAAAGATGGTTAATACACACGGCCCTCATTCCTAGCTTGGTGATCAGCTTCAGGTAATATCACCTCGCCATAATTGGACCTTTGTAATGAAAGGAATTGAAATCCACATTTGAAACCCTTGGCTAACGGATTTCCCTTTTGTGGCTTTTCCTGCAGACATGGAAGTCATCGAATGCTCCCTACAGTTCCCAGATGACGATTACTCCTGGTGGGACCTGTTCATGAAGGTCTGTGTCTTCGTCTTTGCCTTCGTCATCCCCGTCCTCATTATCATTGTCTGCTACACCCTCATGATCCTGCGCTTAAAGAGCGTCCGCCTCCTTTCCGGCTCCCGAGAGAAAGACCGCAACCTGCGGCGGATCACCAGGCTTGTGCTGGTGGTGGTGGCGGTCTTCGTCGTCTGCTGGACCCCCATCCACATTTTCATCCTCGTGGAGGCCCTGGGGAGCACCGCCCACAGCACGGCTGCCCTCTCCAGCTACTACTTCTGCATCGCCCTGGGCTACACCAACAGCAGCCTGAACCCCATTCTCTACGCCTTCCTTGACGAAAACTTCAAGCGGTGTTTCCGGGACTTCTGCTTTCCCATTAAGATGAGGATGGAGCGCCAGAGCACAAGCAGGGTCAGAAATACCGTTCAGGATCCTGCCTACGTGAGGGAGGTGGATGGGGTAAATAAACCAGTATGACTAGTCGTGGAGATGTCCTCTTACAGTCCTCCGGGTAGAGAAGAGTTCAATGATCTAGGATTAACTCAGATTACTACCGCAGTCTGAGATGGAAAGGGAGAAATTTTAACAAACTTTTAGAAATCTTGTGGTTCTGAGATCACAAGATGCAGGCTGTGTTAGTGACTCAGGTCAGTGGAAACATCAGGGCCCTGGGGATGGAGCACAGGAGATCTGAGCGAGCAGATGCAGCCCCTTCTAGAAAGGGCAGAGAAGCGGTGCTGACTCCAAGTTCCTTTGATGACCCAAGAAATAAGCCTTTTTCTTCTGGTTCCCTACCTTTAGTTCAGGACCCATTCTGCTGAGATTTTCCTAAGCAACGTGGTGTCAAAAGCTCTATTTGGGAAAAAGAAAAATGCAGTGATTTCAGAGCTTCGTGGCTCTCCAGTCCAGAGACAACTTCAGACAGCAATGACCTCGGTAAGAAGAAGACTGTCCAGGGCCCTGCCCAGCTCACTTTATGCCAAGTGGACATGCATTTCCTGCAGCTGCATGGTGAGGATTTCAGCTTAAGACCCCACCCCTGGGGTGTCTGCTGTTCATGTGTAGCAGAAAATTATCCTGATGTTTACGAAGTTATTTAAATATACAAAAGGTATTTTCTGACATCGTTTAATTTCTTGAAAACTATGGTTGGTTTGTTTCTAGCATGCTCTTCAGACAGATAACCTCATGATAAAGCATGTCCTGTTGTTAAGAGACACAAAGTGGTTTCAATACCACCAAAAATATGTACAGTTTCATCTGTAAATAATAGTATACATGCAAATAAGGAATGGGCTTGTCTTCCCACCAAGTGGCTTCCCTGGGACACGCTGATGAAATCCTGAGTCATTTAGGGCTGATGCAAAGATGTTTCATTGATGCATAAGCTTTTGTCTGGGATCAGTCATGTGTCACATCCTCTGAGTCCCTGAGCACTGTCAGCCCTTTTTAACTGGGCTCAGAACTCATATATTAATGAATCAGGAAATATTTAACTCACTCCCAGGTGGTAGCCTTGGCAGAATCTAGTTTGTAAGCAGTATCTTTTTATGAACATATCACTATTACCAGATTCTCTCTGTTCATGGAAGGAGGGCATCTTGCTCATGTGAATCTTGAGATACTATTTTGCGGCTTTTAGCCGGAAGTGAAATTGATCCTAATGGTGGGGGAATGAGGACATTATGTCACTCTCGGTGCTGGAACATAGCTGGCACAGTATTCTGCGAGGAGCACACCTGCTGAGGATAATGCTGGCAGGGGGCACATTTAGAGCAATTTTGCTAGAACTTCCAGATAATGTATAACTTCTTCCTTCTTTCCCCTGAAACTTATGGTTTCAAGGTAATGGCTTTTTCTGCAGTTTGCTTGGGCAGAAGAAAGGGCTAATTTAGAAATAACACCCATCTCTTCTTTAAGCCTGTATGTTAGGGCAACACCCTCTGGAATTTATAGCAATGTGAAACGTAACTACAGACATCACTATGTCTTCAAGATGTGTTTACTGTGGACTTTCTACTGTGTGTACACTCTATTTTTGGAAATGTACCTTGCATGGGAGGTTTTTATGTGGCTCCAGAATTTCACCGTGATGTGTGTGCTGAGTCGCTCAGTCAAGTCTGACTCTTTGCCACACTATGGACTGTAGCCTGCCAGGCTCCTCTGTCCATGGGATTTCCTAAGCAGGAGTACTGGAGTGGGTTGCCATTTCTTCCTCCAGGGTTACTGTGATGATGTGTTTTGTGTTCCAAATTTTCACAACACCTAACATGTATGGGTGAAGACAGCAAGGCAAGGTTTTCCCTAATGAAAATGAAGTGTTCTTTTGAGCATTGCTTACATTTCATTGATTTTCTTAGGTGTCCTTGTATTCTTATAACTGAAAGCACATAGGAATGGCTTGAATATTGGTTGGCTTTCACCCCATGGCTGAAAGTTCTTACCATCCTGTGGGAGGGATATTTACATGGAGAATAGTTCCAGGAAGAAATCCTGCTGATGTGGGAAATAGGAAAACCTCCTTAAATTCACATTCCACGTGTCCTCACAGCGTCTTGCCATGACTGGAGTCTAAATGTTAGACTGAACATTGTGTAGCTCTGAGCATTATGTAGCTCTTCATGTGTAAGTTAGCACCCCAGGAGAGAGAGATACAGCCCTCAGTGCTCATGAGGTCATGGTGTTCTAAGCATCTCCTTTGTCATAAGCACCTTTGTTCCCAGACCGGAAGAGGAGAGGATGGAAGAGGAGAGGTGTCATTTTGGGGCAGGACTTTAAAGAATGATGAACTGAATCACATTTGTTAGGAAAAGTACCACTTACACAGATGTATTTCTTTGTCAAAAGTGTGTATGTGTGTGTGTGCAAGTTGAGTGTATATGTGTGTGTGTGTGTGTGTGTGTGCATGTACCATATGTGACTATGTGTGTGTCTGGGTTCCATCTCTTAATATTCCTGTCTCACATCACAGCAAGGAGTGCAATGTCTGCTGTGTCTCTTTAGGACCAGAAATGCGTGTTTCTAACCTTGAATTCAATGTCCTCCATGAATTCTTTCCTCCCTGGTAAAATCTTCTTGGAGACAGGACCTAGTGAAGGGTCAGGAAAAATGCATAAAAAGGAAACACCTTACAGCCATGAGGATAAAAAAAATTCCTGCAATTCTGATCTGAAGGAGATTAAGAACCACTATTAGCGTCTTGGATTACTCTTATGAATCTGGATGCATCCCCTATGCAAAATTTGAGTCAAAACTCTAGGCTTAATATTAAAAGGAAGCATAGTTTGGAAAGATAGTTTTCCAAAATCAAGGAAAATTCACAAAAGTCTTAAGAAAAATGGTTTCATTTCATGATGCATTGCTGAGAAATGAAGTCCTTAAATCTGCATAACTGTTATCCAGGCAATTTATAGATGCTTCCTCTAGTATTGGGACATAAGATAGGTAATTGGAATAAAAGGAATACATCAGCTGGCTTTAAATTAGAGCTTTTTAAGGAGAAAACTGTGACAGGGTTGTATGTCCATTCAGTGGGGTTTATTTTCCAAGCAAGAGCTGTTTGGAAGATTCAGCATAAATAGGAAATTTTTATCCCCAAAGGCCATGAATCTGCTTGCCCTAAGGCAGTTTTCTTCTCTGAGACAGGCATATTTATATATTCTTTAATGTATATGATTTATATCTTGTACTTTGTGATGATTATGCATTGTATATATAATTGTGTGCCTTGCAAGAAAATAAAAACTGTACCTGCTAAAGTCA
Source organism: Bubalus kerabau (assembly GCF_029407905.1). Lineage (NCBI taxonomy): Eukaryota > Metazoa > Chordata > Mammalia > Artiodactyla > Bovidae > Bubalus > Bubalus kerabau. The sequence continues at coordinate 23,754,945 of NC_073637.1, read as the reverse complement.
CAGCCTTTCCATTACTGTGCTCAGTCATCTGCTCTTTAATGGCTTTAATGATGCTGTACTTCAGCAAGAACGATGCTCACTGAGTCTCCAAAACATAAACTGTTGCTTTAATTTTCCATCTACAACAATGTTGTGGACAGTTAATGGAAAAGAACAGAACAGGTGGGAATCTAAACAGTGTGTGATCTTAAATTCTGAAACCCACTTAGGACTTCCCTGATAGCTCAGTTGGTAAAGACTCTACCTGCAATGCAGGAGACCCTGCTTTGATTTAGGGTCGGGAAGATCCTCTGGAGAAGGGATAGGCTACCCACTCCAGTATTCTTGGGCTTCCCTTGTGGTTCAGCTGGTAAAGAATCTGCCTGCAATGTGGGAGAACTGGGTTTGATCCCTGCGTTGGGAAGATCCCCTGGAGAAGGGAAAGACTGCCCACTCCAGTATTCTGGCCTGGAGAATTCCATGGACTGTATGATCTATGGGGTTGCAGAGTCAGACACGACTAACTTTTACTTTCACTTTTACTTTATCAATCACTTAGGAAAATGTATTTGTTTCCACAGTAATGCAGCCATGATTCCAGAATCGATGCATACTGCCTTCACTATGAAAAGCCACTATTTCACTATGAAAAGTATGTGCAATTCAAACTCAAGCTGTTCCATCAATAAAAACATGAAAAAATCAAATACTCCTGGAAACACATGCAGCTTCTGTCCTGCTTCCAATGAAATTCACTGTCGTGAATGGTCTCTAAACCTCACGGTATTTGAAGACACAAAGAGCAATGTAAAATCAGCATCTTGACAAAAGAAAGATTTTTTTTATAAATAAAAACTTAGGGAAGGAAAATGAAAAAGGGACTCCTTGGTAATTAAGGAGAACATACTAGCAAGTTGTAGTCTCACTTAGAAGAGCACATTTCTTATTACTATTTAATTGTTAACTCAGTTTTTCATTAGAGATTGGAATTCAAGTGTGTTATAAGATCCCCTTTTTGGTATATCCTTCAGCTTGCTAGTAAAAGAGGGACCAAATAGAATTGGAAAAAGTCTAAGGAAGCAATAGTTGTTCATTTAAAACAAGGTCCTTTCCTTGAGCAGGATGCTATGTATTTGGTTGTAAAAATGCTGGAATATGCGGAACATGATTAGAAATTTATTTTTTAAGGAAATTGTTAATTTACTTGACTGGAGGGAAAACTCAACATGCAGTAAATTTTAGGCACTTTGTTCGCCTCCTAACTCAGGGATGCGGCGTGTCTCAGGTGAGAGACACAATGGACTCAATGCTCAAATGATGACTTCAGGGTTTGTTTCACTCCTCATGTCTTTGTTCTGCGTTGCCTTCATGTTCAGGCAGTCTCTCTCTAAGGGTGGTACTGGCGGCCCCAGGCTCACATGGTCCTTACAGTTCATGATACCCAAGGCTCAGAAGGGCCGTCTATTTTCCCATACATCCAAGGAAGGGATTCCAACTGCCCCATCTCCTAGTCAATCCCTATTATTGTGGGGTCAGGGATGCAGTACTCCATTGGCCAAAACTTGTTGATATGTCCTCCCCCACAGCCCCAGGGGTGTACCAGCATGGAGGAGTCCAGGAGGACAGGTTTGCCTTGAACCTCATAAAGTGGATTTCCACTGGAAGGAGGGATCCACACAAAAGGGACTCTGCAAAGAAAAATACAGCAGCTATCCACCAGTGTGTCCATCTAGTCAAACTTAGGTCCTTTCCTCAATGGCCCTACAGGAAGAAAGGGGAAGAAACTGGTGGGAAGAGTAACATGGGGACCACAGGTTTGAAAGGAAAGTACCTGTAGACGGTGTTTGCAGGTGGGAGGAGGGTGAGCTGAGGTGTGGGGGAGCACAGGAGGGCAGCAGTAGGTAGCGTGAGGACTGCAGGATCCAGGGACACGGCGCTCTGACAACCTACGTCACATCTCTCCTTCTGTTCAGAGAACTGGGCTCCAGATTTATGTACCACCAAGAAGAAAACCCACACTCCAAATATTTATATTCCTAAGTATTAATAGCAATTAGCATTCAAATTTACAAATTTTGGATGAATAAAGGAGAATAGGGTACTCTCAAAATTAGCAAGTAGAATTTAACACATGAACCACAAAATAATGAATGCTTAAAAGAGTTCTAACACCAACATTATTTTATAAATAACACAAGGTGACATTTGTTAGGAAAAAAATTAATATTTGCAGATATTGGAATAGCACTGAAAGTGGCACTGCTAATGCAGGATACGGCGTACTGTTATCACCGGCAACTAAATCAATGCTTTCCTACACCTGCCATACCGTCCATGTCTTACCACTTTTTATATCTTCCATAAAGATGAGGCTCTGTCATATGGTGGCTAGTTATACCTCCATTTAGCCTGCAGCTATCAGGTCTAAATTAGACATCATTTCAAGGAGGGTAGATCCAGGCATTTGATTGCCATGGAGAAGGGATTGTGACACAGGGATGGTGAAAGGGAAACTCACAGAATGATGTGTTCCCATCTGTCTACAGAGAAGAGGGTTCTGCCATTTGCCCTGTAGCACCACACAAAGCCATGACATATGCCAGTTGGAGCATGTTTCCATTTGAGTGAAAATTAAGAGTGTTTGTTTTCTGAGATAATTGGAGGAATAGTGCATCGATAAACACCAAATAGATTTTTTTTTTAGTGCTGGCATTTTTTTTTTTTTGTAAACTAAAATATTTTTTTCCATAGCCTGCTTTCATTTCTGAGTTCTGCATAGATGCACAGTGATAAGACGACCCTCTCAAGGTCCTTTGCCAGTTTTTATTTTTCTTTCTCCCTTCCTTCCTCTTTCTTTCTTTTTCTATGATATATCTCCTCCCAACTTTATTTTCAGATTTAAAAATAGATCTCAGTGTTTCTTTAAGTTATATTTTGAAATTGCTCCTCTGTATATAAGCATTTGTTTTGAAGGACTCATTGTTTAAGGGCTGCAGGGTATTTCCATTTAGATCAGTATTCAGGCAAAGTTTATTTGGCTTATGGAGATTTTCTTGATTATGTCACTCAAATATTAGTTCAAATGCAATTGAGGACTTAATTACCCCACAATGCATACACAAATCTCAAATATTTTGTCAGGGAATAAAGAAAATTGAGCCAACATTGTCTTTATTATGGATTGATTTGGCTAAGGTTTTCAAGCACCACTAGACGTTCATGTTTTGAGATTCAGCTGCAAGTTGAACTGAATTTTCCTGCCATGTGCACTTGAGCAGGCTTTGTAGTGTCTTCATAAACGTGCCCATAGAGCAGATCCTAATTGGTAATCCATGGATAAAGTATTAGAGCTTCCACATCCTAGGACCACAGACGGAACAAAGATCCAGCCATAGACAGTGGATATAGTAATACAATCAACTTCCGATGGTCTTTAAGGAGAGACTCATGGGATGAATAAGGTTTAACTGAAGATAGTCCCAGATCATTTATTCTTTTCATATTTGTACCATTGGGAAATCACATAGCTGATAACATTATAAAAGTATAGTTTTAAGATTTGACTCATTGAACCATTGGGAAATCACACAGCTTATAACGTTATGAAAGTATATTTTTAAGATTTGACTCATTATGGCAGATGGTATTTTCCAGAATGGCAAACAGTATCGTTCTTTCCAAGTGACCGTCATACAACATGGCTGATCTTGGTGTTCTTCCCATCATATGTCCCGCCCTTGAACTTGGATAAACCAGGGTTGCTATCTCAATCCCCAGAATGTGACAGAAAGGATGCCATGCGATTTCTGAGATTAAATAATGAATTGTGTAATTCTACCTTTCTCTCTTGAGATGCTTGCTCTTGGAACCAGGTGCCATCTTGTGAGGAAGCCCAAACAAGCCCTCGGAGAGGCCAGGTGGAGAAGCCGTGGGTGTGAGAGCCGCGGGGATGTGTAAGAGCCCAGCTGAGGCCCCCAAAACCCCACGGCACCCCTGCCAGGCCACAACTCCAGACCCCAGCTGTGAAGTCACTGCCCACAGAGAACCCAAAGATTGTGAACAACAGCAAGCCATCTTGCTATTTCCTAATTCCTTACCCACAGAGTCTCTGAGCATAACAAAGTGGTTGCTTCCTCCCATTCTGTCACATAGCAGCTATATGACACACAGGGACATATGGACAGAAGCATTCAGACGTAAGTGCCTCCCTGCATCAGTACGTCCCTGGTCACCTGTCCACAGTGCAGATGGAGAAGTGATGAGAAGGAACATCCTGGAAGCAGACTTAGCCTGGCTTCCAAACCTTGTACACCCACCACTCAGCATCCTTTCTAAAGAATTTGTTGCTGTTTGGTCGCTAAGTCATATCCAACTCTTTGCAAGCCCATGGAATGTAGCCCACCAGGCTCCTCTGTCCATGGGATTCTCCAGGCAAAAATACTGGAGTGGGTTGCCATTTCCTCCTTCAGGGGATTTTCCTTACCCAGGGATCAAACCCACATCTCTTGCATTGCAGGCAGAGTCTACCACTGAGCCTCCTGGGAAGACCTCCTAAGGAACAGAATACACAGATACTAAAAACTCATCTTAGACCCCCTCCCCTCCAACCACCACTGGACCAGAAGCAGCAGACAATGAATACATGAAAGACCTCTCAATATCAGGAGATAAAACAGCTGTGCTTTTATTAGTAGTGGAAACCATGATTGCAGGCATCTTATAAGAACACAGAGACTAAGTTTCATGTAGAGATGTTTCCCTATCACAGTCATTTGCAGAAAGTAAGTTTCATTGTATATTATCTCAGATTTCTAAATATTATTGTATAAAATTATACAAATGTCATCACTGATGACATTGTAGGAAAGTTGAAAGATGGTGGGTTTGTGAGGCAGAGCAATTTGAATTTGGAATTACCTGCATTAACTGGCTTGATGACCTTGAACATATTATTAAACAGTTCTCAGTCTTGGCTTCTTTATGCACTTAAAAAAAAAAAAAGAAAGTGTCCACTTTGTTAATATATTATCAAGTTAGATTGTTTGAATTTGGATTCAGAAGTCAGAAACACAAAGAGATATGTACTTTGGGGTACAATGGTGAATATATTTCCCAAGACAAATTATATAATGTTTAATAGGCTGAACAACACAGCAAAGAGCCCATAATTATATGTCCTCAGAGTGGTGGCATTTACTTGTTCTGAGTCAGTGGCAGGTGGGGCACGACTAGAAACGAGAGCAGGTTATTAAAGCTTTTATAGAATAAGGAGGCCAGCAGGGCTCACAGTCCACTCTCTAAAATTCAAAATGTTTTGAGTTTAGTGTCCATGACTCTCCTTTAAGACTGATAACAGGTCTTTCAGGCAAACAAAGAAGGTGGGGTTGGGGGGTGGGAGGAAGAAGTTGTATTTCTACTGTTCTCCGTGAAAGAGAAGCAGTAATTCACTTAAATGCCGGGAAGCATTTACTTCATGACCTGAAGTGCATATCTGTTTATCTCTGTACACACATGCACACACACACTCACACACTCCAACTGTGCCCCCAGTATGATGCACAAACTTCAAATCCTCCCACCCTCACTGTTGAGCAAAGAGCTCCCAAGGCTGGTGTGCCCCCCCTACCCACAGGCTGTGAGGTGCTGACAGGGCCTGGAGGTGGCTGCCACCCCCACCTCTGGGCTCCCATCGGCAGGGGTGGTAGACAGGGCAGTGGGCCCACACCTTGGGGGAGATGTCGTGAGCAGGGGCCTGGGCCTGAGGGAGATGCTGGGATCCCGGAGTGGACCCTCATTCTTGGCCATTCCTCCACTGCAACAAAAGTGTGCATGGGAAATCCAATGATGAACGAGCAATGCGATGGCTTCATGGGAAAGAAATCCTAAAACTCCATGAATGGTTTGAAAACAATTAAAATGACTTGAACTTGCCATGGGGTTGCCAAGAGTCAAATGCGACTGAGCAACTAAACACACACACACATTCTAGTCTTACCTTTGAAGGCCCTTAATTTTCACTGATGAAAGTAAAAGAGGAGAGTGAAAAAGTTGGCTTAAAACTCAATATTCAGAAAAGTAAGATCATGGCATCTTGTCCCATCACTTCATGGCAAATAGATGGGGAAACAGTGGAAACAGGGATAGACTTTATTTTTTGCGGTTCCAAAATCACTGCAGATGGTGATTGCAGTCATGAAATTAAAAGACACTTGCTCTTGAAAGAAAAGTTATGACCAATCTAGACAGCTTATTAAAAAGCAGAGACATTACTTTGCCAACAAAGGCCCATCTAATCAAAGCTATGGTTTCTCCTGTAGTCATGTATGGATGTGAGAGTTGGACTATAAAGAAAGCTGAGCACTGAAGAACTGATGCTTTTGAACTGTGGTGTTGGAGAAGACTATTTAGAGTCCCTTGGACAGCAAGGAGACCCAACCAGTCCATCTTACAGGAAATCAGTCCTGAATATTCATTGGAAGGACTGATGTTGAAGCTGAAACTCCAATACTTTGGCCACCTGATGCAAAGAACTGACTCACTGGAAAAGACCCTGATGTTGAGAAAGATTGAAGGCAGGAGGAAAAGGGAATGACAGAGGATGAGATGATTAGATGGCATCACCGACTCAATGGACATGAGTCTGAGTAAACTCTGGGAGTTGGTGATGGACAGGGAGGCCTGGCATGCAGCAGTCCATGGGGTCGCAAAGAGTTGGACACAACTGAGCGACTGAACTGAACTGAATTTTCACTACAAACAAGAAGGTGTGAGCAATAATCACAAATATTTTATTCTGGAGTAAACCTAATCCTTGCCTCCACCTTTATTCCTCTCTGATTTCCTGTGACCAACTTAGAGGGGAGTGGGGGGAGTTGGAAGTCAGCAGGGAGAAGAAGGTTCAGCTTTTTCCTCGAGGCATTAGTCCTCAAAACAGGTATTTTTGTCACTCAGAGCGGGGCTGAAAATGGTGCAGCTGGAAATGCCCTTGATTGGGAGAACAGGGAGTGGTCCTGCTGGGTACTTCTGAGTGGTTTCTTTAAAAAAAAAAAAAATCATTTCCTGAGATTACTTTCTTCATAAAGCCTTTCTCCTGTACTCCTGTGTATCTAGTCTACACTGAATTTGTGATAAATGTTAATTTGAAAATTGAGAGTAAAACAGATGAAGTGTTAGTCACTCAGTTGTGTCTGGCTGTTTGTGATGCTGTGGACTGTAACTGCCAAGCTCCTCTGTCCATGGAATTTCCAGGCAAGAATACTGGAGTGGGTTTCCATTCTCTTCTCCGGGGCTCTTCTCAACCCAGGAATCGAACCCAGGTGTCCTGCATTGTAAGTGGTTTCTTTACCGTATAGCCACAAGGGAAGCCCTAGTAAAGCACATATTATGGGCTAAACTGTGCCCCCACCCACACAAAAGTTCATGTGGTAAAATCCTAGCCCCCAGAACCTCAGAAAATGACTGTATTTGGATATAAGGCCTTCGAAGAGGTACTTGAGTTAAAATAAAGTCATTAGGGTGATTCTTAACCCAATGCAGCTGATGTCCTTATAAAGAGAGACAGACACACAGAAGACAGACCCTGCAAGAACACAGGGAAAAGACAGCCATCTGTAGCCAAGGGGACAGCTGACCCCGGTGATGCCTTGATCTCAGACATCTAGCCTGCAAAACTGTGAGAAAACACATTTCTGTTGTTTAATCCACTCAGTCTATGGTACTTTGTTATGGCCGCCCTAGCAAACTAATACAGTACATAATAGATCTCAAAATATTTAACTTATAAACAGCACTCTTTAATTAGAATTTAAGTGGAAACAAGACTATACAATCAAACCGTGGAACTTTTAGAAAATTCCAAATTTTATCAGGTTTCTTTCCAACAAAATATTTACATTTTCCCCTCAACTTTATGCAGATGTAATTGACATATAGGGTTTCCCTGGTGGCTCAGTGGTAAAGAATCCGCCTGCCAACCTAGGAGGTGCTGGTTCAATCCCTGTGTCAGGAAGATCCCCTGGAGAAGGAAATGGCAACCCACTCCAGTATGCTTGCCTGGAGAATTCCATGAACAGAGGAGCCTGACGGGCTACAGTTCATAGGGTCACAAAGAGTTGAACGCAACTGAAGAGACTGAGCAAGTATGCCAAGGTCATCATTGTAATCACCATGGTGAGGATTGCCATGGTATTTGCAGCTGTCTTAGACAATGACAATAGCTGTCTTTATTAAGTGCTTTTGGGTGCCTGCCACTGTCTAAGCAGTTTCTATGCATTAGCTTATTTAACTCCATGTAGGCCAACGACATAGACAATACCACTGGTCTCATTTCTTAGGTGAAGGATTTAAGGTTTCAGAAGGCTAGACAACCTGTACAAGCTTATGCTCTGGGGCCCAGTGTCAAAGTTTTTTGCAGAGAGCTGCCTCTATCTTTTTTTTTTTTGGCTGCACTGGGTCTTTGTTTTCATGCGGGCTTTTCTCTAATTGTGGCACGCGAACTTAATTGCTCCACAGAGTGTGGGATCTTAGTTCCCTGACCAGGGATCTTCCTCTGCATTGGAGGATGAATTCTTAACCACTGGACCACCAGGGAAGTCCTGAGCAGCCTCTGTTCTCTGAGACTTTAATCGACGAGGGTGACCCAGATTCAGAGTCTCACAGATCCCATCTGGGAGGACACGACTGGTCCTGGGGAGAAGAGCTTTGAGGCCCTGATTGTACTCTATGGCTGCCCTTTACCGTGGAAAAGTGTTCATCCCTGAGAATGAGGAAGGGTCTGCGTGGACTAGCTGTTGCTGGAGCCCCCACCTCAGAGGAAATACTTGCTTCTTTCTCACTCTTGTACAATGACCTGAGAGCAAGAAGAAAACCCATCACTCATTGGTTTCGACTATGCAGAAATCAACCTTTGAAAACAGTATCTTCCCTAGATGCTCCCTGATTTGATCCTGGGACTGCCAAAGTACCGCAAAATGGGGAGCAGGAAACAACAGGAAATTTGGACTCGGTAGGGAGACTAGAAGTGTGAAGTTGGGATGTTGGCAGGACCAGGCTCCCTCTGAAATTCTGGGAGGCTCCCTCCTTGTCTCTTAGTTTCTGGAGGTGGCTGGCCATTCTAGGTATTCCTTCCTATGAAGACTCCAGTCTCTGCCCTGGGTCACATAGCCTTCTCCCTCTGTGTCTTTTCCGCCTTCTTGCTCCCCTTGTAAGGACACCAGCACACCAGTAGGTCCACTCTAAAGCACCATCACCCCATCTCAACTGGATCTTAACATATGCAAAGACCCTATTTCCAAATTAGGTCATATCTGGGATTTGGGGTGGATATGAATTTTAGGGAGACACTATTTGGAAGATGAGTAGTTAAATAAATATTTGCCCCAGAATTCTGCGGTGGAGCAGAGCCAAAAGTCTGGGGTCAATTCTTCCCTGTCACAGCAAACAAAGGACAGCCCTTGGGGGTCACATGTCAGTTCTCTGCCTACCCAGCTGACGACGCTTGCAAACCGAACCCTGACATCTGACATGGATGGAGGGAGCAGAGAGCAGCAGCGTCAGTACCCGGGTGTACTCAGGCTCGGGTTGTCAATGTTTTCAAAGGTTACATTTGAAAGGAAAGGTTGGCTAATTTCTACTCTGATGCCAGTCATCTTGAGAAAGCTGAAGATTTTATTTGGAAACCTGAGACACTTCAGGTCCTCTCGATGCTTGGATATTTTTAACTGTTAATATTCAAAAACAATTGGCAGTATTTCTGTTGCCAACTGTTTGTTGGTTTGTCACCTGTGATTATATATAAAAAGCAAAGCATCTGTATGGATTTATTTTCACAGTCAGTGACCTGATGAAAAAAGTGAAAAAGTGAAAGTGTGAGTCACACACTCATGTCTGACTCTTTGCGACCTCATGGACTGTAGCCTGCCAGGCTCCTTCTCTGTCCATGGGATTCTCCAGGCAAGAATACTGGAATGGGTTGCCATGCTCTCCTCCAGGGGATTTTCCTGGTCTGGGGATCAAACCCAGATTCCTACATTGCAGGCAGATTCTTTACTGTCTAAGCCACCAGACTTGATAAAAGCATAACAAACAAGGAAACAGGGGGTCATGGCTGAAGTTCACTTGATTCTGTGTTTGAGTCACAAGCCTGTTTGATATTGCTGTGTACATTGTTATTCACTCTCTTTTCAAAAGTCTTTATTTTATTTTTTAAAAACAATGCTCATTTATTATCTCCAGATTTTTGTGGGTCAGGAGTCCATGCAGATAGCTGTGCCCTCTGCTCATGGTCTCATGAATCCACAGTCAGGGTGCTATGGTCCGGAGCCTGAATGAGGAAGAATCCATTTTCAAACTCATCCATAATTCACTTCCTTGTGTGTGATGGAGCTATTGAATTTGTTACAATACTGCTTCTGCTTTATGTTCTGATTTTAGGCCTTCTCCAGCCCTGTGGGATCTTAGCACCCTTACCAGAGATCAAACCTGCACCCCCCCCCCCCATTGGAAGCAGAAGTTCTAACCACTGGACTGTCAGGGCATAGAGCCTTCCCTTAGAAGGAGTTGGTAGACAGCTTTTTAACATATCCAACAAAGGGAGTTTTACTAGTAGAAACAACTCTTAATCCTGTGGACAATATGCTCTCATGAAACCCTTCTCAGTTATTCATTGCATATTGATGGAAAAAACTCATTACAATTTGGTAGAAACTTTTGGTAAGGTCTCTGTCTAGACGACACGTTCGATAAAGAGAAAATCAGGAAAAGCAATGAAATATATTTGTCCTAAGAATCTCTACAAATTCTCTACAATAAAAAAGCACATTCTCAGACTCTCTGAAAACATACCCATTTTCAAGTGAAGTTGAGTTTTCCTGGAAATAGAAGTCAGAAACAAGCCCATCATCTTTTCTGGATTGCTCCTAGTTTCTGTGAGTAAGAGCAAAGTGTTTGCCCTAACTACTGTGAACACCAAAGAGATTTTTTTGAGGAAAAAAAAAAAAAGAGAGAGAGAGAGATTTTTACTGCAGAAAGATTTTTAGAAATTATTCATGTTGAAAGTTCCATTTGGATTTATGGATAAACAGATTGCAAATTAAACAAGCTTACTAGACATGGAAAGAATGTCTACATTTGCCCTCACATCTCTGTAGCCTTGGCTTGGCCTGATGTATGTTTATTCTTATACAAGCATCACAGTGTGTGTAAGTCACTTCAGTCTTGTCTGACTCTTTGAGAACACATGGACCATAGCCCACCAGGCTCCTCTGTCCCTGGGAATTCCCAGGCAAGAATACTGGAGTGGATTGCCATTTCTTTCTCCAGGGGATGTTCCCAACCCAGAGATCAAAGCCATGTCTCCTGCATTGGTAGGCAGATTCTTTTTTTTTTTTTTTAAACGGAGGATAATTACTTTACAATATTGTGGTGGGTTTTTTTTTGCCATACATCGACATGAATCAGCCATGGGTGCATATGTGTCCCCCCATCCTGAATGCCCTTCCCTTCTCCCTCCCCACCCCATTCCTCTGGGTTGTCCCAGAGCACCAGCTTTGAGTGCCCTGCTTCATGCATCGAACTTGCACTGGTTATCTATTTTACACATGGTAATATACATGTTTCAATGCTAGTCTCTCAAATTATCCCACCCTAGCCTTCTCCTACAGAGTCCAAAAGTCTGTTCTTTACACCTATGTCTCTTTTGCTACCTTGCATATAGGATCGTTGCATAAAGGATCGTCATTACTATTCCATGCGTATGTGCTAAGTTGCTTCAGTTGTGTCTGACACTTTGCGACCCAATGGACTACAGTCGGCCAGGCTCCTCTGTCCATGGGATTCTCCAGGCAAGACTACTGGAGTGGGTTGCCATTTCCTTCTCCATCTAAATTCCATATATATATATATATATATATATATATATATGTATTAGTGTTTCTCTTTCTGACTTACTTCATTCTGTATAATAGGCTCCACTTTCATCCACCTCATTAGAACTGACTCAAATGCATTCTTTTTAATAGCTGAGTAATATCCATTGTGTATATGTACCACAATTTCCTTATCCATTTGCCTGCTGATGGACATCTAGGTTGCTTCCATGTCCTAGCTATTGTAAACAGTGTTGCAATGAACATTGGGGTACACGTGTCTCTTTCAATTCTGGTTTCCTTGGTGTATATGCCCAGCAGTGGGATTTCTGGGTCATATGGCAGTTCTATTTCCAGTTTTTAAAGGAATATCCACACTGTTCTCCATAGTGGCTGTACTAGTTTGCATTCCCACCAACAGTGTAAGAGGGTTCCCTTTTCTCCATACCCTCTCTAGCATCTATTGTTTGTAGAGTTTTTGATGGCAGCCATTCTGACTGGCATGAGATGGTACCTCAATGTGGTTTTGATTTACATTTCTCTAATAATGAGTGATGTTGAGCATCTTTTCATGTGTTTATTAGCCATCTGTATGTCTTCTTTGGAGAAATGTCTGTTTAGTTCTTTGGCCCACTTTTTGATTGGGTTGTTTGTTTTTCTGGTATTGAGGTGCATGAGCTTGTATATTTCAGAGATTAATTCTTTGTCACTTGCTTTGTTTGCTATATTCTCCCATTCTGAAGGCTGCCTTTTCACCTTGCTTATAGTTTCCTTCATTGTGCAAAAGCTTTTAAGTTTAACTAGGTTCCACTTGTATGTTTTTGTTTTTATTTCCATTATGCTGGGAGGTGAGTCATGGAGGATCTTGTTGTGATTTATGACAGATGTGTCCTGCCTATGCTTTCCCTCTAAAAGTTGTATAGTTTCTGGTCTTACATTTAGGTCTTTAATCCATTCTGAGTTTATTTTTGTGTATAGTGTTAGAAAGTGTTCTAGTTTCACTCTTTTACAGGTGGTTGACCAGTTTTTCCAGCAACACTTGTTAAAGAGATTGTCTTTTCTCCATTGTATATTTTTGGGTGGATGGATTCTTTAGGGGAAGCACTTTATGCTGAAAGGAAGTATTTTTCCTTGCCTCTTGCAGCTTCTGGTAGCCCCAGACTCTCCTTGGCTTGTGGCAACATAACTCTAATCTTCACACAGTTTTCCCAGTATGTATGTCTCTGACAACATTTCCCCTTTTTATAAGGACCTCAGTCACACTGGATTAAGGCCCACCCTAATGACTTTATTTTAATGTACCTGGTGGTCGTTCAGCCGCTAAGTTGTGTCTGATTCTTGCAGCCCTGTGGGCTGTAGCCTGCCAAGCTCCTCTGTCCATGGGATTCTCCAGGCAAGAATACTGGAGTGGGTTGCCATTTCCTTCTCCATGGGATCTTCCCAACCCAGGGATGAAACCCGGGTCTCCTGCATTGCAGGCATATTCTTTTCCAGCTGAGCTATGAGGGAAGCCCTTTTAAAGGACCTACCTCTGTAGAAACTGTATTTCCAAAAAAGGTCACATCTTTTGGTCCTGGGGCTTAGTGCTTGAAGTTGTCTTTATGAGGGAAATAATTCAACCCTGTAGCAGGTAATGCCAGCTATTCTGTTTGAATTCCTATTTGATACACACAGTGTTTGCCTTCTCAGGGGCTCACTGTATGAGTTCCAAAGAGGCAATTAGAAAATCAAGTGCAAATACAAATGAGACGCCATAATCATGACATATGGATGACTAACCAGCTCCTTCTAACAGTCGCTTTGTTCCTTTGTTCTCTGGCCAGATTTCTGGAACTTCATGCAAAGGCCTGAAATAGTTTTAAAACAATACATTCTTCCTCTTTAATTAAGTTTCATCCTTAGGAGAATGTCTTCCATAACTCAAGGTTGTTTACTCATTCTCTGTGCTCAGTGATGGCTCTTAAAAACAGTCCATTAAAGATGTAGACCTAAAAAAAAGATGTAGACCTTTCCGGCATTCACGACCAGGGACCATGTGACTTTTAATTATGTGGTAATTGCTATTGTATAGGCTTCAAGCTGCTCTGTGACTGAGAAGTCTTATTTTAAATTTAAAAAATAGTTCATCTTTCTATTTGTAAATGAAAGTCATCATGTTGGAAAAGAGTCAAATGAAATCTTTTCATGCCTAAAATGTGCACATAGTCATTTTACATTTTTGAAAATCACTTTAGTCCTGGTAGATGTTTTGCTATAAACTATTTTAGAATGCATTTTATAGACAACAGAATTCTGGAGGAACAGGATTCAGAAGGTCACTAAATCCATTTTTCTTCCTTTGGGCAGAGTCACCTTGGCTAAAACCTACCACCATGATGGATGATTTTTAAGGTTAAAATGTAAACTCAAATTGTGTGGTAATGAACAAGGTCTTACTCCAGAGCTTTGGTCTTCTGTGTGTTGGCAGAAATGTGACCTTTGGCATGGCTCTGTGGCTGTGCCTTGAAAGAATAAAGACTTTGGCTCCAAGACTCGAAACTATTTTCCTTAGAAGAGGCATTTTTATGTTTCTTCCTTCAAATAGACCTCAAATGATTCTTAAGGAGGGAAAACAAACAATGAAAAAATTTTGAAATATTAATATATTCCTTATTTTGTGTTGCAAAAGTCACCTTAGGCATGCCAGCAACAATGCCTTTCTATAACAGTTTGTGGCAATAAAAGCACCATAAACTACATCATCTCCTTTTGTATGTCATCATTTTCCTTGTGAATATTATCATAACCATTTTCTAAGGGTGGGCACTCTGCTTGTGGAGACTAAGCATGTTTTTGAAGGGCTGACAAAAAATCAGGACTAGACCTGTATTTCTGGAGTTGTCCTATTATATCTGTGAATTGAAGAAGTATACTAAACTCACAAAGTGGCTGAGATGAATAAATGAGTCCCTAGGATCTAAAACATTACTGGCCATCACAAAGGTGCTACACAAATATTTGTTGAACAAACAGAATGAACGAAAAAATAAATATTAAGCCTGCCAGGCACAGAGTATGTACTCAACAAATATTAGCCATTAATGTTAAGGACAGATGAAGAACCACTATTTCTTTCAAAAAAAAAAACTTTATTTTGTATTAGTATATAGCTGATTAACAAACAATGTTGACTTGTTGTTGAAAATATGTTCAATAACCATGAGTTGCACTCAACTTTGGGTGGGGCAGAAAAGCCAAGAGAGAGATCCTCAGTCACGTGCATTCTCCCGTGACAATGTCTTTAGATCAAACGGTCCATGCATCTCCCGTAAGTGCACTGGCAGGGCCAAGCCTTCTGGCCCCACCTCCCTGTAAGGGTGAAGTGGTACTGCAGTGCGGGAGAATCCACTTGTCAAAGCCATAGGGAATCACAGTCACAAACGACCCCAATCTCCAGGACCAGCCACAGGAAAGGTGTTTTTCTTATTCACGTCGCTGTCAAGTGCAGTCCAAGTGGATCATGGCTTGTCTCCAAGCTGTGACGCAGGGACCCAGCAGCTCCTATACTTCAGCTCTGCCCTCAGCCCAGAAGAGGAGCCCCTGCTACTGGGTGAGCACTGGCAGTCTTTTTCACACTACCTGATATGTATTCCAGACTCAAGATGAAAGGAAGTGAAAACATCAAAGTTTGATATATTGTGAGTTATCAGCAGATTGAAATATATTCCTTCTGCTGTTATTTTCAATGGCCAAGTGGAAACATTGCTTTATACTTGATACCACACACCAAATACTTAAATTGATCTCAGTGGTCAATTCTACAAGTATCTGGTTTATGGAAGTTATACTGAAATGTTGCTCTTTCTATTGTTTAGTCTTGCAATAGTGTCCGACTCTTTTGCAGACCTCATGGACTGTACCCTCCAGGTTCCACTGTCCATGGGATTTCCCAGGCAAGAACACTGGAGTGGGTAGCCATTCCCTTCTCCAGGGGATCTTCCTGCCCCAAGGATTGAATCCGGGTCTCCAGCACTGCAGGAGGATTCTTTACCATCTGAGTCACCAGGGGAGCCCATAGATACCACACAATTAAGGAATGTAGTGTAAGACCTTGCTGAGCCTCACTGAGGGATATCCAAGGTCTGATACTGCACCAAGGGACCAAAAGTGTATGTTTAACGACACATGAGCTTCCATTCACTCTTAAACACAAATCATTTGCAACCTTTTATAATAATAGAAGGGCCTTATATAGAAAAATAAAATCATTTCAAAGAAAAGTCTTTTATTATTCTACAAAGCTGAGGACAGAAGAAAGAAAAGCTCTTCATTATCTTTCTTTATCAGATGTTGTGATTCATTGCAGCTACCAGCTACAACCAATACTTTCCTGCTTTTAAAGGAATTGTTACTTGGTGTAAGTGTCCAACATTTTAAATCTTCCGTTCTGTCTCTTCTCTCTTCTTTCTTTTTAAACAAAGTTGGTGTCAATTTGAAAATATGGTATCATTAAATCAGCCACTGGATTTCATTGAGTTTTTGACATCACAATAACTTAATGGAAAGAATGTCAATCAAATGTTCATCAGTCAGCTTAATTTAGATATTGTGAAAACTCAATGAAAAATAAAATAATTAGGATGTGTCCATTTTTGTTGGCTGTCTTTATTGACAGCCAGTTGTACAAATTGGCATTTGTACAATGCCAAAATGATTGTACAAATAGGCATTCATTGTGGTGGCTGAGAAAACCCTGAATTATCAGAAAAGATTGTGTTTAGATGGAACCACTGAGCAAGTAAATGTCAGGCCAGTTCAGTATGGTTCGCATTGTCCATCCCATTAGGTTTCAGACACTTTGACATCTACAGATTTTGAGAAACTTTGTCTTACTTGTGTTGATATTTCTGTAGAACCCAGAGAAGAGTTTGTGCATGGGTACTGAAAATTATAAAACACAAACATGAATGGAAACAAGATGCTTTGAATCACAATTGTTTGGAAACACAAAGCATCTAGCTCCCATTTCTATTTTATCTCATTGTCAGACCCAGGAGGTTTGGTGTTGAGAGCTTCTCTGACCATTCTGTTATGTTTACATCTGATGCACAATTTCACACCCAGAAAATGAAAAACTTTTGTTTATTAAGTACCAGATGATGTGTTAGAAATTTTCACATGTGTTATCTTATTCAATCATTAGACATTTGACGCTAAAATGTTGGTAATATTATTCTCCTCACTTGAGGGGGAAACTGAGTTTCAGAGAATTTAAGTAAATTTCCTGAGGTCACAGAGATAATTGGTAAATCGGAAACTGAGCATGGCCTCTAAAAACTAGTTCTCCTCAGTTTCTAAACATTCTCTCGTCTCGAGACTGTTCTCCCAAGGCATTTCTGACCAAACTATTTCCCCCTGTCACATCCATAGTCTTCCCCTTCACCTCAGTCTCGGTCTAGATGTCATTTGCTCTGAGTAAATTTAACAACCCCCAAGATGGGCACGTGGTCATTGTGGTCAACGTGGAATGGACATGTGGCTTGGAAGAGAAATAAACTTCTGCCACCATGAGCCACTGAAGTGTTGGTGTCATTTGATATCAAAGCATGATTTAGCCTGTCCTGATGGATAAGAAAGGTCCTCAAATTCACACAGTGGCAGATCTTGGACTCCAATACAGACCTACAAGAATCCAAAATGAATGCTCTAAACCCTATAAATGAAGCTATGAGCCAAATCAATTTAGGTGATCTCTCTTGTACTCTAGAAATTATATTGGTAATTTCGATAGTGTCAAAGAGGTCAAGACTGTGAGTAGAGTTATGAAAACCAGTTAATCACAGTGACTCTGTGTTTAACAGCTACTGGCCAAGATCAATTCAAAAGGACCTTTATGTTTTGAATGTGAAGAAATTTAGACATTTATTTTGTGTGTGATTCTGTAGGAGGATTTTTACCTTTAATTTTTTACTGTGCATGCATGCTCAGTCACTTCAGTCGTGTCCAGCTCTTTGCGACCCCATGAACTATAGCCCACCAGGCTCCTCTGTCCATGGGATTCTCCAGGCAAGAATACTGGAGTGGGTTGCCATTATAAACTCCAGGGGATCTTCCCAACCTAGGGATTGAACCAGGGTCTCCTGCATTGCCAGTGGATTTGTTACCAACTGAGCCACCAGGGAAGCCTTTGTATCTCAAGTAAATAGCATTTATGATAGTAGGTTATTAAGAAAATAATGGTACAATTTTGATAGTTCAAAAATGTAAATTTAGGATTTGTAGCAAGAATTTACAGCCCTATATCAATCTTAGAATTAAACTAAATCATAAGACTTAAATACCAGTCCTTTTCACTTAATAACATGATTTAAGGATGTTTCTCAATTCCTATGACTCAGCGCCTTAAATTGTTAATTTGTAATTGGATGATATTATGTATTGTGTACTTGTAAGAGTAAAAAGAAAGAATACTTAGGAAAGCACTTTTATGTTATAAACATTATGGAAGCAGTAAAGTTGTATATTAAAACATTTTCTTTAGACTCAGAAGACATAATAAAAAACACTCCCCAAATTTCAGTCTAAAGTGGAACTGGAAATAAGAAATGAATCTCAACCATTTGCCCACAGGAAAATTAACTTTATTGAAATGTAATTTCCCCTAAATGCCTGACTTATGGAAAACTGGAACACAAATATCCTGACTGCTGAGCATCCAGAAGAATCTCAGGCCATCCTCACTCAAGCCTATGAATTTGCTACTTGGACCCCTAACTGGGTTCTTTGCATGCCTTCTGCAATAACACAGCCCTCCTCAAACCAAACAGTTTGTGTTTCCTGAACTGCAATTCCTCTGCTATTCTTGAATAAATTCAATTTCTGGTAATTTGAAAGAAACAAACAAAAAACCCTCCCTGAGAGTATGGAACAGTGGGAAAATTAGAAAATAAAGAGAGAAATGAAAAGATGAAACTGAAGAGATGAGGCACGATCAAATCTTAGTGTTCCTCATAGTCTTGGAGTTCCTCATAGACACGGAGAAGTCTGGGCTACATCCTGAGTACGTTGGTACTTCACTGAGGGTCTCTCTTCTGGCCCTGATGGGGCTGCAGGTCAGATTCATGTTTTCTGAAGTTCATTCTAACTGCATAGTGGAGAATGGAGTTGCTGGCTAGTGTCTTTCTCTATATGTTGGGTCTTCTTTGCTATTGCACTCAAATTGGACAAGCGGTAGTTTCTGAAATGTTAGTTACAATGTGGAATCTGAAATCATTTCAAACATTTATACTCTCTAGTATAGAAATGTACCACACTTTTCATGGCAAAAGACTAAATTCAAACCTCTACTGATGTACACAGACCTGTGGTTTACCTCAAAGCCTACTTAACTTGAAGAGCACAAACATGAGGAACAGAGTGACGGAGTTTGGAAGGACATCATGAGAGTAGTAGCCCCAGAACCTTGTCTTGAGGACCTTCCGTGTGTGGCGGTCCCTTTATATCCTTTCGGTGTGTGGGAGCCCAGGTGAGAACCACCAGGCTCATTACACTCATGAGAATACAGGTTACAAAACATGTTCCACTTATTCATACCTGTGACTGTCTTGCTCTGTGCAGCTAACAGTCTGGGTATGGACTCCACCAGAATCCCACCAAATGCCCGCCCCCACGCCTGGCAAAAACACTCACATTGTATGCGCTGTCGGCTTGTTTCAGCCACTCCAAACCCATATCTGAGCGCATAACACTACAATCCTCTTGAAGGAATAGCACATCATTAGTGCACTTGATGATCTTGTTGATATTTTCATAGCTTCCAACAGCAATGGCAAATGGATTTTTAGAAACAAAATGTTCCCCAAAGACTATGACTATCAATCATTTCATTTTTAAACCTAAAAAATAATGTAATATGTTCTCCAGCTTAGAATTTTGTCTTTTAATGATAAGTAAGTAAACATCAGCTAATGTTGACCAGTCCACGGCCTTGAACAAATAGATTCAGTTCAATTGCTCAGTCGTGTCTGATGGACTCTTTGTGACCCCATGGACTGCAGCACGCTTCCCCGTCTATCACCAATTCCCAGAGCTTGTTCAAACTCACGTCCATAGAGTTGGTGATGCCATCCAGCCATCTCATCCTCTGTTGTCCCCTTCTACTCCCGCCTTCAATCTTTCTCAGCATCAGGGTCTTTTCTAATGAGTCAGTTCTTTGCATCAGGTGGCCAAAGTATTGGAGTTTCAGCTTTAACATCAGTCCTTCCAATGAATATTCAGGACTGATTTCCTTTAGGATGGACTGGTTGGATCTCCTTGCAGTCCAAGGGACTCTCAAGAGTCTTCTCCAACACCACAGTTCAAAAGCATCAATTCTTCAGCTCTCAGCTTTCTTTATAGTCCAACTCTCACATCCATACATAACTACTGGAAAAACCATAGCTTTGACTAGACAGACCTTTGTTGGCAAAGTAATATCTCTGCTTTTTAATATGCTATTTAGGTTGGTCATAGCTTGTCTTCCAAGGAGCAAGCATCTTTTAATTTCATGGCTGCAATCACCATTTGCAGTGATTTTGGAGCCCTCCAAAAAATAAAGTCTGCCACTGTTTCCCCATCCATTTGCCATGAAGTGATGGGACCAGATGCCACAATCTTTGTTTTCTGAAAGTTGAGTTTTAAGCCAACTTTTTCACTCTCTTCTTTCACTTTCATCAAGAGGCTTTTTAGTTCTTTTTCACTTTCTGCCATAAAGGTGGTAATCATCTGTGTATCTGAGGTTATTGATATTTCTCCTGGCAATCTTGATTCCAGATTGTACTTCATCCAGTCTGGCATTTCGCTTGATGTACTCTGCATATTAAGTTAAATAAGCAGGGTGACAGTGTACAGCCTTGACATACTCCTTTTCCTATTTGGAACCAAGCTGTTGTTCCATGTCCAGTTCTAACTGTTGATGCTTGACCTACATACAGGTTTCTCAGGAGGCAGGTAAGGTGGTCTGGTATTCCTATCTCTTTCAGAATTTTCCACAATTTGTTGTGATCCACACAGTCAAAGGCTTTGGCATAGTCAAAAAAGAAATAGATGTTTTTCTGGAACTCTCTTGCTTTTTCTATGATCCAACAGATGTTGGCAACTTGATTTCTGGTTCCTCTGCCTTTTCTAAATTCAATTTGAACATCTGGAAGTTCACTGGTCACGTACTGTTGAAGCCTAGCTTGGAGAATTTTGGTTGCTCTGCTGTAAATTTAATATGTATGTAACTATTAGTGAGAGGGAGCAGATTTTTTTAAACTTTAACATTTTTATTACAGAAGAAAACGATGCTCTTACTATAACTTTACCTAGTCAATCCCTTTAAATTTTCTCTGATAACTTATTTTCAGTGGGTTTCTTGTCAGTAGTCTGAAATTAGACTTTTCTTTCATTCTTTTTTACCCTGTATTACCAACTTTGCTTACAAAGAGAGGATGTATTAGATTTTTAGTGGTGCAAAATATGCCATAAATAAATAAATAAAATTTGCTGTAAAGAGATCCAAAAGAAAGAGCAAGGCTTCAGTGAGATACATGGAGATAAGCCTCATGGGTCCCTTTCAAACTCTTAATCAACTTCTCAGTCTGTAGTGTATGAAGACTTTTCCTGAATTTGCTGCTCTTACATCCATTTTCATCTCAGATGAAAGCAACAGCATCCTTCTTGTTGTTTACTCAGCCCTCGGACTCATTTTTAAATCCTCTCTTGATCTCATTCCCTCCATCCCCTCAGCCAGATAATCCTCCTGGCTCTCCCCTGGAAGTATTTCCTGAATCTAACTGTCTAATCTCTGTTCCTGCCTTGATCCTGTCCACGCCACCAGCGTCTCTCACCTGTGCTGCTGGATCACGTGGTCGGCCATTCTTCCCACCCGGACTCTGTTCTCACCCTATCTCTTGGGGTCTGTTCGCTACACAACACAGAATTATCTTTTAAAAATATAAGCCAGACTCATTGCTCTTCTATTTAAAACTATCCATAGATCTTATTTTGCCTACTTAAATGTTAAACTGCTCTTCAATTGCTAAAATGTAAATCAAGAGAGTGGAAATGTGCATTTCTTTTGTTCTCTGGGGCTTCCTAGAACAGAACAGTGCCTGGCACATAGTTGGCACTCAGGAATATTGGGTCAAGACATTGATAGTCAGTTGTTAGTGTGAAACGCTCTTAAGAAGCACTCCAAATATTATCAAAAGTGTTAAAAGAATTTGAACTGCTGAGTCATCAATTGACTTTAACATTAATATTAAAAGCAAAACTCAGCCTTAGAATTCACTAACATGGGTTCCCAACAATGTGGGCATAGAAGGACTACTACATCACCAAGTACCCTAGGAGTGGGAAGGCACTAGGACAGTATGTTTCAGAAGTTTGATTCCAGAAAAATATTCTAAAATGATGACAACTAAGGAAGCTAGTGTTTGCTGTAACCAGAACATGAAGTTAGAGCAGATCTATATTCAAATCGCCATGATACTAATCAGCTGTGTGACCCTGAGATGGTCTTTCACATCTCTGCATTCATATTAGGCTTCTAGTCAACTCATCAGTTTTAAAGAGAATTTCTTCCTTAGAAAGAGGCAGAGAGTTTCAAGGACAATTTTGAAAGTCCTCAATTCCAATAACAATTTTCTTTGTAAGGAAGCTAGGAAATGAGATGTAAACAACAGCAAATCCAAACTAATTACCGTTCGAACAAAAGAAGTGGCCTGAATGGAAACTGTAATTGCTAGTGAAAACCTTCTATTAAATAAATATGCTGCTTTGTCAAAATAATATGGCAAAAGGATTTAAATATTTTCTTTCTTCTTTTATTTTGATATCTCATAGTTAAAAAAATTCAAACCATTACCAGATGAATAACTGAAAAACATTCTCCGAAAGAGATGATATTTCATCAATCTGATGAAAATTTGAGCTCCTATAAATAGTTCCTTAGCTGGGATAATAGGCATTTTAGGAGGAAAGCTTAGCTAGGAGATTTGATAGTTAGAAAGCTTGACTGTGAACAAAATTATTTTTGTACAATTAATTTTCTCTGTATTAAAAATTCTGTCTACTAATATGATTCAGGAACTCCTAACTATAAAAGAACTAATCTTTGCAAAGTTCTTTTATTTTTGCCAAAGTTCTTTTAAAAGTCAGCTTGGGATGTGAAAGACATTTTACTCTAGAAAATAGTTACATATCTATAAAACTCACAGAAACCTATGTAATCACTTGGATGACTTATGTTAATTTAAAAAATGTACATATTATTCATCTCTGTGGTTAAATTTCGGAGAAGGCAATGGCACCCCACTCCAGTACTCTTGCCTGGAAAATCCCATGGATGGAGGAGCCTGGAAAACTGCAGTCCATGGGGCCGCTGAGGGTTGGACACGACTGAGCAACTTCACTTTCACTTTTCACTTTCATGCATTGGAGAAGGAAATGGCAACCCACTCCAGTATTCTTGCCTGGAGAATCCCAGGGACGGGGCATCCTGGTGGGCTGCCGTCTATGGGGTCGCACAGAGTTGGACATGACTGAAGTGACTCAGCAGCAGCAGCAGTGATTAAATTTATTCCTATTTTTTTTTGACACTCTTATAATTGAAATTTTTATTTTATTTTTTTGTTTACTTATTTTATTTTATTTTTTATTTTTTTAAATTTTATTTTATTTTTTAACTTTACATAATTGTATAAGTTTTGCCAAATATCAAAATGAATCCACCACAGGTATACATGTGTTCCCCATCCTGTACCCTCCTCCCTCCTCCCTCCCCATACCATCCCTCTGGGTCGTCCCAGTGCACCAGCCCCAAGCACCCCGTATCGTGCATCGAATAAATTTTTAAAATTTATTTTTCAGATAAAAATGTATAGAAACACAACTGATTTTGTATGTTGATTTTTATCCTGCAACTTTACCGAATTCATTTACTAATTATAACAGGTTTTTTGCAGAGTCTTTAGAGTTTTCTGCATATAGGATCATGACTCTTGGATGTTACAAGGAAAGTCTTAGGTGTCATGTTGGACTCCTATCTGGGTATTTCCTGAGACGATAAGGGTCAGATTTATGATTAACACTTTATCATAGAGGGTGTCATCTCACAGGCTAGTACAGTAATGCTCAAAATTCTCCAAACCAGTCTTCAACAATATGTGAACCGTGAACTTCCAGATGTTCAAGTTGGTTTTTGAAAAGGCAGAGGAACCAGAGATCAAATTGTGAACATAAGTTGGATCATCAAAAAAACAAGAAAGTTCCAAAAAAAACATCTATTTCTGCTTTACTGACTATGCCAAAGCCTTTGACTGTGTTCAGTTCAGTTCAGTTCAGTTCAGTCGCTCAGTTGTGTCCGACTCTTTACAACCCCATGAATCACAGCACGCCAGGCCTCCTTGTCCATCACCAACTCCCAGAGTTCACCCAAACTCATGTGCATCGAGTCGGTGATGCCATCCAGCCATCTCTTCCTCTGTCATCCCCTTCTCCTCCTGCCCCTAATCCCTCCCACCATCAGGGTCTTTTCCAATGAGTCAACTCTTTGCATGAGGTGGCCAAAGTATTGGAGTTTCAGCCTCAGCATCAGTCCTTCCAATGAACACCCAGGACTGGTCTCTTTTAGGATGGACTAGTTGGATCTCTGTGCAGTTCAAGGGACTCTCAAGAGTCTTCTCCAACACCACAGTTCAAAAGCATCAATTCTTTGGTGCTCAGCTTTCTTCACAGTCCAACTCTCACATCCATACATGAGCACAGGAAAAACCATAGCCTTGACTAGACGGACATTTGTTGGCAAAGTAATATCTCTGCTTTTTAATATTCTATCTAGGTTGGTCATAACTTTCCTTCCAAGAGTAAGTGTCTTTTAATTTCATGGCTGCAATCACCATCTGCAATGATTTTAGAGCCCCCAAAAATAAAGTCTGTTTATTTTTCCAGTGGAAAGTGTTTCCACTGTTTCGCCATCTATTTCCCATGAAGTGATGGGACCAGATGCCATGATCTTAGTTTTCTGAATGTTGAGCTGTGTGGATCACCACAAATTGCAGAAAATTCTGAAAGAGATGGGAATACCAGACCACCTGACCTGCCTCTTGAGAAACCTGTGTGCAGGTCAGGAAGCAACAGTTAGAACTGGACATGGAACAACAGACTGGTTCCAAATAGGAAAAGGAGTACGTCAAGGCTGTATATTGTCACCCTACTTATTTAACTTATATGCAGAATACATCATGAGAAACACTGGGCTGAATGAAGCACAGCTGGAATCAAGATTGCCAGGAGAAATATCAATAACCTCAGATATGCAGATGACACCACCTTTATGGCAGAAAGTGAAGAAGAACTAAAGGGCCTCTTGATGCAAGTGAAAGGGGAGAGTGAAAAAGTTGGCTTAAACCTCAACATTCAGAAAATAAGATCATAGCATCTGGTCCCATCACTTCATGGCAAATAGATGGGGAAACAGTGGAAATAGAGACAGATTTTATTTTCTTGGGCTCTAAAATCACTGCAGATGGTGACTGCAGCCATGAAATTAAAAGATGCTTACTCCTTGGAAGACAAGCTTTGACCAACCTAGATAGCATATTAAAAAGCAGAGACATTACTTTGTCAACAAAGGTCCGCCTAGTCAAGGCTATGGTTTTTCCAGTAGTCATGTATGGATGGATGTGAGAGTTGGACTATAAAGAAAGCTGAGCACCGAAGAATTGATGCTTTTGAACTGTGGTGTTGGAGAAGACTCTTGAGAGTCCCTTGGACTGCAAGGAGATCCAACCAGTCCATCCTAAAGGAAATCAGTCCTGAATATTCATTAGAAGGACTGATGTTGAAGCTGAAACTCTAATACTTTGGCCACCTGATTTGAAGAGCTGACTCACTTAAAAAGACCCTGATGCTGAGAAAGATTGAAGGCGGGAGGAGAAGGGGACAACAGAGGATGAGATGGCTGGATGGCATCACCGACTCAATGGACATGAGTTTGAATAAACTCTGGGAGTTGGTGATGGACAGGGAGGCCTGATGTGCTGCAGTCCATGGGGTCACAAAGAGTTGGACACAACTGAGTGACTGAACTGAACTGAACTGATGGAACACAGAGGGTGTTCCATTTTGAGCAAAAGTGACTTTGTAAACCAGTGTATCTGGAGAACTTAGTCAAAATCAGAAGAACAAGTGTGACTCCCAAATATGTCATAAAATTTTCCTCTTTATCTTCATTCTGCTAAGCAACAACAACAACAACAAAACTGAAGTAAATGCTACACAGCAGAGTGACTAAAATAGGGCTTTTTCCATTTGGCTCCCTGATGTATCAATACAGAAACAATACAGGCTCTCAATAAACACCTGTTAAATGAATGAATGATAGAATCAATTTCCTCAACATCAACCTTAAGTCCTGTATTTTTTATTTAAAAGCAGATTGAAAAATGCACAAAGTCTAGAATACATGTGGAGAACAAAGTGCATCAGTGGGGTGTAACTGGTATAACACAACTCTACGACACAAATTTAAATAGGGAGTAAGGATCTGAATGCTAGAGTTTACCTACATTATCTTATAAATGTAGTCATATCAGCTCACCAAGACTCTAAACACACAGAAGTTGACATAGAGAGATGTATAGAAACAGACATATACACCCCTTTCCCCCCCAAAAAAAGAATGGATTTGCTGACCACCTTGCGATGGTTGAGACCTGAAGTTACTACTTAGTTTTTTTAAAATTAGTTTGTCTTTTTTGTTATTTAGGGTAGATTTTTATGTACAGTCTGGATATGTATCCTTTGATGAATGGCTATGTGGTTGTTGTTTAGTTGCTCAGTCATGTGTAACTCTTTGTGACTCCATGTACTGAAGCCTGCCAGACTCTTCTGTTCATGGAATTTTCCAGGCAAGAATACTGGAGTGGGTTGCCATTTCATGCTCCAGGGGCTCTTCCCGACCCAGGGATCAAACCCGGGTCTCCTGCATTGGCAGGTGGATTCTTTACCACTGACCCACCTGGGAAGCCCCACAGCTTTTGGACTGAAAAATCTTAATTAGTCAATTTTTTGTTTGATATTGCTTAAGTGTATTCAAACAAACCAAAAAATCAAACGATGGAACCATTTATTAAAAGAAAAACAAATTTCCATTGACCTCGGCAAACAATGTATTATATTAATGGCACAACAACCCTTACCTGTAAGAAGGCTGCATCTGGGCTGTGTCAGGGCAAGGTCTCCACCTGTTTGCTCTTTCTATACACGTTCCAGCTGTGAATGTGTCCATTTTCTAGCCATTTATTTTTATTTTTTATTCTTCCTTATGAAAAATGATTTTAAAAATACATTTTTATTTGGTTGCACTGGGTCTCAGTTGTAGACCCTTGCATTGTGAACTTGGAGTCTTATCCTCTGAACCACTAGGGAAGTCCCTCTAGCTGTTTATTTTTCAGGTATCATCATGGTCAGTTAGCAACTCAACTGATGGGAACATGCTATATTCATTTGAATTCCATCTGCATAATTTACTAACCAAACTATTTTTCTGCACTAATACAGCCTTTTGCTTGGAAATAATTTGAATTCATTATAAAACTGTTTATGGAATTATACAAATACATTAAGTTTAAGACCAAAATGTTTATGGCCAATAAAACTGATTATTATTTCCATATCAGTTTAAGGTAATGCATATCTTTTAGAGAAAAAGATAATAAGTCATTTTTATGACCTTTCAATGGTGTATAATGTACATTTTGATGGAGAGTCTGTCCTACTAACAGTCAGTGCAACTTCAGTCAGAGAGCTTAATCCTGCCTCCATTCCTTCTCATCACCACCCCCATCAAACAGCAACACGAAGATTAGATTCATTAACAGTTTTATTTAAAGTCCCCAAATGCATTTTTCCCAATGATAAGGTTTTAAGAGAGCAGTAAGAAGATTCAGATTTCAAAATCATCCCCATTTTTTCCCCTGGGAGCCATTAGCTCTTTTCATAGTATAATAATGGAAAATTGCCTTAGTGACATCTCTGGGAATTTGGGTTAAATTCATTTGTGTCCTTAGAATTCTAATATTATTAGATAGGGCACAGAACATCACAACCAAATATTTAGGGCTTATCTTTCCATCCACTATTCAGTTCTCTTAATGAAGTCTTTGTGAAAAGTGAATGCATTCAAAAAAATGTATCTTTTTGCTGAGAAGAGAGACTAGTGACAAAATCTGAAAGATGCTGTGTTAAAATGATACTTTATCTATCCCCTGTTGGACTTATAGTAATTATATATTCTTCTGTCCTTTATAGAATGAAATATATCCTCATTTTTAATGCATATGTTTAAAAAATCTGATACTACCAATTAATGATATATTCCAAAGATGCTTAAGACATGCTCATGAATTGCTCTTGAAAACAACCTAAAAAGTAAACAAGATGCCTTTAAAAAAAAACTGGAAAACACCTGAAACCCTGAAAAGTTATTGGAAAGGTGTGGGAATAGTTTAGAAGTATGGAAAAATGCAACAATAGCATAACTGTATCACAGAAATTTTGGAACAAAACTGACAAAGTTTACACCCAGAAGGAAAAGTATATACACAGATGTGAAAACCCCAAATCTCTTGCTTGCCAAAAAGGGGACAGGATGTTCTTTGGGACATATTTTGGCTCCATGAAGCCAAGGACAATTAGGATGCATGAAAAATCACATAGTTAAGTCACATTTGCAGGAATCACATATCTGTTTGTCCTGATGAGAGAGAACAAGAGAGACATTCACGATGAACAGCATGTATGGAGCTCACCGAATTGCTGTTTATTTGTTGCTGTGAGAACATCAAAGCTCCGTTCTCATAACAACTTCAGTCCTGCACCAGATCCTGGAACTTAGTCATCTTATAACTGAAAGTGGTACCCGTTGACCTACACTCCCATTCCCCTCACCTGTAGGTCCTGGCTATCACCATTTACTTTGTGTTTCTGAGTTCTATGTTTTGTTTTGCTTAAAATCTTTGGTTTTGGCCGCACTGCACAGCATGTGTGATCTTAGTCCGGTGACCAGGAACTGAACCTATGCCCCTGGCAGTGGAAGCTCAGAATCCTAAACACTGGACTGCCAGGGAATTCCATCAATGTTTTTTTTACTTCACACATAAGTGAAATCATGGTGAATTTGTTTCTCTGTCTGATTTATTTCACTTAGAATAACATCCTCAGGGTCCAGCCACATTGTTGCAAATGACAGGATTTCCTTCTTTTCTTTTTCTGGATTAATAATTATACTTTGGGGTGGTCCTAAGACGGCAGAGGAATAGGAGGGGGAGAACACTTTCTCCCCCACAAATTCATTGAAAGAACATTTGAACGCTGAGTAAATTCCACAAAACAACTTCTGAATGCTGGCAGAGGACATCAGGCACCCAGAAAAGCAGCCCACTGTCTTCAAAAGGAGGTAGGGAAAAATATAAAAGCTAAAAAGAGAGCCAGAAGAGGTAGGGATGGAGTTCCGTCCTGGGAAGGGAGTCTTAAAAAAGAGAGAAGTTTCCAAACACCAGGAAACACTCTCACTGTTGAGTCTGTGGCGAGCCTTAGAACCTCAGAGGGCAACATAACTGGGAGGAAAAATAAATAAATAATTAAACCCTACAGATTACTTGCCCAACAGCAACTTCCAGCGGAGAAGCAGTGCAGACGCTCAGATCCACCACTAGCAGGCGGGGGCTGGACAGGGAGGTGCGGGCTGCATTGCTTAGGGTAAGGACCGGGCCTGAAAGCCCTGAGGGCAATCTGAGGGAACTAACTTGAGACAGCAACCCAGACTGTGGGATAGCTATCCTGTGAAAAGCCCTAACCTAGGACACCGCCAGGCCCACTCACAGAACAAAGGACTGAGCAGAGCTAGACAGCTGCGGACCGGCCCATTCCCCGCCGGAGACAGGCAGGTGAGGGCAGCCAGAGTCAGAAGGGGGCGATCGCGGCCCCAGAGACGCATCCTCTACCAAACTGCAAGCAGGCTTTGTTGCTAACCAAGACTTCTTTGGATTCTGGACGGACGACATCAGCCAGGAGGGTTGCAGCCAGAGATCAGCTCCCCAGAAGAGATACACGGCACACCTGGGAAGGCGCGTCCGTTGTACACCCAGAAAACCGAGTGGCAGGGACTGGGGAGGCGATAAGTCGCAGCCTCCAACTGGGGGCAACCGTGCTTGCCAAGCACCTGGTCACCTGAGCTGCTAGGACCTGGGAAGGGCACAAAACACAGGCCCAACCAAGTCTGCACCTCTGTGGAGTACCGGAGAACCTGAACCTGAGCGGCTTAGACCTTGGAAGTGCATACAACTCAAGGCCCACCTCAGACAGTTCCCGGCAGAGCAACCTAGAGCCTAAGCAGTGTAGACTGGGAAAGCATGCACGCTGTGAGTGGGGGCAAACCCAGTGTGGCCCAGACACTGCGAGCGCATGCCAGTGATATTTGTTTGCAGTGTTCCTCCCTCCCCACAGCAGGACTGAACAAGTGAGCCTAAAAAAGTTACTGCCACCGCCCCCTTGTGTCAGGGCAGAAATTAGACACTGAAGAGACCAGTAAACAGAAGAAGCCAAAACAAACAGAGGGACCTGCCTTGGAAGTGACAGATGCAATAGATCAAAACGCTGTAGTTAGCACCGACTACATAGAAAGGGGACTATAGATCTTGAGAAGTGTAAGCTGGATCAAGGAAATATCTGAAAATGAACTGACCCCACACTGCCCACAACAACACCAGAGAATATAGGAGTGGCACCCCACTCCAGTACTCTTGCCTGGAAAATCCCATGGGTGGAGGAGCCTGGTAGGCTGCAGTCCATGGGGTCGCTAAGAGTCGGATAAAAATATATCCTCCTAGATATATTTTTACTATTATCATTTTTTTAATTAAAAAAAAATTTAAGTCCTCTATTACTCCTTTAATTTTCATTTTTATAACCTACTATTACTTTGCAAAAAAAAAAGACCCTATTTTTTAAAGCAAACTTCATATATACATAAATTTAATAATTTTTGTGACTTTGTTTTTTTCTTTAATATTGTATTTTAGAGAATCCAACCTCTACTCTAGATTTTTAATCTTTGCTTTTTGGTATTTGTTATCAATTTTGTACCTTTAAGAGCCCAATCTTCAGTACCCATTTTTACTTGGGAGCAAGATTACTGGCTTGACTGCTCTCTTCCCCTTTGGACTCTCTTTTTTCTCTACCAGGTCGCCTCTATCTCCTCCCTCCTCCTTCTCTTCTCTGCTACTGCTACTGCTAAGTCACTTCAGTCGTGTCCAACTCTGTGTGACCCCACGGACGGCAGCCCACCAGGCTCCCCCACCCCTGGGATTCTCCAGGCAAGAACACTGGAGTGGGTTGCCATTTCCTTCTCCAATGCATGAAAGTGAAAAGTGAAAGTGAAGTTGCTCAGTCGTGCCCAACTCTTAGCGACCCCATGGACTGCAGCCTACCAGGCTCCTCCACCCATGGGATTTTCCAAGCAAGAGTACTGGAGTGGGGTGCCATTGCCTTCTCCGTCTCTTCTCTACCCAACTCTGTTAATCTCTTTGTGTGTTCTGGGCTGTGGAGAACACTTAGGGAACTGATTACTGGCTAGATCTGTCTCTCTCCCTTGATTCCCCCTTTTATCCTCCTGGCCACCTCTGTCTCCTTCCTCCCTCTTCTCTTCTCTGTGTAACATCATGAACATCTCTGAGGGATCCAGACTATGGAGAGCACATAGGGAAGTGATTACTGGCTAGCTTGCTCTCTCCTCTTTTGATTCCCCCTCTTCTCCTCCTGGTCACATCTATCTCCCTCC
Organism: Bubalus kerabau; assembly: GCF_029407905.1. Classification (NCBI taxonomy): domain Eukaryota; kingdom Metazoa; phylum Chordata; class Mammalia; order Artiodactyla; family Bovidae; genus Bubalus; species Bubalus kerabau. Next base: position 23,723,259 of record NC_073637.1, on the reverse strand, counting down.
CCCCTCTTCTCTTCTCCATGTAACTCTGTGTACCTCTCTGGGTGTCCCTCACTGTGGAGAAACTTTTCATCTTTAACCTAGATGTTTTATCATCGGTGCTGTATAGATGGGGAAATCTTGAGTCTACTGTAAGAATAAGACTGAAAACCAGAGACAGCAGGCTTAAGTCCAAATCCTGAGAACACCAGAGAACTCCTGATTCCAGGGAATATTAATCAATAGGAGCTCATCAAATGCCTCCATACCTACACTGAAACCAAGCACCACCCAAGGGCCAACAAGCCCAGAGCAAGACATACCTTGCAAATTCTCCAGCAACACAGAAACATAGCCATGAGCTTCAATATACAGGCTGCCCAAAGTCACACCAAACCCATTGACATCTCAAAACTCATTACTGGACACTTCATTGCACTCCAGAGAGAAGAAATCCAGCTCCACCCACCAGAACACTAACACAAGCTTCCCTAACCAGGAAACCTTGACAAGCCACCCAACCCCACCCACAGTGAGGAACCTCCCCAATAAAGAGGAACCACAAACTGCCAGAATATGGAAAGGCCACCCCAAACACAGCAATATAAACAAGATGAAAAGGCAGAGAAATACCCAGCAGGTAAAGGAACAAGATAAATGCCCACCAAACCAAACAAAAGAGGAAGAAATAGGGAATCTATCTGATAAAGAATTCCAAATAATGATAGTGAAAATGATCCAAAATCTTGAAAACAAAATGGAGTTACAGATAAATAGCCTGTAGACAAGGATTGAGAAGATGCAAGAAAGGTTTAACAAGGACCTAAAAGAAATAAAAAAGAGTCGCTATATAATGAATAATGCAATAAATGAGATCAAAAACACTCTGGAGGGAACCAACAGTAGAATAACGGAGGCAGAAGATAGGATAAGTGAGGTAGAAGATAGAATGGTAGAAGTAAATGAAACAGAGAGGAAAAAAGAAAAATGAATTAAAAGAAATGAGGACAACCTCAGAGACCTCTGGGAAAATGTTAAATGCCCCAACATTTGAATCATAGGAGTCCCAGAAGAAGAAGACAAAAAGAAAGATGATGAGAAAATACTTGAGGTGATAAGAGTTGAAAACTTCCCTAAAGTGGGGAAGGAAATAATCACCCAAGTCCAAGAAACCCAGAGAGTCCAAAACAGGATAAACCCAAGGCGAAACACCCCAAGACACATATTAATCAAATTAACAAAGATCAAACACAAAGAACAAATATTAAAAGCAGCAAGGGAAAAACAACAAATAACACAAAAGGGGATTCCCATAAGGATAACAGCTGATCTTTCAATATAAATTATTCAGGCCAGGAGGGAATGGCAGGACATACTTAAAGTGATGAAAGAAAATAACCTACAGCCCAGATTACTGTACACAGCAAGGATCTCATTCAAATATGAAGGAGAAATCAAAAGCTTTACAGACAAGCAAAAGCTGAGAGAATTCAGCACCACCAAACCAGCTCTCTAACAAATGCTAAAGGATCTTCTCTAGACAGGAAACACAGAAAGGGTGTATAAACTCGAACCCAAAACAATAAAGTAAGTGGCAACAGGCTCATCAGTTCAGTTCAGTCGCTCAGTCATGTCCGACTCTTTGTGACCCCATGAATCACAGCACACCAGGCCTCCGTGTCCATCACCAACTCCTGGAGTTCACCCAAACTCATGTGCGTTGAGTCAGTGATGCCATCCAACCATCTCATCCTCTGTCATCCCCTCCTCCTCCTGCCCCCAATCCCTCCCACCATCAGGGTCTTTTCCAATTAGTCAACTCTTCGTATGAGTTGGCCAAAGTCCTTCCAACGGGGTCATACTTATCAAAGTTACCTTAAATGTAAATGGGTTGAATGCCCCAACCAAAAGACAAAGACTGGCTGAATGGATACAAAAACAAGACCCCTATATATGTTGTCTACAAGAGACCCACCTCGAAACAAGGGACACATACAGACTGAAAGTGAAGGGCTAGAAAAAGATACTCCATGCAAATAGAGACCCAAAGAAAGCAGGAGTAGCAATACTCATATCAGATAAAATAGACTTTAAAACATAGGCTGTGAAAAGAGACAAAGAAGGACACTATATAATGATCAAAGGATCAACCCAAGAAAAAGATCTAACAATTATAAATATATATGCACCCAACATAGGAGCACTGCAATATGTAAGACGAATGCTAACAAGTATGAAAGGGGAAATTAACAATAACACAATAATAGTGGGAGACTTTAATACCCCACTCACACCTATGGATAGATCAACTAAACAGAAAATTAACAAGGAAACACAAACTTTAAATGATACAATAGACCAGTTAGACCTAATTGATATCTATAGGACATTTCACCCCACAACACTGAATTTCACATTTTTCTCAAGCACACATGGAACCTTCTCCAGGATAGATAACATCCTGGGCCATAAATCTAGCCTTCAGTTCAGTTTAGTTCAGTCGCTCAGTCGTGTCCAACTCTTTGCGACCCCATGAATTGCAGCACGCCAGGCCTCCCTGTCCATCACCAACTCTCGGAGTTCACTCAAACTCACGTCCATGAGTTGGTGATGCCATCCAGCCATCTCATCCTCTGTCATCCCCTTATCTAGCCCAGGTAAATCAAAAAATTTTAAATCATTCCAAGCATCTTTTCTGACCACAATGCAGTAAGATTAGATCTCAATTACAGGAGAAAAACTATTAAAAATTCCAACATATGGAGGCTGAACAACACGCTGCTGAATAACCAACAAATCACAGAAGAAATCAAAAAAGAAATCAAAATTTACATAGAAACGAATGAAAATGAAAACACAACAACCCACAACCTGTGGGACACTGTAAAAGCAGTGCTAAGGGGGAAGGTTCATAGCAATACAAGCATACCTCAAGAAACAAGAAAAAAGTCAAATAAATAACCTAACTCTACACTTAAAGCAACTAGAAAAGGAAGAAATGAAGAACTCCAGGGTTAGTTGAAGGAAAGAAATCTTAAAAATTAAGACAGAAATAAATGCAAAAGAAACACAAGAGACCATAGCAAAAATCAACAAAGCCAAAAGCTGGTTCTTTGAGAAGATAAATAAAATTGACAAACCTTTAGCCAGACTCATCAAGAAACAAAGGGAGAAAAATCAAATCAATAAAATTAGAAATCAAAATGGAGAGATCACAACAGACAACACAGAAATACAAAGAATCATAAGAGACTACTATCAACAATTATATGCCAATAAAATGGACAACGTGGAAGAAATGGACAAATTCTTAGAAAAGTACAACTTTCCAAAACTGGACCAGGAAGAAATAGAAAATCTTAACAGACCCATCACAAGCACGGAAATGGAAACTGTAATCAGAAATCTTCCAGAAAACAAAAGCCCAGGTCCAGACAGCTTCACAGCTGAATTCTACCAAAAATTTAGAGAAGAGCTAACACCTACCCTACTCAAACTCTTCCAGAAAATTGCAAAGGAAGGTAAACTTCCAAACTCATTCTATGAGGCCACCATCACCCTAATACCAAAACCTGACAAAGATGCCACAAAACAAGAAAACTACAGGCCAATATCACTGATGAACATGGATGCAAAAATCCTTAACAAAAGTCTAGCAAACAGAATCCAACAACACATTAAAAAGATCATACACCATGACCAAGTGGGCTTTATCCCAGGGATGCAAGGATTCTTCAATATCCACAAATCAATCAATGTAATACACCACATTAACAAATTGAAAAATAAAAGCCATATGATTATCTCAATAGATGCAAAGAAACCTTTGACAAAATTCAACATCCATTTATGATAAAAACCCTCCAGAAAGCAGGAATTGAAGGAACATACCTGAACATAATAAAAGCTATATATGACAAACCCACAGCAAACATTATCCTCAGTGGTAAAAAGTTGAAAGCATTTCCCCTAAAGTCAGGAATAAGATAAGGGCGCTCACTCTCACCACTACTATTCAACATAGTTTTGGAAGTTTTGGCCACAGCAATCAGAGCAGAAAAAGAAATAAAAGGAATCCAAATGGTAAAAGAAGAAGTAAAACTCTCACTGTTTGCAGATGACATGATCCTCTACATAGAAAACCCTAAAGACTCCACCAGAATAGTACTAGAGCTAATCAATGAATATAGTAAAGTTGCAGGATATAAAATCAACACACAAAAATCCCTTTGCATTCCTACACACTAATAATGAGAAAATAGAAAGAGAAATTAAGGAAACAATTCCATTCACCATTGCAACGAAAAGAATCAAATACTTAGGAATATATCTACCTGAAGAAACAAAAGACCTATATATAGAAAACTATAAGACATTGGTGAAAGAAATCAAAGAGGACACAAATAGATGGAGAAATATACTGTGTTCATGGATTGGAAGAATCAATATAGTGAAAATGAGTATACTACCCAAAGCAATTTATAGATTCAATGCAATCCCTATCAAGCTACCAACGGTATTTTTCACAGAGCTAGAACAAATAATTTCACAATTTGTATGGAAATACAAAAAAACCTCAAATAGCCAAAGCAATCTTGAGAAAAAAGAATGGAACTGGAGGACTCAATCTGCCTGACTTCAGACTATACTACAAAGCCACAGTCATCAAGATAGTATGGTACTGGCACAGAGACAGAAATATAGATCAATGGAACAAAATAGAAAGCCCAGAGATAAATCCACGCACCTATGGACACCTTATCTTTGACAAAGGAAGCAAGAATATACAATGGAGAAAAGACAATCTCTTTAATGAGTGGTGCTGGGAAAACTGGTCAACCACTTGTAAAAGAATGAAACTAGAACACTTTCTAACATCATACACAAAAATAAACTTGAAATGGATTAAAGATCTAAACGTAAGAGCAGAAACTATAAAACTCCTAGAGGAGAATATAGGCAAAACACTCTCTGACATACATCACAGCAGGATCCTCTATGACCCACCTCCCAGAATATTGGAAATAAAAGCAAAAACAAACAAATGGGACCTAATTACAATTAAAAGCCTCTGCACAACAAAGGAAACTATAAGCAAGGTGAAAAGACAGCCTTCAGAATGGGAGAAAATAATAGCAAACGAAGCAACTGACAAAGAATTAATCTCAAAAATATACAAGCAACTCCTGACGCTCAATTCCAGAAAAATAAATGACCCAATCAAAAAGTGGGCCAAAGAACTAAACAGACATTTCTCCAAAGAAGACATATAGATGGCTAACAAATACATGAAAAGATGCTCAACATCACTCATTATCAGAGAAATGCAAATCAAAACCACAATGAGGTACCATTTCACGCCAGTCAGAATGGCTGCTATCCAAAAGTCTACAAACAATAAATGCTGGAGAGGGTGTGGATAAAAGGGAACCCTCTTACACTGTTGGTGGGAATGCAAACTAGTACAGCCACTATGGAGAACAGTGTGGAGGTTCCTTAAAAAACTGGAAATAGAACTGCCATACAACCCAGCAATCCCACCCCTGGGCATACACACTGAGGAAACCAGAATTGAAAGAGACACGTGTACCCCAATGTTCATCATAACACTGTTTATAATAGCCAGGACATGGACGCAACCTAGATGTCCATCAGCAGACAAATGGATAAGAAAGCTGTGGTACATATACACAATGGAGTATTACTCAGCCATTAGAAAGAATACATTTGAATCAGTTCTAATGAGGTGGATGAAACTGGAGCCTATTATACAGAGTGAAGTAAGCCAGAAAGAAAAACACCAATACAGTATAATAACACATATATATGGAAATTGGAAAGATGGTAATGATAACCCTGTATGCAAGACAGCAAAAGAGACAGATGTATAGAACAGTCTTTTGGACTCTGTGGGAGAGGGCAAGGGCGGGATGATTTGGGAGAATGGCATTGAAATATGTATATTATCATATGTGAAATGAATCACCAGTCCAGGTTCGATGCATGATACAGGGTGCTCAGGGCTGGTGCACTGGGATGACCCAGAGGGATGGGATGGGGAGGGAGGTGGGAGGAGGGTTCAGGATGGGGAACACATGTACACCCATGGTGGATTCATGTCAATGTATGGCAAAACCAATACAATATTGTAAAGTAATTAGCCTCCAATTAAAATAAATAAATTTATATTAAAATAAAAAAATAATTATACTCCAATTTAAAAAAATTAATTTAAAGCTTAAAAAAATTTTTAAGAGCCCATTACTTTTATGTGTGTACATAGATATATATTATGTACCTAAAGTCCTCAAGCCACCAAGTCATCTGTTATGCTACTTGCTTTGTTGTTGTTTAGTCTCTGAGTCTGACTCTTTTTCAACCCCATGGACTGTAGCCCCACCAGGCTCTTCTGTCCATGGGATTCTCCAGGCAAGAATACTGGAGTGGGTTGCCATTTCCTTCTCCAGGGGATCTTCCCAACCCAGGGATTGAATCTGAGTCTCCTGAATTGGCAGGCAGATTCTTTACCGATGAGCCATCAAGGAAGCCCATGACCTGCTTACAAAGGTCAAAAATACATTCAAGGAAAAGATTTAAATTAAGTAATTTACCATGTAGTAATTAGCATTTTAAGCATATGGCATCTTTATGGTTCTTTGACAGAAGGTAATCATTTCTGTTTATTATTTAATTTGCCTCAAGTCTGAGTTGATCAACTATAAACTGGAATGATTCCATATTATTCTCTTCATGAAAATGGAGATTTCAGGTTGTCACTATGAACCCACTGGCAGGGTCAAGACCACTGTGCCAGCACAGGCCACAGAATGAAAGCTTTGACTGATGAAATTTGTGAAATATTCAGGACAATATTGGCAATATTGTAAAATTTTTCTAAAATTAAAATTTTCTAACATTTTTTAGTAGCTCAAGAAAAGGTGGCTCCTAATGACTGTCTTTGCAGGATATGTCTACCATGAAACAAAGTCAACTCTGAAATTTACGTGAGATGGGTCACCTGCTGCCAAAATAGCAAGCCTCTCTGATGCTCAGGTGTTTTGTTTTTAAGGTTTTTTTAATGTGGCCCATTTCTAAAGTCTCTAGTGAATTTGCTGCAACATCGCTCCTGCTTTATGTTTTCATTTTCTGGCCCCAAGTTGTGCAAGATCTTGGCTCCCCAACCAAGGATCAAACCCCTGCACCCTCTGCATTGGAAGGTGAAGTCTTAACCACTGGACCACCAGGGAAGTCCCTGCTCAGACATTTTGATTTATCTTCTTTGTAACTGCACTCATTTATGCCCCGTGTCTGATGAAATTAGTAAAATCTTCAAGAAACTGAGGAAATAACTTAGAATTGGCTTGATCATTATGGAGACACTGCATTCTGAATAACTGCTGGTATAGTTTGGCCCCTTGGCCTGATTACTCTTGCATACACCAAAACAGATAAGATGAAACAGATGAAAATAAAGACGATTAACACTTAAAAATCATGATTCAGAGAAGAATCTAAATGATGTCTTCTTCCAAGTCTGTTTTCCTATTTAGAATTATGCCTTGATGAATAGTCCTCAAAAAAGCCTGAAATTAAGTTGTCATAGTCATATCATGATTGCTTGCTCATAAAAGAAAAAAATGTGATGAACAGATACAAGAATTTTAAAGTTTGTTTTACAAAGAATTTTAACCAAATGAGATCAGACTATTAACCTTTTTTCTCCTCCTTCCAGTTTTTTTAAAGGCTTTATTTTTGGCTGTACAGGGGCTGTGTTGCTGTGTAGGGGCCACTCTCTAGTGATGGATGGGTTTCTATTGTGGTGGCCTCTCTGGTTGCAGAACATGGGCACCAGGCTTTCAGTTGCGGTGCACGGGCTTAGTTGCTCTGCGGCATGAGAAATCTTCCTAGACCAGGGTTTGAACCAGTGTCTCCTGCATTAGCAGGCAGATTCTTAACTACAGTCCAGTCTCCCCTTTTTGAGTGTCATATATTACAGAAACATAGCTAGGTTCTCTCTGTAGATTTATGGAGGGTTCTTGGACATGTCATTCCAGTACAAAAATGTGATGGGAGCTATGAAATGGTCAACAGCTTTCTAAAATATTTGGACCTCTTTTTGGGGGTGACTATCAGGGGAAAATACTCATAATCACAAACCTCCACCAGTGGATTCCTTAGCTTTGGCAGAATCGCTGTGCTCAGGCACCCAGGGGTCACCAGGCACTCCTCTGTGGGGTTTCTGTCCTGTTGGAAGGTGGTTAGACATGGTATCTGCCCACAGTTACACCCAATTTGTATGAGTTTCTAATAGATATTGAACATTAACCCCTTACCTGGTGGCTCAGATGGTAAAGAGTCCACCTGCAATGCAGGAGACCCAAGTTCGATTCTTGGGTTGTGAAGATCCCCTGGAGAAGGGAATGGCAACCCACTCCAGTATTCTTGCCTGAAGAATCCCATGGACAGAGGAGCCTGGTGTGCTATAGTCCATGGGGTCAGAAAGAGTGGGGCACGACTGAGCCACTAACACTTTCACTTTCACCCCCCCTACCAGATATGTGGCTTGCAAATATTTTCTACCATTCCTTAGGTTGCCCTTTCATTTTTAAAAATTGTTTCTTTTGCTGTCCAGAAGCCTTTCAATTTGATGCAGTCCCACTTGTTTAATTTTGCTTTTGTTGTTAGTGCTTTTTGTGTTGTTCCAAAGAATTCATTGTCAAGACCAATGTCAAGGCTCTTTTTCCCTGTGTTTTCTTCTAGAAGTTTTTCAGTATCATTAAGTCAATTTTTGTGAATGGTGTAAGATAGGATCCAAGTTCTTTTTTTTTGCATGTGGTTATCTGGTTTTCCTGGCATCTCTTGTTGAACAGGCCAGAACTGGATAGTTTTAATAACTGCAGCAAGCTCTGGGCTGCAGGTTGGTGCCCAGTTGTCCAATACCTGGGATGACTTGGGGAAGGGGGAATATTGGTTTGGTGGGTGAGAGTTTGATACAAGAGATGGTTGGGGTGTGAGCTCTGATTGGTTGGTTTCTATACCAAAGGCAGGCTTACAGGGGAGTCCTTTGCTATCTCTATCTTTGAGGGGTAGTCCCTCCAGGGTTACCAAAGCTCAAATTCCAAAGCATCAAAAATACAGAAAAGGGCTTCCTTGGTGGCTCAGTGGTAAAGAATCCCCCTGACAGTGCAGGAGATATGGGTTCAATCCCTGATTGAGGAAGATCCCACATATCGTGGACCAACTAAGCTCATGCACCACAACTACTGAGCTTGTGCTCTAGAGCCAATGAGCTGAAACTACCGACCCCTTGAGCACAAACAATCTGTGCTCTGCAACAAGAGAAGCCACAGCAATGGGAAGCCTGTGTACTGCAACTAGAGAAAAGCCTATGAAGCAACCAACACCCTGCACAGCCAATAAATAAATAAATGTTAAAATTATTTTTTTTAAAAAGGAAACAAAACATTTTTTCCACAGGTTTATTGGCTCAGTTCTTTCTTCCATTCATTTTCTTAGTATATTTTTATATTGATTTACAAAACATTTCATGCAAAGATGGGCACAACGAAGGACAGAAATGATATGGACCTAAACGAAGCAGAAGATATTAAGAAAAGATGGCAAGAATACATAGAACTATCCAAAAAAAAGATCTTCATGATCCAGATAATCACGATGGCATGATCACTCACCTAGAACCAGACATCCTGGAATGTGAAGTAAAGTGGGCCTTAGGAAGCCTCACTACAAACAAAGCTAGTGGAGGTGATGGAATTCCAGTTGAACTATTTCAAATCCCAAAAGATGATGCTGTGAAAGTGCTGCACTCAATATGCCAGCAAATTTGAAAAACTCAGCAGTGGCCACAGGACTGGAAAAGGTCAGTTTTCATCCCAATCTCAAAGAAAGGCAATGCCAAAAAATGTTCAAACTACCACAAATTGCACTCATCTCACACGCTAGTAAAGTAATGCTCAAAATTCTCCAAGCCAGGCTTCAACACTACATGACTCGTGAACTTGCAGATGTTCAAGCTGGATTTAGAAAAGGCAGAAGAACCAGAGATCAAATTGCCAACATAAGCTGGATCATTGAAAAAGCAAGAGAGTTTCAGAAAAATATCTATTTCTGCTTTATTGACTATGCCAAATCCTTTGACTGTGTAGACCACAACAAACTGTGGAAAATTCTGAAAGAGATGGGAATACCAGACCACCTGACCTGCCTCTTGAGAAATCTGTATGCAGGTCAGGAAGCAACAGTTAGAACTGGACATGGAACAGCAGACTGGTTCCAAATAGGAAAAGGAGTACATCAAGGCTGTATATTGTCACCCTGCTTATTTAACTTATATGCAGAGAACATCATGAAAAACGCTGGGCTGAAAGAAGCACAAGCTGGAATCAAGATTGCCAGGAGAAATATCAATAACCTCAGATATGCAGATGACACCACCCTTATGGCAGAAAGTAAAGAAGAACTAAAGAGCCTCTTGATGAAAGTGAAAGAGGAGAGTGAAAAAGTTGACTTAAAGCTCAACATTCAGAAAACGAAGATCATGGCATCTGGTCCCATCGCTTCATGGCAAACAGACAGGGAAACAATGGAAACACTGAAAGACTTTATTTTGGGGGGCTCCAAAATCACTGCAGATGGTGACTGCAGCCATGAAATTAAAAGATGCTTGCTCCTTGGAGGAAAAGTTATGACCAACCTAGACAGCATGTTAAAAATCAGAGATATTACTTTGCCAACAAAGGTCCGTCTTCTCAAGGCTATGGTTTTTCCAGTAGTCACATATGGATGTGAGAGTTGGACTATAAAGAAAGCTGAGAGCTAAAGAATTGATGCTTTTGAACTGTGGTGTTGGAGAAGACTCTTGAGAGTTCCTTGGACAGCAAGGAATCCAACCAGTCTATCCTAAGGGAAATCAGTCCTGAATATTCATTGGAAGGACTGATGTTGAACCTGAAACTCTAATACTTTGGCCACCTGATGCAAAGAGCTGACTCATTTGAAAAGACCCTGATGCTGAGAAAGATTGAGGGTAGGAGGAGAAGGGGACGACAGAGGATGAGATAGTTGGATGGCATCACCGACTCACTGGACACGAGTTTGTGTAAGCTCTGGGCGTTGGTGATGGACAGGGAGGCCTGGCGTGCTGCAGTCCATGGGGTCCCAAAGAGTCTGAGATGACTGAGCAACTGAACTGAACTGACAAAAGTTCTTCAGATATATATGCAATGACCATTATGTTTGTTGAAAACATTTTCTCAATATGAGCTTAGGTTTCTTTACAGTCCCAAAAAGACGCTAAAAACAGCACAGGAGAGAAGAATCAATGTTTCATAAAATTCTAATTTCTTAACTGGCTTAAAAATTGAGATATCAGGTGAGTGGTTAAATAGCCCACAATTTCTAATTTCTTTGTTTTGAAGAATACATGTTTTTAAACTGACAGTAATATGCTCCTAGAAAATACAATATAGGCATGACATTTGCTTTGAAATATTTTAAGATGGTTTAGGACAGCAATTTCTAGTCATTTTTGCTTTGAGGTTTCCATCCTGGTCATTTCCCCCCTCTTCAGAGAGTGGTGGCAGAAATAAGAGAAAGTAATTCTATATGGTAGTGAGCTTTCAAGATGATTTTCACTGGTTTCTAAGAGTAATGAAAAACACAAGGCACGAAAGATTAAAAGAGTGAATGTTCCTTTCTTCCATCAATCTCATCAGTCAGCAGTTGGCTTTGAAGCATCTTCGTCCAATTGTCTGGAACCCTGCCGTCAGGCCTCAGGCTCTGGCCTTCAGCTCCTCTCTAACATTGCTTTGAAAGTGGGTTTTTCTCCCTATGTCACCCGGATGAAGCCTTCGATTTTCTGCTTCCCTTTTTCAGCAGAAGTTGGCATCTCTCATTGACATAGCAGCTCACAGGCCTCTCTCTGTTTCTCTTCCCTCTTGGACTAGTCTTGAGTGCAGAGCGTACAGCTCAGCAATTAAATGGTCTTTTCAGATTTCTGTGTGCCAGTTGGAGAGCAGGAAAGGCTGGTTCCTACCGCTCAGCTTGTTAATGGAATTTGGATTCTTCAAGTGAGCCAGCTGTGTGTGTGTCATTCTCTCAGTCATGTCCGACTCTTTGCGACCCCATGGACTGCAGCCCACCAGGCTCCTCTGTCCATGGTATTTCCCAGGCTAGAATACTGGAGTGGGTTGCCATTCCCTTCTCCAGGGGCTCTTTCCGACCCAGGGATTGAACCCAGGACTCCTGCATTGCAGGCAGATTCTTTACCATCTGAACCACCAGAGAAGCTCCCAAAAGGGGAAAAAAATATCAGGAGATGAAGAAGGCAAGTTTTCCTCAATGAAATAATATAATTCTGTTATGTAACCAGAGCAGTTCTGCGGAGAGCACAGTGTAGGCATCCTGGAAGGACTTTCAGGAGCTTAAGAACAGCGCTTTTGGAGAAGAAAACTTGAAAATCCCTACTAACAAGTAAGGTTTCATCAGACCATGAAAACGTGACCATGTGTTAAAAGATATACCTTTACTTTTCTCACACATTAGCGTGCCAAGTTGAGGAGCATCCTAAGTCACAGCGAGAAGGAAGATAAGATCAAGCACTTTGTCTCTATCTGAGTTCTGTTTTCCTCCTGCTGTCTATTATCCTCTAGATTTTATCTGAGTATCATGTCTTCCATGAACAGTTTTCTGATACCTGATAATTTGTCCTTACCTCCTTTCTCAAACAAAACTTACATCTTCTTTTCATTATATGTTAAGTAATGGGATTATTTATTGACTGTATCCCATGCTGACCTGCAAATTACATGAGAGCATGACAATCAATAAATATTTGTTGACTGAAAGAAATGATGACTGAATAAATGGTGAGTAAATGCTTTACCTAATATCTGAGAAAATAATTGCTCTCATAGCTACTGAGCAAATTTCCTTTCCTTCAGTCTTTAGAGGAGTGACCTTAAGAGTGTCCTGGGATTTCCCAGAAAGTGCAATCCCCCTAAAAATTGCTACATGGTTTATAATGAACAAGGCACAGGCTCTAATTCACATTCTGCCCATAATGATCCTACAACCTTGGTTTCCAGCAGCCTTGCTGGGTCTTTGCAATCTTGTCTAACGACATTTTGGTCAATAATTTTGCCAAAGAAGGCTTAACTCATTAACTTGGGTTAACAATTTGTATCATCATGTTTTAGGTCTACTATATCCTTCTTTCTGTGTCCCCATCCTAATCTGAACAGGTGGGTTTCTTGCCAGGGTTCAGCTCTTAGTTCCCTAAAAGCTGCCTGTTTATTTAGTTCTTGTAATATGACTTCTATCTCTCTATGATATTACATTATAGTTCAGAGAAACTGTACACAGTTATATGTCTTCAATTAGCTGGAACTCGCTGATACTAAAGCTTTAAAATTTTGTCCAAATTCCTGACATTCTATGTCAATCAATTCACAACTAAAGATTGAAAAAGAAAGAAAAAATAAAATAAAAAGAAATCCATGAGGAAGGCTGTATTTAAAGAAATTCTGCATTATAATGGGTATATTTTTAGTGTCAATTTTGTAATATGAATGATGCTTAACTCATTGACTTGGAATCTTATGTCTTTGAGGAATTTTTAGTCTTTCCTCCATATAGTATTTATTATGTATTACTTCTATAACCTGAATATTTTCTAGCTCAACCTCACGTTTCACCCCCTACCCCAGGTACCATCTTTTTAGAGAGGCTCACTCCACTGCTAGCCCTCCACTCATCAGTCCCACCATCCACACATGAGTCCCCATAGTGTGCCCTGCATTTTCGCTTAGCATTTATCACCGTCTTGTATGCTAGAGACTTTTAGTACAGGAAGAAAGAAAATAAACCTAGTAAGTAAAGTCTGTAGCGTACAAAAATGACGTGAACTAGAATGTAAGCCCTGTAAAAATATAATTATTCATTGTCTTTGTTATTTTTGTCTCACAATCCATCTTAGTTCCTAGGGAAAAAATACCTGACACATAGTAGGCATGTGATAAATACTTGTTTAAATGAATATATTTTAACTTCTAAAAGAAGCATGTTATTTTTTAAAATAATGTAGCCATTCTAGGAGGAAAGTACAAGAATTTTGTAAGTTTTCAGTTAGAAAACAACGGAGTAGAGGAAGGTGAGTCTCATCCTAATAAATTGCTGTTAGTCAATCAGCAAGCATTGTTTGAATCCACTTTGGAATAATCACTTTGCCAAGGCTTTTATAAGGGGTACAGAAGAATTTTTTAAATTAACTACTTGTAATCTAGTTGAGGACACAAAAGCAACAGATTTGAGAGGATTCGTACACATTGTCAGCTATTGTATAATTGTCTGGCTCAGACAAGTATATTGATTGAATTCAGAGAACAGGACAAGAGCAGCAGGTGTAAGATCTGACTTGAGCCTTGGAATATGGGTAAAATTTGGATGAACCTTGAATCCTCACTATGATGTTACAGGGTAGGAATTGTTCACCTTTATGAACAATGTTACATGGAGCCCCAAAGGGGTTAAGTAATGAGTTCAAGTCTACAAAAGTAGTCAGTGGTGAAGCCAGAGTTTAAATCTATCTCCTTAATACGAGATAGTAGACTTGGGCTAAATCAGAGAGGCTCTGTTGAGCAGCAGAGACCCAAGGGAATTTTCCTGGTGGATGAGGTCCATGACCAAAGAGATACTACAGGTGTCAGATTAGTGAGAGATATTTGCAATATGACATTATAAGGTAATTATTTTAAATAATTAAGTTGCTTATTTTTTAAATTTATTTTTAATTGAATGATAATTGCTTTATTATGTCATACTGGTTTCTACCATACATCAACATGCATCGGCCATAAGTATACATATGTCCCTCCCCTCCTGAACCTCTCTCCCACCTCCTACCCCACCCCACCCCTCTAGGTTGTCACAGAGCCCCAGTTTGAGTTCCCTGAGTCACACAGCAAAAAATAATTAAGTTGTTTATTGTTATGCATTAAATTGGGCTTCCCTAGTGGCTCAGATCATAAAGAGTCCACCTGCAATTCAGGAGACCAGGATTCGACCCCTGGGTTGGGAAGATTGACTGGAGATACCCACTCCTGTATTCTTGCCTGGAAAATCCCATAGACAGAGGAGCCTGGTGGGTAACCAGGGGCTTGGAGAGTCGGACACGCCTTAGGAACTAACACTTTCACATGCATTAAGTTCATCCAATTTAAGACTTTATTTTATGGTAAATGATAATACAGGAAATAGACAAGACTGAGGAAGTATGGCTGTCTGGGTACAGGGGATGAGATAGGATCACTCAGAGATGACCCTATATTTTGAACCTAGGTCCCTAGGATGATAATGCTACAGTTGTAGAGACAGGAAAATACAGAGAAGCAGCTAGGTACATGTGGGTGGGGGACAAGATAAATTCAGTCAATATTATGAAACTAAAAATTGCTTCATCTATTTTGGCTATTTGGGGTCTTTTGAAGTTCCATACATATTTTAGGATGATTTTCTCTCTTGCTCATATAATTGGAAGAATAAAAATAAACTGTCTGATGCTACTGAAAATCAAATTCTAAAGAAAAAGTAAAATGAAGTAAGATAAGAGCTTTGTGAATGTCTCTCGTAGCAGAAGGCAGGGTGAGGGTCCAGAGACTATAGCTTCTTATCAAAACAGGCTCTAGTTTGTTGCTAGGACTTTAAACTGCCTTCAGAGCATGTCATCCCCATGTCATCATCATCAGCATCATTACTTGGAAAAGCCTGATTCCAGGGCTGCCACCTAGTTAACTCAGGCTGCCACCTGAGTTCACAATAAGAGGGTGAGTAATTAAAAAGAAGAGGGCAACAGAGGATGAGATGATTAGATAGCATCACCGACTCCATGGACATGAACTTAAGCTAACCCTGGGAGACAGTGAAGGACAGGGAAGCCTGGAGTGCTCTAGTCCATGGGGTCACAAAGAGTCGGATACAACTTAGCAACTGAACAATAACAAGGAATTTAAGATAGCAAAATTCTGGACACATGATATAACAAATAATCTTTTCCTCTCTGTATTTAGAAACATCTTTGGAAATGTAAACACTAAAGCAAATCCTTAAGTGTGGCTTAGTTGCCTTTGATGAGAATATTGGACTATGAAATTGCACAGGAGGTATTCAGGGCGGCCCACATGGTGTTTCTCTTAGAAACTCTTTCTGGTTTAGTGTTGTCCACCCCCTGGTTCTGTAATTTCTCTAGCCCTCTGTTCCCATGAGATTGGCAATTTTGCAGAAGATGCCTTAACATGTGAGCAAAGGAAAGGGAATAAAACTCCACGAAGGCAAAGCCATGACATGACTGCACAGCACATGCTAAAACCAACAGCAGAGCCAACAGGGAACACAGCCCTTAATTCTTTTTCCAGATTTTTTAAGGTCCACTCCCTTAGGGGCTTCCCAAGTGGCTCAGTAGTAAAGAATCTATCTGCCAATTCAGGAGACACAAGAGACACAGGTTCAATCCCCTGGAAAGGGAATGTCAATCCACTCCAGTATTCTTGCTTTAAGTACTTCTGGTAAGAACTGTATCCCAGCCATTGCAGAAAATAATAATAATAATAATTTTGTTCTTTAAATTTTTCTTTTATTCTTATTAGTATCATTTACTTCACTATGTGATTAGCGTATATTGTAGTCAATTATTTTCAAGTTGTCTGTTTGTGAAGGCCTAAACACACAATGGCATCACCAACTCGATGGACATGAATTTGAGCAAGCTCCATGAGTTGGTGATGGATAGGGAAGCCTGGCGTGCTGCAGTCCATGGGGTTGCAGAGAGTTGGACATGACTGAATGATTGAACTAAACTGAAACACACAATTGCTGCCAAATCAGACAGAGTTTTATTCCCTTTCCTTTGCTCACATGTTAAGGCATCTTCTGCAAAATTGCTAATCTCATGGGAACAGAGGGCTAGAGAAGTTACAGAACCAGGGAGTGGACAGATTTTATGAGCCTCGGGCTGCAAAGAAAGAAAGCATAACTCCTGGAATCTCTAGCCTCTGGATTGTCAATCATTCCATCATAGGCCAAAGACAGGTTGATGGAATAAGTGCATCTAATCAGTAATAGCCCTTGGAAGAAAGTTACAATGGAGGTTTTGGAAGTAAGGCGGGAGCAGTCATGTGGGGAACAGGTTGCTGGATAGAAATTCATCTTTCTGGTTATAGCTATGGTAGCATAAAACAGGAGGTAAAGTTCCCCCGAGGAGACATCGAAATCCAACTCAGGCTTACTGATACTTTTTTTGGCGATGTTAACTATTATATAATCTGAGTCTCAATACAATTTTCTGTGGTTAGGTGTGTGTACTGTGCTTAGTCTCAGTCACATCCAACACTTTGTGACCCTATGGACTGTAGCCTGCCAGGCTTCTTCACCCATGGGATTTTTCAGGCAAGAATACAGTTTCCATGATACAGACAAGGAGTACTGAGATAGAAAATGGTTGGGTTTTAATTAGGTTAGTACCTACCCTAGGGGCTAGATTCCAGGTCTCTTGAATATTAGCCCAGCGTTCTTCTGTATACCAATGTTCGCGATCTGACTGAAGACATAGTACAAGTACAAGAATGACATGATGGGTCAGGGTGGCATACCCCTGTTCTGGCTCACAGGGACAGAATGAAGGGGAAGACTAGGAAACAAAGCTCTTCACTTGTTCAAAAATTACCACAAACATTTATTGAGCATTTTCTCTGATGAGTGCCTGTTGGAGATGACATTTGAAACATGAAGCTTAGGCTTTGTTACTTGGTCTGGTAAAAAGAGTCCATTAAAAAGGTCACTAACCAAATTATCCAAGTGTTAAATGAGAAGTGCAGTAAGAAGGTCCATGAGGTTGCACAGAAGGCCCTAATGAGAGTAGGTGATGCCTTGAAGGGTGTACGGAAGGTGGACGGGGGATTTCCCTCGTGCTGCAGTGGTTAAGAATCTACCTTCCAGTGCAGGGGATGTGGATTCAGCCCCTGGTTGGGGAAGTAAGATCTTACATGTAAGAAGCAACAAGGCCTGCCCCGCAACTACTGAACCTGTGCCCCACAGTGAAGACCTAGTGCACCCAAAATTAAAAAAGGAAATTAATAGAAGGCAGTCAGAAGAGAGAATCTGCAGGTGGGGGTGATACTCCCAAGGCGAGGATAGTTTTTACTTGAAGCTGGAAAGGGAACAGTCTTGGTGTTAAACATGAACTAGCCACTTTGCTTAAAGCAGTTACTCTAGATTTCAGTACAGAATTTTAGAAACCTGAGTGAATGAAGTACTATTGTCAACCAGCCTTAATTTCCTAGATAATTTAATCAAATATCTTTATTCTATGCTGTATAATCAGTGTCACTCCCTAACAAGGTTTAATAAGACTTTCTTTTGATAATTAATAATGATCTACTTGAAACTAATGTTACCAGGATTGCTGGTTTTGCAAAAATGACTAGTGGAAAAAAATCATTTGTCACAAGACATTATAATAATACACACTGAAGTGCTCTTATGATTTTAACACCCCTAAAGTAGTATAAGTCACATCTTTAAACAAACTCAAAAGTGAATACAAAGTTGGGGGAGAGGGGTGGTGTAGGAGTGCAGTGTAGACGCTCACACTGGCTACTACCAGCCAAGAGCATCACATGCATGTTTTTCTTTCTGAGGTTTTCATTCCTAAATTTTGCTTTAACTTATCTCTGAATTGCTCCAATTACACCCAATGTTAGCTATGCACAACCCTTGGGTGCACACCAGGACCAATTTATGGTACTCAATTTGTTATTCCATGTATTTCCTATGTTGGGGTTCCCCAATCTCTGGGCTGGTGGGGCTTTTAAAAACAAACATAAAAAGGATACAAACTAACTCTAGATAGTGGAGAACTATAGGTAGGGAGCGGCGGCTGCCCAGGCGCAGGAGAGCCGATAGGAGCTACTTCACGTTCAAGGTCAGGAGGGGTGACTTCATCCAAGGTAAGGAGCAGTGGCTGCACTTTGCTGGAGCAGCCATGAAGAGATACCCCACGTCCAAGGTAAGAGAAACTCAAGTATGATGGCAGGTGTTGAAAGAGGGCATCAGAGGGCAGACACACTGAAACCATAATCACAGAAAACTAGCCAATCTGATCACATGGACCACAGCCTTGTCTAACTCAGTGAAACCCCATGCCATGTGGAGCCACCCAAGACAGGCTCATGGGGGAGAGGTCTGACAGAATGTGGTCCACTGGAGAAGGGAATGGCAAACCACTTCAGTATTCTTGCCTTGAAACCCCATGAACAGTATGAAAAGGCAAAATGATAGGACACTGAAAGATGAACTCCCCAGGTCAGTAGGTGCCCAATATGCTACTGGAGATCAGTGGAGAAATAACTCCAGAAAGAATGAAGGGATGGAGCCAGAGCAAGAACAATACCCAGTTGTAGATGTGACTGGTGATAGAAGCAAGGTCCAATGCTGTAAAGAGCAATATTGCATAGGAACATGGAATGTTAAGTCCATGAATCAAGGAAAATTGGAAGTGGTCAAACAGGAGATGGCAAGAGTGAACATTGACATTCTAGGAATCAGTGAACTAAAATGGACTGGAATGGGTGAATTTAACTCAGATGACCATTATACCTACTACTGCGGACAGGAATCCCTTAGGAGAAATGGAGTAGCCATCATGGTCAACAAAAGAGTCCAAAATGCAGTACTTGGATGCAATCTCAAAAATGATAGAATGATCTCTGTTCATTTCCAAGGCAAACCATTCAATGTCATGGTGATCCAAATCTATGCCCCAACCAGTAACGCTGAAGAAAGTGAAGTTGAACAGTTCTATGAAGACCTACAAGACCTTTTAGAACTAACACCCAAAAAAGATGTCCTTTTCATTATAGGGGACTGGAATGCAAAAGTAGGAAGTCAAGAAACACCTGGAGTAACAGGCAAATTTGGCCTTGGAGTACGGAATGAAGAAGGGCAAAGGCTAATAGAGTTTTGCCAAGAGAACGCACTGGTCATAGCAAACACCCTCTTCCAACAACACAAGAGAAGACTCTACACATGGACACCACCAGATGGTCAATACCGAAATCAGATTGATTATATTCTTTGCAGCCAAAGATGGAGAAGCTCTATACAGTCAGCAAAAACAAGACCAGGAGCTGACTGTGGCTCAGATCATGAACTCTTTGTTGCCAATTCAGACTTAAACTGAAGAAAGTAAGGAAAACCACTAGACTATTCTGGTATGAGCTAAATCAAAGCCCTTATGATTATACAGTGGAAGTGAGAAATAGATTTAAGGGACTAGATCTGATAGACAGAGTGCCTGATGAACTATGGACAGAAGTTCATGACATTGTACAGGAGACAGGGATCAAGACCATCCCCATGGAAAAGAAATGCAAAAAAACAAAATGGCTGTCTGAGGAGACCTTACAAATAGCTGTGAAAAGAAGAGAAGCAAAAAGCAAAGGAGAAAAGGAAAGATATTCCCATCTGAATGCAGAGTTCCAAAGAATAGCAAGGAGAGATAAGAAAGCCTTCCTCAGTGATCAATGCAAAGAAATAGAGGAAAACAAGAGAATGGGAAAGACTAGAGATCTCTTCAAGAAAACTAGAGATACCAAGGGAACATTTCATGCAAAGATGGGCTCAGTAAAGGACAGAAATGGTATGGACCTAAAAGAAGCAGAAGATATTAAGAAGAGGTGGCAAGAATACACAGAAGAACTGTACAAAAAAGATCTTCACAACCAAGATAATCACGATGGTGTGATCACTCACCTAGATCCAGACATCCTGGAATGTGAAGTCTAGTGGGCCTTAGAAAGCATCACTATGAACAAAGCTAGTGGAGGTGATGGAATTCCAATTGAGCTATTTCAAATACTGAATGATGATGCTGTGAAAGTGCTGCACTCAATATGTCAGCAAATTTGGAAAACTCAGCAGTGACCACAGGACTGGAAAAGGTCAGTTTTCATTCCAGTCCCAAAGAAAGGCAATGCCAAAGAATGCTCAAACTACTGCACAATTGCACTCATCTGAGTAAAGTAATGCTCAAAATTCTCCAAGCCAGGCTTCAGCAATTTGTGAACTGTGAACTTCCAGATGTTCAAGCTGGTTTTAGAAAAGGCAGAGGAACCAGAGATCAAATTGCCAATATCTGCTGGATCATGGAAAAAGCAAGAGAGTTCCAGAAAAACATCTATTTTGGCTTTATTGACTATGCAAAAGCCTTTGACTGTGTGGATCACAATAAACTGTGGAAAATTCTGAAAGAGCTGGGAATACCAGACCACCTGACCTGCCTCTTGAGAAACCTATATGCAGGTAGGACAGGAAGCAACAGTTAGAACTGGACATGGAACAACAGACTGGTTCCAAATAGGAAAAGGAGTATGTCAAGACTGTATACGGTCACCCTGCTTATTTAACTTCTATGCAGAATACATCATGAGAAATGCTGGGCTGGAAGAAGCACAAGCTGGAATCAAGATTGCTGGGAGAAATATCAATAACCTCAGATAGGCAGATGACACCACCCTTATGGCAGAAAATGAAGAGGAACTAAAAGGCTTCTTGAAAAGAGTGAAAGAGGAGAGTGAAAAAGTTGGCTTAAAGCTCAACATTCAGAAAACGAAGATCATGGCCTCTGGTCCCATCACTTCATGGCAAATAGATAGCGAAACAGTGGGAACAGTGTCAGACTTTATTTTTGGAGGCTCCAAAATCACTGCAGATGGTGATTGCAGCCATGAAATTAAAAGACTTACTCCTTGGAAGGAAAGTTATGACCAACTTAGACAGCATATTCAAAAGAAGAGACATTACTTTGCCAACAAAGGTCCATCTAGTCAAGGCTATGGTTTTTCCTGTGGTCATGTATGGATGTGAGAGTTGGACTGTGAAGAAAGCTGAGCACTGAAGAATTGATGCTTTTGAACTGTCGTGCTGGACAAGGCTCTTGAGAGTCCGTTGGACTGCAAGGAGATCCAACCAGTCCATCCTAAAGGAGACCAGTCCTGGGTGTTCATTGGAAGGACTGATGCTGAGGCTGAAACTCCAGTACTTTGGCCACTTCATGTGAAGAGTTGACTCATTGGAAAAGACCCTGATGCTGGGAGGAATTGGGGGCAGGAGGAGAAGGGGACGACAGAGGATGAGATGGCTGGATGGCATCACCGATTCGATGCACATGAGTTTGGGTGAATTCCGGGAGTTGGTGATGGACAGGGAGGCCTGGCGTGCTGTGGTTCATGGGGTCACAAAGAGTCGGACACGACAAAGGGACTGAACTGAACTGAACTGAACTGATAGTTAGGGAGAGAGGAAAGAGATGTAGGGTTAGGATTTATTTAATATAATTAAAATTTATTTAAGATATAAATTTATTTAAGATAATTTATTTATAATTTATTAATTTATCTTAAAATTTATTTAAGATATAAATATATAAGTATATATAAATATATATACATATATATATAATTTATATATATAAAATATATATATTTATATACCTATATATAAATATATAATTTATATATATAAATAATAGCTAGGGAGAGAGGAAAGAGATGTAGGGTTAGGATTTGTTTAATATAATTAAAATTTATTTAAGATATAAATTTATTTAAGATAATTTATTTATAATTTATTAATTTATCTTAAAATTTATTTAAGATATAAATATATAATATTTATATCTTAAAAATTGAAGTCAAATGTGGTAAAAAGTTATCTTCACATGTATAATTTAATATATATTATATTGCTATATATATGAAAAATATTCTAATAATAAAATAGATATGAAATATTGGGCTTATGCTGAAACATGAAATCCTTTGACATCATTATATCTTTTCCTCCTGCAAAACTTCCTACTTAATAATTCCTTTATTCCAAGCTTCATTTCAGTTCAGTTCAGTCGCTCAGTCATGTCCAACTCTTTGTGACCCCCTGAACCACAGCATGCCAGGCCTCCCTGTCCATCACCAACTCCCAGAGTCCACCCAAACCCATGTCCACTGAGTCGGTGATGCCATCCAACCATCTTGTACTCTGTCGTCCCCTTTTCCTCCTGTCCTCAATCTTTCCTAGTATCAGGGTCTTTTCTAATGAGTCAACTTTTTGCATGAGGTGGCCAAAGTATTGGAGTTTCAACCTCATCACCAATCCTTCCAATGAACACCCAGGACTAATCTCCTTTAGGATGGACTGGTTGAATCTCCTTGCAGTCCAAGGGACTCTCAAGAGCCTTGTCCAGCATGACAGTTCAAAAGCATCAATTCTTCGGTGCTCAGCTTTCTTCACAGTCCAACTCTCACATCCATACATGACCACAGGAAAAACCATAGCCTTCACTAGACAGACCTTTGTTGACAAGGTAATGTCTCTGCTTTTTAATATGCTGTCTAGGTTGGTCATAACTTTCCTTCCAAGAAGTAAGCGTCTTTTAATTTCATGGCTGCAATCACCATCTGCAGTGATTTTGGAGGCCCCAAAAATGAAGTCTGACACTGTTTCCACTGTTTCCCCATCTATCTGCCATGAAGTGATGGGACTGGATGCCATGATCTTCGTTTTCTGAATGTTGAGCTTTAAGCCAAGTTTTTCACTCTCCTCTTTCACTTTCATCAAGAGGCTCTTTAGTTCTTATTCACTTTCTGCCATAAGGGTATTGTCCTCTGCATATCAGAGGTTATTGATATTTCTCCCAGCAATCTTGATTCCAGCTTGTGCTTACTCCAAGCTTCAGTAAGTGCTTACTCCACTTAGAAGTTAATTGATTCTTCCTCTTAATATCCACACTTGAATTCAAGATCCTTTTATGTTTCTATTGTCTGTCCCAAAGGAGATGAGGAGAGTGCTGGGTCTGGGTAAGAATGATGAATCTGAAGCACCTGATCACCAGAACAGAAAAGCCCTGTGAGAGTTCTATAAAAGAAGTTTAATAGTTCTAAATATAGAGAAGTAGGTTTTGAAGAGAAAGGATATTTCAAAGGAGAGATTTTATTATTATTATTGTTGTTTTTAAACAAAATTATTGAGGTGGGTGAACTGATGATTTGTCTTGATGTAATAGATCAAAACAAGACAAGACCTAAATATCCAAGGCTCTCAGTGTTTGAATTTTGACGAACAGACTGTAATTCTTATAAGTATGGAAGATTTTAGATATTTCCTGATGACTGAATGTTTAAACATAGTGAATTCATTACTTTGCAGAATAAATGAGGGTTAAGATCATTATCTAAAAATGGTTTTTCCATAAAAATGGAAATTTACAACTTACTCTAAGAATTTATTGGAAAAGTTCTTTCTAAACAATGTCAGAGAAGAAACATTTATTCTGTGTCATTCTCCTTTACTGTACACAGCATTTAATGAATTAGTATTTGAACATTTCAATGAAAGATATATACGGTCATGTGTATTATTCAGATCTTCTTTGCAATTTATCAGTTTGTAAAATTGATATTTATATAGCATTTAAGCATATTTTAGCTTGAAAGATTCATTTTTCTGGAATTGGTTGTCAGCCCAGCAAGGGTGCTATGAGGATTTCTCTCAGATACGTTAATAATTACAAGGGGAGGGAAAAAAATCATGACTGTAATTGCGGTGTCAGGACATTCTGGCTGGCAGAGAATAAAAGATTAAAATAAACATGAAAGCAATAAAGTATCTAGATGTCAGGATTCTAGTCAATAAATATTTTCAAAGTAGCATAACAAAACTACTATTTTCAACATATATAAGTCTGCTTGATAAATACACTCACGGGTTCAATTTTAAAGTTCAAAGGAAAAATAAATTTTTAAGGATGATCAAACCACATGATGATTTTATAAACTTGAAACCCAGGGGAAAAATTAATTCTTCAATGATTAGAATGTGTAGGGGAAGAAAAATCTCTTTCCTTTTACCCTCCTGGGTTCTTCAGTTGGGGCCCTGCAAATTAGACAGACAAAAGACAGATTAAGAAGAGAAAAACAAGTTTATGAACGTGTGCAGCATGCATACACGCAGAGACCTCAGTGATGAAAAACTCAGAAGGGTGGTTAGAACTGAGCTTCTATAACATCTTAACAAAGACCTATACATTTGTGGAGAGGTGACAAGACAAAGGAAAAGGTTTTCAGCTTCCAAGGGTGTCAAACTGAGGGCAGATAAATATTGGGAGAACTCATGGAGTGAGGTCTCTGCGGGTGCATCTCTGCAAAGGGGATTTGTGGCAGATAGTATAATGGCTCAGAATTTTCTGCTTTTAGTCTGATAAAGGAAGTTCAAAAAGGTTTCTTTTTTCTTTTAACTTTTTGGCCGCATGGCACTCCCTGCAGGAACTTAGTTCCCAGCCCAGGGGTGGAACCCACGCCCCCTGCAGGAGAAGTGCAGAATCTTACTCACTGGCCCACCAGGAATGTCCCAGAAGTTATCTTCCTGCATCTCTTGACTCTCAAATGTCTTCAGCTAAAAATAATCCATATGCCATCTCTTTCACACATGGTAATGTGTATGTTTCCGTCCTGCTCTCTCAATTCATCCCACCTCCTCCTTCCTCTGCTGTATCCACAGGTCTGCTCTCTATGTCTGGGTCGAATGGCAAGTTGCTGTGAGACACAGGGCACTCAGCCTTGTGCTCTGCCACAACCTAAAGAGGTGCGATGCGGTGGGAGGTGGGAGGCAGGTTCAAGAGGGAGGGGACATATGTATACATATGGCTGATTCATGGTGATGTATGGCAGAAACCAATATGACATTGTAAAGCAATTATCCTTCAATTAAAAATAAATTTTGAAAAGGTAATCCATATGCCAAAGTAGCATATTTTGAGGTGGCATATTTTGATTTCATAAAAATGCCTTTAAATCAGTTTGAATTCTAACATTGATCATAATATATCTACCCTTAGCCTAATATGAATCTTAATGCTATGAAGTGATATTTGCAGATTATTATGCTTCCTCCTATGGACTATAGTCTGCCAGGCTCCTCTATCCATGGGATTCTCCAGGCAAGAATACTGGAGTGGGTTGCCATTCCCTTCTCCATGGGATCTTCCCAAACCAGGGATTGAACCCGAGTCTCCCAAAAATAGAAGTCCTCTATAATAATATATGTCTTACAAAATTTTTGGTGTTATGTCCTTCAAATTCTGCAGTCATGCTTGAGGTCAAGGACACATTCATTGGAAGGAGTGCTGATGCTCTGTCTCAATGGTAGACATCTGGGGGGATTGAGACTTTCAACAATGCTCCGTAAATGCTTCCTCTCAGCGTGTCCCTCCCACTGACCCCACCCCTCAGGCACCAGCACGTACTTCAGATATACCACTGGAGGCCTGCCCTCGACTGCAGTGGAGACTCAAGATGGTAGAAAGGGTGCTCCCCTGTGAGACAGACCATACAAGAAAGACAGGACCTTTAGGAGGACCTCTGAAATCATGCCACCATTGGCAGCTTCCCACTTTGCCCATAAACATTGCTTGCAAAATGAACACATCCTTTTTCAGAACCACAATTGACCTCTCAAGAAGTGATTTCACAAGTCCAAGACAGGAGTAATCGTTTTCTTTGTTGGCTATGTATCTGAGGATTGACATTTCAAAGCTCTGACCCACAGTGTCTCGAATATCTTCAAGTAATGCTTTTACACGCCATCAGCAGATTTCTCTTTCCTTGGAACCTAATCTCCAGTGGTGCTTGGTGGTCTTTAATCATAAATGGCCGATGCTGGCCGCCGGCCCCTCACCAGGCACTCTGCCTAACTCATCCACCATCTACCCTGGTAACTGTACTTCAGTCGTGCTGGGAGCTGTCAGCTAAATAAATCCAATTAGTTTTCCAAATAATTGGCCTGAATGAAATTTTCCATCTGCATTGCATTTAACTTTCTTTGCACCACCAAAGACTTTTATTTTTATCTGTATTATAGCATTTCTGTCATTCTGTCTTAAATCATATCAAGCTGTTTTCGGACCTACCTCATCAATTCCTCAAGGGTAGGTATGTTTCTTATTCAATATTTTTTTCCCAACACCTGTAATATGGTATCTGTTATATGTTAAATGTTGTTTAAATGTTGTATTCTAAAAAAAATAACTTTCATCTTATGATAGAGCAAGATAATGTGAGGGGCTCTTGGTGTGCATGTAGTGTTATATGGAGATGAATTTAAAATTCAAGTGTTTTAAGAATAAAATCAAAAGGCATTCTCACTTCCTAGAGAGGAGAGAAAGGATTTGAATGAGATGAGCTGTCAGTGGGGAAGACTTCTCCGATTGTTCTACACTCTGGAAATGAACAAGTG
This sequence comes from Bubalus kerabau, assembly GCF_029407905.1. Classification (NCBI taxonomy): domain Eukaryota; kingdom Metazoa; phylum Chordata; class Mammalia; order Artiodactyla; family Bovidae; genus Bubalus; species Bubalus kerabau. The sequence goes on along the minus strand of NC_073637.1, from coordinate 23,695,926 downwards.
CCGGAAACATGCCAGTGAGAGCATCTGAGTGGTGGCCCCGACAGAGCCACTTTCAAAGCAGAAAGAAGATTTTCTCAGGTTGAACTGAGCTTCCTTGAAGAGCTCCAGGTAGCAAGACCTCTGAACTCACTTCAGCATTCCTCTTTCAAGGGGAGGATGTTACTGTATAATAGGAGCTGATGAAATGGTTGGATGGCATCACCGACTCAGTGCACATGAATCTGAGCAAACTCCAGGAAATGGTGAAGGGCAAGGAAGCCTGGTGTGCTGCAGTCCATGGGGTTGCAAAGTCAGACACAACTTAGTAACTGAACAATGACAACAAAGATAAACAGATCCAGGAAGGGACAAGGATTCCACTTGGCTCAGACTCAAAGCTTGAATCAATTTAAACTGAAAGAGACCAGCTCAGCTTAGCCAGACTATGTGACGAGTGGATACTAGGGGCTGTGTTCTCTGCCTGCTCTGCTGTTTCAATTCCCTGTGCTGAACAAACACCTCCACATCTTTGCTCTTGTGGTATTTTATTCATTTTCCTTTGCTTACATTGTCAAGGTTCCTTCTGGAAAGTGCTAATCTCATGGGGACAGAAAGGCTAGAGACATTTCATAACCAAGGGAGTGGACAGAGCTGAGCAGGACTGGACTTGAAAGAAGTCAAGGGTCTTTTTCCCCTCAGTCCCCTCTCGCAACCAGGAAGAAAGAAATGCCCAGAGACATGTGGCCTGGGCTGCCTTACGTCTCAGTGATAACAAAATCCAGTCTTCACTGAATTAATGTAAGTTGACTTTTTCAAATATCTTTTCCCTGTTAATAGGGCTTCCCTGGTGGCTCAGACGGTAAAGAATCTGCTTGCAATTCAGGAGACCTGGGTTCGATCCCTGGGTTGGGAAGATCCCCTGAAAGAAGGCATGGCAATCCCTGTAGATAAATACCTGGTCATGTCAACTTTAAACTTCTGTGGGTAAGTGAAAATTTACTATGTTAAAAAATATTTTCTTAGCCCCACATTGTCGATTTCAAATACATTTAGCAGAAGGAAAGGAGAAAAATTTCAAAATGTTTGCTTGTTTTTGACAAAGCTTTTTCAAAGCTTTAAATATTACTTTAAATACAGTTTTTTATCACCCTTTTTCCATTTTCATAATATCTCACTTCATTTCCCAACAAGTCAGATGATTTTCTACATTTGCCTAGAACTAAAAGCTTAAAATTTCCAGGGGCCTCTACATTCTTGCGAGTACCAAGGTCAAGAATATTCAAAGGGTTTTGCTCTTGGTGTTTTTGCCTTTAATTAACCTGCTTTTGTCGGTTCAAGGGAAAAATCTCAAAGACCTTATACAGCTTCTCCTTTCCTTTCAAATCAACTGCGTGATTGCTTGCGAAGAACACTTGTTTTGCAAACTAGCTGCAAAATCTTTCTGTGCAAATGATGACAAACCAAACCCGGATCTCTCAAGGCAGATTTTAGACTCTTATGTTTATTTTTTGCTCTGAAATTGGTACACTGGAAGCTGCTCAAGAAGAGAATGCTATTGGGCAAAGTTCTTGCTCAGGAAGGTTTCATGACCTTTGGTTACAGAAAGGACCTCTCTGAAGCCCAGAGTGGTTTTGTCAGAGATAAATAAAGTGGGCGTTAGTTAAGGTGGTGAAAATGCTCTCTTGTCCCTACTGACAGTTGGGGAAGAGTGGATCCCTGTTCGGATTTGTGTAGAGTGATGGGGTGGTGTTGTTTTTCTTTTAATTTTTTTAAAATTTATTTTAATTATTTAATAATAGCAATTAAATAAAACTATTTAATTGCTTTACACTATTGATTTGATTTCTGCGGTACATCAACATGAATTAGCCATAGATAAACATACGCTCCCTCCCTCTTGAACCTACCTCCCACCTCCCACCCTTTCCCACCCCTCTAGGTTGTCACAGACCCCCAGTGTGAGTTCCCTGAATCATACAGCAAATTTCCATTGGCTATCCTGTTATGCAAAGTGAAGTAACTCAGAAAGAGAAAAATAAATATCATGTATTAATGAATATATGTGGACTCTAGAAAGATGGTACTGATGAACCTGTCTGCAGAGCAGCAATGAAGATGCAGAGGCAGAGAACAGACTTGTGGAGACGGGGTGTTTTAAAGGGAGGATGAGAGAGTGAGCAGGGCCAGGAGGCCTCAGCAGAGTCGGGGAAGGAAACATCCCAAAGTCTTGGTTGATGTCACTGCCATCTGGCAGTGTGTCTGCTGGCCGACTGCCGAGAAAGTGAGGAATTTATTCTCCCACATAGACTGGGAGACTGAGGACCTAGCCTTCCTGATTTTTTTCAAAGAATGGCTTTCAGGTCCTTGAGAAAGGCACTGCTGAGCTATAGGAGATGGATACGTGTTTCAAAAGGACAGAGGAAGGATTCACAACAGTAAACCCTCTTTAGCGAAAGATGTAAGGAAAAGGAGGTCAAGGGCCACGTGTTAGCTAACACAAAAAATAAATTCTATTGCCAGCCCAGAGCATCTCCAGACAGGAGCTCAGAAGGGGCTGGGTCTTACCAGAGCTGCAGCCTTAAGCTGCTGGAGGTCAAGATAAAGTCCAGTTCAGCCTGCAGCCTGGGGGGTCTGAAGGAGTGATCACTATCCGAAGTTCTGTGGTTCTGGGTTCATCCGAGAGATCCAATGCTTTGGTTTAGACTCATTAAAAAAAAAAAAAAAAAACTTTCTACAGGATCATAAATCTAAGCTCCTTGTTTTGTTTTTAAACTTTTTATTTTATATCAGGGTATGTGTGTGTGTGCACTCAATTGTGTCTGACTCTTTGCAACCCTATGTACTGCAGCACACCAGCCTTCCTTTTCATTCACTATCTCCCTGAGTTTGCTCAAATTCATGTCCATTGAGTCAGTGATGCCATCCAACCACCTCATCCTCTGTTGTCTCCTTCTCCTCCTGCCCTCAATCTTTCCTAGCATCAGGGTCTTCCAATGCTTTGGCTCTTCCCATCAGGTGGCCAGATATTACAGCTCATACACTACTGTTTCATTATAGTCTTTTAAGCCACACTTTAAAATTATTCTTCTGTCTTAGGATTTATGCTAACCCGGGATAGATTTTTAAACACTCTTTGATTAGTTTTGTAGAAAATCAATCACCTCTGAAGTCAACTCAGTCCTTCACCCAATATCTCAAAATTACTTATTATTCAATTAAAACATTCTGAAACACATGTAATTGGCTCCAGAATTTTAAAATATGTTGCTGATAATGGCTCCCTATGAGTCAAGCTGTCACAGAAATGACTGCCACCTAAAATAAATGTTTCCCCACAGGTGTTTCAAGTCACTAGGCTGAAACAGTGGGTTTCAGACTCTGACTGCTCCAGTGTGCAGTGTTTTGGAAAAGAAAGCTTCCTTTTTAGACAGCCTGAAGCCCCACAAAATGTTCAGAACAGTCAGGTTTTAGGGCACCGTTAATGATCTTTAAAAGCCCATTTGCAATCACAGAAGGTGACACATGACATTTATCTTGTAAATTAGCAAGATGCCTTCGCTTCTCGTGCATGTGTGAATGCATGTGTGTGCATGCACATGTGTGTTGTAGGTGTGAGAGGGAGACAGAGAGGGGAGAAGCAGGCAGGGAAAGGAGGAGGAGAAGCAGAAGAGGCAACATGTGAAGATATGACCCCTCCCTTCCCTGGAATGTCCTTCTCTGGTCCCTGCAGGTCCACTTGCCATCCCCTTGAACGTTGCTCTCTAACTCCAGTGTTAACCTGAGCTGCTCTCTCTGGCTGTCAGCTGAGCCAGCCAGCATCCAGCATTGATGGATCAGAGGTGCTAGAAGAGATGCATCAGCCTCTATGGCCTGGCCGCCTCTCTGCTTGGATATGGACTGGCCATGGCACCCACTGGGCGGTCCTCTCCTACTGCTTCACAGGTTCCCCTCACCTACACCTAGCATCTCCAGGATGTTCTCTATGACCGACTGATGGAAAAGCACATGCCTATATCTGGAAGAACCTCTCCCATATACCGGTCTGGCCAGAAGGGCAAGCCCATCTTTCTACGGCACCTGAAACATGGCTATGAGTGGAAGTCATGACAGTGGGCAGAGCTGTGGGCAGGACGTCTGGAGGCCAGTCCACGTGGAAGTGATGGTCTGCCATGTGGATCGGCATGATTTACAGACAGTAGCTGTTGGGGTGCCTCAGTCATGGAGGTTGTCAATCAATCAAAACCATTTCTGAAGTTTGATATAAACCTTCCATTTGCCATGACAAGTCTGTGGGGAAGTGACAGAGAAGCAGCCTGTCATTGTCTCCAACATAACACAAACTTAACAGTGATTCCTTTTAAGGAATTCCCTTGTAGTTCAGTCAGTGAAGAATCTGCCTGCAATGCAGGAGACCCGGGTTCAATTCTTGGGTTGGGAAGATCCCCTGGAGAAGGAAATGGCAACACATTCCAGTACTACCTGGAGAATCCCTTGGACAGAAGAGCCTGGAGGGCTACAGTCCATGGGGTCACAAGACTTGGACATGACTTAGCAACTAAATCACCACCTCTTAAGGAATAATTCTGAATGAGGAAATAAACTTTGTAGTACATATCGGGTAAACTTTCATTATGCATGGGTGGTTTGGTTTTGTACTCTTTTATTTCTCTTTTCTCTCCTTTTAAAATGTATTTTTAAAAGCATTTTAAAGCTCCAGTACTCTTGCCTGGAAAATCCCATGGATGGAGGGGCCTGGTGGGCTGCGGTCCCTGGGGTCGCTAGGAGTCGGACATGACTGAGCGACTTCACTTTCACTTTTCACTTTCATGCATTGGAGAGGGAAATGGCAACCCACTCCAGTGTTCTTGCCTGGAGAATCCCAGGGACGGGGGAGCCTGGTGGGCTGCCATCTATGGGTTGCACAGAGTCAGACACGACTGAAGCGACTTAGAGCAAAAGCCTATTGGTAAACAAAATTTGTTTAAAGCAAAACCCCTCTTCTCTCTCAGTTAATCTGAAAATTGACCAACTGAAACCGAGAAGTAAACGAGCAAAATCTGACACTCAACTGGCCAGCGCCTCACTGCTGCAGCCAGTTTAAAGCTTCCCAGGACCAGGGTCAGGTATGGCCGGGGTTAGCACAGGATGCCAAATCTGAGTGAGGAGCCAAAGAGGGTTCAGGAGAAAGCGCAGCATCTGTTTTGACAGGAATTAGAAGTCACTGGATACCAGGTGAGAATGAAGCAGGTGCAGACTGCCTCCTGTAGGAACCCTGGGGTCCAGAGCTTCCTTGGCAGCTCAGACCTTCCCTCCAGGGCATCCTCAGTTCAGCTTCCAGGCACAGCTAGAAGCTGAGCATCCGCCGAGTGGTACCAAGAAGATGTGGTCCCTGAAGTCATTTTGTGTGGGGCCAACACAAAGGACAAGAGTTAGGAGAGCCTATACTGGGAGCAGGGAATTTGGGTCTTTGTGGGTAAAGGCTTTTTTTGTGGGGGAGGGGGTAAAATCTTTTGGTAGAAAATAATTAGCAACATCTAGTTTAAAAAAAAAATCTCAGCAGTTACAAACCTCTCCCCTAGCAAGGAAGAGCACAGATTGAAAAGAGGGAAGAGCTTTAATGAGTTGTTTGATGGATAGGTCTGCTTGCCCATGAAGATAATTTCCTGCCTCAGGGTAAGTTAGTTCATAAGATTTGTTAGAAGTTACTTGTAAGTTAGTTACAATATTTTTTCAGAGCATGAGTCCACAAAAACTAGGTATTAGCTGCTTTTTTTCTTTAAAAAAAAAAAAAATGCTTTGCAACCTGCCCTGGTGGCTTAGCCAGTAAAAAATCCACCTGCAATGTAGGAGACTGCCTGCAATGCAGGAGATACAGGTTCGATCCCTGGGTTGGGATGGCTACCTTCTCCAGTATTCTTGCTTGGAGAATCCTATGGACAGAGGAGCCTGATGGTCTGTAGTCCATGGGATCCTGAAGAGTTGGACACGACTGAAGCAACTTAGTATGTATGCAACCTGTCTTTACAAAGTATCTCAATTTAAAATTGTAACTGTTTTGAGAATTATTTTTCAGAGGATAATTGGCTTAGTTCATGAAAGTGACTGTTTTGAATGGGAAATAGTCTCATTTTTTCCCTGACATAATTGAAATATCTGTTAGAGCAATATTGCTGAAGTCTAAAGATTCTTCCATTTCTTGACAAATTATTTTCTGAAACTGGCAGGTAATGGTAAAATTGCAGTGACAGAGATGGAAGAAATCTGCTATTCTTCCTGTCTCAATTTCTTTGCAAGCTCAGAAATAAAATGCTACAATTCTGACAATTTCTTATTATAATATGAAACAGATAGGATGTAACAAAAATTGCTCATGTCCCCAAATTGAACTGATAAATTATTGATTGTCTTTTACCATGGATCTTGGAATTTTCATCTAACTTTCACAGAAATAAAAGCTCTTTTATTATTTTTAAATGGCTGTCATAAGACTTCTGTATTTGCATGACTCTGATGTATTTGTGTACAAAAAGAATATCATCTTTTATTTCTCATTCAGCAGCCTGTGGAAATCCTCAATTTAATATAGTCTTCCTTGCTGAAAACTGGAATACAGATACAAAATGTTGATAAATTTCATGGAGGAGAGAGATGACAAAAACTCAGACTAATGGCTCATGCTCACCATAAATTCCATGGAGCAAACACCATGAGAAGCACTTGAGTAGGGTGTGTACTGATATGATCTCCTGCTGCACAAATGATGGATGACACGTCACCACTTAGAACCGAAGACTTCCCTGTGGCTCAACTGGAAAAGAATCTGCCTGTAATGTGGGAGACCTGGGTTCGATCCCTGGGTTGGGAAGATACCCTGGAGAAGGGAAAGGCTACCCACTCCAGCATTCTGGCCTGGAGAATTCCATGGACTGTATAGTCTATGGGGTCACAAAGAGTTAGACACGATGGAGCAACTTTCACTTTTAGAACCAAAGACAGTTCTGGCCTAAGATACCTTTCAATGTCCATGCTCTTGACTTGTGCAATAGTACAATAGAGATGTTTTATCAGGCAACACTGGGTGTGAGTCACAGATAATTAAGTGGTTAATTATCTTATGGCTGGGCAGATAATTTGAATTGGAAATTTTAGCTCTCCCTGAATTTGCTACTGATTAGCAGGAAAATCAATCTGAGTTTCAAGATCAGACCTTAACTGATACATTTAGAATCTCTTAGTTGTCTGTTAAATACACAAATGGGTCAACACATAGATTGTGATTGTCATGAAATCATCAAAGGAAGGGCCTTAGGAATATCCTGATTCCATCCCCTCATTTCTGCCAGGAATGCAACTTACCCGACGTTGCCTATGAGGTGACAGACAAGGAGGACGAGAGGCTGTGTCTTATTACCAAGTGACTAGAAAAAATTAACAGCAGAAACATTATAAAAGTGGGAGAATTTGTTTAATCTTTCTTTTATTTTATCCAAAGAGTGCCAATAATGGATATTTCAATTTTGCAACGTTTCTCAGTGTCATTTCTATTTTGTACTTTTCATATCACATCATTATGACTTGCCAACAACAGGTTCCACTCAGAATGTAAACTAGCAGATGATTTAGAACAGGAGACCGCTGATGGGCACGAAGGCAACTTTCTGCAGCCACGGGTGGTGCAGTGAAGGGCTGGGTTTTTTTCTCTTTACCACAGTGCCGGCGAGCAGGGCACATGGTCCAGGCTCACACTGGGGTCAGCATCACCACGTGCCGACAGCTGTTGTCAGATAAGGTGGTTCTTTGCTGTACATAGGCTGAGGGTGGTTCCTAGACCATCCCGGGGTCTCCCCCAGCATCAGGACCTCTCCCCACTGCCCACACCTGTGGGGGATTCTCGGATCCTCTTACCTACCTCCTCTGGACACTTAGAGTAAGAACATGGTCTCAGGGCCTTTCATATGACTCCTCTTGACAGAACCACTGGACCAAAAAGGTGCTGAATTTCTCACTGACTCCCATTTTTGAAATGACCTTTCTAAATCAAAAACATTACAGGCAAGAATTCAACCAAAGCTCCAAGACATTGATTTCCTGGACTGGGACAGACGTGTAATAATAGGATTCAAACTGAGAACAATCCAAAACCCATTTCCAAGCATATTCGCACTTGCTGGAAAGAGATTGATATGGACTGAAAGTAATAGAGGAGATGCAAAGCCAAAATTGAAAAATAGGCAGTGACTCTTTATTAACGTATGCATTTATCTCTTTATTTCCAATATGTTTGGCGGTTGTTCAGATTTATTCTCTTGACTTATTTTTTGTCCAGCTGCACAATCCTTAGGGTTAGCTTCCAGAAAATGTTTTAAAAATAGTCTCTCCTCTCTGTAATTTGTTGCGTTTGAAAACCTGGTGCATTTTAAACAAAATCTCATTTGTAATTAAGATGGGACAGAAAATATCCACCAATTAGTAGAGAAGAAGGTCAGATGTTGCACTTAGAGACCAAGGTTACCGTTTATTAACCCTGTGATCTTTGGTCCCATCTTACTCATTTACAAAGTTGAGATAATTATAACATTGCTATAATTGGATGAAGATGAGCACTGTTTATGTGAGGCGCCCACCATAGAGCATGCATTTAATTCATTTTACATTGGAGAGTGTGGTACATGGAGCCAGGAGAGTTTCCCAGGGAACCAGAAGGGAAGGGAAGGATGGAGGCAGGATTCTGTGCCTACCAGTCTCCTGGTCCAGCCCCTCCAGGTGGCAGGAGAGGGAAGTAGGGGGTGAGTCTGAGTCCCCCACATGCCTTATTATGCTCCCCCATCGCCCTGTGCTCTAGACCCAGCAGGGGTGAAGAAGGGAGACAAGGGTCATGGCAGCCTCAGGTCCCTAGGACCAAAGGAGCCTCTGTGTCCACTGTCCCCCTTCTGGAGTTCCTCAGAGGAAACCCTGGGGCCCCAGGCAAGATTCCGTCCTGGGACTGGTGCATTCAGAGCCATCAGAAGCTTTGGGCGTGTGTCATGGAGGCGATGGGATGTCCCCAACACTCCATCTCTAGGGACAAATGCTGCTCTGGGAGCTACAAATGAAACCTATATGCACTTTCTCACAACCCATGCAGTTTAAATATTTAAATCTTTCCCACTGGTGGGAAGACGTGTGATTGTTTCATGTTCAGTTCTTGCCAGTAGACAAATAATCATCATTTAAAAATGAATATGTTAACTATTGACAGATTTGTTTAATAACTGCACCCCCACATTGATGCCTGGGAAGGTCTACATTGTCTCTTGCCAAAATCAGGCTGGTCCTCCCAACAGGCCACCTTGAGAGGAACCCTAATAGCACCATCCAGATTTCTTGTTGCCTTAAATAGATTTAGTAAATTATTGTTGAAAAGTCTGAATGGCTTCATATCACACATGTAGCTCAAACACCTCTCTCTCTGTCTCTGTCTCTCTATCCCTCTCTCTCCTCTCTTTTTCTAAATTAAAAATAAATATATATATATATATATATATAAAAATTTGGCCAAGTGACATGTAGGATGTTACTTTCCTGACCAGGGATCAAACCCATACTCCCAGCATTGGAAGCTCAGTGTCTTAACCACTGGACCATCAGATAAGCCCCTCTCTCTTTTATTTAATATTTATAATCATCTACTTTAGACAAGGACCTTTGTTAGGTGCGGGGAATACAAGATGAATAAGATACACCCAGTAACTCCAATTTGAAACCACAGATGGTCTTTTTAGCACCTTCCCAGGTCTGCACGATTCTAGAGAACTGAGAATGCCAACCCCATCCCCACCCCAAGCCCCTTAGAGAGCACGAAAGCTGGCCAGGACCCCCATAGCACGTCCAAAGTTGTCCTGATGGGGATGTTGAGATGATGAGGTGGGAGAGCTTTCACCTACTGTTTGCCTAAAATGACTACTGTGGGACATGGTGACTTTAATGAAAACCGAAATTAAATAAAGAGAGGGCTGATAAATGACCTGCATGAATGTCTCAGTGTAGAAAATTCATCAGAGCCAATCAAGTTCAAAACAATAAATAAGACACCTTCTCTGCCTAAAGAGGTGTGGTGATGATTCAAACCACCTGGGTGAGGGCCTTACCTGCCCACTTCCTCTCCTGCACAGACATATTTAGTAAGGAATTATCTAACAACTGGAAGACTTTAAAAAACTGGGGTTTTGAGTTATTTTCTTCCAGACCAGCAAGCCCATGAGGTAGAGAGAAAATGGAAGGTACAGAAAGACTTCAAGATTCAAGTTCATATTGATCTAACTTGCTGAAGCATCAACACAAAAACAAAAGCCACAATAAGGAATAAACTCAAAGATGAATTTCTTGGAAACTAGAGAATTTCGCCTCTGGGGTTTTGTTACAGACCTAAAAATGCTGATGGAGTCACTCAAATTTCAGTTTCCATTTTTATCCTGCCATAAGCCACCATGACTGTTAGGTAGACCAGACGTACAGAGTAGCTTCAGGCAATGAAAGGGGACTAGAAAAATGTTTGATATTAATACCATACATTATCTTCTGATTTCTGTACAAGTATGTTTCAGACTCTCTAGAATATCCTTTAATCATCATAGAGTTTTCTTTTTTTCTTTTTTTGAAAAGTTTTATTGGAGTATAGTTGATTTACAATGCTATAAGTTTCTGCTGTACAGCAAAGTGAATTGATTATACATATACATATGTTCATTTCTTTGCAGGTTCTTTTCTCGCATAAATTACTACAGAGCACTAAGTAGAGTTCCCTGTGCTATATAGTAGGTCCTTATTAGTTATCCATTTTATATATACTAGTGTGTATATGTCAACCCCAAGCCTTTAATTTATCCCTCCCCACCCCATCCCCCATTTTGCCTTTGGTAACTGTAAGTTTGTGTTTGAAATCTGCAAGTCTGTTTTGTAAATAAGCTCATTTATGTCATTTTTTAAAAATTAGATTCGACATATGAGTGATATATGAAATTGTCTTTGTCTGGCTTACTTCACTTAGTACAATCATCTCTAGGTTTGTCCATGTTGCTGCAAGTGGCATTATTTCTTTTCTTTTTTTTCCACAGAGCTTTCTAATAGATGGGGCAGAGTCTGGGTTGAAGGAAAAGGGTGCAGAGTCCTGACTGTGAAATGTTTTCTAGTGGAAGAAATAAAGAAAGTCATGTGTTGTTTTCAAATAAATTCAGTAAAATATAAGAATAACATTATTTATTTCTGAAAGGCTTATTTGAAATTTTTTCTCCCCAAAGTGTAGGTCATCAGCTGCATTATTTTTCAGGTGTGTTTCGGTTTGAATGATAAGTGCCTGTTTGCTTGTCACTCTCATCATCAGACAACAATGCTCCTGGGGACAGAGCCAGGAGAGACCTTAGCTGGGAGCCTCTCAGCCTGACACGAACCGGATGCTCGGAGATGCTTCTTTCACGAATGGGGCTCATTCGTTTATCTTCCCTACTGCATGGAAAAACCTGGAACCAGGACACGAGTGGTTTAGATTGCTGCTCAAACTGTGCTTTGGTGCCATTTAAACTGGCCCCAGGAGTACTCATTTATGCTCTGCTGTTGTTTCCTTCCGCAGGAGTGCAGACTTGTTAGACAAGCTGAGTATCAGGCACAGGCCAATTTATGAATGTTTAGTCAACTTTAAGTAATGATTGTAACTTTAAGTAGTAGGAAACCATTTAAATCTGTATCAAATAGGCTTTTTTCCTAACTGATAAAGTGCAGTCTATTCATGCAGTAAATCTCATTAGTAAATACTACTACACGTGCTAGTCTCTTTGGAAGGATCCGTGAATAAATTGTATTAAAACAGAAGTGAAAACTAAAACCTCTCATTGTTCTAAAATAAGTGATTAATGGGAGTTCCCTGGCAGTCCAGTGGTTGGGACTCTGCGCTTTCACAGCTGTAGCCCTGGGTTCAATCCCTGGTCCTGGAACTAAGACCCCAGGGGCCCAGAGGCACAGCCAAAAATAAAAGTGAAATAAAGTAAAATATTAATTAGTGCAATTTAAATGGACTGATTTGGAAATGAAAAAAACTGTGCCAGTTCTCATTACCTGAAAAAAAGAACATTATACTGGTATTATAGCTATAGGCGAATACATTTTTCAACTAAAAGAGTACTGTAATTTACATGGATGGATGGTAAGGGCTGTGAGGGGATAGGGCATGTGTGGACCCAGATTCATGTAGTTATTATTTACATGTTTATTTGGAACAACTCAAATATTTCCAATCACTAACCTGCTGATTCCGGAAATATTTCTCTGAAGTAGGAATGGGACAATCTATAATTCATGGTCATTGACTCTCAAAGGAATGTGCTCTGTGTCTCTATTTTTAATCCTATTTACTATTTCTGCTTACATTCTCTGCTAGACTGAGAAAAGTTATGTGCAATTTGAAATGTCTAATAAGCTTGTGATTTGTGCTTCTCCACTTGCCAAATGTAGATTAGAATTAGTTCAGTCAGTTCAGTCACTCAGCCATGTCAGACTCCTTGCGACCCCATGGACTGCAGCACCCCAGGCTTCCCTGTCCATCACCAGCTCCCAGATCTTGCTCAAACTGATGTCCATCGAGTCAGTGATGCCATCTAACCATCTCATCCTCTGTTGTCCCCTTCTCTTCCTGCCTTCCATCTTCCATCTTTCCCAGGATCAGGGTCTTTTCCAATGAGTCAGTGCTTCTCATGAACTTCAGCTTCAACATCAGTCCTTCCAGTGAATATTCAGGACTGATTTCCTTTAGGATGGACTGGTTGGATCTCCTTGCAGTCCAAGGGACTCTCAAGAGTCTTCTTCAATGCCACAGTTAAAATCATCAATTCTTCAGCACTCAGCTTTCTTTATAGTCCAACTCTCACATCCACACATGACTAATGGAAAAATCATAGCTTTGACTAGACTCAGACCTTTGTTGGTTAAGTAATGTCTCTGCTTTTTTTTTTTTTAATTTATTTATTTTAGTTGGAGGCTAATTACTTTACAATATTGTAGTGGTTTTTGCCATACTTTGATATGAATCAGCCTTTTTAATATGCTGTCCAAGTTGGTCATAACTTTTCTTCCAAGGAGCAAGCATCTTTTAATTTAGAGTTAGTAAGGACTCACAATGGAGAAGGCAATGGCACCCCACTCCAGTACTCTTGCCTGGAAAATCCCATGGACGGAGGAGCCTGGTAGGCTGCAGTCCATGGGGTCGCTAAGAGTCGGACACGACTGAGTGACTTCACTTTTACTTTTCACTTTCATGCATTGGAGAAGGAAATGGCAACCCACTCCAGTGTTCTTGCCTGGAGAATCCCAGGGACGGGGGAGCCTGGTGGGCTGCCGTCTATGGGGTCTCACAGAGTTGGACACGACTGAAGTGACTTAGCGGTAGGACTCACAATACAGTGTGAAGAATGGATTAAACTAACAGGGTAACATAAGAGGTGATGCATACTTTTTTTCATTTCCAGCATTTCTGATATACAATGCTAAAAAAAAGTTCATAACATTTTCATAGAAAACTGGTGAATAAAATTCTTTCAGATTTACAGTCAAAATACATACTACCCAAGAAAATACCTTTGTTGAACAACCTTTGCTCAACTCTGGAGTTGAAATTTGTTGGCAGTAACTTTAAATTGTTCACTGTGGCGTCTCTAGAGCCCCAAAGTCTCATTCATCATCAGTGAATTTGATGATATCAAATATTCTTTGAATGACTATGGGTAGGAAAATCATTAAAATTTTATCTATCCCCAGAGCCTTTCAAATATATTGAAGTCTGCAAAGGAGCAGCTCTGTCTTCAGGGAATTGTGTGCAGCTGAGCTTGTTGGCTGGTGGGCATCATTGGACGAACATCAGTCATCAGGGATGCAGGTTGGTCTCACTTTCTTATTTCCTTGTCTCCCTGGCTAGAGAGAAAGCTTAGGAACAAAAGACACAGTCCCTGAAGATTTGGCAGCCTTTCTGTGGGGGAACAAACATGAGCAAACAATCATGTCCCCCGTGGCAAACGCTTCCCGAGCCCAGGAGAGGGAAGTTACTGATGGCAAATGTGAAGCGGTAAGTTATTCCTACAACAAATGAAACAGCGGTGGAATATTCGACTATGCGATGCCAGAAGATGGTCAAGTAACCGGAGGAAGGCAGGAGACTTTAAGGGTCCCCCACCTCTTGTCCGATACCACTGGTTCTTTATTAATTTGATGAGAACTATTACTCAACAGTAAAAAGAAAAGTACTGATACTGAAGCATGGATAAATCCTGAAACTATAAACTAAATGAAAGAGCTAGTCACAAACACCAAAAATCGTATGATTCCATTTATATGAAATGCTCAGAACATGCAAATCATTTGAGCCAGAATGTAGACTGGATGTCACCTAGGGCTGGTGGAGATGAGGGAACTGGGGTGATGACTAAAGAGTATAAAGTTTCAAAATTTATCAAATTGTATTATATATGAATTATGCCTGAATAAATTTTTATTCAAAAGGCAATTTTAAGGGTAAAGAGACAAGGTAAGAAAATTGGTTAGTGATTAAATGGAGTATTAAGCTCCTAAACCCTGTAATGCATTAAGGTAGTTTTCTCCCATCTTTTTCATGAATTTTAAAGACTCGGTGTTGAAAATAATTAAAAATATTGAAGGTAGGAAAAGATATGGAAGAGACCTAGTAGGTCTTGCTTTTCTTCAGTTACAATAAGAAACCAATAATACCAAAAGAAAGAATACTTGTTCTCTACAGTTCAGTTTAGTTTAGTCGCTCAGTCGTGTCCGACTCTTTGTGACCCCATTAACCATAGCACGCCAGGCCTCCCTGTCCATCACCAACTCCTGGATCTTGCTCAAATTCATGTCCATTGAGTCAGTGATGTCATCCAACCATCTCATCCTCTGCCGTCCCCTTCTCTTCCTGCCCTCAATCTTTCCCAGCATCAGGGTCTTATCCAATGAGTCAGCTCTTCGCATCAGGTGGCCAAAGTATTGGAGTTTCAGCTTCAACATCAGTCCTTCCAATGAATATTCAGGACTGATTTCCTTTGGGATGGACTGGTTGGATCTCCTTGAAGTCCAAGGGACTCTCAAGAGTCTTCTCCACACCATAGTTCAAAAGCATCAATTCTTCAGCACTCAGCTTTCTTTATAGTCTAAATCTCACATCCATACATGACCACTGGAAAAACCATAGCCTTGACTAGACGGACCTTTGTTAGTAAAATAATGTCTCTGCTTTTGAATATGCTATCTGGGTTGGTCATAGCTTTTCTTCCAAGGAGTAAGCATCTTTTAATTTCATGGCTGCAGTCACCATCTGCAGTGATTTTGGAGCCCCCCAAAATAGTCTGCCACTGTTTCCACTGTTGTTGTTCTCTACATTTAAATTTTTTAAAAAAGTGACTAACGATCTTGTCATTGTGAACTTTTGCATGCTGCCAATGTTCTCTGATCAAAATGCAAGGTTTATATATAAATCATCTCAATGTGTTAGAGGAGAATATTACTACATTTTTTTACAAGTGCAGTAAGCTTATAAAATAAACAAGAGCTTATTAAAAATCTACACAGGGGTCCCATTGCCAGAATGAAGAATGCCCACCTATCAATCCTTGTGTTTCCTATTCCGTAACCCAATTCCAAATCTCACTTTGTCATGTTTCCTCCTCTGAAAACAGCTAACATTGGTTCTCTGTTGATATCTGAGTTGAGTCCCTGCTGTTTTTGTAGGTATACCCGCCTGGAAATGGTCTTTCTCTAGCTGTGTCATTGCAAAGGTATTCTCATGTGTAGGTTATTCAAATTGTTTCTAGGGTGAGGATGAGCAGCAGAAATGTCTATGTTACCATTTTGCTAACATCACACTTTGACAGTTATTATTTAACTTCCTGTATTATCACTAGAAATAACAGTTTGTTTACAGCAAGTCTGACTATAGGAGAGAAGAAAACTTTTCCTCCATCCTCTTAAGTTCAGTAACTGAGGCATGCAAATTAAACAATAACAACAAAAGACAGATTCACAGAAGAAAAGTTCAGTTTGTCTGCATAAAGAGGGTTTCACAGAACAGAAGTGAAAACCCAAAGAGATGGTTAGAAAGTACATTTATATACAGTTTTAACAAAGAGAGACACAGTTGTGGAGAAGTGAGTAGACAAAGGAAAAAAGGGGTTTGGGCTCTGGGAGCAGTAAATTGTGGAATGGGAACTCCATAGGAAAAACTATTGAAAGATAGTGAAAGATATTGAAAGGGTTATTCTAGTAAGATTGGTTTCAGTGCCACCTCTCATAAGAAGTCATCTCTCTTAAGAAAAAAGAGAAAAGGTTTTTTTTTTTTTTTTAAATATCCAGAATATAGAACATTAAAGAATCTGCAAAGTTTTAAATAAAAGTCCATACAATTATAGTCATACTTCTCAGTTAATTCAATCCCACATCATCATTTCTTGCTTTGTTTCATCCTGGGGTGGATGTTTCGTGAACACAACAGCTTCTCCACTAGAGTCCTGGAAATTCCTTCCTTTTTTGTTGAAGATGAAGCACTTTGGCCTGTATTTGATTGCAAAAGCTTTCAAGAAATCACCAGAGTAAAACAATAAGTGTCTGTGAAAAATGAAAGACTTAAAATGGCCACGGTTAAAGATCTGATGAGAGTTCATTATAATGTGACTGACAAGAAAATCTTTTTTTTTCTGTGACATACAGCTTTAAACTGGAATTATGGCAGATATTATTCTGGGACATTCATGGACAGCAACAACACTGACAAATTTTTAGGAGGTTTATACAGTTTCTGAAATACTTATCTTAATAGCATACATCATGCAAATATAACCCAAGGGAGGTTTAAGCATGCTTCTTATGTAATTTAATGTATCAAACCAAATTAGTTTAACACATCTCTTGATAAGATGAGAAAACAAATCCTTTGAGATTCTCCAAGAGCCTTCTGGGAAATCTCAAAGTCAGTTAGAGGTGAAGGACATTTCATTTAGAATTTGATTTGGGGAAGCTGTCAAAAATGTCAAAGGATTTGAACACTTGATGAAATAAGACCAAAGGTCACTGTGAAACAACGCTCGCCCGTGTGCTTTGTTGCTTCAGTTGATTCTGACTCTGCAACCCCAGGGACTGTAGCCAGCCAGTCCCTGACCATGGGATTCTCCAGACAAGAATACGGAGTGGGTTGCCATGCCTTCCTCCAGGGGATCTTCCTGACCCGGGGATTGAACAGGAGCAGTCTCTTTACTGCTCCTGCACTGGCAGCTGGGTTTTCTATCACTAGCATCGCCTGGGAAACAATGCTTAGTTATCCATTTAAGCAAAACAACAATGAAGGATTTTAGAGTCATTAGAAAAATGGCAACATAGCAAAACTCCATCATCCCATCCCCACACCCCACCCCCTGCCACAAAGATCAACAACTGGACAGAGTTATGGAGAAAGATATATTTTTCTAACCTCAGGCATCTTCTGGGTGGGTTAAGAATTAAATTGATAGGAGACAGATTAACAGGAGAAAATGCACCAAAAGTTTTATAATAGGTACACAAGGGAGAAATATCAATAGCCTCAGATATGCAGATGACACCACCCTTATGGCAGAAAGCAAAGAGGAACTAAAAAGCCTCTTGATGAAAGTGAAAGAGGACAGTGAAAAAGTTGGTTTAAAGCTCAACATTCAGAAAACGAAGATCATGGCATCTGGTCCCATCACTTCATGGCAGATAGATGGGGAAACAGTGTTAGATTTTATTTTTGGGGGCTCCAAAATCACTGCAGATGGTGATTGCAACCATGAAATTAAAAGACGCTTACTCCTTGGAAGGAAAGTTATGACCAACCTAGATAGCATATTCAAAAGCAGAGATATTACTTTGCCAACAAAGGTCCATTTTCTCAAGGCTATGGTTTTAGTGGTCATGTATGGATGTGAGACTTGGACTGTTGAAGAAAGCTGAGTGCCGAAGAATTGATGCTTTTGAACTGTGGTGTTGGAGAAGACTCTTGAGAGTCCCTTGGACTGCAAGGAGATCCAACCAGTCCATCCTAAGGGAAATCAGTCCTGGGTGTTCATTGGAAGGACTGATGCTGAGGCTGAAACTCCAATACTTTGACCACCTCATGCAAAGAGCTGACTCATTGGAAAAGACCCTGATGCTGGGAGGGATTGGGGGCAGAAGGAGAAGGGGATGACAGAGGATGAGATGGCTGGATGGCATCACTGACTCAATGGACATGAGTTTGGGTAAACTCCGGGAGTTGGTCATGGACAGGGAGGCCTGGCATGCTATGGTTAATGGGGTCACAAAGAGTCAGACACGACTGAGCGACTGAACTGAACTGAACTGAACACATGTAAGAGACCCAGGAAAACTGAGCAACCTGCCAAAATGGACAAAGATCTCATCTTCAACACAACCTTCTGCTAAAAACAAAAGAGGAAGTTGAGGGTGGGGAGGTTACCAGGAAAAGCACAGGAATCAAGGATGATGTTGATGCAGATTTAAGTCCTGGTCTTCTCAACTGATAAGAATTTCTGGAGATTTAGTTATCCTCTTCTTCCTGGTACAGAGAGGGAGTTGTTATTCAGTCGCTCAGTTATGTCCAACTATTTGGAACCCCATGGACTGTAGCATGCCAGGCTCCTCTATCCATGGGATTTCCCAGGCAAGAATACTGGAGTGGGTTGCCATTTCCCCCTCCAGGGGATCTTCCAAACCCAGGGATCGAAGCGGCGTCCCCTGCTTGGAAGGTGGATTATTTACTACTGAGCCACTAGGGAAGCCCACAGAGAGAAAGATATCCTTACAAACAGAGGTGTTTCTTACATGGTTTTCAGAGTCCTTTCCACATTGGCTGTTGCTCAGAAAATAATCAGGTTAAAACAAGTATTGTGCCAGAGAGATATGTTTTAGGGTGGCAAATTCTGCTTGCCTACAACAGCTATCCACAAAACAGGTGGGAGATGTTTGGAGTCCACTTAGGAAGTTTTAGCAAAATGGTAGAAGGAAATCCTGAGAATAATTGCCCAAGAAGGGAAGAAAAGCAGCTTCCTTCTGCGTGCATCATCCCATCCCTGAAGCCAGCATTGCTTGACTCCAAGAAGGAACTTCCCAGCTAGAAAGAGCTCCCTCGCCAGGAGAGGAAGAGCTGGGTAAGTGCCCTGCTCCTCCCACCTCTAGGGGCACCGTGCAAACACCCAGCTTTGGCTTCACCCCCACCTGTCACCCAGACCAGCAAAACTGAGATTATAGAAGCAGCTGCCAAGGAGAAAGAAAAGCAGAGGCTATTATTAGCAGACACACAATGGGAGCATTTATAGTTCACTGAGACTTGCTTTGTAGAAAACCTCAGCGGATTTAATCACTGACATTGAAGCCGACATTGACACCGCAGGTGTTCGTGATACTGTGCAGGGCCCTGTAGGGCTGCTCCTGGGCACAAGGCCTTTGTGTCCCCCATTTCTTTGATTACAGAAAACAGCCCTCATTCAACCTCCATGACCTTCCCTGAGTTCCAATGGGCAGATTCAAGTAGTTGTTAATTAGGGAAGCGAGGTGATAGGAGACCTGGGATAAACAGTCAAGAGCAGCCTTGAGGCAGGTCCTATTTCCCCAACCAACTGAGGCGGGAGGTAGATGTCCATCGCCCCCTACCCCAAACCCCACGAACCCCTGCCAAAGTGATTAGAGATTCATTCCTTGTGGACCAACACTCCAAGAGGAGAATAGCAAGATAATTGAGAGAGGAGGCTGGGCCCTGCCCAGACCACATATTTCTCATTGTGGAAGTCAGGAGACCTCCCCAACCACACAAGCACAGAAAGGCTCCTTGAAGCTCAAAGGGGAAGTGATGTTAACTAATGCCAGGCTACCCAGATGACTTTGTGTGTGCACATGTGGGAGGATTCTGAGATCAGGATCAAATATGGGATCCTGAGATCACAGACAAATATGGGCTGTGAATCAAGCAAATCAAAATGATTGGCCAAAGGAAACCTGGAAGAAATGTTCCATAAAAGTAATTCGAACTGAGGTAGAAATTACTAGGCAGTCAGTGTAGAACTCTGAAACCTCAGTCTTATTTTCAGTAAACATCCCACTTCCTTTGTCCTGAATTCCTGGAATATGTCTTTAGTCTGATAAATTATCAGCACTCAGATCCAGTTCAGTTCAGTTCACTCCCTCAGTCATGTCCGACTCTTTGTGACCACATGGACTACAGCACGCCAGGCCTCCCTGTCCATCACCAACTCCTGGATCTTACTCAAACTCATGTCCATTGAGTCAATGATACCATGCAACCATCTCATCCTTTTTTGTCCCCTTCTCCTCCCACCTTCCATTTTTCCCAGCATCAGTGTCTTTTCCAAGGAGTCAGTTCTTTGCATCAGGTGGCCAGAGGATTGGAGTTTCAGCTTCAGTACCAGTTCTTCTCTTGACTGGTACTGATTTCCTGTAGGATGGACTGGTTGGATCTCCTTTCAGTCCAAGGGACTCTCAAGAGTCTGCTCCAATACCACAGTTCAAAAGCATCAATGCTTTAGCACTCAGCTTTCTTTATAGTCCAACTCTCACATCCACACATGACTACTGGAAAAACCATAGCTTTGACTAGAAAGACCTTTGTTGGCAAAGTAATATCTCTGCTTTTTAATATGCTGTCTACGTTGGTCATAGCTTTTTTTCCAAGGAGCAAGCATCTTTTAATTTCATGGCTGCAGTCACCACCTGCAGTGATTTTGGAACCCAAGAAAATAAAATCTCTCACTGTTTCCATTGTTTCCCTATTTGCCATGAAGTGATGGGACCAGATGCCATGATCTTACTTTTCTGAATGTTCAGTTTTAAGCCAACTTTTTCACTCTCCTCTTTCACTTTCATCAGGAGGCCATTTACTTCCTCTTTATTTTCTGCCGTAAGGGTCATATCATCTGCCTATCTGAGGTTATTGATATTTCTCCTGGCAATCTTGATTCCAGCTTGTGCTTCTTCCAGCCCAGCATTTCTCATAATGTACTCTGCATAGAAGTTAAATAAGCAGGGAGACAATATACATCTTTGACATACTCCTTTCTCTATATGTAACCAGTCTGTTGTTCCATGTCCAGTTCTAACTGTTGTTTCTTGACCTACATACAGATTTCTCAGGAGGCAGGTAAGGTGGTCTGGTGTTCCCATCTCTTCAGAACTTTCCACAATTTGTTGTGATCCACACAGTCAAAGGCTTTGGTGTAATCAATAAAGCAGAAGTAGATGTTTTTCTGGAGCTAACTTCTTCTGTGATCCAACAGATGTTGGCAATTTGATCTCTGGTTCCTCTGCCTTTTCTAAATCCAGCTTGAACATCTGAAAGTTCATGGGTCATGTACTGTTGAAGCCTGGCTTGGAAAATTTTCAGCATTAATTTTCTAGGATGTGAGATGAGTACAATTGTGCAGTAGTCTGAACATTCTTTGGCATTGTCCTTCTTTGGAATTGGAATGAAAACTGACCTTTTCTGGTCCTGTGGCCATTGCTGAGTTTTCCAAATTTGCTGTATATTGAGTACAGCACTTTAACAGCATCATCTTTTAGGATTTAAAATAGCTCAACTGGTATTCCATCACCTCTGCTAGCCTTGTTTGGGGTCTCCTGCATTTCAGGCAGATTCTTTACCAACTGAGCTATGAGGGAAGCCCCTCAGATCCAGGGAAGGTCAGTAATTAACTTCCTTCCATATGCCTGAGGGGAAAATAACTGGTGATCCTTAATCTTAAGCCCATACATCTGGTGGTAAAATGGCCAGGGGGCATGAAAAAGGGTGGTAACTTAATCCAAGGACCAAGAGAAGCCATAAAGATGTTAAGTATCTTGACCTTTAAATTGATTGGTTAGAAATAACATGATTTAAGGAAGGATATAAAAACTGTTGTAAGTCCTGCCTTGGGGGGACTCTATCCCCTCACATGTCTATGCTGAGAGCCTTGTACTTTCCTCCTCTTTAGTAAATCCTATTCACTTGCTTTCCCATTCTGTTGTTTTCCTCTATTTCTTTGCATTGATCACTGAGGAAGGCTTTCTTATCTCTCCTTGCTATTCTTTGGAACTCTGCATTCAGATATCTTTCCTTTTCTCCTTTGCTTTTCACTTCTCTTCTTTTCACAGCTATTTGTAAGGCGTCCTCAGACAGCCATTTTGTTTTTTTGCATTTATTTTCCATGGGGATGGTCTTGATCCCTGTCTCCTGTACAATGTCACGAACCTCCGTCCACAGTTCATCAGGCACTCTGTCTATCAGATCTAGTCCCTTAAATCTATTTCTCACTTCCACTGTATAATCATAAGGGATTTGATTTAGGTCATACCTGAATGGTCTTGGTGGTTTTCCCCACTTTCTTCAATTTAAGTCTAAATTTGGCAATAAGGAGTTCATGGTCTGAGCCACAGTCAGCTCCTGGTCTTGTTTTTGCTGACTGTATAGAGCTTCTCTATCTTTGGCTGCAAAGAATATAATCAATCTGATTTCAGTGTTGACCATCTGGTGATGTCCATGTGTAGAGTCTTCTCTTGTGTTGTTGGAAGAGGGTGTTTGCTATGACCAGTGTGTTCTCTTGGCAAAACTCTATTAGCCTTTGCCCTGCTTCATTCCGTACTCCAGGGCCAAATTTGCCTGTTACTCCAGGTGTTTATTGACTTCCTACTTTTGCATTCCCGTCCCCTATAATGAAAAGGACATCTTTTTTGGGTGTTAGTTCTAAAAGGTCTTGTAGGTCTTCATAGAACCGTTCAACTTCAGCCTCTTCAGCATTACTGGTTAGGACATAGACTTGGATTACTGGGAAAGACTAGAGATCTCTTCAAGAAAATTAGAGATACCTAGGGAACATTTCATGCAAAGATGGGCTCAATAAAGGACAGAAATAGTATGGACCTAACAGAAGCAGAAGATATTAAGAAGAGGTGGCAAGAATACACAGAAGAACTGTACAAAAAAGAGCTTCATGACCCAGATAATCACGGTGGTATGATCACTCACCTAGAGCCAGACATCCTGGAATGTGAAGTCTAGTGGGCCTTAGAAAACATCACTACAAACAAAACTATGGAGGTGAGGGAATTCCAGTTGAGCTCTTTCAAATCCTAAAAGATGCTGCCATGAAAGTGCTGCACTCAATATGCCAGCAAATTTGGAAAACTCAGCAGTGGCCACAGGACTGGAAAAGGTCAGTTTTCATTCCAATCCCAAAGAAAAGCAATGCCAAAGAATGCTCACACTACTGCCCAATTGCACTCATCTCACACGCTAGTAAAGTAATGCTCAAAATTCTCCAAGCCAGGCTTCAGCAATATGTGAACTGTGAACTTCCTGATGTTCAAGCTGGTTTTAAAAAAGGCAGAGGAACCAGAGATCAAATTGCCAACATCTGCTGGATCATGGAAAAAGCAAGAGAGTTCCAGAAAAACATCTATTTCTGCTTTATTGACTATGCAAAAGCCTTTGACTGTGTGGATTACAATAAACTGTGGAAAATTCTGGAAGAGATGGGAATACCAGACCACCTGATCTGCCTCTTGAAAAATTTGTATGCAGGTCAGGAAGCAACAGTTAGAACTGGACATGGAACAACAGACTGGTTCCAAATAGGAAAAGGAGTACGTCAAGGTTGTATATTGTCACCCTGCTTATTTAACTTATATGCAGAGAACATCATGAGAAACGCTGGGCTGGAGGAAGCACAAGCTGGAATCAAGATTGCTGGGAGAAATATCAATACCTTCAGATATGCAGATGACACCACCCTTATGGCAGAAAGTGAAGAGGAACTAAAAAGCCTCTTGATGAAAGTGAAAGAGGAGAGTGAAAAAGTTGGCTTAAAGCTCAACATTCAGAAAACGAAGATCATGGCATCTGGTTCCATCACTTCATGGCAGATAGATGGTGAAACAGTGGGAACAGTGTCAGACTTTATTTTTGCGGCTCCAAAATCACTGCAGATGGTGATTGCAACCATGAAATTAAGAGACGCTTACTCCTTGGAAGGAAAGTTATAACCAACCTAGATAGCATATTGTAAAGCAGAGATACTACTTTGCTAACAAAGGTCTGTCTAGTCAAGGCTATGGTTTTTCCTGTGGTCATGTATGGATATGAGAGTTGGACTGTGAAGAAAGCTGAGTGCCGAAGAATTGATGCTTTTGAACTGTGGTGTTGGAGAAGACTCTTGAGAGTCCCTTGGACTGCAAGGAGGTCCAACCAGTCCATCCTAAAAGAGATCAGTACTGGGTGTTCATTGGAAGGACTGATGCTGAGGCTGAAACTCCAATACTTCGGCCACCTCATGAGAAGAGTTGACTCATTGGAAAAGACCCTGATGGTGGGAGGGATTGGGGGCAGGAGGAGAAGGGGATGACAGAGGATGATATGGCTGGATGGCATCACCGACTTGATGGACATGAGTTTGAGTGAAATCCGGGAGTTGGTGATGGACAGAGAGGCCTGGCATGCTGTGATTCATAGGGTTGCAAAGAGTCAGACACGACTGAGCGATTGAACTGGATTGAATTCACTTGCTACCCTGAGTGTTTGCATGTTTGTGGATTCCATTCTTTGGCTCCACAGACAAGAACTCAGATTCCTGTCTCAAAACTGCCATGACGGTGTGACTCTCTGTCACCAAGCCCACCCGTGTGTCTATCCATAGGTACTGTACTCTTTTCTTCAGTAAAATAGTGAAACTTTACTGGTTTCACTACTTTGCATCTTTGTGGGAATTCTTTTCTGCAAAGCTGAAGGGCCAGGGCCTTGTCACTGACCACTGGTCCAGTGGCTAAAATTCAGTGCTCTCACCACCACGACCTGATGCTCAACCTCTGACTGGGAACCAAAGCCCTGCTTCAAGCTGTTGTAGGCAGAGACCACCTGAGATCATTATGAGTTTATTTTAACATTTTTATTACCTTTTGAAGTAAATGCATTATATGTAAGAATAATAGAGGAGTTGAGCCCTGTCTGTATGCAGCAAAATGTACTTTGGAGCCTGTCCTACCTGGAGATCATGTAAGGTGCTGATGATCCCTCTGCCTGGTTGGGTTTGTGCCCACAGTGAGGACCCCACGACTGTGAGGGAGAAGGTGCCTGGGTACCCCGACTCCTCACATTGCTCCTGACTGACACGAAGCAACAATGCAGCGGGCAGCCAGCTCCCGGTGCAGTGATGGAGATTCCTACTGCAAGCAAGTCTGAAGGCTGCCAATTAGGAGAAAAACAAAGTCCACGGCTTTGCAGATATTTTAGCAAATAAGGCCTAATTAGAGGGGGAACATTCTTTGTTTTGGTGAATCTCACTTGTTTTCACTCATAAAGAAAATCCTGACAAGCCTCCCATTACGGGCTTTCCTTTGTCCAGGAGAGAGGCTGTGCTCTTGCAGAAAACGGACTTCACATACCCTGTAAATGCTGGGGGACATGGAGGGTTCGGGGGTGAGGTGGGAGGCCTTGGAGACAGTGACCAGGCACACACTCCACTTAACAGATTTTGCTCCTCAAAGAGTGTTTTTGAATGTCCTGGTGTCCAGAGCTCAAGCCAGTCTCCTGTTGCTGACAATACATTCAGTATTTTCTGATTTCATTAGTTGGTTCAGTATGTGCTCTGTGCATCTCCAGGGATGATGGGGGATTTCTGCTGGTTCAGATGCCCCAGACCAGCAACCAAACCTAAAGCATACACGATGTTCCTGCCAACCGTATTTTAAAATATATGAACCTTTTAACCATTCTATTCTAGAATTTTGACTGTAATATTTACAGGCTTTTTATAATAGTAGTGGTGTCAACATATCTCGTGGCTTCCTTGGTGGCTCAGTAGTAAAGAATCCGCCTGCCAATGCAGGAGACATGGGTTCAATCCCTGGGTCAGGAAGATCACCTGGAGAAAGCAAGAATAAGTCAAGATGCATGAAGATGCCTTTGATTGATTGAAGGGAAATTGCAAAAGGATCTGGGTTTTGTGGGAATCCTAGAAGCTTCATCATCATATGCATATGTATATGATCATGAGTGGGCTTCCCAGGTGCCGCTAGTGGTAAAAAAAAAAACCTGCCTGCCAATGCAGGAGAGATGCAGGTTCAATTCCTGGGTTGGGAAGATCCCCAGAGTAGGGTATGGCAACCCACTCTAGTATTCTTGCCTGGAGAATCCCATGGACAGAGGAGCCTGGTGGGCTACAGTCCATGGGGTTGCAAAGAATTGGACACGACTGAACAGGTATGCACAAGTATCTTAGTTTTTAAAAAAGTATTCTTTGTCATTGATTAAGAAAACATTTTACTTGTATCAAGTCAAATCCAGTTCTTAATTAGCACAAAATAAATAGACTGTTACCATTCCTGTTATTTCTGTACAAATAACCAAATTAGGGTGACCGTTTGACTGTATAATGAATTGTTTGGGCTCAGCTGTTCCATAGCAGAAAAGAGCCAACTTAACATTAGATTTATTCATTGAAGCATATAAGTATGTTGATAATGAGTCTGCAGTTTAAACATTTTCTCGCTATGACAATTGAGGGAAGTTCATAGGAAGCCAAAACAGGGGTTTTCTGAGGATAAAAGGGTGTTGCCTATGGAGAGAATGTGATGTCTCAGGTAATCCCAACTATATCCATGTTTATCCTCCAGAATCTCTTTACTATAGTGGTCACTTTCCCAAAATGTACACACAGGACATGCTCAGTCGCTCAGTCATATCCAACCCTTTGTGACCCCACGGACTGTAGCCCTCCAGGCTCCTCTGTCCATGGGATTCTCCAGGCAAGAATACTGAAGTGGGTGGCCTTGCCCTACTCCAGGGGATCTTCCTGATCCAAGGATCGAACCTGCATCTCTCCTGCATTGGCAGATGGGTTCTTATACCACTAGCGGCACCTGGGAAGCCCACTCATGATCATATACATATGCATATGATGATGAAGCTTCTAGGATTCCCACACAACCCAGGTCCTTTTGCAATTTCCCTTCAATCAATCAGAAGCATCTTCAAGCATCTTGACTTTTTCTTACACTCTCTGGAGTCTATCAGCACATGCTGTGAGCTTGACCTTCAGAACACATCAGGGACTTAAACACTTCTCACAACACCCCACCTCACCCCTACCCTGGGGCCAGCACCATAAGCTGCTCCCGGGATCTTTTCGAAATCTTCCAAACTGGGCTCTGAAACTTCTGCATCTTCTCTAAACTTGACATCAAAGGGATGCCGTTCAAACCTAGGCCACGTCTTGTCACTCCTCTCTCTGCTCAACACTCACCCCCCAAATAGTTCCCCCTTTCACTCTGAGCAGAAACCAAAGAACTTACTGTTCTCACCAGCTCTGCAGGCCCTGGCTTTCCATCTCTGCTCCAGCCACACTGGTCTCTGCCTTATTCCTTAAGTGCGCCGAGCAAGTCTACCTCTGGACACTCGCACCTCCTGTCTTCTCTCCCTGGAGCCCCGTCCTCAGGTGTCCATACAGGAACTTCTTCACCCCTGCTCCAGTCTGGCCCAGTGAGAGCCTGCCCTGCCCCCTTACCTAAACCCCCCATGCTCTCTTTCATCACATTATACTCCCGTTTTTCTCCTTTAGCCTTTCTTCTTTAATGATTTATTTATGTTTGGTTGCGCTGGGTCTTCGTTGCTTTTCTCAAGCTGTCTCCTGTTGCCGCGAGCGGGCTGCTCTTCGCTGCAGTGCCAGTACCTCCCCTTGCAGTGGCTTCTCCTGTTGTGGGGCACAGACTCTAGGCACTCGGGCTTCAGCGGCTGTGGCTCCCAGGCTCTAGAGCACAGGCCCAGTAGCTGTGGGGGCAGGCTTAGTTGCCCTGAGGCATGTGGGATCTTTCCGTGTGCCACCAGGGAAATCCTCTCCTTTATTTTTCACTCCTCACCACTCATGACTCTCTGCACTATATATTTTACATACTTCTGTGTTTCTTTTCCATTCCCCCCACTGTGCTGGCAGGCCACTTGATCTGCTGTGTTCACTGCCAGACCTCCAGAATCTCGAACAAGGTGTATAGTGCATTACAATTTAAAAGGTAGCACTTCCCTGGTAGTCCAATGGTTAAGACTCTTGCCTAGAGAATTCCACGGACAAAGAAGCCTGCAGACTGCAGTCCATGGGGCCACAAAGAGTTGGACACCACTGAGCACCTGAGTGCACACACACACTCATAGCAATATTCCATAAAGGAAAAAGAGGCATATAAGAGCAGGGCAAATCAGGGAAGGTGAATTTGGGAAACCTATGATCAGCCTGGAATTCTCCTCTGAGCACACGCCAATGAGAACAAATTAGAATCCACCTCAGTCTGCCTCGTTCTGGGTGTGAAGATGCAGGCTGTCAGGTGATGTAAGATTATCGAGGGAAAGAGCTGGTCACACTTGGGGGTCGGGGGCTGGGAGTTTATCCCTGAGGCTTCTTGCTGTCTGTTCTGCCTCCTCCCGGAGGCCCTGAGAGGAAGTACACAGGTCCCAGTAATGCCAGCCTCTCCTTGTTCCTGCCACTTCCCCTATTTCTCTTTCTGCAAGATTATTTTTCTCCTTACTTCTTCAGGTAAAACTCAGCATAATTTGCCAGATGTATATTAAATAAAAAATGCTGACCTTATTTTTCACACTGTAAAAGTGAAGGTCTTACGATGCTAGTTATGGACAATAATAAACTTCTATCCATACAAGAAAAAAGAAAGAAAACAGCAACTTACTTACACATTAGTCTTTTAATTATGCATTTCTATGCCAACCAAATCCACATTTTGACAACTGTGAGATATTTTTCTTTCAAGGTGACCTTTAACTTAACTTTTTTTTATCAAAAGCCACAGGAAACTAATTACAGGAGACGATTCAAATCTATACCCCATGTTGTCAGATGAGTAAGTGTTAGATTCTGTCCACCTGATTAAAGGCTGACTTTCTGGGTCCAGAGGTGGAACTAGACATAAGTTATTCTTGCTCTGAATGAGATTCTTTGTGTTGAGACAAATTCATGAAGTGTGATTAAATGAGTTTTAATACCACCTCTTGTCCTGTTCTGGTGAGGTTCAGTTCAGTTCAGTTGCTTAGTCATGTCTGACTCTTTGCGACCTCATGGATTGCAGCACACCAGGCCTCCCTGTCCATCACCAACTCCTGGATCTTGCTCAAATTCACGTCCATTGAGTCGGTGATGCCATCCAACTATCTCATCCTCTGACGTCTCCTTCTCCTTCTGCCTTCGATCTTTCCCAGCATCAGAGTCTTTACCAATGAGTCTGTTCTTCGAATCAGGTGGCCAAAGTAGTGGAGTTTCAGCATCAGCATCAGTCTTTCCAGTGAATATTCAGGACTGATTTCCTTTAGGATGGACTGATTGGATCCCCTTGCAGTCCAAGGGATTCTCAAGAGTCTTCTCCAACACCACAGTTAAAAGCATCAGTTCTTCGGTGCTCAGCTTTCTTTATAATCCAACTCTCACATCCATACATGACTACCGGAGAAACCAGTAGTTTTGACTATAGGACCTTTGTCGGTAAAGTAATGTCTCTGCTTTTTAAGTGAGCTTTAATATCTTTGCTTTTTCTGGTGAGGTTAAAGTTTACAAATTCTTACCATCCCACCATCCTACACAGGCAGGAACTGTGGGTGGGGAGAGGAAGTGACTGTCCTGCAAGTCTGGGCCTCCAAAGGAACCCGGCTTCCATCGACTTGTCAGAAGGTCAGTCTCAGCAGAGACCAGTAACCCAGCACGCAGTGCAGCCCAGTTTCCATAGGACTTTTGGCAGTTATGGAGATGTTCATTACTGTGATTGTGATGCTGATACCAGCTTTATATGGTTATTGTGTGCTAAATTGTTTCAGTCGTGTCCAATTTTTTGCAACCCTGTGGACTGTAGCCCACAAGGCTCCTCTGTCCATGGAATTCTCCAGACAAGAATACTGAAGTGGGTTGCCATTCCTTTCTCCAGGGGATCTTCCCAACTCAGGGATCAAACCCAGGTCTCCCACATTGCAAGCAGATTCTTTACCATCTGAACCACCAGAGAAATTGAGAATAAAAATACTGAGGTAATCTATCAGTACATTGGCAAGATAGCTGAATGGAAGGAATGATCAACTAGAAGGAAAAAGCCCCTCCATGAAGACAAGAAACGGCAACCCCTGTGACTTAGACCAGGGGTCCCCAACCTCTGGGATTTAATGCCTGATGATCTGAGGTCGAGCTGATGTAGTAATAATAGAAATAAAGAGCTCAATAAATGTAATGGGCATGAATCATCCCCAAACCATCCCCCTACTCCCGGTCTGTGGAAAAATTGTCTTCCATGAAACTGGTCCCTGGTGCCAGAAAGGTTGGGGACCACTGACTTAGACTATTTTGATGTTGAGCAGACAAATGGTCCTTGTCAACCAGAGCAGCTATAGGTGTTTTAATGGTGCACACACCATGCACCGAGCTCCCTTTAGATCATAAACGCTGACAGCTCCCAAGGCTCCAACGGCTCCAATGATCCCTGTTATATTGAGACCCGGGACATTACCTTGGCAGGGTGAAGGTTTAAAAGGCTCATCTGGAAGAAAAATACGCTGCCCTAATTGGGAGAATGGACTGGCTGACCTTGCAGGGAATCTCCAGCTCCTCCCTCTCAAATCTCCAATGGATGAGAATTCATAAAAATAATCCCACTCTAACACAAACTGAACCAGTCACCCTCTGGTACTTGTGCTTAAATTGTTTTCAATTTACTTTGTCACTGAAAGGCAAAGTTGTTG
Organism: Bubalus kerabau; assembly: GCF_029407905.1. NCBI lineage: Eukaryota > Metazoa > Chordata > Mammalia > Artiodactyla > Bovidae > Bubalus > Bubalus kerabau. The sequence goes on along the minus strand of NC_073637.1, from coordinate 23,665,154 downwards.
AACCCTTAAAGTAGGAATATGCATGATTTTTCTAGGTGTAAAATAAACTTTAAGAATTTATTCTGTAAAAGTTATTTATATTACCTTAGGAAATTAAGTAGGAAAATAAGTGCAGTGCTTAAAAATCGCAAATGCCACAAGTCCTAACACGTTAAATAAACAGAGGAAGCAGGACAAGTGTTTTGTTAATTGCTGCACATGTGATTTTGCAGATTGAGAAACTGACAGCATGAGACTCAGATGGGAAAAGGGACGAGGCTGAGGTACCATTGTGATGCAGCCACGGCCACCCCCTGAGAAGAGGGTGGCTCGCATCGAGATGAGGGATGAGAATAGGACAGGCCACAGGTGTATTTTGAAGCCAGAAGTGATGGGCTTTTTGACAAATTGGATGTAGAATACAAGAGAAAGAGAGAAGTCAAGGTTGACACCAAGTTTTTGGCCTTAGCTGGAGGGATGGAGTCACCACTGACCAAGAAAAGAGAAGACGTGAAGGGAACCACAGTAAAGCTGAGATGCCTGTAGATAGCTTATATCTGAAAAGTCAAGTAAGTGTTGCAGAATTAAGTCTGGCATTTTAAAGGGAGTCAGAGTCCAGACATACATTTAGAAATTGTAAGCATGCATTTAACTGTAGATGGCATGTAAAGCCATGAGCCGGACTGAGGGTAAACACAGCCTTGAGAAAAGGTGAGATCTGAGAGCAGAGTTCTGGACACTGCAGTGTTTCCAGATTGCGGCAAAGGACTCAGAAAGTGAGTAGTCAGAGCAGCAGCAAAATAACCAAGGAAGAGGAGTATCCTTCAGCCAAGTAAAGTGTGTCTGAGAGGCGTGCTCACCTGTGCTAGAAACTGCTCACAGCCTGAACGCGTTGAGAATGAGAAGCCATCACTGGGTTTAGCCCGTAAAGTTACCCCACAAAGTCATGATTAACGTTAGCAGAGGTGCTTTTGGTGGAAATTGAGGGATAGAAGCTTTGTTTGTGTGGGTTGAGAATATTTATATTTATAAATATAAAAGAATATCACTTACATGTGGAAACTGAAAGCATGACACAAATGAACGTATCTACAAAACAGAAACAGACTTAGAATAGAGAGCAGACTTGTGGTTGTTAAGGGGGCTGTGGGGAGAGTGGAGGGGGCGTCTGGGATGACCGAATACACACTATTATATACAGGATGAATAAGAGATACGGACCTACTGTATAGCACAAGGAGCTGTATTCAACATCCTGTGACAAACCATAAAGAGAATATATATGTGTGTGTATGTGTGTATAACGGAGTCACTGTGCTATACAGCAGAAATTAACACAACAGTATAAGTCAACTGTATGTCAATAAAATGCATTTAAAAAAAATAAAAAATTAAAGAGAAAAGGGGATTTCTTGTTCCAGCAAAGACCCTGTTCATACCTCTTCCAACTAAAAGGTCCAAATAAAACAAGCAAGCCTAGGAAGACTCTGGAATGCAGAAAGCAGGAGGGCGGCCCAGGGACCCTAGGTTGAGCTGCACCAGGTGCCCTGGGTTCCTAGGCAACAGACACTTTACTCCACTCTGACCCCGAACGGCCAGCAGCATGGATTCAAAGGGATCTGAGGAAAGCCTGCTCCCTGGCCAGGGGACTGGGAAGGTTTAAGACTGGAAAACCTTTCTGGCAATATCTACTCTCCTTCGGCCACACCCCAGCAGGAAGCCTGCACCCCTTCCCACTGCTCCACCCCTGTGGCTCCACAGGGCTGAGCATGGACCCAAGCTTCCATCCCACACCCCTGCCCGGGACGCTGATGGCAGCACCCGATCCCCGCATGGCTCTGTCTGTGCAGCCAAGAGGGGTTCAGCCTCCATGCCCGACTCCCCCGCCAGGGTGTCATCTCTGGGCTGAATGCAGAGCAGCATTCCATGCTGAAACTGATCAGTTCCTGTCACAGTGAATGACTGAAGGCACATCTTACATGCTGTCCCTAAAACCTTCAACCAGACAGCAATAATGTCAATAACACAGTCTGTTTCTGAGATGTCAGGGAATGAAATGGGAAATTCTCTTCGAGGAGCTCCCATACTTGAAACCTGGAGGATCCCAATAAATAAATGTCAGTAGCTTTCACAAGACCATCTTCTAGTTTGTATCTGTTGGTATTAGGTTTGTCTTTTGGTATGGGAACACATCCACAGTTTTTGCTAAGAAGAGATATAAATGCTGCTGCTGCTGCTGCTAAGTCGCTTCAGTCGTGTCCGACTCTGTGCGACCCCAAAGATGTCAGCCCACCAGGCTCCGCCGTCCCTGGGATTCTCCAGGCAAGAACACTGGAGTGGGTTGCCATTTCCTTCTGCAATGCATGAAAGTGAAAAGTGAAAGTGAAGTCACTCAGTCATGTCCGACTCTTTGCGAACCCATGGACTGCAGCCTACCAGGCTCCTCCGTCCATGGGATTTTCTAGGCAAAAGTACTGGAGTGGGGTGCCATTGTCTTCTCCGGATATAAATGCAGACTCCCCCCAAAGTACAGCCCTTTATCATAACCGGCAAGCTGCACTTGATCTTTGAGGTTACATCTCTGCCTCTTTGAATAAAAAGCTATTTCCGACGAGTTGCAAGTTCTCAGAAAAAGTCATCATTTATGAACATTGAAAGGCTTCTGTTGTTTTTTCATACTAGCAAACAGTGAAGAGAAAGTACCATCGGCCAGAACTTATCTTCCCTTTCCTGTAAGTTTTTGAAGGCAGTTAAATAGCACCGAGTCAGAGAGACACTTTTTTACCTCTTCATCTTTTCTTTGACTTGAAATTTAAAACTTAACACTAAAGGCATAAGTAACAGAAAAAAAAAGAATAAACTGAACTTCATCAGAATTTAAAACTTTTGTGCATTAAAGGGCACTATCAGGAAAATTAAAAGACAACCTACAGAATAGAGAAAACTGTTCTTGCAAATCATACACCTGAGAGAGTCTAGGATCTAGAATCTATAAAGAATGTCTACAACCCAACGACAAAAAGACAAATGACCCCATTTAAAAATGGGCACACATTTAGATCCACAAGGCATTCTATTTCTGTGATCACTGTCTTTCAATTAAAATCTTCCTATTAATCTTCTGCTCAGCTTTGGAGGGGCTTCCTTCGTAGCTCAGTTGGTAAAGAATCTGCCTACGATGCAGGAGACCTGGGTTCGATTCCTGGGTTGGGAAGATCCCCCAGAGAAGGAAATGGCAACCCATTTCAGTATTCTTGCCTGGAGAATCCCCTGGAGCCTGCTAGGCTCCTCTGTCCATGGGGTCTCAAGAGTCGGACACCACTTAGTAACTAAACTACCACCAACACCATCAGCTTTAGAATCCTCAGATAAATGCAGATTTAACAATCAGTGCAACAGTGTATTTCTTTAGGAGTTCAAAAATGAAGAACAGTGTGAAATACGACAGTGACATTAGGTGTTAACTAGTACATGCGTATACACATGCATACATTCAGAGAAACAGGCCGAAGATTTTAGTAGACATTTCTGCAAAGAAGATATGCAAGTGGCCAACAAGCACGTGAAACCATGCTCAGTGTCATTAGTCACTAGGGAAACACAAGTCAAAACCACAACGTGATACCACTTCATACACACTGCTGCTGCTAAGTCGCTTCAGTCGTGTCCAACTCTGTGCGACCCCATGGACTGCAGCCTACGAGGCTTCTCCGTCCATGGGATTCTCCAGGCAAGAACACTGGAGTGGGTTGCCATTTCCTTCTCCAATGCATGAAAGGGAAAGTGAAGCCGCTCAGTCGTGTCGACTCTTAGCAACCCCATGGACTGCAGCCCACCAGGCTCCTCTATCCATGGGATTTTCTGGGCAACAGTACTGGAGTGGGGTGCCATTGCCTTTTCCCAAGGAGACTATGATTTTTTTAAAAGAGATAATACAAGTGTTGGTGAGAAGGTAGATAAATTAGAACCATTAACCTCTACCATTTGGATGTAAGATGGTACCACCACTTTGGGAAAGAGCCCTTCAGTTCCTCAACAGGTTAAACAGAGAGTCCCCACACGATCCAGTGGTTCCATTCATTTTCACCGAGGAGGAGTGAAAGCATGTCTGCATAAAAACTTGCACCTGGATGTTCACAGTAACATTATTCATAAGAGCCGAACACAGAGAGTGTAGACTTCAAGTGTCCACCAGCTGAAGTACTGATACATGTTACAACGTGGATGAATCTTGAAAACATTCTATTGAGTGAAATACCTCAGACCCCAAAGGTCACATATTCTATAATTCCCTTGATACAGCGTATCCAGAATAGTTACAGACTGGTGGTTGCCAGGAGCTGGGGAAGAGGAGGTAAGAAAGACTGCTTCGTGGACACAGGGTTCATTCTGAGTGATGAGAATGTTTGGGACCAGACAGAGGTGCTGGCTGCCCAACTTTATGAATGTAGTAATTATCAATCATTCATTTTTAGGTTACATTTCTATTATGAGAATTTCACTTCAATTTTTTACAAGAATTATAAATTAAATGGAGGTTAAATTGTGGTGAGCCTTGAAGGATATGATAAAGGTTTTAGACTGGGTCCTTTAATAATACAGAACACTTCCTAAAGTATTTTTAAACAAAGTTAACACGTAGGAAGAGTCATTTCTTATGTATGTTGTGTTTATCCAAGAGCAAAACATCCAGTTCAGAAGCAGAGATTCAATCAGCTTGCTGTTCCAACGAGGCTCCTCAGTTGTCAAGACTGATTTTTCTCTCATTTTTTCCCCCCATTTAATGAGACTGATAAGCAGGGAGGCTAGTTCTGTACTAAATTATATGTACTCACAGAAGCTCTTTCAATCTTTAAACAAGAATCATTTTATAAGCACCTGAGATAAAAATGAGGTTTGGAAATGGTGATTTGTGATGACCTGGAGAGAAATAGATGCAATTAGTGAGGAGTGCAAAGCTCAGGTCAATGAGTCAACAGAGAGGCGTGGGGATAGAGAGGAGCAGGCTGGAGACAGAAATGAGTCAGAGGACTCAGGGGACAGCCTGCGCGTCCCGCCAGCTGCAGCATGTAGGGACGTCTGGACAGGGCTCAGCTCTTGGAAAATCGAACTGAGGGACCTTGTTTCCTTAAGAGTCTGGCAATTGGAGCCATAACTCAGGATGAAAGCAGATTCCTGGCTTCTCAGCCAAGAACAGGCTCTGAATCTGTTGGGTTTTACTGGGTCTATATAGTCCTCTACAGTTGTGCAGTTTATGTCCCTAATTAGTCACATTTTTGCCTTCAGATTGAGCAGAAGAAGAGAAAAGGCAACTGAAGCCGAGGCCCTGAGGGTGGTTGCTGGCCACAGTGAAACCCGTCTCCAGTCACTGTGGCCCAAGTATATGAGGGACTCCAGTGTAGGGAACCTGTTTTTTTGTTTGTTTTCTTAAAAAAAAATTTTTTTTTTAATTTCACACTCTTATTTATGACTCAAAATTCTAATCTTTATGTTCCCTAATATTTTCAGAGCTTTCCTTGAGAATCTTTTAGTGGACCCTGACTGATAGCACCTAATCCTTCCAGCATCTGTTGAAATACATTATGTCGACTGGTCTCTCTATCGCTGGCCCCTCTGGGCCATTTGTTGTCGTTCAGTTGCTGAGTCGTGTCCTGCTCTTTCCGATCCCACGACTGCAGCACACCAAGCTTCTCTGTCCTTCACAATCTCCTGGAGTTTGCTCAAACTCATGTCCGTTGAGTCAGTGATGCCTTCCAACCATCTCATCATCTGTGTCATCTATTGAACAAAGTATTAATAGAGGATGAAATCCAGGAATTCAACTTATGCTGAAGATACGAATTTTAATAATATTTAAGGAATATAACCTTTTTTAAAAAGCCATTTATCTTTGCTATTACTGAATAAATATGCCCTTTCCATAGAATGCACAATCTCAAAACTAAAGGTTTTATGAAACCTAAATAAACAGAAAATAATCTTGAGGTATTACAAAGGGGTTTTACTTTTATGAAAGAGCATTTCCATTATTTTTTACTTTTTTTCTTGAAGAGCTTTCTGAATAGTCACAGTATATTTTTGTCCATCATGCCCCTTACAAGAAAGTATAGCAGTTTCAAAAAAAAACAAAGTTCAGTTCTTTGCTTAACTGGGGAAGACTTTTTCATTTAGATTTTCTCATACTCCTTGTGTTTACAAAATGAGTAAAAAACTACTTACACAAACCCCTGTACACAAATATTTATAGCAGTTTTCTTCATAATTGCTAAATCCTGGGAGCAACCAAGATGTCCTTCAGTAGGTAAATGGATTAACAAAGAGCAATACATCTAGGCAATGTCATTCAGCACTAACAAGAAATGGGCTGTTGGGAATTCCTGGCAGTCCAGTGGTTAGAACTTGGCGCCTTCACTGCCATGGCCTGGAATTAGTCCCTGCTGGGGGAACTAAAATCTCATGGCATGGTAAAAAAAAAAACAAAAAACAGTTTTCAAGGCATGAAAAGACATAGAGGAAACTTAAGTGCATTTTACTAGCTGAAAGACACCAGTATAAAAAGGCAACATACTGTATGATTTTACCCATTGCTTGCTTGCTTAGGGTTTCTCAGGTGGTAACTCAGTGATATAGAATCCACCTGCCAAAGCAGAAGAAACAGGTGACAAGGGTTTGATCCCTGGGTTGGGAAGATCCCCTCAAGGAGGAAATGGCAACCTACTGCATTATTCTTGCCTGGAGAATACCAGGGACAGAGAAGCTTGGTGGGCTACAGTCCATGGCATGGCAAAGAGTCGGACACAACTAAGTGACTGAGTAAGCAAGCAGAATCACTAACTGAAACAAGCCAGTATAAAAAGGCTGCTGCTGCTGCTAAGTCACTTCAGTTGTATCCAACTCTGTGCGACCCCATAGATGGCAGCCCACCAGGCTCCTCTGTCCCTGGGATTTTCCAGGCAAGAGTACTAGAATGGGTTGCCATTTCCTTCTCCAATAAAAAGGCTGCTACTGCTAAGTCACTTCAGTCGTGTCCGACTCTGTGCGACCCCATAGATGGCAGCCCACCAGGCTCCGCCGTCCCTGGGATTCTCCAGGCAAGAACACTGGAGTGGGTTGCCATTTCCTTCTCCAATGCATGAAAGGGAAAAGTGAAAGTGAAGTCACTCAGTTGTGTCCGACTCTTCGAGAACCCATGGACTGCAGCCTACCAGGCTCCTCTATCCATGGGATTCTCCAAGCAAGAGTACTGGAGTGCAGTGCCATTGCCTTCTCCGAATAAAAAGGCTACATACCATATAATTTTAGCTATAAGACTTCCTAAAAAGGCAAAACTATGGAGACAGTAGAAAGATCAGTGGTTGCCAGAGTTTGGGGACAGAAGGGTGAGTAGGTGGAGCACTGGGGACATGGCAGGGATTTCAAGGTGGGGGGCCTGGAACTACCCAGTGCGAGTCTATAACGGTAGATATGGGTCATTATACAGTTGTCCAAAGAGTGTACAACTCCAAGAACAAACCATACACGGTGTAAGTGATGTGTATGTAAGCCCAAGTTCACTGGAGACCTCCAGGGAAATTATTGCTCTCTGTATATAGGTGTGACCTCTTCCGCTCTCCTTTTCTTTCTTCCTGAAGGGAATACAGAAAAGAGGCTGGACTTGTGATGATGAAGTGGCAAGAAAACAGCTTGTGCTAAGAATGGGCTGGGAAGTCTTTAAAGGACCCAGGGACTTTGCTGGTGGTCCAGTGGCTCAGACTCCGTGCTCCCAATGCAGGGGGCCCAGATTCAACCCCTGGTCAGGAAATTAGATCCCACATGCCACAACTAAGAACCTGCACACCACAGTGAAGATCCAGGACAGCCAAATAAATTAAAAAAAATTTTTTTAAAGGACCCCAGACATTCAAAGCATCATGGGGCCGTTGCATCAGCTGTGCACTGCTGACTCCTGAGTTATCAGAAAGATTGGAGGACTTACATGGAGACCAATGTTACTCAGTTATCGCTTATTAATTACTAATAGGTTAATCTATCTTATGGTTAATTATCTAGGTTTATCAATATCCACATAGCAGAAATAAGGTTAAGTTTAAATTGATTGTGTTTGGAAAAATCCAAATGTTTGAGGTAACATAAAAATAATATCCAAATATAGCAATTGTTAAGTTAAAATCCTGAAGTTTAAATCTTGTGGACATAACTATAGAATTAAATATTAAATTCCCTAGCAATTGTATCCAAGTGTTAGTCCCTCAGTCATGTCTGACTCTCTGTGGCCCCATGGACTGTAACCTGCCAGGCTTCTCTGTCCATGGAATTCTTCAGGCAAGAAGACTGGACTGGGTAGCCATTCCCTCCTTCAGGGGATACACCTGACCCAGGGATCACACCCAGGTCTCCTGCATTGCTGGCAGATTCTTTACAATTCAAACAATTCAAGTAATTATGTTAATCCTCTGTATTGGATTAACATAATTACTTAAACTGTTTCAGGCCAGAGTTATCTGAATTATGGATACCTGTGTTAAGAATAAATCTATAACTATCAATATTTTTAATTTTGTGGGTTGAACTTTGTAATTTTTATTTTACAGAAATGTTACATAGTCATAAGAATTTCTGTTCTGAAAGAAACCTGGTGAAATTACTTATATAAAAGATCCAATTGGCTTGAATAACTTTTTTCTTACAAAAATTATCTCAGTGCGCCCTCTGGTGGCTTTTCTCAAAAATAGACTTTAATCTCTTCAAACTGAAAATGTACAGAAACTAAACAATTTGACTGCAAGGAGATCAAACCAATCAGTCCCAAAAGAAATTAGTCCTGAATCTTCATTGGAAGGATTGATGCTGAAGCTGAAATTCCAATACTTTGGCCACCTGATGCAAAGAACGGACTCACTGGAAAAGACTCTGATGTTGGGAAAGGTTGAAGGCAGGAGGAGAAGGGGACGACAGAGGATGAGATGGTTGGATGGTATCACCGACTCAATGGACCTGAGTTTGAGCAACCTCCAGGAGTTGGTGATGGACAGGGAAGCCTGGCGTGCTGCAGTCCATGGGGTAGCAAAAAGTCAGACAGGACTGAGCGACTGAACTGAAACAATTGATACGAAAATGGGTACAAATGATAAACTATGAAAAAAAACTCTCTGAACTCTGACCGCCTGGATTTAAAGATACTCATTTATCCCTCCGTTCAAAAACCTTCATCGAGTATCTGCTGTTAAAGATGAAAAGTGAAAGTGTTAGTCACTCAGTCGTGTCTGACTCTCTGTGACCCCGTGGACTGTAACCCACCAGGCTCCTCTGTCCATGGGATTCTCCAGGCGAGAATACTGGAGTGGGTTGACATGCCCTCCTCCAGGGGCTCTTCCCGCCCCAGGGACAGAACCCAGGTTTCCTGCATTGCAGGCAGATTCTTTACCGTCTGAGTCACCAGGGAAGCGCCCCCTACCGGGAGAGAGTTCCCAAAAAAGACATTCTGCTCCAGCCTGGGGAGCGTGCAATTCACGGATCCCGACGTTTCTCAGAGATGCCCGTTTACCTTTTCTTCCCTTTCCCCATCTTTTTTTCTTTTCTTTTAATTGATATGATAGAATGTCTTTGTATAACCCTATGAGATATGGTATAAATACATGTAGCTTGCCCTAAGTTTAAGGACAGTATCCTCCATTGTGAAACTCTGCTCTGTATAAAGAGGCGCTGTTAACTTTCTGTTCTGCTTCAATGGCGCACCTGGGCCCAGGTCCTTACGCACAAAGCATGCAGATTACAATGTACCTGGTACTCTGGGGGCTGAGCTCTAGCCAAGGAATTTTTATAAACTTCAGCAACACTGTACACTTTCAAGACTCTGCATGAAGACCGAAGTTTTACTGTTAAATCTTATCTTCCCTTTGTACATGACATGGCAATAGTAGGTATATCTTGCCTGGTCCACAAATCATTTCAAAGTCGTCCATGTGTTCTATGGTCTGATAACTTCAGATTACACACTGCAACCAAGTTCATCTCTGCTGGAATAAGATGAGACAATTCCTAGAACAGGAACCAGATGGCTCTGACAGGTCCTGATTGGTCTTTTGACCCTTGCCAAATCGACTCACTTCCAGTATCTCACTTTGTATATAAAACGGGGACCAAAGTGCCAGACTGGAAGCCATCCTCATAAAAGAGCCTTAGGAAAGCAGTCTCTGACACGTTCCTTAGCTGGACAAGGGCAATGATCCTACAGAATGATCTAGCCAGAACATCCCTTGCTGCTGTTTCCCCAGCATGTTGCTGAGGAAAGGAGTTTTCAGGAAGTCAAGGGTTTTTCTAGTGAGCTTCTCTACCATGACCATTCGTGTGCTATGTCTGTGCATTCTGCTAGCTGAAATAGCAATGTGTATGCTGACAATTTAAGCCATTTCTCTTCCCTTCTCACTCTCCACACAAGCTGCTCAAATATTCAAGAAATGAATGAAATAACAAGCTTATTATCCTTTTTCCATCCAGCATATGACCCAGGGTTTTTGTGCTAATTGGCAGTTTTACATCATTTTCACAATCAACCAAAATAAAAAGGTGAGGGGATTTCACCCTTAACCTTATCCTGTCAAGTTCTTCTATCTATTCATTGCTTATCCATTAGATAAAATTTCCCTGAAGGCAGTGTTTTTGAAATTAATGACACATAAATGCTAAGGTGACTGAATTATGGATCCATGTTCTCAGAAATAGAATATTAACTCTCCACACAGAATGTTTCAGCTTTTATTTTAACCAGAGCTTCCTTGCCATGGACAAGCAGAATTTCTGCATTTCTCTAGAGAATGCCTAAGCACATACATTACATAATTGTACTAAGTAAAACCTAGTAAAACCAAGTAGACATTTTAAAATAACAGAAGTGGTAGAACCAAACAACACAGTTTACAGGAAGACTGCAAAAATTCAACACAGAGTTAAAACCTTTGCAATGCAATGAGGTGAGTAAATTCTACTGTGGCAGGGCTACTGGCATGGTTATTTTGCTTGGTACCTAAGTCATAAGAAGGTAGCCTGAGACTTATAGTCTGGACTTCTACATGTTGTTATGAAGGCAACAACCTAGAAACAATGATACAACAGTTTATCCAACGATATAGAAAGCCAGGAGGAAACAAGTACTGGGTCCCATTTAATCACACACACATACAAGGATGCCAGTCCACGCCTGGCTGCATGGACAACACAGCCATGTCAGTCCTGTTTTTTCCAGTGATCTTCTTGTAGATTCAAAGACAGCCAGGCTGATCCGTGTTGGGGGGGGGGGAGGGGAGGCGGGGGGTGCCGTCGATAGGTGGGTCACTCGGCTCTGCCCGATGTGTATCCCGAGGATGTCAAAATACAGTCACTCACTCTACGAAGACAGACGAAGCTTCAAATCTGGGTTTGTGGCAGAATATCCACTTTGCTTTTTGTCCATCACCTCAAAGGATGAGCAGTTACTCTACACTTACATTTTTAATGTTGAAAAACTACTCAGGATTCACAAAATAATTTTGTGAGTTACGAAGAAAGTAAATAGAATGTTTCCAAGAAATTTGAAAGATACTAAAATGAATTTGAAGAGAGCTCTGAAACCCACCAGCAGAGCACTGTTCAAATGCCATCAAAATGCACTGGAAATAGAAAACCATATTCTGAAGCTATTAATACTATTATTTGTCACCCAAGGTATGTTTCTAAATTTACATTTTCTAAACTGATAGCTATGAATCACCCTGTTGTTCCTAATAGCTTTGAGAGCCAAGGAAGCAATTCTTATTCATGAAAACCAGGAAGGGAGTTAGCGTCTTCCTTGGGGAGGGGAGGGGGAAGAACTCCCTTCCTGATTTTCCATTTCATTTATTTTGTTAAAAGTATTTTAAAGCTAAGAGAAAGTGGTTAATGTCCATTAATCTAAGTTAACAAATCCTGCCACACCAGCAACACTACGTTAGATCACACCTAATCCTGACCGTAGGAAACAAATACTTTTAGAAATTTTCATTCCTGTTTGGAATTCATCCCAAAGGGAGGGGGGGAACCTCTTTTAAAATGCTCATTAATGACTGGAGTCTGGTTAATGCTCTGCCCTCAGGTCTGAAGACTATAGATGGCTGGGCAAAGCTAATGTCAGTCCTCTCTATTAATTCACTTTTGTCTCCTGTAAGTGAAGATAAAATAAAGATAGGGTGCTGTCTGGTTTCCTTTCTCAGCTTGGACCAGACATCACCCAAGGCCCTGTGGAAAGGAACCCAGGAGAGGTTATTATAAGGTCTCATCATTTCAGCTCTCTCTGAGGCGAAGAGAATGAAGCATATGAGGAGAAAGGGAACGCTGGAATGGATGCGCATCTCCTCTTAATCTCATTAAGTCCACAAAAACCTGTGAGATTAGTACACGTTTTGTACACGTTTTAGTACACACATATTTATAAAGTTCTCAACCTCGAAAAGCAATATGCACACAAAGAATTGCAACGAACTGCTCCAAGCTGTACTAGAGGTCGTCGGGGGCAGAGGGGCGTAGGGGGATTGAATCCCTCTGCAGAGGGAAGCGATGACGAGTAACCGAACCACGGAAGAGAGCGGCGTTGCATGTGCGCTCGCTCACCTGTCCACACAGCGCTGTTTGGGATGCTCGGCGCCAGCAGTGGCTCCACCAGGGGGCGCCGCAACCCTGCCGGGGACTCGGCTCCTGGCCTTTCCCGAGCCTGGCGCGCGGGGCTCCGCGGTGACCACAGGAGTGGGAAAGTGGAAACGCTAAGAGAGAAGTGGCTGGGACACGAAGGGTTTATCACCGCTTTTATATTAATAACTGCTGTGTAGACATCACAGCCCATTTCCATCCTCCTTCACCCAAAGCCCCGGCTTCCGCTAGGCGCGCGCACACACACATTGACACACACACACACACATACACACACACGCACGCACACATTCATCCCCTGCCCCGTCACTCAGAGCAGCACCCCGAGCTGCTCTGAGTCCCTCGCGAATTCCCGGGCGGCCTCAGCCTCTCTCCAGCTCGGCGAGGTGGGAGCGCCCGCGCGCACCCGGACCCTCTTCCCCCGCGGCGAGAGCGCGCGGAAAAGCGCCAGGGCCCCGTGCCAGGCTGCTCTGCAGCTGGAGCAGCGCAGACGGTCGCTGCTGGAAATTCGAGAAGCCGAGCGTGGAGCCGAAGCCAGGGCGCCCGCAGCAAAGGGCTTCTCCCATGACGGCGCCGAGGGCTCTTCCTAGATCCGGGCTGCGCTCGGCTGGGGCGGGAGGCTAGAGGGGAACGGAAAGTGGGTCTCAGCGTCACGACCCTCTTCCTCCCCTCCCGTGTCAAGCTCAGGGGTTGCCTCGGTGCCCTTTGGCATTAGGCAGCCGTCTGTGCGCTGTCAGCCGCAGCGGTCCCCAAGCTCCGCGCGCTCCCGCAGCACCCTGAGGCCTCGGCAAATTCAAATTGCGCGCGCAGCCACAGAGCTTCCGAGGCCGGAGGTCTCGGGACAGGCCCAAGAATCCGCATCTCTAGCAAGCTGGGAGAGGGGTTGCGGGAGCGCCGCGGGTCGGGAACCACCCTGAGCGACCCGGAACGCCGGGTCCTCGTTATCGGGCTCAGGAGGTGGTGCGGCACGCCAGCAGCTGGCGGAGGCTCCGGCGGAAGCTGTCGTCCAGGAAGGCGTAGAGGAAAGGGTTGAGGCAGCTGTTGGCGTAGCTCAGACTGGTGATGAAGTAGGACACGGCGATGACCAGCGGCGTCTGCGGGAGGTCGGTGGTGAGCGCCACCACGGTGCTCAGGTGGTAGGGCGTCCAGCAGAGGAGGCACACGGCCAGGATGGCCACCACCAGGACGGTCACCCGCTTCTTGGCGCGGTCCAGGACCTTGGCGTGGCTGTCGAGGCGTATGGCGCGCAGCCGGCACAGCAGCGAGGTGTAGAGGACGCAGATGGTGGACACTGGGATGGCGAAGCCGAGCACCAGCGTGTACAGGCGGCTCGCGCGCCACCACAAGGCCTCGGGCTGCGGGAAGACCAGCACGCACTGGCGCCGGCCCTGCTCCTCGTCGAGCCGCGCGAACACCGCGAAGGGCAGCACCACCAGGGTCGCGACCCCCCAGACGGCCAGGCTCACCGCGCGCGCGGCGCCGTACGTGCGGCCGGCCACTCGGCGCGACTCGGCGGTGGCCAGCACCACCAGGTAGCGGTCGGCGCTCATGACCGTGAGGAAATAGAGGCTGGAGAAGGTGTTGTACTGGTCGACGGCCACGACGAGCTTGCATAGGAGCTCCCCGAAGGGCCAGCGCCTCAGCAGAAAGTCGGCGATGTTGACAGGTAGCACGAGCGTGAAAAGCTCGTCGGCCACGGCCAGGTTGAGGATGAACAGGTTGGTGACGGTCTTCCTGCGCGGCGCCCGCAGGAGCACGAACAGCACCGCCGAGTTGCCCGCCAGTCCCACCGCGCAGATCACCGCGTACACAACGGGCACGGCCACAGCCAGCGGCGGCGGCAGCGGCGGCGCCGGCCCGGACGCGTTGGGGCAGCCGAGAGTGGGTGCGGGCGCGGGGCACGACGTGTTGGCGCGCTCCGGCCCCCAGTACGACGCGTTGTGCATCCTGGCGAGGACAGAGACTCGGTCTTCTCCGCCGTTGCCCCGCGGGGGTCTGCGGTCCCGGGGACCCGACCCGCGCTCCGAGCTAGTCACCGGCCTTCTACGGGAGGCCCGTTCCCGCCGCCCTCTCAGCGCAACAGCGCCGCGGACTCCGGGGCTGCGAGGCGGAATGGACGGAGGGCACCACTGAGGCTTGTGGACCACGCGCAGCTCTGCGGAGAAGAGCAGTTCCTAAGGGAGGGGGTGGCCGGCGCCCAACCTGCCCCACGTGATCGCTCTCGGCCACCTGTTGAAATCTTCCTCTGACTCGTTGGCTACATCAAGGAAGTGCTAGAGAGAAGAGTCCTTACCTTTATAGGAAAAACACAAACCCACTTTCCCTACCTGAGCTCCCACCCCGCCCCCGGAGGTCCGAGTCAGCCCAGAGAGTCCTGTAGCGGCCAGCTTGGGTCCCACGAGGTTCCGTGCGCCCCGGGGAACAGCGCACCCAAGGACAGCAGCTGGCTCACCCGGCCGATGCGGGGACCGGGTCTGCGTCTTCGCGAGCCGGCGGGAGAGGCAGCGGCGGCGCGGGCGGGCTGCTCCCCTCCTCCCGGTGTGAGCCCAGAGACGTCCGCCGGAGCCTTGGCGGGTCCCGCCTCCCGCCTGGAAGCCGTGGGCTGGTGCAACCCAGACCGCGCGCCCTGGAGATCTGACCGCCGCCCCTAGCGCCCAACCGCAAGCAGAATAGGGCTCGAACCTAGAATCGCATTACCCGAAACTTAAGGAATCACTTTCTTCCTTCCAGGAGTGTGACCTCACTCGATTTGAATTAATGAAAAACTCTTCTGTTAAGACGTAAATGAAAGAAAAGCAAAGTTAGAGTCTGTTTTAAAAGGAGAGCAATGCAGTCGAGGCTCCCATTCCAGTGTTTTGTTTTTGTTTTTGTTTTTTTTTACACTCTACCCCCAATTTGTTGTTGTTTAGTCGCTAAATCGAGCGGGCTTAGTGCGACCCCATGACTGTAGCCTGCCAGGCTCCTCTGTCCATGGGATTCTCCAGGCAAGAATACTGGAGTGGGTTGCCATTTTCTCCTCCAGGGGATCTTCCCGACCCAAGGATGGAACCTGGGTCTCCAGCATTGTCAGGTGGATTCTTTACCACTGAGTTCTCTGGGAGGCCCCGTAAAATAAAAAAATATATTGAATGCTACAGAAAATGCTCACAACAATTTTAGTAAGTAAAAGCAGTAAACAAAACATTTAAGAAACACAAAAAAATATAAACATTTTCTAAAAGTTTTTTTTAAATTCCTGTTTCTTCCTCCACCATCCTTTGGGAGAGCCAGCAAATTACAGCTCATGAGAGTCTGTGCCGCGTCCCTGGGATAAGTCTCCCTTTCGCAGGAGCAAGAGCCCGAGTAACACGCATGTTTGGTCCTTTGTGATGCCTTGGTAGAGGACCGGGCCTGAGACACTGAGGAGGAGACTGGAAGCAGCCAGTGGAAGAAGCTTGGAAGGGGCAGAAATACAAATGCTTTCCCTTACCCACTCAGTCCTCTTTTTACTAGAATCTGTATAATTTTGATTTCCCTGCAGTTTCATGCTTTGTGTGAAAAAAAAAATGACAAGAGAGTCAGGCTACATGCATGAGCAAAAATGTGGCAAACACAACATGATGTTAAGAGAAAGAAAAAAATATAAAATATATAGCACAGATAGTGTACATATAACACACACACACACACATACACACACACACACACACATATATACACACACACACACATATGCATCCCTGGATAGGGAAGATCCCCTGGAGAAGGAAATGGCAACCCACACCAGTATTCTTGGCTGGAGATTCCCATGGACAGAGGAGCCTGGCAGGCTGCAGTCCACTGAGTCACCAAGAGTCACACACAACTGAGCAACTACCTAACGCATGTGGATGTATCTGTCTATATGTATGTGTATATATACATATATAACTGCTTCATTTGCAAGCATTTGAAGGCTTTCTAGCTTTTATTTATTTATTTTTTTCCAAGGGAACTGCAACTATCAGAGAGTAAATTTTTTATATAGAAAAATAACAAACTTTTACCCACATACATTTAATTAATGTGAAATAGAACTACAACATTTTATATCATATGATTTTTCTGCTATAAAGACTGTTTGCTGAAAAATATATTTTGTGCAAAAATTAAAGGGACTGTATTTCCAGAGAGTAGAAAAGGGAAGATGAATTGCCAGTGGGCACCCAGCGTCAGGAACAGGGTTTTCTCCCAACACCTACCCCACTGCCAGCAGTGGGAGTGGTGACAACTGGTGACATAAAAATAAAGATTTTATATTACTTTGAAATAGATAATGCCAGATTATTTCAATATTATGAAAAGCAAACATTCACTCCTGACCATTTAAAGACATGTCCTAAAAAATTCTATTCTGTTCTCACATTAATCTGGACAGGGGGATGAGGGTGGTGCAGATGGCAGACTTAAAAAAAAGAGAAAACATATAAAAGGAATATATAAGACATTATGCATTTAGTACAAATAATTAAAAATGTGACACACTTTCTAAGAAAAGTTATTTTTACAAATTTTTAAATCCTGTAAAGACCAGGTATATGTTGCAAGGGGTTAAAAACAAGTCATTGATGAATGATAACCACTTTTAGTACAGTTCATGCAATTATTTATCTGCATTGGAAAGCTACTGTCCAAACCACAAAATGTATGCTCTGCCACAATTACTTTGTATTTGGTGCTGACAGAGCTCTTGAGAAAGTTCTATACAAACTGAAGATTATAGAAATTTTAAAAGTATAATCTGAAAAAAAACATACAAAAATGTGTAAACAAAAAGAAGCTTTAGAGTTGCAGGGCATTATAAAATCGGTAATGTGGTTTAAGACAAAGAAAATCACCTCTTGTATGTTTAAAAAAATTGCTAGTATAATCCTAAAAGTTCAGAATTGTGTTGTCAACAGCAAAAGGCCCCGGGTGTAGGGTGGCCACGCTGCCCAGGGCAGGGGTCCTGCAGCCGCCAGCTCAAGCCCACCACCCACGTGCAGGGACGTGGAAAAGATCCCGTGACCAGGCCCACCTGGGAGGGGCTCCAGCACTAACGCACTTACACTCCTCTTTCATCTACCCTGTTAGAGAGGAAAGCTGCTTTTAAAAGAGATTACCAACAGTATAAATTCTGGTAAAGCACTGAGAATTAGGTATGAGATTTTTGGCACAAAGCACTTTTTAAAGTCAACCTCATTTTGCAAAATATCTGGAATTTCTCATTTGAAAATTAAAACTTAGAACATACACATAAGTGTATAAATGGTTTCATGAATGAACAAGTTAGATTCCATGTTTCCTTAAACACTGTACATACCTTCCTTTACTCCAGAACCAGGGATCTGTGTGCACACACCTCCATGTTCCACATATACAGACATTGCACAACTAACATCATAAAGTACACACTAATGCAGTCTGGCAATATTAGGGCTCGCCTTTCAATATTATTCTTGTAAGTATTCAGAGTCAATATTATTTCCCAGAAAAGCTAGATGACCAGTTTCAGAAAAAGAACGCCTGCTATCTTTCCTTGACCCCTAATATTAAAATCTATACCAATATATTTAGGCATTTCATTTATGTGTTTCTGCATTTCAAGTTCAGCAAAACCTGTTTTTGATGTTTCTTATATCATTCCTTCAATAACAGGAGAAGCTTCGTCTAATGTAAAAAAATTAAAATGAGTCCACAGGGCAGTAATTTTTCAGAGATCTTGCTCCATTCTGAAAAGCACTGCAGAATAATGTTTAAGTCTGTCAATTTTCAGACAGCCAATTAGGTGCAAAGTCTGCGAAACATTGTGTAACATACCGTGATAGCTGGACATGTCTTACTGCACAATGTAATTCCATTTCCTCCTCCCTGAGGCCTGTTAGGGTATGCTACAGCTGCTGAAAGGATTTCGGTTTTTCTTGGTCCTCTGTCTGTTGGGCCTGAGGTTGATGACATCTCCACCATTGAGGGTACTTGAATTCTGACCCAAGTGACTCCCAGCAGACGTGCTAAAGACCCCAATTTTGTTACTACTTGAATGCATTGATTCTGGATTCTCAGCTATTTGTTGTTTAAGCTTTTGAAGATATTTTTCAGCCAAATATTTAAAAACTTCACTGACATTCAGGTCCTCCTTCACTGAAGTCCTGTAGAATCTCAACTTCAACTTTTTTGCCAGTGCCTCGGCTTCCTCATTCTTTATACAAGAGTCATCCAGGAGATCGATCTTGCTTTGTACGAGTGCAGTTGGTATGTCTCCAACTTCAGCCACCACTTTCTCTCTCCAACTGGAAATGGCTTCAGAAGATTCCCTGTCTGTGGTAGAAAATACAAGCACACAAGCCTGGGCTCCTCGATAGTAGGCCTTGGTTATCGCATCAGACTCCTCCTGACCTGCTGTATCCCATAACATGAGCCTGACGTCTTCGTCATTAACTTGGATTTGTCGCTCCAAAAAATCAACTCCGATGGTTTTCTCGTAGTCTTTTGTAAAAATGCCTTTGCAATACCGCTGAATCATACTTGACTTTCCAACTGCACCATTCCCTACAACCACCATCTTGATGGCCACTTCCATATCTTCCCCCAACATTTTTGGAGTTGAAAAGGTTTCTGTGCCAACTTTAATTCCAGGTGATCAGATCTTCTCTCTCAAACCTCGCCGGGAAGGGCCGGGAGCGGGCCGACTTTCTAGCTTTTAAATTACTGATGTCCAGCTTAGCTGCATGTGGACAGAAACCAAACTCAATATGATCTCAATTCATTGGCATTTGTTGAAACATTACCCTGATACCAAAACCAAGAAAAGACCTTACAAGGAAGGAAAACAACAAATTCATGAACAGAGATGAAAAAGACTCAACAAAATCTTAGCAAATTTAATCCAACATTGTGTCAAGAACATTGTACAACATGACCACATGAGATTTACCCCAGGTATACAAGCTTGTTACAACATTTAAAAATCCATTCATATAATCTATCACATCAACAGCCATTTGAAGAGAAATCACATATCATATCCATAGAAATGGCAAAAGCAATTGACCAAGTTCAACCCCCATTTATGATAAAACTTTCAGCAGGAATAGTGAAGAACTTCATCACCTGCAGAAGGAACATTTACTTAAAAAACCCTCCAGGTAACATCACACCTAATAATGAGAAGCTAATACACACTTTCCCCCTAGATTGGAGCAAAGCAAAAGTGTTCCTTCTCACCACTCTTTTTCATATTGTGCTGGAAATCTTAGCTAATGCAATAGAAAGTCTTTCTTTTTACTTGCCCCTTACCTGCCAACAGAACTCAGGGGGAAGGTCCTTGCACACAAGGGCACTATCCCCAGAGATCTCAGAGAGCATGGGGTCGGGGGGTGGGGGAGTTGGATGGGGCCTAGAGACCAGAGTCTGCTCTGTGTCCCATTGTCCCTGCAAGCCCCACAAACATCTGTTCACCAAACACCTGCTTGTCCGTCTCCATGTGAACTGCATCATCCTTGCTGAAGTCCCCACCTGCCCCCCACCCTCAGATGCCATGGAACCCTCGACTTGCCCTGGGGCCTCATATGACTGGGGCCCTGTGCGTATGTAATTAAATCTGAGTTTCTCCTGTCAGTCCGTCTCACAACAGTTTAATTCCTGGACCAGCCATAAGAACCTAGAAGGAGTAGAGGGAAATGCTTTTCTTCTCAAAGAGCACTCGTATCAGTTTGCTTTTGCAACTTATGAAGATAAGATAATAAACACAAATTGCTCCTAATGTGTCTTCATATTGGAACCCCGTGTGCCATAAGCATCATTATGACTGACAGATGGGCCATGAAGGTGCTGGCAGCCTCAAGTCTGAGGGCAGAAGTGTAT
The DNA here is from genome assembly GCF_029407905.1 of Bubalus kerabau. Classification (NCBI taxonomy): domain Eukaryota; kingdom Metazoa; phylum Chordata; class Mammalia; order Artiodactyla; family Bovidae; genus Bubalus; species Bubalus kerabau. The sequence goes on along the minus strand of NC_073637.1, from coordinate 23,644,658 downwards.
GTACAACGCTGCTTTGTTTACCCAGATGTTCCCCAGAAGACATTTCTAGTAATAAAATACGTTGCAACATTTTTCTGTGTTCATTTTTTTTTTAAATAAAGCTTCTTGGAGCTGCTTGGTTATTACTGTTTCAAAATGAAATGCTTTGATGACACTACACAGATGACAGCACTTTCTGATTTCTGCGCATTGTACTCCTGAGGGCTTCACGGAAGGAAACCAATCAACACAAAGTGGTCGCCGAGTTTATTCATCAAGTTGTGGTGAGGGGTGGGTGGGGGAACAGACAAAGCACGAACTCTGTTATAAACTACGGACTTTGATTAAAATAATTGATGGATACCGGTTCATTGATTGTAACAGATGTACCACACCGGTTCAAGATGTTAGTAAGAGGATAATTCCTCATCATTATACTGGAAGGCAGGTCAGTAGCACAGAAACTCACACAGCAGTAGAGTTGAAGTCCGAAATATGATACCTACGGGGACCAGGCACTTACTGGCCAACTCATGGCCGATCACGCATTATCCCAGGCTGGTGTGTTCACCCTGGAGAGGCTGGGTGCTTTTCTGACCAGGCTGACTCATCAGCACTTTATCCAATGGAACAAATGCTCTAATATTTAGTTCAAATAGTGAATCTTAAAATTTTTATGTCTTCTTTCATCCAAGAGTTTATAATTGTTCCATTTAAAACCTTGCTATGTCGTTTATTCACCTTCCTCTCTTCTCTCACTAATAGTGGCCCCGAGCAGTCCTAATTTCTCAGTCAGCTCTTTCTGGTGGTAGTTAAATAATTTATTTCCTTTACTTCCTGATGGCCGGGGTCAAGTTCTCACAGAGTCGGCTGGAAGAAAATATCACCAAAATGTTATCTGAGATTTGTCTGCCTCAGGGTGTGGAAAATGCATGACATACAACAGTCACCGAGGAATCCTAATGCATAAGACAATGTGTAGAACACTGAGAAACAGGATGGTGAGAAAGCAGCTATCAACAAGGCAAAAGAGTTCTGCAAGGTAATCGTAAATCCGAAGTGAAAAATGGTAGAACGGGAGGTGAAGGCTGAAGACGTTTCTTACTGCAGGTCCTCTCAGAATCCTGAGTATACTAATGTTAATCGGGAATGCCAGTTCATACTGCAGTAGGCAGAATCCCATAGACTGGTTACCTGAGAACACTTTTTTATGTGGGTGCTTCCCAGAGATAAGCATTCTTCAGAACACACCTTAGAAAATGCAGCAAAGAATAAAGTGCCATAGTAAAGGTGAAGTAGGATTGAGGCAAAGTCTGGTGGGAGTCCATGAGAAGAATTGTTCTTCCCAGTCAGGGGAAAGCAGGGGAGGCTCCACTGAGGAGGTGGCGTTGCAGCTGATCTCTGAAGGATACGATGAGGATAAGATGATACGGACAGTCCTGGTCAAAGAGCGTGAACAACAGAATGAGACATGAAACTGCATACCTTGAGGAGAGAAGAATTTTGACATTCTATTCCAGGAAACTAGGAGGATGGTGCACCTCTGACCAATGATAGGGAGAAAGAAACATAAACTTTGACCAGAATGACCTGGAAGATGAAGGAAGTGGAATGTGGGAGACAGAGGTAAGGGGCTATTTGGGATTTGTTAAATGTGTGATGAAGTTCTTGGTGTGGTTTTCAAGAGACAAGTGAGCCTGGAGATTAGAACAGAGCCCTAAGGAGAAAATAAAGATTTGAGGGATCCTTTCCCATCCAACATCCGAAATATGGGACCAGAGAAAGTAGCCTATTAGAGATCAACCCTTGATGATGTTAATCCCAATACCTCAGAAAGCAAATTACTTGATAAAGGTCTCAGAAAATCACATCCATCTTTACAGCAGCAGAGAATAAGAGTTCTGATCCTGATAGATGTAATCCTCTTAAAGATGAAATGACCTTTTTTTGTTCTTTGTTACAAGACCATAACACACAGGACAGTCAAATGGTAGTCTCTCAGGAAATTACAGCAGAATTTCATCCTAACTGATATCTCAGCCATCTTTCATGTTGTTTGAAAGAAAACTGGTCTACCTTCTCTGGTGTGACGGATAACGGGAAATATCCACCTATATCAATTCCTGTGTGTGTGCTAAGTCGCTTTAGTCATGTCTGACTCTTTCTGATCCTATGGACTGTAGCCCACCAGGTTCCTCTGTCCATAGGATTCTCCAGGCATGAATACTTCAGTGGGTTGCCATGCCCTACTCCAGGGGATCTTCCTGACTCAAGGATCGAACCTGTGTCTCTTATGTCTCCTGCATTGGCAGGTGGGTTCTTTACTACTGGCACCACCTGGGAAGCCCACATCAGTTCATTATAGTAGCTAATGGATTGGCTGAATGGTCAGTAAGGGATACAGCAAGGACAGGATTGGAAGACTAGTGACAAAGAAGCTTGGGGTGTCCGTGTACCTCTGTGGACAGATCTCTCAAACGGGGTTTGTGTTAATTATATGTGTTGCTATCTATTATAGCAAATGACCCTCCAAAACTTGGTGAATTAAAATAACAACCCAGTAATGACTTAGCTGGTTCCCTGCTTCACCATCTGCTGAGGATGCAGTCCAGGTGTCAGAGCTGCTGTCTCCTGGACAGGATCCACCTCCAGGGAAAGTGATTGTGGGCAAGAGTCAGTTTCTGGGACTGGAAGCCTTAGTCCCTCACATGGGCTGTGGCCATGACCCGCCCTTCATCACATGACAGGTCGCCCTTACGGTCAGGGCAGGAGGAGCCAGACAGTCTCTTGTCACCTCAGTGGCATGTGATCACATTTCATTTCCTGGAAGCAAGACCTTGAGTCCAGCCCATGCTCAATGGGAGGGCATCACACAGGGATATGAATGCCTGGAGGCAGGGACAGCGGGAAGCACCATTCAAGGCTGCCCACCCACCACACTCTCCTGTGAATACTCATCCAAGGGCATCCATGGCCTAGGGGGCTCTCAGGACCCAGGGACACACGGATGCGCTCTGTGGATTCAGTCAGCATCCTCCCCCAGCCCCCTGTACCTTTTCACAGACAAGAGAAAGGTATCCATGGTGATAAGGATGCTATTTGTGGCTTCGGCCAACACACACTTCTCTTCACCAAGGCTGACCTTGCTCTCTGCTGCCTCATCTGCCAACAGCAGAGAGAAATGCCTTAGACCCAAACAGGGAACAATTCTCCAGGAGGAACAACTAGCTACCTGGTTGCAGGTTGGTCACTCTGGTTCTATTCTATCACAGAGGACAAGAGATTCATCCTCATTGCACGGTGACTTTACGTGTTAGTCTTTAGGGAGCAGATTTTTCAGCGGAAGATGATTGAATGTAAGGATGTTCACATGGGCTATGACAGGCACTGTGACCTTTGGGACTGCAGGGCTCACTCAAAGAGGTGAACATAGCCTTCATCTCTGTGTTTTGACTGTCAGGCACACAGGAGGTGCTCAATAAGTGTTTAACAGATGAATCAATACATTCAAATTACTGTATTGAAGGATGCTACTGAGTTCATCATGAACCCTCTCAAGTGATATTGTCATTTCAAATATTTCAGAGATGTTTCAATCCAAGTGTTTTCAGATTTTCAGTTAACTGCTCGGGGTGGTGGAGGAAACTGCAAGCAAGGATGACCTCAGATGAAACCAGTTATGTGCTGCCTGCATGGCACACACGCAGAGGTGGTCCTGGCTGTTGTTCATTATCCATGTTTCTCTGTGGTTACGCTTGGCCAGCCTTGTAACTTGCGAGCCTGCCTGTAAAACTGACCATATTTACAGCTTGACTGTCAGGTTGGCTGGCAGGCAATGTATGTATGGCTTATGTTTCTGTAACTTAAAGGTCACAAGATGTTAATAAAAGACCAAAGGCTATTATCATTCATCTGCTTTCTTTTATGGCCCTATGTGAGAAACACAGGTAATATTGATAATTTTGGAGGTTCTTATTAAGGTACCTAGAATATAATACTGAGACCTGGAAAAGATGTAAGATGGCATAATAACCCTGTATGTGTAATTTACTATTCAGGACTTAACGTCTCTACACAACATGGGCTTTTCCCCTCTTTGCTGTGATTTGAAAGAGTTCTGCTGTCGTGTTCCTGGGCAGGCTCCCCCAGATGACCTGTACCTTCCCAGTGTTGCACAGGCCTGAAGAATCAAAGACACACACCTTGGCTGTCCCCAGAAGAGCTCTGGGCCCCGCAGCGTGATACCCAAGACCACACTGCACTAGCAGCTCTGAGAAACCAACGCTGTTTGCAAGGCTTCCTTGGGAAAACATCTCCCACTCAAGTTGTAGGTGCCTTGCATGTATGTGTGCTTAGTCGCTTCAGTCATATCTGACTCTTTGCGAGCACGTGGGCTGTCTCCTCTGTCCATGGAGATTCTCCAGGCAAGAATACTGGAGTGGGTTGCCATGCTCTCCTCCAGGGGATCTTCCTGACCCAGGGATTGAACCCGCATCTCTTATATCTCCTGCATTGGCAGGGGGGTTCTTTACCACTAGCATCACCTGGGAAGTCTGAAGATGCCTGAGGGAAGCTGAATCTATGAATCCTGTAAAGTTCTACTTGTTTCAAGACTAGCTCTTGTGAAGGAACTGGTCAAGAAGTCTTACAGTTTTGATGACTGAAACCAAGATGGATGTCGCTTTCTGTGATAGCCCGAAGGAAAGTGGGAGTGTTTGGAAGGACAATGGCAGAAAACTCATTCTGGTAAGAAACTTAGGTTTACTGGAGGTGTGTGAAGTGCCAGGTTCACCTGTGTCATCTCGTCTAATTCTCAGCTCAGTGCTGTTACTGCCTGCCATCCTCTCAGTGAGAAGGCTAGGCGTAGACAACACGGTGGAAGGTCACGAAGTGGTAGGCAGATGCTGGAGAGCTTAGAATCAGACCAGCCATTGCTCCTAATTACTCCCCCAGACTGCACTTCTTTGATTTTTGCTTTAGAAGGCCAGGAAAAGAAATAAGATATCCAGGACCCCTTATAAATAAGTAACACAATTCTGAGTATTAAAAAAAAAAAAAAGGTCATGCAAGCAAGCCTTGAAATTACATCCAATTAAGCTGTCTGATTTGCCTAATATTTTTCCAAACTGCAGACACTTTTGTTTACCAGAGAACACTTTACTTAAATTTTCAGTTCTTAATAGCACTCAAGGACATCCCTGGTGGTTCAGTGGATAAGAATCCACCTGCCAGTGTAGGTGACTCCTGTTCGATCCCTGGTCCGGAAAGATTCCACATGCTGTGAAGCAACTAAGCCCGCGTGCCACAACTTCTGAAGCCTGAGTACCTAGAGCCAGCGCTCCACAACAAGGGGAGCCGCAGCAAGGAGAAGCCCAAGCACTGCAACTAGAGAAAGCCCGCGCAAAGCAGTGAAGACCCAGTGCAGCAAAAATAAAATAAATAAGTATATAAATGATTTTAAAAAATAATTTATAACTCCATAACTCTCGATAGTATGTTAGTGATGTGCAACCATCATGTATCCGGGTTACTTCAGGTCAGTTTGTGATAAACCAAGAGGGTGATGTCATAGCAACCCAGGGGACCCTTTGTGTTCTCTCCTCTCCTTGCTCAGCTGTTTTCTTTTCTCTTATGAGTCCAGAGACAACCGTTAATAAGGTGCAGGTATAATAAGGCAGCCTCTCTAAAATATCACATTTTCAACTCTCTGATGAAGCTTAATTTTCTGAAGAATTTTTCTTTTGTAGATGCACTCAGTCTATAGTCCCTGGGGTCACAAAGAGTCAGACATGACCGAATGACTAGCACTTTAATTTTTCACTCTTTTCACTCACTTAATTTAGGTAGAATATGTACTTTTGTATTACATATAATGACTCCTTCATGTAATAGTTCAGTTCAGTTCAGTGGCTCAGTCGTGTCCGACTCTGTGACCTCATGAACCACAGCACGCCAGGCCTCCCTGTCCATCACCAACTCCCAGAGTCTACCCAAACCCATGTCCATTGAGTCAGTGATGCCATCCAACCACCTCATCCTCTGTCGTCCCCTTCTCCTCCTGCCCCCAATCCCTCCCAGCATCAGGGTCTTTTCAAATGAGTCAGCTCTTCACATCAGGTGGTCAAAGTATTGGAGTTTCAGCTTCAACATCAGTCCTACCAATGAACACCCAGGACTGATCTCCTTTAGGATGGAGATCATGTAATAAGTAGATACTAAATGAGTGCCAGACATTCTGATATGGGTCAGTTATAATCATCATAATGTGAAATAATTTTTTACATTTATATTTTATGATCTTCCTAGCAAAGGTTCTAAATAATTAAAGTTTATTTCCAATTAAAATGAAGTTAACATATAAACTCTGGTACATGAATTTGTAACAAGATCGTAATTCTAAAGAAATAGAATGTCACCATTATAATTAGTCTATTCTTTTAACTTGAAACCCTTTAAAAATAAGAAATGGAGCTGTCTACATCTCAAGTTTGGTCAGCGCACACTCCACATAACCCCACTCAGGGACTTTTGTTGAGATGCACCTTTGAGCAGGTTCCAGGCCCAGCAGTAATCAAAAGGCACAATAAACTTGAGAAGTTGCATGAGGAGTCTTAACAGGAGGACCAAGAAACGTGTAGGTAACACTTTGGAAAATAGGCAAGAAATAAGAAATAATGTATCCTGCAACTGGCCTCAGTGCAGGAAGAGGGTCTCTGAAGTGCTGAACCTCTGAGTTCTCCAAGTTGTAAGGAATGACTCAGTGTGCAGGTCCCCCTTTAAGTTGGGCACGAGGCTCAAGGGGGTGAAAGAGAAAGAGAGCAATGAGTTAAACCAGCCTGGGGCCAGCTGTCTAGAAGAACCGAGGGTGTGGTCACCAGCAAACAGGACTGACTGGGAAGTGAAAGTTGCTCAGTTGTGTCTGACTCTTTGCAACCCCATGAAGTGTAGTCCATGGAATTATCCAGGCCAGAATACTGGAGTGGGTAGCCGTTCCCTTCTCCAGGGGTATCTCCCCAACCCAGGGATCGAACCCAGGCCTCCCACGTTGCAGGTGAATTTTTTACCAGTTGAACCAGAAGGGAAGCCCAAGAATACTGGAGTGGGTAGCCTATCCCTTCCCCAGCAGATCTTCCCAACCCAGGAATCAAACTGGGGTCTCCTGCATTGCAGGCGGATTCTTTACCAACTGAGCTATCAAATAGAAAAAAGTCTCTGGAGATTTAAAGAAGGCTGCCCTGCTGGGACCTGCAGGTGGGGCTCGTTGAGAAGCAGACTGCATTTGCAGAGCCCTTGGAACCCCCTTGGAGGAAGGGAAGGGAGGAAAACGGGACTCACAGAGAAGTTGAGCTCTGAGGTAGCCTCAGTGGTGGCCAGCCTATGGGGGCTCTGAAGCTGGTGTGATGTGGTCAAGTTGTCCCCACCTGGGGCAGGGGTGGAGGGCTTTGTACTCCTGCATAGACCGTCTGGATGTGGCTACCCCAGGAAGGGGCATAACTTTGGCAAGTCGGCTCCCTTCCACTAATGCATGCCTAGGCCAACTGTCCACAGCACTACAGGTTACCAGGAAAATAAGCCCTTCCATTCTAAACAGAGGTCTGGGCAGTGCCCACTTTACCAAGAAACCAGTCTGAACCACAAGAACCTGTGACCGGTTGAGCCGTAAAATGACACTTGAATCCTAATCAACGTGGTAGGTCATGAGCTTGAGTCCACAGGGAGGAGAAATTCTGACATGCAGTAGATGTACTTTCCCCTGTTTCTGCTGCTGCTGCTGCTGCTGCTAAGTCTCTCCAGTCATGTCTGACTCTGTGCGACCCCATAGACGGCAGCCCACCAGGCTCCCCCATCTGTGGGATTCTCCGGGCAAGAACACTGGAGTGGGTTGCCATTTCCTTCTCCAATGCATAAAGTGAAAAGTGAAAGTGAAGTCATTCAGTTGTCTGACTCTTAGCGACCCCATGGACTGTCGCCCTCCATTTCTACTAAGTACAACTAAAACCCTGGACACAATGTATGAGACAAATACAAGAGACCTCAGCAACTTCCCTGGTGGTCAGTGGATAAGAATCCACCTGCCAGTTCAGGGAACACAGGTTTGACACCAGGTCCAGGAGGATTCCACATGCCGAGGGGCAACTAAGCCCATGCACCACAACTGCTGAAGCTAGAGTGCCGAGATCCCACGTTCCACAAGAGAAGCCGCCGCAGTGAGAAGTCCGCCTGCTGCAACTAGGGAGTAACCCCTGCTCACCACAACTAGAGGAAAGCAACAAAGACCCAACGCAGCCAAAAATAAAGAAAAGAAAACTCAAAGGGGTAGAGAGCAAGCAGGCCAGCCAGGGACCCTGTTGCCTGAGGGACATGGGGAAGTTCCTCAGCTTTTCTTCTTGCCTCTCTCAGCCTGGTTGTGGAGCCAAAGGAGCGGGCAACCTGGAAACACCAGTGGGTGCAGATCCAAACAGTCTTACCACCACCAAAAAAATCTGTGCTTTCTAGCCAAAGGACAAGGAAAACCATAATCTGTAAGGACAGAAGTTTATAGACAATAGCCACAATACTGCAGCCAAATGCCACAGAAAACACTGCATCTCACCACACACACACCAGCAAAGGAAAGTGAGGACCCCAGCCACCCCCCAGCACCGACCTATGATGGTCACCCCAAATCTCCACAGTGGAAGGAAGAACCAGGGACTTTTGTGACCACATGCAGTGAGGAGATCCCACACAGTGTCACCAGACCCCACAGTGGAGACGGCTTTCACCTCCACCCACCAGGAACCAGGAGATCAAAAGCCCTGGGGAGTCAGCGTGGACTTCCACCTCCGCTGGCAGTGTCATGGGCTTGTGCCCCTTGTTTTGCTGGAGAAGTGCCAGAAAAAACACACACACACACACACACACACACAGTTAAAATATACAGTTTAATTAAGATGCAAAGTTTCATAATAGAAGGCAAAAATGTCCAGGTTTGAATAGAAAATTACCTGTCACACCAAGAACAAGAAGACCTGGGCTGAAAGAATGAAAGACAACAAACGAAGCCAGCAGCACAGTGACAGCAGTGTTAGAATTATCCTGCAAAGATGCAAGCGGCGGGGATAAAAATAGTTCCGTGAGCAATCACAAAACACTTGAATTAAGTGATAAACAGAAAGCCTCGGCAAAGAAAAGCAGCCCAATGCGAATTTTAGAACTGAAATAAATACAATAATGGAAACTAAAAGCTCAGGGGATGGACCTAGAGTCTATTATGCAGGGTGAAGTAAGTTAGAAAGAGAAAGATAAATATCATATACTAATGGCCTCCTCATGCGAAGAGTTGAGTCATTGGAAAAGACTCTGATGCTGGGAGGGATTGGGGGCAGGAGAAGGGGCCGACAGAGGATGAGATGGCTGGATGGCATCACTGACTCGATGGATATGAGTCTGAGTGAACTCTGGGAGTTGGTGATGGATAGGGAGGCCTGGCGTTCTGCGATTCATGGGGTCTCAAAAGAGTCGGACACGACTGAGCGACTGAACTGAACTGAATGCATATGTATGGAATTTAGAAAGATGGCACTGAAGAATTTATTTGCAGGGCAGCAATGGAGAAACAGACATAGAGAACAGACTATGGACACAGGGACAGGGGAGGAGAGGGTAAGACGAATGGAAAGAGTAACTTGAAACTTACATTCAGTTCAGTTCAGTTCAGTCGCTGAGTCGTGTCCAACTCTTTGCGGCCCCATGAAACTTACATTACCATATGTAAAATAGATAGAAAAAGGGAATTTGCTGTATGTCTCAGGAAACTCCAACAGGGGCTCTGTATCAACCTGGAGGGGTGGGATGGGAAGGAAGATGAGGGGAAGGTTCAAGAGGGAGGGGACATATGTATATGTATGGCTGATTCATGCTGAGGTTTGACAAAAAACAACAACATTCTGTAAAATAATTATCCTTCAATTAAAAAATGAATGAATTTTTTTTAAAAAAGAAAATCTGCTTAACTGATACCATTCAACTTTGGAATAATTTTATTGTTTTCAATAGCCAAAAAACTGCCTTGCTAACTTTACACTTCTATATTAAACTTGAATATTAACTGAGGGGGAAAAAAAAAAAGCTCTGTGGATGGGCTCAACAACAGACAGGAGGGGACAAAGAATCGGTACATGGAAAAAGGGAAAAATAGGAAATTTCTAATCTGAACAAAAGAGAGAAAATAGGTTTTAAAATAAACAGGTCTTCCCTGGTGGCTCAGTGGTAAAGAATCCATCTGCCAAGGCAGGAGATGTAGGTTCCATCCCTGATTCAGGGAGATGCCACATGCCCCAGAGCAGCTAAGCCCATGCGCTGCAACTACTGAGCGTGTGCTCTAGAGTCCCAGAACTGCTACTACTGAGCCCTCGTGCTGCAACCGCTGAAGCCCAGGCACCCTAGAGCCTGTGCTCTGCAACAAGAGAAGCCACCACGATGAGAAGCCCATGGCACTGCAGCAAAAGTAGCCCGTGCTCGCCGCAACTGGAGAAAAGCCCACACAGGAATGAAGACCCAGCACAGTCAAAATGAGTAAATAAAATGTAAAATAAATAAATAAACAAACAGAGGAAGGGGTGAATCAGAAGCTTGGGATGAACACACATGCACACTACCACACATAAGGTAGATAACCAAAAAGGACCTACTGTATAGGACAGAGAACACTGCTAAATATTATGTGATAACTTATATGAGAAAATAATCTAAAAAAGAATGTATATATACATATAGTCATGTAGACTGGGGGCTTCCCTGGTGGCTCAGATGGTAAAGTGTCTGCCTGCAATGCGGGAGATCCGGGTTCGATTCCTGGGTGGGGAAGATCCCCTGGAGAAGGAAATGGCAATCCACTCCAGCACTCTTGCCTGGAAAATCCCATGGATGGAGGATCCTGATAGGCTACAGTCTATGGGGTCACAAAGAGTTGGACATGACTGAGCAACTTCACTTTCACTTCACGTGTGGAACTGAATCACTTTGCTGTATACCTGAAACTAACACAACATTGCATAACAACTACACCCCAATAAAATAAAATAAATAAAGAGGGACTTCCCTGGTGGTCCAGTGGTTAAGACTCTGAGATTTCACTGCTGGGGGCAGGGGTTTGATTCTTGGTTGGAGAGCTAAGATCCAATATGCTGCTTAGTGATGAAAATAAATAAATAAACAGAGTCTCAGGGCCCTTGTCCCTGTGGGATAAGAACTAGGGGTTACCAATGGGGAAAAGAGTGGCATTAGGAGCAAGATAGGAGAAGGGGATCAAGAGGCACAAACTACTAGGGATAAAATAAATAAACCCCAAGGGTGTATTGTACAGCACAGGGGATACAGCCAATATTTTATAATAACTTTAAATGGAGTATAATCTCTCAAAAGATCAAAGCAGTGTGTTCTTAAAACTATAATATTGTGAATCAACTATACTTCAGTTTTAAAAAGAAATATATTAAAATTCTTATGTTAAGTTTCAACAAATTCTATCTCTCCAAAGGCTCTTGGTGCCATGTCTGTCTTCAGATCGTTGGGTCTGTGGGCTCACCTTTTCTATAACTGCTGGCATTTCTCTGAAGGTTACAAAAGAGAAAAGTTCTTGAAAAGTTAATGAGTCTGTCTTCTGGGGCTCCGAAAGGAAATCGAGATTGTCCATAGCTTAATGATGGTCTGGCTGCCCTGTACAAGGATGTCAAAAACCATATGCTTCCCTCATCAGACAGGTTTTGACTGGCTACCTGCTGCTACCTGCTGTCTAGGAGCCCTGAGGCAGGCAGGGAGCCTGTATCAAGCAGAACCTTCATCTCTGATCCATCAAGTGACTACATTCAAGCTTATACATTTACCTTAAAGATGTCAAACACATCACACCACATCATCCTGTTGCTCATTTGATCAAAACCTGCTCTAAAGGGCTTATTTTAATGGGCACACATTGGCCTTGGCATCCAGCACTTCACTGCTTCCAGTGACTCATACATGAAGAAAAGATAGAGAACATCTGACTTCTCTAACATTTAATTCAAGCCAGCTACCATTTATGCAGCATACACTATTGTAGCCTCAGTCCAGGTAGGTCTTTCTCCAACTCCGCCATACCTGTCACCATCTGCCCCCATCAAAGTGCTCCTTTTTTCTCCTCTTAACTTAATGAAACCACCATGTAAATGATCATTGTTTTAGACTCACAGACATAGAGAACAGACATGCGGTTGCCAAGGTAAAGGATGGGGAGAAATGTATTGGGAGTTTGGGACTAGCAGATGCAAACAGTTATATAAAGAATGGATAAACAAGGACCTATTGTATAGCGTGGAGAACTTTGCTCAGTATTCTGTAATAACCTAAACAGGGAAAGAACTTGAAAAAGAATAGATACATGTCTATATATAGCTGAATCACTTTGCTGTGCACCTGAAACTAATAAAACATTCTTAATCAATTATATTTCCATATGAGATAAAATAATGAATAGGGTCTTCCTTGGTGGCCCAATGGTTAAGACTCCATGCTTCCAGTGCAGAGGACTTCCATCCCTTGATCAAGGAACTAAGATCCCACATGCCTTGCACAGTGGCCCCCAGAAAAAATAGATAAACAAGAAGCTCTTACAGTATAGCACAATATATTCAATATTGTGTATTGAATATACATATTTTCAATATCTATATTGAATATACATATATCAATGTATATTCACTATTTTTAATAAAGCATAGTGGAAAAAATTTGAATAAGAATACATATATATGTGTAACTGAGTCACTTTACTGTACAGCAGAAATTAGAACAACTTTGTAAATCAACTATACTTCAATGAAGTAATTTTTTTAAGTGATCATTGTTTATGTCAGTCCCCCCTCCCCATCTATATCTAATCAATTATCAAAACATGCTGATTTTCTCAAATTTCCTGCCTTCTCTCCAACTACCTGCCCATTCTCGGGCTGGGTCTATTGTAATGGCTTTCTGCTGCTTCTTGCTGCCATTAGACTTGCCCTGCTAGACTCTGGCCTTGGTGCAAATGCCAGGTCATCAGTATGACTCCACCTCTGCCCCAACTTCTGCCCCCACTCCATTGTCCTCAGCCGTCCTTCCTTCATGCCAGCCAGCTTCCTGGCAGGTATCACCCCCTTGACTGGAACCACCCCATCACTCATGTCATTTTATGGCTTCCCACCTGTAAAATGAACCACAGAAAAGCTTGCAGTTTGCAACCCAAGTGCTTTTTGCCTCAATGGATTCATTCATGTAAGAAATATTTAGTAAACTCCCTGCTCTCTGCAAGGCTGGAAGTGTCATGGTGAACTGAATGTCTACACAAGGTGACAGTCTAGGGGACTCTTCTGGAAATCCCAGCTCCTCACCGCAAACCCAGATGAGTCTTACTGGGAGAGACTTCTAACCAACCAGGTTCCCCCCCTCAATCTGTTTCACACCAGTCTCCTCCCCCAGTTGTGCTTCCTGCTGTGTTCATGAATATAAGAACAAATAGATCTGCTCTCCAAGATCTTATAGTCCTTGAGAGAAGATGAGAACCAGGTGCATGTCCCCCTAGAAGTGCAGAGAACAGTCAGAGAAACACAGCATCACTGTACTAGGTAACAGAGAATTTCCTTCAAGAGGCAAGCCCTGGGCACCTGGTGAGAAGCATCTCCTGGTGCCTGGAGATGAGAGGAGTAGGTAGCAGCCCACAAATCTGAGGACATCACAGGATGACAGGGGGTGCAGAAGTTTTCATGGGGAGGGAGCATTAAGATGGGTAGAATTTGCAGAAAGAACAGTGAGGAAAGGGCATGCATTGTAGACACGAGCGGTCCCTGGCAGTGGGAGACCAGGCTGGAGTTGCTTCGAGGATTAATTTCTCTGGAAGGAGAAAGGACAGCCAGAGGATTGATGTCTTAATAAACAAGTGACCAATGTTTTGGGAGAAGGTATAATCTCAAATTGGCTAAATTTGTTTGATTCAGTTTTTATTTAAGTTTTCTGAGTTGTCGGCAGATAGTCACCATTAATTTAGAGTGCTGTCTGTATCTAGGCAACAGCTTGGGATGTCAACTTACTGTGCATCATTCAACAATCTACTCGTTCAATCTGAGTTTCCAAACATATATTTCTTTCTCTTCTCTGTGTGCTAAGCATGAATTTAATGCACAATTATTGATGGATTTATTTTAGTTCTGATATAAATAGATAATATGCCTTCTGAGTCATGTAGTTGCATCCTTTTGCTTTTTGTCTTTAAATTTGATTTGTTTGAGGACTTTCCTGGTGGTCCAGTGATTCAGAATCTGTCTACCAATGCAGGGGATATGGTTTGATCCCTGCTCTGGGACGATCCCACGTGCTGAGGGGCAACTAAGCTGGTTCACCACAACTATTGAGCCTGTGGGCTCTAGAGTCCATACTCCAAGACAAAAGGAGCCACCACAATGAGAAATGCACCCACCACAACTAGAGAAAACCCACATACAGCCATAAAGACTCAGTACAGCCATAAATAAATTTATAGTAAATAAATAATTTTCTTCCTTGTTAAGACTGAGCAATATTCCATTGTATAGATGGACCACATTTTAAAATAAATTTGATTTGCTTGAAAGTTAAATGAATTCCTTATAAAATTATTAAAAATACTCATAAAATTTCCCATGTGTATGTTAGTTGATTATGTCTTATAGCCAGCTTACATCCAAATCAGAGATTGTGTTATATGTAGTTTTCTTTCCAACATTTCCAAGGACTTCAGTTTGTGAGGCCATGAAGTAACTGTTGGGATTGCTGCAAAGCAAATATTGGTCTGGCTCACAATCCAACTCTGTAAGATAAGAAGACACGTTCTTTTAAAGTATCCATGAAACATCTACGAACATGAGATGACACCATGAGCCATGGGACAGACCTCAATATATTTAAAAGAATTGAAACCATACAATGTATTCTCTGACTACAACAGAATCAATGAGATGGATAACAGGAAACTCTCCAAATATGTGGCAAGTGTGTGTATGCTTAGTTGCTCAGTTGTGTCTGACTCTTGCGACCCCATGGACTGTAGCCCACCAGGCTCCTCTGTCCATGGGATTTCCCAGGCAAGAATACTGAAGTGTGTTTCCGTGCCCTCCTCCAGGGGATCTTCCTGACCCAGAGATTGAACCCAAGTATCCTACATCTCCTGAATTGACAAGTGGATTCTTAACCACTAGTGCCACCTGGGGGAGAAGGCAATGGCACCCCACTCCAGTCCTCTTGCCTGGCAAATCCCATGGATGGAGGAGCCTGGTGGGCTGCAGTCCATGGGGTCGCTAAGAGTCGGACACGACTGAGCGACTTCACTTTCACTTTTCACTTTCATGCACTGGAGAAGGAAATGGCAACCCACTCCAGTGCTCTTGCCTGGAGAATCCCAGGGATGGTGGAGCCTGGTGGGCTGCCGTCTATGGGGTCGCACAGAGTCGGACACGACTGATGCGACTCAGCAGCAGCAGCAGCAGCAGTTCTACCTGGGAAGCCTGTGGAAAGTAAACAGTGAATTTCTAAATAATCCGTGGGTCAAAGGAGACGTCTAAGTGAATTAAAAAATACGTTAAATTGGATGAAAATGAAAACACTATATTTTAATTCATAAGACACACCTAAATTAGTGCAGAGAGAAATAGCACAAAATGCTTACATTAGAGTAAATGTCTCAAATTGAGCATCTAAGATTCCACCTCTAGAACCTAGAAAAAGAGGGATAAAGTAAGCATAAAGGGTGCTTAAGGAAGTAAGTAATAAACAGGAACTGGTGAAATTGAAAGCAGAAAAAGAGAAAATTGATGGAAAAAAAAACAGTTGGTTCATTAAAAAATCAATAAAAACCTCTAGCAGGACAGACAAAATAAAAAGAGACAAGACACAAACAACTTTCATGAATGAAGCAGGAGACATTAGTACAGACTCTTAAGACACGGAGAGGGTAATAAGGAAATACTGCAAACAACTCTACAGACAGACAGATAGACTGTTAACAACTTAGATGAAACTTCCTCAAAAGCAAATTATCACAGCTCACTCAATATAGAAAAATAATTTGAATAGCCTAGAATGATTAAGGAAATTTATATCTTACTTTAAAAACTCTAAAAAAATAATTTGAAAAGATACATGTACTGTAATGTTCATTGCCGCACTATTCACAATAGCCAAGACAGGGAAGCAACCTAAGTGTCCATCAACAGAGGAATGGATAAAGATGTGGTACATATACACAGTGGAATACATCTCAGTCATAAAAAAGAGCAAAATAATGTCATTTGAAGCAATATGGATGGACCTAGAGGTTGTCTTATTGAGTGAAGTAAGTCAAAGAAAGGTAAATATATGATATATGCAGAATTTTAAAAAAATGGTACAATTGAACTTTTACAAAACAGAAATAGAGTAGAAAACAAGCTTATGGTTACCAAGGGTAAAGGAGAGGTGAGGGAGAAACTGGGAGGTTGGGACTGACATATACACACTACTATATATAAAACAGATATTGAGGAGCTACTGTATAGCACAGGGAACTCTACTCAAAACTCTGTAATGGCCTATATGGGAAAGAGTCTACTTTAGTCCAAGCATCTAGAAAAAACCTACAGTTACCATGCCACTAAAAAAAACTGAACACCCATGGGCAAAAGAAAATGAACCTTTACTTAAACTTCACTTCCTACCAAAAATTAACTCAAAATGGATCACTGATTTCTTAAAGTAAAGCATAACACTATAAACATTTTAGGAAAAAAAGTAGGAGAACATCTTGGGATACAGTGGCAAAAAGAGTTCTAAGACACCAAAAGCACCATACTTAAAAAAAAAAAAAGAAAAACTAATAAACTGGACTTCATAAAAATCAAAATTTTTGCTGCATCAGGAGAATGAAAGGAATGAATGAAAGCTACTACAGATGGGGAGAAAATATTTGTATACTACGTATTTAACAAAGGACAAGTACCTAAAATATATAAAGCCCTCTCAAAACTCAACAGTAAAATAAACAACTGAGTCAGAAAATGATTGAGGGACTTCCCGAGTAGTCCAGCAGTTAAGACTCTGAGCTTCCAATGTAAGGAACACAGGTTCGCTCCCTGGTTGGGGAACTAAGATCCTGCATGCTGCAAGGTGCAGCCAAAAAATAAAGAAAATAAAATTAGAACAATTTATTTTTAAATGGTTTAAAGACATGAAGAGACACTTCACTGAAAAGAATACACAGATGGCAAATCATCACATGGAAATGTGTTCAGCATCATTAGCCATTAGGAAATGCAAATTAAAACCACAATGAGATGTCTCTACGCACCACACAGAATGGCTTAAATAAATAATAATGACAGCACCAAATGCTGATGTGGATGTGGGGAAACTGAATCATTCATACATTGCTGGGGGGCAGGGATGATGTAAAACTGTACAGCTACTCTGAAACAGTTTGGAAGTTTAAAAACAGAACATTCCACAGTCGTAGAGTCCAGCAATTGCACTTCTGAGTATTTATCCCAGAGAAACAGAAAATAATGCTCAAACCAAAGCTGTACACAGGTATTTGTGGCAGCTGGATTTGCAGAAGCCCAAACCTGGTAATGATCTAGATGTCCGTCAGTGGGTGAAGCAGTGGTACACCTATACAATGGAAAACCTGTGTGTATTTGAAGTCACTCAGTTGTGTCCAATTCTTTGCGATTCCATGGACTATAGCCAACAAGGCTCTTCTGTCCATGGGATTCTCCAGGCAAGAATACTGGAGCGGGTTGGCATTCCCTTCTCCAGGGGATCTTCCCGACCCAGATCTCCTGTGTCTCCTGCATTGGCAGGCGGATTCTTTACTATCGAGCCACCCGGGAAGCCTAAAGGAAATCCTGTTGTTGCTGCTCAGTCTCTCAGTTGTGTCTGACTCTCTGTGACCCCATGGACTGCAGCACACCAGGCCTCCCTGACCCTTACTATCTCCTGGAGTTTGTCCAGGTTCGTGTCCATCAAATCAGTGATTCCATCCAACCGTCTCATCCTCTTCCGCCCTCTTCTCCTTTCACCCTCAATCTTTCCCAACATCAGGCTCTTTTCCAATGAGAACACTAGATCATTCCATTAACAGGGCAAAGAACATGGTCAAATAACCAGAACTCCAATTTTGCACCTTCAGAAGGAATCAGTGATCATGTTTCCCCAGTTCTCACAAGGAACAGGTACCCCTGCTGGTGCTGAGAACAATTCAGAGGAAAAGGAAGGCTGCAGCCTGTTCCTGCATGTCTGCCTGCACACACCTGGGTACCCAGCACAGGCAGAAACGTGGGAGAAGAGGGCATCCTACCTCAACAGCTCTCAGGAAACAGATGTTCCAGGTCACAGGTGAGCAGACGAGCTTATGACTATGTTCATGAATCCTGCCCTCTCAATCCCACTGAGCTCCTGGTGGCACTGTGGTCTCAACCATGAACTTTAGGAACCTGAGAATTACATTCACTGGAAATGCCAATGTGCGGAGAACTGGAAATAGGAACTTAAAAGTCTAAGCCAAGTTAGCTTGCACTTTATCTTTGTGGACTGATTTTTAAAGATACGGAGGACAGTGTGCTGAGAGGTGGTGGCAGCATAAATGAGAGGGACTGAGGACAAAGCTGGAAGGATGAACCGATGTGAGAGGAGGGAGTAAGAATCAGAGGGAAGAGGGGGGCAGGGGGACTGGAGACAACGAGAAAGAGAAACACAGTCAACCACAGAGAAGGTTTCAAATGGAGTAAAGGCGCAGGCATCAACATGATGTATCCTCTTTGAAGCATTATGTTTATTTGTACACAAGAAAGCAATCTAGACTTATGGGACTTTTCAAGTTATTGGGTTTTGGTTTAATCCTGGCCAAGTGTCTCTTCCTGATACCATTTGGATTCTGAGCAAACTACTTAGCCTAATTCTAATTTAAAGCTTGTTGCTAGGTAACTACATCCAAGGTTCTTTCTGATCCCCAGATCAAGATATCTGTGCCAAAAAGTAGGTGAGCTAATTTGAAGGTTAGAGTTAATACATGCACCTAAAAACTTTCATTGTCTGTCATTTATGGAACCATCTCCGTGTGAACAGAGTCAGGTATATTCTCACAGAAGATGAGTATTCACTTGCTGGTACCCTTAGTACCGTGAGGATGCAAAAAAAAAAAAAAAAAAAAAAGATTCCAAATGTAGAAGGAAGTGTAGCATACGGAACAGAAGGAAATTCCTCACAATGTGGCATTAGATGTTTTTTTAAGTTATTGTAAAACATATATTTTCATATATTTCACTTTACCATAGTTGCTACTATATAACAATATGGGGTTAAGTATTAAAAATGTTTCTTGGCCTAAAAAAATAAAAATAAATAAAAACATGAGGAAATAGAATAGGTCCCTCCCACTGAATTACCAACAACCCTCTGTCCTCTACTTCAGAATTACAGAAGTGTGAAGAAGCATCAAGTGAGCTGAAAACACACAACTTAGGCTGCCTGCACCTTCTTGGGGAGGAAACAGGAGGTCACAGAGAAAGAATAAGTTGGAGCAATTGGATCCCCGAGGGTTACCATGGTAATGGGCTCAGGGGACCTCCAGGGACTCTGGTCTATAGGATATGGGAAGGGATGGGGTAGCTGAGAGAGAAACAGAGCATCTACAATACCCTTGAAGGCATCTCATTATACCGTTAGCTGTCAGCCTGGTTCCAGGTCCTGTATGGACACTGAATACTGCCCAGCATCATGGTGAACTCATGCACGGGGCATGTATTGGGCACGTATTGCCCTGAAGGCAGTACACAGTCACCACATATAATGCTAAACACCTCCTGTGCATTTTTGACAAAAAATATTAACAAATAAATATCACAAACCTATAGTGTGTCTGGAGAAGGCAATGGCACCCCACTCTAGTACTCTTGCCTGGAAAATCCCATGGACGGAGGAGCCTGGTGGGCTGCAGTCCATGGGGTCACTAGGAGTCGGACACGACTGAGTGACTTCACTTTCACTTTTCACTTTCATGCATTGGAGAAGGAAATGGCAACCCACTCCAGTGTTCTTGCCTGGAGAATCCCAGGGATGGGGGAGCCTGGTGGGCTGCTGTCTATGGGGTCACACAGAGTCGGACACAACTGAATCGACTTAGCAGCAGCAGCAGCATAGTGTGCCTACACGAACTCTAGAGGAGGATGTTAAGTGCCAGTGATTCTTCTTAATCCATTAAACAAGAATGCTTTGGAAGAAATCACCAAGATAGGACCCTGCATGAAAGGAGACCTCATTAATCATATCTGAGCAGAATGTGCTTGAGATGTGGCACATTTAGGGCAATAAATGAAATCAAATCAGGATAGGGACTGTTCCCATACAATCCCAGTGGTGCATTCAGTCACTCCCTTTCCTCCAATTGTATTTTTTTTTTTCATTAAAATCCAATCAACAGCACAGTTCAAGTTCTCTTGCACCCAACAATAACACATAGGAAGCAATAAGCTGCGTGTGCCCTGGGGGGACACCAAGTGAAGACTGTGGGTTCCAAGCTCCATAAGTTGACATGAGTTGACAGTCGCTGATTACACAAATCTGACACACTGCCAGGTGAGACTGGGTGAAATATGTTGATAATAAATACAAGAATGTTGGAACTGAGTCACACAATTGTTTCTTGTTTTATGGGGGGGGGGGGGGAATGAAAACAAACAATTCAAAAATTAGGCTGGAGGGAAAATCACTTCTTCCCTGGACATCTGAGAGGCTGGGTGGCAGCTCAGCCTATTCTAATTATTCCAACAATCAGATTTCCTCACAGTGATGCATTGGGTTTTTTAATTCAACAATATTCTTGCCTGAAAGCTCAAAAACTAATCATCGTTTTCATGCTATTGCCAATAGCTTTCAGTGCTTGTCAGAGTGCATCCTTCTTTCAACAGAAACCTGCAAACAAACACACAGACAACCCTAGATGATCGAAGAGCTTCATTTCATCCTTATTTCGGTACCATGGGAAAAGAAGTCTTCCATTTTTAAAATATAGTTACAGGAAACTCATCTACTTAATGAGGGAAATTAACTTCCTTCCCCTGAAAGTTCTTGTTGAAAGTTAGTTAATTCTGAGCTCAGTACTGAACTTTGGGGAAAGTTTCCATTTTTCTCCCTACATAAAGCCAAAGGTAAAGGCAACTGCCCTAGGAATTCCATTGTACATAACAGTGGAAGGAATTTGCCATGCCATCTCTGTGAGGTTCGTTATGCTAGGAGATGGCACTTACATAACAGCTGGTACAGCACTGTTATTCTTTTGAAAATGCCAAGATCAGAAGATTCACTAAGCAAAGGCAGGCTTGTGGGAGCTCACCAGCTCTTACAGAAGGTGATGATCAGGAATGGACAGTGTATAAATTCCTTAGTATGTGCAAAAGAAGACAGCTGACCCCTTCAGTTATGGAAGTACCATGAGGGCTTCCCATAAGGCAGCACTTGTAAGCTGAATCCTAAAGGGAGGGAGAGATGGATAAAGAAGATGTGGTACATATATACAACAGAATATTACTCAGCCATAAAAGGAACAAAACTGGGTCACTTGTAGAAACGTGGATGGGCCTAGAGTTACACAGAGCAAGTATAAGTCAGAAAGAGAAAAACAAATATCATATATTAACATGTATATGTGGAATCTGGAAAAATGATTTAGATGATCTTATTTACAAAGTAGAAATAGAGACACAGACATAGAGAACAAATGTGTGGATACCAAGGTGGGGAAGGGGAGGTGGGATGAATTGGGAGATTGGGATTGACACATATATGCTATTGATACTATGTATAAAATAAATAACTTATGAAAACCTTCTGTATAGCACAGTGAACTCTACTCAATGCTCTGTGGCAACCTAAATGGGAAGGAAATCCAAAAAGGAGAGAATATATATATATATATATATATATCTGATTCACTTTGCTGTACCACAGAAATTAACACAGCATTGTAAAGCAAGAATGCTCCTATAAAAATTAATGAAAAAAAGAAAAGAAAAAAGAGGGAGAGAGTAAGTTGGGATGGAGTGATGAAAGCAAAAGATGAGAAGTGGGAAGGGCCTTCTACATAGTGAGTGCAGCTCCTGGACATGTCAGAAGCTTCAGGAACTCCCCTAGCATGCAATCTCATCCGCAGTGTCTCCGAATGTGGCAAGAATACTAGAGTGACTTGCCATTCCCTACTCCAGGGGATCTTCCCCACCAGGGATTGAACCTGCATCTCTTGAGTCTCCTGCATTGGCAGGCAGATCCTTTACCACTAGCTCCACCTAGGAAGTCCCTTAACAGTCACAATAAATAACAATTTTTAGAGAGCTGCCTCTCCTTAAAGGACCACGTGAAGTTGCTCCATCGATGATCCCTAATGACCATGATAAGCTTTCTTGAAACTTTTAAGGCTTTGAAAGTAATTTATAGAGTAGATCACACGAAGTGAAACTGAAAGTTGCTTAGTTGTGTCCAACTCTTTGTGACCCATATAATTTTTTTGTTTCTTAATGAGAAGTAAAATAGACATGCAAAGAAAACAGTAACCCCCCTATATAACAGCCATGCTGCGCTGTGCTTAGTCGCTCAGTCATGTCTGACTCTTTGTGATTTCATGGACTGCAGCCGCCAGGCTTCTCTGTCCATGGAATTCTCCAGGCAAGAATACTGAAGTGAGTTGTCATGCTCTCCTCCAGGGGATCTTCCCAACCCAGGGATTGAATCCAGATCTCCTGCATTGCAGTCAGATTCTTTACCATCTGAGCTACCAGGGAAGCCCAAGAATACTGGAGTGGGTAACATATCCCTTCTCCAGAGGAACTTCCCAACCCAGGAATTGAACTGGGGTCTCCTACTTTGTAAGTGGGTTCTTAACCAGCTGAGCTACATGGAAAACCCATATAACAGTTACAGCCTACTATGAAAAGTAATAGGAAAAGAACCCCATTTATGAGAGCAAAACAGGAGTATACCTAGGAATGTAACTAAAAATAAACTTGCAAGGCCATTATAAAGACAACTTTATTGAAGGACAGCAAAGAAAACCAGAAAAAAAAAAATAGAGACACACCAGTATTATTATAGGAGGCTCAATACTCTAAAAAGTCAATGCTTCTAACAAATTAATCTCTCAAACTAAAGACTCTCAAATGACTCCATATTTTGACAAGTGATGTCTAGCTCATTAAGGATATGAAGCAACTGGCAAGAACAATCTGAATACTTTTAGGGAAAACTTGCTACAGCAGATAATCAAACATTTAATAATTATTTAGTCATTAAAATAGTGTTGTCTTGGAATAGCAATAGAAAAATAAGAAAATGAGAAGAACTAGGCATACTATTATAAAATATAATAGAGTAGCATTTCAACTGATAAAAAACATGCTGTTTAATGTATGGCTGAGTAAGTGTATTATACTAAACATAAAAATAAATATCAGATAGATTAAAATCTAAAAATTAAAAACAAAGCTAACAATTCAACTTTTTGAAATTATGGTATAGGTAAAATAATTTGAAAAGCACTGCATATTTGTCACCAAAGAAACAGTTAATAAAGTACAGGGTAACAGTATGCCACAACTTTCACCACCAGAAAGAGTAAGATACATTTCTTTGTACTGACATTTAAAGTTTCCAAGAAATTAAAAAAGAATAAAGTAGACTTATTTGTACTGACATTTAAAGTTTCTAAGACATTTTGCTGCATGGAAAAACCCAGTGGAATGAGCAGACATCAACCTTGATCTCATTTAAGATTCTATAATGAGACACAGAAAAGATTAAGACAAGTTGGCAAGAATACACAGAAGAACTATAAAAACAAGGTCTTAATGACCCCAATAACCACAATGGTGTGGTCACTCATCTGGAGCAGGATATCAAGAAGGCCTTAGGAAGCATTACTAAGAAAAAAGCTAGTGGAGGTAATGAATTTCTGACTGAGCTATTTCAAATTCTAAAAGATAATGCTAAAAAAAAAAAAAGATAATGCTGTTAAAGTGCTGCACCCAATAGGTCAGCAAATTTGAAAAACTCAGCAGTAGTCACAGGACTGGAAAAGGTTGGTTTTCATTCCAATGGGATTGGAATGAAAATTTCAAACTACTATACAATTGTGCTCATTTCACATGCTAGCAAGTTTATGCTCAAAATTCTTCAAGCTAGACTTCAGCAGTACATGAACTGAGAACTTCAGATGTACAGGCTGGGTTTTGAAGAGGCAGAGGAACCAGAGGTCAAATTGCCAATATTCACTGAATCTTGGAGAAAGCAAGGGAGTTCCAGGAAAACATCTACTTCTGCTTCATTGACTATGCTAAAGCCTTTGACTGTGGGAATCACAACAAACTGTGGAAAATTCTTAAAGAGATGGGACTACCAGACCACCTTACCTGTCTCCTGAGAAACCTGTATGCAGGTCGAGAAGCAACAGTTAGAACAGAACATGGAACAACTGACTGGTTCAAAATTGGGAAAGGAGTGCAACAGGGCTGTATACTGTCACCCTGCTTATTTAACTTATATGCAGAGTACATCATGTAAAATGCCAGGCTGCATAAATCACAAGTTGGAGTCAAGATTGCCAGGAGAAATATCAATAACCTCAGATATGCAGATTATACAATTTTAATGACAGAAAGTGAAGAGGAATTAAAGACCCTCTTGATGAAGGTGAAGGAGGAGAGTGAAAAAGTTGGCTTGAAACTCAACATTCAGAAAACTAAGATCATGGCATCTGGTCCCATCACTTCATGGCAAATAGATGGGGAAAAAGTGGAAGCAGGGACAGACTTTATTTTCTTGGGCTCCAAAATCACTGCAGATGGTGACTGCAGCCCTGAAATTAAAAGACGATTGGTCCTTGGAAAGAAAGCTATGACAAACCTAGACAGCGTATTAAAAAGCAAAGATATCAGTTTGCCAACAAAGGTCCGTCTAGTCAAAGCTATGGTTTTTCCAGTAGTCGTGTATGGATGTGAGAGTTGGACCATAAAGAACGCTGAGTGCCAAAGGATTGATGCTTTCAAACTGTGATGCTGGAGAAGACTCTTGAGAGTCCTTTGGACTGCAAGGAGATCAAACCAGTCAATCCTAAAGGAGCTTAACCCTGAATATTCATTGGAAGGACTGATGCTGAAGCTGAAGCTCCAATACTTTGGCCACCTGATGCGAAGAGATGACTCACTGGAAAAGACCCTGAAGATGGGAAAGATTGAGGGCAGGAAGAGAAAGGGATGACAGAGGACAGGATGGTTGGATGGCATCACCGACTCAATGGACATGAGTTTGAGCAAATTCCAGGAGATAGTGAAGGATGGGGAAGCCTGGAGTGCTGCAGTCTGTGGGGTTGCAAAGAGTCAGACACAACATGGTGACTGAACAACAACAAAAGAAATAAATCACATAAGTGGAAAAAATAGATATGTTTACAAAGATATTCAACACAGTAGTATATATGACACCACGTAACTGGAGGCAACCTAAGTGTTCACTGACAACCTGATGGTTAAGCAAGTTACTGACCACCTATACTTGGAAACAGTGCCAAGGACAAACTGTAGACATCGAAAGAGCTTCATGGTACGTTGTTAAGTGAGATTGTGTGGGCTGTACCCCTACCCATGTTGGAAAAAGACACAGTCTACACGCAGTTTCATGGACTGACTGGTGTCCCCAAATGCATGTGCTGGAGCCCCGCCCCCCCAGCACACTGGACTGCGCCTGTATTAGAGTCAGGGCCTTGAAGAGATAAGTTATTATAAAATGAGGCTGCTAGTGTGAGTCCCAGTCCAATCTGACCAGTGTTCCTGTAAGAAGACAAAATGTGGACGCACAAAGATTCCCGGGGGAAGAAGGGGCATGTGAGGACACAGCCAGAAGACGGCCATCTGCAGGGCAAGGAGAGAGGCCAGACCTGCTGTCACCTTGATCCTGGACTTCCAGCCTCCAGAACTGTGAGAAAATAAGTTTCTGTTGTTTAAGCCACCCGGACTGTGGTGTGTGTTACAGACTCTGCAGCTGACTAATACTAACAAGTAAGGGTGTTAGGAATGTATGCACCCAGCTGAAAATAGAGGTCACTTCTGGAGCTCTGAAATAAGAGGGGGAAAAAGGAAACAGATTAAATACACACATATATATATACACATACATATATGCTTTTACTATATATATATACTTTTATATATATATACACTTATATATTACTATATATATACTTTACTATATGTATATATAATTTTACTACATGTATGTACTTTTACTACATGTATAAAGTATCAGATCAGATCAGATCAGTCGCTCAGTCATGTCCGACTCTTTGTGACCCCAGGAATCGCAGCATGCCAGGCCTCCCTGTCCATCACCAACTTCCGGAGTTCACTGAGACTCATGTCTATCGAGTCAGTGATGCCATCCAGCCATCTCATCCTCTGTCGTCCCCTTCTCCTCCTGCCCCCAATCCCTCCCAGCATCAGAGTCTTTTCCAATGAGTCAACTCTTGGCATGAGGTGGCCAAAGGACTGGACTTTCAGCTTTAGCATCATTCCTTCCAAAGAAATCCCAGGGCTGATCTCCTTCAGAATGGACTGGTTGGATCTCCTTGCAGTCCAAGGGACTCTCAAGAGTCTTCTCCAACACCACAGTTCAAAAGCATCAGTTCTTCGGGACTCAGCCTTCTTCACAGTCCTTTATACATGCTCTCATGTTGCTAGAAATGTTGAGAACAGTTATTTCTATCATAGTTTTTTTAATTATAGTTGATTTACAATGTTGTGTTACTTTCTGCTGTATAGCAAAGTGACTCAGTTATACACATATATACATTGTTTTTCATATTTTTTCCATTGTACTTTATCACAGGATATTGAATATAGTTTCCCATGCTCTACAGTAGGACCTTATTGTTTATGTATTCTATAATAATTGCTTACATCTGCTAACCCTAACCTCTCATTCCATTCTCCCCATCTTTCGTAGTTAAAAAAGAAAAAAAAGGTTGCTCTGACAAGTAGGGGAACATTTGTAGATACACACAAAGCAAGACTTTCACCCCTTACATGATATTTTAAACAGAGCAGATGCAAACAGTACGTTTTGCGTTTAGTTATACAGAAATGTCATAAAGTTTATATATGGAGTATGTATTTTTGAAAAGACTTATAATATCACTTCTACTTTCAGAAGGTACATTTTCAAAAAAAGAAACTTCACACCAGTGTAATTTTAGGTCCAAAGACCCTAATAGAAGACTGCTCCTTTTCCTCGATGCCTCTCCATCGCTGTAGCAAGCTGCCACCATATTTAGCAAAATCTGAGTTATTCCAAATTAAATAAATAACACGTACAAAGTCAGAAACATTTCCATCCCAGAAAGGGCAGCAGAATCCACAGCAAATCTCTGTGACTCCATCAACCATGGCCATGCCTCCCAGACACAGGTTCTGATGGGCTGTCTGACCCAATGGTTGGCTCCAAGGACTTACTATGTGTTTAGGTCACTAAAGGACAAATTCAAGAAAAAGAAGCAAAGGGATGAGGAAGTCATCATGATTCCCAGTTCTAGAACAGGTGGAAACTTAAAATCATTGGCTAGAAGCATAAAAATTCTACTATCAAAGAGTCAAACAACCTAGAGGGGTGGGATGGCGTGGGGCAGGAGGGCCAAGAGGGAGGTAGCGTATGTATACTTGTGGCTGATTCATATTGATGTATGGGAGAAACCAACACAACATTGTAAAGCAATTATCATCCAATTTAAAAAAATTCAATCTTAAAAAAAGTTTCAAACAGCTGGAAGCTGTGTTTTAACCCAGCACTACTTTCCACTCTCTGACACGTTCATCCTCCCTACCCACCCAAGGATTAAGGTTTGGATCCATATTGTGACATATTTTTTCACCTGAATCTTGTGGTGTGGGTTTTGCCAGAGAAGAGTTCACTCTGAGACAAATGATGTTGGAAGCTCTGAGCAGAGGAACCAGGTACTTGGAGTAGAGCTATAAAATGACACTCAATTGCTGCATCAACAGTAGATTGGTAGGGGGAGCAGGGGAGAGCAAGCAGGCAGAAGAGTTAAGCATCAGTAGTCTCATGAAGAAGATGGTGGTGTCTTGGACCAGTGTATAGGAAGGGAGGGATGAGAAGCAGTCAGATTCTCGATCTTTTGAAGATAGGACCAAGAGAATCTCCTGGTGATTGAATCTGAGGGGTGACAGTAAATAAAGAATAGAGGTCAGTGGAGTCTGGGGAAAAGTCAACTGGAAGATTAAGCTGGCGGGTGCGGGGGTTTTGGAGGACCAAGAGTGTGTTTGGGCACATTTTGGAGAATTCACATAAAACACTGAATATAGGGAACTGCCCTGGTGGTCCAGTGGTCAGGATTATGCTCTTCCAATGTAGGGAGCAGGTTTGATCCCTGGTCGGGGAACTAAGATCCTGCATGCCTTGTGGCACAGTCAAAATAAATTGGTTAACTAATTTTAGAAAAAGGGTGACACCAAGATTTAAAACAAAACAAAAACAATGAATATATGATTAGACTTTAGAACAAAAGTCTGAGCTAAAAATAAAGATTTGGGAATGGGACTGTGGAACTGGTGTCTGATGCCAATGAGCCTGGGTGTGACAGAGGTGTGATTCAAGTTCAGAGAGATGAAGAGGGACAGCAGAAGAGATGAGAGGAAGACATGACATCCTGGAAGCGCAGGGGAAGAAGGGGCTTCATGGAAAGGAGGTGACCAAGCATCCTCATCCGCTGTTAGAACATGAAGGGCAGAGAAGGGCCACTGGTTTCACATCCTGCAGCTATTGCTGTTGTTCAGTCACTCGGTCCCATCTGACTCTCTGTGACCCCATAGCTTGAAGCATGCCAGACTCCTCTGTCCTTCACTATCTCCTGGAGTTTGCTCATACTCATATCTGTTGAGTCGTGCAGTTACTGGGCACAGTGATAAAAACACTCTCCAGGCTGTGGTGCTGTGCTGTGCTTTGCTTAGCTGCTCAGTTGTGTCTGACTCTTTGCAACCCCATGGACTCCTCTGTCCATGGAATTCTCCAGGCAAGAATACTGGAGTGGGTTGCCATGCCCTCCTCCAGGGAATCTTCTCAACCCCAGGCTGTGGTGGTGCAAAGCAATTTCATATGCTTATGAACAAGCTTGCAGCATACTGTCTTCTATTTCTTTCACTTCTGTCATAGGAGGAAGAACAGTAATGAATAATATTATTTGGAATCAGATTATTATGAGATTTCTGGTAATATATTGCTATGAATCTATGCTGGTGTGATAGAGAAGAGATACATATACATTGAAATATTATAAATTAACTTGAGAGGAAAACAAACAAACTCCTTCCCACTGACTCTTCCAAATCCAGTAAAGAGGACAAAACTGACTGGCTGATGAGTCACCTTCCAGTGATCTTAGGTACAACTGGCAAATGCGTTAAAACAGAGGCAGAGAACCAGGAGAAGCCCTGGGTGACCTCCAACCTGGATAATCAGGAAATGGTTGCCATTTCTTCCTCCAGGGTATCTTCCCAACCCAGAGATTGAACCCAGATCTCCTGCATTGGTAGGTGGATTCTTTACCAACTGAGCCACCAAGAAAGCCCCCACAAGTCTATACCAGCATGAAAATGTGATTGTCATTCAGTGCAATCATCGAGGATATATACAAGTGAACTCCATTCCTCTAGACGTATTTTTAAGCTCAGAAGATTATTCTCATGTACAAACTTGATGCTCCCGACAGCTTTAATTCCCAGAACCCCATTCTCTATTCAAATGGACTGACTCATGGATGCACTGAGCTGATGTGACACTGTTGGATCATTACATGCAGCGAAGATTCAAATATTTACACCTTTCTCTTCCTCCCCAGAACCAGTCAACTCAGAAGATTTAGTAATAACATACGACTATTGCCCTCAACAGTCATGAGCAGGAAGATGGTGACATTGTCCCCAAGGGCCTTCATGGGCTGTGGCGCTAAAGGAGATGTTTAGTTTGCTTCTCCAACAAAGAGATTCTGAATCTAATATTTCAAGCTTTGTCTATTGATGTAGCAGAACTGAAAGAAAATAAAATGAAACAAAAAACTCATAAGGAAAGGCAAGGGTTAGATGAAGATATCTTTGCCTTCCAGAAATAAGTCACAAAATGAAGACACTTAGCTTATAAGCATTCACTTTTCTTATGAAATAGGTTTGAGAAAATAATAAATAACAGAAATGCAACTCAGCACTCTTGGACAATAAAAGTCTGAAGAAAGAACAAGGTTGGCTTTCAAGTTCTCGTTAGGTGTCAGAAGATACTCATGAGCAAAAACAAAAAACCACTGCTTTGTCTAGCGGATGTCCCAGGTGGCTCTAGCGGTAAAGGATCTGCCTGCCAAGCATGAAACGCAAGAGACGCAGGTTCGATCGCTGGGTCAGGAAGGTCCCCTGAAGGAAGGCATGGCTACCCTCTCCAGTATTCTTGCCTGGAGAATCCCATGGACAGAGAAGCCTGGTGGGTTACAATCCATAGGGTTGCAAAAAGTCGGACAAGACACAAGACTGAGCATGCACACAGGCCTAGATTAAAATTTTCCAGATTGATCCTTTATAGTGAAGTAAATAAGTTGTTGTTTCTTATTTTCACTCTCATAAACCAAGACGTGATGAGCATTTTTGTAGTTTTCCCATTATTTCCTATGGTTAAATTCCTAGGATTGAGTTTACCCTAGTTCAAAGGATGTCAATTTTTGAAATTTTGATACAAGTTCAAATTATTCTCTAGAGAAATGCAAATCAAAACCACAATGAGGTACCATCTCACGCTGGTCAGAATGGCTGCCATCAAAAAGTCTACGAACAATAAATATCTGGAGAGGGTATGGAGAAAAGGGAACCCTCTTACACTGTTACACTGTTGGTGGAATGCAAACTAGTACAGCTATTATGGAAAACAGTGTGGAGATTCCTTAAAAAACTGGAAATAGAACTGCCATATGACCCAGCAATCCCACTGCTGGGCATACACACCAAGAAAATCAGAATTGAAAGAGACACGTGTACCCCAATGTTCATCACAGCACTGTTTACAATAGCTATGACATGGAAGCAACCTAGATGTCCATCAGCAGATGAATGGATAAGGAAGTTGTGGTACTTATACACAAAGAAATATTACTCAGCTATAAAAAGAATGCATTTGAGTCAGTTATTATGATGTGGATGAAGCTGGAGCCTATTACACAGAGTGAAGTAAGTCAGAAAGAGAAACACCAATACAGTGTATTAATGCATATATATGGAATTTAGAAAGATGGTAACAACAACCCTATATGTAAGACAGCAAAAGAGACACACATGTAAAGAACAGACTTTTGTACTTTGTGGGAGAAGGCAAGGGTGTGATGATTTGAGAGAATAGCATTGAAACATGTATATTACCATATGTGAAATAGATGGTCAGTCCTGGAGAAGGCAATGGCACCCCACTCCAGTACTCCTGCCTGGAAAATCCCATGGATGGAGGAGCCTGGTAGGCTGCAGCTCATGGGGTCGCTATGAGTCAGATACAACTGAGCAACTTCACTTTGACTTTTCACTTTCATGCATTGGAGAAGGAAATGGCAACCCACTCCAGTGTTCTTGCCTGGAGAATCCCAGGGACGGGGGAGCCTGGTGGGCTGCCGTCTATGGGGTCACACAGAGTTGGACATGACTGAAGTGACTTAGCAGCTTAGCAGCCAAGTTCAATGCATGAAGCAGAGGACTCAAAGCTGGTGCACTGGGACAACCCAGGGGGTTAGGGTGGGGAGGGGAGTGGGAGAGGGGTTCAGGCTGGGGGACACATGTACACCCATGGCTGATTCATGTCGATGTATGGCAAAAACCACCACAATATTGTAAAGTAGTTAGCCTCCAATTAAAATAGATTAATCAATTTTAAAGATTGATCCAACTGTCACTCTCACCAACAGCATGAGATTTCCAGTAAAACTATCTTGGATGGTTAATGAAACCAACTTCCCACTTGATAGGTACTTGCTTTATCCCATGCACACACGTGTATTGGTTCTTTTCTTTTCAGATCACTCATCATTTCTGTGATATATCTAAACATCTACATAACATTTTGGGTAAAAATAATTTTCCAGTGTAAAAATCTGTACAGAATACTCCAAATTTCATTAAAATATATGCATAGAAAAAAACCTGAGGACTTCCCTGGAGGTCCACTGGTTAAGACTTTGCCTTCCAATTATATTTAGAAATTTGAATGCATTTATATGTGCACATTTTCTTGAAGAATTTTTATAGATTTCATCAAATTCCCAGAATGGTCTCATTCCAGTTCTAGTATCGGAGATCCCAGTGATAAACTCATGGAGTCCATTTCCCAGAGGAAGAAATATAACAGATGACTAAAGAACACATCCGTAAGGGCAACAATTGAGTTCCCTACAGTTGAGACCAATTATGAGTTTAGCTTCACAAGTAAGTCTATTGTATTATAGTTATCTGTTTAACTAGAAGCAATTGTACTCCTATCATCTACTGCTGAACTCTAAACTGCTAAACTCTCTGTGCAAGTGGTCATTTTTCTACTATAAAATACTCATCTGGGGAAAAATGCCTGCGATAATAAAAAATTCCATCTTTTTAAAGACTCTCATATGTTAAAATAAGAATATCTGGAATTAAATAAACCAAAGACTCATCATAAGAGACTATAAAAAAAAGACTTTGCCTTCCAATGCAGCAATGCAGTGGATGGTGGGTTTGATCCCTTGTCAGGGAGCTAAGAAGATCCCACCTGCCTCGAAGCCAAGAAGAAAAATCCTGGAAAACACCCTCCCAAATATTAATAATGATCATGTTTTGATGGCAGGAGAGAGTCAGAAAACAAAATGAACAAATGAACACATCAATCTAAAGCATGATTTCTGCCTGTGAAATGTTCTTTCTCTGGGAAAACTAGAAAGGGCAATGTGATAAAATGGGAGCCAGAGAGGGTGGGAGGAAGCTGTGCAAGGCTGAGAGAGAGCAAAGGCCCGCTGAGATTCAGATAAGCTGAGCTCCAATGATGAGAAGGAACCAGATCACAGAAAATGAAAAAGAGTGAGGGAAGGAAGGGGCCAGGGGACGGGAGGGCTGGATCAGATCCCGGGAGGCCTGCAGGGCCCTGGCAAGGAGTAGGGCTTTATTCTACCTATAGTGGGAGAAGGTCGGAAAATGCTAGGCAAAGGCCCGGCAGGATAAGAGCTTTGTTAAGATGGAAATGTATCTGGGAAGGGAGACAAGCTGCTGCCAGTTGGAAATAGAAATGGTAATCCCATAGCTGAGCAGAGCAGAATAATTCTGGATGATCCATGCCAGCCACACTGAGTAAGACTAATTGGACACCTCCATGTAGGCTTGTGGATGCTCCACGGTGCCCCAGCCCAGCAGGAAGACAACGGGCTCCTCTGGGCAGGAGGGAGAAACACACTGCCACGGTGCTCCCCATGCTCGCAGATCCGGCCAACAGCAGCCAGTGTCCTAGAGGCTTAGATACTGCCTCCAAAACACAACAGTTTCTACCCCAAAGGTTGCCCTTGCCTGGCATCCTTTCATTTATCTCTTGTCACTAACTCTGATCCTCCTAAACTCACCAGAGAGAGGAGGTAGCTAAGAAAGAAAGAAGATGTCTAGTGGGAGGCAGGAGGGATGGTAAATTCACTGTTTCCAAGATCTCAGACAGAAGTTGAGTCTTTCCTCAAAGCTTGGGGTCCTGGAAGGCTGGAGAGCCCTGCATATAATATTGTGAGATAGGGTCTTCTGTGACCAGAACCTCTTTGTATTGGGCGATGGAATAGACAGTACTCGGGCTCTGAAGTCAAACAAGCTGAGATTCAAATTCCAGGGGTGAATCACTTCATGTCTGAACCTCAGCTTCCTATAATGGAAAATGGGTTTCATAATCATGCTGACATCACATGATCCTCAGCAGGTCAAATGAGGCAAAAACATATATGCCAAAATTCCTCAACAGCCTGAGATATGCAGATGACACCACCCTAATGACAGGAAGCAAGGAAGAACTGAAGAGCCTCTTGATGACAGTGAAAAAGGAGAGTGAAAAAGCTGGCTTAAAACTCAACATCCAGAAAAATAAGATCATGGCATTTGGTCCCATTGCTTCATGGAAAATAGATGGGGGAAAAAATAGAAATAGTAGCAGAGTTCATTTTCTTGGGCTCTAAAATCACTGTGGACAGTGACTGAAGCCATGAAAAGAGGAAAGTTATGACAGACTTAAACTGCATATTAAAAAGCAGAGACATCACTTTGCCAACAAAGTTCCATCTCGTCAAAGCTTTAGTTTTTCCAGTAGTCGTGTATGGATGTGAGAGTTGGACCATTAAGAAGGCTGAGAGCCAAAGAATTGATACTTTTGAATTGTGGTGCTGGCAAAGACTCTTGAGAGTCCCTTGGACTGCAAGGAGATCAAACCAGTCAATCCTAAAGGAAATCAATCATGAATATTCACTGAAAGGACTGATGCTGAAGCTGAAGCTCCAATACTCTGGCTGCTGCTGCTGCTAAGTTGCTTCAGTTGTGTCTGACTCTGTGTGACCCCATAGACAGCAGCCCACCAGGCTCCCCCGTCCCTGGGATTCTCCAGGCAAGAACACTGGCGTGGGTTGCCATTTTCTTCTCCAATGCATAAAAGTGAAAAGTGAAAGTGAAGTCGCTCAGTCGTGTCTGACTCTTAGCGACCCCATGGACTGCAGCCTACCAGGCTCCTCCATCCATGGGATTTTCCAGGCAAGAGTACTGGAGTGGGGTGCCATCGCCTTCTCCGAATACTCTGGCTACTCTGGCTACCTGGTGTAAAGAGGTGACTCACTAGAAAAGACCCTGATGTTGGGAAAGATTGAGGGCAGGAGGAGAAGGGGACGACAGAGGACAAGATGGTTGGATGGCATCACTGACTCAATGGACATGAGTTTGAGCAAACTCTGTGAGAAAGTGAAGGACAGGGAGGCCTGGAATGCTGCAGTCCATGGTGTCAAAAAGAGTTGGAAACAGCTTAGCAACTGAACAACACCAACAAAAAAAATCCCTGGCCTGTAATGAAAGTGTAAGTGAAAGTCGATCAGTCCTGTCTGACTCTGTGACTCCATGGAATCTTCCTGGACCAGGGATTGAATCTGGGTCCATTGCATTGGCAGGCAGATTCCTATCCACTGTACCAGCAGGGAAGTCCTTCCATTTATGTTTGAATCATGTAGGTATACACTCTATTATTATCCCTAGCATAAGAACCAGGGGAGAATTGGTAAACAATATTAGAAGCAAAGTCAGACTGAGCTGTGTGGTTGTTTTGTGCCTTGTATAATATGCATATAAGAATCACCAAGCAGTTAGCAAATTACTAGGCAAAAATTGAGAGAAAATGTGCATCTTACGGACACAACCCAAACCATTCCTATACTCTGTTCTCTTTCCTAGTGTGAAGCCATTTAATCACTTTGATCCTTTCTAAAATTTTATATTCTATTTTCTTTATGTTCTAGTTAAAAGCAAAGTCAGAATAAAATCAAATACTCAAAAAAATCCAACATGTTTGCATTAAAAAGTAAATGAAATTCATGACAACCCTAATTATAATCTCATAGTCTTTTTTATAGGAATTGACCAGCGAGTTCTTAAGTTTATATGGAAATCAAAGGACCAAGAAGAGTCTGAAGAAGACTAAAACTGGAGAACTTACACCACCAGACTTCAATACATACTGCAAACCTACAGCTTTCAAAACAGTGTAGTACTCAAATAAGGATCAATAAATATACCAACAGGGCAGAATACAGAGAAGAAAAACAGACCCAAGCTTATAGGCTTATTTGATTTTCAGCAAAGAAAACAAAAACATTGGAAAAATGGACAATCTTTTCATCAAATGGTACTAAAACAACTTGATATTTGGTGGGGGGTGGTGGTGGAAATAAAGCATGATCCCTATCTCACACCATATACAAACATTATTTTGAGGTCGACCATTCACCAAAATGTAAAAGCTCAAACCATGAAATTTTCAGGAGGAAACATAGGAGGCTAGTTTTCTGACTTGAGGGTAGATAAATGTTTCCTTAAAAAAAAAAAAAAAGAGAGACAATAATAATAATAGGAAAAAAGTAATCATTAAAAACAAAATGTTAATAGGAAAACTGATAACCTGGACTTAATTATAATAAAAAATTTCTTATTAAAAGACACCTTTTAAAAATGAATAAGCAGGACTTCCCTGTTGGTCCAGTGGCTGGGACTCTGAACTCCCAATTCAGGAGGCCCAGGTGTGATCCCCTGACTGGGGAACTAGATCCCACATGCTGCAACTAAGACCCAAGGCAGACAAATAAATGAATATATTTTTTAAAAAATGAATAAGCAAACCACCAACTGAGGGAGCATATCAATCAGAGGATGGACTGGTATTAAGGATAAAGTAAGGACTCCATATTTATATCTACAACTGGGATATAAATATCTCAGTGAATAAACAGATAGAAGGTTTGAATACATATGTCACGAAGATATGATTGGTTAGTAATCTCATTAAAAGCTGCCCAGTGTCACTAGTCATTGCTGCTGGTGCTGCTAAGTCGCTTCAGTTGTGTCCGACCCTGTGTGACCCCATAGACGGCAGCCCACTAGGCTCCCCCATCCCTGGGATTCTCCAGGCAAGAACACTGGAATGGGTTGCCATTTCCTTCTCCGATGCATGAAAGGAAAAGTGCAAGTGAAGTCACTCAGTCGTGTCTGACTCTTAGTGACCCCATGGACTGCAGCCCACCAGGCTCCTCCATCCATGGGATTTTCCAGGCAAGAGTACTGGAGTGGGGTGCCATTGCCTTCTCCGCACTAGTCATTAGGAATATGTAAATTAAAATCATGTAAGGTGTCCCTGTGGTGCTTCCCTGGTAGCTCAGCTGGTAAAGAACCCACCTGCAAAGCAGGAGACCCTGGTTTGATTCCTAGGTTGGGAAGATCCCCCTGGAGAAGGAATAGACTACCTACTCCAGCATTCTTGGGCTTCTCTGGTAGCTCAGACTGTAAAGAATCCACCTGCAATGCAGGAGACCTGGGTTCGATCTCTGGATTGGAAAGATCCCTGGAAGAAGGAAATGGCAACCCACTCCAGTATTCTTGCCCGAAGAATCCCATGGACAGAGCCTGGTGGGCTACAGCCCATGGGTTCGCAAGGAGTTGGACACTACTGAACGCAGCACATACCACAGGGTATCACTGCAAGTGCTAGCAAGCATGAGGAGTAACTGGAGCCCTCAGACCTTGCTGTGGGAATGTGAAATTGGAGCAACCACTTTGTAAAACGATTCCATGTTTCCTTCAGAATTACTCTAGCAATTCTCCTCCTGCATATAACCCAAGAGAAATGAAAATGCATGTCCTCAAAATACTTGTATATCCTAGTGGTTTTATTCAGGATAACCCAAAACAGCCAAGTGTCTATCCATAAGAGAATGGAAAATAAGCTTAGTGTTTTCATAAAACGGAACATTAATCAACAACAACAACAAAGAACAAGGTAGGAATACACACACTACTGGTGGAGTTGGGGGGGGTGTGGTGTGGATCTCAAAAATATTATGGTGAGTGACACAGAAGAGTACAAATTGTATGATTCCTTTTACATGAAGTTCTAGAACAGGGAAGAATAACCTGGAAGTAGAAATAAAGATAGTGACTGCCTCTGGGTGAGCAGGGACAAAGACTGACTGCAGATGAGCAAGGGGAGTTTCTCAGGTGAAGAAAATATTCTACACCCTGGAATGCCTAGGTGCATGCATTTGTCAAAATTCATAGAACTTCAGAAGTGTTCATTTCATTGTGTGTACATTTTGCCTTAAAAAAACTGTAAACAATATTGAATTTAGAGAAAGTGTACTGATTCCTGTAAATTACTTTGAAATGCATCAAAAAATAAGATGGGTTGACGGATGGTAGAGGCATCAATAAAGCAGACATAATCATATGTTAATAGTAAAACCTAGGTTGTGGGTATACAAGTTTATACTGTAAAATTCTTTCAAATTTTATGTATATTTAAAACTTTCTGTAGTTTAATGATGGGAAAAAGGGAAAAATGAACTTGAAAGCTTTTTTTATACTTCTTGTAGTTTGGAATGAATACAGCACTATATTATTAACATCCATCTGGGACTGTCTACATCTTCCAGATTCTGGGCCATAGCTGGCATTGCCAATCATGTTCTCACCCAGGCACCCCTTTTTATACATGCACGGTTCTTCATCCCACCCCCGTGCTCCACACTCTGTTCAAATCTGTCAAGAGGCATCATGACAATTATTGATCATTCCTCTATCTTTAGGTCATTTTGAAACCAAACCTGTCAATCCTCTCCTATCAGCCCCACACCAGAGCTGTGGTTTTCATGGCTTTTTACCCTGTCCTGATCTTTGTGCCGAGGCTAGGAATATAGCCCTCTCCTGGGCTGGCCACTAGGCAGTGTTTTTGCCCAGAAGCCTAATTTCAAGAGTTGTCATACTGAGATTATTTTCGACTGCATAACTTTTTCAACCAGCAGGTACCTTACACACCAGATGGCTTCCTGCTCCTGCCTTTCTCAATAGGATCTTCTAATGAGACTATTACTTGGCGTGCTTACGGTATCATAACTAGTCAGAGGTAAAATGAAGAGAGAAACCCAGGCTTTCTGACTTCACAAAGCTCCCTCCAGTGATTTAAATTATCTTAATATCATTTTAAAAAGAAAAAGAGAACAGGTAAGGGGAAAAGTTCGCCTTCATGCAACTCATTCAGAAAATATAAATATTATTCCAATGGTTAATTGTGGAATAATAGGAATTATTTATAGGAATACATTTCCTCTTGTAAAGCACAGTAGGATACCTGTGTGCTTAGAAGGTTGGATATTTGTGGCCCACGAAGGCTGTGATTATAAGGAACTAAATGGTCTGAATGCCAACAGCCAGGTGTCACCAAGATTCCTAGGTGAACAGACATGCATGGAAAGAAACTCAGACAGGAGAGGAGGAGGGAGTACAACAATGAAACTGAGGATTAAACCGCCATTGTCATCTTTTCAGTTCTGTAAGGCCATTTCCTGGAATTTTATCATGTTGAAGGGTTATCTTATTAATGACCAGGAGCTTTCCTTAGAAGATTCCCACCTTCTCCATACTCTGGTCCTGCAAAGATGTTTTTGAATGTGGATTCAGACTTACTGCTCTCTGCATGGCAGGGTTTAGGCCCACTCCTCCAAGGACAGGCTTACACGAACCCCATTGCTGGCCTCAATGGTGAAGATGGGGTAACAGTAAATTGCCTCTAGGCAGGGAAAACAGGGGAAAGAAGTGATTGTTTTTCACTTTCCTAGGAAGTTTACCAAATAAAAATTTTAAATGAATACGTCTCAGTAATGTAAATTCCTCCATGATTTTGGTGCTTCAGCGATGCCAATAAAGAGAAACCATGAAGACTGAGGCTCTCCATTTTGGAGAGCTGCTCCAGTCAGCGTGCCTGGAGCGAAGAGACTCTGGGACGGAGGAGCAGCAGGGCAGGCTAGGGGCAGTGGGGGGCAGGGGACAGGTCCTTGCGGAATTTGTCACCCCCAGAGCTTCCCTGGTGGCTCAGATGGTAAAGAATCCCCCTGCAATGCAGGAGACCCAGGTTCGATCCCTGGGTCAGGAAGATGCCCCGGAGAAGGAATGGCAATCCACTCCAGTATTCTTCTCTGGAGAATCCCATGGACAGAGCAGCCTGGCTACAGTCCATGGGGTCACAAAGAGATGGACACGACTAGGTGACTAACTCTTCACCTGGGTAAGGCTTTAAAGGCTTTCCTGGTGGCCCAGACAGTAAAGCATCTGCCTACAATGCGGGAGACCAGGGTTCGATCCCTGGTCAGGAAGATCCTCCTGAGAAGGAAATGGCAACCCACTCCAGTACTCTTGCCTGGAAAATCCCATGGACAGAGAAGCCTGGTAGGCTACAGTCTATGGGGTCACAAAGAGTCAGACACAACTGAGCGACTTCACTTTAGGGAGTTGGGGGAAGGAAGGAAGGACGATGCCAGGATTGGGTGGGCTTTGGGGAGGATTAGTCTGAGGTTGAACTAGGGGATGTTCTGGACAGAGAGGAGACTGCAGACAGGATATATGCTGAATAACATATCAAAATGTCAAAAACATGTCAAAATCAGCCATTGTTAGTATCCTTGAGGTGTTGGGGACACAATGTTTCGTGAAAAATTTTAGCTGGCTTGATTTACCTTTAGCACATTTCTGAGCACAAAATCATTTTACTGACCTCTTTGTACAAAGAAGTTCCCCCTAGAGTTCTATAGGCTTACAGATGTCTTAAAAGCATCTTCTAGATAATAAAAATCTGACTGCAGTTCAAAGGTACTGAAGTTAACCTACAAGTAAAATCAGGAAAACGGGAATTCCTTGGTAGTCCAGTGATCAGGACTTCACACCTCCACTGCAGGGGGCATGGGTTCCAGCCCTGGTTGGGCAGCTAAGATCCCACATGCTACATGGCACAGCCAAAAAACAATATCAAGGAAACAGGCTTGATGAAGACATGGAAGCAACCCAAGTTTCCATCAACAGATGAATGGATAAAAAAGAAGTGGTACATGTATGTAGTGGAATATTACTCAGCTATTAAAAAGAATGAAATAATGTCATTTGCACCAACATGAGGGGCTTCCCAGGTGGCACTAGGGGTAAAGAACCTTCCTGACAATGCAGGAGACCTAAGAGACACAGGTTCAATCCCTGGGTTGGGAAGATCCCCTGGAGGAGGGCATGGCAACCCACTCCAGTATTCCTCCCTTGAGAATTTCATGACCAGAGGAGCCTGGTAGGCTTGAGTTCATAGGGTCACAAAGAGTCAGACACAACTGAAGCGACTTAGTACACATTCACAAAGCAATATGGATGGATCGAGAGATTGTCATACTAAGTGAAGGAGTCAGAGACAAATATTATATGATATCATTTATATGTAGAATCTAAAATATGATACAAAGGAATTCACTAAGAAAATGGAAATAGATTCACAGACATAGAAAACAAACTTGTGTCTACCAAAGGGGAAAAGGGGGAAGGAATAAATGTGGAGTTTGAGATTAGTTAAAATATAAAAACAACAACGATTTACTGTTGAGCACAGGGGATTATATTCAATATCTTATAATAACTTTTAATGGAAAAAAATCTAAAAAAAAATATGTATATGTATAACAGAATCATTTTGCTGCACATCTAAAACTAACACAGCATTGTAAGAAAACTATACTTCAATTAAAAAAGAAAACAGGCCTGATGATGGTGATAATATTTAGTGACTATTGATAATATATGTCTGCAATTTTTTTTATCAATTGTAAGAACTATTTACATTAAGCAATGGTTTAGAGTATTTACTCTAGGTCTTTTGGGAAGTTCCCCTGGAGGAGGAAACAGCAACCCACTCCAGTATTTTTGCCTTGGAAAACCCATGGACAGAGGAGCCTGGCGGGCTACAGTCCAGTGGTCACACAGAGTCGACACGACTGAGGCGACTGAGCACATAGCACCACACTTCAGGGTAAACACTTTAGATCAACATTCTTTCAGTACAAGTGCCTTTTATTACATGCTAAAAAAAAAAAAAAAGTTCAGCTCTGGGATAAGTGAGGGTTAGACAGATGTGTAATTTGTTGTAATTTTCTGTCCAAACCAGCACACTTCTGAGAGCAAGAGGAGGTGATATTAATAATCACACTAATATACATGGTCACCCTGAGTGTAGGTGTAATGTGGGTAATTAATTTCAAAACACTTATGAGAGGGTAACAGGCAGGAAGGCCAGGGGTCTCCAAACAGAGGAAATAGCCTGCAAGTGTCAGACATTTTTATCTCTCTTAAGCGGCAGGAGGAAACAAACTAGAGATATTTTTCCCTTCTCTATACAAATTTAAAAGGAGGTTTCTCTTAAAATACTGTGTTGCCATAATGACACCTGGTTTTGCTTGAAGTTAACTATTCTCAAACCTAGAGATAACCAATGCCTTTTTCTTATGAAAATGTTTGTCTTAAGCTATGCTAATGTACTATGCATTTACCCCAAACTCTGTCTTCAAGTTGGTTCCCCCTCTTGGCTTGGAACCTACTTGACAAACCAGTATGTTATACTCAGATATTGTTCCCCTAATCTATGTAAATGAAACTATTTGTATGGTGGTCTGCCCTTCTTCTGCCCTTCCCTGGTGGCTCAGACGGTAAAGCCTCTGTCTACAATGTGGGAGACCTGGGTTCGATCCCTGGGTCGGGAAGATCCCCTGGAGAAGGAAATGGCAATCCACTCCAGTACTATTGCTTGGAAAATCCCATGGACAGAGGAGCCTGGTAGGCTACACTCCATGGGGTCGCAAAGAGTCGGACTCGACTGAGCGACTTCACTCACTTCACTGCCCTTCTTCAAGATTCAAGTTAATCATTTTATGGCCCAGGATAGACCATTTGGTGCCAAGATTATCCCAAAATGCATCTTATGGGTGAGGGCCTGGTGCCATTCTGAATTTTAAGACATTCCTTTCTTTCATTAACAGACTGCTAGTGACTATATAACATCCAGCTGAAGACTAGCAGGGGGGTACTCGTCTGCCCCCTTCTGATGCCTATGTCAGAAGCTTTCTCTATCTCCTTTATACTTTAAGAAAACTTTATTACACAAAAGCTCTGAGCGATCAAGCCTCGTCTCTGGCCCCGGATTGAATTCATCTCCTCCGGGGGCCAAGAATCCTGGTGTCTTTGCGTGATTCAACAACAACCTTTCACTTATAAACTTAGTGTGAACAGACATGGCCTTGAGATGATGTTAGTCAATTTTAAATGTTTCTCACAAAAAGCATTCCATGATCAGTAATCTTACAGACAGCCTTGAAAATTTTCCACTGTGAACCAAATTCCAGTAACTTCTTTCCCTGTAGTTAGGTGGTTTCATACTTTTGTTTCAAAAATATAATTGTGATTGGCTAGATTTCTAAAAATCAAACACACACAAGCACACACACAACTTTTCTTTATCATTTCTACTTTAAGTTTGACCTTTACTATAACATTTAATTTCCTTTGTCCTTTGAATGGTAGCTTGGGAAGCATTAAAGTTTCTGCAAATATGTCTTAATAATCTTGTCTTTTTCTATTGTGTTATTCGAAAATCCTAACTTCATAAGTCAAGTTAATTTGTTTTTTTGTTTTTTTTTTTTGCATATTTTCCTTATTTAACAATATAGCTAAATTCTCCAAAATTTTGCAATAAAGAACTATGTATGTATGTGTATTAAACCACTAAGGCCTATATGCTGGTGTATTGCATCTTTCCCAAACACATTTCTATAGGATTAGAGTATATGGAGGTGTCTGAGTTACTACACAGAGGGGCCAAGGCCATGACAGAACTTATTACTAACATTTCCCAAGGGAAGGGGGCTCTGGGGAAGGTGTAGCCAGAGTGTGTTGTGGTGCCAGAAAGTAATAAAGTATACACATACACTCACAGTGACTGGGGTGTGTCAGTGTGACACGGAGTACCCTGGAAGAGCTCCGAATGGTCACAGCTGGAACTATCTAAACAACATAGTATTGGATAAAACCTTAAAATATAAAGTAAATACCCATGAGTCTATACTCTATGTGGGTAAATATCCAAGACTCTATATCCATGAATCTATTCATAAATCAGCGACTGAATTTTTTAATGAGGAAGAATGCACAAATCTGCGCTGGAGCGACTGTGAGGAAATAC
The DNA here is from genome assembly GCF_029407905.1 of Bubalus kerabau. Lineage (NCBI taxonomy): Eukaryota > Metazoa > Chordata > Mammalia > Artiodactyla > Bovidae > Bubalus > Bubalus kerabau. Next base: position 23,600,777 of record NC_073637.1, on the reverse strand, counting down.
CCCCACGTCCAAGGGCAGAGAAGCCCCAGCAAGAGGGTAGGTGCTGGAGCGGCGGCTACGTGGTGCTGGAGTGGCTGTGAGGAGATACCCCACTTTGAAGGGCCTTTGCCCTTTGAGAAAGAGAAGGGCAAAGCAAGAGAAGCCCTAGCAAGATGGTAGGAGGGGCAAAATTGTGCTTAGAATCGAACTCCATACCTGCCAGAGACGCTCAGAGGGCTCAAACACACCTTGTGCGCACCAGGACCCAGAGACCCCAGAGAGACTGAGACAGAACTGTGAGTGTCTCCCGCAGAGGTACGGGTCAGCAGTGGACTGCTGCAGGGGCAGGGGCTCTGGATGAAGCAGACCTGGGTGTGGCATAAGCCCTCTTGGAGTAGGTTGCCATTAACCCCACCATAGAGCCACCAGAACTTACACAGGACTGGAGACATGGATACTTGGAGGGCACAAACAGAACCTTGCGTGCAGGACCCAGGAGAAAGGAACAGTGACCCCACAAGAGACTGACCCAGACTTGCCTGTGAGTGTCCGGCAGAGGCATGGGTTGGCAGTGGCCTGCTGCAGGGTTGGGGGCACTGAGTGTAGCAGTGCCTGCATGGGACCTTTTGAAGGAGGTCGCCATTATCTTCATTACCTCCACCATAGTTTGGTCCCAGGTAAATAACAGGTGGGGAATACAGCCCCACCCATCAACACAAAATTGGATTAAAGATTTACTGAGCATGGCCCTGCCCATTAGAACAAGACCCAGTTTCCCCCTCAATCTGTCTCTCCCATCAAGAAGCTTCCATAAGCCTCTTATCCTTCTCCATCAGAGGGCAGACAGACTGAAAACCACAATCACAGAAAACTAACCAATCTGATCACATGAACCACAGCTTTGTCAATCTCAATGAAACTATGAGCCATGTGGTGTAGGGCCACCCAAGACAGACGTGTCATGGTGGAGAATTCTGACAAAATGTTGTCCACTGGAGAAGAGAATGGCAAACCACTTCAGTGTTCTTGCCTTGAGAATCCCATGAACAGTATGAAAAGGCGAAAAGATGGAACATTGAAAGATGAACTCCCCAGTTTGGTAGGTGCCCAATATGCTACTGGAGATCAGTGGAGAAATAACTCCAGAAAGAATGAAAAGATGGAGCCAAAGCAAAAACAACATCCAGTTGTGGATGTGACTGGTGATGGAAGTAAGGTCTGATGCTGTAAAGAGCAACATTGCATAGGAACCTGGAATGTTAGGTCCATAAATCAGGAGAAATTGGAAGTGGTCAGACAGGATATGGCAAGAGTGAACATCGACATTTTAGGAATCAGTAAACTAAAATGGACTGGAATGGGTGAAATTAACTCAGATGACCATTTTATCTACTACTGTGGGCAAGAATTCCTTAGAAGTGGAGTAGCCATCATAGTCAACAAAAGAGTACAAAATGCAGTACTTGGATGCAATCTCAAAAACGACAAAATGATCTCTGTTTGTTTCCAAGCAAACCATTCAATATCACAGCAGTCCAAGTCTATACCCGACCAGTAATGCTGAAGGAGCTGAAGTTGAACAGTTCTCTGAAGACCTACAAGACTTTCTAGAACTAACACCCAAAACAGATGTCCTTTTCATTATAGGGGACTGGAATGCAAAAGTAGGAAGTCAAGAAACACCTGGAGTAACAGGCAAATTTGGCCTTGGAGTACAGAATGAAGCAGGGCAAAGTCTAATAGAGTTTTGCCAAGAGAACACATTGGTCATAGCAAACACTCTCTTCCAACAACACAAGAGAAGACTTTACACATGGACATCACCAGATGGTCAATACCAAAGTCAGATTGATTATATTCTTTGCAGCCAAAGATGGGGAAGCTCTATACAGTCAGCAGAAACAAGACCGGGAGTGGACTGTGGCTCAGATCATGAACTCCTCATTGCCAAATTCAGACTTGAATTGAAGAAAATAGGGAAACCACTAGACCATTCAGGTATGACCTAAATCAAATCCCTTATAATTATACAATGGTAGTGACAAATAGATTGAAGGGATTAAATCTGATAGAGTGCCTGAAGAACTATGGAGGCTTGTGACATTGTACAGGAGGCAGGGATCAAGACCATCCCCAAGGGATACTCTGATGCCTTCTGATGCCTATGTCAGAAGCTTTCTCCATCTTTTTTATACTTTAATAAAACTTTATTACACAAAGCTCTGAGCGATCAAGCCTCGTCTCTGGCCCCGGATTGAATTCTTCTCCTCTAGAGGCCAAGAATCCCCGCATCTTTGCGTGGTTCAGCAACAACCTTTCATCCTGGGGGCTCGTCTGGGATTCTTGAGGACAAGATGGGAGCTAACAATTCCAGCCTCACTCCTTTGAACTGTATCCTGAACAACTGGGATAGATTTGATCCCCAGGGTTTAAAGAAGACACACCTGGTCTTCCTATGTGATACTGCATGGCTACGGTATCCATTGGAGGATGGCGAATGGTGGCCGGTTGGAGGGTCTCTTAAGTATAATACTGTTTTACAATTAGACTGGTTCTGTAGAAAACAAGAGAAATGGGTAGAAGTAGCATATGTGTTGCCCTTTTTCTCTCTGTGAAATATGCCAGACTTACGTCCTAAAGGTATAGATTTGGGTGTAATTCTTTCAGCTCCCTCCTGTCCTCCTACTTTGCTAGATGAGATGGAGGACAGGAGACAAAGAGATAAAGAAAAGCAGGTTTTTCCAATCTATCCCTGGGATCATATGCGCAGAGCAGCCAGAGAGACTGAGGAACAGCCACACAAGCTGTTGCCTCTTCATGAAGCACCCTCCGGGAGAAATAATCAGTCTATGAGAGTTAATAAGCCTTTTTCTTATCAACAAATACAAAGAATCAAGGAAGATCTGGGAGACTATTTAGAGGACCCAGAAAAATATATTAGAGATTTTAAAGGTGTTTACTCTGCTTTATGACCTTACTTGGAAGGATGTGATGTATATCTTGGGGCAAACGCTGACTCCCAACTTAAAAACTCGAGTTTTGGGAAAAGTGGTTGCTTATGGAGATGAACGGTTTGGTAATGAATCAGCAGGGAAGAGGGAGGACGAGATAACCACCCTCCCCACTGGGAATCAGGAGGTCCCAATTACAGAACCAGACTGGGACTACAACACAGCTAAAGGAAGATGGGATCAGAATCATTTTGTCAGATGTATTCTCCCCACCCCCCCATCCTGAACCCCAGTCCCACTTCCCTCCCCATACCATCCCTCTGGGTCATCCCAGTGCACCAGCTCCAAATATCCTGTATCATGCATTGAACCTGGACTGGTGATTCATTTCACATATGATAATATACATATTTCATTGCCATTCTCCCAAATCATCCCACCCTCGCCCTCTCCCACAGAGTCCAAAAGACTGTTATACACATCTGTGTCTCTTTTGCTGTCTCGCATACAGGGTTATCGTTACCATCTTTCTGTATTGATGTTTTTCTTTCTGGCTTACTTCACTCTGTATAATAGGCTCCAGTTTCATCCACCTCATTAGAACTGATTCAAATGTATTCTTTTCAATGGCTGAGTAATACTCCATTGTGTCTATGTACCACAGCTTTCTTGTCCATTCGTCTGCTGATGGACATCTAGGTTGCTTCCATATCAGATGTATTCTTGAAGGACTCAGGCAGGCACATTCTATGCCTCTAAACTATGGCAAACTGGCAAACACAGAACAGGAGGAGAAGGAAGCTCCTGGTAAATTCCTAGATAGACTGCGAGAAGCCCTTCGCAGATTCACTGAGATTGATCCCGAAAGTGAAGAGGGAAAAGGGATCTTAAAGGATATATATCTCACTCAGTCAGCTCCAGATATGCTCCGTAAGCTATTAAAATGGGCATATGGACCAAATCAGTCTTTAGATACTCTGTTACAACTGGCTCAAACGATCTATTATAGTAGGGAATATGAGGAAAAGAAAGAAAGGCAGAAAAAGACAAAGGAACAGGTGGAAGCCCTCGCAGTGGCTATGAGAACCGTTCTTAAACAGCCTGAGAAAAATGCCCACAGGGACCCAGGTGAAAAGGGATGGGGTTGCTATTACTGTGGAAAGGAAGGGCATTTCAAGCGGAATTGCCCTCAGGCATCTAAGCCACCCCCAGCTCCATGTCGGGTCTGCAAAGGACCACACTGGAAGAGAGACTGCCCCCAGGGGCATAGGTTTCAGGGGTTGGACTCAAGACAATCAGGACTGAAGGTGCCTGGGGGTCCCCACACAAGCTCCTGTCCTAATTTCACCTGAGGAACCCCGGGTATCAATAACTGTGGGGGGCCAATCCATTGATTTCCTTTTAGATACTGGGGCAACTTACTCTGCTTACTGAAGCCCCTGGCCCACTTTCTTCCTGATCCACTTCTGTAAAGGGACTGTCTGGACGAGCCAACAGATGGGCCCGATAATCTATGTGAGCCTACTTCTGCTGACTCCAAAAATCCCGAGTCTGCCGTTTGATCCTCAAGACAATTCCCTCCTGTCCTGGGCTCACTCCTACACTGAATTCTACAATCAGTCTAACTGCTGGGTCTGTGGAGTGCTCCCCTCTTCGTCAGTGGAAGGCTTCCCGTGGTGGACATCTCCACTTCAAGGAAAAGACTTTCTCCAAGTCTGCAAATACCTTCAACAACAATCGCATGTGATGCCTCTTCTTAAACTGATGACAACTAACAACCTTAAGATGGACTGATGTAACTATGGACATAATATGACTTTTCATTTTGATCTTAACTTGGTTTAATGACTATTTTGCCTTACATCTGTAACTGTATAATGGGGTTTTCTGTCTAAAAGCTTTTAAGTTACAAATGGTTGTCCAAGCTCCTATGAGTGCCACAGACTCCTCCAACCATTACTTGGGGCCCCTGGATCAGAGACCCTCAATATGATGGTTAGGAGAATATGTTGCCTCAACAATTTAGGAACTATGCACCTAAACAGGATGAAGTAGTTATGGAATGAAAACGATGCCCCTTTCCCTTGGCAACATAATTCTCCTAAAAGAAAAAGCGGGGATGAGAGAGTCATTTCCTAGGCAGGTAGATAACAAGTCTAGGGGTCCCCAAGGAGAGAGGGGTCTGGAATTCTCAAGGAGAAAGAAAGGACAAACCATTTTTTTCCCCTCTACATTCCTTAGGATTATATAACAATAATGTATCCTGCCTGAGGACAGTCTCTGGATTAAAATTTATGGCTAATTCTGCTATCTTAAAATGTAAATTATGGGAATAGGTCTGGTGAGGTCTTTACAACCTCCAGACAGTCTTTGGATTCACTGGAGAATGTATAACTCCATTGCTAACACTAGCAAGTGGGTACTCTTTCTGTCCCCTTCTGATGCCTATGTCAGAAGCTTTCTCTATCTCCTTTATATTTTAATAAAACTTTATTACACACACACACACACACACACACACACACACACACAAGACCATCCCCAAGAAAAAGAAATGCAAAAAGGCAAAATGGTTTGGCCTCTCACAAGGCCTTACAAATAGCTGAGAAAATAAGAGAAGCTAAAGGCAAAGGAGAAAAGGAAAGATATACTCATCTCAATGGAGAATTCCAAAGAATAGCAAGGTGAGATAAGAAAGCCTTCCTCAGTGATCAATGCAAAGAAATAGAGAAAAGCAATAGAATGGGAAAGATTAGAGAGCTCCAAGGAAATTAGAGACACTAAGGGAACATTTCATGCAAAGATGGGCACAATAAAGGACAGGAATGGTATGGACCTAACAGAAGCAGAAGATATTAAAAAGAGGTGGCAAGAATACACAGAAGAACTGTACAGAAAAGTTCTTCATGACCCAGATAATCATGACGGTATGATCACTCACCTAGAGTCAAACATCCTGGAATGTGAAGTCAAATGGGTCTTAGGAAGCATCACTACAAACAAAGCTAGTGGAGGTGATGGAATTCCAGTTGAGCTATTTCAAATCCTAAAAGATGATGCTGTGAAAGGGCTGCACTCAATATGCCAGCAAATTTGGGAAACTCAGCAGTGGCCACAGGACTGGAAAAGGTCAGGTTTCATCCCAATCCCAAAGAAAGGCGTTTTCAAAGAATGCTCAAACTACTGACTGCACTGTTGCACTCATCTCACACACTAGTAAAGTAATGCTCAAAATTCTCCAAGCCAGGCTTCACCAATTCGTGAACCGTGAACTTCCAGATGTTCAAGGTGGATTTAGAAAAAGCAGAGGAACCAGAGATCAAATTGCCAACATCTGCTGGATCATGGAAAAAGCAAGAGAGTTCCAGAAAAACACCTACTTCCACTTTATTGACTATGCCAAAGCCTTTGATTGTATGGACCACACAAACTGGAAAATTCTGAAAGAGATGGGAATACCAGACCACCTGACCTGCTTCTTGAGAAATCTGTATACAGGTCAGGAAGCAACAGTTAGAACTGGACATGGAACAACAGCCTAGTTCCAAATTGGGAAAGGAGTACGTCAAGGCTGTATATTGTCACCCTGCTTATTTAACTTATATGGAGAGTACATCATGAGAAATGCTGGGCTGGAAAAAGCACAAGCTAGAATCAAGATTGCCAGGAGAAATATCAATAATCTCAGATATGCAGATGACACCACTCATGGCAGAAAGTGAAGAACTAAAGAGCCTCTTGATGAAAGTGAAAGAGGAGAGTGGAAAAGTCATCTTAAAACTCAACATTCAGAAAACTAAGATCACGGCATCTAGTCCCATCACTTCATGGCAAACAGATGGGAAAACAATAGAAACAGTGACAGACTTTATTTTGGGGGGCTCCAAAATCACTGCAGATGGTGACTGCAGCCATGAAATTAAAAGATGCTTGCTCCTTGAAAGAAAAATTATGACCAACCTAGACAGTATATTAAAAAGCAGAGACAATACTTTTCCAACGAAGGTCCATCTAGTCAAAGCTATGGTTTTTCTAGTAGTCATGTATGGATGTGAGAGTTGGGCTATAAAGAAAGCTGAGAGCCAAAGAATTAATGCTTTTGAACTGTGGTGTTGAAGAAGACCCGAGTGTTGTCCCTTGGACTGCAGGGAGATCCAACCAGAGGAAATCAGTCCTGAATATTCATTGGAAGGATTGATGCTAAAGTTCAATACTTTGGCCACCTGATGTGAAGAACTGACTCATTGGAAACGACCCTGATGCTAGCAAAGATTGAAGGTGGGAGAAGAAGGAGATGACAGGGGGTGAGATGGCTGGATGGCATCACCGACTCAATGGATGTGAGTTTGTGTAAACTCTGGGAGTTGGTAATGGACGGGGAGGCCTGGTGTGCTGCAGTCCATGGGGTCACAAAGAGTCAGACACGACTGAGTGACTGAACTGAACTGAACTTGTGCAAAAGAATTCTGAATAATTTATGTAGATACACTTCTGTCAAGGTGGTAGAGTGGGCTGTATGCAAAGCCTTCCAGGGAACACAGTGGTGAAGGGGAAATGACAGTAGCTGTACTTCAGGGGATCTGAGCAATTTCATCTCAGTCAGTCAATCCAGGTGAGTCCTGGCCGTGGCGAGTCATGTTGGTGGTGTGTATCCTGGTTACAGATGATAAGAACAAACTGTACCTGGTCAGTCCCCACAAAAAATAGAATTCCACTTGAATGAAAAAAAAAAAAAAATTCCACTTGAATGAAGAGAAAAACATGGGACACATCTCAACTGAGGGACATTCTATGAAATACCTGTCCACTGTTCCTTGAAATTGTCAAGACTACCAAAAACAAAGACATGAGAGAAACTCAACAGAGACATGACAGCCAAATGTATGGAGATACGATCTCCTGGGGGCTTTCCAGGTGGCTCAGTGGTAAAGAACTTGTCTGCTAATACAGGAGATGCAGGGTCAATCCCTGAATCAGGAAGATCCCCTGGAGAAGGAAATGGCAACCCACGGCAGTATTCTTGAATGGACAAGAATACCATGGACTAAGAAGCCTGGTGGGCTACAGTCCATGGGGTCACAAAGAGTTGGACATGAATCAGCGACCAAACAACACACAAAGGTTATTTTGACTGGGTCCATTCACACATCACCGGCAGAGATAAATGATGAACTGAGAGGTTCAGAGAGAAGGAAGTGTTTTATCTTTGACAAATTCTTTTCTGATACTCAACACTTTGTCAGGATCTCCCCTTCCAGTTGAGGACGTGTGGGGCTCTGCATTCCCCAGGAGACTGGAGGGTACCAGCCTTCCCCATCCACCAGCAGCAGAACAACACACAGGTCCTTTGGAAGGTGGCATTTCAGCTCTGCAAACACAAGAGAAAATGATATTTTTAGAATGATTGTGTGTATGCTGCAAACAAAGTTAAAAGACCAAGAAAATGATTGCACTTCTCTGCAGGAGTCGTTGTGCATATCTGCACCCTGGTTTCTGTGTCACCACTTAGCCCTGCTGGAGAGACCAGCGCTATGACTAGTCATAATAATTTTGGTGGTTGTTCCATCAGTTTAAGAGTACATGGTGAAAATAAAGCATCGACAGATCATGAATCATTTATGTTCCACCTTTTCCTAAACAGATTTGATGGAGCAGCCAGTTAATGTGTGCCCCTAAGCATATGCCTTATTTTGTGCCAATGTTAGTTATGAGCCACACACATCATGACACACAGTCGTTATTCAGCTAACTACTGTAGCAAGAATTTGGCTTGGGGTTGCTGCTAAGGTCTGCCTGCTAAGTTTAGACATCACAGGGTCAGAAAGCAGCATCTCTTCCCTAAATTGTTCTTAGATCATTAACTGCTTCCACATTCAAAAAACTTAAAATCTCCAGCCACTCCACAACTCCTAGTTTTATTGCTATTAAAAATCAGAAATTCAACTGAATAAATTTGAAGACCTAATTGGTTATCCTAAATGACTCATGAGTCAGGCACCATCTCACCCAGCTTTAAGGCACTCTGAAAGTGTGTGTTAGTTGTTCAGTCCTGCCCAATTCTGTGAGACACCATAGATTGTAACCTGCCAGCCTCCTCTGTTCATGGGATTCTCCAGGCAAGAATACTGGACTGGGTAGCTATTTCCTTCTCCAGAGGATCTTCCCCATTCAGGAATTGAACGCATTTCTCCTGCAGTGCAGGAAGATTTTTAACCATCTGAGCTACTGGGGAAGCTGAGGCACACTGAGGGGTTGTACAAAAGGGGAGGATTTTATAAATAGGAGGAGGGTCGGGCAAGAAGGTGTTAGTAAAAGAAAAGAAAGGATAGGGTGGGCCAGTTTATTTTGGGAGGAGGGAACAGCAGAGTCTTTGTCATGTAGACTGTCTTTCTGGTGAACCAGGAAATTTCACAAGGACTGTTACAGAGGTCTGGGAGGGATTGAAATCGAAATCAAGTGTCTGTTTGCTGCCCTGGGCAAGTGAGTCTGGTGCATATTACTTCTTCTAAACAGTCAAGTGTAGATTTCCTCATTATGTCCACCATCCATGGAGGGTTCTAGGGATTAGATAGCAATCTTAATAAAGTTCTTAGCACAGTGCCAAGCATACAGCAAAGGCTCCATTTTTATTAACTGTTGTTATGATTACTTGAACACTTTGACTCATAATCTGCCTTTCCTTCCCAACTCCTGCCAGCATTATGGTGGTTCTGAAATAGGAGGGAAAGGGGCAGGGCACAACCCTTGAAAGAATGACATAGCCTGAGGACGAAACATAAACTGATTAGAATAAAATGAGTCAAAGATGGCAGACAAATCAACTTCTGAGACTAGACCTTGATCCTCCATCAGCAAGCTAAATGACATACCTAGAGGTGCCACAACATTTCCAAGGCACTGTCCAAAGACCAAAAAGTGGGTGGTGGCCCAATTCCAGGAAATCTCCACGCTTAGTCACTCAATTGTATCCGATTCTTTGTGACCCCATGGGCTGCAGCCCTCCAGGCTCCTCTGTCCATGGGATTTTCCAGGCAAGAATACTGGAGTGGGTTGCCATTCCCTCCTCCAGGGGATCTTCCCAACCCAGGGATCAAACCCAAGTCTCCCATGTTGCAGGTGGATTCTTTACCGACTGGGCCACCAGTGGAGCCCTTACCCCAAATAGTTGAAATAATCCTCCCACTCATTAGCATATGAAATAACCCAGCCCATAAAAACTTACCAGTGCATATTTCAGGGCTGCTCTTGAGACAGGTATAGGAGTTCTTGTCGGTGAAGCAGAAGAATGGAATCCATAAACATGCAGACACTCATGGTAGCGTCACGCAAGTGTATGTTCCTCGGTTCTTTGCTCATCACTACAAAGATTTGAAGCAACAGACATTAAAGCCCTTCCTCCACCTGGGCCTGCCCTATGCAAATTGGGCTTAGCCAGGAGTGCTGTTTGTTCTGTTTGTTCTGCCTGAAGTCTTCACTCTGGTCCTTGGACCTTCCTTGTCTTTTAGCCACCGCCATTTTGGACTCCTTTTTCTTATTTTACCTACCTAACAGTAGCAATTGAATAAAGAAGATGACAGAGGATGAGATGGTTGGATGGCATCACTGACTCAACGGACATGAGTTTGAGTAAACTCCGGGAGTTGCTGATGGACAGGGAGGCCTGGTGTGCTGCAGTCCATGGGGTTGCAAAGAGTCAGACACAACTGAGTGACTGAACTGAACTGAAAGGAGGAAAGTACAAAGCTCCCAGCCTAGACACTGAGAGGGGGTAAAGAGTCCCCCCAAGGTGGGACTTACAGCAGTTTTTATATCCTTCCTTAGATCACCTTAGGGGTTCCCTGGTGGCTCAGACCGTAAAGCATCTGCCTGCAATGCGGGAGACCCGGGTTTGATCCCTGGGTTGGGAAGATCCCTGGAGAATGAAATGGCAACCCACTCCAGTATTCTTGCCTGGAGAATCCCATGGTCGGAGGAGCCTGGTAGACTACAGTTCATGGGGGTGGCAAAGAGTCGTACACGACTGAGCTACTTCACTTTCACTTTCTTCAATTCAGTTCAGTTCAGTCACTCAGTCGTGTCCGACTCTTTGCGACCCCATGAATCACAGCACGCCAGGCCTCCCTGTCTATCACCAATTCCCGGAGTTCACACAAACTCATGTCCATTGAGTTGGTGATGCCATCCAGCCATCTCATCCTCTGTCGTCCGCTTCTCCTCCTGCCCCCAATTCCTCCCAGCATAAGGGTCTTTTCTAATGAGTCAACTCTTCTCATTAGGTGGCAAAAGTATTGGAGTTTCAGCCTCAGCATCAATCCTTCCAATGAACACCCAGGGCTGATCTCCTTTAGAATGGACTGGTTAGACCTCCTTGCAGTCCAAGGGACTCTCAAGAGTCTTCTCCAACACCACAGTTCAAAAGCATCAGTTCTTCGGCACTCAGCCTTCTTCACAGTCCAACTCTCACATTCATACATGACCACAGGAAAAACCATAGCCTTGACTAGACGGACCTTTGTTGGCAAAGTAATGTCTCTGCTTTTCAGTATGCTATCTAGGTTGGTCATAACTTTCCTTCCAAGGAGTAAGCGTCTTTTAATTTCATGGCTGCAGTCACCATCTGCAGTGATTTTGGAGCCCCCCAAAATAAAGTCTGACACTGTTTCCACTGTTGCCCCATCTATTTCCCATGAAGTGATGGGACCAGATGCCATGATCTTCGTTTTCTGAATGTTGAGCTTTAAGCCAACTTTTTCACTCTCAACTTTCACTTTCATCAGGAGGCTTTTGAGTTCCTCTTCACTTTCTGCCATAAGGGTGGTGTCATCTGCATATCTGAGGTTATTGATATTTCTCCTGGCAATCTTGATTCCAGCTTGTGTTTCTTCCAGCCCAGCGTTTCTCATGATGTACTCTCCATATAAGTTAAATAAGCAGGGTGACAATATACAGCCTTGACGAACTCCTTTTCCTATTTGGAACCAGTCTGTTGTTCCATGTCCAGTTCTAACTGTTGCTTCCTGCATATAGGTTTCTCAAGGGGCAGGTCAGGTGGTGTGGTATTCCCATCTCTTTCAGAATTTTCCACAGTTTATTGTGATCCACACAGTCAAAGGCTTTGGCATAGTCAATAAAGCAGAAATAGATGTTTTTCTGGAACTCTCTTGCTTTTTTCAATGATCCAGCAGATGTTGGCAATTTGATCTCTGGTTTCTCTGCCTTTTCTAAAACCAGCTTGAACATCTGGAAGTCCATGGTTCACGTACTGCTGAAGCCTGGCTTGGAGAATTTTGAGCATTACTTTACTAATGTGTGCTATGCTAAGTCACTTCAGTCGTGTCTGACTCTGTGCGACCCCATGGATTGCAGCCCAACAGGCTCCCCCGTCCCTGGGATTCTCCAGGCAAGAATACTGGAGTGGTTTGCCATTTCCTTCTCCAATGCATGAAAGTGAAAATGAAAGTGAAGTCACTCAGTCATGTCGGACTCTTAGCGACCCCATGGATTGCAGCCTAATATGCTCCTCCGTCCATGGGATTTTCCAAGCAAGAGTACTGGAGTGGCATGTGAGATGAGTGCAATTGTGCGGTAGTTTGAGCATTCTTTGGCATTGCCTTTCTTTGGGATTGGAATGAAAACTGACCTTTTCCTGTCTTGTGGCCACTGCTGGCTTAACATTAAGGATCACCAGTTGTTTTTCCCTCAGGAATATGGAACAGAATTTCTGGATCTGAGTGCTGATAATTTATCAGACTAAAGACACATTACAAGCATTTAGGACAACAGAGTAGGATGTTTACTGACTGAGGTCTCAGTGTTCTACACTGACTGCCTAGTAATTTCTAGCTCAGTCTCACTTTCTAAGATAGCTTACACTCTGTCTATAGATGTATATCTGTCTAAATAAACCTGCTTTCACTTTACCAGGGCTGGCTCTTGAATTATTTACTTTAGAAGCCATGGACCCCACTTGGAAGCCCACCCCATCTGAGCAGCTCGCCTGACACCTGGGGCCTGATCTTCCACTCGCACTCTACTCTTTCCTGTAACAACATTGAGTTCTTCCATGTTGTGAATTTTCAGTGTTCTCCCTTCTAATCCAAGCTCTCTCTGAGGATCAGAACTGAGGTGTGATCTTCCTGAAGTATTAGTCTGATTATGACATCAGCCAATTAAAACAATACCTGACTTCGTAGGAACCAAGCTGTGTGGCAGGAGGTGAGCAGTGGGTGTAATTGTTGACTAAAAATGATGTACAACTTGAAAGTTGAGACTGAAGTTTTATTTGTGGCAAAATGAGGACTGCACCCAGGGAGGCAGCACCTCAGATAGCTCTGAGAGACGGCTCCAAAGAGGTAGTGTGGAAAGGTCAATGTATAAAGTTTTGGTGAAGGGGGAGTTCAGTGTGTGGGGGAGTGTGTAATTTCCTAGGTTCTGTCTCGTCACAACAAAAAGTTGAAGTGACGGACCAGTGTTACAGCCTTCAGACCGACCAGTGTTAACAGCCCTCTGATGACCAGTGTTACAGCTCCGTGTTACAGCTCAGTTTTATTTAGAAAGTAAAGGAAAATACTCCTCATCCAAGGTAAGGAGTAATGGCTGTGCTTTGCTGGAGCAGCCGTGAAGAGATACCCCACGCTCAAGGTAAGAGAAACCCAAGTAAGACGGTAGGTGTTGCAAGAGGGCATCAGAGGGCAGACACGCTGAAACCATACTCACAGAAAACTAGTCAATCTAATCACACTAGGACCACAGCCTTGTCTAACTCAATGAAATTAAGCCATGCCCGTGGGGCAACCCAAGATGGGCAGGTCATGGTGGAGAGATCTGACAGAATGTGGTCCGCTAGAGAAGGGAATGGCAAACCACTTCAGTATTCTTGCCTTGAGAACCCCATGAACAGTATGAAAAGGCAAAATGATAGGATACTGAAAGAAAAACTCCCCAGGTCAGTAGGTGCCCAATATGCTACTGGAGATCAGTGGAGAAATAACTCCAGAAAGAATGAAGGGATGGAGCCAAAGCAAAAACAATACCCAGTTGTGGATGTGACTGGTGATAGAAGCAAGGTCCGATGCTGTAAAGAGCAATATTGCATAGGAACCTGGAATGTCAGGTCCATGAATCAAGGCAAATTGGAAGTGGTCAAACAAGAGATGGCAAGAGTGAATATCAACATTCTAGGAATCAGTGAACTGAAATGGACTGGAATGGGTGAATTTAACTCAGATGACCATTATATCTACAACTGCGGGCAGGAATCCCTCAGAAGAAATGGAGTAGCCATCATGGTCAACAAAAGAGTCCGAAATGCAGTACTTGGATGCAATCTCAAAAATGACAGAATGATCTCTGTTTGTTTCCAAGGCAAACCATTCAATATCACAGTAATCCAAGTCTATGCCCCAACCAGTAACGCTGAAGAAGCTGAAGTTGAACGGTTCTATGAAGACCTACAAGACCTTTTAGAACTAACACCCCAAAAAGATGTCCTTTTCATTATAGGAGACTGGAATGCAAAAGTAGGAAGTCAAGAAACACCTTGAGTAACAGGCAAATTTGGCCTTGGAATACGGAATGAAGCAGGGCAAAGACTAATAGAGTTTTGCCAAGAAAATGCACTGGTCATAACAAACACCCTCTTCCAACAACACAAGAGAAGACTCTATACATGGACATCACCAGATGGTCAACACCGAAATCAGATTGATTATATTCTTGCAGCCAAAGATGGAGAAGCTCTATACAGTCATCAAAAACAAGACCAGGAGCTGACTGTGGCTCAGACCATGAACTCCTTATTGCCAAATTCAGACTTAAATTGAAGAAAGTAGGGAAAACCACTAGGCCATTCAGGTATGACCTAAATCAAATCCCTTATGATTATACAGTGGAAGTGAGAAGTAGATTTAAGGGACTAGATTTGATAGATAGAGTGCCTGATGAACTATGGACTGAGGTTCATGACATTGTACAGGAGACAGGGATCAAGATCCATCCCCATGGAAAAGAAATGCAAAAAAGCAAAATGGCTGTCTGGGGAGGCCTTACAAATAGCTGTGAAAAGAAGAGAAGCGAAAAGCAAAGGAGAAAAGGAAAGATATAAACATCTGAATGCAGAGTTCCAAAGAATAGCAAGAAGAGATAAGAAAGCCTTCCTCAGTGATCAATGCAAAGAAGTAGAGGAAAACAACAGAATGGGAAAGACTAGGGATCTTTTCAAGAAAATCAGAGATACCAAAGGAACATTTCATGCAAAGATGGGCTCAATAAAGGACAGAAATGGTATGGACCTAACAGAAGCAGAAGATATTAAGAAGAGATGGCAAGAATACACAGAAGAACTGTACAAAAAAGATCTTCACGACCCAGATAATCACCATGGTGTGATCACTGACCCAGAGCCAGATATCCTGGAATGTGAAGTTAAGTGGGCCTTAGAAAGCATCACTACGAACAAAGCTAGTGGAGGTGATGGAATTCCAGTTGAGCTATTCCAAATCCTGAAAGATGATGCTGTGAAAGTGCTGCACTCAATATGCCAGAAAATTTGGGAAACTCAGCAGTGGCCACAGGACTGGAAAAGGTCCATTTTCATTCCAATCCCAAAGAAAGGCAATGCCAAAGAATGCTCAAAGTACCGCACAATTGCACTCATCTCACACGTTAGTAAAGTAATGCTCAAAATTCTCCAAGCCAGGCTTCAGCAGTACGTGAACCGTGAACTTCCTGATGTTCAAGCTGGTTTTAGAAAAGGCAGAGGAACCAGAGATCAAATTGCCAACATCTGCTGGATCATGGAAAAAGCAAGAGAGTTCCAGAAAGGCATCTATTTCTGCTTTATTGACTATGCCAAAGCCTTTGACTGTGTGGATCACAATAAACTGTGGAAAATTCTGAAAGAGATGGGAATACCAGACCACCTGATCTGCCTCTTGAGAAATTTGCATGCAGGTCAGGAAGCAACAGTTAGAACTGGACATGGAACAACAGACTGGTTCCAAATAGGAAAAGGAGTTCGTCAAGGCTGTATATTGTCACTCTTCTTATTTAACTTATATGCAGAGTACATCATGAGAAACGCTGGACTGGAAGAAACACAAGCTGGAATCAAGATTGCTGGGAGAAACGTCAATAACCTCAGATATGCAGATGACACCACCCTTATGGCAGAAAGTGAAGAGGAACTAAAAGGCCTCCTGATGAAAGTGAAAGTTGAGAGTGAAAAAGTTGGCTTAAAGCTCAACGTTCAGAAAACGAAGATCATGGCATCTGGTCCCATCACTTCATGGGAAATAGATGGGGCAACAGTGGAAACAGTGTCAGACTTTATTTTGGGGGGCTCCAAAATCACGGCAGATGGTGACTGCAGCCATGAAATTAAAAGACGCTTACTCCTTGGAAGGAAAGTTATGACCAACCTAGATAGCATATTCAAAAGTAGAGACATTACTTTGCCAACAAAGGTCCATCTAGTCAAGGCTATGGTTTTTCCTGTGGTCATGTATGGATGTGAGAGTTGGACTGTGAAGAAGGCTGAGTGCCGAAGAACTGATGCTTTTGAACTGTGGTGTTGGAGAGGACTCTTGAGAGTCCCTTGGACTGCAGGGAGATCCAGCCAGTCCATTCTGAAGGAGATCAGCCCTGGGATTTCTTTGGAAGGAATGATGCTAAAGCTGAAACTCCAGTACTTTGGACATCGTGTGTGAAGAGTTGACTCATTGGAAAAGACTCTGATGCTGGGAGGGATTGGGGGCAAGAGGAGAAGCGGATGACAGAGGATGAGATGGCTGGATGGCATCACTGACTCGATGGACGTGAGTCTGAGTGAACTCCGGGAGTTGGTGATGGACAGGGATGCCTGGTGTGCTGCGATTCATGGGGTCGCAAAGAGTAGGACACAACTGAGCGACTGATCTGCACTGATCTGAAAGGAAAATACATCTTCAAGCTGTGAAGGAAAGCCGACCCAAAAGACGCAAAGAGAAGAGAGGCCCTGGGCTCAATTTTGGTTCCTCTTTTTGTATGTTTTTTTCTCCTCCCCCTGGGCCTGCCCTATGTAAATTGGGCTAGCCAGGTGTGCTGTTTGCTTTACCTGAGGTCCTCACTCCAGTCCTTAGACCTTCCTTTGTTCTATTTTCACTGACTTTTCCCTTCCTTGTCTTTTAGCCACCGCCATTCTGGACTCCTTTTTCCTATTCCAATTACCTATCAAATGTAACCAAGCTTCTTTAACAAAAGGCTTTCTCCTAGTCATGAGGATCTGATGTCACCATGAACAGATTTAGTGCTTTTCTAGATATGAGGAGATGCAGGGATTGAGATCATAAAATCTGTTCCTAAAAATATCCAGCCATCTAAAGACCTGTTTTGATGCTTTTGAACTGTGGTGTTGGAGAAGACTCTTGAGAGTCCCTTGGGCTGCAAGGAGATCCAACCAGTCCATTCTAAAGGAGATCAGTCCTGGGTGTTCTTTGGAAGGACTGATGCTAAAGCTGAAACTCCAGTACTTTGGCCACCTCATCCAAAGAGTTGACTCATTGGCAAAGACTCTGCTGCTGGGAGGGATTGGGGGCAGAAGGAGAAGGGGACGACAGAGGATGAGATGGCTGGATGGCATCACTGACTCGATGGACATGAGTCTGAGTGAACTCCAGGAGTTAGTGATGGACAGGGAGGCCTGGCATGCTGCGATTCATGGGGTCGCAAAGAGTCGGACACGACTGAGTGACTGAACTGAACTGAACTGAAAGACCTGTCCCATCAGATTCCCTGGAGCACAGAGCACCTCACTTTACCCTGAACTCCTTCAGGGGGTGTTAAAGGTCAACAGCTGCAGCAGCACAGGGTTCAATTTCCACAGAGGCAGATGGCAAATGCCCTTGTTGTCACGGTTGTTTAGTAGTTGGCAAATGCTCTTGGCAAGTGCCAATTCGTAGTTGACAAAATCAAACACTCCCCTCCCCCATCCCTGAGAAAATTGTCTTCCATGAAACTGGTCTCTGGTGCCAAAAAAGGGTTGGGAACCAATGAGTTAAAAAACCTTCAAGGGTTCCCCTAGTAAAATTCTGCATCTTTAGCTTGTCATGAGTAAATTCACAATCTTGATTCAATGTACTTCTTCTTCTTTAATCTCAACCCACAGATACTATACCCTCGAAACCCAAACTTCAAGGATACCTTACTCTTTCTCTCTTTCCAGCCTGGGCAGTTTCAGACACTGGTCCTTAGCTTGGAGCATGGGAAGGGGAGGGGCCCTTCTTCCTTCTAGTCCAGAAGCTCCTGCTCACCTTTCATTTGCATAGAGGATACTCTTGCTTTCCAAACCCTTCTCTGACTCTCATCTCCCTTCCCTTTGTGTCACCTGAAGGTCAGTGTCCCTCTGTGAAGTCCCGCTGTCCAGCTCAGTTTCTGGATCAAGGCACTGACCACAAAACTGAGGTGAAATTGCACCCGAGGGCTTTCTTCTCACTCCTTTTCAGAAATCTTAAGTCCTCTGAGGACAAGACTTTGTCTGATTGGATTTTTTTTTTTTTTTTTAAACTTTCTTGTACTTAGTGCTGCCTGGAACACAGGAGGGGTCCAACAACTGCTAACTGAACCAGTGACTCAATCTCATCATCTCTTCCAGCCTGAAAGTTGAAACTCTGCCAACAAGATTCACAGCCTCCTCACCTCCAGGGATAATTCTACCTTTCAGCTCCTCAAGGACAGAGGTAATTCCTACCTGAAGACTTAAAGTCTCCTCAGTCTTCTTTTAAATTTAAATTAGATGGTTAGGGGAGGGGCATAAGTATAAATACCCCCAAGAGATTTCAGAGATTATCTGTGAATTGACATTAACCTTTTCACAATATCTGCTTTCTTCTGCCTGTATGGGTCAACCAGGAGAAGGTGAGTGAGACCAAGTTTTTAAATTGTAAATAACATGGTTTTTCTAATTGCTTTTTTAAAATATATACTTCAAGTACTAAGCAAAAAGCATTGATTTTTTTCTTTGCCAGCTTAAATAGTGAAAATACTTGTTTTATGAACATTTAGTTTGCCAGTAAGACAGATGAATTTAAAAAAAAAAAGCAAATACTTTAAAAACATTCTACCTTGTAGATTCTATTGAACTGTGAATTAGATAGTTTTTAAGCAAAACTATTCTTTGAATGAAACTTTTTGATCAAAGCCTACTCAAACCAAAAACATTTTCAAAATAAAATTCTGCAGTCTTTGAACAAACCTGGAAGTAAAGCAAAGTGAAAATTTGCTAATTAGAGAGGAACAGCTTTTAGCGGAAATGTGCTAAGGTATGTATGCATGCAGTTGAGAAATGTAAGATTTTTGACAATTGTAAGACATTTTCTGTGATAAGAACACATACTTTAAAAATTTCCTCAGTTTGTCTTGGTTATGCTGGACTGTGCAATTTCTTAGCCTTGGCTATTTGTCTGTCTGGGTAAACGTAACATAAACAGGCATGTCTGATTTGGAAACTTCAGTGAAAGTCAATACTTAGGAGAGTTCTACAAGAACGATTATTCCAGAAGAATAACTGTTGTGAGTTAGATCTCTAATTTGTCAAAAACAGTAATCTTGGAATTATTCTTAGCTTATTAACTGTTCCCCAAAGGGCTTCTGGCCTTCCCAAGTGGCTCAGAGGTAAAGAATCTGCCTGCAATGCAGGAGACATGGGTTTGATGCCTGGGTCGGAAAGATCCCCTGGAGGAGGAAATGGCAACTCACTCCACTATTTTTGCCTGGAGAATCCCGTGGGTAGAGGAGCCTGGTGGGCTACAGTCCATGGGGTCCCAAAGAGTCTGAGTGAGCGACTAAGCATACACGCACATGTGATGTCTTACTGCTATTAATCTCATATATATATATATATATATTTTTTTTTTTTTTCATCTCAGATGTAGTATTTCTCACATCTAGCAATTTAACTTGGTACTTTCTACAATTTATATTTCTTTTCTGCAGTCTTCTTGAGCATATTAAGTATATTTTTAACAGTTGTTTTAATGTCTTATCTACTGACTATGTCATTTCTGCATCTGCATCTTTGTTTTCTTCCTATTGGTACTGAGACAACATATTTTATTGCTTAATTGTTTGGCAATTCATGATCAGACACCAGTGCTGTCAATTATGTGCTATTGGATGTTCGAATTTTTTTTTTTTTTTTGGATGTTCGAATTTTTAAAAATTTCTTTAAATATGTTTGGGTTTCAATTCTAAAAATGCAGTTAAATTGTTTGAAATCCATTTGATCTTTTTGAGGCTTATAGCTCTATCAGTGTAAGTAGCTAAATAGTCTGTTTAATCTGACTTCAATGATAACCAAATACCTTTAAAAAAAAAAAGTGGGTCTGAGAGCGAATCCAATTCCCTTTATTCAGTCATGGCCAGACGTAGAAATTCATCCAATATCTTTTTTGATAGCAGTTCCATGAGAACACTTAAGTTCACTTGTCAACTTTCAAGTACATAATACTATTAACTGTAGTCACCATGCTCTCCATTAGATGCTCTACATGCATCTACATTAGTTAGAGATGCAACTTATCCATCTTATGACTAAGACTTTGTACCCTCTGACCAACCTTTCCCTATTTCCTCCAACCAGGAGCCACTGGCTACCACCACTGTTTCTATGAGTTCAGTTATTTTCTTTTGTTTTTGCCATGCCACGTGGCTTCTGGGATCTTAGTTCCCCCACCTGGGATGGAATCCAAACCCTAGGCAGTGAAAGCATTGAGTCCTAAACATTGGATGAGGAAATTTCCTACAGTGTCTTTTAAAATTCTCTCCACATGCATGTGTGCTAAGTCGCTTCAGTCTTGTCCAACTCTATATGACCCAATGGACCATACCCCTCCAGGCTCCTCTGTACATGGGATTCTCCAGGCAAGAATACCGGAGTGGGTTGCCATTCCCTCCTCCAGGGGATCTTCCCAACCCAGGGATCAAACCCCTGTCTCCTATGTCTCTTGCATCTGCAGGCAGGTTCTTTACCACTGGCACCTCCACACACACAACCACATAGCAAGTCAAATAAAATAAAGTCACATTCTTAGAATGAACTTCATGGTAATGATTATTTGTGACTGAAAACTGCACACATTTTTTTGTTTATAATTTTGTTGCCCCCTAACTTACAAACTCTAGAGGGGCAATTCACAAATAATTCAAAGGATGAGGTCAAGCCTTCAACCCCAGCAAGAAGGGCTCTTGGGTGAAAGTACTGATGCAGGTAGTGGTTGCTTGTCTGCTCAGTTGCGTGCGACTCTCTGTGACCCCATGGACTGTATGCAGCCTGTGGGCACCTCTCTCCTTGGGATTTCCCAGGTGAGAATACTGGAGTGGGTTGCCATTAGGCTGCTGATAAGCAGAACTGCACTTAACAGGAATGGCTAATGGCTTCTGCAGGGCAGGTTTGCTGCGTGCTGAATTAGCCCAGCACAGACCTAACTGTAGCTGAAAGCAAGCCTGAAACACAGCTTAGCCTCACTTATCCTCTACAAATAAGAGAAATCAGACTGAAATGTCTTTGGTAGAGTTTCTCAACTTGAGATCCTTGCTTCTTTATTGGTAAATACTGAATTTTGTGCATTTTTCTGGGTCAGAGTATCTGTAGCTATAAACAAATTCTGGAAGGAGGGAATGATTTCTTAAAATGGTAAAATCTAGAGTTTGTAACAGGAACTCTATCTCTGTAGATACAGGGTGTCCCACCTGACCAGAAAATTGAAAGTTTTTTACCTAAACTTCAACCTGCATATAGGTCTTTATCCTTCATCTGCCTGTTTATTTTGAATAATAAGTACTGAATTAATTTTGTTGTTGCTTAGTATTCAAATAAAACCATGTGATTGATATTAACTCAACATTTAAAAACATTTAAAGGTTTCTAGCTTATAGTGTGGAGAAGGCAATGGCACCCCACTCCAGTACTCTTGCCTGGAAAATCCCATGGATGGAGGAGCCTGGCAGGCTGCGGTCCATGGGGTTGCTAAGAGTCAGACACGACTGAGTGACTTCACTTTCACTTTTCACTTTCATGCATTGGAGAAGGAAATGGCAATCCACTCCAGTGTTCTTGCCTGGAGAATCCCAGGGACGGGGGAGCCTGGTGGGCTGCAGTCTATGGGGTCGCACAGAGTCAGACACAACTGACTGAAGTGATTTAGCAGCAGCAGCAGCAGCTTATAGTGACCCCTGGTGTTGATTTGAAAAACATGTAGCTTGCTATTCTTATCTCTCATCTTTAAGACCATCCACTGATGTTAGCTGGGGCTTCCCAGGTGGCTCAGTGGTAAAGAATCTGCCTGAAGAGACATAGATTAGATTCCTGGGTCAGGAAGATCCAGAGTATGGCAGGAGGAGGGTATGGCAACCCACTCCGGTATTCTTGTCTTGAGAATTCCATGGACAGAGGAGCCTGGTGGACTACGGTACATGGGGTCACACAGAGTTGGACATGAATGAAGCAACTTAGTATGCACATGCACACACATTTTGGAGATATACATAGCTCTAGTTCATGCACTTTAAGCTATTGGGTAGTCTTCAGTTGTATAACTTGAGTATACTGCTATTTACTTATCTGCATCCCCACTAGTGGGCAATTATGCTTTTCCCGTATCACTTTATCCTTGTCAGAGTGTCTGTTGTTTAGTCGCTTAGTCATGTCAGAGTGCCCGGTCCCTGATAAGTGTTTGCTGAGTGAATGAATAAACCAAATGAATCATCCATGAGTAACAAGGAAGCTTATTGTGAAGCATATTAGACTTCTGGTATGGACTGTAGTTGAGAATCGCTACTAGAAATTACAGTGTCAAAATGATGCCCAGGAAGCTCCAAGCCCAGCCCCTTGCTTTGTTTTCATGATCTTAGAGGCAGATAGACAGGGTTGGGGAAGAATAGCCTTTTACTGGTTTCAAGCTCTGTATAATATAGTTTTTCAGTTTTCATAATTGGCATTAATAGCCTCAATTATCTCTCAGCTGAAGAAACAGTACATCTCAAGGATGATCTTTCTACTTTTGAATTCAAAAAGCACTCTATTAGCAACCTTTTGAATTGTAGGGACACACCCAGCTGGCTGGCTACAGGCCATCACAACCTGAGTGTGGCCTATATTTACTGAGTCAAGAATAAATCTGCCTAGGCTGCTTTGTTGTTACAAGGAGGCCAGTTATTTAATGCTCAAGTTTGAGTTCAGATACTCTGATTCCTCAGTTGGTTTTCATATTGTGACAGAGGGCAGCTTCCATGTAAGAACTTGACAGCACTGACTATGCAGTGATGGCAACGTTTTGGCATAGGACATTATTTAATATTTGGGGATGATGCATTTTGTGGCTGGGACAAAGCAATGCTGAAATGTGGTTGACTGAAACCATGCTTAGAAATTTCTGATTTTTGGCAAAATGCCACAATACTTTCTCCTGGTATCCAGCTTCTACATCCTCACCCTAAAGGTTTTCAATTGTAGACAAGAGAGAACGTTTTATGAATGCGTTTAAAGACAATAGGTTTGTTTCTCTCCTGTCCTATATTTTAGACATGGACCTTATCTTAATGACTATATCTCCTTTTATTATTTACCTTTCAAAATAAAATTATACACCAAGGCTTTGCCGATAGAAGCATTTCTGGACAATTTTTCTTTGAGCTGAGTTCATGTTGACTAGGCAAGCTACAAAGCTACAAATTTAATACATTATCATTTGTTCTTCTTTTGGCCACACTGCAAGGCATGCAGGATCTTAGTTCCCTGACCAGACATCAAACCTGTGCCCCCTGCATTGGAAACGCAGAGTTTTGACCGCTGGACCAGGGAAGTCCCTAAAAAGTTTCCTTTTAAAGTATATGCATCTACTAATAATTCCCTTTATCTCGAGACCGTTGTCTTGCCATGGCTTGTACTAGTGTCCTGGAAAGGTATTCTTACCAAGAACTAACACAAGTTTAAAAGTTAACTAATTATATAAATAGTATGCTATTACATTGGTTTTGAGAGAGCAATAATCAGCCCAAGACTGAGATAGCAAAAATGTGCCAATACAATTTTTTCATGCTATTTAGAATTTTAAACAGAATTTGAGGAAAAACAGCCACTTAAGCCTACACCTATTTATAAAGCACTCAGTGTGATACCTCATACATGCTTATTCCATTTTATCAGCTCCCTTTTTCTGAAATCAGGGGTGTATCTATTAAAAACATTTTTTTTATGAATTATTTATTTTGAATTATAATGGATGTACAATTTTACATTGTTACATGTGTACAGCATGGTGACTCACAACATACTTCATTTATAGTTATTATGAAATATTGGCTATATTCCTTCTATTGTACAATATATCCTTGTAGTTTATTTTATATGTAGTAATTTGTGCCTTTTATTTCCCTACCCCTATACTGTCCCTCCTCCCTTCCAGCTCCTCCTGGTAACAACTAGTCACTACATCTGTGTCTGCTGCTTCTTTGTTATATTCACTAGTTTGTTGTATTTTTGATTCCACATATAAGTGATATCATACATTATTTGTCTTCCTCTGTCTGAATTATTTCACTTAGCCTGATACCCGACTCTTGTTGCTACAAATGGCAAAATTTCATTCTTTTTAATGGCTGGGTAGTCTTCTATATACCATATAGTCTTCTCTATACCATATATCTATATACCACGTCTTTGTCCCTTCATCTATTGGTGTACGTTTAGGTTGCTTCCGTACCTTGGCAATTATAAATAATGCTGTTATGGACATGGGGGTGCATATATCTTTTTGAATTCAGGTCTTTTTTTTGCAGGGGTTATGTACCCTGGAGTGGAATTGCTGGGTCATATAATGCTTCTGTTTTTAGTTTTTTGAGACACCTCCATATGGTTTTCCAAAGTGGCTGCATCATTTTAAGATCCCCACCAGCAACATATTAAGAGTTCCAAATTTCTCCATACCCTTGTTATTGTCTTTGATTTTAGCCATTCTAACTGATGTGAACTGGTATCTTGTTGCAATTTTGATTTGCATTTCCCTAATAACTAATGAAATTGAACATATATTCACATGCTTATTGGATAAGTGAATATTTTGAAATGCACATTCAAATCTCAGCCTACTTACAACACTGGGTTCTTTTTTATTGAGTCATAGGAGTTCACTATATAGTCTGGGTACTTGTTCTTATGTTCTCACCTTCTGTGTAATCTTTTCCATTTATGATAGTGTCCTTTGAAGCAGTTTTTAATTTTGATGAGGTCCAATTTATCTAATTTGTATGAATTGCCTGGTATTATACCTAAGAAAGAGCTTCCCTGGTGGCTCAGTGACAAAGAATTCAAGTGCAATGCAGGAGACACAGAAGATGTGGGTTTGATCCCTGGGTCGGGAAGATCCCCTGGAGAAGGAAATGGCAACCCACTCCAGTATTTTTGCCTGGGAAATCCCATGGATGGAGGAGTCTGGTGGGCTATGGTCCATGGGGTCTCAAAGAGTTGGACATGACTGAAACGGCATACCTAAGAAACGGCATACCTAATGCAAGGTCACAAAGATTTTCTCCTATGCATTCTCCTGACAGTTTTACCTTCTAGCTCTTCCAGAAGCTGGAAGTCCAAAGACTTACCTGTAAGTCTTTGATCCAGTTTGAGCTGATTAAGTGGTACGAGGTGGTAGCCCAACTTCATCTTTTCAATGTAGATACCCAGTTGTTCCAACACCATTGGTTAAGAAGGCTATTCTTTCTCCATTGAAGCATCTTGATGCCCTTCTTGAAAATCAATTAACTTTAACAGTTCATTTCTGGACTCTCAATTCCTTTCCTTTAATCAGTATAATATTGTCAGTACCACACTGTCTTTTCTTTCTTTAAATAAATATTTATTTGGTCATTGTCCCAAAGTTGGTGGTTGTTCAGTCGCTCAGTCATGTCCGACTCTGTGTCCCCATGGACTGCAGCATGCCAGGCTTCCCTGTCCTCCCAGTTTGCTGAAATGCATGTCCACTGAGTCAGCAATGCCATCCAAGAACTTCATTCTCTGTTGTCCCCTTCCCCTTCCGTCAATCCTTCCCAGCATCGGGATCTTTTCCAATGAGTCGGCTCTTCACATCAGGTGGCCAAAGTATTGGAGCTTCAGCTTCAGCATCAGTCCTTCCAGTGAATATTCAGGGTTGATTTCCTTTAGGATTGACTGGTTGGATCTCCTTGCTATCCAAGAGACTCCAGAGTCTTCTCCAATACCACAATTCAAAAGCATCAATTCGTCAGGGCTCAGCCTTTTTTTAATTGTCCAACTCTCACATCCATACATGACTACTGGAAAAACCACAGCTTTGACTAGATGGGCCTTTGCAGGCAAAGTAGTGCCTCTGCTTTTTAATATGCTGTCTACATTTGTCATTGCTTTTCTTTCAAGGATTAAGCATCTTTTAATTTCATGGCTGCAGTCACCATCCACAGTGATTTTGGAGCCCAAGAAGATAAAGTCTGTCACTGTTTCCATTGTTTCCCCATCATTTGCCATGATGTGATGGGACTGGATGCCATGATCTTAGTTTCTTGAATCTTAAGTTTTAAGCCAGTTTTTCCCCTCTCCTCTTTCAACTTTATCAAAACCTCTTTGCTTCTGCCAAACTTGGTATTGTTGCTGTTGTTGTTTAATTGCTAAGTTGTGGCTGGCTCTTTTGCAACCCCATGGACTGTAGCCTGTGAGGCTCCTCTGTCCATGGGATTTTCCAGGCAATAATACTGGAGTGGGTTGCCTTTTCCTTCCCCATACACTGGCTGGATTACTGTAGCCTTGTGCTAAGTTTTGAATTTGGGAAGTGTAAATGCTCCACATTTGTTCTTTTTCAAGATTGTTTTGGCTATTCTGGTCCCTTGGATTTCCATATGAATTTTATGACGAACTTGCCAGTTTCTGCAAAAAAAAAAAAACAAAAAACAAAAGAAGAAAAAACCTACCTAGGATCTTTGGAGGGCTTATGTTGAATCTGTAGATCAGTTTGGAAAGCATTGCTATCTTAGTAAGTCTTCCAGTTCATGCACAGGGAATGTCTTTAATTTTTTTCAACATTTGTAATTTTCAGTGTACAAGTCCTACAATTCTTTGGCTAAGCTTACTCCTAGTATGGGCTTTTAAGATGGATGCTGTTAAAGGAGTTGTTTTCATTTCTTAAATTTTCACATTTTAAATTTATTGCTACATTACAGAACTCTAATAAAAATGCTTTAAGTAAACACCACCACTGAAGCAGACTCATGAAGTAGGAAATCACTTGGAGTGGACTTTTGCTGTTAATTATTTATTTTTTGAATCTGTACTGTTTGCCCTGTTGAAGGCATCCATTCCATAACTTTTTTTAAAAGGTTGAATGAACTTCGTTTCAGGAAACCCGTGATTCTCAGTTTATTCCTTGGTGATGTTGGACATTTTTCAAAAAGATAATCTCTTTGAAATAGGAGTGTTTTGGGGAGACTTGTATAGAAAGAAGAAAAGCATTTCACACAAAGATCTCTGTTGGGTAGGTTTCTAGAAATTTAGGGGCAAAAAGGAATGAAGGGGGAAAGAGGAAAAGATAAAAAGCCTGTAATATGAATGTGATAAAAAAGATGTAAAACTACAAAAATTTTGAAATTCTTTTATGTTTTAAATGTAGCTAGATGTGTGTACTGAAATACATACTAACACTTCATTAATTTCAAGAACTGATGGAGTTTCATTTTTCAAAAAAAAGTATTTTGAGTGGCCAATTATTGTTCTGGGACCACACAAAATGTCTGAGTTGTAGTGTATTTTACATGCTTTTTTTTCCTTTCTGGCCATGCCTCCTGGCTTGTGGGATCTTAGTTCCTCTGACCTAAGATTGAAACCAGGTCCTCAGCAGTGAAAATGCAGAGCCTTAATCACTGGACCACTAGGGAAGTCCCTACATGGAACTTTGTATCCTAACCTAGAGAATAATGTGAGGTAGCTACAACAGCTACCATTTTAACAGGAGGAATTTGAAATCATAGATTTTCCAAATCCAAATGAGACCTCTGGTTTTCCTAAATGCTAACAACTTATGGTCTAGTTACGTATAAATATACATATTTTTAAAAATTAGGGCACATTTGAGAATAACAAATGATTTCAAATTAATTCCTTTAAAAGTACAAAGATATATAAAGCTGTGAATGGATTAGGACTTATCTGATAAATGCACCTTGAGAGAGAGGATAGCAGTACAGATGAAAAGGAGAAGGAAGATTTAGGAGGACGGTAAGATCTGCGAAGATTTAGTCCTTTGTTTCTCAAGGCCATCATCTGTATTAGAATTCCCTTGCTGCTGTTTAGTTGCTAAGTTGTGTCCGACTCTCTGCACCCCCACAGACTATAGCCCACCAGGCCCCTCTATCCATGGGATTCTTCAGGCAAGAATACTGGAGCGGGTTGCCATTTCTTTCTCCAGGGTATCTTCCCAACCCAGGGATTGAATTCACGTCTCCTTCTTGGCAGGAGATTCTTTACCACTGAGCAGAATTCCCTTTACAATGTGTTAAGAGTCCTGGGCCCTGTCAATGGTATATATCCAGTGTACTTGACACACTAAAAAGTGGATAAATTTCCAATAGTCCATTCTTCTATACAATGAAATTGATTTAAGTAACAATCATGCACTAATGGCCAAAAAATAAAGACTGAAAAATTTTCTTGAAAAGTCACATAATCAAGGCAGTCAAAACTAAAAGTTAAAAGTAGCATAAACATTACAGAAACAAAATGGAAAACAATCTCTCTATAGTTTTTGTATCTACCTAAGAGTTTTAATTCTAATCTTTTGTTAAGAGATCAACATGAGATTTCATGTAAATAATTGTCTAGCAATTAATAAATCAATTTTAATAAACCTGAAAGAGCCAAATTTACCTTCGTACTAAATCATACTGCTGATGTAATGCTTTATTACTTTAATCTTAAGTGGAACAATAAGCAATTAAGGATAAATTCCAGTTTTAAAAGATGCTTTAAATTCTGTAAAACGTTCTGCATATGCACTGAATTTGGCATGTGTCAAGTGGTCTCACAGAAGGACTGACAGATGACGGAGTCAAGAGCCATGAGCCCCTCACTGGAAGGGTGCCTGGAGGGGGAACCAACAGGAGGCGTGGATAGCTCTGCAGATGAAGGAAGGCAAGGAAGGGTGGAGGAATTCTTTCTCACAGCTTCCTTGTGATGTAGGAGGTGAGATTATTGACCAAGAAAGAGGAATTGCAAAGAGGTGGGGCTTAGGGATTTAAGAGCAATACAATCTGATGGAGGGTTGAGAGCTGACTAGGGAAACACAGCACAGTAGACTGAGGCAGGACTAGACACCAGCAAGACATCCAGTTCAGTGCATCTCTTAAACCACATTAAAAAGGATGCCTGGTGGTTCAGTGGTAAATAACCTGCTTGCCAACACAGGAGACACAGGTTCGATCCCTGAGTGAGGAAGATGCCCAAGAGACAGAAAAGGCAATCCACCCCAGTATACTTGCCTGGAGAATCCCATGGACAGAGGAGCCTGGTGGCTACAGTCCATGGGGTTGCAAAAGAGTCAGGCATGACTTAGCAACTACACAACTGGGAGGTATTCTGCCTGCATGGCGGCAGGGAGGGCTTACTGAAAGAAATGGAGGAGTGGAAGAAGTAGTAGTTTCTGCTTCCAGACATCCCAGCTCTACTTTTTGACATTTTAAGCACATTTTCAAAATAATGAGACAGGAACTTGACGTGAAAGATGACTGTTTTGTCTCGATCTACTGGTGTAAATCTGTTGGAAAATGAAGCATGCTGCATTTTGTGTTGCAGCACTAGAAACAGTGTTGCTCACCAGCTCGTCAAGCTCCTCATTAGCTTTGAAAACAGTCACTCATAACTATCACCATTATCATTAATAATATGTGTGAATAACAACAGGCCAGCTGAGTAGGGCAGCTGTAAGGTCTGTAAATAGTACCGAACTAATTAACATAAGAATCACGTGCCAGCAGCCTCTAAGTAGCACATGACCACACTTTACACACTAAACTAGCTATGATCTTCAAAACAGTCTGAGGCTTTTAAAAGGAGTTAACTTTTAAAAATGGGAAATTATGATTCATACTGTGAGTAAAGTCATGTCAGTCATGGTTGCTGGCTGTTTGAACATAATCTTAAGAAGTTTGAGAAATATCTAATGCAGATGGGGAATGAAATCCCTAATCAGGTAGAGTTAACAAAATTAAGCCGTGTACTGTGATCTTCCCGATATTGTGATGCATTTTTGGTTAAAAGATGTCATTAACTTGTCACTAGAGTGATTTTTGAACGGTCCCCCATCCAAGTTTTTTACATATTTAAGGGCAGAGGGCAGAAGTTTCCCACAGTACCTTACCTAGTCAACCTTCAACTTGAATAATTCATTACTTTCAGTATTTTACTAAGTGCCAAGCTCTCTACAAAGTTCTAGGAGTTTAGAAACGAGTCATTCATAGTTCCTTAGCGGTTTTAGATTTCGATGCGGAGATGACAGTTTACTTGTGTAACATGAAGCAGAGACGGCGGAAGGGAGAGCAGTCACTATCTAAAAGCTAGAGGCTGGCTGAGGTCCCAGTTCCGTTTTGAAGGATGACTTTGAAAGATGAACAAGATCGGAAGAACATTTCTGGATGATGAAACTCATACCAGGTATGTGTAGAGATGAGAAGTGCCAGAAGATAACCTAGAGGTGTGCTGGTACCTAGGAGATTCTTAGGCTGAGAAGTTGTATCTAACACACAAAACAAAATCAGTGAAGGTCATTCATAGGCAGGTAAGAGATAGGATCAGAATGGTCTGAGATAAAGTAAATAACAAAAGATGAGTTGGGAGGTAAGCTGAGCAATAAACTGAAAAACATTTTGGGTGCTGTTAACAAATGTGAGTGTCCAGCAAGCACTGGGCAAATAGCTTTATTAGAGAAGGATTTCCATTTTGGCAGGTCAGACAGATACCGAAAGGTACTGGGTTGGCCAAAAAGTTTGTTTGGGTTTTTCTGTAAGATGTCATGGAAAAACCTGAATGAACGTTTGGCCAACCCAACAGAAGGATCTAGGTGAATTCTGGGCGTGTCAGGGAAGGACTCCTGAGAAGGTGACACTCCAGTTGAGACCTGGTGGGGAAAAAAAGCTTTAACAACGGGACTGACCTGAAGTACTTAGGGTGTTTTAATAGTAGCCTCTTAAGGATTCCTAAAAAGAAACACTTTCTTTTGCCCGCATGGGAAATCTACAGAAGGACCTAAAATGTTTATTAATGAAATAATGTTATGAGGACAAAATTCAGTTTCTTCTCTGCTCCTCCAGCACCTCATGTTTTTATCATTTGTATCTGTATTATAATTACTTTTGAGAATTTGGAAGAGGCCTAAATAACAGATTTAAGAGCAAAGAGGGAGACACTACAGAGGGCAGCAGGGAGAGAAAAATATTTAAAAACATAAAGGAGCAATGGTTTAGTAAGTTCAAATTAAGTCTCAGCATTGTCCATTTAATACAGTAACTTGGGGGGCTGGTCCTTGGATTTTTTGTTTGTTCTTGTTTTCATTTATTAAGGAAGGGAGAGTGCACAGGGTTGTCAACATCCTTGGCTTTAAGGGAAATAGAACTTGCTGAGAATTATTATAGACACATGAAGTATCAGGAAACTGCAGTAGTGTTTTCTCTGTTGTTATTGTTTAGTTGCTAAGTCATGTCCAACTTTTTGTGACCCCAGGGACGGTAGCATGCCAGGCTTCCCTGTCCTTCACTATCTACCAGAGTTTGCTCAAACTCATGCCCATCGAGTCAGTGATGCCCTCCAATCATCTCATCCTCTGTCATGCCCTTCTCCTCCTGCCCTCTATCTTTCCCAGGATCAGGGTCTTTTTCTAGATATGTGCATATGTCAAAAAACTAATCTTGATACATTTTCACTTATCACTAGGAAAGAATACTGAACATATAAGTTCCTACTATTTACACTCTGGAAAAGGGGAAGATGAGGACTGAATTAGTTTTATTCTCCTTCCCACCCCAAAGAAAGAAGTCAGACAAGAAACATTTAAAACATTTTATTCACTAGATTTGTCACCGGCATATTCCAGTCATGATTTTACACACTAAGGTGTATTTAATTTGTAATGATGAGTGTCACTGATGTCTAAGAGGAAGGTCAAGCACCAATATATTTTTTAAAGGCCTAAGACTGTGCTTTGCTTACCAGTTTTCTGGCTGAATTCTTTCTTACCGCTTACTCTCTTTGTGCCTATTACTATGCTGTGCCTAATAGAATCAGCTCCTTTCTTCAGTCTTTCCACCTTCCCCCAAGGCGTAACAACAATTTAGCCTCTTAATTTTCAGTTCCCTGCTGTACATCGTTGGCGTGGTGTAATAAGACTCCACTTCAAAAAAAAAGTAAAATGACTTGCTTCTGTGGGATCTGTAGGAGTGTTAAAACAAACAAACAAACAAAAAAATAGATAAAGTCGTACCTTGTAGGTCCTTCTCCACCTTTCAGATACCGGGTCAGGAGACGGAAACTGAAAATCCGTAACGCTAACCAGCCATTTAGTGCTTATCAGTTCCCAACATGACAAGTAAAGGTTCTAAGACGGCTTCCCAGTAGCGTGTGTTCGGCTTGGCAGTCCTTGAAAAGGATGTTAATACCCATTTTTACGCAAACACAACTCTAAAGCCCTCTAATGACTCAGCCCTACCACCTGCAAGCTGTTAACTCATACCAGACATTCCTCGATTTAACAGAAATTCTGAAAGGATTATATATATTATTCTAACTGTAACTTCTGATCACCAGATTTTTTTAATACTTAAAAGCTGCGGCTTCAAGCCATTGCCCATGATTGGTCACCTTCACAGAATCAAGAGCTCGCGGGGATTGCTAGAGAATTCAGGGTAGAGCTGAAAGAGGTGGGTGCGGCGCTTTCGACCTCTTCCACCCGACCCACCCTTAGCTCCCTTCTTCCCCGTTCCTGGTCTGAGAGCGCGCCGCCCGCACTCTGGGACCCGGCCTGGGACAACCCTCCCGGCGCCCAGTCCCCTCACAGGCCCTGGTCCGGTCTCAAACGAGGTCGCGGTCCCTCGGCTGCCCTCCACCTCGACAGGTCGAGCTCTTCCGCCCAGGCTAACTCAGGATTCGGCGGGTAGGCGGGCGCAGGGCCACTCGCTGTAGTGGAGGTCAGGCTCACCTTGGGGCACTCGCAGCCGGACGACAGCCAGCACCGTCCCAGACTGCCCGGCGGAGTCTCCAGGGTCACCAGAGGACTCCCAGGTCACCAGCCCCGGCATCCTCAGCCGCAGGTGGCGGGGCAGTTGGAACCGACCCTACCCGGAAGCACGCCGACTTCCGGCAGCCCTCTGACTTCCGGGACTGCGCGGAGGTGCGCTGAGCGCGCCCGCCCCTCCCCCGCCCGCTTCCCGGCGTGCCCCGCGCAGGAAGGGCCGGAGTCGACAATAACAAACCCGTGGCGGCCGTGTCCGCGGCCCTAACCGAGCCCGGCGCTGCCTCTGGTTCCGTCGCCCGGCCCCTCGGCTCTGACCGGCCGCGGCTCGCCCTTCCCCGGCCCCTGACGCAGAGCCGAGGGGCCTACCCGTCCCCGTGCCTGGAGGTGGCTGCCTTGGCGGCGCCGGCGGTTGTGTCGGTTGACGGCGCGGATGGGCGGTTGGTAACCGCCGCCGAGGACGAGGCGGCGGCGGAAGATGGTGCCGGGGGCCGCGGGCTCTGCTGCTGCCGCCGGCGGAGGAGGAGGCGCTGCCCGGTAAGCGCGGCGTCGGGCCCCTCGGGCGCGGGTCCCCGGGCGGGAGGCGGAGGCGGGCGGCTGCGCTGGGCCTGTGCGGCCCGGACTCTAAGGTGATCCCCGACCTCGCAGTGCCCCCCCGACCTCCCAGTGCTCCCAGCCGGCGTCGGAAGCGCCGGGGTCCGAGACGCACCTTCGCCGCCGACCGCTCCTGCCGCCGCCAGGTCGGGCCCCGAGGTGTCAGACGGCGAGCCGGCCGGGGCGAGGGTCGCAGACGCGGCTCTGTCCGGACCCCGGAGCTCGAGGCTCCCCGAGGGCAGCGTCCGGATAAAGTTACTCCTGGGAATGACTCAGCCTCCGCCGGCCCGCGGGTGGGTGCGGGCCGGGGCGTGTGTGCGGATTTCACAACTTCCCCGGCTGGAGCCGGGCGGGCCGGCCGGGTGTTGGGGGGTGCATCTCCGCGGGCTCCCGGCTGGACGCGCCGCGGCGCCCGGGGTTGTTTGGTAACCGAGTCCCCGCACCGTGCTCCTGCCGTGTGGTCACAGCGCGGGGCCTGCGGGCCGGGGCGGGCCGAGGTGCTCGCGGTGGATACGGAGGCTGAGAGACCTCAAGCCGGAGAGGGGAGGCCCGATGCGGGCCGCAGGAGGACCGGTCTGCTTTGCTAGCCGCCGTATTGTACAGTTTCTCGGTTGTCTTGTGTGTGTGGTGCTTGTGTGTGTGTGGTTTCTTAGCAGGGTGGGGAGGTTAGCAGCTTAGGAGGGGTACTCAATTTGAGGTAGACAGCCTGTGTGATGAGTCTCGTTGGTGCGTTTCCATGTTTGATGGACACAGGGTTCTTCCAGGTCCGGTGTTTCTGTGGAAAGACGCAAGGGGCCGTCGAGGAAGGCGGCTGATTGGATCTGTCAGCAGGCCCTGCTGGGGATCAGAAGATGGTTTTCTCCTTTCTGTTTTTAATGTTGTAGCAACAGAATATGGTCTGAATGAGCATATTTTCTCAACATTTGTGTTTAACATTGTGTCTAAAACCTAGAGTTTTATAAAACAGGGTGCTTTATGTTGATAAACGGTTGTGTTGGTAAATGCCTGGTGATGGAAATCAGATATGGACTCAGACACGGTTTTCAAAAGAGTAATTTAATTTCGTCTGTTTGGAATGCTTTATGTTTGTCACAGTTAGGATTGTTTCTGGCCTGATTCTTGTGTGGAGATGTTGGATGATAGGAGAGGAGGACCGCATTTTTCTGGCCCATGCTGAACACACACACGTTCAGAATAGAGGGCAGGTTTACTTCCAACAAATGAAACTCATTGAAGGGGCAGAGGGCACAAGACCTTTGTATTTTGGGGAGGAAAAACAAACAAAAAACCCCACACTTTTGAACCTAAATTTTTATTATGTAAGCTTGTTCTTTTCAGTCAGAAGCTTGAGAGGAGCTCTTATTGGGCCTCTAATTTTGAGACTGTCTTTAAACTCTCCTGCATTCAGCAAATGTTTAAACACCTGTTTTATGCTTTACTTTGCAGATGTGTGTAACTTTAAAAAAAAAAAGCAGTGGGTAGTAAAATGTTCTCATCCAGATAGTACTGTTTGGTAACCCCAGTAAGCTTTTTGTATTCAGAAAACACTGGCTCAGGCACCTCCAGTGAAAGTCTAGCAGCCCCCCCTTCCACACTCACTCCCTCAGATGGTTGTTACTTCCTTACGGAGATAGACCATGGAGCCAGGCTCTGCAGGGAATACAGGAATGTGTACCATGTTGTTTTTGCCCAGTAAGAGAAGGGAGATTGAAGTCCTGTATACAGTCAACTACTATTTAAGCATTGTCTGAAATCTGAAGGAAAGACCCAAGA
Source organism: Bubalus kerabau (assembly GCF_029407905.1). Classification (NCBI taxonomy): domain Eukaryota; kingdom Metazoa; phylum Chordata; class Mammalia; order Artiodactyla; family Bovidae; genus Bubalus; species Bubalus kerabau. The sequence continues at coordinate 23,565,217 of NC_073637.1, read as the reverse complement.
GAAGTGAGGAAGCTGACTATTTCTGACCATCTCGGAATAGAAGGAAACTGCAGCAGCTTTGAGGTCCTTGGCATATATAGGGGAAAAGATCACTAAAAGGTGGGTGGACAGGAGTGAGGGGAGAGCAGTAGGAAGAGGTGGTGTCCTGGAGGCTCAACAGATACTTAGAGGAGAGTAGCGTCCTGTAAACTGCCATGTTCAGAGGCACAGTGATTTGTTCAGTAAACCTGGTGAATCTGGGAAGCAGTTTGGATTGAGAGTCATTCATTTTTTCATGAAATGTTAAACCCTAGCAAGACCCAGTTTTAACTCTAGCAATGAGCAGTGAACAAGGGTAACTTTATATGTACACTTTGTATGAGGTTGTAGAAAGCGGCGGTGACACACTGGTGGTTTTAAGGAAGATCAGTTGCAAGTTCACACTACGTTGAGATGTGCTGAAATAGACACAGTGCTGGAGGAGCAGATCGTGGAGTGCTGGGTTGAAGATCCATACTTGCTATACATGTCATGATTACACTGCTGTGGTTCTTCCATTATTGTGGTCCTGAGCAACCTGTAACCTGGGCTTCTTGTACAGGGCCCTGGGAGGTTGGCCTTTCTCCATCCCTCAGTGAAGCTGCTGTTCTCTTAAGTGACTCTTTGCAGGCACAGTGCTTGAGTACCTCCATACACCCCTTCTTCCAGCTATTTATTGGCTGCCCTGAGGGTTATGGGATTTACCTCCAATTTTGCTCTGTTGATTTCTCCTTTAAAATTTTTTTATTTTAATGTTTTTTTTGGTCCTGCCATGCAGCCTGTGGGGTCTTAGTTCCCTGGAAGACCAGGGATGGAACCCTTGCTCCCTGCAGTGGAAGTGTGGATTCTTAACTACTGGATCACCAGGGAAGTCCCTAAATTCTCCCTTTATTGGCTTTTAATTGTGCTTAGAGATGGACATAAACGTAACTGGTTTAGGACCATCTAGGTTATGTTTTTCTTTTATATGCTTTACATAATTGGCTAGTAATCATCAGAATACTGAAATCTTAGTCAATCAGTGCAGTTACTATTTCCATGACTGTGTTTTTAACCATTATACTGCAGATTACAGCAGTGCACACCCTTTTTTGATATTGCTGAGTATTTACATGCTATGAAAGATTAGAAAATCTTGTTGTAGATACTGTTGTGTGAGACGTTAGACTTTAAACAAGCAGAATTCACATTTACATTTAAGGATGGTGTCATACCTTGTTTCATCACTAAGTCGTGACCGAATCTTGCAACCCTGTGGACTGTAGCCCACCAGGATCTTCTGTCCATATAATTCTCCAGGCAAGAATACTGGAGTGGGTAGCCATGCCTCCTCCGGGAGATCTTGCCGACGCAGGGATCAAACCTGGGTCTCCTCCATTGGCAGGCAGATTCTTTACCATTGAGACACCTGGGAAGCTCATATTTGCGATTGTTTAAAAACTATCATGTGCAGCCCTGATGTAGCATCTTTTAACAGTTATTCTGAGAATCTATCAGATGACATGCAAATTTTTAAAAAACTTTATTTTTTAAATTGAAGGATAGTTGCTTTACAGAATTTTGTTTTCTGTCAAACATCAACATGAATCAGCCATAGGACATGCAAATTTTCAAATTGCATTAAGGATAAAGTAATAATAATCTTTATTGGGACACATATTTTAGACTGTGTATTTAAAGTCATGTGTTTTACACAGCTTTTATGAATGTCAGGACACCACAGTGTGCAATACGTTTATATGTACTGATATGGAGAGATTCCCATGTTATTATGCTATTCATCTCAAAACAGATTGCATGTATGCATGCTGTTATCTCATTTTTGAGAAACTACTTTGTCCAGGTGTACTTCCTGTATCTGGAGGAAGACCCCAAAGGCCCAGCTCTATCCACACTGTCAGGGATCTCCCTCTCGCTCCATTCCTGTCCTGCTGTCCTCCCATCAGGTCTGGTTACAGACACCCTGGACCTTTCTGGAAAGGCTCTCTGGGGAGTGTGAGGAAGATGCCTGACCTACTCTTCTTTCCTTCTTTTTTCTTTTCTTGGCAGAGAAAGAGGAGGATCAGGTGGGAATAAATCTGATCTGGAGAGGCTGAAGCCCAGTTTCAGTCCCTGGATGACCTGGACTCTCCCATTTGTGGTGAACATCACTAGTTTCATTGATGCAGCACCCATGGCCCTCAGGTTCAATTGCTGAGTTACAGTTTGCAAAATTGCAAATCAGACAGAAGTTTTCCTACTCCTTATTCTTTCTCTGAAGCTTTTCGTCCACCTTGTCCAGCATCATCCACATTTCATGTGGCCTGCTAGACCTGAGAGCAACTCGAGGGTCTTTGGACTCCCAACACCTGGCATAGAAGTATTAGTTGCTTAGTTATGTCCAACTGTTTGCGACCTCATGGACTTTAACCCGCCAGGCTCCTCTGTCCATGGGATTCTCCAAGTAAGAATACTGGAGTGGGTAGCCGTTCCCTTCTCCAGGGGATCTTCCCAACCAGGGATCAAACCCGAGTCTTCTGCCTTGCACGCAGATTCTTTTTTTACCATCTGAGCCAAAAGGTGTTCAGTAAACATAGGGTGAATAATGACCAGCAGTGTGCCATTTGGGAGGTTGTTGTTGTCTGGGGGTTTCCCTTTGTCTCCCCGTGTAAGGAAGCTGATTCTGAGTTTTGAATGGATCAGACAGGTTGACAGTAAGCTAGAGGGACAAACCTGACTGTTGTGGTGGTAAGGCCTCAAAGAACAAATTGCAGATATCCAGTAATAAATGATAGACACTTGTGTGAATATGGGAGATGCTTTCTTGTTTTTACAAGCATTAAAGTACAATTGTAACACCTGTATCTCTGGGAGTAAATGCATTGGAATCAGTGTTTTTAAAAATACCCCCTCATTTATAGCTTACTGTATCCCAGGACCCAGGAGGAACAGATGTCCTTTCACGATGTGAGATTGTTCTCCCCAAATGAGATCCTTCATACGACTTGACAGCTCGAGAGAGCTCTGTAAGTTCAGAGTCAGAGAGCGAAGGCCGAGGGCCATCTGTGACCAGGGGCGACTTCCAAAAGGGCTGATGGACCCAGAAGGGCTTTCTGACCACACTTGAATGAGTAACTGTCAAATGAGCAGAAATGGCAAGTATGGGAAGACTGTGTAAAGTGAGAGGATGGGTTTCATGTAGGGAAATAGCTGGAGATACTTTTGGAAAGGCAAACGGGTTGATTATGAAGTTCTAAAATGTTGGTAAAGTTATGGTTGTCACCATTTTTAGAGTTGTTACTATATTCCTTGCACCGTGTGGTAATGTGAGATGCATTATTGCTGTCCTTCTCTGCAGAGGTATTATTTCAGTTCTTGATGTGCAGAGGTCATCTGAGTCTCCGTGGGAGAGTTGCATTCAAATACAGGTGACTCGCCATTTCAGTGCTCATCTAGCCTTAAGCCAGAGTTGGTGGGTTCTCTTTAAAGGGGCGGGCAAACGATGGAGTTCAAGGAGACTGTGTACCGAGTGGGTCCTGTCCTGAGGTCAGCGGGGCAGTGGCTGTGAAGAAACAGATGACAGGTTTGTGGCCTGCGGTGGCCACAGTGAGGCTCTGGGGGGGCGGAGCGTCTGGTGCTTCTAAGTGGTGGGCGTGTTCAGGAAGGGCTGGAGCAGGATAGAGAGTTTCCAGTCTCTAAAATAAGGATTATGTCATTGGAAAATCAGGGGTTGGATTATATAGGAAAAAAGGGATAGGATGCAGACAGAAATAACTGACGTCTTGGGTAGCAACAGAGCGATAGTTTTGTTCACAGAGGAAGTTAGGGAACAGTTTTAAAGGGAAAGTACCAAATTGAAGTGTAGACCTGCTGAGTTTGAGAGACAGTGTGATTTCTGGTTGGAGATAAGTGCAGTGGGTAAGCACCAGTCCTGAGCTGAGGGCAGAGGTCTGGGAGGGTTCATGTGGCGGTTGTCTTGCCTTTGGTTGGCATAGCCCTTCTCTGCATGTGTACATTCTCTGTGTTCTCACAGCCCTGTGACTTGGGAAGTCTCCCGCTTTGTTGTATCAGAATAATTTAGGTTAGTTGAGGTCCATCAGTCACACAGTCAGTAGTAGGGACAGGACTTGAATATAGGTCTTCTGACGCAGGATCCACCTTCTTTTCACAGTGCTCTCCTCCCTCTTATGTGCATATCTAGGGAAGTGTGTGGAGTGAGGGGGTAGTTCTTCCTGGGAGCCTGATGGGGGCCAGCCTAGGACCAGCAGGTGAGGAGCCTTGTCCATCCCTTAGCTGCACCAGCTGAGATGGTGGGTTTTCAGGTCCTTTATTTCTTTGTAACTGTGTGATGTTCTTTTTTTCTTTTTCAAAAATGGAAACAAGTATTTTTAACCCCCAATTGTGATTTTTAAAGAGACCAAAGTCCAGCATCCAGAGATAGCCTTTTTAAAAAAATTGATGTTACATTGTTCCAGACTTTTTAATGCTTGTGTCTTCGTATACATCCCTCAGTATTAGTTAATAAACTAAAACCCACAAATAGAATCACATGGTACATTCTGTAGCTGAATGATGATAAATACGTCAGTTATCTATAGGTATGGATTTAATGAACATTTTAAACACATTTAAAACACAATAAAACGTGGGTGGGCCACACATCCCCACCAGGAGGAGGCAAGACTGTCCCTCCTGACCCCAGAGAGGACCCCCAGAGCCCTGCACCTGGAGCACTCCAAGCTCCCTGTCATGCAAATCTTCCTTTGTCTGCTTTTACCTTTAATGTGTATCCTTTCACTATAATAAAACGGTAATCCAAAGTACAGCACTTTCCTGAACTCTGTGAGCTTAGGTGACGCCTCAACTTGGTCCGCTGGTCTGAAGTGAGGGTGATCCTGGGCACCACCAGACTTGTGGCTGGGATCCCAGGCGGAGAGTGGTCTTGTGGAGCTTGGTGCATCTAAGTCTGGGTGTGACTGAAACCACTGCACACTCATATGTGGAGTGCATTTTGGGCTTCAATAATGCTGTTTATGAAGTATCTGTAATAATGTGGAGAGACAGTTATTAGTGGACTAGTAATTGATGAGTCAAGATGTACTGGATGATGCTGTAATATGAAATCCTCATGTAGAGTTTTTGTGATTGTTCAGTTTTTCTCTCACACCACAAGCCCTCCAGGGCGGGCAGGGGTCTGCACTGACATTACTCACCCAGTACCGGCTCTGCCACTTGGGAGCTCCTGACAGTCGGCTATCACTTCAGTCTGCTGGCTTCTTGCCCTTCATTCATTAAAATATTTGGTTCTGATCTGCAGTGGGACAGGAACACGTCTCTTAGTGTTAGTGTAGAGCCATTGGGGTGCATTTGGAAAGTAACTGCGTGCCCCATAATCAGTAGTGGGGTGATTGTAGGTGAAGTGGAGCCTTACTTATCCTTGGTGGAGATGACAACGTTGAAAACCTTAGAGATTTTCCTTTGGGAACAAGCTGAGAAATCGTGTGGTCAGTGTTACTCATGTGACTTCTCCGCAGTCTTCACAGGCATATAGGATAATTCTTTGCTAGTGTGGGATTATTCATTCATTTTATTGAGAAAGTATTTTAGAGCTGGTTTCCAGGAATGCAGTATGCTTGCTTTAAAGAAGCTTGTTATTCAGGAGAGGTGAGAACTGTGTGGAGAAACATCCCAGTAGCTGCAGCAGAGAAGCACACGTGGATATAAAGTCAGCACAGCGAATGGCAGGATTATGTGATTAACTCCATGAAAGAGAATGTGTGTGTGTGTGTTGGAGCGGGGCGGGGGGAGGGTGGGGTGTGGTGTTGCAGTAGATCATGGGGGGTGATGATCACAGTGGGCAGAGGAAGGAGGGTCCAGGCTGGGGAAGAGCCTCAGAGACTTGAAGTAGCTCATTTTGTTCAGAGAGCTAAGCTGTATGGCGTTTGGGAGTGAAACCTGGGGAGGGGAGGAGAGGAAGAAGCCGTACAGTGTCTGCCGTTTTACTGCACTGTCCGGGCTTGGATCCTGTGATATTACTGAAGCCCTGATTTCTTAGTTTCCTTATCTGTGAGGTGAGAATGATGATAGTATCCCTCTTAAAGGGTTCTGTGTGTGTGTGAGTATTAGTTGCTCAATCATGTCTGACTCTTTGCGACCCCATGGACTGTAGCCCATCAGGCTCCTCTCCATGGGATTCTCCAGGCAAGAATACTGGAACAGGCTACCATGCCCTGTCTCCAGGGGAATCTTCCTGACCCAGGGATCGAACCCAGGTCTCCTGCATTAACAGACAGATTCTTTACCATCTGAGCCGCCAGGGAAGCTCAGCTTAAAGGATTCATGTGAGGATCAAATGAAACAGTGAAGCGTTTATTAGAACAGTGACCTAGAGCATAGTAAATACTTATGAATGGTGGCTGCTGCTATGAAGGTCATCCTGATGGTGGTTGGTGTTCAGGAGCAGAACCATCTTACACACACACCACCACCCCCAACCTCCCTGAGGACAGTGGGAGGATGCTGAGGGAGGTGAGGTGTTGAGGATGCAGGGAGCAGGTTGAGAGACTTGTGGAGATCAGAGACAAGTGAGGGCTTGATGAACACAGGAGCCTCAGGAGTCAAAGTCGGTGGTCAGTAGACAATAAAAATACTACTAACTGGATTTTTACTGCTGTTAACCTACCTGTGAGGACTACAGGAGGGTCTGTAAGACAGCAAGTGAGAGAGGGGATTTGTTGGTTCCATCAGTAAAGAGAGGTTTTAGGTTTTAGGTGGCAGAGCAGATGGGGGCGGGGTCATACAGAGAACGCCTAGGGAGGCATGCCGGCAGGTTTGGTCATCAGCAGTGGTGCCACGGGAGGTGGTGGGGTCCCAGCCCGACGCTGGGGAGGAGGCCCAGGAGGAGGAGGAGCAGCCGCCCAGCAAGGGTGCTTCCTGTCTGTCCAGTGATTTGATGATCTCTACTCACTGTTCCCGCAGTGCCCCTGCGATGCTGGTACTGTATGTGAGAAGTACCACAGTCCTAGCTGTTGGAAACACACAGACATATTATTTCACATTTGCTGGGTGCTTTGTCTCAGTAGACTCGGTGATGGTCTCTGGCAGGGGTGGGGTCTTGTCTCAGGTTCAGCAGGAATTGCTGTGCTTGTCAAGAACCAGCTCCTTGCAGGTTCTTGAACGGAGGCTTCTTGCTGGCTCTGGCTTCCGTTTCTTGCCACGTGGGCCTCTCCATATGACAGCGTGTCCTGTGAAGCTGGCAGGTGGGAGCAGTCACCCGGCAAGGTGGAGGTTATGTTGAGGAAATGCTATCGTGTAAATGACCTCCTGTTACCCTGGCCGAGTTTCAGTGGTTCCAACAGATCCCAGGCCCTGCCCATGTCCAAGGGGCTGGCTTTGAGGCTCGGGGCTATGATACCCTTTTATTCCTGTTTTACAGAAGAAACTGTAAGTATTAAATATACAAGTAATGGGGACCATTGTGTATTAAAGACAAAAGGGACTGTAGGCTTCGACAGTGTTGGGGAGCTCTCTGGGGACTTTGATATCTTTTTAATGGGATGGTCTAGGTTAAGGTCATGTGCTTGTGGTTCAGTGAAGAGTAGAGATCACTCTTTTGGAAGAGCATGCTGTTGTTATTGTTGAATTATTTCTCTCGATAATCAAAAATTTTTCTTTTCTAGTTCACTGAGTTTAACCAGTAATGCCGTTCAGTTGCCAATATCAAGCAAAGCAAACATAAGCCACTTGTAATCTGCTTCTTAAGAACAGTGGTAGTCCTTTTTAACAGTGCCTGCCGGTGAGTCACAGTTCCTGCCTTTATAACGGAGTTTTGATGTAATGCATTTAAAATAGTGATTTTGGAAACATTAATTTTAAAGCCTTGCTTCCTTTCTTTTCCCTTCTTCCCTCATAATTCTACTCGAAGCTCATGTGGAAAGAGCATAAGGAAAGATAGCTACTAGTTTCTGAAAATTTAGTTTTTGTCATCTTTCATCACTTATATTGATCTTGGGGGTTTTTACCTCTGGTTGTTAAAACATAAAATACTAGCTCTTGACATCTGCCCCTTTATTCATAGATGAGGAAGCTTTATTTATATGTAGGATTTTGACTTGGATAACTGGGTAATGGCAGAGTTGTTTTAAATATTCAGATATCCTATGCACTGTCTGCTGTTCCACAAAGTGATGAGCTCTTACGGCCAGAGTTTCTTGTGTGGAGTGTTTCTAGCTCAGCGTGGAGGTGGAACTTGGATTAACCAAGTCTGTCCCTCCTGTTGCAAGTGGTGGCTCTTATTTGCTGTTAGTAAGTTTAAAACTATTTTTGTTGTTGTTGTTGTTCCAAGGAAAAAGTGGGGGGAACTTTTGGAGTTAGAAAAATGTTTGACCACATTTTTAATTTTTATTCTTAATGTTGTGTGGTACATGAGAACAGTGTGAAATATACACCTAACTGTACTAACTCCTGGCCTCTTTCTTCCTGAAATCAATTATTTTTTTTTCATGATAGAAGTTATACTTCTCATTAGCCTCATTACTATTCATTATTATTTTTTAAGCACCAAGTTTACTGAATTGTCCAGTTAGCCATGTTAGACATCAAATCCTATTATTTGTTGCTTGTGTATTATAACTGTGCTCTGTCTTATGGGAACATAACCACATTTATACATGTGTTTGTAAATTGATAACTTCTCTTGTCTGTTTCTTTCAGTAACCATATCAGAGTGTGAGGTGTAAGCTTACAGAATCCAGGAAACCATCATGAAGTTGTATGTATTTCTGGTGAACACTGGAACCACCCTGACATTTGACACTGAACTTACAGTGCAAACGTGAGCTGTGTTTTCCTTGATTCTCATCACTTTTGCATTTTGTACATGTAGAAAGTTGAAGATTTGATTTTGAGAATACTGTTCCTTTGTTAAATAAGAGTGGCAATATGGAAAGTCTTAAATCATTGTTTACATGTACAATTGTCATCTTCCTCTAAAATGTTAACATTAAATTTGTTAAGTTGTGCTTTGTTGTTTGTGTGACTATTTTCACGGTAAACAAACTGATTTCAAACCAAAGCAGTCTAATAGTTTTCATAGCTGATTGTTCTCCTGAATTTCACAGTGCCCTGCTGAGGGTATTGTTGCTAGCTGTATAAACCAGCATATTCCAGTCCTATGGTTTTTCATCATTGTTTTTATTATTTTAATGAATAAAACCAGTAGTGTTTGTTTTGTTAATGATAGAGTAAAATTTGGGATAAACCTTATCTTTTTTAATGGATGAAATTACTTTTTGAGAGTTGTTTTTTATAAAATATGATTTGACTTGTAATTAAATGGTTTTTTGAAAGATGAGAAAATGAGAGCAGTTTTCTCATGGTATCCACTTAATGTGTTTTATGTAACGGGATATATATTAAAATCTCCACATCACATGAGGATTTTAACAAATGCTAATATAAGCAGCTTTGCTACTTATGTAAAGATCACAGAAATAAATATTTCTGCTGGCTGCACTTCACAGGCTCAGTGTTAGATGTGACACATGGGTGGTTTACTGACCTTGTAGTTATTTATGATTGGCTTGTTGATTGTGGAATCCAGTTGCAGAAACAATAAGCCTATATATTTTACTACTGTTTGGGGGGAAACTTTTTAATTGAAGTTCATTTGTCAGATATTTTTACACAGAGTGACTGATAATGAGAAAGGCCATTCTCAGGCAAATGTAAATAACGGATTTTGCCCCCCTCCCTCTCTGAAGTGTGGCTGACCTGAAGCATGCGATCCACAGCAAGTACAAGATCGCCATTCAGCACCAGGTGCTGGTGGTCAACGGGGGCGAGTGCATGGCTGCCGACCGCAGGGTGTGCACCTACAGCGCTGGGACGGTAGGTGCCCCACCTCCTCCACGTGGGCGGCCTCCAGCTCTCCCGCGGCTGGGAACTGGGGTCTGACTCCTACAGAGGGCAGTGTGCATATTCTGTGTCTGTAACAGTTTACTTCAGCTCTTCTTTGTTTTTGTTTTTTACTTCTCTAGGACACAAATCCAATTTTTCTTTTTAACAAGGAAATGATCTTGTCTGAGCGTCTACCTGCTATTCCTAAAACTACCTTTTCAACAGAAAATGACATGGAAATAAAAGTTGAAGAGTCCCTTATGATGCCTGCCGTTTTTCACACTGTCGCTTCAAGGACACAACTTGCAGTGGTGATTGTGATATTATTTATACTTGGTGCAGTTTAAAATTTAAAACTGGCGTATTTAACAAATCAATGATCAGTAATGTTTTTGTGGACAATTAGGCAACAGCAAGTGATCTAAAAAACTGATTACTTTTAAAAGCATTCAGATCTAAATAGCATAGCAGTCTAAATTATAGAAGAAGCATGCCCAAAACATGAAAAATAGCAAACTTTTTGAAAATATAATTTTGTGATGACTCTGTCTGATTTATAATTTCAGGTGCACACTTTGTTAGTCATTCTACAGTTCCAGGATCTTAGCACAGAACCACTATCTGAAACATTTTTTTACCATCTTTTCTAGAGGATGATATGCAGATGATAACTTTAGAACATTGCTTGGATCAGTGAAGTTCCTGTGTTCAGGTAGACAGACACAGGCAGAGTTGTATCCATGGTCAGGTCCTGAAGGAGAACCCAGTTTCTTCCTGATACATACTCGTATTGCTGCTTGCAAACCCTATGGGTTGTTTCCCAGTCATTTGATTTTGTTTTTGTTTATTTGTGTTTGTTTTTGACTTGCTAGTACTTTGCTGTAATACTAGCTGTAAGCTATCAGCAGAGGGACACATTTTGCTTTCAGACATAAAAAATGTCTTACAGTCAACCCGAAGTGTTTACCTTTTATGAAGATAAACTAGTAAAATACTAAACTACTAGTAAGTATGAATACTTGTTTTCTAAAATATATTTCTTAGCAATCTGTTTTAATGCAGTACATGCATTTGTGAAACTGGCTCATTCACATGAGATGCAACATAAAAAAGAGAACCTCATCTCTCATCTTTATGAATTATGTTTAATAAACATTAAAGGGTCTGGAGATGATTTTTAGAAGGCAGCATTATTTTTAAAAAGGCAAATCTGTCAACTGAATTTATTTACTAAAGTTCTTTAGATATGTTTTCTGATTATTGGTCTACAAATAAAGATAGGTTATATAGTTGCATGCCATTTAAAAACATCCATTTTAGGTGATATGATTGCATATTTGGTAAATTTGAGAGAATTTAATAAAAATCCATCAGCAGGAATTGTAAGGTTGATTGGAGTATGTGATAAAAATGTGTAGACATTCATATTTCCCTTATTGTTCTCTTTTAGAATAGAAATGGGAAATATATTGCATTCTCAATAACAGCATCAACAAAAGCCTATACAATTCTAGAACATAAAACATTATAAACAAATGGAAAGATGTTCTTGATCATATTCTAATCACAGTGTTAACTAGCTTAATTAGTTAATTGTTGTGATGAAGCATTTTTGCTTCTGGGGAATGAGGAGAGTTTGGGGGGTTTTATTTGTTTTGCTTGGAAAGATCACTGTCCAGGTATAGGTAAGAAAATAAGGAGAAATAAGAATGGGAAGTGGAGGGAAGAAAGTATCTCAGGTTGTAGCATTCACCCAAAAGCTGCTATACGAAACCAAGACAGTGACTGCGGCTCAGACTGTCCACTGCATCAGCAATTAGAGACTTGTGTTTTGGGCCATTCCGTGGGGTTTGTGGGATCTTAGTTGGTTACCCAGGGATGGAACCTGGGCTCCCAACAGTGAGAGCCTATATTCCTCATCCCCGGACCGCCAGGCTCTGTCTTATAACCATCCAGAGCGCCATCTCCAGAGTCACATTTCCCAGTTACTTGTGTGACCTTAGACTTTTGTCTTTACTATTAGTAAAATTAATAATAGAGTTTTGTTTATTAACATACATATTTGAAAATGCATGTATCACAATTAGATATTCATTGTCATCGTATTTTCACAAAGTGAACAGATTTTAAAATATGGCATCAGCCACGGCCCTCCTTTGTGTTCCCTCGCTTTCAGTCCCCATTTTTCTCTTCCGTGAAGTTGATCAGTGTTCTGACTCCTTTTGTGACTGACCTGAGTCGGTGCAATGTTCCTGAGACTCAGTTGTGTAGTTGCAGGTTTGTATTAACTGCCATGTAGTATTCCCTTGTGTGAATTCACAGTTTTTCTTTTGATGGTTATTGTTGCCTGACTCTGCCCGGATCTCCAGCCCCTTATCCTCCCCCAGGTGTGAGTTCCTCCTTATTACCATGGCAGCAGGCAGGAGCCATAACCTGAAACAGTCCAGAACAGTGCTTCCTTTGACATGAGTTGAGAGCACATTCATGCATGCACTTAAGTACACGTGTGCAGACGTGTGCATAGGCATTACCTTCTCTTACCATTTATTTCTTCTTTTCCAACATAGGAAATGTATGAAGTTGCCAAGAAACTCTGCTCTTTCTGTGAAGGTCTGGTCCATGATGAACATCTTCAGCACCAAGGCTGGGCTGCAATTATGGCCAATCTGGAAGATTGCTCAAATTCCTACCAAAAGCTGCTTTTCAAATTTGAAAGTATTTATTCAAATTATCTGCAATCCGTAGAAGACATCAAATTAAAACTTACTCAGTATGTTTGCCATTAAAATGGATAATAACATGTTTGTTTAAAATACCTTTGCAGTTTATCAGTACTTTTAGTAACGGTCACTTCATTTCTAGTAGGCCACATATTTATTATAATTGAGGTTTATTTTTTTGAGACTTTTATAATGACTTTCATGGAGTGTAAAATTTGTAAAACTATGGTTAGTTTTATTCTCCACATATTATATAGATTTACCACATTTTGTTTTCTTGTATTTTCTTTATGTAAAAAACTCTATACTTTGAAATTATTTAGAAACCCAAGAATCTTTGTTTCTTGCCTTGCTACCAATAAAGTGAGGCAAAATGCAAATGAAAAGTTTTCAAATGGTAGTCAAAGAAAAATTTTTTTTTAATATTGCCATATGATGTAGGCTTGCTAAGATGGAAAAGAGCCATTGTGTTCTAGTTTTCATTTAGATTCTTTTTTTTTTTTTTTGGTTCTTTGCATGTAAGCATATGATACCCATTGGTTCTTTTTTAAAAGGGCTATAATGAATGTAAAAAATATGGCAATAATTCTGCACAAATGTGGCCCTTTGTTGTGTGTGTACATGTATGCTTTCAGTGTCTTGTATTCATTTTTTGTTTGTTTTTTCTTAAAATTTTTATTAGAGTCAGAGGGAAGTAGCACATTCTTTTTTGAAATCAAGTGGGCCTTATTAATTCAGGTTTCTGTATTCTGAATGTTTAGGAACATTTTGGTTTTGAGATGACAGTGGGACACATCCTGGGAAGGAAGAGAGTGATTAAGACTGGGAAGAGCTTTTAAAAGTTTTTGTAATAACCTTTCCAAGTAAAACTGTTCAGGGGTACAAGGCAGGAGCTAGTCATCTCACATGTTAATGTAGGAGCATGAATGATTTTATATATATTTTTATAGAAGTTAAATTGTCAAGATTTCATCTTTGCTTCATGTTTTTCGACAACATATATCTATCTGCCTGTCTGTGTATTTTCAGGGTGTAATAAACCCAAGAGTTAACCTTAATCTCTAATAAAACTGTTAATTTTATCCTCTGCTTTCATTATATCTAAAATGTTTGATTAGCTTAGAGACAAAACATTAAACTTTAAGAGACTGCTATGGTAAATCTTTTTTATAAGTTTGAATTTTTTATACCTTAAGTTTAGTTAAAAACTGAGTGTCCATATGTATAGTGTGGACTTGGTACCTTTACTTTCAAGGGTCTCAGTGTGTAAAGGTACTCTCCTCTCTGCTTTCTTTAACGGACACCTCGTGGACTGCTCAGATGCATGTAGCCTAAGAGAGAGGGGGTGAGATTTCGTGATAACCTCTTCCTTTCAAAATGCTAACCTCTAACTTGAGTAGTCCTGTGATTTACTGACAGGTCTTTTGTACTTTAAGTTTAGGAACTGCGGTTTCAGTCATGGCCAAGATTCCGCTGTTGGAGTGCCTCACCAGACACAGTTACAGGGAATGTCTGGGGAGAGTGGATTCCTTGCCTGAACGCGAAGGCTCAGAAAAGGCTGAGACAAAGACCTCCACTGAACTGGTGCTCTCTCCTGATACGCCTGCAGCAACGAGCAAACCCTCGTTCACCTCATTTCACATGTCTGTGGAGCACGTAGCCTCAGACGCCGCAGATGCTGAAAGTGGAAAGGATGTGAGGGAGCCTTGTCCAAGCCCTGCCCAGCAGGACGCAGCTGCAATAGAGGCTAAAGAGGGGGACCTGCCTTTCTTTAATGTTTCTCTGTTGGACTGGATCAACGTGCAGGACAGGCCTAATGACGTCGAGTCCTTGGTCAGGAAGTGCTTTGATTCCATGAGCAGGGTGAGGAGTCTTAGTCTGATCTTTCTTGTGTCACTGTGTTGTTTTCGCCAATTGAAGTTAGATTGCCTACACTAAGTACTTACTGTACAGTAATGGAAGAAAGGGTGCCTTGAGCCTTGGAGTGAAACTTCATAACCACGTGTAGGAAGGACCTTGGACAAACCAAATCATTTAACGGGTAATGTAACCATACTTATGAAACTGACAGCAAATTTGGGAAGATTACTAGAGGTAATACAGGTAAAATCTCTATGCAGGGCTGAGCCTTGAGGTGTCCATTCCAATGGGGATGGTTTTGGTGGTGGTGGTGGTACTTAGAATTTTTTTCTTCATGGTCCTGTAGTATCACTTGGACTTTTTAATAGCTCCTGTAATTTGTCTCTGCAGCTATGCTGTAGATATAATTTCGCTTATATCTTTAACAGTTAAATTGTTTTACTCTGAAAATGATTTACATTCAGTGAAGTACACAAGTCTTGAGTAGTTAGGAACCAGCTTCCAGAGGAGGACAACATTGAACCTTTCTTCCTCCCAGAAAACCCTGTGGGCCTCTTTCTAATCGGGTCCCCACCCCACCTTGGCAACTGGCCTCTGATGTTTGAAAGAAGTAATTTTAGATTCACCTGAGATAAAAGTCAGAACTTAGACATTGTTTTTTAATCGTATTTTGTAATCATAGTGACTTGTGCTTAGGGTTATGCTTTCCCCAAGTATACTTATAAAAGCTTTTAAACTTGGGGCATAAATCTGGAATAAAGCTCTTCAGACCTGATCAGTAAGTGGTAGAAAATCTTGGCTGCCTGAGAGGAAGTTGGTGGGGCACGTGTGTCAATGAGACAGACCAGATGAAACAGCGTGAAGGTGAACTTCTCAGTTGGTTGGACGGAGGCTTGGTCTGTGGTTGGCTGTTGGGAGAAAGGCCACACAGGTCTGGGTGCCTGGAAACAGCAGCGTACTGTTCTTGCTGAAGGCGGAGTGCAGTCTGAGTCGTCATTCTCTCAGTACCCGCATCCTTGATGACATCCTGTGGGCGTGGCTTTCATTTTGGCCGTTCATTATTTGTTGTCAAAGAAATCTTCAGTTAAGACATTTGCCTGGGTAGAGAAGTGTGGAATATATTATGCAAAGATTACTGCCAGAAATGAATGAAAGCTAGTGTTCTATCCAAGCTATTGACGTTTTAGTAGCCTGAAAATTATGTTTATGGAAAATCAGTCATGTGCTTGTGATAGAGTGAGTGAAGTGTCATTTTTTGTAGTTTTACATCAGTCAGAGAACAGGCCTCTAGGCCATGGGAACCTCTTTTTAAAGGGCTTACAGATGGCTGTGTGTTTGCATGTTTGAATGAAATCTAGCAAAGCCTCAAGTTTTATTCACTTTATATTACAAGGGAGAAGAAACAGTAATCCTTGTCTGGCTTGATGAAAATTCACATTCATTTACACCTACAGAATTGAGTGAGTCTCAAGACACTCTTCCATATTCGTCTGTATAGTTGTGTTGTTCTCTCAGTGAGGAAATACAGGAACATCGTAACCAGCAGCATATGGTCCGGAGTTTTTTCCTTCCTTAAGTCACTGCTGTTTTATGTGTCGTAATTTTGCCCAAGATGAAATCTGTTTTAGTCATCTTCTATAGCCTTTTGTCACCCTAATAATTTATAGCTAGTCAGTACTGTGGAAATGTATGCACTGGACTCACCATGAAAATAGAAAATGTTCACATATGCACACATTTTAGTTAGCTGTCATACAAGGCAGGTGCCTCCCGTGTTTGGCTATTGACGTCTGCATGATCTTAGAAGTGCAGCTGAATTCTCGCTAACTGTAGAATAGTTCATTTTTAATTGCTTACATGTGTTGTCAGCGTGCTGAACACTGTACCAAAAATAAATAATTCATGATCCCTCAGCTGGTAGTGTTCTGGGAAGATGTGTTTGACGGGACTGCTCACAGTAAGCAGAGGTGTGCTTCAGTAGCTGGTAGGGCAGTCAGCATGAACAGAGACCTAGCTGGAGAAACTCAAGATTCATTCATCTGCAGTTCTGTGTCTCTGGGCAGAAGGAAGCTGTTTAGGAACTTGAGCAGAGGACAGCTCTAATGAGTCAGTGATCGTGGCTGATGTCCACGTGGAGATGGTAGCAGACAGGCAGAAACATGGACTGGACATCGGCGGGAAGATAAAGATAAAAAGGTTGGGAGTTACCTTATTCTGGTTACAGCCACTGCTGAAACCCTGTGAGAAGCAGTAGAAATGGGCCACAGCACAGAATCCCCTGGGATCGCCTGTTTATGGAGGAGGCAGAAGAGGAGCAGGGTCCCGGAGGAGGTGGTCTCCGTTGGGCCACATGTGAGCCCTGAGAGCAGCCAGTGCAGGGCCGTCTGCATGGAAGACACCAGTGTGCAGTGTTATTCCAAGGCGAGAGGAGCAGGTGGAGAGAAGTGTTTGGGTTCCTTGAATTACATAAATTCTAGGAAACTTGGAAAATTAAAGTCCAGCAACAGGGGAGATTACACAGCAAGAAAGTATAGGTGATGAAACAGATTGCTGGAGGAGTACAACCTGAAAATAAAGATATTGCCAAGGGGAAGGAGGTTTGAAGATGTTGATATGTTTTAGGGGGGAGGTTGGATTGATTAGACAGGTAATGACCAAAGAATATGTTTTTGTTACTAATTTTGCCCTACTGCATAAGATCTTGAAAATAGCATTTTCGGTGGGCTGTTGAGAATTGAATGAATTGTGGCTTGAGTTGTAAGGTGTATGCCTGGAACTAGATTGCTTAAGTATCCCAACATAATCAGTAATAATTGTGGTTTTGTAACATTGTAATTACCCTGTTCTTAACCTTAGGAAAATATAATCTTGATTTCTCATGTTTCCACTTTTCTATAATCTTTACTCTCACTGTTTGTTTTTTTTTTTTTTTTTTTTGAAGTTGTAGATCAAAATAGTGTGAAATGTATTTTAAGCTCTTGGCTGAAAATTTCATTCATACATATTTCCATGTCACTCAGCTTGATCCCCGGATCATTCGACCCTTTATGGCCGAATGCCGTCAGACTATTGCCAATCTCGATAATCAGAACATGAAAGCCATCAAGGGCCTGGAAGACCGGCTGTATGCCCTGGACCAGATGATTGCCAGCTGCGGCCGACTGGTCAATGAGCAGAAAGAACTCGCTCAGGTGCTTACTGCAGACCTCTCTCGGGAAGGGGGATTTGTGGTTTCTAGACTAGTCTTTTATATGCACTGTTTGTTTGCTGTGCCCTGTGTTTCCACGTCACCCGTGAGTACTGTTAACTGTGGTATTACTGGTTCTGGTAGGACAGGAGGAGGCCGGTTCCTCATGTTCAGAGGTTTGAGCTAAGGCTGCACTGGGCGGTAGGGAGCCCTGCACACGCCCACAACCCCTGTCCATGATCCCTGAGCACCTCCTGCTCCCGCCTCAGGAAAATGGGGAGCCTTAGGAGGTCTAGTTCAATGCTGTGTTCCAAGAAATCAGGTAAAGAATCCTCCTGCAATGTGGGAGATCAATCCCTGCATTGGAAAGATCCCCTGGAGAAGGGAAAGGC
Source organism: Bubalus kerabau (assembly GCF_029407905.1). Lineage (NCBI taxonomy): Eukaryota > Metazoa > Chordata > Mammalia > Artiodactyla > Bovidae > Bubalus > Bubalus kerabau. The sequence goes on along the minus strand of NC_073637.1, from coordinate 23,547,164 downwards.
TACTCACTCCAGTATTCTGGCCTGGAGAATTCCATGGACTGTATAGTCCATGGGGGTCGCAAGGAGTTGGACATGACTGAGCTACTTTCACTTCCAAGAACTCTGGTACCAGATTAGATTTATAACCATGAGAAGGTGGTAGGATTGTGGAGAGTGACTGACCTGGAAGTTTTCTCCATGTGGTGACTTTCTGTAATTTTTAAACATGTTTGAAATATTTATAATGTTTTTATAGTTTACAGACTGAATTCATCTTGTAACTACCAGATTCTCTTTTCCTTTCCCTTAATTTTGGATCCAGCCTCCTTAACTGATTTCTCCATCTTGTGTTTGCACTGAGTGGGTCCCCAGCCCACGCCACCCCCACCCCGTGCAGTGCTGAGTATCGATAGATGTTATACTGGCTGTCCTTGGTTAATTCCTGATCTGTGGGAAATGGTTGACATTTCACCATTACAATGTTTGTAGTAGGTTGGGTTTTTTTTTTCCCCTTGTTTTATTAGAAAACCTTATAAGGTTAAGGAAGGTACATTCTATTTCTAATCTTGACCATCCTTGGATTCTTGGAATACGTTCATTGTGGTCATAATATAGTCTTTTTCATGTATTAGCAGTCTTCCCTTTAAATGACACATTTATCTTTGATATATTAAGGTCTATCATAAATTAAAAATGGGCTTCCCTGGTGGCTCAGATAGTACAGAATCTGTCTGTAATGTGGGAGACCTGGGTTAGATCCCTGGGTTGGGAAGATCCCCTGGAGAAGGGAAAGGCTACCCACTGCAGTATTCTGGCCTGGAGAATCCCCATGGAGCTTGACAGGCTACAGTCCATGGGGTCTCAGAGTCAGATATGACTGAGCAACTTACACGACTTTTCTACAGTAAAGTATTCTTTAGTATTTCTAGCTTGTGGTAAATTCAGGTTTTGTCACTGGAAAATCCTTTGTTTCTCAAGGATATTTTCTCTTGATAGGGAATTCTAGGCTGTTAGTGATTCACTTGTAGCCGTTTGCCTTTGGTTTGGGTTTTAGCAGTTTGTGACGTGGCGAGTTGTGGCTTTCTTGGTATTTCTCCTGCGTTGAGCTTGCACTCCATGGATTGTGGATTGATGTGGTATTTTCCTTGGATTCAGTAAAAAGCATTGAAAACCTCTTAAGATTTTATCAAAGGAGATTAAAGCAGTAAGTTTTTTGTTTTTTTTTTTAACTGAATTACAGAAAAAGCATCATGCAACATATCGGAAGAAAAATAACATATAACATTATTATTATTAAAATTGTCTTATTTTCAGATATTGAACCGTCTTGACTTTAACAAATCATTTAAACCTAAATTTGCCTTCATGATGTTTAGAAAAACATGAAACAGTAAAGAGAGAGAACTACAGAAGGAAGCTGTGTGTGCCGTCCTAGCCTGAGCCCTACAAATGCGATGTGTGCGCTGCAGGTGTGATAGTACCATGATGTGCAGACCCCAAAACTCCCTTAGCGTGTTAACTGTTCAGTAAAGCGAGCAAGAAGAAAGCTGTCACCATACTGACTCATCAAGATGTCTCTTCAAGATGTCTTTAGACTTATTTTTTTTAATTGTTTGATGTTGGATTTGACACGTGTGTCTGAATCTACAGCCTAAGCACAATCCTTACCTAACAAAAAGATGCAAGGCTCCCTTGTGAAAATAAATAAGGATAGCTAAGAAAAGAGTCTAATCATTATTTTTCCTACAAAATAATACTGTGGAAATCATTGTTCTGAAGACGTGCACACAGGTCAGTGGAATGAGGTACAACAGCCCAGGATTACTGGAGTGGGGAATGGCTTTTCAGTGAGTGATGTAGTCAACCGATTGTTACTTTATTGGGAGAAGTGTATACTGTTGAGTATCACTGATTAGATTAAATCTGTTGTAAAGTCAAGTCAGTGGCCCTGTGTGACTTCCTTGCACTCTGACTGCACAGCGGCCTAGCAAGGGTTTACAGTCTTCTGGTTCTCATCTGCCTGCTGTGTCCTTGGACAGGTTACTTTATCTTCCTGGATCTCTCTCTTTCTTTTTTTTTTTTAAAGCATGAAAATTGAACAGAATTAGATAAGCATAAATTTCTTAAAAACTGAATCTTTTGCTATGGACCCATCTACTACATTCGGAAAAGTAGGAGATTTTAAAATCTTATTTGAGAGGAGAACAGTTTGTGTCTAATATGAAGCTTTTCCTCTTAAACGAATGTTCGTGTTTTTAATGAAAGTTAATATCCTTTAAAATGTTTTCTCTCAAAGGGATTTTTAGCTAATCAGATGAGAGCTGAAAACTTGAAGGATGCATCTGTGCTACCTGATTTGTGCCTGAGTCATGCAAATCAGTTGATGATTATGTTGCAAAACCATAGAAAGCTGTTGGACATTAAACAGAAGTGCACCACTGCCAAACAGGAGCTCGCAAATAACCTTCATGTCAGACTCAAGTAAGTCGTTCTCAGGCAGCTGGTTTGGGGTGTTGAGAGTTGATGCTTTGTATTTCTCCCAAGTGATGGTGTGATTTTATTACCATACTGACTCTTCGTCGGTTGACGACCATGGGCACGGATGGTTTTTCAGAGTCTGTGCATCTCGATTTCATTCTGCAGGTGGTGTTGCTTTGTGATGCTCCACGCAGATCAGGATGGAGAGAAGTTGCAGGCTTTGCTCCGCCTGGTTATCGAGCTCTTAGAAAGAGTCAAGATCGTAGAAGCTCTGAGCACAGTTCCTCAGATGTACTGCTTAGCTGTTGTTGAGGTTGTCAGGAGAAAAATGTTCATAAAACACTACAGGGAGGTACGCAGGCTGAGCTGTGTTTACTGTGTCTGGGCCTCAGTGAGTTGGTGCTGATGTTAATACTGCTCTCCTTTCCTCAGTGGGCTGGTGCTTTAGTCAAGGACGGAAAGCAATTGTATGAGGCTGAGAAGTCAAAAAGGGAATCCTTTGGGAAATTATTTAGTAAGTGTTCTTTATTAATAACTTAACATTTTTTAAGAAAAAGTGCTGGTTTTATTTTGTAGTTATGAGTACATTATGCAGCTGAAGTTGTAGAGTAACTGCATGTTAATCTCTTTACACAGGGAAGTCTTTTCTAAGAAATCGTCTGTTCAGGGGATTGGACTCCTGGCCCCCATCCTTTTGTGTACGTATTTATTTTCTAACATGACTAAGTCCTGTGTGTTCAGACCTTTATTTCAGAAGTGGAGATACTTATCAGAAACAAATTTTTAGTCAAAATAACGGTGTTTTTGACTCTAAGATGAATTCATAGTTTTTGGTCAGGAGTCTTCTCTGCTCAGAACGGTGACGTCGTAGGACACTGTTGAGATGGGTAGGAACGGAGTCTCTTCCCCTCACTGGATCTGTCTCCCTCCTCCTCTCCTTCCGGCCCTCCCCTCCCCCTCCTCCTTCCCTTTCTTTGATTCATGTTGGACAATCCCCAATCAGGTCATCTTCATCGAAGCCATGAAATATAAGGTCCCTGTATTTCTAAACCAGAATGGGACCACTAGTTTTATTACATGAAAAAAAACCAAAAAACAATTCCGTGGTCAAATAAGTTTTGGAAATGCTGTCTGTTTGTTTTCTCCTCACACACGTTTTCTCTTCACACACACTGTTTCACGGTCACACGTACTTCGTGCTACAGGATTCCTTAGGGCTATAGATGTTGTGTTTTTGTGTGTCTGCAAACAGGCAGGGTTTCCTACACACACGCCTTTACTGGGGAACCCTGCATAAGTCATGACTAAGGCCATGGCCTTGTCTTAAAAGCTGCATTTCTCAGCAATAATAAAAAGAATGGTAGGTGATTTTTGTTTTTTTTTAAGATGCTGCAATTGACTAAGATTTCATACTTTGGAAAATGTAATGAAAAGTTGGAGTCAAGGGTATGGAAGGAGGTTTTATGTTAGAAAGAAAGTCTTTGCTGCCTTAAAACAGCACCACACACCAGTGGTGACAAAAGTAGATGGAGGGCCAGGGTGGGCCTCAGGAGTGTGCTGACTGAGCAGTCGGTCACGTGGAAATTTGGGAACAGCCTGTGTGGTAGCGAGACAGATGGGTTCCTTTAATGTACGTGGAAACAGCAGTGTTCCTATGAAAAGATGCTGAGAGCAGAGAAGAGAGGGCGCAAGCCCGGCATCCCTGTTGTTTCAGACTTGGGAGATGATCTTCTCATTGAGCAGTCCTTCATTTGTAGTTGATTATCTTATTCTGTTTCTATGGGATGAGTAGATCGTTTGAAGCATTTTTAATTACTTATTGTACTGAATTATATAGTAAGAAATACAGTATTTATAACAAGAAATATAATAAGTATAGTCAATATATAGTAAGAAATCATATACAAAATTATCCTGTATATTTTTTGGTAATTTTTTTTTATATATAGACACAGAAGCCTCGAAAGTTTGACTGTGAACTTCCAGATATTTCATTAAAAGATTTACAGTTTCTGCAATCATTTTGTCCTTCTGAAGTTCAGCCATTCCTCAGGTAAATGCCTGTAGATCCCACTTTGGGATGTTCTCGCTGCCCTGGGTGGTGGGAAGAGCACCAGTGCTCGCAGGGGACTCCAGAACAGAGGAGGATTTCATGATAGGCTGGTTCTTCCATGGCTGCTTTGGGAAGCTTGCAGGGAATATAAAAATGATTAGAAAATAAAGATCAGAAAATGAAGATAATAAAGTAGAAGAAAAGTAATGCCTTACATGAAATTAGTTTTTTCTGATAGTAATCTGTGTTGATGCATGGTATGTGTTAGTCTTCTTCAACTTGTTTGGTATTGATTGATAGAGAATCATTTTGGGCACAGATTACAATGTTTGGTTGTAGTTATCCCTTTCTCATTAAGAAATTAGAAGTCTAATTTGGTTGCGCTCTGTTTCAGGGTTCCCTTACTTTGTGACTTTGAACCTCTCCACCAGCATGTACTTGCTCTGCATAATTTGGTAAAAGCAGCACAAAGTTTGGATGAAATGTCACAGACCATTACAGACCTGCTGAGTGAACAAAAGGCAAATCCAGTTCTTTGCAGTGGTTCGCCCCGTTAGCATGCATGCCTGTGGTGTCGCAGCTCGGTCAGCCTGTCCCTCTCTCTTCCAGGCCTCTGCGAGTCAGACGTCCCCGCAGTCGGCTTCCTCGCCCCGGCTGGAAAGCGCGACAGGAATCACAACCACTACCTCACCCAGGACACCGCCTCCACTCGCCGTGCAGGATCCCCTGTGTCCTGCAGTTTGCCCCTTAGAGGAGCTGTCACCAGACAGCATTGATGCCCACACGTTCGACTTTGAGACTATCCCCCATCCAAATATAGAGCATACTCTCCACCAGGCCTCCTTAGACTTGGATTCACTAGCAGAAAGTCCTGAGTCGGACTTTATGTCTGCGGTGAACGAGTTTGTCATAGAGGAGCAGCTATCGTCTCCAAACCCCATCAGTGACCCGCAGAGCCCAGAGATGATGGTGGAGTCCCTCTACTCCTCTGTCATCAACGCCATTGACAGCAGGCGGATGCAGGACACCAGTGCCCCCGGTCAGGAGGACCCGGGCGACCGCGCATCCCTCAGTGTCCAGCTGGGGAGGTGCCGCGCATCCGCCCACGACTCGCACCTCAGCATTCAGACCCTGAAGGAGGACTTCTGCCACTTCCGGACGTTCGTGCAGAAGGAACAGTGTGACTTTGCCAATTCCTTGCAGTGTACAGCAGTAGAAATAAGAAGCATTATCGACAAAGTAAAGCACTCTTTGGAAATAACACTACATGAAAAACATCAAAAAGAACTAGAGTCTTTAAAAAGCGAGTACGAGGGCAGGCTCGCTACCCTGGTGAAGGAGAGTGAAGAGAACAAGAGCAAGATCACCAAGCTGCGGGGGGACCTGGTATGCCTGGAGGAGGTGCTGCAGAATAAGGATAATGAGTTTGCTCTGGTCAAGCACGAGAAGGAAGCCGTCATCTGCCTGCAGAAAGAGAAGGACCAGAAGCTGCTTGAGATGGAGTGCACAGTGCGCACCCAGCACTGTGAGATGGAAGCATTGCGGCAGTCGCGTGAGATTGCCCTGGAGGACTTGAGGAAGCTCCACGTGGAGAATGACGAGAAGCTCCAGCTACTGCGGGCAGAGCTCCAGCGCCTGGAGCAGAGTCATCTGAAGGAGCTGGAGGACACACTGCAGGTCCGTCACACACAGGAGTTGGAGAAGGCCATGAGCGAGCACAGGCTCTGCTTGGAGAAACTAGAAATGGAAAACCAGCAGAGGATCGAGCAGATCCAAGATTCTCATGCTGCAGTCATCCAGGAGAAGGAGCAGCAGGTCCAGGAGTTAAAGCTCAAGGTTTCGGATTTGTCAGACATGAGATGTAAGTTAGAGGTGGAGCTGGCTCTGAAGGAAGCGGAAACTGATGAGATAAAAATGTTGCTGGAAGAAAGCAGAACCCAGGAGAAGAAGACCTTGCAGTCTCTCTTCGAAAAAGAGACGGAACAGTTGAGAGCAGAGATCAGTAAACTAAACCAAAAGATTCACGACAATAATGAAAATTATCAGGTGGGCTTGGCAGAGCTGAGAACTTTAATGACAGTTGAAAAAGATCAGTGCATTTCCGAGTTAATTAGTAGACACGAAGAAGAATCTGATAGGCTTACAACTGATTTAAACAAAATGACATCATTGTATCAGCAAGCATTTGAAATAGAAAAAGGCCTGAAAGAAGAATTAGCTGAACTGCAGAGTAAATTGGACTCAGAATTGAGTGCTCTTGAAAAACAAAAAGATGAGAAAATCTCCCAGCAAGAGGATATGTACAAAGCTATTATCCAGAAGCTAGAGAAAGACAAAGAGGAATTTGTCATGAGACAGGAACAGGACCGAGAACAGCTAGTTCAGAGGCTTAATTGTGAAAAAGAAGCTGCTATTGAGACTGCCAGAAAAGAAATGCACTTGGAAAGAGAAGCTGTTGAGAAAGAGTTGTTAGAGAAAGTTAAACATCTTGAGAGTCAATTAGCAAAAAGGTAAGAAAGAACTTCAGTCTGTAATCATAAAATTAAAGTCTGGTGATTCAAATTTTAATTGTGTTTGTAATCACAGTACCTTAATTTCCTCATTTACCTCAGGTAAAAGTAACCATTGAGATATTTGTGAAGTAAAAATGTCCTTTTTAAAATAGTCCATGTTACTTAAAAATATTTGAAAGAAATAACAGACTGTAAATCCACTGGGATGGCCTCTAAAAATGGATTCGTATTTTGGATTTCAAGACAAATAAGTTTTGAAAATTTCAAATGTTTTCAGGATCTTTTTCCCCCTTTTTTAACATATAAATTTCCTTTCAGTTTATTTGTAGTTTGTTCCCTGAATTCTTCATTTGAAAGTTACTGATTTTCATTCTTTTAAAATCATGTACAATGTATAAAAGAGCAGCAGTTAGTAACGTTTAGGACTCCAGCTTCCTGGTTGTTATTTTCTGATATTACAATCTCAGTTATTGCCTCTGTGATTCAAAAGATAATGTTAAATTCTGGGTTTTATACAGTGGTGGGTTTTTTTGCTTTTTTATTATTGTTGTCTGATGTTACTGCCTTTGATCAGAGAAAATGGACTTTGGTATTTCTACTCATTAAAATTTATTGAGGGGGTTTGTGGCCTAATAAACAATTTCTAGAGCATCATTAGTTGGTTCTATCATTAATTCTTCCAAGAGAGTATCTGTATAGGTGTATGTGCTTTATGTAATTTAACCTCCAGCTGCTGCTTATCACTTTTACCCAGTCTGTTGTGATTGACTATCTGCTGTATACTGTTCATAACCTGGTGCACAGTTGAACCTCCAAGTCTGTTTTGAAAACAGAATGTTTTCTGGAGGGATTGGAGGCTCTTAGAGGAACTGGACCTCTGAGTGTCCTCAGAGCCTGGGGGATGCAGAGGTCGAGGCAGTCACTGCAGAAGGCCAGGTAGGCCGGCGGCACCAGGGTCCTCCAGGGGCCAGTGATGGGTATGGTGCGCAGTGTTCGGTCAGAGATTGTAGTCCTCGCGGGGTCCTGCCCAGACATCGCACCCCCTCTCATCCTACCCCTTCTCATCGTGCTTTGGAGCCCTCTGAGAATCCTCTGGACACCGGGCCCTCCTGCAGCATCCTTCCTGCAGGCTCGCCGTGGCTGCCGTGGGGGAATGGAAGCCCCTCCGTACCTGCCCAGTGCTGTCAGGACTCGTGTGGACCCCACCTTGTGTCCTCTGTGTCACCTGAGTGTCCTAGCTCCAGGAGTGAGGCTGTGTCCACTTTATGGTAACTGAGGAGACCATGGCAGGGGTCAAGTCTCCACAGACCAGGTACAAGCCTTAAGCCAGGTTCCCTGCTTCAGAATCCGAAGGGCCTCAACCATGGTTCTCCCGTAGGACTTGCCAAAGCTCCATTCAGTGTCCATTTTGGTAGAGCAGCTGCATGGGTTCGCGGTGGAGGGTGGTGGTGGGGTAGGGTAGGCGGGGAATGCTCCCACAGCAGGGGCTGCACAGGTATTCAGTGGAGTAGCTGGAGCAGCAACTCAGATGCGCTCTGTCCTGCCTCTGGGTCTCAGAAATCCTGACCCTCACCTTGGACAGGCCGTCCCGTGTGCCTGAACTGCTCTACACTTAGAAATCTTGTTGTACTGACAGACAAGCTGTGGGTTATCATGGCTCACGCCCCTGATAGCTCACCCACTGTGTCTTTCCCTGATAGCTCAAGTAGTTGCTAATTCCTTTTTTTTTTTTTTTTTTTTAATTTTAAAAATAAATTTATTTTTGGTCATGCCAGCACATGTGAGATCTTAGTTCTCTGATCAAGGATCAAACCTATGCTCCCTACTTTGGAAGCATGGCATTTTAACCACTGGATTGCCAGGGACTTACTTTGTTTTTAACTTTAAAAAATGTATTTCATTGACACAAGTATAATCTGAAGCCCCATGGCTCAGACCGTAAAGGATCTGCCTACAGTATCGGGAAGATCCCCTGGAGAAGGGATTGGCTACCCACTCTAGTATTCTTGCCTGGAGAATTCCATGGATAGAGGAGCCTGGCAGGCTGCAGTCCATGGAGTCACAAAGAGTCGGACACAGTTAGCATTTTAATAGTTGATGTACATTGTTATCCTAATTTCTGCTGTGTGGCAAAGTGATGCAGTTAAACATATGTATATTCTTCTCCATTAAGGCATTTCCCAGGATATTGAATAGAGTTCCCTGTACAACAGGACCTTATTGCTTCTTCATCTTGTATATTACAGTAGTCCAGTTAGACTTTTGTGACCTGCTGCCCCCTCGCCTGTAACCTCATTCTCTTCCCTCTGCCCTGCCTACTTGCCTGGAACTTGGCTTTTTGTTTTCCCCACAGTAGTTGGCTTACCCTGTAACTGTAGGGAGTACTTCTTCAAGGCGTGTCACTTAAACCTGCACAAAGTAGACATTAGGCAGACAGTATGAAGAGTTGCTCACATGTAAGCCCTGCGTACGGCTTATTTTATCCTAAGTCCGTTTTCTTAGTGAGCGAAGTCCCTGGCTTCATCCTGGTTCCTCAGTGACCTTGAAATGATGCTGCCTGTGATTTTTAATCCACCCCCTCCCCAGCCCCAAAGGAGAAACTTTGAAAAACATTGAAGTGTCCTTTTAAATTGAATAAATGTACATTTAAAACCCTTCACTGACTTGGTTGCTAGGATAGTGTGGGAATGTTTACAGTCTTTCTCCTGAGACGGGGATATTTTAACACCTTGGATGAGATTATCTACTTCTTGACAAGCATTTGGATGTAGAGGATTGTGAGGTTGAAAGCAGATAAAATAAGCAGCAGCCTGGGCTTGTGCTTTCTCGCCGACCTCGCCACTCAGCCCCTCAGCACCCCTTGGAGGTGAGCAGGTTCTGAGAGAAGTGAATCTGAATTTAGGCGTATGTCAGTTTGCTGTGTACACATTTAAGTTTCACTTTAGTTTAAGGTTACCTATTCATTAGGTAACAAAATGAACCAAAGCCTGTTTAAAAAATGAAAGCTCTTCAACAGATGTGTTCTGCAGGTGTATTTTTAATTCAACTCTCAGTCCTGTGTCTGGCAGTAACAGGAAAGGTAAAACTAGAATTTGAAGCTGAGCTCTTGAAGTATATTAATTTTTATATTGACAATGTTGCCTTTTGCTGTAGAAACTGATTATCCTGAATATCGGATATAACCACTCAACCCCACTGCTGGGAGGATGTGGTCTGTATTAGGCTTTTCCCTGGCACTTGTTTCTCTTTTGCTGGTGGATAAAAAGCGAGAGTTGACATAGAAAGATCTTTTAACACCAGTTAACTATAACTACTGTTAGGTTAAAGGAAGATGTTTAGCATTTCTGGTGTCATCTAATTATGATACTTGGTATACTTGTGATTATATCTGTAATACTGGGGGGAAAATGTAATACTGTATTTAATTTTTAAAGTCATGCCATGGAATCTGCCAGAGAAGATTCTTCAAGCCTAGTTGCTGAACTTCAAGAAAAGCTCCAGGAAGAAAAAGCTAAGTTTCTAGAACAACTTGAAGAGCAGGAGAAAAGGAAGAATGAAGAGATGCAGAATGTTCGAACATCTTTGATCGCTGAGCAGCAGGTGTGTGGGTTCCCGGACTGAGAAGGTTAACAAGTGTGTCTGTGTAGCTGAGGTTTTTGCTGTCTTAACTGTGACTTTTCCTACAATGATCCTGGTGGTATTTGCTAAGTATCTTCTTCATATTTAAAAGCATGTTCTTTTTAACAGTCATTATTTCACATGAGTACTTCAAAAAGAAAACAGTCCTAGTTTAGAAATGAAGAAATGTAAATTCTGTTCCTGACTTCCTAGCTTCCTCCCTGATCTTGTCAAAGTCATTTAATGTCTTCACATCACATTAATTTTTGCAAATGAAAGTGTTTATACTACTACATGGGTAACATTTGAGTTTCTTTTCTCTAAGCTGTGAAATTTTCTTCTAATTTATGTGCTGTTAATTCTTATCCATGTGATGAGCTGGCATTTTTATTTAAAACTAAGTGTCACCTTGTGTATGATACTTTTCTTCTCCATGTTGAGACGTACCACCAGAAATAGATGCAGTGTGTTTTTTGTGTCTGCCACTGCACTGTGCGTACAGATCATGTGAGTGGTTCTCGTTCTGTTGTTCCAGACCAATTTTAACACTGTTTTAACGAGAGAGAAAATGAGGAAAGAAAACATAATCAATGATCTCAGTGATAAGCTCAAGAGCACAATGCAGCAGCAGGAGCGGGACAAAGGTGAGCGGGCCTCAGGAGTGCGGCACCTTTGGCTCTGACCGATGCGCGCCGTGGGTAACTCTGTCCCAACCCTGGCTGCAGATTTGATCGAGTCCCTGTCTGAGGACCGCGCGCGTCTGCTGGAGGAGAAGAAGCGACTGGAGGAGGAAGTCAGCCGGCTGCGGGGCGGCGCCTTCGTGCCCTCCCCGGGCGTGGCCGCAGCCCCGGAGTTGTACGGGGCCTGTGCACCTGAGCCCCCAGTGGAGGCCCTGGACACCTTTGCTGAGGGGAGGCCAGATTCAGCCATGGAGACCAGCACGATGTCTGTCCAGTGAGTGCTCCATCCTCCTGTTCAGAATGGCCAGCCAGCACTGAGGGTGGGAGGGCTGGGCAGCCCCGGTGGTGACCGCAGCCCACGGACCTGAGAGCTGGACCTGGTGGATTGTTTATAGCACAGTCTGTGTTAACATCACTGGTTATCTGTGGGAGCCCATATGGGCGTGTTTCATGGGGTGCCTTGGTGTCCCTGCAGTGTCCATGGGTAGCCAGGAAGGGCTGCCGGACTGGTGTCTGCAGGGGTTCCAGGGTTGAGCCCATGGCCTCGGGGAGCAGGGGTTACCAGAGGCTCAGGTGTGTTCATGGGGCTGAGGCCGTGGTGGATGGAGTGGTCACTTACACATAAAATCTGAAATGAAAGTCATACAGGTAGAAGTGGAGAGGAGGAGCGTGGTTTCCCCAGGACTGTGGGTGCAGGGAGGAGGTAGTCATGTGAGGTGAGGGGGCTGTGGATTAGCGGTGCACAGTACACATGTCTCAGACCACCTCGTTGTGCATTCTAAGTGTGTTACAGTTTTATTTGTCAATATGGCTAAAGTAAGTCATTTTCTCTTAGAGAAAACGTCCACGTGCTCTCTGAAGAAAGACAGCGGATAATGCTGTTGGAACGAGTAAGTGCATTTTGTCTGTGTTGAAGCATAGTGGGTAAAGGCCTTCACTCTGGATCGCAGTGAAGCAACCTTACATGAGAACAGGATTTGTTGTGTTTATATATTAGATCTTTTTAATGGTTATTTTGTGGTTATTTTTGAGAAGCTCTGTCATCTCTGATCCTAGTGGCTGGTAACAGTTCAGGATTCAGCAACAAAGTTTAAGTGTGAATTCTGCATACTAATTTTCAAAAATTAAGTATTTTCCAAAATGGGGCAAAAACAGAATATGTGAATAATGAAGAAAAGTTAGGTTTTTTATAGGGATTGATTGAGGTGAAGAGAAAAAAAATGGCAATAGGGGTTTCTTCTTAATTGCAGACTTGCCTTTCTTTGTTCATAGAGTACTTTTCATTGCTTAGGCTTTGAAGATTTTTACAGTTTCTTTTGCTCTCCATAAGATAACTGTCTGAGGATTCGGAGCCTGATCTGTACAGACATGTACTCTCGCTGCTCGGGTCTCCCCTGTGCTATTGTTAGTGAAGGGTCATCACGTCTGCTTGCCTGTGTGTAGTAACTGTGGGTCCCACCTCCTGGGCCACACCTCCTAACACAGCCTCTGGGGACAGATCTTGATAGTTAGTGTATATTTGCAAGTCCTTGAGGGCTTCTAATGCAGATTAAGCTTTGAGAACACCTGACTTAAGGAAGTATACCTAAAAATTATTCCAGTTGTCTTTTATGCCAGTAAATAAAACAGTTGGAGAGATTCCCTAGAAAAGAATGTCCCCAAGATATTTTTAATACTAGAGATCAGCGTTAGTCCATTATGTTTGGATTTGAGTATTTATGAGCATAAATAGTCTTTTTCTCTTCTCTGCAGACACTACAGTTGAAAGAAGAAGAGAACAAGCGGTTAAATCAGAGACTGGTAAGGTTTCTCGCCCAGTTGATCTTGACATTTAAACTGTTTGGGTCACATTTCATTAAGAAGATCAGAAAGTTGTGTGGTTTGATTAATTCATGCCTGGTAGGTTTTGCTGACTAATCAGTTTTACAAGTCAGTCTTAACGTGCTTTAATAAACCAGTTGCTTCATTTTTCATACTCTAATGATTACGATTTATGAGGAAGTGGGAGCAGTTTGAGGCCTGTGTTGAAAACCTTAAGGCACTGATTAGAGTGGAGTTATTTTAAAGTAAAGTGTCTTATGTAAGGAGGCATCCAGTCTCTTGCATGTGCCTGTCTTAACTCGAGCAGCAAAACTTCCACGTTATTTCCACAACTTGCAAACTGTCAGTCCTGAACTTATGACCACAGCAGCTCTAAGGCTATTTGCTGTTTGTAAGTGAAGCACATCCTTTCAGGAAGACGTGGAGAAGTTGCTGCCACAGCGGCTCCCCATGTGCTCTGGGCTGCGTCCCTAGGGGAGGGCGCTGTGCTTGGAGGGCGTTGTTACTGTGCACTGTGCTCCCAGAGCAGTCGGCAGTGCATAGGACACTGTAGGTGCTGTTAAGTGTTTAAGACGGAAAGCCATTTATCTGTCCTTGGTTTGTGTGACTAGAGTTGGGCCACTCTGCTTGGGAGGGTTAGGTATCCCTGTCATCCTTTCTGGCCCCCAGACCTTGGGACCCATGTCCCCTGTATCAAGTAACAGTGTGAGAAGTGGGCTGAAGCCCGACTGAGATCGGTGAGCCCCGCCCTCTCCCACCTGGATGCTTGCTGGGGAGGACTGTCGGCAGCCCTTCTTGGGCTGCTGCTCGCTCAGAATCGTGGACTGTAAACTCTTACTGAAATCAGCAGCTCCTTCCTTCTGATATTTGTTAGGGTTAGGTGTCTGTTTATTGATAAAATAATTCTATATCCAGTTTTTAATCCAGCCAAATTTGATTAAGAATAGCATAAGTAGAAGTGTAGATAAATTTGTACACTGAGAGTAACTGTTAAAGGAAAGGCATTACGTTAATGAAGCGTGGGAGTTTGGGCCCTGAAAGCTGGGACGCAGACGTGACCACACATCATAATGGAAGAAGTGTCTGCAGTCAGGCCTAGAAAGTGCCCGGAGAGAGCACTTGACTCATGTAACCTTTGAACTGTTCTCTTCCAGATGTCTCAGAGCATGTCCTCCGTATCCTCAAGGCATTCTGAGAAGATAGCCATTAGAGAGTAAGTACTGTTTTTGTTTTTTATGATTTTTTTTCTGTGAAAAAAAATTGCCAAATTGAATAGTACTGAATTGTTCATGAAATTGTGTTTCAGTGACTGTAGCCCTTCAACCTCAGTTTTAGTCAGCAGAATGTTATACATTCATTCATAATTAATATTTTTTTAATTGAAAAGCAAGGTTTTTCTGTGTTATTTTGGGGATGTTGTTGTGCCCAGTCATGTCCAACTCTTCTTGACCCTTTGGACTGTAGTCCACCAGGCTCCTCTGTCCATGGGCTTTCCCGAGACAAGAATATTGGATTCCTTCTCCAGGGGATCATCCCCACCCAGGGATCAAACCTGGGTCTCCTGTGTCTCCTGCATTGGGATTTGAGGACATTGGGATTGTATTGGAAGTCCTTCCTGTCCTAGCTTTAATTGTCCCTTACATTGCATTCCTGAAGCCTCTTCAGTTGCTGCCACCTCTTTTAAATCCCTTTTACCACCTTCATCTTTTTCATTTTAGATTGGAAACTCTTGATTTTTTAAGTTGCAGTGTTTCTTCTTCTGCTTATTTCTCAGACTTTGTTTTATTGATATGCTACACATCAATAATGCACTGCTTATCAGCACTGACTTAAAAAATAAACAAGACTTTCTCTGTAATAGATCTGTCAACCAAATGTCTGGGTTATTGACATTAAACTGAGTGATTTGAAAGGGCTGGGTGTATCTGTCCTTCCCTACCAGCTGTATGTCAAGTCAAATCAACTTACAGTCTTTGAAAAATGAGAGAGATGAGCTTAAAACAAAAACACCATCTCCGAGAAGCCCACCTTCCCTTTTGAGGTGTTGTCTTCTGATGTTTGTCCAGAACGTATCTGGTCCTATTCTTTTAGTCAGGCAGTTAATTGTGAGATAAACAGTTAATGAAGGAGAGGCTGTTACCTTTGTAGAGTTTCCCTAGTGATGTTAATGATTTATCAGGTTCAGGACCACTATTGTCTGAGATCCAGATTAACTTTGAACTGGTCTTGCGAAGACAATTCTGAAGGACCCTGAGGAGACAGACAGATGCCATCTGAAACCCCAGGCCATCACACCTGGTTTCCTTGCCTCTCCTTCCAGACTGAGGGGACTCTCCTCAGAGCCTGGAGCAGCACTGCTGGACAAGTTACCGCTTCCCTCCTTACGTGACTGTGCGTTTGCTCCCTCTATTTGTGTGCGTTGTTGTAAAATAGGTTTGGATGAGTACCTTCTTCCTGTAACTAGGTGAACTTGGGTATTTTTTTTCCTCCTCACCCAAGCTGTGTGTGTGTGTGTGTGTGGCTGTTTTCTTAACCAGTAGATTATGTTGGTCTCTGACAGTTGCTCGTGTTACCCTTTGAACATATGTGTATGTCCAGGACTCCTGTGAGCAGCTGTGTGAGCAGTCAACATCTGCTGTTGCATTGATAGCTGAACTGGTTGGGCCTTGCAGAGTCCGCGAGCAGAGCGTTAAGGGGGAGATGGTGGCTTCTCAGGTGACTGAAGCTTTCCTCTGCTCAGTTTCCAGGTGGGCGACCTGGTGCTCATCATCCTGGACGAGCGCCACGACAACTATGTGCTCTTCACGGTGAGCCCCACCCTGTACTTCCTGCATGCGGAGTCCCTGCCCGCCCTGGACCTCAGGCCCGGAGAGGGCGGTAAGTGTCACACTGAGACATAAACCCAGTGTGTGCTTGTCTAACTGTGTCAGAGTTACACAGGCAAGAGAGAGCTCTGCTTCCATCTGCTTTTTTGTTTGTTTGTTTTTATTCGGTCTGCATTATCCAGATTATTTTTCTGGGTTCTGTTGACAGTTCAGCCTGAGTGCAGCTAACGAAGTCGGGTCAGTTATCTCATGCCCTGGCAACAGCAGGATTGTACTGTTAAAATGCTCATACCTATGTAAGCTTGAATATAACGTGCTCATTGGTTTATAAGGGCACTTTCCTTGTTTTGGCGACAATAAATTCTTTTAAATTATAAAATGTCTCTTCTGTGCAATATATCATTCTGTGTTTCTACCTTCTTTTTCGTTATTGTCAGTACTTTCATTTTCTTTTCAAAGCAATGAGCTTTGTTAAAATATAGCAAGTTGTGGTTAGTATCTGGTACATTGTCTGGTACAATGTACAATTATTGGGTACATTGGCCTTTAAAAGAACTCAAAAAGAACATAATAGACACCCTGAAATACTTTGCCTGAATAGAAAGACTGTATCCATTTGGTTTGATGTTCCTGTTTGGCCTGGAGAATTCCATGGACTGTATAGTTCATGGGGTCACAAAGAATCAGACACGACTGAGCAACTTTGACTTCCCTTTCCTTCCCTTCCTGTTTGGAGTGGTCAGATGTCAGTTCTCTAACTTGGCCACTGCCTCCGTGCCTGTTGTTGGTGGGTTATGCAGAGTGTAATCACAGAAAATGAGACAAGACAGTTGCAGTTTAATTTACTAGTTTTATACCTTGAAAACCATAAACTTAAGTTTTTTCTTTTTTTTTTTTTTTTTTTTTGTGGTTTTTTGACCAGGGGTACTTGTCACTCCTTAGACTTCAGTGTTAGACCAGGGGTCCCCAACCTCTGGGATCTAATGCCTGGTGATCTGAGGTGGAGCTGGTACAGTAATAATTGAAATAAAGTGCACAGTAAATGTAACGTGCTTGAATCATCCGAAACCGTCTGCACCCCTGTCTGTGGAAAAATTGTCTTCCACTAAACCAGTCCCTGTGTCTGTGTTTCTGATGGTTTATTCAGGAGATCTGTTAATTTACGTCTTGCCAAGTAATGTTTATAGAATAAAATCAGTTTTATCTTCTCTTGGGAATTTCAGAGGTTTTACTCTAAACAGATAAATTATTGGTCAAATACTTTTGGAATCAACTTTTTTAATGACAACTTCTGATGAATTTTAAGAGAATGAGCTTGCATCTCAGCTTGTGACATGAGTTTTTTTCATCCTGTCTCCTTCCACATTTTTTTCCTTCCCTTCACAAAAGTAGTCCCTTCAGATGTTCTTTCATTCTTAGGTATTTATTTTGCACTGACTGTTTGTGTTGTGGTGCCAAAAATAAAAATGCAGTGCTTTGCTTTGAACCTAGAAAATCAGTTTTCTTTTCAGCAGCAGAACAGGTCATGTGTCTGCACTTACAGTAGGTGGCACTGCTGAGCTGCTTAGAATACCTGGATTTATTTGTTCCTGATTTGTACTCAGATTGTTTGCTTCTGATTTACTTACCATCTGTACTTAAAGTAAAATGAATCCAGTTGTGTTTATAAGTCATTTTGCATTTATGTGATTTCACTTGGGAGAAGGTCCTTAGTCTGTTTTGATTCTGGCAGTTTGGTTTTCATGAGTAATTATAATAGTACTTTCAAAAAGAAATTAATGATTTGATTCCATAGCTTCAGGTGCGTCTCGAAGACCGTGGGTCCTTGGAAAAGTGATGGAAAAGGAGTACTGCCAGGCCAAAAAGGTAAGCTTCACGGTGGGATGCAGACCCTGGAGTTGAAAGAAGGTTCTCTGGCTGTGTCATGTAGAAGTCAGGAGCAGTGCTAGTCCTGGCCTTTTAGTTCACTTGAGTCAGGCCTTGAATTTCGTGAATGTGAGTTTGCACCAGCAGTTTTATGAATATTTGTGTTACTTGCCTTCTGAAAATAGAGCTAGATTACCAACAAATGGTCAACCTGTACAGGAAAACTACAGCAAGTTACTGTTCTGTGTTGAGTTGCTGGTGCTCCTTGTGCAGTAAAGGAGCTGGTGATGAATCCGTCTGCCGGCAGAACTGATGCGTCTTGACTCTCAGTGCCGCCGCCCCCCCCCCCCCCCTCCCCCGAGGAGAGACAGGTGAAGTGTGAGAGACAAGTGAAGTGTTGCTGGCTCAGGATGCGCCTGACTGTCATGTTGGCAGTGTCGGTGCTGTGGGCTCAGTGACCTCCAGTGAGCAGGTTCCCGACCCTCCTCTGTGCCCCGTGTACCAGCAGGACTCGAGCCGGGTGGTGCTGGACTTTTCTTTGATGCTCATAGTAATGACATACGGCTCACTTGGCACCGTATCTTTATCAGTGATCACTGACTCTTGCCTCAGTATTAGTGGCTGAGTCTCCACTCATATGGGGAGGAGGCAGGTGTCCTCTGATAAAGACCCCCCCCCCAGTAATTCAGCTTTGAGTAGTGTGATGGGACAGAACTTAGGCACTTTGGTTTAATCACCCTTTTCTTTCTGTCTTAGGCACAAAACAGATTTAAAGTTCCTTTGGGGACAAAGTTTTACAGAGTGAAAGCTGTGTCATGGAATAAGAAAGTATAATTTGCGGAAGAAATTGAGACCTTCTGTGACGTTTTCCTGGTTTGTCCAACAGTGCTCTTTCATCACTCCAAAAACAGCAGGCCATCTTTTTATATAAAAGTCAACAGGACAATGTACTTCATTGGTGTATACCATTTACTTTTTACCTGGCTACACTTTAGGAACAATAAATTCATCAAAACTCTGAGCTGAATTAAAATGGTTTTGTTTTTTTCTACCCAAGTAACTCTAGAAATGGGGACCAAACTAGTTCATTTTCTCAAAGGGCATACCCTGTGCATTGTGGCCTACGATTAGCCATGCTAATTGCCTGTTACATATACATTAGCTTGAACTTAGATAGTCCGTGTTAGTTACTGTACCAGCATTTGTCTTTTTGTGACGCCAATATCAGAAGACTTGCACTCTTTAACACATTCTTTATAAAATGTATACATTCTTCAGAACTATTTAAAGAGGAGTGTTCCTGCATGCAGATAGTCATGGTTTTGTTTGCCTCTGTAGATTACTAAAGCAAATTGTTTCATTTATTTTTTTAAATGCCCTTTGATGTTTCAAAACAAAAAGGAACTCTAATTCAATTGACTGACTTTAAGATCAGGCATATCTACAGTCTTGAGAAGCACTTTGAGCAGATGGTCGCCTGGGTTCTCCAAGGAGGTGTGCGCTGGGGGTGGTCTCCAAGTGGCACACAGCCGCTCCCAACACTTTCCTACTCTGTTTAGAAGAATCATATCGACGAGGTCGTAATTCATGGTTCAGTTTCAGAAAAAGCATAGTCATTGTACATTAACCATTTAGAGGTCATTTAAATAACAAAATGTTGTATTGTAAAAGACATGTAGAATTTTAAAACAATAAAGATTTGAACCTGTAAATGTGTGTGCCTTTTAAAGACGGAAACATTTTTAATATATTTGAGTGACTGCTGGGAAGTGTGAAAAACTTGTTCTGTATCATATCAAAGAGAAACATGTTTATTACAAAAATGTTCTTTAACTGTATGCTATGTAACAGGGTCAAACAGCCTTCTGTAGAGTAGAATTGTGTAAACCCGGTCTTCAGATAAATGCCGCGAACAGAGGCATCTAAGTGAGCTGCCTGAGTGGATTGAGACTTGTTTGAGGTTTGTTGCTAGAGAACAATAATAAAATGGCTTTTTTTTTTTTTCCCAGAAAGTATTTAATTTCTTCATAAAAATAAGTTAAATATTTTTTTAAATATGTATATCTAATAGTACAGAAAATGGAATAAACACCATAGTGTATAGAAAACTGAATTTGACAACATATTAATGAATAAATGGACAAATGATTTCACGTTTCTCTTCAGTCCTTCCATTGCATCCTCAGGCAGACAGCATCACCAGCAAAGAGCTCTGTGTAAGGGTGGGTCTGCTGAGCAGGTGTTCTTGGGTCTGAGTGAATCTGCCCGGTGGGCTTTTTTGACTTCAAATTTCAGAGTCATGCTGTGGAATGCGGGCTGAACCTGATCTCTCCTGAGTGGCACTCTTTAATGTCGACTTTTGTTGCTTATCATTTTTCTTACATCCTATTCTATATCCATGCTATCAGCGGTTACCTATGCCTTCATAAAGCAAACAAAAAGAAAGTATGGTTTTCTTAGTTACAAAGAAGAGAAATGAAGCCTGGTTGGGTTTCCACCCTCTTTGGGTGGGTGAGGCCAGCCATGACATCAGAGTGCCCAAGCTTCTGTCCCAGGTCTGACTTTATCTGGGCAAGCTGCATAAACTCTGAACCTGCCTCAGAGGGTTATTTTAGAAAATTAAGTGGTGAAAAGGATAAATGTAAAGGGCTTTGAACAATTTCAGATAAACAGACTAAGTACTTACATATGTTAGCTATTATAAAGATTTCTTCTTTGTCTAATCACAACCTGCAAATTCACTATTCAAACTTGAATAGAAATGTAGCTTTATTGTAAGAATGAAAGTTTAAGTCACATTTAGATGCCAGTATATTTCAAGCACATAAGAATTATGTGGATAGTTTTATTTTTGCAAAGGTACCTGGATATACTAAGACCAGAATGAGCAAAAATTACACAAATTTTATTTTTATTAAAAATCATCATGGTGTAAAACATGCACATGCTTTCAAAAAAAAAAATTAATATGCCCTTAAAGTGAAAAAAGTGAAAGTCGCTCACTCATGTCTGACTGTCTGTGACACCATGGACTGTGTAGCCTGCCAGGCAAGTCCTCTGTCCATGGGATTTCTCAGCCACGAATACTAGAGTGGGTTGCTGTTCCCTTCTCCAGGAGATCCTCCTGACCTAGGGATCAAACCTGGATCTCCCACATTCCAGATTGATTCTTTACTGTCTGAGACACTAGGGAAGCCCTTAAAACCCTGTCCTGTTTCCCAACTTTGCCAGGTAGAGGTAATTTTGCTTGTTTGGCCACTTTGATGTGCTAATAAGCTATATGACTAAGTTGGTATTTCTGGATAAAGCATTTTTATAATGTCAGTTTACTTTCTCATATGAAAGGAAGATTTAGTTATTTTACAAGAACCTTTTCTACTGTCATTCCTGTGTAGTATGTTACTTTTTAGTTGGTAGGCATTTACGTTATCATGACTTCGTTTTAAGTAGCCATTCTAAGTGGGTGTTTTATGTACTTTTGGGGAATTTCTGTGTTTTTGTTGAAGAAATACCAGTTCAAGCACTCTTGTCCATTTTTTTTTTGTTTGTTTTCTTTTTATTATTGTAAGAGTTCTTCATATATACTGGATTCTACATTTAGATGATTTATAAATATTTTCTCCCATTTGGTAGGTAATCTTGTCAGTTTCTTGAAAATCTCCTTTGATGCACAGCTAGAATGGCTCTGAAACCAGTTCTCACTTTGAGACTTTTGAGCTCTGGAGAAAGTGGAACCCACCACCACCACCACCACCCCTTACAAAGCGTGAGTTGCCTGTATCTCTGTTGAACTGTCCCTGCAAAGGAACTGCTTCTCTATTTCATCTCTCTTCCAGGGCACAACTGAAGGAAACCAGTGGACACTTGCAAACGTTTCTTGGAAAGCTTTCCTAGCCAAAAACGTGTTTGTTAGTTTTGCCAGTTACCTTGCTGCTAAAAGACGTCAGTCAGCATCTTTCCATCTTCTGTTCCAGTAGCAGTTTTTCTTTTCCAGCCTTCTCAGGCACTTCCCTGTTCTCCCAGCCTCGTCAGGCAGCAGTGCCAAGTGCTCTGCCCCTCACTCTGGCTGCTGGTTGCTGTGTCAAGTATTTGGTAACCGCACACCCAGAACAGTGGCTTACGATAACATTGATTTGCTTCACGTGAGTGTGTTCATCTGTCAACTCACCTTGGGTTGGGAGCTCCATGACATTGCTCAGGCCATCCAGGTGCTTTGGTTCCTTATATGTCCTGTCAGAGTACCCTTGTTTCTGAGCAGTGGCCACAGAATTCCTAAAAGCGGCAGGGGGCAGGCAGCAGAGTCAGAGGCTTAGAAGACTTCACATCACTTCTACCAGTCTTTTGGTCATCCTGAGTCACCGAGCCAATCAACACAGAAATAGCTGCATAGATATAATACCCATATATGTTTATAGATATTTGATATATATATGTGTGTGTGTGTGTGTGCGTGCACAGCTACTCCTGTGCTTCAAGTTGGGCCAATGACATATATAAATGACCCAGAGGGATGGTATGGGGAGGAAGGTGGGAGGGGGGTTCAGGATGGGGAGAACGTGTACACCCATGGCGGATTCATGTTGATGTATGGCAAAACCAATACAATATCGTAATTAACCTCCAATTAAATAAATTTAATAAAAATATTTTTACATACACTCTTTAAAGCACCACATGTATGCTTTAAAAACAAGTATAAATACATATTTATGTAAGTATGTATACTTAAGTATAAAATAAGTACATATATAAGTATAAATTCAAAGTATATACTTATATATTTATATACTTCAAAATAAGTATAGTATATAAATATTTTGTAATATACAAAATAATATACTACAAAAATAAGTTTATATGTAAATATATGTCCACATACATTAATAATAGTCACTCAGTCATGTCCGACTCTTTGTGACCCGTTGGACTGTAGCCTAACAGTTGCTCTGTCCTTGGGATTTTCCAGGCAAGAATACTGGAATGAATTGCCATTTCCTTCTCCAGGAGGTTTTTCTGACCCAGGGATTGAGCACAAGTCTCCTGTGGTTCCTGCATTGTAAGCAGATTCGTTACCTGCTGAACCATCGGGAAGTGTGTGTGTGTGTGTGTGTGTATAGCTACTCCTGTGCTTCAAGTTGTGTGTGTGTAGCTACTCCTGTGCTTCAGGTTGCAAGCAGATTCTCCTGTGCTTCAAGTTGTAAGCAGATTCGTTACCTGCTGAGCCATCGGGAAGTGTGTGTGTGTGTGTGTGTGTGTGTGTGTGTAGCTACTCCTGTGCTTCAAGTTGTGTGTGTGTGTGTGTGTGTGTGTAGCTACTCCTGTGCTTCAAGTTGGCTCAGTGACTTGGAGATATATATATATATTTTTTTTCTTCTATGCATGTACTTTACATACATACAATCTTTAAAGCATCACATGTATTTTTGAAGTTAGGACTGAAGTAGCTATTGGCCATTAATATTTAGGTGTAAATATCCTTGATTTTTTTTAAAGCACATGATTTTAAAATCTAATTTTCATAAATGTACCCTTTTACTTACACTTACTGTTAATAACTGGGAAGCAGTTTAAACTGTTACTAATGTCCATTAATTGACAGCTTTTATGTTAGCCATCCTCTTAGAATATAAACCAGCCATCTTTGGCCAATTTGTGAGAACACTTTGTACAGTTTACAGTGTTCATGGGTAAAATGGAAATTCAAATGATTCCTGGCGTATCACTGGTGAGACACACTATCAGCTAGAAGCTATGTGGTTTACAGACTTGTTAGGTGCTTCTGACGCCAGGGAGGTTGAGCCCCACCTATTTGCATCTCACCTTAAAATAGGTGAGGCTTCATAGCAGCATCACTTCCAGTGTTGGCGGAAACAAACCTCCATATGACATATACATGTCCTCTCTAATGTACCCAGATCTCCCACATTGTAGGCAGATGCTTTACCGTCTGAGCCACCAGGGAAGTCCTAGGGTTTTCACCATCACTAGGGTTTAAGGCAATTTAGGAAGTGTCAGTACTTTGGGGAATTCCGGTAAAGTGTCTGCATGCAATGCAGAAGACCCGGGTTCGATCCCTGGATTGGGAAGATCCCCTAGAGAAGGAAATGGCAACCCACTCCAGTACTCTTGCCTAGAAAATTCCATGGATGGAGGAGCGTGGTGGGCTACAGTCCATGGAGCCACGAAGAGTCAGACTGAGCGACTTCACTTAACTTTGACAAATGTCAAGTGTTGCTTCAGAGGGGTCTCTGCAGTGTTGTGGACCCTAATGGTACAGATGCTTCTCTGATGGTCTGATTCCAAACACATATTGTAATGCTTTTTTCTCAGGCTAGTTTAGAAATGCTCCCAACTAACTCCTGTACTGGCCATAGTGAATAATTAATTTGGCTGTCATTTGTAATTTCTTTGGAATTCTGTTTGGCCAGTAGGTGTCTCCTTCACCAGCCCAGGCATCTTCCATGAGTTTGGTTTCCTAAAGAATGAGTTCTTAAAGTGAACTTTTATGGAACTCTTATGGAACTGGAAAGCCTAATCTCACAAGCTTATATGATGCCTGAGTTTTCCACAATTTCAGTCAAAATTTTAAGCTCCAGGCTTCTCTCTTCTTCCTCACTGTTTGGGAAGTATGGAGATGTCACCGCCTATGTATTAATATGTATTAATTGGTATCACTTTTAAAACAAGTTATACATCGTCTATCTAAACCAGTCAATCCTAAAGGAAATCAAACCTGAATATTCATTGGAAGGACTCATCTGAAGCTGAAGCTCTGATACTTTGGCCACTTGATGCGACAAGCCGACTCATTGGAAAAGACCCTGACGCTGGGAAAGATTGAAGGCAGGAGGAGAAGAGGGTGACAGAGGATGAGATGATTGGATGGTATTGCCGACTCAATGGACATGAGTTTGAGCAAACTCTGGGAGATGGTGAAGGACAGGGAAACCTGTCATGCTGCAGCCCATGTGGTTGCAAAGAGTAAGATACAACTTAGCAATAACAACTCATGGTCAGCAAAAGTGCATACTTTCTCCTTTATTTTCATGCCACCGTACACTTAATTAGATCCTTTTTAAAAAAAAAAAAAATAACATTTTCATGAGTATCCCTCAGATTTAGCTTGTAACATTGAGGAATGCATGGGAGCATGGAAGAGCAATGAGCCATTGTCTTCTGTGACACTCAAAATCTTAGATGGTTCTTTTTGTTACCAATTAGAACTAAAAGCAATTGTGCATAATTTAAAAATACTTTGAGATGCCTTATAAATAAGTATCATTATGTAATAAGTAAGAACATTAGAGGTCACCTTCTAACTGTAGTACCTGATATTCCACAAAGCATTTCTACATTGACCCAAGACACCACGCACTCCTTGTAACAGCAGAAGGCTTTCAAACTACAAAGTTTTGATTTCTTGAAAAACTAACAGGCCGTTTACTGTCATCAGTGATCAAAGTATTAGCTGAGATAGCAGAGACTTCACAACATGAATGAAATGATAATTCCTAGTGAGTAGAGTGGGGCTTCCCATGTGGTGCAATAGTAAAGAATCTGCTTGCCAAGCAGGAAATGCGAGACGCATGTTCAGTCCCTGGGTCAGGAAGATCCCCTGGAGAAGGAAATGGCAACTCAGTCCAGTATTCTTGCCTGGGCAGTCCCACGAGCAGAGGAGACTGGTGGGCTACAGTCCATGGGGTTGCAGAGTCGCACACTACGGAGCACACCCACAAGGAGCAGACTTGGGGATATAACAAATGTCGAAAGAGCTTCTTGACTTTCAAGCATAAATGCCGCCTTCTTATTACTTGAACTATCCCTTTCCTTCTGTTTAATACAGGTGTGCCAGTGCTGCTCTGTCTTCTAAATAACTTCTCACAAAGCTTTTTCCTAAGGGAAGTCCCTGGTGGTCCAGTGGTTAGGACTCCACGCTTTCACTGCCAAGAGTGTGGGTTCAATCCTTGGCTGGGGAACTAAAATCTTGAAAGCCTCGAGGTATGGCAAAAAAAAAAAAAAAAAAAAAAATCCATAGTCACGGTTCTTCCGTGTTCATAAATAAAGGCAGAGAGCAGATGTGGTTCTGGTATAAAGCAAAACCCATGCTGATTTGTAGTGGCAGAGTATATAGATGGGCCTTGATTTACAATGGTTCAACTTTTTGACTCCCCTGTGATTCAGTAAAAGCAATATTTTGAATCCTGGATTTTGATCTGTGTAAGAGACAGTGCAGGCAGACTGTGTGAGCGTAGGGATTGTCAGGCAAGGAGTGTGTTCACTGTTTCCTGCTCAGTGAGCCTCTTGTAATAGGAAGAACTGTCCTGCTACAGGGAGTCTCAATTAAACACAGGGAGAGGAGGAAAAAAGAAATCCATCATTTCTCCATTAAAGCTGCACATACTGCTGAACCTACTCTGGAACTTGGCACATTCTGAGATGGACTTAGACATTTTTATGAGATATGAAGTGTGAGTGACCCAGAACTTGTAGAAAATTGAACTTGATAAACTAGTTCCACTGGGTGCACCAGAGAAATTGTGAGCAATACATACATCATGCGATTTTTTTTTAATTGTCATTTTTACAAAGAGTACATGGAATTTTACTTCTTACAAATATTTACAAATATTTCACAAAATATATATGTCACCATCAAAATACATACAAATATTTCTTGTAGCTAATGTTGCCATTCACAAGCAAGAGCTTAAAGTGTGCTTTTCTAATTAAAAGATAATTTGCAAACAGAGATAGTGTGACTGTCTATAACACTATTAAATGCCAAGATTAAAGATAAACTGATGTAGTGATATTTTTACTCATAAAAAAACAGGAAAAGTTTAAATCCCAGGTTATAGCATTAGCTGTTTTCTCTCTGAGGTTTCAAGACATTTTTACAGCATTTCTAGTGAAACGGTTAGTCTTTCATGTCTGACTCTGCAACCCCATGGACTGTAGCCCACCAGGCCCCTCTGTCCATGGGATTCTCCAGGCTAGAATACTGGAGTGGGTTGCCATTTCCTTCTCCAGGGGATCTTCCCAACCCAGGGATGGAACCCAGGTCTCCTGCATTGCAGGCAGATTTCTTTACTGTCTGATCCACCACTATCAGGAATATAGAAAATGAATTATGAATAATGCAAAATATAAGTTCCACAGGCATTTGTGTCATTTCATTTTGCTTTCTGGATATTGGGTTAAGGGACATATTAAACTTTGTATTGTTAATTTTTTTTTCTGTTAGAAAAAGTAGACGTAATAAAATTCATAATAAAAAATGCCTGCCAGTGCCTGGCCTGGAGCTCACTGCCACCTTTGTCCTTATAAAGAGATGGAAAGTAAGTTGGGGAAAAGAATCCAAAGAATTCTACCAAAGCAAAAGCATTCATGTCTTCTCCTAAAAATAGCATCTTGGGAAATGCCTGTCTCTGGCCTCACAAATTCAGTCCTGGTTTCTGCTCACAGGATAAAGTGGAAAAGAAACAGAGTCCAGAAATAGACTCACATGTATACAGTCACCTGATTTACAACAAAGGCGCCGTTGCTGCTCAGTGCGGAAAGGATGGTCTTCTTTTTTAGGCTGTTTGTTTCGTATTGGATTATAGCTGATTAACAGTGTTGTGATGTTTCAGGTGCACAGCAAAGGGACTCAGCCATACATACACATGCATCCATTCTTTCCCAGATGCCCCTCCCACCCGGGTGGCCACGTAACACTGAGCAGAGTTCCCCGTGCTGTACAGTAGGTCTTCATTGGTTATTCAGTTTAAATACAGCAGTGTGTACATATCCACCCCAAACTCCCTAACTATCCCAGGTCACTGTAAGTTCCTTCTTACAGTTGTGCGTGGTCTTCTTAACAAAAGATCCTGCATGGAAAATAGATGCATCATGGCCTTGACTGCAGATGATGCACAAAATCTATTTGAAGCATAAAAAACATATTTGAAATGGATCATAAATGTAAAAGGCAAAATAAAACTTTTAGGAAAAACACTATAGAAAAATATCCTTTTTTCTCCTCTGGGGAAGGACTGAAAAAAACCAATTAAAAGACTGAGACATTGGATTTCATTGAAACAAAGAACTACTGTTCATGAAAAAACAAACAAAACTCTTAATTAGTGTAAAAAGGCAAGTCATAGACTGGGAGAAGGTATTTACAATACCTACATCCAACAAAAGACTCATATCTAGATTATATAAAGAACTACAGAACAATTAAAAAAAATAATGTAAAAGGTAACAAAAGACTTGACGGGATCATCACAAGAGGATAACCAGTGGCCAATAAGTTACTAATAACGTGCTTAAATCATTAACCATCAGGAAAATGCAAGCCAAAACCACAATGAAGTGCCACTGCACACCCCTTCCACTGGCTTAAATTCAAAAGACTAAGAAGTGTTGACAAAGAAGTGGGACAATTGGAACTCATACCCTGGCTCAGATCATGAACTCCTTATTGCAAAATTCAGACTTAAATTTAAGAAAGTAGGGAAAACTACTGGACCATTCAGGTATGACCTAAATCAAATCCCTTATGATTACACAGTGAAAGTGACAAATAGATTCAAGGGATTAGCTCTGATAGAGTGTCTGAAGAACTATGGACGGAGATTCCTAACATTTTACAGGAGGCGGTGATCAAAACCATCCCCAAGAAAAAGGAATGCAAAAAGGCAAAATGGTTGTCTGAGGAGGTCTTACAAATAGCTGAGAATAGACAAGTGAAAGGCAAAGGAGAAAAGGAAAGATATACCCATCTGAATGCAGAGTTCCAAGGAATAGCAAGGAGATGATAAGAAAACCTTCCTCAGTAATCAATGCAAAGAAATCAGTTCAGTTCAGTCACTCAGTCGTGTCCTCCTCTTTGCAACCCCATGGACTGCAGCACGCCAGGCTTCCCTGTCCATCACCAAATTCCGGAGCTTGCTCAAACTCATGTCCATAGAGTTGGTGATGCCATCCAACCGTCTCATCCTCTGTCGTCCCCTTCTCCTCCTGCCTTCAGTCTTTCTCAGCATCAGGGTGTTTTCTAGTGAGTCAGTTCTTTGGGTCAGGTGGCCAAAGTATTGGGGCTTCATCTTCAGCATCAGTCCTTCTGATGAATATTCAGGACTGATTTCCTTTAGGATTGACTGATTTGATCTCCCTGCAGTCCAAGGGACTCTCAAGAGTCTTCTTCAACACCACAGCTAAAAAGCATCGATTCTTCAGCACTCAGCTTCCTTTATGGTCCAACTCTCACATCCATACATGACTACTGGAAAAGCCATAGCCTTGACTAGACGGACCTTTGTCAACAAAGTAATGTCTCTGCTTTTTAATATGCTGTCTAGGTTTGTCAGCTTTCCTTCCAAGGAGCAAGCATTCTTTTAATTTCATGACTGCAGTTATTGCTTCTCCATCTTTGGCTGCAAAGAATATAATCAGTCTGATTTCAGTATTGACCATCTGGTGATGTCCATGTGTAGAGTCTTCTTTTGTGTTGTTGGAAGAGGGTATTTGCTATGACCAGTGCATTTCTCTAGGCAAAACTCTGTTAGTCTTTGCCCTGCTTCATTTTGTACTACAAGGGCAAATTTGCCTGTTACTGTATCTCTTGACTTCCTACTTTTGCATTCCAGCCCTCTATAATGAAAAGGGCATCTTTTTTGGGGTGTTAGTTCTAGAAGGTCTTGTAGATCTTCATAGAACTGTTCAGCTTCTTCGGTTATAGACTTAGATTACTGTGATATTGAATGGTTTGCCTTGGAAACGAACAGAGATCATTCTGTCATTTTTGAGATTGCACCAAGATTGCATTTCGGACTCTTTTTTGACTATGAGGGCTTCTCCATTTCTTTTAAGGGATGCTTAGCCATAGTAGTAGATATAATAGTCATCTGAATTAAATTCACCCATTCCAGTCCATTTTAGTTCACTGATTCCTAAAATGGCGATGTTCATTCTTGCTGTCTCTTATTCGACTACTTCTAGTTTACCTTGATTCATGGACGTAACATTCTGGGTTCCTATGCAATATTGCTATTTACAACATCGGACTTGACTTCCATCACCCATCACATCCACAACTGGGCATTGTTTTCACTTTGGCTCCACCTTTTCATTCTTTCTGGAGTTATTTCTCCACTTTTCTCCAATAGCATATTGGGCACCTACCAGCTGGGGGAGTTCATCTTTCAGTGTCATATCTTTTTGCCTTTTCATACTGTTCATGGAGTTCTCAAGGCAAGAATACTTAAGTGGTTTGCCATTCCCTTCTCCATGTTTTTTCAGAACTCTCCACCATGACCTGTCCGTCTTGGGTGGCCTTACACAGCATGGCTCATAGTTTCACTGAGTTAGACAAAGCTGTGGTCCATGTAATCGGACTGGTTAGTTTTCTGTGATTGTGGTTTTCAGTCTGTCTGCCCTCTGATGGAGAAGGATAAGAGGCTTATGGAAGCTTCCTGATGGGAGAGACTGACTGTGGGGGAACCCGGGTCTTGTTTTGATGGACAGGGCTATGCTCGGTAAATCTTTAGTCCAATTTTCTGTTGATGGGTGGAGCCTGTTCCCTCCCTGTTGTTTGACCTGAGACCAAACTATGGTTGAGTTAATGAAGATAATGATGACCTCCTTCAAAAGGTCCCCTGCATGCACTGCCACACTCAGTGCTCCTGACCCAGCAGTAGGCCACCACTGACCCACGCCTCCACCAGAGACTCCTGGACATTCACAGGCAAGTTTGGGTCAGTCTCTTGTGGGATCACTGCTCCTTTCTCCTGGGTCCTGGTGCTCACAAGGTTTTGTTTGTGCCCTCCAAGAGTCTGTTTCCCCAGTCCTATATAAGTTCTGTAATCAAATCCCATTGGCCTCCAAAGTCAAATTCTCTGGGAGTTCACAGTCCTTTTGCCAGATTCCCAGGTTGGGAAATTTGTTATGCGTCCTAGAACTTTCTTAACAGTGCAAGAATTTCTTTAGTATAATTGTTCTGCAGTTTGTGGATCATCTGCTCGGCAGCTCTATGGTGGGGTTAATGGCGACCTCCAAGAGGGCTTATACCACAGGCTGTGTGGCCAGATAGCTTCCCTGCGGCAGGCCACTGCTGACCTGTACCTCCACAGGAGACTCAAACACAGGTCTGACTCAGTCTCTGTGTGGTCTCTGTGACCTGGTGTGCACAAGGTTTTGTTTGAGCCTTCCAAGCATCTCTGGCAGGTATGAGTTTGATTCTAAATATGATTTTGCCCCTTCTACTGTCTTGCTGGGGCTTCTCCTTTGGGCTTGGATGTCAGGTATCTTTTTTTGGTGGGATCCAACATTATCCTGTTGATGGTTGTTTAGCAGTGAGTTGTAATTTTCGAGTTTTCACAGGAGAAGATGAGCGCACATCCTTCTACTCTACCATCTTGCCAATAATGCAAGAAATAGATGGAAAACAATAGAATGGGGAAGACTAGAGATCTCTTCAGGAAAATTAGAGATACCAAGGGAACATTTCATGCAATGATGGGCACAATAAAGGACAGAAATGGTATGGGCCTAACAGAAGCAGAAGATATTAAGAAGAGGTGGCAAGAATACACAAAAGAGCTATACAAAAAAATCTTAATGACCCAGATAACCACGATGGTGTGATCACTCATTAACGCCAGACATCCTGGAATCCAAAGTCAAGTGGGCCTTAGGAAGCATCACTATGAACAAAGCTAGTGGAGGTGATGGAATTCCAGCTGAGCTGTTTCAAATCCTAAAAGATGATGCTGTTAAAGTGCTGCACTCAGTATGCCAGCAAATCTGGGAAACTCAGCAGTAGCCATAGGACTTGAAAAGGTCAGTTTTCATTCCAGTCCCAAGAAAAGCAATGACAAAAAATGTTCAAACTACCGCACAATTGCACTCATCTCACACGCTAGCAAGGTAACACTTAAAATTCTCCAAGCCAGGCTTCAACAATACAAGAACTGTGAACTTCCAGATGTTCAAGCTGGACTTTAGAAAAGGCAGAGGAACCAGAGATCAAATTGTGAACATCCATTGGATCATAGAAAAAGCAAGAAAGCTCCAGAAAAACATCTACTTCTGCTTTATTGATTATGCCAAGCCTTTGACTGTGTGGATCACAACAAACTGTGGAAAATTCTTCAAGAGATGGGAATACCAGACCACCTTACCTGCCTCCTGAGAAACTTGTGTGCAGGTCAAGAAGCAACAGTTAGAACTGGACATGGAACAACGAACTGGTTCCAAATTGGGAAAGGAGTACATCAAGGCTGTATATTGTTGCCCTGCTTATTTAACTTCTATGCAGAGTGCATCATGAGAAATGCTGGGCTGGATGAAGCACAAGCTGGAATCAAGATTGCCAAGAGAAATATCAATAACCTCAGATACGCAGATGATATCACTCTTATGGCAGAAAGCAAAGAGGAACTAAAGAGTCTCTTGATGAAAGAGGAGAGTGGAAGAGCCATCTTAAAACTCAACATTCAAACAATGAAGATCATGGCAGCCGGTCCCATCACTTCATGGCAAACAGATGGGGAAATAATGGAAACAGTGAGATAATTTATTTTCTTGGGCTCCAAAATCACTGAAGATGGTGACTGCAGCCATGAGATTAAAAGATGCCTGCTCCTTGAAAGAAAAGTTATGACCCACCTAGACAGCATATTAAAAAGCAGAGACATTACTTTGCCAACAAAGGTCCATCTAGTCAAAGCTATGGTTTTTCCAGTAGTCATGTATGAATGTGAGAGTTGAACCATAAAGAAAGCTGAGCGCTGAAGAATTGGTGCTTTTTGAACTGTGGTGTTGAAGAAAACTCTTGAGAGTCCCTTGGACTTCAAGATCAAACCAGTCAGTCCTAAAGGAAATCAGTCCTGAATATTCATTGGAAGGACTGATGCTGAAGATGAAGCCCCAATACTTTGGCCACCTGATGTGAAAAGAAGAGCCAACTCATTGGAAAAGACCCTGATGCCAGGAAAGATTAAAGGCAGGAGGAGAAGGGGACAACAGAGGACAAGATGGTTGGAGGACATCACCAACTCAATGGATATGAGTCTCAGAAGGCTCTGGGAGATGGTGAAGGACAGGGAATCCTGGTATGCTTCAATCCCTGGGGTCACAACTGAACAACAGCAACAACCCTTTTGGGGGGAGAAGTGGGGAAGGGGTTTGAAAACATGGCAGGATCCTTTGAAAGTACACTCTTCCTTACTGGCATGGCAATCTCACCCTTGTGTGTGTTAGTTGCTCAGTCGTGTCTGACTCTGAAACCCCATGGACTGTAGCCCACCCGGCTCCTCTGTCCATGGGATTTCCCAGGCAAGAATACTGAAGTGGGTTGCCATTTCCTACTCCTGGGATCTTTGCAACTGAGGGATTGAACCTGGGTCTCCTGCATTGGCAGGCTGATATTACTGTCTGAGCCACCAGGGAAGCCCAATCTCACCCTTAGGATTTATCCAAGAATAATGAGTGTGTACATTTATTCAAAGATGCACAAGATAATGTAAATAGATAAAACCTGAAAACAATCAAAATGTTTTTCCATAAACATTTTTCAACATTTACCCATTTTTCAATAAAAAATGGATAAATCAATCCAGGTATATTCACACAGTGGTATGTGCCCACCAGGGTCCTCTGTCCCAGGGGATTCTCCAGGCAACAGTACTGGAGTGGGTTGCCATGCCCTCCTCCAGGGGATTTTTCCAACCTGGAGATTGAACCCAGGTATCTCTCATTGCAAGTGGATTCTTTATTGTCTGAGCCCCAGAGAAGCTGAAGAGTACTGCATTGGGTAGCCTATCCCTTCTCCAAGGGAACTTCCTGACCCAGGAATTGAACCAGGGTCTCCTGCATTGCAGACAGATTCTTCTATCAGCTGAGTTACCCAAGAAGCCCACAGTGGTATATTACATAGCATCTTAAAAGAATGAGTTGTTGGTACACATAACATAAAGAAATATCATAGAAATAACAATGAATTAAAATGACAGATATAAAAGATTACATCTGAATGATTCCATTTAAATGAAGTTCAAGTATGACCAAATTAAAATATACACACTGTTTTATTTAAAAGGGATGGGATGACCCTGTATCTCTGGATATTTGCCCTGGAGTGGGATTGCTGGCTCCTGTGGTAACTGTATTTTTAGTTTTTAAGGAACCTCCATACTATTCTCCACTGTGGTTGTACCACCTACATTGGTTTACATTCCCACCTACAGTGTAGAAGTGTTCCCTTTATCCTACACCCTCTCCATCATTTACTGTCTTTAGACTTGGATGATGGCCATTCTGACTGGTGCAAACTGATACTTCATTGTAGTTTTGATTCACACTTTGGTATTTATTAGCGATGTAGAACATCTTTTCATGTGCCTGTTGGCCTTTGGTATGAAGTCTGATGCAGTTTTAGACAACAGAACTCTTGGTCCCTGTCTTCTTACAAGATAAACATGCTTGAAGAGGGGAACTCAAAGCAAGAAAATGGGAAGGCTCTGCTTTCTTATTGCTGGCACTTTAAAGTGTGCAGCCCGTGGGTAACAACATGCCAGAAAAAATTGGGGTTCAGGACAGTTGACCTGTCCAATTTTGAAACTTAAATTAAATGATGTAGTGTGTAGCCTAGGAGGTGTGTGCATGAAAGAGAACGACAGATCCATATCTTTGATGATGGAGAAAGGACAAGAAGTTGGGGTGGTTTAATTTGCATTTTTAAAGCAGCTCCCTCCCCACATTGAGGGGTCTCCTTGGTCACTGTCCGGGTGCCTGGTAGCACTGGTGGAAGCCCACAAAGTGCCCCTCGCTGGCATCTCCTGTCTCAACCCTGGACAAGACCTCTAGCATCTCTCTCTGCCCTCAGCTAAACCCATCACCCAAGCCCGCAACACACCCCAGGGACAAGCGGAATCCCAGATCTTTCTAAAGATGCAGAGGAAATAGGCCAGTTTAGCCAAACCAACACACTTCATACATGTAGTCAGAGGAGACAGCTAGCTTGCTTGAAAAAAAAAAATCAACCTAGTTTCTCACCCAAAATAACATCTAGATGAACTGAGGATAGAAAATGTGCTGCTGCTAAGTCACTTCAGTCGTGTCTGACTCTGTGCAACCCCATAGATGGCAGCCCACCAGGCTCCTCTGTCCCTGGGATTCTCCAGGCAAGAATACTGGAGTGGGTTGCCATTTCCTTCTCCAATAGAAAATGTAAATACCATTTAAAACAAGTCCAGTGATGCAGTTAAATGTTTGTCACCACCTGGAAGGGGGAGACTTTCTAATCTTACAAAAAAGAAATTATAAAAGGAAGAGAAAAAGATAAACTTGTCTGTGCTAATGAAAGAGTCTCTTCAGTGAATGGAATAACCAAAATAAAATGGCCAGCAGCTCACAAAGAAATATTTCTACAACTATGATGAAGGCTTAGTATTTTATACAATTAAAAATAATTACAAATTAATAAGAAAGTTTCTAAGATCATCACATGACTGAGCTCAATTACTACAACAAATGTCAAGAAATTTTCTAAACAAATTGGAACCTGTTTTATTTTTTAAGTTTTGCAAAGAGGGTATTAAATGAGAAAGGTGAAACTAAAACTGTTCGTGTGTATGCTAAGTTGCCTCATTCATGTCCAACTCTTTACAACCCTATGCGCAATAGCCCACCAGGCTTCTCTCTCCATGGGATTTTTGAGGCAAGTATACTGGAGTGGGTAGCCATTCCCTTCTCCAGGGGATCTTCCCAAGACAGGGATTGAACTCACATCTCATTATGTGCCTGCATTGGCAGGCAGGCTGTTTACTCTCTGGCCTAAATTACAGATTATCTCCTCTGCTGCTGCAGCTTGCTAAGTCGCTTCAATCATGTCCAACTCTGTGCGACCCCATAGACAGCCTCTACCAGTTGCCTTAATAGTTTAATTCCACCTACTTAATAGTTTAATTCCATCCACTTCTTGGTGGATTTTAATTTGTCTTCCAGGAGAATTCAGCTTTTCAGAAGCATTGAAACTGTTCTATCACAATGTTTAGTTTTATTTCTGCTTGTGACTTTGAAACCTTTGATAATCATTCTTTGTTATAGATGGATCCAAGCCTGCCCTTCACCTACCATTTTCTTTCTCATTTCCTCCTTCTGCTCTGTGTGTTTCCGTTTAGTGTTTTAGAGCTACCTACTGCATGAACATGCTAGTCACATCACATGCGGATGCTTGTGGGAGCTCTCAGGGCTCCGAGCCTGAATTTGGAGACCAAAAAGTGTAACTGCTGTTATTCAGTCACTCAGTCATATCTGACCCTTTGTGACCTCATGGACTGCAGCACACCAGGCTTCCCTGTCCTTCACTATCTTCCAGAGTTTGCTCAAACTCATGTCCATTGAGTCGGTGATGCCATCCAATCATCTCATCATTTGTCACCCCTTTCTCCTCCTGCCCTCAATCTTTCCCAGCATCAGGGTCTTTTACAATGAGTTGGCTCTTTGCATTAGGTAGCCAAAGTATTGGAACTTCAGCATCAGTCCTTCAAATGAATATTCAGGGTAGATTTTTCTTTAGAATTGACTGGTTTGATCTCCTTGCTATCCAAGAGACTCTCAAGAGTCTTCTCCAACACCACGTTCGAAAGCATCAATTCTTTGGTGCTCAGCCTTCTTTATATTAAAAAAAGTATAATTAAGTATCTTAATAAATTCAATAGTATTGGGTCAATCTTGTCAAACTTGGGTTTCTTTCTTTTCTTTTTTTTTTTGGCCACATCATATGGCACGAGGAATCTTAGTTTCCCAACCAGGAATTGAACCCACTTCCCATGAGTGGAAGCATGGCATCCTAACCATAGGATCGTCAGGGAATTCCCTCCTCAAACTTGGATTAATCTGTCCAGGGCCAGTTGTTTGGGCAGAGCCCTTGAGTTTCGGGAAACTATCCTTTTTCAAGCATCCAATGTTCTGAACTTACAAGAACAGCCATTGCAGGCCTGTGTGCTGAGCTCCTGTGACTGACTCTCCCTGGTGTCAGGCACTGTAGTAGATGTCCTGGGTGACTCCGCCCAGCCTGCCCTGTTTGCTCTGTCCTTGGAAATTAGTCCTCCGTGTCTTCTTCCAAAGTCAGCTTGTCTCGGTGAGCTCACTGGCTGCCACCTCCCTGAGGAAGGAGGCCTGGAAGGCAGAGGTGGTTTGCAGCTTGCCCCTATGGTCTAGGACTTCCCTGGTGGCTCAGATGATAAAGCGTCTGCCTGCAATGCAGGAGACCCGGATTCAATCCCTGGATTGGGAAGATCCCCTGGAGAAGAAATGGCCACCCACTCCAGTATTCTTGCCTGGAGAATCCCATGGATGGAGGAGCCTGGTGGGCTATACAGTCCAAGGGGTCTCAAAAGAGTCAGACACGACTGAGCGACTTCACTTTCTTTCACTTTTCCTATGGTCCAGCTCACTGTGGCCATGGGCCGCACCTCCAGAAAGGGGTCCCTGAGTTTAAACATCACAGACGCCTGCGCTTATCTTCTGTGGCCAAAGCAGGCTGTGTGTGTGCAAGGCTAACACTGAACGCATCCAAGGAACGTCCGTTTTCTACATGTCCTGTGTTGTTCACGAGCAATTTTTAAATTACCATATGTTTAAGTCTAAAGTTCTTTTTTAAAGTAATTTTATTTATTATTTTTATTATTTCTGGCTGTGCTGGGTCTCTGTTGCTGCGAGCGCTTTTCCGTAGTTTCAGCGAGTGGGCCGCTTTCTTGTTTTGGAGCACAAGTTCTAGGGTGCGCGGGCTTCTGTAGCTGTAGCGCATGGGCTTAGTTGTAATGGTAGTAGTAATAATGGCTAAACATCTAGTGTACAAGGATAACATCACAGTTGAATGATATTTTCATACAAGAAGATTATATTTAGTTCTAAGACTGGTGTTTTTTTTTAAAATTCTAATTTCTTCTAAACGCCTGAAGATCAATTTATAAAAAAGGCCTTATTAACATTATTGACATTCTGAGGTATGTTAATCTGGAGGTACAAAAAGGCCTCAACACAAATTGCTGACGATGTCAGAAAAAATAAAAAGCTCAGGAATTAGCAATGGAAACAATATCCCATGACTGAGAGGTGCTTTCAATGATGGTGATTTCACACCCAAGCCCTAACCCTAGCCCTAACTGAGCAGTCTAAACTCCTCTAATGGTACAATAAGGGCACAGATAAGTGAAAGGACATTTAGATTTTGACTGACACACTTAGGAAACGAATATTATTACTGACCATCTGCTCCTGTAAAATATGCCTGGACGTGTTTCCTAGCGGCAGAAGGTGAGACTAGGCACAGTCTCAGAATTGTCAGGGATGGTCCCACTGAAAACAACAATCACCATCTTGCCAAAGTGAGTGTGGTGTTTCCATGATGGGTAACCAAATTTACGATGCTGTTTCCTCTCGTCTGCTTGATATCGATGAGTACCGGTTACAGAGGTGGCAATTGGTTTAATAATTAGGGCACCAAAAAAGCATATGAAATTCACCTTGTTTCTTTGAATTTGGCTACTATTTACATGCAGAGTGCAGCAAGTCTCTTTATCCTACATCTAAATTCAAATCTCTTTGACCTGAGGAATAATGTATGAAAAATCTAATACAAACATGTAATTTTTTCAACTCTCCAGATTTTATTCTTGCAATAGATATTTGACAGAGTTCTTCCTGCAATGAATGACTTAAAATCTATTCTCTTCATTAGCAGGCCACTTCCTCGGAAAGTCAAAATTTAATAGATGATTTCTTTGAATAGCATATAAGTTTTTCCATTGTGATTTGGATACAAAGCATGAATTCAAACATTTGCTTGGCTCCAGTGTTCTAAAATTCAAGCCTATTATTAATCATCAATGTTGTTGTTCAGTGGCTCAGTCATGTCCAACTCTTTGTGACCTCATGGACTGCAGCAGACCAGTCTCCTCTGTCCTTCACTATCTCCTGCAATTTGCTCAAATTCATGTCCATTGAGTTGGTGATGCCATCCAACCATCTCATCCTCCGTCGCCCCCTTCTCCTCCTGTCCTCAATTTTTCCCAGCATCAGGGTCTTTTCCAATTAGTCCACTTTTCACATCAGGTGGCCAAAGTATTGGAGCTTCAGCTTCAGCATCAGTCCTTCCAATGAATATTCAGGGTTGATTTCCTTTAGGACTGACTGGTCTGATCTCCTTGTAGTCCAAGGCACCCTCAAGAGTCTTCTCAAACACCACAGTTCAAAAGCATCCATAGAGTTGTATAAAATCATAAGCTATCAGAGGCTGCCATAGCCATCATCCTGAAAACCTGAAACAATGCTTCTTGTCTGTAGTGTATATGAATTTCCTAGGGCTTATCAACCTGATGTTTGGATTGCTCCAGAGAGGGAAAAAGTTACTACCACTCAGGACAGAGTTGAAAATGTGTAAATCTTTACTCTGAAAGTGATGTCTGAACAGATCAGAGGAATGAATGTCTCAACCCTCAGTGCTGGGGCTTCCGGGCAGGGCGAGAGATGCAGGAACACCTGTCCAAGGCGATGAAAGGAATACGGCTACTCAGCAGTAACACAGCTCAAGGGACAGAAGCACTATCCTCACTCCATACATGTTTTATCTGCCCAGAGAATTACAGACGAGAAGCAGAGCAGAGAAGGAAATTCTTCTCAGGTGAGATGTCCATGGCATGACCTTGGGATTTACCTGTGAAGGAGATGAGGCTGGGGTGAAGGTGTCCTCTGTGGGGGACTTTCAGCTCAGGTTCTGGCCCCGGGCTGGGAGGGAAGGACCAGCCCGCAGACACCCCAGAAAGACACTGAGCAGCTGGGAGGACAAGACTGGCTGTAAAATAGAGAGTAACTAATTCCCTCGTAAAACTGTCAAAAACCCCTTTTGGGGACAGTTGGGTTTAAGTAATCATATTAATCACCCTTGTGAGATTTACATGGAGATTAGCAGATACATAAGGTCCCTTTTTTCCTTAAAGGGTTTGGATTGGTTTTATAGTTAAGACTGCTTAAGAAGATAGAAGATGGAACTTTAAACAAACTTTTACAGTAGGTTTAACGAGCACAGCATCCCCGGAGGGCTGGAGATTTTCCCCTAAGCATGTTCTCAGCCCAACCATCGACCTCACTCAGAAAACATTCATTAATTTAACTGGTGGCACTGAGTCCATTCATAAGAAATAAACCATCCCGTGAATGGTTTATTTAAAGCTATAAATAATATTTCTATCTATATACCACAAATAATATTTTTCAGGTTTTTTAAGGTAAATGAGTATTCTTT
The DNA here is from genome assembly GCF_029407905.1 of Bubalus kerabau. Taxonomy (NCBI): domain Eukaryota; kingdom Metazoa; phylum Chordata; class Mammalia; order Artiodactyla; family Bovidae; genus Bubalus; species Bubalus kerabau. The sequence continues at coordinate 23,507,040 of NC_073637.1, read as the reverse complement.
CTGCTGAGAAACAGAATAAAACTAGAAACAGCAAGTAAATTAATAGTCCTTTGAGGCAGTAAAAGTCATTTCCCCCATTGTTCTTGTCATTTTTAAGTATTTTAATTTAAATAGAAGGTAGTATTTTCTTCAGGAGACTCAAGTAACAAGAATGAATCTCCATTGCTAAGGATGACAATCAATGAGTTTGTTTATGACTTGTAATAACAAAGAGAATTTATATGAAATCTTTTGGTTGAAATAAAATTGCTCCCCTGTATCTTGATTTCAGAGACCTCTTCCAGTTTATGGCCTCTATGAATGTGAAAGTGTGACGTGTTAGTCGCTCAGCTGTGTTTGACTCTTTGCGACTCTATGGACTGTAGCCCACCAGGCTCCTCTGTCCACGGGATTTCCCAGGCAAGAATACTGGAGTGGGTTGCCATTCCCTTCTCCAGGGGTTCTTCCTGACCCAGGGATCAAACCCAGTCTCCCTCATTGCAGGCAGTTTCTTTACTGTCTCAGCCACCACTGAAGCCCCGATGGACATGATTTCGGAGAAACCCCAGAGTTGGAAGAGTCGAGACAGAGAATTCTAGCAGAGGGAGCTCCTTCAACTACAACTGTTGTGGAAGCGGCATAGAGAGCTCAGAGAGCCAGGGAGGGCCTTGGAGGCTGAAGGAAAACACAATAAAGGGATGAAAAGTGAAATCAGGCATTTTTGGCAATTTGTTGCCTTTCTGGTCTAATCATCTGTCCAGAAATTAAGTCACCACTGCCACCTAATGGTGAATAAGCTGCCCATTCTAACCTCGTCCTGCACAGAAACAGACTGGGAGGAATCCTGTTGATCTTTCTCACTTGCTCCAATCAGCCCACCCCCAAATATGTATTGAGCTCCATTCAGAGTAACCAGGGGAGTAAAAAGTAAATGCCCTGTCTTCAGGCTGGAAAAATTGAAGATATGGTTTAAAAGATACTATATGCAAGACAGCTGACTGCTCACCTGTTTCAATGCAACATGAGGTCCCAGGAGGAGAATTGGAAGGGACTAATTTAGCTTGTCTGCTTATTTAACTTATATGCAGAGTACATCATGAGAAATGCTGGGCTGGAAGAAGCACAAGCTGGAATCAAGATTGCCGGGAGAAATATCAATAACCTCAGATATGCAGATGAGACCACCCTTATGGCAGAAAGTGAAGAGGAACTAAAAAGCCTGTTGCTGCTGCTGCTGCTGCTAAGTTGCTTCAGCCGTGTCCGACTCTGTACGACCCCATAGACGGCAGCCCACCAGGCTCCCTCGTCCCTGGGATTCTCCAGGCAAGAACACTGGAGTGGGTTGCCATTTCCTTCTCCAATGCATGAAAGTGAAAAATGAAAGTGAAGTCGCTCAGTCGTGTCCAACTCTTAGCGACCCCATGACTGCAGCCTGCCAGGCTCCTCCATCCATGGGATTTTCCAGGTAAGAGTACTGGAGTGGGATGCCATTGCCTTCTCCGAAAAAGCCTGTTAATGAAAGTGAAAGAGGAGAGTGAAAAAGTTGGCTTAAAGCTCAACATTCAGAAAACGAAGATCATGGCATCTGGTCCCATCACTTCATGGGAAATAGATGGGGAAACAGTGGAAACAGTGTCAGACTTTATTTTTTTGGGCTCCAAAATCACTGCAGATGGTGACTGCAGCCATGAAATTAAAAGACGCTTACTCCTTGGAAGGAAAGTTATGACCAACCTAGATAGCATATTCAAAAGCAGAGGCATTACTTTGCCAACAAAGTTCTGTCTAGTCAAGGCTATGGTTTTTCCAGTGGTCATGTATGGATGTGAGAGTTGGACTGTGAAGAAAGCTGAGCGCTGAAGAATTGATGTTTTTGAACTGTGGTGTTGTAGAAGACTCTTGAGAGTCCCTTGGACTGCAAGGAGATCCAACCAGTCCATTCTAAATGACATCAGTCCTGGGTGTTCTTTGGAAGGAATGATGCTAAAGCTGAAGCTCCAGTACTTTGGCCACCTCATGCGAAGAGCTGACTCATTGGAAAAGACTTTGATGCTGGGAGGGATTGGGGGCAGGAGGAGAAGGGGATGACAGAGGGAGAGATGGCTGGATGGCATCACCGACTCAATGCACATGAGTTTGGGTGAACTCTGGGAGTTGGTGATGGACAGGGAGGTCTGGCATGCTGCAATTCATGGGGTTGCAAAGAGTTGGACACGACTGAGCGACTGAACTGAACTGAACTGAATTTAGCTTGTCACTGGCTGAGATGGTGGTGGTAGGTGGTCCACACAAAAATGACACACACACAGAGGAAGCTTTACACGGGGTCTGAAGAGGGGCTCCAGGTCCAGTGTGCCCAAGACAGCCGTCAGCCTCACATGTCAGTGGCATTTCTAACACACAGGTTTGAGAGTTAATTGAGAAATCTTAAGGAGAGGAACCAACCTCTCCCTTCTGTAAAGTGTCAGCCGCTCAGTTGTTTCCGACCCTTTTTGACCCCGTTGACTGTAGCCCACCATGGTTCCCGTCCATAGGATTTCCCAGGCAAGAATACTGAAGTGGGTTGCCATTTCCTTCTCCAGGGCATCTTCCAGGCCCAGGGATTGAACCTGGGTCTCTCACATTGCAGGCAGATTCTTTAGTGTCTGAGCCACCTGGGAAGCCCAGCAGACATTATTTGCAGTCAAGAGCCTGCTATGGCCACTTCCTCAAAAGGAGATCAGTCTCATCCAAAGAAATGAAAACATCGTTCACATCGCCAGCAGAGGACTGAAAATTGTTCTTGCTGAACTACAGGATCGCATGGCAGCTGGCCTCTGGCCATCCTGGGATTTCTACATTTGTATTTATTTTAAAGGAGACTAAAATTAAATTGAGCTTAATTGTGGGTGGGTGAGTGTGAGTGGGTTGTTCCTGTTATGCAGGGAGGAACCAGAGGCTTGGAGAGAGTGAGGTACCCTAAAGGTCACCCAGCTATGAAGTGTAGAGCTGGGATATACATCCAGGTAGATTCCCTGAGATGCCCATTTCCTAGAAATGCCACATTAGACTCTATCTTCTAGTCTACTTCTTTTTTTTTTTTTTTAAGCTCTAACAGTTTAAAAAAAATTTTTTTTTTTTTTGGTCGCACTGGGTCTCTGTTGCTGCACGGGGTTTCTCTAGTTGTGGCACGTGGGGGCTGCTCTTTGCTGCAGTGTTCCGGCTTCTCTAGTTGCAGATTATGGGCCCTAGGGCATGTGGGCTGAGCCTACTGTGTATGGGCTGAGCCTACGGTGTGTAGGCTCGGTAGTTGTCACTCCTAGGCCCTAGAACACAGGCTCAGTAGTTGTGGCCCTCGGGGCTTAGCTGCTCTGAGGTATGTGGGATCTTCCCAGATCAGGGATCGGACCTGTCTTCCCACACTGGCTGGTAGAGTCTTATCCACTGTTCCACCAATGAAGTTTTACTTGAGTTAACTGCAGCTACTCCCTGCTGGTACCATGCGTGACCCGTGACTAATGTTTATTGCTTCAAGTCCAGACTAACAGATACTATGTTGTTGCTCCTTCACGATCAGAGCGCTGTCTTGTAATTCATTTTGCTCTGTGTAACACTGCACATTATAAAAGTTTATTAAATGTTTTCAAATTCCAATCTTTTACTTGGTTTGAATTATCCCCAATCACTTGGATGGTTTATGTGCACGCAGCACAGGACATATACAGTTTCAGAATTTGTAATGCTTCAAATGTTCGCCTAAGAGCATCGCAATTTGTTTCTGTGTCTTTGTACCTGTGTATCTCAGCTCAAAAGTATGAACAGAGCTCATGACGATGCTCTTGCTAGAGAATTATAAGTACTATCTTTGTCCTCCCACTTTATTTAAGTATGCCACTTAGCTGATTCAGAATCATAAAAGTGACATAAAGGTGGCTCAGACTAAACACTTGTGAGAGGAGGCACACAAATTAAGCTTTTCATAGTTCTGACATCATTTAGTAACATCTTTAAAGAGCCCCATGTATCCAGAGTGGTGGCCACTTAGGACAGCATGGTCACATGTGTTTGTATGTCCTCAAAGCAGCATCTTGTGAGGTCCACTCTGTTGCCTCCTTCAGTGGAGACCATTTGTGGGCAGTCAGGAAGCCTATATCACCCAGGAATATCACATGGTACCAATATACTGGATAATTCTCTTCTAGCCTTGCCTTGATTTTAAAGGTATGTATGGGGACTTCCATGGGGGTCCAGTGGTTAAGAATCCACCTTGCAATGCAGGGGACATGGTTCGATTTCTGGTCTGGGAAGATCCCACATGCCATGCAGCAACAAAGCCCATGTGCCACAGCTACTAAGCCTGTGCTCTAGAGCCCAGGACCTACAACTACTGAAGCCCACACACATAGAACCTGTGCTCTGCAACTAGGAAGCCACAGCATTGAGAAGCCCGCACACTGCAAGGAAGAGTAGCCATTAGAGAATGTTTGTGTGGAGCAACAGAGAGTGAGCGCAACAAATAATTAATAATAATAAAAATAAAGGTATGTATGGGCAAGGTATGTAGAGAGACCTGAGAGAAATCACAGAGAGAAAGCAGTTTTCCAATATCCCTAGACCTATACGTCTTTTCTTTATTTTGTTGCTGTGCTATGTGCTAGGCTGTAAGTTGTTTTTTGTTCCAAAGATGATAAGAAATATGGAATACTTGCCACTCAGCAGGTGGACAAAAAGCCTGGTGTTACCTGTCTGCTCATCTGACTCGGTGATGGTAAATGAGATTGCTGTCACATTTATCACAGGCTATGGATTCTTTGTCTTACTTTCCTGATATTTTGTGTAGCGATAAGGAGGGAGGAGAAGGGGATAACAGAGGATGAGATGGTTGGATGGCATCACTGACTCAATGGACATGAGTGTGAGCAAACTCCGGAAGTTGGTGATGGACAGGGAAGCCTGGCGTGCTGCAGTCCATGGGGTCGCAAAGAGTCGGACACAACTGAGCGACTGAACTGAACTGAAGGAGAGTCTTTGTCCATAATGTAACTCATTAATGCCAAAGCTGGTTAATTATAAACATTGCTGAAATGGTTGATAGAAACTGTATGTTGTCACAAAACCAGTTTGTTATAGGAAATTTAGTCATAAATATGCCTCTTATTCATTTGGTATAAATCACCTTACTGATATTCTCCTTTTTCTCTCCCTTGTCCCGCTATATAATTGCATGAACCACAGCAAAAACTCTGAAGGGTTGGTAGATAAAAAGAAAAGTGTGTATGTGTTAGTCGCTCAGTCGTGTCTGATTCTTTCCAACCCCATGGACTGTAGCCCACCAGGCTCCACTGTCCAAGGAATCTTCCAGGCAAGAATACTAGATTGAATTGCCATTCCCTTCTCCAGGGGATTTTCCCAAGCCAGGGATCAAACCTGGGTCTCCTGCATTGCAGGAGCATACTTCCATCATATTTACAGAATTTGCTGTCTGTTACTCAATTCAAACTATATTTATATTGAATGAAGTTTAGGTCAAGTCAGACAGTAAAATATTATGTAACAGTCTTAAAGTCTAGAGTATGTGTGTGTACAGAATTCCATTAACATAGGCAGGAAAAAAAGTTATGAAAGAAATTGAGTTGTATAAGGGATTATAGTTAAGAGAAAGGTGAGTGTGAAATGTAATACACCTAGTTCTAGAGAGAAATGAGCTTGAAAGCTTTTGTTTCTATAGGAAGGGGCTTGGGTCCATAAGGCTTCCCTAGTAGCTCAGCTGGTAAAGAATCACCCACAATGCAGGAGACCCCGGTTCGATTCCTGGGTTGGGAAGATTTTCTGGTAAAGGATAGGCTACCCACTCCAGTATTCTGGCCTAGAGAATTCCATGGACTGTATAGTCTATGGGATTGCAAAGAGTTAGATATGACTTAGTGACTTTCACTTCACTGGGTCCACAAACTCCATGACATGCTTTGTCTTGGAAGTTCTCCCAGATTTTTGTGTTCCCTGAATTCAAAACTGAATTGAGGTCCTGAATTTCTAACAGACAACCCTGAATCAGTAATCTCAGCTGACCTGAAGTAGGACTTCTATTCACTTTGGTCAAAAAAACAACCTTGTTATAAAAGAAGGTACAAAATACATACAGAGATGACGATTTTAAGTTTACATTATTGATCATTTTGGGAAAGTGTAGCAATGAGTTTTTCAATTGTGCCTTTTACTTAATCTTTTTTCTTTCATTTTGGTCATAGTGTATGGCTTGCAGGTGGGATCTTACTAACTAGATCCCTAACTAGAGATTGAACCTGGGCCCTTGGCAGTGAAAGTTCTGAGTCCTAACCACTGGACAACTAGTGCCTTTAGAAATCTATCTTTTAAAAGTGTTTGAGAACATGAATAGCCAAAACAAGATAAAGAAAGGAAAACAAAATGGAAGCATCGCATTTCCTGATGTGATGTAAAACTTGATTACAGAGCTGTAGTCATCAGAACAGTGTATGCTGACAGAAAAACAGACACACAAGCCAATGAAACAGAATAGAGAACCTATAAATAAAGGGTCGTTAGTAATATGTGGTCAGTTAATTTATGGTAAAGAGGCAAAAAATATACACTAGGGAAAGGATGTTCTCTCCAATAATTAGTGTTGGGAAAACTGGACAGCCATGTTCAAAAAGAATAAAATTAGATTACCATCTTACACCATATACAAAAATCAATTCAAAATGGATTAAAGACCTGAATGTAAGATCTGGAAGCATAAAACTCCTAAAAGAAAGCATAGCAAAAAATCTCTTGACGTTGGTCTTTGCAATGATTTTTTAGATTTGACACCAAAAGGAAGTGCAACAAAATAGGAAATTAAGCAAATGGGACTACATAAATATAAAAGTTCTGCACAGCAAAGGAAACCACTCCCCAAATGAAAAGGCAATCTACTGAATGGGAGAAAACACTTGCAAACTATGTATCTGGTAAGGGGTTAATATTCAAAATGCATTAAAAATTCACATGATTCAATACCAAGGCCCCCTGCTCCCCAAACAACCTGATTTAAAAATGGGCAGAGGAACTGAATAGACATTTTTCAAAGAAGACATACAAATGGTCAGCACATACATGAAAAGATGCTCGTTGTTGATCATCAGGGAAAATTTTAACATCACAACCACAGTGAGAGATCATCTCACAGCTGTGAGTATGGCTGTGATAGAGTGAGTGCAAGTTGCTCAGTTGTGTCCGACTCTTTGTGATGCCATGGACTATACAGTTCATGGAATTATCTAGGCCAGAATACTGGAATGGGTAGCCTTTCCCTTCTCCATGGGATCTTCCCAACCCAGGAATCGAACCGGGGTCTCCTGCATTGCAGGCGGATTCTTTACCAACTGAGCTATCAGGGAAGAAAGGCAATAAATAGCCTCGGTGAGGATATGAAGAAAAGGGAATCCTTGTGCACCGTTGGTTCACAGTTGGTTCAAAATAAGTGCAGCCAGCATGGAAAACGGAACTACCATGTGACCCAGCAGTCTTGCTTCTGGGTTTACCCTCAAAGGAAATGAAGCTGTATCTCAAAGACAGGTCTGCACTGCCATATTCACTGCAGCATTAATCACAATAGCCAAGATCTGGAGCCTCCTAAGTGTCCATCAACAACAGATGAATGGATAAGGAAGATGAAAAAGCAGGAAACCCTGTCGTTTATGACAACATAGATGGATCTGGAGGGCATTACACTAAGTCAGATAAGCCAGGCAGAGAAAGATAAAATTGCATGATATCACTTACATGTGGAATTTTTTTAAAAGTCAAACACATAAAACAGGGAGTAGAAAAGTGGTTGCCAGGGGTTGGGGGCTGGGGGAAATAGAGACAGGTTGGGGAAAAGGGTACAAACTTTCAGCTACAAGATGAACAAGGTTGGAGAGTGATTTTTCACTGACAAATAGGTGATGGGTTCCCTGTCTCACTGTTGGTTCTGTGTCTGTTCTTCCACCAGCATCATTTCACACTGTAGTTTTCCCACTATTTTCACAGTCATTCTCAACTTGTATTTCTGATTAAAATTACTTTTTGCAATATTAACACCTGTCAATGTCTCTGCACTGCTAACGTTGTCTTATTTCCCTTGAGTAGAGCTGTGAGTTTATTCCCCTTCACCAGGGCCTGACCACACCCTGTTTTGTTTTGTTTTGTTTTGTTTTTTCACTGAGCTCCTTTGGCCATGTGTCCCACGGTGGATTCTCTCGCTGCTGTGTTTGCTGTGAAAATACCAGATTCTTGTGCCTCTTTACTAGTAAAGTGACAGGAAGCATCAGTCGTCACCTGGAACACGTGTGTGCATGCCTGCTCAGTCACTCAGTCGTGTTCAAATCTTTGCCACCCCGTGGACTGTAGCCCACCAGACTCCTCTGTCCAAGGGATTTTCCAGGCAAGAATACTGGAGTGGGTTGCCCTTTCCTCCTCCAGGGGATCTTCCCCATCCAGAGATGCAGCCCCGCGGAAAACACACTTTGCTATCAAGAGTTTCACTCAAAGCCACGATTTTATAGTGAGTCTGGGTGAACTCCGGGAGTTGGTGATGGACAGGGGGGCCTGGCGTGCTGCGATTCATGGGGTCGAAAAGAGTCGGACACGACTGAGCGACTGAACTGGACTGAACTGAACTGTAAGGCTTGCTTTGTTTTCGCGATTTTCCGGACATTTTGGCAACACCAAGTTTAGAAAAACCACTTGAAAAAGTTGGGATTACTTTTGGGGATTTGTGAGTGACAAGATGTCTTTGTAGGACTGTTTAATGTTACTCCTCCCCTCTTCCACCAATTGTGTGCACTTTGCATCTGAGGAGACAATAAGCAATCAACTAATTAGCCAGCGATTTCAAAACTTTTTAACATACATAATATAAAGCAATAAAGAGGGCTAATGAAATGTCTAGAACCTCTGTAATTCACGGGACGCGCCTTGATGAGAGATGCCCATTTTGTTTTAATAAAAACAGCTGGACTTAATCTCATTCTCTCTCGTGGGCATCCACCAGTGGCTGGAAAGGAGGTCTTTGTCTTAAGGAGACCACCCCGGCGGACTGCTCTCCCGAGCGCACGGTTAGGTGGCGGCAAGGGGTACCAAGCGGGGCCGAGGGCCGGGGTCTGCGGTGGGCGGGAAGGAGCCGCTGTCCTCCACCCCCTCCCAACCCAGGCCCAGGTCGGGGGAGCGGGCGGGGCTCCGGGCTGGGGGCGGGGCTGGGGGCGGGGCTCAAGCTCCGGGGACCTACACCTTTCAGACTGGGAGCCGCGTCTCTGCCGCCGCACGCCGCTCCCGCGCTGCTTTCCGCGGTCCAGAACGGGAAGTTGCCGGTTGTCTCGAGCCGGGTGGGCTGGACGCGGCGGTAGACAGAGTGGGCCTTGCGCGGGGAGCCCGGACACCCGCAGAGCCAAGGCTGGGTCGTCGGAGAGGCTGAGCGTACTCTTGAGCATCCGCGCTCTGGGACTTGCCCTGTTCCCCTAGGCAGCCCGAGTCCTCGTCCTGCGTCCGCGCCCTGCGTCCCTCCCCGAGGCACGCAGGTGTCGCCCGCCGTCTGTCCTCTGGGAGCGGACCCTCCGCCCGGCACCCGCCTGCTCTCCGGCCGCTCCCGCGCGCTCATGCGACTGGCGAGGCCAGGCGCCCCGGTGCCGGCGCTGCTCCTGCTGGCGCTCGTCCTGGCCCCGCGAGGGACGCAGGGGAGGCCCGGGGGCAGCAGGGGCGCGCACGTCGCGGGCGAGGAGCCGAAGCCGTCCCTCCCCGCGGCCTCTCGAAGCTCAGGTGAGTAGCCCCGCGCCCCGAGCCTGGGGCTGGGGGGCTCCTACGGCCCCGAGCGGCGCTGGGTTGGGGCGGCCTGACGGTGCACCTCGGAGAATAGGCGTCGGTGCCGGTACCTGGCGCTCAGGGAAGGAGGTCATGAGATTATTAGATGTACCGCAGCCGAGACTTTAGTGACCAGAAACCCATCTGGCAGAAGAACCAGCCCGAAGCTCCCCTTCCCGGTGTGGGAGGCCTTGGGGGTGCGGGCTCGCAGCCCGAGGACCTGCCTTTGCGTCCCAGAGGCAGAGGCCGGAGGACAGGTCAGCACCTCGCAGGACCTCGTGCCGGTCTCTCCGAGTTTGGGGATAAAGTTAGATCACCGGCGTCTGGAGCCTCGACGCTCTTCTGCGTCCTTCGGAGCTGGCGAGGGGGCTGGTTGGGGATGCTTAGCTGAGTCCCCTCTCCCCGCCCCAACGCTGCCCACGGCTCCCGAATCAGCTCTGGGCGCTCAGGATCCTGACCACTTAGTTGCCCAACGAGTGATGGAGTAGAAGGGGTGGATGGGGAAGGAGAAGTAGCAGCCAACGTCGGGGGACACCGAGGTGGAGAGGATGGCGGGTGAAAGAGCAGGAGACATGAGAAGCCCAAGACTAGGAGGACTGACCGGGCGCTGGGGTGCAGGGCGCGCGCAGGGCAGGAAGGCGGGGGTGTGTGGGAGTGAGGGGGTAGGTGGTGGGTTGGGGAGGAGGAGGAAGCCCCTCAGAGGTGTCTCTGGAGCCTGTGCGCACGTGGAGATGCCCGCCTAGGCTGGGAGCAGAGGCGCCCCTGGGGGGTGTACCCCCTGAGAGGTCGCAGCACAGGGCGGCAGTCTTGCTGTCGTTTAGCCGCTCAGCACACACTGGACGTGCTTTGATGGGTGTGGGAACACAACGAACCAACATGACTGGTTCTTGTGCTGAAGGAACTCGTGTTAGACTTGTCTACCCGGAATGTCTCTGCAGTCTGGTCCTGCCTTTGTCTTGTCCTGCCCATCAATCACCCTGGTTCAAGCCAGACTGTTTGCCTAGAGCCAGGAGTGCCCCCTGCTGGGGCCTCAGAGTAGACGGTGGGCTTTCATTACTCGCATCCTGGCTTCTCCACTGTTCCACCATCACACCAGCAGAATGGAGCAAAGCATCATGCCCAGAATTCTGCAGAAGAAGGGGAGCACTGGGGTCTCCTCTACTGAAATAAAGACAGGGTTGGCTGACTGAGAAATTGGGCAGTTGTGGGACTAGAGGGAGTTTGGAGGAACTTGGGACAGAGAAGGAATTGGTGTGCAATGTGTAACAGGTGGTGCTAGTGGTAAAGAGCCCACCTGCCAATGCAGGAGACATAAGAGACAAAGGTTCGATCCCTGGGTCAGGAAGATCCCCTGGAGGAGGGCATGGCAACCTATTCCAGTGTTCTTGCCTGGAGAATCCCATGGAGAGAGGAGCCTGGCGGGCTATAGGCCATAGGGTCGTATAAGAGTCGGACACGACTGAAGCGACTTAGTATGCATGCATGCATGCACACACATGGGAAAGAGAAGTATAAGAGGGGCTTTTTGAGAGTTTTGATAGAAAGGCTTTGCCTTTTCAAGAGGTGACAGTACATTCTTCTGCAGACTGATGGAACCAGATTTGTGTTACTATTTTTTTTTTTTAGTATAAAACCTTGCTGGCATGAGGCTTATAGCAGGGATGTAAAGGCCATTTATGAACAATTACAAATGAATATTCTTTGTAGCACCAGACTATTTCCTCCTGTCACAGATAAGCAGCGGTTTCTCTGGGTTTTCCAGGGAAGTCCTAACTTCTCTTGATGGCAGGACATTAAGTCCCCTGTGACCTGCCCTCTCTTCCTTTCTGGGGTTCTCACAGGGTTCAGGTCGCATGGGTTGGTCCTGCTCCTCACAGACTGACAGCTGCTGCCTCTGCCTTGCCGCCAGCCCCAGGAACACACTTCTCTTGCCTCTGACTGTCAGAATTCACCTCCTTTCACAGGCCCTCTTCCTCTGTGATGTCTTTGCATCTGTTTCCTTGTTAAGACAAAACAAATCTGAATCCTAAATTCTTTGCAGTATCATCAGTGAAATATTACAGATGCTGTACATCCCAAAAACGTATTCTATCAAGTTCAGTTCAGTTCAATCGCTCAGTCATGTCTGACTCTTTTCGACCCCATGGATTGCAGCATGCCAGGCTTCCCTGTCCATCACTAACTCCCAGAGCTTACTTAAACTCATGTCCATCGAGTCGGTGATGCCATCCAACCATCTCATCCTCTGTCATCCCCCTTCTCCTCCTGCCTTCAGTCTTTCCCAGGATCAGGGTCTTTTCCAATGAGTCAGTTCTTTGCATCAGGTGGCCAGAATCCTGGAGTTTCAGCTTCAGCATCAGTCCTTCCAATGAACACCCATGACTGATTTCCTTTAGGATGGGCTGGTTTGATCTCCTTGCAGTCCAAGGGACACTTAAGAGTCTTCTCCAACACCACAGTTAAAAAGCATCAATTCTTTGGCACTCAGCTTTCTTTATAGTCCAACTCTCATATCCATACATGACTACTGGAAAAACCGTAGCTTTGACTATATGGACCTTTATCAGCAAAGTAATGTCTCTGCTTTTTAATATGCTGTCTAGGTTTATCATAGCTTTTCTTCCAAAGAGCAAGCATCTTTTAATTTCATGGCTGCAGCCACCATCAGCAGTGATTTTGGAGCCCACAGAAATAAAGTCTGTCACTGTTTCCATTGTTTTCCCATCTGTTTGCCATGAAGTGATGGGACCTGATATCATGATCTTTGTTTTTTGAATGCTGAGTTTTAAGCCAGCTTATTCACTCTCCTCTTTCACTTTCATCAAGAGGCTCTTTAGTTCCTCTTCACTTTCTGCCATAAGGGTGGTGTCATCTGCATATCTGAGGTTATTGATATTTCTCCTGGCAATCTTGATTCCAACTTGGGCTTCATCCATTCCGGCTTTTTGCATCATGTACTCAGCATATAAGGTAAATAAACAAGGTGACAATATACAGCCTTGACGTACTCCTTTTCCAATTTGGAACCAGTCTGTTGTTCCATGTCCAGTTCTAACTGCTGCTTCTTGACCTGCATGCAGGTTTCTCAGGAAGCAGGTAAGGTGGTCTGGTATTCCCATCTCTTTAAGATTTTCCACAGTTTGTTGTGATCCACACAGTCAAAGGCTGTAGTCAATGAAGCAGAAGTAGATGTTTTTCTGAAATTCTCTTGCTTTTTCTATGATCCAACGGATGTCGGCAATTTGATCTCTGGTTCCTCTGACTTTTCTAAATCCAGCTTGAACATCTGGAAGTTCTCGGTTCATGTACTATTGAAGCATAGCTTAGAGAATCTTGAGCATTACTTTGCTAGGGTGTGAGATGAGTGCAATTGTGCATGAGTTTGAATATCTTTGGCATTGCCTTTCTTTGGGATTGGAATGAAAATTGACCTTTTCCAGTCCTGTGGCCACTGCTGAATTTTTCAAATTTGCTGGCATATTGAGCCTTTTCACAGCATCATCTTTTAGGATTTGAAATAGCTCAGCTGGGATTCCATCCATTAAGTATTGTGGTACAATTTTAAATAATTTAAACACTAGGTATATTAAAAACCACTATATAAAAAGACACTAGGATGAGATGGTTGGATGGCATCAACCACTCAATGGATATGAGTGTGAGCAAACTTCTGGAGATAGTGAAGGACAGGGAAGCCTGGTGGGCTGCAGTCCATGGGATCACAAAGATTAGGACACTACTGAGCAACTGAAGAAACAAAGTATTAAAAATCAGGGCACCCACACATATGACACACATGTGTCCTTGGACTGTCAGCTGTGAGGGCCTGGGAGCAGCCACGTCCCAGTAGCAGCAAGTACATCACCTGGTGTCCAGACTTTGGTTCTGATACCATGCTCTGTAAGAGGAACTGGGGCTCCTCGGAGAAATGACTGATGTTAACACAGGACAGGAGATGACTCGGGATGAGCTTGGAGCATCTGTTTGTACCTGAATATAAGGAAGTGATAAAAATTCAAAACACCATCAACAACCCCTCCCTCCAACGATGGCAGATTTTTACTGGAAAGAATTCTGTCTCATGTCTTCTACTAACCACAAATGACAAATGCATTAGTTAGTAATATTATATCATATTGATTATGAAGGAACTCAGTGCTGAGGATTCAAGATGTTTTATGTCTTTTTTGGAAGATCTAGAGTACAGCTCTCAAACGTGCAAGTGACTCTCCTAAGAGTTCTCGTTTAAAGTGACTCTTAGATCTGGGCCTGAAATCCTGTATTTCTTACCAACTCCCAGAGATCCATGGAACTGAGCTACTACTACATATGAATTGTTTTAAACACTTATATTTTCCCTCAGTGATTCTTTCAGCCCTGATGTAATAAATCTAGTTCTTATTTTTGAAAGTATAATTGTTTTTATATTGAATTGGCCAAAAAGTTCATTCGAGGTTTTCCATTGGCTAGTATAGGAAACCCCAAATGAACTTTTTGGCCAACCCAATATATTGGGAAAGAGAAGAAACTTGGGGTTTCCCAGGTGGCACTAGTGGTAAAGAAACTGTTCACCGACACTGGAGACATAAGAGACGGGGGTTCTATCCCTGGTCCAGGAAGATCCCCTGGAGGAGGGCATGGCAACACACTCCAGTATTCTTGCCTGGAGAATCCCATGGACAGAGGAGCCTGGTGGGTACAGTCCATAGCATCTCAAAGAATAGGACAGGACTGAAGTGACTTAGCAGAATAAGCATGTCATCTCTTTAAAGGAAATGGTAACTCAAGGAACTATATAACAAATATTTCAGTTCAAGTACATAAAAATGGTGGATTGAAGCACACAGTAACACCCTTCAGCACCTCAGAAGGTACTAAGGATCCACCAACATGGCTTTGTATAGAATTGATCATGGCAGAGCAAATTATCTTTTTGGTAAGATATTAAGTTATATGCAGGTAAAAGCAATCACTAAAACACATTTTTTGTTATTTTCTAGTTGTTCTGTGTTATGATTTTTTATTATTTCACATGATCTCTGGTCATTTTTAAATAAGAAGTAGGAACAAGAGATAAGCTTGCCAACATTATATACATAATATGCAAATCTGTTCCTTTAAAAATATATTGTTGTAAACTTAAAATTGATGAGGGTGGCAGATGGTAACTGTTTTGGTTAAATAAAAACTAGAAATTTTCATAAATTGGATGAATGAGATGAGAGGTTATTCAAGTTGCTCCAGGATAATTTTCATGCATTATCTAGGGATCTTTTTATTTTTAATCCATCTGTACATGGAATCTCTTATACCATTGTCATTAGCTACCAGAGGAATGAAGGATACTTCTATCCTTGCACTGTCCGGCATGGTAGCCACTGGGTACTTATGACCGCTGAACACTTGCAGGGTGGTTGGTCCAAACTGACATGTGCTGTGAGTGGTAAATACATCTCAGATTTTGAAAATTTAGTATAAAAAACATAGACCGCCTTCTTTCGTGCATGTGTGCTGAGTCACTTCAGTCATGTATGACTCTTTTTGACCCCATGGACTGTAGCCCTCCAGGCTCCTCTGTCCATGTGATTCTCCAGTCAAGAATACTGGGGTGGGATGCCATTCCCTTCTCCAGAGGATCCTCCTGACCCAGGGATTGAACTGGCATCTCTTACATCTCCTGCATTGGCATGGGTTCTTTACCACTAGTGCCCCCTGGGAAACATTGATTACACATTGAAAGGATTATATTATGGACTTACTAGGTTAAACGATGGAGAAGGCAATGGCACCCCACTCCAGTACTCTTGCCTGGAAAATCCCACGGACGATGGAGCCTGGTAGGCTGCAGTCCATGGGGTCGCTAAGAGTTGGACACGACAGAGCGAGACTTCCTTTCACTTTTCACTTTCATGCATTGGAGAAGGAAATGGCAACCCACTCCAGTGTTCTTGCCTGGAGAATCCCAGGGACAGGGGAGCCTGGTGGGCTTCCGTCTAGGAGGTTGCACAAAGTCAGACACGACTGAGGTGGTTTAGCAGCAACAGCAGCAGCAGCAGGTTAAACGATGTATTAAAATTTCACCTAATTTTTTTTTACTTTAAAAAATATAATCAATATTTTGCATTGTTAAATATTACAAAATATTTAAAATTTTAAATCACTATTTTCAAATATTTAAAATTACTAAATTATTCTTTTGAATTAGTGGTTCTAATGTTATTTTTAATGAAGACACATTGGAGAAATTTTAAAGTTTTTCTTTTTTTATTTTCAGAAATATTCCCAAGAGATTTGAACTTAAAAGATAAATTCATCAAGCATTTCACAGGTAAGCATGAACTTTATCAGTGGTTCAATTAAATAAAAAGACTGTATGCAGATTACTTCATGAAGGAGTGAGGATTTGAAGATAGATGTCTGTGAGAGGCTCACAGTTGGGTCAGGAAGGTGGACAAATCCCATTACCTAGTATTATTACGATATAAACCAGATCTGGGTGAGTGATAGAAGTGTAAGCAGAGTTTAGGGAGACACAGGAAGTGGATGGTTTTGCCAAAGACTACGAGGAACGGCTGTCGGGGACACAACGTGTCAGGTGGGCTTTAAGGATGAGTAGGATTTTCCCTTACCAGAGAGGCATTCTGGTCAGAAGGAATCCTTTGAACACATGGTGTGATCTGGGACAGGACCTGGGCCATTTAGGCAAGAGTGTGTGTGGCCGGGGACAGAGTATGGCTGGATCGGTGGGTGGAGTCATGTGACGAGCTCTCCGTGATACAGTAGGGGTCTAGCCATGTTGCCCGGCCAGCAGCACAGTGGAGGTGTTTCGCTCAGGGCAGAGCAGACGTCCTGATGGCCTATTGTCACCGGGTCAGTACATGTAGCTTCCTCTCCCACGGCACTCCTGGGCTGTTCGTGCAACTTGGTGAATCATTATAGTTATCCTGTGCCCCACATTCTAGCAAGTCACCTAATCATTGTGAACTGTGCACCCCACCTTCACTCCATTCCTAGTCTTTTCCTAGTGGTGAAGAACCTGCCTGCCAATGCAGGAGATACGAGTTCCATCCCTGGGTCGGGAAGATCCACTGGAGAAGGAAATGGCAACCCACTCCAGTGTTCTTGCCTGGAGAATCCTATGGACAGAGGAGCCTGGTGGGCTACAATCCATGGGGTCACAAAGAGTTGGACACAACTGAGCAACTTTCTCTATCGGCACTCTGGGCTCTCCTTCTACTACTTCCATAAAAGCAGACTTCAGACATAGGGATGAATTTTGGTGTGGACTGTCTTGGTTTGTGGGGAAAGATAAGGGAAGTCTCAATACCCTGTCCACTTTACAGTAGTCCTTGTCGCTTATAAGACACAAATCAATCTAAGTAGAAAGTGGAATAAATGTCCCTGCATAGAAACTTCATTCCTGTTAAATACAAAACTGAAGAGCATAAAGTAGAAACCAGAGATATTTGTTTTTTCATTCTTCACGTCCTCTTAATTTGCTCTCTGCAGATTTTCCCCCTCTCCTATCTGGAGCTTTTGTCTCTTAATTATTCTGAAGAGTTTTTCTGAAATTGAAGGTTCTTTTATGTGAGTGGTTGACACTGTGGAGTGAATTTTGATTGTTTTTTACAGACACACCTCATTGCCTCCTCCAGAGTCTGGGTCGGGGGAAGACTTGATCTTAGGCAAGGTCTTTTAAGGGCATGGGAAGATGTAAACCAGGGATATCATCACTATGCAGAAAGTGCTAGGGAGTTTGTTTGGAAAACACAGCGACGTGTACCATAAGCGTTCTTTCCCTGTGCGACAGGGCCAGTCACGTTTTCAGCTGAGTGCAGCAAACATTTCCACAGGCTGTATCACAACACCAGGGACTGCTCGACGCCAGCTTGTAAGTAGCTTGGGTCGTTTTCGTTCTTTTAAAAAATTCTTTGGGATTTCCTTAGTCCTAGGGGCTAAGACCCCGTGCTCCCAGTGCAGGGGGTCTGGGGCTCAATCCCTTGTCGGGAAACTAGATCCTGCCCCAACTAAGACCTGGCACAGCCCCCCAAAAAACTTTATCCAACTGTAGATGCATGTAATCTTAAACTTCAACTGTCTGTGAGTGGGAAATAATAGACTAAATATTGTAAGACGTGCTGTTTATAATATTGATGGTACTCACACTTAACATGTTTGTGTTTGTGCTGTTGACACTGTAAAGGAATGAAACCACATTCTAATTGGGACTATTTCAGACAAATCTGAAAAGAGCCAGATTTCCTTAAGGACCACGGTATTTGTCAGGATTTAAACATTTTATCATTTTAAAAATCCCTTGGCACAAATAAGGCAGTCTCATATAAATGAAAAAAAAATGGCCATGAAGTATAAGTAAAAATTTCCTCTTAAGTTTTTAAAAAAATAAATAGTTTCATATCACATCATTTATATAACAAGTAATAGATTTTTTCCTGAATAATGGTAGCATGTATTTTAAAGGTTGTCTAATGAGTTTTTTTGGATACTTAAGTTACTGAACTGAGTAGCAATTCTAAACATAATATTTAAATGCTCTCCTTTATCTAAATCGTGATTAAGTATGGTAACTCGTTGCCTGTTTTTAAATTCCTTTCTCAGTCTAAACTTACTTTTCAAAGACAATGAACTTTAAACATTTTGTAGTTTTTTCTTAAACTAAATTGGTCATCTTGAGGGATATTTAATTTTACCCAGGATGTTGAGTCAGAGTTGTAAGTTTTTCAAAAATGCTTGCGTTTGATGACTAGGGAGGACGAGTCCTGTTGACATCTAGGCAGAATGATTAAGTGGTAGCTCAGCCTGGTGGAGAAACTTTGGGCTTTGGAATGAAGCTGAATTCTAGCTATGAGATTCTTAACATTTTCAGGCTGTTTTCTCATCTCTACAGTGAAGACAGCAATAGCGTCCAGCTGCTTACATCAGTAGGAGAATTAGAGAGAAAATCCAGATAAGTCCTTGCTCTATTAGATGCTTATTAAATTATAGCTATCATTACTAAGTACTAGTGACAATAATTTAACACAGCTTTTCCCACGTTTGTAGTAACTATACACATAATTATCTTTTAAATGTTTTCCCTAGATTACAAAAGATGTGCTAGATTGTTAAAAAGACTAGCAGTGAGTCCTCTGTGCTCGCAAACGGAGAAGACCTACGTGTGAGTATGTATTTATCAATTTTCCTTTTTCTGTTTAACAGCTTGATTTCTTAAGAAATTTTGAACAATTAAAAAACCCCAGGAAGCTGATTTTAGCACCACCTAATGAACTTAATCTGTGGATTTTCCACTTAGTGTTAAGGTCTGGCCTAAATGGTGTATTAAATTAATAAAAAAGTATGTCCTCAACAATGATTGAATTAATAGAAACAGATTTTTTGGCAACCTTACTGTTCCTGAGTGATTTTCAAAAATATTTCAAATTTGATGTTATTTCATATCACATGCAAATATACATGAGATGAACAAAACTATTTAAAAGTCTACCTTAAAAAAAAAAACTGGTCAAAATAGATACAGTCATAATTTAAAAGTAGACACAGTATAATAAAAGTAGGACCCTAGAATTTTGATTTATACAATACAGGTTAAGATAAGAGACACAGTATTAGAAGAATAGAAGGAAAAGCAAATAATCAAACACATGATGAACATGTAGGCATTGTCTGCTCTGGTATATATTTTGCCAGAGTGAAATGGTAAGTTAGAATTTTCATTCTGGCTAAATTACCCTTGGAGCTCTAGAGCAATAAAGTATTGGTATGACCTAAATAAATCAAATGTAAATTCTAACATTTGTTTATAATTATAGAAGCCCCACCAGGGCTTCCCTTGTGGCTTAGCTGGTAAAAAATCCGCCTGCAATTAGGGAGACCTGGGTTTGATCCCTGGGTTGGGAAGATTCCTTAGAGAAGGAAATGGCTACGCACTGCAGTATTCTGGCCTGGAGCATTCCATGGACTATGTAGTCCATGGGGTTGCAAAGAGTCAGACACAACTAAGCGACTTTCACTTTCATAGAATCTATGGGAAAGACTGAAGGGTATTCATTTCTGGGCAAAGATCTTTCTAATCTTTATTGTTCTTTCCAGTGTAATACAAAGTCAACATTTTGGGGGTGTGTTGGGGGGTGGTGTCAGTGTATCAGGACCATGGACAAGTCCTTTTAAAGACACTGACTCCTCAGCTTTTGAGTCTTGGAGAATCTGTAATCTAGAAGTATCTGTGAATATCTTCAGAGAAGGCAATGGCACCCCACTCCAGTACTCTTGCCTGGAAAATACCATGGACGGAGGAGCCTGGTAGGCTGCAGTCCATGGGGTCGCTAAGAGTCAGACACGACTGAGCGACTTCACTTTCACTTTTCACTTTCATGCATTGGAGAAGGAAATGGCAACCCACTCCAGTGTTCTTGCCTGGAGAATCCCAGGGACTGGGGGGGCCTGGTGGGCTGCCGTCTCGGGTTGCACAGAGTTGGACACAACTGAAACGACTTAGCAGCAGCAGCAGTGAATATCTTAATCTGGCCAGTATAACTTGTTCAGTCACTCAGTCATGTCTGACTCTGTGACCCCATGGACTGCAACACGCCAGGCCTCCCTGTCCATCACCAACTCTTGAAACTCATGTCCATTGAGTTGGTGATGCCATCCAACCATCTCATCCTCTGTCGTCCCCTTCTCCTACCTTCAATCTTTCCTAGCACCAGGGGCTTTTCAAATGAGTCAGCTCTTCACATCAGGTGGCCAAAGTATTGGAGTTTCAGCTTCAACATCAGTCCTTCAAATGAACAATCAGGACTAATCTCCTTTAGGATGGACTGGTTTGATCTCCTTGCAGTCCAAGGAACTCTCAAGGGTCTTCTCCAACACCACAGTTCAAAAGCATCAATTCTTTGGCACTCAGCTTTTTTCATAGTCCAACTCTCACAGCCATACATGACTATTGGAAAAACCATAGTCTTGACTAGACAGACCTTTGTTGGCAAAGTAATGTCTCTTCTTTTTAATATGCTGTCTAGGTTGATCATAACTTATTCTATCTCAAATAACTATATGGGAATTTACTTCTCCATCTGATAGTTTTGTGGTGACCTTTACTGAGACAATTCTGACCTACTGTTGTTGCTTTTCTTATATTAAAAGCAATGATAAATTAATAATAATAATTGGCACTCAATTCTGCATATTGAAAGTTGCTGAACTAAAAAGCTGCCCTTTTTTAGATTAAGAAATCGAGCTTATGAGTAATTCTTATGAGTAAGTTTATATAAAGTCCAAAAGGCAACATAATAACTGGAAAAGTTCTCAAAGAAACAAGTATTATAATTTAAAATATTAAATGCAAACTTACATTCTCCTTGGACAAGGTTCATAGAGGACAGAGCTGATAAACAGGCCCCTTTGAAATTGCAGAGTTTGGAGATTTAGTGAGGTCTTCTGCAGGAGTCATCTCTGATGGTTTGTCTCCAAGGAGTTAACAAGATGTTAGAGTATTACAGATTAATACATTTTAGGAATATTTTTGCATCATTTAGGTGATGCCAAGTTCATTTTTTGGCTGATGCAGGTGTCTCATTAAAACTTCAGTGGTGGAAGTCATCATTTAAACTTTCTAGGGAATTCCCTGGTGGTTCAGTGGTTAGGACTCAGTGCTTTCAGTGGTTCAATCCCTGGTTGGGAAACCAAGATCCTACAAGCCGTGCAGTATGGACAAGAAACATATTTGAAAAATAAATAAAAAAACGAACTTTCTAAAAGTACGGATAAACCCTTCGCCTGCTCCACACACACCTTAATGTACACCCTCAGGGTTACACTATAAATTAAGAGTCCACAGATTCTTTAAGCAAAAGAAAATATAGCTATATTAAAACTATGCATATGTGTAAGTAGGATAAAAACCTGGTCATAAATGACATTTTTTCTTCTTCCCTCTCACAGGCATTTCTTAAGAATGTAAATCTAATTTGAAAGAAAAAAAGTATCTGGGATCATACTAAACATAAAAAGAGATGAAACTTCTAATTTCATGGTGTATTAAGATGAGTGAAATAAGAAACTTCTCAGAAATAGCTGGTGATCTGTGTCCAAGCGTAAGACAAGATCTTCCCTGGTTTATCTTCGTGTATACAGAAATTTGAAAATGTTGAATGCAAAGTTCAATTCATATATTGCAAATAGAATATTAAAACTTATGCTATTATACTTTATTTTTGCTATATATATGTTATTTTATTATATGGCTAACATTCTATATATGTATGAATTATATATTTAATTATGTAAATTATGTCTGATCATGCCAAAGAAAAATGATATTTTGGGTATGAGTTTTCACAACATGCTTGTTGAATAATCATGTATGAAGTCCCCTTTTATAATTATAATTTAATAATATTTAATACATCTATTCAGAATTTGTTTTTATTTGCATTAATTTGAGCTGTAAATTTTATTAAAACTGAAATATGAAAAAAGTCTGTGTTGTTTTTCTTTGAATTAAAGGCATTTGTAGGAGAGGTCATATTATTGAAATATGATACTCTCTCTATATATATTGTTCATATTCATTTTCTGAACTGATAACTAGGATCCTGAGACCTTTTTTGAATTTGGAGCATATGGTGAAGTGAAAGTCGCTCAGTTGTATCTGACTCTTTGTGACCCCATGGACTATACAGTCCATGGAATTCTCTAGGCCATAATACTGAGTGGGTAGCCTTCCACTTCTCCAGGGGATCTTCCCAACCCGGAGATCGAACCCAGGTCTCCCGCATTGCAGGCAGATTCTTTACCAGCTGAGCCACTAGGGAAGCCCATGGTATTGCCACCTTAAATAAAAAGTCCGCATGAACCTCGTGGGGAGAAGAACGTGTCGGTGCTTGGGGCTTTGTTTGGAAAACAACACACCCTGATGCAATTCATCCATTTCATTTAAAAACAATAATGGAAAAATGAGAAACCTAAATAAGACGATAGGAAACCCCATCCTTTCAGAGAAGGCAAAACATGATTTGCTTAACAATGCATCACAGTATGGTCACGGCTTTTTTAAGGCTTCTACCCTGTTTGTGCTGGTGTCATGGAGACGGGGCTCCGGACTGGCCGTTGCTTCCATTTTTAGCTCCTTTGTCCCTCCCGTAACTGTCCGTACGTTTGTTTGTGTCTGAAACACACACACGTCTTTGTCCATCAGAAACACAAGTGCAGAGGGCCCCTTTGGTTGCAAGGATATTGTGAAGCTACATTTTCAGTTTTCAGTTTTATTGGTTTTGGCCTCTGGGCAAAGATGGACAAATAAAGACACAAAACAAACTTTAGTGTGTGAGTGAAATTCTGCTGTAATGCCATGTAGGGAAGAATGAGAATACCAGAGTTTTAGTCCCTTGTGTTTACATAGTGATTATAATATTGGAAACATTTGGAAATCTTTTTTTTTTTAAAGGATGAGTTTATTGATTTATTTTTGGTCTTCATTGTGGCGCTCAGGCTTTGGTGCCCTGGAGCATGTGGGATCTTAGTTTCCTGAAGGAAAAACTAGGAGGGATCATACCCGTGTCCTCTCCATTGGGAGGCAGATTCTTAACCACTGGACCACCAGGGAAGTCCTGGAAAGCTTTACTCATGAATCTCTATAGAGCTGGCGTCCTCTATATTATACAAGCAAAGAGGCGATTGGATGGTGGCAAATGAGAGTTTATTAGTGAGACATAGTTGGCTGAAACAGAAAACAGCCTAAACGAGCTGTATGATTGGTATGGTTTCAATCAGGTAGGTAATTTCAGATGGAATCCTAAGAAATTAGATTTTAAACATCCTCATGGATGACTAACATGCCTCACTCAGAAACGTAGCCTATGCCGTGTGTGTGTGTGTGTGTGTGTGTGTCTGTGTGTGTTCGTTGCACAGTTGTGTCCGACTCGTGGCAACCCCATGGAGTATAGCCCTCCAGGCTCCTCTGTCCATGGGATTCTCCAGGCAAGAATACTGGAGTGGGTTGTCATTTCCTACTCTAGGGGATCTTTTCAACCCAGGGATCAAACCTGGGTCTCCTGCATTGCAGGTGGATTCTTTACCATCTGAGCCCCTGGGAGGCCCATGCTATGCTACATGTCTACTCAAAACCTACAAAGATTGACTTAAGATATCTGTAGTTGACGTTTATATTACTCCAATTGATCTTTGAACAACATGTTTCTGAACTGTGTGGGTCCACTTACAGTGGATTTTTTCCAGCAGAGAACGCTGCCGGTCTTCACAGCCTATCCCAGGTGGTTGAACCCAAGGATGTGGGGAACCGTGGCCTGGAAGGTTATAGTCAGAGTTTTGACTGGGCAAGGGGGGTGGTCAACACTCCTAATCCCACGTTGTTTGATATGATTTTCTCACTGTGCTGACTTTGACAGAGGGGAGTTAGAGATAAAGGGTCTTTTAAATTTGTTTCCACGGAGAGAAATTTCTCACATGGGGAGATGAGTGATTGAATGAGGTAAAATATGTTTATTTAGTAAAGTCGGATCTCAGATGACATCTCAGAAGTCATCTCGCTGTCTAAACAGCAAGACAGGAGGGTGACCATGGTTGCTCCAGAACATGGGGACCGGATCAGTTCAGGTGGCTGTTCTAAGCTGGTCACCTGAGGGACTTGCAGACTGCCCAGTGTGGCCTCTTCATCCTGTGCTTATGATGGGCAGGGGTGGGGGGAGGTGAGGAGGGAAGGAGAGAGGAGGAGAGAGGACAGTTTGCATAGTAGGAACTCCTCTGTGGCCTGTCCGCACCAGGTCGTTACATCTCTAGAGCCTGGTATAAGAGTGCATTTGAGTGACTGCTCAGCTGATGGGCACGAGTGACGCCACTGGGAACCTTCTCTCTCAGCTTGGCTGGCTGTGTGTTGAGGAGCAGTGGCTGTGACAATCAATGACAGCTCCAGGGACTCACTGTAGTTTGGAGACAGCCCCGCGGTGGCGGGGGTGTTGAGAGGTTGACCTTCCCCTGGATCCAATCCCCTCTTGAAACAGGGTGCTATCCGTACAGTTTTCTTCAGTTCTGCTGCAAAACAAAAAGAGAAATGAAGAACTAAAAATGTTTTATTTTTATTATTCATCTATTTTGGCTGTGCTGTACAGCTTATGGGATCTTAGTTCCCCAACCAAGGATTGAACCCAGGACCCCAGCAGTGAGCATGCCAAATCCTAACCACTGGACCTCCAGGGAATTCCCAGGAACAACACTTAAAAAAAAAAACGACAAAACCAACTTCTTGGTTGTACAGAACATTGCCAATCAAACCATGCCTGCATGCTGAGTGGTTTCAGTCATATCCAACTCTCTGCAACCCTACGGACTGTAGCCCACCAGGTTCCTCTGTCCATAGGATTCTCTAGGCAAGAATACTGGAGTGGGTTGCCATGCCCGCCTCTGGAAATTAGTATACATAGTATCTTATATTAGCCAGAAAGGAGCCAAGGCTTTCCTTTAACTGGGGAATGCAGCCATGACCCCCAGAAGTTTAAGAACCTTTAACTGACTTGATCAAGCCGATTTAACTGACTTGAGTCCTGAGTCTGTGGGTGGTATGAGATGCGAAGGCCTCAGGAAAAAAATTTTCTATTTTTTGCAGCAAAATATTAATTTTCAAACAAATAAGTGTTTAGTTTGTTTTATTTTATCAAATATGTTAGTGTGTGTGTTCAAAATTACCTAGTTCCCTAATAACAGAAACAACCAATTTTATTTTTTATTTAAAAATTAAAAAATTTTATGTTGGTGTATAGTTGACTTACAATGTTGTGTTAGTTTTAGATGTACAGTTAAGTGATTTGGTCATACGTGTATTTCTTTCTTTCCAGATTCTTTTCCCATACAAGTTATCACAGAGTACTGAGTAGAGTTCTCTGTACTTGCTATACAGTAGATGCTTGTAGAAACAATCAATTTTAGATTAAGCACACACACACACACAAAGACCATTTATGGCAGGATTCTAACTCATGGGTTCATACTTTGACCTCAAGAAGGACAGGCATCCGGCATCCACTCTTTCCTTAACAGTAAGAATTCGTGGAATTGACCTCAAGAAGACTGCCATTGGTGAGGTTCAGCTTTTAAAATGCTCGATTTCCATGTTCCTTCAAAAGGGACAGGAAGCAACAATTAGAACTGGACATGGAACAACAGACTGGTTCCAAATAGGAAAAGGAGTATGTCAAGGCTGTATATTGTCATCCTGCTTATTTAACTTATATGCAGAGTACATCATGAGAAATGCTGGACTGGAAGAAACACAAGCTGGAATCAAGATTGCCGGGAGAAATATCAATAACCTCAGATATGCAGATGACACCACCCTTATGGCAGAAAGTGAAGAGGAACTCAAAAGCCTCTTGATGAAAGTGAAAGAGGAGAGTGAAAAAGTTGGCTTAAAGCTCAACATTCAGAAAACGAAGATCATGGCATCTGGTCCCATCACTTCATGGGAAATAGATGAGGAAACAGTGGAAACAGTGTCAGACTTTATTTTTCTGAGCTCCAAAATCACTACAGATGGTGACTGCAGCCATGAAATTAAAAGACGCTTACTCCTTGGAAGGAAAGTTATGACCAACCTAGATAGCATATTCAAAAGCAGAGACATTACTTTGCCAACAAAGGTCCGTCTAGTCAAGGCTATGGTTTTTCCAGTGGTCATGTATGGATGTGAGAGTTGGACTGTGAAGAAGGCTGAGCGCCGAAGAATTGATGTTTTTGAACTGTGGTGTTGGAGAAGACTCTTGAGAGTCCCTTGGACTGCAAGGAGATCCAACCAGTCCATTCTGAAGGAGATCAGCCCTGGGATTTCTTTGGAAGGAATGATGCTAAAGCTGAAACTCCAGTACTTTGGCCACCTGATGCGAAGAGTTGACTCATTGGAAAAGACTCTGATGCTGGGAGGGATTGGGGGAAGGAGGAGAAGGGGACGACAGAGGATGAGATGGCTGGATGGCATCACTGACTCGATGGACGTGAGTCTGGGTGAACTCTGGGAATTGGTGATGGACTGGGAGGCCTGGCGTGTTGCGATTCATGGGGTTGCAAAGAGTCGGACATGACTGAGCGACTGATCTAATCTGATCTGATCAAATGTTTAAGTTTTTAATAGGGAGGAACTGAGTAGCCTAGATAGAATCTTGTGTTAACATCAAAGAGTGAACTTTGTTTAGCAACTTAAAAAAATGATTTATTTGGCTACTTGGGGTCTTAGTTCTCTGGCCAGGGATTGAACCTGGGCCCTCTGTGTTGCATTGGGAAAGCAGAGTCCCAGCCACTGGACTGCCAGGGAAGTCCCTTGTTTGGGAAAGAAAGCTGCTCTTCACTGGCTATGTTGCTTCCTGGGGGTTCCATATTTCCAACTGCCTGTCAAAGCTTCTCACTTCTGTGAAATATTGAACGTCTCTTTAATCCATTTGCTTGACTTAAAAGCCAAGAAGAGAAGCTATAATAGGGACACAGAGGAAGAAGTTGAGTTCTGTTTATTCTGCTAATCCCGCTGCTCCGCTGATTCATCACCAGTGTGCACAAGGGCCCTTAGTGATTCATGGAAAGGACTCGCCTTTGCTGTAAAGAATTATGATCTACCCCCATCACTGTTTGCAGTTATGTCATTATTATTAAAATAGCAGCCTCCAAAATTAGAATTTTAGTTCATCAGCTTCAAAGCACTTGTGGAATGACTTTAAATATGAAAATATCCATAAATTAAAGATGTTCTAAACCGAGTTCTAATGGAAACTATTTCATGTATACGAGGGTGAAACACAGACGGTAACTATTTTTGAATGCATGCTGTGTGCAAAAGCTTAGACTGAGCTGTTTCTCACCCTTATTTAATTCTTATGAAGTTAAATTATGAGGTTCAGCCTTATTTTACAGTCAAGGGACTGAACTTCCTCAAGTATGTGTGGAGTCTTCACCCTAGCGGAGTGAAGCCTGGGTCCCAGATTCTCTGACTCTATGTCCGATAGACTTCGGAGGCTACCGAGTGGCTCAAATCGTCTGAGAGCTTCCCGCTGGGTTAGCACATGAGCCCACTGGGTGTGTCGCCATCCAGAGGAGGGAGCTTGGGTCCTGGTGTCTGCAGGGCAGACGCGTCAGGAAGGGGAACTCACAAATCAGCTTGGACAGACAGCATGAGTTACTTCAAAAGCCAAAGTCATCACCAGAAAAGGCAAAAGCATGCAGCAAACCTGAGATGCGAGTCTAGCACACAGCAGAGAGAGAAGTTTGGTGTTTGGATAGTGCAGAGAGCAGAGACTTACGGGGGCTTTAGTGTAGTCATTTAAGGGGCAAACTGTGAACAGAACTAGGGTAGCTATCCCAGGGTGCACAGGAGAGGCACTGTGTGGAATCCATCGCCTAGAGGAGCTCCATGGAATCGCCTGCCTCCTTTCCTCCTGTGACCCGTCACTTGCCCAACTACACACAACCAGGCTTCTCTGGGGCTTTTGGTGGGAATCCATATTGTGTCTGAAGCCTCTCTGAAGTTGAACCAGGTGTGGACACTATTACCTGGGGTGCTTGGGGACTAGGTCTCTTATTCCAAGGATTTTGGTTGTATTTCCCAATAATGGGGTGAGTCCTAGGACCAAAGACCCACGTGGTTCTAAGCATGTTGGCTAAAGTGAGAGGTGGTGAAATGGATGCGACGTGGATGGAGTGGGAAGTTACAAGCTGCTGGCTGATAGGTGTGCAGCGCAACATACACAGGGCGTCCCCCGAGAGGGGTGCTCCAGATGCTTCAAAACTTCTTCCCTAGACTGAACCAGACCCTCTGGCTCAAGCCTATGCGACATGCAAACTCACACCCGCAGACCAGATGACCTCTCCCAGCTTTTCTCTGATGGTAAGTTCTACACCTGGCCCCTATGGTTCCAGAACCCCATCATTCCCACTAGATCAGGTACCTTAATTCCACTCTAGCATCCCCCAGCACCATCTCTGCCTCCAGAGTTGCAAAGCTCTTCCTGTTTTCTTGGTGAACGGCGGTTCTTCAAAGTCTTCATAAGGAACGTTAGCAGATTGTCCTCAGTGGAATCATAAAAATACCCATTTATGAGAATCTTCAGGGTTCTCCTCAGAGTTCTAGTGATGTCCTGGCATTCTGACCTCATGTACAGCAGGCTGTGGTTACATTTAAGCTTCATTTAGCCAATGGAACAGACCATTCCCTGGAGCTTGAACCAACCCAGGGAATCCACATCCCAGACGAGGTCGACTGCTGTCAATGAATTCAGACAGGTTGAGTCTCTCATTCTACCCTTCTTGGTCCACATCTTTAGAGTCCACATCCACTGATGCCCACAGATTCTATCAGCCAGTGCAGCAAAGTCTTTGAACCTTTGGTGCACACATGATTACCTTCCAGAGCAGATCTTATTCTTTACCATCTGGGATATTTGGGGCTCTAACTCATTAAGACCTGGAGGCAATGGGAGATAGGCAGGTGTCCTGAGAAGAACTGGCATTCGTTTGGAAAACAACTTTTACGGGTGTGTCACCGAAATACTTGTATGCTTTGTTGTTGTTCAGTCACACAGTTGTGCCTGACTCTTGGCGACCCCATGGACTACAGCACCCCAGTTTCCCTGTCCTTCACTGTCTCCTGGAGTTTGCTCAAACTCATGTCCATCGAGGCGATGATGCCATCCAACGATCTCATCTTCTGTCATCCCTTCTCCTCCTGCCTTCAATCTTTCCCAGCATCAGAGTCTTTTCTAAGGAGTCAGCTCTTCCTATCAGGTGGCCAAAGTATTAGGGCTTGTAAGTTTGTATGTTTAGGAGGACTGGTTTTCTGAGAATGGGGTGAAGAGAGAAGGGAATTGCAGTAAAGTTGGAAGGTCAGTTTTTAACTTGATCCCTTTCTGCCTTTCCAGTAGTCATGTATGGATGTGAGAGTTGGACTATAAAGAAAGCTGAGCACTGAAGAATTGATGCTTTTGAACTGTGGTGTTGGAGAAGACTCTGAGAGTCCCTTGGATTGCAAGGAGGTCCAACCAGTCCATTCTAAAGGAGATCAGTCCTGGCTGTTCATTGGAAGGACTGATGTTGAAGCTGAAACTCCAATACTTTGGCCACCTAATGCAAAGAGCTGACTCATTTGAAAAGACTCTGATGCTGGGAGGGATTGGGGGAAGGAAGAGAAGGGGACGACAGAGGATGAGATGGTTGGATGGCATCACCGACTCAATGGACATGACTTTGGGCCTGGGCTGCTGCGGTTCATGGGGTCGCAAAGAGTCGGACATGACTGAGCGACTGAACTGAACTGAACTTTCTGCCTTGATGTCCCCATTCTACCAGAGTCCAGCTTCACTTATCTTAGGATAACATACCTGAAGGGGTCCAGCTTGGTCCTGTAACTCCGCTCACACTGCAGTCAGATTCTGGCTTAGTTCTATCTGCCCTGTGACCAGGGGTTGAGGGACCCATTCAGAACTGCTTGGGGAGGGAGGGAATTGTGTTCCTGCATCAGTGTTCTCAAGTGTGTCCTTGTATCCGTGTCGTGTTCACGTCTGAATTCGTGTTTTATGTTTTCACTTTCTTTTTTCCCTGCAGCACTCTGGGAGCATCAGGGACCCACCAGCTTCGCCATCATGGCTGCATCCACATCATGACAGACATTTGCTGTCCTAGAAACTTGCCCCCCTCCTCTACACCTCATTACTCTACCAACAGCAACTGTTTAATCCTGGCCTGGGAGCTTGGCTGGGCAGTAAGCCCCAGGTACTCATTCCAATATTAATCTAAGTTTTGCCGTGAAGGTGTTTTATAACCATGTTGAGGACCCTGAGGGGGGAGATTACCTGGGTTGTATGTAATTGCAAAGTCCTTTTAACAGGGAGCAGGAGGGTCCGAGTAACTAGTAGGAGATGCAACAATGGAAGTAAGAGACTGGAGTGATGCCAAGAAGGGGCCCTGAGCCAAGGACTGCAGTGGCCTCTAGAGGCTAAAAAGGTTTATCTCTGCCTTTCATAAAGTAGCCTCAGTCTTATCTTGTGGGCCACTTAACTAGCCAGCTAATCAGTCGGATAAAAAAAAGAAAAGGACCCAAACACCTATTTTCATTGTAGTCTTTGTATTGTGTTTTTAACTTCTCATTAATTAATTGTCCTTTACAAAAATATTTTTAGTCTGTGACAGATTGGAGGACAAAGCAAACCCCCGCCAAAAACTAAACCTTGTCTCTAAGTGACACTTTCATGCAGTGCCCACATTTCTCCACAAGGTGTCGCCTTAGCACTAAAATTGCCCCTAACAGCTGGGGGCGTCCAGGGCCTGGTGGCCAAGCAGGCTTCCCTCTTGGGGTCCCAGGCAAAGGTTAAAACAGAAGCCCAGGCCTTACAGCACAGCAGACCGCTCCTGGATGGAGTTCTTTATTCTCAGCAGGCACACAGAGGGGTGGTTCCCATGAGGCGTGGGTGAAATTTCAGGGTGTCCCCGGGTCACTGCTGTCTCGCCAGGTGTAGGCTGCTGGCCCCCAGACAGAAGTCTGGGCACACGTGTGGTCCTGCTTCTCGAACCTGCCTGCCTCAGAACCACCTGGAGGGCCTGTGGGCTCCACGGAGGCTCTGAGTGGGCACGTATGACACATTTCTGGGGCCCACACTCCTGGAACCTGTGTCCTATGACAAAGTGTCCTGGCTGTGGAGTGAGACCTCAATTCAGATCTAAGCTCTGCCTCTCAGGTGACCGAGTAACCTGGGGCAGGAGACCTGTTGTTGTTCAGTCGCTCAGTCCTGTCTGACCCTTGTGACCTCATGGATTGCAGCACTCCAGGCCTCCCTGTTCTTCACCATCTCCCAGAGGTCGCTCAGATTCATGTCCATTGAGTCGGTGATGCCCTCCAACCATCTTGTCCTCTGTTGTCCCCTTCTCCTCCTGCCTTCAATCTTTCCCAGAGTCAGGATCTTTTCTAATGAGTTGGCTCTTTGCATCAGGTGGCCAAAGTATAGGAACTTCAGCTTCAGCATCAGTCCTTCCAATGAATATTCAGGGTTGATTTCCTTTAGGGTTGACTGGTGTGATCTCCTTGCTGTCCAAGGGACTCTTAAGAGTCTTCTCCAGCACCACAATTCAAAAACATCAAGTCTTTGCTCAGCCTTCTTTATGGTCCAATTCTCACATCCATACATGGCTACTGGAAAAACCACGACTTTGACGAGATATGAACCTTTGTTGGTAAAGTAATGTCTCTGCTTTTTAAAATGTCTCTAGGTTTGTCAGTTCCCCTTCCAAGGAGCAAGCATCTTTTAATTTCATGACTGCAGTTACCGTCCTCAGTGATTTTGGAGCCCAAGAAAATAAAATCTGTCACTGTTTCCACTTTTCCCCCTTCTATTTGCCATGAAGTGATGGGACCAGATGCCATGATTTTAGTTTTTTATATAGTAATCATATATAAAATATTATTATATATGTTGTACAATAATATAATAACAGTAAACAATTAATAGCTGCTCAATACATTTTCTAAATACATGAATATGCGTGAATGTCCTGATCTGTAAAGAATAAGTAAGTGTTAGTTGTTCAGTTGTGTCCGATTCTTTGCCACCCTATGGACTGTAGCCTGCCAGGCTCCTCTGTCCATGGGATTCTCCAGGCAAGAATAGTGGAGTGGGTTGCCATTTCCTTCTCCAGGGGATCTTCCTAGAATTTAGATTTAATGATCTTGGAAGTCTTTCCTGTCCTGATACCCTAACACAAAGAATTTTAAGCCAGTTATTCTAACTCGTTTCTTACATATTCAATAAACTTATTAAAATTTTTTTCTTTTATTTCAGAAACAATAGTAAACATACAGAGAAGGCAGTACACTGGCTCCAGAGTCGGGCCTGGCCTTGATCCCTGACTCCACCTTTACTGCCGCAAGGCTTTAGCCAAAGGCTGGGATCAAGTTGATGTTATAGTATTGTGTGGGGTAAACAACAGCAGTAATAATAGTAAAAACCACGGTCAGTGAGTTTTCAGCCCTTGCTGTAGGCAGGGCACAGCCATGTGCCGTCAGCTACAGATGCACACGGTGGGCCCTCCGTGGTCACAGGTCCTGCATTTGAGAGTCAACCAACTGCAGATCAAAAATATTCAGGAAAAAATAAATTCCAGAAAGTTCCAAAAAGCAAAACACAAATATGCCACACTGGCAACCACTTCCATAGCCCTTACATTGTATTGTTTTTTTTTTTTTTTAAGTCTTTATTGAATTTGTTACAACATTATTTTTGTTTTCTGTTTGTTTTTTTTGGCCTTGAGGCATGTGGGATCTTAGTTCCAGACCAGGGATTGAACCCACACGCCCTGCATTGGAAGGCAAAGTCTTAATCACTGGACTAGCGGGCAAGTCTGTGTATTAGGTATTATAAGTGATTGAGAGAGGATGTAAAGAGTTCAGGAGGATGGACACAGGGACTTGGGCATCCATGGATTCTGGTAGTTGATGGGTGAGAGAGTCATTTCCTAGGCAGGTTGATAGGGAGTCTAGGGGTCCCCAAGGAGAGAGGGGTCTGGAATTCTCAAGGAGGAAGAAAGGACAAACTTTTTTTCTTTCTCCACATTCCTTAGGATTATATAACAATAATGTATCCTGCCTAAGGACAGTCTTTGGATTAAACCTTCTGTTATCTTAAAATGTTAATTATGGGAGTAGACCTGGTCTTTACAAGGATGTATCTTGCCTGAGGACAGTGTTATCTTAAAATGTAAATTATGGGAGTAGGTCTGATGAGGTCTTTACAACCTCCAGACATTCTTTGGATTATATAACCTCATTGTTAACACTAGCAAGCGGGTACTCTTTCTGCCCCCTTCTGATGCCTATGTCAGAAGCTTTCTCTATCTCCTTTATACTTTAATAAAACTTTATTACACAAAAGCTCTGAGCGATCAAGCCTCGTCTCTGGCCCCGGATTGAATTCTTCTCCTCTGGGGGCCAAGAATCCCGGTGTCTTCGCGTGATTCAACAACAACTTTTCATGGGAGTGGGGAGTCCCTGGAACCAGTGCCCCCCGGATACTGAAGAATGGCTGGAGTGTATATTGTGTAGTGTAGTGTGTATACAGTGTGCATAGTGTATCTAGATTGTATGATGGTGGTTTAGTTGCTAAGTTATGTCCGACTGCTGTGACCCCATGAACTGTAGCCTGCCAGGCTGTTCTCTCCATGGGATTCTCAAGGCAAGAATACTGGAGTGCATTGCCGTTTCATTCTCCAGGGGATCTTCCTGATCCAGGGATTGAACCAGGGATCTCTTAAGGCTCCTGCATTAGCAGGCAGGTTCTTTACCACTAGCGCCACCTGGGAAACCCATATATATTGTATGTGAGTGATAGTGCAGTGTATATACAGTGTGTATATATATAGTGGATTATCGGTGCGGTGTATATACAGTGTGTATACTGTGTATATATTGTAGATTATCGGTGTGGTGTATATACAGTGTGTATACTGTGTATATATTGCAGATTATCGGTGTGGTGTATATACAGTGTGTATACTGTGTATATTGTAGATTATCAGTGTGGTGTATATACAGTGTGTATACTGTGTATATATTGTAGATTATCGGTGTGGTGTATATACAGTGTGTATACTGTGTATATTGTAGATTATCGGTGTGGTGTACATACAGTGTGTATATGTGTATATTGCAGATTATTGGTGTGGTGTATATACAGTGTGTATACTGTGTATATATTGTAGATTATCGGTGTGGTGTATATACAGTGTGTATACTGTGCCTGGAAAATCCCATGGATGGAGGAGCCTGGTAGGTTGCAGTCCATGGGGTCGCTAAAAGTGGGATACGACTGAGCGACTTCGCTTTCACTTTTCACTTTCATGCATTGGAGAAGGAAATGGCAGCCCACTCCAGTGTTCTTGCCTGGAGAATCCCAGAGACGGGGGAGCCTGGTGGGCTGCCGTCTATGGGGTCGCACAGAGTCGGACACGACTGAAGTGACTTAGCAGCAGCAGTATACTGTGTATATATTGCAGATTATCGGTGTGGTGTATATACAGTGTGTATACTGTGTATATATTGTAGATTATCTGTGTTATATGCCACACTTACCCGATGAGCAAGGACCATGATGACACCATTTTATAGATGGAGTCACTGAGGCATTGACAATCTAGAGTTGCACAGGGGAGAGTGGTGACCAGGAGTTTCCAGTCCAGGCAGGTTAAAATGAGGCTCAAGGAGCGACCACAGTGAGAGCTCAGGAGGGGAGCCCTGTGGAGGAGCGGCAGGGGCTGGCCCAGCAGACAGACTGAGAGTCGTCCTCTCAGGTCTCCTGACAGGGAAGACAGACCTCTACAGCGAAACAACCACTTAATGATGGAAGGAAGAAATCACCCAGCGCAGCTAGGCCACCCTTGAAGAGTCGTCTAGTCCGGTGCAGGGCCGGGAGGAACTTTCATAGTTCGGGGAGGCCCCTCCGGTGGACAGGAAGGGGGCAAAGAGGGGCAGGGCGGCGGCAGAGCGGGAGTGGAGCGGTGATGGAAGCGGGAGGGGGTTTCAGGAGATGCGGGGCCCAGTGGCCCGGCAGCCGCTCAGGGTTGCTGAGGCCCCGCAGGGCGCGCACCACCTGGACGCGCTCCGCGGATGATGAAGGCTCAGCGCGGCCTCCACAGCATCTTTCGCTCCCGAAGCTCCTGCCCTCGGCTGGGTTGGACCCGCTGCAGCTTCAGGCCCCAGATCCGAGCGGACAGCGAAAAGTTGTGTGTGGCGACGGCGGCCAGGACGCGCAGGCAGCCCCGGAGCCTGGGACCCGAGCATCTGCTCCTCTTGCCTGGCTCCCCCCGCACCTCCCGGCCCCGCGGTTCGAATCCCAGCGTCGTTCGGCCGCGTTTGCCACCTGCTGAACAGTCTGAAAGTCAGGAGCTGTTGTCTGCGCAACCTCCCCCCTCTCACTCCGCACAGGCCACTTGGCTTCGTAGAGTCATTTTCCAAAATGTGGATAATGTCCTACGACTGCGCGTTCCATCTGCTGCTCACTCCCGGAGGCCTGGCCCCTTCGCCGGCGCGGGACTCAGGCGCGCGCCAGGAGAGACCCGGGATGAGGCCGCCCGTTCTCCTTCTCTCGCTTCCCGGGACCATGTCTCCATCCATCCTTCCGTGCCAGAGTGAAGGAGCCTCTCCTGGAATAATCTGGACCGTCTTCTCAGTATCAGTGGGCCAGCACGACATCCCTACTAGACACAGAGAGGGACGTGTTACCACACACACACACACACACACACTGCAGTTCAAAATAAATCTTCAGTAGGTACATTTTCCTGAAACTTTGTATGTGAGAGCTTATTGGCGTATATTTTTTAAAAATAAACGCCATGCTAAAATTCGTGATAAAAATCAATCTCACTGAAGAGATGGAGAGTTAATTCATTCACAACATGAAGCATCAGGGTCGAGTGAGTGACGACAACCCCGGGTGCAGGTTTGCTTTGGATTCGGTAGAAGCATTGACAGGTGTGCACTTGATCTTTTGAATTTGAGAACGATCAGCAAAGAGAAATGGAGTGTTTTTGAAACAGAAATATTTAACTGAAAGTTTAAAAAAATTGCAGCTTTATATATATCCTGCTCTTAAAAAATATAATTCTTTTGAAGATATTCGTCATGTTTAATTGCCTGCAGATTTACATTTTCTTTTTCTTTTTTTTTTTTTTTTGCCTTCAACAGTAATATTAATACCAGTTTTACAAAATTATCCTAGGTTACCTTGCTTCTTTGACTTAATAAAATTTTTGGAATGTTTTCATGTTGCATCAGATGTCTAAGGAGTGTGTGCTGTTTGCCAATTGAAGTCGAAAAATTTAACACAAATACCAAAGATCTCAGTTAGCAGCTAGAAAAAGCTATCATTTATTTTATAGTCTTAGCAAGAACTCCTCCTAGTGGACATTCTTAACATGCAAAGAAATGCCATGAAATCAATACATAAATCATAACAACTGATATCTCTCACCAGTGGTGCAGAAAAATCTCTTTCTGCCTTTATAGAATACATTTAACAAACTTACAAAGCACATAAAATAAGAATTTGTAATAAAAAAACTAGATTCAATTTCTGATTATTATCTACCTTAAAGTGTGAAAGTATTAGTCACTTAGTCATGTTCAACTCTTTGCGACCCCATGGACTGTAGCCCGCCAGGGTCCTCTGTCCATGGGATTCTCCAGGCAAGAATACTGGAGTGGGTTGCCATTCCCTTCTCCAGGGGATCTTCCCAACTCAGGGATTGAACCCCGCTCACCTGCACTGCAGGTAGATTCTTTACCGTCTGAGCCACCATTATCTACCTTATCATGCTATTTATTTGGGAAATAAACATAACTCTAATTAGAAAACTATTCAGATGCATAGATGAATATGTTCGCATTTAACAGGTGTTCAGTTCAATTCAGTTGCTCAGTCGCATCCGACTCTTTGCGACCCCATGAACCGCAGCACGCCAGGCCTCCCTGTCCATCACCAACTCCCAGAGTCCACCCAAACCCATGTCTATTGTGTCGGTGATGCCATCCAGCCATCTCATCCTCTGTCATCCCCTTCCCCTCCTGCCCCCAACCCCTCCCAGCATCAGGGTCTTTTCAAATGAGTCAGTTTTCCGCATTAGGTGACCAAAGAATTGGAGTTTCAGCTTCAACATCAGTCCCTCCAAAGAACATCCATAACTGATCTCCATTAGGAGATCAGTCGATCCAACCCAGGACTGGTTGGATCTCCTTGCAGTCTAAGGGACTCTCAAGAGTCTTGTCCAACAACACAGTTCAAAAGCATCAATTCTTCAGTGCTCAGCTTTTTTTATAGTCCAACTCTCACATCCATACATGACTACTGGAAAAACCATAGTCTTGACTAGATGGACCTTTGTTGGCAAAGTAATGTCTCTGCTTTTTAATATGTTGTCTAGGTTGGTCATAACTTTCCTTCCAAGAAGCAAGTGTCTTTTAATTTCATGGCTGCAATCACCATCCACAATGATTTTGGAGCCCAGAAAAATAAAGTCTGACACTGTTTCCACTGTTTCCCCATCTATTTGCCATAAAGTGATGGGATCAGATGCCATGATCTTGGTTTTCTGAATGTTGAGCTTTAAGCCAACTTTTTCACTCTCCTCTTTCACTTTCATCAAGAGGCTCTTTAGTTCTTCTTTACTTTCTGCCATAAGGGTGGTGTCATCTGCATATCCGATGTTATTGATGTTTCTCCCAGCAATCTTGATTCCAGCTTGTGCTTCCTCCAGCCCAGCATTTCTCATGATGTACTCTGCATATAAGTTAAATATGTAGGATAACAATATACAGCCTTAACGTACTCCTTTTCCTATTTGGAACCAGTCTGTTGTTCCATGTCCAGTTCGAATTCTTGCTTCCTGATCTGCATAGAGGTTTCTCAAGAGGCAGGTCAGGTGGTCTGGTATTCCCATCTCTTTCAGAATTTTCCACAGTTTATTGTGATCCACACAGTCAAAGGCTTTGGCATAGTCAATAAAACAGAAATAGAAGTTTTTCTTTACTAGGGGTACTCTGGCCATTTGTGAAATTGCTTGAAAAGGTGTTTTTGCCAGCTATCAAATAGGCTAAAATTAAATGCCGGATTTTAAAAAAAGAGTACATACCTGGTGACTGCTAATTTTTCCTTACTGCTCACTTCCTTACTGCTAGGCAACAGGAAGCAACAACTTTTCAAAAATAATTTGTATCCAATTTAATACATGAGCAATAAATCAAAACTTATGATTTAAAAAGATATTTTATAAAAAGATTATTGTTTTCATGAATTTGTTGCTTTCTGGTGCCTATCAGTGAATAAGTGTGCAGGGTGTACACTTTTGACTAAGTAAAAATTAGCAGTCACCAGGTATCATATGGGATGGGCTTCCCTGGTGGCTCAGATGGTAAAGAATCTGACTGCAATGCAGGAGACCAGAGTTCGATCCCTGGGTTGGGAAGATCCCCTGGAGACAGAAATGGCAACTCACTTCAGTACTCTTGCTTGGAGAATCCCGTGGACAGAGGAGCCTGGTGGCCTACAGTCATGGAGTCACAAAGAGTTGGACACAACTAAGCCATTAACACTTTACATATGGGATAACTTCCAGTATGTTTACTCTGAAAGCAAGAAAAGAATTTAGCAGAAGACGATGTAATTATAGTTACACAACTGTAGACACAAGACATTGTTAAACTCTACTTGTCAGGTACTGTTTAGCTTCTTCCTAGAACTCTGATGGATATTTTCTCTAAAATCCTATTTACTAAATATACATGTGATGTAACATCCGAAACAGGATTGTGGGTACTTGACTGTAAGATTTACTTTTACTGCATTTACTACAACATGGCTGCATTAATTTCTTTCTTTCTCTTTTTCCCCTTTTTTTCTTGAAATACGGTTGCTTTACAATATTGTGCTAATTTCTGCTATATGGCAAAGGGATTCAAGTATACACATACATACGATCCTTACATTCTTTTCCACTATGGTTTATCACAGGATAGTGAATATATAGTTCCCTGTGCTCTACAGTAGGACCTTGTTGTTTATCCTTCTCTATAACAGCTTACATCTACTAATCCCAACCTCCCACTCCATCCCTCTCCCATCCTCCTCCCCCTTGGCTTGTTATTTCTTTCTTTTCGTATCTGCAAAATGATTCTTGAGCAGGGAGACACAACTTTAAACATGATTATGAGCTGAATAACCACAGATCTTATCAAAGAGTTTACTTAATAAATAGCAAAATGAGACTTTAAAAAAAAGCCACATCCCTCCAGCTCACTAGAATGGAAAAGACCTTTCACTGGAGCACCGTGCTTCCTTGCCATTCCTTTTCAACACAGATTAGTCACTGTCCCTAAGGTGACCCCAGACATACAGGTACCAGAAGCTGGAGGCCATGGCATTCTTATTGGTTGTCCAAAGGGTGCAAATGGCTTTCTGAAATAAAGCCTTTTGTGGTGAATGCACCTCAATTCCACAATCCTCTACATTCCATTCCCATGACTTATTTATCTTGTAACTTGATCTTTGTGCCTTTGACCATCTTCACCCATTTTGCCCATGTTCCATCCTTGCCCCTGACAACCACCAATCTGTTCTCTGTATCTATGAATCCAGTTTTTTTTGAAAAGATTCCTCACGTAAGTGAAATCATATGGTATTATCTTTCTCTGACATTTTTCACTTACCGTAATTCCCTCTAGGTCCATCCATGTTGTCGCAAATGGTGGGATTACCTTATTTTTTCATGGCTGAGTAATACTCCATTATATGTATACATCATGGCTTTACTCATTTATCTGAAAGTGGGGAGCAGCCCAGGTGGAATGTTGTCCAGTGTCCCCCCCAACCATGCCCAGGGGCAGCCTGGCAGCATGTCCACTCCCACCACATTCCCAGGCCAGCTCATTCATTAAGAACCTTAGGCTTGCTTGTAAGTGGTGTGGGATGGTTGTCACCGACGGCACCGCCAGCTCGGGGCCCGCTGCAGGTGCTGCTCTCCTGCCATATGATCAGACCACTGAAAGCACTTTGCTGAACTTTACTTAAGCCAGTGTTTCCCAGACATGTGGACCGCACACCACTCAATCAGGCCCCACAGATCTGAGGACCATGCCTCTACTGGGAGGTCAGGGCCCCCCGTCATTTGAACATCCTGCATCCTCGATGGGTACCGACTCGCTGGGGTTCCTTGGCTATTGGAACTGTGAGTTCATTTGTCCACAGTTTGTACTGAGGGCCTATCCTGCCCAAGGCCCTCAGACACCCTTGGAGAGTCCACTGCTTTGAGGAAACAGGAGGTGAGGGTGTAGGTGTCTGTCTGCTGATGGAGGAAGACAGGTCTATTCCTCCCAGGGCTGGCGGGAGGCCAGTGGACAGGTGATGGGTGAGCAAAGGAGGAGAGGCCACCTGGGGGCCTGGGGAGAGCCTTCCAGGTGGGGAGAACCTTCCAGGTAGAGAGGGCCTGCCAGCAGCACCACCAGGAATGGGGGAAGGCGATGACCCAACTACAGAAAGGAGGGCAGTGGTCAGAGAGGGGCCTCGGGTGAGATAGACAGGCCCCTAGCCTCTGCAAAGGCCTGGGGCTGGACCACAGGGGCTGTGGGTCCATGGGAGGGTCCTAAGAAGGATGGCAGGTAACATCTTCACATGGATCCCAGGCAGGTGTGTAGGGATGGGGTGCAGGGAGCCAGCAGAGGCAGGGTTGGAAGCAGGGCAGGTTCAAGTCTTCAGGCAAGAGCCTGAGTGCTGGGCCTGGGCTGGCGGCAGTGGCCACAGTGAAGAGGAGCTGAAATCGGAGGTCGCATCTCAGATTGGGGCTTGACTGATGCATTACACGTGGGGTCTAGCTAAGACCTCAGTGTTACTGTCCGCAGGAGGTTCAATGTGCAAACAGATGGCACAGATTAGGTGGTTTCCCAGGAGCGCTCTGGGTCACTCGAGTTCCAGTGTTAACGAGCTGCATGTTTGCAGGTTCTCCTGGAAATCCCGCTGCCCAGGGGGAGACAGGACAGGACGGCTCCAGGGCCTGTGACCCGGGCTCCACACCCAGCATTGTCATCACCCATAGAGGCCTATTTAGAAAGGCTGCTCCTTACATTACTAACCACAATTAAAAATGCATAACAATTAAATATGGCTTCCTAGGTGGCTTAAATGGTAGAGGATCTACTTGCCAATGCGGGAGACCTTGGTTCAATCCCTGGGTTGAGAAGATCCCCTGGAGAAGGGAATGGCTACCCTCTACAGTTTTCTTGCCTGGAGAATCCCATGGATAGAGGACCCTGGCAAGCTACAGTCCATGATGCTACAAAAAGGTGGACATGACTGAATGACTGAGCATGCACCCATATCAATTAAATAAATTAAAGAAATGAAGATTGGGTTGGGGGGAAATTTTAACCTTTCAATAGATATTTATTTTGAAATGTGAACATGGGAATCCAGATGCCTGGGGAACGAGAGGACACTGCCTGGACCTACCTCCTAGGAATCCTGAGCGAACAGGCAGCCCCAGGTGGGCAGAATTCAGCTTCTGTTCAGTTGCCTGAATGCAGTGCAAGAGTCCGGGCTTTAGAAATCCTCTCCCACAGCTGGTGGCCAGGTGCCTTCAGAAGTAATTAAACACCCCTCCCTTCGGCAGCAGAAACCCCCTCCTTGAAAACAATGCCAGGCTCTTGGAAAAGAAACACTAAGAGAGGAGGAGAGAAGATAAAGGACCCTGATGAGGTAGGTTTCCTTGAACAAAAGTGGGATGCGCTGAGGTTTGGTGACCTCTGTCTCAGGCTGAGATGCCCTGGGGGGTTCTTCCTGTGAGGGGCCTGGGCGTGGTGGATCAGGCGTCTTGAGGGGGGACACACACCCATGGTGATCATTCACGCAGACCTGGCGGGCGCTGCGCGGCTGTGATCTTAGAGCACAATGAGAGTTTATGAGCCTGGCACGCTCTTCAGTTGTGGACTTTACCTAAGTCAACAAAGCCATCTGTCTGGTCCAAAGTTTTCTTTTGTTTTGTACTGAAGTAGCTTCTTAGGAAAATGGCTAAGTTTTCAGCTATTTTAGGAGAAACAAGAAACACCGGCTTGCTTTTCCCTTTGTTATCTTTAAGGAAAATAAGCCCTTCATGCATTGGAGAAGGAAATGGCAACCCACTCCAGTATTCTTGCCTGGAGAATCCCAGGGACGGGGGAGCCTGGTGGGCTGCTGTCTATGGGGTCTTACAGAGTTGGACACCACTGAAGCGACTTAGCAGCAGCAGCAACCCCTTTAAAATAAAAGAGTAAAGAAGTATCTACAGAATTCAAGTCAGCAGAGTGGACCTTTATTTTAAAGAAAAATTATATGGTGGTTTGAGGATTTTTAAGAAATTTCATTGAGATTTTGAAGTGTGGTACAAACTAATGGGACTAAGAAAAATGATTTAAAATCACATATTTTAGAAAGTCATGTTATATATAATTTCTCTATCTATAAACTTCATAAACTGATATAACCACAATTAAACACTCTGCACTGCAAATTAAAAATTTCTCTCCCTGGGCTAATGCATTTTAAATTTCCTTAAGTCATTTTGTGAACTGACTGAGAGGTTTTCTCACACTTTTCAGTTTTATAGTTACCTAGTCATCCCCATTGAGGGTATGTGTCATCACAGACTGAGACCATAAATCAAATAAGGGAAGCTGTGGTAAGCTGCTCAAATGAAAACCAAGACAGTTTTCATTTTCAGATTGAAATTAGCTATGTGAAATTTTGATTCAAAATCATAAAGAACTATTTTGTTTTTTAGTTTTTTTTTTTTAGCTCAGGAAAATTCAAGCTTCAAAGTTGTTATGAAAACTTAATTTCTTTGGGAGATTAGCTTATCCAGATAACATAAGGCTCTTAAAATAAAATGGCAAAAAAATATTAACAAAAGTGCTTTTGGATAGATACGGATTGTTAGACTAAGATTTTTAGATATCCAATTTCTTGATCAAATGAAAGTGAAAAATAGACAAGTTGGTAACTTACCTAAACTATTTAAATTTTGTCAGCTTCCAAAGAGACAGAATATTCAACCAAAAAGATGTGGGATAGTATAGAACTGGGATGAAGATGGTGAATTACTGTGAAAACTACCCCGAAATTTCCATGTGCTATCCTTCGTCACTGAGCAGCTTTGGGGCCACGAGGTGTGGGGTTGACTAGCCCAGTCCAAAAATGTCGTCAACACTGAACCACTTCCTCCATCGCATTTCACTTCTTTATCTTGATGAGTAATTTGAAAATCTTGAAAATATATCTACCTCCTGGATAGAGACTTAGGTCCTTCAGGAGTCACGAACCCAAATAGCATCTTTCATTGACAAAATGCACAGGAGGGGTGGATTGAGCTAGAATTCTGCCTTTAAGTATTTATGCTATTTGAGTCATGCTGAGATTGTCGTTCTAAATGCTGTTTCTGAGTTTAATAGAGGTTTCAGAAGCCAAAGGGTCTGTGTTGGCTTCGGACAGCATCGCTCATTCCACAAGCTCGTTTTAAGCAGCTTCTGACTTCTGTGTAGTGGGAGCAAGTTTGCAAATGTATTGAGTATCTGTAGCATTTTAACAAATCAGGGAGAGCACAACATAGGTTATATGTTGTTATCTGAGCAAATCAGCAATTTTACCAAATGTTAAAAAATTTTTTCACAATGTCTCAAAAGATCAGGTACATTGTTTCATGTTTAAGTTGTTTACATTTATTTAGGTGTCATTATGTTAGTTTCCATACTTCCTTAAAGGGAGGACCATTTCAAAATGTCACTGTCAAAGCAGTCATTGTTTAGAATTCTCTTGAGCCAAATAAAAAAAATGATGAAGGCTCATTTTGCCTATCGGATTTAATATTTATTTTCCTGCTTATGACGTTCCTAGCCATGTAGCTGAAAAGATAACTTTGTGCACATAAACCAATGCAAAGTTACTCATGCAAATGTTTTTGTAATTGCTGGAGTATGTCTCTGGCTGATTTGACTGCTATTTTGGATTTTTTTTTCCTGTTCTGTTTTATTGATGCACTTGCGTTCCAAGTAAATTTCCAGAAGTCAAATACATTTCAAGTTTAATACACCTCAAAGTATTTTTCCTTGATTCCAAAATAATATATTATCCACTAAAAATTCTATTCTGAGCGAATCTTCAAAGATATTTCAGATAGCATTCAGAATTTCAAGCCACATTTTAGAATTTATGAAGTCTGTGAACTGATTTGAATCTCTGCCAAGTGCTATAAAAGTTGACCTTTAAAGTTTTACAAATGTTCGGTTATTTTTCTGCTCTTTCTGAACATTGCTTGAAGCAGAAGTAAGGCATTTTCAAGAAAGAGTCTAACCAAAGTGTTTTGAAAGAGATCCTTATCTTTTATTCTTATTTACGTTATTTCTATAGCAACCAGTGTGCCAGGGTATTTGCTTTTCAAATATATTTGGTTACAGGTATTAATACGCCCCAGAGCTGGTACAAACTGTTTAATCCTAGAACTAACCATGAACACCTGTCCTGAACTTTAACGGTAATAACTACATTGTTATTTTTTAGAATTCATAAGCA
Source organism: Bubalus kerabau (assembly GCF_029407905.1). Classification (NCBI taxonomy): domain Eukaryota; kingdom Metazoa; phylum Chordata; class Mammalia; order Artiodactyla; family Bovidae; genus Bubalus; species Bubalus kerabau. Next base: position 23,462,104 of record NC_073637.1, on the reverse strand, counting down.
GGACAATAAGAAATTGCTGTTTGAATAGAGAAAAAAATGAGTTGCTGTATTTTTGGTAAACAAATCTTGCTTCTGAATGAAAGCTGCACCAGCATAAGGCTGAGACTGGAGGTACATATTTTCCCATTGCCATTTTCCTAGGGATTACGTATTTTACCTTTGTTCAATACTGATGGTAATCTAATTAGAAGACCCCAGACTGAATTCTTTGGCTTGGCTTTTAAGGACCTTGCAGTTCATTTGCTTATTATTACTGTTGTATTTAAAATCAGAGTCTACACTATTTTTGAAGAGTAAATTTAACATAGTCTTCATTTGTGCATCTTAGAGTCTTTAAAAAAATAGTCAGTTTCCTTAGAGATGTCAGTCTTTGCCACTTACTCCATTGTGCACACGTACAGCTGGGGCTGGGTTTAAAAAAACAATGTGCTTTAAAAACCAAAAAATAAGGGAAGACTCATCTTTAAATTTTTTTCCTTCTAACGAACTCCTTGCATATTTTGCTCGACTTGGATGGTGGTTAATAATCTTTATTTACAAAGTCAAATTAATCCACAGACACAAGCCTGAATCTTTTACACAGCAAAGGAATTTTTTAAGACTTTAATTTTCTCTCTTGATTATTCTCTTAACTATAGTGCAACTATATCGATCCTTTTTTCTTTCCCTAATCTCTTTTAAAAATTTTATTTTTATTTTATTGGAGAATAGTTGATTTACAATGTTGTATTAGCTTTGTGTGTACAGCAAAGTGATTCAGTTTATATATATATGTATTTTCAGTTTTTTCCCTTATAGGTTTATTACAAAATACTGAGTATAGTTCTCTGTGCTATACAGTATGTCCTTGTTCTTTATCTATTTAATATATATTAGGGTGTGTGTATGTTAATCCCAAGCTCCTAGTTTATTCCTCCCCACTTTCCATTTTAGTAGCCATAAGTTTGTTTTCTGTCTGTGAGTCTATTTATGTTTTGTATATAAGTTCATTTGTATCTTTTTTTAAAATTCTGCATGTATGTGATTTTATATGATTGTCTTTCTCTGACTTACTTCACTTAGTATGATCACCTCTAGGTCCATCCATGTTGCTGCAAATGGCATCATTTCATTCTTTTTTGAAGATGAGAAGGATTTCTGTACTAATCCAAATAGGACATGGTTAAAACTAGTTCGAAAACTATTGAACCCAGAGACAGCATTATGATAACTGAGCATGGGTTTTGTTTGTTTGTTGCTGTTATTTTGTGTTTAGCTTCTCCATGAACATTGATTTCTAAAATAAAACTCATTCTAGTTCATTTGTGTGCTAGATATTTAAAATCAGTAATATATGTGTGAATTTTGCTTTTTTAATAATAGGTTAAGTAACTAAAGGTAATATAAAAACTAATGCTGTGTCAAATACTTCACCAAATAGTGCTTTATAATAAACCTTCCTAGATTCCCCCCGCCTTTTTTTTTTTCCCCTGATGGTCTCTGCTGCCCTCCCCTCCCCCCAGAAGTCTTTACTTTGAAGCTGGGGAAGGGGTACCATGGGTTCTTACTGACATCCCATTCTCTGGATTTTCATTTGCTGTTTATACTATTGACCAATAACACCTTCTGATGAACTAGGTGATTCTAATGGCACAGATATAAAGAGCAATTAAAAGTCTTCACTGCTCTATAAAATAATATAATAGTCATTTAGAACTTTTACAGTAATTAATGAAAGATGTCCAGCTTTCCACCAAAGCATGTTACTTACTTTCTGACTGTGTCTCATGAAGAACTGAGTGCAAACCACCCGCCCATGATAAATAAATCTGTGTACATTAGCATGGAGGTTTTGAATATGAACAAACAGGGAAAAAGGAGAAGTTGCTGCAGGACCGAAGTTGGAATCACGTGACTTCAAAGTTTGTGGAAAGTTTTTCCCCTTTTTTTGTGTTCTATGTGTGCGTCAAGGATCCAGGGGTGAGTCCTTCAAAGTTGTCAACTTCGTTTCTCTTCAGCTGGTTTGGAGCTGTTTTTCCACCTGCTTTCACAAGTAAGAGTTTTAAACAGTTTTAAAAAGACTGATCCTCTGACTTTTTTCTTCAAAATTTAGATGGAAGTGCAGCTGTGGTTTCCTTGTTAAGAATTCTTCTTTTTCTGCCTTTAAATTTCTTTCTGAAATTTATTGGGACATTTAAAATTTTTATTGCATGGGTAAAAAAAAAAAGTCTTTCTTTGTAGTGTAAGATGCTTGATGCTTGGTGTGCTATGCTGTGTGTGTTTGACTAGTTTGTGCTGAGTTTTAAAGGGAACGTAATAGTCACTACCTTGTTCTGTCTCACCTTGTGTTGTTTACCCTTGGTAACTGACCCTGGAAGAAAATTGCTCGATGTGTCCATAAACGCGTGTACTCAAGCTCATTACCCAATCCACACTGGGCACTGGGGGTGGGAGAGCATGTCCAAAATGTGGCTACTCTTATTAAATTAGGAAATATATTTTTCCAAACGCCAGTGAGTCACTCCCCTCTCGGGAACTGCACCGTGTTACTCACCAGCACATCAGCCACAAGGCTTCCTAAAGTCCTGAGACACTGCCCAAGTCATTGCCCCCAGGAGCCTCACCGGGCTGGTACCCTCCCCCCACCTCCCCCAGGACTCGTGCTGGAAACGAAAGACCCTCATGACCTCCCAGTCATGGGTCTCTTAACACGTGTCCTTGGGCATCTCATGGATTTGTATTTTGGTCACTCACCTAAATTTAAGAACCTCATGGGACAAATACTGTCTTGACTTCTTTAAAAGTGTTTTTCTATCGCTAGCTGCCCTGATGTGGTGTCCTGTTGCATGAAAAACAGACATTCAAAGCATTACTGCTGAAGGAGTGAGGTTAAATGTCTCTTTATTTATAGACACTTCATGTAGTTTTCTGATATCATCAGTGCTCTTATGAGTTCTGTGTATTAATTTTTGACTCTCATGGTAAATAGCTATCCCATAATCCAAGTAAAGTTTGTGTAAAAATATCTTCTGTCTCCTACGGAAGGAAAGGTGTGGCGTGACTGCTTTTTCTCTAAAATAGTAACTCACAAAACTAGTTGGTAAAGACCTCTGTGGGGTATGATCACTCACTTTCATTACTATTAAACCTTAATTCATTCTTTTTTTTTTCCATTTGTTATGGAGAATAGTAGATTAATGGTTGCCCAATAAAAAAGCGTGCATGCTCAGTCGTGTCTGACTCTTTGTGACCACCAGGCTCCTCTGTCCATGGAATTCCCCAGGCAAGAATACTGGAGTGGGTTGCCATGCCCTCCTCTAGGGGATCTTCCCAACACAGGAATTGCACCCAGGTCTCCTGCACTGCAGGCAGATTCTTTACCACTGGGCTTCCCCCTAACCATTGGATCGCCACAGAATTCCCTGTGTCTGCTATTAATATTTTGATAAGGATGCTTTTAGGTGTTTGAAAGATTGATTTCATCCCAGGATCCATGTATCTCTCAGTTAATGAACATTTTTTTTCCCCCTAGTAGCAGCCAGGAGAAAAGCCTCACTTTTTGTTGAGAGGTGAGAATTCTGTCTGAACAGTGAGGTGCCTAGAGCTGGTGGCAGATCTGATTATGTGTCTTTCTTGAACCGGAGGCGGAAGCAAGGTCATCTGAGGAGGGCCCAAAGTCTCTTTAGAAAAATCTGGGTGCATGGCAAGGGTCTGAGACTTTTGTCACATAGAACATGGTCACAGACGTGTTATCTCTCTTCTGCCATTGAGTTATTCAGATTTTCTGTTTCATTTTTTGTCAGTTTTTAGAGAATGTATTTTTCAATGAAATTTTCTATTTAATCTATATTTTCATATTTAGTGGCATAAAGTTGTTCACAATGTTATTACCGTTTAATGTTTATAGTAAGTATATCAACAACCTCTTTTTCCATTGTGATGATTATAATTTGTATTCTTTCTCTTTTTTTTTTCTTTTTCAATCTAGTGTATCAATTTTGCTGGTCTTTCCAAAGAACCATCTTTTAACTTTGCTAATTTTATCTGTATTTTCTCTTTTTAAAAAAATTTATTGACTTCTGTTCATTTATTTCCTTTTTCCTATTTACACTGGGCTTATTTTTATTTTTTAAATTCATAAAGTGGAAACTTAGTCACTGATTTAGAACTTTCTTCTTTTTAATATAGGCATGTAAAGCTATAAATTTCTCTCAAAACACTTTAGTTACATCTCACCAATTTTTATGTTAAAAATTGTTTAAATATGTTTAAAAAATTCTGATTTTCTAGTTTCCCTTGTGATTTCTTCTTTGATCAATGTGCTGTTTAACTGCTAAAAATTTGAAAATTTCCTAATTATCTTATTGATTTCCAATTATATTCCACTGTGGTCACACAACATTCTCTTTGGGACTTTAAACCTTTTAAATCTGTTTAGACTTGTTTTATGGCCCTACATATGGCCTATTTTTTCATGTACTGTGTGCACTGGAAAGGAATGTGTATTCCATAATTGCGCTATAAATATCAGTCAGAACATATGGTTGGTATAATCTTCAGTCACCTGTGTACCTACATTTTGTCTAATTGTTTTTATCAATTTGCAAGAGAAGAGTACTAAACATTTTAAGTATAGTTATATATAGGATGGCTTCCCAGGTGGAGCTAGTAAAGAACCTGCCTGCCAATGCAGGAGCTATAAGAGACTCAGGTTCAATCCCTGGGTTGGGAAGAGCCCCTGGAGGAAGGCATGGCAACCCACTCCAGTATTCTTGCCTGGAGAATCCTAAGGACAGAGAAGCCTGGTGGGCCATGGTCCATGGGGGTCACAGGGAGTTGTACATGACTGAACATGAGCATCTCTGTTAATACTTTCTGTCTTTTGAAGTCTGTTTAATCTGGTGTTAATATGTAGTCATTTCAACTTTCTTATTGTTTGTACGGGATGTCTTTCTTATCCCTGGACATTTAACCTGACTGGGTCTTTATTTTAATAGATGCTTCTTGAGATATATAATTTGTCTTGCTATGTTTGTTGTCTGACAATTTCTGCCTTTTTGTTGCAATGCTTAATCCAGTAACTTTAAATGCAATTATAACCACATCACTATTAATAATGTATTATTTAATTTTCTATGTTTTCTATTCCTTTGTTATTCCTTTCTTGCTTTCCTTTGGGCTTTTGCATATTTGTCAGAATTCCATTTTAATGTGTCTTCAATACTGTTTTTCTTAGATCAGCGTTTTTCCTAATTAAGTGTATCTTAACTGGTTGAAATATGTTTCCATTTTTTTTCCCTCTCAACAACACATCAAGAATATACTTTCTAAGCCTTTTGTTTTATCAAAATATTCATTCTGTGCAAATCAGTGATTTTTAGTCTATTCACAAAGTTGCATAGTCATCAGCATTATCTAAGACTATTTATTTAAAGTGCCACTTAGATTTACTATAGAATGATAAAGAATAAAACAATAGAATGATATAGAATAAGCAATGTTTATAGCCATTTTTAGCCATAGTAAGAATAAACATTTGTTTTATAGTTTTGGCTCTGCCACCACACATCACACAAAGATGTGTGACTTTGGATCAATAACAATATTTTTTTCTGAATATTAAATTTCTTTTTAAATAACTTAAGACTGTTTAACTGCAGAACATTTCTAGCAACCCCTAAAAACACCCTGTGCCTAACTGTAGTCACTCTGTATTCTCCATGCCCTCAGTTTCTGGTGACCTACAACTTCTTTTCTGTCCCTACAGATTTCCCTGTTGTGAACGCTGGGTGAGAACGGAATCATGTAATATATGACCTTTTATATCTGGTTTCTCTCACTCAGCATAATGTTTGCAAGACTTACCCATGTTGTAGCATGTGTGAATGCTTCATTCCTTTTTATGGCTGAGTAATATTTCATTGTAGGAAAGAATGCATCTTGTTTTCCATTCATCTGTTGATAGACATTTAGCTTTATGCTTTTTGGCTATTATAGATAATGCTGTCATGAACATTTATGTACAAGTTTTTTTGTGTGTGTATATGTGTTTTCATTTCACTTCGGTGTATATCTAAGAGTGGAGTTGCTGGGTTGTAAGCCTGTCCTTAGAATTTCATCTATTGGCGTCACACATGAGCGATAAGACAGATAATAATACTACTTGGGGTTATAATGCTATTTTTAAAAAACAAAGTGCATATTTTTCTGTAATCAGTATCTCCCTACAAGATGTATAGAGAGTTTTTTCGTTATCACAAATTCAGGGAACCTCCAGTGGTGTGATCTTGGGGAGAAAAGAGGTTTCAATGTGACTGCAAATAGCCCTCTATCCAGAAGCCTTTGTGTTGAGTTGTGTGTTCATGTGTGTATGCTTTCAATTTGCTTTCATCAACCTTACTTTTAAAGTGGAAAAATAAGTCTTTTTCATGAGAAGACTTCTAAGATTCTGGCACTTGATTTTGGAAATGGCATAAGTTAGTGTGTGTGTGTTTGTGTGTGTGTGTGCGCGTGCGCACCTGCTCAGTCACTCAGCCATGTCTGACTCTTTGCAACCCAATGGACTGTAGACCACCAGGCTCCTCTGTCCATGGGATTTCCCTGGTAAGAATATTGGAGTGGGTTCCCATTCCTTCCTCTGCGAATCTTCCCAACCCTCGTCTCCTGCATTAGCAGGTAGATTCTTTACTGCCAGGGTCACCTGGGAAGCCATACATATATGTGTGCGTATATATATATATATATTTTTTTTTTTTTCTGTAGTTATTTTATGGGAAGTTGAAAGAAACTGTGATGGGGCAGATGCCATTGGAGCTAAGTGTTTGGGTTCCTCTTTTTTTTCTGAGGTTAGTCCATGTTCTGAGTCAAATTGTGAACCTATACTTGCATGGTTAAGAAGGGTCTCAACAAATTGACCCTTCAGAGCCTCATATTCAGAGCCTAGACCTCGGACAACGTTGTAGAAGGCAATTTTCACAGATATTTGTCTGACGCTGTAAGGGGGCATCATACTGGGACCCTTTTAATCATAGTTGACCTGAGAGTCTTTTTTAAGAATTAAAAAAATATATTTATTTGGCTGTGGTGGCTCTTAGTTGAGGCATACAAGATATTTTAGCTCTGGTATGTGGGTCTAGTTCCCTGATTGGAGATCAGGGCCCTGAATTGAGAGTGCAGAGTTTTAGCACTGGACTGCCAGGCATGTCCCAACCTTAGCTTTTAAAATTCTCCTAAATAAGCCTCCATGATGGAATGCAAGTCTGCCATTAAACATAGTTGAAAACAATACATTCATTAAAAGGATGTTTGGAGACAAGGAACAGAGTCAGAGTCAGTGCATTATAGCACTCCGCCGGAGACGGAGTGGAGACACTTGGGAGGGACAGAGCTCTGGAGCTCTGGAGGCTGACTTTGGGGAGGACGTCAGCTGTTGGCTCTCGATTCTCAATTAGTCTGAAATAGTACATTCCTGTTTAAATTTACTGGGCTTTATTTATTTTTGCTTTTCCAATAAAAGTATCTTTAAAAATATTTTCCTTCATTACATTGAAAAAGTGAAAGTGTTAGTCACTCAATCGTGTCTGATTCTTTGTAACCCCATGGACTGCAGCCTGCCAGACTCCTCTGTCCATGGGATTCTCCAGGCAAGAATACCAGAGTGAGTTGCCATGCCTTCCTCCAGGGGATCTTCCCAACCCAGGGATCCCCTGTATTGCAGGCAGATTCTTTACCATCTGAGCCACCAGGGAAGCCTTATAGGTCAGAGGCAACTGCCATACAAAGAAAATGCATTTTGGTCTTTGCCACAGTTTTCTGTATCAGATGTAATGTAATCTATATTTAGAATCACTAGAATGCGAACCCCTTGAGGAAAGTTCAGTCTATGTACATCTGTGTCTTCAGGGCTTGGTGTATTGCCTGCTCATTCCATCTTACTCAGTGTTTACTACTTACTCACAACTTGCCAGTCTCTCCTGTAGGCCCTGGGGAGAAGGTTGTCAAGACAGTCATAGGACAGTCACACTCAGGCCCCTGTCTACCAGGGAACAGACAAGGAAGACTTCCTGGAGGAAGCGCCACTTGTGAAATCTTAAGCTTGTGTGAACGGGTCTGTCCAGTGAAAGGGGGCAGGGAAGCTGTCTCAGACCAAAGGGAGGGCATGATGAGGGTCAACAGGCTTAGGGAAGGGGGTGTCCTGTGCAATGGGAAGAGGAAGTGGTGACAGTTGGAGGGAAGGGCCCTGAGCTGAGGGAGAAGGCGGTATTTTATGCAGAAGCAAGAGCAGTTGAAAGGGTTTAATCTGGGAAGTGATACAATCTATCTAGCATTGTAAGAAAAGCCCGCTCTGTTGTGGGGGGACAGTTAGGTGGGGGTACGTGGGTGCTCATTTGTTGGGACTGTGGCTGAAACTCCGTGACAGCAGGAGGCATGAAGAATGGACAGGGAGGGGGATATTTCGAGACATTCTGGCTGGAAATAGCAGAGCAAAGCTAGTTATGGCCCCCAAATTAATAAAAGCAAGAAAAAGGTTGTAAACAAAGCAGAAAATCTCATTTTTCATAACCTTAAGTCCTAAGTGATGAAAATATCTGCCAAAAGCTTGGGCGGAATGAAGAGAGACACAGGGAGTGGAAACATATTTCTGAAAGTTCGTGTTAGGACACATTTTCTGGCAGGTGGTGGCACAAATCCGACGGGTGTAATCCATGATCCCCTCCATGGGCCAGCAGAGTCGAGGTCCCTGGAATCTGCCGGTTCCATGACCCCTCTGCACCACCCAGAGTGGAGGGGGCCTGGGAAGGCAGAGACCCCAAAGATGTCTTTATAAGGGACAGGCTCTGAGGTGTCAGTCAGCTTTGTGCATACATTAGGCATTTATACGTGTCAAGTTCAAGGCCTATGCATCGAGGCCTGTGGGACTTCCCTGGGGTAAGCAGCCTATTGCCACCATGGTGGGTGGATAGGGGAAAGGGCAGGCCCTCTAACTGAGGTTTCCTGTTGCCTGAGGCCACTCTCTTATTTTTCCTCTCAAAGCAAACAGCTTGGCTAGGAGTAATGGATCCCATAAACTGAATAAAAACTGGACAAAAACCTAGCCTGAGACCTAGATACCAAACGACAAAAAAGTAGAAATTTACAAAACAAAAACCATTTCAAGAACATGTATGAAAGAAAGCTGCTAAAGTGTAGATACTTGATAGGTCTCTGTAACATAGAAAAATTATGTTTGTCCTTATTTAGTAAGAAGAGATGCTAAAACAGTGGAAGGAAATATGGAATGAGCTGGCAGAGTTTGGGAAAGAATGGGAACTTAAAAAGAAATGCTAGAAATGGGAATTCCATGTATAAATCAGAAGAATTTGGCACTTTTGACCTTGCAGTTATGGTCATGGAGGACAGATATTAATAAACACACTAACATGAGCCATAACAATTTAAAAAGTTTGGACACAAATTGAATGATGCAGAGCAAAAGAGAACTCTGAAGACAAGATTTTTTAAAAAATCAACACAAAGAGCATTCAAATACACAAGAAATCACCCTTAATTTAAAAAGTCCAAGGGCTCCTCAATGTTGGAAGCAAAATAACAATGTCTTCTGTCCCCAGAGAAGGGACTTGCCAGCACCAGACATGGGGCAAGCTCCCTGATTCTCTGCATCTCATTTTCTTCCCTTTTAAACTGGAAACCAGAGTGGTACCTTCATTTCCAGGTTTGGAAAACCAAGCTCGTTAATTTAAGTAAAGTGCTGAGATTAGTGTCTGGAGCAGAGCATGTCCTGTACTCTTCTTTCTTCTCAGCTTTCTCTTCCTTTTTTTTTTTTTTTTTTGTTTTTCTTAACCTTTTTATTACTGTTACTCTTTACAGAGTTCCCAGAAGATTGGGCCAAGAAAAGAAACAAGCTATAAAAAGATTGGAAGGAAGTGAGAAAATGGCCATTATTTGCTGCTGACTTGATCTACTTAGGAAAATCAAGTAAAAATTGAGCCAGATTTCCAGACACAAATGAACATACAAAATTCTATCATGATCCTCCATACCACTATTGATCATCTAGATGAGGAACTGAGGTCCTTTCAATTAAAATAGCAAGAAAACTATAGAGTTTATGGAAAATTACCTAGCAAAGAACAAATCATGTCTTCAGGGGGAAAATTGAAAACTATTTTAAAACACTTTAGAAAGACTCAAAAAAGATTTATAGTATACTCGTGTATAGGATAATTCATAATGATAGAAATGTTAGTTTTTCCAAATTAGTTTATGCATTCTATTCAGTTTCAAATAAAATCCTGGCAGATACCTGAGGACACCAGGAACATTGATTCTAAAATGTATATGAACCAATAAGGGCCCCCAAAAAGGTGAGACAAAAGTTAGTCTTTAAAGTTCATTAATCAAACAACAGACTTAAGCATAAAACTATTTAAAAGAAACACAGCCCATGGGGTGGCAAAGAGTCAGACACGACTGAGAGACTGAACTGAATGGACATAAAATAATGGTTTATTTAACCAAAATTAGGGAGGGGTGGGAGGAAAGGTGGAGGAATTATAATATGCAAAATTACTGATTTTTCATGGTGAATCTAATGCTGGAAAGTCAGGAAATAGATCTCAATCGTGGATTATTTACCTTCAAACAATGAAGAACTAGAATTAGGCAATGTGAACGAGCCGGGGAAGGGACGGGAAGGAAGTGGTGGTCATTCAGCAGAATTTCAGAAACCCTGATTTCAAGGCTGCTGCCCACTTTCCAGGTCTATACATGGAGATAATAGGGAATTTAACCTGCTCACAGCCCTTCAGGGTTTGGGGCCTGTTTCCTGAGGTGAGTGCCTCTGCATCTTCTTGTAAAATGTAACACCCTCTTAACTTGGGGCTTTTGGTGTGCAGCAGACAGAAGAGCTTCTGGTCGCTAAGCAGTTCCTGCCCCCAAAGGCTCAAAACACAATAAAACCAGGAGGCAGGTGCCTGAAGAGTAACGGTGTTTTCTTCTGGGACAGCAGGATAGAAAGAAGAAAGGGGCTGTGAGAAATGACAAGACATATAAAAATGCTCTCTGATGCCTGTAGGTTTGATACATGTACTAATTCACTCAAGTACTTCTCAGGTAGGCCTTTCAGCTGGGTTGCAGCCTGGGGAGCTTTGTCTAGGTGCATTCAGGGCTCAGGTTATCCAACCCCTGTGTGAGCTCTCATTTAGTTCCTTTGGGACTATGCGTTACCAGATCAAGGACAAGTGATTGACTCGTGTTTGTGCTCAGTCATGCCTGACTCTGTGATCCCATGGACTATAGCCCACCAAGTTCTTCTGTTCATGGGATTCTCCAGGCAAGAATACTAGAGTGGGTTGCCATTCCCTTCTCCAGGGGATCTTCCTGACCCAGGGGTAAGAACATTGCAGGCAGATTCTTTACCCAGGGAAGCCCTCAAGGGCAAGAGGTCCGATCAAATATGAATTTCAGATAAACAAAGAATCATTTTGTTAAATTCAGTATGTTCCATAAAGTATCTGAGACATCTTTAAAAAATTTATTGATTATCTGAAATTCATATTGAACTGGTGTCCTGTATCATTATTTGCCAAATATGGGCAACTTCATCTGAGGTGAATGAGAAGCTGCCAGAGGGGACAAAAAAGAAAGGACTTCTCTTTAAGAAAAGTGAGCAGTACTTTCTGAAGCTGATCAAAACTGTGAGATGCTTTGGGAAGATTCTTTCTTGGAAACAAATGAGATTTGGGCTACATAACCATGATAACTTCCCACTTGGTCTCAGACGCTTCATGTAACCATGACGTCATTCCACCTGATCTCAGATGCCTCATGTAACCATGACATCATCCTACCTGATCTCGGGTGCCTCACATAACCATGTTTATACATGGTGATGGAGTGGGTGTTTTTCACAATTTCACAAGCTGCCTTATTTTCTCTGCAAAACACACGCATCTGCACCTTCAAATTTCTGCTCTTTGGCCCACTGACTATCTTCTTTAATCGATGGAACAAGTGGGTCTAGCCAGATTCTCTTTTCTCACTGAGGAGGGACAGTCTCCGTGTGTTCTTATGTCAACCCGGCATGTGTCAGGAATGGGAGGGGTCAACTGGATGGACCATAGAGATGGTGATCCAAGTGCAGGATAAAACCCTTCAGTGAAAATACAGGGTTTTGTGGAGGGAGGGTTTTGCCCCTTTGGGTGTGGCCCTGATACATTTCAGCATCTCTCCTTCTTCCTTGTGTGGCTTTGTGCTGGTGCCCGGCTGAGTTGCAGTTCTTGACACTTTACATCTTGAAATTCAAGCAGCACAATTTTGGGCAAATAATCTTTGAGCAAATCAGTTATGTGGAGAATTGCTTCCGCTTCCTCTCACTGTCCCTGAAAATAAAGGAACAGATCAACTATCTTATTCACAAAGTGATTTTGAGGATGAAATAATATCTATTAAATTGCTTTGTGAGCAAAGTTGACGGTTGTTCTGTGAGTTGAGTAAGGACATTACTAAGTTTTGTTAAGATTTCAGTAAAGATGGCTTATTTCAATTGACATGTAACTCTTCAATGCATAGAGTTTTGCCACATTTTTATAGCCCTAATATAAGTAATTATTAATTGCTTTAGTAGTTTAGAATTAACAGCAGTTCTTAAGACCACTGTGAGTCTCAGTGAAATGGTATTCTATTTAGAAAGGAAAGAAATGTTTGTGTATGCACAAGGACAAACTGATCCGAGATTAAAAATTTAGATTTTATTTTTTACTTTAAGGACAAAATTTATCCTTGGCTTGCTCTTTGAGAAATAGAGTCAATATTTTCCCAAGTTGATCAAAATGATCAGATGCTTTGGGAATATATTTTTCTGGAGACGAATAAAATTTGGACTCTGTGAACACAAAGTCATCCTGCTTGATCTTGGGCACCTTTGTAGTTCTGGGGCAATTTATCTTTGTCTGGAATGAAATACTAACTAAGAAGGAGTCAGTGTGGGAAGGAAGTGGAATAAAACCAGGACTTAGGAAGTGACTTTCTCTGATTTATTTGAATATACTCACAAATGTCAATAACTTCCAACTATTGGTCTGTAAACATTTGTTATCCATACTGCAGCTTTCCAATTCTGTATTGTCACCAGGCTGTTGTTCCAAAGTGGAATTCCAGTCATGTCATCCCTCTGGGTCAGTTCTTCCCTTCCACAACATGCCCTAAGGCTGGAAGCTGGAGTGCCCGCCAGGTACTGACCCTGCCCTCTTTTGCCTCATCCCTGAGGCTCCATCCTCACACATGGGGACCCTCATGCTGGTTTTCTATTTTTTGACAGCTACACAGAACCACACAGATGACCTCTGTCTGAACAACTGCAACGGTCTATTCCCGGTCCTTCATATTTCTATCAGAAAAACAGCATTGGTGATCACTCTCTTTTTCATTGACCTTAAATCGTTTGAGGATCTCGTCTCATCTCATGGCTTGAAATATCATCTGTAGATCCTTAGCTCCCAAGTTTATGTTTACAGCCTGAACCCTCCCCTAAACTCTAGGTTCATGCATCCAATATCCACTGTGATATTTCTATTTGGATGACAGTGATGAGAGATATCTTACAGTTAGCAGGTCCAACACTGAGCTTCTGATGTCTAATTGTTCTCTCCAAAATTTTGTCCTCGTTTGATTCCTACACCAGTAAGTGATCATGTCATTCTCCTAGTTTCTCAGGGCCAGTATCTGGGGTCATTCTTCACTGCCCTCTTCTCTCACGTCTCAATATCTGAACCATCCTCGAAGCTGGTCAGTGTTGCCTTCAGAGGCACCACATCCCATCACTTGGTCCAGGCACTGTCACTGCTCTCTGGCCTCCCACCCACCTCTGCCCCCTGGGTGGGCTCTACCGACTGAAGCCGGAGTGACTCCTGCAACCAAATGACAATCAGATCCAATGTCTCTCTGCTCAAACTTCAGTCATGCTCCAGTTCCTTAGAAGGAACATGGTCCAGTATGACTTGCCCTCCTCTATTCTCTGACTTCTCTCTCTCCCCTGATTTACCAAGTTTCTAGCCATGTCTTTTTAACTTTAATTTTATTGAGCTATAACTGACATGCAACACTGTATAAGTTTAAGGTGCATAGCATAATGGCTTGACATGCTGCTGCTGCTGCTAAGTCGCTTCAGTCGTGTCCGACTCTGTGCGACCCCATAGATGGCTGCCCACCAGGCCCCGCCGTCCCTGGGATTCTCCAGGCAAGAACGCTGGAGTGGGTTGCCATTTCCTCCTCCAATGCATGAAAGTGAAAAGTGAAAGTGAAGTCGCTCAGTCATGTCCGACTCTTAGCGACCCCATGGACTGCAGCCTACCAGACTCCTCCGTCCATGGGATTTTCCTGGCAAGAGTACTGGAGTGGGGTGCCATTGAGTGCAATGATGACCACAACAGCTCTAGAGAACATCCATTACCTCATATAGTTACCCAGAGATGTTTTTCTCTTGTGTTGAGAACTTTTAAGATTTATTCTCTTAGCGGCATTCAGACGTACCCACATAGCAGTGTTAACCATGGTCCTCATGTTGTATATTACCTCTCGAGGACTTATTTACCTTGTTCAGTCACTGAGTCATTTTCACTCTTTGCAACCCCAGTAACTGCAGCATGCCAGGCTTCTCGGTCCTTCACTATCTTTTTATCTTATAATTACCTTGCAAGTTGATGCCTTTTGAACACCTTCATTCAAAACTCACATCCCACCTATGGTTATCACAAATTTGATCTCTTAGATTCCACATATGAGCAAAATAAAATGGTATTTGTCTTCTGATTTATTTCACTTAGCCTGATGTCCTCAAGATCCATTCATGTTGGCAGGATTTCCTTCTTTTGATGGCTGAGTAATATTCCACTGCTTACATGGATCACATTTCCTTTATCCATTCATTCATCCGTGGACCCTGATGCTGTTTCCATGCCTTGGCTATTATAAATAATGCTGTGATAAATATGGGCATCTCTTCAATGTAGTGATTTTGTTTCCTTTAGATAAATACCCAGAAGTGGACTTGCTGATCAGGTGGTAGTTTTATTTTTAATTTCTCAAACATGTCAGCAAGCTCCCACTCCCAGAGGTCCCTGTGCCTGGAGTAAGTTCTTTACCCCAGTGGCCCCAGCTCTCTCCCGCCAAGGAGGGGAGGGTGGGATCAGGGGGCGCTGGGGAGATGAGTTCCCTCCAGGAGGCTAGTGGGCCTGCAACATAAGACTTGGGAACTTGTAGGATGGCTTCCTGTGAACAGCATCCACGTTGCTGCAGGTAGAGACCACGGCTCCTCTTGGAGGGGTGGGTGGGGGTGCAGGCAGGGTGGAGGAGGGAGGCAGAGCCGGTGGGGTTTGCTGATGCCTTGAGTTGAGGTTTAAGGGAGATAAAACAAAGATGACAGGAAGGGTTTAGGATAGTGGAATTGCTTTTCCTGGAATGAGGAAAACTCAGGGAGAAGGGGTGTCTGGATCAAGAGTGAGAATTGGGCTTATCCAGGTAAAAATGTCAATCAATTATTCCAGTAGAGATATTCAGCCAAGATGTAAAGTGTAGACATATTCAAAAATATGATCTTAAATGCCTTTTCCTGTCTGACATTTCCATGTGGTTAATAAATACATTTGGACCTCACATTCATTTGCCTGGAAAATTGTATTCAATATGACTCATAGGACGTGCATGTCCTGTGGGCTCTTATGAGACTAACAACCACACAGCAGCCTTGAGCCGGGCTGTTCACAAGGAACGATGGTGACTCTGCATCCCCTGCTGCCCCACACACCCGGAGGAGCCCACAACCAGCTTTTATTCTAAAGAGACTAGGTGGGCATAAGGAATGTGCCCCCCAACAGCTTTATAGTCCTGGAAAGTGGTGGGCATTGTAGGGTTTGCTCCAGTCCTCATCTCGGGAGACATGAGTTGGTTTCAGTTTTGATTTAAGGTTCCTCATTATATTAATAGTTCATCGGTTTTACACTTGACACTTGGAGGAAGAGAACTTCTGTGTTAGGGTCTACAGTGACTACTCTTTGGATCTATCATCTGGGAGGCAGTGAGCAAGGGAATAGCAGTAGGAAAAAGCAGAGACGTGCACATTATTATTTTTTTTAATGGCGATGCATTGTGCTGACTGAACCCTTACACTTGGAGGAAGAGAACTTCTGTGTTAGGGTCTACAGTGACTACTCTTTGGATCTATCATCAGGGAGGCAGTGAGCAAGGGAATAGCAGTAGGAAAAAGCAGAGACGTGCACATTATTATTTTTTTTAATGGCGATGCATTGTGCTGACTGAGCCCTTTCACTCTTGCTCTGAATCAGGAGAGACACCAGGATTTGGGAGCATCTCAGGGTCTTATGCGGAGAAGGCAATGGCACCCCACTCCAGTACTCTTGCCTGGAAAATCCCATGGACGGAGGAGCCTGATGGGCTGCAGTCCATGGGGTCGTTAAGAATAGGACAAGACTGAGTGACTTCACTTTGACTTTTCACTTTCATGCATTGGAGAAGGAAATGGCAACCCACTCCAGTGTTCTTGCCTGGAGAATCCCAGGGATGAGGGAGCCTGGTGGGCTGCTGTCTATGGGGTCGCACAGAGTCGGACACAACTGAAGTGGCTTAGCATAGCAGGGTCTTATGAATAACATTCATCAGTTAATCAGTAAAAGCCTGTGTGATACATGAGAGGAAGGTGAGGTAAGAAGCTGCTTGAAATGGTAAGGCTGCTCCCCTGTCTTCTAAAAGCCTCTGAAACAAGTTCTGGTACAAACCAGAGAATATTCTTTATTTCCAAGTAAAATTTAAAAAAATCACCTCCTCCGCAGAATTATTTTCCCTGCAAATATTTCTTTTCTCTTTTAGGAAGAGGAATGGTCAAGGTTACTGATTAAGCTAGTTAATCAAATAATTCATTTTTGGTGGACTTTGGAATTATAACTTTAAGCACAAGTAGTTCCCTGATCAGTGTAGCTTTTGACTGATTCCATATTTCGAGGGGTTGTGTTGACTTTTTAAAATAAAGTATTAAAAAAAAAAACTTTATTACTGACTCAATGGACATGAGTTTGAGCTCCAGGAGTTGGTGATGGACAGGGAAGCCTGGCGTGCTGCAGTCCGTGTGGTCGCAGAGTCGGACACGATTGAATGACTGAACTGAACTGAATTTAAAAAATACTTATTTATTTATTTGGCTGTCAGGTATTAGCTGTGTCCTGCTGGATCTTTCATTGCAGCACGTGGGCTTTCTAGTTGTGGTGTGGGCTCAGGAGTTGTGGCACATGGGCTTAGTTGCTCTAGGGTAAGTGGGATCTTAGTTTCCCGACCAGGAATAGAGCTGACATCCCCTGCATTGCAAGGTGGACTTTTAACCAGTGGACCACAGGGAAGTCTTGTGTTGACTTCTCTAAAGTGTGAGGATGAGAAGCAGGGCGGGATTCAGCTTTGCCAGCCTCTCTGTTGTTTTCCTCTCAAAGCCAAAATGACACAATATTTTTGCACCTGGGATTAATTTTTATTTGAAATCTAGTTCTGAAATAAACAAGAGGGGCAGTTTGCTTCCACTTTGAGAAATTTGGTGAAGGTTAAGTTATCCAAGATTCAAGCCAAGCCGTATTAGATATGCTATTCAATGGATAGACATGGTCTCCATTAAACTTTTTTTTGCTAATTGCTATTTTCCACCTACAATTTCTTGCAGATGATTTGTTGGAGGCCCTAATTGTGGCTTCTGTTAAATCCTTTGAAACTCGGATTTTTAATCCTATGCTGTACAAATTGTTTTGAAAGTACTGATCTAATTAAGTAAATTGATGCAAATATCACTTGCCAAAACCAAATTTTTCTTGTCTAATGGACACTCTTTGCTCACATCATAACTTTAATTAAACTCATGGATTCTGACATGCATCGGCAAGTGTGTCTCAATCTTTGTAGCATCCCTATGCGTGAACTTGGAGGGTGACTAGGGTTGCTGGCATAGGAGTGGGTCCAACGGTCCAGCCTGAAAATATCATTGAAGTGAAGTGAAGTGAAGTGGCTCAGTCATGTCTGACTCTTTGCGACCCTATGGACTATAGCCTACCAGGCTCCTCCATCCATGGGATTCTCCAGGCAAGAGTACTGGAGTAGGTTGCCATTTCCTTCTCCAGGGGATCTTCCTGACCCAGGGATTGAACCGGGGTCTCCCGCATTCCAGGCAGACGCTTTAACCTCTGAGCCACCAGGAAAGTATCATTAATAGTGTGCTTTTTTGTTTGTTTGTTTGTGGAGTCACTGGAGAGTTTTTGTGTTTATGAACAAAGAGGGTCCAATGACTTGTATTTAATGGTTAGAATGATACACTGAGAAATGATCACAGCAGTATCCTTTATATCCACCTGGTGTATTTTTCGTTTCAGATTTGGTGTTTTTTGACTACCAGAAATTCTACATGGGACTTCTGTATCTCTTCCTTTTCTCAGTAAATTATGTTCCTGTTTCCCTCTAGATTGTTGAATATAAGAAACATTTTAAATAGCTACTTCAGTGTTTTTATCTGCTAATGGCTTCATCTTTGACATTTCTGAATCTGTTCTTCTCTTTCATCTCTTTATCCCTGTTCCTTTTATGCCTGATAATTCCACCCTCCCCCATATTTATTGGTATGACTGTGCATATATAAGGTGTACAACATGACATTTTGATATATGTATACATTGTAGAATGATTGCACCATCAAGTTAATTAACATATTCATGCCCTCAAGTAGTTACCTTGTTTTCTCTTCTGGGGTGAGAACTCTTGGGATCTTCTGTGCTAGCGCTGTTCAGCTGTATATTAACTATATATTAGCTCTAGTCCCCAGGCTGTACACTAGGCCTCCAGAGTTCCTCATCATATAACTAAATGGGCCCTTTGACCAACATCTCTCCATTTCCCCAACCCCAGCTTCTGGTAGCTTTGTTACTCTCTGTTACTATGGGTTCAAGTTTTTAGATTCCACAAATACTTAAGACCATGCAGAATTTGTCTATCTGTGCATGGCTTATTTTACTTATCGTAATGTCCTCCAGGTTCATCCATGTTATCACAAACGGCACGATTTCCTTTCTTTTAAGGCTGAATAAGATTCCATTGTGTATGTATATATATCACATTTGTAATCCATTCATTCCTTGTTGTTTCCTTGTCTTGAGTTCTGTGGATAGCACTGCAGTGAACATAGGAGTGCCCTTATCTCTTTAAGATACTGGTTTCATTTCCTTTGAATACAGAACAAGAGGTGGAATTTCTGGATCATGTGGTAGTTCTTTTTTAATTTTCTAAGGAACCTCTACACTGTTTTCCATAGTGGCTGCACACAATTTACATTCCCACCAGCAGTGCACAAGGGCTCCCTTTCTTCACATCATCACCAAGACTTTCACCTCTTGGTTTCTGATAACAGTAATTCCAACAGATGGGAGGTGACATCTCATCGTGGTTTTGATTTGCATTTCCCTGATGATTAGTGATGCTGAGCATCTTTTCACGTACCTGTTGGCCATTTACATGTTTTCTTTGCAAAATTGTCCCTTCAGATCATTTACCCATTTTAAAATCAGGTTATTATTTATTTTTGCTATTGAGTTACTAAGTTCTGTACATGTTTTGGATATTAACACCTTATCTCATACATAACTTGTAAATATTTTCATCCACCCTGTGTGTGGTCTATTCACTCTGTTGATTGTTTCCTTTGTGGGGCAAAGGAAATTCTGCCATTTGTGACAATATGGATAAACTTGGAGGATATTACAATAAGTGAGATAGTCTTTTAATTTGATGTTGTCCCACTTGTTTATTTTTGCTTTTGTCTGTACTTTTGGTGTTAAGCCCAAAAAATCACCGACTGAGAAGACAAATCGCAAGATTTATCTTTTGTTTTTTTACTAAGGGTTATACAATTTCAGATCTTACATTTAAATCTTTTATTTTGAGTTGATTTTTGTATATGGTATAAGACAAGCATCTGTTGTTAATCAGTTACTAAGTCGTGTCTGACTCTTTGCAACCCCATGGACTGCAGTATGCCAGGCTTCCCTGTTCTTTGATATCTCCCAGAGTTTGCTCAAACTCATGCCCATTGAATTGGTGATACTGTCCAACCTCTGTTGCCCCATTCTCCTCTTGCCTTCAATCTTTCCCAGCATCAGGGTCTTTTCCAATGAGCTAAGTCTTCCCATCAGGTGGCCAAAGTATTGGAGCTTGAGCTTCAGTATCAGTTCTTCTGATGAATATTCAGGATTTATTTTATTTAGAATTGACTGGTTTGATCTCCTTGCTGTCCAAGGGATTCTCAAGAGTCTTCTCCAGCACCACAATTTGAAAGCATCAATTCTTCAGTGCTCAGCCTTCTTTATGGTCCAAGTCTCATATTCACACATGTGGAAAAATCATTGCTTTGACTACACCACCTTTGTTGGCAAAGTGATGTCTGTGCTTTAATATGCTGTAGGGTTTACTTTAATTGTTTTGCATGTGAATATCCAATTTTCCTGACATCATTTATTAGAGTCACCTTTTCTCATTGTGTATTCTTGACAGATTTGCCAAAGATTAGCTGACTGTATATGTCAACTAATAATATAATATGTAGTGTGTATTTGCACTCTCTGTTCCATTCCATTGTTCTGTGGGTCCCTTTTTACACCAATGCCATACTGATTAGAAGGTGTTCCCTGTCTCTTTCTCTGTTTATAAGGATGCTAATCCCCTCATGAGGACCTGCCTTCATGAGCTCACCTAATCGTCTCCCAGCAGCCCCACCTTCAAATACCGTGTGAACTTTGGGGAGAATGACATAGTTTTCAGTCCATGGCACGGAACTTCTCATCTTAAAAAGAATTTAGACTCTAAACGTGCTGAGAACAGAAACAGGTGCTTAGTCCAGGGTATGGTACAGAGGAGGTCTTTGATTGATAAACAAATGACTTTGAAATCAATCCTTTCAAAGTCCCAGTGCTTCGTTAGAGACAAATAATGTGCTTCACTCAGTTAAAGGCACGCTGTTACCTGAGCCAGATTTCTATCCGTAATCCTAATGATAAAATACAGGTTCAATGTTCCTATGGCCCAAATGTGGCATCAGGGTCCTCGCACTTATTAACTCATTCAAAAGCGGTGCTGTTAGGACTCTGTCTCTAGACGAGAACCCTGAGTGTGGGCCCCCAGATCCTGAGTCCAACCTCCACCAGTCTGATCCGAGAGGTGTGCTATTTATCTCACATACAACTTTCCTTCCAGAATTCTGAATTAAAATGGTTCTCTATACTTTTAATGCAGAGTCATCTTCCAGTGCTCAGATGCTCCATGTTAGTGCCACATGGCAATTCCTCATGTTTTGAGTGATTTTATCACCTTTGAAAAATCACTCTATTTTGATCTATGCAGGACGTTCAGGTGTGATTACAGAGCATGCTGCATTTTGCATCAACCGCCCATCATGTGCATCATCTCCACCTTGGCTTGTGGCATCATTAAAAAAAAAAATCTGTGCAAATCGTGAGTTAAGGGAAGTGCTATTAAAAATCATGCTCCATAAACCAAAGCATTTAAAAAAATAATTTGCTCCATTTCAGAGAGGTCCAGCTTATCAAACACGAGGCCAGCAATTAATGCCTATTGTCCGGATGGTCCCCAAATGATTACAGGCTCCCAGGAGGGAGAAATTTGAAGTGGCCACATTTGGTACCAGGTGTTTGAGTGAAGGGTGCTATTTGTCTTGAGATGTAATTGGTGTCAGCCCCGCAATGAAGAGGTTTAAACTTTATGCCTCGGCTATTATCACAAGGCCAGCCCAGCCCTTTCATCAGACTCTGGCTCCATCACCATCTCTAACAGTCATTGCTCACTGGGAGTTATCAATAAGATGAGAGCTATTGTCTGAATCCAAAATTATGGACTCGGCCCTGGAAGTTGAACAGCTGCAGGCTTACTCATTCAGCAAGACCCTGGTGTGTATGGATTGCAGTAATATGTGACTGTAGGTACGTTACCCTATGTACATACACACAAAGATGATTTTTTAAATAGGTTTTAAAGAAATCAGTCAGCTGTATCTGGAGGTAGAAATCATTGTTTCAATGGAAACTATGTGAGTTGGCTACCATCTTCTATTAAAAAATGCCATATAAAGAAAAGAAATGGGTAATTTAAAACCTAGAATTCAGGATTTCCCTAGTGGCCCAGTCGTTAAGACTCCATGCTTTCACTGCAGAGGGTACAAATTCGATCCCTGTTCAGGAGAACTAAGATCCCACAAGCTGAGTGGCACAGCCAAAAAGTAAAAAATGAAAATAAAATAAAGATACAATTAAAAAAACCTAGAAGTCATAAATAACATTATTATACTAATTTTATGTGTTACTTTTCTATCTATGACTGTAAAACATATACACATTACATATAAATGATGACTAATAAATGGAGATTTCAAACTTTGAGCCATTATAAAGTGAGTCAAATTTTGAAGAAAATAATATGCAATTGTATCAATATTTCTTCAGCTACTCTCTCAGTGACATTTCACCATTTTTAGTTTTCTAACACAATATGAGAATCTGGAATGTATTTATTATATATCTGTTAGTCCATGGACTAATTGTGATAATAAAGATTTCCTCACTATATGGGTCATTTGAAAACTTTGCTTAAACTCTTATGGCTCATGAAGCCCCCTTCTGGAAAACCCTCTTTCTGTTTAAGATCATTTTCATAGCTCTCACTTAACTAAGTCTTCACCATCTGTTCTTCCTTTATTCTAAATGCTAAAAGAAATTAATTCAAATGCGTCATAAAAGAGCTATTTTATGTTTTTAAATCCCCGTCTGCAGTTTAACACTAGGGCTAAATGTACATTGGCCATCTCCAAAAACATCTGGAGGAAAACATCTGGCTTATGACATCGCACTTGGAACATTTCCCAGGGAAGAAAGGGAGTTGTCCCACATGGGTGTATTATTTTCTCTCACTCTGCTGAAAGTACATTGTCATAATTAAACTCATAAAGGAGGCGGGGCTTTTCATATCAGGCCATCATAGCTTTTTATTTTAATTATTTAAAAAAATGCTCCAGTTGATTCCCCCCCGTTTATCTTTTTTTTTTTTTTTTTAATTTGGCTGTGCCACAGATGTGGGATCTTAGTTCCCCGACCTGGGATCAAACCTGCAGCCCCTGCATTGGATGGAAGCATGGAGTCCCAACCACTGCACCACCAGGGAAGTCCTTACCATAGTTTTATAAATAAATTGGGTTTTTAATACACAGGTAAAGTTTGTTCTTTTGCATTTGCTAAAATATCAGCACTTACCATTTTGACTGATTGATTGATGGTGTTTTCTTTAGAGCCAAACCTGACAAAACACTGGTCTGGAGTGCAGAGAATTGTGCTGTTAGATGTTGGTTTTACAGTCAGAGCAGAAGGTTTCAAATACTCGAGAAATAACCCAGGAAGGGGAGTCCACGCCCCCTCAGATCAGTCCCTGACGGTTAGGGCCCAGGCAGCAGGCACTCACTGTGAGGGACTAGGAGATGGGACTAAGGCTCAGGCTAGGTAGTCATCAGCGCTGAATGTACTTTCTGGTGTTTTTAAAAAAATTATTTATTTTAAATTGGAGGATAATTGCTTTACAATATTGTGTTGGTTTCTGCAAGACATCAACATGAATCAGCCATAGGTACACATATGGCTGACCCTCCCTCCCACCGCATTCCACCCTTCTAGGCGGTCACAGAGGGCGGGGTCGAGCGCCTTGCGTCACGCAGCAAATTCCCACTGGCTCTCTATTTTGCATACAGTAATATATATGTGTCAGTGCTATTCTCTCAATTTGTCCCAATGTACTTTTATGATGCTGTGTGATCACGAACTAAGATAAGCTGTGAATGACGTTAAGGGTGGGGGCATTATTCTTGGACACATGACACAGGGGCAAATCTGACTTTGTAACAACGGCTTCTGGGAAGATGCATGTCTGTCAGAGGCTGTGTTGTGCTGTGTGGGGAAGTGTGGAAGGGCTGGGTGCAGGGGGTGCTGCTCCAGGGCAGCAGAGCCTGGCGCCCCCTCCCGGTCCCTGGAACTTTGCTCTGGGCACCAGTGCTCTCTCACTGGGGGCGCTTCATTTCCAGGTCTGACACTCACATGATGGCTTGGCTTCCGGCTTCCATCCTGAGTTCTTTCCCATAGGATCCTGGGACCCAGTGACACTCCAGGCAGTGGCAGTGACACAGGGAGCAACTGCGTCTCGGCCTCCCCTCAGACCCTCGTCTTCCTCTCTGGGACTTCTCGGAAAACACAGAGGCCTGGAAAACGGTGATTGCAGCCGCGAGGACCAGGAGAGCTGAATGTCAGATGTCATCATAGGAGTCTGGAGGAGAAGGTGTGGAGAGGAGGGATTGTTTTTGTTGAAGAGCATAGACTGAGAAAGGAAAGAATCAACTGATGTGACAGGTGTAAGAGGAGATAAAATTAGTTTATAAATGTGGCACATTAAATGCCCAACCAATATTATTTTAAAACAGACAACAGGGAATAAAATGTTGTGTCAAAAAGTAGAACAAATACCAAGATAAAAAAAAATCATTCAATAAATACAGGGTAGTGAAAACAGAAAGATTTGGAGAAAGAGGATAGAACCAGTCTTGGGAAAGTAGAAAAATATACAGAAAGTGGTGAGAGAGGGATAGGAATAGAGCGTCCACAAAGAAAAAGGAAGGCGGGGAGGCTCCTCTAGTGAGAATTAATTAATTTACTTTAAGATTTAAACCACTGTTCACCTGGACGCTGGGCTTCAGTTTGCTCTCGCTTTGTAACTAGAACCTGCTGCCTTTTTTAAGTTGATGTTGCTTACACGGGATGGCTCCCAACCCTAACTTTTGGAACAGATGATAAACACTTAGTATCTTCAGGGGTCGGGTGGGAAACATAAGTGAATTAAGTTGCCCACAAATACAAAAGAAAGCAAAACAAAATACATCCATCTGTTGGAAACGAACCACATTTTCTCTAAAAAAAAAATTTTTTTTTTTAATTTATGCACACCATGAGGCATGTGGGATCTTAGTTCCTCAACCAGGGGTCGAACCCATGCCCCCTGCAGTGAAAGCATGGAGTCTTAGCCACTGGACCACCAGGGAAGTCCTGCACACACACACAAATGATGTTGCTTGTTTGGTTAAGAACTGGAAATCTGACCTGTTGCTTCTACAGCAAGAGCTCAGTTTTGGGTCTTGCCTTCTGCATGGTGATGTGAATATAGCATTTGGCTTTGTATTCTTTACTTGGGAGAGAGATTCAGATTAATTCACATTCTCAGTGGAAAAGCAGTTGTTCACAGAGGCAGCGCCTTTCTGTACTGATTTTTATTGCAGGGGAGATAGTTCCGAGAGAGTTGAAAAATCCTGGTATTTCACTATCACCCTATTTGCATTTTACTAATTGTCTAAAGTTTGGCAATTTCCATTTCATACCTTCTTTTCACAGTTTAAATATTACTTGAGAAAGGAAAACTTAACCTATCTGTTCACTAATTCTAGGTATGAACTTGTTAAATTCACAAAACAATGCACATTTGTTACAATATACGGTAGCATTACTTATTGGTGTTTTAGTCTTAAGAACTGGACAGATTTCAGTTCAGCCTGATAGTAGCTTTTTGGTAAACGGTGTCTCCCTCTAGTGATACAAACCACTGTTCTTTTAAAAATACAGTAGAAGTGGGATCCTCTGAAAGAAATATGTTCTTCAACCCAGAAAAAAAACATATTATTAAAAAAGTAAAGTTAACACATGGACACCTGAAGTCTGGTTTCCCTCATACCTCAGGGATAAAGAATCTGCCTGACAATGCAGGAGATGCAGGTTCAATCCCTGGGTTGGGAAGATCCCCTGGAGGAGGGCATGGCAACCCACTCCAGTATTCTTGCCTGGAAAATCCCACGGACAGAAGAGCCTGGCATGCTGCAGTCCACGGGGTCACAAAAGAGTCTGACATGACTAAGCGACTAAACAACAACAGTCTGGAGTTTATCGAATATCTGATCTGAGATAGCAGGACTTTGGGGTGTATTTTATTCATTTGTTTAGCCCGTCTCCACTAGCTAATGCTGCTAGGCTCTGTGGGTTTACATGAATAAATCAGATTTGAAAGTTCTCTTCAAAGACATTATGATGTTACATTGACATGATGAGGTTTTAAAATGTTCTTTAAAATGAGAAATGTCTGGACCTCATTCTGTTTCTAAAGGTTCTATTTTCCATCAGTGTGAATGCCTCTCTTATTCCCTATTCAGGAATGGCTGTATCAATCATGAATTTTGGTTAACTCTCTTAATTTTCTGGAGGGAAGGCGAATAACACACATTATTATCTATAAATAATGGAGACTATGTTTTTGAGAGAGAATAGTAAAAAAAAAAATGTGTGCCAGCTGCTGCTATCATTCACGACTTCGCGTGGCTCTTGGGTTTGTGTGAATGTACTGAAGTGTGCAGGTGCACGCATGTGTGATCCAGTAAAAATGCTAACCCTGTCATTAAAACGGTTCTTTAAAGTACATGTCATTTTTTTTACAATGAGTAAAAATAATTTCAGTAGTTCCTAATATCCTTCCTCCAAAAATGTGTCAGGAGGGACAAGCCTGCCTTTAGCTCAGCATCCTGGATACCTTCCTGTTGGAGGTGGTCCTCGGATGTGGAGAAACAGGGCACTCAGGGGTTCCAGGGTTGTTCCAGGGTCTAGCAGCTCCCTGGAGGCCCTCCCCATCCATTCCCCTCTCCCACCTTCCCTCTGCAGTTACGATGAAGTTAAAACATGCAAAGACATCAGCCAGTATCAATGGCCTGGGACTGAAGGGAATGAGGCTTAGGGGCCAACGATTCAATATTAATACATAAGTTCCCTCTTTACATGGAGAAGGAAATGGCAACCCATTCCAGTCCATGGGGTCGCTAAGAGTCGGACACGACTGAGTGACTTCTCTTTCACTTTTCACTTTCATGCATTAGAGGAGGAAATGACAACCCACTCAAGTGTTCTTGCCTGGAGAATCCCAGGGACGGTGGGGCCTGGTGGGCTGCCATCTGTGGGATCGCACAGAGTTGGACACGACTGAAGCGACTTAGCAGCAGCAGCAGCAGCCCCCTTTACAGAGTGTTGGTGGTGAGTGGGGGTGGGAAGGTCAGAGATGTGAGTGTTCTTCCTCTTTTCCTGAATTCCGATGGACGGGGACACATGGGGTGAGTCCCGCTCCATCGCAGAGTGTGGGCAGGTGGGCAGTGGGGGGCACATGGCCTACAGCCTGTGAACACACTGTGTTGACTCAAGACTAATTGTTAGGACCTGCTTGGTGATGGCTGTCTGGGTTTAGATTTTCTGCTTGAGTTGAGAGGAGATCTGTGAGTCACATATACCTCTCAACTGACTCCGATCACCTGGCCAGTCAGTGGCAAAGGGCCCAGGACCACCCCCCTGAGCCAGTGGTGTGGCTTTCTTCATTGCAACCCAGGCAGGTGTGGGAGCTCTGGGCTGTTAACTACTTTCAAAGGCAGAGTAAGTGACTGAGCTATGACAAATAACATAAAATAGAGGCAGAACCCAAGTAAAAAGTCTTTTCCAGTAGAGCTTCTTCATCAGCTCAAACTATCCACAGGCTTTGACTGTAACTCAAAATATTACATATTTGCTTTACATGTATTTGTCGTATTTTTAAGATCTTGAATGAAAATCTTCATTCATCACCAAGATGACTGAATTAGTCTTTAAAAACTTCATTAGCAAGGGATGTTACAAAAAAAGGGAAAAAATAAGCAATTTTGCAAAATTGTAATGCATTATAAAAAAATTGAAATGGTGTGGTAGACTAGGGGAGAGAAGTGCTCTTCTTTGGGAGCAAAAGGCAGAAACACATAAAATGTAGGAAGGGAAAGCGGAGCCCAGCCCAGGTTTGTACACAGGCCGTCGAGTATGTGATCTTGTGTTACTTACAAATCACGTTTTAATTTCCCCTGGAAATATTCCCTGAGGCCTATTGCTCTATACGTAGAAGGAATATTAACAACGGCTGGGAACAGGTGTACAGGTGAGGCGACCCAGTCTCTGAAGCCGGAGCCCATGCCACCAGGAGCCTAGCCTTCCCTCTTCACCTGGCCGCTGCCCCTGTCCCTGGTCCCCACTGTCTCCGGATTCCACCTCCTTCCCAGAGCTCCTCTTATAGGAGAGCCCTGTGTGTGTGTGCGCTAAGTCGCTTCAGTCGTGTCCGCCTCTTTGTGACGCTATGGATGGTAGCCTGCCAGGCTCTAGTCCACCACCTTGTTCATCAGGGAAACTTGTCTCCTGCAGGTCTGGGGGTCATATTTCGGCTTTTAGGGAAAGGCAAGGCTCTGCTGCCATCAAAACTTAAACACGTCAGCAACTGTGTGCCCAAGGTCTTCTCAAGAAACTTCAGCTCAGGGGCTTTTATTTTAGCACCCTGGCCTCGGCCCGGTCTGAGCTGGCCTCTCCTGTTGGTGGGGTGTGTGTGGAGGTGCGGAACTGCATGGAGTGGGGAGCCTGTCTGGCCTGAAGAAGAAGGACAGTGGGCTGGGCACCGTGGCCTCTGGTTTGGGAGACCCCTGAGTCCTGCCCATCTTTTCCCAAGGGAGGTGAGTCTGGGTTTGGGGAGGTCCTGGGTATTGAGAGCTGGCAGGAAGCCTGAGATGGAGGCTCCCTCCTAAGTTCCCCCTCCCCCACGGGTCTTCTCCCAAACATCAGGGAGCTGATACAGCCCAGGGCTGCAGCGAGCAGTCCTCTCAAGCACAGCTGCCCCTAAAGAGGACAGTGTGTGGATGAGTGCGGCCCTGAGCCGTGCCGACACCAGCTCTGAAGCCAGCCACTCCTGCTTTCTTCTCAGCAGGCTTCCTCCCACATGTGTTTCCTTGGGAAACAGCTGCATTTTCTGGATGTGTTGAGGTGAACTCCTTCCTCGCACGGAGCAAGGCGGGAAGCTAGGAAGCTTTCTTTCTTTCTTTTTTTAATTTAAGGCACCAAAATGCACATATAAAATGTTGTTGAACCGATGATGTTTTCACAACATTTTAGAGCAGGTCTAATCACTTTTTTTAACCTGTTGTGTTTTTAAAATATTTGCTGTGTGCATAGAAGAGCCTGCAGGCTGCCTGCTGAACCGGAGGCCGTGGGCTTGATGGTAGTCAGGTGTGTTGTGGGGGTGGAGGGGGTTGGCATGGGGTGGTTGTCTCAGTCCTCTGGGCGTGGGCATCAGGGTGCATCCCGGTCTGCCTGCAGGGGACGCGCCTGCGGGGACGCGCCCACAGAGGCGTGCGGTCCTGCGTTCCGTTCCAACACCATCTTCTTCCTTTTGCAGCTTCCCACTTCCCATCTGTGCCCACCCACTGGTTTCTCAAAGAATAATTTTAAAAACTGGCACGTGGTTCAAGGGCAAAGACTCCAAAGGCTGTGGGCTCCCCGGTCCTGGGTTTGGGGTGCTGGAGATGTGCGGCCACAAGCCCTGCCAGCCTAACCTCCTTGAAGCCGGAGGAGGTGACCCAGCCTGACCGCCGAGTCTGTTTGCCGCTGCCCACAGACCGTGGGGCCCGGAGTGCTGTCTGTATCTGCAAGCTGCCAGGGAAGCGTTTGCTGTTCCCTTTCATCTTTGCCAGTGCTGCCTGCAGACTCCAAAAGGCATCTTCAGAGGCTGATAATTAGAGCCACGGGCTCAGAGCATGAGTGCTCACTCCCTGTGCTGCTTCGGTGCTGTCCTTCTGAGAAATGACATCCTCACCAATAATTATTCGGTTATCACCTTGTTGTATTACTCCTCCTGGAGTCTCTATTTGAGGATAAATGTTAGGCCAACCTTTGCCATTCAATCCTCTGATTCGAATAAATGCAATATTCCAGAAAAAAAACGAAACAAAACTAGAAACCCTAGGCAGCAGTTGTTTCTGAACAGAACACGGCTATATGATAGTTTTAAGGATAGTGTGAAAAATGAGTACTTAGTAAAGTGGCACTTGTATCCATTTATGATGGGCTTCCCTGGTGGCTCAGTGGTAAAGAAGCTGCCTGCCAATGCAGGAGACGTAGGTTCAATTCCTGGGCTGGGAAGATTCTCTAGAGAAGGAAATGGCAACCCACTCCAGTATTCTTACCTGGAGAATCCCATAGACAGAAGAGCCTTGTGGGCCACAGTCCACAGGGTCATAAGAATTGGATACGACTGAGTGACTAAACAACAATCCATTGATGAGCTCTTGGAAGCAGTCAGTTAACATTTTGTGGAAGGATGTCTGCATGCTGCCATCTTGCTAGGATGCTCCTGTGCGTGGACCTCTATTGTCTGTAGATGGAAATCTGCAAGTTCAGCTTCCCCAGAGCACAGAGCCCTAAATTCCAGGCACTGGTGACGTTACACTTTGTCCACGCGCTTTGGAAGCTGGGGCGGGGGGCAGAGTATCTGGCTGGGAGAGTTGACGCATGAACCACTGGGATGTGCCTCTGGACTGAGAGTCAGGTCTCTGTATTTTGGCTTTTGTCTCGGTGAAGAGAGAACAGCAGAGAGCTCAGAACCAGCAGACTCCCTGGGTGGGTGCTTCTCCCTAAGACGGCGGTCCCTAGACTTGGCCCCAGTGAGGGTCCTCAACTTCCTTTGTGAAGTTTGTCTGGTCCTAGGCCTGGAAGTGGCTTCACAGGGGACACTAGTCATAAAGAACCCACCTGCCAGTGAAGGAGATGCAAGAGACGCACATTCAATCCCTGGGTCTGGAAGATCCCTGGGAGGAGAGCCTGGCAACCCACTCCAGTATTATTACCTGGAGAATCCCATGGACAGAGGAGCCTGGTGGGCTACGGTCCATGGGATTGCAAAGAGACACGACTGAGCTACTGTGCACGTGCACACACACACACACACATGCCTGGAAGTTAGGTCCCATGTACAAAGATGCAGGAAAGCAGACAGTGTGAAGGGCATTCCTTAAGGAAAGGCAGGAAGTCTTTCAATACCAAAAGAGGATGAATTACGAGTGTTTCCTTGGCTCCAAAGATGGCTGTTGGAATGCCTGTATGTTTCAGACCACTGACCCCTCGGCACACACTCCCATTCTGAACTTGAGGAAGGGTCTTTACCTTAGCTCTTCCTGAGTTTCTTGAGTGATGACTGTTTTTGTCCTGGATCCACATTTCATAAGGTAAGAATCCCACCTCTCCAAATGTGCTCCCAGGCAACTCATCCTCACTTAGCAAATGAACAAAAAAAGAGTTCAAAACTCCATGTAGGGAAAACCTCCCCCTCTGCAAATTTGCAGCAGGAGAAGTTGGACTTTGTTGAAGCTTGTTTTGGGTAAGCAGCAAGCATGTTTCCCCGCGTTGGTTCGGCAACAACATTTGAAGATGTCCCGTCGTCTCGTGAGACATGAATGGCATATTGTGGATTCCAAAACCGTGCCTGCATCTGCTATGCCCAAACTTGCTCCGTTTGTGAAGCTTACAAGTAGACTGGCTTGTTTTTTTTTTCCTTCCCCTGAGTTTTTCTTTTGGCCAAAGACAAATTGTTTCTGTGTTACTCAAAATACTTCAACTTGTCTGCAACCTGGAAGAGAATGTAACAGGGAAGGGCCTTCTTAGGAATTCACCCACGAAGGGGAATGATGCAAACATATATGGACAGGGAGGCCCCAGAGAGTGCTGGTGTCTTTTTTCTCCTCTGGAGACAAAGAGTTGATGTGGATCTAGAAAAAGAAGCTCACAAGAGAAGTTGGTGGATTTTCTGTTGTGCTCCGAGCTTCTTGGGTGAGCTTGCTGAGGTCTTCTTTCATTGGTCTTCTTTGGATTACTAACAATCAAATTTGCAAAAAACTCAGCGTGGGCCCTCTCCATGTGGAATAATACTTCTGTATGTGGAATAATACTCTAGCGTATGTGAGGTTCTCTGAAAGTGATGGGTCAGAAAGTGGTAGCAAGAAAAAAATTCATTATTAAGAATGTTTTGAAAGTGAAAGTGTTAGTCACTTGGTTGTGTCCAACTCTTTGTCACCCCATCGACTGGTAGCCTGCCAGGCTCCTCTGTCCATGGGATTTTCTAGGCAAGAATACCCGAGTGGGTTGCCTTCTCCAGGGGATCTTCCTGACCCAGGGCTTGAACCCGCATTTCCTGCACTGCAAGCAGACTCTTTAAACAACTGAGCTTCCAGGGAAGCCATCTTAGAGGTGATCAAAAGGTTTCTGAGACAGTATGTGCATCTAGATTTCTCTAGAAAGACCACAATGAACAGGAAAGTTTAAAGTAAGACAATCAGCTAAGAACAGGTGAGGCAGCCTGTCGGCTATCATGTGCCAGGCGCTGTGACACAGGGTCCCTGACTCCTGGAACTTCTAGGCTGGCAGAAGGGTTTAATCAGGTGTCGCTTCAGTAATCCATAGGCTGAAAAAGCACCATCCTTGAGAGAACCGAAACACAAGGTACATTCCCCCCACCGCTGTCAGCTTTGTTCACTGGGACCAATATCCTCAACCCCTGAGTGAAAACTCGCGGGTCCCCAGCTCTTCTGCTTGTTCTCAGATGATACAAAAGCTCCTCTGGCCAGTTGGAGTCACAGAAATAGTCTCATTTTAGCTCTTGCAATGTCTGGGCCCAGGCGCTGGTCAACACTGGCCTTGACTACTTAGCTTGACCTCATCCCAGGTCCTCCTGGGGCCTGTCTGCCTGCAGCTGGGCTGGCGAATCCTTCTGCCCTCTCACTGCAGCTCCATCCCCATTTCACCGCCCCGCTGCCATGGCTGTCGTGTGTGTGTGTGTGTGTGTGTGTGTGTGTGTGTGTGTGTGTGTGTTGGGAGGGCATACCCCTGCCCACCAGTCATGTGTGTGTATGAGTGTGTGTGTGTGTGTTGGGGAGCATACCCCTGCCACACCTGTGGTGTGTGTGTATGAGTGTGTGTGTGTGTGTTGTGTGTTGGGAGGTGTCAGAGGTAAAAGCCCCAGCCCTTTCTTACCTGGCGGGCAGGTGTCCTGTTTTCTGCCCTGGCAGATGGTTTGAGCCAGCCCTCTCTCAATGGACTTTCTAAAGCACTGAGTCTTTGGCAGTTCTGGGCAGCAAGGCTCCTCATTCTCCGAGTCTCCCTGATCCAAGGTGGAGGGGAATATGCCTCTTACTTCCTGGGTCCTGGGTACCACCCCTGCCATGCGCTATCCTCAGCCCCGCCTGGCCCGTGGTCCCTCCTGCCTCCTCCTGTCAGGCCCTTTCCTCTCTCTAGGGGACCCCACTGGACAGATTACTCCTGTTGGCCCAGGGACACACACACACCTGGGCCTGGGACCTCTCCTCCTTGCCCCACCCCCCAGGCGGGGGTGCCCTGTCCCCCAGCACCCCTGTCCCCCATCTCCACTCTGTGCAGGCCCCAGGGTGGTCTGTGGCTCCTCTGGGGGTTCTGGCCCAGCCAATGCACAGCGGGCTCAGGCTTCTGAGCTGCTTCGCCGCTCCCACCTGGTTCCAACCACAGGCGACAGGCCCAAGCTCCTCACCTGGACCCGAGTCAGAAGGCAGCCTCACCCCAGTCCTGCAGAGCCCGCCTGGGCTACCGTCTCTGGCCTCCTGGTCCTGCCCTCACCAATCATTTCTGTATTCTTGGTCCGGGAAGGGTCCTGAACCTAGAAGGAGCCCCTGGACCCTTCTTCTTGCGTCTGCCTCCGCCTGGGGATGCAGGGGGTTGTGGTGAAGTCTGAGCGGTGGCCTCAGGTCTAGGCTCCCTGGAATCCTAAGGGCCTGAGGTTCAAATTCTGGGTGAGTTCACTTCAAACCTAACAAAAGAGGGCATGATGACTGAGATCAGAAAACAAAAGAAACCGAACTCCACGGGGTTTAAACAACTTTCCCCGAGGCCGCACTCGGCATCCAGGCATCCAGGTCAGGCCTCACCCCCAGGCCTGGGGGCCAGGAGCCGCCCTTGTGGTGTCAGGGTGAACCTGCGGGGCGAGGGCCGCCTCCTGACAAACCAGGGGCAGACAAGCCAGAGACCCTGGGCTGGGAGGGCCCTCCGCCCCGCGCGCGCGCACAACAGGTCCTTGTAGGAGCGCGCCGTGCCACGCGGCGCCGGGGATGGGTCTGCACTCGGACATGAGCCCGCTTGTTCCCCGCTCGCCGTGAAAAGAGTTTTGAAATGAGTTCTGAATAGACAGCATTTTCTTTGTGCGAGTGGTAAATAACCCAGAGCGGAGTTACCGAGTTGCAGCTTCTGCATTCTGAAACTCCATGGAACTTTTTTGTGGGGAGAAAGGCAGGATGTTTTTTACAGAATGTGACCTCCCCGGAACACTGGAGGTGAGGAGAAAACGCTAGTGAGATAACGGTCACTGCTTTACATCTGGGAAAATACAGCTTTTAACAAAGCTACAAAAGGAGAGAAGATTCCTACCTCCCACCCCAAACCCATGCCTCATGGAGTTTCCCCAGGTGCTCTTCCCCTGGGTTTGACATTTCTTTAAATCTGATTTAAGAATCCGTGATTTTATGGTGATCATTTTCCTGTGCACATTTTTTTTTTCTCTCTCATAGAAAGCGATAGCATCTCTGAATGGGGCCGTGTGGAGAAACCCTAAGAGAAACAGCATAAGAGCATTTTGGAATATATCCCGCAAAAGATAACTTTCTACACATCTGGCAGAGATTCTCCAGGTAAAGGTAAGAAAAGAAAACATGGTGAAAAGTAGAGTCAAATTATATCATGACATCACACTGGGTGAGCTTTGGGGAAACACAGAGAGCCCTGATGCAGGATGGATAGGGGTGGGTAGGGAGCCAGGAGAGTCCAGTTCCCACCCCTCCCCCCACAGGCATGGACTCAGCCTGTGGCCCTAGTCTGCGGTGACCAGGTCGGGGTCCCCAGGGGCTGTTTCAGAGTCTCAGAGCACATGGGCGGAACACCAGAGGGATTGTGGGGTCCAGCAGGAAGGTCTCCTAAAACATCCATGTGTTTAATGCTGCAAATGTTACTTGTACAGTATGGAATTCTTTTTAGGTTTGTATTTGCACTGGGACTGACTCATTTTCTATTTAGAATTCTTAAAGAATCACTTTTACGGCACTCAGATGAGAAGTGCATCTGGTGCTTACATATAATAAGCATCAAACATGAAGACGTGTTGCGTGCTGGAGCCATTTGTTTGTCACTGTAGGCGACCGGCACCATCTCCACTCTGTGTGTTTCTTTTCTGGAGTACATTTTGCGCCAAGGCATCAAGCTTTAGGGCTCTTTCCTTGAGCAGTAAGAACATTTTAAAAATCCCTAGCTAGTTTCAGTTGTTAGAAATGAACACCATTTAAGACTCTCCAGGAGGTACTGTGGATGAAGCTCAGAGGGACAAAGATTGCATTGGTCACTTCCTGGTATTTGGGCTTCTGGATGCATTTCTGAAGCAGAGTGTCAGTAACAGTTACTTGTGGGCAGGTTCCATATACATAACATGAGCACTGTAACGAGATCTTCTTTCCAGCAGACTGAAAAGGTCAAGCTGGCAGTTTTCAGGACCGAGTCAGTGTTGTGTCTCACAGTGGTGGGTAAAACAAGGCAATTATAAGGCAGGTAGAAGTTGTTATGTTGCAGGTGTTCTCATGGGGTCAAGCTTCTGGTTTTTGAACAATTGGTGGGATGCATTTGTTGTTTACAACTTGGAACCTTGATCATTCTATTTCAGACAGATTGCTGTCAAGTTAATTGGAATGCCCCCTTTAGGTCATCTTAGAATGAGTAACGCAAAAGCAGCTATTCTCTTGTGAGCTGTGGTGGTGTAGTTGAGATAAAATGATGACATTCCTCATAAAACCATCCTCGATAAGTTCAGAATAATACCTTTTTCTTTACCGATTTCATAACCATTTATTTTTAGATAAAGTAATGTCCTTGGGTGCCGCATGATAAATCAATTCAGTTGTGTCCAACTCTTTGCGACCCCATGGACTGTATCCCACCAGGCTCCTCTGTCCATGGGACATGGGATTCTCCAGGCAAGAGTAGTAGGGTGGGTTGCCAGGCCCTCCTCCAGGGGATCTCCCCGACCCAGGGATTGAACCTGCGTCTCTTAAGTCTCCTGCATTGGCAGGCGGGTTCTTTACCACTAGTGCCGCCAAGCTAGTGTCGTTGGTTTGTCATTAGTTCCTTGTGATTGAATGCATTCTCCGGGAAAAGCTTTATCGTCAACATGCAATAAAAACTAAGCAGAGGTCCTCAACTTAAGAAAAGTTTTACCTTAATTATTTCTTTAAACATTTAACATTAAAATACAGCTTTGTTAGGGAACTCTACTCAGATCTTTGTGTTGGCCTAAATGGAAAGGAAATCCAAAAGAGTGGAGATATGTATGTATATGTAGAGCTGATTCGCTTTGCTGTGCAGCAGAAACTCACATAGCATTGTAAAGCAACTGTAATCAAATAAAAATTAATTAAAAGTAAAATAAAATACAGCTTTGTACATCACCTTCAGAAATAGGGCCCTTAAGTAAGGTAATTATAAATTCAGGTGGCCTTGTGGGCGGGTCGAAATCACTATGGTACCAGATTGTGTCCTGAGGCCATTTACAGGACATCACCAGCAGGGGGCAGCGCAGAGCAATGAACGCAAAGCATTTCTGACCAGATGTCTAAAAATCTAAAGTGAAAATGTGTGTATGAACATAGTACTTTTTGGACAATGTCCTCCCTCGAACTCATATACCTCTAAAATAAATTGTTAAAAGGCCCAAACATGTTAATCCCTGAATAGTTCTTTCACTGTGAAAGTGTTGAGTGGTGAAGAGAAAACTTGATCTCCTTGTCAGAGGTGTTTGCACTGATTTTTACTTTTGATTGATTTTGTTACAAAAGGCTCTGTGAGTGCAAATACCAGTAATATGTGCACATTTTCATTATGAAGCTTTTCAGGGTGATTTTTCTGTTGGAAAATATTGTAATAAAATCATAATTCAGACTCACGGAATAACCCTTACGAAACAGCATTTTGATGCAAAATGCAGCTTTGGGTAGGTTTCATTAAGTCCACATTTCTTTGAAGAAAATGATAACACATTGCTTTGCTTGTTAAATTTTTAAATTTTTTCTCCTGAAAATGACTACAGCAAACATTTTATGTTCTTAAGAAAAGCCACATGTAATACTCAATATTTGACATACATTTTACACTGGAAATCTGGATAGAATCAGACAGACTAAACTGAAACAAAACCCCAAAGGATTTAGAGGGACAGTTATTAAAACATGTTCTATTTCATCACAGGGTTATTGTGAAAACTCGAGCTTAATGTTATTGTTATTCAGTCGCTCAGTCATGTCTGACCCTTTGCGACCCCATGGACTGCAGCATGCCAGGCTGCCCTGTCCTTCAGCACCTCCCGGAGTTTGTTCAAACTTATGTCCATTAAGTCACTGATGCCATCCAGCCATCTTGTCTGAGTTTACTGGTCCCAGCAAAAATATTGAGGGACTCTCAGTGTCTTTATACTGAATCTTCTCCTGTAATCTGGAAGTTAGCATTTAAGATGATCATTCTTCTTGGCTAATTAGGATTGCAAAACATTTCTCTTTCCCAAAGTTCATGAGCCTGTAGGAAACTGGAGCTGCTCTTGCAAGCCGAGTGTCCCTCTTTTGCCATTAGCTTTCTTGGATTTACCTTTGAAGTGACTTTGGCTCCCGTTGACTTCCGATATCTGACACATCGAGTATGGTTGTCTTCAAGGGTTTCCCAGGCAACCAGGACAGTTCATCTGGTTCCAGTCAAAGTGCCCTTGAACTCCAGGCACTTCACTTCCTGCATGAGTCATGTGTGTAGCAGAAGGAGAGACACCAAAGGCTTCATGTGAGAGGCTGATGTGGGTGAAAAGATGGATGGATTTCACACTTAAGACATCTACCTGGAGGTTCAGACTTCCGATGGTGGCCTGCGGGCTCACTGAGTCAAGCTCGCATTTTAACCTGGGGGGGAGGGATCCAGGTCCTGGGATCTGCCTAACTCCTGGGATCCACTGAATTCCTGCTCAGGGCTCCTCGGCAGACTCTTTAGCTACAAACTGTTACTTCACGTCACCCCCAAGAACTCCTCAGGGTACAGACTGTTGCCACCACCTCTGGCCTGCATGGTGCCTGGGGGTCCCTGATGGCTGTCACATCCGCCCCCGTCTCAGGTCATGTCCACTGTGATCCACCATGAAGCCACAAGTAAAATCTTGTTCTGCCAGGCTTGTTTCCACCCCCAAGTTGTTCCTGAAGAGCAGAGCGGGAGGAGAGATCAGAGGACTGAGCCTTGGTCTGGGAAGGTTCCTGGACTCCACATTGATGCCTTCTGTGTTTTGTGTAAAGTGAAACACTTCACCTCATCTAGGTAGGAGAACAGTTAGGCAATTCTTTTTTTCTTCTTTTTCTTGGTTCTTGTCCTCACGGCGATGGACTAGTGGCTGGACTGATTGACAAATAGGGCAATAGAATATACAGCTGCACATCCCACCAGTGGGAATCTCAGATGGCAGCATGTTGCTGCCTGAGCGTGGGGCTTCTGTGGAAGTCTTCCTGTTGACTCCACGCTGCACTCAGAGTCCAGAGAGCTGAGCAGTGACTCTTTTGTCATCCAGACCGCCCCTCGCCCACCCTCTCCCCTACCTCTCATCATTCCCCTCTCCCTGCATTTGTTATATTTCATTCTGTCTGATACACTCACTGGGACATGAACATCTCATTGCAATGTGTCTAAGTAAGCAAATTTTTAAAAAGGCACTTTCATGAGTCTATAACAAATTTAAATAAGGATTATATATATAATAGGGCTTCCCAGGTGGCACACTGGTAAAAAATCTGCCTGCCCATGCAAGAAATGTAAGAAACGTATATTCGATCCCTGAGTCAGGAAGAACCCCTGGAGAAGGAAAGGGCAACCTGCTCCAGTATTCTTGCCTGGAGAATTTCATGGTCAGAGGATCCTGGCAGGCTGCAATCCATGGGGCCGCAAAGAGTCATACACAACTGGGCACATTCATGCACACATACATATATAATAAGCATTCATGGAAGTATATATTTTTATATACAGTTCCTTTGACCAGCAGCCTTTCCATCAGCTACAGCTACCACTGTGATTATCACTTTAAATAATCCTTAGCTTGTTAAAATTAATGGAGATGAATGTAATTTTATAATAGGAAATGTTGTTTTTGGGGTGTGAAACAATAGTAATCAATTTGAATAAATATTTGCTATTTGTTTTCATAAAAGTTTAAATCCTCCAAAGAGAACTCTGACCAAAATAGGAATAGAGCAGGATCAAGGAAACAGGTGGTATGAGTCATATCACTGGCTTTCAATTAAAGGATGCTGTGACTGTTGGCGTGGACCACACATAGGCAGTTTCAGAATTTCTTAAGCTGAAATCCAGCTGGAGAGTTCTTAATCATGGTGGACTTATCTTCATCATTTATAGTCTCTCTGTGCATTGATGGGCATTGGTGATAGGGTTTTGATACCTAAATCACAGTTTAAAAAAATTCAAAGAGGCATATGAATCCTCAGGCTGAGGCATTTCCTGAGCTAGCGGGTTTTCGTGCAAAGCTAATGTGTGTAATAGAGACTCAGTCTCTCGCTGTACAGTTTTGTCATCCTGTTTCAATAACTAAATGAATATTCTGAATTAATAAGCTTAACGTTTGTATAAGCTAAAGACCAGTCTAAGCTCTGCATTCATTGATGGGAGCCTTAAGCAAATGTTTCTTTTCATCAGCTTGTTCAAGAGGCATAAATGTAATTATGGCTCTGAGGTCATAACATAACAATTGGTCAACACGATAACTAACTCTGGAACAGGTAGAAAAGTTATGGGTTGTAAGTTGCTTTGAATATGTGGAAGATCCTGAAGGATTGTTTTTTTTCTTTTTCAAATGTGTATATATTTATACTTTTATTGTATAGAATAGAGACTGAG
Source organism: Bubalus kerabau (assembly GCF_029407905.1). Lineage (NCBI taxonomy): Eukaryota > Metazoa > Chordata > Mammalia > Artiodactyla > Bovidae > Bubalus > Bubalus kerabau. The sequence goes on along the minus strand of NC_073637.1, from coordinate 23,422,139 downwards.
CATTAAAGTATATCTGTAGAACTGAGTTTTGTTTTTATTTTATCTTTATCTGTTTACTGTTTTGAATTTATTTTATTGAAATATAGTTGATTTACGATGTGTTAATATCTGTGTGTGTGCATGTCTGTGCTCAGTCATGTCTGACTCTTTGTGACACCATGTACTGTCGCCCTCCAGGGTCCTCTGTCTGTGGGATTTTCCAGGCAAGAATACTGGAGTGGGTTGCCATTTCCTTCTCCAGGGGATCTTACTGACCCAGGGATCGAACCTGTGTCTCCTGCATTGGCAAGCGATTCTTTACCACTAGTGCCACCTGGGTACTTGTGTTAATTTCTACTGTTCAGCGAACATGGTTCTATTATATGTATATATTCTTTTCCACACAGTTTATCACAGGATATTGAATAGAGTTCCTTGTGCTATGCAGTAGGACCTTGTTGTTGAATTTGCTTTTTTAGTTAATTCTTTGGTTAAACATGAAACAGAAGTTGATATTCATATCTTTACAGAAAATACAGAAAAGTGGTAGAAATATCCAAGAATGAGTTAAAGCTCTTAAAATACCAAGGGGGCACAATGGGATGGGTGGATTTCGTTTGCTTCTCCTCCCACCCCTCTGCTCCGTATCGTCTGCTAAGTTAGTTCAGTAAAACAGAATGATGAGTTTTGGGGGACACACCTCGTTTTGTCCCCATTTCTTTTCTCCTCTGCATCCCTCATGTCGCCTGCTCTGTATCTGTTCAGAGGCAGGATGTTAGGAAGCCAGAGAAAGGGTGAGAGGAGTGTCCGCTCCACAGGCTGCAAGCTTCTCACTCCCTGTTACTGCCGCTCATTCTTCTAACACGGATCCCAGCCCTGTCTCATGTCACGCACGGGTCTCATTTCCGTGTATGATTTCGCTTCATTCTCTCAAGAGCCCTTCACGGTTGTTATTATCATCTCCATGGCACATGTGACGGAACCTAGACTTGTAGGGAAGTAAGGAACGTTTTCAAGACCATAGAACTGGTGAGAGCTGGAGTTAGGATGAAAATCTGTTGCACTGTCTCCGAGACACTGACTTGTCTCTAAGGAGAGCTTGCTTTGGTGCTGATGTTTCAAAGCTTTTCAAAAATTTTATTTATTTAAAAAATTTTTGGCTGCGCTGGGTCTTCCTTGCTGCTTGGACTCTTCTCTAGTTGTGGCAAGCGGAGGTTACTCTTTGTTGCAGTGCCCGGCTTCTTATTGTGGTGGCTTCTCTTGCTGGGGAGCACAGGCGCTAGGGCACACGGGCTCCCTAGTTGCAGCCTGTAGGCCCTAGAGTGTGAGTTCAGTAGCTGCAGTGCTCGGGCTTAGCTGCTCTGCAGCATGTGGAATCTTCCCAGACCAGGGACTGAACCCATGTCCCCTGCCTTGGCAGGTGGATTCTTAACCACTGAACCACCAGGAAAGTCCAAAACTTTTTATTTTGAAACAAGTTCAAACTTATAAGTATCGAGACGAAATCATTAAGTATCAAGAATTTCTGAATACAGTTCACCAAGATTTTCCAATTGTGTACATTTTACCAAATTTGCTTTCTCTCTCTCTTTCTGTATTTATATGCACATCTTCTTATGGGCACAAATTAATTTTTCCTGAAACAGTTGTGGTAGGATCTAGACATGACCCCTTTTCCCACTGACAATCATAGCATGTGTTCCAAAATATGTGGATCTTACCTGACCTTCCCACGATGCCAGACCGAAATTATGCAGTTAGCAGGGATCCAAGCTACGAACTTTATTCAGAACTTGCCAGTTATCCCAATAATGTCCATATGGCAAAAAAATAAAAACAAACATTGTGCAGGATCCAGCCCAGGGTTTTGAATTGAACTGTTGTGTGTCTCCAGTGTCTTTTATTCAGGAACACGCCCCCAAGTCTTTACATTTCATGGTTCTCACATTTTTAAAGAGTGGAGGGCTTCCCTGGTAGCTGAGATGGTGAAGAATCTGCCTGCAATGTGGGAGACTGGGGTTCGATCCCTGGGTTAGGAAGCTCTCCTGAAGGAAGGCATGGCAACCCACTCTGGTATGCTTGCTTGGAGAATCCCATGGACAGACCATGGGGTCGCAAAGAGTTGGAAACAACTGAGCGATTTGTGAAGGGTGGAGGCCAGTTAATTGTGTAAAATGCCCCTCAGTTTGGGCTTGTCTGATGGGTCCTCGTGATTTGATTCAAGGTGTCCATCTTTGGCAGGACAGCCACACAAGAGATGCTGTGTTCTCCACACATTGGGTTAGGAGCAATGAATATGAATTTGCCCCATTAATGGTCTGTTTAAGTGGGTGAGGAGTTCTTCACAGCAGGGCTACTATTTTTCCCCTTTTAAGTGTTAATATCTCCTGGGAAGGTGTTTTGAGACTATGCAAAGATCCTCTTTTCCCATCTGATTTTTATCTCACTGGTTTGAACATTTATTGATGATTCTTGCTTGTATCCATTATTGCTACGATGGTTGCCAAGAGGTAGCACTTATCTTTTTTGAGCTGCTTTATTCAGAAATTCACAATTAGTCTAGAGAGATACAGTATTGCTAGTATTTACTCTAGTTTGTTGTGTGGTTTTATTATTGATCGGGGCCATTCACAGTGCTTTACAATTCTTATCTCCTTTGAGCTTCAGGTCCCTCTGGATAGATACTATTACGTTCACATTTTATAGATGAGAAAATTGAGTAGCCAAAAACCAGTTGGCAACATTTTCTGGAAGAAAATATTAAAAATTGATCTTTAAAAATATCATTGGGAAAATTCACAGTAAGATAATAGAGTGAAGTATAAAAATTACCAAAAATAAGTAAAGAAGAGAAACTAAAAAGAATCATATGTAACACCATGCCATGTTTTTAAAACACTGAGTGTAGAAGCCAGAGGAAGAGACTGGGCCACCTGACCCTCACATTTGAGCAAGGTGTGTGTGATGGCACCTGCGGTATCTTATTACCTTCACAAACATCACAGGAAAGACGTGGACAGCCCTGAGAACTGAACTTCAGTTGCTTTTCTTGGCTGAACAGGAAGACAGAAAGGGAAGACAGAAAGATTAGAGACATCTCACGTTAACTTTTATTGCAGCCACTGATGGAGATTGAGCAGAATGGGAGAAGAGATAGGAAAGGAGACGTGATTCTCTGGGTCACACGAACCCTGGGGTGGGCAGGTGGTCCCCATGGGGAGCCCTTCTCTCTCACTGCAGACTCAGCCCCTCACCTCTGCGTGTTCCCCTCTTGTTTTCTCACCAATGAGGATGGTCCTGTGAGGACGCAGAGGTGGGCGGAGTGGATGCGTGGAGTGAATCCTGTATCTTGTGGCTTCACTGAGCTGGGGACCGATCCAGGTACCTCTTGGGAGGTTGATGAATCACTGATGCAGGATTTTAAATGTGGCATCCTGGCCCACCAGCTACTTCACCCTCGATCACCACCCACTTCATACCTCCATCACCACTCCCATCATCTCCATCACCATCCACTTCACCACCTCCATCACCACCCCCACCACCCACTTCATCCCCTCCATTACCAGCCTCACCACCCACTGCACCACCCCCACTCACTTCACCACCTCCATCACCATCCGCTTCACCACCATCACTACCCACTTCATCTCCTCCATCACTACCCCCACCACCCACTTCATCACCACCCTGAAAGACATCAACAGCTATTGACTGAAAATGCTTCTTGCTGGATACTGTGCTAAATTCTTCACTGTTCTTCAGTCCTAACATAAACCCTCTGAGGAAGATATTCTGAATTTAATTATGCCCTTAACACCATGCTCAGAGCTTGCCCTTTATAAGGTCCTCAGTAATTAGGTGGTGTGCACATTTTAATTTTGCAGATGAACAATGGAGGCTCAGAGAGGCTTATTCTCTGAGTTCAAACAGGCAGGTTTTGATGGATCCAGAATTCAAAACAACTTGTGGTCTGCAGCCTCTCTACCCCTGCCTAAACATCCCAATCCCATACCTCGGCTTCTCCTCTGTTCTGCCGGTCAGAATCCCACCCAGCCCTTTCCGTCTTCAGGCCAGAGTTCGCTCTCCTTCTTCCCTAGGGCTTTTCAAATCTTGCCATTTGGGATGGACTCCGCTCCCTCCAGGGTTTCATGGCCATGTTCTTGCACATTTCAGACCACTGAAAGGTCTGTCCTTGGCTCTCCAGTGACTGTGTTTGTGTCCCTCACCTGCATGCCAATCGAATGGCTGAATTTCCCAGCTTCTCTAAAGCCTCACCTCTTGTTCAGCACCGCGATTTGCATTCTAGGTGTTGAAGAAACCATTGTGAGGTGAGGAGAATGAGCAGAGGCTCCGAGCGGGGTTTTGGTGGCAGGAATGTGGGGGACAGAGCGGCTGCAGCGGCGGCCAGCTGGCAGGGAGGGCACCCAACACAAACTCTGCCTGGTTCACAGCGGGCGGAAGGCCGGGCCTGGGTACACACACATCTTTGTAAATAAAACTCTCTCGTTCGTGGTGAACCAGAGAGTGGAAGGAACAACAGGTGCTAAAGATGAATGGAGTGTTATCAGTACATTTAATGATAGGAAACCGGTCCGCTGCTGCCTCTTCCTGTTCTAGCAAGTGGCCTCGGCCTGCCTGTCATTTTCACTTTTAGTACTGTCTGCTGCTGTGGCCTGTGGACCTGGTGTTTCTGACAGATGGGCTGGGCCGGCCTGGTAGTGGTCGCCGTCCTTCAGCGGTGCTCGGTGCTCTGCTGGCTGCGGCCGTCTCTCCGCTCAGCTGCTGGGCTCGGACTCCAGGGCTCCGAGGTTGGGCTCACTTATGGCCATCATTTCTCCTCCTTGCCGGGTCATGACCCCTCGAGCCCCAGTGCTGGATGACAGACAAAATGATGCGGGTGGGGACCCCCCTCGCAACATGTCAGGACTGTCATTTCTACCACTTTTCCAGTCTTTTTCTTTATGGTTGTTATTTTCAGAGATTGCCTGGTTCTTTCTGCTTTCCTTCTAATGAAAGTTTAAATGCACCTGGTAAACGGATGTCTGGAGGGGGAACATCTTTGTTTTCTTGAAAGATTGAGTGATGTGTGCGTGAATGGTGGACTCTGGACTTTCCCAGGGAGATTTGTCTGCTGGCTTCTTTGTTTTTCCTTGTAACAGGTTGATAAGAAGGACTTGAGCCCAGCAGAAAGCAAATGTTTGCTTGGTGGACAAGGTGATAGTTCTGAAGGGTCAGGTTTCACCTCGAGGCTGCGCCAGCCTGAGAAACAGACTGGAAGCCAGATTCTAAACCACACCCTCCCCCATCCTGACGTCTGGGCAAAGCATCATGCTTGCAGGAGGAGATGGGCCCATTTTTAGAGTATCGATTAATTTCTTCCCTAGAATGGCACACTTGGCATTCAGTCCTTGTCTCTAGACCCCCAGAAGAGAATGTTCTATGTTCTAAGAGAACTCTCTCTGACAAGAGTAGACAGTGTAAGATGGGTGCTTAGTTGCTCAGTCATGCCTGACTCTTTGTGACCCCATGGACTTTAACCTGCCAGGCTCCTCTGTCCATGGGATTCTCCAGGTGAGAATACTGGAGTGGGTTGCTATTTTCTTCTCCAGAGAATCTTCCTGACCCAGGGATCGAAGCTGAGTTTCCTACATTGCAGGCAGATTCTTTACCGTCTGAGCTACCAGGGAAGCCCCAGAAGAGAACATTCTATGTGGATGAGAGAGGACAGTGTGAGATATGTCTGTCTATACATCACCATGCCACAGGCAGGCGGGTACAGAGCCAGCTGGACTGCTCTCCTGGGGGTCTCCGCCCCGTGTGTGGGCATGTACAGGAGGGCAGAAGGTTGGGCTCCATGGGGTCCCCCTCTGCCACTTCCAGGTGCACAGCACGAAGTGACACCCCCTTTCTGCACCTACCGAGGAAGTAGTTCGTGTGTGTAAAGCTCACGGTGAGGCTTGGAGCCTCTAGGGAAGACGGCTCTGGGTTTGCGGGGGTGTTAGGCTGACTTCTACATCCTGGATTCCTCCTCTCCTAGAATCGTTACCTTCCATAGTTTTCAGGACCTCATCCAGCCCACCTCCGACTGCGTCGTCACCTGCCCAGGAAGTCTCCTGCACACCGGCTGTGATGGGCTCTCCTGGACCCCCAGTCCCATCCCCTTCCTTCCAGTCACTGTCCACAGGCCCTCTCTGAGCAGGAGAATAGCACCCAGGTGGCACAGTGGCAGAGAACCTGCCTGCCAGTGCAGGAGATGTGGGAGATGCAGGTTTGATCCCTGGGTTGGGAAGATCCCCTGGAAGAGGAAATGGCAACCCACTCTGGTTCTGAGCAGGAGAACTTTGTTGGATGGATGTTTCTGTTACCTGTGGGATATTCTGTGCTAAAGAAGATGTTTGATATTTGTGCATCTTTATTTACATTTTGGATTCTTCCTCCACAATCAAGTCCCAGACGAGAAATTACTGGGTCAGAGGGTGTGATGGACCAAGAGGCTTGTGAGCATCAGAGGAGGTGCTGACCCCTGAGGGCCCTTTCCTAGGATACAGCCTAAAGAGTGACAGATTTTCCTTGTTTAAGTGAGAAATCTCTATTGCAGCACCCTGGATGGGGCCCCTGAGCCCCCATTAGAATGCATTCAACCTACTGGGTTTCCTTCACTGAAGGAAGGAAGTACAAATAGTGATGACATGTTTGCTTCATTGTAGTATCTTTGAAGAGGTATGCTTTTAATACACGAACTGGAAAACATCCCATTTCCTCCACCTGTTTACTGGTGAGTGAGATGAGAGGCAGGGAGGATGGGAGAAGCATGGCAGATGGTGGGTGGCATAGGTGGTGTGGGGGGTCCCGGGACTCAGTCTTGGATCTTCTCTTTGAAATTTCTTGGGTGGCTGTGCTGGACACACACACAGAGCAGCAGTGGTCAGCTGTGCCTGTCGCTGATATGATGTGGTGTCCTGTGTAAAGAGAACCATCTCATCCCCGCCAGCTTCTACATACATTTTTCTTCTGTCTTTCCAACATCTGGCCAACCAACATCTTAGATGTCAATTATTCTACAGTTAACCTCTCCTTTTTTAACTGAAGTGTAGTTGACTTGCAATATTAGATTAGTCTCAGGTGTACAACACAGTGATTCAATATCTTTATAGTATACTCCATTTGAAATTATCATGAAATATTGGCTATGTTCCCTGTGCTATACAGTGTATACTTGTAACTTATTTATTTATATGCACAGTAGTTTGGATCTATAAATTCCCTAACCACATTTTCCCATCCCCCTTTCCTCTCCCCACTGCTAACCACTAGTTTGTTCACTGTATCTGTGAGTCTGTTCTGTTTCGTTATATTCATTTGCTTGTTTTGCTTTTTAGATTCCATATGTAAGTGACAATATATGGTATTTGTCTTTCTCTGTCTGACTTATTTCACTTGGCATAATACCCTCCAGGTCCATCATGTTGCTGCAAATGGCAAAATTTCATTCTCTTTTATGACTGAGTAGTATTCCATTCAGAGAAGGCAATGGCACCCCACTCCAGTACTCTTGCCTGGAAAATCCCATGGACAGAGGAGCCTCGTAGGCTGTCGCTAAGAGTCGGGCACGACTGAGTGACTTCACTTTCACTTTTCACTTTCATGCTTTGGAGAAGGAAATGGCAACCCACTCCAGTATTCTTGCCTGGAGAATCCCAGGGACAGAGGAGCCTAGTGGGCTGCTGTCTATGGGGTCGCACAGAGTCGGACACCACTGAAGCGACCTAGCAGTATTCCATTGTGTATATAGGTACCACGTTTTCTTTATCCATCCCTCTGTTGATGGACATTTAAGTTGCTTCTGTGTTTTGACTGTTGTAAAGAGAGATGCTACGAACTTTGGGGTGCATGTATCTTTTTGAATTAGGGTTGTTATTTCTTTTGGATATATACCCAAGAGTGGAATTGTTGGATCATATGGTAGTTCTACTTTTAGTTTTTTGAGGGAACTCCATACTGTTTTCCGTAGTGACTTCACCAGTTTACATTCCCACCAAGAGTGCACAAGGGTTCCATTTTCTCCACATCCTCACCAACTTCTGTTATTTGTGGTCTGTTTGATGACAGTCATTCTGACAGGTGTGAGGTGCTGTCTCATTGTGGTTTTGCTTTGTTTCTCCCCGATGATTAGTCACACTGAGCACCTTTCCATGTGCCTATTGGCCATCTGTATATCTTCTTTGGAAAAATGTCTATTCAGGTCATCTACCCATTTTTAAATTTTTATTTGATACTGAGTGGCATGAGCTATTTATATATTTTTCTATTTTATTTTATATATCCAGTCATATATAATTTGCACATATTTTATGCCCTTCAGTACAGTTAACCTCTCTGAGTCTCACTTTTCTATCACTAAACAGGTGAACAGTTAGTGGGGAGATTTAATGCAGTGACTCACCCGGTGTAAGGTATCAGTGCAGTAACCTGATGTTCCTCTTGACATGAATTAGCTAACTGCATGTGCAGTCTCTTTCACATTCTTCAGCGGTTCCAGGTGTATTTGCTGGTACTCTGCTCTGCTCACAGTGCTAAGATGTGCAGAGAGGCTGGTGGCATGATTTACATTTGTGAAGGCTCTAGTGATGGTGGAACACACACACAGAAACACACACACATTCCTGTAAAACCGAAGTGTATGGCAGAAACTGATAGGTTTTGCAAAAGGGGCACGAGGTGCAAAAGTTAGAAAAAAGCCATTGCTTTTACACTTGGGGAAGAGCAGCTCCGAGATGCCTCCACCAAAGGAGGTAAGTCAGTCACTCAAGTTAGTCACTGAAGATGCGTGGGCTTCGGACAGACTGTGGGAAGGACAGAGGAGAGGGGCCTGCAGGTGCAGAGATGACTGGATTAAGGTGTGTAGGTGGCCTGGTCAGGGAGTGTCAGGAAACAGGTGTGTGTGTGAGTGTGTGAATACATGTGGTTGTGTGTTTGTGTCTGAATATGTGTGTTTGAGTGCATTAGACTGTGTGAGTGTGTGAGACAGTGTGTGTATGTCTGAATATGTGTGGTTGTATGTTTGAGTGTGTGAGACTGTGTGTGTGTGTTGGGAGGATGGGTGATTCAAGGAAGAAGGAAAGGGGATGAAATTGGGGGAATTATAGAGCCGATCATGGAGCCCCTTGACGGTCTTGCTCCCAAGAGTTATGTATGAGTTTTCTGTTAAGATTCTAGAAACCAGTCAGAACATCCAGGAGGCACTTCACATACCGGGACATCAGTTTCCAGGAAACAGAAACGAGGAGGGATGATGCCCATGTGCAGTTTTGACTCTCTCACTAGTTTCTGACATTTCAACCCTGGTTTATAGCCCTGGCAGATCCTGCAGGCGGGTGTGTTGAGCATAATCTGAGGAGGGTGTAAAGGCCTATTTCTGTTGTAAACAGTGGTTTAAAGGTTAGAAACCCTCAAGCTGAGGTCTGCCATCTCCGTTTTTCAGACCTTTTCATTTGTTTGCATGTTTTGCAGAAACCAGGCTTCACTTTTTAAAGTGTTTCTCGTCTTCTTCCTGGAGAAGGAGCAGGGGAAACAGCTGGAAATAACAGGACGTGTCCTTCTCCTCTGAACGACGCAGGGATGTGCCCATTGCACACTGCACCTGCTGGTTTATCTTCCTGATGGGGCAGGTTGCTGTGAAGGCTGGGCCCTGAAATGCCAGTCCCCCTTTGAGCCCGCTCTTCCCTTTGAGCTCCAGTATGTAACAGTCAGGTGCTTGCTACTGGTTTCCTGGTGGAAAAGGGCACACGGGTTTCCAGTGGGTGGGTTCACAGGGAGGCAGGTGCCTGCCGGGGTCCAGCCCCGGTGGATCCAGGGAACTTGAAGCGGGGACGGCATCAGCGAGGATCAGGAAACAATTGCTTAATTAAACATTAATTAAGGATATAAAGAGTGGTTAAATAAGGATAGCTCAGTGAGGAAATTCAGTGGAGAAAAGAGGCTGAATAACTTGGTTTACGTGGAAAGCTAATAAAATTCCAAAATAAAGAATTTATGTCACCTATGTAGGCCGCAGGCATCCTCCCGTTCTCCTGAAGGAGAGGAGCCACTAAGGCCTCCCCGGTCAGATCTTAGAAGCCCAGGCATAGTTAGTAGGTTTGACGAGCCTCCACACTCCAATTCAGCCAGAAGGTGAGAGAAAGAACGATATGGGGAGACCAAGTTTTGGTGAACAAGGCCTGCACTTTATTTTCCAAAGTAGTTTTTATACCTTAAGTTATGCATAGAGGATAATGGGGGAAGGGGTTGAGTCATGCAGTAAGCCAGGCTTTCTTCCTGCAAACTTATCATATGCAAAAGTTTAGGTGATTTGCATCATCTTCTGGCCCAGAGGCCTGTTAACATTTTAAGACCCTTTCTTCAGAAAACTTATTTTTCTCTAAAGGTGATTAGTCAGGCGCCACCCTCCAAAAGCATTAGATAAAGTTGCATTCCTATAGGGCAAAGGTGTGGTGGGCTATAACAAGAAAAAGAATTAACTCAAGGGTCCAAGGTTACAAACATTAAAGCTACAACTTAACACCAATTATATTAATCAATACACTGCCAGGGACACAGCAACTAAGGGATATGGAAACTTAGCAGCAAACATTGGCCCAAGAAGTGAAAAACCCTTCACCAATACAATTTCTAACCAGTCTTTTAACTGCTCACAGGAATCTGTATTCAGACAGTTTAGAACATCTCATGCCTCTCATGGTTGTGAACTAAAACACTCTTGTCACGCCCAGGAACTTTATTAACTGGAGCTGTAATTTAACTGTTTTTCAGAGAGAGGTGGTGGGGGACAGCCCCCGTAAAGTCAGAGGTGTAGGTGAGAGCACAAAGCAGTAAAGTAGGCAGACTCTGGTTTTGGGGGTAGATGGTTGAGAATTTCCAGGGGCACTCCTGAGGCTCGATCTCACCTTTGCGTATGCCGAGCCTCCTTCCTCATGACCTTTGCCACGGGCGGAGTTCCTCACACTGGCTCCCGGCAGGAGCCCAGTGTTATTGACAACGAGAGGACCAGTTGCTCTGGGCTCCTCTTCCTGGGAGGTTGGTGTCTCAGCCACATCTGTGGGTCCCCTGGGAGTGTGTCCCCTGCACCCAGCTGGCTCTGAGCTGGGCCTGGGGTCCTCTCCTTTCCTGCTCTTTATCTCTACCAAAATAATAATAATAATAGCAACAGCAGGGGCGTAAGTAAATTTCCTGCCCTGGTCGCCAACAGTGACCAGGCTCACCAGCTTGTTTTAGCCTCCTGTGACAAGCTTCCCCTTCTGCTTTTTTCCGTTTTCATCTCCGTTCTTCCTCTTCTCAGTGTCTTTTGGATAAGACTTCTCGTGTCTCGGTGATTCCAAGCAAACAAGCTGTTCTGCCACACAAAAAATAGAAATAAAAAGTAACCTGCCTTGAAAACACTACAAAGTCTATTACTTGCCTTCAAGATTAAGCTAAAATGTTTCCTGGAGCTTCACGCTTGTTTGAACATCCCACCACGTCACTTGATAACAGAGTGTTTCTGCCTTCTTTCTCTTTGCCGGTAAGCCGTATCTGTACTAAACCAGGGCCACCTTTCAGTGTGGGTGGAGGAGGAGACTGGCCTCTGCCATGAAGACACACCCCAGCACTATTTATTTATGAGATGCTTTGTACTGGGTGCAGACTGCCATCCATGTTATCCAGCTTTGTGGCTGACATCACACGGTCGTGGTAATCTGATAGAATGCTTTAAATGGATGGGCAATGGTGTCAGCTTTGGGTGCCAGAAGATTCTGGGCTTTGAAAATAAGAAACAGCAAACAAACCCTACATCAGAATCTACTATTTCATCATGACGCCCTAGGAAACACCTGAAACTTTATCAGATGCCTAGGGCAAATTCATAACTTTTCTTTTTTGGATTTAAAAAAGTGCAAAGCTCATTGCCCTTAAAATTTACTTAGTATGTTCATATTATCATATTATTTTAAATTCATAATTTTTTTTTCATGAAGAAGGCATGACTAATGAGCTCTTTGGACATGACCAATATGCATTGTTTGTAATGTGCTTCAGATATGCTATTTGCGGCTTGGAAGGCACTTAGAGAAGGATGTAAGGAAATGCTTACAGGTTGGCCTCAGATGGGAGAATGTGAGTCCTGACGAGCAGGAACACATACTAATAACAGCAAGTGCTCAGTATTAATTGATCACATTCCAGGATCTGGGACAATCTGCCCAGCAGAGTGTGGTAATTATTAACAGAACGAGTTCTCATGTTGTAGTTGTGACAAGAATCCAAGAATCTTTGCTTTGCCGGGGGGTGGTGGGGGAGGCACAGACAGTATAGCCAGTTTCGAATATGTGTTGTGTGTACCTGAAACAGGTGGCATGAGATGCTGTTTTGATAGAAAGCAACCCATTTGTATAGTTTTTAGTAGTTGGGAAGCATTCTATAGGTCCTGAGAGATGGGTGGTAAAAATTAAGATCCCTCCTTTCCAGGGGTTGCCGCCTGGTTTGGGAGGCTGAACTGCCCAGAACAAAACAGAGAGAAGCACACGAGGCAGATGGATCAGCTCTGTGTTCCAGCGCCCACTGTCCGCACTGGTGCGACGAGGCCTGGAGTCACCTGAGAAGAGGTGGATGGTTCCCGTGATGGGAAGGGAGCTGCGTGCAGGTTCCAGAACCACGTGGTGCGTGCTTCTTCCTCATCCACAGTAGACTTGGCAGCCTCTCTCCTCTTCTACCCTAATGGACATCCCCAATTCGCTGGGTGAAGACAGTTAGACTTCAGACAGCAGAAAAATTTTTGAGCAGACAACATGGCCAATTACTAAAGATTAGAGAAATGCAGATGAAAACTACATTGACGTATCCCCTCACATGGGTAAGATGGCCATCCTCAAAAAGGCTACAAATAACACATGCTGGAGAGAGTGTGAGAGAAGGGAATCCTCCTGCACTGTTGGTGGGAATGTAAATTAGTATAGCTGCTATGGAGAGCAATTGGAGAGAAAATGGCAAACCACTCCAGTATTCTTGCCTGGAGAATCCCATGGACAGAGGAGCCTGGCAGGACTGCAGCCCATGCGGTTGCAAAGAGATGGACATGGCTGAGCATCTAACATGGAGAACAGTATGGAGGTCCCTTAAAAAGCTAAAAGTAGAGCTACCATTTGACCTAGCAGTCTCACCCCTGGGCATATATCTGGATGAAACTCTAGTTCGAAAGGAGACATGTACGTCCATATTCGTTGCATTACTATTTACAATAGCCCAGGCATGGAAGCAACCTAGGTGTCCATCGACAGATAAATGGATAAAGAAGATATGGTATATATATATTCTTCAGTCATAAGAAAGAATGAAATAATTCTATTTACAGCAACATGGACAGATCTAGAGATTATCATACTGAGTGAAGTAAGTCAGAAAAAGACAAATATCATATGGTATCACTTACATAGGAATTCAAAGTATGACACAAATGAACTTATTTATAAAACAGACTCATAGACATAGATAAAAAAACTTATGGTTACCAAAGGGGAGAGGGAGTGGGGGTGATAAAGTAGGAGTTTGCCTATCATATGCCTTCTAAACATATATATATTAAATAATTAATTAATTGATTTTTATATGTGTGATAATAATTAAACATTTATTGAGCTCATTGGAAAAGATTCTGATGCTGGGAGAGATTGGGGGCAGGAGGAAAAGGGGATGACAGAGGATGAGATGGCTGGATGGCATCACCGACTCGATGGACGTGAGTCTGAGTGAACTCTGGGAGTTGGTGATGGACAGGGAGGCCTGGCGTGCTGCAATTCATGGGGTCGCAAAGAGTCGGACATGACTGAGCGACTGAACTGACTGAAGCACTTATTATGAACTAGGTGCAATACTAAACTGTTTTTTTAGTTTATTTTTTTAAATATTTATTTATTTGGCTGCATCAGGTCTTAGTTGGAGATGTGGGATCTAGTTCCCTGACCAGAGATTGAACCCGGGCCCCCTGCATTGGGAGCTCACAGTCTTAGCTACTGGACCATCAGGGGACTCCCCCAAATATATACATTTTTCAGGCCTCCTATGTGTGTTCCATGGATCCTTTAGTGGGAAATACTTGTTGAGTATTGATGTCTTCAAATAAGCCATGGCCAGCTTTTAGTATCCATTCTTATGACAAAGCTCATGTCCTCCCACTATGCTTATTACACCCAAGTTGTTTGAAAGAAACAGGATACTTGAAATAGGATTTATGTTTAATCCATACCCGGAGGTCTATTTCTCCTTTTTACGTGTCAGCCCTCTTGGTTAAATGGGAAAATGACACAATACTTTGAGAATATTATAAATATGCTATTCTCAGCATACATGTCTTGCTTTTAGGTTTAGCACAGACAGTCTTTGTAGGAACTCATGCTGCTGGCGGCAGCAAACAGCCCTTTCTAAGGCTGACGAGTCCTCATGAAACTTCATCCCCTCTCTCTCATCTAGCTACCTCGCCCACTACAGGAGGCTGTGGGTGGAGCTGGTTTGGGGCAGGGAGGGCACCAGCATCTTGATCCGTAGCCATGAGTTGGGTGTCCCTGGGGAGGATATCACATGGGTACTTGAGATGAGCCTGGAGTGTAGGCGAGAGGTCTTTGGGGTGAGGTCCATCTGAAGGTTATTGGTGTAGAGAGGGGGCATTCTTCTGGGGGTTTCCACAGTAAGGACTGACAGAGTAGAAGGATCCAGTAAGGGAGCTAAGAGACACCCAGTGACCAGGAAGGAGGACAAGAGAGTGTGTTGACCACATTGCTAAGTGGGGGTGTTGCTCAAGTGGAGGTTGGAGCAGTGGTACGGGGCACCTTGAAGGGGGTGATGGCAGCTGGTACTCAGATAGTGTTAGTCAGGAGAGCAGCTCATGGTGCCTTTGACTCTGGGTGCGGGAGCAGCTGAGGGGAGGTGAGACACACGGTCCCTGGAGGAGGGGACTCCGGGCAGGACGAGGTGGGAAGCGGCATTCATGCTTGTGTTAAAGTTGACAAAAATCTAGGCAGATGGTGACGCTCAGAGTGACAGTGAGCCAGGAGCTCAATCTCCAAGAAATGAAGGAAAGTGATTCAGAACTGATTGGTAACAGCAAAACTGAAGGTGATACCATTTGATTCATGAGATTGAGAAGGGTGGGCCTTGACAGGTGGGAGGGCTTGTGATGAGAAAGCGGTCAGTTGTGCAGTTCCTCCCCATCTTCCCTTAGAAAGAACCAGTCATGGGTGGATAGGATGGTGGTGGGGTGCTGGTGCAGGTGGGCAGAGAACTCTGCCCCCTCTGCCTGTCCCCCCAAGGTCCTCTGCAGGGACCCCCAGACATGGCACTCTGCAGGAGGGGGTTTGAAAAACCAGCTTTACCACACTTTCCCTGGGGCTCCTTTTAATGGTTTATTTTGAAAAAATTCAAGTAAACACTGTATCATAAACACAAGTTTATTCCCCAGCTGGAGAACGTTCAGTGTTACAGCCTCCAGTGCGTGTCTCAAGAAAAGGACGTTTTCTTGCATAATTGCTGCACTGTTATCACACCTGAAATCCACAGTGATCCCTTGACAGCATCACTGTCTTGCTTGTAATGTCTTGTCAGCCGTACCCCACGTACCTGATTGGACACAGCTCTGAGAGCATGCATGTCTCACGTGGAGGCTTCAGTGGCTTCAGTGATTGTCTGACAGTCACCTGAAGTCCAGGAACAATTGCCTGGGTTGCTTGGCATAAACTAGTGTATTTTTAGCTGACACTTACTGGCCACTTCCTGTGTGCCGAGAGTCATTCTCAGAACGTTTATAAGGATCATCTTGTTAAATGCTTTAAGTCGTATTATAGGATTGATGCTATTTTTGTCCTCATTTCACCCAGGGAGCTGAGAGTTCAGAGCTCACAGGCAGAGTGGAAATGATGTAGCCAGTAGGGGGACAAATGGCCCCAGAGAGTGGATGGCTGCGGTTTGAGACCCCTCCAAACAGCAGGTCAGAGTAGAACCCACCACATGGGATTGTTTCAAGGACTTTGTGAGTTAATACATGTATAAAGTAATGGGCACATATGTGTTGGCTCCAGTTGTATTATGATTGTTGAATTAGGATTTTAATCCGCTTCTGACTCCAGAGCCCAATCATGACCCTACTATAAAAATACACTGTATTTGGTAACTTAAGACATAGAAATAGATGCCTGTTTTTCAAAGTGACTGGATCAGTTTGCTTAGCTTATCGCATAGGAAACAATTCAGCAGGTGATTTATATGGACAGTAAATAGGCGTGTGGTCACCGGGCCTCTCAGTCCCCCTGGGGAAGGGCAGTGAGTGAGGAGGTGCTGGTGAGGCCATTGAGCTGTGGACTCGGCTGCCTGGAGACTTGGACTGCAGACCCATCTGCTTGCTGCCAGGGTCATGATCCTTTAGGGACAGTGAGTTCCAACTGCATCGTCTGCAAACCTCAGTGATATCCTGTCATAGAAAACTCCAGAAGAGCTGAAATGTGCATGTAACAGTGGCTCTCCTAGGACCACAAGAGGCCACACCACTAGAGGCTGGACCAGGGCGTGAGTCATGAGCTGGTTGTGCTGTGGTTTCCCCTCCAAGGGCTCATGTAAGAAAGCATGTGCATGCACACTCATATACACATATGCACACACACACACACAAACATGCACACATATACACATGCATGCCCAAGCATGCACACACGTGCACACACATGCACACTCATGCACACGCAAGCACACACACACATGCACACACACGTGCCTGGTAAATGCCCCTATCAAAGGTCTCTGCTCTCTATCCTCTGGCCACGTCTCTGAGCTTAGTCTGCGGTGGCCCCTCCTCCTACCATCCTCGGCGATCGTCGGTGCTGGGAACTCCCCAGCCCTGAAGGCAGCAGTGCTCGCTGTCCCTCCCAAGCCCCCTTCAAAGCCAAGTCGTGCTCCTCTCATGGTCAGGGGTTTGCCTTTGGATGTGGTTCACACTGAGTGTCGGTCAATAGTTGACCTAGAGTTGGGTGCCCAGGTGCATCTGTCTATGATGAGAAGAGACTCCCATGGGGTGAGTGGGATTGGAAGCCTGTATTGGCCTGACCAGGTCAGCATTCTTCTACCCTAGGAGGTCACAGAGAGACTCTCCAGAACATTTCCAGTCAGTTGTCTACATAAACCAAGGAGGATCTTACATAAGCTTAGTGAGAATGAATTTAACCCCCAAGCAGGAGATTATTTTTATTATTATTGTCTCACCTTCACTAGCCACATGCTTAATGAATTAATATCATGTTGTGCGATTGGAATCAATACATTTATATCTTCTATCTTTGGCCACATTCCTTTCCTTCATTCCCTTTTTATGGCATTTTAAATGTTGAGCTGGGGATGAACAGAATTCCATATTGTTTGCCATATGTATTCGTTATAGGTTTGGCATCTGTAATGGAGATTTATAAAAAACAGTGATTTAAACAAGATAGAAGTGGATTTCTCTCTCATTTAACTGTCGGCGTACGTAGGCATGTCTGTTGTCTCATCTGTGCCCCTGGGACCTTCTTACTCCCTGATATAAGGGTTTTCTCTCATCAACATGGTCCCAGAGGGTTAACCAGGGTTAACTGATGCCATTAAGAGTTGAGAAGAGATGCAAGTGGGAAGGAGAGAGTGTGACCCTCTTCTTTGTAGGATCACAACTCAGAAATAGTAAACCCCCTTCCCGCTCTTCCCCTTGGCCAGAACTTAGTGACAAGTTCCCAGCTAGTCAAGAGGGAGTCTAGAACATGGGTCTTTGGAAGGCCATGTGAAAGTGAAAGTCTCTCAGTTGTGTCCGACTCTTTGTGGCCCCATAGACTATACAGTCCATGGAATTCTCCAGGCCAGAATATTGGAGTGGGTAGCCTTTTCCTTCTACAGGGGATCTTCATGGATGTGGTTAAAATTCAGGGGTCCTACTATAATAGCAATAGGGGAGAATTGATCTGGGGGACGGTTAGCAATCTCTGCCATATTGATGAACCCCTTTCCTCTAGATTTAATGGATATTAATATTAAATCACGTTTATCTTTTTCTACCTTTGGCAGAGATGGCTTTTGGCCACTAGAATCTGTTCTCCCCCTTTGTGGTAATCAGTGGTCCCTGAGATGTGGTTGTCTAGCCAAGGACTGCAATTGCTTGTCCTTCTTTGCTGCTGGGTTTGGTCAGGCGACCACTTCTCCATGAGATGTCAGAGGCTGGGGAGTTGGTCCACCAAAGCTGAGGGTGCTGAGTGAGTGTGAGTCCCCTGATTCTTATTCTTCTCAGACCGTCTGAACACAGAAAGGAAGCTCCAGGCTCTAGGGGATGGTGGGACCATGTACAGATGGAGCCTGGATCCAGAGTCTCCACGTGGAAGTGAGCTGACCACTGACCAGGAGCTCCTGCTGGGCCCTTTTCATGAACAAACCCTAAACGTCTTTAGGTTTCAGCGTGACGTATTTGGGGTCCACCCTCCCTAACAGACTCTCTCTCTCTAGGCCTCCATTTGCTATTGTCATCCTTGTGCTGGGGAACTGAAGGATCCACAAGAGGCACCAGAATTTTGAAGTCTAAGCAGCTGGTGAACATTTTTGGGTTGTAACATTTCTCCAAATTTTGTTGTTATTCACGAATTCTCCATTTGTTTGTGAATTTTGTTCTCTGTCAAAACATTGAAGACTATTTTCCATCTTTTAGAAATTGAACAGCAGTTTTCCTGACACTGGTTTTTCTGATGATAAATAGTTTTTTTTTCTTCTATTTTTGCGTATCGGGACGCTTAATGAAAAAATCAGAGCACGCGCTGATGGGTGGGGATTCTTAGTAATACTTGTGACAGCATTTCCTGCAAGAGAACAGCACCAGAGCTCGGTCTGAGAGAACAAATCTAGCACAGCCGGACCGTATTTTACTTCAGGGTGGGATATATGATCTGAAGCCTTATACAGTAGAGAAACAGCCAAGACCTTATCTTAACATGAAACTCCCGAGTGAAAAGGATATTGTAATTCTCCAGAAACACTTGCCCAAGTATCTTGTCCATAAATGTCACTAGGCTACTAATTTATGCAAAGTCAAAGTCAAACAACATTATGCCAAGACAACATTGTGGTCATTTGCTTTCCTCCTCCAGACTTGAGTTCCAGTTGAGGTTAGGATCACAGGCTGGGAAAACAGAAGGCACCAGTGGCTAATGGCTCAAGCATTGTATTTTAATAGTCATTCCCCTGCTCCAAAGGCTACCAGTTTAGTAAAAAATTTTAAACTTACCAATTAATTTCGGGCTTCCCTGGTAGCTCAGAGGTAAAGAATCTGCCTGCAAAGCAATAGCCACGGGAGATGCGGATTTGGTCCCTGGGTCAGAAAGATCCCCTGGAGGAGGGCATGGCAACTGATTGCAGTCTTCTTGCCTGGGGGATCCCATGGAGAGAGGCACCTGGCGGGCTATGGTCCATAGGGTTGCAAAAGAGTTGGACATGACCGAACGTGCACACACAGTATACTCATGAAAATAATCCAAGGACATTTTAAAACCAGTTTCTTTTAGAAAGAATCACTTGCTATAAGGAAACACTATTCTATACTATGTTTAGAACAATTTTTCATCTAATAATTTTGAGGAGAGGGATATTTTTTGCCAGGAATGCCTCCTTTTTTAAAACTTCTGTTTAGAGTAGGTTCCCAACTGTTAACTTGATTCCTTGTTTTTACTCTAATGTGTTAAAATTGTGTCCTCCCATTGGGGCTGGTTTGTAGTAACCCAGTGGGAAAAATGAGTCTGTGGAGTCCTGGTTCTTACTCCAGCCTAAGTCAGTCACTCAGTCTTGTTGAAATTCAGACTTTACATTGCAAAATAGATTCCAGTGCTCCACTGGCAGGAGTTGATACACATGAGCATCATACAAAACATTTTGTAAATGTTGGGCTTTATTATGTGAGAGTTGGACCATAAAGAAAGCTGAGCACCGAAGAATTGATGCTTTTGGACTGTGGTGTTGGAGAAGACTCTTGAGAGTCCCTTGGACTGCAAGGAGATCCAACCAGTCCATCATAAAGGAGATCAGTCCTGGGTGTTCATTGGAAGGACTGATGTTGAAGCTGAAACTCCAATACTTTGGCCTCATGCGAAGAGCTGACTCATTGGAAAAGACCCTGATGCTGGGAAAGATTGAGGGCAGGAGGAGAAGGGGACGACAGAGGATGAGATGGTTGGATGGCATCACCGACTCGATGGACATGGGTTTGGGTGAACTCTGGGAGTTGGTGATGGACAGGGAGGCCTGGCGTGCTGCAGTTCATGGGGTGGCAAAGAGTCGGACACGACTGAATGACTGAACTGAACTGAACTGATTATGTTTGTGTTTATCATTGTATTTTGTACATGTATGTGAAAAAAAAAAGTCTGAAGGAGCTTTCTATGGGAATAAATGACGCTTGAAGAGATGTAGCACTGCAGGTCCTAGGGCGGAGGGTGACGCCCGTTCTTGGCACCACTTTGGGACAAGCTCTGTCACCAGCACTGTAGCTGCCACGACTTTGAGCAGAAAAAGGTCATAAACTCACATCACAGCCATAATGTGTTGTGATACCTTTCAACAGAGTGAAAATGCATGTTGGTGTCAGTAGACTTGGTTGGAATGACAACAGAACATTTTGAAATGTCTTCATTTCCTCTGCCTTGAGTCCATCTGCTACTTCTTATAAACAGTGTCTGAACTGCTCCTGCACAAATATTTCCAGGTTTTCTTTCTGCAACTGTGTGCGGAACAGGGCACACCCGTTTGAGCTCAAGTAGTCCTGGGAAGGAGAGAATTCAAAGATTGTGGGATGTGGTAAGAAAGGCATCATATACACATGACTACATGTAAAATATTCACTGGAAAGGCTGACGCTGAAGCTCCAATACTTCGGCCACCTGATGCAACTCACTGGAAAAGCCCCTGATGCTGGGAAAGATTCAAGGCAGGAGGAGAAGCGGGCAACAGAGGATGAGATGGTTGGATGGCATCACTGACTCAATGGACATGAGCTTGAGCAAACTCTGGGAGATAGTGAAGGACAGGAAAGCCTGGCTTGCTGCAGTCCATGGGGTCACAAAGAGTCGGACATGACTTAGTGACTGAACAGCCACAACATATAAAATAGATAACCTGCAAGGACCTAATATCTAGCACTGGAAACTTAACTCAATACTCTGTAATGACCTATATGGGAAAAGAATGTGAAAAACAGACTAGATACATGTAAATGTATAACTGAATCACAGTACCGTATACCTGACCCTAACACAACATTGTAAATCAACCATAGTCCAATATCAAATAAAGATTAAGAAAAAGGAAGACATGTTGACCCCCACGCTTGACTCCAGTTCACCCAGGAACCAGAGTCCTTTTCCTTCCAGAGCTGGTCTTGTGAAAGATTTTATTATTTTTTCATTTCAGTGTCATTTTTTCAATATGGGCCAGTCTGCTGGAGCATGAGAAAAGAGGAAAACAAAGGTGAGCCACGAAGTGAGAAATGGATGTGTGGAGAGACCCATGGATAACAAGTGGTTATAATCTAGTTGTCAGCAAGACTTTCTCAGGTTGTGTTTTACCAGCTTAGTGAAGAGGGTAAGTTGTCTGAAACTACAGCTTTTAAACTTCACGTGTCTGAATAATCCATCATGTCCACAGAACTGTAAACTTGTGGTGAGGGCTCCATGAGAAAAATGCGCCTCTGATTCCATCAGCTTTCGGCTTGTGAGAATCTGGAAGAAGACACTAAGCTCTCCTGTGCCTTGACTGGGCCCCATGACTTTTGACAGGGACTACTATATAACCTACATCCTAGAGCTATTAATACCTTTGCAGAGACGTTCCTAAAGCCCAGCATTAGAACCAGCTCTGTTTTTATTCACCTGGATCATGGTTATCATAAAAGTTCCAAAAGCAGAGAAAAACTACACATATACAAGTACTGTCCACCACGATCATATTCAAAATGAATAATAATGTAACCCTAGAAAAGAAAAAGACTTGACTTCTTCTCCTTTACTTGGTTATAACCAAGCTGTGGGCCAGAAGGGGTCTTTATGTGTTTCTCTAGCAGAGGCCTAGTGCATGGAATGTGCTTAATGTTGAAAGCATGAATGAAAAGGCAATTCTTGTTGAGCTGTTAGAAGGCAATTTTGATATTACCATAAAAACACAGTACTTTGCCAATGTCACCAACCAGGAATATATTGCACATTTAAAAATACATAGCATCAGGCCTTCATGGTGTATACAATTCAAACAGAGCCTGGGATAGTAACCAACCTGATGTAATTGTTTTGTTATTAATGAACGGGCTGAAAATGAAACAGAGATTTTTAAAAGACTAAAGGGAAACAGCTTGGAAGATAGCCCTAAATAATCCAAAGATGAGCTAATTCACCAGAAAGATGTTAAAATGCTAGCTGTCTACATTCTTAACTACATAGCCTCATATATGAAGCAAAAGATGGCGAAAGGGATGAGGCTACAGTCGCTGTGGGAGACTGAACACGCATCTCTTGAAAGACAGGGTTGGTCCCGGAGGAAGACTTTGGAAGAGAAGGATGGAGGAGGTGGATTTGGGTACCAAAGACATCCAGTGCAAGAAGGAGTCTGCAAGATCATCTGCGGGTGCTGGCTGCAAGTGTTGGGACATACAGGCTGTGGAACCTACCAAATACTTTTAAGTCTGAATAAAGAGCAAATAGCCTTGCTTCAGGGATTGCTGTGTGCTCAGCAAAGCACGAGGAAGGGCACTGAAAAATTGTTTGCACAATTCCCTGGGGAAAATTTGTCACCTAATAACATCTACCAAGAATTGGACTCTTACTGTGTGTAGCAGGCATTGTCCTAATTTAATTCCCACAACAATCTTATGTTTTTAGGTCAGGGTTTCATTGTGATTGTGGAATTTTATAGGTGAGGCTGCTGCTGCTGCCAAGTCGCTTCAGTCATGTCTGACTCTGTGCGACCCCATAGATGGCAGCCCACCAGGCGACCTAGGCAAAGTGAAGACAAAGTTTCCTAACGAAACAAATTGATGGGAACAGCACTTGAGCTGCAGCATCCTGACAGCAGTGAGTAAGTGTTGCCTAGAACTGCTGGGTGCCAACCAGGTATCTTGTGATTTAACTTGGTTTTGGGCAAAGTTGCTCAATGACTCTGATTTTATCCACCTTTAAAAATTTGGTGGCTTTCATTATTTACATTTATGCGATATACCTTCCATACTGATATGGAGATTTAATTCTCAAATTTCTGAGAAATGATGTCACACTCTTTTTTTTTTTTGAAAGATAACCATCAGTGCATCTTCTGGCTGGCTGGAACTGATTGGGAAAACATTGCAAGTAAGAATATAGATATAATTAACCTAAGATTGATGCCCAACCTATAGAAAAATCATCTTCAGCCATGTTGGATTCATCTTGAAAGGAAAGGAAAAAAAATGAGGTGTGAAAGCAACAAATGCTGGGATTGCAGAGATGATGTTGAGAACTGATCCTTAATGATTCAAAATGATCACCAGCAAGTGAAGTCTTGCAATAATATCCCACCCCTCAGCATGTTCCTAAATGCTGGCTTCTTTGCATCATTAAAGAATTTATTCTTGATGATGTTAAGAATAACATTCTCTTTGCTCCTTCTTCATACTTCTCAGCATGGCTGAGCTTCTATGCAAAATACTAAGGCTTGAAATTAGGTGAAAAAAGTTTTTAAGACGAATAGAAAGATGCAAAAGAATTCACACTGCTCTGTGAATTACAGAGAAGTCTCAAAAACACGAACAAAAGGAATCACTTAAATGTCATCCCATTTACGTGGTGAATGCTCCAGCCGTGTTTTTCAGTGTCTTGGCAGTGAGTGAACCGAGCGACACGGCCCGTGTTTTCATGTCCCTTCTCCCACTCTCAGCCGCCTTCCAGGACGTCCATATGCCTGGATCAATCTGTTGATTTCACTAGTACTTTCCCCTCCCCCTTCAAGACTAGTGAATCATCTTGGACTCCATGGTATGATCAGAAATTAAGCACCTTATTGATCATATGTTGTATTTTTGTCTACATTTCCCCCAATCCATTTCTCGCTTCTCATTTGATTATTGAAGGTAGATTAATTTCAAGAGCATCATGGCTGGAACAGTCGGTTCTATATCTATAAGAAGGAAACTGCACAGGCTTCAGAATATCACAGGAGAGCATTCTCGAGAAAATAAACTGAAGGGAAACATACAGAGACCAGAACTTGATAAAACACATCACTATCTTATATTCAATATGTGTTTTTCAATTCAAGAACTATTCAATGGTTAAAGAAAACTCACAATGGAAGGCTTTACAATTTTTCATTTGCAATTCTCGTGCACTTTAAGAAGATGGGAGAAAACACATTTCAGCAGGCTTGGCAGTCACTCAAATTTGTGTGCTCTAAGTTTAGAACCAAACTCAATCTGCCCCTGTTCAAGTTCTGTTCTGTGCTGGCAAAACACCACTTGCTTGTTCAGAGGGAGAAGGAAGGCTTTGTGAAGCCCGAAAAACTTACCGGACATTGACGAGCTCTTCAACAATTGTATCACTCTCAGCTTAAGGAAAATTGAATTAAACATATGGGTGATATTTTCCTTATAACATGTGGGTGTAAAATAAATAGAAAAATGCATAGCAACAGTTATTTGGGTTTTAGGAAAACCTCAATAATGCCTAAAATTTGCCTGTGTTCACTTGCTTTTTCCAAGCTTGTATTTCTATTTCTATTTTGTCATCTCCATCTCCTTTTATATTTTGAGGAAATGTTTGTTTAGGTGCATTTTTTTTGCCACATTTGAAATCCAAATATTGCAATATTCTGTTAAGATGCAAAAGCTGAAATGTGAAAAGATGTACCATAATCTATTTATATTTAATTATATAGATTGAATTAAGCATACACATAAATATTTTAAACATGTATATATGCCCATGTGCATATGCTTGTAAAAAGTTCAACCTAAGTATTTATACAAATTTTGAATTTATTTTGCATACCAACTCTCTGAACTCTGATAAGTAAATCTTGGTAGATATGGGTAAAATATGCTGAAAAGCCTGACAGTTTGAAACTTAGAGGACTGAGGTATAAACTCCGGGGCAAAATAGCAGGTTACTTGTTGTTGTTTAGTCTCTAAGTCATGTCTAACTCTTGAGACCCCTGGACTGTAGCCAGCCAGGCTCCTCTGTCTATAGAATTACCCAGGCAGGAATACTGGAGTACGTTGCCATTTCTTTTTCCAGGAGATCTTTCTGACCCAGGGAGCAAACCCGTGTCTCCAGAATTGGCAGGCAGATTCTTTATGGCTGAGCCACCAAGGAAGCCCAGCAAGTTACTTATCTTCTCTGAGATCTTTTCTTTAAGTAAAGATGCCTAGTATACATCTCAACTTCCTCCAGTAGACGCATCCATCCCAGTTAAGGACAGTCCATCCTTCCAGGTTGTCAGGCATAAAATATTATCCTTGACTCTTCCCTTCCCTTGTGCATCACCTCTAGTCCTTCCAGAAAGTAGCTGAGCCCTGCCTTCAAAATGCTGTATCTGATCTGACTACTCCTCACAGCCCCCACCATGGCCCTGGTCCAGGGTACCACCTGGCTCCCCAGGTGCTCTGCAGCTCTGACTGGACTTCTTACCTGGCCCACTCCGGACAAGAGGGATGCTTGTCAAACTACCTCTGGTCATAGGATTCCTCTTCTCAGAACCTCACACGGCTCCTGCTTCATTTACAGTAAAAGCAAAAGCCCTTTTGGTGGTTAGTGGCTGAGTGTAAACTTAGTTCTCCTCAGTGAGAACCAAGCCGATGACAGTTGTTCAGACTTTTGAAAGGATGGATCACCAAAGGTTAACCAATGAGAGGATGCTGGTGCTGGCCGTGGTTCTGGGAGGGGGGGGTTTTGATGTGGCGCGGACCTGCCCGAGAGGAGACCCAGAGGAGGAGGAGGCGGAGAGGTGGCAAGGTGTCCTCTGTCTCGGCAGGTGCATCGCAGGCCAGTGAGTCACCTGCTCGGCTTAAGGCAGATGGACGGAGCTGTCTCTGTCCTACAATCAGGAGTCATCACTCAAGTGGGAACTGACCCCCCCGAGCGCTGCCCTTTGGCTGGAACCATGCTAGGTGACTTACACTGATTATTTTATTACAGTCGGTCCTTTCTCCTCTTATTTGTTTACAGTTTTAGTCCATTTCCCTTACCTGTAATTATCTTTCTATTCTTCTCTGGCAAATGCTTTAAACACCTGATCAAAACTCTTATTTCCATCAGAATACCTTCAATTTGCTTCCCATTAATATTTATGCAAATAGTTTTTCCGTGTTGATTCCTAGCAGCTCCTGCTCTCGTCGTGTGTCTCTACGAGTGTGTTTCTGCTTAGACTAGGAACTTTACAGCAGCAAACGCGATCTTTTCTATTTCCTCTTTATGCCCTCTCAGCGTTGAATACCGTTATTTGTTGTTCCCTATCGACTTTTAGTGGCTTAAAAATATTATTCGAAACAGGACACTACATTATTTATCGTGACTTCAGAATAACTTATATACAATAAGGCATCTAAGAAGGATTATACTTATTTTATACTTTTAGAAATGTAGACTTAAACATGTACAATGTTAGAAAAGTGCTGAGTGTATTATTAAGTCCTCAGTAAATGGTATTATGGTTATTATAATCTGAGAACTGTCCCATATTAGCACATTCAAGTGGCCTTGGGCACGTAATTCTGTCTCATAATAAGGTTGTTTGTGTGCATATCTTATTCGCTTCAGTCCCTGACAGGCCCCATGGGCTATTTGTTGTGTGTGTGTCTGTGTCTGTGTGTCTGTGTGTGTGTATCTGTGTCTGTGTGTGTATGTGTATCTTTGTATGTGTGTGTGTGTGTATATGTCTGTGTGTGCCTGTGCCTCTGTGTATGTGAGTGTATGTGTGTATGTCTGTGTGTGTGTCTGTGTCTCTGTATGTGTGTGTGTGTCTGTGTCTGTGTCTGTAGTGTGTGTGTCTGTAGGTGACAGCATGGAGCAGAGGAAGGAACAGGAGTCCATAATCAGATTGCACTGGCTGCCCCTGAATCCACCATCATGGCTTGGTTGCTTGGCCCACCCATAGCTTCAGTTCGCCATTTGTAAAATAGAGTAAAATTTGCCTAATTCTAAGCGTACTTGTGAGGGCCCGTAAGGTCCTTAGGATGAGCCCAATGCTGTCTCATGCTGGCTTCTCAGCTGTCATCCCCTCTTCTCCCAGGGCCCTTGAAGTGTCTCCCTGTCTAGTGCTTTGACCTCATTAGGGCCTCACTAAATGCAGACTGAGCCAATACCAGGTATATTTATTTGTCCCCCTGGAGCATGGGGACTGTGTGTCTTTCACCGTGTCCTCTTCACATCCTGGCATATGGAGATGTTCCTTAACTCAGCTGATCCAACCCTCTCACACATCTTATGTCCACCTTCCCCTGGAATATATTCTAGTCTTCTCTGGAGGTCCATTCAGGTCCTTTTACTTAGAGTCTTAAAACTATAGAAGGGGCATACCATGTTAATTCTGGGAGTAATGAGCTTCTTGGGTCTTTAAAATCCCTGACTCTGTCTGGATTTCATGGCCATGTTTGGTGGTTTAGTTGCTAGGTCATGTCAGACTCTTTGCGACCCATGGACTGTAGCTCACCAGGCTCCTCTGTCCTTGGGATTTCCCAGGCAAGAATACTGGAGCGGGTTGCCATTTCCTTCTCCAGGAGATCTTCCCAACTCAGGGATAGAACCCATGTCTCCTGCATTGGCAGGCAGAAGCTTTACCGCTGAGCCAGCAGGGAAGCCTGACCAAGTTTATGCTTATTTTATTTATATATATATATATATATATATATATATATTTATATTTATATGTGCTCCCTTGAAGATGCTGGCTTGCTTTGTGCTCACTCTGTCACTCTCAAGCCTCGCTGACCTGAGCCCAGTTCAGGCTGACTTGCTTGCCACTGTCTGTCCATAATGTCTCCTCTTAAGAGTTGCCCTCCACAGACGAGACAAACCGTGCCAGAATGTATGGGTGCACAAAGAGGTGGGGGCAGGTGCTCCGTTTGGCATCTGAACTGGCCAAACCGACTGCATTTTGCATTTCTGGCACCTCTATCCATCCTGTTTCCAACTCTGTGAGCTCCGCAGGTCTGGGTTTTCATCAAAGGCACAGGTACATTGTTTTTCTGAATTTTCATCACAGCTTCTCGCATACATTGTTTTGGATCCTATAACACTGAATCCACTCTTTAACATCTGTTTAGACCAGTGATTGCATTTCCTTTCTCAGGCTCAGTATGACAGGGAAACATTATCTGCTTTTCTCCACACCTTTTAGATTCTAGATTTCGAGTCCTATTCTCTGTGGTGGATCACACAGAAAGTTCTTCTGTTCTTCCTTGGAATAAATCAAACCTAGATCAATGGAATTCTAATTTGGAGTTTAAAGAAGTAGGCCCAAAATCTCCATTCATTTCCATACACATAAATAACATGATAAATATTTGAAGAGAACATCTGAGTTTTTAAAATCTTGTTCCCTCTTTCACTGAAGGTAGGCGATCTAAGTAGCATTAGTTTCATTTGACAGGGCAATTCAGCCTGTTTGCTTCCAAGTTTACACAGAAATTATATGAAAAGAAGTCAAAGATGGCAGTTAGAAAAGATGTTTTATATACAAGGATCCTAGTATATCTCAGTCTCACTGATTGGTATTTATTGTACTTTCATGAACTCAAAGAACATGCAATTAATCTGTTGTTTTCAAGATGTCTCTTAATCACGTAGTGTGAGAAGTAAGTCATGTGTGGGAAAAGTTATTGAAAGATGTGAAAGGCAAGTCAACATACCCTAGAGATTCAGCAGAGACAGCACTTTTAACTAGCTATGGAAGGCTTCTTGGAGAAAGCATCTCTTGAAGTGAGAGTTTGGTTTTCTATCAGTGTGGACACACTTGGGAGTGACACAATTGCTCTGAATTCATCCTTTTTGTGCCAAGTTAGCCTAATACCAAGTGATAGCTCAGAAAATGAATGTATTTTGATATTTATTTATTTAACAAACAGTTGTTGAGCATGCACTAGAAGATACCAAGACATATTTCCTGTTATTAAGACACTATAACCTTTCCTGGGGGCAGCACGTGGGAAGGAAATAGATCAGACACTGTGATGGGTAATGAGGGTCAGGTTATGAGTAAGTTCCAATGGAAGGAGGTGTCAGAAGGCCTGGTGTCACTGCCACCTCCCCAGGCCACCTGGGCACACGTAGGGTTGGCTACAGTCTAGCTCAGAAACCTGAAATGAATTTCCCAGACTTAGAAAATGACTACATTTGGTTTGTGACTGTCACGTTTTGCAAATTAAGCATGACTTCACATTAAAATGGTGATGGTAACACATTCCCTTTGAGGTCAGCATGATGCCCAGTCCTCTTGCCGTGTGGGTCTCTGTCCATTCTCTGCATCCACGCTGCATATTCTTCCCCACGATGTCACCAGACTAGTTCGTCTCAAGGTCAAACAGAATGAGCACAGACATTCGCTCCCCGGGGTTTTCAGAAAACACTGTGGTGCCGTAACCCCTGTGTGCCTTTGTCTAGGGTGGACCGTGATGACTGAGACCTCCAGTAATGGCTTCAAGCCGAATAAGTTACTTTTGTAAGTTTATGAATTCGTTATGTTAGAACCTCAATAGATGTTGTAAAGCACACACTCATGGTTTCCTGTTGTCTTCAGAGGGTGGGGTGGCTATTGTCCCTCCAAAGCTACCCTCCACCCTGTTCCACCTGCCCCTTCCCTGCGCTTCGGGTCAGGTTCCGTAGGTGTACCTTTGAGTGACCTACACTTAAGAAGTCAGAGTAATGCATTCACATTTTCTACTGGTTAGCAATGGAGTCAGTGATTTAGGTTCAAATTCTGTAACTGCCACATTTTAGCATTTTGGGCTTCTCATTTGTGAATGGAAATAGTAAAATCATCTTTCATTAGAAGTGACAGTTATTTTATTGGATTTTAATCAGATTTAAAATATTTCATCAGAGACAGAAGATAGTCTCCAAGGGTCTTATTTAAAATTAAATTGTTTTAACACTTCTCTACATTTTAAAATAAGATAAAACTCTGACACTTTGTTGAATAAACCCTGTATTAGCTTTGGGGAAAAAATATAATAAGGTTTCTTTTACGATATCTACTCCTTTATAATTGGCTCAACTATTTAGGATGCTTTGGGGGCAATTAAAATTATACATAAAAGGAGCCCTAATAACTTTTTGATAATAACAAAAGTTCTGACTACATTTAAATTGATTTTGTGCCTTAGTATTAATAGCTGTATAGCTATTACATAGCTATTAATGATAATACAGCTATTATAATTACATCTATTGTAATAAATGAGGGAATTATTTTACTGGTTAAACATTACATTATCATCTGCATAAAATGGTAATTTTTTTTGCTCCTTGAAAATACTTTATTAGCATATCCATACTGTGTATTTATGCTAGCTATGAGGAGACCACCTTCTCAAAAGGATATATTTCCTTTTGTGTTTTAAATGAAATAGCACTTTCAAGTGAAAAGATAATTGACTACTTAAGATACACTTAAAAGTATTTTGGGGATACGGAGTTAGGATTTAAAAAATGTTTTGCAGATCTGTATGTAAATAGGTAATCTCTCTGCTCCTTTTACTCAAGTTCTCAGCTTGTGGAGCAATATTGGTCTATCTGAAATTGTCAGTTCCCAACCATAATTTTAATCCTTTGCAATACTTTAATTCACTAACAAATGACTCAGGATGAAAGGTCACAACCACTCCATCCTCCACGGTTAGTGACGATTCCAGGTGTGTTTGGGATTTGGGTTTCCTGGTGACTTTGCTCTCTGGACTCAGTGAACTTTTATAAAGCCAGCCGGTCCTTCCCGTTTGTTCTTCAGGGAGATTTTATAATCAAGCTTTAATGATAGAAGCGTCTGCAGTTGGTACATTCAAGGACATCTCTCCCAGCTCTGTGAGTAAAAGATATGATCGCCTCATATAAAGAGTGGGGGGAGACAGGAGCCTGATCCTGAACTGCACACCTGGGAGCCCTTCCAGGCACCGTGCTTTGTCAAATGTGGTCATAAAGCCCAGGGCTCTTGAACTTTTATTGTCTGGTGGGTCAGTTACGGGCCTGGTTTATTTCCCCTGCTCTGCCCTCCTGCCTCTGCCCTGGCCGGAGAGCTCTGCTACACTGAGAGTCAGTTCCAGCCTTCTGGCCCTGGTTTCTGACGGGTACCTTTCCATGTCCTGCTGAAAGAGACTAGCTGCTCACTTAGTCCGTTCGAGAGCTTTGAGGCCACGGGCATTGTGAGTCATTATGCTTTGATGAGTGTAGATGCCATGTTTCTAGACACCCCCCCTCCATCCGTGTATCTTTCCCTCATACACAAGTGAAAACACACCTTATTCTCGAGTTTTTCAGTCCCTTTCCATGACACTTAAAAGGTTAGCATCAAGAAACAGGATCGCCTTGTGCAGTATGGTCCTACAGGAGTGACTGGGGAAATAGCCCATCTCAGGAATGTTAAGAATGATCTTGGAAGAGTTGTGAAATGAGGTGGATGGAACAGGTCCTGAGTCCTGAGTCCCAGCTCTTTACTGTTCAAGATGTAGTTCCTGGGCCAGCAGCATCCATGTCCCAGGGCCTCTGGGAGGCGCAGGGGCTGGGGCCTCAGAGCCTGCCTGGCAGCTGCACCTACTGGGGTCTCAGTGCCTGGCCAGAGCCACCTGAGTTGTGGAAATGTCACTTCCAAGAGGTCTTACAATGAAATATAATAAAACTCGCATTCTTATCCTTCTAGTGGCTTGGAATCTCATGAGCACTCCATTGATGCTTGTCAAATGAATGAGCAAAGGTTTAAATTGCCCTTTCACAACAGCCATAGGTCTCCCAGACTGTTTTGTACTCTTTTGGGGGGATGAGAATCATATAAAATCCCATACAAGATCCTCTTGTGAGAGTAAGTCTCTCTCTCTCGGCTTCCTTTTTGTTCTGGATTCCTCCCATGAATACCATTGTTTTTGGCTCTGAATGGTCAGCTGGTAAAGAATCTACCTGCAATACGGGAGACCTGGGTTGGGAAGATCCCCTGGAGAAGGGAAAGGCTATCCACTCCAGTATTCTGGCCTGGAGAATTCCAAGGGGTCGCAAAGAGTTGGACAGGACTGAGCAACTTTCACTTTCACCCCATATTGCAGGCTTCCCAGGTGGTGCTAGTGGTAAAGAACCCATCTGTCAATGCAGGAAACATAAGAGACAAGAGATCTGGGTTTGATCCCTGGGTTGAGAAGATCCTCTGGAGGAGGGCATGGCAACCCACTCCAATATTCTAGCCTGGAGAATCCCCATGGACAGAGGAGCCTGGTGGGCTACAGTCCATGGGGCTGCTAAAAGTCAGACATGACTTAGCGACTAAACAATAGCAACAATCCTTAGGAGGCCATTATTCTGCCCACCTCAATGAGGAGAAGAAAATATCTCAAAAGTCTTGGCAAACTTTAAGGTATTTTTAGGTCATATCCTTTGGTTTTATAAAATGCCAAACCTTATTATTTGCATCCTTTTCAGCTTGTGGTCAAATAGTTGGTCCTGGTGATTTGACAAGATGAAAAGGCTTTGATTCTTACTGTCTGTCTACAAAGTAAAAACAAAGACCACACTTTTGGCGGTTTCAGTTCAGTTCAGTCACTCAGTCGTGTCCAACTCTTTGTAACCCCATGAATCACAGCATGCCAGGCCTCCCTGTCCGTCACCAACTCCCGGAGTTCACTCAGACTCACGTCCATCGAGTCAGTGATGCCATCCAGCCATCTCATCCTCTGTCGTCCCCTTCTCCTCCTGCCCCCAATCCCTTCCAGCATCAGAGTCTTTTCCAGTGAGTCAACTCTTCGCATGAGGTGGCCAAAGGACTGGAGTTTCAGCTTTAGCATCATTCCTTCCAAAGAAATCCCAGGGCTGATCTCCTTCACAATGGACTGGTTGGATCTCCTTGCAGTCCAAGGGACTCTCAAGAGTCTTCTCCAACACCACAGTTCAAAAGCATCAATTCTTCGGCGCTCAGCCTTCTTCAAAGTCCAACTCTCACATCCATACATGACCACAGGAAAAACCATAGCCTTGACTAGACGGACCTTTGTTGGCAAAGTAATGTCTCTGCTTTTCAGTATGCTATCTAGGTTGGTCATAACTTTCCTTCCAAGGAGTAAGTGTCTTTTAATTTCATGGTTGCAGTCACCATCTGCAGTGATTTTGGAGCCCCAAAAAATAAAGTCTGACACTGTTTCCACTGTTTCTCCATCTATTTCCCATGAAGTGATGGGACCAGATGCCATATCTTCATTTTCTGAATGTTGAGCTTTAAGCCAACTTTTTCACTCTCCTCTTTCACTTTCATCAAGAGGTTTTTTAGTTCCTCTTTACCTTCTGCCATAAGGGTGGTGTCATCTGCATATCTGAGGTTATTGATATTTCTCCCGGCAATCTTGATTCCAGCTTGTGCTTCTTCCAGTCCAGCGTTTCTCATGATGTACTCTGCATATAAGTTAAATAAGCAGGGTGACAATATACAGCCTTGACGTACTCCTTTTCCTATTTGGCGGGTAGTGGATTGCAATTCATTTGTATATAAATCATAAATCTGAGCCGTCTGTTTAAACCACACCTTGCCCTGTGTGCTGTGGGGTGAAGTTAGATTGAGGGTAGAGAGAGAAGATTGGGGCACCTGCCTGTCTAATGCATGCTTATATGCTTAAACGTTTGGTCACAGGACTCCAGGGAATCTTGTTTTCAGTTGCACCTCTTTAAATGCAGGAAAGTGGTCCAGAAGCGCTCTTTGATGTCTTTAAGGTTTCCTCTAGGACACTTTGCTCTTTGTTTTCTCAATTGAGTCCAAAGTTGTGCTTTGAATCAGAGCAGAGAGCACATAACATCCTTCTTCCCCATGTAGAGAGCACCAGAGTGCTTTTCTTAAGATGAAAAGCAGGTCACACTGTAGAAATTGTGTGGGGTCTGTTTTCTCTGCTCCCACTTAGGAATAGATCCCATCCAGCTGATCCCAAAGGTGGCAGATGTAATGAAGGAGGCAGGGGCAGCCTCTCTGGATGGTGCACACCTGCTCTGTCCACTCTTTTGTTGTCCCAGAGCTGCATCTGGTCTCTGCTCTTCGGGTGCGGGAGCTGTGCCCGCAGGAGATGAGGACCAGACAAAGCGTGAGCATCTCTATTTGTTCTCAGGAGTCAGCTACAGATCCACACCTCGGAACATCTCAAAAGGACGCCAGTGAAATGTGCCGGATTTGAAGACTTGGTAGTTCCAGTGTTGATGATCAGAATTCTGTGTTTCAGCTTCACAGACGATTTGAGAGAATCTCAATGTTGCAAAAATGTTCTAACCTTCCAAGAGTTGGTGCCTAGAGTCCAGGGGTAGGCACAGCCTGGCTGGGTGCCAGAAGATAGAACCATTTTTGAAATCAATTTTGAATCTCAAAGCAACTTTGCAATATCAATTGCCTCTTCTTTGACTCAATAGCCATCAGAAGAAATGAGACTTCAGATCCAAGGAGGCCTCCGATCTTATGTGTAAAATGACCTCACTCCATGCAGAATTAAAAGTGTCTGCTCTGATAGTTGACAGCAGGATTAATACAGGGTTAAAGGCAAAGTGAGGCAATGTACAGAAAACAGCAGTGGGGAAACATTATTTGGCAAATTATTTAAAATGTTCCTAATGCCAATATCAAAGGGTGAGAAAACTTAATAGGCGTGGGAAGAGCAGAGCAATTAAAGGTGTCAAAAGATCCACACGAATGAGTAACATCCGAGCAGCTAAAATAGTACCAGGGAAGAGGTGGCGGAGGAGGGAGATGCCAGCCCTGAGCACAGCCTCATGTGGCCTCAGCCAGTGGCCTGCCCACCCTGAGCTGGCCAGCGGGTGCTTCGGTGATACAGAGGGAGCCGGGCTTTCCCCGGGCCTCAGACTTCAGCCTTCTGTCCTTCGCCCTCCACTGTGATGTGCTGGAGTTCAGACACCATGGGGGGAAAGCCAACGCGTGAATCTATGACCATGGGCGTTTCTTGAGAGATAGTAGCCTGTCTCCACATGAAGGTGTGACACCAAATGGTCCACAGTCCTGGGCTTGTGACCAGGTTCTATCCTGTGGCCCAGGGGACCTTGAGAGAGTGATCTTCTGTGGGTCTGAGCTGATCCCTTGAGACCTTTAAACCTGGGTCTAGAGGTCAGAGCAGGGCTTCCCTGTGGTTCAGTGGTAAAGAATTCTGGAGATGCAGGAGATGTGGGTTTGATTTCTGGGTCAGGAAGATCCCCTGGAGAAGACCATGGTAACCCACTCCAGTACTCTTATCTGGGAAATTCCAAGGACGGAGGGGCCTGGTGGGCTACAGTCCACGGGGTTGCAAAAGAGTTGGACACAACTGAGTGACTAAACAAGAACAAGAGGTCAGAGCAGCAGGAGAATGTCTCGGGTGAGACCTTCTGCTGTTGACTTTGCAGTTGGAGGAGGCCCGGGACCAGAACTGAGAATGGCTGATAGGAGCTGATAGTCAGCAAGAGACCAGGGACCCAGTTCTGCAGCCTAAGGACTTGATCCTGCCACAAGGTGACTGAGCCTGGAGGCCACCTCAGCCCCAGAGTGCCTGGTCTCACAAGTGCCTGTGTTTTGCTCATCTGAGACGCTAAGTGGAGACCCAGTGTCTCTCTGTGAATTTCTGAACCAAAGAACTGTGAGCCCTTCTGCATGTGGGGGCCACTGAGGTTGTTGTGATCTGTCAGTCTAGTCTCAGCCATGGAAAATGAGTGGTCTCTCTAGGCTAATTGCATACAGAAATATTTTAGTAATGTAGTTCATGAAACTCCTTCTCTTTCCTGAGCACCACTGTGCTCTAATTCATGAAATAGTTTTAAGTACAAGTTATACATTTTAATTGTGCATTAAGAATCACCAGAAGTTGTATCATTAAAAAAGAAAATTCCTTAACAATGATATAACCATATTCTCTACATTTTAAAAATGTTTACCTTCTACCAACTATTATGTATAAAATAAGCTACAGGGATACATTGTACAACACAGGGAATATAGCCAATATTTTTATAACAAGTAAATGGAGTATAACCTTTAAACATTGTGAATTGCTGTATTGTACACCTATAACTTGCATAGTACTGTACATCAAAAAAGGAAAAAAAAAGTTCACCTTGAGAATGGCATTTTCTTTCGGAAGAGGCTGCCTGATTCATCCTGACATTCTTACAGTGATAATACAGTCACTGCATATAAGGGACATGGAGTGTAGTTGTGGGTTTGTTTGGCCTTAATGCTTGAGCCACAGAAGGAAACCTATTGGTGGCTGGTTCCACCTGGTCATGTGGCTGTTGATCAGAGACTACCTGTGGGGAGCAGGGTTTGTAACCTACTGTTCCCGAGGCCAGGCAGTCCGAGATGAGTTTTCTGAGGGTTTCCCTGCAATTAGAGGAGCTTTGGTATCATCACTAGGAAATGCCCACTCCACCAGCAACTTATTATGTAACTTACAGGTACAATTTAGTGATTCATAATGTTTAAAGGTTATACTCCATTTACAGTTGTTATAAAAATATTGGCTATATTCCCTGTGTTGTACAATGTATCCCTGTAGCTTATTTTATACAAAGTGGGTGGCTCCCGCTGAATAGATGGGGTCCACCAGAGCACATGGTGTGTCTCTGGGTCCTGTCCTTGTCCCCTTGTGGTGCCCACGGGGGCCTTCCCTGCCCAGGCGGATGAGTCAGTCATGGGGCAGTGGGGTAGTGAGTGAGGTGAGGTGGGTTGGGAGCCCCCTGGATCTCTGGATCTTGTCCTGGGGTTGTTTTCTTCTAAAGCCATGTTCAAAGCCGATCTGGCGTGTTTCTTCTCTTCGCTTTCCCAGGATGGAGAGACAGAAAGAGTACTTGCAGTTTCCACTAGTAGACAGGCATAATAATCATCAAAGAACATGAAACTGAAGCCAAAACCTTTGCCAGACTAAAAGAAACAAATTGCACCGAGAACTCAGCCCAGACTTCCTGGCTGTTGCGGTGGCAGCTCTTGTTATTGTATTTCTCGGCTCCATCTTTCTGTTTTTCTTATGGCAAATGTCACACTGTTGACTTTCCATCATGTAATGTCAAAAAGAATGATCATTAAGCAACCTTTTGAAAAACAAACATCTTTACTTGGTTTTGAAAGGTTTGCAATGAAGGAATTTCGGAAAATGACTTCTCCGTAGTTCAGTGGACTGAACCCATCAAAGTGTGTTATTCTGACCTGTTACAAACTGGCTGCATTGCTT
Organism: Bubalus kerabau; assembly: GCF_029407905.1. Taxonomy (NCBI): domain Eukaryota; kingdom Metazoa; phylum Chordata; class Mammalia; order Artiodactyla; family Bovidae; genus Bubalus; species Bubalus kerabau. The sequence goes on along the minus strand of NC_073637.1, from coordinate 23,384,698 downwards.
TTAGGTCACGAGACAGCAAAAGAGACACTGATGTATAGAACAGTCTTATGGACTCTGTGGGAGAGGGAGAGGGTGGGAAGATTTGGGAGAATGGCATTGAAGCATGTATAATATCATGTATGAAACGAGTCGCCAGTCCAGGTTCGATGCATGATACTGGATGCTTGGGGCTAGTGCACTGGGACGACCCAGAGGGATGGTATGGGGAGGGAGGAGGGAGGAGGCTTCAGGATGGGGAACACATGTATACCTGTGGCGGATTCATTTTGATATTTGGCAAAACTAATACAATTATGTAAAGTTTAAAAATAAAATAAAATTTAAATTAAAAAAATGAGGCAAGATGATTTCTTAAGAGTATGTCCTGTGAACTAGGAAAAAAGAAACAAATCCAAATCTTTGAGTGTCAGAAAGTGCCCACTGCTTATGTATGTTCTTTCATGAACACTTCGCATGTATTGTGTAATAGAGAACTGTTGAGCATTAGACACTCAGTCGTGTCCAATTCTCTGTGATCCCATGGACTGTAGCCCATCAGGCTCCTCTGTCCATGGGATTTCCCAAGCAAGAATACTGGAGTGGGTTGCCATTTCCTTCTCCAGGGGATCTTCCTGACCCAAGGATCAAACCTGTGTCCCCTGCATTACAGGTGGATTCTTTACCACTGAGCCACCTGGGAAGCCCAATAGAGTTCTACTAGACTAAACCTATCAAAGAACTTTTCCTAGGTCTTCTTTTCTCCAGTTAACTTAGTTCATCTCATCTTTATGTCCATCTTACATTTCCTTTTGATGATAGAAGGCAAAGAATTCAGACCTGGCCCCTGAGAGGGCTCTGTGAATCTAAAAAGCAAGGATAATATTTTTTCCCCTAACTTTTTTCTTTTATTGGAGTATAGTTGCTTTACACTGCTGTGTTAGTTTCTGCTGTACAGCAAAGTGAATCAGCCATATGTATACATATATCCCCTTTTTTTGGATTTCTTTCCCATTTAGGTCATCACAGAGAACTGAATAGAGTTCCCTATGCTATACAGTAGGTTCTCATTAGTTATCTATTTTATGCATTGTGTCAAAAGTGTATATATGTCAATCCCAATCTCCCAGTTCATCCCAACCCCCACCCCCACCCCTCAGCATCCCCCTTGATGTCCATACGTTTGTTCTCTATGTCTGGGTCTCTGTTTCAAGCAAGGATAATGTTGATGAGGAATTCCATTCAGTGCATATTTGAGGTAGGAGTAACCTGGTTGAGGAGGACATTAAAGAGTGTTGTCTGGAAAAGAAAGATAAATATCATACACTAACATGTATGTATGGAATCTAGAAAGATGATACTGATGAATTTATTTGAAGGGAGCAATGAAGAAACAAACATAGAGATCACACTTATGGACACGGGGAGAGGGGAGGAGTGGTGACATGTATGGAGACAGTAACATGGAAACTTACATACCATATGTGAAATAGATAGCTAATGAGAATTTGCTGTATGTCTCAGGGAACTCAGACAGGGCCTCTGTATTAACCTAGAGGGGTGAGATGGGGAAGGAGATGTGGGGGGAGTTCAAGAGGGAAGGGACATATGTACACCTGTGGCTGATTTATGCTGATGTTTGATAGAAAACAATAAAATTCTGTAAACTGATTATCCTTCAATTAAAAAACAAATAAATTTAAATTTTAAAAAGGCAAAAAAAAAAAGTGTTATCTGGGAAGCATGGACAGCAGGGGCTGGAGGTGGAGGACCCTGGAGACATGTACAGGAGAGGCCTCAGGGTCAAAGAAAGTGTCCTGGCAGCCACTTAAGGATTATTGTCTTATTCAAACAGTGGGGGTCCCTGGAAGATTTAAATCTTGGGGGGCTAACAGAGTCAGATTTGTGCTCATGAGATCACCTTGCTGCTTCAGCGTGGAGAATGGATTAAAGGAAAAGACCTGGGAGCTCTGGCTAATCAATCATGAGGATTTGGGAAGTCCTAGCAGAAGGTGGTGGGAGACAGAAAAGTGACAAGGTCGTAGTGCTGTTTAGGAATTCGTATCCAGATCGGTGACAGAAACTAAGCTGGTGGCAGGAGGGGACGTGTCATAAAGATTCCCGGGTTTGGGAATGGTTATGCTGTTGCCTGGAGCCTAGAACCTTGGAAAATAAATATTAAAAAAAAAAAAAAAAAAAACCACGTTTTTTTTTTTTTTTTTGATTGGGAGCTCGCATTCCATTTTGGATCCCTCTCCAAAAATAGCTCCCTTTCACAGATGTGGGGGCCCTCGGCTTCCTCTGAGGCCTTGTAGGAACTTCTCTACTTGCTGTGATGAAAGTTACAAGGAATGCATTTATTAATAATCCATACACCTGAAAGCAAGATATTCTGTTTGGTGTGGCCAAATTTCACTAGTAGCAAGAAGAGCCTCCTTTCCTGGGGCTGAAAGTGAAGGCGCTCAGTCGTGTCCAACTCTTTGTGACCCCATGCCCTGTAGCCTCCCAGGCTCCTCCATCCATGGGGTTTTCCAGGCAAGGGTACTGGAGTAGAGCGTTCTTTCCTGGGACTGAAGGATTTACGTATTGTGTACAGTAGTTTTCAGTGAAAGCTACCGCAGTTTCAAAGTTTATAACAATGTGAAGAAGGAACTGGAAGAACGGGTTCCTCTGTCTTTTCTGGAAGATGTCTTCTCTTTTCTCTTCTTCCCAGCTTTTTCTCTCTGCCTTCACTTTGGCACTATCTTTTTCTGTCCTTTGCTCTTTTCAAGAATCCTACTGTTCTCAGCATTCTTTTCTTTCAAATCATCTTCTCCTGTCTGCTTTTAACCAAAACTATGACCTGTTCATTCAGCCTAGTGGCTCCTCGCTGAGAAATGAGTGTGACTAATTGGCTAATATAGTAGCTCCTGTTGTGCAGTGGCTTTCTTTAAAGGGTTCTCAGTGGGGTCCTCTCAGCCACTTGTCTTTTCTATTTAATTTTTTTTTTCTTTTTCTTAATAGAAAATGCCAAGTGAGTCTTTTTCTGGTAGAATTATTAGTTACACAAGAAAATGCAGAAAAACTTTCCCTGAGAAACATTTTGGATGTCCTAGGAGGAGAAGGGGGTGACAGAGGATGAGATGGTTGGATGGCATCATTGACTGAATGAACTTGAGTTTGAGCAAACTCCGGGAGATGGTGAAGGACAGGGAAGCCTAGTGTGCTGCAGTCCATCAGGTTGCAAAGAGTCGGGCACAACTGAGCGACTGAACAACAACATTGAGAACCTACTATATAGCACAGGGAACTCTATCCAGTTCTCTGTGGTGACCTAAATGGCAAAGAAGTCCAAAAAAGAGGGGATATATGTATACATATAGCTGATTCACTTTGCTGTCCAGTAGGAACTAACACAGCAGTGTAAAGCAACTGTGCTCCAATATAAATGAAGAAATTTTTTAAAAAAGTATAGATTTGGACCACAATCAAAATTAAGTTGATCAATCAAATAGTTCTGCCTTATGGGAAATATTTCTCCACAATATTAAATCTCTTGTGATTACTATTTATGTTGCTTAACATAATATCAAATATATATGTATTTTTAATGTATAACAATGAGTAACTATATTTTATAGTGGAAAATATTGCATTATATTCATCACATGTATTTGTTACATACTTTATGTGCCACAAATATATATATATATACACACACAGTTTTTAACATAGAATTATTTATCAAAACTCTTTTCTGATGGTTTCAGAATGTGGGAGAAGGAACCTTGCCTTTTTTCCCCCTCTCCCCTAAATATTTACTGAGTGCTGGTCGGGTATACAGAAGTTTGTCTATGGTGACTGTTAGAACTGAAATTATGGATTAAGCCAATTGCTTACCCAGTACATAAGTCGTGACCCCAGATCTGTGTTTCCTGGGCCTTTGCAACTGCACAATGGACACTCATCTCCTATGAAGGAGTGGTTAGACCATCTGGTTCAAGTTGTCAGTGTAACTGTGTGTTGTTATTATTCCTTCGCTCACTACTTGTGCTGTGAAGCTACAACTTTTCAGCCATTTTGCTGGATTTTCTGCACATAGATATAAGCGTCTTACCTAGATACTGTGGTTCCTCCCACTTTGTTTCTTCTTGTGGTGGTGGGTCAGATGTGTCAGTATGTTGTTACTTGTGTGTGTGTGTGTGTACATACCTGTGCGGAGATGTGCACAGTGCTCAGGGCATGACCTCTTCATAAATCCGTATTTACTCATTTGGGCCTTAGAGAGACTTAGGAGATGCATGTGTATTATACAACATAAATACGATACACAAATATAAATAAACATACGATAAGATTTATTTAAGTGGGCTTCCCAGGTGATGCTAGTGGTAAAGAATGCTTGCCAGTGCAGGAGATGCAAGAGATGTGGGTTCCATCAGGGTCGGGAAGATCCCCTGGAGGAGGAAATGGCAACCCACTCAAGTATGCTTGCCTGGAAAATCCCATGGGCAGAGGAGCCTGGCAGGCTATAGTCCATGGGGTTGGAGTAGCAAAGGAGTCGGACACTACTGAGCACACACACACACTCACATAGACTGTGAATATATATACTTATTTGTCTCTATCCCAGAGCCTCAAGTGGACCAGAGGGCATGATGCCCAGTGCACTGGGTGCACTCTTCTCCAGCCAACATAGTGGCTCCTCGGACAGTTCGGCAAACAGGAGGTTAATGCAGGGGGAGGAACAGATGAAGAAAATGCGGTCCACTCATTGCCGGAAGCAGTTGCACGGCAACCGCATCCAGGGAAACAGTTCTCAAGCAGCAGCCAGTGGAGCGGGACTGAGTTAACCAGCAGCTCCTGCTCCTTCCCCACTCCAGTTCTGGCTCTTTCTGCCTCCCCTCCTGACTCTCTCCTTATCTGTCTGTCTTGGTCTGAGATGTACCACTCACAGTGGTTGGTGGGAGAAATAAAGGACCCTTCACTGTTCAGTCCTTCCCTAGATCTTTGCCCATCACCTGGCCCTGAGCTTATGTATCTGAAGGTCAAGTCAGGCTGCTCTCTTCCTCTCCAGGTGTTACCTGACAGGTGAGCACAGGGCCCACCCAAATGTGACATCATGATCCCTGGAAACTGCGTTGAATCAACACAGACTCCAACATAACCACTGAAGTGATTTGATTTATGAGCAAGACTGATAGAGATGCCATGTATTGTACCAGAAAGGGACTGGCCTGCCTTTCATTTTAACTTTATCCCATATTGCAAATTCTATATTAGCTACTCTTTGAAAAAGATGTGGAAATGAGAGCTCTGATTAGGATTTTAATTTTTACAGCAGAGGTGTGTTGGCCTACAGCCTAGTAGCCTCCTTTTCTTTTTTTTTTTTTTTTTTTGCCTCTCAAAGCTGGACCGGCAGGGGATTTCCCAGTATTAATTAATTAACTCCAGGCTCTTTTGGCAAAATGCCTTGAAAGGGATGGCATGTCCTGAGTGACCCTCATGTGTACTTTCTGCCAGGGATCATTAAAATCGCAGAATTGTCTCACCTGGTTCCTTAGGACATTAAATGAAGATAACAAGAATAATAAACTTGCATATTAACATAAAGGAAATATTAATCTAGTAGACACATAAAGAAAATGATGTCAAATTCCTTCTGGATCTTCAGACAAATGCTTACTTTAAGATCGGTTTAAACATTCATTGTCCATAATTCAACAAGAGTCTGGAGTTGAACAGGACTCTGTGATGCACACGTGTCTGAAAACAGGCAGACACGCAGGACAAAGCGACACCTCACAGCCCCACCAAAACACTCGCTAGTAAAACAGCCTGCTGTTAGCTGGGCGGGTGGCTGTTCACCCTCCAGACGTGGGGAAGCAAGGGCCAAGTGCTGGACCCCACTGAGCATCTTGGGGCAGCCGTCATCGAAACGGGAGAGTTCAGAATGCCACAGACCAAGAGCATCCCTAAGGAAGGCCTGCCCTAGCACGAATGCCTGTATTTAGATCTGGTCAGGCTGTGGGGTACCTCTGGCAGGCCTGCACCATCCCCAGTGGGAGCTGCTAACCCCTTTAGCTCTGAAAGGCCAGGTCAGTCATTATTTACCATTCCACACAAACACAAGCACATGTACATGCTACACAGAAACGCAGAGCATCTCTCTACGCAGATCCTCCCAGTGTTTCAGTCACTGGGATGTGCTCTGTGAGAGAAAGGCTTCCCAGGTGACTCCATGGTAAAGAATCCACCTGCCAATGCAGGAGACCTGTGTTCGACCCCTGGGTCGGGAAGACCCTCTGAAGAAGGGAATGGCTACCCACCCCAGAATTCTTGCTTGGAGAATTCCATGGACAGAGGAGCCTGGTGGGCTACAGTCCATGGGGTTGCAAAGAGTCAGACATGACTGAGACAACTTAGCATACATGCACTGTAAGAGGAAGAAAGCTAAATTCATACCAAAAGGGAGAAAATGAACTGAAGTAAATTAGTAATTAGGGTACGAAGGGCAACACTGAAGAGGCAGTAGCGGGAAGAAGGTTCTGTTTTACTAAACAGTCCTGTAATGCACGGGATGGTGTGATGTGGCTTCACCCAGCAGGACCCGGACTCCTGTTCATCAGCAGCCAGGCTGGCACCCCTGTGCCCACTGTCTGTCCCCTGGCTGGAGTCTTGTTTTCAGAAATGCTTGAAGTCACATGCATGCCCAGGACCACATCATATCCAGTGGGCTGGAGGCCTTGGTGCCAGCGAGCAGGAGCTGTAGGCTTGGCATCCCCAGAGCTGGGAGACAGGGAGCTCGTGTTGCCAGTTGCAGTCCTCAGGGATTTTGTAAGTTCTGAAGGGGTCAGTACTGTGTCCCACACCATCGACATCAGCTGCCACACAGTTCATGTCCCAAAGTCATCAAGAAGTGTTGGTTGTTAATATGACCAACGTTGTCGGTAGATGGAGGGGGAGCAAACCTGTACTGAGCACCTGCTCTGTCCACACGTCACAATCAGGCGATGCGGAGGCCTGTCCTGTTAATGCTATTTTACATAGAGCAGCTTAAGCCACTGGTCAAGCTCACCCTGTTCAGTGGTTCTTGATCTGTTCCTATTATTCTGGGCTGCCCATTATCAGACAGCTTGGAAGACAGGAGAATTGTTGAGGCCTGATTAGTGCAGGGTTTGTGTCTGAACTTTCCACATATGAGTCAAATTTAATCAAAACCCCCAAAGTCACGTGAAGCCTAAGAGACAGTTTTCATCCTTGGTGTGGGTGTCTCACCTTGCTGAGACTCTAAGACACACTTGAGCTTTGTTTTTTGCGTTAAGATTATCCTCACGTCCCTGAAAGAAAATGCTATTATTCCCATTTTCCGAATGAGATGTGGGTACGCACCTATCACTATAGCTAAGGAGCCGATCACCAAAGCAAGATCTCTGATTGTGGATGAATGATTATGGTTGACCACCCACCCCCTCACTGCCACCCCCGACCCCAGAGTTTTCCTACAGAGGCATTTTAGGGGCTGAATTGCAACTGAAACCGAGTGTCATTGTGTTTGCTCTGTGTGCGGGAGGCACCACATTGAAGCAAGTGTTGGCGCAACTTCATAAAGAGAAACCTGGATGCTGATGTGGCTTCTCTTTGATTGCATTCTGGAACTTCCTGCTCTCAGCTGGGTGCAGTCCAGCCACTGGGTGGCCCTGGCAGGGGAGCCCAGCTCATGCAACAATTACTGGTCAATTGTGAATGATTGTAATGGCACTGTGTCTAAAACAATACGGAGGAAAATGCTGCCTGGGAGATGCGAAGCGGTGGTCCTCCACCAAGTCGCTGGGCAGATCAGAGTCACCGGAGATTATGGAAATATGAGTCACCTATTCCTGAATGCAAGAAGATTTAACTTAAAAAAAAAAAACTTGTCATGGTGATATTTCCTCTCCTAAGGCAGGCAGAATAAGGTCCAGTGGGTTCTACACGCATATGCTTTCTTGGTGAGTGGAGATGGCTGGACAGAATTCAGGGAGGAGCAGGTTGGTCAGTTTCACCATATGAGTCAAGCCAAGAACTAGGAAGAACCAGCAGAGAGTGTCACTGCATCCGACTGGTCTGGAAGAATTCAGACTCCCAACTGCATGCGGGAACATTCTCAGGACAGGATGCTCAAGAGCACACGCTGGTCGACTCGAACGTGGGGAGGGGCGGGGGGTGCTCTGATGTTTGCGGGCCCCTGGACGGGGTGCTGCTCTCGCCCTGTGTCCTCCGTTGGCCGTGAGTGATGTGGCTGCCGGAGGATGCAGGCAGCTGTGGGCCAGGCGGCTGCACTGCCAGGCCCTGGGGAGCACACGGGCTGCCACACTGGCTTCCCCAGGAGCACTGCCGGCCTTGGCCTGGGCCACGGGGCCATACCCAGGTCGCCAATGGACGGCCCACCAGCCCTGTGTCAGCTCCCAGCTCCTGGGGGACATGGAGACATGTTCATCCTTGGCAGTCATCATCTCAGGCGTTAAATCACTTTCCTCAAATTTCCCGAGTTCTGACACATGTAATGGGCTTGGTGGGGGGTTTGCAATCATTCTTTTTCAGTATTTATGAAATCCTGTGGCTCCCTATGGCTTCTGGGCCTTTACACTGCCTTTCAGATACCCCTCCCATAAATTTTCCATGATTATCTCTTTCCAGCTTAAAAATCTCCATCTTTATGCGTTGTTATTGGGACAAAGGCCATGCCATCAATTTGGCATTATGCTTTGAATTTGCAATATGTCTATAGCCTCACCTGACTAAATACACGGCTCACTAATGTCCATGTTAATGCAAAGTGAATTTCATAGCTATGCATCTTTCATGACTGCAAATGAGAATCCCATGGTTCTACCCAATCCTATAAACCACACACTAAACCAAAGGTCACACCAATGAGTGTTTTCTACACGGTGGTACCTGGCATTGCCAGAATAGTCTGGCTTGTAGTGTTCTGTGCCTCTGTCTGCAGTAAATTCTCATTTCTATAAACCCCTTGATCCACCCCCCTACTGCTGTATACTGAATCCGGTTGCCACCACTGTGGAAATGGGAATAGTAGAAAGGTTGAGATTTGCTCATCACATTTTAGTTTTTTTTTTTTTTTAATTTATGCTGTACCGTTAGAAGTGTAAACTGTTGGAAATATGTCTGATGCATTTTGAGAAGTATAGGGGCTTCTGAAATTTTGTTTGTGGTTTGTGTTTATGTGTGCATGACCCTAGGTAACTAAGTATGAGAACGTGAAGTCTGGTTAGGATTTAACCTAAGGCTTTTATGACAAAATGATCAGGTGTTCTGTATACTATTTCAGAAGGTTGGTGCTGCTATCCTGATGTATTGAAAAGGAATACTGGAGAGAAGTTTAAGGCTTGCTGAGAATTCCAACAAATAAATATTACATTGGCTAGCTGTGACTTGTGCATATTTCATTTATTTGGGAAGTGGAGTGGCCCATGTGGAGTTTTGCTTTGGAAACCCTCAGTTATTCCTCAGTAAGGAAGGGACAGAACAGAAAAGGGAGCCATGAGTGCAAAATCCTGTCTGGAACTAGTCTGGGAGAAGATTGCTGGCTCATGGTGTCTGGGAATAGGGAAACTAGAGAACCAGAGAGTTTTATATTTGAATTGGAAGTTAAAGGCACTGAAGACAAGAAAAAGTTCCCTAAGATCCAAACACAAGGGCATTATTCTCTGTACTCTTTTTACACTCTCCTTTTTGAAAATAACACTGGTATTAATTTACTGGGCTTCCCAGGTGGTGCAGTAGTAAAGAATTCACCTGTTAATGCAGGAGATGCAAGAGACATGGATTCGATCCCTGGGTAAGGAAGATCCCCTGGAGAAGGAAATGGCAATCTGCTCTAGTATTCTTACCTGGGAAATGCCATGGACAGAGGAGCCTAGTGGGCTACAGTCCATGGGGTCACAAAGAGTCGGACATGACTGAAGTCACTGAGCACGTCTGTATGTTATCATAATTGTTATCACAACACACTGATAAATTAATGTGTGTGTGTCTCAGTCATGTCTGACTCTTTGTGACTCTGTGGATTGTAGCCTGCAAAGACATCATGATGTAGTTAAGCATTCAGGATGCTTACCTATAGTACTTATGGAGACTACCTTATTTTTAGAGATGGTAAGATGAGAACTTAGGCACTCAAGTGAGGTTCAGTGCACACAAACTCCTCTCTGTTCTGTCTTAAGTGTAGGGAGCCAGCCCTTAGAGACATGCTAGGCTGGGGTGCAGCCTTCTCCCCATCCTGTTTCTATCCATGGTTCTGTCACCTCCTGGTTACTCAGGATTGGAACTTCTTCACATTGTTCACTAAGTGTTACCGTGATTTCTTTTTACTCATCTTTATCATATTTTCCTTTCCTCTTTCTTTTTACGCTATTTCCCCTCCTCACCTTGGATCTCTGCTGTTGTGATGGTTTCCTACTTATTTCTCAGCCTCTCTCACAGTTTCCTTGTCTCACAATTTGTTCTGTGCTTTGCAGGCTGGTTAATTGCCATGAAGTAACACCAGTCATTCTAATACTCTACAATTTCTGTTGTCTCCCTGTTGCTTAAAAATTAGGTCCTATGTCCTGGAATTAAAAACTTTAAAAAAATTTATGCCTGCCTAACTTTCCAAGCTTATTTCCTGCCTTAACTTTGCAAACTTATTTTGGGTGCTTTCACAAAAGAGGTCTAGATTTCTCTTTTGAATCCTACATCTCTGGGTGTTGTCTAGTTTTGTCATAATCAGTTTTACCACTTAGAACAGGGTGTGTTGTCTCAACAGTTAGTGCCGTAGAAAAAGAGGTGATATAGCTTGTTTTACACAATAAAATTGATACGTGGTGAAGTGTGATGTAAGGCCCAGATCAAATAGGGTGTCTGTGGTAAAGGTAGGGGTGGGAGCTGAGACTCCTACTGGCCTCTCCTGGCTTCATATGAATATTTTTTAAAAGTGTTATTCTGGACACCTTTCTTTGGTGTCTAGATCCAGCTCTTCCCCTTATCTGTAGAGTTACTGCATCATTACCGTCTTCTAGAAAGTGATTCTTGGTCAGAGGTCCTTTCCAGAAGCTGCCTTTCAGGAAGATCATGAATATCCCTGCTCCAGAGCCCTGCCTGGTGCCTAGTCAATGCTCGAGAGTGAAAGTGTTAGTCGCTCAGTCGTGTCCAACTCTTTGTGACCCGGTATTCTGTAGCCCACCAGGCTCCTCTGTCCACGGGATTTCGCAGGCAAGAAAACTGGAGTGGATTGCCATGCCCTCTTCCAAGGGAGAAAGTGAAGAGGAACTAAAAAGCCTCTTGATGAAAGTGAAAGTGGAGAGTGAAAAAGCTGGCTTAAAGCTCAACATTCAGAAAATGAAGATCATGGCATCTGGTCCCATCACTTCATGGGAAATAGATGGGGAAACAGTGGAAAGAGTGTCAGACTTTATTTTTCTGGGCTCCAAAATCACTACAGATGGTGACTGCAGCCATGAAATTAAAAGACGCTTACTCCTTTGAAGGAAAGTTATGACCAATCTAGATAGCATATTCTAAAGCAGAGACATTACTTTGCCAACAAAGGTTCGTCTAGTCAAGGCTATGGTTTTTCCTGTGGTCATCTATGGATGTGAGAGTTGGACTGTGAAGAAGGCTGAGCACTGAAGAATTGATGCTTTTGAACTGTGGTGTTGGAGAAGACTCTTGAGAGTCCCTTGGACTGCAAGGAGATGCAACCAGTCCATTCTGAAGGAGATCAGCCCTGGGATTTCTTTGGAAGGATTGATGCTGAAGCTGAAACTCCAGTACTTTGGCCTCCTCATGCAAAGAGTTGACTCACTGGAAAAGACTCTGATGCTGGGAGGGATTGGGGGCAGGAGGAGAAGGGGACAATAGAGGATGAGATGGCTGGATGGCATCACTGACTAGATGGACGTGAGTCTGAGTGAACTCCGGGAGTTGGTGATGGACAGGGAGGCCTGGCGTGCTGCAATTCATGGGGTTGCAAAGAGTCGGACATGACTGAGCGACTGATCTGATCTGATCTGATCTTCCAAGGGATCTTCCCAACCCAGGGATTGAACCCGGTCTTCTGCATTGCAGGCAGATTCTTTACCGTACGAGCCACTAGGGGAACCTCAGTAAGTAGCTGTCAATTGATGGATTAGCAATAGCTCCTGACTCCTTTGGTGGCACGGATGAGGCTGGATTTTGAAGATGCTCAGGAACACAGCCTAATCACTGGCTGCAGTAAGCAGCACTACTGCTAAGTGACTCTTGAGTATGAGTATTTTCTTTGCCTGAGGATGTGACTTAATTTGCTTATCAGCTGTTTTTTCACTAAAGTAAATTAGATTACAAAGGTGATTTTTGTATTCTTTGATAGTAAAATAATTAGTGCTCTATTTGGTTTACTCTGCTAGAAAGAAATGCCTTCAGGTGAAGGAGCAAGGCATGTTTTATAATGCACTGAACTCTGATCAGCAAAAGCAGTAATTAATCCTCAGAGTGGAGACAGAGGGCTGAATGACATTTTATGGAACCATGTCCAGAAGGGATGGAATCTAGCTTTATGTTAAATTATTCCTGTTTTATATATTGGTATAGTTTAGATACCCAATTACAAAAAAAAATGGTAAGTATGTGAAAAAAAATTTAATTATCAAAGAAACAAAAAATTAACTTATTCTTTTAAAATTTATTTATTTGAAGGATAGTTGCTTTACAGAATTTTGTTGGTTTCTGCCATATAGCAACATGAATCAGGCATAGGTATACGTATGTCCCCTCATTTAACTTATTCTTATTTGAAGCTGCTATTTGATTAAAGTTGTTTTCATGAAAAGAGAATTAATCAGATTTCATTGTTTCAGTTTTTATAATTCTGTATTTGTTTATTGGGGCTTCCCAGGTGGCACTGGTGGTAAAGAACCTGCCTGCTAATGCAGGAGACTCGAGAGGCACAGGTTCAATCGCTGGGTCGGGAAGTCCCCACATGCAATCCGTGAGACCTGGTGGAAAGATTCATTAAGACTGTTTACTACAAGTTACATGAATTCCATCTGAACAAACTCAAATAGATAGAAAGGGGAGAAGGAGCCTTGGGGAGTGTCTGACGACCTCACAGTAGAGCCGCTGAGTAGACAGGGTTCCAGGAAGAATTGGACATAAGCACTCCCTCCCTCCCATATGACGGGGCCTTTCTTTCCCTCCTCCTGCCCCAGACTGACTTCGAGCATCTCTCTTACAGAAGATCTTTTCCCCAAAATTTCAGATTAAAGTCCTAATAGGCCCAATTTTGTTGGTGGCCCATTTTTAATCCCATCGTTGGTGCCAAGAAAGCAGTGACATGTTGTGCAAAGTGGTAGCTCCTGAGATAACCACATGGGTGGGAGGGAAGACAGGATGTGATGGCAAAGCTGTGTGTCTAGTTTAGTAACTTTAAAAAATGTGGCTCTAACTTAGTTGCTTGGGAGTTGATGGAGATATTCTACATAGTGGATGAAGGTCTAGAAACAAAGATCCTCTCTGTTCTGTGAAACAGTAATTCTAATGATGCGCTCAGTATCATGACACCACTGTGAAGACCCACTTTCACTGCATAAGGAATTTTTCCCAGAGAGGAAATCTCACTAAGTTTTAGCCTCACCTTTGAATCTAAACATGGAAACCCAGGAGTGAATAAGGGGTACTCTTAGCACCTCTCTGAGACTCTGGATCCCTGAGACATAGCTTAAAAATTTTTTTTTGTTATTGGAGTACAGTTGCTTTACAGTGTTGTGTTAGTTTCTTGTTGTGGTTTAGTTGCTAAGTCATGTCTGACTCCTTGTGACCACATGAACTGCAGCCTGCCGGGCTTCCCTGTCCTTCACTATCTCCTGGAGTTTGCTCAAACTCATGTTCATTGAGTCAGTGGTGCCATCCAGCCATCTCATCCTCTGGCGCCCCCTTCTCCTCCTGCCCGCAATCTTTCCCAACATAATGGTCTTTTCCAATGAGTTGACTCTTTGCATCAGGTAGCCAAAGTATTAGAGCTTTAGCTTCAGCATTGATCCTTGCAGTGAATATTCAGGGTTGATTGCCTTTAGACATAAGCAAGGAAAAATGATTAGTTTTTTTGTAGATGGGCAATATTGACTTAGTAACTGTAACAGAGGGAAAAGATGATGCTAAAACTATAACAGCAAGTATAAAGTGTCTACAATAACACCTAACCAAAATAACCATAGTCTTTATGGAGAAACCTATAAAAAATTAATGAAGCCCATAAAATAAAACTTAAATGAATGTAGAGCTATATTCCATTCATGGGAAGTCTGTATGTTATAAAACTGTCCATTCTACTCAAATTATAACAAGTTTTACACAAACTATAAAGCTTGCGAAAGTCAAGGGTAGGTGAGAGTCTGGGCACAGGTCTGCCGTGTGCTGCTGAGGGGAGGCTAAGCCAGCATGGGCACCTGGACAGCATTTTGGCAGAAATCGCTTGAATGTAAAATATGTATATCCCATTACTGTGAATTCCACTACATGGTATTTATACTTAGGAAATATTTGCATGTGCAGTTATACTTCAAACAACAACCACATAAGCTCATAGAAAAAGAGAGCAGATTTGTGGTTCTCACAGGCAGTGAGTGGAGGGGAAATTGGATGAAGGTGGTTGAAATGTACAATCTTCCACTTACAAGATGGATAGGGATGTAATGAACAAGTGCGTAATGACACTGTGGTACATCTTATCAATATATGAAAATTGTTAAGATAGTAAATCCCAAGAGTGCTCATCACAAGGAAATTATTTTTTTTCCTTTTCTTTTGTATCTTTATGACATGATAGAAGTTCACTAAACTTATTGTGATCATTATTTCACAGTATATATAGGTCAAATCTTTATGCTGCACATCTTAAACCTACACAGTGCTGGATGTCAGTTATATCTCAATAGAACTGGGAGAAGGAAAATAAAGGAAAAGGGGTTTAGTTTTAAAAAATTTGCACATGAACCAAGGAAGCCATAGTCAATGATGTCCAGACAAGCTTGAATGCCCATCATGAAAGTGTTAGTTGCTTAGCTGTGTAGCCTGCCAGGCTCCTCTGTCCATGGGGTTTCCCAGGCTAGAATACTGGGGTGAGTTGCTGTTCCCTTCTCCAGGGGATCTTCTTGACCCAGGGATCAAACCTGGGTCTCCTGCATTGCAGGCAGACTCTTTACAATTTGAGCCACCAGGAAAGCCCATCGAGAAGGCAATGACTAAAAAATAAATGGTAGTATGTTCACATGATGAGAGTCTAATTGGCAGTTTAAAGTTTGCCTGTGTGACCTAAAATGCATACCCTGCTTGAGACATTTAAGTTGCAGACTATGTGCAGTCTGATTCCTTTCACTTAGTTCGGGATGGGGAACACGTGTATACCCGTGGGGGATTCATGTTGATATATGGCAAAACCAATACAATATTGTAAAGTAATTAGCCTCCAGTTAAAATAAATAAATTTATATTAAAAAAACAAACATCAAGATTCTTCTTTTGGAATCTGCGGGAGAGGGAGAGGGTGGGATAATTTGGGAGAATGGCATTGAAACCTGTATAATATCATATATGAAACGAGTCGCCAGTCCAGGTTCGATGCATGATACTGGATGCTTGGGGCTGGTGCACTGGGACGACCCAGAGGGATGGTACGGGGAGGGAGGAAGGAGGAGGGTTCAGGATGGGGAACATGTGTATACCTGTGGTGGATTCATGTTGATATATGGCAAAACCAATACAATATTGTAAAGTTAAAAAATAAAAAAAAACAAACATCAAGATTCTTCTTTTTTAAAATTTGTTTATTTTTTAATTGAAGGATAATTGCTTTACAGAATTGTGTTGTTTTCTGCCAAGTATCAACATGAATCCTTCTTATTGGGCCTGTCTCTGGGTGTGTGAATAAGTAGAGCAGGCAGTGAAGGGATACACCTCAACCTCCTCGCAGACTCAGAGTGATGCCAGATGTCGGTATTATCTGTGATGTTTTTTAAGAGGAGGATTTCTTCTTCTTTGTCCTTATTTGGGGCTTTCCAAACAGCCTCTTCCAACAACACAAGAGAGGACTCTACACATGGACATATACCGAAATCAGATTGGTTATATTCTTTGCAGCTGAAGATGGAGAAGTTCTATACAGTCAGCAAAAACAAGAATAGGAGCTGGCTATGGCTCAGATCGTGAACTTCTTATTGCCAAATTCAGACTTAAATTGAAGAAAGTAGGGAAAACCACTAGACCATTCAGGTATGAGAGAAGCCTGCATGCCATAATGAAGACCCAGCATGGCCAAAAAACACTCTACCCCAGGGCCTGTCATGGGGTGCAGTTTTCAGTACAGTGTCCAGGGTGGCCTCCTGGGAGTGGGGACATGTGTGTGAAGCTGTGCAAGTGGAGAAGGGGCTAGTGATGTAACTCATTTTCTGAGGTTGGCTTGAGGAGGGAGTGTCATGGGTGTTTAAAATGCATTGTCTTCACAATGGAGCCTCTTAAGTTCTGAAAACCACATCAGAGCAGAGTGTCGCCACTGAGGTATGATAAAGCCTCACTAATTCCCTTATCAAATAGAACCCATTTTATTTTCCTACAAGGGTGAAGTAGAATATGATTCAATCCAACACTGCTCTGACAGTTTTAGTCTGTTTTCTGTGTGGATAAGCAATGAAGAGTCAGTTGGCCATCTATGAAGGGGGAGCGCGGATGAGTCTGCATGGTAGAGACCCCGCCAGCATCTCAGTGTCATGAAGGGTGCTCTGAGGCTTCCCCTCAGCACCTCCATGTTATTACCAGTGTGGGGGAGATGGGGTGCACCCCTCCCCCTGCCTTCCTCTCCAGCTTCAAGCTGCTCAGAAAAGGTGGTTTCCATCTCTCAATGAGACCCACTTGCTTTGACATCAGGGATGGTTGGTTTTTTCAGGGGTCAGCTTCTCTCTGTGGGGTGAATATAATGGCTCAGGGTGGGGAGTCCAGGCAGAGGAAAGACACTCCCACAGAGGGTGGGAGGGAAGGTGCAGACAGGGGTCCATGGCGGGCGAGTGCTGTGCCGCTGGGGCTGAGATGCTGGGGGATTTTAGGTGACCCGACTCGATGGACGTGAGTCTCAGTGAACTCTGGGAGTCAGTGATGGACAGGGAGGCCTGGCATGCTGCAATTCATGGGGTCGCAAAGAGTCGGACATGACTGAGCG
Organism: Bubalus kerabau; assembly: GCF_029407905.1. Taxonomy (NCBI): domain Eukaryota; kingdom Metazoa; phylum Chordata; class Mammalia; order Artiodactyla; family Bovidae; genus Bubalus; species Bubalus kerabau. The sequence goes on along the minus strand of NC_073637.1, from coordinate 23,367,513 downwards.
ACTGATCTGATCTGATCTGGGACAGGAGCATGGTAGTGGCCATGGTTGGCCAGCAGGTCTGAAGTAACAGGCATCCTCTGTATGTGGGAAATGGTCACAGTGGAAGGAGCAGCATGGCCGCCAGGTATGATCTGTGGAGCCCAGATCTGAGGAGGACAATGCTAGCTGCCAGCTCATGCTCCTCCCCATGGCTCCAGCCCCCATGGCTGCCCACTCGCTCGTGTGCTCAGAGCTGTGGGGACTCTTCAAGTAGGATTTGGTCACAGCACTCCCCTGCTCACTGCCCCCAGGCTCCCTGCTGCCCCTGGACTGAAATCCAAGCTCCCGATTAGGGTCCACCTGTCCACCTGCACAGCTGCCCACCTGCATACCTGTGATTAAACTGGAGGCCGTGTAATGGGCGAGTGAGAAAGATAGGGGGTGGGGAGGGGGCAACAGGAGTCACACTGCAGTGTCCTGGAAACAAGGAACTCATGGTGGGGAAGTGAAAGTCCCTCAGTCATGTCTGACTCTTTGCGACCCCATGGACAATACAGACCATGGAATTCTCCAGGCCAGAATACTGGTATCCCTTCTCTTCTCCAGGGGATCTTCCCAACCCAGGGATCCAACCCAGGTACCCCACATTGCAGGCAGATTCTTTACCAGCTGAGCCACCAGGGAAGCCCAGGAATACTGGAGTGGGTAGCCTATCCCTTCTCCAGGGAATCCTCCTGACCCAGGAATTGAACCGGGGTCTCCTGCATTGCAGGCGGATTCTTTACCAACTAAGCTATCAGGGACTATATTGGGGAACACGGTAGGAAAAAAGGAGTTGACTTTTCAAATTTCCCTTCATTCTCCTTCAGACTTCATTTCTTTCTTCAACAATTTTTTTTTTCTATCAAAGCCAAGTACAGAGTAAGACTAACAGTCCCCCTTCACCTGGCTGGCTCACAATTTCTATATAATTCCAGTTGATTTTTACTTTAAAAATTAGTTTTCATTGGAGAGTTGTTGTTCAGTCACTCGGTCATGTCTGACTCTTTGGGACCTCATGGACTGCAGCACGGTAGGCTTTCCTGTTCTTCACTGTCTCCTGGAATTTGCTCAAACTCATGTCCATTGAGTCGGTGATGCCATCCAACCAGCTCATCCTCTGTTCCCTTCTTCTCCTGCCCTCAATCTTTCCCAGCATCATGGTCTTTTCCAATGAGTAGGCTCTTCTCATCAGGTGGCCAAAGTATTGGAGCTTCAGTATTGGAGTAGAATTGCTTTACAATGTTGTGTTTCTGCTGTATAGCAAAGTGAATCAGCTGTATGTATACAAATATCCCCTCTTTTTTTGGATTTCCATCCCATTTAGGTCACCACAGAGTAAATGAGTAGAGTTCCCTGTGCTATAAAATTACAACACAAAATCAAACTGCCATGGAAGCCAGACTTTCTAGAGGAAATATTGCCCTCCATTAGCGAGAATGAAGGTCATGCTAGGCACACAGCCCCATGATGTGCATAGTGTGTGTAGGTGTGTGGAGAACTCGACTGTGGAGTTGTTGCTGTTTTGTTATCATAAACAGACATGGTCTAGAGTCCCAGTTGCTTCATCTGTCTTCTCTCTGTTCCTAACATGGGAATATCTGTAGCAACCATGGTATGTAATTGCTGTGCCAGCACCAAGTCCAGTAAATGGTGTGTAAGAAAAATGAGGTCTCTTTTTCTCTCTCTCATCTGCATCTTAAACATCACAGTGGCATGGGTGTGGAACATGCCACAAGGTGGAGTTGAGAATATATATGAACTAAACTCCAAGCGAGGTTTTAAGTGACTGAGCATGCAGACCAGTGGTCCCTGTGAATTCAGGATGCAGAACAATCATGAGTTTTGTCTTTCTCTCATCCCTGCATACAGCATGTGATGTGAAAGTTGCTCAGTCATGTGCAACTCTTTGCGACCCCATGGACTCTACAGACCATGGAATTCTCCAGGCCAGAATATTTGAGTGGGTAGCCTTTCCCTTCTCCAGGGGATCTTCCCAACCCAGGGATCAAACCCAGGTCTCCCACATTTCGGGCAGATTCTTTACCAGCTGAGCAGCAAAGGAAGCTCAAGAATACTGGAGTGGGTAGCCTATCCCTTCTCCAGTGGATCTTCCTGACCCAAGAGTCAAACCAGGGTCTCCTGCATTGCAGGGGGATTCTTTACCAGCTGAGTTATCAGGGAAGCCCTGTATACAATATGCATTAGGACTACTCTGTAGGATGTGGAGCAGGTTGAAAAAGAAAGTGTTAACAGCATCCAGATTTATACCTGAAGGACTTGTGTTTCTGAGTCCTGGGCAGAAAATTAAAATATTCGGGGGTCCCCAACTTCTGGCCATGGACTGATATCTCCAGTCAGATCAGCAGAGGCATTGGCTTAGAAATAAAGTGTTGTGGCGGATTCATTTTGATATTTGGCAAAACTAATACAATTATGTAAAGTTTAAAAATAAAATAAAAAAAAAAAAAAAAGAAAGAAAGTGCTCAGTAAATGCAGTGCGCTTGAATCATCCCGAAACCATCCACCTCACCCACCGTCCTTGGAAAAATTGTCTTCCTTGAAACCAGTCCCTGGTGCTAGAAAGGCTGGGGAACACTGATAAGGGATCGAACTGATGACCATGCATTCTGTCCTGTCTGAGTCTGATGGAGCAGTGCTGGTCCCACTGCAGAGACCTGCAGACCAGAGAACAAGGCAGAAGAAGGTTGTTAAGTTCCCCATCCCTGCCCCAGACATCTGCCATTTGGGTACCACTTTCCTAAATATTTTATATCTCTGTATCACTTTACTATTATTTATCAGTATTTTGAGCCTTCGTGAGCCTCCAGTGGGCTTGAGACATGAATTATCTGAGAAACACTAGAAAGAACATTGGCTGTGATGTGGAGAAAACCCAAGAGGTGATGGTGGAGGTGAGGGTCCTGGCAGGAGATGTCTCAATGGCTCCCAGAGAGGTCACGTTGCTCACTCATGGAGGGGGTGACAAGTGGCCTTGCTGGGTGTCAAGCTTTGAAGAAAGAGCTTAGAGATTTGCCGATGCACTGGATATGAGGAATGAGAGAGGTCAAGGGAGCTCCTGGGACTTTGTGTTGAGCAGCTGGAGGGATGGGTTGTCTTACACTGAAATGAGGAGACTGAGGCTGGAGCAGGGATGGGAAAGGGGGAGGAGGATGCACCATTGGATGTGTTACATTTGAGATGTCCACTTCCCACCCCAGAGGAAGGGCAGGTCTGCAGGGCAGCGGAGACATTCAAGCTGGAGCTACAACTCTGAGACCCTTACAGAGACCACACTTAAAAACCACAATGCCTGTGATATCAGTATAGGAGTGAACACAAAAAAAGGGAAGTCTGAGGATCGGGCCCTCATGCAACTCACCTCGCCCCCTACCCCACCAAAAATAATTGTGCATTTGCTAAGGAGAAGACAGCAGAGAGAGGACACAGCCATGCCCATGAGGTTAGGAGAAAGTGAGTTTTCCAGGCAGCCAAAGCAAAAATTCTTTTCCAAGAGGAGGGTGAGGGGCTGTGTTAAGTGCACCAGTCTACTCTGGGGTAAACTCTTTTTATTCATATTGATGAGACGTTACCTAATATACATTTTATTCTTGAGCCAAATAGGTCTAGCGACTTCCATGAATCATATTCTAAAAATTCCTGTGTTCCAGCTTTATTTATAAAAGAAATCATCTTCTCTCACATTTTAGTTTGTGAGATACTTCTTAAATTTTTAAGTATGTGTGTTACCTAGTCATCATTTAATCACTGGAGAAAAAAGAGTAAATGCAAATAAAGCATACTATAGACTGAATATTTGTGTCTCCACCTCTTCCAGATTCATGGGTTGAAGTCAAACACTTGATGTGATGGAATTAGGATGTGGGGCCTTGGGGGTGATGAGGTCACGAGGGTGGGGCCTTCCTGAATGGGATTAGTGCCCATATAATAGGGACTGTTCTCCTGCTCTTCTCAGATGAGGAAACCCAGGGGAACATGGAAAAGCAGAACCTCCCCACACCAATCTGCTGGTGCCTTAATATTGTACTTCCGGCTTCTAGAATTGTGAGAAGTTAATTTCTGTTGTTTAAGACACCCAGCCTGTGATATTGTACTGTAATGGCTTGAACAAATTAAGAAAAAGCATAGCTAAAAAATAATCCTAAATCCAACAATATGGGTATAACTTCATTTAATTTGTTTCTAAGTTTTGGTATGATAAATATAATTTTCATGAGTATATATTGAATATTAAATATATATATATATATTTGAGTAATATAAAATAATTTCCTTCAAGTGAATTTCTAGAATTAACATTTCTGGGTCCAAAGCATTTGCAAAATTCCACTGAACTTCTTAAATCACTGCAATTTATAATATATTTTAATTCTCAGATGTTAAGTTTCTTTCACTATTTTTTATTTTATAAGTATAGAAATGTGTATATGCACAATATGTTCTCACAAACTGAATTTTTTCAGATTTACTTGGTATGAAAAAAATCTCACTGGCATTTTAATTGGAATTACTTAAAATTTACATGATAATTTCATTTTTCATGTATGTATTTTTCTGTCTAGGAGAATGGTATGTTTCTTCATTTAGCTGAATTTATTGTGTATTCCTCAGTTATTTTTATCTTTGTCTTTTGTATGCTAAAGTGATGATTATTTTTAAATAATTTTGGACTTACAGGAAAGATGCATGACTAATATAAACAAAACTTCCTCCAGAACTATTATATAAAGTCAGTTATACACCACATAAGCCCCATCACCTAAAATATTTCAGTCATTTTTACAAGTAAGACATGTTTGCCATGTAGTAAATTTCCATCAAAATCAGGAAATTAACTCATTATGTTTCTACCATGCAACCCATAGACCCATAACTGCCAGTTGTTGCAAAGATGTCTCTTACAGTGTGTGTGCAAGCATGCTCAGTGGCTAAGTCTTGTGTGACTCTTTGCAAGCCTATGGACTGTAGTCCTCCAGGCTCCACTGTCTATGGAATTGTCCAGGCAAGAATATTGGATTGGGTTGCCATTTCCTTCTCCAGGGAATCTTCCCAACCCAGGGATCAAACCTGTGTTTTTTTTGCATCTCCTGCATTGGCTGGCAGATTCTTTACCACTGAGCCACCTGGGAAGCTGGAAGACAGTCAAATCCAGGATGAAGCATTGCATCTAGTGTCATGTCTTTTTAAACTTCCTCAATCTGGAATAAATCCAAGTCTTTCCTAATTCCCATGACCTGACACTTTTGAGTGTGACAGACCTTTTTTATGGATCACCTGTGAATGTGAATATCAACTTCTTCATGATGGCTTTGAGTTCATGGACCACTGGTAGGAGCATCCCAGGAGTGATGCCACATCCTCCTGGTTGTCCCATGGCTGATGTCCACTTTGGTCTCTTGAAAAAGTGTATCTGTGTGTTGGAGTGTCTTTCTTATGTTGAAGTCTTAAGCCCTGCTTTCTGAGTGTGACCTTATCTGGAAATAGGTCTTGCAGATGTAATAAAGTCAGGTTGAGGTCACGATGGATTAGAGAGGGCCCAAATGCAGTGACCGGTGTCCTTATGAGAGGAGAGAGATCTGACAACACAAACAGAGGGATGAAGCCACGTGATGATGGAAGCAGAGAGTGGAGTGATGCGGCCACAAGCCACGGGCACCGGGGACTGACAGTCGCCACCAGAAGCCAGAAGTTCCAGGAAGGACCCTCTCCCAGCACCTGCAGAGAGGAGCCTGGCTCTGGGAACACGTGGACTCCTAGCTCCAGTGTCTTGAGAGAATACACGTGTGTCATTTTAGGTCACCCCGTTTGTGGTAATTTGTTGTCTGCAGTCCCAGAAAACTAATACAAGGTGGTATCTGCCAGATTCCTTTACAATAAAATTAGTTTTCCCCTTTATAGTAAATAAGTTTCTTTTTCCCTTGGGGAGTCCTTTGAGATTAAGTAAGGAAGTCCTTAAAAACTTTTATTCACCTGTTTTTAGGATCCATTGATGCTTCCTGACTCAATTATTACCATTGTTGTTGATGTTAAAAAATAAAAAACTAAGTAAAAAATCAAAAGAATTTCCTTTTTTGATTTTTCATTTAGTTTTATTTTTTTAAATAGTTGTTATAAATTTTTTAAATTAATTTTTATTGGAGTTCAGTTCAGTCACTCAGTCATGTCCAACTCTTTGCAACCTCATGGACTGCAGCATGCCAGGCTTCCCTGTCCATCACCAACTCCTGGAGCTTGCTCAAACTCATGTCCACCAAGTTGGTGATGCCATCCAACCAGCTTATCCTCTGTCGTCTCCTTCTCCCCCCGCCTTCAATCTTTCCCAGCATCAGGGAAAGATTTAAAAAATTTTTAGAATATAGTTGCTTTATAGTGTTATGTTAGTTTCTGCTGTACAGCAAAGTGAATCAGCCATACATGTACATATATCCCCTCTTTACTACAGAGCCCTGAATAGAGTTCCCTGTGCTATACAGTAGGTTCTGATTAGTTATCTACTTTATCAGTCAGTTCAGTCACTCAGTCATGTCCGACTCTTTGCGACCCTATGAATCGCAGCATGCCAGGCCTCCCTATCCATCACCAACTCCCGGAGTTCACTCAAACTCACGTCCATTGAGTCAGTGATGCCATCCAGCCATCTCATCCTCTGTTGTCCTCTTCTCCTCCTGCCCTCAATCCCTCCCAGCATCAGGGTCTTTTCCAATGAGTCAACTCTTTGCATCAGGTGGCCAGAGTATTGGAGTTTCAGCTTCAGCATCATTCCTTCCAAAGAACACCCAGGACTGATCTCCTTTAGGATGGACTGGTTGGATCTCCTTGCAGTCCAAGGGACTCTCAAGTCTTCTCCAACACCTCAGTTCAAATGCATCAATTCTTCGGCGCTCAGCTTTCTTCACAGTCCAACTCTCACCTCCATACATGACCACTGGAAAAACCATAGCCTTGACTAGATGGACCTTTGTTGGCAAAGTAATATCTCTGCTTTTGAATATGCTATCTAGGTTGGTCACAACTTTCCTTCCAAGGAGTAAGCGTCTTTTAATTTCATGGCTGCAATCTCCATCTGGAGTGATTTTGGAGCCCCCAAAAATAAAATCTGACACTGTTTCCACTGTTTCCCCATCTATTTCCCATGAAGTGATGGGACCAGATGCCATGATCTTCGTTTTCTGAATGTTGAGCTTTAAGCCAACTTTTTCACTCTCCTCTTTCACTTTCATCAGAGGCTTTTTAGTTCCTCTTCACTTTCTGCCATAAGGGTGGTGTCATCTGCATATCCGAAGTTATTGATATTTCTCCTGGCAATCTTGATTCCAGCTTGTGCTTCTTCCAGCCCAGCGTTTCTCATGATGTACTCTGCATATAAGTTAAATAAGCAGGGTGACAATATACAGCCTTGACGTACTCCTTTTCCTATTTGGAACCAGTCTGTTGTCCCATGTCCAGTTCTAACTGTTGCTTCCTGACCTACATATAGGTTTCTCAAGAGGCAGGTCAGGTGGTCTGGTATTCCCATCTCTTGAAGAATTTTCCACAGTTTCTTGTGATCCATACAGTCAAAGGCTTTGGCATAGTTAATAAAGCAGAAATAGATGTTTTTCTGGAACTCTCTCGTTTTTTCGATGATCCAGCAGATGTTGGCAATTTGATCTCTGGTTCCTCTGCCTTTTCTAAAACCAGCTTGAACATCTGGAAGTTCATGGTTCACGATTGCTGAAGCCTGGCTTGGAGAATTTTGAGCATTACTTTACTAATGTGTGAGATGAGTGCAATTATGTGGTAGTTTGAGCATTCTTTGGCATTGCCTTTCTTTGGTATTGGAATGAAAACTGACCTTTTCCAGTCCTGTGGTCACTGCTGAGCTTTCCAAATTTTCTGGCATATTGAGTGCAGCACTTTCACAGCATCATCTTTCAGGATTTGAAATAGCTCAACTGGAATTCCATCACCTCCACTAGCTTTGTTCATAGTGATGCTTGATACATAGTAGTATATATATGTCATTCCCAACCTCCCAATTTATCCCTTCCTTCACCCCTTGGTGTCCATAGGTTAAAATTTCTGTTCTAATTTATGATTCAAAAGAGTGAAATAAAATAGAAATTATTTGATTTGAGGTAACTGCCTTGTAAAACATTAGCACATAAGGCCAGTTTGAAGAAAAGGAGATTTATCTCCATGACAAGGTTAAACACTTCTTCCATCATCAGCCAGCTACTCAGGCATTCTACTTCATCCTGATAACATGCCAGTAATGGGCGTCTTTCTAGAAATAATATGTTTAATCAACATTTTCAAGTTCACTTTCAAAGGGAACTATAAAGTTTAACATCTCTTCTGTATTTGTGTTTACATTGCTTTTTTAATGTGTGTTACATGTTTCTATTTTTTTCTCTCTCTTGTATCTCTCTCTCTTTGGCCATTTTACCTGAGGTTTATTTCGAGGCTCAGCACATTTATCTGTAAAGGACCAGGGAGTGAATATATAGGCTGAGTGAGCCATTCGGTCTCAATCACAGCTATTCAGCTCTGCACTTGTAGCAGGGAAGTAGCCAGAGACATAAATAAATGAATGTGACTCAGTTCCAATGGAACTTTATTATGGCCACTGAAATTTGAATTTCATTTAATTTTCATGTGTCACAAAATATTATTCTTCATTTTCCCATAACTATTTAAAAATCTAAAAACCATTTGAACTCGAGTATCGTACAAAAACAGGTGGCAGGCAGGATCTGGCCTGCAGGCCATGGTTTTCCAACCTCTCGTCAATTTTACAGATTTGGTCAAAGATGAAACAAACAAAAAAACACAACTTTGTTTATCATATCGATAGCTAATTCTTTGTTCTTTAAATTACTTAACATTTTAAGAATTTAGTCATCCCTTCCATCTACTGTTTTAGTATTTATTTTTACTATCTTCTTGAGTTTAACGTTTAGGTTTCCTTTTACTATTTTTCATGAATGTTTAAGTATACAGCAGTCTGTATAATAGTATAACAACCGTATCCTCATTACCATGCTTAATAAGGAAGAGATTACAAAGAGAGAAAAGCACTTCTATGCTTGGCAGCCTGGTGGACAAGCTAACTTTCATACCCTCCCAATGGAAACCATTAAAAAAAAAAAAAAAGCTGGATTAATTGTTTTGAAATATATCGCCGAGCTGGATAGACAGGAGTCAGCAGAAGGCTGAGAACAATTTAAAGTCAGGGACCTCACAGGCCAGATTAAACAGTGTCACAGTGGCTTTGGCTCTCAGAGGGTTAGCTGCCAGCTCTTCGAGACCCAGAACTTGTGCTGTGGTTCCTAAGGGAACATGGGACAGGAGGCAGGCTCCCACCGTGTCTGGAACAAAGAGCTGGGGGCCTTGGGGTTCCCCCTCCTTGGGAAGGGTGGAAACGGGATTAAAGCTGCATGGCTTGGGCTGGGCTCATGACCATTTGTAACCCTGAGGAGCTGTCACTCTGCTTGTCGCCTGAATTCACACCATGGGGTTGAAAAGCTGACTTTGAGAATTTCCTGTAAAGTGGTCTCAGGTTGATAATGTCTGCAGGTGATGGAAGTGATGCTACTTCAGGTAGATCTGAAAAGAAAAATATCTGCAAGACACATGAACTCACCATTTAAAAACCTCCAAAGGAAAGAACAGAAATAAAGCAAAACTCAGCCTGAACAGAATTGGGAAGTATACTGATCAGATTTAGAATATAAACTAAGTAGGTTTAATATGTTTTAATAGAGAAAAGAGAGGCTCGAAAATATAAGAATGAAGCATGGTATTGAAAACTGACATCGAAAATTTGAAAAAGAACAAAATGGAACAGCTGAAAATGAAAAACATGGTAAAAAATTTCAGCACTACTGGTAAAGAGTGAAATAGACAAAACCAAAGACATAATTGAATCCATGAATAGAAGACAGACTAAAAGCATCACCCAAAATGCAGCCAAAGGAGAAACAAAAAAATGGGGGAAAAAACCAGGTTTGCTGGGACATAAAATGAGAAGTTATTATATATATTTGCATATGATATATACATATATACTGATTATATATATGTATATACATATATAAACACATGTGTGTGTATGTGTGTATGTATCAGACTCCCAGATTCAGGAAATAGTGTGAGGATGAGGCAATATTCCAAAACACCATCACTAAGAATTTTACCAAATTGTTGCAAAATACCAAACCTTTTGCCAACAAAGGTCCATCTAGTCAAAGCTATGGCTTTTCCAGTAGTCATGTACAAATGTGAGAGTTGGACCATAAAGAAGGCTGAGGGCCAAAGAATTGATGATTTTGAATTGTGGTGTTGGAGAAGACTCTTGAGAGTCCCTTGGACAGCAGGGAGGTCAAACCAGTCAATCCTAAAGGAGCTCAACCCTGCATATTCATTGGAAGGGTTTTTGCTGAAGCTGAAGTTCCAATACTTTGGCCATCTGATGTAAAGAGCTAACTCATTGGAAAAAAACCCTGATGCTGGGAAAGACTGAAGGCAAAAGGAGAAGGGGTGGCAGAGAATGAGATGGTTTGATAGCATCACACTGACTCATTGGACATGAGTTTGAGCCCACTCTGGGAGATAATGCTGGACAGGGAAGCCTGGTGTGCTGCAGTCCATGGGGTCACCAAGAGTTGGACATGACTTAGCGACTGAACAGAAATGCTTGTTGTACACAGTTAGGAAAAGAGAGGAAAGTAGAAAATAAATGTAAGGTAGCTGTAATTTGTCAATTGTTAGTATTTTGGTATATTACTTTTCATTGTGTCTATTAGTATTTTTTAGTTAATTGGTTTCATACTGATTATAGGACCCATTTTTGAATCACTTCTATAAAATGAGTCTTTTTCCTTATCATTGAATATTCTTCAGAAATATCACCACAGCTACTGAATGTTCCATGGTTTGAATGTAGTGTAGTATGCGGAGATTAGCTACTTGCTTGCCATTCTCTACTTGGGTACACAGATGATTTTTTTTCCAGGCCTTAAAAATTGTTTTATTTATTTATTTTTGGCCATGCTGGATCTTTGTTGCTGTGCAAGCTTTCCTCTAGTTGTGGCGAGTGGGGGCTACTCGCTAGCTGTGGTGCGCGGGCCTCCATTGCGGTGGCCTCTCTTGCGGCGCACGGGCTCCGGGGCACACAGACTTGGGTAGTTGCAGCACGTGGGCTCAGTAGTTGTGGCGTGCAGACTCAGTTGCTCCGTGGCATGAGGGGTCTTCCCGGATCAGGAATCAAACCTGTGTCTCCTGCATTGGCAGGTGGATTCCTTATCAATGAGCCATCAGGGAAGGCTTTTCCAGGCTTTTTGGCATTACTTTGGGGCCAGTGACTGTGTTCGGTGGTGAAATACGACAGTGCTGATGTGTACCGTTTCCAGGCTCCCAGTTCCTCGTGGGATCCTGGCTGAAGGCAGTGGCAAGGAGGGGATGCTGAGGGCTCTGAGGACCCCCCAGTGGTCGGTCGCAAGTGGGGACCTATATTCTTCTTATTGGTGTCAATTTAGAAGTAGACAGCTGGGTGCAAAGGGCAGAAGAATGAGGTTATAGAAGAAAGCATAATCACTTGGGGAAAACAGCTGAAAAAATGTATACAGATGTCAGTTACTTTCAAAAGTGAAACTCCAGTCTTAGATGACTTCTGCATGCAGCTCTCATCAACGCAGAGAGAGATGGTTCACTCAAGGTTTGTAATGAACATCCCACTCCTGGGCATGCAGAGCAGGTGCTTTAGAAAGAGTGCCCAGTTAGCTTCCTTAGTGTGTGACTTTCTGTTTTCTATCCTTTGCTGGTTTACAGTTGTGCTTAGAATGTATTTGTTTTAAATTTATGCCCTGTTTGTGTACTATGAATACGTTATCAATATTTCCCACTTTGCTGATAACTTTTACAATTCATGTTTTTTATATATTTCTTTAACTTTTTAAATCTTACGAAGTCAGACCTATTTTTGTTGTTATTGTTTGTAATTTCTTCTACTGATTTTATTCTCAGACCCTTAACCCTCCTAGAACAAGCATTTTTTAAGGCAGATGTTAAGTTCTACATTGTTTTTTACTTTGCACTTTATGGTTGCAGGGGTCCGACTCTTTGCAACCCGTGGACTGTAGCCCACCAGGCTCCTCCGTCCATGGGATTCTCCAGGCAAGAATACTGGAGTGGGTTGCCATTTCCTTCTCCAGGGGAATCTTCCCAACCCAGGGATCGAACCCAGGTCTCCCGCATTGCAGGCAGACGCTTTAACCGCTGAGCTACCAGGGAAGCCCATAACACTTAACACAAACATTTTAAAAATAATTGTAGTAAACGAAAACTTAATTGTGCCATTTATCTTGTGCTTTTTGAACAAGTGCTAACAGCTTAAGTTAATCCTTGCAACGATGTAGGAAGAGAGTACTGTTATCAGTGTCCTAGTTTAGAGATGCAGAGGGGGCTGAGGAGCCTTAAGTATTATGATGATGGAGCTCAGAACTGGTGACCTTGGTTTGCACCCAAACTGGCCAACTCCACACCCCCAATCCTGCAGCCTGGGTGCATATATGTGCTGGCAGCACTGTGTTCATGCAGGTGTGGGGGGCATGCATAGAGTGGAGGGGACACTCCTCATTGTACACAGATTCTTATAGGAATTTAAGGTCTCATCGTGGCTATCAGTTCTGTTCTATTGATCTCTCTGACTCATGCATTATTATCTCATTATTAAAATTTTAGTAATTCTCAAAAAATCATATTAAATGCCATTCTACATTAGCGTTTAGCTTTCCTCAATGACTTGCAGCTTCATCTTTCTTTGAACTTCATTTAATACTGATATTTTCTTTTGGAATTCATTCTAGGAAAATGTTTAACATTCATTCTGTTTTATTGATTACTTCTTTGCACACTTGTCTTAGATCTTGTACTAGACAGCAATGTTTTAAGACAAGGGATATATTTTTAATAACTTTTTTTTTTTTTTGGCTGTACCAGGTCTTAGTTGCAGCATGTGGGATCTAGTCCCCTGACCAGGAATTGAACCTGAGCCCTCTGCATTGGGAGTATGGAGTCTTAGCCATTGGACCACCAAAGAAGTCCCAAGACAAGGGATATTTACCTGTAGCACCTACACTGTGATTTCTAGTGGTCATTCAATAAAAGTGTGATTTAATTCTTTTCAAATGGATCACATGGGTTGAGTTTAGTTTATGTAGCACCTATACATAGTAACACTGTAACAGCTCCTGCTACATGCCAGGCTTTGTTCTAATGCACAGGACATCTTGGTTAGGCAGGAGTGATTACTACCCTATTTTACAGGTGCGGAAGCTGAGGCCAGGAGAGGTCACACAGCCTGGCAGGGTTGGAACACAGGCCAGCTGAGAGCCGGCTGGCCCCGCCACACATTTGGTGTTTACTATGCTACTCGGTCCCCAATGACTGGAGTGTTAGATGGTGAGAGATGGGTGGTATTTGAAGTTCCCGCAGAGGCCTGTGGTCCCCACCCACCGGATGGGTGGTAGAATCCAGGTAGGCTGCGAGGAGGCATGGATTTGGTCTCCGCAGAAGAAACAACTTGCATCATATGGGAAAAGCAGAAACAAGCTGTTTGTGGAGATTCTGTTGAGAAATCACATAGTTTTGGGAGGGGGCGGTGAATATGCTACAAACCAGTCATTGCTATTTTGAAACTAAATTTAAATTAAGGATTCTTTATCAAATCTAAGCAATTAAAAATTTCACTTAGTCGTAGTATTGCAGTATATATATGTGTGTGTGTGTGTATATATATATATATATATATATATTTTTTTTTTTTCTGTCTGTACAGACAATGTTACAACAAAAATGGTACCAAGCAGCAGAAGGATTTTCATGTTAGGTCTGGCTTGCATTTTCCAGGTAGGGGTTGTGTTAAGTTGAGGAGATTGATTATGTTGTCCCCAGTTTATTCCAACAAGGCATCAGAGTAGATGATCTGACTGCCACATGCATGGTCGTGCAGCTGCTCCCTGTTCTGTTTGTCTCCAGCTCCCTGAACTCTGTGAATTCAGTTGCATGCAGGACAGCCTGGGAGGAAGGCAGGCATCACAATGATAGGGGGTTGGGTTGACATCCAGGGAGGAGGCAGGATGGATGGGGGTGCAAGTCCAGCTTCTTCAAGCTAGTTTCTGTTTGCTGTGTTACTTTGCTGTTGGAGCTTGTCTCCTTTCATTCAAAAGAAAAATAAAAAAGCTTTTTTCCTTGTGCCCCAAAATGATCCCCCAAGCTCCTCTACTTTTTAGGATTTGACCTTAATAAAAAGGTTCCATAACCATTCCATTTGAAAAGGGGCTGGGGAGTCAGATGTCAGAGAGCAAGAAAATGAAATTTTGCATCAGGCAGAATTTCCTCACCAATATTTCAGAAGGATTCATAATTCTGTGGCTGTGTACAAATGATCCATTTTGTTAATCTGAATTTCTAGGGTCATTAAAATTTTTTTCCCTCTGCTCTGGAGTAGTTTATTACTTTGAGAGAGAGGGGGAAAAAAGCCAGTTTAAAACCAGGTAAGGGAGAAAGCTGACAAAAACATAAATTAGAGGAAGAACTTAATTTAAAAAGTGTCAAAAAGGATAGATAGTCTTAGTTCAATAATAAAGCCTGGTCCGAGAGCCTTCTATCTTTAAATAAAGTGCTCCAGCACTCTATTACCTGTGTACAGCCCATCTTTGATTTCCAATCTAAGTCTATTTTTGCTTCTCGTGATTAGCATACAAATGTGAAAAAAAAGAAAAAAGTGGTTACATGCGTGACGATTAGGACATGCCTTTGACTTGAATGTCAGTGTTCTGTCAGCCTAGAGGTGAGGAAATGAATGGCCATTTGCGGGCTCCTTCGAGGTGCATCTTGTCTGAAAATGACTCCAATCCATCTCCTTTTATTTGCATGCTAAGTTCATCACACAGATCGCAAGTCTATAAGCATATATTTGTTTTAAAAGAAACAAAGGGCAAGAGCATGCAGCAACTTGTTAATCTGTGGGAAGCGGCCTTTCCCTTCCTTCTGCACAGGAGCTTTGAGTCCAGGATGGAGTCCACACGTGGGGGCCCTGCCCTGTCAAGAACCACATGCCAGGTACAGGGATGGGAGGGCTGAGTCCTGACACAGACGTGAAGTTGGGCACCAACCCGGTGCATGGGAGGATGGAGGCCAGGGATGCCTTCCCCTAGTTTTACCTCTGAGAATGGTGTTGGGAGGCATCACCTGTCCTTGGGTTTGATGAAGATGGCACCTAATTTACTCTCTCTTTTTTTAAATTGTTATTGTATTATGCTGTGTTAATTTCAGGTGTACAGCAAAGTGAATCAATTATACATATGCATGTATCCATACTTTTTCAGATTCTTTTGCTATTTAGGTTATTACAGAGTATTGAGTAGAGTTCCCTGTGCCCTATAGTAAATTTTGTTGGTTATCTATCTTATATATAGTAATGTGTACATGTTAATCCCAGTCTCCTAATTTATCACTTCCCTCCACATTTCCCCTTTGGTAACCATAAATTTGATTTTGAGATCTGTGAGTCTGTTTTGTAAATAAGTTCATTTCTCTCATTTTTAAATTGGCTTCCACATATAAGTGATATCATATGGTGTTTGTCTTCCTCTGTCTGACTTACTTCATTTAGTGTGATAATCTGTAGGTCCATACATGGTGCTGCAGATGGTATTACTTCGTTCTTTTTTATAGCTGAGTACTATTCCTGTGTGTGTGTGTCTGTGGTACATCTTCTTTATCCATTCCTCTGTTGATGGATGCTGAGGTTGCTTCCATGTCCTGGCTATTGTAAATAGTACTGCTATGAATATAGGGGTGCATGCTTCTTTTCAAATTATGATTTTCTCCAGATAAATGTGTAGGAGTGGGATTGCTGGATCATGTGGAAGTTCTATATTAAGTTTTTTTTTCTTTGTAGGAGCAGGGAGTGGGCCCACAATAGCTAAGACTTCAAATTCCCTAATAATATGTTCAGAGAGTCCCCTGCCAGACTCCTGCCTACCAACTTCCTCGAGTCCCCATCGGAATCCTCTCTGAAGAGAGTGTCTCTGGGTGGAGGGAGTCTGCCTGCCTCCTGGCACCTGGATGGGCTTCGGTCCCCTCGTGCGGGGCTGGAAGCAGTGGGGGAGGTCACTGCTGTGCCAGTGGCTGCTGACGGATGGCCCCATTTACATCAAAGGCAGTTAGTATGCATGAAACCACTCAAGCATCGTTTGTTTCAGGGAGTCCAACCGGTCCATTTTTCAGTTCCTTTCTGGTTCAGGGTCAGAAGCAAATGAAGGATCTCAGATTGGCTTCATTTGGGGTCAGTGATGCTTCCTTCTTCATTTATAGCAAATTTGTTTAAAGTTATCACACTTTTACCATGTGGAAAGGTCCTTCTCTAAAGGCCAGGGAAGCTGTAGCAGGGCTGGAGCCCCTGGTGATGTCGCAGGCAAGTTCATGTGGATGGTCACAGTCACACACACCTGTGTGCAGTGAGGAGGCAGCCATGGGCAAACGTGCAGAGACGCCGGGCTCTGGACTGCTGGCCAAACCCAGGTCGGCTTGCAGTGCTGCTTAAATCCGATCTTAAAGGAGACAGCCCCTTTCCAGTTTGAGAAAAAGCTTCAGATTCCACTCCAGGACAGGAAATGATTAATATGATTTTGGAGTTCCACTCAAAAGATTGCTAACATTTGTGTGGTGCATTATAGTTTAAAAACAATCTCTTACTTGTCAATAATGAGGAAGATGTTATTGCCACTTAGTAAGGAAACTGAGTCTCTAATTAGTTTAATCAAATTTCATAGACAAAATAAAATAAAGTCATGTCATCAAAAAAAAGGAAAAGTTCTTTTTCCATGTAAAGAATTCATCAAAAATCATATTCTCAAGAAATGAGAACCAAAGTGCTGTGGCAAATGCAGCCATGGCAGCTGACCCAGTGTTTGGAAATTGGGGCCAAAAGCTCCTGTCTTTGTCTTTGAACATGGAGTAAAGGAAGTAGTGTTACCACTGGGCAGGTACGACGCTGCACATGCTCGGTAAGTTACTGGCCACAGTGGTGTGCGTCCTGTGTGTGCATCATGTTGCCCTGGCTTGACGTTTTTGCCTTGAGGTGATCTACATGGCCAGCTCCTGGTCCATGCTCAGGTCCAAGCCTCTATGTTACCCAAGAGCCTGCAGAACCAAGTTAAGCCTGCCTTCTGACTCTGCCCTTACACTGAGATGAAGAACTGAAAATCTTCATCTATAATGTTGCAAGGATTGAGGCTTCTGCTACTTCACACATGTAGCAAAACCACATTTCCTGGGGTCTGTATGGATGCATAAATTCTCACACACACAGAAGTCAAGCTCAAGAGGCAACTCATGGATTTCTTCTGATCTTCTACCTTCCACAGACATCATCTGGGCTGTTGTAGGATGATATTTAATTTGATGAGTTCTGCGTACCTGCTTTTCCTAGGAAAGGGGCCAGAATAACTTCATTATACACAGATCCCATATCAGAGATTTTCCTCCTTTATTTGAAGAGAAGAGACAGAGTTGATTGACAACTTAATTTCTAAGTCTTAGTGTCTCAGAATGACAAAACTGAGGCTTTGTGCTGATCTGCCTGTGGAATGAGGTTTTGTCAATGAGCCCCATCATTTAAAAACACTAAGTTGTCAATCTGAATAAAAGTAAAAACAATTAAACTCAGTAGACACACACAGGAGTTATATGCCTTCCTCATATTCCCAGAGATGGCTGCAAGGGTATGCAGACAAGAAGGGTCCCCACAGGACACCCTGTTGGAGTTTATTCATTTTATGTTAATAGCATGTTAGGGTCCAGAGTGAGAAGGGTCTGTGAGATAGACACACACCTGAGGCTGCTTAAGGCATTAGATGGGTGTCTTCTGTGACCGTCATGTCTCCGAGCAGATATATATATTCCTTGGAATATATTTAATCAGACGTTTCTTCCATTGAGACACACACATGATCACAGCGTCACCGCTCTCTCTGCCTCGGTGCTCTCATCATCTGATGTGGAACCGTCTGGCTCCCAAACTCAGGCATCTTACCTCGGTGCATTTCTGCCTGTAAGTGAGGTGACACCACTTTATTAAAGCATATAAACACGTGGTTCTTCAGCCCAGTGCAAAAATAAATGTTTTTTTTCCCCCACATTAATGCATGAAGGGCTGGAAGTGGCACGAGTGATTTCTAAATTTTGCAAGTAAAATTTCCTGAGAGACGTTAATAACATCTATTTTAGTGATTTTCAGCAAATAATAGTCAAGTTTCTGTACATATTCTGTATGAATATTGTGTGAAAGAGTGGGGATTATACCTATTAATGAAAATGAAAGGTGAGATAGGAGATGCTGTATATAACAAGGGCTATTAGTAAACCCAGACATGAAAACATATGGATCTATTTTGAACAAAAGGGAGCCATTGTGGCTCTTAAATGTGGCTAAATCCATCTGGGAGTATAGTTAAGGTAAAGTCTTCATCGCTGTGTTGTTATAATGATAAAGTAGAAGAGAAGCACTTAAGATCACTTTAGTTTTCAACTTAGAGAAGGCGATGGCACCCCACTCCAGTACTCTTGCCTGGAAAATCCCATGGACGGAGGAACCTGGTAGGCTGCAGTCCATGGGGTCCTAAGAGTTGGACAAGACTGAGTGACTTCACTTTCACTTTTCACTTTCATGCATTGGAGAAGGAAATGGCAACCCACTCCAGTGTTCTTGCCTGGAGAATCTCAGGGACGGGGGTGCCTGGCGGGCTGCCGTCTGTGGGGCCGCACAGAGTTGGACATGACTGAAGCGACTTAGCAGCAGCAGCAGCAGCAGCAGCTTTCAACTTCACAATTTCACTGCGCACCAAAGTGGGAATCTGGGAGGCAGGCACCTCTGCAATTAATGCACGCATTTAAAACTCCTGAACCTGCGATGCCATTCACAGGAAACACCTCCAGGAGATACCTGACCAGAGTAGCAACGTTACTGCCAGTTTCACATGGGGATGGGGTTCTAGCAAGACTTCTGAAATGCTTTCAGGCATGGGGGTCTCAGCCCTGGAGAAGGAGGAGGTGGACAGTGAGAACATCCCCCAGGAACTGCTTTCAAACCTGAGCCACCCACAGAGTTCCCCACGAAAATGGCTGAAAAGCAAAGTGAATGACAAGGACATTGTGATTGTCTGCAGACCTAAGCTAAACTGAGAGAACTTACCAGGTGTTTCATGGGACCTCCTTCTAGATGAGCTACTATTAGGAATCTTTTCCTGTCTGTGCCTCCCTGAACTCCTGAAAGTCTCCAGTGTTTGTAAGAGATGGTATCATCTAGCATTTGATGAGTTTCTCTGGCAAACTGTAGACCTCGTGGGCAGAAACCTCTACCCAGATCGTGGTTGGTCGGCTGCTGTCCCAAGGGGTGGTTGCCTTCTGCTGTCCACAATCATTTATAGACCAACCGTTAGTTGAGCGTTTCAGCCCTTTTCGTCTACAGCACCTGGGCCTGTCAAACTCTGTATTCGATGTGTCTACCCTGCACAGCCTTCTGTCTCACTGCTCCAAGTTGCAGAATCTCAGCCTTGGAAGGCCTCTGGCTTTCGAATCCCATTGTCAATAATCTTGCTCAGAACACAAATTTACTGCGACTAAACCTTTCTGGGTATTCTGCATTCTCTGAATCTGCCCTGAAGACTTTGCTGAACAGCTGTTCCAGATTGGATGAGCTGAACCTCTCTTGGTGCTATGACTTCACTGAAAAACACATACAGGTGGCTGTTGCACATGTGTCGGAGACCGTCACCCAGCTGAACCTCAGCAGGTACTGAAAGAACCTGCAGAGATCAGATGTCTCTACCTTAGCTGGAAGATGTCCCAATCTTGTCCACCTAGACTTAAGTGATAGTGTCATGCTGAAAAATGACTGCTTTCCAGAATTTTACCAACTCAACTACCTCCAACACCTATCATTCAGTTGGTGCTATGACATGATACCTGAAACTTTACTTGAACTTGCAGAAATTCCCACATTAAAAACACTACAAGTCTTTGGAATCATGCCAGACAGTACCCTTCAACTGTTAAAGGAAGCCCTCCCTCATCTACAGATTAATTGCTCCCATTTCACCACCATCACCAGACCAACCATTGGCAACAAGAAGAATCAAGAGACATGGGGCATCAAATGCTGTCACTGGAGAAGCCCGGTTATATATGAAGCCCCTGTTGCAAGATGGTGTCTCCTCTTTTCTTTGGGCAGGGAAAGTAGGCAGGAAGCCCAGTGTGGAGAGCCCAGCTATCTTTATTCTTGGTTTTCCATTGCCTTCTTTCTACAAGTATATTAAAGAAACATTGGAGAGAGAAAACTATGAAGTGTTGCTTTTTAGAAATGACTGTGAAAGCTTTTATCACTGCTACTTTTAAGAGTTCAAGCTCTATGCTTTTTGAAATTTTAGGGAGAGTGAGCCTATAATTTCAAGGTACCTTATATAGCAAAATTTGAACCATGTCTTCCAAGTTGCCATTCTTCATAAATCTGCTTAGAATCAAGCTTAAAAATCACTTCCAGCAAATCATTTTCGTAGCCTATATGGCAACTGAACTTTCTTCTATTTAATTTTTCAGCACTGCTTTATTATAAGACATAGGTTGCAAAAAATAATAAGCTATTTGTATTGTAAGCTAAAAAGAATGAGAATCATAGAGTAGATTTGCAGCAATCTCTTCTGAGGATGGCAAGAAAAATAGACATTTCAACTGTGCCTTTAGATTCGCAGTCATGTTGATGGAAACAAACAGCCCCAGGTCATTCACCTTAAAACCTAAATAAAGAAACAAACACTCTGCCAACCAGAGGTATAGAATTGGTATAGAATTTAAAGACTCAAAAGACAGTTTTCTATAACAGGTTAACCTGGGGTATCCTCTAATGCACATTAATGAAGTCTCCTTTATGTACAGTTGGGAAGGTCCCCTGCAGGAGGAAATGGCAACCCACTCCAGTATTTTTGCCTAGAGAATCCCGTGGACAGAGGAGCCTGGTGGGCTACAGTCCATGGGGTTGCGAAAAGCCAGATACAACTGAGACTAATACTACTCTACTCACAATTTCCAACAATCTAAAACTTTCCTGATATGAGCTTAAGCTAAAGGTGGTGGTAGATCAATTCTGCTTTTCTAAAGCAAACAACAGCAACAACAATCATTAACAACAATAATTCAGGATCCCAGCACAGTCAGTGAGCTCGTAAGAGGTACCAGGTCTTACCAGCCACCGTGGGTGCAGAGCAAGGAAACAGCATGTGTGACCTGCCTACTGGGAAGATGGCATCTACCAGAAAATTGCATTTATTTGGCAGATGTTTGGTGTCACCTGCTAAGTGTTCAGGGCTATCTTGGTGGTTCAGGGATAAAGAATCCACCTGCCAATGCAGGAGACATGGGTTTGATCCCTGGGTGGGGCAGATCCTCTGGAGGAGGAAATGGCAGCCCACTCCAGTACTCTTACCTGGGAAATCCCATGGACAGAGGAGCCTGGCGGGCTACAGTCCGTGGGGTCGCAAAGAGTCAGACACGACTGAGAAACTAAATAACAAAAACTGGGTGCCCAGCACTGGGAGGGCACCTCTGATCTTTCCGAGCTTACACTGTGGGGGGAGGAGATGAGGTAGGCAGTGCAAAGATGGATGCTGTGGTGAAGGCAGCCAGCTGCTGAGATGGAGAGAGAAGACGGGTGGGTGGGGGGCATGCTGACATTGTGAAGGCTTCAGACCCTGCCTAGTACTCACAGGTTTCTAAGTGTGTGCATTTTGAAATTGACTAAAACTAGCTTCACATGAAGGAGCATTCAGTTATATATGATTCTTTACATTGTTGGGGTTAACAAAGAGGCCCAGAGGTGGCATCATTTTCATTTGTACATGAACATATGAAGGGGAAAGCATACTTCTTGAGGGAAAGAGCTGGTGAGGACCCATGGGAAGAGCAGCAGAGATTGGACATTCCCCAGTTGGGGAGCCAGTCATGCTGGGTGATGGCCCTGGGCTCCTCATCCTCCACTCTTGTGCCTTCAAAGTTGACCTTGTCCCTGCTCTCTCAGGTTGGAAGATTCATGTGTTTCTTGTCATCGTCAGCCACATTTACCAAGGGCCCAGAAACACATTTTGTTTGCCATACGATCCTCATTCTGATCTGTCAGAGCCAGAGAATGGTGTCTGACCTCGCCCTCTCACAGGAGAGGGTGGAGCCAGGTGAGAAGGATGGAAGGAAAAGACAAGGTGACTGTTGTGGAAATGTGGAGAGCATGCTAAATCACTTCAGTCCTGTCCGACTCTTTGCGAACCCATGGACTGTAGCCTGCCAGGCTCCTCTGTCCAGGTAGAGTTCTCTTGTTGCCAGGATCAGAGCCTCCTAACTAGTCTTCATGCTTCTACCCCTGTTTTCTCAGACACTGTTCATGACACAGTAGCCAGAGCATACATTTTAAAAAAATCAAATAAGATGTCACTCTCTGCTCAAAATCCTCTGCTTCCTTGGGAGTGAAGGCCAATTCCTTACATCCCAGGTCTTAGACTGTCCGAACCCTGAATGCACCATGGACTCCACCTCCTCGGGGCTCTTGTGAGCTGCTCTCCCACACCCATAGCAGACGCTGGGAGAGCTGCATCCTTACCCACCAGCCTCCTGAGGGCTCCTCAGCTTTGAGGATTTTCCTTCTCCGGGGATCTTCTTGACCCAGGAATTGAACCCAGGTCTCCTGCATTGTAGGCAGATTCTTTACCGTTTGAGCTATCAGGGAAATTAGTTCAGAAACCAGTCAATCTTAAAGGAAATCAACCCTGAATATTCATTGGAAGGACTGATGCTGAAGCTGAAGCTCCAACACTTTGGCCACCTGATGCAAAGAGCTGACTAATTGGAACAAAACCCTGATGCTGGGAAAGATTGAGGGCAGGAGGAGAAGGGGGTGACAGAGGATGAGATGGTTGGATGGCATCACCGACTCAATGAATGTGAGTTTGAGCCAATTCTGGGAGATAGTGAAGGACAGGGAAAGCTGGTATGCTGCAGACCATGTGGTCGCAAAGAGTTGGACATGACAGAGCAACTGAACAGCAACAACGGGTACAGACCAGGGATTCAAATCTCAAGATTTTGAGTTTCTCTGCTTGAGGGCTGTCCTGTGGCTGGGGGACTGGGCTTAGCCTGCACGGAGCTTGTCAGAAGTGCCGGGAGGGACCTCACCTGATGGGGAGAGCAATACCCCAGCTTCAAGTCCTGGTGTGGCCATTCCCAGGTGTGTTTCTGAGTCCCCCATGGAGTTGAACCTCAAATGCCCATAGTGGTAATTCAGTCATCAGCACAGACTTTGTTCTCCTATTTTAAGCCATTGTATGATTAGAATATTTAATATGAATCAACCATGTATTACTGAAATTAACCCAATTTTCTCATGACAGATTATTTTTTTGGTATTTTATAAGTTTACAAATATTTTGCTTAGGATTTTGTGTCTAAGTTCAGACCTAAGATTATTCTGGAATTTTATTCCTCCCATTGTTTTTTCCCCTGGTTTTGATATCATGATTCTATTTAACCTCATAAAGCTAATTGGAGAGTGTGACCTCTTTTTCTGTTCTCTACATGCGTTTGCATATGATTGGAATCATCTGTTTGTTAATGCTCTGGTGAAATTCATTTGTTAAACCTTCTGGAACTGTTGGTTTGCTTTTCAGGGGAGAATTTTATGTAGCATCTCAATTTAGTTAATGCTATGAGACCATTAGACATCTAGATAATTCTGAGTCAAGCTAAATGTTTACATGTTTAGAGGAATCTGCTTGTTTAACTAATCTTCGAATGTATAGGCATAAAGTTGTTTCTATTATTTATATTCTTAATGCCTCTATGAGTAATTCCCATTTTGAGTATTGTTTATTTGCAAGATTTTTCTTGTTGATTATTGTTACCTGATGTTTCCCTTCTTAGAGAAGCTTTTTAAGACAGCTTTGACTGTTGAGCCTCTCAATTTTATCTTTATTTTTATTGCATTAATACCTGCTATTTATTAGTTGCTTTCTTTTCTTTATGATTATTCTGTTTATTTTTCTAACTTCTTAAACTGGCTGTATACTTGTATACTCACTGCTTTTCTTTTTCATGTAAAGTCTACTACATTTAAGGCCTCAGTGGATAATGTTTTCCATATCCCTTAGGTTTTAAGACTTTGTATTTTTGTTATCTTTCTGTAATGATGTTGTTTTTAATTGCCATGTACTCAGTGAGTGATTTAAACACATTGTAAATTTTAGTTTTCTAATATTTGTCTTTCAAGTTATTCTTTCTTATTGATTTCTACCTTAACTACCTTATGCTTAAAAAACATGGTCTTATGATGTTAATTCTTTGGTATTTATTTTCCAGTCAATATTCTATGTATGTTTTTTTTAAAAATTGGGTTCTATATATGTCTGTTAGCTCAGGTTTGTGTATTTTTAATTATCTACAGCCTTACTTATCTTTGTGTTATCAGTCACTTACTGGGGAAATTAAAGTCTACATCATGATAAGAGCTTTGTTGATTCATATTAGAGTTCTCTAAATTTCTGCTTTATATATTTTGAGGCTGTGTTATTAGATGCTTGCAAGACTAGAAGTGGTGTGTGTTCCTGATAAACTGACTTTTTTGTCATATAATGGCAAGTTATATGATTTTTGTTTATTTTCTCTTGCCTTATTTTAAACTGATAGTTTTTTTCCCTCAATCAATACTTCTTTCTCTTATTGGTTACCCTAGAAATGTTCATATACATGTTTTACATAATACATTTAAAATTAATCAGTACCCTTACCATCCTCTCAGATAATATAGCTACAGGCTTCTTTAAATCAAACCCTCTCCTCCTGACTTCAAAGTGGAGCTTCCCCACATTAGATGTTATTATTACTGCTTTATAAAGTCAGTGTTTATTTAGTTTGCTTGTATATTAACCCTCTTCTTAATTCATTAATCCTTTTGCACGTCAGACTTTCATTTTTTAAAATATTTTAAACTTTAATTTTAAATCTTGTATGTAATTATAGTTCAGGTTTGACTAAAGACCTGTTCCTTTAGGAAAAGTTGTATTTGTTTACCCCAGGCAGCAAACCAGACTGCTGTAAAGTCTTCACTTGGATTTGGTGGGGGGGATTCATGCACCAAACCCACATGCTGCTGCTGCTGCTGCTAAGTTGCATCAGTTGTGTCTGACTCTGTGAGACCCCATAGACGGCAGCCCACCAGGCTCCACCGTCCTGGGGATTCTCTAGGCAAGAACACTGGAGTGGGTTGTCATTTCCTTCTCCAACGCATGAAAGTGAAAAGTGAAAGTGAAGTTGTTCAGTCGTGTCCGACTCTTAGCGACCCCATGGACTGCAGCCTACCAGGCTCCTCCGTCCATGGGATTTTCCAGGCAAGAGTACTGGAGTGGGGTGCCATTGCCTTGAGGGACTGACTATTGCTTCTCCTCATTCCTCCTCCTTCTTGGAGGAGGGAGTGCTCACCAGGGTTGTCAGATTGGTGGCTTCCTCCCACCTTCACTCAGAGTCAGGCCCAGAGCAGTGGAGTTCACTCCCATTATACCTGCCAGTGCAGGAGACCTGGGTTTGATCCCTGGGTTGGGAAGATCCCTTGGAGAAGGGCATAGCAACCCACTCCAGTATTCTTGCCTGGAGAATCCCCATGGACAGAGGAGCCTGGCGGGCTACAGTTCATAGAGTCGAAAAGAGCTGGACCTGACTGAGGGACTGAGCAACTGAGTGCACACACACACACACACACACACACACACACACACACGGCCTTGATGAGGTATATTTTTACTAATCTTCATTTAGGGTGTTTCTCTCTGTTGGTCCAGGCTTTGCTAATGGTTTGAGGCGGGTGTAATATCGGTAAGTCACTTCTCTGAGTTGTACAGCCAGAGGTTCTCTGTCGTATTTCTGCAGAACTAACTAAAACCAAAGCTCCTGGGAACCAGGGACGGGCAGATGTCCCTGGAATTGTTGTCTTTCTCATAGATTAATGTTCTTTCTTTCATCATTTTGTTTACGTTTAAAAACATTCTGTATTTTTATTTTTCATGGAAAGTTTTTTTTTAATTACACAACTGACTCTAAATATTGCCAGCAAATGAAAACTACACAATGCCTCTTCTCTATGAAAAAGCCTCGTTTTCTGAATTTCTGATGCCAGGGGACAATTATTATGCTCATTTCTGGCTGGAGATCAGTTAGTAGGATAGTGGCAATGTTTAGATCAAAATCCATAAGCAGTCGAAAATTCGTGGCTGTCACCATCATTAGCAGATGTGGTATTGTTGGTATTGGCTTGGAAATGCCATCTACCTAGTGTATCTTTGCAAAATAAGTCATTTTTGCAGTATTTTCTGAATTGTTATAAGATTGTGCAAAAGGTGACAGTGTGTCATGCCCACTTCAATAATGGGATTGCTATCAAGTCTATGTGGTTGTCCTGGAAACAGAGAAAGTTAAGGGTTATGGGATAAAAATGGTCACAAAAGATCACCGCTTCCTCATATGGAAATATATTCATGCCAGCAACAAAGCCTGAAAAACGTAATAGGAATTTTAAAAGGAATCCTGGAGTTCAGAGATGACCTTAAAATGCTTTTGTTAGTTAACACTTTCTAAGTATTGCTAGTAGTAGGGTTAATAACCTATTAGTTCTGATTCTATCTTTTTAAAATGAATTAATTCATGTATTTATTTTTTGGTTGCCCTGGGTCTTTATTGCTGCAGCTGGCTTTCTCTAGTTGTAGTGAAAGTGAGAGTGTTAATCACTCAGTTGTGTCCAACTCTTTGTGACCCCCACGGATGGTAGCCCCCAGCCCATCCTCTGTCCAGGGGGTTCTTCAGGTAGGAATATTGGAATGGGTAGCCAGTCCTTTCTCCAGGGCATCTTCCCAACCCAGGGATCAAACCCGGGTCTCCTGCATTGCAGGCAGATTCTACGATCTCTAGTTGTAGGGAGGGGACTATTCTTTGTTGTGGTGCTTGGGTGTCTCCTTGCTTCTCTTGTCGAACTCAGGCTCTAGGGTCTTGGGCTCAGTAGTTGCAGAAAGAGTGGGCTCAGTAGTTGTGGCTCATTGGCTTAGTTGCTCCACAGCATGTGGGATCTTCCCTGACCAGGGATTGAAACTGTGCCCCTGCATTGGCGGGCAGATTCTTACCCACTGGACCACAAAGGAAGTCCTGGATTCTACTCTTAAAGTTGCAATTTGCCAGCATTAACCTTGATGGTAAGTACACTAGTTTACATGTTTAACATGTTTTAAAAAGCAAATGTATTCTTACTTTAAATTCTCTTTGGGACAAGGCATAGCCTATATAATCAAAATCACAAGCAGACTGAATATCTTTCTTCTGAGGTCTAAGAACATCAAGAGATGGGAACTCCTTCCCTTGGTTTGAAATCTCAAACCAAGGAGGAGGAAAGTACTAAATGTTGCAGCGGAGGAAAGTACTAAATTCTGCTGTTTTGAGTATTATTTTAATTTAATATTAAACAGATATCCATGATTTTTCATGACTTCAGGGACTGGAAGCAGGAGAGGATGTAAGGTGACCCGTTAAGAAATAGGGCTCACGATGAGCAGGGAAAAAATTGAGTGTGTCAGACCCTGGCCCCCTTCACATGGGAAAGTGTTAGCCATTCTGAGCAGGCTTGCTCACAAACTGCCCTCTACCCTCATCCATCCTCAGATAATCTGAAGTCTCAAACACAGCTGAAACATTAGGTGTTTTTTAGTTTTGAACATAATTTGGACAAATAATTTATTGTTTTTGACTTTCAAAGTAGATAAGTCCCTGTGGAGTTAGAAGGGCTGGACTTGGTCTAGGGAACAGTGATAGAGCCGGTTGTTGGGGGATGGTGGGGGTTCTGGGTGCAGATTCCGAGTTGGGACCTGGAGGAGGGAAATACAGGGTCCCAGATGTCAGTCAGAGTTTATCTACAAGAACTGGGAAAATCTTTCTGGGCTTCTTGGAGGACATCCTGTTCAGATACGTGTGTGTGTGTTTCTTCCAGAATTATGGCTCCCAGGAGAAGAGCATCTGGTGTTGGTTTCTTGCCCCATTGGTGGGCTCTGACCTTCCAAATTTTAGAAACTTCCAGCCTCTCTTTCATCTAGCTTCAGTGGTCTATGGGTGAGAAGCATTGTGCTCTGGTGCTATGAAAAATCTCGTGTTTATAACTGCTTGTGATTTGCCCAGCAATAGGGACCACAGCTTTTATCACCTTCACAAAATGGTTTTTGATACCCTCTCCCTAAAAACATATTAAATGATATATTATAACAGCCTGCCTTACAGATCAGTCTGCTTAGTTGCTAGAATTCAGGGCACCTTTTCTATGATTCCGCCAACTTTTTAGTTAGAAGGATGATAATTTACCACTGATAAACATCCGTTTGCGCTGTCCGTACGTTTCAATAATGAAGAAACTATGACTGTTTGGCCCTTCAACTGTGATGGATTGGATTTGGCAAAGCTTGATGATATGACACACCAAATGCACTGAGACGAAATTGCTTCCAAGTTGATAAACTGAAACAAATGAATTTCAACTTGAAGTGAACTTTAACAAAAGTCATCCATCTCAGTTATGATTTATTTTTTAAAAGGACATAATAGACAATATTATAATCTAGATAGTAGAAGATGGTGTGCAATTTTCTATTCACAAGGTTAAAAAGCTTTTATTCACCCATGTAGTTTCCCCATTTCCAAGTTCATTGGGTGTATCTTAAGATTTTACTTGTAGTAAAAAAAAAAAGACATAGAAGTACCCCTCCAATTATTTTTAAGTATTCTAATTTAAATTTTATATCAGTTAGTATCTAGGATTTTGACTAAACATCATAGAGAAACCAAACCTGCCAATACTGGTGGGTATTTGACCTGGCAAAATAAGTAATGTTTTTAGTAAAAAAAAAAATCAGGATTTAAATGTTATAAAACTGTATATGGTTTGGCTTAAGATAAAAAACTTTTCTCTGTTTATTTGACATATTTAGACAAGTAAATATGTAAAATTTAAGTAAAATTTCATTGTCTTATTAATAAATAAATAGCTTCCTATGAATTCAAAAAGTTGGGAGAAGAGAAAATAATGCACCACTTATTAAACTATGAAATTAACTGGATGGTGTTTTTACAGACTTCAAAGTATGAGTGTACATGTGCTTAAAAATTGGGTTGTTATTTGTTAGTTCGATGGCTTTTTGGAAATTGATTTCTTACGTATCAAAGCTATGTGCCATTAGGATGTAATGTGGTGTTGCCATGAAACCAGGGTTTTCTGCTTTCCATTTCTGTGTTTACGGTTAGGTGTTTAACAAGATGAAGTGAACAGGGTTCACTTCCCACCTCCTCCCCTTACTTATTGTACATTATTGAAAATTATCTGTTTTATGGCAGAAAAATAGGTTGTATCACAGAAATACCATGCAACTCTTTTTTTCCATCTATTTTTTGTTACATTCATGAACGAAATTTTGCTTGAGAAATGCTGGTTTCTGAAAACTAAGTTTGGAGGTAAACGGCATACATATTTCACATACATATATTTTAATATATTTAACATACACATTTATGTAATATATACATACATGTGTATATAGATACGAATGTTTTACCTACATACATATATGACTTTAACCTTTTTTGATGTATTTTCTTCTAAAGGCAACCTGACCAGCACACAAACATCCATTATCACATTTCAAGGATGAATGTGTAGAAGTGGAATACTGCTTTGTGATGATTGCATTTGATATGTTTCCGTCTTTTAATTTTAATTACTTTTGATGCTTCTGCTAGTGGTTGATTTATCCTTCTTTAGCTGCTGTAAGGAAAGATGTCAAGTTGTCTGGTTTAAGGTGAGAAGTATTATTTCTACAGAGGCCATCAGTGTTGAGAGGGTACCCAGATATGTGATGGAATCACTGAAGAGAGGCATGTCAATGGGTTACACAAGTGCTGAACTCCTCTGAAGCATTGTGGAATAAAATATATGAGAAATAAAGGATTTGTCATTAAGATTTTTAATGAATTGCCTTGTTAATCCATACGCTGTATGTGTGTTACAACAGTTCTAGGCTTAATTAGTGTACTTGATGATTATGTGTATTTTCTGATGTACACACTGATTAAGCATTGTCCACACACAGGGGCTGGAAACAAGATTAGTCTTTAAAGTAGTATCTAGTCATCTAACCCAGGACTCAGGATGCAAATAGATCAACTTACATAAAATTAAATTAGTTCTGATACAACCGATTTTGTCCGAGCAGCTGGTGTCACATTTTAAGCAACGTTCTCTTGTTGTAAGAAATAAAGGGCTTCTGTTGGCAGAACCTTATATCCTTTTAAGCTTAAAAAACTCTAGGCAGACAGTGTTAGAGTTGAACCAAAAGTCTGAGACACCAGGAATCATGGAATATTTTCACTTAACTCATTGCACTGTGGTGTTGTAGAAATGCGGTTTATTACGCTATTTCGACAGCTGGGGGACTGAGTGCCAGGCTCAAAATGCTTTTCCTGATAGTCTTCTGTTTTTAGGCATTTACAACTTTTGTAGATTTTCTCTCATACTGAGATTCTTCGGAGAGTCTTTTAGGTCATATATTCAAACATACAGTGAACTCTTCTCTGCTTGAATTTGCAAATACTTTAGGTATTTTATCTTTTCTCTCTTTTGTTCAATAACTACGTTTCAATAACCTCAGATATGCAGATGACAGCACCCTTATGGCAGAAAGTAAAGAGGAACTCAAAAGCCTCCTGATGAAAGTGAAAGTGGAGAGTGAAAAAGTTGGCTTAAAGCTCAACATTCAGAAAATGAAGATCATGGCATCCAGTCCCATCACTTCATGGGAAATAGATGGGGAAATAGTGGAAACAGTGTCAGACTTTATTTTTTTGGGCTCCAAAATCACTGCAGATGGTGACTGCAGCCATGAAATTAAAAGACGCTTACTCCTTGGAAGGAAAGTTATGACCAACCTAGATAGCATATTCAAAAGCAGAGACATTACTTTGCCAACAAAGGTCCGTCTAGTCAAGGCTATGGTTTTTCCTGTGGTCATGTATGGATGTGAGAGTTGGACTGTGAAGAAGGCTGAGCGCCAAAGAATTGATGCTTTTGAACTGTGAAGTTGGAGAAGACTCTTGAGTGTCCCTTGGACTGCAAGGAGATCCAACCAATCCATTCTGAAGGAGATCAGCCCTGGGATTTCTTTGGAAGGAATGATGCTAAAGCTGAAACTCCAGTCCTTTGGCCACCTCATGCGAAGAGTTGACTCACTGGAAAAGACTCTGATGCTGAGAGGGATTGGGGGCAGGAGGAAAAGGGGACGACAGAGGATGAGATGGCTGGATGGCATCACTGACTCGGTGGACGTGAGTCTGGGTGAACTCTGGGAGTTGGTGATGGACAGGGAGGCCTGGCGTGCTGTGGTTCATGGGGTCGCAAAGAGTCGGACATGACTGAGCGACTGAACTGATTGAAAGTCAAATTTAGCATTTAAGAAGTTAAAGACCAGAAGTTTGTTTGAAAATTACCTGCAACATTGCCAAGAAAGCAATTGTCCTTCATTTGTGTGTGTTTCACATGTTTGTGGGGTATCTCTGACTGGATGTTCTATGCTGTTGTATGTGCTGGGTTGTGTGGAAGATGCTTTCTGCTCTCAGGAAAAAGGATGAGTCAGCGGGGAATAAATTTGGGAGGGGGGAAAAGATAGCTGCAGGGGGCTGAGTGAAATTGGAGGTAGTCACAGCGCATGAGTGGAGAACAGAGAGCTCAAAAGGAAAATGCTTTTTGTGAATGATAGAGAGACTCACTCACATAACTTAGGTAGGATCCATTTCCTGCAAAACCTCCCATGTCAGTTTCACAACCTTTTCGAACAAAGTCTTGAGATGTTCTTGTCCTTCCATAAAAATGTGTCGCATCATGTTCAGTTTTCACTGCGTCATCTGTAGACACTGCCATAGTTTTTTTGTGGGGGGGAGGCTACAATGGTTTTAGTTGCAGAATGTGGGATCTAGTTCCCTGACCAAGGATCAAACCCAGACCCCCTGCATTGGGAGCACATTCTTAGCCAGTGGACCACCAGGGAAGTCCCTACTGCTGTGGTTTAAAAAGTCAGTGTCACATCTATATGTTTATGTGTGACATTTCTTTTTTCTTTTTCTTTTTTGTTTTTAAGCTTTTTATTTTGTACTGGGATCTTCCCATGTGGCACAGTGGTAAAAAGTCTGCCTGCCAATACAGGAGACCTGGGTTTGATCCCTGTGTCAGGAAGATCCTCTAGAGTAAGAAATGGCAACCTGCTCTAGAACTCTGGCCTGGAAAATCCCATGGACAGAGGAGCCTGGTGGGCTACAGTCCGTGGAGTCACATAAGAGTTGGACATGACTGAGCAGGCACACTACTACTTATAGCGAATTAACAATGTTGTCATGGTTTCAGGTAAACAGCAAAGGGACTCAGCCATACATATACATATATCCATTCTCTCCCAAACTCCCCTCCCATCCAGGCTGCCACATGACATTGAGCAGAATTCCATGTGCTATTATATGTGACATTTCTATCCATCTTTATTTATTTGCTAGATTTAAGGTTGCATTATAATTTTGAGGACCTTTTTTTTTTTAAGTTCTCTTTGATGGATAGTTATCCCACTGCTCTTATGCATGTTGTATTTGAGCTCATAGAATTCTTTTCTCTATTCATTTAATAAAGTGTTTAAAAAAGTAAAATTAAAAAAAGAAAAAACCTCTGATGTCATGAATCCATGGACTTTAGGGGGATGAGTGGGTTGGGGGAAAAGACATAAAGTGAGGATGTTGAGTGTCCATTGATAAGCCCCTTGGAGAAGGCGATGGCACCCCACTCCAGTACTCTTGCCTGGAAAATCCCATGGATGGGGGAGCCTGGTGGGCTGCAGTCCATGAGGTCATGAAGAGTCGGACACAACTGAGAAACTTCACTTTCACTTTTCACTTTCATGCATTGGAGAAGGAAATGGCAACCCACTTCAGTGTTCTTGCCTGGAGAATCCCAGGGACGGGGGAGCCTGGTGGGCTCCCATCTATGGGGTCGCATAGAGTCAGATACGACTGAAGTGACTTAGCAGCAGCAGCAGCAGTGAGTGCATAGGGAACAGCACCTTAAGGAGAAGTGTTTAGCCAATTACTGACTCAGGATTGGAGGATAGACAAGGACACTTCTGCATCAGTAGTGATAGGTGACAGTACCCCAGTGTCACTGCAGGGGAATGCCATCTGGAAGGTGATCAAATCCTTTAAACATATCTAGACAATTTAGTGAAGCATTTTCATCTTTGAGAATCTTCTCTTAAAAAAAAAAAAACAAAAAACCCCTAATAGGAAAAAAAAAAAAAAAAACTTCCAACTAAGGATGTTCACCACAGCATTGTTTATAATGGACAAACAGTTAACACTCCTGTCATGCAGTGGGGGAAGACAGCTATCCACAGAACAGACGTTTGATGGAATTAAGTTTGATGGAATTAAGCTATTTTCCTGGAGAAGATCATCAGTTGTGCTTTGTAGAATGCATTCACCTGTTCACCTGTGTGTTGTAGTTCAACCTATAGGTTTCCTGGGAATAACCCCCCAGTCCGTCTATAAATAGAGGTTAAAGGATTGCCTTGACAGTGTACAGCCCTGGTTAGGGGCGTGGGTTTTCCCAGAGTGGGGTCTCTATTTGCCTTGATGGTGTTACAGGGCTGCGCTCCAGGAGGGAGGATCATGAGAGCAACGCTGCCAGCCATGGTCTAAATCCTCTCTCCTAGGAATGATATATGATGAAGGTCACTAAAGGATATTTTAGATATTCTAAAGTATATTCCTAGACTGAGTTACAGCAGCAAAGCTCCATCCAGCTTGGAGTCCATGCTCTATAGGTTGATGTCATCAGCCTGTCCTGAGTGACGGCGTGAAGTCTGTGTGTGTCAGGGAGGATGTGGCTGAGTGCAGTGTGCATCTCGGGATGAAGGTTCTTCCTGATGGAGCTGCAGTCCAGCTGGCCTCGCCACTGGTGGTGGCTGCACTTCTCAGGGCAGGGGTCTGTTGTGAGGTTTCAGGTACTGCGGACCACGCCCTGCTGCCCAGGGCTGCTGCCACATGCACAGTGAGGGCACAGGGCTTTCTGTTCTGCTTCCTTCAGCCATCTCCCTCCCTCCTTCTATATTCTGCAGCTTGGCTTCTCCTTCCTTTACTCCTCCGTTAGATTTATTATGACAGTCTTGCCTTTTGTGAGTTCTTATATGCTGCTTTAAGTTCCTTCTGTAACGAGCATCACACATCACACTAGCAAGTAAGTAAATAGATCACGGTTGCTCCTTTGAAGAAACTCTACGACAAACCTAGACAGTGTATTAAAAAGTAGAGACATCATCTTGGCCAATAAAGGTCTGTATAGTCAAAGCTATGATTTTTCTAGTAGCCATGTATGGATGTGAGAGTTGGACTCTAAAGAAGGCTGAGCACCAAAGAATTGATGCTTTCCAAATGTGGTGAAGGAGAAGACTCTTGGAGTCCTTTGAACAGCAATGAGATCAAACGAGTTAATCCTAGAGGAAATCAACCCTGAGTATTCATTGGAAGAACTGATGCTGAAGCTGAAGTTCCAATATTTTGGTCAACTGTTGAAAAGAGCTGACTGATTAGAAAAACACTCTAATTCTAGGAAAGATTGAGGGCAAGAGAAGAAGGGGGCAACGGAGGATGAGATGGTTGGATGGCATCACCGACTCAGTGGACATGAGTTTGAGCAAACTCCAGGAGATAGTGAAGGACAGGGAAGCCTGGTGTTCTGCAGTCCATGGGGACACAATGAGTTGGACACGACTCAGCGACTAAACAATAACAAAATAGACTGGCAGTCTTCTGTGCTCCAGCCTGGTTACCCAGTGATCTGGAGGTGTGGGGGAGATGCTAAGAGGTGCCTCTAGCCTCATGCATGTCCTTAGTCTGCTCCAGAGTTGGGGGCCAGCCAAAGAAGGAAATCGTTCAGTCATGTCCGACTCTTTGCAACCCCATGGAAGGCTTCCCTGATAACTCAGTTGGTAAAGAATCCATCTTCAATGCAGGAGATCCTAGTTTGATTCCTGGGTCAGGAAGATCCACTGGAGAAGGGATAGGCTACCCACTCCAGTATTCTTGGGCTTCTCTTATGGCTCAGCTGGTGAAGAATCCACCTTCAATGCAGGACACCTGGGTTCAATCCTTGGGTTGGGAAGATCCCTTGGAGAAGGGAATGGCAACCTACTCCAGTATTCTAGCCTGGAGAATTCCATGGACTGTATAGTCCATGGGGTTGCAAAGAGTTAGACATGACTGAGCAACTTTCACTTTCACTTTTTTTCAAGGAAGGAACTGGTCTCTATCTTAGTCAGTACTTTGTGGAGTAGGTGAGACAGTAAAAAGTTGACTCAGGAGTCTCAGGAGGGATGCTATCCCAATTGTGGTTTCTATCCCGATTGACACTTGATGTTTGGAAATGAAGAGGGCTGGGGAATACATTCTTCATGGACAGACACGTTCACACTGGATCCACATGCTCTCTGCTCTTCCCCAATATTTGAATTTTGTCATAATCATTGAATACAGAGTGAAGGGTTATTAGCTCACTCTCTTCTGTCCAAAGGGAACTTGCAAATGAGATGAAGAAGCAACCATAAATTTCTACATCGGGGTGTGCTAGGCTTGTTTTGAATATTTTCATAACTGCTTCTTCTTCATCTCACTCTGATCTCAACTGTCAGTGCCAAGATGAATTGTATGTCGAGATGAAAGGTAGGAGCGAGACAGCAGTTGAGGGAATCCCAGGGAAGATGCATCCGAGATCCACTCGGGGCAGCAGCAGAGGATGTCTCTGCTCTTTGCCACAGAGGTTGACAGCCTGCGCTCCTTGTATTCCAAGTGAGGGGGGGGGGCTTACAATCTGTAGGGGCACAGAGCACGTAGACACTTGTCTTAAATATGAGCTGCGTGGTAACCACTCTGCTGTGTGTTTGATGAGTTGATGCTTTGTATCTTCTCACTAGACCAAGAAGTCATGGAGGACGAGGACCTTTTGGTCCATCATCTTCCCTGAATCCTTCTGGGGAGGCCGTGGGGTTTCCCATTCACCTCTGAGTTTGAGGGAGACTTAGTAGCCTTGGCCCCATGGCTAATTCCCACTAACTTATCCTTCAAATTTTGAAAATTCCAGTTTTTGTGAAGTTGACGTGATCCTTATCACCCATTACTGCCCTTTGTGGTCCCTGCATGTTCACAGAAGTTCCAGCCCCACACACTGCTTCCTTTTCACCTCGCTCTTCAGGCTGCTCTTGGTGTTACGGTCACCATCTCTGTACTGGCCCCTTGATTCCTTGACCTCCCCACCTTCAGTGATCTTTCCCTCTAACCCCCTCAGGGTCCATTCAACCCCCTACGTGACACTCGTGACCTTGTCATCACCAGTAGCTACCACCTGGCAGAGTGGGTATTGTAAGCACCCTGTCTCCTGATTGTTTTCTCTCTTGTACAATGCAGGTGCCACAGCCCATCCTCATGCACCGTGGCAGCCCTCCTTTGCCCCACCTGCACCCTCCTGCACTCACCAGTCTACAGCAAGCTCCTCAGCTCTGTGCCTGTGCCCAGGCACCCTAGCAGGGCTGGAAAACCTGACTTCATGGAGCCTCTGTCTTCCCAACCCCAGCACTCCTTAACTTCTAAATAACAGAATCAGATGGGAACTTCTGGTCTCATCCTCCACTGGGCGTGAGTGCAGAGACTTGACAAGTACTTGTGAAGTATTTGCATCCACAAAGTTTAAAAACAGGTGTCGCACTCTAGGGCTTCCCTGGTGGTGGAGTGGTAAAGAATCTGTCTGCAATACAGGAGACATAAGAGATGCAGGTGTGATCCCTGGGTCAGAAAAATTCCCCGGAGAATGGAATGGCAACCCACTCCAGTATTCTTCCCTGGGAAATCCCATGGACAGAGGAGCCTGGCAGGCTACAGTCTATGAGATTGCAAAGGAGTCGGACATGACTTAGCGACTAAACAATGACAGTAACAACATCTCAATATAACCTCCATAAACCAGAGGCTTGTAGAATTAACTGCAATATCTTCTAACATTAGTGGTTTACAGGTCTATCTTAACACTTTGGGATTATTTATTTAGCTTTTTTCTCTGCAAAGATTAAAGTATTTCAGAGCCATCTATAGGTCCGCCTAGGAGCTGATTTAGATGGAGGAGAAGAGACAGAAATGACACTTCTTCCCCATAAGAGATGGAAGAATCCAGTCACCCAAATCACAGCACTGTCATCC
Source organism: Bubalus kerabau (assembly GCF_029407905.1). Taxonomy (NCBI): domain Eukaryota; kingdom Metazoa; phylum Chordata; class Mammalia; order Artiodactyla; family Bovidae; genus Bubalus; species Bubalus kerabau. The sequence goes on along the minus strand of NC_073637.1, from coordinate 23,330,040 downwards.
CCTGTCGTTTTCCCAGTGGGGATGTGTGCAGAAAACAGAAACCACACTAACTACCTAAACCATTAGTTCCTCACCTCACCACAGTGAAGAACCCAGACTTCCCAGGTGGGACTAGTGGTAAAGAACCCGCCTGCCAATGCAGGAGACATAAGAGACATGGGTTCGATCCCTGGGTTGGGAAGATCCTCTGGAGAATGGCATGGCAACCCATTGCAGTATTCTTGCCTGGAGAATACAAGGGACATAGGAGACTGGAGGGCTATAGTCCAGGTCGCAAAGGCTCAGACAGGAACAGACAGTGAGGACAAGTGACTTAGCCTGCACAGTGAAGAGTGACGACAAAGGTAGAAGAAGCCCTTCCAAGAAGCACCAAGACCTCAGTTTTGCTCCAGATATTTGGATTTCTGGAAAAAAACCACAAGCAGTGTCTTACTCTGAGGACAGCAGTGAGAAAAGTTGGGTCCCTTTTGAGAGGAGTCTTCCAGGAAGTGGAATCACTTTTAGTGCCTCTTTGTTGAAACTAAAATATATTTGACATACGGTACATGGTGCTGTGCTCTGTCACGTCCGACTCTTTGCAGCCCCATGCCCTGTAGCCCGCCAGGCTCCTCTGCCCATGGGATTTCCCAGGCAAGAATACCGGAGTGGGTTGCCATTTCCTCCTCCGGAGGATCTGCCCTTCCTAGGGATCTAACCCATGTTTCCTACTTGGCAGGCAGATTCTTTACCCCTGAACCACCTGGGAAGCCCATATCCGGCATATAACATTATATGAATTTAAAGTATACAATATGTTAATTTGATAAATGTATACATTTACATTACAAGTTTGATACTTTTGCATCACTGTAATGTGATTACCATTGTGTCTTACAAATGATGCTGGAGATTAAATTAAATTATCCCTGGGCAGGAATGAGCATGACATTTCCAGAAATGGTGAGGAGCTACCTGTGGAGTCTCTGTGTAAAGAGAAACACTTAAAATAGCTGAAGAGGCGAAGTGGGGTCAAACCCAGAAACCCTAATAGTACTGAGACAGCTGGACTTAGTCCTGCAGATCAAAGAGGTTTCTAAGCAGCGAATGTCTTTATTAGGCTAACTCTAGCTGTCTAAGAAATCCACACAAAAATGTACAATAGCACAAATACAAGAATAGTTTCATTTTGATCATGTAAATAGGCTCAAAAGCTCTTGTTTTTTAAGGGGAGTTGGGGGTTTTGGTCTATGCAGTCATTCAGGGCTCAGACTGACTGACTGACTGGGGCTCTGCCATCTTCATTGCATGATGTTCAAGGTCATCTCTGCATTTGTCTGGAAAGGATGAAGCTTGCAGGCAACAGGAGAGGCTCTGTGGGCTGGACTGGAAGTGACTGACATGTGCCACCTCTGCATGTGGACATAGCTAACCTCAAAGGAGGGAGAGAGGCTTAGCCTGGTAGTTGTCCAGGAATAAAAGGAAAGCCATAGAATGGACATAATGAGATTTGCCTTCTAGGAAAATAATACTGGAGGTGGGGGAAGGATGCCCTAGAAAGAAGCACCTTCCTGGGACTGTGGACAAGCCTGGGTACCAGGATGTATTAGGAGTTCAGACGACGGATGATGGGAGTTTGGGCAGGCCCTGGAGGTAGGCTGGGAAAGGGATCCTCATGGGGGTATGTAAAGACATATAACTACAGGGATGGCAGGGGCCTTGGAGTCTGGATTCCTGTATGATGTGTGGGTGGGGTTGTTGTACAGAGCCTGGAGACTGGTCAGCAAGGGGCCACCCAGTGACTCCACGGGACTGGAACTCTAACAGCTGAACATCCCTCTCAGATGAAGAAAGCTGATGTCTGGGATTTAACCCCACGTGGAACAGACAGTGAGAAGGACAAGAGCCCTGAGTCCTAGACCAGTGGTATGGTATTTACAGGTTACTGAGGACCTGGAGCTGTGCTGGCCACCAGGGGTGAGCACTGGACTGCAGGAGGCCCCCTGAATCGAGATATCCCAAGTCACATCATGTATCATTCTTGCCTGGGTTCTTAGGATGGAGTCCTGAGCAGTTTCTGATTGTATCATCTGTTCAGCAAAGGGTCAGAAAGTATTGTACAGTCTCTGGAAACTTGCTCAACATTTTTAGTCTTTCCCACTGATTTATTTAGATGTTTCCTCTTCTCACTTATTTAAATGTCAGTGGTGGGAGCTGGGCACCCAGAGTGCTGCACCAGCCTCCCCTGCCATTCAGGACATTCAGAGTGTGGCCAGCAGCCTTGCTGTTTTCTCTGTCTTCTCATTCTGAAGCCATCCTTCCTCTTCTGCTCTGTCTTTTCTTTTTGTTGCTTTAAAAGCTAGTTGTTCAGTCATGAAACACTTATTTCAAACACCTTCACAAAATGAACTGTAGAAACCACAGAGAGGCCTTTCTTGGAGACCTCATGGTCCACTCCATCAATCTCAGGGAGATAGAAACCAGGAAGTCAGAAGATGCAGGGCTCTTCCCAAGTGGAATTGTAATAGGCTTGGTCTGCCTTTCTGGGAAGAGGGAGCAAGCTGGTCATGGACAAATATTTCTGTCTTTGCTACAGGAATATGTTGAAAGCTTAACCCCCAATATGATGGTATTTACAAGTTTCACCTTTGGGAAGTGATTAAATTCAGGTGAGATCATGAGGGTGGGGCGCCCATGGGGGGTTAGTGCCCTTACAAAGAGAGTAAGAGACCAGAGCTCACTCTTTCCACCCTGTGAGGACAGTGAGAAAATGGCCATCTGCAAGCCAGGAAGAGTGTTCTTCCCAGGAAAGGAATCACCTTGGTCTTGGACTTCCAGGACTGTGGGAAGTCAATGTCAGCTATTAAACCTGCCTAATCTGTGGTAACTGGTTGTAGCAGCCTGAGCTAAGACATTCATGTAAGCCCAAATCTATCCAAGTGGAGTAACTCCTGTGTGTGTATGTGTGTGTGTGTGTGTAGGAGGAGCGGTTGTGCAGATAAATGCAACAGCCCACACACCTAGAATGATTTGTGTGTGCCCCATGCGTGCACAGAGCTGGACCTCCAGCCACAGGGATGTGATCCAGAACCAGCAGAGCGTGGAAGGGAGATGCGGACGAGCCATCACCATGGCGACCCTGCTCAGATCCCTGACTCCAGGATCCAAGGCCACCATGTCACCACGAATGACACAGGTACAGGGATCTTAGCACAGATTTCATGCAGCTAAGTGATGTTGCCATCACAAGGCTGAGTGAGCTGCCTGCCCACCATGGACCGAATGCAGTTCAGCTGCTCAGTGATAAGCAACACTATATGTATCTGATGTCAAGGCCATATTGCAAATATATAGATAGGAACATAATAGGTAAGAACAGATACAGATATAGGTGTGGGTATAGATACAGGTAAAGATGCACCTACAGATGCAGAAGTACATGTACCATGATTCTCAGCAAACTTTTTACTTCTCACTGTATTTTAAGCTGCATCTTAGTGTTTATCTGATTCCTAAATGAAGAGCATCACCTGGCAAAAGAAAGATCTTAAAATTTCTTATTGACGCCATCAATTTTGCATGAACAATGTTCATTTTCCTGAATGATAACAACTTTGTAGAAGTTCAGAAAGTGGAACATTAGAAAGCTTTTACAGTGGTATCTATTTCTAAGATCATGGAATGCAGTCCCATCACTTCAAGGCAAATAGATGGGAAAAAATGGAAACAGTGACAGACTTGATATTCTCGGGCTTCAAAATTACTGTGGACGATGACTGTAGCCTTGAAATTAAAAGATGCTTGCTCCTTGAAAGAAAAGCTATGACAAACCTATACAATGTATTAAAAAGCAGAGACATCACTTTGCTGACAAAGGTCTGTATAGTCAACCTGTGGTTTTTCCAGTAGTCATGTATGGATGTGAGAGTTGGACCATAGAAGGCTGAGTGCCAAAGAATTGAAACTTTCAAACTGTGGTTTTGGAGAAGACTGAGAGTCCCTTGGACAGCAAGGATACCAAACCAGTCAATCCTAAAGTAAATCAATTCTGACTATTCATTGAAAAGACTGAAGCTGAAGCTCCAATACCTTGGCCACCTGATGTGAACAGCCGATTCATTGGAAAAGACCCTGATATTGGGAAGGATTGAAGGCAGGAGGAGAAGAGGGTGACAGAGTATGAGATGGTTGGATGCCATCAGTAAGTCAATGGACATGAGTTCGAGCAAGCTCTGGGAGATAGTGAAGGACAGGAAAGCCTGGTGGTGCTGCTGTCCATGGGGTCACAGAGAGTTGGGCATGACTTAGAGACGGATCAACAATAACAACAAGATGCCACAGCAGATTCCATACCGGGTTCTTATAAAATTGTAGAGCTGGAGGACTTCTTTCTGGTCTCCCCGGGAGTTACACCAATGTAGGGCAGTTTACTGTGCCAGGTAGATGTTAGTTTTTCTGTTTAAAATGTTTTTAAACCGAGCTTTCAAAATTCCAAAGTTAGCTCCCATAATGCATAGTACAAAAAAGACTGAATTTTTACCTTCTAAGATCAAGAACAAAACAATGGTGTCTGTTCTTTCCACTTCTGTCCTAAATTAGAAGTCCTAGCCAGGACAGTTAGGCAAGAAATGGAATAAAAGTCATCCATTTTGAAAGGAAGTAGTAAAACTTTTCCATTTGCAAATGATGTGATATGGTATATAGATATGTATACAGAAAACACTAAGGAATTCACTGAAAAGACTATTAGAGCTAATAAGCAAGTTCAATAAGGTTTAGAGTTACAGCATAAATATGTAAAAATCAATTGTATTTCTACACACAGTAATAAACAAAACATGAAAGTAAGAAAATAGCTTTACCTACAATAGTATCAAAAAGAATAAAACACTTAGGAATAAATTTATCAAGAGAAGTGTAAAACTTTGAACACCATAAAACATTATTGAAAGAAATGAAACAAGGCCTAAATAAATGAAAAGGCATGTTCGTGGATTAGGAATTTCAGTGTTGTTAAGATGGCATCACTGACTCAGTGGACATGAGTTTGTGCAAACTCTGGGAGATAGTGAAGGACAGGGAAGTCTGGTGTGCTGCAGTCCATGGGGTCGCAAAGAATCGGACATGACTGAGTGGATGCACAACAAGATGGCAATACTAAGCAAGGTGATCTGCAGATCAAGCACATCACAAACCCCAGCTGGCTTCTCTGCAGGAATTGACAAGTTGATCCTAAGTTTCATGTGGAAATTCAAGGAATCCATAATAGCCAAAATAGTCTTGGATAAGAACTAAGTTGGGGGGCTCACAGATCCCAATTTCAAACCTTGCTCCAGAGCTACAAGGATCAATGTAGTGTGGCATGGACATGAAGACAGACCTATAGATCAATAGAATTAAGAGAGAGTCTGGAACAAAATCCCTGCCTCCATCATACATTGATTTCAACAAGGATGCCAAGACAGTGCAACAGGGAAAACATATTCTTTTCAATAAAGTTACTTGGACAGCTGGATATTCACATGCAAAGGAATGCAGTTGGACACCTACTTTATGCTAAGTACAAAAATTAAGTCAGAGTGAATAAAAAACCTACATGTCAGGGCTCAAACTATAAAACTCTCAGGAGAAAACATAGATGTAATCTTTGTGACCGTGAATTTGGCAATAGTTTCTCGGTTATGACCCCAAAGCAAAATTTTGCAAATTATATATCTGATAAGGGACTTGTATCTATGATACATATATAAAGAATTCCTACAACTCAATAATAAAAATACAAACCCAGTGTAAAAATGGCCAAAAGATCTGTTCTCCAATAAATTATATCAAATAACCAAATAAGCACATGAAAAGATTCTCAATACCCTTAGTCATTAAAGAAACATAAATCAAAACCATTAGTAACACCCACATGACCAAGAATGGCCATGCTGCTGCTGCTACTGCTGCTAAGTTGCTTCAGTCGTGTCCGACTCTGTGCAACCCCAGAGATGGCAGCCCATCAGGCTCCCTCGTCCCTGGGATTCTCCGGGCAAGAACACTGGAGTGGGTTGCCATTTCCTTCTCCAATGCATGAAAGTGAAAAGTGAAAGTGAAGTTGCTCAGTCATGTCCGACCCCCCACAACCCCATGGACTGCAGCCCTCCAGGCTCCTCCATCCATGGGATTCTCCAGGCAAGAGTACTGGAGTGGGGTGCCATTGCCTTGATAAAAGATAATAACAAGTGCTGGTGAAGATGTGGGGAAATTAGAACTATCATGTACTGCCAATGGGAATGTGAAATGGTGCAGCTGCTTTGGAAAACAATCCAGAAGGTAAGGTTACCAAGTGACCTAGTTAATTCCACTCTGCAGAATACACCCATGAGAAAGGAAAGCATACCCTACATGCAAAAACTTGTGTATGAATATTTACAGCAGCACTATTCACAGATGTCCAGTGGTTGGTGAAGGGATAAGTAAAATAGGGTGTGTCTCTAGGGGTCTCCAGGGGCTTCTCTGGTGGTCCAGTGGTTAAGACATAGCACTTCCAGTGCAGGGGGCATAGGTTCCACCTCAGGTCAGAGAACTAAGACCCTGCATGTCACGCAGTGCAGCCAAAAATATATCCAAACAGTGAAATATCATTCAGTAGTACAAAATAATGTCCTCACACATGCCACAACATGGATGAATCTTGAAAATATACCAAGTGAAAGAAGCCAGTAACAAAGGACAAGATATTGTACGATTATTATGAAATGTTCAAAATAGGCAAATTCATAGTGACAGGAAGTACATTAGGAGTTATATGGGCCTGAAGAAGGGAGTCAGCTGCGGGGGGCTATAGGGGGTGGATGGAGACTGACTGCTAGTGGTTATGGCATTTCTTTGGAGGGTGATAAAGACGCTCAGAAATTGTGGTAATGGTTGCATGACTGTGAACGCACTGAACATTAAATTGCATAATTTAAACAGGTGGCTAATCTGGTGTGTCCTTTATATTTCAGTAAAGCTGTTCTTTTATAATTTGTCAATAATAGGTGATGGTTTATTCCATTGTCAATAATATCAATCAAGTCACTGAAATTAATCAAGTGTCTGATCTACCAGCTAGAAACCCATGTTATTACTACCCTGGAAACATTTGCGTCTTGTGTGGGTTCACTAGTGGAATGGCTCAGAGCTCAGGAAAGGGACTCATTTCACAAGGCAGAGTCAAAGTACTGTCCACTCCCAAGTTGGGTATTCTCAGATTGCATATCCTTGGCTCCTAATTTGCATTGGAGTATTACCTTTAATTTTTTATTAAGGTATCTTCTGAAATGTATTGATAACATGAAACCATTATGAGTTCTATTGGAGTATGTGTGTGTATGCGTGTGCTCGGTCACTTCAGTCATGTCTGACTCTTTGAGAACCTAAGGACTGAGCCCACCAGGCTCCTCTGTCCATGGCATGTGGGATTCTCCAGGCAAGAATACTGGAGTGGGTTACCATGCCCTCCTCCAGGGCATCTTCCCCACCCAGGGAATGAACCTGCGTCTCCTGAGGCTCCTGCATTGCAGGCAGATTCTTTACTGCTGAGCCACCTGGGAAGCCGTTTATTGGAGGGCTTTAAATATCACAGTGAAATTTTGCACTAGGCACTTAGATTATTTACATGCCAAACTGCTGCAAAACATGAATAAGTTGATAGACCACATGCTAGGAAGGACGGTGAGTCTAAGTGTAAACCATCCCTCCCCTCATAGGAAACGGAACTGTGAAGTGAAGTGAAAGTCGTTCAGTCATGTCTGACTCTTTGCGACCCGTGGACTATGCAGTCCATGGAATTTTCCAGGCCAGAATACTGGAGTGGGTAGGCTTTCCCTTCTATAGGGGATCACACCCAGGTGTCCCACATTGCAGGTGGATTGTTTATCAGCTGAGCCACAAGGGAAGCAAAAAGTCAGGTCAGAAAGTGTTTAATATTGTCCCTGCCCAAGCAAGAATGGGCTGCTTGTTTTGGTGAACAGAGACTTAGAGGCTGGATGGGTTCTATCCTGGGCCGGGCCTCCAGGTCCTTGGAGGGCGTTTGGCTAGAAGGAAGTCTGCAGACAGGGAAGAGGGTGGGATTCTGGTCCCTCTCAGAAAACCGAGACACAGAATGGTGCGGGCAAAGGGTCTCCAGCCATTCCTTGAGGCCCTGCTAGAGGAGAAGACTGGGGTCCTTCATCTCATATCATACCCTCCTCTGTTCAGAGAGCCTGGTGCAGTGGCTGTGAGGTTTGTTCAGTGTTGAAAGGATGGGAAACATTTTTAATTCTTAAAAAAATTTATACAGTTGTCCTTTTTTTATGACAATAAACTCTTACCAATCAATGCCTTTTTTTTCTATTATGGACACAGATTCTAATTTGCTCTAAGATGCTACTGCCATGGTGGCTTATTCTTTGAAATATAAATCGTCTCAAACTTTAAAATGTTGCCATGTGGTTCAACCCTACAAACAAATAAGAAGCAAGATCTTCATTCTGTTACTAGTTTGTTGAAAAATATGACCAAAGGTGTTTTAAAAATAGCCTCCAGGTAAATAATTGGAGGCAAGATCGTCCCTGCCGATTTTTTGTCCCGTTTCCCAAAAACTCCCCTCATCTTGGCAGTCTGGGGGTCGTCCCTTTCCGAGGTAAAAGGGCTTGCTGCACAGTTTGAAGGATCTATTGTTTTTTTTCCCATGATTTCATTTCTTTGATATGGTTAGGAGTGAGAAGCAGACTGAGGATCTGCTAGGAGCCCGGATGAAAGCAGGCACATGAAAAAATTCCCTGAAGAGCTGGACACGACCTGCTGAGGGATCGAAACCCGGTGTGAGAGGCAGGGGTGGAATTGCAGGGGTGGGGGCACTGGGCTGGGAACCCAAGACCATTCATTCCTGGCAGCATCCAGCTCCCCTAAGCTCCACCCAGAAGTGTGGTCGCCTTTGTCATTTTAATTGGTCTGTGTTTGTGAAGTGGGGCCTCTATTTACTTATAGCTTGGGGCTTGTGTTTACCAAGCCTGGTGGAGGCCAAGTGACAGGGCTCCCGCACGCTCTCCCCTGTATCTTGAGGCCCTTTTCTTTTCAGTATCTGTGCCTGTCTAATTCGTGAGCTTCTGTGAAGCAAGCACAGGAGGGTACAAGGCCTACAGGGAGGAATTACACCTAATTACTCAAATAATTGCTAGGCTGTTGCCTTCTTAGTCACTGAAAATAATTTCCAGGTCCCTGGCTTTTATAGATAGTCTTCTGGAGGCAGGAGGACACAGCCCCCTTTTCAACTCGGCCCATTCACTCACAAAATCAGAACACTCGAGCCTGCAAAATTAATAAGCACCACTTCCATTACATATATTTTAGGTTGTTGTTGCCGTGGCGATAAAGTCAGGGACATTGAATCTCCTCTGTTGAGCCATTGTTATCATGCCTGGCCATCTGCTGCCGAGGAGTGATACTCCATCTCATTTGCATGATGACTGATATATGGGAGGTTTGGAAGGACATATGCCACGGCAATCATGTGATGAAAATTAAAGTGAAAGTTTTGGGCCCAGAGCCGAAAAAAAATCTGTGTATGCGCATGAGGCTGTTGATGTGCAAATGTGAGTCATATTGAGAAGGTCTGAATAGGGAGGTGTGACGTAAAGAGGGGACACAAGGCAGGTGCTTATCTCTCGGCAGTCAAAGGCACTGGATGTCATATCATGGGAACTACCTTCCAAAGAAACAGCTTTAATATTTCCGTTCAGCACACAAGGGAGGAGAGAAATATAAGTTTTGGAAGCGAACAAAAAAGTAAGTTGAAAACTTTGGAACTGCGTTACTGCTAGCATAGAGGTTTAAGTCACTCAGCATTTTAGTAAGTTTCTGTGTTTTAAGTCGTCATGTTGAGTTTTGTTCCTGGGGGAAAAGATGATACCACTAAAGGTTGAAGTTTGGAAGTATGTAGATGGTTTTTCTGATGTTTGTTTGGAACTTCGGTTTCTGGTTTCTGCTGTGGTAGATACTTGGTCAACATTTTAAATGCCCTTTCTATCTCTCTTTTTTAAATTTTTGCAAAAAAAAAAGATTTTTGGATCTTCATGGAGAAGGATTTCAGAATAAAATATCTTGGTGCAATTGCATTTATACTGCATCAGTATTGTCTTTGCTCATATACATTTTGAAATGTGCAAATTTGCAACAGAATATTTGATATGAAATGATACTTGGTACACTTCTTTCTCTGAAACAAAGTAAAGTGAAATGATTTCTGAGATCACAAAAACTGTCCTTGAGATCGCAAATCTGACATCTCACTAGGACAGAGGAAATCTTTTCTGGGGAAGTGGGGGACAGGCGGGGGGGCTGGTAAGTGGGTTGTCAGCACAACAATATAGATTATTTTTATAAACAAATTACCAATATCAAAGATGTTCCATATTTTTTTTGTAAAGTCAGAAATTCCAGCCATTTTTACACATAAGGGAAAGAGTTTGTCTGAAGTCCTAGAGGTATTTAAAATGTTAAGTATGGTCTTTATAATCTTGTCTTTAAATATTTAGAGAATTGAATCAGAGCAGCCTTCTTAGAAAATGAGATGGTTCATTTTTTTATAAATGCAGATATCAGGAGACTCTTTAGAAAGTTAAAGAGTGATAGTAGAAAAGGCTGAAAAAAGAGACAGACTTAATACGAACCTTGAACAAAATTTTGCTGAAGGATGAGTTCAATGAAATATTACTAAAAGAGAGAGAAAATTTTCAAATACCTTGATAAACAGTCTTTTGCCTCATGTTCCTTTCATCCTAACAAGGCATTTATTAAACATGCTTTGATACATGTGGAAATAATAGATGTCTCCTAAAGGGGTATAGTGAGCTTTTTCTCTTTCAATTTCAAAGAACAAAGCAGCTAATAGGCAAAGTGTGCAAAATAACTTCTCCAATATTTTTTTTAATGAAAGTGGCTTATTGTCAGAAAAGTTATACCAACTCTTACCGTATGTAATAACTAGCACTGCAAAACTCAAGAGAAAAGAACTGATGAAGAAATATTAAGCATAATTGTGTACACTATCTTTATGTTGAAGAAAAAAGTAAATAAGGACCAGGAAACCATCAAATTCATAGTCTAAAATAAAACTGAAATTAGACTTTCCTTAACTTTTCCCCTTGCAAATATCATCTGCATATTATCCTACTTTTATGCGTGTAACCTAAGATTACCCATGATCTCTTTTATCCTTATTCTAAATATTCAATTACTCACTGGTGATTATTGTGGCCTTCTTGGCTTACTCCAATATTAGATTAATATAGATTTCTTGTGCCAAATTAGCGGAAATCACTGTTGCACATAAGAGTGATTCACTCTTTTTTAGTTGTATTTATGTTATAGAAGCTGCATCATTTTAAGCTTAAAAGCTTTTATATTTTAAATTTGGATATACTGTACCTTGGAGAGTATAAGGTAGTTGTATTTAAAACCTTTTAAAGTACATTGGAACTTCTATGGAGATTCTAATTTAGTTATGGTTAAAGGAGTCTTTTTTTTTTTTTTTTTAAGAGTGGCCATTGCTATTCTGCTATAACATCAACCAGTAAGTTTTAAAGTTTCTTGTTCTTCTTAACTTAGACATTTTAAGTGCAAATGAAGAGTGGAAATGCTCGGAGCTGTCCATGGTAGCATGCTCTTTAAAAAGTTAGATGTTATAAAATGTATATCTATATACTCTGTATAATTGGCCTTATTACCATTTTAAAAGGTCAGGATTAAATTCTTACTAGGTAAATTAACTGGGTATATATAGTAATTATTTGCAGATAATGTAACAACCTTACTCTTACAATTCAATTGCAAAACTTTAAGCTTCCATAACGTAATAAATGTTTCAGTTGCAGCTTTAAAGTATTTATGAATAAGTAAACAAAAATCATAAGCTATTAGTTATGTAATTATTTAGGTTTACATTAACAGAAAAGCACAGTGCAAATAGTTTCCATGGTAGTAGGACCATGCGAACAAACATCAAAAAATGTAACTTGTATGACTTTACTGCTCTTGAAATTAATTCCTGTCCTTATGTGACCTGCCATGTCTGCTATAGAAATCTAAAAGATCATAATTGTTTGATATGAAATGCAAAAGGAATAGTTAAATTGAAAGTTTAACATCATGCAATTCAAAATCCCAAGCGGTATATAAACATTAAAAGAAACTTTGGACTGCTAATCCTAGGAAATGAGTTTTATGGATTGAATTCAACAAGGCTTCAGAAATGGTTCCATCTGCTGCCTAGCAGCTGGTGAAAGGATAAATTTAATTCATTAATTCATTTGGAAAAAAGGATCCGAAGTAGTAAAGACTTCATTGCTCATAATGCATAGAGGTGAAAACACAAACTGAAATCTGGTCCAATTGATCATCCAAGATAATGAGCCACATTTTGTCTTCCCTTTTTTGGTAAAGGTCTTAGTGATGGAGTCAATACGGTGTTGATTTTTATGAGAATAACCAATCATTCCCAATCATTTCAATGATAAAAATGAAAAACTCGGGGAAATTTGAAGTAAGTCACATTTTTTTAAATCTAGGGAACATTAGAAATTATACATGTTCTCATTGTGTGTGTGTGTGTGTACATGGGTAGCAGTGTGTGTCTATGCTTAAAGCACATACATATTTATTCTCTAAATCACATATATTCTGAATCATTCCAATGAACTACCTATATTAATTGGCATCCTCCCATTTGTCAAGATATTCAAACTTCCTTAGTCCTTAAGATTAATGTAGGCATCTTTCAGATTCAGAATTCATATTTACTCAAAAGTTACAAGGTTCAAAATGACACTTGTTTTGTTTTCTCCTCTTTCTACACTTCAAACCAGTTGCTGCAGCCTCTGTTTTTACTCACAGGCTGCAAAGGACTTCAAAGATAAAAAGTTGTACTTGAAGTTGTCTTTTCCCAGCATCTCTTCTCTGTTAATCATACTGACGTAGGACATGGAAAAAAGATTCAGTTGGCTGCATGGCATGGAGCTTTTAGTATCTTTATATAAAAATGATAGAGGTTTGATGCTCAGTTTCTTGAATTGCTTAAATTTAACCAACATGGTGAGGTATTGAAAAAGTTAATGTGTTTGAATTCCCTTTAACTGATAATCATCATCATATTGGTGGATCTTTTCCCCATCTGCTGGCATTTTAATGGGAGCGAGTTTTCCTTCAGAAGTGTGGTGCTCACCTTCCCAGGAGAGGTAAATATGTCCTGTGTGACAGTGAATTGATCACCATAGAGATAAGGATGCTCCTGACCTGCTTCAGAATCAGCATCCATTTGAGCCCCTCATTTTGGATGGTGATTTCATGAATGGTTTTTGACTATTCTTTCTCTGTGGCCATAGCTCACTGTGGTGGGTTTGTTGGATTTGCTCTAAAGGTTCTGTTTGCACCCTGTGGGTTGGGTTAGGAATCAGGGTTTATGCATTTACTTGTGCTGTTGTATTGTTTATACAGCTTTGGTTTAGTTTTGATCTTTTTTTTTTTTTGCCTTTTTTTTTTTTGCCTTTGAGGCTCTTCCACAGTGTCAGCTGCTGACTGATAGTAGGGAAAACGGCCTCATGGTGTGAATGAAAGGGACCTAGCGGTTGGTAAACAGAGATAAGGAATAAATAGAGCACAGGCAGAAGGAGATAGTTCTGTGGGCGCCCAGACTGCTGCCAGTCTGTTCAGGGGAGAGGCAGAGCCTGCCTTTTCCCAGATTAAATTAGTGTGCGAAATCTCCAGTGACCTCCTCCGCTTCTCCCCACACTCTGTGGCCAAGCTGAACAGCCTCTGCTGTAAAGTATTGGTTTTATCCAGGGACTGGCTGGACAATGGAGCTCTCCCTGATACTTATGGACAGCTGTCGTCATTCACCGTGCTGTCAGCATTTCATTTTTCAGAGGAGTTAAAAGGGTTTCTACCTTGTCACGGAAAGAGGGCAGAAAGGCAACTTTGCCAGTCCTGAGGCTGCTCGGGCTGGTGGGGGGGGGCGGGCAGGGTGCGGGCAGTAGAACTGGGGTGGGGGTGACATGAGGGTCCGGAGAAACTGTGAAAGGGAACACTGCTTTTGGATTCTGCTGATATGATTAAGTGAAGGCAGAAATTCAATTTCAAATCTGGGGTCCTTGCTCAGAGAAAATATCTTTGATGCTAAAAGTTCTTTTTTTTTTTAAATTAAGGTCACCCGTTCCAACCAGAGAATTCATCTCTGCCTGCTCTACCCTTGTTTTGGCTAAATATGCATGTATTTTATTACCTGCGAGTAACCACCCTTAAAACAGTGAGACTGCAGTATACCTCGGGAGTCTCATTTTTTTTTTTCTTTTTCTTTTTTTTTTTTTTTAGTGATTTACTGCAAATATATTCAGCATTTGACTGATTAAATAGACCTTCGGCAACCTTGAGGGTCACTGTGTAGAGTATGTACATAGAAAATGCATCAGCCCATTGTACCCTGGCAGCTAATGAGATTGGTCGTTAAGTAAATGACACAAAGCCCACAAAAAAAGCTTAGCAGCTCACTAGAGTATCACAGAGTGTCCCTGCACACCACACAACGACACAAACACTGGACTACCCTGGCCCACCCCTGCTTTATTCTACATCACTGCTTCCCTGGTGTCAGCATGAGAGCAGAACAAAGGCAGGAGGTGCGGGTAAGTCAGTCTGGCAATTAAACCCCAGGGAGAAGTTGAACAAATCTTAGCCTAACCGTGGCGAGGCAAGTCCGATTCTCGACAAGTAGGTCAGAATGAAGGGGTTTTGCTATCACTTCTGGAAATGTTGCTTCAGTGATCAAAGCTCTTCTGTGGCCATTCTGCTCGTTTCGTTTTTGCCATTTCATAAAAGTTTTTACATTTCAAAGTCGAGTGTCCTCCAGAATGCAAGGGGACTTGAATTGGAAAGGCAGGCTGTTGGCTGGAGGAAGGGGGCTTTTGCGAGGGACGGCTGTTCAGGTGTGTGTGAAGGTTTGAGAAACTTTCAGATGCATGAGGTAACTTTGATTTTAGTTAGTCCTGCTGCTTTTCAGAGAGAAGGGAAACCGGGGTGTGAATGGGGGCAGTGAAGTTGTTTCTTGTCAATATGAAATTGTCCCGTCCGCTAGAATGTATTTACATGTGTGAGATAACCATTTCCTCGATCAGTATCTTAAAAATCAATCAATCAAACACAACAGAACAAGGAGATGAAAGCTCCTTTTTTTGTGTGTGTGCATTCCACTTCTCTTGAATCTGCAAATAAAATCATTGCTGTGATTTTGTAATGTTGAATAGGATTAGTGGTTATTTGCTTGCTGTACTTGGGGAGAAAAATCTAAGCTCTCTGACACTGAGCAGCATGGGGGTACTGTATCCCTTGAAAAATGCAGTTAGTATTGAGCTCTAACATTGCAGGATCCTTTTAGAGAAATATGGCAACAGGAAGTTGCCAGAAAGTCTTATCTGCCTTGCTGAAATGTCTGTCTGCCTTAGATGTGTGTACTCAGAGGCTGTTTAGTTCAAGAGAGAATGACGTTGTTACACGGCATTCAGGTAAATTCAGTATTTTATTCTAAGGACTGTCAGCTAAGTGGATTGTCAATGGTTTAATAAACCCTGATACTCTCATTGAAAACATTTAAAAAAGTATTGTTAAGTGTGATGTTTTAAAATAGTTGGATTCATAATATTGTCAGGATTCAATTTTTGAAGACATTGTCATTTAATATTAGAATAGCGTGTCATCTGTTCATGAATTAAAACTGTCCGTGTTACACAGAAACTGATTTCCAAACTTGCATTACTTGCCCTGAAACATTTTTATTTATGTAAGAATATGGAAATATTAGGATACTGAGTGATTGCTCACAATTAGTATTCATGGGAGATTCATAATAGAAGTTTAGAATGGGATCTCACTGAACCAGAGGTCATATACTTTTTTTGTGTCTTGAAGTACTTTTCTCTTTCCAGTGTGTTCCCAGCATTCATTTTCTTTATGAGTCATTTAAGACTATATGTGGACAGTATATAATATATACTATGTATTATGAACTCTAAGTATTATTTTTATAGTGACCAGAATTGAGAAGGAAATAAATTTTGTGAAGAAGGTGTTCTAACAGTGTCTTGTTCTTTCAAGTAAGAAAGAGGTACTTTGATTTTACTCAATTCAGATATTTGGAATATGTCATCTCATCACCAGGCCTTTAATGGGGTAGAAATTGTGGAAAGCCCAGGCGGTCTGAAAGTGGCTACAATTACCACTGACAATTCTAGCTTAAGGCAGAGTTACGCAAGTTAGGCAGTCAGTCTTTCTTTCGGACATTGTAGATCCATGAGGTTCTCTTCTTGTACTGAACATTTTAAATTTGAATCTCATGTAGTATAGTTTATTTTTTTCTGTGGTTGCTTATGTTCATCATGTTAACACGGGAATGAGACGTTCAGAACACACACAGTCCTTTCGGATGGCTGTACATGTCTGACTCCTCTCCCCATCAGTGCAGCTAAGGTTGGGCAAGCGGGCCCAAGTGTGATACTCGTGTCACTGTGGATAAAACTGAGTGGGATTTGCTTCCACAGAAATATAGTTGTCACTCTTCCAAGCAAATTGGGCTGCGTTGCAATTGAGATCAGAGGGCCTGGGTCATTACTTTTGCTTTATGGGAACTTGTTTGCATCAGGATTGGTCTTGAACTTAAGAGATGTTTTTAAAAATCTAACTATGAAAATGCACGAAGAAAATGCTTCTACCTGCTGTTTAACTTTCTTCTTCAAAAGAAACGGGAGGAACTTCATTTCTGCTGATAGAAGGAAACTCTGTGTTATTGAACTTGTATTCAAATTGATTTGAGAGAGAAGTGTTGTAAGTTCAAAGGATGGTGTGGCTTGGGGTGGGTAGTGCAGGGGGCTCATTTCCAGTCCTAAGGAAAAGAACTATGACACGTTTGCTGGAGATGAGGCCGTCTGAGTGCCATGTGAGTGACACAGAGTAACCAGAGAACCTGCTCTACTCCCTTCCCAAGTTCATATGTTTGAAACCCGGTTCTTCCACTGCCTAGATCTGTGTTCCTGGAGAGTTATTTAGCTTTCCTGGGCCTCAGTTTCTTGGTCTGTTGGATAGGGGGTGGGTGGATAAATCTTGCTCTTGTCATAACTTCTGTTAAAATTAAATAAGGTGATATAAGTATTTGAAAAGCTTTTCCTGCCTTAACTTTCCCCTGGAGCTTAAACCAGTGGGTGGACCTAACAACATCACATGAAGACCCCTTCATGCTTGCCTCACTAGTACAGAACTCTTTCTCATGTTTTCACTTTCAGAGCCCTCAATTTTGTGAGATTCCTTGAAAGATTGTGAAAAGTCCATTTTACGTGGCTGTGTGCTCATACCAAGTCTAAGGTAAACAAGTTAAAAATACCAAATGTATATTGATACATGTGATTCGATGGGCTTCTTATGCATAGTTTTATTAATAGCAATTAAATGTATATTAAAATTTCATTACATTTGAACTTCAGCCTCCTATAACCAGAAATACTGAATTTCATTTCATTTCAGAAAAGAATTTGAAATGAAATTCCGTATTTCATTCCCTAATTTAAGTACTTAATGAAAGCAAAGGTCTTTATCTACTATTAGGATTACTTCTCATTTTTTTTGTTAACTTAGTATCTTTATTTTTTGTCCTTTTGGGGTTTATTTCATAAGGTTTTGGTGTAGATTATTTCTTATAATTGATACTTTGATTTGGTAAAAAATTTTTCTTCTTCAGGGACTTTATGATTGGAAAATATTTTATTCCATTAACTAAAGAAACTTGAACCTAGTTGACTGATAAATATTTTAAAATTTCATTCCAGTGAACTCTAAGTGTAGTATCAAATTGATAAGCTTTCAGGTACAAATTTGTTACTTTTTTGATTTAAGTCTTCATATTTAATTGTAGAAACACTTGTTCTGCTAGGGTTTGACCTGTATATTTAAATTGCAACTTAGAATTTCATTGCTAAGAAGAATTTCTGATCTTGTGTCTATAGGTACTCTCAAAAATGTGAATACATCCGAAGTCTTATTAGTGACTTATTTATACTAAGTAGTATTAACTACAAAAGTATAATAGCTTTTAAAATACAAATATTTTAATTTATTTGACTTACACAGTATAAATATGAAGGAACAGAGGTACTTGACACAGTTTATGTTCTCCAAATATTCCTAAATACTGTTGGTTTGTCAGAGTAAAATATATATTAATTGATATGCTACTAAGATGAAAAAATTACACTTGGTATTCTGTGAAAAATGTTTGCATCATGATTTCATTGCAGAACAAGTCTACAAATGGAGATGGTACATTTTCCCCACCTTTTTCAAAATTTAAAAGTAACAAAGACAGTTTCATTTCCTAAACTTTGAGTTTTTCCATGAAGGAAGCATGGCACAAGGCTACTGTGGAAACCTGGTCTCATCCTTTTTTCAGGCATGCCCGGTCTGTGTCCAGTTTCTATATGAGTGAATGCATGCTTGGCATGAGACAAAACTTACTTGTCTCGACTTAGTGTTATGCAGAAGCAGACTGAAATGAAATAGTTAATTATTTAAATAGAATAAACAGTATTTTCATTCCTGGCATGTAGATTAAAGAGAATAAGAAAACAATAAATGAGAAATTTTGTTATTGAAAACCTAATTTGTAAAGGAATACCGTCAGCTAGGAAGATGCATGAGTGTGCGCTCTTTTGTTTCTACAGTATATTTGGTATGAATTAGAATGAAGGTATTTACCTCTTTTAAATTTTCTTCTTTCAAATAACAAACAATGGTAGGGAATTAGTCTTAACATTTCTATTCTGAAGGGTGAGAAAGGGGTGAGGATGAAATATGCTCATGAAGAAAATGAAATCAAGAAAAGATTGAGGCTGACAAAATGACTACTCTAGAAAGGGGCAGAGATTCGAGTACACAACCCATTATGTACACAGCCCTTGATCTTTTTTTGTGTGTGAAATATACCAGTGTCTACCAAAAGGGTTAAAGAAAATGCATTCTGTTGCATCTGCTTACTAAATCCCTTACTTTAGTAGAAATTCAAATTTTGTAAAGATTATTCGTTTTATTGATGCATATAATTATAATCACAAGCCATCTGCTGATTTGGCAGGCATGGTTAAAATTCTCTAACTCTCATAACCTTTCAAGTACAGTGCCCTTGGGACTCTATTTCACTTTTATATTTTGGAAAACATGTAGGGACAAATAAGGGCGGTCATCTACAGAATGTCAGGCCTGAGGAAGGGAAGGAACAGAGATGGGGTACTGCAGAGGGCATTTTTAAGGGTAGAGGAAGTTCTTTTTCCATTTTCTTTTTTTGCTTTTGACTTCATGAAGGATTATCCTAGTTCTATGATGTATTTAGGAATTTTTTACCTAAGGATTAAAGCTCTACCATTTTACTCCCGAAAGGCAGGTTCTAAGTCTAAACAAAACAAATAAAAAACCTTTCTGAATAATCCTCACATTGGTTTTCACAGGTAAGTGGAATGCATTTCACTGAGACTTTTTGAGCTAATAGAATATTCCACTGGTTTTATTTTTTCTGAAATACATTCTGAATCACTTCCCAGCCATCGATTTCAGATTGTAGGACAGTTTGTGCATTTTGACACGGACCTTTGGTTTGAAGGTCAAATTTCTAAGTGTTTTTGTAGGAAATCTCGTGCTGAGTAGAGGACTGGCAGGAATCTTCTGGGGTCCCTTTTTAACTCCCGTGAACATTTGAAGCTTGGTGATGTCCCATGCCTGCTTCCCTTACTTCCTTGGGACTGTTTCTACATAATGGGACCTGGTGAACCAGGAGACTCCAACAGTTAGGTTTTGTGGTTGGAGATGGTATCTAGGCCGTATCTCAGCAAGACTGCAGGTGAGCCAAGGGCGACGCCAGCAACTGTGGGATCCAGGACTTGGCTTTGTCGAATGATGGAAACACACACTTCCCTTCTTCCTTCTTCCTCTCTAACCCCCACACTCACACATATTCACACACACCTGTTAAGTCATTGACCCAAGGACTATTTCTTAGGTTTGGCCAATAAGGAAAAGAACTTCTGGTACAAATGTTGTGTATGTGACAAGGATGATATATGTGACAGTAATAACAAAATGATAATCTTTGACCTTCACTGATGCATGCACAAGACCGATGTGCCAGTCTTGTGTTAAGCCCCTGTGTTATGCGTTATGTGATTTATTACTTGTAATATTTCCCTTTGTACCCCTTTTTGTGGATAAAGCAAATGATATTGAGACCCATACAGGTGTTTTCCTGGAGGTCAGCAGCAGGATCAAGGCTTGAACCCAAATCTAACTGTTCCCCAAATCCATGCTCTTAATTTCTTTCTATGTTGTGTGGTCTCTGAGTGCAGAGATTAGGGGGAAAAACATTGTCAGCGACAGTGTCAAGTGACACCAGATCCCATGGACTTTGGGTTCTGCTGCTGCTAAGTCACTTCAGTCGTGTCCGACTCTGTGCTACCCCATCGACGGCAGCCCACCAGGCTCCCTCATCCCTGGGATTCTCCAGGCAAGAATACTGGAGTGGGTTGCCATTTCCTTCTCCAATGCATGAAAGTGAAAAGTGAAAGTGAAGTCGCTCAGTCATGTCAACTCCCAGCGACCCCATGGACTGCAGCCCACCAGGCTCCTCCACATTCTACTCACAGTCAAATATCGTTAAGTTGTTGAATGATCCTGACCCAATAACTTGCTTTATTTTGATAACATCTGTCATATTCATGGTTGAGTGTGGTGGGTCCTTTTCATTCCCTCAATTCTGTAACTTGATGAACTTTTTAAAAATGAAAACATCCCCAAATTTGAAAAATAGTTCACAGACAGCGTAAGTCTTCGATATACTTCATACATAGATATTTAGCTGGCCATAACCTGGTATCAGAAGTAGCCTGTTCTGAGAACTATATGAGCTTTAGCACTGGTGCTAAACATTAGCACATCGAAGTTACATGTTTAGCCAAACAGGCAGAATCTTAGGTCTGTGAGCGAAAGCACACACTCACCTGAAAACACCTGATCACTAAATTCTTCCTCTGAGGATGTTAATGTTGAGCAGAAGACATAATTTTTTTGACTGTGATAATAACACAGTGTTGACTTCATGCAGGCTGCTATTTTGAATCCTTTGCAGCTATGAATTCTTTTAATTCTAAGAACAACCAGAGGAAAAGCCCATGAGTGAGGTCTGCCATCATCCCTTTCATAGACGAGGTGACCATGCCCTGGGGACATGGGTGAGCCTGCCCAGAACTCAGGGCTTCAGATCAGAGCCTGGCTGACCCTGCTCGACACTGTGGCCTCAGGCAGCATGAGTTACACAGTCAGCCACTGTGTTCCCTTTCTCTCTGTGGACTCGTTAAGATTTCACTTTGCTTAAGAAAAAATGACATCGATTACGGATTATGAATTACATGTAGATTCATCATAGTTATTTATTTTTGCATTTTAGATCTTATTTAAGCAGCTACTATTATAATACTCAGTTTCCTTAAATTATTATAGAAGATTAACCCAAAAACATTGTCTAATCTTTTGCAAATACCATGTTGAAAATAGAATACCGAGTAAGAAGAGTCAAGTTAATGCGATTTGACAAAAATCCTTTAGAAGAGAAGCTGTATTTAAAATAATTTTTCAGTGTCTATCACAGAAACTTTGAGAACTGTGTTAGCTTTAGCTCTGGTGCTGAACAGCATCACATCAAAGTTATCTAGCACAGAAACTGTGAACGCTGTGCAAGATGCAGAAGTGTTTGTTGGAAATAAAGAATCTAAGGATGAAGAGTTTCGATCACAGTGGAACTCTTCTAGGTAGATACCACGTCAAGTTCACAAATGATTAAAATATTTTGTTCTGGTTGGATATGATTTAAGATAGTGTTTGTATTTTATAGTTTCCCAGTGAAGTAAAAAAATGTAAATATCAGCCCTAGAAAACTGAAACAGGTTATTCAGGCCCTCGGTTGACTAAGAAATAGTGATGTGTCTAGAATTTGCCAGGAGTTTAGACGATGCATGTAAGTCATGCTACCTGCCCTCGGGGACTTTGTGAGCTGGAGTGAAGCACAGTGATGTGGTTGAAGTCACCAGCCTTGGCTGGGTCATTGTTCATGTGATAGGGAGGTTTCCTCGTGGCCACATGCCACTCCACTCTGCCACTCGTCCCTACTGTATGTGGGGCCAGAGCACCCCACCAGGCCTAGGTGGTTCCATTTTCCCCTAAAAGGTAAGGTTATGACTTAAAGAATAGAATGACTGCTTTTGCTTAGCTGTGGCCTCAGGGAAGATTTTGTTGAAGAGCCATTTAAAGAGGCCTGAATCCATCCATCCATTGACCAGCTTATTGAGAGTCTGCTGTGTTCCAGCATTGTGGATATAGACACAAGTATTGTGAGATGTCATACCACAGCAGGTGACACGGGCAAACTGACATTCACAGGCCAGCGGGGCCCATGCTATGCAGGAGGCAGGCCCAGAGCATAGGTTTGAAAACTGGTCAGGAGTCGTAAGTGACAGCCCTGTGGCTGGGATCACAGTGGGGGTGATTAGCAAGGTTAAGAGGTTCAGAAGGAAGAGGTTATTTAGAGGAAAAGCTGATAAATGCAAGACAACCAGGTAGTGATATTGAGTATCCAGTTGATCCATGGATCTGAGATACAAGGGCAAGATCTGAGAGGGACATTTGGATGTGGTTTCCAAGGAGAATGTACGGAGTGCGAAGAGGATCAAAATTAGCAACACCGGGGACGAGCAGTGTTTTAGTGGAAAGGTAGCAAAGAGGAGCCAACAAAAGAGGAATGAAGAGAACTGGAGAAATTCGAGAATTTCTCCAATTTGTAGAAAACAAGGGTGTAAACAACTAGCTCAGAAAACAGACTGACAATGTGCTGTGAGACACACTGAGTAGGAAGACACTGGTGAGCTCAGCCATGGACACTCAGGTTGACTCAGAGACTGGGAGCCAGGTCACCATGGGTCCTACTGGAAAGTAAGGTGAGAACAGAAAGCCTCTGGGAATTTTAAAGAGTTTGAAGAACAGAGTCAACAATATATAGAGGAGAAACATGTTTATATACTGAAGAGAAGGAACCAGAGGGTATAGAAGGCTGAAACAAGAGATGGATGAAAAACAAACTTGATCAGGTAGGAAGCATGTGTAGTGGAGCCCAAAATCGGGAGGGAGCATTCTCCTCTAAAACCAGAGAGAAAAAGAGACAGATGAGAGGATGCAGATAACAGGGTGTCTGTACATGGAAAGGTGAGACCTTGGGACCATTCCTAGTAGATAGCCCCATGTTTTCCGTGAAGTTAAGCAGCAAAGTCCTGTATCAACTCTGTGTGGAATAGCTTTAAAGTCTAAGTGCCTTTAATATGTTTTTGTTATTACATTTACATCATGTTAAAAACAAAAGGTTCCACTTCACTCCTAAATGTTATATATCAAGGATGTTGGTGCAGAAACTCAGAAGACGGAAGAGAACCAGAGGAGCAAGGGCTTTGAGCTGTCCTAGAAGATGCAGGTGGTGGGGGCAGGGAAGAGGAGCGTGTCCCCTGGGACTGAGAAGGAGGAGGTGAGCAGGAGGGGCAGGCGTTGGCTCCTCTGCCCTGAGGACTCATGAGGACACTGGGAGGCGTGGGCTTAGATCACAGTAGGCTGTAGATCCAGATCTGTCTTCTTTTTGTACTTTTCCTTGATTTACACTGAAGATGGACCTTTAGCCATTTGCCTCTTTTTCTCTTTCCTGTCTCTACCCCGGACAAGGTCCACCTCCTTGTACCCAGGTGACTGCCACAGCCTGGACACTGCTCTCCCAGACTTCCACGCCTCTGTGCACAGCTGCCCAAAGTCATCTTTATCACACTTAACACAAAATGCAGACTCCTCGCTACGCTCTGTATGGTTCCACCTGTTTTTTCGAATAGCTTTGTTGAGATATAATTCACATACAGATATAATACAACTTACTTATTTAATGTTATAGTTCAATAGTCGTCAGTATGTTCAGATTTACACATCAGCTTTAGAGCATTTCCCTTTCCCCAGAAGAGACTCTGCATCCCTTAGCCATCATGCTCATGTTCCCTCTGCCCCAGGCTCCAGACAACCACTTGTCTGCTTGTGTTTTCGTAGCTAAGCCTACTCTGGAGATTTCATCTAAGTGGAATAGCATTGCGTATGGTCTTTTGTGACTTTTCTCTCACACGGTATAATATTTTCAAGGCTCATCCATGTTGTATCATCTATCAGTGCTTCACTCCTTTGTATTGTGGAACAATATTCCATTGATTGGATAGACCATGTTTTATTTATCCACTTATTAGTTTATGAACATTTGGGTTGTCTCCTCTTTTCCACTGTTTATGAACAATGCTTCTGTGAACATTGATGTACAGTTTTTGTGAGTGTGGACATATGTTTTTATTTCTCCTGAGTATGTACCTAAGGGTTGAATTGTGGATTACATAGTAACCCCATGTTTAACCATTTGAGGTACTGCCAGACAGTTTTCCAAGGCAGCTGCACTGTTTGACTTTCTCACCAACATTTGACATTCTCACCAACAGTGTAGGAATGTCTTATTTCTTCATCTCCTGACCAACCCTTATTATTGTGTGTCTTTTTATTATAGCCATCCTAATGGATGTGAAGTGGTATCTCATCATAGATTCGTTTTGTTTTTCCCTAGTGACTAATGACGTTGAGCATCTTTTCATGTGCTTATTGGCTATTTGTACGTCTTCTTTGGAGAAATGTCTGTTCAAGTCCTTGACCCATTTTCAGTGAGTAGCTCATCTTCCTATTATTGAGTTGTCATCTTTTTTAGATATTCTGGGTAGAGAGCTCTAACTGCTTTCACCACAGGCACAGTTCTTGTACTTTCTTTTAAATGAGCAAAGATTACTATTATTTCAATTTAAAATACTCCTCAGCTTCTTGAGTATTTTTCCATAGTACTTATCACTGCTTCAAATTGCACAGTATATTCATTACTTCCTTTTCTCTTGGTTTGGCTCCCAAGAATATAATTTCTGTCTCATCTAGCCCTGCTTCTCCCTCTACTCTCTCATGATAATGAGAGGCTATTGTGATTAACACATGTACCTTTCAGCAGGTGTCCAATTCCCAGGGCTGCTTCTCAAGGGCTGGGTGACTCTGGGCAAGTATTTAACTTCTCTGTGTTATAATCTCGTCATTTGAAAGATGGGAAAAATTAATAATCGCTGTGTACAGTCATTATGCAAAATGAATTATTATATAATAAAGCATTTACAATAGTATTTAGCACAAAGAAATAAAATTAAAAAGTCAGCAAATATTTTTGAATGAATACTTAATGAATTTTCCTACTAACAAGGAAAATGAGCTGTTAAGTTTCCAAAGATTTAATCTGTTTCATCAACACATATCCTCACTATGACCAGGAGAGGTTTTTAATTGGGTACCAGCTACCTGTGGGCTTTGCATGAAAACTGATCTCTGTGGGGATTGTGGAGTTTTACAGAATTTCTGTCATGTGCCATGCCTTTTATGAATGACAGTTCAAAAGTCTTCAGGGCTCTAGAGGGAGGTTCTGTTATGGTACACTTTTAACAGTTGAAGACCCTGAAGATCCGTTAGGGAGGTTAAATGCAGTCCTGAGATCACAGAACTAGCAAATGTTAGAGTTAGGATTTAAATTCAGGTTGGTGTCACCACTTTACCCCTGCCACCTTTGGTGAGGGCTTGGAGTGTCCCTTCAACTATGAGCATTTCCCAGGTTATTTGTCACTGTCTTTCCCCACAGACTGGTTTTATGATTTTTACCATATTTCATTGTCTCCATAATCTTATCACTCATCACCGACTTTCTGAACATTCTCTCTAGGCAGTTTCCAATAAATGACACAAAGAAATTCCTATTTTGTGAGCTCTCAGTTGTGGGTCTTTCCAGGATTTGCTCAGAGAAAGACATGCAAGCTCCACCTGCCATTTTAGCCACAGCTACACAGCAGGAGAAACCTTGGCATCATAAAGGGTCTTGAGCATTAGCTCAACTTAAAATAGGAATAATGATGTCGACCCCCTTAGGCTGTTGTGAGACTTAACTAAGATAATATGACCATGAGATGCCTAGTCCAGTGCGTGAATTGGTGTCCAGTTATGATTGAAGACGGCAATTGCTAAAAGCCCCCTCTGATTCTGTGTTTACCTCTTGCCTCCTGCACATCACTTAAAGCACCCTCCACCATTCCCTACTGCCTCTGCCTAATTTAGGGTCAGCATATTGCTTGGCATATTCATGATAAATAATACTGTATTTCTTCCATTGCCTCAATTTTATTTCATGGTATCTTAAGAACTGCCCAATTTAGTTTCTTTAGGCATTTGTAACACACCAGTCACTCTTCTGTTTTTAGCATATGATTGAATTGGCTATGACAATCCTTAAGTTTTAATACACCCCCACTTGGAATTAAAATCAATAGTTTTATGTATTAACATTAAGGTAATAGCAAGATTGCATAATGTTTTGGGTACATTTTAACTTGCAAATTATTTTTAATTTGCTAAGTTGATCTTAATTCACAAGCAGACTGTTCATAAGATTGTTATTTTGTACATCCCTACTTTTCAGATATAACATTAATAATACAATCATTGACTTTAAGCATCATAGGTACTAGTCTTACAAGCTGATCTACCCTGTATATTTTCACCTGCATAACTTTTTGCTACATGCTATGGGTACTTTTGTATTTTATCTTTAGATATTATTTTCTTAAAATTCATATCCCAGAGGCAGTGCCCTTATCACAGTTCTCTGTTTTCTTAATAATTAATTGGTCAGCGGTCCTCAAATACTCAGCCCTCTCACTGGGTTTCTGGACTCTGGAGGAGGCAGAGACAAGGTTGCCCCAGCCCTGTGGGAGCTGTCAATAGGTGGGTGGTGAAGAGCATGTTGAGGGTGATACATGATGGGATCAGGGGCTGTGATCTGAGTAGGCATGGCTTCCTGTAGGAATACAGAACCACACTTGGGAGGAGGAGTTAGAATGTGAGAGGAAACCCATCTTGGTTCCTGGAGGCCAAGTCTTCATTTCACGAGTGTTCTTGTTATTCACTTTGGAATCACAGTATATAAACTAAGTTTTTAAAAGATGGATTCTGTAGTTCATCCAACGAATTTTCTTCTTATACACACCTTTTTGGAAAAATTTAATGTCTTCCCAAAATATGTAGTATGTTGCCTCTGACAGAAAACTAAGGTCAAATTTCCTCAGTAATCATCTACAGATAGTGAAATGTGGGGGTCGAGAGAGAAACTAGTGAAAACCAATAGGGTTCTGGAATTGGATAAGCACAGGACGAAGTGCCTGATGTGAGCTGTCCCGGTCTCTCTGGAAAACCAGATGTTCAAATGACCAGAGGCTCTTATTGAGTCTGATTCATTATAACTCGTAAAAGGCACCCAAGCAGAGATGCGGGTTAAGATCTGGACTCTCAGCAGTCTCAGTGTGACAGCACCATGCACAGCCGAGCTGCGTGAGTTCTCCTCTACTCACACTCTATACCTCATGTTTGTCCTTCTGCAGGCGAGAACTCATCAGACCCAGGACCCTCAGGTTGTTCTCCTGACTTACCGAGAAATAAACTCAGCACCTCCATCTCCTCAAAGACTTCCATTTCATCACCTCTTTGGTTTGTGCAACACAAACACTTGTACTATGAGAGGGGCACACACCTCACACCCCGCTCCACTCTCCAGGAGTACACCTGTTTATATGAATTCTTCCCCCTTTTTCTCTAGAAGAATAGGTGCTTAGTGAGGAGTAAATAAGTCAATGTGTTCATTTAAAAACACTGTTCTATATGGAGAAGGTTGGTTATACTGGCGTTGACCAGATTCCTTATTTGTGATGTTATCTTGTATTTAGGTGAGGTTAGGATGGCACCCCACTCCAGTACTCTTGCCTGGAAAATCCCAGGGACAAAGGAGCCTGGTAGGCTGCAGTCCATGGGGTCGCTAAGAGTCGGACACGATTGAGCGACTTCACTTTGACTTTTCACTTTCATGCATTGGAGAAGGAAATGGCAACCCACTCCAGTGTTCTTGCCTGGAGAATCCCAGGGACGGGGGAGCCTGGTGGGCTGCCGTCTATGGGGTCGCACAGAGTCAGACACGACTGAAGTGACTTAACAGTAGCAGCAGCAGTACTTTTAGAATAGCTTTGTTAAATAAAATCTCGGGGGATAGCAAGACCACATAAGAGGTGGCAAGAATTCCAGAAGGGCTACAGATTCCTTTAAAATTGTTCTTATTTGTGAATGAACTTATGGGAACCAGGGGATAGTGGGGAGGGGTAGATTGGGAGTTTTGGATGGACATGTACACACTGCTATATTTAAAATGTATAAAAAGCAAGGGCCTACTGTATAGCACAGAGAAATCTGCTCAATACTCTGTGGTAACCTAAATGGGAGAGGAATTTCAAAAAGAATTTTAAAATTGTTCTCATTGGCTTACTGTGATTTCTTAAATTGAGCCATGATTCTCCCAGCTTTACTGGAATATTGTTTAGTAAGTTCGTGGCTCAGGACACTAAATAGTTTTTCCTTGTCTGGGCACATCCCTGTAAAAGCACTTCACTTCTGTGCCATGTGTAACTTTCTGTTTGGGGAATCATCCTCCATCTCTTCAGTGATGTGTTCTTCTACAAAATAAATTGTTTTTTATAAATAAATTTATTTTACTTCTAACTGCTCTCACACTTCTAGTTCTAAAATATGTATTCCAATGAACAATGCTGGATATACCCTTGTAAGAGCTTTCTCACGGAGGTGTTTACCCTGACAGCAATGCAAATAGATTTTTTAGTTTTAGACTAAAAGGTATTTTCATCCTTCGAGAAGTTTTCGGGATGATGTGTTCTTCAATATAGCAGCGACCTGAACCCTTCAATAGTCTCTGAGAAACTTGCTGTACCATTTAGGGATAAGTGAAAATGTACTAAGGCTGGTAAAACATTGATTGTCTCAGGGAAAACTGCATTCTTGCTTGACATGGAAATTCACTTTTATGATATCATTTTTAATTAATTCATCCTCTTATTTTATTTGCTATGGGCTAGTTTCAGTGCTGGTGCAGTCTTAGATCTGTAATTTCTGAGCTTACATTTGTTAATGGCACCTGTAATGAAGAAGTGCACAATTACTGTTTCTTTCTCAACATGAATGGCTTCATCTGAAGGGAAGATCAAGTTCAATAAGCTATAAAGTGGTTCTCAGAACGTACTCCAGTGAGGGGCCAGAACATTCACTTTGTACCTGTTCTTTTCTAGCATAAAGTATTAAAAACAGCAGATACATAGCTTGAGAACAGAGTGGGGAATGCCTCTGCTCCATGTGGGCATAGGGAATTTAGACTGTGGGATGGGCTTGCCTCACAGCCTGTGTTAGCGAACATTGAAGGTGACAGTTCTGAGTGTGGTCCCCAGACCATCAGCACCTGCATCGCCTGGAACATGATGGGAAGGGCCTTGCTCACGCCCACCCCAGATGCCCCTGCGGGTGACCGTGGTGCTGGCTGAGGTCTGAGAACTGCTGCTTTGACACTGCTGTCCAAGCTGTGCTCCGTGGAGTAGCGGGAGCCCCTGGACCCTTGTTAGCAGTGCAGGAGTTTGGGGTATCGGAAGCAAGTGGTCCTGGTGTGGAGTAGAACCTGAGCTACTGACCTGAGGTCAGAGCAGGACACTTACCTGAGGTTAGAGCATTTAGGGACATTTGAGAGGCTGTCAAAGTGGGATCAGTGATGCTTTTTTTTTCACTGCACCAAATATTGGTTTGGCCAAAAAGTTAGTTTGGGTTTTTCTGTAACATCTTACAATATATTTAAACATCCTAATTCAACTTGTTTATATTAAGGGAACAGTGGGAATAACTCTGAGAGTACAGAAAGAAATGTTTACAGGTAACGCATGAGAAAAGTAGGGTTCATGTGTTTTGCTTATTTTATAAGATAGTTGGCAGGTCACTCAGCTAACAAAATACACAATCACTATGAAATACTACCTTTAAACCTTAATTATTTTCAAGAAAGTGTTACTTGTTAAATGTACTCTAGCCTTTTATAGTATGTGATTTCTATTTTTAGTTTCTTTTGGTAGAAGTTGTTAATTTTATTCTAGTATTTACATCAATATATCAATGCTTTTGTTTTTACTCTTCTTTAGCTCTTTTTTAAAAAATATAACCTCATACTAGCTGGTTTGTATATTTTAAATGATATACGTTGAATCCCAGTTATTATTTGTACCACTCATACCAGTGATTTCATTCCATTTTCCAGTTTTTCTGTCCTTTGTCAGAACAGAAAGCACTTATGTGGTATTCCTGTACTTATAACTCCATGCTTTGTATCAGTCTTCATTTCTCAACTAGCTAAAGAAATTCTCAGCATCTATCTTTTTGCCAAAACTTTTGCAATCATCTCTTGGTTGGATGAAGCCTTGCCTCTAGCAGAGGGCTTGCAAACAATACCCCTTTTTGTTGAGTGGAATCAGTGAGCACTTTACTGTTTGTGGATCCCCCTCAGTTCCTGCTGGGATACAAAGAGGGAAGAGATGTGTAAATCTCTCGTCACAATGTTCAGAAATATGTAAAGGCACACTGTGTCTACATTGTGAGATGGAGAACAGAACCGTGGTCTAGGGAGCAGAGCTATAAACTGGATAATAAATCCTAAGTGTGCATGAATACACACACACACACACACATATATATATACATACATATATGGACATAGGAACACACGCATATAGACACATATATATCTATATATCCCACAATGACCTAGACATTTTAAGTGAAAGCGTAGTTTTCAAGTAATTTTTTTTGAAAGCTCAATTTTCTGATTCACTTTTCATGTACAGATAAATCTATGTTTCATGTCTCTCTTTTTCTGCCCTCAAATTTATTTTTCCCGAATGTGTCTCTTAGAAAGTCTTTTTACCAGGGAAGGACGTTGTAAACTTTTGAGTCCCATCTCATCCCCACGGGGTCATTGTTACAACGCTGAGGAACCAGGAAGACAAAGCTTTCTGTTGAAGCTGTGAAGTTTGCCTCTTTCCAGGACTTGGTGTTTTCCACCTTCTGGTGGTGAAGCCAGTGGCCTGAGCAGAAAAGAAGACTTGACCAAGTAGCATCTTATTTGTAAGAACATTTGTAGCATGGAAACACATGAAAATGAAGGGATTTTTTTTTTAAGCCTTTGGAAATCTTTGCACAACAAACACCCCCGTATGTAAATAGAACTGTCACTAGCTGTTTGTCCAACAGCGAGGCCTCCAGATGAACCAGGGCTGTGCGCTGACAGGGACAGCTGACTCATTAGCAGAGAGCAGTGAAAGGTAATTAACCCTGGGAAAAGTACAGCTGCCGTGCGGGCTGTTCCTTTCTGTAGGATCTGATTAGAAATTAGTGTTAAACCACTGACTCTTTTTTTTTTTTTTTTTTAAAGACTGTCATTGATAATTCACTTTCACTCTCAGGTGTGTGCCCAGAAAAGGTTCTCAAATGTACTTGTGGACAAAGGAACTCAAATCTAAGAAGCATTTTCTGATCACAGTAGACACCTGTTTTTCTTGTTGAGGGGAGTTCTTTCAAATGAATATTGTTGGACTGCTGACGATTGGTTAGTGCCTTGGTCCATTCTCTCATAGTCAGTATGTAAATTACTTGAAAAGATTGTTTCATACAGTTAATAAGCTGTAGATAATTACTGTTTAATTAAGTTTCTCTTTTTCTTTCCATTTTCCCTCTGATGACACTTCTTGTCCATAGCAATGGAAAGTCTCCAGTTCAGAGCCAGTGGATGTTAGGGAAGGTGAGTAAAGATTATTTAGAAATAAATTTCCCCCTCCAGAGAGAAGTACCCCTAACTTTCCAAAGGCCTCCAAAAACTTGAAAATTTAAGGTATTTGTTTTTTGAGGGCAACTAAAGATGCCTGATTTTGTTAATGTTGGTCTCTTCCTGGTCATTTGAGTTACAATTATGTATTTTTTTGAGAATTGTGTACACCAGGCCTTCTTGGTTGATGATGTCACTTGTCTCATATGAGGAGCATTAATACTTAAACACAATCAGGATTTACATACATAGCTGAAGAATGTAGTGGCAGTATTATCACCCTGCCTCCACAAACTGTCTTTTTTTTTAGAATAAATGGGGAAAAAAAATCTTTAACA
Source organism: Bubalus kerabau (assembly GCF_029407905.1). NCBI lineage: Eukaryota > Metazoa > Chordata > Mammalia > Artiodactyla > Bovidae > Bubalus > Bubalus kerabau. Next base: position 23,297,760 of record NC_073637.1, on the reverse strand, counting down.
TCTGAAAGAACTTAAGTCAGAGGAAAAAAAATATAACAAAAGATAAGACGAATAGAAAACAAATGGAAACATGGCATGTTGAACCCAAATATTAACAGTGATATTAAATGCCTATGTCTTAATTCCTGAAACCTGTGAATACATTATCTTACATACAAAAGGAGTGTGAATAAATTAAGAGTCTGGAGATGGGAGAGTTGCTTGGATTATCCAGGTGGGCTCAACTTATCCCAGGGACCGTAAGAGAAAGGCAGGTGGATGAGTCATGGAGAAGTGACCCGAGAAGGACCCACAATTGGAAGAGGGAAGAAGGAGCCATGGGCCATGGAATGCAGTGGCCTCGAGACACTAAGAATGGCCACTGAAAAAACAACGATCTCAGACCTACAATACAAGGAACTGGCGTATGCCCCCAGTCAGTCCTCATGAATTCCCCATACAGCCTCTGGAAAGGAGCGCAGCCTGACTTGATCTTAGCCTGGTGCAACTGTCCCAGACTTCACACCTCCAGAGCTGTAAGGTAATGTATTTGTGTGAAGCCATGAAGTTTGTGGACTTTTTACAGCAACAACAGAAAACTAATATGGAGGATAAGTCAACCGATAGATGGGACCTATTTTACAGCTGACAGTATAAATCCTCTAAAGAATTTCTTGTGTTTGAATGAAGAGAAGAAAGATTTATTGAGCACCCAAGACTGAGAAGTCAGTTTTAGGAAATGGAATTTGTAAATCATGATGATGGTTATCATGAATTCTGAGATTTCCATTTTTGCATTGCAGCACCCCTCCTCACACCAAGAATGTTCTCCACGTGGTATTTTTGTAAGCATAATGCCTATATCATCAGAGGTACAGATGAATACCAGCTTTACTGGGATAGTTAGTATGTTTGTGTTTCACTGAGCTTGAGCAAGAGGAATACAATGTCCATGGGAAAGACGAGGTCCATGATGCAGAGAGAAAACTGATCTGACTATTACAGGGTTCACGGGGCCTGGCACCTAGATTCCCAGGGCTGTCATGCAGAAGCTGGTGTTAGCATGGAAGGTTTTCTTCATTGTGAAATGGTGACAACTCCCCGTAGGCATGGGATGATGACAGGAAAAGAGTGCACTGTGGTGCTCGTGAGAGTGCCTTTCTCAGGGAAAGAGTTCAGTCAAGGTGTTATTTAGTCGCTGAGTTGTGTCTGACTCTTGCAACTTCATGGACTGTATAGCCCACCGGGCTCCTCTGTCCATGGAATTTTCCAGGCAAGAATACTGGAGTGAATAGCCATTTCCTTCTCCATGGGATCTTCTTGACCCAGAAAATGTCATACCATTTTACTTTCATGGTAAAAGTAATGGGTTAGTTTTGTCTTTCCCTGTGGTTCCATTTTTATCTCCAGTACAAAGCTCATCCATTTGAAGGACATGGACATATGCTGTTTAAAATAAAATGTAAGTGTGTCTTTAAGTCAGGACAGTGGACATACTGACAAATTCTGAGTAAGAAAAGTGAGGTACAGAAACTGGAAACTGGATATAGTTTAAATGAGTTGAAGATCTTTCTAAATGGTTTTCTTGCCAAATTTGGAAAAATAAGACTAATATGTCCATGTTACCTTTGGCTTTTATTCCCATGAAAGGACTGATTTAAATCACGTACTGTTAGTTTTCATGTAAATCAGATAAAAGTAGACGTTGGGGAAGAAACTGACTGTGAAATCTATTACGCTCTATGCTTGCTCTCCTTTGGTTTTGGGAGCTGACTTTTATACATAAGGAAAGAGGACATTGAAGACAAAATTGTAAATTCTTAACTGGCATAGCAATCAGACAAAATCTATAAGCTCCAGATGTTGTCCTGGGATGTTATGTATTGAAAACAATTAATAGGATAGTATCTCAGGCATCCAAGGAATATTATTTTAGGCTTATTTTAATTCAATTCAGTAGTAACTGAATTCAATTCAATTCAGTATTGAGTACCCAATCTGGCCACATTGTGTTTCAGTGAAAGGTCAACATGACACATCCCCTCAAGTCCATAAGCTTTACTGGCACCAGGAGGATAAAGTGACCTTGACTCTGTGATGTCAGGGAGCTCAAGGAATCAGGTTGGAGGTGCCATCAAAATAGGACTGGCACTTACAACCATGCCATTCAGTCGCTTCACCATGGCATGGGTGATACTGCTTCTCACCAGACACATTTTGCAGCTCTGATACCAAAGGGAAGAGTTCCTTTGAGAGTAGCAAATAAAATAAACACATCCTAAACATTTCATTTTAGCTCTTTACCCTGACCAGCTAGTCTCCTTTGACACTTGTCTAGCTATACAAAACTGTGGCTTAAATACATTGCTTAACCAAGCCAAGTACAACTTTGACTGTGGTTTTTCATTTGGTCTTTGGGGACATTTATTTATTTTAGCCAAAGTCTCTGAATCTCCGAAGATGCGTTCTTCATGATTCATCATTTCTGGAAGCATTTCCAGGCTGGTCTCAGCCCGTGCTCCCATTGCTTGTTCTGCCTCCTCCCTTATCATATTTCCACATCCTATTGGAATCCTCAGTTTGCTGATTTGTACCATGAGGATAAGAGCTGTGCTTTCTGTATCTTTAAATGCCCAAGACTGGCATGGAGTTTCCTAGATCAGTTCTCAATAAATGTGTATTGAACCAATAATAAGTAAAGTGTTTAGCAGAAAGGGACTTATGTTAACAAAATCTGCATTAAATTAACTGTAATGAGGACAAAATCCAAAAACCCTTCTGCAAAAATCCAATGCCCACTGGCCTCAACATTTGAGAATCAAGTCATTTCTTTGACAGTTTCGTTAGTTTCTCCCATTCCATATTGCCTGGTCAGACAATAAAGATAAATGATTCTATTCTTTTATCTTAATCCAATTGTACAGAATATGGTGAGGATTTTAATGCAAAACAAACAGTTCCTGCTGGGTGAAACAGCACACTTTTTGGAAAAAATTCTAAGAAAACCTCTTAGAAACGGACAAGGAAAATATAAAATGTCTTAGGATATCAAGCATATTGTGTAACAATCTATATAATAAAACAGCTTAAATAGAGAAAATTCCCTTTACATAATAAAAAGCCTCCTTTTTGAATCAACAAGTGCTCTTTGAACTTTATTAAAAATGTTTTGACATTATAGGGTTGTTTAGTATAGATTTACTCAAAATAGCACATTTAGTTGCAACACAAGCCTTGAAGTTAAGTGGTTAGTTTAATAAAACAGAGTTTCCATAGTTACCACAGCAGAACAGAAGATAACTTTTATTTCTTTGGAAGCCAGAAAGGGGCTTTAGAGAAAAGATTAAGCAAACAGACCCAGGCAGGTTCATTATGCAGGGCTTTGCACCTGATTGGCTTGTTTAAAAGTAGAAACTTGATATTACAGGAAATTAAAATTTTCCCCCTAAAATCTATAGCAGCACACTAAGAACTATGCACATTCCATATCCCTGGGCATTCCCAACTAGCATCTGAGTCAGAGAGAAAGCTGGTTTAATGAGATCAATTTTTGCTCACAGTGTTTTGTTAAGAACCATTTCATAAACAAGTGGTTAAAAACCCATGCAGGAGACAGCACAGCCCTGCTCTCCGTCTCAGGTCTAACTTGGTTATTCCCGATCACCATTCTGTCGGAAGGCCTGATGGAAGGAAACCAAAGTCCTCCTCATGCCGGTTCGCTGAGATGCGCTCTGAGTGCTAGAGATGGCTACTGTCGCCGTGCCCTCTGCTGTGTGAACCCAAGGAGCTCTTCACCGTTGACTGTTGAGAAGCCGAGTGACGTGGTTCCCACTGTCTCACCTTCAGCCTGTGAGCCTTTAAGGCGGCAGTGATTAACAGGACTTTCCCAAAGTTTCTATGTAGTTACAAGGACAGTTTCAATCTTCTGTCATTTTTTTGCATTAGCTCTGATTATGCTTTTACCAGAAAAATGCATTTGTTTTAAAGGTAACAATACCGACTAGGAGAATAGCTTATGTTTCATCTATATTTATCAGCACTCACTGTACATTTGTGTCTTCATTACCAGGAAATATTAAGGGACATTGTGCCATCGATTCCTGTTTACAGTTTATTATGCAGAGATAGGAAACACTTAGCATGTAAAATGAATGTAGAAATTATTCCTGGATAGAAACATGGACATTTCCCACTCGTTGGCTCTTTCTCCTCCATCACCGGATCAGAGTGTAATTGTCAGTAATCAGGCCTGCTTGCTGCTGATAAAACCACTCTGAATGCTAGCGGCCTTCTTTGTGTGATGACTCAATTATTCCAGAAGTGCCTCATCAAATCTACCCCATCAGCTGGGCTAATAAATAAGGAGAAGAAACTGGCCCCCCAAAGCAAATTATAAATCCATTTGCATTAACCATTTCGCTGGTCCATGATCTAGGCAGAAATAAGCATGGCAGCTTGTGTTAAGCTTATTTGAATATGTTTATAATGTTTACAGCATGCAACTTTTTTTTTTCCCACAAGGTGTTGGAATTATCAGTCATGAATGGCATCTGAATGCATTTATGTTAATTGCAGCAAGGCTTTAAGGATCTTTGAGGGCTATTTTGTGACTTAAATCAGGTGGAAGTTAAAACCTCTTGCAGGGAGAAGTATGGGTCTCGCACGAGTTATTGGCATTGCCTCAGAGTTTCAGAAGAAGGGGCTTGTGCTTTATTTTTACAGGTGGTAGAAGGACACATATGAATAATAAAATGCCTGCTAGTACAAGTACAATGACTTCATATTGATCACAGTGGAAACCAGAAGTTATTCTGATGTTCTGTATGACTGCAGCAATTTGCAGAGCAAAAAAAAACAAAAAAAAACAAAAACAAAAAACATTTTCTAGAGAAGATCAGAGTTGCCATAGCATTCTTTGTACTTCAGATTCCTTGAAAGACTCCATAAGGCAGAGAGCTCAAAAAGCCAGGCAAACCAGTAAAAATCAATTAAGTCCATCAATGGAAATTTTGTACATTGACAAATCATGTTTATGTTCTTCTTGTAAAATAACAAACTCTACTGCATAAGTTTTGTTTGTAGTTGAACTTCAGTAATCACTGGGGAAGCAAAAAAATTCAGAATGTATCATGAAGAGCAGTTTGGTTGCTGATATCAAATAATTAGTCTTGCTGAATATGCTGTGATTTAAAACCTAAGGCATTCCCCCTATGAGGAAGCAATGCCACTGCCCCATTTTGCAGTGGGGGCTGTTTCAGTTTTGATGAAGTTCTTTCTACTCCTACTGTGACAAGTAGAGCTTATAGCCAATAAACAGTATTTTTATTTGCCTAAAACAACTTAAAAGGAACCTGCTGCTGCTGCTGCTAAGTCACTTCAGTCGTGTGAAGTGTGACCCCATAGACGGCAGCCCACCAGGCTCCCCCGTCCCTGGGATTCTCCAGGCAAGAACACTGGATTGGGTTGCCATTTCCTTCTCCAATGCATAAAAGTGAAAAGTGAAAGTGAAGTCGCTCAGTCGTGTCCGACTCCTAGCGACCCCATGGACTGCAGCCTAGCAGGCTCCTCCGTCCATGGGATTTTCCAGGCAAGTGTACTGGAGTGGGGTGCCATCGCCTTCTCTGAAAAGGAACCCACTACTTCTCTTCATTTGCTCCTGTCTATGAAGCAAGTCCTCCTTGTATCAATCTGGAAGGCTAAGAAGAAGGAAGCCGTGTTTGACAGCATAAATATAATGTGATAGTAGGCCAACGTCATTTTTGTACATCAGTTGCTAAATATATACTCTCTTGCTATGATGAGAAATCTCATTGATGAAAAAATTCAAAATAAGAGGTTTAAATTTTCATTAGAAATTTAATGATGAAACATGGCAAGTGGAAAGCTGAAGGATTCGATCGTCTGTCCAAATTTATACGAAATTTGACTCTCACTTAAATTATCATGGTGATTAATATAAAAATAAACCTAGAGAGGTGGGATGGGAGGTGGGAGGGAAGCCCCAGAGGGAGGGGATATATGTGTACATATGGCTGATTCACTTCATTGTACACAGAAACTAACACATTTTAAAGCAATTATACTCCAATTAAAAAATAAATATAACAAATAAAACTAGACAGAAGTGACTTAGACAGAACTATAAAGGACTTGCTTTCCCATTAAAAAAAAAAAAAAAAAAAGAGCAAGGAAAAATCTCCCCCTTTCACCATTCCAACTAATGAACAATTGGTGAAGATCCCAAAGTTAGTGACTGAGAGGTTAAAAGTGTTGGGAGGTTGGGAGACAGGGCCTCATGGGTCAGCAGTGCTGAGGTTGTATGTGTGTGTTAGTCGCTCAGTCGTGTCCAACTCTTTGTGACCCCATGGACTGTAACCCACCAGACTCCTCTGTCCATGGAATTCTCCAGGCAAGAATACTGAGTGGGTTGCCATTCCCTTCTCCAGAGGATCTTCCCGACCCAGGGATCGAACCTGGGTCTCCCACATTACAGGCAGATTCTTCACCTTCTGAGCCAGCAGAGAAGCCCAGTGCTGAGGTTACCATGCTGAATTCTCCCATTTCATTTTACTTGGCAGGAAACTAGACCTGAGGGTGATGTTTGGAGTTTGAATTAACACCCAACTTCTGAGAGGAGGCTGCCGGGCATTGCATCGGACCAGTCCCACTGGTAAGTGAACTCCAAACGTAGCAGTTGTCTCACAGGGCTTCCAGCACTATGACATTTCATATTCGATTTCCTTGCCTTTTCATCAAAGTTTTCACTTTGAGTTTAGTCTGGAGGATTTTTTTTTAATATAGAATTTGTTTCTGAATCATAAGTAAATCTATGGTTCTCTGCTTTAAGGACACAATTGACAGTTGCCTCTTATCACTTTAGGTCACCTCACCACCACCACCACCAATAAAATATAATCTGATATATCTTTAAAAAAGTAACATCTCAGATTCATTACATCATGTCATCAGGTTTAAAAACTGTCTTTCATATACATACTGCTGCTGCTGCTGCTGCTAAGTCACTTCAGTCGTGTCCAACTCTGTGCGACCCCATAGACGGCAGCCCACCAGGCTCCCCTGTCCCTGGGGTTCTCCAGGCAAGAACACTGGATTGGGTTGCCATTTCCTTCTCCAGTGCATGAAAGTGAAAAGTGAAAGTGAAGTCACTCAGTCATGTCTGACTCCTAGAGACCCTATGGACTGCAGCCCACCAGGCTCCTTCGTCCATGGGATTTTCCAGGCAAGAGTACTGGAGTGGGGTGCCATTGCCTTCTCCGCATATACATATTACCATCTGTAAAATAGCTGGTGGGACACTGCTGAACAGCATAGGGAGCTCAGCTCGGTGCTCTGTGATGACCTAGGGGGTGGGGTGGGGGCAGGAGGGAAGCTCAAGAGGGAAGGGGTGTATGTATACTTATGGCTGATTCACTTAGTTGTTATATAGCAGAAACCAGCACAACATTGTAAAGCAATTATGCTCCAATTAAAAATAAAAAACACTAATACTGTAGTGCATATTTGAAAGTTGCTAAAAAATAAAAAAGAACTGTCCTTTTCTGAAGCAAATACTTATCCTTGAAGTGTCTGTAAATTTAGCACTCCATCCATGATTATTGGCATAAAGCAGAGCACACAAATGGGGTCTTCTGTGATGACTCCATTTAGCAAGTGAAGCCATGTCTTAATTATAGCACACGCCGAAAGACCGTGCAGCCCACTAGGCTCCCAGCACCTTGGTTTGTCATGTAGTTTCACCTTCTAAGATTTCGGTTTCATGAAAAGATGAACTTCAATGGAAAAGTGTCCGTCCTGGTAGGCAGGGGAGAGAACTAACTCAGTTACAAGTTGGAGGAGCTTGGTCAAGATTCCAAATCTTAGGTTAATTGTCTTCCAAAATGTGTATCTCCTAAGAATATTTTAGTAAGTCCTTAAGTTTTACAGCATGGTTTAAGATCAGCAAAGAGATTAAAAGTATGGCAATTATTGCCATTTGCAGCATCATGAAAGGACCTAGGGATTGTCATACTGAGTGAAGTCAGTCAGTCGGAGAAAGGAAAATATCGTGTGACATCCCTTATAGGTGGAATCTAAAAAGAAATGATACAAATGAACTTATTTACAAAACAGACTCATAGACTTAGAAAAAGAACCTATGATTGCCAAGGGGAAGGATGAGGGGAAGGGATAGTTGGGAGTTTGGGATGGACATATACACACTGCTATATTTAAAATGGATAACCAACAAGGTCCTACTGTACAGCACAGGGAACTCCGCTCCATGTTATGTAGTAGCCTGGATGGAAGGGGAGTTCGGAGGAGAATGGATACATGTGTATGTATGACTGAGTCCCTTTGCTATCTACCTGCAAATATCACAACATTGTTAATCAGCTATACTCCAGTACGAAATAAAAAGTTAAGAAAGAGTATGGCGACTATCGAAAATGGGTTTTTGAAGGTCCCTCTTTGATACAGTAATAGGATACATGCAGGGAGTGAAGGGAACCCATTGCAGTGGGAGATTCCTCTTGGTATCAGCCAGTGTGTTTCCACAAGGCCGTGGGCGGAGCTGTGAACGATGGATGCTTGGAACAGCGAGCCTCTGCAGCTCCTCTTTCCCACCCGTATTCCGGTGCACTTGGACTTCCCAGGCCTTTTGTGTCACATCACATTTCTGAACTTATATTTTGCCGGCATCCTCTGTGCAGGGCTCCACGTGGATCTCAGCTGTGCTGCCTTTGCTCTGCTCCCTGGGGAGGGGAGAGACAGCAGATGGGGTTAGGGCAGAGGGCTGACGCATCTGACAGCAAACGGCCGGGTTGTTGCGGGGAAGCCGCAAGCGTCAGGAAGCTCCTTTTCCCCTGAGAACCAACTAACCACTGAAGAAAGTTGAAAATGAGCCCTCTGAGAAATGCTATTAAAAGTAGTAAAAAATCACGATTGTGCAGATGAGGTGCTGCTGTGTGCTTATTCGGATGCTAATGAGTTTGACATTAGGGAACTCGGAGGGTTTAGAGCTACTCCCTTCTGTGATTCGGTTCTTTATTGGCAATCTTTGAGAAAATAAATGGAAAATGTATTGCTAATAAACACACACCACGATTGGGTGTAGACAAAAAGCCATTACTTTCAGGGTTTAGAAAAGCGCTCTGCCCACCAGTGTTTTCCAGATCTTTTGTCTTAGGTTAGAGTGTGACAAACAAAGGGGACAGGCAGGTGGACCGACCGAGGGCGAGGGAGGGTAAGCCAAACACAGTTGTAGAGAAAGCTGGGTTTTGTTTTTGCTTTTTTGTAGTTGCAGTCAAGCAAACTAAGAACTCCCAAGTCCTATGGGACTTTTCAGTCCTTCCATCCTGTGTCTTGAGACTTTTGCTGTGTGAGACATCCTGTCTTGAGACATCTGTGTCTTAAGACATCTGCTCTGTCTTAAGGGTTTTATCCCCATTTTTCACCAGGATCTACAGTTACTGATTTGAGTTGAAGAAGCATCTGCTTAATGTCTGGTCAGAACTTTCAAGTGACGCAGAAATCCATGGTTAAAAAGCCGGACCCTCCAACTTACTGCAAGGGGTAAACACGGACCCTAGAAATCATCTGCCAGGAAGGTTGGTAACTTGTGTTCTAGAATGCCAGAATGGACGGACAAACCGCAGCAAGTGTGTGTTAAGATAGGTACTATATATATATATAGTGTTCATGTCAGTAGCCACTCACTGTCAGGCTGAGTGTGTTAACACTGAATTTCGGAGTTTTCTTTCAAGGGCCAAACAGCCTGAAGACAGATTCAGTTCCATCCCTGGGACCAGGTAAAGGAGATGCAGGCTTGTGTGTTATGTCTGGAAGCAAGGAAACCACACGCAGATTGTTCCCATGGAAAGCAGGATGAAACGTTGGCAAAAAGTGCTAGTAGCCTTTCGGGACACCTCATTCAAGAGCGGCCTAAATCCACACGCCTTGGGATCTTGTCTCTCGTGACTTCTTGAGGATAGCACATGCCAAACCTTGACTGATCTTTTTCTTCTGGTGGTTAAAAATAAAACTGAGAATAATGACATTGAGAAGCCCTATTATACAATTTTCCTAGGTAAAGGGCAGGCATTTTATCTATATCTATATCTATGTGCATGCTTAGTCGCTCAGTCGTGTCCAGCTCTTCGTGACCCCATGGACTGCAGCCTGTCAGGCTCCTCTGTCCATGGGGATTCTCCAGACAAGAATATTGGAGTGGGTTGCCATGCCCTTCTTTATCTATATCTTATCTATATATCTAGTTTGGTAAGAAAAACAAAAATTGATTTGGCTTACCTTAATAAAGGTAAAGGGGGTAAAGAATCTGCCTGCAATACAGGGGACCTGGGTTCGATCCCTGGGTCAGAAAGATCCCCTGGAGAAGGGACTGGCAACCTACTCCAGTGTTCTTGCCTGGAGAATCCATGGACAGAGGAGCCTGGTGGGCTACAGTCCATGGGGTCACAAAGAGTCAGACATGACTGAGCAACTAACACAGACAGCCAGGATAAAAGTAAACATCTTTTCCCCATTGATATACTATTAAATAGTATGACATTTTCATTCTGTTTATAGCATAGTCCATCAGAATTATAGGTAATTGTTTACTGTTCACATCACTGGTTATTTTCGCTTTTCTGTTTTTTTGTCCACCTTACATACCTTCTCTCTTTTATTTTTTATCTTAATAGAATGAATTGCAGGATTTCTCACTAAAACAAACACAGGTATTCATTCATTCTGACGGAGGGGGGCTCACTGAGTCAGCGTACAAGTTACCTGGAGAAAGAGGTAAGGCAACATTTTTATTAAAAAGCAGAATATGTTGAAATAAAATGGATCCGATTGAAGCATTTTATAAAGATTCTCCCCTATGACATTGCTTTATCTCTGTAGATTTACTTTCACAAAAATATATTGTTAAGGCCCAATTTAGGATTGTGATTTTTTTGTCAGAAACGTGATCACTTTACTGTTTTAAAATATTAAACAGGTGAAGTTCTCTGAGCCTACAAGTCCTTTTGCATATTGATTAGTATGTGTTATTTGTTTGCACATGTTTGCCCTTAGAGAGAGACTCAGCATTAAAATTGTTTTAAAATTCCAATTTGAATTCATTTGTATTAGAAATTAGTTTATTTAAGGATCAGGAGTAAATAAGTGAGATTTTTAAAAGCATGTTTTTAAAAGCATTGTAGCTGATTTCTACAGTTAATTCCTACAAAGAGTGAAAAGTAAGGAACTGGGACATCCTTGGGAAAAATCTGTTTAAAATGGCTTACCCCTCTATGAAGAAGCTTGTTTTCTAACATTTATGCATTTTTCAACACATGCATCTCAAAATACCAGCAAGAAAAAAAATTTTTAGACGGTTTCAGGGTGTTAACTTTCACTGAGTTCTCTTTAATCAGAGCATATTAAAAATATTTTTAAGTCTATGAAAACACAAAGCTGGTGATTGCCCCCTTAGGTCACAAAACTGTGACTCGGAGGCCGCGGTACAGAGACTAATAGAAATCCTTGGCACCCGGCGTCCACCTAAGGGAATGATAGAACTATTTGCTGGAGTCGTTTGGCAAAAGGACACAGACATATGGCTTTGGTTCATGGTCACATTGCCAGTTGTGCAAAGTTAGAGGGTTAGTCGGTACAGAGGAGCAGCAGCAACTCAGACATCAAAAGTGAGACTCCAAACACAGCAGCCTCCTCTTAAAGCCACCCAAGCTTTCACAGGCCTGAGGTTTCTTCCATTTGACTCTAGAAATTCCCTTTCAAAGGCAGCTTTTCTGTGAGGGTGTGCATGCCCTCAGCCTCAGGAAGAGCTCTCCCCAGACAGCTGTCCTTGGTCTGAGAGAAGGCTGAACCTGCTTCCCCATCAGGGGTGAAATGACATGAGATGGGTCACCAATGTGCAGGATGCCATCGTTCGGTTCATCAGCTTTTTATGCAGAATACAAAGCAGTACAGATAGAGCTGGACAGGAACAGAGATTTGAAATCAGGGATCCTGTGCCCTAAATAAAAGATTTGGAAATTTTTTCATTTCATTTAGGAGAAAGGATTCAAAAAAGTTTCAGAAAATTAATAATATGTCATCAAGGATGCTGTCAAACTTCCTGATTTTATTCATTTAGATGTTTTTAAGTTTGCTTTCTTTTTTAAAAAACAAATTATTATTATGTTTGGCTGCACCGCATGGCATATGGAACTTTCTTGACCAGGGGCTGAACGTTTGCCCACAGCATTGGAGGCATGGAGTCTTAACCACAGGACCACCAGGGAAGTCCTTACATTTATTTTCTGAATTACTCTCCCTGAGAAATAAGTAAATGTATGAAAAGAGAACCAGGAAAATAAAAGGAGGATAAGAACAGAGGAAAAATATACTTGATCATTCAATCTTGGTTTCCTTCTCAACGAGTCAACTGTGCTTTTAGGATCATAGCTCATTTCCCCCATCTTTTCCTTGTACAACAGGGAAGCGTCTTCTGCTGCCATTTTCCGTCGATTCAAAGCTCTGTTGAAAACAAAATGATGCCAGAATCATCAAAAGGAAGGGCACTCAGTGTAGGGTTCTTTGTTCTTCAATCTGGCCAAGTTCTGTCCCAAGGTACAGACATCATTTAGCTGTTCCATTTTCTGAGGTTAGCCTTTTCCAACTTCCTCAGTTTCTTTTTGTCATTAAAAAAAAGCTGACTTTTGTAAAGGAAGCATCCACTGAGGATGGGGAGCTCCTGGTGGGGAGGACCCCCGGACCTCCTCTCGGCAGGCACGGAACTAACTTCCTCTCGCCATCACTGTGAGCTTCTCAGGAATGGAAGAGTCACATGACACAACAGACAGCCTGCCTTGTCGGTTTACAACTCCCAGGAGAGGAACACTATGAAATCTTTAAAGTGGGACTTATTGTAAGTCAAATGTAGTGAAAGACTTCTCAAATTAAAAGTAGCTACTGGTGTGAAATTATATGTAACTAGACAGGGCTTCCCTGGTGGCTTAGATGGTAAAAAATCTGCATGCCATGCAGAAGACCTAGGTTTGATCCCTTGGTCGGGAAGATCCCCTGGAGGAGGGCATGGCAACCCGTTCCAGCATTCTTGCCTGGAGAATGCCATGGACAGAGGAGCCTGAGGGGCTATAGTCCATGGGGTCACAAAGAGTTGGACACGATTATGCGACTAACACTTTCACTTTCAGACAAGATTACAATTAATTGTATAAAGATTTTGAGAGTGTCCTCAAAATGTTATGATCACCATGGCTTTTCTACTAATATTAAGAAATTCGAGACTACTTATAAATCTATATCAAGGATGAGAGTGGATAGAATTCTGTTGAAAGGAGAAATAAAACTTAAAGATTACCAAGAGATTTGTTTTACCCAAATCTTAAGAAGTGATTAAATGTTTACTTGGAGGTTGTTTTTGTGGACAAACAATTTTGTTTAACCATTGATCAAAATAGAGTTTTAAGTGAAAAATAAAATCAAAGGGAACTAAATCTCCTCACATACCAGTCATCTGCGTGTGTGATGGAAGCAAAACTGAGTTTATCAATCTGGTGTCCTGCTTCTTGAATCTCTCCCTTCCACAAATCATCAATTCCAGGGGTCCCTGGTGGCTCAGATGGTAAAGACTCTGCCTGCAATGCAGGAGACCCAGATTCGATTCCTGGGTCAGGAAGCTCCTCTGGAGGAGGGCATGGCAACCCACTCCAGTATTCTTGTCTGGAGAATCCCATGGACAGAGGAGCCTGGTGGGCTACAGTCCATGAGGTTGCAAAGAGTTGGACACAACTGAACCCCAAAGAAGGCACCTAGTTGGTGCCATGGAGTGATGCAGAAGGAAGATCCTCTGATAGCCCCTGATGTATCTAAGTGCCAGGAGGAGAAGGTGGTCAAGTTCATGTCACTAGGGGCACCTGCACATAGCTTTGTAAATCCCTTGAAGATGTTACATGAGTTTTCCAAATTCAAGTAAATAATAAAAATGTATTTTATAGTCATCTTTCTTCTTCACCACCTCTTTGCTTATCTCCATTGTTGGTTGGCATAGCCTTCCTCTAAGTTTGCTTCTTTGCCTCCTTTATTTTATAAGTTTCTTTCCCTCTTGCCATTTATCCTTGTATTAATTAATCTCCCCCAGAGAATTGGGGGAGAAGCTCCTTAAATTATTTTTTCATGACTTCATTATGAAATAGATACCAAGCAGGAACCCCTTTTTTTCCCTTCAACATAAATATTATATGTAACATATCCATAGTTACAGGTTAATAGAACTTTTCCCGTAGCTTCATGAAAAATAAGAGTGGCAAAATTTGCCCTTACTGTTTTATCTCGATTGAATAGATTGATATAGCCAGGAGGAAATGGTAAGAGTCTCAGAAAATGTCTTATTCCCATCCATAAACAATGGGATGCAGATAAAGGCCCTAAGAAATGGGAAGAAGGACAGCTGTTTGGAAAATCAAAGCTCTGTTTTGAGGAAAGAAATGCTTCATTAAGTTTTACAAAGTCAATTGCAGGCTTGTCCATAGCATTTGGGGTGTAGGCAGTAAGGCTGATCAAGCCTCCTTTTCCAAGAGAAAAAAAAAATAATGTTCTCCATAAGAAGTGGAGTTTTTAGGATGCAGCCCATGTGGGTTACGGTGGTGGCTGCTTCTGTAACCAGGAGAACTTGACCGGGTAGCTGGTCCCTTCCCCCATGCACACCCCTCGTGTCTGAGCACCAGCAATGAGGTAGGACCTCCTTCCCATGAAGGAACCATCCCTGGAATGTGGTGCCCACTGAATCCAAGGTTCCATTTTACAAAAATTAAGTCTACCCATCAGCAGTTTATTGAAGTCCATGAACATAATCCATAGGAAGAATGCTTAGAGGTTTCTGCTCCCAGGTGTAAGGTTTTTGTGAACAAAGGCTTTTTTCCAAGCTGAGGTCTCCCAGGAGATCAAGCTTTCTCATGAATGTTAAAACTTCTTGCCCCAAAAGAAAGGCCCAAGGTGTCTTATATCCTTATCCCCAAGTTGTTGCAAGACGTAACTAAACCCAGAACTTAGGAACTGTCCTTCAGGTGTGAAAGGAGGGAGAGCTGAAATGCGTGAATTGTATGTGGGGGCCTTGATCCCTCCCATGCCCATCACTTGGCCCACATGTTATGTTGAATGCTGAGCTTCGTGGATGCGTTACCAGTTCTTACAAAGCTTGGATGGGATGTATGTGCTCCAGTATGACGCTATTGTCCAGCCAGAGGACAATAGCATCAGAAAATGCCGTCCTGAGGCTGGCACTCCAGGCACCCTCAAACCAGGGTCCATGAATATTTATTTATGCCTCGCTTCCCGGGACTGTGACAGGGAGGCGGCTGCTCAGGGGGAAGGCAGAGCCGTCAGGTGCTCAGACAGTTGGATTGCGAAAGAGCATCCGTCTCGAAGCTGTTAGAGAGAAGGTTAAAGCAGGTTTCTGAAACTTTTCTGTGCGCTGCTGGCACTCCTCTTCACACAGCGTTGCAGTTTTCATAAAGAAATCCGTGGAGTCCAGCCTTCACTTGTGTTTGAGTGGAGGATGTTCAGAGTGGTTGG
This sequence comes from Bubalus kerabau, assembly GCF_029407905.1. NCBI lineage: Eukaryota > Metazoa > Chordata > Mammalia > Artiodactyla > Bovidae > Bubalus > Bubalus kerabau. The sequence continues at coordinate 23,282,193 of NC_073637.1, read as the reverse complement.
AAGCTAAGAGCGCCTATGTGCAGGATAACCTTAAGACTCACGTTGAGGAGATTCTCACCGCCCACCCCTCCACCCCCCGCCCTGCGCCCCCCCATGAGCAGCAGAAGCAAAATGGATGGTTGTCACCATTTTAACCCTTAAGCTGCTGATCTCCCTTATTATAATCAAGCGACTCAATTAGCAGGCAGGGAGAGGGGTTCGCACGAGTCGATCCACTTTATATGCAGCAGGGACACTCACAGAGGAGGATTTCACAACATAGGGCTCACCATCCTGTGTAAACCAAGCCACTGTAATCCCAGACAGCATCACATCTGTCATAAATCCGCGTGGTTTTAAAAGAAGGGACATCTACAGGAGAAAAAAAAAAAAAAAACCTCTGTTTTCTTGTCTTCTCTTATCATGTAGTTTTAAAATAGTCGTAACAATAGACTGTTTTTATGTAGGCGAAAGCCATGGCTGCTTGAAAAAGCAGCGGACACTTTTTGTTGGTTAATTTGCAAAACAGTTCAGTGATTGGTGTGGTGTTTATTATAAAATGATGACAAAAGGGTGCTGGTGGTTTTAATAGTTTTAGCTTACGAGGGCTGTCGTTAATTTTGTCTGTAGTGTTGCAGGTGAAAAAATGCACAATGGATAAATAGTCTATATTGGTTTAACTGAACATAATATATAGTGTGTTCTGGAGTTGTTTGTCTCAATAGACTATAGTAATCAAAAGTAATGAACCTATTATGTGCAGGACCTTGGAGAGCGTCGAATGGCAGTAAAAGTGTGGCACATAAAAGGTTTATTAAAGGAAATTAAAGTCCATCATTGCCACACCTGCTCCCCTATTATAAGTCTATGGCAGGTCAGCGCTTTCCATCACAACTCAGCCTCGGAGAGCAGAGATGCGTCTCCCATCCTTATTGCAGGCACACCGCATCCCTGCCTGTGTCAGGATTTAAGGATGGTAGCCATGGAGAGCACCTTCTGCCTGCCTCTGATTTCCAACCAGCGAAACAACTTCTTTCTGTTTCAGAATTCTTCTGGTAAAGTGCAAATGTAATTAAACTGAGATGCTTAACAGATCCTAGTGAAATGGTTGGAGGTAGTCAGGTCAGAATCTATCTCCATGTGGACTAAAATAGTAGACTTTTAAGTCTTGGCATCCATTTGATAATTCACTTGGTTATATTTAAGATCATTAGTAATGATGGTTTAGGGAATTGATGCTGACGGAAACAACACTCAAAGTTTTCTCTCCTTATAGATGTGGATGATTATAACTCACCTCTATTCTGGAATTACCAGAGTAAATGTCATCATCATTTCCAGTGGTATTTTACAATAGGGGCATTTTGAGGTTTTGTGTTACATTGGTTTTTTACACTGGGAATTTTTTTTTCTAACTTAGAAACAGGCCCGTATCTGAAGCTGGTCATGCATGTGTGTTCAGTTGTGTCCAACTCTGTGTGATCCTATGGGCTGTAGCCTGCCAGTCTCCTCTGTCCATAGGATTTTTCAGGCAAGAAATACTGGAGTGGGTGGCCATTCCCTCCTCCAGGGGATCTGCCTGACCTAGGGATAGAACCCACATCTCTTGTGTCTCCTGCATTGGCAGGCGGGTTCTTTAAAAAAAAGGCCTGTATCCATAGGCCTGTATCTAGAAATACAAGGGAATCTGGTTGAGTAACAGTCTGGAACATTTGGGTTTGGTATCTGAGGTTTTGTCTCTTTCACAACCACTGTTAGTCAGACCATTCTTCTTTCCATCTTCATGATGCTGAAAGTGTCTGAGTCGCTAGTGAACACTTGCAGACAAGAACATCTGCCTTCTTGTCCATTTCCTCTGGTTTCAGCATCTACAGAAGTATTTCCAGAGCTTGCGGGCTGTAAGAGCAGTCACGGTTCTGTCTCCGCAGAGTCAGATGCTGTTCAGGAATGGGAAAGCTCCTCCGCTCTTCATAATGACCTAAAGAACTTCTAGTGGCCTGTGTTTGTATTTTAGTCAATGTCAAAGGAATGACCCAGGACTTTGTGTTCACATTACAGATGGACGCAGAGGCTGAAGATAAAGCACTTCGTACCCGTGCAAAAGGAACCAAGGGTGAGTTAGCATGCAGATTCCGTGACCCTGTGCCCAGCACACCATGAAATGTGGGCATCCCATGCTTGGTCCCTGATGGGTAGTCAGGAGGATCACAACTTCCTTAGGGTTCCCGTTTTTAAATCAAGCCAGGACGCTGTATCATGGCACTCTGAGGCTAAAGAATATGAACCAGGAATTGAAGGACCCGGAAAAGGCCAAATAATGTAGGATGCTAATGTTTACGAAATGCAACCATGAGTAGATTTAAACATCCTGCAAAACAGTATAAGGGTCAGCAAGGGAAGAAGGCTTTGTGGAGACCTCAAATTACCGACATGACCTTTAACATCCAAGGGAAAAGTCCAAACCGTTCATTTATTGCCAAAGTGGGTTTTGATTTTTATGTTATCTGGTTTAGTGGCTCCCAATCTAAACTTCACGCGAATAAAATGACGATGTTTGGTTTTAGACTGTCCCCGCCAGGGATTCCGGCAGCTCTGCAAAGTCATGTCTGAAAGGTTTAACTTGCCGGTTACCCTCTCTTTTTGTAACCAACAGATGGTAATGTAATATTGAAATATAAACAGGCCCTTGATGATCGAAACATCTGGAAAACAGGATTGACTGGCAATAATACCCCTTAAGGAAAATAACTTTTATTATAATTAGCTATATTTGTGTGACCCTCTATTCTAAACGGAAGGTTCGGCCTGGCCTCTGGAGGGAGCCAGATAGCTGTTCCTGGCCTGACCCACCTCAGGTTGGCCTTCTGATGGAGGAAGGGTTGGGCTGGGGAGTGATCACACAGTCGTTTGGAAGCATTTTGAGATTTACAGTTGAAAGCATCTAATCAAATTCGATGCTTTTGTTAGCTGTGTTTATGTTGTGTAGTCAAGGTACATAATCCCCATTTCAGTGAATTATGGAATCACCCATTTTTTAAAATTCCAGGATGATTTTTTTCTTTCGGTTAAAATAGAACCCTGACTATCATTAGGCATGATAACCAAAATGCTGAATCATGCATTTGCATTTGGTCCAAAATATGGACATTTTCTGTACCCAAACTGAAGTTGTGCAATATTCTTTCCTAGGTTTAGTTAAAGGTACTTTAAAAGTAATTGCATCATGTATCCTATTATTTGGAGCAGCTTCCCTGATGGCTCAGTAGAAAAGAATCTGCCTGTAAGGCAGGACATACAGGTTTGATCCCTGGCTCTGGAAGATCTCCTGTAGAGGGAAATGGCAACCCACTCCAGTATTCTTGCCTGGGAAATCCCATGGACAGAGGAGCCTGGTGGGCTACAGTCCCTAATATTTGGAATGCAATTTTGGAAACATCAAAGTTTTAGGCAGCAAAGTTCTCCATGGAATCAGAGTTTAGTGATAATATCCTAGCACTATTTAGGATAGGCTCACGTCTGCCATAAATATCAGTATTCTAGGAACTGTATTTGGATTGTTCGAATCTCTTATTCTGGCTTCTGAAAGCACATGACTCTCTCCTACTTCAAATGCATTTTAATTTGCCATTCTTTTTGGACTTTGAATCCTTTTGGCACATACATAAGCACTCTTAAACAGAGCCAAAATGTTGTCGGAGAAATGAAACAACTGTTTCTCATGTAGCGTGAGTCATCTTTAAAACCACCTGTTGTCTCTCTCAATATGCTGCTTATTCTGTGGTAGGCAGGTATTTATAAACATGAACTTCTTTAGTTCCCATCATTTCTTTTTTTTCTCTAACTGCTTTCTTTTGCAAATTTATTTATTTTTTAATTGAAGGATAATTGCTTTACATAATTTTGTTGTTTTCTGTCAAACATCAACATGAATCAGCCATAGGTGTACATATATCTCCTCCTCTTTCACCTTCCTCCCATCTGCCTCCCTGTCCCACCCCTCAAGGCTGATACAGAGCCCCTGTTTGAGTTCCCTGAGACATACAGCATTCCCATTGGCTATCTGTTTTACATTTGGTAATGTAAGTTTCCATGTTACTCTCTCCATACATCTTACCCTCTCCTCCCCTCTCCGCATGTCCATAAGTCTTTGGAAAAATCAAAGCTCTTCTTTCTATAAGTGTCTTATTTTTAATTGGAGGTTGAAATTAACATGACTCAAACTTCTCCTCTTTCTCCAGGAATAAAATTTATGGAACAGAATCTTAGGACATTTATTAATAAAATGTTGTCCATTTTATTTAAATGCTTGTTTAATATAAATAAAATGCAAACAAGATTCTTTTGAAAATTTTCATAGAGACAACAAAATTGATTTAAAAAGTAGTTCAGGGACTTCCCTCGCAGTCCAATGGTTAAGACTTCACCTTCTAATGCAGAGGTGTGGGTTCAATACATGGTCGGGGAGCTAAGATCTCACATACCTTGCAGCCAAAAAACCAAACATAAAGCAGAAACAATAGTGTAACAAATTCAATAGACTTTAAAAAATGGTCCACATTAAAAAAAAAAAAACCTTAAAATAAAAAGTAATTTGTCCTCTGTGCTCCTGTACTTTTTCGGTGAGATTTTAGAGACAGGTATTTGGAAGTTGATCCATGACTGCAAAGTCCCAGGGTCACTGGAGGCCTGATCCAGAACTATCTGTTCTGGGCCCTGGTCACCTGTCTTCTTGTGTCCAAAGAACCAGAACCGGAAAGATGAATCAGCACAAAGGGAAACTGTTGGGTCTGCACTAACCAGGGCTTCCCAAGTGGCGCTAGAACACACCTACCAATGCAGGAGATGTAGGAGACTTGGGTTTTTGATCCCTGGGTCGGAGGAGGGCCTGGTAACCCACTCCAATATTCCTGTCTAGAGAATCCCATGCACAGAGGAACCTGGTGAGCTATAGTCCATGAGGTTGAAAAGAGTCAGACAATACTACAGTGACTTAGCACGCATGTAATGCACTAACCATGCCCTGGCCGTTATCCCAAGGAGGTGAAAGGTTGCTCTCATGCAGTTTACAAAATTATGCACTGATTTTCCTTTTCTGTCTTTCTTTTTGTCAGTAGCACCAATGGATTCTCTAATCCAGGAGCTCAGGTAAGAGTTGCCCTACTTTACTTTTTCTAAGATTGATTGGCTTTAATTATTAGAATGTTTTGTACTTTTCAAGCCTCAGATCCTCATTTGACGGTGAGCACTAAGCCAGTGGGCCTATCTTGTGTGCCTCCGTCTCTGCACCAGAGACAAAGAAGGGGAGAAGCTACGGACTGTCCATCTAAAGCAATCCAAGCTAATATTCTGATAACAAGACACCGTTTTTCTGTAACGTGAGCAGTTTCCCACTTTCTCCTCACAGGGTGTGCTGCCTCTGTGTGCACACCCCGCATGTGGTTTGTTTTCCCGCTGATGGAAACAGAGAACTGAGGTCATCTGAGAACCCGACTGAGGAATAAGCCCAGTTCAGAATGCTGCATGGTTCTCCTTAATAATCAGATAATTGTTTTTTAGATTCCACATGTAAATGATATCACATGATATGTCTTTGTCAGGCTTGTTTTACTTAGTTTGATAATCCCTGGGTCCACCAGTGTTGCTACAAGTATATTACTTCATTCCTTTTAAAGGCTGAGGAATATTCCTTTGTACATATGTACCACATCTTCTTTACCCATTCATCTGTTGATGAACACTTAGGTTGCTTCCATGTCTTGGCTAATACAAATGAACTTATTTACAAAACAGAAGTAGACTCACAGACATAGCAAACAAAGTTATCCTTACAAAAAGGAAGAGGAGGATAAATTAGGAGTTTGGGATTAACATAGACACATTATTATATATAAAATCAATAAATAAGATCCTACTGTATAGCACAGGGAGCTATACTCAATATTTTATAATAACCTCTAATGGAAAAGAATATGAAAAATAAATTATATATAATATATATGTAGCTGAATCACCGTGCTGTGTACCAAAAATTAACACAACCTTGTGAATCAACATACTTCAATTTAAAAAATTTTTAAAAATTACCAGATAATCATGTGAATTTTTGACTGTAGGTATTTGAATGTGACATGGAAATCGGGGTGAATCTAAGCACTTCAGACTGAGAGACTGTGATATGGGCCTCAGGCAATGCTCTGGAAATTCCAGTTGACTAGTTTTTGCAGCGTAAACTCCAATACATAGGTTTTCTTTCATGGGGTCTTTGCAAGGTCTGGCTTTGTTTTGTTTTGAAGTGCATATTTAAAAAGAAACGCATGTTGCTGATACGTTTTCTGTCCTGGTGCTATTTTTTAACAAGATTTGTCAAGCAAGAGGAACCCCTTATCTCTTCTCTAGGTGTGCAAACCCAGAAAGTCCCAAACTCAGGGTCTAATCCATCTTTCTGGAAGCAGCGATAGTATGCATGTTCCTAGGGGGAAGTGTGTGAAAACTGGAGTACGGGCAACAGTGTCTGGACCTGCACTGGTGTGTGAACCTGTAACAGTGTCTGGTACACCTGGAAATTTACAGTGTGTGCATTGACAGTTTACATCGTCATTTTTCCAGGCAGCTGTGCCCTGTGGCTCCCTAAAGGAGTACCTTCGGTCCATTCATCAATTGAATGGGACGAGATCTGTCAGAATTGGGTACAAGCCTTCATGCTGGTGCTTTTCTCTGTGGAAATGTATTTGTAGGAAAGCCATGGCCCCTTCTTCATGGATGTTGTCATTGAGAATTTTACATTTTAAACTGCTTTTATAAGAGTAGAGCCCAGAATACACCCACACATAGGGACAGGATTAAATGGCTGAAGTATCTGGCTCCCTTAAATTCTTGCTTTTGCATCTCTTCTTGTTGACAATTCCTGTTTGTTTGGAGATGACGTCTCTGAGGAGTAGAGGAGAGAAGTGGACAATGCTCAAGGATTCAGGGGTCTGTGATACGTGCCCTCCCAGGGGGGATTCTTGGGGGTCTCACTGCTGAAGAACTAAGTGTGTTTTCCAGTAGGGTTCTTTGTAGGGAGTTAAACTACTCAGAGGCAGGGAAGGCCTTTTGAGTAATGTGTCTTGAAGAATAATGTGAAAAACAAAGGAAAATTTTGGAGAAATGAATATATTTTGTGTTTGACCTAAATTCATAGAGAAAAAAAGAGGACTTTAGCAGAGAGAAACAGCTTTGTGAGAGAAGCAGCATTGTTTAAATAACCTCATTGGAAAAGACCCTGATGCTGGGAAACACTGAAGGCAGGAGAGGGGGACAACAGAGGATGAGATGGTTGGATGGCATCACTGACTTGATGGATGTGAGTTGGAGCAAGCTCTGGGAGTTGGTGATAGACAGGGAAGCCTGGTGTGCTGCAGTCCATGGGGTCACAAAGAGTTGGACACAACTGAGTGACTGAACTGAACTTAACTAATGGAGAAATAGAGATTACTATCTAAGTGATAATTAAATATGTTAATATTTATTAACATCAATAATTACAGTCAAACTAATATTTATTGAGAGCCAGAGAGTCCTGAGTGTCCTGGAGCAGTTTATTTCATCAATTCTCCAAGAACCTTACAAGGTAGAAACTATTATTTTTCCAGTTTTTGGATGAAGAAAGTGAAAATAAATAGTTTACATAAATAGCCTAAGATTAAACAACTAGTAAGGAATTCAGACTTCTAACTCAGGCCAGCTCCTCACCCTGGCTGCGTGCTCTCTCCTGCGCAGTTAATGCTGATTATCCAGCATATGAATCAAAAAGAAAGTCTGCCATCCATGTCCTCAGAATCTGGATTGTTACAATTTTGTAGTGTAACCCTTATGGTTTATTTTTCAAAGCCTGTTGGTGTTCAGTTGCTCAGTTGTGTCCACCTCTTTGTGATCCCATGGACTGTAGCTTGCCAGGATCCTCTGTCCATGGGATTTTCCAGGCAAGAATATTGGAGTGGGTTGTCATTCCCTTCTCCAGGGGATCTTCTCGACCCAGGGATCAAACTTGCATTTCAAAGCCTAGTTTTCTGAAATTCAAAAAAGAATACACTTCAATTAAAAATAACATTTCCTAGTCTCCTAATTTTCTAAATAAATGTTTGTTAGATATTCAATTTTACCTAACTTGTCATTAAATTAGTTAATCAATTCAGAAAGCTTGTGATAATTGCTGGAAAATTCATAAGCAAAATGAATTCACCTATTTTTTCTTTACTGAGAATGATTTTATAAAAATTACTGATTATTGTTAATTTGATAATTACTTATTTTCAACAGCCTGATCATGCTCAGGCTAAATAGGTCTCAAGCTGTTTCTTAAATGGCTCAAGTTGATCCAGGTATGAACCCTAATTGCCGTTCTATATAAACCTTGAAAAAAAGTCCGATTTGTATGGAAAATTATAGTCTTGGTCTCTTTTTAATTTTGTCCAACTTTATCCATTTGCTACAGTTGTTCCTCTGACTGATTCTGTAGCTTTGCTCTAGTCCAGAACCCAGAATTTGTTGCTCCTGAATTCTGAGTATCTAAGGAAATGTGGCTGATTTTCCCCAGTGTAAAACTTGTGGCTCTTTTACAGAGAACCTTGGCAACTTTATTTAGTTCTTTCTTTTAGAATGTATTGAACATGTTATTGCTTCTACAGCTACTACTTACAAAAACACTAATACAAATGAAGCTGATTTAAATATACTGCATATTGTTCCTGACACTAATAAAAATTGATACTGACATTCTCATCTTCTTATGATCCTCTATGTCAGCTACTATCCTCACCATTAAAAAAGCAATTTATAACCCCAGACCCACCTTTAATCATGTGTCTTATTAGCATTTCCAGCTTTTCCTCCAGCACAATTCAGGTTACATGTGGTGCTGAGGGGGCTCTCGTGCGTCCGTCTAAATCATGACCGTTGGATTTTCTGTGCTCTTTTCTTTTATTACTGTTATCCTTAATCTGATCCTCCTGCAATTGCATCTGCTAATATTGGTAATTGTGTTGTGCGTCGGTAAAGTGTTTTACACCAGTCCAGCCCCTCTCCTCTCATTAGGAAAATATATTCCAGCCTCTGAAATGGCTTTTCGATGTGACTCTTTAGAGGCACAAGTGAATTCAAGGCTCTTAATTATATTAGAGGTAAATCCCACTGTCCTTTCATGGTCTTATTGCTGCCTCCTAGTTAGCTGAAGTTTTGTAATAAAATTTTAATTTAGTTGTCTCTTTACTTTGTTCGGTCACTAAATCGTGTCTGACTCTTTGTGACCCCATGGACTGCAGCAAGTCAGGCATCCCTGTCCTTCACAATCTCCTGGAGTTTGCTCAAATACATGTCCATTGAGTGATGCTATCCAACCATCTCATCCTCTGCCACCTCCTTCTCCTTTTGTCTTCAATCTTTCCCAGCATCAGGGTCTTTTCTAATGAGTCGGCTCTTAACATCAGGTGGCCAAAGGATTGGAGCTTCACCTTCAGCACCATTCCTTCCAATGAATATTCAGTGTTGATTTCAAGTGACATTGTCTAGGTTTAATGGACAAGCTGGGTTGGGGGAAGTTAGTGCTTTATTCCCGCAAGGGTCTTTGACTGAAAGAGACTGGACCAGAGTCAGAACTGTGGGCCTGTCTGTGGTCCAGAGTGTACTCCATTTCTCACTGGACACAGTGTAGTCACTGTATTGCCCCGATACTGCAGACCCTAGCATTCCTTTGTTCCCCCAATAGTCTTTACTTTTTAGAGCAGTTTTAGAGTCACAGCAAAACTGAGCAGAAGGTGCAGAACTCCACACAGACCCCCCACAGCCTCCCCCACCGTCAGCACCCCTACCGGGTGGTATCTTTGTTACAGCTGATGAACCTGCACTGCCATGTTGAGATCCCATCTTAGGATCCACATTTGGGGGAATAATTACTTACACCTCACCAATGGATGAATAAATCAAGGTGGACTGTATCAGACCTACAAACCAAGCCCAGCGCGTTTTCTTGATTCACAGCACTCTCTGCTGATTAGAGATCACTGTCCTTCCTTCCGGATTTTTGTATTCCATGAATGGGTTATGTGATTTTAAGTCTGTGTTAAAATACCTGGAGTACGTACAAATTTCTGTTCATTCTAGTTGTTTTCCTTTCAAAACGCTGTCTCCCAGGCGATGAACTGGCGTGGGCCTTGTCCTTCCAAGATGGATTTTACAGATCATGAGGTGCGTGTTGTTTTTGCCGTTGGCCTGAGGTCAAGGACGGGTCTTTAGAACGGGGCCAACACAGCAGGCGGAACTGAGAGACTGAAGAGCAGTGCTCTCCCGTTTGCATCTATAACGTGACGGCTGCGTGGGGCGGGTGCTCCCCAGCTTAGCTGTGTATGTTCTACTTTCCAGCATAAAGCCTGAATTTTGGGAAAAACAGCATGGGGCTTATACATAATTATTCCAAGTAAAGTTTCTCAGAAAAAAATAAGAACAAGCAAACGTGCTTTCTTTTCTCTACCTTTTCTTTCCATGTTCCAATATTATCACAAGGATATGGGTGGTACAGGTCAGCCAATGGTTCTAGGACATATGGCGCTAACATCTCCAGAAACCAGACCTTTTCTAAAACTGTGATGCAGGCCACCCTTGTGGGCCACACATGAAGATGCACCCACCGAGGCTTTCCGCTTGCAGAACTCAACCACACAGATCACTGTTTATCCACTCAGCTCTTCTTTCTCTGGTGCTTGCTCGCTTCAGTTGTGTCTGACTGTACGACCCCATGGACTGTAGCCCGCCAGGCTCCTCTGTCCATGGGATTCTCCAGGCAAGAATACTGGAGTAGGTTGCCATTTCCTTCTCCAGGAGATCTCAACCCAGGGAGTGAATCCGCATCTCTTGCCTCTCCTGCCTTGGCAGGCAGTTTCTTTACCACTAGCGCCACCTGGATACACAAACCTTTTTACACAGCACAATTTGCTACTCTTGATTGAGGAAAGAATATTTCCTTCCGTGGTGTTTGTTCAGCACTTACTCTGCACCAGTGTTGCCCCAGTTAGCACATTGGTATAATAAACCAGGGGATTATATGATAACATCCCTGTGGGTGACATTGTAGAGGGAGAGGTCCCCTCCTACTCGGGGACCAGGTGTCACCCAGAGCCTACCTGCTCGGAGCACCCCTGGGTGCTTATAGAAGTGCAGGTTCCCAGGCTAACTCCAGACTGAGTGAACCTGCATTCTTATGAGGTCTCTGAGGGCATGGCAACCACTCCAGTATGCTTGCCTGGGAAATCCCATGGACAGAGGAGCCTGCGGGCCACAGTCTGTTGGGTTGCAAGGAGTGAGACACGATTGAGTGACTAACACTTTCACTTTTCACAGGCATCTACAATATATTCTCAGAGGATTTGGTTATGTCTCAGACAAAATCCAGAGTCTCTTTCAGCTTCCATGGATTACGTGACTGCCTTGTCACCTTGATGTGTAGGTAGCCAATGCACTGAGGTTCCTCTCAACCTGCCCAGGCACATCAGAGTTCAGATGCAGTCACTGTCTTCTCACCCAGTTGTTCTGTGGAGCATCTCTAACCCAATGTAGAAGTATTTCATTCCATCTCTTATTTCTCCTTCATCTTCTGAGAAGGAAGGATTGACTTGAATCACTGGCAGGTTCTTCATCTCTGCTGTTATCTCTCAAGCAAGCTATTAATGCACCCACTGGAAGTCTCCTCTCAATTATAGTATGTGTTTGTAAACAAGAGTTCTGACTCTTTGTTGTGTTTTTCCCGCTGGAAGTGTGAACCCAGATAAACGTGTCCCACCTGCTGACATGTCAACTCCCTACCCCTAAAGCGTGTGTGTGCTTTAGTTGCAGTGTTTCCTCTCTGTGCGCGACTTCCTGGAACTCAACGCAGACGGGGACTTTGTCAGGGGAGTGTGTTGGGGAGAAACTGGGTGAACCACCACCCTGGATCCAGGGGACCTAGTGGTGGGTCAGACCCTCTGTGGGACCTCGGAGCCAAGTTCAAATGTCACATCCCTCTGCCTCCTTGACTAAGGCTGCTCCATGCAGCATTTTCAGTCTCAGCCTCTGGGTCCCGCGAACTGTCCCCCACCTCCAAGCAGAGCTAAACTGGCCTCCAGCTTTATGCAGATGTGCCTTCTGACTTGTCTTCGCCTTTGAAGCTCTCTGCTGCCTTTTCACTTCGTTTTTCCCCTTGTGTGATCATTCTCCTTGTTTATTTCATCCTCCTTGAAACAGAAAGTGCTTTTTTCGTATCACATCCACTTTCAAATGTTCTTCTTCCAGTCTCATCACCAGACTGTTTTCTGCAGGAAACCCCAAGCCTAAAACTCCTTCTTATTTTATTTTATTTTATGTTATATCGTTCTCTTTCCATCTCAGTTCTATTACATCTGTTCCTGGCAGCATTCTCTCCTTTATCTTTTCCCCTGCGGGATTTGTAGGCACTCTTTAAGGCTAATGACTAATGTCATCTCCACCGTGAGTTGTCCCCATGACCTCCCAGGCTGACTAATACTTTCTTCCATTGTGTCCCCAAAGCACTTCTTTTCCTGTCTGTTTTAAAGCACTTATTACTTTGAATTATAGCTATTTTATTATTCATTCATCCATCTGTCCACCCATCCAGAAGAAAGCAGATCCCCTGCCTTCAAGTTTAGAATTTAGCTGGTGAGACATCAAAAAAAGAGCAAACTATTGAACAAAACTTTAATGAATCATACATAATTCTTTTTGATATACTGTTAACTTTTTGGAAACAAGAAATCTATTTTATTTACTATTGTATCTTTAGTACATGATCTTACTTGAGGTGTTTTTTTTCCTTATTGTCTACCAATGTTCATTTAGAGAATAAGTAATGCAATTAGTGGTAGGTGGTACAGTGGTAAAGAATACACCTGCCATTGCAAAAGACACAGGAGACCGGAGTTCAATCCCTGGGTCAGGAAGACCTGGAGACCTGGCAGAGAGATTATTGGCAACTCAGTCCAGTATTCTAGCCTGGGAAATCCCATGGACAGAGAAGCCTGGTAGGCTATAGTCCATGAGGTTGCAAAGAGTCAGACATGACTGAGCAAGCACCTTTACGTTGATGTAATTAGTGACTCATATGAAGGAATTTTTATTTAATATGTTGATTCTCTTTTATATAGTGCCTATAACCTCTCTGCTTTCAAATTCTCCAATTCTTTCCCTACTTCTGTCCCTTCAAAGTCAAGGCTATTTAAAAGGGTTGAGACCCCATAGTAATAAAATATTAAAAAGTGCCAAAAAAGTAACAAAAATAAATAAAATCAAGACTGTTTAGTTGGCAAAGCTTCCACCAGCCCCTTGACTACAAACCAGGCCACTCTCACTGTAATAGTCATTTCTCATTTATTTTCTCCCATCAATACATGTTTTCCTCTACAGTCTATTTCATCCAACATAAAAACAAGGTGCTCTTAATTCTATTACTTTCGCCCTTCGTTTCCTTTGGTCATTTTCAGTCAGGAAGAGAAATCATAGCCAGAATATAAGTGCCTACTGCCTGTTTCTGAGATGCTTTTGTAAGGAGTCTGCTAGTGAGTGTGTGGACAGGAGGCCTGGGGTCCCAGGGCAGCAGGTGGAACCGCTGCTACTGGATGCATGGACCCTTGCAGGAAGGTGAGCACTGGAGCGTCTGATTCGTGAAGGTGCTCATGTGGTCCCCACCTGAGGTCAGGGGTATGCCTCCACTCCATGGCATGCTGCTCATGGGGCAGGATGTTCTCCAGGCCAGGACAGCCACACTTGTAGGGAAACGATCTCATATGCCCGGGGTGACCATGGAGTCAGCTCTGCTCTTCCTGGTACCCCGTGAAAGCTGAGGGAGTTCAAACCCCCTCAGCCCTCTGAGGGCCTGTGTCCTTGAAGGTAGAGGCAGACACAGAGCCCATCGTCTGTCTTGGGGTCAGGGGCTCCAAGTTCCTTGCAGGAAGGAAGAACTGGCAGGCCCACTCACCTTCCTGACCTCCCCTGCCTCTCTGATTCTATCTTAGCTCTTAGCTCTGGTTCTCCCTCAGCTCCCCAGTCTCTAAACGCTGGAGCCCCACCCCAGGTGTGTCCCTGACCCTCTTTGCTGGTGACTTCTTGGTGAACTCTTCCAGGCTTTCAATCCACTTGCATGTCAAATCTGCTCTTTCCTGAACTTCAGACTCACTCTGATGGGAAGTGACTTGTGGACTTGCAGGCTCAATCTTTAGCTGAGAGCTTCTAAATCAGGGACAGCCTCTAAAAACAAGTTATTTCAGATTCAGTGGAATACTTGGCTGCCAAAGCACTGCACAGATTTGTGTGTGCATATATATACTTGCACATACACATATATAGTGAGATGACACATACATTTACATACACCCATTTTTAATAATACATTGGAGGAGATGATCCCTGCTAATTCAGCACTCACTTGATTATTTTAATGCTTGATCCTCCTTTTAAATATTTCTCCTGCACGGCAGCAAGTTCTGTGAAATGATTCATGATATGTTTTGGTGAAGTGGAGAAGGATAAATGTAAGCCATCCAAATGTCAGACAACTCTTGTTCATACCGATGGCCTTGTGTGTATCTGTAAGTTTCTAGTTTTTTTTTTAGTTCAGGGAACTAAGAAAGGAAACTAGATTTATGGACCAAATATCTGCATTCAGGTAAATGTCAAGAAATAAAATCGGCATTTACGATGATAGTCATAAAAGAGCCACATGCTCTAAAAGTGTCTTTTGTCACAGTCATGTTAAAAGCCAGACATCACTGTGTTAGTTGAGGGAATTGTGTTGCTGTGTTTGTGTGTGTCCCTGGTCTGTTTTGTTTCCATCAGTGGGTGAGCCTCTCCCTCCTGGTGGTCGTTCTTGGTGTCTATTTCTGCTGGTCTTTGACATTGTGCCCTCGGCACACCCACACACAAATGCACACACACATGGGCACATACACAGTGCACACACACAGGTACACACACACACATATGGGCACATACACAGTGCACACACACACAGGTACACACGCACACACACATGGGCACATACACAGTGCTCACACACACAGGTACACACACATATGGGCACATACACAGCACACACACAGGTACACACACATGGGCACATACACAGCACACACACACAGGTGCACACGCACACACACATGGGCACATACACAGTGCACAAACACACAGGTACACATGCTCACACACATGGGCACATACACAGTGCACACACACACACAGGTGCACACGCACACACACATGGGCACACACACAGGTGCACACTCAGGCATGGGTACACACAGTTTCCTCCCAGCCTCCCTTCCCTGATGTTTCCACCTCACATTCTCTCCCTCTCTCCCCCTTTCCTTCTCTTCACATTACCTTTTCTTCTTTTGCAAATGTCTACTTTCAATGTTCTACTAGACCCACCCCTCTTGAACCTGAGAAAATCATTCTTTTGAACACTGAGAAATATGTATAGTAGAAACCACACCAGGAATAACCAGGGAAAGAAATCAGCAAATAATGAAAAAGGGCAACATTGATAAAATCCATTCTAGATGACAAAAATGATGTGACTCTCCTTCTTACTACACAATAATCAAATATAAAGACTGCCTGACAGAAGTATGTGTATATAAATGTCATCTGAAGAAGCGAATTCATTATATTTTAAAGAGCATGAAGCCACTATGTTAGTTGCTAATATGCCAAATATGGTTATGATTATCTTTTGAATGTAAAAACATTGCATTCTTTTTTAATATTTTTATTTTTTAATTAATTAACTAATTTGTCTGTACCAGGTCTTAGTTGTGGCACATGGGATCTTTGCTCTTCACTGCAGTGTGGGGGATTTTTAGTTCCAGCCTGTAAAGTCTTAGTTTTGATATGTGGGATCTAGTTCCCTGACCAGGAATTAAACCTGGGCCCCCTGCATTGGGAGAGTGGAGTCTTAGCCACTCGACCACCAGGGAAGCACCCAAAACATTTCATTCTTAAATCAAATTTTTAAACAAATTAAGCCTTACTCTCTGTCATTCTCAATATTCAGAGCCATTCAGAGCCTGCTCTTTAGAAAGAGTTCAAGTCTGCATATCTTGGGATAAGAAAAAGTCAGTAAATGTTCACAGGAGAGAACAGAGGACACCTGTGTTCTAGTCATTCAGTACTAAAATAGGTGGTACTTTATGCTTCCTGATCTTCATTTAAAGCCACCAAATGTAGGGTTTACTTGTATGGTCCTGATGTGTTTCCGGGAGTGACGGCCCCACGATCACAAAGAGGCTGCAAACCCATCCCTAGCTCATGGTTTTACTTTGTGAATAAATAAAGTAGGATTTACTGACTCACCTGCTCCTGTTAACCCCACCCACCACCATCTCTCTTCTGGCTTTCCTCGGTGGAGAGGGCAACTAGGAGCAAAAGCCCATGTGGATCAACGACCTGTTGTTCCAAGGAGAATGGGCAGCCACATCATCTGAACAGTCACTGGGTAGGTTTTGATGCCTCTCCTGGGGAAAGGCAATTCCTGCTTGCATGAAGTCATCTTCATACACTTACATCTAGATGGACTTCAGCTTCAGGCCACATTTATAAAATGTGATACCAAGACCCAGGCTCATAGATGCATTGGTGCTGGTGCATGCATGCTCAAGTCATGTCCGACTGTTTGCAACCCACGGACTGTAGCCCTCCAGGCTCCTCTGTCCATGGAATTTTCCATGGAGTGAAAATACTGGAGTGGGTTGCCATTTTCTCCTCCAGGGCATCTTTCCGACCCAGGGATCAAACCCTTGTCTCCTGCATCTCCTGCATTGACAGGCGGGTTCTTTACCACTGCGCCACCTGGGATGTCTATAGATGTACAGGAGATAAGAAATGAACAAGAAGCACTCTGTTCCCTTTAAGACAGTTCCAGGTTACTGGGAGAGACAACGGCAATTAGGGAGTTAAGTTTTACAGTCATGGAAACTTCCAGACCCCCATGGTGGCACAAAAGGAGTGTGTTCTGACAGTGTTGCCAGAATGATATCATTGGGAAGAGTGTGTCCACCAGCATGGTGGGGCGAGGGGAGCAGGAGGGTTCAGAGAGTCTTCTTAGCTTCTTCCACTGTTACTCAGGATTCAGAGTAAGTTTTTATTATTGTTGTTGTTGTTATCATTATTATTATTACAGTGTGGCTTTTAATGGCTTGACCATTTTATGAAAAAACTGTTGTGGACATTATGCAAGTAATTGATCATTCATAAAACTTAATCCCAATTAAATGAGGAAAAAACATCTATTAGCTCTGGCCTTATGGGAAAACAACTCTCACTCTTATAAACCTGATATTATCAAATAACCTTGCCGATGGAATCAGTGTTCCATGACAGCAAACCAACCATCGATAAATAGCAACGACATGGCTGCTGAATTGATGACATGAGTCACAGGAGAAGCTTAAATTATAGGTTTTCTGTGGGTGCTGTGCTTCACACAGCTCTGTGCTTCACACAGCGTGGGCACGCGTGTCCACCATGTGGCTGAGCAAGCTGGGCGTGGACTCGGGGATTGTCCTCCATGAAAGAAAAGTGACCCCCAGGCTCATCTGTGTAAAAGTAAACTTGTGTTTGCGGTAGCCTGTGACTTGGAATCAGGAGGCCCATTTCAAGTGAACACAGACTTAACTTTCCCACAGGCGCCTGCCTCCTGATTCCGTAGAAGCTGGTCGAGTAGCCGGGCGAGACTTGCTGCCAAAGTCTCGCCATTCCTCCCGGGTGCTCAGCTGTGGGGGCCGCTCCCAGCGTTGGTCCCTCTCGTTGCCTACATACCCCTCCATCCACGTCCTCCTTCTTGCCTAGCATCCCTGCTTGCCTAGATGGCTTACCTGGTAACCTTCATCCCTAAGGGACCTGAGCCCTGGTCACCACGACCTTCAAGTTCTCTGGCTGCTGCCCAGCTGATTGGCTGTCAAGTCTGGCCAGAAAGAACTAGGAGAGGCCAAGAGGGTCACTAAATGTGTTCTTCTCTGTTCCCCAAATTTAATGACAGCCTTGCTGTTCCCGACAGCCAGGATCCATACTCCTGCCAGGACGGCAATCCTCTCCTGCCTGCTGGACTCCCCGCCCAAGAAATCCACATGACTGAGAGGCAGGCAGAGCTGGAACTTTGATCGGACTCTCAGGTGTCCCCCAGTGGAAGCCCTCTTTTAAGGGACCAGGATCTTCAGACCCTCAGAGGATAGATTTAGGGGGAGTAATGTACAGATCCTTCAAGTTAGTCATTAGGAATCATAGTAAACTGAGTCATTCCTAACGCCACCTGTTTGTTAGTTCTTGGGCCCAAATATCCAAACCATGGAGGGCAGGACACTATAACGGTCATCATGTGTGCATACTGGCCCCAAAGAAGGCACGCCCTCTCAGCAGGGTAGCACCTTCAAGCCAGCATCTCAGCTTTGCCTTTGAGAAGTTATTCTGCCACTCCATCAGGCCAGGATATGCTATAAGTCATACCAGTGGTATATCCAGTTATTTTCTTTGTCTTCCTAGCTGGGTCTCTTAGAGATGCATGAGAATGCTTGTTGGCAGAATGTTCAGATAGCAGTGCTGTCTGAAGCGCTGAAGATGGGCCAGGCGAATCCATACTCAAGTACATGTGTGTGTTAGCCGCTGAGTTGTGTCCTATTCTTTGTGACCCCAGAGACTGTAGCCCTCCAGGCTCCTCTATCCATGGGATTCTCCCAGGCAGGAATACTGGAGTGGGTTGCCGTTTCCTTCTTCAGGGGATCTTCTGGACCTAGGGCTCAAACCCATGTCTCCTGCACTGGCAGGAGGACTCTCTACTGCTGAGCCAGTGGGGGGATGCCAACAGTCCTGGTTCCCCTCGCTGATGGAAAGTATGTATCTGCCACATCAGTGACTGCGAAACACTCATAGTTGCATCTATGTTAATCTGTAAAGCAAATATCCTTTATTTTGGTCTAACAGTTGCAATTAGAACTATTATTTGAGTTTGTGGTTGCCCACTGTTAACCCCGAGGATCAGTCTTACTAAGAGTCTGCACTTTAACTTTTTATTTTATTTTGGAATATAGCTGATTAACAGTGTTGTGATAGTTTCAGGTGCATGGCAGAGCGGCTCAGCTATACATCCACATGGATCCATTCTCCCCCAAACTCCCCTCTCACCCAGACTGCCGCGTGACACTGAGCAGACTTCCCTGTGTTGTACAGCAGGTCTTTGTTGGTTATGCATGTTAAATACAACAGTGTGTGCATGCCCATCCCAAACTCCCTAACTCTCCCTTCCCCCCATCCTTCCCCCTAGGCAGCCACAAGTTTCTTCTTGAAGTCTTGTGAGTCCCTTTCTGTTTTGTGGATAAGCTATTTTGATTCACTTCTTTTTAGATCCCATGGATAAAGGATGTCATATGCTATTTCTCTAACTTCCTTCACTCACACTGTTAAATTTAATGAAGAGAAAGAACATAGGGCCCACCAGCTGTGCATCCTCTAAGTTTTAAGTGACACTAACCACTGTCATTTCTTCTAGAACATGATGTTTGGGGGTTACTATTTTGATGCTGGGACGGAGAAGTTTTAGAGGATTCCACTTACAGTTCCCACTTCACTTGCCAAGAAGCCAGTTATGTTTTTGTGTTTACCTGGAGAGGAAAGAGCCTGAGTGCCTCTTCAATTGCATGTCAGTTTTTCTGCCATGTTTTTGCCCACTTTTAAGTTATTTGTCTTTTTCCTGTTTATTTGAAAGAATTCTTTGTCTTGGCCTTTTATTGTTTTGAAGAGTGTAATATATCTACAGAAGATGTACTTATCATGATAAGAGGAGAGCTCAATGAATTTTCACGACCTAAACAAGTTTGTGTAAATAGATTAAAAACCAGAATATTGACAGGAAGTTCTCCTTATTGGCTGGTATCTCTTGATGAATAAAGGTTCTTAAGTTTAAGAGGTTCTAATTTACCAGTGTTTTCCTTTAAATCATTATGTTTTGTAAACTGCTTAGGAAGTTTTTGCCAAGGTCATGAAAGAACTTTCTCACTTTTTTTTTTCTGGAAGTTTTATTGCTTCATAGTACATGGTTTAAACCCATAACCTGTCATGAATAGTTTGTTGTATGCACCATCAATTAGAGTCAAGACTTTTTTTTTCAGATAAATATTCAGTTGACCCAGTGCCAGCCACTGAAGAGACAACTCTTTCCCCAGTGACACCTTTGCCATAAATTGCCTGTATTTGTGTGAGTCTATTTCTGGATCCAGTAGACAGGCTGTATACTCTGTTCTTTTCCTCTATTTGTTTATGTTTGCACCAGAAATACCTGTCTCAGGTACTAAAGGTTTATGATTAACTCTGACATCCAGGTCTGTAAGTGTTTCAACTTCCTCACTGTTCTTCTTCAAGACCATTTTTGCTGTTCTTGGTTCTTTTCATTTCCATCCAAATTTTAGAGTTAACTTGTCAATTGCTAAAAAAAAAAAAAAAAATATATATATATATATATATATATAAATTCTTCTTGGGATTTTGTTTGGGGTTGCATTAAAATTAGTAGGGAAAATTTGAGAAGAATTGAAATCTCTCAGTACTGAATCTTTTATTCCATGAACATTTTCTATTTCTTCCTTTATGAAGATTGTCTTTAATTTTCACAAAATGTTATTTGCTTTGTATAGGTTTTACATGTCTTGTATTAATTTATTCCTCAGTGTTTCATACTTCCATGCATCATAAATGGTTTTATTTTAATTTTTTCTCATTTTTTATCACTGGTTTATAGAAGTTCAAATCATTTTAAACAGTGACTTCATTAAATTTGCTTCCTTATTTTAATACTTTATCTGTAGGGTCTTTGGGGGTTTCCTCAAATAATATCATGTCTCTGAAAATATAGTATAAGTTTTTTCTTTTTCAAACATCATACCTGCATTTTTTTTCCTGCCAGTCATTTTTCAAATTCATTCTTCTGGGTCCCTTCCTGTGAGTCTGTGCTTTTCTTTCTAACCAGAAGAAAACAACAGAAATACCCAATATGAATTTTCTCTGGAAATATTGGAGCACGTAAATAATTTCTTGGACTCAGGGATTTATAACTTCCATTTGTTTTCCTGTTCTATTCTTTTGGTGGGATGTACTCAAAATATAGCTATTGTTGAACCTACATTTTAAAATTAATTTTTATAGGAGAATAATTGATGTACCATACTGTGTTAGTTTCAGGTATATAGCAAAGTGAGTTGGTTATATATATATACATATATCCACTCTTTTTTAGATTCTATTCCCATATATGTGGGAAATAGATGTCCCAATATATGTCTGTGCTGAGTCACTTAAGTCATGTCCAACTCTTTGCGACCCTAAGGTCTGTAGCCCGCCAAGCTCCTCTGTCCATGGAGATTCTCCAGGCAAGAATGCTGGAGTGGGGTTCCATGCTCTCCTCCAGGGGATCTTCCCAATCCAGGGATCAAACCTGCGTCTCTTACATAGGCATTGGCAGGCAGGATTCTTTACCACTAGTGCCACCTGGGAAGCCCATTCCCATATATGAACCTGTGTTTTTAAATGTGTTACATATCTCCTGTTAACTTGCATTGAGGATTTATTACTGTGTAAAATAAGCTGGAAAATTATTCTAGAAACCAGTGTTCATTGCACAGATTTGAGGGACTCACAGTTTCCTAAACCTGAAAGGTCAGTGAATTTGACGTCAAACAGACCTCCAACAATGAATCTATCATCAGTGTTATCTGATTGCTATTGTCCTCCATCATTTTTGAATAAAATTTCAGCTATATGTTGTCATCAAAGGGAGCACCATTTCAAGTTAGAATTCAAGTTACCAAATGGAAGCATTTTCTGAAAATGTAACCAAATTTTTCAGGTAAAAATACAGATCTTCTAAAGATATTTTAATAAAATCAAAACCACAGATATGAAATATGGCATTGAAAGGCAGTCGGTGCATCGGTAACGCTCCCTGGAGGACTCTGCATGTTTAAAGCAACAGTTTGATTGAATAGAACAATAAATGCAGGGCTGAGTGTATTTTTTCTCTTTCTTTCTCATCTACTAGAAAAATATAGATAATAGAGCTCATTTATTTCCTTAACATTTCAGAGCTCCGCAGATGGGAAAACACAACCCAGTGGAAATGATTTCTGGCAACCTTGAGAAGATATGTTAGCATTTTGTGGCATTTCTTTCAGTGGCATGTAAAGCCTGGCTTTCCCTCACTGCAGTGCCACAGTGAAGTGTCACACTAAAGCCAAAACAGTGTGCCCTCGGGGAAAACGAGGGAGGGGGCCCATTCTCCATGCACACACAAAGGGCAATATTTATTATAAAGGCTTTCATTTCAGCTCCAAATGCTGCCTGGGCCACAGCTACTTTGCAGTGGAGAAATGCACAGAATGTGAGATTTAAAGCAAATGTTGTATATAAATCTAATGTAATTTATGTAAATACAAATACGACGTCAAAAAGTAGAACACATTTACAGACACAGAAGCTTGCGTCAGTCTGTGCAGGGCACCCGGTGGGGGAGAGTTTGGAGTTGCTGGGTGGAGCCTTCAGCCGAGTTTTGGTGGAGTCCAAGGCACAGAGGGTCAGAACCGGGGGTCAGAACCGCCTTGCCCTGACCTGCTTTTGTCACCAGCAGCACGAATAGCACCTTCTTTGCCCACAACATGTGATATGGGAATTGTTATCCCTCTTCGTTGGATGAGGAATTTAGCATCCCAGAAGATTCAATTACTCGTTGCAGATGACACAGCTAATATTATATAAGGAGCTTCATGCACTGTTAATATCAAATGCATTAATTTATTTGAAACTATATTTGTATTTTTTAATAGAACCATAATATCCTTTTCATCCTTCCACAAGTTATTGTTTGGACCCAAATGCTGAACTTGATCTTTATTATTATTAATGTCTCCTCATTATGTTCATTCCACTGCTCTGCACTATGGACATTGTGGGGGGACCCTGTGTCTTAACCACATTTTGCAGCATTTTTCTTTGCTTTGACTGAGTGTCATCTCCTCATTTAATGAGACCTGAATCATTGGGATCAGCCCTGTGGCAGGTGGCTTCCTTCGGTTAGAGCGGTGACTGGTTTAACAGGGCCTGCTTCACCTAGTTGTCAAAGGCAGATGGAAATTACCCAGGTTCCTTGTTCTGATTTGGCGACACACAGGGAGAACATGAACTTTGGGGACCAGCAGGCCAGATTCAAATATCAGCCCCACAAGTTACAGGTCATGTGATTTTGAGAAGTTCCTTGTCTTCCTAAATAAACTCGGATAAAAACATTAACAAGATAAGAATATTAACAGGGCTGCCCTGGTGGCTCAGTGGTAAAGAATCTGCCTGCCAACGCAGGAGACATGGGTCTGATCCTTGATGTAAGATGATCCCACATGCCGTGGAGCAATGACGCTCATGTGTGGCAACTACTGAGCCTGTGCTCTAGAGACCATGCACTGCCCGTGTGCCCTAGAGCCCATGCCCTGCAACAAGAGAAGCCACAGCAACGAGGAGCCTGCACACTGCAAGTCGAGAGTAGACCCCCCTTGCTGCAACTGGAGTAAAGCCCATGTAGTAGTGAAGACCCAGCATGGTCAAAAATAAATAAATAAAATTATATTAAAAAAAAAGAAAATGAGAACAAATTATGTAGCTCCAGGAGATAATTTATTTTCAAAAATATATACTGACAAGGCAAAATCTGTAAGAATCCCACCGGAACTAGATGTTCCACTTCATCCATCACCTCAACCATCAGAAAGTAATGGTATTTGTTGGACTGGCCAAGGCCTCCAGCCAGGTGTCTGTGACCAGTGTTTGTCCTGGTGCTGATGAAGCTTTGTTTGAATAAACCTTCCCAGCCTCTTTTCCAAAGCCCATGCTCTGCTTACATTGGTGTTTAGAGTCCACTTTCCTTCCCCATTTTAGTATCTGAATGGCATTTGCTGGAAGCCTCTTTCATCTTCCATAAATCTTCTTGGTTCTGGATAGTGGTTAAGTGGTCTTACTTGTGTGTTTTGTGAGCATCTTGATGGAAACTCTCTTGGTTTAGGAGACTTGGTTTAGGGGGCTTCTTGAACCCTCTTCACATTCCTGGGAGCTTTCTTCTCTTGTCCCTCCCCTTTCACAGGTTGTCCTCCTGGCCAGAGAAGGCATGGGCCCCAGGAGGTCTGCTTATCTGTCTGCGTTTGCTCCCGTGACATAGGACACATGTGTTATGGACTGTGCTGCTTGACTGGCCAGGCTCGGGCCATGCAGTCTCCTCCTGAAGGCCCCTGTCTGCTCTCCTGCTCATTTGCTTAGATTCTATTCTACCCCATTGTCTGTACATGGTCACTTTAAATTTGGACTCATCAGAGAAATGTTGCCAAAGCACATTAGTTTGTCTCAGAAACTTGCTCTTCTCTTCCACATCAGGATAATCTTCAATTCTCAATTTTTAATCTTTTTTTTTCTGAGGGATTTCTATCCCTCTTGAATTATCCCTCCTTCTAGAATCTTTTATTTCCCAGAAAGAATAGCACTTATTTTCTTCTGAAATTTTAAAGGCTACCCTTCTAAATTCAAGAATTCATGTGTATGTGCCTGTGCTCAGTCATGTCGCACTCTTTGTGATGCCATGGACTGTAGCTCTCCAGGTTTCTCTGTCCATGGAACTCTCCAGGCAAGAATACTGGAGCGGGTTGCCATTCCCTTCTCCAGGGGATCTTCCCAACCCAGGGATAGAATCTGAGTCTCTTGAGTTTCCTGCCTAGGCAGACGGGTTCTTTACCACTGCACCACCTGTGAAGCCCAAGAATTCATGTATGATGATGATCAGATAATTTTCACAAACAGGCCACCATGGGTATTTCTCCGTATTGATGTTTTTAAGAGAACAGTTTAAGGCCTTGTCTTAATAATTACTGAATATTCGACCTTCTTTTAGAGATGGAATGAATAACATCTCATTACTCTGTGACTAGGGTTCTCTCCTCTGGATCTTTTCATCTTAAGCCCTCGCATTTTTCTCCAAAGAGCATTTAATAAATATATGTCAGAGACTCAGTGTTGGCTGAACCCTCTGGTCTTCCTAGATCTCACCAAGAGAATGTTTGCTTTAACTTTAGCACAGAGTGAGCTGCACTGACGCCAAGCGAGCTATATGTAGGAAATGTGTTTTCAAAGGGCCATCCTCAGGAGGACTTCCAAATAAAACGCTATGAGAGCAGGAGTAAGGATAAACTGTGGTCCATTTTTGTGAAATCCAGTCTTCTTTCTCCTCCTTTTATTTGTTTGTTCTGTGTGCCAAATGGGTGAGACTCAAACGGCAGAGTGCCATGAGCATCCTTCCACTTTTTTCTGTGCCTGGAGATGGGCTGATCAAATGTTCACAGCCTACCCACCGCCCCCCCCCCCCCCACACACACACTTAATGCCCCATCTTTCAAGTCAAAGCCCAGGATATGGCATCTCAAGTTTGACATGCAACTGTGGCGGAGATAAGCAGTTTCAGTAGCAAACAACTATCCAAAAAACCTTGTGATTTATCCATACTGGACACATTTCTCGTAGCTGGTGGTATATTTTTCACATTAGCTCTTTCTTGGGATTAACAAACCAGTGCAAATCTTGTTTCATCCGTCCCTGGGTATTTAGTCTAGTGCCAGGCAAAGCTCAGATTAACATATGCTTACTCAGGATTAAGGATGATTTTTTTTTTAACTCTTCTGATCAGCAGTAAAATAGAATCTACACAGTTCAATGGATTCAACTCCCCGGCTGTTTTTGTCAGTGCCGACAACTAATCCCAAACTGGGCTACAACTTCCTCTGGGTTTACTTGGTGATGGTCAAGGGTCAGGGAGCTGTGAACTCTTTTGCCGTGTTCTTAACCTGTGTCTGTTACTGCAGTGCACACGATTGCACCACGGTCAAGAAGAGAAGAGCCGGGGAGCAGGCTTTGGGGGTCCCGGTGAACAAGAGAAAGTCCCTGCTCATGAAGCCCCGACACTACAGCCCCAGCGTGGACTGCGAGGAGGGACGTGCAGACCAGGCGGAGGCAGAGGGGCAGGACGGCCGCCTAGAGACCAACCATCACCCCAGCACAGGTAGCACGGGGCCTGGCCCCAGCTTTACTTCACTTCCTCCCCAGTACACAGACCCAGGCCCACCTTAGGGGGAACATGCCGCATGTCCAACGTGGGATCAAAACCAGACACTGGTTTCCCTCAGCATCTGCTAGCAAGGACCGGCTTTCCTCTGTTACAGCAGGGAGGTCAAACACAAGCCACAGAGCATCCTTGCCCCTGGGCCGTTTGCAGGAGCACAAGCTTGGACTGTGCCTCTTTCTGCAGAAGGTAAAAGCTGCTCAGCCTTGCAATTGAAAAAGACCTTGACTCAGCAATGGGGCGGATGTCCAATCCCTAAAAGAGAAAACCTCAAAATGAGCTTTACAACATTTCCAAATGACATATGAGATGCAGTCTCCATTTTGAAATTTTACTTTGTTAATTTTTTACTGACGTTTATAATTGATTCACAATATTATGTTTTGGGTGTACAGCATAGTGTTCAGTATTTTTTCTGTATACCATAAACAGTTATAATTCCCTGTGCTGTGTGATACACCCTGTTGCTTATCTATTTTACACATAGTAGTTTGCATCTCTTAATCCCCCATCCCAAATTTTATTTTGAAATTTTTAGGATGTGCTTCTCCCCAGTTCACGGTCACACCCACTAGACCCGGTTCTCACGGTACCTCCAGGAGCTAGACCATCACAGACCACTTTGTGCATGAGGCTGACATTGAAGGACATGCCAAGTATCTCAAAAGTTTGTTTTTAAAAATACATGGAGATCTAAACCTTGACTTAATTAGAAAGTGAAATTAAATGTACGTATCTGCTATTAGACCTAAGTATGGGCTTCCCTGGTAGTTCAGGCAGTCAAGAATCTGCCTGCAATGTGAGAGACCCGGGTTTGATCTCTGAGTTGGGAAGATACTCTGGAGAAGGATATGCCAAACTACTCCAGTTTTCCTTTCTGGAGAATTCCATGGACAAAGGAGCCTGGCAGGCTACAGTACGTGGGTTGCAAAGAGTTGGACACAACTGAGCGAGTAACACTTTTCACTTTCATGTGCTATTACATACACATCTTTTTTAATGTGTTTTTAGGAAATCAAAATATACCAAATAAATTGTCGTTTGGAAAGAAATATACTTTATACAAGCCTAAGGCAATGAGATTCTTAGGTCATAAAAAGCTATTGCATATAAAATGGTAGTAATTGCAATAGGAGTTAACAGAAAAAGTGTCAAAGTGTATTGACTGAGTGGATGCAAATCTTGGAGCACAATCATCGGTCTCCAGTAATCTCCACTTGCAAGTAGTGTGAGATTCTGTAGTTAAAACAATTGTATTCTTATTTATTAGCGTTGGAGTAAATTTCCTGGCTTTTCTGTATTTAACATACGTCTTCAAGCCTCATGGCTCATCTGTAAATTATCATCCTTGACTTTTTTGTTTGTTTGTTTCCTTGGGCTGGTCAGTTTCTTGTTGATTCCTGAAAATTGCAGGTTGAATCTAGTGTCAGGGAAAATCCTTGATTTAGTATGGTTAGACTTGAGGTATAAGGAGATGCAAGAGACACGGGTTTGATCGCTGGGTGAGAAAGATCCCCTGGAGTAGGAAATGGCAACCCACTCCAGTATTCTTGCCTGGGAAATCCCATGGACAGAGGAGCCTGGCGGGCTACAGTCCATGGGGTCACAAAGAGTCGGACATGACTGAGCACAGCATATACACACACAATAATTAATACCATTGACATTAATTTACCAAGTATTCAAGAAAATGGGCATCTTTTACACCAACACATTTTGTAGATGCCATGAAGACCAGGTCTGTACCTGCCCACTGGCTTCCCACCTTCTGTTGTCGCTGAATGATCATTGTAGGTGCTTGATATTGATCAGGAAAATATACTGTCAAATGTTCTCAGTTAAATATTCACTTATAAGCACTGATGGACATCTCTCTGCAGCTTCAGAAAGGTTCACTCTTTTTATATTCAATTTTAGAACCACCACTACTAATAATGAATATGCTAAACTTACACTGTGGTGGCCATTACTTTTGATTCTTACTATATCTTGAACACATAAATCATATCACTTAACCCACCCAACAGTGACATGACTGTGTAATTGTGACCACAGGTGTGCAGATGAGACCACTGAGGACAAACGAGTTAATGCTGAAGGTGATGCAGCTTGTAGCTGTTGGAAAGAAGATAATTAAGAGACAGTCAAAGGACAAGCAAGATTCTGATCTCTCAGCTAACCATGCTCCATAATCCAGTCCTCATGCTCTTAGTATCTTTAGAAGGCAGATTGGGCAAAGTTCCCCCCATGTCAAGTCACGAAGTCACATGTCCAGAAATGACCAGTCCCAGGTGCTCCCTTCCCTGGCTGAGAGAGGAAAACTCTAAGTGGTCTTTAGCCTGCTAAGCAAGTCCCCCAGAGAGAAAGAGAGCTGGGTTTTCATCCAAGCCCAGCCTAAGGGCTTTTATCTACCATCCAGGTGCCCCAAGGTATTCACCTGACCAGGTGTGTGCCTGACTGTGTCTTCAGTGGGCAGTTTAGGTGATGAGAGAGGATACAAGCTCATGAAAGCTAAGGTCATGAACTTGAGTCCCTTTAATGGCAAAATTGTGCCTCCTGCACCTTCTGCCGGTTATCTTTCCAAGAGCTGCCCGTGGGCAATAAGAATCATAGAAGAGGGACTTGCCTGGTGGTCCAGTGACAAAGATTCTGAGCTCCCAATGCAGGGGGCCTGGGTGTAATCCCTGGTCAGGGAACTAGATCCCACATGCTGCAACTAAAGATCCTGTATGCTGCGACAAAAGCCCAGTGCCACAGAAGAAACATTTTTAGGAAAAGAGCAATAGATAGAAGAGAATTTAGACAAAACAATGCAGATGCACCGTTTCCACTGGGGCAAACGGAAGGTGAGCTCAAAGCACCATCAGGAGGCAGGTTGAGCTCACACATTCCCAGTGCAGATGAAGGAAAGAAGTAGGGTGAACCACTGTCTGGAGTCCTTCCCAGGCTGTGAGCACTAGCTCGTGGATCTGAGAAACTCCTCACACTCGTGGGAGCTCTGAGGGCTGGGGTGACATTTTGAATGTATTATCTCTCAAGAAACAGCAAGTAAGGGATAAGCCACTCCCACTTAAAAACTCTGAGAGACGAATTCATTTCTTAGGGCTTTTATTCTCAGCAAAACTGACATAACTCAGGAGGCCTGGAAAACTAATTTGCCTGTAAAAATCATTTAGCTAGAAACAGAACTAAAATCCGAAACTTAGTTATACTAAAGGAATCAAACTCAAAACGTGTTGTGACATTCGGAGGCTTGCTTTCTTTTAATATTTATTTTTATTTTTGGCTGCATGGGGTCTTAGTTGCAGCGCACACTTTCTCTAGTTGCAGAGCACAGGCTTAGTTGCCCCACAGCATGTGGGATCTTAGTTCCCCAACGTGGACTTGAACCTGTGTCCTCTGCATTGGAAGGCAGATTCTTAACCACTGGACCACCAGGAGGATTTCTTTTGTTTAAACCGTTTTGATGCAGAACAGCTGACATGCATGGGTGATCACTGCTCTGTACATTCAGGATTACCAGACCCCTCAGAGAAGAGACTTTGACGTAAAGTAAATCAACAAATGTGAGCTTTTACATATCAGGCCCCCCCCCCCAAAGAACAGTTTATTTATTTTTTGCTCTACGAGGAAAGTGTTGCCCCTCTCCAAGCCCAGGAGTGCACCAGAGGAATTTTCCATCACGTGTTGTTGTGAGATGCACTGTGTTAGTTTTTGCTCTGTTGTTGTGTTTGTTTTTTGTATTTTTATTTATACATTAGGTTGTGTTGTTTTTCATCACCAGTTAGCTGACAGGTGTATTTTAGTATTTGCCTATAATTCAGTCTTGAAAGTATCCAGATTTGGGCAAACAGTAGGCACCTGGCTTCAGAGTTGACTCTTAGCCCCCCACTGGCTGGCCATGTGAACTGGGCAAGCCCTTAGCTCTCTAGAACCCTGGTTTCCCTTTGGTAGAAGAGATTCAAAAGTACCTTTCTTGGAGTTATTGTGAAGATTAAATGAAATAAGTAATTGGACACTATATCAAGGACATACCAGTTTATTGTCAGGATATCTTATTATTGGCTCGTTGGTCACTGGGATATCGGATCATCGTTTTTTAGAAAAATTTTGACTGTGCTGAGTCTTTGTTGTGGCTCAAGGGCTTTCTTAGTTGCAGCACGAGGGGACTTCTCTGGTTGCAGAGCACAGGTTCTAGAGCCCGTGGGCTCCACAGTTGGCAGCACCGGGCTCAGTAGCTGCAGTGCACAAGCTTCATTGCTCCGAGGCATGTGGGATCTTAGTTCCCCAACCAGGGATCGAACCCGGGTCCTCTACATTGAAAGGTGGATTCTCAACCACTGGACTACCAGGGGAGCACCTTATCATTGCTTTAAAGATGAGGACCCAGGACTCCAAGGACAGTGGCCTGCCTGAGATCACACAGGTCATGACCCCCAGTCTCTGGACTTCAAACCTGGGGAGGAGTCTCCCTCCACACTGTGCACGTGAGGAGGGGGACTCCTCACATCCCCCAGGCAGCTGGTGATCATAGCGTGTGTGATGTAGACAATGGCAACCAGGGCTGAGTCCTCTTCAGATGCAAGACTGGGCCCTTCCATGGCCAGCAGGTCACTACTCACTCTGAATGAAGACAGGCCCCACCTTGTCCAGATGGAGGCTCCTATGTCTCCTCTGCCATCGCTTGTTCTGCTGCAGCGTCAGGAAAGGGACAGTGTCCATCCTTTATTGATGACCCGTAGGGTGTCACCTGCTCTCCCATGAGGCTGAGGAGCCATCGCAGTTGACACAGACACATGCCAGGCCCAGACTCAAATGAGGTCCCCAACACAGGTCTCTTGGGTTATTTCAGGGGCAGAAGCACAAAATAGATGACTGAGCCACCCCGGAAAATAAAATTGCATGAGCATAGAGAATATAGGGAGCCTGGGCACCCCATCACAGATCTGTCAGGCTCGAAGTGAACTCAGGGTCTCTCTGTGACAGCGACAGCAGCGGGTGGGCGCGGGGCAGGTTGGTTGGCAGGTTTGCTGAGCATGCCTGGAAGCCCCCGGACACCGCTCGCCGGCACCTCTCCCGGCAGGGCTCCTCTCTTTCTGAAGAATAATTAATAAATATTTTCTTTTAGCATATAACCAACAGTTGAACCAAACAATTATGGAAACTGGAAGTGACCCAAAACGCTCGCATTGGCAGCGGCTCGGTGACACGCATTGTCGGGCGCACGTGCACGGCTGTCACCCCGCCTCTCCGACGATCTGCACTTAATAGGAATATTTTAAACTATGTAGCTAAGCAACAGAGGTAATTGTTGCTTTCCAGAGCTTTTGTTAGCACTCTCACACAGCCCAAATATGCATAATTAGGTATAATGTCTATAAATCATTATTGTACACATGTGGGTACTTAAGTGGAGTTGAGAGAATAGTTCAATGAATTGAGCATATTCACGGAAAACGCTTTTTATTTGTTTTCTGTAGTTCATAATACTCTAAAATTATCATAACCCTTTACACTTTCTCTTAATAGCCAGCCGTGATATTGAGAAAAACTTCATTTGCATTTTAGACTATGTTTAATACATTATTTAAACCTGGAGTTCCTCTGATATGAATTCAGGAGAGGATAGACCGTCCTCTCAAATATTATGGGCTGGGTTTTGCCAGCCTCTTTTCTAGGAAGTAAAATGTTAAATTTTTCAGTTTATGTTGAATAGATCCCAACAAAGGACTGCACCCTATAATCAGTGGTATTTAAAGGGGCTAGTGTTGTGACTCAATTCTTCTCTTCATCCAAAAATGCTTTTAGTTACTATGGCAATATTTACTTGATCCTGGCAGTCCAGTGTTGATTTAGGGAGATAATTACCAGAAAGGAAGATGATGGAGATGTATTTTTGAGTGTCCTTGTCAGAGACAATGTTTATAAAAAATTAAATGGGACCCAAAAAAAGGCATATTGTCTTCTGCACAGACACCCTCTCCCGCAGCCCTTCCGCGGGACGTCTGTGCTTTTCTTTCCTCCCGAGATGTGCATTAACGCAGAATGCCCTGCACTTGGTGTCTTTAACAGTCTTTAAGGAGGCTTATTATTTTGTCTTCCCATCCCCCACTCTGCCTGTAGAGACACAGCAATGGTCCTGCTTTATTTTTTTTGTCTTTATGAATGCCAGGGACCACTGCTGGGTTGTCTGGTGTATTTCATAGGCTGGCAAGCGCTGAGCTCCCTGGGCAACCCCTCCCCAGGTGCCAGGCTGGGGCTGGGGCACCCACGGACCTGCACCTCAGCTGGTGTGTTTGCACGGGGACAGTGTATATAAATAAACACACAGTCTGTCACCCCGACTAGGCCACTGCCAAGAGGGAAGGGGGCGACACCGATGGCTGCTCTGGATGTGGATACAACAAGGACACACGGGTATGGGCGCCTGTCCTCAGTCCCAGGCCTTCTTGACCATCAGGACGGGGAACAACTAGCTGACATTCAGCATCCTCTAACTCTCCCTACCTCTCTTTTCACATAAGTGTACATGGGTGCCAGGCCAGAAACTGTGCTCCTGGTCAAGGCATTATTCTGTCTTACTCTTTTTCCATTTACTTGTGTTTCCTTTGGTGTGGAATTTTCATGTTACAAGTATGAAAGTGATCAGGGCTTCTTTTAGTTACCATCTCTGTGTAGATGAGTTGTGTATTTTAGCTAACATTCCATAAAATCTGAAAGTTTGTTTGGGATACTACAGAAGTAGAGAAAATCGACTGAATAAGCTTTGAAAATATATTGCCAGCGAGCAGAGAAAACCAATGAATACTTCCTTTAAAATGTATAATAGGACATATATTTGATTTTCTTCCATTTGGCTGAGACTTGCAAATATAAGACGTACAGTAATGTGAATTTCACATTCAGAACTCTGATGGTTGAGCATTTATTTCAGTAACTAAACACACTTAGCTCTGACATGTTGAAAATTCAAATAGCTCATTTCTTTAAAAGTAATTCTTAAGAACATTAAGGTCTGAATTTTACTTTGTTTTGTCGAGAGTGTATATTTTTCTACCCAATGTTTATAAAACTGATGGAGTCCACATATTCACATATTGCATCTATTATATATGTATGTGTGTGTGCTAAGTCACTTCAGTCGCATCTGACCCCTTGCAACCCTATGGACTGTAGACTTCCAGGTTCCTCTGTCCATGGAATTCTCCAGGCAGGAATACTGGAGTGGGTTGCCATGCCCTCCTCCAGGGAATTTTCTTGACCCAGGGTTCGAACCTGTGTCTCCTGCACTGCAGGCGGATTCTTTACCGCTGAGCCACCAGGGAAGCCCATTGTATATGTATCTATTTATTTATTGGTCATTGTAATTTCCTTAAAATATTTTTATTCTTGTTTTTCAAATAATGGCTTTCTTTTTCCCCTTGAAGAAATCATGATAAAACCCATGGATGAGAAGTTTCATTCAACCGCACAAGAAAACTCAGATGGGAAGGAAGACAGATATGGCTGTTATCAGGAACTCATGGTCAGATCTCTAATGCACTTGGGGACACTGGAAAAAAGTGCATCTGCTCAGACCATAAGTGAAAACTTAAACGACAGTGGCATCCAGTCTCTAAAAGCAGAGGGGGACGAAGTGGACGAGTGCTTTATGGTTCCTTCCGACGATGGAAAAGATAAGACCGACATCTCCCAGCTGCGGTTCTCACCCTCCTCCGACAGCGACAGTAACTCTGAAAGTGCGGAGAATGGTTGGGACAGTGGCTCCAGCTTCTCAGAAGAAGCCAAACCTCCGAGGGTCCCAAAGTATGTTTTAGTGGATGATAGGAAAGACCTACTGGAAGTTCCCGAAATAAAAACTGAAGGCAACAAGTTTATCTCCTGCAAAAATGTGTGTGATTCAGAAACAGAAAGGAAAGACCCTCAGAACACTCCGTTGGACCCATCCGATGGCCCAGCCCAGCCCTCCTTCCCAAGGAGTGAGGACCGTGGTCACGGCCGTGGGTGTCCGGCCGCGGGGACGGAGGAGGCCACTGCCCTGGAGAAAGCCAAGGGGAACCTGAGTCTGCTGGAGCAGGCGATTGCCCTGCAGGCTGAGCGAGGCTGCGTCTTCCACAACACCTACAAAGAGCTGGACCGCTTTCTGCTGGAGCATCTCTCCGGGGAGAGGAGGCAAACCAAAGTCATCGACATGGGTGGAAGACAAGTCTTTCCCAATAAACGTAAGACCCAGTTTTGCTTTTATTTCATTTAACATTGCTTTAGAGTTGGGGGTGGAGAACGAGTGAGATTTGATTGCTTCTGCCAGATAGCTTTTTGACAGTTTAACACAGTTTAAAAATCCAATTTGTACTATAAAATTACCAAATTTTTCTCCTATTCTCTAGCTTGTTCTCAGATCAAGCTTGGTTGGTTTTACTTGGTTTTCACACACAAGAAAAATTATTGACTGTATTTCTCTTAATATGACTTTTTAAAAAATATATGGTACTTTTTTAAAAAAGTGGTATGTTGGATACGTTAGAAGTACATTAGTACTTACTGAATTTTAACTGTTCCTTCCCACCCTCTTTCTGGGATCATCTCACTAGCTTGGAGTTTCATCAACGTCAGGCTACTTGCAAAGCCAGGCAAGATGTTCTCATCATTCTTGGGAGGAGACTGGGAGCTAATTCCTTTATAAGCCTATGCTTTAAACAAGCTTTCTGACTCTGGGTCTGGAAACATCTGGACCAAACTTGAAAGAGAAAGTCAATGTGCTTGAAGGAGACCTTAAAATCGATCCTCAGACTTTGGGAAGTTGCATCTCCCATGAAGATGTACCCCACCACCACCAAGTCCCGCACTGTGTGGGCCTGGTGATGAGTCCTTCAGTTAAGTGGGGTGTCCCAAGGGGTGGTCCTTAAGGGCAACCTACTCCAGAGTCCTGGATCCTCCTCCAGGGGATCTTCCCTACGCAGGGATCAAGCCTGTGTCTTCTGCATCTCCTGCATTGTAGGTGGAGTCTTCGTCACTTTACCACCTGGGAAGCCCTAAGTCATACATATACATATATCTATTCTTTTTCAGATTCTTTTCCCATGTAGGTCATCATAGAATATTCAGTATAATTCCCTGTGCTATACAGTAGGTCCTTGTTAGTTATCTATTTTACATGTAGTAGTGTGTATACATCATTCCCCAATTCCTAATTTATCTCTCCCACCCCACGCTTCCCCACTGGTAACCTTAAGTTCATTTTCTATGTCTGTGAGTCTGTTTCATGGATAGGTACCATTATTTTAGATTCCACATATAAGCAACATCATATGATGTTTGTCTTTCTCTGTCTGACTTACTTCACTTAGTATGATACTCTCTGGGTCCATCCATGTTGCTGCAAATGGTATTATTTTATTTTATTTTTTTTATGGCTGAGTAATAGTCCATTGTATGTGTGTACTACCTCTTCTTTATCCATTCTTCTGTCAGTGGACATTTAGGTTCATCCATGTCTTGGCCATTGTGAATAGTGCAGCGATGAACACTAGGGTGTATATGTCCTTTTGAACCAAACCACATTTTCCTCCAGATATGTGCCCAGGTGTGGGGTGGCTGGATCATATGGTAAGTCTATTTTTAGTTTTCTGAGGAACCTCCTTGCTGTGCTCGATAGTGGTTGTACCAGTTTACATTCCCACCAGTGGCGCAGGAGGGTTCCTTTTCCCCATACCCTCTCTAGCATTTTTTGTTTATAGACGTTTTAATGATGGTCATTCTGACTGGCATGAAGGGGTACCTCACTGTAGTTTTGATTTGCATGTCTCTAATAATTAGCAATGTTGAGCATCTTTTCATGTGCATATCTTGCTTTTTTAAAGCAAGTTCCTGAGGTGACTCTTGGACACCATAAAATCTGAGAATCACAGAATTAGGGGAGGAATATCCTAGAGAAGGTCAAGTTTGGGGACTTACAGGGTTGATGAGAATAATGTGCTATCTGGCTAGATGTTTTGATCACTGAAATTTATCGAGAAATCAGGTGGGTATTTTAAATCCATTTTAGTACTCACCTGCAATCTTGTCTAATACTGTGTTGCAGCTCATTTCTGAGGAAAAAAAGAATAAAATAATGTCATTTGGTGAGGGATAAGACAAGTAGTTCTTTGGGTACATACTGTAAGGGCTGAATATTAAGGACCAGCATGTAGTCTGGGGCAGGATGCTGTATAAGCAGCCCTGAGCACTCCATTCACACTCAGCTTGGAAACTTACCTGTGTGTGTGTGCATGTGTATGTGTTTTAATGAGCAACAAAATCAGAAAAAAAGATGAGATTTACTTCCTATTCCCAAACCCCATCATTTCCAAAGCACTCTATTTCCTCCTTCTAAGACACACAGTTTTCCCATTTTAGCATCTCTGTAAAATTAGAAGGGTGTGCCATTATTCAGTTTTCAATTGTTTTTCCTTTCTCACTGGCACACAGGATAATATTTCCTCTTGCAACTGATGGCATCTTCAGCCACTGATATCTCGACTTCGGAGACACTTTGTTTGTTCCACAGTTTAAAACACATGATAATACTTTGGTCTCTTCTATAGAACTTTTAAAACGTTTTTTGTTTACAAAAATTAGCAAGGCAATAGAATGTGAGTTAGGGAATACAGGTCATGGTGGAGCCTTAGAGAATCGCTGATGGGACTAGATGAATCCACGGTGTAGCCTGTGTGTGTGTGTGTGTGTGTGTGTAGGGGGTGAGGTCATGCCTTGGGATGTCAAGTCCCTGCAGGGAACTTCATTCCAGACAGGAAGAAACAGGCAGAACAGTGAAGCCGACTGCAGGGGCTTCAGGCTTCTCTCAGAGAATGTCCAGGTTCATACTCTTCCTCTCATCCCTGGTGTGGGATCATAAGAGGAGCTGTTTTTTTTTTTTTTTTTCTCTTGAGAGTATATTCCATGCATCTAAGTTAACATCAGGTTTCCCAGGCATCTCAGTGGTAAAGAATCCACGTGCCAAAACAAGAGATGCGGGTTCAATCCCTAAGTCAGGAAGGTCCCCTGGAGGAGGAAATGGCTACCCACTCCAGTATTCTTGCCTGAGAAATCCCATGGACAGAGGAGCCTGGTGGGCTACAGTCCATAGGGTCCCAAACAGTTGGACACAACTGAGTGATTAAACAACGACAAGTTAGCACTAATTTCCCATGCGCCTCGGGCATGGGACTTTGCGCTCCAGGAATACTAGGATTTTGAAGTATCATTTCACCCAGGTCTTAAGTTACCAGGTTTGGCTGTCCTGCTGCCACCAGCCACAGGGAGATTTTGGGTCGCAGGGTAAGTAGAGTCACCGTATAATTTATTCTGCGGCCTGTGACATTTTCAGGGTGAAGGGGAGCCATGGGAACAAGCCCACGAGTCCATCAGGATGTCAGGTCACCAGAGTACAAGGTCATTTTCATTAAGCAGCATCCAGGAAAGAAAATGAAGAAAGAAAAGCCAGGCCAGAGAGCCCTTCCACCCCCAGAGCTGCTGCTGTGCTTGGTTCAGGCACGGGGCTGGCCCTAGAGAGCACTGTGGGCATATTTGTTCCCACGAAGAGGGGCTGGCAGACACAGCCCCCACCTGGGCAGGGGCCAGCCTCCCTTATCTCCCACACCCCCTCTGGCTTCCGGCAGGCAGATAGCGTGGCCAGACTTCTCACTCTGGTTTGGAAATGCAGCCTCACCTGGCCAAGATCCGAGGGAGGGAGGCCATCAGAATTCAGGTTGCTTCTTCTTTCCAATGCGTTCGCTTAGGGTGTTAGCACCCCCCATCCCGATTTCATGTTAATCAAACGTCGAGGGTTTTGACTAGCTTTTTGCAGACATTCTGTACCCAAACGAACTTGAAATTTGGCAGCATTTTCAGACTCAGTGAAAAATAGGCCCACAAAATCATGCAACATGTCAGAACTCTTCATACGTCCCTTTGTCTCTCACAGAAAACAGTGTAGTCTCCACATCCTGGCATTAAATCCTGTCTCCGAAAACACACACAGTGGCTATTCCAGTGTCCCTTCCCACCAACTGCATCCTTTCCCTGCCGATCCCTGGCCCCCCACCCCAGGCAGCACTTCTAACTCCAAGGGTCCTTGGCTCTTCCCACTTTGTTAAAACTAGCACCCCCTCCCCGCCACCCCCAATAATTGCATTACACACAACCTGCTGTGCCCATCTGCCCAGGACCGTTTACCCTCTGAAAATTGGGGTGGCATGGTCACACTGAGGCACGTCTGCGCTCCACAATACTCATCGGGCAGCGCTGCCTGGTGCTCTGTGCCACCTCTGGAGCCGGAGCATATGGCCCTCTGCGTCCTAGCAGCTGAGACCGTGCCCGCACCCCTCGCCCATGGCTTCCCTGCGGCAGGACCTCGTGGACTGTTGACTTTCACTCTCAGCACTGTGCGTTCCCCGATTCCTGACGATGGAGTTCTGCTGAGCCGCAGTCTCTGCACCATGCTGGTCCTTTCTATGAGGCCCTCTCTGCCCGTTCTGGTCCTGGTTCTCTAGAAGCCCCAGTGTGAGGAATGTGAGGGGCAGACCTGTCCCAAGCTGGCATTGTCACTTCACTCACTAGTTAAGAGTGCAATTTCACCTCTGAGAATGCATTTCGCTTTTAAGCTTATCTACCCTCAGTCATGAGTATAAACATATTCATGTTAGTCCTCACTTATTTTATGTATTGATGTAATCCTTGATCTAACCCTCAGGCTTCCCCGGTTGTTAAGGGGTAAAGAACTCACCTCTAATGAAGGAGATGCAGGAGACACAGGTCCAATCCCTGGGTCGGGAAGATCCTCTGGAGAAGGAAATGGCAACCCACTCCAGTATTGTTGCCTGGAGAATCCCATGGACAGAGGAGCCTGGTGGGCTACAGTTTATGGGATCTCAAAGAGTCGGACATGATGGCACACACATGCACACACAGACACACTTACTCACACATATTGTCTAACCCCCAGCCTCAGGTGTGCTGCGAAATGAGGACCCTGAGCTGTCTTCCACCCACGCCCTCTAGGCCGCCTGACTGTGTGCGTTACTAGGTGTCCCTTTCCTCTACAGCTGCGCATATGGTCTACCCCCGCCCCACACCATGTTCTGACAGCGCCCTGTGAACCACTCCAGGCCGCTCCACTCTCTGTGCTCCCACACTTTGCAGGTCTCCCCCAAGGATGCGTCCTTGCCAGGCCTCTGTCTTCAGTTTCTGCACCAGGAGTGAAACCATAGCCCCTTCTCCTCCTTGGCTGCTGCGAGTTGATCCAGGGCTGTCGACCACGGGGGTCTGGGCCTCCCAGGCCCCTACGGCCCTGTCCACCGGCCGGGACTGGCAAGAGGTGGCCTCTTGTCAGGTCAGAATCCCAATGTGGCTGGAACCCAGAGCCCTGGGGCCACTGCACCTGCCACCAGGACCTGTTGGGCTGGCCAGGCAGTCCCTCCTCAAATAGGACAGCTTCTTCATCGTGTGATGGCTGAGCCTGGCTTTTCTAGATTCCCTCAATAAGAGACAAATGGGTTTAAATAAATTCCTTCTCTTGCTTTTCTGGAGCCTACTCATCCTCTGGTGTAGGGCTGACTTTTCACAACTACGATCTGACATGACAGCTTGAAACCATCACCGTGTTTTGACACACCCTTACCCTGTCTCAGCCTCTGCTTAAGACACCAAGAAAATCAGAGAGAAAGCACTTTTTCTGCTCCCGTGGGTCTTAGTGGAGGGTCTTATTCAGGGTGATTTGAGGCGAGTGTTTATTATGTGGAGGCTGAGCAGCGTGAGAAGGCCGCCCCCACAAGGGCCGCTCTCTGCAGGGAGGGCGAGGACTGACCAGCTGTCTTTCTGTTTAATTCCTCCGTAGACTCACCGAGGCCTGAGAAGAGGGAGACCAAGTGCCCTATCCCTGGGTGCGACGGCACAGGGCACGTGACGGGACTATACCCCCACCACCGCAGCCTTTCGGGGTGCCCCCACAAAGTGCGGGTCCCCCTGGAGAGTGAGTGCCGCCTGGCCCTGGAAGAAGTCCATGGGATCGCCCACTTTCTCCTCCAGTTTGGGATTAGACATGGAAACACTAAGTTTTTTCTCTGTGCCAAGACAATTTCTATCTAGCCAGGTGTTTTAAACTACAGCATATTCATAAAAAATTGGGGTGCAGTGAGGCCAACAGATCAAGAGATGACTGACGTTGAAAACGTAACTTGCTTCTCACAGTTCCCAAGAGGAGGGGGCTCCTCAGGCCAGGCGGGGCCTCCAGGGAAGCACCAGGGCCAGCAGGGAAGGTGGGGAGTTGAGGAGAGCAGGGAAGAATCGTTGGCAAGAGCCTTCGCTGAAGTAAGCCGGTCTCAGATCAACCAGCTGGAATTTTTCCTGGGAGCTCTGGAGCTTGGGGGCTGTCTGTGGTTGTCTGGGACCTGGTGCTGGGGGTTAGAACAGGTGGAGAGCGCCCTGGAGTGAGAATCAGATGGGGGAGGATGTCAGACGTGGACTCCAATTGTCTGGTTTGCATTTGAAAAGTGTTTACAACTTCTGGGAATTAGAGAGCACGAGGTGGGGCCATCTCCCCAGAGTGAGCAAGACCCCAGTGTCAAGGCCTCAGAATATACAGGAGATAAAAGGCCTGAGTGATGCTCTGTGTGCCCTGTGGTCCTTTCTCACCTGAGATTCCAGAGCATCACCTGTGTCCCCTGCCTCCTTGGCAGCAGGGACACCTGGCATCTGAGGCGTCACCCAGGACATTCCTGCAGAGTGAAGGCCTGTTGGTCCCTCCACCCATGTCCCCCCATGAGCCCCAAAACTGGAGGGAGAGGGGAGGGAGGAGCTGCTCCTAAGCTTTGAAATACCTGCAGGCTCCATCCTCTATTTTGGAGCCTCTTATTGAAACACCTCTTAGGCCACACAACCTGCCCTCATGGGCATGTCTCAGTGCCAGCCGCCCCAAAGACATTTAATACTGGACATCCGCATAGGCTTCTGGTCTTCAACCCGAAGTTGTATGGGAAGGGAGCAAGCTGGATTGTAACTAAATTCATTTGGATGCGAAGTTGAGATGTCAGTATCTTGGCATGTGATGTACTGGTAGTAAATCGCTCTTTTCTTTTCTGTGCTATTTTGTGCTTAGTTCTTGCCATGCATGAAAATGTGCTCAAGTGCCCCACCCCGGGATGCACGGGACGAGGGCATGTGAACAGCAACCGCAACACGCACAGGAGGTAATACGAATGAGACTCCAGGGACTTAACCTGTGTTATCACTATTGCTGGATCACTGTCAACTGTGTTAGCACTTGACATAGATAAGAAATATTCTCAATGTGTGGAGAGTAAAAAATAAAATGCCTCATTATTTCCCTAGAAATCTTCATAGAGCAGCCAACAAAAAATGTCATATTTGAACACCAGGGGTAGATACTCATATAGGGACACACACAGAGTATGACCTCTGCTCTGAACCTCCCCAGAGCTGTTTGATATTGGAAAGAGTGGCTTAGGGGTTCTCTTGAACCCCATCCAATGTGCATTAAAGCAGTCACCATAAAACTTCAGATTACTAAAGGTAAACATCATTTCATTTGATTGAGAGTTATTCCACAGAGATCGCAACTAACTTAAAACACATTTGTGCATTTATGTATTGCATACATGTAAATAGTTTGGTAAAATGCTTATTGTTTTACATATATCATGTATAGATTATGTAATCATGAAATACTATTTGATGCATATGCATATTGCCAGAAAACTTATATTCTGTACTCTCCATTTAAACTAAGATGTAAAATTAAGTTCCTAACGTTTTGCCTGTAGGCCCTAAGCTATTATATCATGAAATTAGCTATAATTGGACAATTGCTGTTGGATGAGTGCATTCTGTTAATACTTAAAACATCACCAAGTTTCCAAATAATTCAGTTATATCTCCTTTACATAATATTTTGATTTTTAAATGAGTTTGTTTTCTATCACCTCTGAGATGAGATTTGGGGACAAATGTTGACACAGTAGTTTGCAAAGCCCTCTGGGATCTTTTAGGATGATAATGGTGCTAAGAGAACTATTAATATTATGACAACAACATTTGGTGCACGCCAAGGATGAGTGAGGTAGGTGCCCAGACAAATTACATTCTCTTTTTGACTCAGATCTGCCCACTTTTTTTTTTTTAACAGTCTTTCTGGTTGTCCAATTGCTGCAGCTGAAAAACTGGCAATGTCCCAGGACAAAAGTCAGCTTGATTCTCCCAAAACCGGACAGTGTCCTGAGCAGGGTCACAGGTATGACAGTCCCCTATGCTCCCTGTGTTCGGAGATCCTACACTGAGGGTCCCTCGCCCCCCACATGTCAGCACCATGGGCTACCTTCATTTCAGTGCTCAGCAGCCACTGTCCACTTGAAAGGCCGGCCCAGTTCATCATCATGTCACTGAAATGAACTGCTAGACCCTCCAGAAGTTCAACTTAAAATTAATCTGTGTGCAGAGTTACGTAATGTGGATGAATCAAAAAGATATGAAATATATGATAACATGGGCTTCCCTGATAGCTCAGTTGGTAAAGAATCTGCCTGCAATGCAGGAGACCCCAGTTCGATTCCAGGGTTGGGAAGATCTGCTGGAGAAGGGATAGGCTACCCACTCCAGTATTCTTGGGTTCCCCTGGTAAAGAATCTACCTGCAATTCGGAAGACCTGGGTTTGATCCCTGGGTTGGGAGGATCCTCTGGAGAAGGGAAAGGCTACCCACTCCAGTATTGTTGCCTGGAGAATGCCGTGGACTGTATATCCATGGGGTCACAAAGAGTCGGACATGACCGAGTGACTTTCACTTTCACTTCATATGATAGCATGTATTAATCAAAGTTCTGTGTCACTCAATGCAAGCCCTCCCGTGAGTCAGGCATGCACCACCTTATGGTTGACGTAACCACTTCCCTGGTGGCTCAGACAGCAAAACGTCTGCCTGTAATGCAGGAGGCCCGGGTTCGATTCCTGGGTCGGGAAGATCCCCTGGAGAAGGAAATGGCAATGCACTCCAGCACTCTTGCCTGGAAAACCCCATGGACGAAGGAGCCTGATAGGCTACGGTCCATGGGGTCGCAAAGAGTCAGACACGACTGAACGATTTCATTTCCATCTCATAAATCTCATCACTCAAAATATGTGATGCTGTATATTCATCCTTCTTTTTCAGATATGCATATAGTTTCTTTAAAACAGAAATTCATTCCAAACTGGTAACTTGTAATAAAATACCTCCTGTTGGTCCTGGGTCCTCTACATTCTCAAGCACTTTGGAGGGCTTTACATACACCTAAATAATGACAGAGGACCAGACAGTGTGAAATGATGCACTTATTAACAGAAAAATCACACATGCAGGAAAAAAACGATTTCAGGATTACAACAGATAACCAGATCTTCATTGTTGTTACTGAGACACTGAGCTGAGAAAAACAGTTATTAGGAACATTTTTAAGATATGGTATCCCTTAATATTTGCTTCTGTAGATTTAATTAAAAGGGCCAATTGGCATGACTTTGCCAAGAATCAAGATTACATGAGTGAAAAAGATAAGTCAAGCAAAGATCATGATGAATTACTGAGTAGCTATCAATTAAAAATCTTATAACAAGAGTTTTTGTCAGTATTACTGTATTTCTAGTTTCTCCCTTAGTAAGTTTTTTGTTTTTTTTTTTTTTGGCTATGCTGGGTCTTTGTTGCCTCCAGGGCTTTCTCTAGTTGTGGCAAGCAGGAGCTGCTCTCCAGTTTCAGTGGCTTCTCTTATTACAGGGGCTTCTCTGGTGGATCAGATGGTAATGAATCTACCTACAATACAGGAGACCCATGTTCCATCCCTCGGTTGGGAAGATCCCCTGGAGAAGGGAATAGCAAACCATTCCAGTATTCTTGCCTGGGAAATCCTATGGACAGAGGAGCCTGGTGGGCTACAGTCCTTGGGGTCGCACAGAGTCAGACATGACTGAATGACTAACATTTTAACTTTCTTTCACTCTTGTTGCAGAGCACAGACTCTAGGCCTGAGGGCTTTAGTAGTTGTGGTAAAAGGGCTAAGTTGCTCTATGGCATGTGGGATCTTCCCTAACCAGGGGTCGAACCTGTTTTCCCTGTATTGGGAGTTGGATTCTTAAGCCCTCAACCACCAGGGAAGTTCCCTAAGGAGGTTATTTATCAAACGCAGAAATAGCATTATTTCATTTTGCCCATTACT
Organism: Bubalus kerabau; assembly: GCF_029407905.1. Lineage (NCBI taxonomy): Eukaryota > Metazoa > Chordata > Mammalia > Artiodactyla > Bovidae > Bubalus > Bubalus kerabau. The sequence goes on along the minus strand of NC_073637.1, from coordinate 23,237,776 downwards.
TAAAAGAGACGTATTATTTTAGGCTAGAACACTGCTGCAATATTAGGGCTATAAATCTAGTTATTTATGCCATAACAAGATCAACTAATCACTTAAATATTTTGATGTAGCACTCAAAAGGTTTTTACCTAATCCAAGAAATATCACAGAAACTTTGACATTCTGATGAGCAAAGTATGTTTTGGTGGGAAAAATAAGAAAAATAATAAATTTTGATACTACTAAACTGTGAAAGGTATATTTGTGTTCTTTAGCCTTAGACCACAGCAACACAACATTTGTGTTTTCCTTGGTTGACATTGGTGCTACATAGACATGATGCCCTGGTTTAATCCAGACAGTAATTCTAAAGGAATATTTAAGTCATATTTAGCTTGGATTAAGATAACTCTATTGAAAAATGTGACAGCTATTATAGTAATTTCAATTCATATTGAAGCAATGGCAATTTAATAGATAAAATATTGAAATACTACCTAACACAGCAAAAGCATTTAATCTGAACTTGGGGGATAAAAAGTAAAAAGGCTCAGAAGTTCCTGGTTCAGAAATCTAGTCTCTGGTGCTGACACGGACCCTGTTGGATGTCAGGGTCCTGCTGGCTCTGCCGAACAGAATATGATGACATTTCCTCACTAGCGACGGCCATGACTTTCACTGCTACTCTGATGAACAGTGGGATGCATGCACCTTATCAGTGCCCTGGTGGTAGTAACATGACCCTTTTCTCTAAGTAGATCAGAGTGCAAATAGACATTACATACTTGCTCCTTAAGCATCTTTATTAATGAGTGGAGGATGATGCTCCCTCTTTTACTGATGAGAGACTCAGACAAGCCATGTACAACTGCCCCCCACACCCCCCGACTCGGCCACCCAGGGCCCAAAGCACCTCCCTGTCCCTCCACCCTGTCTGGCTGTGACCACAGCGCTTTTCCCCAGTGCATGTCTCTGTAGCATCCACGGGTGTGACATATCCAACCTGCTTTAAATTCTGACTCTGGGACGCTCACTGAGAGTGTCCTCCTATTTCTCTCAAGCTCTGTGCCTCTCTCTTCAGGACGAGCTTGGTGAAGCAAATTGAATTCAACTTCCGATCACAAGCCATCACGTCGCCCAGAGCCACGGTGTCAAAAGAGCAAGAGAAGTTTGGAAAAATACCCTTCGATTACGCCAGTTTTGATGCCCAGGTTTTTGGTAAATGCCCCCTTGTACAAACAGGTCGGAAAACACCACCATTTCCTGAATGTAAGCTTGAATTCCAGTACTTATCCCCCAAAATGTATCTTGTGTATGTGTGTGTGATGGGAGGGGATGCATTTAAATAAGTAATATATTATTTATTGGTAATATTTAGCAATATTTAATAGGTAATATACTATTTCTGGGAGGAGAGAAAATATATAGTGAAATAAAATAAGAATAACAATAATAAGTTAATCAGTACTATTGATGTTACATGATGTTACACTGAATATGGTGAATAGTTTGTGTTTTAATTATTCTACAAATATGGTGCCATTGTTGAATCTAAATACAGTAATTCTGACAAAATATTTAATTCTCATTCAGCCAAGATTGGGTTTAGTACACTGAAAACTGCAATAGCTATTATAATACAGTAATTTTAATTCATATTAAAATTATGAAAATCTAATAGGTAAAATAGCGAAATACTACTTAAAGTATTACTTGCATTAGCAAAAGCTTTCAGGCTTAAGGTGGGAGAAAAAGTGAAAGGCCTAGGAGGAAACTCACAATTCAAAAATCAAGATTTTACTAGGAAAAAAAAAGTGTGGCTATGGAGATGTTCACCCACAGATTTAAGAATTAATGCAGAAATGTGTTCATTTTCTAACAATGACACATTTGTATGGACAGTCATAATGCAAAGGCACTTGTAACACATAAAAGTTGATGTTTTTACTAATAGTTTTCTCCAGTTGTTTAGAGTCCTTGAATATTCTAATGAGTAGGTGAGATTTTTCACCTGGGGATAAATCCAGGAATGATTTCTACAAAGGGAAATAATCCCCCAGTTGGAGCCTTCCATAGACCATGAATTTTTCACAGCGTTGTGCAGGTCCCTGGGCTCCCTTTGATCTGACACATAGTTACCTAGATGTGGTGCTCTTAGGAACACAGAATGTTTCTCCCTTCTGTCATATGAATCACCAAATTTTTCAAAGAACTTGAATGCGGTATAAAACCCAACAGTGGCTAAACAGACTAGGGAGGAGTGTGTCCATCAACTAGAATATATTGTACTCTAAAAGATTGTTTTACCTGTTCTTACTAAAAATAAAGTATAACCAACATAGGTAACCAATGACAACCTATTAGATTCAAGGGGAAAATTATACACACAAATACACACACAGTGTTTTGTATCTATATGCAGATAGTTTTATTTTATATGTATATAAAATAGACACACATACATATATATTTAATTCAGGTGAAACTAGTTAATAAGAGCCTTCTAAATATTCATATAATATGGATACTGGTTTAAAAAGTAGAATTTTCAGTGACATTTTTATAACTACAGGAATAACATTTGGTAATGCTTTAAACTATATTTTATGAAAAATAATGATCAAACATTTAAAATAAACACTACATACAGTAAAACAGCCAAATGCCTTTATAGCCCACATTAAATTTTGGATGTGCCTCCCGGTCCCTGAATGATGTTTGCAAACACCCAGAGTAAAGAGAAACATCTTTAATTCTCTCAGGGACACCCTCGTACCCATAGCAGAAGCATAAGGGAGGACTCGGCCTTGATAACTCAGTGCTTTTCTGTTCACCTTGAGAACTTGGGCTCAGTCCATCCCCTACTCGCTGCCCTGCACCTGAACACAAAAATGAAGTAAAAAAAAAAAAAAGCTTCATCATCTCCTCAGGTCCACCAAGTTGGAGGAAGAGAAACTGCTACTGATTTAAGCACAAAACAAACCTGCATAACAAATAGCAAAGCATGCAATTCTGAATCTAAGTATAAATTGTTGGTGTGAGAACAAATATGAAGCAGTCCATTTCCTCCACAGGGATCGCTGATTCTCGTACCTACACTGTTTGCGGATGTTGTGGCCTTAAGCCTCTCTAGTCCCTGATAAGTTTCACTAGCATAGACTTGAATCTACCATTTTTACCACCTGTGCTGCCAGAGCACGTGCCCAGTAACCTGAGTTAGAGTTTTTCTCATAAAACGTATAATACAAAAAATATTAAGAGAATAGGCCTTCCTTCTCAGCAGTCACCTTGTTTGATCTATGAACTCCAGTGAAAACCAATCTGAATAACATTCATTTAAGGTACACAGAGAGAATGGATTGTGTTTCTGTGTATTCTTCACGTATTTTAATGCAAGAAGTTGTCTTTCAAACAAGTCTATTTAATGAGTAAATCCATGTTTGTGCAATTGCTAATCAAATCTCTCTTCAACAGCGAAGCATTTTTCCAGTCCAGGGAAATTTCCCCCCCGGCTGCCGAGTGCAGGCGCCCACACACAGAGCCCAGGCCGTGCCAGCTCCTACGGCTCCGGCCAGCGCAGTGAAGACACCCACATCGCAGCAGCTGCGGCCATCCTGAACCTGTCCACCCGCTGCCGGGAAGCCGCTGACATCCTCGCCAACAGACAGCAGGGTCTGCACGCCAAGGTAGGCAGGCCAAGAGCCCGGAGGGGGGCCAGCGGCTCGCCGTGAGGATAGGCTGCCTCCACAATCCTGGCCATGCTCACCACCCCCGTGGCCTGGCCCCCTTTGTCTTGGGAAGGGGCGAGCCTGGTGGATTTAAGGAGCAGGGAGACCATGGCTCATTTGCTGGTTGTGCAGGGAAGCTGGGTGGGGGGTGTGGAGACTGGCTGGGGAGCCCAGTGGATTCCAAACCTCTTTTTGTGTTGGGATCCTGGCCACAGCGGCATGAACACAAACAGCACTAGAATCTGTCTGAACAGCAGAAACTGTTCGCTGTCTGAGAATCAAAGATGGTGGGATGTGTTTAATGAAACCGCCACTTGTAAAACATGGCAAAATTCATGACATCTCATTACTGTGTGTGGAACCATCATAGAGCATAAAATGGTCTGAGATGCTGTAGTTTTCTCAAAGGACATCATAAAACCTAGGTCCATTAAGTCAACAAGAGAAGGATCAAGGGCTCTTGAGAGCTCAGGGCCCAAATTCAAATCCAGAACCAAATTCTAGGAAGTTTCTGAAGGTCCCCATCTTTCTGGAGCTCACAAAATTAATCACCTTTCTCTAATAACCTCTCCTCTCCAACTAACAAGGAGAAGTAGACATCTGTGTTTAGGATGTCTTGATGAAAATAAAAACCAAAGATCCTTTGTGTGTTGGCTTTTGAGGAGGGAATCGTGATGTTTCAGAGTAACAGTGGCCATCAGATGGGGGTGCCAGAACTGGCTGCAGGCAGCTAGAGCCAGCAACTTCTGTCTACATGGAAGGCTGTTAAAAGAAATTGTTTTCCTACCTAGCTGGGAGAAGCTAGCTGACAGAGCGTGCCCAGGCTGGTTTGGAGAAGAGTGAAAGTGTTAGTCACTCAGTTGTGTCCAACTCTTTGCAACCCCATGGACTGTAACCTGCCAGGCTCCTCTGTCCATGGGATTCTTCAGGCAAGACTACTGGAGTGGGTAGCCATTCCTTTCTCCAGGGAATCTTCCAGACTTAGGGATCAAACCTGGGTCTCCTGCATTGCAGGCAGATTCTTTATCATCTGAGCCACCAAAGAAGTGGTGATTAGAGAAGAGAGTTCCCCTTGCTCTGGGTGGAAGATGCCCCGGTTAAACTCTAACCCAAACTCAGTGAGCACAGGCATTCGCTCCCCTTTCCCTTTAAGCTCAGCCCATCCCGGTGCAGTCAGCTGCTCACCTATGTGCGTGCCAGGCCTTCAGGAGAGCAGGGCGCACAGTGGCATGGCGCATTTGACAGAAGAATCAGAATTAGCTTCTGGACAGGTCTGAGCCAAGTAAACCCCAGGAAGAGTTGGTGGCCAAAAACCACTCAAAAACTGTTTTAAACAAATGAGTTCCTTAAACAAAGAAAAACACGTTGCCTCAAAAATATAAAGAAAACTCCAATTTCCCCAGAAATCACAGTCAGAGATTATTTACATAAATGAATGATTTTGGGTCCTTTAGAATGTAACTTTGGTTGTTCTTAAATTCATTTTTAAAAACCTGAATACATTTCTCCTTTTTAAAGGGATATTCTAATGTGCAGCTCGTTGGATTGATGCTAAACTGTCTTCCTTCTTATTTGCTTTATTGTCAGTTTAGGCTGTCCTGTAAGAATAAGGGGCTTCCCTGGTGACTCAGCGGTAAAAAATCCACCTGTAAGGCATGAGACATGCGTTTGATCCCTAAGTCAGGAAGATCTCCTGGAGGAGGGCATAGCAACCCACTCCAGTAATCTTGCCTGTAGAATCCCATGGACAGAGGAGCCTGGGGGGCTACAGTCCATGGGGTCTTAAAGAGTCAGACATGACTATAGCGACTGAGCACACACGCACAAAGAAAAGTGCCAGTGTTATAATGGCTAACGCTACTTAAATTTGCTTGAGTGAATGGTTGTAGGGTGAAGGCTCTCCGTGGATAGATACAGTTTGGCTCCTTCGCGTTTCTGCCTTTTACCTTTGTATTCTCCACGTTCTATCAATTGCTGAAGTCAAGCAGTGAATCCAACAAAGATGACAGGAACCCCCCAAATGTCCGAGCCCCAAAACTGTCAACCACACCTTAACTGCAGAAGCCCCGCCACAGATGAGACCATAAGAGTCGAAGGGCCAGAAAGTGCGGCAGTCGGTTTTTAGAGAATCTGTGATGCTGGCAGTTTTCAAAACCTTTTTCCCATGAACATTTCTCGTTGGACATCGTGGGTGGTAAACGGGATCAGTGTGGCCCCCTACACGGTCACCTTGTGTCACCCTCCTCCACGCCTGCATTTGCACACGACTGTAATGATTTGCCGAGTTCTATCCTGGTTGGATTCTATTTTCTGACCTTAAAAGAGAACCTCATACATTCCTGAAACCACAAAAAGTAATTATTGTAGCAAAAAAAAAAAAAAAAAAGAGAGAGAGAAAAAGCCAAAGTAATTAACCCCGAAATATGGGCTCCAATCCAGCAGTGCCCTGTGCCGGCCGTTTCTGTTGTCCGCAATGCCCTCTGCTCTGTGCCCTTTGTTTCATGTAGGATTAAGTGTAAACAATCTCACTCCGCAATGAATACTAGCCTGATTCTCTCTCCACCAGGATGCAGGGCTTCCTTCATGGTGCATGTTTGGTGTGTTTGTTTTTGCTGATTAGAATTCAGAGACCTCTTGAGTTCCTAGTTAGGAAAACAGGATATAGAAATACATGGCTTTCCCCCATTCTCAACTTCTGGAGCTGAGCATAGAAGCACTGTTGATGGACTAGAGAGATTCTGGCAGGAGGATTCAGCTGTCCCAACTGGAGAGTCTGTAGGTGCTGGGCTGCCCAACAGAGTAGAGTCCCTCAGAGACCCTGCCTTCAAGGATCTTATGGTTAAAGAAGGACGAAAAAAGTTGTCACTGCAGGAGGAGAGCAAGGTCTTCAGAGGGGCCTTTCCTGAGGTCCAGCGGAGGTGTGGGTGATTCTATAGGGAATTTGACCAGAACTTTGACAAAGGATTTATTTTCTTCTGCCTCTATCTGGTCCTTTCCTTCCCCCAGTGAGTTTCTCAGAAGTTGTTTAAAGAGCCCGAGAGGAGAACAAGTTACGAATCTTGCATGTGGGCATGACTTTGTTAAAATCAAGGCAAAGGACACTGACCTAAAGACTGGCTTCATACCCACTCATCAGGGCTAATACAAGTTCTTTCAAGCTATGTGCAAAGTCATAACTCACCCCAAGTTTGGCAGGATAACTGAATTCGTGATATGCAAAATCCCTACTCATGTGTAAGATAAGACAGCAGAGGCAAGCCTCAGGGAGGCAAGAGAACCTCTTCCAAAAACAATGAAGAATGTTATGAACATTCTGAAGTGTTCTCCTTTCCGAGTTTCTCAGCCTGAGTGTCTGCCTACCCCACACACCTCCTTCACCTCCCAGCCCTGGGTGGAGGTGCAAACGCTCTCAGTTGCTGCCTGAGCTCACATTCACTGCATCCTAAAAGTAGATCTTAGAAAGAACTGCTCCTGTTAAAATCCAATCCAGCACTTACACAGCATATCCACACTGCCTAAATCACCTGTGGGTGTTTTAAGTATCTTTTTGAGAAATCAAGTCAGAGAAAAATTAGTAATAGCAATACCAAGTGGAGATCATTGTGGTTACAGACACTTTTGTTTGAAGCATGAGCCATAGTGTGATACTGGAACTGTCCTTGGTCCTGAGATTTGTAGCCTGTGCTTCATTTCCATGTGGAATTCCTGTGAATTTGCAAAACATAGATGGACCACAGCTTCAGACATTCCTCCTTGAGTCTGGAGATGGTGCTCCTGAGATAAGCACAGGGCTGAGGACAACCAGGCAGCAGGAGGAGTGAGCAGCGGGGGTTTGCGGGGTCCACGCCATCCTCCTTCCTCCCCACCTTCCTCCTCCTCCTCCTCCCTCATCAGCAGAGGTAGGAACAGGCACACAGTCTATCTTTATCCCAATCCCTGCTGCTTGCCAAGTGTTCTGTTGTTTGTTTTGGTGTTTTCCCCACCTGTTTAGACAAAGTGGCATATGCACAGTGTGCCTTAAAAGAAAACAAAAAATTGACACTTGCTTGAAATGTTTAAAGTTCAAAGTCTGTTTTGTGCTTGAACAAGGCCGAGAAACAACATGCTATCACATCTCCACTCCTGCTGCCTTCTCTCAGAAATAACCCGGTGGCTCTGGGGATGGTTAGAATCCAAAATCAGCCTTTTTCAGTAACTTTAATGTGAAGTCAGATGCTGCTGCACAACGTGAGTGAACTGCTCTGAGGGACTGTAGTCAGGATCTCAGAGAACCAGCACTGTGTATGGGGAAACCACCTCTTTGCTTCCATGTAGAACGGCATAGGGAGATCTCTTAGAGTCCAAAAACCCAATCAAATTATGATTATTATCAGTTGTGTTGTTTACCGAATACCTACTATGTGTCAGGCACTATAAATGAGCCCTCTGCACATAACGTGCCGTGTGCTTAGTCACTCAGTCATGTCTGACTCTGTGTGACCCCATGGATTGTAGACTGCCAGGCTCCTCTGTCCATGGAATTCTCCAGGCAAGAATACTGGAGTGGGTTGCCATGCCCTTCTCCAAGGGATCTTCCCAACCCAAGGATCGAACCCAGGTCTCCCACATTGCAGGTGGATTCTTTACTGTCTGAGCCACCAGGGAAGTCCAGGAATACTTGAATGGCATCTCATTTTGCAGGTGAAGAAAGTAGTGCAGAGATATTAAATAATTGCTCCTAAATGGCACAGCTACAACTGTTGGAGATAAAACTTGAATTCATGCCTAACTTTTGATCTCCTTGATGAATTTATCATTCCCTGGTGTACAAACTACTGGTCTACCAAGAGTTTTCACTATGACGTTAAGTGTCAGACAAAGATTTAGGGGAAAAGATTATAAATTTAGCTTCCCTGGTGGCTCAGGTGGTAAAGGATCTGCCTGCAATGCAGGAGACCTGGGTTCAATCCCTGGGTCAGGAAGATCTCCTGGAGGAGGGAATGGCAACCCACTCCAGTATTCTTGCCTGGGCAATCCCATGGGCAGAGGCACCTGGTGAGCTACAGTCCATGAGATTATAGAGATTCAGACATGACTGAGCGACTAAACAACACTTGAATTTTATACCTTCTCTCAGTCACTTACTTCTCTTCTGAATTCCATCACAGGATTTCTATTAGTATATCTCATGAATCATACTCTTAATAGTATTAATATTAATATTCAATTGCTATTTAGTAAGAATAAGATGTTTTCAGTTCATTTATTTTATTCGTTTATGCATTTAATTTTTTGAGGTATGTGTGATCTTAGTTCCCTGACGAGGGACCAAACCCATACCCCCGGTAGAAGAAGCACAGAGTCTTAACCGCTGGACCTTAGGGAAGTCCCAGTTTGTTTATTGTTAGTACCTGGTTACCCTTTTTTGAGGATAAGCAAGAGGATTTTATTTTTTTATATTAATTTGATTTTTAATTTAATTTTTATTTTATATTATAGTTGATTTACAGTGTTCTTTAGTTCATGGTATACAGCAACCTGATTCAATTGTACATACACATATATCCATTCTTTTTCAGGTTCTTTTCCCATATAGGTCATTACAGATTATTGAGTAGAGTGCCCTGTGCTATAAATAACTTGGGGTTAACATATACACACTTGTCCTCTGAAACATATTTTCAAAGTAGGCAGGGTATCGTTAACAAGGACTTTCTGTATAGCACAGTGAACTGTATTCAGTACCCTGCCTACTTTGAAAACATGTTTCAGAGGACTTCCAATATGAAGAACATGTTTCTGCAGAAAAAAACCCCTGAATCAGGAACAGAAAAGCCTTAGTGGCGAGATGGAGCAGAACCCCGTCCGCAGACCCCGTCCTCTTGCACTCGCCTTAGCGCTGTCACAAAACGAGGAGGTGGTTAACCTCTCCTTATTAACAACGGAAAATATGCCAGATAAGGAAAACAAGGCTATCTTATTCTACCAACGCCTTGGAAGTTAATGCTTTTCATAATCAGAACATTTAAGTAAAATTACAGTTTTGTTTTTTTATTTACTTTGTCACCATCTTTGAATGTAAGATAATTTTTTTATTTTTGAAACAATGTACTATTATAATTATCCTGGGAAATACTTGAGGAAAAGAGCCCTAAGCCTATCCTGGCAAGAATTTCTGTGTTTTCCCTTTTGTTCTTCAGAAAATGATTTTCTTCCCATTTTCCCTAGTTGTAAGTGTAGCCAAAATTCCAGGTTGTCTCCTGCTTTCAGTGACATAAGTCTTTTCCCTGTTGAAACAAAGTCCTTGAAATTACCATTTTACTGATCACATAATGTGCCAGTCAATAGGTACAGTGTAATATTGTCGCTCTGTTGGCAGACATCTGAGTCACTACTGATTTTATAGTACAGATAAGGCTTATAATAGATAATCACCTCAACTTTCAGCTGAGTAATAATTTATAATTGTATAATTTATATATAAGTTATATAAACTAAAATAATAATTTGTAGTCAATTTCACTAAAAATGTCCTATATGCATCAAATAAGCTTCTTGAAGGCAGCGACACTAGATTTTTCCATTTTCTTTTGCCCTAAATATAGTGGCTTGAAAATGTTATGTGCTTTCTCAATCCTTTTGAAAATCAGCACCTCACAGGAAATATCTCTAACTAAGAAGTGGCTGAATTACATGCTCATTGATGTTGCTCCGAAGTTGGAGAGTATATGAGCAGTGTTAGACCAGGCTCAAGAAGTTTAAAATTCAAATAATTCAAATAAGATCTAAGCCCTTTGAGAAATGAGCATCTTAGGAGTCAGGCTGGGGGTCCCTGTCTGGGTAGGGCTGTCCTCTCCCCCTCCTACGGCCTCTCCCACCACCACCACCCCCTCCTCACTGCCCTGCCATGTGGAGTTTCAAGCACAGAGAGAAATGATGTCTATTGATACTGCTCTGAATGAAATCCATGCAGTAAACGTGTGATCCACCCATCCATGGGCAGAAAGGGGCCCTTCTCTGGTGCTATGTGTAATTGTCGAGTGCATCTGTGAGCTCACTTAAAGCCCATCTGTACCCGCATGGCCGCCTGCTACCCCCCTCCCCTTCCCCAGCACAGTCAGGTGCTCAGAGCAGCCGGCTGGGGCACGGGGCACAGAAAACCACCTCTTTCAAACATTAGGAATGATTTTTTTTTTTCGATCAACCCATAATTACTCAAGATGTAGAACCACCACAACTCAGAATCTCTGGGGTTTTTTTTTTTTTCTCATTTACTCATTGGAAGTTTTTTTTTTTTTTTTTAGTTTCCTGTAGAAACTAAAATATATATTAGTGTTGTCTTGGAATAGTTGGTATTTTTTTTTTTTTTCAGCAAGCTCGAATCTGCACTATTTATGGGTTTTGCACTATAAAACGCTGCAGCCCAGTCACGTGGCTCCTTTTTCCTAAGCCATCTGTCACAGAGGTCTGGAATTTTATGTGAATGTTGGTTGTGCAGTCTTAACCCAAGTTTTTTATTTTTTTGTGAAAAAAATGTCAGCAACTACAATATTTAGCATTTTACTTTACATTGGCCATTAAACTTGATTGCTATAGCTCTGTTTCATTGCTATAGTTACATATCAGCGTTGAAGCCAAAAGTTGTTTTGATGTGCTTGTGGCAGACTGCATTGTATCGTGGAGAGAGTGTGCAGCACAGATATGGTTAATATCTTGGATTTTTGTAACTAAGGTTTATTAATGCTGGTATAAAAATGTATTTGATATTATACAGATGGCATAAGATGTGGTGGTTACTAAGTTATTATCCTGGATAAGCTCTACTGTGAAATTCAGGGCTTAAAACTATCACAGGAGATTAAACTATTTACTAAAAAGGACAGAAAGACAGGACGAAAGCATCTTAGTACAAATACATTAGAAGTGTATTTACCTCCCATAGATATCGTAAAGCATCTTTACCTGAGAGATTGAGAACAAAAACTTTGCAGGTAAAACAAGCAGATAGAAGAGATGCTTTTATTTTTTAATTCAGCAACAGTACAGTGGACCTCATCTCAGTGGGAACGTAGGGGAGGGGATAAAGGCAGAGTGTAACTGTGGGGTTAAAATAAACCCCTGGGAAGTAGCTGTTAGGGATCTTAGGAACATATTCAGGGAAGTCTCCTGCTTTTCCAGACAAAAGAAACAGAGAAGAGACATTGTCTAGAAGTTAATTGTGAATTGACGGACGGCAATGAGAACCCCGGGAAGGTATTCCTTTGACCCACTTAGGAGGGTAAAAAGCTCGCTCTCCGAGAGTCCTGGGAGTTACTGTCTGGCAGCGTTCACGATTCAGGACAGTGCACACCATCCTCGGGCACGTGACTTGCAGAAGGGCCAGGATGCATGGGGACCTTGTTGGCACTTGAACCTTAAAAACAAAACGAAGCTTAGCCAAGGTCTCCCGAGGAGAAATGTCGTGAGGCAGAATTAAAGTCTCATACTGAGTATCTGGAAAATAATCACCTTTATTCTGAAGTTTTCAATGTAGAACTTAACCTCCTGCCCCCACCCTGGTAATGCTGCCAGCTGCCACCTCACGTCCCCGAGGGGGAACTAGGCGTGCGCTGCCCACCTCCCCCAGCCCACCCCCCATGAGTTAACCAAGCTTTTCTGGTTCAAGTCACTCAGGGTAAAATGTCACTGTCACAGTAATCTAATATGGTTCTAATATTTCCCAATAAAAATTCTCTCCCAGCTGGTTGTTTTTTGCATGTTTTTCATGTTGGGAGGGGGATAGTGTGTCTCTTTATTAACTCCAGTGTTAATGCTTTAAAGGATGAATTGGGAGTGATAATTCTGCAAACTAGAAAGGAAGATTTAAAGCTAAACTTAAAAAAAAAAAAGATAAAATACATTTAGCCAGTACATTTAGTATTTGGACCATCTTACTTATATTTAGGCTTACATTGCTTAAACCCAGAAACACGAAACTCCCTAATGGGGCTTCTCTGAGAAGTCTGCCTAAGAATTGAACATTAACCAAAGCGAATCAGAAAGCGAGATTTAAAATCAGATATACTTCCATAAAAGCTTGCATTTAAAATGATCCCTTAAAAGCCCCACATGGCCAGGCTACCACTGCAAACTGCTTACATGGTTTTTTTTTGTTTCCTGTTATACACAGGGGGCCGAGATAGAAGTGGATGAGAATGGCACATTGGACTTAAGCATGAAAAAAGCTCGAATCCTGGACAAAGCTGCACCCCTAACTTCCACTAACCCTTCTGTTCCAACCGCTTCCTCTTCCCCGTTCAAAACCAGCAGCCTTCTGGTCAACGCTGCCTTCTACCAGGCCCTGTGTGACCACGAGGGCTGGGACACACCCATCAACTATAGCAAAGCCCACGGGAAGACAGAGGAGGAGAAAGAGGTACTGTTCCAGTGTCAATCAATAAGTTGGAGACAGAGTGAGATCGGAGAGCGTGGTCCACTTATTCCTCCTGCACCATTTCTCACCATCCTATTTAGATAACACGTAATTCTGTAGCTGGTTTTTGATTTTGGTAAAGCGATGATTTTAAATTTCAAGAGATATTTACAAATGAATTCAACATTTCCCATCCCTTGCCTAAAACGAGATGTCATTAGAGTCTGTCATATCACCGTTAAGGGTTGAGTTATATGCACTGAGAGGTGGTGTCATCTATCCTAGGACACGGCAGCCTGTGAGCCATGAGCCCATGCGTCTCTGCACCAGAGGCTGGAACACGAGAGCAAATCTGTACAGGGATGCTTCTTGTCAAATTCCCTTCCGTGGTTTCATGGAGGGATGGTGTGAGCACCCCTCCATGCAGAGCTGTAGTCCAGGGACTGATCCTGGCTATCGGGTGTCCAAGCTGTGGCAACCCCAGAGTTGTGAGCTGGGTTATCTCTGGAGGTGGAGTCACCCTGGAAGTCAGATGTTGCGCAGGAAGCCATCAGCTTCCTCTCATGGCTGGAGCCCCCTGGGGTGGGTCTGATGAGCCCTGACTCAGTGTCATTCCAAAGAGTTCACGGCTACACCCTCCACTGGTTAGACTCTGGGTCACTGCACATGTGACCCCAGCCTTCCTGCAAGTGATTTTGTCTGTCCTAGGGAAGTGCTTGGTGCTTGCCAGCTGACACGTTTGAAGAACTGAAGTAGACATTTGGAAGTAAGCATCATCCCCCTTTTTCAGATTTGTGAAGCTCAGAGACTTTGGAGGGAGGCTAATTTGATTTTAACATATACTTTATTTTTTATTGAGGTATAGTTGGTTTACAATATCATATAAGTTTCAAGAGTACAGCACAGTGCTTCAGATACATATACATACACATATATATATACATATATATGGGCTTCCCTGGTGGCTCAGATGATAAAGAATCTACCTGCAATGCAGGAGACTGGGGTTTGATCCCTGGGTCGGGAAGATCCCCTGGAGGAGGAAATGGCAACCCACTCCAGTATTCTTGCTTGGGAAATCCCATGGATAGAGGAGCCTGGCGGGTTACAGTCCATGGGGTCACAAAGAGTCGGACATGACTGAGCGACTAACACTACTCACTCTGCATATATATGTGTATGTGTGTGTGTATTCTTTTTCAGATTCTTTTCCCTTACAGATTATTACATAATACTGAGTATAGTTCCCTGTGTGACTTTAGCATCTTCCTTAACATCTCTGGGCATGAGTCAGTGTCAATGGCAGTGATCAAAAAATTGGAGTGTTTTCTGTTCCCCTTCTGTCCTTCCCTTCCACCCTCCCCCCACACACACTTTCACTGGCATCCCCATGTCCAGTAAGACTGGCCCTGAGGATGTAGGACACCCATCTGGTAGGAGAACCAACCTGTAGCCAAGCTCCTGGATGAGTGAGCAGTCGAGCAGGCATGCAGAATAGCTGGAGGGGGGTGGCCTGGAGGAGCCTCCAGGACCCAAGGCAGGTCTGCGTCTCCGTCACCACCAGCCACACCTTCCCAGGAGGGCAGGGATCTCCTACAGCAGCAGGTTCCAGTTAGATTATGCCATGTGGGGCTTAGTCACTGTCCTTTCTTTGGCTTTTAAAAGTTCACCCAAGTATTTAGGGATGGTTTGAGTTAATCTATCATAACACTACTTTAGAAAAATTTTATTAAATCACACACATTCAACTTTAATGTAAAACAGACCCTGCAAAGTGTAAGAAGCTGGTTTGCCTCAGGTGGTGATTGAGAATTGGTGAACATGTGTCTCTGTCCTCCTCCGCATTCCCTAGTCAGCTTGTGCAAATTCCCAAGGTTACACCTTGTTTTGTCATTGCCGTAAAATCCAGAAATGTGCCTACATTCATACCTGCCATCACTCCACACTGGGGTCTGAGGTGGAGATGAGGTGGTGGGGGTGGATCCTTTGGAAGCACAGCCCAGATGAGAGCAAGGATGGTGATTCTTCTGAGTCAGGGACACCCCCAGTCCAGAAGACCCCCTCTATTGCCAACCAGTCTCCTGCCTAAACCACTCCCAAATGAGGGCACCTAATCCTTGGGGGCAGGAGGAGAAGGGGACGACAGAGGATGAGGTGGCTGGATGGCATCACTGACTCGATGGACGTGAGTCTGAGTGAACTCCAGGAGTTGGTGATGGACAGGGAGGCCTGGCGTGCTGCCATTCATGGGGTTGCAAAGAGTCGGACACGACTGAGTGACTGAACTGAACTGAACTGAATCCCAGCTATGAGACCTGGAGGTGGGGTCCAGTCAAAAATGTGTGGCACGGAGGATGGTCCCTTACAGAGTGGCCGCTAGTGCATCCTTGTTCTGGGGCGAGTCCGCTGGGATGAAACCCCCATGTTGGAGAGGCTTGGTGCCATGTGCTGGGGGCTTGGACTTTCTCTTCCTCATCCTTGCAACCCCACTGTATACCAGCCATGGTCACTGTTCACCCCAAGTCTCCTTTCTGCTTGCACAGGGTCAGACATCCAGTCCAGTCCCCGCCAGTAACAAAGCAAAGTGGGTTCTTGCTCCCTTTCAGGGTCTTTGTGTCATTTCCCACAGGTTCTGATGGCTCAGTGGTAAAGAACCTGCCTGCCAATGCAAGAGATGCAAGAAATGTGGGTTTGATCCCTGGGTCAGGAAGATCTCTTGGAGGAGGAAATGGCGACCCTCTCCAGTATTCTTGTCTGGAAAATCCCTGGGAATGGACAGAGGAGCCTGGCAGGCTATAGCCTATGGGGTTGCAAGAGTTGGACATGACTTAGCTGTAAACCACCACCATAATGTCTGTAGCAATGTCTGCAGGGTACTCCTTATATTCTGGGCACTCCTGCCACTTAGGGGTTGAGTAGGTCCCTTGGGGACCTCCTTGGCTATGTGTACTTCTTATCACTTAGCAGAAAGTGAAGTCTCATAACAAATATTCTCTCCTTAGAAACATGTGAGGAGTCATCTGGGCAGCTTTGTGGATTCAGCTGGGGTCCATTCCTATCTAACGCTGATGGAGCTGACATCCCAGCACAGTCATGGGGAAGATGGATCCTTTCGATTAGACGTCTGCTCTTTTCAGAGCAGCTTACTTCCTTCAGGTCTGCTAGTGCAGGCTCACTGCTACAACTTGCAACCTAAGTATCTGACCTCTGGTCTTCCCAGGTGGAGCTAGTGGCAAAGAACCCACCTGCCAATGCAGGAGACATAAGAGACATGGGTGCGATCCCTGGGTTGGGACGATCCCCTGGAGAAGGAAATGGCAACCCACTCCAGTATTCTTGCCTGTAGAATCCCATGGACAGAGGAGCCTGGCCAGCTACAGTCCCTGGGGTCGCAAAGAGTCAGACATGACTGAAGTGACTTAGCACACAGCACACATCTGATATCTGGGATTGACAAGCTACTGGAAGTTCGATGTTATAACAAGAACAAAGACGGCTTTGGAGATCCTGAGTTCCTGGAGTCCTAGAGCTTGCTCTAGGTTTGAGTTGACAAGGTAGTTTTTAAGCTCAGTGCCTATTGTCTGGGTCTGAGCGTGGGTGGTTCACTGCTGGGCGCTATCCCTGCGGGACACACACAAAATCACCGTAAGCCCTGGGACGGTTCCTGACCCCTGCTCTTTGTTCCTGAGTCCATGCCAAGGTGATTTACGTGTGTGAAAGAAAGAGAGTATTTTTCACATTCTGTTCTGACCCAGAATGAGAAATGTGATGCTCAATAGTTATTATTTTGTAGAAATCGATGGTAGTCAATGTCCTCGTTGCGAAGGTAGCAGAAGGTGGCCACACTGAGTCAGAATAAGGATGATGGCTCTTTCTGTACAGTGTCTCATTCTCCTGACTAATCTGAAGAGCAGGATTATTACCAAAGTTTCTAGAGAAGGAAATTGAAGCCAGATGGAGTGAACTTGCTGTTCTTTGGTCATATAGAAATTAAGTAATGGGCCTGGGTGGCAGGACCAGGTGCCATCTCAGGATGG
Organism: Bubalus kerabau; assembly: GCF_029407905.1. Taxonomy (NCBI): domain Eukaryota; kingdom Metazoa; phylum Chordata; class Mammalia; order Artiodactyla; family Bovidae; genus Bubalus; species Bubalus kerabau. The sequence goes on along the minus strand of NC_073637.1, from coordinate 23,220,641 downwards.
TGGGACCAGAGTTCTGAGCCTGGGTGCAGAACATGGCCAGTGACCATGCAAACCAGGGACGGATAGTCCTGGCTGTGCTTCCTGGGAGCTCTGCCGAGATGCTGCTCAGGGTCCCAGGGTGCTCTGTGAACCTGGGCTGCTCTCAACTCCACATACTCCACACACCCTCACACCCCACACCCACACAGCCCCAGACCCCACATGCCCCCACACAGTCCACACAACCCTACACCCCACACCCCATACACACTCCACACACACCTACAACCACAGCCCACACCCTCCATACCCCCTCACACACCCTCACACCCCACACCCACACAACCCCATACCCCACATACCCCCTCACACCCCACACACCCTCACACTCCATACACCCCCACACCCCCCTTACACCCCATACCCTCATACCCCACACCCCATACACTCCATACACCCTCCACACACCCCACACCCACACCCCACACACTCCACACACCTACAACCACAGCCCACACACTCCATACTCCCTCACACATGCTTACACCCTACACCCACACAGTCCCATATCCCACATACCCCCTCACACCCCTACACCCTGCACCCCACACCCCATACACACTCCACACACACCTATAACCACAGCCCACATACTCCACACCCCCTCACACCCCATACACCCCCATACCCCATACTCCACATACCCCACACACTCCACGCACCCCACACCCCTACACCCCACACACCCCACACACCTACATCCCACACAGTCCACACAACCTCATACCCCACACCCACACAGCCCCATACCCCACATAACCCCTCACACCCCTACACCCTGCACCCCACACCCCATACACACTCCACACACACCTATAACCACAGCCCACATACTCCACACCCCCTCACACCCCACACTCACACAGCCCCATACCCCACATACCCCCTCACACCCCACACACCCCCACACCCCATACTCCACATACCCCACACACTCCACGCACCCCACACCCCTACGCCTCACACACCCCACACACCTACATCCCACACACTCCACACCCCACACCCACACAGCCGCATACCCCACATACCCCCACACACCCCACACCCACACCCCACACACTCCACACACCCCACACCCCCATACTCCACACACCCTCACGCCCCACACTCCATACCCTCCCACACCCCATACCCCACATACCCCACACACTCCACACACCCCACACCCCTACACCCCACACACTCCACACACCCTCATACCCCATACCCACACAGCCCCATACCCCACATACCCCCACACACCCTCCACACACCCCACACCCACACCCCACACACTCCACACACCCTCCACACACCCCACACCCCCATACTCCACACACCCTCACACCCCACACCCCACACACCCCCACACCCCATACCCCACACACTCCACACGCCCCACACCCCTACACCCCACACACTCCACACACCCTCATACCCCACACACTCCACACACCCCACACCCCTACACCCCACACACTCCACACACTCCACAAACCCTCATACCCCACATACCCCCACACACCCCACACTCCCCACACCCTCACACCACACACCCCCTATACCCCACACCCCCCATACCTCCCCACCCCCCACCCCACACAACACTCACGCCTGTACTCATGACCAGAAACTGGGTGATTATTTCTAATTCATTGTTATCTTGTTCATATGCACAACAGTTGCTTAATTTTGGTGGTAATTTTCAGAAAATATTGTCTGTCTCTCTCAGTGAAATAGCCTGTCCAGATGCCCCCTAAAAAAAAAATCCTGAATCTGGAAAAAACTCAAACTATCTCGAAAGGAAAGTGCTGAGAAATAACTAGAGCTGTCAGTTTTGTTCAACTGTCAGTTCTCCAAAGACTTCAGATGTTAAAAGTGCCAGATGCTATTATCTGTTATTCATGCTCTCATTATGTTCTGCTTTTTACTAAAATCAATATAAACTCCTATTGTACATTAAAGGAATTTCATCGCACCCATGCACTCTCTAAACACACATATATGTATGCCACATTTTCTCTTATGTATCACCAATATAAATTATTATTTTCAAAAGGATGCTATAAATTTTGAAAAAAAAATCTGACAAATGATGTTGACATATTTTTTATGGTATGCAATTTAGGAGTTTATATGATATACAATGCTTCAGTAACAAAATTAAACATTCTTATAATGAGGGTCACCTGTATTTTAATACATATGCTCTCTGCAAGTTTCTAGAGGTAGAACGCTGAGCCAAAAGAAAAAAAAAAGGAGGAAGGGAGAGACAATTATTTCATAATGCGATTGCATATCCAAGAGTCCATAATTTTTTAAGGAAGTTACAAAATATTTAAAAGGTCATATCCAATAAAATTATTCTGTTGAAACAGCACCACATTTTACTGTGCTAAGTTAAATACCATATATTCTGCAAGAATTAATTTTGAATGTATTTGAGTCAAGTAAGTTAAGCTTTCATAGATGATTATTTCTTTCAGAATCTCTTATTCCCTTGTCTTCTACAGTGTGCAGATTCAACAAACAACAGCTGATAACCTTTATATGTTCATCTGTAAATGTACATGCCTTCTTAGAGATACTTTGCTAAGTTCTATCACAAAGAAAATAATAAAATAGCTCTTTTCTGCTTTATGCCATTTTTGTGAAAAATCTAACATCTGAACAGAAAAACAAAGTCTGTTTTTTGTCTTTCTTGTGAAGTCAGGATCAGTACTAAACTGAAAAGAAGGCCATGAAAATTAGTAATGATCCAACATTGCTTTTGGATCAATTAATAGCAATTCCATCCAGTGAGTAAAAGCATTACAAAATAACAACTTAGCAGAAGAGGTCATTGGATATACATTTGTAAAAGGCCAAGACGTTTTGTAAATTATAGTGGAAAACACTACCCAACGCTGAATCCAGGCACCTCCAAATGAAATGGATAATAGTGTATCTGGGGGCTTCCCTGGTGGCTCAGTGGTAAAGAATCCACCTGCCAATGCAGGAGATACGGGTTCGATCCCTGGTCCAGGAGGATCCCACGTACCTCGGAGCAACTAAGCTCGTGCGATACAACTACTGAGCCTGTGCTCTGGAGCCCAGGAGCTGCAACTCCTGAAGCACCTGTGCTCCACAAGCTTCTCTCCATGAGAGAAGCCACTGCAATGGGAAGTCCACGCACCGCAACTAGAGAGTAGCCCCTGCTCGCCACAACTAGAGAAAAGCCCAGGCAGTAATGAAGACCCAGCCCAGCAAATAAATAGCAAATAATATTTTTTAAAAAATAGTGTATCCAGTTTAAGGTCTTATAATTAGGAATTGCTTTGTTCTAGTCACATTGTGAAATGTGAAAGCATAAGCATCATTCACTTGTTTTCTATATATTTCACAGAAGCAGCATTAAAATAACCTTTCTCCTTGTACCTTAATAGACAGCGATCATCAAGCACCCATTTCTCTTTGTTTTTTAGCGGTATATGATTTTCTGCTACTAGTTTCAAACATTTATCAATAATTCAAAATGGAATACTCAGTATTTAATATGAAAAAAGAAATTAGACCAAACCAGGTTTTACTAATTTGCTCTGAAGATCCTGTTCCTTGAGGTCATTCATGCATGTTTTCACCACTGTGTGGTCTTGTGTAAAATAATCGATTGAACTGTTGTCCAGGTAATTAATTAAGGAGATTACATTTGCCTTTATAACTGAGATCAAGGCTTAGAATTTTTCTTAGGTTGGGAAAATCCACGGATTTTGTTTTCCATTGATTTTGAGTGTCAACTCAGAATGATTAAAATTGTATTTACCCTTGCAATGTCATGTCCATGCAATTTAAATGAGATTTGCCTTCAATAACTCAAAATTGTTTTCTCATCTTAAATGGATCAATACTTTTGAGATTTAGGAGACAGTTTTTTTTTAATAGTTCAGTTCAGTTCAGTTCAGTCACTCAGTCGTGTCCGACTCTTTGCGACCCCATGAATCACAGCATGCCAGGCCTCCCTGTTTATCACCAAGTCCCGGAGTTCACCCAGACTCACGTCCATCGAGTCAGTGATGCCATCCAGCCATCTCATCCTCTATTGTCCCCTTCTTCTCCTGCCCCCAATCCCTCCCAGCATCAGAGTCTTTTCCAATGAGTCAACTCTTCGTATGAGGTGGCCAAAGTACTGGAGTTTCAGCTTTAGCATCAGTCCTTCCAAAGAAATCCCAGGGCTGATCTCCTTCAGAATGGACTGGTTGGATCTCCTTGCAGTCCAAGGGACTCTCAAGAGTCTTCTCCAACACCACAGTTCAAAAGCATCAATTCTTCGGGGCTCAGCTTTCTTCACAGTCCAACTCTCACATCCATACATGACCACTGGAAAAACCATAGCCTTGACTAGACAGACCTTTGTTGGCAAAGTAGTTAACCTGATTTTAATATTAAATCCAGAAAGTATTACATTTACTGAATATAAGCTTAACGATAAAAGTAAACTAATTATGTGTTTGAGTGAAACCATCATGAGTTGCCTGACAATAATATATCAGATGGTAAATAAGTGATGTGAAAGGGTCAATGAGATTTCCTTATGAAATCAGGATCAATACTAAGCTTAAAAGAAGACCATGAAAATTAATGATAATCCAACAAGATAGTCCATCCAGAGAGTAAAAACATGAGAAAAAACCAACTTAGCAAAAGAGGTAAAGGAAAACAGGAAGTGATTGATGTGAGACTAAAAACAGGTGTCCAGAAAAATCAAGCTAAACGCTGCCGAGACATTGTGGACTCAGCCACTGTGCATTTAAGCAAATAGTTTAAATTTTATTTGCATATCAGGAAGGACATTCTAATAAGCTAAATTTATTTCTCAATTCTCTATTTAAAAATTAGTGATTCATTTTTTGCAGAATTTCTTTTGTTTTACCAGTGCCTACTGTGTACATGGCAACCCACTCCAGTATTCTTGCCTGGAGAATCCCAAGGACAGAGGAGCCCTGTGGGCTACATTATGTGGGGTCACAAAGAGTCAGACATGACTGAAGCGACTTAACACACTCACACACTATGTACATAAAGAATTATTTCCATGTTCTCCAGGAAATGTTTATTATACTGTAAAGCTCGAAATATATTGAAGTTAATATAGTAAAATATTAACTTAGTTACATGGCTCAAGAAATTCCTCTGTAGTTTTATCTGCCAACATGTGAACTTTTAAAAATTGTGTCTGTGAGTTATAATTTCTCATTCTTTACCAAGGATAAAGGTCCATGGCAGTCCGGGTGTACCCTTATTATTTTATTTATTTTGTGTACAAATCCGGTGAGGGGATGTCATCTAAGTCTTTAAGCCAGAACTCAGATTTGACCCCGATGACTTCAAATACAATTGTTTTTCCAGGGTTTCCTAACACCTTGTGTGCTTCTGTATTTTTTTTTTTTTCCAGAAAGACCCAGTGAGCTCTCTAGAAAATTTAGAGGAAAAGAAGTTCTCTGGAGAGGCCTCCATACCAAGCCCTAAACCCAAGCTCCACACCAGAGATCTCAAGAAAGAACTCATCACGTGAGTGACCTGTGGTTCTAGAATGGAGACTCCTGATCAAAGCCTTGAGTAATAACACCTTGGCTTATGGAGTTGACTTGGCACTGTTTTAGGGCAATTTCGACTGACCGATAGTTAAATATGCTGTGTGTACCTAGATCTCTACTCAGAACTAAGAGGATTATGAAAAAAAGGTGCATAACTTGATCTTGTGCTAAGGGAATTAAAAGTCAAATTGAAAGACAAAATATGCAAAACAATTAGAAATGTTTATGTTCTGATCAGAGATCTTAATCGGACATTCCCTGACCTCAGAGGAGCCAAGTTAGGGCTAGAGGTAGTCTGTGTGAGTGTTAGTCACTCAGCTGTATCTGACATTTTGTGACCCCAAGGACTGTAGCCCATCAGGCTCCTCTGTCCATGGAATTCTCCAGGCCAGAATACTGGAGTGGGTTGCCATTCCTGTCTTCAGGGGATCTTCCCAACTCAGGGATCGAATCTAGGTCTCCCACAATGCAGGCAGATTCTTTACCGTCCAAGCCACCAGGGAAGCCCAGAAACTTTTAAAACTTCCTGCAGAATGTTATTTGGGAAGGGAGTTCATGGGTTTTGTTACATTCTCAAGGAGTTCTGTGACTCAGGAGAGTTGAAAGACCCAGGCAGGTAATACTGGTCAAGCTGCAGTGGGTTGTTCATCAGGAAGGGTTGCGTGGACCAGAAGGCCCTACGCTGAGCCCCAGGACCAGGCAGCCTGAAGAGAGACAGAGTCAGAAGGCAGGGGCAGGACAAGGGTCCTGAGAAGATGGCCTGGTTCAAGTTTTCCATAAACAGACCACAGGATGTTTGAGCAGAAACATGAGCTAGTGCTGGGCTATTTGGGGAAGAGCAGTGTGCAAAGTTCTTCTGAGGCCGTATGCATGTGGGGGACCGTCTGGGGTCAGAAAGATCTTCTAAAATGTTAACTAGAGATGCAAACGTGAGGTGTGGCCTGGGAGATGGTGCTCCTGGGGAAGACATATAGAAGGAAGGGGACAGAGTGCTCATCCCAGAATTTGAGAGCACGCATCCTGCTGGGACCTGAGAGGGTCAGAGACACCCACAAAGAATACAGACCTGGGGACAAGGAGGAAAATGATGGTCATGGGAGCTGAGAGCTCAGAAAATTCCCACTTGGGCCTTTGGTGGTTTCAAATGCCATAGGAAGTTCAGCCAAGTCAAAGCAGAAAAGGCAGAATGTCCAAGCATTGGGTTCCCTTACAAGAATAGTGTTTCCTGATGCCTGAGCGTCCCTGATCACTGTACCCCCTGGGAGGTGACCTGGGCAGCCAGGTACTTACGTCCTCATGGCCTGCTAGTCAAGTTTCTAAAATTTTTGTATGGATTTTGTTTCTGCAATATTATCTCAAAGATCCTCAAAAAGGGCCAATGTTTATCCTTTGAAGGCAGATTTTGGAAATTTCCATAGTTGTTTCAAACTAAATGTAGTGTGAAAAACTGATGATTAACCTGCATCACCATGTTGGAGAGAAAAATGAAGTGCAATTATGTTGTCATGGGCCCTTCTCATTGGTGCAAAGAGAAAGGGCTCCAAAAATGTGGTGAACGATTTTCAGAATGTAGTCATGAATTCCTAGGACAAGAACTCCTTAGAGGCCTTGTGGTTTTCCTCTTTTTTCAGGACAGGTGAGCACTGGGGTGGGTACCACACACTCCCACGAACCTGTGTCACACACAGGTTCTGTAAACAACTCACCCAGTCCTTATCATGCTTTATGTTTCTAACCGGTAAATGTGCCTTAATTGCTTACCAGAAACTGTTTGACTAGAGTAGATTTTTCAATGCTATGGGATCAACATAAATTCATTTAGATTTTGAGCGCCACTTACTGAGGGAACTAGCTGGTTTCCTTTCTCTAAACTGTGACGCTTTCCTTTGCAAATCTTCCCAGAACATATCACCCAACTGGCACATGTTACTGTGTAAGATTTCTCATCGAAGATCTGTAAATTAACCCAGCCATCAGAGCCCAACGCATCAGTTTTTCCTACTATGTCATTCCTTCAGCCTTTGCTTTATTGCTTGACCTCTTTAAAGCACAAAGCTTCAACAAAATAATTAGCCACTATTTAAACGCATGCTTTATCATTATACTTCCTAAATGCACACTTTATCATTATACTTTCTAAGTAATTTATCACTGTCTGGTTTAAAAATCATTGGCACTTTTTTGCCTCTCCTGGCAGTATTAATAAGGATGATTAAAAAAAAAAGAAATAAAATTTAAAGTGAAATAAAATAAACGCAATGCTGTTTTGGCACACCAGGTGGCGATGTATTTCCAAAGTGGGAATTCCCAGGCTGTTAGAAGCCATCCCTCACGCTCTGAATATTCCAGCTGCATAATGATCAGAAAAGACTGTTTCTCTGTTGAGCGGGCGACTGGCACTTGCAGGATAACTCAGCTCAGATGTGAATTATTGTTCTCTTTTTTTTGTTTGCATATATTTGTAGTTTTTAATTTTCCTTCCTGATGTTTTAAGAAGGTGGTGGGCAGAGAGCTGGCTGGTTTAGCTCAGATCAAGCTCTGAAAATTAGGCATCTCTCGAGAGATGGAGGTGTTCTACTCTTATGGTTTCTTTAGACTACCTGAGAATGATTGGAAAGTAGCTTACAGGAAAAATATACTGAGAAGGTGACATTTCAGAAATCTTAAATGTCATAAGACTATCCCCAGATACTCCTCTAAAGGGACAGAGTCTGATTCCACACATGGGTAAATCTCTCCATAAGGCAGGGTGCCTAGAACATCAGAAGGCATGACTGACATAGCTGATGCTTCCTCTGATTATTGGCACCGTCATAAAGGCCACTGAGTGGGCGGGGGTTAATCTGCTCACCCCCAGCAACATTTTAGTAGTGTCAGAGAAAAATAAATGGCTGAGAAACCAAGGTATACCTGTTAACTATGGGAGTAAACCTGTTCAGAACAACTATCCTCTTTCATTATTTTTAAGCCACACATAAGATACACAGAATGTGACCATCTTCTCAGATGAATGAAGTGCCTGGGACAGACTCTGGGCAGGTGGGTGGGAAAGACTACTGCTTAGGTTGTTGATTCGTGAGTGTCTTTGGTGAGTTCAAACCTTAGGATGAAACTGATCACAAGCTTTATTAACTAGACCTCTTAACTATTTCTGTACTGTCAGCAGCTTTCCCATCTGAAATGTCTATTTATGTGTCAGCCATAGGTAGTATTTTCAAAGATCTTTTTCAGGTGATTTCTAACATGTTTATGAAGCTACTACGTTATCTTTCTCTTTAAAAATTTACAAAACTTTCTGAAATCTATGATGTAGTTGGTACCAGTAATCCTAAGAGCCACTATCATGATAAAGCATGGGTTTATAATAATTATTTTTTAACTCGTGTTTTCAAAGAAATAGAACAGCATTGATTGTTGACTCTCACCCATCACCAGAAAACATGTTTTAGCATCACTTTCTGGCATCATTCTGAATCAGAGAACTGATACAAGGCTGGAAACTCATAATTTAGGACCATAAGTTTCTTCTTGAGCTTTTCAGGTGGCTCAGTGGTAAAGAACCCACCTGCCAATGTAGGAAACATGTGTTTGACGCCTGGGTTGGGAAGATCCCCTGGAGGAGGAAATGGCAACTCAGTCCAGTATTCTTGCCTGGAGAATTCCATGGATAGAGGAGTCTGGTGGGCTACAGTCCATGGGGTCGCAAAAAGTGGAACATGACTGAGCAGCTAAGCCCATACAAATTTCTTCTTAGCGAGTTTGCGGGTCCTTATACAGCTACATCCTTAGTTCCTTATTTACTTTAGCTTCTGCACATCTCACATGTGTTGCTGCTGCTGCTGCTGCTAAGTCGCTTCAGTCATGTCCAACTCTGTGCGACCCCATAGAAGGCAGCCCACCAGGCTCCCCCATCCCTGGGATTCTCTAGGCAAGAACACTGGAGTGGGTTGCCATTTCCTTCTCCAATGCATGAAAGTGAAAAGTGAAAGTGAAGTCGCTCAGTCGTGTCTGACTCCTAGTGACCCCATGGACTACAGCCTACCAGGCTCCTCTGTCCATGGGATTTTCCAGGCAAGAGTACTGGAGTGGGTTGCCATTGCCTTTAACTTGTCTTAAAAGAGAAGCTACCACATTCTTAACCAGTCAGGCAGAGCCAATGCCCCCATGAATGCACCTAATCCCGATTCTGTGTTTTTATTGACCCAGCTGTCCGACACCAGGATGCGATGGGAGTGGCCACGTCACGGGCAACTATGCATCTCACCGCAGGTAGCTCACCGCCTGCTGGGTCAGGCTCCATCATCCCATCCTCTTCAAGGACTTGTCCTCAGCCCTTCTAGAAAGACATTCTCTCCATAGGAAATTGGAGGCTGAGTTAGTTGGGTGTTTGGCTCATTTTGTTTCTCAGAAATAAAGCTAACTTAAATCTTCAGTCTTTCTACTTATGTTGTAAAGAAATTATACTTTTACGATCAAAAATGATTTTCTGATCCTGTGGTGCAGGCTACAACCCAGAAGCTAGGGTTCACCTCAGGCTGTGGTCCCATTTAGCTTTACACAAAACCTAGGTAGGAAGGACAGCAGTGACCGGGCTTACCCTTCACGCTGTGGGGACTTCCTCCCCCGGGCCGGCGGCTGGTGCAGGAGTAAAGAGACAGCGGAGCAGACAGTGAGAGCTCGGCCCTTCCACTCTCCTGCGTCACTGTGTGGTTCGCTGTCCCTCTGGCTGTGGCTTTAACCCTGAGCACCATCCCTCAGGATTCAGACAGAGGGTTCTCTGGGTCGGTCATCACTAGGGTCTGCGTGTCCCTGGGTAAAGCCCCTGGCTTGGTAAATAGCAAACCACAGTCTACAAGAAGTAGTCCAGGTGTCCAAAGCCTGATCCAGCTAACCCGGGTTCAGACCTGGTTCTTTTTCCCAGACACCTGTCCATGGGTTGAACGTGGGTTTGTTCAGAATCTGAGGCTGCCCCCCGGGTCAGGCCTGCATGTGGCAGCGTGTCTCTATTTTTGCCTCTCTCCTCCCTCTTCAGTGTTTCTGGATGTCCCCTGGCGGATAAGACCCTGAAATCCCTCATGGCAGCCAACTCTCAGGAGCTCAAGTAAGTGTGGACCCAGCCTCTGCACCTGTGTCTGGCCAGGGTGGTCCTAACCAGGGGCAGATGGCACCTCAGTAAACCACAGCCACGTACCCTCTTACCGAAAGTACACAACTAAAATCAAGTCCCTGAAATTTAGTTTAGTTCATTTACTGGCCTTGGAAATGTACTGGCCTTGAGCAAAAGATGAGAACCTTGCATGATGTTGACAGGTGCCCAGTGGTAAGTTGTGGGTCAAATCTCAGGTTATTCCAAAATAAGGTTAAAAAGAAGAAAAGACAAGTGCAGGATAACAACAGATACAGTTTCTCCCAAGCATTGGGAAGTAGTTACATATCAGCATTTCCTTTTTTTATTATTATTTTTTTAATATAAATTTATTTATTTTAATTGGAGGCTAATTACTTTACAATATTGTATTGGTTTTGCCATACATCAGCATGAATGAATTCTTAGCCAAAACCAGTTGTATTTAAGCAAAAAGAACCCCCCAAAATTGGCTCATCCTGTTTTTGAATACCTGGCTCTGTGCTGTATTGTGGGACCCACTCTTCTGCCATGCCAACAGGGCCCCAGCTCTGCTTTCATTTTTCCAGGTGTCCTACCCCAGGCTGCGACGGTTCAGGGCATGTGACTGGAAACTATGCCTCCCACCGCAGGTAGGACAGACCCCGCCCCCAAGATGGAGATCAGAGGGGCAGCAGCATACCATGAGATCACACACTTCTCTCTTGCTTTTTGTTGGGTCCCTGCTTCAGCCTGTCCGGCTGCCCTCGTGCTAGGAAAGGTGGTGTCAAGGTGACTCCTACCAAGGAAGAAAAAGAAGACCCTGAACTCAAGTAAGTGACCCGGCTTCAGGGCAGAAGCCTAACGAGGGTCAGCGGGCAGGACTTGGGATCCAGGTTGGGAGGTGGCTGGGGACCCAGCATCACGAGTGCTGAAACAGCACAGACAGAGCGGTCAGGGGCTGGAGGAAACCTCCACTTCCCCACCTGTGCTCGCTCGGTTCTCAGATGCTGCAGAAGGAGTAGGGGGTTTCTTTTTTCAGTTTGTTTCAAAAGGAAGCCTCCTGGGGATGTGCCCTGGTGTCATCAACATGGTTGTACCTCCCCTGGAACTTCCATCCTGCCTAAGACACAATTTTATCTAAATTGAATTCCCTCCTCTGAGAAATATGCCTCAAGCCTTGGGTGATGGGCTTCCCAGGTAGCCCTAGTGGTAAAGAACCCATCTGCCAATGCAGGAGACTTAAGAGATGTGAGTTCCATCCCTGGGTCAGAAAGATCCCCTGGAGGAGAGCATGGCAATGCACTCCAGTATTCTCACCTGAGAATCCCATGGGCAGAGGGGCCTGGTGGGCTACAGTCCATAGGGTCAGGAAGAATCGGACACGACTGAAGGGAGTTGGCACAATGACTTGATAAAGTGGGATGACAGCTCTCTCCTCCAGATAATGCATGACAGTTGCTTAGCTCAGAGCCTGGGGACCATTGTCACTGCCGGGACCCATTGTCTCCCTGGTTGAAGGTAGACAGCATCTATCAGACATCTGGTAAACCCTGTCATCTCCCTTAGTTGATTCCTGTGTGATTTGAACTCACCATCACCTCCTCGATTTGGTCACAGCGCCTCACCTGGGTTATCTCATCTCCCCCAGCAGCTAATGACTGTGTTATGTTTCTCTAGATGCCCTGTGATTGGGTGTGACGGCCAAGGTCACATATCAGGTAAATACACGTCCCACCGCACGGCGTCTGGATGTCCCCTGGCTGCCAAGAGACAGAAGGAGAACCCGATCAATGGGGCACCCCTCTCCTGGAAGCTGAACAAACAGGAACTTCCCCACTGCCCCCTGCCAGGCTGCAATGGGCTGGGCCACGTCAACAATGTGTTCGTCACCCACAGGAGGTGAGCTTTGCTGTCTGTCATGTGGTTGCTATGATTGATTGTCACTTGCTGGGTTGGGGGGAGAGACCCCCCAAGGTCAGAAATGTTCGACAAATGAGCACCTTAGATTTCAAGCAATAAGTCTTGCCAGAGAGATATTAGACCAGTTTGAAAGATGGAAAATGTTCTTTTCTCTATTTCTGAAATTCACTGCTCGACTTTCAGGTACTTTCAAAACTGTGCTTGTGTCTTTTGTCCTCAAATGTTGCTCATGCCACTGTTTTTCGGATGGTTCTGTCTTTCAAGGGTTTGTTTTACTTCTGGGTGGTGACCCAGAAGGTGGTGACCCAACGAGTCTCTGATGTCGTATGGTTGTGAAGCTTCATTTTACTCATTGGTGTCGTTCCCTTCTGCTCACGAACTGGCTCCATTTCAGACCAAATGGTAGATAGTTTGCAGCTGGGAAGCTATGACTCGTCCCAGCAGCCAGAAAGAAAAGGACACAGCCACTGATAAGTACACAGAGGACGAGAGAGGTTCAGAAAAGCCTTTCTAGCTTCCCAAGTACTCAGCTCCTTCTCCACTCAGTGGCATGCGCTTCACCCCGGCCCGTGGCCAGGAACACTGATCCTAGCCCAGGTGTCATCCTCATTCCACCTCAAGGAGAGGACCTGGAGGGTTCCTGCATGCTTCTCCGGGCACTGGACCCTTCCCGTTGTGGGGCTGTGGTTCACGATGCAGATTTAAGATCTGATGAAGCACGAGGGAGTCCTGGCGCTCTGCTCATGGGCAGGATGCAAACACAGCAAAGCTGAATCCATTCCCAGGTGCGTGTCTGTATGTCGGGAAATGAGGTTCTCTTCTCTGAGAGTCACACCTGCTTGTAGAGGAATCTGGACTCTTTATCCTTTAACATTTATTTATTATTTACTGATTTATTTGGCTGTGCTGGGTCTTAGTTGCAACATACAGGATCTTTAGTGGTGGCCTTTGGGATCTAGTTCCCTGACCAGGGATTGTACCTGGGCCCTCTGTATTGGGAGTGTGGAGTCTTAGCCACTGGACCACCAGGGAAGTGCCCCTGAATTCTTCCGGTGGTTGCTTTTCTGATGGTTCTCAGATGTCTGAGCACGTTCACAGCAGCACACACTGTTTTCTGCTGGGTCTGCACTGCCATCTCCTATTTAGGAAGGACAGTCACAAATCAGGTGAGCCCAGTAGCACACGGGCTCCACAGCGGCCATGCTTCCTTATCACAGAGACTGTAATATCCATGTTGACATCAATAATGAAACTTCAATGCTGGACAGTGGCGAGCACATCCCTCAGTTAGAATTCTCTGTAAACACCTGGATAGTCTTACATGATGACACCAAGGCCTGATGAGGGTGCAGGGACCCTCAGGGCTGTGGATGGAGGAGGAGGAGCTGAAAGAACTCTGTCGGGAAGCTGATGTATCAGGTGTAATGGGGCAGGTGAGCAAGGGTGCCCTGTCATCCAGCTGCCGGCTCAGCCCCAGAGACACCACTGAACCTGGAGGTGGAGACAGACGTGTCCGAGGAGGTGTGCTCCCCTGACTCCAGGCCGGGGCCCACGCGCCCCCCACCCACCCCCCACCACGGTCCCCGAAGCACAGGAAACAGCAGTGGTTCCCCATGTGGGGCTGCTGATCCGTGTGGGCCTGAAGGCCCTCGAGGACTGGAGCAGGTACTGAGTGACACAGCACCAAGGGACACGTGTGTTGTGATTTTGTTTCCACCAAGTGAAAAAACATGTAGCAAAATCCCATTTTTAAAGAGTCAGGTAATTACTCCTCTATAGTTGGAGTCAGTGGCCGTCTCTGGGGGCCAGGAGACAGCTCTTGCTAAGGGGCTGGTGAGGCTTGAAAGCATGCTCTGTGTTTGCAGGTAAACGCATGGTAAACCCCTCAAGGCTGTTCTTTCAACTGCAGATATGCATTGTGTGTATCTATGTACAGGCTGTTTATTTTGTAATGTGAAAAAGCAAATTAGGAGCTCAAAAAGTATAGGCTGCAATATTAATGCAGAGATATTATTTTATAGGAGAGAAACAATTAAGAGTTTAGACAAATGAATAATTCAGATTGCACTGCTTTTCAGTCTTGCTACTCAGAGAGCCTGAACGTCACCTGGGGAAATTCTCTTTGAGGTGGAATGCTTTTCTTTTATGCTTATGGGATTTCATACAAGTAATATAATAGAATGCCTAGCTTATTGCCTGGCACATAATAAGTGTTTGACACAGACTATTTCCTTTCCCTTTTGAACAGTTGTATTAATGTATGTGCATATATGCAATAATTCATTACAGTAGGGATGACTTGTGCTGGGATCACACTACTGGCCTACGATACACCTTTATCTGTCCTGTTCTTGCCTCTAACATCCTGACGTGGTTCGGTTGTCTTTCCCATCTCTGCCAAAGGCCATCTGCCATCCAGGTTGCTCTGTCCTGGCAGAGAGCCTGTTCCAAATAAGTTCCTCACACTGTTTATTCCTTTAAACTCTCACAAACCCCATGAGCTACAGGCGCTGTGGTTGCCTCCGTTGACAGACAAATTGTTGTGCAGGGAAGTTCAAGAATAGCCCCCGTGCACAGCTCACAGCATCAGGACACAAAGCCCCTCTCGTGAGCTAGGTACCAGCCCACCCCTGGTGTTTCCTGGCTCCTTCCAACCACCAGGCAAACACTCCTGCAGATTCCTCTTGGGCATCCTCTAAGGCACGGTCTGTAACTTTTCCCATTTGAGATTCAGCAAAATGAGAACAATTATGAAGGACAGTTACCTGTGCATGACGTCAGTGTTGTGTTTGTTGTTTTTGTTTCATCACTAAGTCATGTCTGACTCTTTGCAACCCCACGGACTGCCACATGCCAGACTTCCTTGTCCTTCACTATCTCCCGGAGTTTGCTCAAACTCATGTCCATTGAGTCAGCGATGCCATCCAACTGTTTCATTCTTTGCCGCCCACTTCTCCTCCTGCCATCAATCTTTCCCAGCATCAGGATTACATGATAAGTACTTTACAACCTTGCTTTGCGTCTTCATGTTACAAACCTCCACTTTGAAAGAATGGCAACTGAGGTGACAAATGGTGTTGTATTAAATACACAAACACACACATACGCTCATGGATGTTCGAAGCTGAAAACCAGAAGTCCTGGGACTAAATATAACTCATTTATTACTAGATACAACTGTCATTTTATTGAAGATTATAAATACACAGGGACGTCCCTCACACAAATGTGTCACCTGCAATTTCATTATAACAGAGCAGACAAAGATATAGTTTAAAATTGCCTTCCTGTACTTTCATAGCACTGTGAATTTGGTCCAAGCCATATAAAGCACATCTTTCCTGCCTTTACAAAGCATTGCCCAGACCCTGAAGGTGACGCCGGGCCAACCTCCCCTTTCCCTGAGCAGCAAGAACTGAGCCTTGTGGAGGACCTGGCCTCCTCAAAAGAAAAAGGAACTTTAAAAATATTTTTTAGCCCCAGTTTTCTTAAATTTAGGATTTGTTTCATATCCTTGGAGATACAAAATACCCAGTGGCATTTTTAAAAATTTTTCTTGGCCTGGCCACAAGCATGTGGGATCTTAGTTCCTCCACCAGGATGGAGCCTGTGCCCCTGCGTTGCAGGCTCGGACTCTTAACCCTTGGCCCACCACGGAAGCCCCCAGTGGCATCTTTAGGCCGGAGTCTTGCATCTGTCGTGAACTCTACTCGATGTCAGTCCCGTGGCTGTGGGGCTTCACTGACCATCCACACAACCGCTCCTCTCACCCCGCGTTGTCTGGATAACCCAGACCCTCAAGGGAAGAGTCAGAGAACTCTCTGGAGGCGTTAACATCCATCTTGTTCCCAGCCTCCCGCAGGTCACTTTTAAAGTCCCATTTACCAACTAGAGAGTAATCCTGTTTGTGACCCTTTTCTCAGAACACAATAGGTGACATAAAACAAGACAGACTGGCAAAAACTTCCCAGAAAAATAAAGAAAGATAATGCAGCGTATAGAGGCCACTCTTTTTTTTTCACATCTTCTTTCTTTTTTTTATTGGAAGATAATTGCTTTATAATATTGTGCCAGTTGAGGCCACTGTTTACATGAGCAGTTTCCAAAACAGAATATCATGGTCACAGTTCAGTTTCTGCTTTTCCATTATTTTATTTCCCTGTGTAAAATATTTCATAATTTATCACGTCTCGGAAAACCACACAGCCTTCCTTTTACATGTAGTAAAATACATATCTAGTATTAGTTCATATCATCTTAATATAGAATAATTTTAAATTCTTCAAAAAATGCATGCACTCTACAAGCGTTTACTAAGGGTTTTGCTTCAGAAATATCCTCTTTCATTCTACCAAATGTCCTAATCTTTGGATGGAAAATGATTGTTTCATGAATAATTAGTAACCAAATTTCCATGGGAAAAAATATTTTCAATGGTTGATTATTATAATTTTTAAATTTTATTTCAAAGTTGTTGATCCAAAAATATAACAAATGACAAAAAATTAATGGCTGCTTAGAACAAAAAATCATCTCATCATGTCCAACAGAAAACATGTTTTGTTCAATGTTGTCATTATCATTTTGGTGCAATTTAAATAAAACAGATGAAAGAAGCAGGCCTGAATGGAACAGCTTTGTAGGAAAGATATATAAACAGTCTATAGGACAGTGTACTGCGAGCAATGAGGGCACCTAAATGTGCCTGCAGCCCCTCCTTTTATTTTCCTGTCGGGTACCTGGCCCAGCAGTAAAGAACCTGCCTGCCAATGCAGAAGATGTGGGTTCGATCCCTGGGTTGGGAAGATCTCCTGGAGAAGCGAACGGCTACCCACTCCCATATTCTGGCCTGGAGAATTCCACAGACTGTATAGTCCATGGGGTCTCAAAGAGTTAAACATGGACTGAGCAACTTTCACTGCTTTTGTTTTAGGAGATATTGTTACTCTCTGCACAGAGACTGCAGACTATAATGTAATGAGTAGGCAGGCAAAGACTTAAAGAGTATGTAGTGAATACAAAATTTTAATTTTTCTAAGAAATAGTATGGGTTTCACCCACTGGTGTAATTTTCACTTTCACAGCTTGTCTGGATGTCCTCTCAATGCACAAGCCATCAAGAAGGGCAAGGTCTCTGAAGAACTAATGACCATCAAGGTCAAAGCATCTGGAGGTAGGACAGGGTGGGGCCACGACCCCCAAGGTTTGGCCCCCCGAGGGGCCTACATCCAAACCCTGCTCCATGCTGGAAGTGCTATTTGAATGGGCAAGAAAGACGCTTCCCTGAAATTTGAACTAAGCTATAACTTTCTCTAAAAAACAATGTCTTGGTTTTTTCCTTATTTTTTAATAAGGATCTCCAACAAAGAAAATCGGGCAATGATGCTGGATGAATTAGGGTACACTGGTTGAACTTTTGTCCTTCAATCTTAAAATGACAGTTTTTGTATGAGCCTGCATGTGTGTGTGTTCCTGGTATGAGCCCTCTTTCAAATTTCAAGGTCTGGGCACCCATGTTTGAATCCTTCCTTACCTTTTGTCCTACACCCAGAATGATATTTTTATGGTGAATCCAGATGGTTTAATTCAGCATCTCTGTCTCTATTTCCCTGCATGCTTTCCCAGGGTCGACCCCCAACACAGTGGCTAAGCCACCCTCCCTACTGGAATCTTCTCATGTCCCTCTGATTTCCAAGTACTTTTCTTGAGTTCTTATCAGCGTTTTCTCAGGCTTGCGTTCTTCTCTTACAAGATCATCCTAACGCATCTGGGGAACAGAGGCGAAGTCATTACTTGGCTTTATCGATTTTAGTCAATGGCATCTTTGGAACTCAGTTCTACACGAGTCTGAAAGCATTGCTCCATCTTTTAAATCCATGCGTGACTCTTAGAAACAGTGGCTTGTTTCCAGGCTGTGCTTCCATGCACAATATGCCTCGTGCACCTCGCACATCCTCCTGTTGTAGGTGTGTAACATTTGCCCCAGGGGTGGCCCTAGGAGTAGAGTTGCTCGGCCGTGGAGCCTGCGAGGCCCAGCTTCAGTAGGTGATACACCGTTGTTCCAGAGCAGTGACCCAGGAGGGTCCCAGAGCCTGTACCTCTTCACATAAGCGGTCGATTCCCACCCAGCCTGCTTCCAGGCATTGATCTTACTAAATCTAAACGCTGGTGATCACATTTATCCTGCTGAATTGTCATCTTCTGGTTTAGAGTCATCATTCTGGACTGTTGAGATGACCTTAAATCCTGCTTCTGGCATCTGAATATCAGCCACTATTCCTAACTTTTAAAATCTTTAAAATGCACTCATATTCCTCCTATAAAAGAATGACGGGAAGATAACCCCATTCATTGAGAACCTGTTGTCTGTTCAGCACTTTATGTTTTTTTGTGTTAATTCTCACAGCATTTTATTGAAGCACGAGGAGGTGAAGTGACTCAACTTCAAGAACAAGGGTCAGACAGTGTTCAGACTCCAAAGCCACACTGCCCCCACACCACATTTGCTTCTGATTAAAGTCCATGAAGAAGTCAAGCTATGGGTCCCTGGGCTCGAACCCACCTGCCAGGACCCCCTCTGCCTCTAATAGTGGCTCCCTACGTTTGGTCACTAATCAGCACAGTCCAGGTGCTCCTGTCCTGGTAGCTTGTGCACAAGAGGACTCACAGGCCTTGGATCTCAGGTCAGCCCTGCCCCTTCCCTTGGCCCCAGCCAGCTGATGTGGTCATGTCAGTGGTCAGTGAGCCTCCTTTAGGCCCTGTGAGGCTCTGGCCTTCTTCGCGGGAGGGGTGATGACACCTGCCCCACAGGGTCCAGCCAAGTTCCAATGAGACCTTACTTGTGAACCCATCTGGCAGCAGACCTGGAACACAGCAGAGCTACATTGAATGCTGGGGCATTTCTTACCAAGGGAGTCCATCCTGCAACACTTTGAACCCACTTTCTTAGAATCTTGGACATGGATTTGGGTAAAAATTCAACATTTCAAGTTAAAGTCTCACTTTCATTTGTCAAGTCGTGTCTGACTCTTTGCAACCCCGTGGACTGCAGCACACCAGGCTTCCCTGTCCCCCACCATCTCCAGAGTTTGCCCAAGTTCATGTCCATTGTATTGGTGATGCCATCCAACCATCTCATCCTCTGTCGCCCTCTCCTTTTGCCTTCAATCTTTCCCAGCATCAGGGTCTTTTCCAATGAGTTGGCTCTTCGCATCAGGTGGCCCAAGTATTGAAGCTTCAGCTTCAACATCAGTCCTTCCAATGAGTATTCAAGGTTGACTTCCTTTAAGATTGACTGGTTTGATCTCCTTGCAGTCCAAGGGACTCTCAAGAGTCTTTTCTAGCACCACAGTTCAAAAGCATCAATTCTTTGGCACTCTGCCTTCTTTACGGTCCAGCTCTCACTTAGCAAACCACACATTAAACATAGATGGACTCACATTTGTCAGTCTTCTTTTTTCACTTTGAAATGAAACAATCTGACTTTTTACAGGTATAGAGAGTGATGAAGAAATTAGGCATTTGGATGAAGAAATAAAGGAACTCAATGAGTCCAACCTTAAAATTGAAGCCGATATGATGAAACTCCAGACACAGGTAAAAAGAAATAAAGAGGGAAAGGGATAAGGATGGGACAAGACCCACTTGGTGCCCTGTCCTTCCGAAATCTGCTTCCACGTTCCCAAGTTCTCTCCCTTTCAGATCACGTCCATGGAGAGCAACTTAAAGACCATCGAGGAGGAGAACAAGCTGATAGAACAGAACAATGAGAGCCTGCTGAAGGAGCTGGCGGGGCTCAGCCAGGCCCTCATCTCCAGCCTTGCGGACATCCAGCTCCCACAGATGGTCAGTCTGAGGCCACGGCTCTCTCCCCGTGCCCCCAGGCTCCCTCCCAGGGCTAGAGCAGAGGGGTGGCTTGGGCTGGTCACTCGGTCCTTCCACTCGTGTGCAGTTTCCACATGTCCAGGGGCTGTTCAGTTTGAGCCATCAGGTCAGGGAGAGGAGGTGCCCCAGCACACAGAGAGCAGGAGGTGAACAAACCTGACTGTGGATCCCATCATCACCTAGAAGGACAGAGAAAGGGGGAAAAGAGCCTGCCTCTGACTCTCAGAAGGGGAATGTGGACAAAGGGGTTGGAGGATGAAAGAGGACAATTCCCACCAGACAGCTGTCCCCCCACCCCCACATCCCTTCTGTCCCAGCTCAGGGCGGTCTGGGGAAGCTTCTGGCATGAGCAGGGCCTCCCCTCCCCTGCCTGGCCTGCACCCCCTTCCACAGACGAGGTCTCTGTGCTGAGCTCATGCACACAGGAGCTGAGGCTGAGACCCCTCCTCGGGAGAAGGGGTGCAGAAGGGGTGCAGCTGGGAGGGGCCTGACCCAGTAGCCAGACCTCCACCCTATGTGGCTCCAAGCTTTTCCCAAAGTATAGACAGTCGGTCGGCCTTCCCAGATGGCACTAGTGGTAAAGAACCCGCCTGCCAATGCAGGAGACGTAAGAGATGTGGGTTCAACCCCTGGGTTGGGAAGATCCCCTGGAGTAGGGAATGGCAGTCCATTCCACTATTCTTGCCTGGAGAATCCCATGGACAAAGGAGCCTGGTGGGCTACAGTCCATGGGGTCTCAAAGAGTGGGACACAACTGAAGGGACTTGGCACACACACACAGATAAGTGGTCACACTCACTCTGCTAGCTGAGTGAAGAGCCAGCCCACCACACACTCACCTCTGACTCTCCCTGAACTCCAACCACCACACGGGTCCCCTCACCCCTCCCCAGGCTCCAGGGTCAGAATACCACACGCCATAGACCTGCTTCCCCTTTCCCAGCAGCCCAGGTCACGTGACTGGAGCCCCGTGTTCTGTCCTCCTTCAGGGGCCCATCAGTGAGCAGAATTTCGAGGCGTATGTCAACACGCTCACAGACATGTACAGCAACCTGGAGCGGGACTACTCGCCGGAGTGCAAAGCTCTGCTGGAGAGCATCAAGCAGGCGGTCAAGGGCATCCACGTGTAGACCGCAGTGCCCCAGCCCTGGGGAGCCCTGCCAGCCTCACAGACGCACCTGGAGGGGCTCCAGGCCACCCGGGCAGGCAGTGGCCATATTGCATTTACAATTGCAACATTGCACTAATTTTCCCCCCCCCCAACTGAAGTGAAAAGGAAAGAAAAACTATGATAGACTCTTTGGATGAAAAAGCAATGCAGTCAAATATTAGATCTTATTTATTTTCATATGTTTTCCTTTTATTCCTTCATTGCACTCTTTTGGTTTTTTTTTTGTACAGTATATGTAAAATAAATGTGACATTTTTATATTTTATTTATTTCTAATCAAAGAGTTTTTTATCTTTTAACTGCATTTTGAAGTCTGCCATATTTTTACAAGTGTGTTTATTAATTTATTTTCCAATAGAATTTAAATATTAGAAATGCTATTCTCAAATCACATATCTGGCTGGGTTTAAAGGAGAAGACAAAAAAAATATGAAGGAAAATCCTTGTCTAAGGACTGCACTGTGGACCAGTTTAATTGTTATTGCACACTCTACCCCCCACCCCCAACCCCTTCACGAGCTTTGTGTTTTCGAACGGGCTTGGGTAAAATGCGTGGAGGGACACAGATAAAAGGCACTCACTCACAGGATGTGTGCCTTACAGAAGCACAGTTGACTGAAAACCAGCCTGTTTCAAATTTGTTAGCAATAATTAAATAGAGCAATCAGCAAAGTATTCGACTTGGCTGTCCGGTTTCAGTTCATATGAATTATTTATTTGAAATTACTTCAAGAAACAAGCTTTTTAGCGATGCAGGTTTGTCTATTTGTTTTTCAGGTTATACCAGATAGTTGGCGGCTCTTACCCCAGACGAGAAATAAGACTTGATGTAACTGGCCAGGCTTTCCTGCCACTTGTTGGTACAATACGCAAGGGACACTATTGTAGATTTGTACTTAGCAAATGTAAACGCACCCAAATGGAAAACTGTGTAGATACCATATCCCCTGAAATAGCATTTATCTTACTGGGTTGACTGGAAAGGAATGGAAAATACAGTCACACAAGCACCAATGATACCCGGATCTGAGTCATTGCTTTAAACACTGGCAACATTGTCTCAGCCCCCTGAGGCAAACAGACAGCTTTCGATTTGACGAAAGTCTTTCTGCAGACAGAGGAGTGCTGCAGAGTACACACACTCACACCCACAGGCACACAGACACGCTCACCGACACGAGATTGAGCCCTCGATCTCGCGTTTCTGGATGGATCAGAGGTTAGTAGTTGCTATAGGAAAGGCAATGTCTATTTCAGGGATTGTAAAGTAGTTAAGCATTGTTTCAAAAGTTTTTTTATATTTATTTTTTTTAAGAGAAAGGTATAGACAACCAGCTAAACTGCCTTTTTGCTGTGCACACACCCCGGGTGTGCGACGTGCCTCCGTGTAAATGGGCTTGATTTCTGTGCTGTAACAAAGTGTTTATTTTTCTTAGCAACATGGATGTGTATGTGGACTGGATGCCATGGCGCTCGCGGGCTTGCTGTTTCCCACCGTTGTCACTGATGCTGCACCAGCAGAAGCGCCATGCGCGGTACTTCCCCCCACCGTGACACTAGTCATTGGTCTGTATTAAGTGGGGCTTATCTTTGGTTTGGCGTCCATTGAAATCCTTGACTCTTAGTCTAGTGAAAATGAAATGTCTGTTCTTAGGTAGGAGCGGTGGGTATTTAAAAATCAACTTTAAGAAAAAAGAGCTAACGCGTGTGCTGTCTATTATAAACAGGACACCAAACGAAATTTTCTATCAAAGTTATGTATTTACAAACATTTTGCTATACAGTCCTCGATAGATGCATACAAATGAGTTCACTTATTACAAAGACAAAGGTTTAATTTGCTAAATATTTTAACGAGTTTGTTATATATTTTATTTAATTTAAAAGAAATCTTACCAACCTATGTATTTATTACCATAATTTACTGCGATTCAGGTGCGTTGATTTGTGTTCGCGTAGTTTGAACAGGATGGTTTTGTGAAGGATGTTTGTTTTTATTTGCCTCCTTTGTACTTGGTCTGTTTTGTAACGTGCACTGAATTTTTGTTTCTTTCCATGATGTTAATGATCGATACTATAAATTGGGTCTTTTGTAAACAAACAAACAAAAAAGGCAATGATGTATGCATTTTTTTAATTTGAAGTAGTTTGTATACCATTTCTTCAAACAATTAATATTTCTTACATCAAAGCAACCGATTGTGTTCAGTGCTGTACATTTGGTGTATGGTAGGAAATAAAAATGGAAAAGAGTTTCACTGTGGTCTTTCTCGAGCTGCTATATCGAGATGCTTGTGGCCAGCCCATAATAAACACTATCCCCCCGCCCCAGGAGCTCAGTGTGGGGGAAGAGGGCACCCCTGAACCTCTGAGTCGCTCTGATTCTTTGGGGTCCACCAGCCAGTCTGCTTGGATTGTTTTCTCACCCCAAGTGGAGAAGACTTTTTGCCAACTGCTACGCCATCCCCGCCTGAGTTCCAGTAAATGCACATACAGAAGGGGGGCTGCCTCCGATGTCAGGAAACCTTTGCTGGAAATTCACCCACATCTGGTGAGCAGTAAGAGAGAGGCCCCAGCCTCCTCATGCTTTGAGGAATATCTCTGTGTATTCCTACAAGCCAGCTGAACTCAGATTAAAGGAAAATAGTTAATTCTTCACAGTACCTCTTTGTCTTACGTGTTTTTCCTATCTTATTCCAAACAGCTTAATTTAATTTTACAGTTTCTTGCTCACTTTTACACATATCTAGGTTGGTTGCCATTTATACTCAATATAGTTTTTTTAAAAAGAAAGAAACCATGTCATCCTTGTGTTAAAGCAAATTGGACTGAAGGGGAGTCTGGGTCCCCAGAGAAAAGACCGATACCTGAATAGACCTTTGCATCATAGGGGTTGGCACACAGCAGTTAAATATATATTTCGCTTGGTATTTTTATATACAGTTTTAAAAATTTTCTTATTTATTTATTTGGCTGCATCAGGTCTTAGTCGGAGCAAGTGGGGGACTTCACTGCATCACTCGGGTTCTGTCGTTGCGGCCTCTGGACTCGATAGTTGCGGCTCCCAGACTCCAGGTGTGCTGGCTCAGTAGTTGTGGTGATTAGGCTTAGTTGTTCCGAGGCATGTGGGATCTTTCCGGTCCGGGCATTGAACACGTGTCCCCTGCATTGAGAAGCTGATTCTTTACCCACTGGACCATCAGGGAAGTCCCTGTAGCTCGCTTGAAATCACCAGTTGATGTATCTACGACACACATGTGATCCCTCCTATAAAAGGATCACAAGCCACAAATCTGCTCCATGGTTCTTAGCCCACCCCTTGCAGAGCACAGGCATCTTGCCCTCTGTGGAGTTTTACATCCACAAGCTGCATACACATCCCAGTCAGTCGATGTGGCAGAAGAGGAGAAACAAGACAGGATGGTGAGTCAGAGACGTTCAGACAACAGGTGTTTTATCAGAAGATGTGTGTGCCAGGCCCGCTCCCAGGGAGTTCAGCCTCGCGGGGGACAAGGCAGTGGGTGACAGGGACACAGCCTCCTGTGGATGCAGTGAGCAGGGTACCACCCTGACTCTGATTCCCTGGAAAGAAGTGCTGGTTACAGACGAGCTGGCAGTTGGAAGAAAGGCATTGCAGGCAGTGTGGAGAAGCATCTACAGAAGATGACAATGAGACGGTCATCCACCAAGCAGGTATTTGAAATATCTAAAAATTAGTGAGAAGTGAGGCCATAAGAAGCAAGAAGCCCAGGTAAGTGGGAGAGGGGGACATTTTATAAACATCTGTGCTAAAGAATTATAATTTCCACACACAGACTCCAGAATACCAAAGAAAGATCTAAAACCAAAGAAGGATCAAATCTCCATGAAAGACAATTTGTTCCATCCATTCAAACAATTACACCAGGCTCCTCTGTCCATGGAATTCTCCAGGCAAGAATACTGGAGTGGGTTGCCATTTCCTTCTCCAGGGAATCTTCCCAGCCCATGAATTGAACCCCGGTCTCCTGCACTGCAGGCAGATTCTTTACCATCTGAGCCACCAGGGAAGTCCTACAATTTCTTACCTGAAGGCAACACAATTGTGTTCAGTGCTGTAACTCTGATATTTGGTAGGAAATAAAAACTGATGATGAGTTTTGCTGTGGTTGTTTTCAAGTGAAAACCTTGTCACCAGCCTGTGAAAAGTCCTGGAGCCTTTAGGCAGAGAAGTAAAATTCTTCTACTGTAACTACATTCTGAGCAAAAAGAAGAGGGTAAATGAGTCTTTGATTTGGCTCCCTAGAAAATGTTTTAAAACTGACATCATGATACTTAAATATTCTACTAATCTTCTTAAAACTGTGTTTTCTACGTCTCTTTCCACCCATCACATCCATTTTATTGTGGTCTGGGAGCAGTACCTTGCTATTTCCTGTCATGATTGAGCAGCTGATTACAACACAAGCAGATTTAATTGGTTAATCACTGGTGACAGTGTCAGACCCCATCACTGATGCCCATATAGTCATGTCCTGAAATCCTCAAGCACATTTATGGAGTAAACATCCCAAGGCCCAAAGACACTGATGAGGAAACTGTTGCTCAGGAAAGTGGATAAGTTGTCCAAGACCAGAAAACCAGGAAAGGGTACAGTCAGATTGGACCACTTTCCACTGTTTTTAATATCTCGGCCAAGGGGCTCTATCTACTCACATGTTGGCTGTTGTCTCAACTGGAAAAAAGAAAACAAGAATTAGTCAAGATTATGACATCTGTTGGTATTCACTCATTTCTTTCAGGTCTAAAACTAAGAATAGGATTTTAGGGTCAGCTCTAATAAATACTGCCATGTGCTTTTCCAAAGTTGAATGTTTAAAAAAAAAAGATTTGTTGGGCCCAGGCACATGTGTGCTAAGTTGCTTCAGTCGTATCCGACTCTTCGCAATCCTATGGACTGCAGCAAGCCAGGCTCCTCTATCCATGCGATTCTCCAGGTAAGAACACTGCAGTGGGTGCCATTTCCTTCTCCATGGGATCGCTCCAACCCAGGATCAAACTGGTATCTCTTATGTCTCCTGCATTGGCAGGGGGATTCTTTACCTCTAGCACCACCTGGGAAGCCCAGATATGTGGACTATCCCTAAATCCTGATGGGACAACAGCGCCCCCTGGTGTCCTGAGGTCCTGAGTTCATCCTCATAGCTTCCTAGACACAATGCATGGAAAGGTTTACGTCAGCATTGCAGGACTTGGAGAGTCAATAATTTGCCTCACATGCCAGAGAGAACTCCAGGGTCAGGATTCAACCCAGTTCTGACCCCCAGCGAAGCCCCTGTCCCTCCTGTAGGCCAACCCCCGACTTCCCAGCCGACGTCCCAACAGCCTGAGGGCAGAAGGGGTCAATGTCACCACCAATCTGGATAAAGTTGTTCAAAGAAGCATCATTTTTGCATTTCAGCCACACCCCTGTGATGTGTTTTCCTTGTACAGACCCATCATGCAAATCTGACACCCTAATCATTAACTTGACAAATTGGGATTGAAAATCTTCATATGGATTTTAAGTAAGTAAGTAAAGTCACTCAGTCATCTCCGACTCTTTGCGACCCCATGGACTGTAGCCTACCAAGTTCCTCCGTCCATGGGATTTTCCAGGCAAGAATACTGGAGTGGGTTGCCATTTCCTTCTCCATATGGATTATAATTGCCCCCAAATAAGGAAAATATAAATGACTTATATTTGCTGTTGTTTTTAAGGCAGAACAACATAATTATTGAGTTGGGTTCAAAGCTGTCTTGTGTAGGAGTGACAGCTTCACATTGGCCTCCAATGAGTAAAGGACACTTTGTGCCGACCTTTACCAGTGATTAAATATGTAGAAACATAAAGAGAAGATATTTCCCTGCTCTAAGAAACATCTGCTGTTTCAGAGTTTTCCGCTCAAATTTGTATTATCATATATAAATGCAGCTATTTTCCTTCTGTGACCGATTACCTTATTCTGTCTGGCATGAAATCCAGGACTGAGTGTACGAGGAGATAGTTTAGATGTTTGGAAGGAAGAATGGCACTTTGGGGACAGACATTAACAGAGCTTGTGAAGGATCAAACATCTATCCATTGGAAATCGCTGTAAACATTTCTCACCAAGACTAGCATCCTTGAATTTCAGAAATAAGGCCAGAGGGGACTTCCCTGCTGGTTTTGTGATTGGGAATCCACTTGCCAATTCAAGGGACACATGTTCAATCCCTCATCTGGGAAGATCCCACATGCCAGGGGCAACTCCACCCATTTGCCACATCTATGGGGCCCATGCACCCTAAAGCCCATTCTCCACAATGGGAAGCCCCTACAATGAGGAGCCCACGCACCACAGCTATAGAGTAGCCACTGCTCACCTCAACCAAAGAAAGCTACAAGCAACAACAAAGACCCAGGGCAACCAAGAAAATAAATAAACAAATAACACCTTCGGACCAGAGAGGAAGAAGCTTCCACACTCTGCTGGCCATGCCATGCTCTGATACACCCAGACCACCAGTGTCTCCCTGACTCCAGGAAATCCTTGTCCAGGAAGAAAGTCTTTTAGCATCTTCAGTATTTGTCAGCAGCTTCTCAACTATACACATATCACATTGGGAAGGACTTGCCATGCTCTCAGTGGAAACACTCCTTCTCAGAACAACTGATAGCCCAGAATGACCGTTCATGCTTGAAGATGCCCTCTGTCTCCTCCGATTCACCGGGAGCATCTCTTCCAAGCCCACAAAGGCCCTGTGAAGCAACATAAATAAATGAAAATAAATATTTTAACGAAAAAAATTAATGAAGAGTGAATGCAAATTCCTTATGGAGAACATGTGTGCATGCTAAGTCGATTCAGTCGTGTCTGACTCTGTGCAACACCATGGACTGTAGCCCACTACAGCATGCATGCACACACACGTGTCTCTTTTAATATTTATTCAGTGCTGAACATTCAGCAGGGGTTTCCCAGGGGTTTTGCATACGTGATTTAACTCTGACTACAATTCTGAGAGCTGCGAATGATTGCAATCATTGCATACTCTAAAGAGGAGTCACCCAGGGGCTGAGTCACGGGAGCTCAGCTGAGACCCACTGTCCATGGGCCCCTTCCCAGCCTGGAGACTGTGCTTATCCACACTGCCCTCACCCACCTGGCCCTCTTGTCCCCCTCCTGTTCCCTGTGCGGGAGCAGCCGGCTCAGTGCCAGCTAGTGCCGTGGGGTGACACATGCTGCACATAACAGCTTGAATAAAATACAGTTTTAAAATTAGTTTTCATTTTGTTACACTTATTTTTTTAATGTAACCGCTAGAAAATGTGAAGTCTGCGTGTCGCTCTCATTGCATATCTCCTGGACGTCATCATCAGACCATTTCCTCTGTGAGGAGCCAGAAGACTGTTCAAGCAGAAAAACCATGAGTGTGTTTCTGCAGCTGAGAAGTTTCAGGGCTTTTTTCCTCCCTTTTCTGTTTTTTTGAGGGAGAAATTGCCAAATTATGAAAACATCCGAGACCTATTATAAATTTTATGTGTTCAGGCAAGAAAGCAAAGCAGCTAATCACACCATTAAATCTATAAATGTATTGAATGTGTTCACACAACCTGAAATTTACTCATTTCAGCTTTTTTTTTCCTTAACAATTACCAATCTACACAACCAAATTCTGTTTTAAAAGATTACTATAGACCTTGAAATAATTTTTTGAGTACATATATGCCTACAAGGCTGAACTGGAAGCTTAGGGAACCAGTCTGAAATTAGAGAACCAAAAAAATATCCAGTGGACTTCTTTTCCTTAAGCAACAGTGACAATTTGTGGGGGAGGAATTTGAATTTATTTTTAAAATTTTTATCTTTAATTGGAGGATAATTGCTTTATACAGTTGTGTTGATTAATGCCATACATCAATATGAAACAGCCATAATATATACATCCCCTCCCTCTGGAACCTCCCTCCCATCCCACCCCTCTAGGTTGTCACAGAGAACAGCATTGAGTTCCCTGTGTTAGACAGCAACTCCCCATTAGCTACTCTACATACAGTAATGTATATGTTTTAGCGAGACTCTCTGACTTTGCCCCTCCCTCTTCATGCCCCTCTATGTCTGCAAGTCTGTTCAGTGTGTCTGTGTCTCTTTTCCTTCCCTACAAAGAGGTTCATCAGTACCATTATCTAGATTCCATATATCTGCATTATTATATATATTTGTTTCTCTCTTTCTGACTTAACAGAACTCTGTATAACAGGCTCTAGGTTCATCCACTTCACTAGAACTGACTTGAAGTCATTCATTTTTCTAGCTGAGTAATATTCCATTGTATATATGTACCATATCTTCTTTATCCATTTTTAGTCAATGGACATCTAGGTTGCTTCCTTGTCCTGGCCATTGTAAATAGTGCTGCAATGAACACTGAGGTACATGTGTTTTTTTCAATTATTGTTATCTCAGGGTATATGCCCAAGAGTGGGGTTGCTGGGTCATATGGTAGTTCTGTTACAGCAAGGCAGACCTCTTCCAGGGCCCAAAACTGGGCTCTTGTCTAACACTCGGAATGAATTGTCCGAGGAGACACATGTGCTGACAAAGCAAGAGATTTTATTGGGAAAGGGCACCCCGGTGGAGACCAGCAGGGTAAGGGAACCCAGGAGAACTTCTCTGCCGCTGGCTCGCAGTCTCGGGTTTTATGGTGATGGGATTAGTTTCCGGGTGGTCTTTGGCCAATCATTCTAACTCTTTCCTGGTGGTGCACGTATCACTCAGCCAAGATGGATGCTAGCGAGAGGGATTCTGGGAAGTGGATGGACACACGATGTCTCCTTTAGACTTTTCCCGAGCTCTTCCGGTTGGTGGTGGCTTATTCCTTATCCGGATCTCCTGTCATAAAACAACTTATGCAAATGGTTACTATGGTGCCTGGCCAGGGTGGGCGGTTTCAATCACTGTGCTTCCCCTAACAGTTCTATTGCTAGTTTTTAAAAGAAATCTCCACACTGCTCTCCATAACAGCTGTATCAATTTACATTCCCACCAACAGTGCAGGAGGGTTCCCTTTTCTCTACACCCTCTACAGCATTTACTGTTTGCAGATTTTTTGATGATGGCCATTATAACCAGTGTGAGATGATAACTCTTGGTGGTTTGATTTGCATTTCAAATCTGAGTTCATTGTTTCCACTGCAGGAGGACCTCTGATCCTGAAGGGAAGGTGAAGGTGGCTCTTCTTGGCTTAGGTAACTCTTTCTGAGCAAGGGCCTGATTGGGTAAGGTGTGGGGTGTAATCGCTTACAGTGGCCCCCAGTTAGGAGAGGAGAGCTGTGGAGGGAGTATTGGAGAGTAAACGGAACCTGAAGTTGACCAATCCAATGTCCATATAAGTGGATTTGGGGGAAGTTCCTGAAACCAACAAGGTAGTTATTTGCAGCTTCATCTTCTGGATGGCAGTGCCTGGATTAGTAAAGCCATGTGCACAGAAACACTGCAGTAGGAAGGCCCTGGTGATTCTTATGACAAAAGTGGAGGGTGGGGTCTGCTCTCTAGGGTAAATTTAGACTTCCTTGTGGACTAAAGGAGCCCTCAGGCGCTGGAGCTGCTAGAATCTGCTTCAGGGAAGGTGTGGGGACCAGGTGGCCAGAGTCAGCGAGAGTTCCTGGGTGTGGGGATACGGCACATTCTCAGAACACGGCAGGAGCACACCGGTGACATTGGCTTCAACCCGAACACCGTGAAATGGGCGGATCAGAAAGCACACCGCTTCCTCGCCCTTGGTACACGAGAGCCCTGAGTACTGTGAAACTGATGAGCAGAGGGCTGAGGCAGAACCTGTGGGAGGGGCGCCTAATGAAAACCACAGCCACCGAATGCTGGACCTGTGTGACTTCAGGATATGTCCCTCCATGAGGCAGGCCACTGTGTTTTTATTTTACCAAAGGCTCCCCAAAGTTAAACATCTTGTCCACAATCACCCAGCTGGCGAGTAGAACGGTTAGAATTTACACTCAGGTCTGTCTGACTCTGAACACCATGGTTCTCCCACCTCATTACGCTGAACCTGATCCATGATTGAGAAAAATCTCAGATCTGGATGGGGGGTGAAGTACATGGTGGGGATGGGCGTGGGCAGATGCCAGGGCTCTTGCAAAGCTGAGCAGATGGTGAGGCTCTGAGCAAAGGCGACCATGCAGGAAACTGGGAGGAGACCAAGTTCAAGGAAACATTTCAGAGAGTAGAATGAAGATCAAATACATTCCAAAGGGTTTCCAGAGACTTGCACACCCAAGGAATGGATTAGGTACTCACTCCCAGCTTCCCAGATACCGTCCAAGTTAATGCTGAAGCCTCCGTTTCTGAGTGTCAGGTGTTTGTCACTGTGATACCTTTGAAGCACAGAAACTAGTAAGAAATGAAAAATCTCACCTTTATTTCTAGGCCCATGTTCAATCCAAATATCTAGAGCTTTTCTCCAGAGCCACAAAAAAAATCACTGTTATCTTAATGACTTATAATTATTTTCAGTTCAGTTCAGTTGATCAGTCGTGTCCGACTCTGCCACCCCATGAATCGCAGCACGCCTGTCCATTACCAACTCCCGGAGTTCACCCAAACTCATATCCATCGAGTTGGTGATGCCATCCAACCATCTCATCCTCTGCTGTCCCCTTCTCCTCCTGCCCCCAATCCTTCCCAGCATCAGGGTCTTTTCCAATGAGTCAACTCTTCGCATGAGGTGGCCAAAGTATTGGGGTTTCAGCTTTAGCATCAGTCCTTCCAATGAACACCCAGGACTGATTTCCTTTAGGATGGACTGGTTGGATCTCCTTGCAGTCCAAGGGACTCTCAAGAGTCTTCTCCAACACCACAGTTCAAAAGCATCAATTCTTCGGCGCTCAGCTTTCTTTATAGTCCACATCCATACCTGACCACTGGAAAAACCATAGCCTTGACTAGACAGACCTTTGTTAGCAAAGTAATGTCTCTGCTTTTTAATATGCTATCTAGGTTGGTCATAACTTTCCTTCCAAGGAGTAAGTGTCTTTTAATTTCGTGGCTGCAATTAGCATCTGCAGTAGTTTTGGAGCCCCAAAAAATAAAGTCTAACACTGTTTCCACTGTTTCCTCATCTATTTCCCATGAAGTGATGGGACCAGATGCCATGTCACTGTGTTAGATTTGGATCATCTGAACGTAACAGTAAAACTCTAGTACAAGTGACGGTGCATGTGTGCTCAGTCACGTCTGTCTCTTTGCAACCCCATGGACTGTAGGCCACCAGGCTCCTCTGTCCATGGGAGTCTCCAGGCAAGGGTACTGGAGTGGGTTGCCATTTCCTCCTCTGGCGATCTTTCTGACCCGTGGATTGAACCCCTGTCTGCTGTGTCTCCTGCATTGGCAGGTGGGTTCTTTACCACTGAGCCACCTGGGAATCCCAGTTCAAAGGATAGAAAGGGCTTTTCTGTCCTGCTTTCTCTCTTTTTTCAAGAAGGTGGATGGCAGACAATTCAATGTGGCTCTAGTTTCATCAATCTTTATGAGATATCATCCTATCATTAGGTTGCATCTTCAGGGTCATCACAAGAGCCAGGATGGCTACTAGCACCCCAGCCATCTCACCTGCATTCTAGACTAACAGAAGAATGACAAGAATGACAAAAGAGCAAAAACTGAGCCACAAATCTTAACATATCCCTTTAACTGTCCATCCTACATACCACGTATAACACTTGTACTTTACTTTCATTGACCAGAATTAGTCACATGGACTTAACTAATGCTAGAGGAAGTTTTTTATTTTGTATAATAACATATGTAGCCAAGGGACTTCCCTGGTGGCTCAGCAGTAAAGAAAACACCAGTAATGCAGGAGAGGCAGGTTTGATCCCTGGGTCAGGAAGATCCCCTGGAAAAATGAATGGCTACCCACTCCAGTATTCTTGCCTGGAGAATCCCATGGACAGAAGCTATAGTCCACGGGGTCACAAAGAGTTGAAAGTGACTGAGCATGCACGCGTATGTAGCCAAGAGTTGGAATTTGAGTTCTGTCACTCTTCTGGAAAAGAAGAGAATGGATGTTGAGGTAGATAGCTCTCATTTTCTACCTCGGAGCCCACTTAATGTAGAAACATCACCTGTGACTCATTTACCCAGGGCAGAATTGGGTGCAAGAATTCTTCAAATAATAGCATTCCTCTGACCACAATTTTAAAAATCATTATTTTGAAAATACTTTGAATTTATTGATTTTTATAATTATGGTAAGTCTTTTTTCTTCCTGAAAAACGGACATTTGAAATTATTAGACACTCTTTAAAAGGACTGCATATGTCCAAAGTTTATATGCATTTATGGATATGACTAAATCTGAGGGGGCTAAGAAGTCCAATTCCTAAAAGACTCCAATCCTGAAATGCCCACAGACAGCCCAGTGGCAGGACAGTCACCCTCTCCTCTCCACCCTGAAAAATCCTACTTAATAGGCAAATCAGTGGTTTTTTTTTTCACCCAAAACTTGTAAAATTATTATTCATAAAAGTAAAAACTGTAGGTGAAATATTTGGTATAGAGCTAAAAACATCTGCATCTGTATGAATAATTTTTTTTTAACTTTGCATCTAGGGGTTTTGGCACTAAGTAGGCAGAGCCTGAAAAATATTACTGCCTGACTCACGTTCGATAATGTTACACAGATTTGAGAAACAAATTGGCCAAGACACAGTTTTTCAGAACCGCTCTGCAATAATGGAATGCTAATTTCTCCACTGCAATTACACTTGGATCTGGCCCCACACAATGAGTGAATCAACTTTTCAATAGCCTTTTTTAGCCTGTTCCTGTGGCTGAATTACACACATTTCCCACGATGCGCTCGGTTCCAAAACCATTTCCTATCATCACGCGCATCTTCTTCCTGAATGTCCCCACAGGATTCTGAGGCTGTTTCTGTACTTGATCCATGCAGCACCTGACTTGTTACTCTTTAGGAGAAGGCTGGTTTATAGGACCTACAGTGGGGGTGGCTTGGGGTGGGGGTGGGCCTCACTGAAATGGAGAGGGGTTTACATGGATCTCACGGACCATGACAACTTTCAACAACTCGTTTTAATTTGTTTTTCTTCTATCTCTTCTGTACTCATGATACTCTTCCAGTCAAACCTACACAATATTCTATTTGAAGATAGTCCAATTTATTCTCTGATTGAATTTGGTCAAAAGCTCTGCTTAGTCGATTTATAATCAATTCACCTGCAGCCTCTATTTTGTAGACCTGGAAAATTTTCTCATTTTGATAATGTCCTTTGTGTGTGTGTATCAGTCCCTCAGTTGTGTCCAGCTCTTTGTGACCCCACGGTTTGTAACCTGGCAGGCTCCTGGGTCCATGGGATTCTCCAAGCAAGAATACTGGAGTGAATTGCCATACCCTCCTCCAGGGCACGTTCCTGATCCAGGGATTGAACCCAGGTCTCCTGCGTTGCAGGAAGATTCTTCACCATGTGAGCCACCAGGGAAGTCTTTTAATAGTCCCTAAAATATTTTAAGGCTTTTTCTAAAAATGCTGGTAGTAGGGACATCCCTGGAGTTCCAGTGGTTGGGACACTGCACTTCCATTGCTGAGATGGCTTAGCACCGCAGAGCTGGTCCATGCTGAAGCCAAGAGGATGGGCCTTTGGGACCCACCACCAACCTCCAAAGAGTCCTGAGACCCTGCAGCCCATGGAGGGTGTGGCCAGGCCCAGGGGGCTCCCTTCAGTGGGGAGCACACATTTCCCAGAAGCTGGGGAGGGAGTGTCAGTGCTTTGGCCTGAGTGCACCCCCAGCCCTTCATTTCCAAGCAGTAATAGTTGAGCTGGGACTTGAAGGATGAACAGAATCACAGAGAGGAGATGGGAGATAGATACCTGTACAAAGGAGCCAGCAGGAGACAAGGCAGAGACACATGAAGTGCAGGATGGAGCCCAGGATGGGGGGGCCTATATTGATTGACTAGCGCAGAGGTGATACAGGGGCATCACCTGGGACAGGTACATAAACAAGAGTAGATGAGAGCAGGGCGAGCAAGACTTGGGATGCAGAGGTAGTGGGGTCCACAGGGTGCAGTCACAACACGTGGACAACTCTCGGGAAGTGAGGTATGAGCAGCTAATGGTATTTAACCTGTAAGCTGTGTTTTAGTTAACTGTCTTTCACAAGGTAAAATAGTTTGAGGCAGCATTATTTACAAATATTATAAACATCCTCAAGTTCTAGCTTCTGTGTTGTTTGGATATTAGAGGAAATTGTGATTTAATTCAAGTCTCTGCCCCATAATCTACAGGTTTTCCAGCACCTTCTCCAAACCCATTAGGATCTAAGAGGGTCTGTGCTCTTCTGAGGACCTCTCACTGTAAGAATTCCTGCCTCCACAATCCAGTCACCACCCGCCCCCCACCAAGCCCTTGCAGCTGCTGGCCCTGGTCCTTATGGCTCCTTCCAACTGTGAACACAGGCCATGACTCAGAGAATTTGCTGAGCTTACCTGAGGTCACAGCTTTGATGCAAATCAAAGCCAGGTCCTCCTGCCCCCAGGCCTGTCCATTCCATCTTCACAGTAAAGACTCAAGGGTAGGAGGTGGCTGGGCGATGGGGAGTGGAGAGGGAGATTCTCTTGGTACTCAGTAGAGATTTTACTGAGCTTCAGTGTTTAATATATCTGTATTTTAATTTTATTGCCATATAGTTGATTTACAATGTTGTGTTAGTTTCTGCTGTATAGCAAAGTGAATCAGTTATACATATACATACATCTTGTACATATTCTTTTCCACTATGGTTTATCACAAGATAATGACTAGTGCCCTGTGTTATACAGTTGGACCTTGTTGTTTATCCATCCTAAATATACGAGTTTGCATCTGCTAACCCCACTCTCCCAATCCACCCTGCCCTCTCTCCTCCCCTTCCCTTAGGCAACCACAAGTCTGTTCTCTGCGTTTGTAAGTCCATTTCTAACATATCTTATAAAAAAGATAGTATAATGTATAAAATATGCTCATTACTAAGGCTAGTTACTATAAAAGAATCTTGGGCAAAATCCTTTCACTGATTCACATTGTATGTCTTTTTAAAATATATATGAAACTTCATATATCTTTATGAGTTGAGCTAGCAACAGTCGGGTAAGGAATATAATGTTGTAAATGCTTACAATTTCATTACTAATTCATAAACTATTCATTTCATTTAAAAAGTCAGAGTAATAAACGGATACGATTTCGACTACATAATCTAGAGTAATAGATGCATTCTCTTCTGGCTCCATGGAAAAGCTAGGAGAAATACAAAGCATGTGTTTAATATGCACTGGAAATAGCTCAGCTTTATTATATTTCATGAAGGACACAGGAACAAAGTCTGCGGCACGTTTATTTTGTCTGACCTCTAGTGGAAACAACAGCAATGCTGTTTGTTGTTATTTAATATTAGGCTGTATTTTTTCTTGCAAATTATTCTTCATTGACACACAAATACATTAGCAAGTCAACACAGACAAAATTGCACTGAAAATTAGGAAATACAAAGAAATATTGAAAAGAGATTTTGTGAAATGTTAATCTTTAAATGAACACATCATCAGTGACCATTTCCTGGTAGCAACTTCCTTCTCACCTTCTCCCAGTATTTCTCCAATAATTTTCCTACCATATATATACACATACATTTTTATTAAAATGATATCATTGAAGAGATGAGTGGGGAATCATATTAGTTAAAGCTATTCTGATAAGCTACTCTGAATGGAAAAAAAAAACAAAAACCTGTAATTTTATCCAGAAAACATTACTATCAGTACTTGTGTGCTTCCTGCTGTTCTCAGAAAACATGCCAGTTGGAGGTGAATCTTGTTTGTAATTACAGACGCCAGTCTCCTTCATCAGAGCAGAATGAAGGGGCCGTGAGTTAAAGGAGGAGACCTGCAGTGCAGAGGAACATTTTAAACTGCATTTCCTGAAACAGTGAGAACCAGCTAGAAGCAAAGAGACACCCGGAGCAGGAAAACGAGTGTCCAGGGGCGATGCCTGAGGGCACAGATTCCAGGACCCTCGTGCCCTGGTCTCAGCTGTGCCTCCGCAGGGAGGAGGGGGCGGGCTGCCTTTTCCTAATTCACCCTCTTCCAGGGGCTCCTGAGTCTGTTGTTCACTCAAGAGAAGTTGACATCTTCACCTCGGCATCAGAGCGAGCATGTGTAGAGAGGACAGAGCAGTGAGGACCCTGAGGTTTATGAGAAGAAGGGAGAAGTCCACCCGAAAGGTGAGGATGCAAGAGAATCACCAGGCAGAAGGCAGGACCCCAGAATGAGGGCAGCAGATGGCTAAGCAGGAAGCATGTGATGAACAGTATTGAGGGGTGCAATTCGTGATAATTGCTGATATTGCTGATAATGGAAACCCAGGGCTTCTCCATGGCTCCCTGGGCAAAGAATCCACCTATAATGCAGGAGCTGAGGGTTCGATCCCCGGATGAGAAAGTTCCCTTGGAGGAGGAAATGGCAATCCACTCTAATATTTTTGCCTGGGAAATCCTATGGACAGAGGAGCCTGGCAGACTACAGTCCATGGGATTGCAAAGAGTCAGATATGACTGAGTGGGAACATGGAATGGAAACCCATCCTCTCCAGAAGGCCACCTGCAGTCCAGTGGGAACTTGATAAAGAACTGGCTCTGCAAGATGAAGGGGGATGGATCATAGGGGAGGGTAGGGGCAAAGTGTCCTGGTTTTTTCTCATGGAAAAGTCTTGAACATGATTATAGGCCCATAGGAAGGAGCTGATTGGAGGCACAGATACTATCTATAAAGAAACGTTCTTAGGGACTTCCCTCACAGTACGGTGGTTAAGACTTCGCCTTGGATGTAGGAGGTGCAGGTTTGATCCCTGGTCAGGGAATTAAGATCCCATATGCCCTGTGGCCAAAAAACCAAAACATAAGACAGAAGCAATACTGTAACAAATTCAGTAAAGACTTTTAAAATGGTCCATATCCCCCCCAAAATTTTTTTTAAGAAATGTGTTTAAATGACAGTTCTGAAATAATTTTTAAATCTCTTTCATCTTCTTTCAACTCTGTATCTTACATTCCCCACAATCACCCTCATAATATTACTTTCCTATATCAATGAAGCTTCTGATCTATTCCTTTGTGTTTATGACCATCACTAATATAATTTCTGGTTAACAGCATCTCATTGGGATAATTTTATGCTATTGGAAATATTATTTGAAACTTACAGATATTTCGGGCAACCTAGATTCTCTCTTTTTGAATAAAACCTGTAGAAGCCACACAGATTTTTCAAATTCATTGTTCTTGTCAAAAGTATTGTTTAGGTCATCCTGTGAGCTTTGGAAAATCTCTCTGTGAAAAATTTCTGCTTAAAATCACTCCCTTGGCCACATAAAAAGAAGGGTTCAATTTCAAGACATTCTAACAGAAGAGCATTAAAGCTAAACACTGAAATCTGCTCAGAACCAGCCTTCTCACTGCTAGGTATTGACCCAGGAGAAGTGAAAGCATATGCCTATGAAAATTTTTGTACATGAGTGTTCCAAACCAGAAACAACCCATATGTCCAGCAACAGGTGAGTGGATGAACAAATTGTGGCCTATTCATGTAATAGAACACTCCTCAGCCATAAAAGGGAGTGAGGTGCTGATACTTGAAACGATACAGAGAGTGAAAGAAGCCAGACCAAAAAAAAAAAAAAAAAAGGACAAATTTCATTTATACAAAATTCCAGAACATGAAAACTACTCTAGTTCCAGAAAGTAGATCATTGGTGTCAAGGATAAAATGCACTGGACAATGAAAGTTATGATTGCGTTCAGCTTATTGAAATAGGGAAAGTGTTGTTTGGGTTGATTTCTATAAGAATATGGAGTCCCTAGGGGCTCAGATGGTAAAGAATCTGCCTGCAATGCAGGAGATCCAGGTTTGATCCCTGGATTGGGAAGATCCTCTGGAGAAGGAAATGGCTACCCACTCCAGTACTTTTGCCTAGAGAATTCCAAGGACAGAGGCTCCTGCCAGGCTATAAGAATACAGTTTTGTTTTGTTTTGTTTTGTTTTAAACTTTACAATATTGTATTAGTTTTGCCAAATATAAGAACATTGAGAGTACCAAAAGTTACACTTCCTTCATTTCTGGAACTTTTACAAATATTTGACTTATATAGGTGAAATCAGAGCATAGTTCCTTTAAGGGATTTATAATCTAATTTAGTAATATCATCAGAAGAAAGGGAAATATTACATACTCACCAGTGAGAGATAAAGGCTTTTCTGAGTCACAGACATAGAAACCTATGAGAAAGCTTCTAGCTTTGGTGCAGAATTTCAGACATGGGTCAGAGGTAAACACAGGATTAAGAAACTCACTGCTCAAACCAAAGAGCAATTCTCTTCCCCAAAGTGTTCAGTTCAGTTCAGTTCAGTCGCTCAGTTGTGTCCGACTCTTTGCAACCCCATGAATCGCAGCACGCCAGGCATCCCTGTCCATCACCAACTCCCGGAGTTCACTCAGACTCATGTCCATCGAGTCAGTGATGCCATCCAGCCATCTCATCCTCTGTTGTCCTCTTCTCCTCCTGCCCCTAATCCCTCCCAGCATCAGGGTCTTTTCCAATGAGTCAACTCTTCGCATCAGGTGGACAAAGTACTGGAGTTTCAGCTTTAGCATCATTCCTTCCAAAGAAATCCCAGGGCTGATCTCCTTCAGAATGGACTGGTTGGATCTCCTTGCAGTCCAAGGGACTCTCAAGAGTCTTCTCCAACAACCACAGTTCAAAAGCATCAATTCTTCGGCACTCAGCCTTCTTCACAGTCCAACTCGCACATCCATACATGACCACAGGAAAAACCATAACCTTGACTAGACAGACCTTTGTTGGCAAAGTAATGTCTCTGCTTTTGAATATGCTATCTAGGTTGGTCATAACTTTCCTTCCAAGGAGTAAGCGTCTTTTAATTTCATGGCTGCAGTCACCATCTGCAGTGATTTTGGAGCCCAGAAAAATAAAGTCTGACACTGTTTCCGCTGTTTCCCCATCTATTTCCCGTGAAGTGATGGGACCAGATGCCATGATCTTCGTTTTCTGAATGTTGAGCTTTAAGCCAACTTTTTCACTCTCCACTTTCACTTTCATCAAGAGGCTTTTGAGTTCCTCTTCACTTTCTGCCATAAGGGTGGTGTCATCTGCATATCTGAGGTTATTGATATTTCTCCCACCAATCTTGATTCCAGCTTATGTTTCTTCCAGTCCAGCATTTCTCATGATGTACTCTGCATAAAAGTTAAATAAGCAGGGTGAAAATATACAGCCTTGACGTACTCCTTTTCCTATTTGGAACCAGTCTGCTATTCCATGTCCAGTTCTAACTGTTGCTTCCTGACCTGCATACAGATTTCTCAAGAGGCAGGTCAGGTGGTCTGGTATTCCCATCTCTTTAAGAATGTTCCACAGTTTATTGTGATCCACACAGTCAAAGGCTTTGGCATAGTCAGTAAAGCAGAAATAGATGTTTTTCTGGAACTCTCTTGCTTTTTCCATGATCCAGCAGAGGTTGGCAATTTGATCTCTGGTTCCTCTGCCTTTTCTAAAACCAGCTTGAACATCAGGAATTCATGGTTCACATATTGCTGAAGCCTGGCTTGGAGAATTTTGAACATTACTTTACTAGCATGTGAGATGAGTGCAATTGTGTGGTAGTTTGAACATTCTTTGGCATTGCCTTTCTTTGGGATTGGAATGAAAACTGACCTTTTCCAGTCCTGTGGCCACTGCTGAGTTTTCCAAATTTGCTGGCATATTGAGTGTAGCACTTTCACAGCATCATCTTTCAGGATTTGAAATAGCTCAACTGGAATTCCATCACCTTCACTAGCTTGGTTCATAGTGATGCTTTCTAAGGCCCCCTTGACTTCACATTCCAGGATGTCTAGCTCTAGGTCAGTGATCACACCATCGTGATTATCTGGGTCATGAAGATCTTTTTTGTACAGTTCTTCTGTGTATTCTTGCCATCTCTTCTTAATATCTTCTGCTTCTGTTAGGTCCATACCATTTCTGTCCTTTATCGAGCCCATCTTTGCATGAAATGTTCCCTTGGTATCTCAGATTTTCTTGAAGAGATCTCTAGTCTTTCCCATTCTGTTGTTTTCCTCTATTTCTTTGCCTTGATCGCTGAGGAAGGCTTTCTTGTCTTTCCTTGCTATTCTTTGGAACTCTGCATTCAGATGCTTATATCTTTCCTTTTCTCCTTTGCTTTTCGCTTCTCTTCTTTTCACAGCTATTTGTAAGGCCTTCCCAGACAGCCATTTTGCTTTTTTGCATTTCTTTTCCATGGGGATGGTCTTGATCCCTGTCTCCTGTACAATGTCACGAACCTCATTCCATAGTTCATCAGGCACTCTGTCTATCAAATCTAGTCCCTTAAATCTATTTCTCACTTCCACTGTATAATCATAAGGGATTTGATTTAGGTCATACCTGAATGGTCTAGTGGTTTTCCCTACTTTCTTCAATTTAAGTCTGAATTTGGTAATAAGGAGTTCATGGTCTGAGCCACAGTCAGCTCCCCGAAGTGTATGAATCCTTAATTGATTTGAGCTCCAGACAGACAAAGCAAACAAACAGGAGAGACTATTAAATCAGGTTCTTTATCCTCTTTCATCCAAAAGACACATGATCTCTACAAACCATCAATGCATTTAGATTAGCAAATGGATGGACCATAAAAACAAAAGATGCACCAGAATCCAACGAGGGCATGGGGAGCAGCAGAACCAGGTACTTAGGGCCCCACCAGGGTTGACTGAGTTCTGGCG
Organism: Bubalus kerabau; assembly: GCF_029407905.1. NCBI lineage: Eukaryota > Metazoa > Chordata > Mammalia > Artiodactyla > Bovidae > Bubalus > Bubalus kerabau. The sequence continues at coordinate 23,178,093 of NC_073637.1, read as the reverse complement.
AGTCAAGGCACAGGACCAGAAGTGGGTCCCTTGGCTGGGGACAGTCTCTGGATGGATGGTCAGAACAGAGGCCTCAGTGAAAAGAAAATAGCAAAGGCTCTCTTATTCCTAATTTAATTGATTGTATAAGTAAAACAGTGCTCCTGGAGTAGGAAATAGCAAGCCACTCCACTATTCTTGCCTGGGAAATTCCATAGACTGGCGGACTACAGTCCCTGGGGTCATAAAAGAGTCAGGCATGACTGAACAATAACGATGTAAATAGTGCTTGGCACATTGAGTACTAATATTTTATTACTTTTATTGTTGTTAGGAAATGATAAGTAAGTTCATCATTTACAACATCTAAAGTAAAAGCATATTAATAAAACTCAACTTGAGCCAGTGAGAAATGCACGTATGAATCAAATGGAGATTGTTCATCTATCACTAGCTTATTATAGAGGCTTCCTGGTAGTTCAGTTGGTAAAGAATCTGCCTGCAGTCCCTGGGTCGGGAAGATCCTCTGGAGAAGAAAATGGCAAACCATTCTAGTATTTTTGCCTGCAGAATTCCATGGACAGAGGAGGCTGGTGGGCTATAGTCCATGGGGTCACAAACAGTCAGATACGACTGACCAACTAAACCACCACCAACTTATTATAATCTTTAAGTTTTTCTGGCATTTTTTTCTGAAGCATTTCCCCTCAGGTAGCTTATTTGGGCTTTTTGCATTTCCTTTTCATGGGGATGGTCTTGATCACTGTGCCTGTCACAAACCTCCATCCATAGTTCTTCAGGTACTTTGTCTATCAGATCTAATCCCTAGAATCTATTTGTCACTTCCAGTGTATAATCATAAGGAATTTGACTTATGTCATATCTGAATGGTCTAGTGGTTTTCCCTACTTTCTTCAATTTAAGTCTGAATTTTGCAATAAGGAGTTCATGATCTGAGCCACAGATATCCTGGAATGTGAAGTCAAGTGGGCCTTAGGAATCACCACTACAAACAAGTCTAGTGGAGGTGATGGAATTCCAGTCGAACTATTTCAAAATCCTAAAAGATGATGCTGTGAAAGTGCTGCACTCACTATGCCAGCAAATTTGGAAAACTCAGGAGTGGCTACAGGACTGGAAAAGGTCAGTTTTCATTCCAATCCCAAAGAAAGGCAATGCCAAAGAACATTCAAACTATCACACAATTGCACTCATCTCACACGCTAGCAAAGTAATGCTCAAAATTCTTAAAGCCAGGCTTCAACAGTACATGAACCGTGAACTTACAGATGTTCAAGCTGGATTTAGAAAAGGTAGAGGAACCAGAGATCAAATTGCCAACATCTGTTGGATCATAGAAAAAGCAAGAGAGTTTAAAAAAAAAATCTACTTCTGCTTTATTGACTATGCCAAAGCCTTTGACTATGTGGATCACAAAAAAGCGTGGAACATTCTTAAAGAGTTGGGAATACCAGACCACCTGACCTGCCTCCTGAGAAATCTGTATGCAGGTCAAGAAACAACAGTTAGAACTGGACATGGAACAATGGACTGGTTCCAAATCCAGAAAAGAGGACGTCAAGGCAGTATTTTGTCACCCTGCTTATTTAACTTACACCCAGAGTATATAATGCAAAATGCCAGGTTGGATGAAGTACAAGCCGAAGTCAAGATTGGTGGGAGAAAATCAATAACCTCAGATATGCAGATGACACCACCTTTATGGCAGAAAGCAAAGAGGAACTAAAGAGCCTCTTGATGAAAATGAAAGAGGAAAGTGAAAAAGCTGTCTTAAAACTCAACATTCACAAAACGAAGATCCTGGCATCTGGTCCCATCACTTCATGGCAAATACGGGGAAACAATGGAAACAGTGACAGACTTTATTTTCTTGGGCTCCACAATCACTGAAGATGGTGACTGCAGCCTTGAAATTAAAAGATGCTTGCTCCTTGGAAGAAAAGCTATGACCAACCTAGACAGCATATTAAAAAGCAGAGACATTACTTTGCCAACAAAGTTCCATCTAGTCAAAGCTATGGTTTTTCCAGTAGTCATGTATGGATGTGAGAGCTGGACCATAAAGAGAGCTGATCACTTAAGAATTGATGCTTTTGAACTGTGGTGTTGGAGAAGACTCTTGAGAGTCCTTTGGACTGCAAGGAGATCAAACCAGTCAATCCTAAAGGAAATCAGTCCTGAATATATAATGGAAGGACTGATGCTGAAGCTGAAGCTCCAATACTTTGGCCACCTGATGGGAAGAGCTGACTCATTTGAGAAGACCCTGATGCTGGGCAAGATTGAAGGAAGGAGGAGAAGGGGACAACAGAGGATGTAATGGTTGGATGGCATCACTGACTCGATGGACATGAGTTTGAGCAAATTCCAGGAGATGGTCATGGGCAGGGAAGCCTGATGTGCTGCAGTCCATGGGGTCTCAAAGAGTCGGACACAACTGAGCAACTGAACTGAACTGAAGCTTATTTGGCCAGCCTTGCCACTATAACCTCATTTCTTTAATGGGTTGGGTTAATTTGCAACAAAATATTTATAAAAAGTTAATTATGACTTATATAAGTGATAAAATAAGTTAATGTGGGTGATGTATAACTTAAATCCCCAATTAAGCATAATTCAATTTAATTCCTTAGGACATCATTTACATATTATTTAAAATTCTCAGTTTATTTCAAGACACTAGGTGACATGGTGTGGGAAAAGCTGTTTTGAACTTTCTTCCAAATTTGAATACTTTTAGAGAACGAGACTATACAAGCATATGTACATAGAAAGTCATGATTACATAGGCATAGATGTAGATGAAGATAGATCAATAGATAAACAGATCCGTAGATAAATCAATAGACAGATCTATAGATAGAGAGATACATGATAGATACAGACATAGTACAGAATAAAATTGATATGAGCCAAGGTAGAAAAAACACTGAATTAAACTCATTTGACATACATTCTAGCCTTTGATCTGCAAGATATTTCTTATCCAATGATTTTATCTCTTTTTGTCTTCCTCCAACAAAAAAATAAGAAGTTGGATTAGATGATCTCTTGGGGACCTTATTCTAAAGACATTTTATTAAAATACTCCCAGTGAAACAATTTCTACTTCAGTCATCTTACTGCTACTTTATTTATTTTTTTTAATTTTATTTTATTTTTAAACCTTACATAATTGTATTAGTTTTGCCAAACATCAAAATGAATCTGCCACAGGTATACATGTGTTCCCCATCCCTTTCTTGTATCTCTTGCTCAGTTCAGTTCAGTTCAGTTGCTCAGTCGCTGACTCTTTACGACCCCATGGACTGTAGCATCCTAGGTTTCCCTGTCTTTCACCATCTCCCGGAGTTTGCTCAAACTCATGTCCATCGAGTCGGAGATGCCGTCTAACCATCTTGTCTTCTGTCATCCCCTTCTCCTCCTGCCTTCAATCTTTCCCAGCATCAGGGGCTTTTCCAATGAGTTAGCTCTTCACATCAGGTGGCCAAGGTATTGGAGCTTCAGCTTCAGCATCAGTCCTTCCAGTGAATATTCAGGACTGATTTCCATTAGGATTGACTGGTTTGATCTCCTTGCAGTCCAAAGGACTCTCAAGAGTCTTATTCAACACCACAAATCAAAAGCACTTTTCTTTTTAACACTAGTACTAGTAATAGAAGATAATTCTCTTAATAGAAGTCATCAGGTCCAGGTACATTTCATATTGAAGAAGGCATATAAAAATTAAATTAAGGTTAGAGTTTACCTTAAATAACATATTGGAACAAACAAAAGAAATTCTGCATCCATCAAGAATATTGTTTTGGAACCAGTAAATTCACTTAATCTAATAATTCCACATTAATAGCATTTTCTCTCTGGAGCTGAGCCACATGAGAGCTATTTATGCAAGAACAGATAAAAACATCTTCATTCTAGATTTTCAGCCTCTTTTGTAAGATAACCTGAGGGAAGTCATTCTAGTAACAACTGATTATATTAGAATTTCAAATTCAAAGTAGAAAAGAATTGCAATATGTGTTGAAATGCCTAGAAAGTGGGCATTTTCTAACTAATATGGATAAACTATACTGTCCATGGAATTCTTCAGGCCAGAATACTGGAGTAGGTAGCTTTTCCCTTCTCCAAAGGATCTTCCCAACCCCAGAGGTCAAACCCAGGTCTCCCACATTGCAGGCAGATTCTTTAACAACTGAGCTATCAGGGAAGCCCATGGACAAACTAAAATGGTAAATTTCTTCTGATTTATACCATGAGAAAGAAACTTGGTTTTGTGACATTATTTGTACAGAGAAAAGTAGTATTTACATTTCAACTCAACTACCATAAGTGGTTTTTTTTTTTTACTATTATACCTAGATACGTTTGGCGTTGGTCAAATTGATGGTGTCTCAACTCTTTAAGCTAAGCTAAATATATTAATTCTCTGAAAACAAACAAGAAGATGGACATTCTATGATAACAAGAGACTGAGAGAAGTCCAGGACTTTATCACACATGTATCTTGTACCCAAAATGTGATTCAACATTTATTGATAGATATTATTTTCATTAGCCTAGCTTTCTGTTGGTTTCATTTAAGCCATATGCCAGAGACATTTCTTCTTTTCTTTTTTCTCAAAAGTTGAAACTGGTTCTGAGCCTCACCTCATTTGGAGGGTAAATACAGAGGGTGAAACATGTAACCATATAGTGCGTGCATGCTCAGTCGTGTCTGAGTCATTGTGACCGATGGCCTGTCACCAGGCTCCTCTGTCCATGAGATTTCCCAGGCAAGCATACTGGGGTGGGTTGCTTTTTCCTCCTCCAGGGGATCTTCCTGACCCAGAGATAGAACCTGTGTCTCCTTCATTGGCAAGTGGATTTTTTACCACTGAGTCACCTGGGAAACCTATATATTCCCTCCTCTGGGGCAGAAATGAAGAGCCATTGTACAACTAATCATTCATATTTGGGTGATGTTTTATGGACAAATTCCTCCCTCTTCTCTAATAACATTTAAAAGGAAATATCCAGAAAATTCAAATTTCATTTTTGCAATATGCACAATGAACAATTCAGGGAAAGATGTTAAAAACCTTGATGTTATTAATTTACAGGACAATAGATAACAGTCTCAGTTTCCCATCACGTAGGAATGCTTCCCTGAGAAAGGAAGAGAGTCTGCCTCTCAAGGGTCTCTGTGATACTCGTGATATACAGTTTACCAGCTGCTGTGATGGGTGGACTAAAGGATAAAGGAGCTGGAAGAGGACACCTTTGCTTTTGGTCAGGGTTTTCTCACCTGCAAATCTGTGAACAACAATCTGTAATCACCTCTTTGCAGACGCTACTTTGTTCATTGGGTTTGTGGTAAGAAGTCTCCTCAAAATAAAGTTTTTCCCTCTAGGATGAAAGCTGAGAGGGGCCACCCACACGGACTGCCCTGGGCCAGGTGACCTTGGTCTTGGTGAATGTCACCTCCTCTGCCCAGTCCCTTCAACCAGCTATGAGAGTCACTCGCAGACTCCATGAGCTTATTTGTAACAGAGAAGAGAAAACAAATTGCTTTACCAGTGTTTTAATTCAATTCTACACATTTTTTAGTCTCTGAATGTCTCAATTGGAAGAATTGGTCTGAAAGTCTTCTTCCAGCAATTCTCCAAACTGCCATTTGGTGCCTGGATAATTATTAACACCAATCTAATAAGAGGAGAACAATCTGTTTGTAGAAATTTTCCTGGCAGTGGTTGTGATGGTTTCAGTCCACTTTGCATCATTAGAAAAAAATGTTTCATCCCTTTATGTTATTATCAAGCTGCTAATTTTTTACAGTTAAAAAAATTCAATTTCATATGGCAAAGACTTTGGGAATTTTTTTTTCATTCTCCTAAGTGAGTGCAAATATTTCTGAAATGATAAAAAAAAAAAGCCTAATTTTCCATAGCATTTTATATATCCTTTGGTTCCCTTATATTTTAGAGCTTTTTCCTTCAATACATTTTGAACCATTCTTCTTAGGTAAGCAGCATCAAAATGAATTTTCCTGGTTTGAATGTTGATAAATGCATCTTGCCTGTTTTCTGAAATTTTGTTTTATGAATAACATTCAAAAAATTATACACTAGCAATAAATCATAAGAGAGTGAAATAAGTCATTTTAGAATCAGAGATTGTGGTTCACCCTTTTAGTTAAACACAACATCCCTAACATTGTTTACTCCATTTTGTGCTTTTATATTAGCCCAATCATCTCAGCTGTGCAGAGTGTGTATTTCATAAAGTGACTGTTTCTACCGTTGGTAATTGTGAGCACTGCCCTCCTTCTCCTCCCCACCCCCCACCTCATATTGTTATGGCATCACACTCACCCACCACATAATTACAGTTATCAAACACCTGTTATGTTTCATTCAGAATCCAAAGGCATTAAATACCACCTTTTGCTGATGACTCCCAAATTTATGCTTCCAGCTCTGATGTAATCCAAAGCTGCAGCATCAAATTCAATCGCATACCTGCTGTCTATTGTTAACCAGCTAACAGACATTTCAAACTCAACACATCGCAAGCACAGTTCTTGCATATAAGCCCTTAAACAGAATTTACAACCTCAGTTGCAGCCAGCACCTTCTGCTGCTGCTAAGTCACTTCAGTCGTGTCCGACTCTGTGCGACCCCATAGCTGGCAGCCCACCAGGCTCCCCCGTCCCTGGGATTCTCCAGGCAAGAACACTGGAGTGGGTTGCCATTTCCTTCTCCAGTGCATGAAAGTGAAAAGTGAAAGTGAAGTCGTTCAGTCCTGATTGCTAAACCTAAAAACCAAGGGGCACCGGGAACTCCTCCATGAACCCAGACAAATCCCCAGTTTACTACTTTTTCTCCTGCCTAGATTGCTAACAAGTTTCTATTTTAGACCTCTTCATTTCATTCAGTTCTCAGGAGCCAAAGTGATCTTTATAGAACACATGTCATATTATGTTACTCCCAAACCCCAACATGAAACACTTCAATACCTTCCCATGTCAGTCCAGTTCAGTCACTCAGTCGTGTCGGACTCTTTGTGATCCCATGGACTGCAGCACATCAGGCTTCCCTGTCCATGACCATCTCTCGGAGTTTGGTCAAACTCAAGTCCGTGGAGTCAGTGATGCCATCCAACCATTGCATCCTCTGTTGTCCCCTTCTCCTCCTTCCTTCAATCTTGCCCAGCATCAGGGTCTTTTCCAGTGAGTCAGTTCTTCACATTAGGAGGCTAAAGTATTGGAGTTTCAACTTCAGCATCAGTCCTTCCAATGTATATTCAGGACTGATTTCCTTTAGGATGGATTGGTTGGATCTCCTTGCAGTCCAAAGGACTCTCAAGAGTCTTCTCCAATGCAACAGTTCAAAAGCATCAATTATTCCATATTCAGCTTTCTTATGGCACCCCACTCCAGTACTCTTGCCTGGAAAATCCCATGGATGGAGGAGCCTGGTAGGCTGCAGTCCATGGGGTTGCTAAGAGTCAGATATGACTGAAGCGACTTAGCAGCAGCAGCAGCATAGAGCTTCTCCATCTTAGACTGCAAAGAATATGGTCAATCTGATTTCAGAATTGACCATCTACTTTTGTCCATGTGTAGAGTCATCTCTTGTGTTGTTAGAAGAGGGTGTTTGCTATGACCAGTGCATTCTCTTGGCAAAATTCTGTTAGCCTTTGCACTGCTTCATTTTATACTCCAATGCCAAACTTGCCTATTACTCCAGGTATCTCTTGACTTCCTACTTTTCCATTCCAGTCCCCTATGATGAAAAGGGCATTTTTTTTTTGGTGTTAGTTCTAGAAGGTCTTGTAGGTCATCACAGAACCGTTCAACTTCAGCTTCTTCGGCATCAGTGGTTGGGGCATAGACTTGGATCACTTTGGTATTGAATGGTTTGCCTTGGAAACAAGCAGAGATCATTCTGTCATTTTTGAAACTGCACCCAAGTACTGCACTTTGGACTCTTTTGTTGACTGTGAGGGCTGCTCCATTCTTTCTAAGGGATTCTTGCTCACAGTAGTAGATATAATTGTCATCTGAATTAAATTCACCCATTCTGCTCCATTTCAGTTCACTGATTTCTAAAATGTCGATGTTTACTCTTGCCATTTCCTGTTTGACTACTTCCAATTTACCTTGATTCATGGACCCAACATACCAGGTTCTTATGCAATATTGTTCAGCATTGTACTTTGCTTCCATCACCAGTCACATCCACAACTGGGTATTGTTCATGCTTTGGCTCCATCCCTTCATTCTATCTGGAGTTATTTCTCCACTTTTCTCCAGTAGCATATTGGGCACCTACTGACCTAGGGAGTTCATCTTTCAGTGCAATATCTTTTGGCCTTTTCATACTGTTCATGGGCTTCTCCCATGGCAACTGGAAAAAAAAAACACAACTAAGTTATTAATGCTTGTTTTTCATGGGTTAACTGCATAATATCTTGTGCAAGGAGATTAAACCAATCAGTCTTAAAGGAAATCAACTGTGAATATTCATTGAAAGGACTGATGCTTAAGCTGAATCTCCAATACTTTAGCCACCTGATGTGAAGGGCCGATTCATCAGAAAAGAACCTGATTCTGGGAAGGATTGACGGCAGGGGTAGGGGCGACAGAGGATGCTATGGTTGGCGGCATCACCGACTCAATGGACATTCATTCAAGCAAACTCTGGGAGATAATGAAGGACAGAGAAGGCTCACGTGCTGCAGCCCATGAGGTCACAAAGACCCGGACTTGACTTAGCAGCTGAACAACATCTTGTGTCTGCTACACACAGGGCAGGGACATATAGAAGGCAATGCACAGCCTCTACTTCCGAGAGCACCGTCAAAAGCCTGCAGCTCTAGGTGGGAGCCCAGGGTGCTATTGACACCGCTGCCCTGGATTGCTGTGTCTTTTAATTTCAAGACTGCAGTCTCCATTCACAGCGACTTTGGAGCTGAAGAAAGTAAAATCTGTCACTGTGTCCACTTATTCCCCATCTATTTGCCATGAAGTGATGGGACAAGATGCCATGATCTTAGTTTTTTGAATGCTGAGTTTCAAACCAGCCTTTTCACTCTACTCTTTCACCCTCATCAAGAGGTTCTTAGACCTATCTATATGTTAAAGTGACTATTTTGACTACGGCTGAGAATGCAGGGCCTGTAAACACAGTTTTTCCTGTTTGCATGAGCAAAACCTTTGGAATTGAGAAGAGTGGAGAGAAATCCTGGTTTCATTGATGACTCTCTGTGTGGTTTTGGAGGTAACTTCCCTGCAGTCTACTTCCTTTTCCTGTAAAATAATAATAATCCCTGTATCATTATAGATAACATTTTTGGTTCATCAGATGCAATGTTCTGATATTTATTACAATCTTATTCAATTTTTCTTTAGTTCTGTCAGAACTTCTATGAGAACAAAATATTTCTAATTAAAAGTAATTGTTCTTGTATTGGCACTAACGGGCTTTTCTAGTGGTTCAATCGATAGAGAATCTGTAATACAGGAGATCCAGGATCAATCCCTGAGTCAGGAAGATTCCCCTGGAGAAGGAAATGGCTACCTACTCCAGTATTCTTGCCTGGAGAATCCCATAGACAGAGGAGCCTGGTGGGCTACAATCCATGGGGTTGCAAGAGTCTGATATGACTTAGGGACTAAACCACGAGCACTGGCACTAAAATTTATATTCATCTATTTGTTGTAGGGACAGCTTTTGAAATTTTGCCTATTTCTACAAAGAATGCACTATTTTCCGTTCCATGAATAGAAAGGCATTTTGTGATGGTTGCTTTTAAATTAATGTCAGAATAAATTCTTATTGCATGAATTAGCCAATACGTGGCAGAACTTCAGAGAAAACTGACATTCTGTTGTCCCCGTGCAAACACTGTCTGCATAACCCAACAGATAATTAACAAAGATGCCTGTGCTCCAGGTCAGAGTTTTCAATTCAAGCTTAGCTTACTTATATTTTAAACATTATGTCATCTTCTTTCAATATAATAATAATCTGCATTTTTTGGACTTGATCTTAATACAAAAGCATCCCATTTTACACGAGAGGATGTTGACATGATGTAGAGATAAGGAAAAAAGCTATTTGATAAAACATGAGGAAAGGTACTTAATATATCTTACAGAAGGTGGCTCTTGTTGTTGTTTAATCACTAAGATGTCTGACTCTTTGCCTCCCCATGGACTGTAGCCCACCATGCTCCTCTGTCCATGGGATTCTCTAGGCAAGAATACCGGAGCGAGTTGCTATTTCCTTCTCTGGGGGATCTTCCTGACCCAAGGATTGAACCCAAGTCTCCTGAGTTGGCGGGTGGATTCTTTACTGCTAAGCCACCAGTTTAGGGGAAATGTGTTTTAGGGGAAAGGTAAGGTCCCCAAGGAGGTGGACAAAGAAAGCTGATTGTTCAGCTTAACAAAATTGTAGAAAAAGAAGCAATGGGAACTAAAAATAAATAAACAAATGAAATAAAATGATAGAAAAATCTGAAGAGAGAAGTCGAGTAACACAGGACCAGGAGTAAAGGTGAGGATGTGAGGACTCCTTGAGCAGGGTGATCTGGGCTTCCTGCCTCCCGTTTCCTTGCAGCCACCTGCGACTCACCTGCAAAAACTGCAGGTCCTGAAGCATCTTGTGCTTCTGAATATCACGTGCTATCTCTCCCTGCTCTTGTGCTCTCATGTGCTTCGACGTGCTCTCAGTCCCGGGCTGCATTCTAATGCCTCTTTACAGACTTTTGCAAATGTTCTACCCCTTCTGCAGAATCTGCCCTCAAGTTCAAATCTACCAACAGCAGCTTGGGTTGGGTTTTGTAAATTAAAATAATTTTCAGGCACCCTGGGACATGTGTATCCTATATTACTCTGGCATTCTTGGCAAGAGCTCAAAAGTCATTGTACACCACATTAATATTCAACAAGCCCTTTAAAAATGTTTCCGAAGGTGGGGATGCAATTTCAGGAGCCCATCCGCCTCCCAGGCATTTATAAATATCGAATTGTTTTAGTGCAGAGGCGTTCTCAGTAGACTTCACTATAAACTGTTCCCCTTAAAACAATCTTTCAGCACACCACACAGAAATTCCCAAAACTATGGTGTTGGAGCACATGGCACAATAGTGCTGCTCAGCATTGAGACCAAACTTGGACTGTTAATTCCATTTATGAGATGTAAGTCACTGAGAAGCCCATCGCATTGATAGTGCCACTCAGAAGCGTGTTTCCAGTTCACACATTTCTTTTTTTTTTTCCAGTTCACACATTTCTGACCTTCTGTCCCACAGTAGGAGCGGGATCTGATGATGCTCACACCACTCACACCAGATCACTGCCAGGGATGCAGAGACCCAGCCTGAGGACTGTCTAGGGCTGCCTCAGACAGGATGAAGGCTTGTAACAAGGGACTTTCCCAGTGGTCTAGTGGTTAAGACTCTGGACTTCCAATGCAGAAGGCATGGGTTCCATCCTTGGTTGGGGAACTGAGATCTCATGTGCCCCACAGCACAGCCAAAATAATTTTTTAAAGCCTTCTGGCTGGATCTTCCCTGGTGGCTCAGTGGTAAAGAATCTGCCTGCCAGTGCAGGAGACACAGGTTCCATCCCTGATCCAGGAAGATCCCACATGCCATGGAACAACTAAGCCCGTGTGCCACAACTACTGAGTCTGTGCTATAGAGCTTAGGAACCTCTACTTGAGCCCTCTTGCAGCAGCTACTGAAGCCCGAGTGCCCTAGAGCCCGTGCTCCAGGAACAGTAAGAGAGCCACCATGATGAGAAACCCTCACACCTCAACGAAGAGTAGCTCCTGCTCGCCACAACTAGAGAAATGCCGGCGTAGCAACAAAGACCCAGCACAGCCAAAAGTAAATAAATACATAATTAAAAAAAAAAAAAAAAAAAGCCTCCTGGCAGAACCCCACCCCTGCTCCATCTTTCTTTCACTCAAGAGGCCCCTCTGAAACCAGAGGGCAAATGGAAGGACGAAATCTGGCAGAATGAAGTCAGAAGGCAACACCTTATTTTCTAGAACTGAACAGAATAAAAAATAACAATGTTTATCAGCAGTTTGAATGATTCAGGAGCTGTCCCACAGGGCAAAGGGCACACTTCATACTAGATAGAGTCTTTGAAAAGAGAATGATTTAAAAAGAAAGACATATTTTTGTTTCTGTTTTTCTGTGTGGGCTTTTTTGTTTGTTTGTTTTGTTTTGTTTCCATTTTGGTAGACTTTGAATTTGAATTTGGTTGTTTGGAGGAGTGAACATCATTGTCTCCTTCTGGAGGGGAGTTCTTCATGGAGTTTCTTTCCCACCCAAATTGATATAGATATTAAAATGTGGTGCTTATGAGGAAAGACTTTAAAAATGATTAGCAACGCTTCAATTAAAATTACAAATGAGAAAAATAAATAAATAAATAAAAATAAAAAGAAAGACATAAACGTGTATCCACTCTCCCCCAAAGCCCTCTCCCATCCAGGCTGGTACATAACAATGGATACACGTATATGTAGGGCTGAGTCCCTTTGCTGTTCACCTGAAACCACCATGACATTGTCAATCAGGTATACCCCAATGCAAAATAAAAAGTTTGAAGTAAATACAAACATATCAAATATTAATATATTAATATTTTTTAAAAAGAAAGATGAAGGAGGTTGAAGCTTTTCGAGTAGCTCACACTCCTACAGGATCTGTGTTTGCACTCAGGCGAGAGGGTGGTTTGTAAACCCTCCAAAAGCCTGGAATACCATCCAGTTTGCAGAGAAGTGAGTTAGCAGGTGTTAGTTCTTTTGGAGGTTCACCCAAAAGGACAGAGAAAATAATCTGAAAGAGGAGCTGTCCCTCTCAGAACTTCCACCTAGGGGGAAAAATGCCAGGATTTCTCTTATTTTGTTTTGGTTCTTTTTTAGTGGTAAAAAAGAACCAAATTTTTTTTAGGATAGTGTTGGCTCAGACTTTTTGGAGAAAGATATTGATGATAAAAGATAATTACCACAGTTATTGTATTAGTCAGCTAGAGATGCTATAACAAAATACCACAAATTGGGCAGCCAAAACAACACAAATGCATTTTCTCACAGTTTGGGGGTTGCAATCTAAGCTCAAATGTGGGCAGGTTTGGTTCCACTGAGACCCCTCTCCTTGGCTTGCAGATGGTAAAGAATCTGCCTGCAACACAGGAGATCTGGGTTCGGTCCGTCGGTTGGGAAGATGCCCTGGAGGAGGGCATGGCAACCCACTCCAGTATTCTTGCTCGGAGACTCCCATGGACAGAGAAACCTGGCGGGCAACAGTCCATGGGGTCACAAAGAGTCAGACACGACTGAAGCGGCTAACATACTTTGTTTCCTCTGGGGCCCCTCTGGGCTTGCAGATGTTCTGCTGTTCACTGTGTCCTTGTGAGGTCTCTTGCAGGTGCACCCCTGGTGTCTCTTCTTCTTCTTACTATGTTGAATTAGAGCTTACTTTGATTTAATCACCTCTTGACTTACTTTAACCTAGATAGCATATTAAAAAGCAGAGACATTACTTTGCCAACAAAGGTTCATCTAGTCAAGGCTATGGTTTTTCCAGTGGTCATGTATGGATGTGAGAGTTGGACTGTGAGGAAAGCTGAGCGCCGAAGAATTGGTGCTTTTGAACTGTGGTGTTGGAGAAGACTCTTGAGAGTCCCTTGGACTGCAAGGAGATCCAACCAGTCCATTCTGAAGGAGATCAGCCCTGGGATTTCTTTGGAAGGAATAATGCTAAAGCTGAAACTCCAGTACTATGGCCACCTCATGTGAAGAGTTGACTCATTGGAAAAGACTTTGATGCTGGGAGGGATTGGGGGCAGGAGGAGAAGGGGACGACAGAGGATGAGATGGCTGGATGGCATCACTGACTCAATGGATGTGAGTCTGGGTGAACTCCAGGAGTTGGTGATGGACAGGGAGGCCTGGCATGCTGCAATTCATGGGGTCGCAAAGAGTCGGATACCACTGAGTGACTGAACTGAACTGAACTGAACTGACTCACTTTAATCACCTTATGACTTACTTTAATTTAATCACCTCTGTAAAACTTTGCAATCTTTTTTTTGTTGTTTTGTGTTTTCTTTTAATATATGCTTTTCCGTTATGGTTTATCACAGGATGTTGAATACAGTTCCCTATGCTCTACCATAGGACCTTGTTGTTTATCCTTCCTACATATAAACATTTACATCTGCTAACCCACCCTCTCACTCCATCCCCCCAGCCCTCCTCTGTGGCAACCACAGTCTATTCTCTATGTCTGTGAGTAAAGGTTTCCAGTCTTAACACGCTTTTGTTTCCAACATTCTAAACAGAATGGTCTGCCTTAACAGTGACAATGGGCACTTCCTGACAGCTTTTCCCATCTCAGCATCAAAGGATCTCCTCTTTTGAACCTCTGAAATCTCACAAGAGCTTCCTGAAGCATTGGAGATTCCCAATTATCAAAAAATTTTTTTAGATTCCCTATCTTGAAAGTGCCCAAGTGCATTTCTACATGACGGCATAAACAGAAGAGAAGTCATGGGCACCGCAGGGTCTAGCCAGTCCCAAAGGATGCAGCCCTTCTCAGCCCTTCTAAGGCCCTGGGGACTGGCCATCAGGCCTCCTGCTTGCCCAGCCACGGGGACCCTCCACACTTGGAGGGATGGGCCACTGGTCATCCATACAACCCAAGGAAATTTTAAAGTGCCGAGAAGACATTTCTTCTCATTTTGTTTTTGTTATGCGATATTTCAGATAGATACAGCGATAGTTTTGAGAATAATTTTATAAACACTCATATACCCTGAATTCAGCCTGAGAAATCAGACAGTACAGACACATTCTGCTCTAGGATGTTTGAACATTCATTTCATTTGCTCCCTGGGCTTTATTTTAATTACATGACAAGAAGTCTGATAAAACTGCCTGGGCAAAAATTAGAATCCGAAGTTCAGGTCACATCCTCGGCTCAGATGACCTTCCTCCCTCGCCTGTGTCTCAGACCAGCTGAAGACTTTATGTCATAATTGCTATCGGCTACTCTGTGTTTTTATTTTTACTTGTTCAAAGGCAAGCAATCAAAAACTTGCCCCCCACCCCAATCCCTTTAATCTGTCCCAAACCTTGATCTCTGACATTCACAGGTGAATACACATTAAGAGAAGCTTTTAGGGTACTGTTAATTACCTTTAAAAATGTCCTAGGCTTCTTTCGTCATTCATTAGCTATTTAGACAATGAATGACTACAACATCTGGTTCTTTTTATGAATTCACATAACATTAGAAGAGGAATGTGGAAAACAGTCATTTCATTTGGGTCATTTTTAGGCTTTCTGAATCAAGAGGTACCCCGGGACCCGGCCATTGACACTTAGTGGAGAGGGAGTTATTTCAGGATCCAGCACTCCCAACATTCCGACTGGAAGTTTGAGCTTGAAGCACAAGTTCTGATTGTAATCTGTTCTAAAGCTGAAATAATCACTCGAGTGTCTGTTACAACCTCTTGTGAAATCATCCTCATTAGAAACAATTGCAGAAGTTTGAGCAAAGCGTATTTACACGCCAATTTATGAACATGGGTTGATTTATCTTGGAAAATATTTGACTGCTTCGGAAAACACTTTCTCTGTATGTTTTGCTTCCGTATGTTAGAAGTTGTTTTTGGAACTAAGAAACTGTTTCATTCTTTCATTTACCGGAATGTATACATCATGTCTATTTTCTAAAGAACTGTGGATGAATCATAATATTTTCTTTTATACTTTGGAATGGACCCAGAATTATGACTGATTCACTGGGTTTCTCACAAAATATAATACTTGGTAGGAGAAGAGGACTCAGGGGCAAACCTAAATTTTCTCCTTAGTTTCCTAGACAAAGAGAGATTGTAAGGTTGAATCAGATTCACTACCTGTTGTTCACGCAGAACAAAAATGAAAAATCAAACATGTGAGTCACTCTGTTAGTTTCCTGGGGTGGGAGTAACAAAACAGCACAGCCTGTTCGACTTAAAAACACAAATCCATTTCTCATAGTTTTGGAGGCTGGAGGCCTGAGTTGAGGGTGTAGGCTGGGCTGGTTTCTCAGGAAGCCTGTCTGTGGCTGGTGGGCAGCCATGGGGCTTCTTCTCCCATGGCTTCACTCGGTCTCCCCTCTGGGTGCTCCTGTCTGAGTTTCTGTGTCCTCATCTCCTCTTCTTAGAAGGATACCAGTCAGGTTGATGAGAACCCACCCAATGACCTCATTTCACCTTGATTGCCTCTTTAAAGACCTGCAACCACAGTTCTGTTCTCAGGGACTGCGGTTAGAGCCTCATCACGTATAATCTGGGAACATGAGTCAGGCCCCAACGGCTGCACAGCCTGTCTGCAAAGCTGGTTGCTCACGGGCGGCTGGAGGACAGGGCTCAAGGGCTGCTTGCTGGAGGAAGCCCTTGTGTTTTAATTCAAGGGGGTGATTTTTATCCCCACTTTCCATTCTGGTTCAGTGTTATCTAGCACAGCAGAACCAAAGAATCTGCTAAATATTGACAGAAAGACGAACAAATTACTGGCTATTCAGCTGAAAAGAAAACATTCACCTTCATTCCCTAAGGCTGCCTGGCATGCGCCCAGTATGTCTCTGAAGCAGCCAAGGCTTCGGCTAAGGACGGACCTGCCTCTGCGAGCCGGGAGCGTCCCCATGACCCCGGAGCATCCCCACAACCCTGAGAAGGAAGGTAGGGACTGGAGCCCTGCATCCGGGCTGTCCCCCTCGGCCACTTCCAGGCACAGGCCATGTCCCTTCGGGGAGGGGACCAGGGGCAACGCCTGCCTTCACTCTGAGGCCACTTTCTCCAGAAGGCCTCAAATCCAAGTGGAACAATCCCATATAAAACATATAATTCTGCCATTTTTATTTCCATGAATGGGGAAAATGGAATTTTATGCATACTGTATTTCAGAAAATCCTGTTGTATCCCGGGTACCTAATCTCCCTGGTTTGGGGATTTATTGCCATAGAACCTGCCTGGCCTAAGGCTTTCTTGATGATTCTTCAGGAAGAGAAGCAATGAGAGATGTGTGTTGTCTTGAATCGATTGATTAGACTTCTAAGGTGCTGAAGAAAGCATGGGGGGTGGAGGCACCACTACCAGGGGTCATGGCAGAGACTTCCTGGCTGACATCGAGAGGAATAAAAACCCGGCAGGCGTATTTTTGGTTTCTCCTCTCTCCCTGGAGATCGGTTCGTGTGCAGGATTCACAGTGATCATAGGTGGAGCATTTTTACTCTGCTGGGAACATGTTCAGCTGGCCTTTTGCCTGCATTATATACAATGTCTGGAGGTCTACACTCGACCACCCAGCTGGGCAGGACGGGGGCTGCAGACACAGCAGGAAGGGGCTTGTCACTCAGAACCACACGGTCCTGGAGCAAAGAAGGTGCTTGAGTACCTGTGCCAGTACTGGCATCTACCTGGGCGATTTGGGCCCACCTGGCGGCAGGGCACCCACCTTGTGGAAGCTGGAGCAAGGCTGGTGGAGGAAACATCAGAGTTCTGAAACCTCCATCCAGGGTCTCCTCACCCTGGTTACCACTACTCTTGCCCTTTGTGAACTCTAGAGTCTTTCTGCTTCTAGAGTGACCTCGCCATCTTCTATCACAGTGCAGTGATGCTGGCTTATCCACAACTGGACCCAAAGCCACACGATGGGGGGAGCACCGTCCAGTCACCCTGAGTCTTAGGACAGTGGCTCCGAAGAGCACTGGATGCAGGCTTTCTGGAAGAAGGCTCTTTCCCTCCTGATGGAAGTATCAAAAGAGCTCAGCTTTGCTCCTTTGTACGTCCATCCTGTGGGCAAGGAGTCTTTGCCACTCAGAAATGGTGAATTGCATCTCAGATGAAAGCATTTGATTAGAACAGGCCTTGTTGGCCACAGCACCTCCTGCCAGTCACCGTGAAGAGTGCCAGGGTGTAAGCGAGCCAGGTCCTGGCAGCTTGGGGATTTCAATAACCATCCCTACTCACATGCTTAAAGCAGAAGCAAAATCCTTCAAAAGATCTTAAACTGTTGAAGTGAGGATGAAATACATAGCTGATCTGAGAGCTGGCATGGCAGACAAAGCTCTCCTGCTCTTTGATCAATACTGAGATGGGCTGAATCTCACAACCAAGAAGAACCACATGGATCACACAGCAGGACACTTCCTTCTGTGCACGAGGGGCTGATGTGGGGAGGGCCAGTGACACAATGGATGAGCCTATGGCTGGCCGGTGGTTGAGGCGGGTCGGGATATCCATGCCCCGGCTCTGGTTGGGGCTGGGTTGTGGGGGCTGTAGGTACCACTGCAGGGGTGCAGAGCCCACCCTAACCCTACTGCTAACACAGCTATTAATGATCTCTGCCCACAAGGTTCCAAGACCCATGTCTCAGGAAGGAGGGTCTGGGGTCCTGCTCAAGGCTGGGGAGTGGCAGAAGACCAGTGGGAGGGGGCCACTAGGGAGACCCTGGCCCAGGAGGTGGCCCAGGGTTGGGGGGAGAGGGAGCAGTGGAGTGTGTTTTAGGGGACATATTGAGAGGACCAGCTTCAGAGCATTTTACAAAAGTAGTTTGCTGGATACACTGCTTTCTAAACAAATTAGCAATTGTTGATCCTAGTCATGCTTTATTATGCTTATTTTCCCATGTCTGCTGGCAGATCTTGCCTAACGCCATAAGAAAAATGGTGCAGCTAGAGTTTCTGTCCAAAAGAAACTGTGTCCTCTCTCTTTCATCTCAGGGGAGGAAACCAAGAGGCCTAGATGCACAAAACAGATGCAGTCACACCTGGAATATTATGCAGCTGTGAAAAGGTTGTGTGATTTAGCATCATTCCAAGAGCTCAAAATCCAGGTGGCTCAGTGGTAAAGAAACCACCTGCCAATGCAAGAGACTCAGGAGATGCTGGTTTTACCCCTGGGTCAGGAAGATTCCCTGGAGAAGGAAATGGCAACCCACTCTAGTATTCCTGCCTGGAAAAGCCCATGGACAGAGGAGCCTGGCGGGCTACAGTCCATGGAGTCACAAAGAGTAGGACATGACTGAGCAGGCATACATGAATCATGCGAGGCAGCAGACAGCGTCGAAGCAACTGGCTACACATTTAGAAAACAGACAGGCAGCCTCAGCCCCACAGACCCCCGTGGACAAGTACAAAGACACCACCCAGAATCAGCCCTGGAGGACCGGGAGCACGCACTCAGCAGCCTAGATCCATCCACATTTCTCATGTTGGTGCCAACGAAAGTGTATTTATGTGATTTTTTAAAAAAGATGTATTTAAAAGCATGGTTCCCATACCAATTACTTTTGTCTCGCAAACAAAACGGACACCTCTAGCAAAATTCCTTGACTTGAGGAGATGAGCAAAAGGTAGAGTGAGAAAGTCTGGGAAAAATGTGGCTTTTTAAAGCTCAAGAAGAGCAAGTCCAAGAATCTGCAGCTGGGCTGGGGTGGGGGTGCTGAAGCACTTGCCCAAGGAGCCCCCAGCTATGACCAACACAAAGCCGCCGGCCCCAGACACCATCTTCAGAGATGCCTCGGAGAAGTGCGTCTGATGAGGTCCTACAGGGCCAGCCCATGAGTCAAGGTCTGGGTTAGAAGAACTCAGTGCCCAGTCCATGGTTTCATCCAAACCATAGACTGCTTCTCTTCTAGATTTTCTAGAGTAAGAAAATCCTTCTTTTTCATTACTTAGACTTTTGTTGTTGTTCAGTTGCTAAGTCATGTCCAACTCTTTGTGGCCCCATGGACTGCAGCATGCCAGGCTTCCCTGTCCTTCATCTCCCGGAAAATTTGCTCAAACTTAGGCTTTAGAAGATCACATAAGAAAACCTCTCTATTATAAGCAGACCTTGCAAATTCGAGGAGCAGAAAAAATGATATTAACATTTCATCTCACTCTTCTTTCCTTTCATTTTTTCTCCTTTTTTTTTTTTTTTTTACTTATCAAAATACTTTGAGCTTTTACTGGTATTTTTTTTTAATTACCTTGGGCTTCTTTTATTTTGAAGGGATAACCAACAAGGTTCTACTGTATAGCACAGAGAACTTGGCTCAATGTCAGGGGTCAGCCTGAATGGGAGGGGAGTTTGGGGGAGAATGGATACATCCATATGTATGGCTGAGTCCCTTTGCTGTCTACCTGAAACTATCACAACATTGTTAATTGGGTATACTCCAATGTAAAATACAAACTTTTTAAAAAGGAGAATTAAGTTTTAAAAAATAACCTGGTCTCCTAAATAAAGTGATCCAGCAATTAAATAATTGATTATTTCTAAGATTAATTAAGGATTGCTGAAGGCACCATAATTTTATTACAAACATACTATCAAGAAACTACAGAAAAATCACCAGCTCACTTGAAGCTCTGGGAATACTGTTAATATAGATCCTAACAAATGTTGAATGTGCCCCCTTTAAAATGAGAAAATAACCTTCAGCTCCTTTAAAATGTAGAGTTTGGCATTTTACTAAATTTCATAGGGAGAAAATGTAATGAGTCAATAAACCCAATTTGGAGGCTGGTTATTGTCACATAAATTAATTTGCCTGCTAAATGATCAGATTCACATCCACCTTTTTCCCCACCATCTGCCTCACAACAAAGTTGGCATTGGACTCCTTTGAGGACGGCCTGTAAAAATGTCATTACTTAAAGGCTTATTATCCACCGAGTGATGCTGAACTCCAATTTCCCTCTGCTTGCTGGCTGATCAGGTAAAGAAGAGTTTGGAAATTTTTTTTCCAAAAATGGTACCCACCCGCAGTTTGCCTCAAGGCATCTCTTCCTCTAAGGCGGTCATCCAAAGGAGCGGTGCCGCCCTGTGACCTTGGCCTCCCACTTGGCAGGCCACCGCCGTTTAGTGGGAACATGGCAGGCCTCGTGTCCATGGCTGGATTGCGACTAGGCTCTCCAAACACTTGTGATCTGTGAAATCTCACCCGACTGTCACACTGAGCGATCCCATCCCAGCTCACGCAATCAGGCACCTGGCAGGCTCCATCAAGCAGAATGCCGGCCTGGGGGGTGTGAGTGCCAAGTCTCTGCTGTGGCCAAGTTCTAAATATGACCCCAATGGACTCTGGGGGCTGAGACACACCTCACCAGGATCTTCACACCATCCTCGTCTGATGGGAGACGGGGAGATACAGTTGATAGAAAAAGCACAGTAGCTACAAAAGAACTCTTTGATACTTAAGGTTTTAAACCTAAGCTATAACACTCCGCCATAGGTAATTCTTTGTGTATTTTTATTTTTTGCCTTTTCATCCGTGCTTTTCCCCAACGGTCGAGATGGCATCATCTCAGGCCGTGTAATTCCCACTGTGTAAGCTTCACTGTAATGACATGATGTAGATTTCTTATTAGAAAACTCCATATTTTTTTAAAAGATATGACATGTAAATAACGCAGTGACTCAAATGATGATTGATAATCAGATGACTCGAAGAAAGGATATTGGGAATATTTTGACCTCAGATTTTCACAAATATATTATTAATCTACAAAAAATTTTGAGAATTTACTGTGTTATTATTACACAAAAACAAATGCAACATAGTGAGAGATGGTCCATTTGCACAGGGCTCCATGTCTAGTCTCTAACAGGAAATTCAGACTGACTGACTGAAACAATAATCTACTCCAGTACCAGATGAAAAAAAAAAAAACCTGCTGTGAGGTTCTGTAGAGGGACAGAGCAGGGGTGTCATGCAAGCCTCCCAGTGACAGGCTGAGGTCCCCAAGCTGAGAGACCCCCATGAGGTCAGCAGGAAGGGCCCCGGGGACCACTGGCTCTAGTGCGGGGTCAAGACGGGGAAGAAAATTGATTATCAAGGGTTTCTGTGAAGGGTTTTAGAGTTTGCCCAGTCGAGAGCCATTGAAGAATTTTAAGCAGAAGAGTAACATGCTTGGGATGAGTTTTAGAAGCTCGTTCATCTGCTAGCATTGCAGCAAATGTCCTGGGGTGGGTGGATCTGAGCATGGAAACCAGCCTGGAGGCTGTGGGGATTTGCCAGGTGGGAGACAGAGAGTCAGGCAGGGCGGTGGCAGCAGGAAGAGAAGGGTGGTACGTTAGGATGACAAGTGGGGATGAGCCGCAGCAGGGATAGCAAGGGCGGGGAGGGGGTCTGGGTTCCCACCTCAACACAGGCTGTGAGCATCCAAAGACAAGGGAGCCTTGGATAGTACCACTTGCTTGAAGGATGAACAGTGAACTCATGGACTCTAGCCTGCCAGGCTCCTCTGTCCATGGAATTCTCTAGGCAAGTGGGTTGCCATTCCCCTCTCCATGGGGATGGACCCTCATGGAAGGGATGAGGAAAGGATGGACCTTCCTTTCTGACCCAGGGATTGAACACAGGTCTCCCATTTTTTTCATATACACTCTCTAATTTTTAATTTAAAAATAAAAAATATTTCATTTGTTGCAGCTAGTTCAACAACATGATCAAACTTTTCCAAAACCTGCTGCCAAGTCATTGCTGACTTCATTTAAAATCTGATTCTATTTTAAGTATGTCAAAAATTAAGCAAATTTATTTCCTCTAGAAAAGAACTCTCAATGTCAAAACACCTTTTAGTCATGTTGACTCATTTATAATTTTGGAACAAAGTTAATTGTAACTATTTCAAGATAACATAAAAATATAGTTCAGATTTGTTACTAGGCCACGTGTTTGCTTCTCTGTAAGTTGTACTTCCGATTGTGACTTCTGAATTCCTATAAAATGTACTGATCATCCCTTTTTTATATTTTAACTATTATTATTCCACTTTGTCTTGACTTAATTTTCATTCTCTCTCATTTTTTCTATATAGTCAAACATTGCATATCTAACGTGCCTTCATATATTATACTGGTTTTCAATAACAATAAAGTAAGTGTTTGCTAAAAAAGATACTGGCATAGAATCAGTACCGACTGGTGGATAGCTGCATTTCAGTTTGCTTCCTAAAAACTATGATAAGTTTAAACACTAGTCAGCTAAGCAGAGCTGGCTATTGGAATAGGACTTGCATTATCTTAAAAGAGATGAAAAAAGGAAAGCCAATCAAATGTCAGGGGTATATTTAATGCTGAACAAACAAACACATCCCACACATGCATGCATACACATGCACACACACTACCCTAACACACAACATGCACATACATGTGCACACACACACACACACGTCCCCCGTGCACATGCATGTGCATGCATGCACATGCTCACATACATTCAAGACATGTGCATGCACACACATACACACATGCTCCCACATGCACACATACGTGCTTGCATACATATGCACACACGGTCCCACCCAGTCACAACATGCACACATAAGCACACTCACAGGTAAAAACATAGGGACGTGGGTTATCAGTTTCCCAGAATCACACTAGACAATGTGAAACCAGCAGAATTTGTCTTAGAGCCAGAGACATGAGAAGACCTGCACATTCATTATTCAGGTCTGCACCAACAATGATGAACTGGTGCTATTTAAACTGAATCCTGTTAACTCACTTTGATAATAGGATTAAGTAGTTGAATACTGTTTGCTCACCTCAGAGGCAAGGACAATTTGCCATCCACAGCTGTTACAATCTGAAAAACACAGTGTTTCCAGAACCCACAGCCCTGACCATTATTTCTTAAAGACTGTGGAGATATCTATTCTACTGCTTAAAATAAAAGGGACACATTTCAGTACATAAATAATATAAAAAGAATATCTAATGAAAAGCAACTATTTGATTTTAGGAGACTCTGCAGCTGCTTCTGAAAAACCCAGGAAGTCAGATGTCTTGACTTCCCAGTGCAGGACTTGAGTCATCATCTTCTCACCAGCATTTGTGATAAACTCTTTTAAGGGAAAATTTTCTTAGCTGTTCCTCACAAAATTAATGTGGATTACTGTGTAACCATCCCAACAGAGCTTTAAAGGAGCCAAAATAAACAAGGGAAAAACACAGACACTCTGAGTCTGAGGTGAGAAAACTTTTCAGGTAATTAATCAGTGACTTGGCAGGTGAAACACTGCACCCCTTTTGCTCCACAGTGGTCGTCCTGCAAAATCCCACAGCTGTTCTTGTATCTGTCACAGCAAGCCCTGGGGGGACGGGAACACCACTCCCCTGCCTGTAGGAGCTGGCATATAGTTAATCCTCAAATATTTGAGGAATGATTTGATGAAAAGTTTCCAACACTAATTTAAGTGTGAGAACTCAAAGACAAGAAAAGCCTGGGATGATTGAAGGAGCCATGAATGATTTCTATGCATCTCACCGTCTCTTTGTGTTGAATCCAACTTGATAATTATAAAAGTGAAGTGAAAGTCAAAGTCACTTGGTCGTTTCCAACTCTATGAACTATACAGTCCACAGAATTCTCCAGGCCAGAATACTAGAGTGGGTAGCCACTTCCTGCAGCAGATCTTCCCAACCCAGGAAATGAACCAGGGTCTCCTGCATTGCAGGCAGATTCTTTACCAACTGAGCTATCATTATGGGTGAGGCCAAATATGTGTGCATGGGTGCTCAGTCATGTCTGACTCTTTGCGACCCCATGGACTGTAGCCCACCAGTCTCCTCTGTCCATGGGATTCTCCAGACAAGAATACTGAAGTGGGTTGCCATTTCTCACTTTAGGGGATCTTCCCAGGATTGAACCTACATCTCTAGTGTATCCTGCAGGAACATAATCCACCAGCATGATCACAGACGATTTGTTACCACGCCAGGGATACATATTGCTCACAAGACCAAAGAGATCCACGGACCCCAAACAGACGCCAGCCTATCGTCCCAGAAGTCAGGGAGCTTGGATATGACGACCCCAGGTGTGATTCTGGCGACACCTATCTCCAACAGCTGGAGCAGGTTCCCAAGCTGGGCCCCCACCCTGAGGTCCAAAGCCCAGAACAGGACACAGGAGGGCTTGGGAAAAAGACAGACAGGTGGGTGCCGGGGACATCTGCAACTGGACGGTTGGTATTTCTGAGTCAGAAAATAACACCTGCACCCCCTGCCAGGTGGATCCCCTAAACATGCTAGTGGACCTCCAAGATTTGAGCTTTTGGGGCTTCCCTGGTGGTCCAGCATTAAGACTCTGCTTCCACCAGAGGGGTCGCAGTTTCTATCCCTTGTTGGGGAATTAAGATCCCATATGCCAAGCAGCACAACCAAAAAAAAAAAAAATATTGAGCTTTTTTCCTTTCTGAGTGATTTACCACTTTTAGCATATGTGACTGCCTTTTTGTTCATTTCCACCAGGGCGTGACAGTCCTGGCGTGACCACTTCGGGACAAGAAAACACCCCCACCCAGCGTGGAGGAGGAGCTGATGAGGGGAGCATGACATCTACTCAGGAAGGAGGAAAAAGGCGGTCTTCTCCCCTTCCCCACTTCCCTTTGAGTATAAGACTGTAGCCCACCAAGTTCTCAGGGCAGCACCCTCTCCACCCATCTGTCTGTAGGCCTCACAAGGGTCCTATTCTAATAAGTCACTTCTTTTCTCTCACTTTGCCTCTCGCTGGATTCTTCCAGCACTGAAACATAGAGAACCGGAGCTCCCTGGAGTCCGGAGACCCATTTCAGCGGTTCATTTTCTCTGTCCTTGCTGGGGCAGAGAAACTGATCTCCTTTGATGTTGAGGAGGTATGTCTCCACTGTCTTTCTCAATTCCAGTATTAGAGCATTCTGATCCTGTATGCTTGCTGTCAGCGCCTGTTTTAATCTTGCAGTATATTTAGACTCTTCGCTTTATTGCTCATTGTCTTGAGGAATCAGGTTAGTGGGAGGAGAGGCATTTAAACCAGAAGCTAATGTTCTTCAACTTTGAAAAAAACAAAAAAAACTGCATTTTAAAAGAGTCTTTTTCTCACTCCCACTCTTTCTCTTCTAACGAAATTCTTTAGAAGACATTGCAACTCAAGCACTATTTTTCTTACTTTCTTATTTTTTCTCTCCCGTTTTTTGGTTTTTACTGTTATATTTTCATTTCTTCTGGTAGGTTTTCTCTACTCTATCTTCCAAATTTCCAACTGAGTTTTTTAGTTTCATTTCTCACATATTCTGTTGTACAAAGCTCTTGTTTCCTCTTTGTGCCTTACGGTATAATTTTCTTGAATAAAATATCATCTCTTATTTCTCTAAGGGTTTTAAGTATAGTTTTACTGTTTTAGGCTAACGTGTGTATTATCATTTTCTTACTAAATTTCTTTATTATTTTCTTATTTTGCTCCTTTTTACTTTTTTAATCATTGAGTGTATGACTTGACTTCTGGCAATTTGCTCTTTAGTCCATCTCTGCAACTCCATGGACTGTAGCCCACCAGGCTCCTCTGTCCGTGGGATTCTCCAAGCAAGAATATTGAAATGGGTTGCCGTTTTCTTCTCCAGGGGATATTCCCAACCCAGGGACTGAACCCACATCTCCTGTGTTGCAGACAGATTCTTTACCTGCTGAGCCATCCAGGAAACCCTACTGGTGGTTGTTGGTTGTTAATTCACAATTAAGAATGAAACATTCCGACTTCTCTGGTGGTCCAGTGGTTAGGACTGTAAGCTTACAGTGTAGCGGGCGTGGGTTCAACCCCTGATCAGGGAAATAAGATCTTACATAGCCTTTGATGTGGCCAAAAAAATAAAAAATATTTATTTTTAATATGTAGCTGATGCGCATATTAAAGCAACTAAAAAGAAAAACAAAACAAGAGACATTAACAAGTCTCTTGGAACCCCTTCTCAATGGACAGGACTTAAAGTGGAATCAGCAGGGAGCTGAGGCCTCTGGTACCTCCCTGGCCTTGATATTTCCCTGAAGCTGTTGGGTTTCTTTAGAGAAGGGTCCCCATGTCCCAGCTGGAGGGGATGCCAGGCACCAGGCGGAGCTGAAGTGGCACATTGCCATCCACCTGTGGAATTTCTCTCCATTCTCCTGATTTCTTCACCCTTTGCCAAGTCCAGTGAGTGTGGGTCCAACGTGGCTCATGTCCAGCAGGGTGTTTTTCCTCCATTAGCTTGAAGAACAGAACAATGCAAAATGTTCTATAAAACAAAAAAAGGAAAAATAATTAATTACCCAAGTCCTGACAATGATTTAAAAGAGACTATGTAACAAACATCTCCATTTGAATCATGTTAAACTGTAATATTTCACTTGAACTGAAGACCAGAATTCATAAGTTCCTTCCCTTCACCCAGAAATAAGGACACAGCTCATTTGTGACATGAGTGCCAGGCAGCCATGATCATGTGGATTTGCAGTCCAATTTCGTCCATACCAGAAGACCAGAAAGACCGAAGTCTGCAAGCTTAGCCCCTAGTCAGTGCTCAGATACCCAGATGCACACTTTAGGAAACAGTTGGTTATTTCTTTGAAACATGCACTGTGAACACTAAGTTATCCCCAAGGCAGATTTTTCTGTAGGAACAGTTTGTTTTTTGAGAAATGTTTGTTAAAAGAAAAAGATAAATAAAAGTCTTAGTCCTTTGTGGTTTGAAAAACAGTTTGTATTAAAAAAAAAAAAACACCTTGCTGTTACAGCAAGTCTATGAAAAACGGGTATCTCACTGCCTGTTTTTGTTGTTTTGCTCTGCTTTGCTCAAAAAAATACTTCATCAATTTGAGTTTTTTGTTTATTTTTATTTGTTCTAACAAAAAAGATCATATTAAACACTTTCTTCATCTTGTAGAAATTCCTCCAAGTCACTTGACAGCATTTTCATTCTTTTTTTCCATGGCTGCATGTGTTCCTTTGGTGTAAGTATTTCATACGCAGTCCAGCCATGTCCTTGTAATAAGTTATTCATTCTGTTTCCAGTTGTTTCCTGTAAACAGTCTTACAGGAGATACTTTTAATATATCTCCTTAATTCATGGTGATTTTCTTTCTGAAGGCTGGATTCCCAAGAGTGACATTGTTGGGTTAGAAAATGGAAATAGTTTTAATTTTATGAGATGTTTAACCATCATCATTTTACAAATGCAAAAGTCAAGGCTGGGTGATGTTGAGGGGGAGGTGGCAGATCACCCCCAGTGACAGAGGACCCATCTATAGTTAGAGATCCATCATGAGATGGTGGGTGGAGGATGGTCACTTGACATCGATTAATATGATGCTGAGATTAAAATAGTTTCCCTTAAATGCAAATTTCCTTAAATGTGTTAGCTAGGATTCTCTGTTATGAGCAACAGGAACCCATTCTGCATAACAAGGGAAAAAGGGACTTCCTGCCAAGCCCTCAGTTTGTTCCCAGGATGGAAGAGATGATAAAGACCTGGGCTTTAGACAACTCTGGAGACCTGGGCCAGGGATGCTTAGATACCTGGACAGCTGGGAGCAGAGTCTGCGATGCAGAGAGAGCATCTTGTTGGCCCAGCAAGTCACCACTGATGGCACAGGATGGGGAAACACTGACGTACAGTCCTGGCGAGACCAAGGCCGAGTGGGGATTAGGGTGGGGGGTCATGACCTGAGAAGAAACAGACGCTGGGCAGAAACAGCAACGTGTGTTCTCTCCTCCTGGTTCATGGATCTGCCTATCTGTGACGATGCTGAATGCAAGGTAATCCAAGCGAATCCATGCAAATACCCAACGGACCTCATTCTTAACACATGGGGAAAAAATAGGGTTTAATAACTGTGGAGTTGGGTAAAATCCCAAAGAACTTGGAATTTCCAAGCCAATACGAATAACTCTTTTATAAATGCAGTTTTCTTCAGGAGAATACAGCTATCAGAGATGAATAGAACATCAGGAGCTCCGTAATTAATGGTCTGAATTAGGTTTGATTTTGTATTTAACCAAATCTCCAACAACTGAGGACCTATGAGTTATAAATTCTGAATTTCAAGGATGGAAGCCAGTTGTTGCATCCTGGAAATTATCCTGTACAAGTTAATCAAGGAAACAGAATTTGCTTTTTTGGTTTGCCTCCCTAATCAGAAGTCAAATCCACAATATGTTGTTATGAAAGTGGCAAGATGAGGCTTGGCCACCGCTTTAGCAGTACTTTACAGCCCACTAGAGTTTTAAGACTTGGTACTAATAGAATGTATTATAAGTATTTTCATTGTAATCTCTGTTGATGCCTCTATTTAATTTCTGCTTACACATTGTTTCATACATTCTATAAATATTTGAGTTTATGATACACCAGTGCCTGTGCTGGGCCTGCTGGGACAAGTGTTCTTTAAGAGGTTGTGGTCTGGCCATGAGGGTGGAGAGAGATGCACCTGCTCTTATAACTACAGCAGCCCCTGGGGAGATGTGATTGGAGGCATGGAAGGAGGGGGTGCGAGGAGTCTGCAAGCTGCGGTGCTGGCATCAACCCTCTGCCCCACGGCCTGTCCTTTGTTGATCACACCAGGATCTTGAGAGGGGCCAGGCACCCAAGCAGGGCACAGGCTTCACACACACATGATGAGGGTCCGAGAAGAGCCAGCGACACACTTCCCCTTGGAGAGGTGGCAAGCACTGACCACTGGGAGGAAATGTCACACTGTGCCGAGCAGAGACAGGAAGAAAAAACATTTCACACTGGGCTAAAAAGTTAGCCCAGACACGAGATGATGTTGTCAACCAGCCAGGGACAGTCTTCAAGGTCATGAGGGCATCAGGATTAACGTGGTGTCCCCCGCATGCTTCCTTGCTTTCCAAGCAGCATCATGATCAGAGCTGTTCTTTATGAAAACGATATTCCCGGCCATGTGGAAGGGGAGAGGCGAGTGAGAAGAGAGACAGAGTGAGGAGACACTGCAAGGCCAGGACCCAACATGGACAGAGGGTCGCTGAGAAGTCTGTCTTGGGATCTTGAGGAAACAGGTGGTGGTAAAGCCATCCACTCCTGGACCATCGTGGACATGGGGACCAGAGAAACAAGCGTGCTAGTTCTAATCTGCTGTATCAACACTCATCATCTCAAAACTGAGGACCAGGGACTGAATGTAGCCATTTGGCAGGAAGCAGACTGGTGTCCATGTTGCCAAAGTGCAACATATAGATACATAAGCCCCTAGGTCTGCGTTTCTACATATAACTATGTATCTACATAGTATAAGAATACATTTTCCATACTGACAGTAAAAAATATCCATTAACAAGTACAACATCCTGGGGCTTCCCTGGTGACTCAGTGTAAAGAATCCGCCTGTCAAAGCAGGAGACACGGATTTGATCCCTGGTCCAGGGAGATCCTACATGACACAGAGCAACAAAGCCCGTTTGCCACAACTACTAAGCCTGTTCTCTCGAGCTTACGCTCTGCAACAAGAGAAGCGACTGCAATGAGAAGCGTGTGCACCACAGCTGTAGAAAAGCCCTTGCAGCAATGAAAACCCAGCACAGTCATAAATAAATAAACAACTTTTTAAAAGTACAAAATCCTTCATAGTAAGGACACAATTACTATCACAACAGTGATAACCAATGCTTGGCACTCACAGAGAGGCTGGTGTCCTCTTGTGGAACTCCCACCATTCACAGGACATTCACCAATATCGGACAAGCCATTCTGAGGCCATGACCCAAGAAGGCAAAAGCAAAATCACTGTCCACTGGGAACATCTGCCGTTCAAGCACAAATGACCAAACATCTCCCTCTGCTGGCTAGGATAGGTAATGCAGCTTCTGCACAGACCCCGGCCCTAGCTTTGCCCTAGAAGCAAGACCTCATTTCCCAGAATATGCAGTCAGAGAGTCGTCCCTGCTTTCCGACAGCCTCATGCCTTAGCAGAAACCTTCCTCCCACATTATCTAAGACAAGCCCAAGTCCCACAATCCTTTCTTCCAGCACCCCTACTGAGACGTCCGCTGTTCCCCAAGGCACGCTCCCTTCCTGGCTGCCAGCAGCAGTCACCCAGCCTCCTCAGCCTATGTGTCCCTGTTGTGTTCCAAGGGGTTTCAGTGGTTCTCAAACATCATGAGACTTTTGCCTTTTGTTATTAAAAACAAAAACTCGCAAAACAGCTTCTAATCACTTGTTCATCTAACTCAATAATTTCTTTTAAGTTTGAATTAAGTACTGATGAAGATGAAGGCCACCTCAGGCATCACATATAAAATCGACAGTCATCCGTTCAGAACTGCTTTGCAAGAAGGGGATTATTTCCCAGCAAGAAGTTAGGTAATCTTAACGCTGCATTTTTCATAAGCCCACGATGTGGGGGTTCTCACAGGCTATACCGTTCCCAGGGCTGCAAGAGCAAAGGGCCCCCAAACCTCCAGAAGGAGGAGGGGGTGGCCTGGTCATTATGATGGGCAAACTTCTGTTCAGAAGGAATCTCAGTGTTTGTCTAGAAAACCCAACATTGAAGATTATCATTTATTTTGCTCGAATTTGTATTTGCTCTTTTCTTTTTTGTTTTCCATGTGAACTTTCTTTTTCTAACAACCAACAAGAGACACTGTCTACAAAGATGTAGACATGTGTCTTCATGGTCTGGGTGTCTGACCGGTACATGTTCCACTCTCTGGGATGGTTCTACATTATTGTTGGGGCCTCACAAGATATTGGGCCGAGGATTATTGTCACATTTATAAATATACTTATCAAAGTTTTTTTATTGATAATCTCAATTTTGTATGGTTTATGGCCAGATCTGACTTTTTTTTTGCCTGTTTTAGGATCAGAGGGACAGCGCTACCCTTTTCTTACTTCAAGCTCATGTTTATTTTGGTGCCATTGTCTTTGGACCATGATGTCTTTGCAGGGGTGTTGGGTTAGTAATACCAGACACCATAATCTGCACTGAACACGGCCCAGCCCGACTGTCACACTTGGTGGATGCTGAAAGCAATGGAGAGACCCTGGGGCTTGTGGGCGCCACCCTCGTCCTCTAGAAGACCTCACCTGGGCCCCAAAAGTGACCAGACACTTGGACCCTATGAGGATCATATCCATGGGGACAACCAGGGACAGCTGCATCCCGACCAACCCTGGCACCCAGGCTGGGGACAGTCTAAAGAGGGGACCACACCCCACAGAGGGATCAGGAAATCGACTTGCTTCCTGTGAAGCAGGTAGGTCGGGCCAGGGGCTGCCCAAGTGCAGGGTTGATGCTCAGAGAGAAGAGGGCAGATGCAGCCACAAAAGTAGAGTCAAAGCGATCTCAGGTCATTCCTGGAACTGTTCACAGAAACGAAGAGTTTCTGTGCGTGCTACATTGCTTCGGCCGTGTCCGACTCTTTGCTACAGTATGGACTGTAGCCTGCGTGGGATTCTCCAGGCAAGTGTACTGGAATGGGTTGCCATGCCCTCCTGACTCAGGGATCGAACTCATATCTCTTACATCTCTTGCATTAGTAGGCAAGTTATTTACCACTCAGCCACCTGGGAAGCCCATGAGTTTCTAAATGAGGCCAAGTTAAGTTATTTATGAAGGAGATGAAAATGAAACTCAGTCCACCCTTTGACCTGGTCCCTGAGCAATGCCCCCTGTCCCTTCTGCCATCCTCTCCCTTCCCTTCAGGTACAAGCGACTCAGAATCCTTTCCCCTGTGCCCACATCTGCAGGCAATTTTCATTTTAAAAGCTTAATAAAATAAGAAAATTGTAAAACATGCTTCAGAGAAGTACCAGTGCCATGGTATTTAGAAAAAAAGATACATCTAAAAAATTGAAGTGTTTGAATATATACCAAGAATAATGATCCTGCTCTTGTCATTTTAATGATCAGATAATCAGTATAAAGTAGCTTAAGTTTTTTCTTTAATATATGCAAATATATGCTATTTTTATTTTTTAGAAAATGTACATTTTAACATAATTTTTAATGCAATTATTTTACAAGTCTGCCACCATAATAGAGCCATTGGGAGTTCAATTTTTTTAAACTTAGAGACTCCCCTTATTTTCGGAAGTGCCCCAGGCTGGATGGTCTACCTTTTTGGTCACCAAGCCCAAAGGAAGCTGCTACCCCTCTCCCGGGCTGTTAGGTTCTTTGATGCTGACGTAAGTCCCAGGGCTGTTGGACTGGTACTCGCACATCCTTCCAGCCACATCCATCCTCCCGTGCCTTCCCATGATGCTCCTCTCCACTCATCTCCTTTTGCATCATCTTCGGATACCTCCATAGCCAGCCCCAGTGTTTCTGCACCTTCTCACCAGGTTAAAGTAGCTTGAAACTAAGAACTGAATCATTAGCATTTAAAATTTCCCACCCAGGGACTTCCCTGGCAGTCCAGTAGTTAAGAGTCTGAGTTTCCAATGCAGGGGTCAGGGGTTCAGTCCCTAGTGTGGGAACTAAGACCTCACGTGCATTGTGGCATGGCCATAAAGAAAATCAGATTTCCCACCCCATTTGCCCTTTCTGAACAGCTCTCCTTTTAGAGACTTTAAAATATCATATGGGACTAAAGAAAGGGTCCTTGTCTTTGAAGTGACTAAATGATTTCAGTTCAACATTTTTATTACCTAGCAACTGTACCTTTCAAGTTCAAGAACACTAATTAAATCAAAGCCCTAGTGGTATAATTTTTAATCATTGCCTAACTCACCAGTATATGTTTAAATGTCAAACAAAATACAGTTTAATTTATATTATGTTATAATTATGTTAATTATACTAATTTACTATATCAATTTATTGACATCCTCAAATACCTAAGATGGCTTAAAAGTGAGTATATAAATGAAAAAGGTAAGAATGTACCTAGGAAGATTGAAATCAATTTTTTTTTTTTTGGTCATTTTGGCTTAGATTTACATTTTCTAACATGTGGTCTTTTCAGATGATTGATTTAGACTCTTCAACTTAAAATATAAAATAAAGGCTGCTGCTGCTGCTAAGTCGCTTCAGTTGTGTCCGACTCTGTGCAACCCCATAGCCGGCAGCCCACCAGGCTCCCCCGTCCCTGGGATTCTCCAGGCAAGAACATTGGAGTGGGTTGCCATTTCCTTCTCCAATGCAGGAAAGTGAAAAGTGAAAGTGAAGTTGCTCAGTTGTGTCCGACCCTCAGCGACCCCATGGACTGCAGCCTACCAGGCTCCTCCGCCCATGGGATTTTCCAGGCAAGAGTACTGGAGTGGGGTGCCATCATCTTAATAAAGGCTAATCAGCAAAAATCTATCCTGCCTAGCACTCTAAAGAACATGGAAATCAGGTGAGTTCCGAGAAAAGGACTGAACGAGCTTTCTGCCTCTCAGTGGGTTTTCTTCTCTGAGCTCTGAAGCCTCATTACCACACATGCAGTAGCCTGTCTTGCAGGAGACCAGTGCCTGACCTAGAAGTCACAGAGCGCCCCCAGCAGCTCCAGACAGGACTTGCAACAGTAGCTATAATGCTCAGAATTACTGCACCTTTCCATGTGCTTACATGCTAAGTTAGTCGTGTCCAACTCTTTGTGACCCCATGGACTGTAGCCTGCCATGCTCTTATGTCCATGGGATTCTCCAGGCAGGAATACTGGAGTGGGTTGCCATTGTCCTCTCCAGGGGATCTTCCTGATCCAGGGATTGAACCTGCGTCTCTTACTTCTCTTGCTTTGACAGGCAAGTTCTTTACCACTAGCGCCACCTGGCTGTGTTCTTTCATAAACTCAGTCACTGGAAGCTTGGTAAGGATGAAGTTGACTGCGGAGATGAAACCACATCCTAGTTTTAAAATGTAAAAAAAAAAAAAGAAAGAAAGAAATCAGTGATCTAGATAATAGATGGTTTAAACTTTAAAGGAAAACACTGTCTTATCCTGCTTTGATCCTAATATTTAGTCTTTTTCTGCTACTTCATTTAAGTACCGTAAATTATGCCAATGGAGTTGTTGAAAGAAAGCTTGAGTTAATGAACTGACATGAATGATATAAATATATTATGTGTTATTATTCACATTTTATGAGCTACAGAAGAAGAGTGCATCTTAGATTTGAGTCCTAGCTATGCTCCAACAAACTGAATGATCTGAGGCAATGTATTAAATATTCATGGAATCCTGTATCCATAAATAGTTAGGATTATGCTGAATTACGTATAAAGGAAACTCCAAATGACAGTGACTTAAACAAGATAAACATCTGTTTCTATCACACATAAACTCCACAGTCACTTGAGATTTTCTGCTTTTTCACTCTCAAGTGAAAAAGTTCTGGGTCCCATGGTTCTATCTTTAAGATTACCTCAAGGTCCAATATAGTGCCCAGGGCTCCAACCATCACGTTCATAGTCCAGGTGACAGGAAGAAGTGTCTACCTTTTTGAGGTTTCTGGTTTTAAATACTAGTGAATGTTGTTACATAAATTCTTTCCATTAAAATAACTGGTGTGGTTTCCTGTTTCTGATGGCCCCCTAACCCATCCAGTGCAAAATAACTGGACTTGTGGGGTTTGGGCACAAAGCCTGGTCACCGCTTCCCAGCCATATAACTTTGGGTGAGTTCAGCCATCCAATCCATTTCTTCATCTGTAAAAATGAGATGATACTGCCTGACGCTGTTATGGTTTAGTGATATAGTTCAAGTAGAACAGGCCTATTATAAAAAACACATCTCAGGTCTAAAGAAGTAACATAATATTTTTCTATTTTTAGAAAACTCTGCTGGAAGGGTCTTTCTAGGAAGAGAATGAGGTGGAAATGAATAGAAAGTAATGATTTTTCACTACAAACCCCTCTGCATTGTTTGAGTTTTCTACCACAGGTGTATCACTTTCATTTTATCTTGTCATACTGAGTGAAATAAGTCAGACAGAGAAGAAACATCATATGACGCCCCTTACATGCAGAATCTAAGAAGAAATGATACAAATGAACTTATTTAGTAAACAGAAACAGACTCACAGCCTTAGAAAATGAACTTATGGTTGCCGGCAGGTGGTAGGGGAAGGGATAGTTAGGGAGTTTGGGATGGACATGTACACACTGCTGTATTTAAAATGTGTAACTTACAAGGACCTACTATATCTCATATGGAACTCTGATCAGTGTTATGTGGCAGTCTGGATGGGAGGGGAGTTTGGGAGAAAATGGATACATGTATATATATGGCTGAGTCCCTTTGATGTCCACCTGAAACTACCACAACATTGTTAATCGGCTATATTCCAATACTAAATAAAAAGTTTAAAGTTTGCAGAAATAAATAAAATGGCACAGAGATTTTCTGGGCAGTGGGTGATGAGTCGTTTTTGCTTTCGTATCTTTTCCACCAAAACTGAGTAAAACCTCAGGACTTTCCTGGAGGTCCAGTGGTTAAGACTTCTTGCTTCTACTGTAGGGGACATGGGTTCGATCCCTGGTCAGGCAACTAAGATCCCACAAGCTGAATGGCACTGACAAAAGAAAAAAAGAAACAAAAATGAGTCAATGCTTGCCTCATGGGGAGGGGAATGTGGTAAACTCCTCACGGTGCTTGCAGAGCTGAGTGGGGCTGGTGAAGTGGCCTGGGTCCCCTCCTGCAACAGCTCGTCCAGCCGCTGGTCCTCGGAGGCTTCACAGCTTCAGCACCAGGTAGACGGTGTCCAGAGTCTGAAGAGACGACAATGCCCAGCCAGAGTAATTGTGGCTTTTAGTCACACAAGGAACATTGCAGGTTTGTGCTAGATGAGGCATGCTCCCAATTTATTATACATTATTCTATGAAGCGTTATTCATTTTTCCACATCTGTGTGAAAGATAATGCCTTTAGTCGGTTACAGTCAGGCGATGGCTAGGGAGTTCACCAAAAAGAATTGATTCCAAACCATGCTTACTGATTACGACCCTTATTGGAGCAGGGACAGAGAAAGAACTGGTTATGTATTAGCAAAAATCAAATTGTGATTTAAAGGCATTAATTTTGTTAACTAAATGTATGCCTGTGATTAAAATGCAATATTGCTGTGGTTATAATGCAATCAGCAAATTATTAAACTGCAATCAGAACGTAAACAAGTCCTATGCGTCTGCCAGGAGTTTCTTCAGCTCATTATTTCAACTTGATCTATAAACTAGTTGTTAATAAATAGACTCTTTTATATTTCTCAGCTGTCACATTTCTTTTTTTTCCCCTTTATATCTGTTAATTGAAAGAAAATATCAGAGAGACATTTTTAAGGAACATAGTTTATCTTTCCAAATATAATTTTTGTGCATGTCTGCTTAGTCGTGTCTGACTCTTTGTGACTTCATGGACTAGCCCACCAGGCTCCTCTGTCCATGGGATTTCCCAGGCAAGTGGGTTGCCACTTTCTTCTCCATAAGATCTTCCTGACCCAGGGATCGAACCCACGTCTCCTGCCTAGCAGGCAGATTCTTTACCACTGAGTCACCTAAAGGTGTACAAATCAGGGGTTAGCAGTATTACTGTACAGAATTTGATCTGCTAAAAGGAAAAAATATATATGCATAAGCATCCTTCTCACTTGTTTATGACACAAAGATGAAGCTGCATGCTAATGAATGATCAGCTTAACACTGTTTTCATGACTGATAAATTAGTTTACAAATTAATTTTTAAAAGACTGCAGTACATAAAGGTGCTCCACACCAGCTTGGATATGATTACACTTTTAAAATATCTTAATGCAGATAATGATTAGATGTTAAAATTATTAAAAATATCTCCAAAATATAGCCATCAAAACATACATTTTTAAAAAGCATGGTAACCATACATGTTAACCACATCTGAACTATCTTTGTTTTGACCATGGTTTGAAAATACCTTGCTGGATTTCTGATCCTGAATCAGAGGAGAAAGAAAGAAACACAAAAATATCTCTCTCATCTTCTTCCAGCACATGCTTCTGAAAGGAAACTTAAAATATTTTCACCAGCTACGTCCTCATTTTTATTTAAGTTAACACTGTCAGGCATATTTAATATGAAGCGTCTTCTTCAGGCTCTTTGGAGTTCTCTAATCTCAGCTTCCAGCTTTGTTCTTCCCTGGAAACTTCTCCTGGAATCTATGACTATAGCAATGCTGTCGTAATATGGGCGGGTTGAGCCGCCTTGAATGGTTGAAACACAAAGAACTCTTTCTTTTCAGCAAAAGAGATCTCAGGATTGTTTTCTTAGACTAGGGTGGGTCCCAGTGGCAACTGTGGCCGTCAAGGCTTCATTTCTGGCCTGTCTGAATATGAGCATCGTCAGTCTTCAGCCCTAAAGAGCTGGGAGGCATCCTCAAACTAACCTGTATGTTATAGGAATTGCACTGTCTCATTTCTGTGACCTCTCCTTTAAAATAACAACTACCAAGTTAATACCAAAAAAAAAAAAAAAAAGATAAAATATAATCTTTTCTGGGACCCTCCAGGTGGTTCTAGTGGTAAAGAATCCACCTGCCAATGCAGGCGATGCAAAAGATATGGGTTTGATTCCTGGGTCGGGAAGATCCCCTGGAGGAGGGCATGGCAACCCACTCCAGTATTCTTGCCTGGAAAATTCCATGGACAGAGGATTCTGGCAGGTTTATACAAGCAATTTTTTTTCTCACTAAGTAAATAAAATGAAAGGTTTAATCCATAAAACCAAACTTTGTCCAAGTCACAGAGCTCATCAGTGAAGAAGTCAGGATTTTCTTTTTTTGTCCCACTGTGGTTTCTTTTCTTTTTTTTTTTTCAGAGTGTGAAAGTGAAAGTGTTAGTTGCTCAGTCGCGTCCAGCTTTTTGCGACCCCATGGACTATACCTCTGTCCATGGGATTCTCCAGGCAATAATACTGGAGTGGGTTGCCATTCCCTTCTCCAGGGGATCTTCCCCACTCAGGGATTGAATCCCTGGTATCCTGCATTACAGGCAGATTCTTTACCATCAGAGCCACATGGGCCTCTTATTGGAGTATAGGTGATTTAAAATGCTGCGTTTGTTCCACAATTTAACTGTGATGATGGCTGCTGCTGCTGCTGCTAAGTCACTTCAGTCGTGTCCGACTCTGTGCGACCCCATAGACGGCAGCCCATCAGGCTCCTCCGTCCCTGGGATTCTCCAGGCAAGAACACTGGAATGGTGATGGCTACCTTTAGTCAAAATTCATAGAAACAGACAAAAGAGAGAGTCCAGCGTGACCTGAACTCCACGTGGATTTGCTCAGAGGTGACCAGGTATCTGAAGGGAAGGGAGGCAGGGAGGGGCGAGGGGGGGCTCAGGAGGCAGGGGAGGAGAGCCTCACAGAGGAGGGAGGCAGCCGGTCCCTGAGGCCAGGCTGTGGGGCTTTGCTAATGGGTATTTTTCTTACCAAAGTCTGGCTCCTCCTGCGAAGCCCAGACCCCGGGCTCTGGAACAGACAGGAGGCGCTCTGGCCAGCTCTGGTTTCCCAGCAAGCACTCACCTAGTGCTGGAGCTGCCACCTGGGTGTTGGCCTCGGACTGGGTTTGCTCAGGTTTCTCCGTGGGGGCCAGAGGGGGCTCAGAGGACTTGAGTCTGGTCATAGAGGGAAACTTTGTCACCTCCCAGACTCCGTGTGTGGGCCTGATGGCCCAGGCTCCTCCGGACAGACAAGCCCGGTGGTGACAGTGAAGGAGGCTCGGGCTAGGTGGCCTCCCAGCTGCATTCCTGAGCGGGTTTCTCCTTCCAAATAAACATTACTTTGAGGACACATTTTTTTCCCAGAGGAATAGCCGTATACCTAGTACATTCCCACTGACAGTTGTCCATAAATGTTACAGATACCCTTCCTCACAGTGCCTGAAAGGACTGTAGAAAGCACCCCAGCTTTTATCAGAGGAAGGAGAAACTGAGACCTCGTGGGCTGCTGGGGTGAGGAGCAGATTCATGGGGAAGTGTGTCCGTGGCTCCAGATCCTGTCTATGTCATAAATGTGTATTCCTGTCCTCTTCTTCTTGCTTAATCTCCCTCTATGCGGGGAAAGGGCAGAACAAATGGGAATAAACAGGCCCCTCCACCCATACGAGCCTGTGCTGACCACAGGGCACTCGCAGAGCTGCTACCCTCCAGCACTTCGGGGAGGGCCCAGCTGTCCTGCACCTTCTCTGGGGCCGTGGCAGACTTTCCGGCTCATACAGTGACAAGACGGTAGCGTCCACCCTGTGCTGGGCAGCCAGGGGCAGCTGTCCTCTACCCTCTCCTGAGCGTCTCCTCTGAGGCTCCCCTAGCTCTCTGTTGTCTCATTCAGCTCGACCTGCTGTAACAAGAATGCCACAGGCTGGGAGGCTCACAGAAGAGATGTTTAAGAAGGCTGGGAACCCAAGGTCAAGGTGCTGTCCTTGAGGCTTGCAGACCTCCGTCTCCCCGCTGTGTGCTCACGTGGCAGAAGCAGACCGAGGTCACTTCCTGATGTCTCTTCTTTTAAAGGCACGAACCCCACTCACAGGGGCCCCGCCCTCCTGTGAGTTAATTCCTTCAGAGCTAATTCCCTCTGAAGGCCCCAAGTTGCACTGGGGGTTGGGGCATTAACATATGGACTTGGGGAACACAGGCTTTCAGTCCACAGCAGAATGCCAGCACCACATGCACACGAGTCAAAAACTAAGATGAAATAGTATATCCCCAACTTCTCATCAACACCCAGTGACAAGGAAAGTTCGCTTTGCATGCTGTCAAATCAGAATGCTTTCCAATGGTGCCTGAGATGTGAAGAGTATCAGCCATCTTTGGCTGAATATATTTGTGTGTGCGTCTTAAACTTGATTCCTGACCAACTAACAATAATTAACCCTCTTACCTTTTAGCTTCTGTATTTTGATTCTTTAAAATGTCAACTTGAATGTTGTATAGCTCTGTGGTACAGAAAATAAGCTACTTTAAATATATCCTTACATATTTAAGTCAACACAAAGTATGTTATATCTGATTCTGAATTACGAGGTTTCTGTCTAAATTCAGTGGTGGAGAACATTGATGCTGTTGTCAGTCGCTCAGTCGTGTCTGTCTCTTTGTGACCCCATGGACTGCAGCACACCAGGCTTTCCTGTCCTTCACTATTTCCCGGAGTTTGCTCAGATTCATCTTCACTGAGTCAATGATGGCATTCAAAGAGAGCTAGCTTCATAAAAATGTTTTAGGACGAGATGGAAATGTTTTGGTTCTGTGTTTCAAGAAAGAAAAGTAATGAGTGTCTGGGATCATTAAACTCTTTAATAAAAAGTTCTTCCACTGGAAACAGTATTATTGTCATTTTAACTAGTGAAAACATCTTTAAAGCCAATAAAACGCTACATAGGTTTGGAAAAAATGACTCATTTGGAGAGTATGAACGTGATTCAGATATTCTGAGCTTCACTCACTACCTAATATGGCTCAGTTCATGGAGAGTGGGTGTGTTTGCTTAAGCAGAAAAGCCATGGGGACCCTTACTCCCAGCATTTTAGGAATCTCCCACTTTACCGTGCGGCTCCTGGGTGGGGTAGATTTCATTCAATGGTGCGTTTACTGCTTCACAAAGATCTGCTGGATAAGTGAGACAAGGCCTCGCAGACAGTCACGTGGAGGATTCCATGGCCTGTCCTGGAGGGAGTGATGAAAGCCAGGACATAGTCCAGAGTGAGTTCAAAATCAGCTTAGGTTTGCCCAGGACCTGAAACAAGGGAGTTGATCCCAGGAAATGTGCCCAGCACTCATGGAGGGAGTGAAGCCAGTAACGGGTGTGTTGTAACGGAGCATCTCCCCCAGGCTCTTGGAGTTGAGTCCTGTGGGCTCCCAGGTGCAGAGCTGGAGCAGGGGGCAGGCTAGGGGCACCGGCTGGACAGGGTCACAGGGCTGGGATCCCTGGACTTCAGGAGGTTCACAAACATTCTAAGTAAAAACAAGACCTTCCTGAAATTTCTCACATGCCCTTGGTCTCCCCAGGCATAAACTTGTTTTCACTTCTGGCCTCCAGCTCTTCATCCTATGCCTTCCATCGCTGGTTTGGAAGATGACAAATGACCGGAAACAATTTTAAATCAGCTGTTTTTGCCTCGAATTTCACTTCACCAATAGTTGCTATTCAGAATACTTGATGTCCTGGAAGCACAGGCAGGGAGCATCTCTTCTGCTTGGATGACGGGAGGGGCTTCTCGCAGGGGAGGCGGCCTCTCACAGCAAAGGCCTCTGGGATTTTCAGGGTGGGGAGCCTTGTCACATGCTTTAAGTTTGCTTCAGTTTGTTGACTTGTTTCAGGACTGCTCCTTGGGGTGTACTTTGAAACCCACTACAAAAATACTGTGTGCTGGAATTGTATGGGCTTCCCAGATGGCGCTAAAGAACCCGCCTGCCAATGCAGGAAACCTAAAAGATGCAGTTTTGATCCCTGGGTCAGGAAGATCCCCCGGAGAAGGGCATGGCAACCCACCTCAGTATTCTTGTCTGGAAAATCCCACGGACAGAGGAGCTTGGTGGGCTACAGTTGATAGAGTCGCAGAGTCAGACACGACTGAAGCGACTTAGGACGCACTGGAATTTTACGATAGGTACGAGTTCCTTTTCATTTAATTTTTTAGTGTCATTCATCCCCTCCCCCACAAAATAGACAGTCTTTTGACTCACCTTGATTTCATAATATGGCATCTATCCTGGTTTATAAATTAACACTCAAACTGTCTTCTTCTGTCAAGTACAATCCCTAAAATTCACAGTCTTGCCACAGGGGGGCAGTGTCTCCTGCTTTGAGTGATTTAATCTCATCCTTTCTTGAGATCCAGACTTCAACGGAAAATTACGTACAGATTCTGTGTGTCTCTCCAGTATCTAAGTCTGTGAAAGCAGCTAAAGACAACATATGTGAAGGCACACGAAGGCATCGTAGGGGCACCGGCCCAGGAGGATCGATGTGCATCTACTGGCAGCCGTGGCCAGCCCCTGAGAACACAGTCACTAGAGTGCAAGAGAGGGCAGGTTTCTCAGAGTGGGTATCCTCTGGTCTCTTCCCAGCAATCATCTCTTCATCATTTTCAGCACCAAATCATTATGTTTTTTGCACTGGCTTTCTGTCTTGCAGTCAAACTCCTGCAAGGACCAGCCCCACCCGTGGTCCTTCAGCCAGGCCTGTACCTCCGAGCCCTGCTAGGTCTGGTTCAGTCATTCCCTCCAGGATGTCACTTGGGCTGCAGTAAAACACTCACTTGTGTCCATCCCAAACTCCCTAATTATCCTTCTCCCCTATCCTTTCCCTCAGCAACCATAACTTCCTCCTCTAAGTTCATGGGTCAGTTTCTGTTTGTAAATTCATCTGAATCATTTCTTTTTAGATTCCACATAGAAGGGATACACACTGCTACGTTTAAAATGGATAGCCAACAAGGACCTACTGTACAGGACAGTGAATTCTGCTCAATATAATGTGGCAGCCTGGATGGAAGCGGGATTTGGGGGAGAACAGATACATGTGTATGTATGGCTGAGCCCCTTCACTGTTCACCTAAAACTACCACAACATTGTTGATCGGCCATACTCCAATACCAAATAAAATGTTTGGAAAAAAACGGAGAGAGAGCCCAGGATTATAGACCAAAAAAAAAAAGCCTCTTATGTGTCTGCTGATGTCCAGGACATCAGAGAGGGGAGCAGAACAGGAAGGATCGTGTGGTGGTGATGACGTAATTGTCCCATTTCAGTGGGATGGAGGCCAGCCACCCCAGGCTGTCTCCCCACTGCAGACCATGTACTACGTGCTACTTGGGAGCTTCCGCATTACCCTGCTGGGCAGGTTGCAGCTCCTGTGTCCTGCCCCCAGAGGTCATCGGATGGACGAGGTGTATATGCACATTGTGAACTGCTTAGCACGGTGGTGGCAGCACTCAACCAACTTGAGCCGACATGCCAGCCTTGCAGATGCTGTGATAGACCCCAGGAAGCTGATAAACTTCACTTAAGTCCCGCTTCTGCTCAGTGATGAACAGACTTGAACCTAGACCCACTAGGTCCAAAACCATGCTTTTGACGTCCTTGCAAAGTTGTCTCTGCTCTGTATGAGAAATGCTCAGAGTCATGTTTCCTCCATTGAAATATTACTATTTCTTCTTACATTTACAGTTGCATATGCTGTGCTCTTATTCTTGAATTTTCTCTGAGTGGTTCCTAACTTTCCCAAAGTCACATATGCCTTGAACATCTGATGGAAGTTGTGCAGTATTTCCACCCCGAGAACAGATGCCAAGACAACCTTGCATATAATTTCAAGAAGGTTACACACCCCCAGATGTCTTTCATAGAACTTTCAGGAAGAAAGTCCACGCTAACTCCTCTTTCACTAGACACCTTATTTTTTAAATCTCTTTTCAGGGTTCAATAGGTGCCTGTTATAAAATTGTGCTTCCCCTGCTCCCAATTCAAATATTGAAGCCCTAATGTCCAGTGTGGCTGTTTTTGTAAACAGAGCTTCAAAGGGAGTTGCTGCTGCTGCTGCTAAGTCGCTTCAGTCGTGTCCAACTCTTCGTGACCCCATAGACGGCAGCCCACCAGGCTACCCCATCCCTGGGACTCTCTAGGCAAGAACACTGGAGTGGGTTGTCATTTCCTTCTCCAATGCAGGAAAGTGAAAAGTGAAAGTGAAGTCGCTCAGTCGTGTCCGACTCTAGTGACCCCATGGACTGCAGCCTACCAGGCTCCTCCATCCATGGGATTTTCTAGGCAAAACTACTGGAGAGGGGTGCCATGAGGGGTGGGGGTGTTGACTTGAAAGATTAGTGTCCCTATTAGAAGAGACATGAGAGCGTTCTCCCCAACACACACACATATTCCCCACCACTACCTCATATGCCTGCACAAGGAAAGGCCATGTGAGAACACAGCAAGAAGGAACCTTCTGCACACCACGAAGGGAATCCTCACTGGAAAGCAGATTGGCCCGAACTTT
Organism: Bubalus kerabau; assembly: GCF_029407905.1. Taxonomy (NCBI): domain Eukaryota; kingdom Metazoa; phylum Chordata; class Mammalia; order Artiodactyla; family Bovidae; genus Bubalus; species Bubalus kerabau. The sequence goes on along the minus strand of NC_073637.1, from coordinate 23,133,356 downwards.
GGCCTTGGACTTCTCCTACCAGACTTGAGCAAATACATTTCTGTTGTTTTAGCCACCCAGTCTGTGGCAGTCCCTCTTCACTTTCTGCAGTTAGAATTGTATCTTCTGCATATCTGGAGGTTGTTGACATTTCTCCTGGCAATCTTGATTCAGATATGCAGATGATACCAGTCTAATGGCAGAAAGCAGAGAACTAAAGAGCCTCTTGATGAAGGTAAAAGAGGGGAGTGAAAAAGCTAATTTGAAACTCGACTTTCAAAAAACCCAAGATCATGGCATCCAGTCCTATCATTTCATGGCAAACAGAGGGAAAAAAGCAGAATCAGTGACAGATTTTATTTTCTTGGGCTCCAAAATCATTGTGGACAGTGACTGCAGCCATGAAATTAAAAGACATTTGTTCCTTGAAAGGAAAGTTATGACAAACCTAGACAGTATATTAAAAAGCAGAGTCATCACTTGGCCAACAAAAGTCCATATAGTCAAAACTGTTATTTTTCCAGTAGTCATATATGCATGTGAGAGTTGGGCCATAAAGAAGGCTGAGTGCCAAAGAACTGACGTTTTCAAACTGTGGTTCTGGAGAAGACTCTTGAGAGTCCTTTGAATAGCAAGGAGATCAAATCAGTCAGTCCTAAAGAAATCAACCCTAGATATTCATTGGAAGGATCGATGCTGAAGCTGAAGCTTCAATACTTTGGCCATTGATGTGAAGAGCTGACTCATTGGAAAAGACCCTGATGCTGGGAAAGATCGAAGTCAAAAGGAGAAGGGGGCGACAGAAGATGAGATGGCTAGTTAACATCACTGACTCAATGGACATGAATTTGAGCAAACTCCAGGAGACAGAGGAACCTGGCATGCTGCAGTCCATAGAGTCACAAAGAGTTGGACAGGACTTGGTGAATGAACAACAAAAATGAAGTAGCCTACTTGGAATTGGCTTACCTTAATGTAAACTAATTGTTTGTGGATTTCTAGATTCCCTGAAACAGACAGAAAGGTTGCACTTTGAGGGGTGGACACACACGTCTATGTAGACTCTGTACAGATGGGAAGCTTCCTTCTAAACTGTGATCTTACCTCCCTCTCTAAAGGTCTCCACTGCTTTTAATACCAGACTTGTTCAGCTATCATGTCACGGTGCCTTGGCAGAGAGGTGAATTTATATTTGGAAAAAGCTCATGTGACAATCCTGTGATATGGAAATAGCCTCTATGTCATCAGAAGAGTCTGTTGGTCCGAGAGCCCATTTAGCAGCTGTATTGGGGGGTGGGGGTACTATTTTAGTATCTCTCCATCCACTGAAACTGACAATCTGTGTGCCTTCAACGTCTCTGTTAACTTTGTTTATGAGTACTGAAAAGTCCCTAAAATTTCAAATAATAAAGGAAGCAACTGATGCAGTGGAAATAATATCAAATAATAATTTGATAATAGACTTTTTTTCTTTTTGTACCTTGGTGCAGTGTTTCCAATAAAGCAATGTTTAATCAACTTTGTAACCAAATTCTGTGTGTCAAGCAGTCCAAATCAGAGGAGACAGCTTTACCATCTTCCATCTGTAGTTCAGTAAACACTGAGCATGAAGAGTTCTGGGGGTTGTGGGGTGCCTATCCTTCCCTTCCTTCACATGCTCCCCAAATGCAATCCTCCAAGTTCACTGGATCCCTTCTAGATCCTCCCCACACTGAGCGCCACTCCTTAGCAGGCTTTATTTTCTCCATCGTGTTATCCCCGTGTCAGATCATATGAACATTTTGCTTATACACACGTCCTTTTCCTTCTCTCTATTCAACTTCAGAGATGTGTTTGCCTCCTGCAGCCTGAGAACAGAGCCTGCATGTAGAGACCTCTCAGGACGTGTCTGCTGAGCAAATAAACATAAGCTGACTGTCGGCTGTGCATGCGTGTCGTAACCTCTCCAGGCTTCCTATTTAGAGGTGAACAGCAAAGTCTGTGGATTCTAAGCCTTCTCCAGACCTGGGGTTTGGCTTGTCTTCTGTCTCCAGGCAGACACCCCTGATTCTCCTCTAGAGGATCTCACTGGCCTGGTTCACTGTTCTGAAGCCCAGAGGTGTGACACGGTCAGTGGAAAGTCTTGGTTCTAAGACAATATTGGATGCAAGTTCATTTACAGAAACTCAGAGAGCCCCAGAAAGAGACAGAGGTGTGAGGGGTAGCAGCTAACATTCGATGAGAAGCATGATGGATTCTGTTTAAATGTTCATGTTGTTTTAACCCCCTCTCCTGCTTGCATGTAATTTTCATTGCTGGTGGCAAGTGACACTTGCTGGTAAAGGCCCATCTGCTTTCTTCTGCCTTCCGGAGTAGCTGCTAGAGGAAATTACAAACCCAGCAACCTGGTTTCACTTTAGATTCACAACCACAGGCCTGAACCCAGCCTCAGTGCAGTCCAGGACTCCTGCTCTGGGTCTTCCACAGGCAACTGGTTCAGACAGTTTCCTCTTTTCTAATGTATACACACTTGTTTCCCTGAGACTCCAGACGCCAAAAACTAGGCAGCCTCCCCCTTATTTCTGCTACCAAGTCCATACACCTGCTGGGGTCTCTTTGTCCTTCCCTTTCTATGACAGGAGAAAAAGTGTGTTTCCTTGTTATGGCCTGGGTTAATCTACCTCCACAATTCATATGTTGCAGCCCTGAGCCCAGCAGGTGACAATGTGACTCCTATAGGCTGACTCTTTGTGTCTCCCCGAGCTCCCCCAGGTCATGTCAAAACCTAACACCCACTGTGATGGGGTTTGGAGGTGGGGCCTTTGGGAAGTGATCAAGTCCTGTCGGGGGCAGGGTTGGGGGGTAATATTCGCCCTCCAGGCCCTTGAGTTCTGGAGCCTGGACAAATAATAAAGTTGACACAGGACAGCTGAGCAGGAGAAAAAGAAACTGTGTGCATGCAGGTTCCATAGAAAGGAAACCTCAGAAGTGGCCACGGCAGGCATCTTTTATACTTTCTGGACAAAGAAACAGAACGCTGGTGAGGAATTGACCGGACAAAGAAACTTGGGTCTGGTGCCCAAGTAGTGAAGAATGTAAACAGACTTTGGACTTAGGGTAGTCGATTAAAGAAGTCACAAGGCTTCTTCTCCCAGGCTTGTTGGCCGGATTCCCCATCCCTAGTGATAAATGTTTCCCTCCACTTCCACTTGCATGGGGGCCCCTTTCACAGGGGAGATTTGTTTTCTGCTTCAGGGAAGCAAATGTCCCTCTTGCGTTGGCTGTTTCTTGACTAACTTTAATTCTCAGATAACCAATATGCCATTGTACACATTTGAAGGCAAACTGCTCAGGTCCCCAGACAGTCATGAGAGCAGAGTCCACAGGAATGAAAGGAGTGTTTTTGAGAAGAAACCCCAGGGAGCCCCCTTACTCCATGAACAAAGGAAGAGGTCTCATTAGACACCAGATCTGCCCGAGTCTTGATCAGCTTGTACTTGCCAGCCTCCAGAAGAGTGAGGTGGAGAAGGCAATGGCACCCCACTCCAGTACTCTTGCCTGGAAAATCCCATGGATGGAGGAGCCTGGTGGGCTGCAGTCCATGGGGTCGCTAAGAGTCGGACATGACTGAGCGGCTTCACTTTCACTTTTCACTTTCATGCATTGGAAAAAGAAATGGCAACCCACTCCAGTGTTCTTGCCTGGAGAATTCCAGGGATGGGGGAGCCTGGTGGGCTGCCGTCTATGGGGTCACACAGAGTCAGACACGACTGAAGTGACTTAGCAGCAGCAGCAGCAGCAGAGTGAGGAACGAATGTTGCTGAAGACATCGAGTCTCTTGATGTTTTCTCAGGTGTGTAAGTTTTAGCCCCGTGGAGACAATACCTGTATTTGATTACAGCCCCAACAGTGTCTAGACCAGTTAATACTCTGTAGACTCTTGCTGTTTCGTATTTCAAATTCGAGGTCAAAAGTTCTGGTGAAGCTGCGATTATTTCTCATTTCTGTTACATGAAATGGATTAAATTTTCCATTAGGGCATTTTCCTCCCCAGATAAGGAATAAGAAAGTCACAGGTTTTTGGGGACTTCCCTGGTGGTCCAGTGGCTATAGGACTCCCTGCCCCCAGTGCAGGGAACCCGGGTTCCATCCCTGGTCAGGGAACTAGATGCCACAGCCAAATTAAAAAAAAAAAGTAAGTAAATATTTTTAAAAAGAAAGTCACAGGTTTTTCATCTCTCCAAGCCAATTTTTTTTTTTTTTTTTTTTTTTTTTTTTTTTTTTTTTTTTTTGCGTTCTCCTCTCCTTGGGGGTTAATGGAGTCCTTGGCTTCCTACATCTTCCTGACGTGTTCACTCTCTGAGTCTGGAAGTTTGAGAGCTCCAATAATTCTGAACTAATTTGATGACAAGGTGTTTAGTAAAGCCAACCTTCAGGAACACCATGCACTTGTTTCCCTAGGGATCTCCACTGTCCCAGGATCCCGTCTGGGAACCCCTTAGATCAGATTCCTCCAGGCCCCCTGTTAGGCACACCCCTCCACCCACCTGCAGGTCTAGGTAGACTCTGCTAGACAGCACTCCAGGGCCTGTTTTTAAAATGGGGATATCCTCTGGATGTGCCTTCTCTGGTAGCTCAGCTGGTAAAGAATTCGCCTGCAATACAGGAGATGGGGTTCAATCCCTGAGTTGGGAAGATCCCCTGGAGAAGGGAACAGCTACCTACTCCAGTATTCTTGCCTGGAGAATCCCATGGACAGAGGAGCCTGGTGGGCTACAGTCCATGGGGTTGCAAAGAATCAGACACAACTGATACGACTGAGCACACAGCACAATCACCCACTTCAGTATTCTTGGGCTTCCCTGGTGGCTCAGCTGGTAAAGAATCTGCCTGCAATGTGGCAGACTGGGTTCGATCCCTGGGTTGAGAAGATCTCCTGGGGAAGGGAATAGCTACCCACTTCAGTATTTTGGCGTGGAGAATTCCATGGTGTTGCAAAGAGTCGGACACAAGTGACTTTCACTTTCACTTTCTGGATGTGCCAAGTGCTTCTTTAAAAATGGATTTGAGGGAAGACAAAGTTCTAGGAGGAAAATATCTACATTTCATTTCTTTCACTGGGTATTTAGTAAGCTTTTCAAATCAGGAAGCAAATGTTTTTCCTGACATAAAAATTTCTTGAAATTTCCTATTAAAAACCTCCTCTTCTGGGACTTTCCTGGCGGTCCAGTGGTCAAGATTCTGTGCTTCCAATGCAGGAGGTGCAGGTTCAATGCCTGGCATCTCTCTAGCGGGATCTGCTGGCTCCGGCCCCCCACCTGCTATCGTCCTGTCTTTCTTTTCTCTATGGCATCTACTGCCTCTTGAATCACTCTCATCTCTTTCCCCTTTCTGATTACTCTCCATGCATGTAGACACCAGCTCTGCTTCTGTGTGCAGCCGCCTGTCCAGATTTCGAGTCTACACACACCACCTCTTTATTCATCTTTGCTGCATCAAATCTACCCTCGGTCTAGGCTGGGCCTCACCCAACACCCATCTTGTCAAGGTCACGGGTGTCTCAGTAACTCTTTGCGGTGGGAACTGGAGTCTTGTCTTACACTCTCTCGGTAGCATCGGCACAGCCGGGCTCTCCTCTCCCAGCAACTCTTCCCGGAGCTCCCAGGACCCCACCCTCTGCCAGTTTCCCTCCCACCTCCGTGGATCCTCCTTAATCCTCTCTGTTGGCATCTTCAGGATTAATCTTTCCCCTTCTCTGAAAAAAGCCTCTGAGAACTCCTTCTTCAAGAATAATCCGTGCCCTGGACTGTAAGAGATTAGCCACCCCCCACCCCCCACCACTGGAACATCACAATTTGTATGAAAAACAAGACAACTTCGGTGTCTGGGCCCCCAAATAATTATGTGAATACCTAGTATCAAGACAATGTGATTCCTCGTTGGGAATAGGTAGACAAATTCTGGACAAATCCGTGGACGTTGTTCTTTGTATGACATCCTCTCTCATCAAGTGAAAGGCAAAGCCTAGCTTTGCAATAACAGCAAATCTCAGACATAAAAGAAACACCTGTCTTACCCAGATCATCCAGAAACTGGAGCAAGGATTAAGTTGCTAAGCTTGCTTAAAAAGGTGCAGGCCCAGAAGGGTGAGGTAAGACGCAGGGGAGAGGACAGGCCAGTGTGTGTGACAGCGCTTCACACCCACCAGTCCACGTGGGACTCTGGAGCGGCCACAAGGGGGTGGGGGTGGGCAGGATGAGGAGTGGTGTTTGTCCAGCTCCCCCCACAGTCTCGTTCCTCCCTGTTCAAGGCTCGATCCCAGGCCCTAACTCCCCATTCAGACGTCTGGCCACACGAAGTGGCTCCCATGTCTCCCAGAGCTCTATCTGAGTCTGTGAGTGGAGGGGACTCAGCCTGGGAGGGACCCCAGCTGACCGGGAGGAAGGCGCAGTCAGGGTGCCTGAATAGAACATCCTGGACCTTCTATACTGCCTCCTCATGAGGCGCTTGTCCAGGCCGAAGTTTAGCACTTCCAGAATTAGCTCCTCTTTTCATTAGACATCTTGCCTTGAGCTGAAACCTGACTCCTGATGGCCAAGGTGGCCTTGCTGCCGCCCGTGCTGTTCTTTCCGAGTCCAGACACTGGTCACGTGTCCCTCCCACAGCCCTGTGGGGTCAGAGGGCAGTCCCCAGGGCACAGAGAAGGAGCATGATGCTTACGTACACCTGCCAGCAGGGCTGAGTGTCCATGGCCATTGTGAGGTGAACTGGACATGAGCCTGAGCTCGGACTGAGCCAGGCGCTGGACAGTCACCTATCCTGCCCACTGGCCCTCAGTCCCCAAGTGGAGACACCAAGGCCCTGTTTCCACAACTGTCCTGGGAAGCCTCCTGGGTTACACAAGGTTCCCTGAGGTCACCTCGGCTCACATCCTGCCATTTCCACCCTGGAGTGCAAGCAAGGGATGAACAAAGTCCTCTTGGTTTCGAGCTTAATGTGGTCTTTCTCCAAGTAGCATACACATACACACAGACACACACAAACACATATACCCACATAACACACACACACACACATATACACACATAAACACATATACCCACATCACACACAAACACACACCTATATACAAATACAAACACATACACACATATATACATACACACATATATACACACACACATACACAAACTTCAACCCTAAAATCTTCCCCCACAGCATCAAGTATGGAACCTGATATGCAGAATTCACAGGTGTACTTCCCAGCTTACTTTTCAGCATTTAGAAGTGTTTCTTGTCTTCTAGCAGAGTTATCAAGTGTTACTATATTGAATTCATTTACAAAGTTTCTATTCTGTTTCCAGAAAACTCTAATTGCTCAAGGACTGTGTGAAAACTGATGCAAAGAACTGACTCATTTGAAAAGACCCTGATGCTGGGAAAGATTGAAGGTAGGAGGAGAAAGGGACGAAAGAGGGTGAAATGGTTGGATGACATCACCGACTCAATGGACATGAGTTTGAGTAAACTCCAGGAGTTGGCGATGGACAGGGAGGCCAGGCGTGCTGCAGTCCATGGGGTCACAAAGAGTCAGACACGACTGAGCGACTGAACTGAACTGTGTGAAAACTAACTGCCAAACCATGGAAACAGAAAATTAATGTTAGGATACTATTCCTATTCTGCAGTTCTTATTTGAAAAGTTCTGCATTCTGCATGTCACAGTGTTCACTGATGTAGTCCCTGATGTGTGCAGGTATTAAGTCACTCAAGGTGGAAGCCTGGGGAAGCCTCTGTTAACAAGAGCAGTGTGAGCTCGGTTTCTGGGCAGAACGTGTTGGGAATTTGTCGCAGGAGACCTGGCCATATGGAGGCATGCGCTGTCACAATGCTCTTAGGGATGGCAGACTCAGAAAGTCCCCACTGAGCATACAGCACACTCCCCGGGGCTGGACTGTGCGCTCAGACCCCAACGGTGGGAGGCGGGGGGGACCCTGTCCAGGCTGCTGGCCTAGCCGGGCAGGAATGAACTTCTGGTGCCTCCTGGCCGAGGCTCCAGCACACAGTGTCTGAAGGGCTTTGGCTCCCATGCCAGACCTTTGGCCCAAGTGCAGGGTGTTCCAGCACAACTCAGGTCCCCGCCTCCCCCTGCGGCCTGCCACTCAGCCTCCCACTCAAAGATGTGTTTATTAGTAAGAATGACATTCCCAGTCTCATTTAGGGCAAAAAGGGGAGTTGTGTCTGACTCTGCGACCCTATGGACTATAGCCCGCCAGGCTCCTCTATCCAGGGGATTCTCCAGGCAAGAATACTGGAGTGGCTTGCCAGTCTCTCCTCCAGGGGATCTTCCCAATCCAGGGATCAAACTCAGGTCTCCCACATTGCAGGCAGATTCTTTACGGTCTGAGCCACCAGGGAAGCCACCACTTTAAGTTTTGAAGTGGCCCACAAAACGAGGACAAAAGTTAATTTCTCAAAGAACACATTCTGCAGGGTTTTAGTGACTGCTCCTCCCACCCTGTGAAAGGTAGAATGCTTGATTCTGAGACCCTGGTGTCATATTGGGGGAGGAGGAGGGGGCAGGAGGGAGAAGAGGAGCGGAGAAGATGGAAGGTAACCAGAACTGATCTCAGAGCACACATCACAATGAAAAGAGGGGGTCTGAAACCCAGACCTGCTTGAAGTCCCATTCACCCCGTTTAACCTTATCTCTGTCAATTTCCTGTTTTATTAAACAGTCACCTCCTCTTACCTAGTCTGGCTTTACCCTACCCTGGTTAAAAAGTGGGCTTTATGTATCTGACAGTTGACATAAAGGAAGATCTTTATTTATTTATTTTTTTGCTTTAAAAACCCCATTTATTTGGAAATTAAATGTCCACTTTTTTTTTCTTTTTTTTAAAAATTCTTTTCTTTTTTTTTTTTTAACTTTACAATATTGTATTGGTTTTGCCATATATCAACATGAATCCGCCACGGGTATGCACGTGTTCCCCATCCTGACCCCTCCTCCCTCCTCCCTCCCAGTACCATCCCTCTGGGTTGTCCTAGTGCAAACATATGTGAGCCTTGGCCAAAACTCACATTGAGGTAGGGCTGGGTGTGCCGTCTGATCCACGATGCTGGTGTCTCAGGAGGTCAACGTTTTGCTTGAGGTCTGCATGGAAATGAGGGGTGGGGCAGGGCTGTCTTCTGACCCACCAGGAGGCAAAACCTGGTAACTATCTCTTCTGTCTCAGCTGGAACCTACCTCTGGAGGCGGGCAGACCCAAGGCCATCAGTGTCCCAATGTGCTGAGAGTGTAAATATTTAGCTTTAGGGTTCTTTAAAGGGGATTTGGCTTTTTCAATGAGTTAATTGAAATGGGAAAGTGAAAACAGGAAGAATATAATTTACATTACCCATAGAGTGTACAAAAATACTGTCCCCCTATGGAAATACTTTAAAGTCTTATCTCTGATACATCCTGCAGTCGATACACACTAAGGAAAGAAACTAATAAACCAGTACATAAACAAGTAACCTTGGACACAAAGTCTGGAAGGAAGCCTTGAAGTTGTCTCTTAGCCAGCCCACTCAAGTAGAACATGAAAGGAAATGTTAGGCTGCTACTTGGGTTGTTTCAGCAGCATTGAAGGGCCAGAAGCCATGTGGAGTGTGGTTTTTCCCACCAGTATGACATTCACCCGGAGGAGGGACCAAAGATCCAGGGTGACTTGCAGGCAGGTGCTAACAGCTGTGGGGCCTTTGGAGCATTTTAGCCCTTTAACCAAACAAGTCTCCTGGGCCAAAGCCCTCTTGCCTCTTGCTTCTTAAAGAAGCCCTTTAAGAGCCATCAGAGTGTTTCAACGTCCACTTTGCTCTAAATGGGTGCTCAGTTGGTCAGTCATGTCCAACTATGGTGACCCCATGGGCTGTAGCCCACCAGGCTTCTCTGTCCATGGGATTTTCGAGGCAAGAATACAGGAGTGGGTTTCCAGTTCCTTTTCCAGGGGATCTTTCCCAACTCAGAAATCGAACCCAGGTCTCCTGCACTGGCAGATGGATTCTTTACCACTGAAACTCCTGGGAAGCCCTTTAGCTTTAAATAGCAAGAAAAATTGATGGAAAGCTTGTCAGAGACCTTAGTGGAAGAGAGCTAGCAACAGGAGAGCCCAAAGCTGTGTGTGGTAAGGATGTATGAACCCCAGTGTTGCTACCAGGCAGCGAGACAGGAATATCAGTGGTGATGCACTCCCCATAATCATCGCTAAGACTGGTCCACACACTCCTAGTGTAGTGACCTCCATGGACTCCCATCTGAACGTGCTGTGTCTGAAGCTGCACCATAACGTGAAGCTTCTTGTGCTTTCAGACAGGCCTAGCGGGCACTGAAACGTGATTTATGCAAGGAGAAATCACCATCCAAATGTGGGTGTTGTAATGTTGGATACCAAGTGCTTATTAATTTAAATGGTCTTTGGAAATTATTGGCAATAAAATGTTAATAACTTGTATAATATTAACATTGAATGCAATTGATTTGCTAATAAAATTAGTATCCTGAGTGACCGTACGTGAAAGAATGTAAAAATTTTGGTTTCAAAATATATTAATGGTGCTACATAATATTTTAAGATCATAAAAAATAAAATGTGAGGTTGGAGAGAGAAGGAGAAAGTATACGGTTAACGATTCTGAATGTAACTCAGTCTACAAGCCACTGCACGTTGTGAGGACATTCTCTACGATGAACTGGATTTTCTGCCCTAGTGAGTTCTAGAAATAGCCTCTTCAATATCAAGAACAAGAACCAGGAGTGCTGGTTGCATAACTTCACTGAAGAGGTGAGAATGGAAGGAGAGTTTGGAGACGGAAAAACAAGGCCCCAAGAGTGTGAATGACTAGATCAAGTTCATGCAAGGGTCTTGAAAACAAGTCTTCAGGCAGGTGCTGGGAACCTTTGGTGGTGCCAGCCTGGCTGCGATGAATTAAATCATTCCACTTGGAGACACAGCTGGGGAACCTCACTCTCAGTGAGGAGCCAAAGCAAACAAGCGACACAGGATGAAGCAGGGGCCGATTCCTGGGACACCAGCTGAGGGTTTGTGATCTGCCTCCCATTAGAATATTTTCACTGGAATTTTTTAAACTTTTACTTCAACCGTGTCCCACACCCGATAATTGCAAATCATATATCTGATGAGGGATTAATATCTAGAAAATATAAAGAACTAAAACTCAACAACAACAGCAACAACAAAAACCCATCAACCTAATTTTTAAAGGGCAAAATTCTTGAGTAGACATTTCTCCCAAGAAGACACACAGGTGGCCAATAAGCACAAAAAAAGATGCTCAACAACACTATCTACTAAGTAAACGAAAATCAAAGCCACAAGGAGAAATCACTTCTCATTAGGACGGCTCTCATGAAAAAATAAAGCAGAAAGCTTCAAGTGTGGGCCAAAATGTGGAGAAACTGGAATGGTTATGCCTCAGTGGTGGGACTACAAAAAGATGAAGAAAAGCAGAAACCTGTATGCCAATTCCTCCAAGAAAATTTTTTATTAGTTAATTTATTTTGGTTGTGCTGAGTCTTTGTTGCCGCAAGAGGGCTTTCTCTGGTTGCGGTGAGCAGAGGGCTGCTCTCCATGTTGTGGAGCATGGGCTTCTCGTTGAGGTGGCTTCTCTTGTTGTGGAGCACAGGCTCTAGGACTCTCAGGCTTCAATCGCTGTGGCGTACAGACACTAGTTGCCCCATGGCATGTGGGATCTCTCCTGATTGGGGATTGAGCCCGTGTCCCCTGCATTGGCAGGCAGATTCCCACTGTACCACCAGGGAAGCCCCCATTAGACAAAATTAAACATAGAATTACTATATGATCCAGCAATTCCACCTCTGAGAAAATACCCTAAAAGAATTGAAAGCGGGAACTCAGACATTAGTTAGTACACCCAAGTTCACAATAGAATTAATCACAGTGGCCAAGAGATGGAAGGCAGCCTAACGATCATCAGTGGATAAATGGGCACATGAAAGGCAGCATGTACTTGCAGTGGAACATCAGCCGTAGAAAGGAAGGGGGTTCTGAGACAGGCAACGACATAGCTGAACCTTGAGAGTATCATGCTGAGTGAAGCGTCTGTCACAAAAAGACAAATACTGTGTCTCACTTGTGTGAGATACAAAGAGTAGTCAAATTCATAGAGACAGAAAATAAATGGTTGGGACCAGGGACTGGGGAGGTGGAGTTAGCATTTCACGGGGACAGAGGTTCAGTGTGGGAAGATGAGAACGTTCTGGAGATGATGGAGGGAATAGTTGCCAAACAGTGTAAAATATACTTAGTGTTACTGAACTGTACATTTAAACATGGTACAACGGTAAATTTTATGTTTATGTATTTTACCACAATTAAAAAAAAATCATACAAAGTAAAAAGAAAAAACCTAATACAATTCTCTTTTGAATATTATAATAACAAATAGTGACCAGAAAAGAATGAAAATGAGGTTTTATGCAATATGAAAGGGGCTTCCCAGGTGACTCAGTGGGTAAAGAATCTGCCTGCAATTCAGGAGACACCGTTTGATCCCTGGGTCACCAAGATCCCCTGGAGGAGGGCATGGCTACCCACTCCAGTATTCTTGCCTGGAGTATCCCAAGGACAGAGGAGCCTGGCAGGCTACAGCCCGTGGGGTCACAAAAAGTCCGACACGACTGAAGCGACTGAGCACACACACACACATGCAATATGGAAGATAACAATGAGTTCTAAAAACTTTTGACACTCACAATTATTTGAACAGAAGACTGTCCATTTCCTGGAAAAGAATTCCTTTCTTTAACTTTTAAAATATTTTAGCCATTTCAAAACATGGCTTTCTGCCACATTATTACAGATGCTGTGGGAGAAAGATTTCTTAGGCCCTATTCAGGGACCTGTTTGCTGTGTCCAGACACTTTTTCTGTTAAAAAAGTTTTTCTTCTATTTAAATCAAATGTCTCCCATTGCAATTTAGTCTCATTTCTTCTTTTTAAAATCTCCAATGGATTTGTTGTATTTAATTTATTAAAAAGGATTTCATTTCCAGACTTTTAAACAATGTGGCAATTAAGCTGTCTTTCAGGAAGCAACCTGCATCTTAGGTTTTCAAAACCTTTCATTTCCTTCACAGAAACAGTGCTGTGGAGGCCTAAGCTGGATCTCTGAGACTGAAGCCTCCTTTAGGAGCTCCAGTCCATGGCAGCCACAGTGGTTTGGGTCAGTCCCTGCTGCTGCTGCTGCTAAGTTGCTTCAGTCGTGTCCGACTCTGTGCGACCCCATAGATGGCAGTCCACCAGGCTCCCCCGTTCCTGGGATTCTCCAGGCAAGAACACTGGACTGGGTTGCCATCTCCTTCTCCAATGCATGAAAGTAAAAAGTGAAAGTGAAGTTGTTCAGTCGTGTCCGACTCTTAGCAACCCCATGGACTGCAGCCTACCAGGCTCCTCCGTCCATGGATTTTCCAGGCAAGAGTTGCCATTGCCTTCTCCAATCATACTAAATGAAGTCAGACAGGGAAACACAAATATCATGATGATATCACTTATATGTGGAACCTAAAATATGACACAAATGAACGTTTCTATGAAACAGAAACAGATTCATAGACACAGAGAAAAGACTTGTGGTTGCCAAGGGGGAAGGGGTGTGGGGCAGGGACGCACCGGGCATTCAGGATGAGCAGACAGAAGCTTTTATATACAGAATGGATAAACAACAAGGTCCTACTCTATAGCACAGGGAACTATATTCAATATCTTATGACAAACCATGAGGAAAAAGAGTATGAAATATATATATATATATATATATATATATATATGTATGTGTGTGTAATTGACTCACTTGGCTATATAGAAGAAATTAACAGCATTGTAAGTCAACTATACTTGGATAAAATAAATTAAAAAATAAAGAATGTTAGATAATGGGGAAAAAATGAATTTCATGGCTCCTTCATCTAACTCCTTCTATCACATCTCTCTCTCACACACACACACACACACACACACACACACAATAGAGGTTTGAAATTTAAAAATATATATTTTTATAAGTTTTCCTTTTGGAATTCTTGGAGTATATCCAATAGTCTATTGGATATACTTTGGAATCACAAAGTATATCCAATAGAAGCTATTAATCTCATTGCAAGTAAAATAAACTACACCAATAAATCTGTATTTCTAGGATAGTTTCTACCTGGTTAAATATTTGCGTAATCCAGGAACTGGAATAAATATTCAGTACAGAACTGGAGGTCAAGCTTTTTCTGTTCTTATCTATTTCCTCATTCCCCCAAGTAATGACATGCTGCTAAAATTTACAGAAAGAAAAAGCAGAAGGCAATCAGTACATTTTAAAGGTAACTTCATATTTTGATCCATGTATGAGAAGATAAAATGTTTCACAAATGTATTCCTAGCAAGGAGGCTGTTCTAATTCGTGGGTTATCAGCATTCATTTCTCTTAGTGTAAATCATTCTTTTTCCCGTCTTTTTAAAACTTAATTAAAAGCGACTTAAGAAGGCAGAACTAATTAGGCAACACGTGTGACCACAGAACTTAGAGGCCAGAACTCCTGAGTAAAATCACCCACAGCCTGCAGGCGCTCACAGCGTCTGGGCCCTCCTGCTGTTTCATTTAACAGCACCTCTGTTACCCCCACTAGCTACCGCCTCTGTGCATCTTCTCTCTCTCCTCAGATTATTTTATTTTTTATCTAATTCTTATACATTTTAATATGAATGATCTATGATGACCTTCTTTCTTTTTTTCTTTATTGCCACTCCACAAGTGGGATCTTAGTTTGCTGACCAGGGATCGAACCAGCTCGCCTCGCATTGGAAGCTCAGAGTCTTAATCACTCAGCTGCCAGGGAAGTCTCTCAGACTGTGTTAAAGAAGGGAGGGGTCACAACTTCTCTCTCCCACACAGTGTGATGCTGCCGTTGCTGTGAGCCCCTGCCTTTCATACACACTTCTTACCATCTGTTATTTTCCTGAATTAATCCTTCTAACAAGGGAAGGATGGTCTCACCGTACTAGAACAAAAGAAACTGTAAAGGCTCTGTTATGATATAGTGGAAGACAGAAAGATGATTTTTTCTTTTTCACTAAAAGGCATTTCTTTACTTTAGGAAAAAATTTTTCAAGGAAAGAAATATTGACTTTTTCATTAGTACATTCCTTCTTGTTTTCAAAGAGGGTGCTGGGCTATGACACATGGTGACTTTGAGCATTTCGAAAAGGCCAGAGCTTTCACAATCCATCAACAGAACCCGAAGTCCTTGTGTGTAACCACCTACTGGCCCACGGGCTTATCTGAAAAGGCACGACTTAGAAGGAATGTTGAAATTTAAAAGGCCATTGTCCTTGGTATAGACAACGACTTCCTAGAATTCAACAGTCCTATTTCCTGTCATTTTCATCTTTGGGAAAGTCATGATTTCTGTGAGATGTGACATTTATTTATGGTACTTTTTAAAAGTGTTTCATATGAGCTATTTTCTAATAATTACATAAGGACAAAGTTAGAGGTTGTACCTCAGGTAAATTTACCCACAAACACACCCACATTTATCGATTCAAAAAAAGTGCAAAACACTCTTTCATGTACTATTATATAACTTATGGCTAAAAACATTTATCTTAAAAGCATGATCCATCATGAATTTTTTCTTATTTTTGATACAACAAGTTAAAACATTGGTGGACTGTCTTTCATGCTGATTGCAAAGCAATGAACAAAATCCCAATGTACAAAATTGTACTCATTGTATAGATCCAAATGACTGATGATTGGAATGCATGCACCTCAGTTGTTTGAAGCTTCTCAGTCAATTACAAAACAGATGAAGAATTCAGGACTCTAATGTGAAATTAAGGAGTAGGTGAGAAATGCTAAATAAAGGAATCTGCTCCTATTCAAAGAACAGGAGCATTTTATAAAAACCTAGCATCACTGTTCCCAAGTCCTTTTTTCTCATCTCATCTAAAATGGCAAAGAATGAAAAACTTCAGGTACTTTATTCAATTAAACTGTGATATATTTTAAAAGTTCTGAGTTTGAAATTTAATAAGGGACTAGACCCTATTTCTCAAAACTCTGATCCTCAAACCACCTGCATCAGAGTTATCTGCGTTGTATTTTTCTCTTAAGGCCTTCAGCTGATTGGATAATGCCAACCTACCTTGTGGAGGGTACTCTGCCTTCCTCAAAGCCTACTGACTTAAATGTTCATCCCATCTTAAAAATACCTTCACAGCAACATCTAGACTGGTGGCCAAATATGTAGGAACAATGATCCAGGCACTTGACATTTACAATTAACCATCACACTGTGGGAAAATAACATTGAATTGATACATGCTTGGTCAATGTAGTAATATTTCCCTTTTCAATAGAATGTTAGAGTTGGAAAGATGTTTAAAAATGAAGCATCTTGACATCAGAGATGCTCAGATCACAGTTGACAACTATCAGAATCACAAAGAGCTGTGTCCTTCAGTTACCTGCTGCTTCCCCAACGACAGACACAATCCTGGCACTCAAGGATGAATTAGTGAATTGCTAACACATACAGCACCACCATGTGTCAGGCGCTGTTTCTTCACAAGCATCATTAAATCCTTATGACTGTTTTGGGACATGGATCCTCTGTGACCCCACTCTACAGATGAGGAAGCAAAGGCGTGGAGACACTGAGGACCACACCCAAGCTCAAGTTGCTGCAGGAAGCAGAGCCAACACTCACATCAGCCACTGTGACGCCTGCGTACATTTGCTGAACTGACTAATCTAGCAGTCCTGTGAGCCCTCCGAGTCCCAGAGGAGCACAGCTCCCTGTGTTGTTCAGAGCCCCTCCTTTGGCCTTCTGCAAGGGAGGGAAGTAGTCCCAGCAAACACCAGCTCTTCCCCCAAATTCTCCCTCTTGCCTCTTCAATCCCACCCAGAATTCCACCCCAGGCATCCTTCACGCTGCCTGGGGTGGGTGACTTGTTAGTGTTGGGAGAACTCACTTCACAGCATCTGGTCAGTCCTTGGGGAAACGTTCTAGCACCGCTTTTAGGATCTGACAGTCCTTGATGTGTGTTTTATAGTTTACTATTTTGAGTTCTCTGCAAAGCCCAGAGAATAGTGAAAGTTTTATGGATTTAATATCATGGTGTCTTAGCAAGGCTTACAAGACCCGCGGTTCAGTGTTAAATTGAAAGTTCTGTGAAAAAGACATTATTTCATCTTATTCATCTAATTCTGTCTGCAAAATGTGAAATACTTCTTCTCTACTTATTTCTTCCCAACTCAATTAGGGTCCCAGAGTCAACTCCTATTTATAGAGGTGTTTTCTCGAACCAGAGTAGACACCCAGGGATCCGTACAGAATGAGATCCTAAAGGGCTTTTGATGAACCTTGATTGCAGAATTAACTCACATGTGTCAACTGAAAGAAAAATGCTCAACATAAGAGCTGTGAGATGTTTTATTCAAGGTCTTATTGAGAACTGTGGGCTTCCTTGGTGGTTCAGATGGTAAAGAATCTGCCTGCAGTGCAGGAGACCTGGGTCTGACCCCTGGGTTGGGAAGATCCCCTGGAGAAGGGAATGACAACCCATTCCAGTGTTCTTGCCTGGAGAATCCCATGGACAGAGGAGCCTGGTGGCCTACAGTTGATGAGGTCACAAAGAGTCAGACACAATCGAGCAACTAACACACACACACACACACACATACACACACACATTGAGAAATGTAGCCTGGAAGGCAACCTCTCAGGAGCTCTGAGAAGTTGTTCCAAAGAGTGGGAGTGGGAGTGGGAGGTAAGTTTATTCATCCTTTCGTCTGGGGATTACATGCAGGCAAGTCTACATCGCAGTAAAAGGTTACTGGCAGTCACAAAGGTATCTTAAGTTAATGATTTTAGTTCTTTTCTCTGATGGGAAGATGCAAAACTCTGGGTTCATCACCATTCTTCCTGAGACACACATTTTACTTTCTAGTGGCCTGTTTTTCTCACACCATCACCTTAAGCCCCTCTGGCTGAAGCAGAGGGCGCAGGCCTGCAGTGTGTCAGTCCCGGCACAGGCTGGGTGCTAAGCCAGGTCTCCAAGCTCCGTTTAAACCAGGCTTGCTTAGAACTTGGATTAAGACCCCAAGACAGTACAAGTGCCGTCTCAAGAAGACAGGCAAAGGCCCTCTCAAATAGCTTGCCATGGGCCCCAGGTGGGCAAGTCCTCGTTCTCAGACAGGAGGAAGGTGAAGTGCAGGGGCTCCATTCTGGGATAAAGGGGAAGGTGGATTTGAGATGCTCGAGGTGAACTGATTGCTCAAACAGCCTCTGACCGAGTCCTGGTACAGTTGTTTCCTGTGTTTCGGGAGAAGAGATGCTGTGGGCTACATTCCTTTGGAGGAAATTACAGAAAAGTGTTAAGTAGTTAAACAATAAAACAAAACAACAGGATCTCTCAGTTCTTGCAGCCACAGATGTACTGGCACAGAGAAAGGCATGTGGTCAGCCGTGGAACACTGTTTCCACTGAATGATGCTGTGAGCTTGTTAGACATGCAAACCCACGAGGCCCATTGAGAGCTTCTAAATCAGAATCCCCAGGGATGGAGCCTGCCAAGCTTCAGCTTGTGCTGCTGGAAAACATAACTTGTTTTGCACCAGGAGGCAGGAGAGTGGATGGTGGTGAACACCAGCTGCCCTCACTGAGCCAGCCTGCTGCAGGCACTGCCCGGCTTCCAGACACAGAAAGATAGAAGGCCAAACAAGTGCCCGTGTGCACAGAGCTCACCTTCCATAGCCATTTCCCCGAGGTGCTAGTGGTAAAGAACCCCCCTGCCAAGACCCCCTGGCAAGACATCCCTATCCCAGTATTAAGGCCTGGAAAATCCCACCAAGAGAGGAGCCCAGTGGACTGTGGTCAATAGGGTTGAAAAGAGTCGGCCATGACTAAGTGACTTAGCACGCATGCACGCACCTTCTAGAAGGGTGAGTTTCATAAATGCATAAATGGCTCAATTTCCCATGGGGATGAGAGCTACAGTGAGAGTAAATCAGGGTCATAGGGTAGAGAGTGACGAGCACAGGCCTTGAGGGAACCCAGCCCTGAGAAGTGGACATTTGGATGAGAAATGAGATGGCAAATGAGACAGTAAACTGTAAGCTGCACAGAATGTGCTATGCTCTGTGTGTCCACAATAATTATGATTATTAAGATTCGGGGGAGCAGATACACATAATTAGTAAAAGACTTTCTGGATTATGTAAAACCTGAATCAGGTATTTTGCACCCCCCTGCAAGACATTCTTAGAGGATAAAGGAATTTATTCATAGAAATTGAAACCTGGAGTGACTGGAGGTGCAAACGCCTGAGAACAGCTTAAGTCACCCCTGGAGGGTCAGCAAGTGTGGAATAAAACCAGGAAGCAGGTCCACTGGACCCACAGAACAGGACCAGGAAATCCTGCAACAGACTGACCCAGCTGGCTAAAGCTCTCCACAATTCTAAATAAAGAGATATTCAAAGCTCATTTAGAAGAACAAATTCAAGCCCATTAAACTATGGTATGCAAAATTTGTGGCAAGAAATTATGCATGCTTGAACTGTAAACTACACAATCCTCATTCTCTAGTCATTCTTCTCATTAAGTCCTTTTTTGAGTCTATGTTTATAAAGTCCTGCTTCCCTGGTGGCTCAGAGGATAAAGCGTCTGCCTGCAAAGCAGGAGACCCTGGTTCAATCCCTGGGTTGGGAAGATCCCCTGGAGAAGGAAATGGCAACCCACTCCAGTATTCTTGCCTGGAGAATCCCATGGACAGAGGAGCCTGGCGGGCTATAGTCCCCGGGGTTGCAAAGAGTCGGACACGACTGAGCGACTTCACTTTCACTTATAAAGTCCCAGGTGGAAGAACACTTCTAATTTCACTATCATTACAATTGTATTACAAATATTAAAAAATGATAATAACCTTGAGAGGTCGCAGAGGTTGTAAAGTGGGAAGGGAAGAGGGGAAGGGTCAGTGGAAGGGAGTACAAGGCTGCAACAGGAGACGAGGGCTGACACAGATGGTCCTAAAGATGGAAATAATAGTAGGAGACATAAATGCAAAAGGGTAAACGCAGGGGAGCAGGAGCAGTGAGGTAAGTGAACCATCTCTACATCTGCTGTCGGAAGAGGATAAGAGTGTCTGCATGTGATCATCAATGAACAGCAGTTAGCGTGTAACTTTAGAAAAAGAAATGAGCGTCCTAAGCATTTTTAAAGGAGTGGTGAGGAGAGTGGGTCAGGGATAAGGAAGGATGGGTGAAGGAACTGTTGATGGTTTCAGTTCTATAGCAAGATTTGGCTTTTATTCACCATGACACATGTGACTTTGATACAATTGAAAAATGCAAATTATAAAAGCCTTTCCAGGGACCATTATAGATGAATCCCTGGGTGAGTAGGATCTGATGATGAACTTCAGGGCGGCTGCCACCCTCGGATGCTCACAGCAAATGAGGTGCAGTTCTGGGTTCAGACTGCCATCTTCTTTGTGTCCTCACATGGCAGGCAGGAGGGCTGAGGGAGCTCTGGGCTTCCCTGGTGGCTCAGATGGTGAAGAATCTGCCTGCAATGTGGGAGACCAGGGTTTAGTCCCTGGGTCGGGAAGATCCCTTGGAGAAGGAAACGGCAACCCACTCCAGTATTCTTGCCTGGGAAATTCCATGGGTAGAGGAGCCTGGCAAGCTACAGTCCGTGGGGTCACAAAGAGTTGAACATGACTGTCTAACACTTCACTTCTTCATTAGCTAAGTTCGGGGCAATACATATACATTTATGCCAGGTGCATTTCTGTTTCATGACTTTTATTGTTCTGTTCTCAGATTGAAAGCATCTTGAGTCATATTTTTGATTTTTTTTTTGTCTGCTGCTGGTTATTTTACCTTTTCAGTGGCAGACAAAACTTTAAACCCTCTTATCTTGCCTCTGAGAACTGGGCCTAGGGTCCCCAGAAGAGTAGCTGTTACTAGAATTGTGGTTTAGTGTGAAGGAAGTGGCTTCCTATTTGAGAGCACATTTCTCAGCTTCATAACACAGCAGTAAACAGGATTCCTGGGCTTCTGGGTTGAATATCTAGCAGGGAGACTTTTCACACTCATATTCTGCTCTTTTCTTCTTGGAAAATTACTGTCCCCCGCCCACAACCTTTGCCAGTAGCTTGAGCCGTGCGAGTAATTCTAGCCAGCAAGTTGGATTATTCATCTGCTGGCGTGAGTGAGCTGAAGAGCTCTCTTTCCCCATGGTAAGGGCCGTGCAGAGCACATGTTGATTCGGTAGGGTCTGGAGTGCTGAGCCAGCCCACCGAGGACAGCGACCTAGAGTTCACCTGCTGGACCTGTGTCCTGGGAGCCAATGCAGTGTTGTGTTGTAAGAGTGGCCCAGTCTCCCCAGTGCAGCTTGAGAGTAGTACAGGGTTTTGTCAGGGAGCCACAGTGTCTCCTCCAAATCTGCACACTTGACCCTGAAAGGGTTCTCTACTAATAACCATGATGGGAGGACAGTTGTCACCTGGGATGGCCACAAGCAGACCAGGATGTACAGTCATCTTCAGTCTGTGGCCTGAGAATGTCTGACCACCAGACAGCTGCCCAGTAACATTCTCTAGTAGTATGCTGGAATGCAGTTCAAACTGCAGCAGATTGTGCAATTTTAGAGCCTAAGTTAAAACAAATATTCTTTCCTAGTCAAGTGAATTTTGGGTGTGAGCTCATAATCTCTGGAACTACTGAGAAATTTCAATTTGAACTACACTTTCAGATCTCCTGTGTCTATAAAGGGGCTTCCTTGGTGGCTCATGGGTAAAGAATCTGCCTGCAATGCAGAAGCCACAGGAAATGAGGGTTTGATCCCTGGTTAGGGAAGATCCCCTGGAGGAGGGCATGGCAACCCACTCCAGTATTCTTGCCTGGAGAATCCCATGGACAGAGGACCTAGCAGGCTACAGTCCATGGGGTCGCAAAGAGTCGGACACAACTGAAGCAACTTAGCATGCGTGCATATGTCCATGTAGATGAAACATTCTGGGTTCTTGGTGAGGTCAAATCCTTGAGGTGGCTCTCCTGCTTGGGGCCTGTCATCTCACAGTGCTTACTGCTAAGATGCCCATTTCCCCACTGGTGTGGACCCTTCACTCCTAGAGGTTCTACTGAGTTTACTCTACCCTACAGACATGAGAAAACGTAGTGAAGCTGGAAACGTCAAGAGTAAAAGACCAGCCTCTCTAGCTATACTGTGCATCCATTTCCTCCGAGGTCTTGTCCCCTGCTTGGTAAAAAAGCTTTTGTTTTGTTTTGCTGCTCACTGGACCCAGGTCATCTGTTTCATTCCCATCTGGGGAATGAATGAAAGTTAGCTTGGGGCCTAACTGTTATGCACACAAAGTCATCCCTCTGTCCTGCCAACAACTTCATCTCGTCAACAAAGTGAGGAGCCACGTGACTTGGCTACCTGCTTAAACAGATCAAGGGCAAAGGAAAAGGTGCAGAATAAAAATATAAACCAGTATCAGAGATGTATTTCATCTTTCAGCCATTTAAGCAGAAATTGAAGGAAGCTCAGAAAACAGAAAGCCCTCCTCCTGTAACCTTCTGTTGGGGCTTACTACTGAGGTTGAAGTCCTCTGTGATTAGAACTCTGTTAGTTAATTCCTTTGTAAGGATTCTAGCTTTTTTCAACAGTTGTCTTGGTAAATATACTCCTGGAAGGAAACCAAGTTGATTTTTGTATGTGAAGCATCTTGATATGAATCCCTTTATGGTAAGGTTTTTCAAACACAGTGCTAGTTCTGGGGCCAACAGGACATATCATGGAGAGGCAGAGGGAATATCAGGTTAAAAGATCACACAGTGGGGGAAGGTGTGGACAAGACCAGGGAGGCGTCCACTCTGGGTCCTCCCAGTCTCAGGCAGTGTGAGGGACCAGGTGGAGGAGAAGAGCTGAGGTGCTGCTTGTGTTATGTGCTGGTTTGTGTCTCATCCTGGCAGGGGGCAGTGGGAGCCATGTGATCCAAGCACCTGTGCTTTTGGACTGCCTCCGTCACCTAACCGTGACCTTCAGATTGGGCTACACTGAATACTTGTCCAGAGTGTTTGGGGTGGACCAGACTCTGTAAATACCTCCTGGAAAAAGCATAGAATTTAAATCACGTTCTGATTTATCTAGCATGTTTGCTAAATGGAGTGGTGCTGATAATTATTTAGGCCCAGGCTTTGCTTTAGGATTTTTCACTTAAATTCTCTGTTCTGCCCTAATAATGGATTTGTTGACACAACCCATATTTTCAGTATTATTTTTAGCAAACTATTCCATTTAATGAGATTTTTAAAAACACTCTGTTAGAAGGCCAGTTGGTTCTAGTCAATTCCTCTTAATTGCTGTGTTCAAGATTACCAACCTATTTAGAGCAGGAAGAATGTATAAATACTAGTTACCACTTCAGTGCCTAGACTACTCATTGCTATGGTTCAGTTTTGGTCAATAAAGACAGGCTTATTGACCAGGGAATTTATCCTTTTCTTTTCAGAATTCAGATTCCAAGGCTTACACACACACACACACATACACACACACACACACACACACACACAGTCTGTTTATACTGTGACTCACTGAGGCAAACTCTCAGAAGGATGATAACAAACTCTCACAGCAACAGTGACACACGGTAGACCTCTTAGCTCTGATGGAAGGCTCTGGGGTCAAGGGCACATAAAGAAAATGAACTTGGCTCTTTGTTGCTGCGAGAGTCTAATGACACCAAATCCAGCTGCAGTTTACCTGCCAGACTTAGTCCCCTTACCCCTTCGTGCCCTACGTTCAGATGAGATAATCTCTGCTCTTCAGAAGCACACCGTGAACAACCTGTTAATATTTCAGTGTTACTCTGTGTTACCCTTTGTTCTAAAATAACCATTCTCATTACCTTTGCAATGCAAAATTCTCTTAATTTTGGACCTTTTTTTTTTTTTTAATGTTAGTATGGGGCTCTTGGCTGATATTGTTTTTTTTTAACTTTTCTTGGCTGTACAGCTTCTGGGATCTTAGTTTCCTGACCAGGTATTGAACCAGTGCCCCCTGCATTGGAGGCATGAAGTCTAAGCTAGGGAGATTACTGTCTGAGCCATCAGGGAAGCCCTAATTGGCTATACTTCAGTGCAAAATAAAAAGTTTAACGAAAAAAGGATGAGGGTTAGATTTCTCTTCTCTTAATGTCTAGTGAGCTCTAAAAATGGAACAACTTCCTGTTTCTATTTATTACTGCCTGACTGCCCACAGTACAAAAGATGGTGAAAACTTGTCTCCTTGCAGAAAGGAGAGGAAAGAGAGCTGAAAGTTTTCATGGAAATAGAGTATCTAAAATGCTATTTTTGTCAACAAAAATATCTTCACTATATTATGTTAGTAACTTAAAATATATAAACCTACGATATAAAGTTAGATTATGGCAATTTCTTCCCTAAACTTCTTAACCACATAATGATACTTGAGTTCCAGAAAGCAGCCTGTTTTGCGAATTTTGAAACTAAGATTAAATATAAGTATTTGTCATAAGGAAATGATTCTAACTTCTGTACTTTAAACTATTAGAGACGGGGCAAAATCTGATATGTGGAGCGAAGACAGGTTCCAAGGAAAGTGAAAAAGGAGGCTAAGATAACTATACAGTCATTAAATAATTATCAATTGTTTAAGATAAAGCAATTTATGTCATCACTTCAAAATAGTTATTTCATCTATTTAAGTGTATATGGTAATAAACTATTTTGTTCATCAACATCTTAGATCCATGACATAAAAACATATGAGCATAAATACAGCAATCTCTCAAGTGATTTTAGAAATGAAATTTGCTCCTTAACTTGGCTGACACTTGTCCTTTTTTTCTTATTCTTATTTTCACTGAATCTATCGATTTACTTATTAATAAATGGATACTACACATCACTTTAAAAACCATCTGGCCAACTTAATATTACATAGTATACAACTGGAGTGGTAGGCATATGCAACAAGATAAGTAATCCTGCTGCTTCTGCTGCTAAGTCGCTTCAGTCGTGTCCGACTCTGTGCGACCCCATAGATGGCAGCCCACCAGGCTCCCCTGTCCCTGGGATTCTCCAGGCAAGAACACTGGAGTGGGTTGCCATTTCCTTCTCCAATGCATGAAAGTGAAAAGTGAAAGTGAAGTTGCTCAGTTGTGTCCAACTCTTCGCGACCCCATGGACTGCAGCCTACCAGGCTCCTCCATCCACAGGATTTTCTACGCAAGAGTACTGGAATTGGCTGCCATCGCCTTCTCCTAAGACTTCTCAATTTATGTGGTCAAGGGGCTAGCTGCATAGCTTTCTTTGAGTATAAAGACTTACAAACCAATGGAAAAGAGAAAAAGTGTTGATGTAGGAATCAGTAGTCCATTATCAGATAAGTTATTTTCAAGTAAATCCCTGAAAATGTGAGCAAGGAGGCCTAAAACAATCATTTAAATGTCTTTGGCATTTTTATGTATTGTCAGATAGAATGAAAGGCATCTACATATAAAGGCAATGTAACACAGACACATGTTATGGCTTAATATAAGAGATTAAATTTCTAATTAAAATTCATTTCTATTTGGATAGTCTGCACCAACAGGTTTCATTCTCAATATTAAATAGAGCAGAAATTTTGGAAGTGACTTTGGGAGAGTATTTTCTTTTTAATTGTACATACACTTCCTTTATTCCTTTGATTTCAATGGTTACTGAATTTGCAAAGCTAAAACCAACTTTTCTGCTTTTTAAGTATTTTGCTATAAATACTTCCAGTGGAGGCAGGTGGGTGGACAGAGCAAGGTATATGTTTTTACATTTGTTGTTTGGTCTCAAAAGAATTAAATTCCTTACTGTTCCAGGTTGTTTTTTTAAAACACTCTCATCATAAAGTAACTTAACATAAACTTTGTCTTTTTTTTTTTTTAAACACAGTAAGAAGTTTCAGAAAATACAGACTAGCTTTGAAATGCTGGGAAACTAATGGAGTCTGAAGATCAGCTTGGCATTATGGGTGGATAGTTCGGAGGGAAAAATAAAAAATAAAGAACAGTCACTAAAGGTTGAGGCCCCCAGAAGCAGCAGTGGTGCATGATTCTGGGTGACTTTCCCATTTGGAAAGGATTGTGGGAGAAGTCTGTCCCTTCACACCCTCAGTCACGAATAGTATCTTTGAATGTTAACAAGGTCAACAAAACTTCAGATCATAGCTCAAAGGACTGAGAAAGCCTCATGAAGAAACCCTTGGGAAGGTCCATGAACAGTAGGTACAATTTCCTTAGCCATGTGATTTACAAACATTGGGAATACCAGGAATGGAACATTTTCACCAAAGCAAGTCTACTTCCACCCAGTTTCATATGTACGAATTAAATGTAACTTAGGGAGGAAAAAGTACTGAAAAAAGTATTTTTAAGCTTTCAGCATTGACCAGAATCGCCCAGAGGACTAGTTAGCTTGGGGTGGGGCCCCTTGAATTTGCACTTCTGGGAAGTGCCCTTAAGATTTGACGTCTCTGGGCCCAGACCACATTTTGAGAACCACTAATTTACACAAAGTCTATTTCACTTTTCTACTAGAGGATAGCCACTTAGATAGATTGTCATAGAGAAATCCTTAATTTTGACTATGTTTCTTAGAATGTGGAGTTAAGTGGTTTTTAGTGACTATGGTGGGACACAATACCAAGGAGATGCCTTGTAGTAAGTGTTGATGGCTGTAAAGATTGCCACCAAGTTGCCCTTGTACCTCTGTCAGCTCTGAGGCTGTGTTATAGTTCCTCAATTTGTAAACTATATACATATCATTTCTCAGGAATGTAGAGTTAGATGCTTTCTTCACATTTAAATTCAGTTCTACTCTAGAAAATATAGCTATCTTCCCAACAAACTAAATTCATGTTTCTTAAAATCAGTATGGAAATGCCACTGTGTTGCCCTTGTTTTTCAGAGAAAAATAAGTACAGTAAAACTAATTTTCTTTTATTAGAGAGGAAGTATTTATTTTTATTGTTTTTTTGGGGGGGGCAGGGAGAAGGCGATAGACTTGTAACTGTACTGAAAATAGTACAAGGAAATAAAATTGCAGAACAAAACAGTTCCATATTTAGTAGGATTCAGTTCTGGATTTTCCCCAGATATTGCAAGTCAAATCAAAGATAGAAGGAAATTCTTCCAGGCCTCAGACCAGACTTGGCACTCATTATAAATCATAACCAAGGCCCGTTATGCAACAGAAGTGTTTGCAAATGACTAGGGGATTTAAGGTTAATCTGGGCAACCCACAAAGACCTCCAACCCCCAGGTTGAAGAAAACAGGCAACAACTCTTGTCATGACTTTGGGAAATGTGAACTTCTAGGACGGTTACAGTAGTTTGTATTCGGAATTAGATTTCGTTTAATAAGCATTTGTTGAATGCTTTGCCAAGTACAAATTGGCACTTGCCATCTATCCACCTCTACAACGATTAAATCATGAGCCCTTGCAGCTGCTGACCTTCAACATCCCCTGAAAGGAGTTCAGGGTGGAGATCAGGAATGAGGAAACCTGTGCTCTGGGAAGAACCCGTAGAACTGGTCTTCAGATATTTTCAGATTTTATGAGCCCAATTCCTATATCTCCCCATAGCTAGAAAAGTACTAAAAGCATCATTGATGACATCTGCTCCTTGTGATTAGCAGCGAGGCTGCCCAAATGCATATGTACCCCACCTTCACTAAAATTATATGCAACACAAACCTTCACCCCTACCACTTTGGAGTAGTTCTTCAGAGCTACCTCAATTGCTGTCTGTCTCCTGGGCTATAGCTCTCATTTCCCCGAATAAAACTTAACTCACAATGCTCATGGGGTGCTTTTTCCCCGCTCCAGTCAACGGCCTCATGTGTGCAAATTAGAGATTTTTTGATATCACAAGGCTCCTGGCTACCCAGGGTTCTGTATTCGCAGTGTATTCACTCTGGTTATTTTGTGCTTAAAGTTAAAACTGAAGCAACCTGGTGTGAAGAATTAATTTATGAAGGCAAGGGAGCAAGGGTTACTTTCCTGTTTCCAGGGCCAGACCTGCTGCAACTACAAGCCAAGAACTCTAGGAATAAACTGTCTTGTGGGAATCTAGATTAGTAAAGTCCAAATAAATTTCTAAATAATTCCAGGTGATGGGATAGTTTAAAATCCTACTAGCCATTCAACAAACGTAGAGTACCAGTCTTGCAGGAGACCCTGCACTGGGCGCTGGAGAGCAGCAGAGAACGAAGCGGGCCTGGGTGCAGACTTTGGGGATAACACACCAGTAGGAACGCACACTCACCAGAAGGAAATCATTCACGAAAAGTGCTAACTGGAAGGCATACTCAGACATGGTTTGAAGGTGGAGAACCTTGGGAGGAAGACCCTGAGCTGTCCCCTGATCTGCTGTCGAACACCTCACCCACAAGAACAGCACTGGGTCCTGTTTGATAATTCGTACTTACTAGCAGTCTTGTTACAAATGACCTGTGGTCAGCTTTCAAGCAATTGCGGAAGAAGAGAAAAAGAGAGGTCAATTACTCTGAGAAATTCCTATAGTAGACTGCAGAAAGTAAACATAGAAATGGAAAAATCTGAGAAAATGCTGTGGCAGGTGTTTCAGCAGTTTTCCTAACTTGACCATTTTTAGTTATCTAGCCCATGTAGGAGATTTTCGGGTGCTGAAATTCCTGCTTGGTACGGCAGAAAGCGAACCTTGCGAGACTGCCACGTGGGCCCGTCACAGCTGGGACCTGGGGCCGGGCGCCGCAGATGGAGCGATCCTGCAGGAGACCCGGGAGGGCGGCCGCCGGGCCTGCTTTCATGCTCCGTCCGCTGCAAATATAGCAAAAGGGACAGCAACTGTTCTGCTCGCCTGCGCTCTCGCAGGTTCTCCGCCAACAGCATCTGACTTAAACGGTTCCGTACACGGTCAGCGCGGCATCCCGGGCGCCCCAACTACCTGCTCACCGGGAGGCCCACAGCGGAGGCGGCCCGCACGTCCGTAAGGCCCGCAGCCGCGGACAGAGCCCTTCCGCCGGGCAGCCCTCGGTCCGCTCCCGGCGCCGCTTGCCCTGACTGACGTACAGGCGCCCACACAGCGGCGGGCACCGCAGAGCAGCTGCAGCTAGCGCCTGGGTCTCGGTTCTGTGACCTGCCGGGGAGCACTGGAGAGCAGCTGCAGCACAGAAGCCACTTTCCCGGGCTTCCCCTTTCTGAAGCCGCGTCCCGGGACCCTCGAGACCTCGCGTGGTTTGGGTCTGGGGGCGGGGCGACCCGAGGGGCGGCGCCGGATGGAGCGTCCCCGGGCCTTGTTGACATCGGCGTCCTCCCGCCCGCCGCCGTCCGCGCATGCCCGGTCGCCGCCGGCTCGGAGGCCGCGGCGCTCGGGCTTCCCCCACCTGCGTCCCGGCCCCGCCCCTCCCCCCGGCGGCGGCGGCGGAGGCTGCTGCGGCGGACGTGTTGTTTTGGCGGCGGCGCTGGCTGCTGAGGAGCCAACCGAGACCCAGCGCCTCACCAGCACCGGCTGCGGCGGGCCCACCGACCGCGTCGCCAGAGGTAAGGCCTCCGTCGAGGGCTGAGGCCGGGGGCGGGGCCCAAGGGTAGGGTCCGAGGGGACGGAAGGGGAGATGGAGGCTGCAGGGGTGAGTCCCGGAGGGTGGTCGCTGGCCCGGAGGCTGAGGGGCGTGAGGGAGGTTGGGGGTCGGGTGGGTCAGGGCCCGGGAGTCGAGAAGGGGGATCGGGGGTCTGTGTCGGGATTCTGGGCCAGGCGGCTGAGGTCGAGGGGGGCTGGGGGCCGGGGGTCCAAGGAATCGGAAGGGGCCGGGGGTCGGGTCCGAGCCGCTAAGGTGGTCGAGGAGCCTGCGGGTGGAGGGAGACTGGGGCCCGGGGGTCTAAGGAGTCGGAAGGGTCGCGAGGGCCGGGGCTCGGGGCCGGGGGTCTAAGTAATCGGAAGGGTCGCGGGGGCCGGGGTTGGGAGCCGGGGGTCGGGGCCTGGCAGCTGAAGAGGTCGAGGGGACCGGGGCGGTGGAGGGAGACTGGGGCCCCGGGTTCTAAGGAGTCGGAAGGGTCGCGGAGGCCGGGGGTCGGGGTCGGGGCCGGGCTGCTGAGGCGCGTCGAGGGGGCCCGGGGTCTAAGGAGTGGGGAGGTTCGCGGGGGCCGGGGTCGCGCCCGCCGCTGGGCAGTTCTCCGCCCCCGTGACTTTGTTGTTGTCTTGGAGGAGGCGGACCTGCCCGCTGGGGCCGGAGCGGAGGGGAGGGGGTGTTGGGGCTGGAGCGGCGCAGCCTGTTCCCACTTTCGGTTTTGGGGTTGGGCGGTTACTCGTGTGAAGTGCGGGCTGGTCCCTAGGGGGTTTCCAGCGCCGGCGTGGAGGGGACCCAGGAACGGGGCAGCAAGGAGGGGAGGATTGTACGAGTCCGCGGCCATTCCCCACCCCAATACTGTGCTTTCATCTGTCTTCTTTAACATTTAGAGAACCTAACTATGTTTTTTATGTTACTTACTAGAATCATTTGGGTATGGAGGAGGTACAGTTTGTGCCAATAGTTTTTTCTCCTAGTTTTTAATTTACCTTTATTACTAAAGTATTACATGCTCTTTGAAGAAAGAAATTTAGCAGCCTAACCATACAGAAAGTCTCCTCCTTCCCTTCACCCACCTCACTCTCACCCATTTCCCCTCCCTCCCTTAATACCCAGAGTGTAACCAGTCTTAAAGTGTGGTGTTTAGCCTTTAAGGATTTTTCATTGCATATTAAACTTATTGTAAATCGACTATATTTCAAGCAGACAAAAACGAAAAACAAAATGGGATCATACATAGCACATAGTTTTTATTGGTCAACAATATCACAATTATTTCTCTTTTTTACATACCTCATTCTTTCAATAAACTACAGAGCTATATATGTAAATTTAATAGCTGAACATTGTTATTATTTCTATAATCTTAGCTTTTACTTAGCTTTTAATAAAGTCTACAAAGTGATACTTTGAAACATAATAAAACTAAGAATGTCTGAGGCCAGTTGAGGATACTTACATATTAGAAAATTGAGTAATATGTTTACATAGAACTTAATGGCAGCTTGCAGGAGGCTTGGATGACTTCACAAAGCAGGTTACTGAAATAGTTTCTTTTTTGTTTTTTTTTAAGTGTACTTTTCAGAGTAAACTTAAATTCCATAGGGCCAGTTGAAAGCAAATTCTGTCACTCAAAGGAAAACTGGACTGTGTATGAGGAGGAGGTAGGATAGAAGGCCAGCGGCCCACAGGTTCGTGTTTCAGGCTGGTAGGAGGTAAACTCTTAAGTGGAAGGGTGACCCTAGCTGCTTACCATTCAGCAAGATAGAAAGCTAGGAAGTTGCTGTTAAGTTTTATAGTTCTGTGTGCAGATGCTGGAGGCTTTGGCGATTTAATCACTGCCCTGTGCTTATTGAAAATGTATAGCATGTTCATCTTGCCCTCCAGGGAGGACAACTTAGTAAGGGAATCATATGGAACCACTTGATTCTCAGCATATGTAGCCCACGATCTTAGGCCCAGCTGTGTAGCATTTTATTATTTGGGAAGCTATGTTCAGAAGGAATCAGAAACATCCATGGCATTTTTAGTTATCATGGCTGGTAATAGAAGCACTCTTTCATGTATTTCTCACAACCTAGGTGGCATGCTGTCCATTCTATGGATTTTTAAACAGAAGCTCTCAAAGTCAACTGCTCAAAACCCTGTTACCTTTTTACTGGTAGTGGCTAAATTAGACTTTGGCATGCTTCATGCTCCACACATGCTGCCAAGAGCATGTGGTTTGCTCTGCCGTGCTACCCCCCCATTAGTGAAAATTACCTTACAAAATCACTGATCTCAGAGTTTCCTTCTCCTTTTTGGCTTGGAAATTTTCCTTAAGAGTAGAGACATGAATATAATTGTGTGCACTGAAAAATAATCTAAAGGATAGTTAGTGTGAATCTCTAGTGATATCTTTTTAGATGAGGTTTCTGATGGAGTGTTATTAAAATATTGAATACCTTGGAGTGATGCTGTTAACCGGGAAGATGGGGATTGTGTTACTTTAGTCTTTGGTTACTCCACTAGATGCCGTGCTCATTTGGGCATCATAGTAAATTGTAGCTCTTACAGATACTTCTATTCTGTTCCTTAAAGACTAGTCTCATTTCGTTTAGAATTATGAACCCAGTTACACTCTTTGTAAACTAATATGATGAAAAGAATACAAAGAGGGCCCTAAAAAGATTGATTTCCATATTTATTTTGGTCCCATAAAACTACATGGTGACTGGCAATTTAATAGCATCTATGTCATAATGTTGTGGTTATTAATCTGTTTTGGTTTTCCAGCACATGTGAAAACTGGATTAAAGAAATATGGCAAATACTGAGGTTAAAGTGAGATAGTTGTAATATATATGTATTTAAGAAGAAACCCACGTATAGGAAAATATTTGGGCTTTTATTCTTGGCAGTTGTTAAAGGATGTAATTAGATGCACATTTAAGTGACTAATCTGCCATCGCTTGTCTCTTGGACCACGCATGCTGGATGTAAGTGGGTTTATGGTTGTGGGATATAAACAACAGTGCAGCAGCAGCAGCAAGATGTCTTTAGGATACACTGGTATTCCCAGCCCTAGGAGAATGGGGAGTCCAATACTGTGTGTGCATATTCTCAGAAATTAGTAAGAGAGGTCTTATGACTGGTGGCTAGTAATAAAAAGTTTTCCAGTTTAGCCTGAAAAATCCTTTCCGTGGGGGAATGCATTCATGAGTAGCCAGAAATCAATAAACTTTTACATCCTATGAATGGTAACAGTAGCATCAGCATCACCTAGAGTTTAAAATCTAGATTGGATTTAAAAGCTAAGTATAAAACAACTCTGGAATTGCTGAAAGGACCTGTTCCCTGACAACTTTGTTTCTAAGGAGAAGCTAGTTCAGATGCAAGATCTTGAAGCCAGAATTTGAGGGGAGAAAATCTGAGAGTTGGCCCTCAGTGTAGACGGAGGGGAGTCAGCTATGTGGATGGAGGTCAAGGGAAGTAAGAATGTGAAAGTTACAGTTCTGAGCTTAGAGATACTGAAATAAAGTATGTCTGGGGGTTGAATTGCAATAATTAACACTATGTGGTAACCTGCAGGCTCTTGTAAACCCATAATGACCACATTATCATGAGTCAGTTGAGTCTGTAACCTCAAGTGCAGTGAGCATCTGAGAACTGTGGGCTGTGAAGTACCCTGAGGCCCTTGTCTTCCCTGTTCTCCTGGCCAGCATCTCGGACTCCTGGGCCCCGTGGCCTTTGTTTTCTCACCTCACTGAGGTACAGGCCACCTGAGAGGGCCTCCTCATCTCCCTTTGGGAGCTTTGTTTTCTCCCTTTTGGCCACCACAGGCCCCTTGTTCCCACTGTTCTTTCCCTCTTTGCGAGGCCTGAGTTCTGCATAGCTTCATTTTCTTTCCAAAGCTTCAGATTTGCCTTTAACTTGGTTTCCTTGAAAAACTCTTTTAAGTAGCTGTCATTTTGTTATCTTGAATCAAATACATTCAGAGCTGAAGTGTTTTGTTTTCAGATTTAATGTTTTTTCTCCATTTACTTGTTTATATTAATCATCATGTTTTCTTAGTCATCTGGACTCAAAGGACATCTTTGATTCCTCACTTTACTTTTTTTAGAAATGATTTGTCATTTTATTGCACATTGTTCCTGATTTCTCCTGTCTTGCATTTTCACGGCGGTGAAACAGTTTTAATCCCTTTGCTTCAGCTGTCGTTAACAGGAGACAACCATAATCTCTTAAGTTTGTGCCATCCATCATGCATACTGCTATCAAGTTAACTGTCCTAATTGGAACCCTGATCATTTTTTTCCCTGCATGGGAACAAAGCAGAGCTCCAAATTTACTGTTTCTTCTGACAAAAGTCACTGTGCAGGCATGCTTTGTCTCATTTGGTCCTCATGATAGTTTATGTCTTTATGTCTTAGGTACTATTGTGTCTTAAGTACTGTATGTCTTAGGTACTATTGTGCCACTTTACAGGGAAAGAATTTGAGACTTCATGAACCTGAAGGAGTTGCTAATAGGTGGAAGACCTGGAGTTTGAATCCCCAGCCTGTCTTCCAGTTCTGTGTTCTTGAAGAGTTCTGTACCTCCACCCAGTGGCTCTTGATCAACTCTGGGATACAGTCCCTGTTCTTCACCTTTGCCTTTCAAAAGTGCCTTACCTGGCCCCAGCACTCCTTCTCACATTTGTTTCTTGTTTTATTCAAGCTTTTGGTTTCTTATACATTTTCATTCAGGATTTACTACCTTTCCCATGTCTGCTATTCAAGGAGGTCCCTGTGCAGAAGGGCTAGCTGGTGGGCTGTATTTCCTTAGGGCTCCTGTTCCCTGTCTGCTAGCGAGGTCTTTTCTCATTCATATAGTTGTTAACCTCGTGATGAGAACCTTCTACTCTGAATTTTGAGTACTCTAACAGTTGTAATTGGATTATAAAATGTTAGAAAGCAGAAAATGTGTTGTAGACGCTTAGGAGATGTGTGTGAATGAAAATGATCTCTGGTCACCTGCCCCATTAATGGCAATTTAAGTAGTTTTTTATTTTAGTTGGTAGATGACACAATAGTTTAATGGAGTTTTTATTTTTGTGTATGTAACAAAACCGGATTTCCTTGTTGTAGGCTATCAAATGAGTTAAATTTTCAGACTCATTTCTAGGTAATTGTGATAAGTAAGTTATTTGTAAAACTACTTATAAGTGTTTTTTTACATGCACACGTCTAACCTTGAATTTATCATGGTTAATGATTACCATGCAGAGGTTAAAATTTTATATTTCTCTATATTGCCTTTTGGAGAAGGAAATGGCAACCCACTCTGGTATTCTTGCCTGGAGAAGTCCATGGACAGAGGAGCCTGGCGGGCTACAGTCCATGGAGTCACAAACAGTCTTACATGACTGAGCAACTAAACAACAACAACATATTGCCTTTGCATCTTGTATTACAATTTAAGTATTACATTACTGTAAGTACTATATTAATGTAAGTATTTTATTAAGTAATTTGTTTTTGCTTTGTTGTATAAAAATATAATCCTTTCTGGTAGAAGTTGAGAATGTAGGCTATCTCGGTGATGGCATTGGAGTTTAATAAAAGTGTTTATAAAAGTTTATTTAAAAAGTTTTTAATAAAAGTGTTATTCTCAGACTAATCAGTTTGTCAGTCTTCCAGCTTTCAACTTTATAAAGGATAAAAATCATAAATACTTCTCTGAAAATAAAAGTTTTAAGCAAGTTTATAGTAATTGATTTTAAAAACATATAGTCACATGGGTCAAGGTATAAGTGTTATAAAGTTTATAGACTGAAAGAGACTCCTCTTCCACCTCCCATTTTCGCTACTGAGAGGTAGTCACTTATCTTTGGAATGATATAGAAGAAGCAGTTTGTTTGTTTATAAGTATATTTGAATAAATATTTTTCTTTCAAGTTATGATAAAGTATAATATATTGCAAATAGTTTCACTTGCATTTTTCACTCAGTGTGTCTCTGATATTCCATAAGAGTAGATAAAGAATTTCTTCATTCTTTAAAATTTTTTTGCAGCCTCAAAGGATCAGCTGTATATCACTACATGTATAGACTATATATATATATAATCATTTATTTAACCATATTCCCTACTGATGGACATTTAGATTGTTTCCCATTCTTTACTGTTACACACATCCATTGAAGCAACTGTTTGAAGGAAGAGAAATAAAAACTGGAAGAGCTTTCTAGAGAAAAATAAAATTTGAAAGCTAAAATGGCTGTTTCTTGGTGGAGAATCAGATGGATGCCTTTTGAGGCTGCTGATGACGGGTGAGTGAATGGAGAGAAGAAGGGGACCATGTGAGGATTCTGGGAGCTGTTGACAACCTAATGGGAAGAGGGGGGATGGCAGTGGTGAATGGTAGCAGCTCCTGGGACCAATTGTCTGCTCTGGGCGAGGCCTTCTATGCCTGTGTTTACAAGTTCGGTGCTCAGAAATGATTCTTGATATCTGGAAAATCATCTCTGGGACTGTGGCCTATAGTAGTATATCTAACATAGGCAACCTTTTCAGGGAATGGAATAAGATATCTGGGTGTTGTCTGGAAGGAAATGTCATGGCCAACAACACAATATATTTTATGAGGTCATTAACTTTTTTATTGTAATATTGTGTGTTCAGAGATAAGATTTAAAGTACTGAAATAAATGAAGTTAAACAAATTCCTCCTTCAGCAAACCTCTGCTCTCCACATCTGTTCCTCATGGGTTGTTTGGGTAATAATGATGGCTTTTTAACAGTGTGGTGTGAGTCCTTTCAGAGTTTATGTATAAACAAAAATAACATTCATGCATCTTTAGACATGTCAGTCAGAATCCTACTGAATAGCAAGTAATGGTAAGACTAATGAAGGTCAGAATTGCATGGATTAACAAGTAAGTGACGGTGCGTACCAGGTAAACAGTGAGTGCTCCTCGATTCCTTCAGACCAAGGGCGCTCTGAGTGCAGAGTGGGGGTGTACAGCATGTCTCAGCTGATGAAGTGGTGCAGCTGTTCTGCCAGCTCACTCCTAACTGGTCCAGGAAGGTTTCCCAGGCTGTGCTTCATCCGTGGTGGTGTAGTAAGCATGGCTTACTGAATAGGGTTACTGAACAGGATAACAAAAGGTCATTTATTTTTGTTCATCCACGGACCCCCGCCACATATAATAGCTATACGAATTCACTGTAGAAAGACCAGAAGATATGGATAAAAAAGAAGTAGATCATTGGGAATGCAATCATTGGGATGGTGTCTCCTTTAGTTAATTCTCAAGAGATTTCTGTATTAATGAGAACACCAGCTAGAAGAGCCCAGCTTTATAAATCCTGCTGTCAAATAAGACAGATATATTTACTTGGTGATAGAAGCTTGGAAATTGTGATCACTTGAATTTTCTCTGACCTGCACGCTCTGCCAGGTAACCAGAACTGTGGCAGGGCCTCGGCTCAGCCATCAGGTTGTTTGTGCACATGGTTGAGTGCTGAGTGGTGTAGCTGTTGTGAGGGAGCCCTATGTGTCAGTGGGTGTCGGTACCCTCCTCTGTTGCTGCTCCTGGGTTAATAGTTCAGAGCTCTTACTCTGATAACAAATCATTGTATTTTTGTAATCCATCTTTAAAATACTGGATCTTTAAGTGCCTTAGATATTTAGAAATGCCATAGCTCAAAAAAAAAAAAAAAAAAAAACACAAAAAAACACCCACACAAGTGAACCTTTCTTTGTCAGACAGTTTTGAGAAGGAGGGTGTATTTTATCACCCTCCTTAGTCTCCTGTTTGCATTGTAGTCGCTTTATGACTAGAGTAGATTTTTAAATTCATGGTCAGTCATCTCGATACTCAAATATAAGAGCAAGTTTTGAAATATGTGAAGGTAGTTACTACAGTTTTACTTTTGAGAAAAAGCCTGGCAGTGCTCTGTAGTGATTTAACATATATTGTAAAAGAATACATTATGAAAGAATTACTTTAAATACTTCTAAACCATTTTAATGGTTTAATGGACTTGAATTTTTTCCTGCAAATAGAATGATTTTGAACCTTTATTCTTTTTTGAACCGCAGAAATTAGAAATGGAAAAAGAAAGATTTAGGCTTTTCTACAGTAATTTATATAAATATCTATATTGTAACTGTTCCTGAAATTGGTTTGGTTCTGAAGGAAAGGGAGGGAAGTCACCATGGTCCTAAACTAGCTGAGTTACCTCACTGTTGATGGCAAAAAAGCTTTCTGCAGGCTTTCTTCTTCTTAAGGAATTGTTCAGTTGTCACTTTATTTTAATAACCCCTGGTTTTATTGTGCCTGCATGGTACATTTTATATGTATGTGGTCCACACCTGCACACAGACGTGTGCCTGAATGCCCTGTTTTCACAGATACCATTCCCTGTGCTGCCTCAGGAAGTCTCACAGGTGTGTAGCTGATGCTCCTGCAAGCTGTGCAGTGCGTGCGTGCTCACTCAGTCGTGTCTAACTCTTTGCAATCCCTTGGACTGTAGCTCATCAGGCTCCTCTGCCCATGGGATTCTCCAGGCAAAAATACTGGAGAGGGTTTCCATTTCCTTCTTCAAGGGATATTCCTGACCCAGGGGTTGAACCTGGGTCTCCTGCATCGCAGGCAGTTTCTTTACCACTGAGCCACCTGGAAACCATATCTGGGAGCTATGCAATATGAGATGCTAATATTTTGGTGCTTTAACATTTTCACACTTTCATGTAAGTATTTATTTAATCTTTCCAACAGCCTTGTCAAAGAGGATCTTGTCTGGCAAGTATCAACTAGTCTCATTTTTATAGATGCAGGAATTGAGACTCAGAGTTACTTCCTTGTCCTGAGTCTTGTTTTCTTTCCTGTGAAATGATCTGCAGTCTTCAAGAACAAAGGGCTTGATGTAAGAATAGATCTTGAACTCAAAGCCTTTTCTGTCTCCTAAGCAAGTTGGGTAACCCCTTTCCTTAGAAGTAATACTGTTACATAGAGTTTTGAGTTAACGTACATAAAAATGCTAAAGCTTAATATACAATAAGTGCTCAGCTAATGACAGTTGCACTAATGATAAAGATAATAATGTTTTAGGAGTCACATACTACTTTTCAAAGATTATGGAACCTCACGCTGTGGCTCAGTGGTAAAGAACCACCTGCCAATGCAGGAGACATGGGTTCAATCCCTGGGTTGGGAAGATCCCCTGGAGTAGGAATTTCCAGTATTCTTGCCTGGGAAATTCCATGGACAGAGGAGCCTGGTGGGCTACAGTTCATGGGGTCCCAAAGAGTTGGACATGACTTAGAAGTTAAACAGTAACAGGAGTCACACGCTATTCAGAGA
Organism: Bubalus kerabau; assembly: GCF_029407905.1. Classification (NCBI taxonomy): domain Eukaryota; kingdom Metazoa; phylum Chordata; class Mammalia; order Artiodactyla; family Bovidae; genus Bubalus; species Bubalus kerabau. The sequence continues at coordinate 23,094,371 of NC_073637.1, read as the reverse complement.
TTATGAGACCGCACATAGCAGTAGTGTCCATTTAAATGAGAGGCCAGGCCTGGGAGCAGTCTCACATCATCAGTATTGTGTGGGTGGAGTCAGAAGTGAAAGGAGAGAGAGCCTTGGAGGAGCCAGGAGAGCGGTGATTCTGGAGCCATATCAGGTCTACATGGTCATGTGTAAAATAGCAAATTTGAGTCATCTGGTCAACAAGAAACGAGAAATTCCTACAGCGAAAGGGAAAGACAGAATTCTAAACTGTGGAGCATGTGTCCTGCATGCGTTAGTCCCTGAGGTGTTCCTAACATACCGTTGTCACCGATGTTTTTGGTAATGATCTGGGACCATCAAGAAATGTTGACTTATATTGGATATTTTCTAAGATTGTGGAACTGTCACACCGTAGAAAGACTTTCATCAATTTATTTTACTCTTTGAAGCTTAAAGAACTATCTTTCAGTTATCTGTAGCATTAGTTCTTTTGGCTGTCTGTGGTGTTAGAGAAAATGAATTTTACTAAATTTGAGTATGTACATTTTATTTGATTCTTAATAAAGAGTATAGTTGATAATAAGGTTCATGGTAAGTGTTAAGGTAAAGGCCAGGAGTTTAGACCTTCATAAATATGTTTGATTCTGGGCCTTTTTCTCACTTAGTTCAAAGCTTATTTATAAAGTTCAGTGTCTGCTTGCTTCTTTTTATATCCATTAATTGCTCTGTTGTGCAGAGTGTTATTAAAATCAAGTTCTGCTCTTAATTGTCTTAATATCCTTTTTGCTCACGCATCTTTCCATTCATTTTTAGTGGTAACACACAAAGCACCACCTGCAGGGCAGTGTGTTCTTAAAAGTGTGCTCCCTCTTGCGGCCAACCTGGGTCATACTGCATTCAAGTTTGGACAGTTCTGAATGTGCTGCAAATAACCTGAAAGGTACCAGCAACTGAGAAAAGGTGCCAACTCTCACATACGGGGTCTTACTCATGCTGCCCTTACTTTCTGTCAGCACTCAGAATCTGTGTAGTGGCTTCCCACTGTCCTAAAAGCAAGGTCAGGAATGAAGCAGATTGGTGCCCTAAGTGGTTTTAAGCTTGAGCACAGTTTCTCCCAATGGTGTAATATATTAGGAATGCTAAAGTTTTTTTGTGATAATTCTCAAGGCTTAGGGCTGGGCATACATTGTCTTTTATAAGAAAAAAATGATACATGGCTTAAGAATAACCAAAGCAAAACATTGATGGTTTTATTTGTTGTAGTGTTTACAGTCTGTACATCAAGTGGAATTTCAGGGTCACCTTTAAAGTCCTCGTGCAGTTATTGTGTGGTATAGTTGTTATTGTTTCAGAGGCCTTTAGATTGTCTTCACATGATCATGCCTTATACTTAAGTGAATTCCAAGTTCTGTAAAGGAACATGAGCAAATCTCTTGCCACTGATTATACTGTGATCTCTTGTTTCTTTTCCTGTATCTTGGGTGAGTAATAGGTGGGAATGGATTCAGTCCCCAAGTGTACAGATTTAATTCCCCATGGATCAGCGTTCTACTATAGAGTTTGGGTCGTATGGCAGACAGGTAATGCCTCCTTCCCCAAGATGTTCTTATGTTAATTCCTGTGCCCTGTCACAATGTCATCTTGTATGGCCAAGGGGAATTAAGGTTGCTGATTAGCTGACTTTAAGATTGGGAGCGTATATATACTTTAAGATGGGGAGAGTAATATAGGTATTACTCTGATGGGCCCAGTGTAATCACAGGGTTCCTTAAAAGTGGAAGGAGGAGGCACAGTGAGCACTCAGCCTGATGGGGCTGCTTGGAGACAGAGGAAAGGGCCATAAGCCAAAGAAAGCAGGCAGACAGCAGAGAAGTTGTTGTGGTGCCTCCTTGATCAAGTCGACAGCAATCTGCTCTCTGGGGTACCAGACAGAGATGTTCACTGAGATCTGTTTCACCAGAGGCCGGTTTTCACCAGATGCCCATGGGGGCTGCTGAGGGAACTGGGTGCAGGGACCCCTGCTGAGCTGGGGAGCCTGCCAAGAGATGACCGGACTGTCCAAGGTCAGGAGTCCGCAAGAGGAGTGAGGCAGAAAGTTAGGGTGAGGAGCTGAGAGGAACAGGAGAGCATGAGAAGGAAGCATTATTTGTGGGGCCTGTTGGTTTGGGAAGAGAGTGGTCCTGACAGGTGTCAGCAAACTGACCCATGGGTTAAACTGGGCCAGCAGTTATGTGTAGCCTGCAAACTAAGAATCATGTTTACATTTTTAAATGGTTGGAAAAAAACCAGAAAAAGAGTAATGTTTTATGATGTGAAAATTGTATGTAATCAGGTTTCAAGTGTCCATAAATCAACCTTCTGGAACACAGCCACCTGTTTTAACTTACAAGCTGGTTGTGGCTGCTTTGCTCTGGAAGCACAGTTCAGAAGCTGTGATGGAACTCGTGGCCTGCAAATCCTAAAATACGTATGGACTGACCTTTTATAGGAGTTCAAGGCCTGAAGGTTAAGTACAGTGGTGGAAGGGTCAGTGATTTGGTACAAGACATGCTTGGAGAATGAGATGAGGACCTGGAGGGGCAGTGGGAGCAGCTCCTCAGAGATTCCGACAGTGCGGTTGTTGGGGCTTTGGAGTTTGAACAGTTGTAAGGGTGCCTAGGATGATGGTTAGGTCTGGCAACAGAGGACCTGCAGCTCAGATGCCAGAGTCCTTGCTGATGACGGGGCCTGGACCCTGAGGGCCCTCAGTGCGGATGGGGAGGTCGACAGAGTGAAAAGCAGTCATTGCCAATCTTCTAGGCCTTCATAAACGAGGTGTGTGTGTGTGTGTGTGTGTGTACACATAAATACTGTAAACTCATATCATGTGTTCACATTGATTCCTCCAGTTCTATCCAGCTCACCAGATATACCCTCATGGTGTGTATATTGAGAACTTTATATGTAGCTCACTGTTTACTCTTCACAACTTGATGATGTGGTTATTTTTCCCATTTTATAGACAGGGAAACTGAAGACCACAGGTTAAACAATTGGCCTGAGATGCGTGGTGAGTAAATGACATCAGATGCTTTGTTTCCCTCTGATGCGATCTTTCTTTGGAACCAAAAGTCCAAAAGGCAGGAAGAGGAGGAAATGAGAGGTTGAGGAGAGGGAAGGAGAGCTGAATTGAACATCTTTTCAGCTAAGAGAATGGGAAGTTCTTCTGAGTGAGGGGTCAAGAGCCTGTGGGCCAGCTGTTGTGTTTCAGAAAGGTTCATGGCTTGACAGACTGGATTTGAGTTGTGGCTCAGCCCTTGCCATCTGTGAGCTTGTGTCGTGGTCTCTGAGCTCTGTCCCCCTCAGTAAAATAAAGTTGGTGCCTCTTCATAGGTATGCTGAAGATATAAACTCCAGTGCTTAGTAGGTAGTAGGTGCCTAGGAAATTGCCCATGTGTATGTTACCACTGCTGAAACAAGGGTAAGGTTTGTATTACCATTGATGTAAAGTTAAGTGGATGTTCTCAGCAGTGTTTGGCATGGAGTAGTGAAGCCTAGCTTATCCTATTCTTTTTCTGTATTCCCTGATATCTATTTGTCGTCATTGAAAAAGGTTTTCCCCTGTGTGGTTGCCTCCGTACTCAAAGCAACCTTGGTCCATGGCTCCCATGACAAGATCCTTGAGGGCCCAAAAAAGAAAGGTCCTTTGTTCATGCCCTCAGATAGTGTGTTCTGCTTTGTGTGGGTCACTCATCTTCTTCCCCCAAAGCTGGGTGCTCTCTGTCCCCAGCTCTGCAGAGAGAGGAGCACACAGGAGCTGCCATTGGCTGCTTGCCACTGAGCCAGGAGGGGAGGGAGGAGTCAGTGTTCATTCTGTTCTCTTTCCCTTTCACGACATCTGTCTGCCATCTGCTTGCTTCCCACATCCTTTGACTTGTCTTTAACCTTCTGTAAAACATCCCTGAGCTGCCTGAAAGACATCATAGTATTAAACTGCGCCACCAGTAGTTCTTCCCCTCAACCATATACATTCCAGTTGCAGATCTGATTTTGAAAGAATAGCAAGCAACCTTTGGAGCACTTACGAATCATGTCAGGTGAGCTTCTGTGAATGTGCCCTCTGTTCTTCCATGCCAGACACATCCTAGAGAGAAAAGGCTGCGGGGTGAGATTGTGCTCTAGGAGTATAGGTGACTGCTTCCTTAAACTATTCAGTCCTTTATTCTACATTTTGTCCCTTTCTGCCTTCATCTTTTCTTCTTGTTCTCAGAGTCCTTATTTTGCTTTTATGTTTAATGTAGGACTTGAACACCCCTAAAACTTTTTTTCTGTGTTACAGAAAATGGCAGAAGGGAAGCAGAAAAAATTGTGATTGAAGTAACAGAAACGCTGAGATAAGAATACTCATTCCTAGATAACTAAAACTCAGTTGTGTTCAAATGCAGGTTTAACCGATGCCCAACTAGCAGAGAAGTCAGAGCCCTGGGGAACCTTAGGAATCAGAGAATTTAGCCTCTTCATTTCACAGGTGAGGAAATGATGTCCTGGAGGGATGCCTAGAGCCATACAGCAAAGTCGTCACTGGGGTCAAGGCTGGACCTTGGTCTCTTGACTTGTGTTTGGTACTTTGCATGATTGAGATGGAATTACCTCAGAATTAAATGGCAAACACATCCCATGACGTACTGCTGTAATGGGTTTTTAAACTACTGTTTTCTTTACTCATAAAAAATGAACTGTATTTCAAGTTAGGGGATTACGGTTGAATTATCAAAATATTCACTACAGATTTAACTTGCAAACTCTTCATATGTACATTGATTCTGATCAATTTACAATCTCTTGCTCCATAGTCAGGGGATTGGCTACTTGATGCATCTGTATGGTGGCATATCATGGCCTTGGATTTTGCAAGTATTTTTGATGGCATGAATAAATAATTAAGACATATCAAGTGAAAGTCTGAAATATATATATACAGTATAATACTAACATTGTGTTAAAAAAAAACAAGAATATTCATGCCTAGAGAGTAAATAATAGTGGCTTTTTGAAGGTTAGGATTATCAGTAATCTTTATTTTACTTGGTTTTCAAGTTTTCTATGAATTTGTATACTATTATAATCAAATCAGTGAATATTATAAAATGGAATTTATAATAATTATGCATATAATTTATATGTAATATAGGATTCATTTTTCACTTTTTTCAGAAAAATGTATATGATAAATGACATCTTTGAAGCTCTGTGATGTAAATTATTTATATTATGACCTTTTTCTGTTCCTTGATTTTTCTGCTGTATACTTTTATTTAGTGTATTTTTATTCCTTAGAAAATTATTGTCCGTGTGTCTCTATTGTACTTCATCTGCTCTAAATAAATCAATACTGCTCTCTTTATTTTTACCTTGTCAGTTTTGTTCACATAATGCATGCACACAGTTGAGAAGGTTAAGTGATACTACAGGCCTTGACGACAGCACAGCAGCTCCCGGCTCCACCTGTCCCTACTCAGGAGACTGACAGCAGAGGGGATGGGATGGCATGGAGCCGCCACAGAGCACGGGAATGCTGCCTCCATGGTGCGCACTGAGACAACTGTGCAGCGTAGACAGCTCTTACTCTCCATTGCAGATAGAGGGTTAGCTCCCATGCCCCTTGACATCTCTACTCTCATTCGCCCCGGGTGGTTAAACAACTATTCAGATTAAATAAGGAATTATGTTTGCACTGGTGCTACTATGTAAATACTAAATATTGTCTTCCACAGACCAAATAACGAGTTCCCATTCTAAAGGTCCTTTTGTTTTCTGGTGGGTATTGGTTTTCCCTTAACATCCTGTTTTAGTCCCTCAGTGTGCCCTGTCTGTCTCTGAGCCTTCCCTGGCAGTCTGAGGCCCAGGCTCTGTGTCCCGGGGCCTGCCAGCTTGCCTAGATCCCGGGTTCTTCTGGCCTCAGCAGCACTGCTTTCTTCCCCAGGCTCAGCTCCGTGGTGCTGTGTATAGTGCCTTGAGTGGGCATGTGGCCCCCATCTCTTCTACATCCCCAGACACCTTTCCTTCTTCTCCTGTCTGTGTTTCTCCAGGCAACTCTTCTGATTCTTCATTCCACCTGTGTCTGGGCTGGGTGCCCTGTAACATCCTTATGTAACTTCTGTGCTCATCTGATTTTGGAATTGTTTATGCCAGTTGTTTTCCACATGTGGTCTGGAGTCCTTGAGGTCTTCTGAGAGCTTTTCAAGGGCCTGAGAAGTCTGTCTTGGGTTTTCTACTGTAATCTCTGAAAACACCTACTGTTCTGCAAAGCAACTGGGCTTGTGGGAAGCATAGCTTTGGGTGTAACATTCAAAGCCTGTGCAGCCAGCTGTACCAGCAGAAACAACAATCTCAATAAAATTTCTAGCGCAGCTAAGTCTCTGCTGGGGTCTGGACCTGGCTTTAGTCAATCAGTCCTCCACAGTCGTAACCCCAGTGATCATGGTCCTGCTTTAACCATGCTTTGACATTTGACCTGCTTTGACATTCAGGCCCTGGATATCATTTTACTTGGAGACAGATGTCATTTTTATTTATTAAATTAAAAAATCTAAACCTGGTTATAGCCTTCATTAGTCTGTTTTACGGAGAAGGCAGTGGCACCCCACTCCAATACTCTTGCCTGGAAAATCCAATGGACAGAGGAGCCTGTTGGGCTGCAGTCCATGGGGTTGCTAAGAGTCGGACATGACTGAGTGACTTCACTTTGACTTTTCACTTTCATGCACTGGAGAAGGAAATGGCAACCCACTCCGGTGTTCTTGCCTGGAGAATCCTAGGGACGGGGGAGCCTGGTGGGCTGCTGTCTATGGGGTCGCACAGAGTCGGACACGACTGAAGTCACTCAGCAGCAGCAGCAGCAGCAGCAGTCTGTTTTAATTCATGGAAATGTCTTACCGTTTTTTCATCTGTGTGCACAGTCCTCCGGATCACTTGAAGATACTGTCTCACTGTCTTACAGGAAGGTACTCTATTCTCAGCTTTTTGTTGCAAGTTTTCATAAGCTGCTGAGGTGTGGCCCTAAAGTGTGGAAGCTTGTCCCTTCCTGTCACTTCAGAACATGCACATATATTGTGACCACCACACCTTCATCTTTATCTCCACGTCATTACTCTGTTGAATGGAAGCTCATTTGTGTGTTGGGATTCTCTGGTGGCTCAAACAGTAAAGAATCTGCCTGCAATGCAGGAGACCTGGGTTCAATCCCTGGGTTGGGAAGATCCCTGGGAAAAGGAAATGGCAACCTACTTCAGTATTCTTGCCCGAAGAATTCCGTGAACAGAAGAGCCTGGCGGGCTACAGTCCACAGAGACAGTCCACAGGCAAAGAGTTGGACATGACTGAGCAACTAAGTAACTTTCATTTGTGTTAAAGAAACATGCATCATAGCAGGTTGTACCTTATATTCCAGGAAGCCTTTCCTGACTTCCTCCTGCATTACCCTTTGAGCTTTCTGTTCAGATCTGTTTGTCTTTCCTACCAGACTAGAGGGAAAGGAGTCAGGGAAGTCTGCTTCCACAGTGTGTGGTGCACCTGGGTGACAAGGTGGTGTTCTCTTCAGCCATCTGAGTGCCTGTGTCTCAGGCCTGTAGCCGTAGATCTGAAACACAGATGCCCTGCACTTTCTAAATGGAAATGTAATTTCCTGTGTTAATACTTGACTTACTGTCACCTGAAAGGGCTTCCCTGGTGGCTCAGTCGGTAAAGCATCTGCCTGCAATGCTGGAGACCCGGGTTTGATCCCTGGCTTGGGAAGATGCCCTGGAGAAGGAAATGGCACCCCACTCCAGTACTTGTGCCTGGAAAATCCCATGGACAGAGGAGCCTGGTAGGCTACCGTCCATGGGGTCGCGATGAGTTGGACATGACTGAGCAATTTAAGTTACTTACTGTCACCTGTAGTAGATGTTCCTACGCTGCAGTGGACTCAGGGGCCTCTGGGAATTCAGGAGCCTTCTGAAATTGTATGCAGAACCTCCAGTTTGTTCATTTTTCAGTAGAGGGGAGTTTATGATCAGACTCTCAGAGTGGGGGAAGTAGGAGAAGACAAGAGGGGCTCAGGCAGTGGGGCAGCCTGCTGGTGAGGGACCCTGCTCCTCTCACTGCTTCTCTCTTTTCCAGTTCCTGGCCAGAGTGTGCGTCAGAACGCTTGTTTTTGGCCATGGCTATTTCATTTCTCACTTTCCCCCTTACCTGATTTATTAATTCAGAATTTAATTGATATATGAGTTTGCTTATTAACTTGTTGAATAAAGCTTAAATTGTGTATTCCGTATTGAAATTCTTATTTTAACAAGTTGTACTTAACGTTTCCATTCAACTATGCTGAGTTTGTTAAAGAAGTTGTTGTACGCGTGTGTGTATAACTTATGTTCTAGTGCTTAAACTATTAAAGGTTGTTAACAAAGTTTGTGGTCTCATCATGACAGAATTTACCAAAGAAAATCTTAATAGTTGTATATGTATGTATATATGTATGTGTGTATATATATATATATATATATATAGATTTAAATACACACACATTTTAAATATGTGAGTCTCTTTTTAAGTTCCGTTTTGTATTCAGTGATTAGGTAATACGTTCTTCTGTTAATATTTTGAATTTATGTGGTGTGTTTAGGAATTGTTAATGGATTGTTTAGGAATTTTAAATGAAGTAACACGTGCATATTTATCTAGGCTTTCCACACTCTGTAGAAGTCCATGTGACTCAGTGATGACGAGCATGGTCTCTGAAGTCTAGACCAGCAGGGACCTCACCCCAGCAGCATCACCTTCCAGAGCAGCATTGTCCTCTATGGCAGCCACTGGTCACGTGGGGCTGTTCAGCACTTGGAGTGTGGCTGGTGTGACTGGCTGGATTTTTAGGTGTATTTAGTTTTAATCAGCCTATGTCTAGGCAGCCCTGTGTGACCTGTGGCTGCTATACTGGGCCTCACAAGATGAGGTGACTTAACTCTTCTGTGTCCCAGGTTTCCTCTCTGGAGAGATGAGATCACACTTAAGCTACCCTTTGTGGTGGTTTTAAGAATAAATACTATATTTAAGGAGTTTAACTCTGTGCCTGGAAGAGACTATGTCTGAGAAGTGGTCGTTAGTTATAATGACTATTATATATTTAATAAACTAGAATTACTTTTCTTTTGAGCATTCATTTAAACCTGTTTATTTTTATTCTTCCCTTTCAGGATTAATTTATTTTTGGAAATCAAGTGCAATATTAAAAGGAAAACAAAACCAAACTACATTATTGGAAGCCATTTCTGCTAATTTTATTACAGTTTAAAATTTATGGTTTGATTTGAATACTATCATGGGAGGAGCTGTGAGTGCTGGGGAAGATAATGATGACTTAATTGATAACTTAAAAGAAGCCCAGTATATCCGCACTGAAAGAGTGGAGCAAGCCTTCAGAGCGATTGATCGCGGAGATTACTATTTGGAAGGCTACCGAGACAATGCGTACAAAGACTTAGCCTGGAAGCATGGCAACATACACTTGTCAGCACCTTGCATTTATTCTGAAGTTATGGAAGCATTGAAACTTCAACCAGGATTGTCTTTTCTTAACCTGGGAAGTGGAACCGGATATTTAAGTACAATGGTGGGCTTAATTTTAGGTAATTTTATTTTTGTAAAATTCTTTTTTAAAAAGTAAGCTGAGTTTGTACTGCTGTTTCTGATTTACAGGGTTTATAACTTTGTGTACAGCATATGTTTGAATGCTCAAAGTAGTTCCTTCCTTCCTTAAGGTCAGAGTAGTCATCTTTTCTTATTTTCAGCCCTGACCCCCATAGTTAACTTCGCTTTCAGTGCTAGACGTGAAAAGTTCTTGGAACTGTTTTTGATCCCCCAACCACCGTCTGTACTGTACACCTGAGCAGTTGGCAGGTGGGAGGCTCCGGAGCATCTCGTAGCCTGCTTGAGGTCAAGCATCCTGACAGCGGCTGGGAGAGTTTGGTGGGCCCTGGTGTCCTGTGCTGAAAGGGGTGGTGCTGTACTTGTTAGGGATCTAGAACCCTGTGGGGGGCAGAAGATGTGGCACTGCTGGGGCAAAGCACAGGACTCAGGGCGGGGAAGAGGGGGAAGAGTGTGGGTCGTTATGTGTCCGCCAAGCGTTATTTCTGAAGCAAGGGAACAGCAGTAATCAGAAGGGACAGATAGCACTGCCTTCACAAAGCTTCCTGGTACTCGCGATGAAGGCTTGGCCTTGCTGAAAGCACTTGACATGGTCTAGTAACTTGTTTAGTGTTCGCAGTAACCGTGTGAAGTGTGTATTGTCATGGTTCCTGTGTGTTTAAACTGAGTCACTGAAGTTCAGTGACCTGCCTGTGGTCCCATAGCTAGGAGATGAGAGCTGTGAAGTTGAGCCTGTGTGTGGACAAAGCATGCCGGGGGAGACACTGCTGAAAGACATGGTGACGTTGGGCGGAGGATGGACAACCACAGCTCACGGCTCCCTTTGGTGTTTGCTGGGCACCACCACGTGACAGGCATCAAGGTGCAACACCAAGGCGCATGTGACACAGACTTGCCCTGGGGTTTGCAGACTAGACTGGCGGGGGTGGAGAGACAGGAAGTGAGCGGTTCTTATCCCGTGTGATGTTTCCTGTGGCTGAGGTGTCGTCCCAGGTTACAAGGTCGAGGCTGTGGCTTATAGTTCACTCTGGAGTGCTGGGGAATCATTGGAGGACTTTAAAGAAATGACTGTGATGCCCCTGTGACTAAGCAGTCCTGATTTTTTTTGATTATCCTAGCGTCAGTATTAGTAATGTCCTTTTTGTTGCCAAAGTGTCCCAGTTTGGACAGTAAATTATGTGCTCACATCGTATAGCTTCAGGTGTTTTCAAGCCTGAAATCCCATTGCTGTGTGCTGGGTGTCTACATTTTCTCTCCCAGTCACGGAGCCTGCAGTTGTTTCACTTAAAAAGAAGCCTGTTTATCTAACTATGGAGTCAGTTCCTGATATGTAGTAACTGGTCAGAAAGGTGACATTATTCATTTTTGCCCAGAGAGAAGTTAAGCAGTTTGCATTTACATTTGGTGATCTCTGTGATTCTGAGATAGCATTTTCATCAGGTTGGGAATCCCAGAAATCCAACTCTTGTATCATGAGAGCCTCTAGAAAAGGGATTCAGGGTTTGAGAGGATCTCCAAATCCAAGGAGCAGAGTGGAGTGGTAGAGAGAGCTTCTTCCCAAAGTGGGCTTGCTGTCTTTGAGCCAGTGTGCTTCTTTACCAGCTCTGGCCACTAGGGCTCGAGTCCAGCCTCAGATAAGTGTTCTGCTCCTCCAGCTGGTTAGCTGGCTCCTGCTGCAGGCGGGAGTTTAGCCAAAGGCCTGGCGGAGAGAAAAGGAATCACAGTTAGCAGCCTTGCTGACTCAATCCATTCCCTAGTCCTGGTCCCTAAGAAGTGGGCTTCCTGGGGCTAGCTGCTTTTGTGGGCCAGCCGCCAACTTTATTGACTTTTTTTTTAATTGGAGGGAAATTGCTTTACAACGTTCTTTTGGTTTTTGCAGTACAACAGCATGAATCAGCCATAATTGTACACATATCCCCTCCCTCTTGAGCTTTCCACACCTCATCTCAGCCCTCTAGGACGTCACAGAGCGCCAGGCTGGGCTCACTGTTATTCAGCAGCTTTCCGCTAGCTGTCTGTTTTACACATGGTAGTGTGTGTATGTCAGTGCCACTTTTCTTAATTTGTCCCACCCTCTCCTTTGCCTGCTATGTCCACAAGTCCATTCTCTGTGTGTGCATCTCCATTCCTGTCCTGCAAATAGGTTCATCAGTACTGTTTTTCTAGATTCCATGTATATGCGTTAATTTATTGTGTCTGGAATGTTTCCTCCAACCTGAAGGCAGTGTGGAAACACAGACCCTTGTGTGGCAGTCCACAGGGAGGACATCTCCTCCTGCTCCCAGGCTCCAGGGAGTCACAAGTGTTCAGTCACAGGCATGACCACCTTTACTGGATATTGTTCGGGGATTTGTCTGTGTGTGTTCCTGCAGTCAAGATCAAGGTATAATTTCTCTCCTTTTGATGAGGAAAGTATTTGATGAGAAAGATAAAAACTTTTTAAAAGGAAAGGAAGAACAGAGCCTGTAAAACTGTGATTACAGTTAATCTTGGATCTCTCCATCTTCTGAGAAGCTAATCATTTTTCTGCTGCTCCCCTTGTTTGGTTTGTGTTTCTTGAGCATTTAATTAAATCAAGGAGGGGACACATCCACAGAAATCACTTAGCACTCACTCCAGAGGAGGGTGCTTACATGCTCCCTGTAATTATTTGAGTGTGGTGCCTCAGGCTGGGTCCTGGTGCTTCCCATGACCTTGTCTTACTAAGTTCTGCTAGCACCCTGGCACTCAGCACTGCCCTTCAGTCACAAGACGAGGGTGACAGGTGCTCCCTGGCAACAGCAGCTCTCATCCAGGGACATGCCGGTGTAATCTGGGGGTCCAGGCTAAGGCGGGCAGAGTGGGGGTCTGCGGAGGAGGCCTTTTGGGGAATCTCTACCTTGCAGTCTTGAGAGCTCTTGTTCGGTGAGAGGGTTAGGTTTATCCTCACTTCAGGAGATTTTTCATGATTAAAGTACACTTGAAGCAGTTATTCATAAATGGAATTTATTTTTGCCCCACACAGAGAAGGTGGATGATTCCAAGTTCTAAATTGTACCTCATTTCAGATAACTTGTTTAGTTTCCAGTTGAAGATATTCTAAGAGTCTTCCTATGAACTGTCACAGAGAATCTAGTCCTTCATTGATGAAGGTAATCCATTTTGAGAGCCCTTCCATCACCCCATGAAGATTCCCTCCCCCAGCCCCTGGCAGCCGCTTGCCTCTTTGCTGTCTCTAGGTTTTCCTTTTCTGTGCATTTCATGCCAGTGGGATCATGTAGCATATGATCTTTCTGTATGCTTGCTTTCCCTGAGTGTTAGATTTTCAGGGTTCACCCATGCTGTGACATGTATCATTGCTCCATTCCTCTTGGTGGCTGAGCAATATTGTGTTGTGTGGGTAGACCACATTTTGTTTGTTCTTTCACCACTTGATGTCTGTTTTGAATGATGCTGATGTGAACATTCATGTGTAAGACTTGGTGGAGACATCCATTTTCATTTCTCTCAGGTGGATTCCTAGGAGTGAGATTGCTGGACTGTATGGTAAGTTTGTGTTTAACTTTTTAAGAACTTGCCAAACTTTTCTGGAGTGGCTGCACCATTTTCTATTCCCACCAACAATGTATGAGGTTCCAGTTTCTCCATATCTTCACTGGTGGTGTTTTGTTTTATTTTAAATAGCATCTTCGTGGGCATAACATGGTATCTTGTGGTTTAAACTTGTACCTCCCTGATGACTAATGATGTGGAGCGTTATGTTCCTATGATTTTTGGTCATTCCTCTCTCTTTGGTGAAATGTCTATTCAGCTCTTTGCTCCATTTTTAAATTACATTGTTGGCATCCTTATTATTAATGAGTTGTAAGTGTTCTTTTAAGTACAAGCCCTTTTTCAGAAGTATGATTTTCAAATCTCTCTTCATTTCCTTTTAAGCACCCCTTTAGAAAACTCTCATGCCCCCCTCGAGGCCCGAGAGTGAGGGAGATCCAGAGCCTCCTTTGCCCTATCCCTTTTTTTCTGGACGGAACACAGTTCTGCAGGTTTCCATGGTTCTCTCTAAGGCAGATTTTCTTCTCTGCATTAAGCCAAACTTCAGTTTTCCCTCTATCTTTTTACCCTACTTTTTTTTTTTTTTTTTTTAAAGGAATTACAAAGACTATTCTTGGTATGTGCTTTATTTTGGGCTGTGAGTAAATCTATTTTGAAAAGAACCCTTCCTTTAGGCTACTAAGATTTTCTGAAATAAAGCTCCTTACCATTTAAACCATTTCTTTTTAGTCCTAGTTGGGCTTCTGTGCATCTTTTTTCTGTCTGTATACCCGGAAGGAAAAGGCAACCCACTCCAGTATTCTCGCCTGGAGAATCCGATGGACAGAGGAACCTGGCGGGCTCTCTGGCGGGCGAGTCCATGGGGTCGCAAGAGTCGGACACGACTGAGTGACTTTGACTTGACTGACCCTGCATCAGGGACTTCCTAGGTGGCTCAGTGATAAAGAATCCGCCTGCCAGTGCAGGAGCTGCAGGAGATTCAGGTTTGGTCCCTGGTTTGGGCAGATACCCTGGAGGAGGAAATAGCAACCCATCCTTGTATTCTGCCTGTGGGAAATCCCATGGACGTAGGAGTCTGGTGTGCTTTATAGTCCATGGGATTGCAGAGAGACGGGCAGACTGAGCATGCACACACACACACACATGTTTTAGAAATTTTGCAAATTTTTACAGTAATTTGAGTATATTTCCTTAGAGGTTGAAAGGCAGTTCCTTCAGTGCTGTGAAGGGTGTCAGGTGGATCTCTTGGCATCATGAAGCGTCTTGAGTTTTTACTTTCAGGCTTAACTCCCCCCATCTGCATTATCTGTCAGCTGAGCACAGTTGAGCTGTATTTGTGCATTTGCTTCCTTGCTGAAGTGTGTCTGTAACCCTCACATCAGTATTCGTCACTGGTGCATGTGTTCTGGGAGGGGGGACAGAGTGAGTTGCTCTGTGGACATGGTGCCCCTGGGCCAGGTCAGGGGTGCAGTCCTGCTCATGTCTCAGGGCGGTGGCCAGAGGATGCACTCGCAGCGTGGTGCAAACAACTCTGGTGCTGGGCCAGTTTCTTCTGGAGCTCATTTCTTTCATAAAAGAAAACAGACTCTTCTAGGGTGAATTCTTAGGACTGAACATTGTTGTCTGTTTGAGGTAGGTATATATGTGTAGTATATACACACTCTTCCCCTGAAGCTATTTGCATATTGTTTTTCTGGACTTGATAGAACATAAACTACCACAAATAATGAGTACTGACTGGATGCTTCAGAAAATGACTAAACCTTTCTGAGTTTGTGTGTCTGTGTGAAATAATTTGTGACTCTCCAGCTTCCAGTGAGTCACTACTCTGGAGCGGGCTCCGTGGCCTCAGCTGTCTCCTCAGTCTTTCCTGGGCTGAGATGTGCTGGCTGGCGCCCATGTGAGCGGCTTACCTGTGTCGCAGGGCTGCGCCTGCACTGGCCTTCACACCCTGTGTGGGCGGCTCCTGCAGCATCAGCCTGGCCACCGTCCCATGCCTTCTGCCTGCAAAGATTCTTTCGATGGATTTCACTCCTCTTTGCGTTTCCTTTATAGACACTTACTTTAGCCTGTTGTGGAAGCTTCTTTGCCTTCAGCCTGTGGTGAAGGGCGGCTCCTCTTCTGTCTTCAGGTTACCTCCACGTGCAGAGGATTCACAGGTTTCCAGCACCAGGTCTGTCTGCGGAGCTGTGGACACTGCATCTTCCAAGCTGACCAACAAACTGGATACTTGATTTTCCTGTGCTTACTGCATATCTCTTCTTCAGTGTGCACGAGATTCTGAAAGTTCAACCTGTCTCCACCTCGAGTGACCCTTCCTCACCCTAGCCACACACCAGAGCAGTTGAGGTTGGCTTCTGCCACCTGTGTATCCATTGGTGACTCAAGGCAGAAACCTGAACACCACTCTCTCTTCTCTCTAATTATATTTGGTGGAATAGGCAATACGTTCACTGAGTTAAATGATCCAAAAGAATCAAAAGGCGTACTTTTAAAGATTTTCCTTACCTGCCTCTCCTCCACTTTGTCTGGTTGCCCTCCCCACTTGAAGAACAGCGTATGGAGCCCTGGGAACACCTCCGCTTCTGCATAGACTCAATTTAATGTTTATGGGGATGATGGTTGACTTGAAATCAGAAGAATATTCTTAGGTACATGAAGAAAAATATGCATTGCATCTTAGAAGATTTCTAGCAAGCCGCTAAAATTAATAAGAAATTTATTTTGAATGGAATATACTTTTCTGTGTAAGATGTACTTCTGTACAGTGCCTCATTCTGTGATGAAATAGATGTGACACGTGGTTTTTTGCCAGTATACTTATAAAGATATGAAAAATACACATTTTTATGCTTTGTATAGATGATTGGCCTCAGTCTTACTTGTAAACCTTTTAAAATTTGGGACCATAGCTCCCTTTATGTACATTTATCTTTCTTCAAAGAGTATTTGTTATGTGTGCCTTTGTGCGAGCTGCTGAGCATACAGCTGTGCAGAAGACATCCCACATATCGTGCGTGTTATTTCCGAACCAGCAGCAGGAGCATTGAGTCAGTTTTGTTGGCTGTTCTTCCTTTAGGTCAGGAAATAGTTGTTGAGTATCGATGTGTCTTGGTTACTTGTGACTTGATCACATGCATTGGCCCTGGAGTGTCTTTTGCAGGTGAATACACAGTGCAGCGAAAGAGCTGATGAAATGGCTTCCAGGGGAAGAGGACTGATACTGAACGCTATTTACATTGCCTTTTAAACCATGTTCTGTTATGTTATAGTTGAGCACACCTCAGTTTACTGACTTTGCTTTGGTGTAATGTTCCAGTGTAGACATGTGAGTTGCAGTTGTAAATTACTCAGCCACGTTAGACTTGGTGGGTATTATCAGCCCACTGGGTGGAGGTATCTAAAGCAGCTGGTTCTGATGTCTGTTCTTGATAGTTTGACATTTTAGGAATGCATTTTACTTTGGGCCTTGAGCCCGTGGTCCATAATTGTTTAAACCAACCTTTTCAGATTTTGTTAAACATATTTTTCAGATTTGAGTGTTGTTTAGTCACTAAGTCATGTCCAACTCTTTTGTGATCCCACGGACTGTAGCCCGCCAGGCTCCTCTGTCCATGGAAAGAATATTGGAGCGGGTTGCCATTTTCTCCTCCAGGGGATCTTCCTGACCCAGGGATCGACCCAGGATCCCGACCCTGCAGTGAGTGGCAGATGGATTCTTTACTGCTGAGCCACCTGGGGAACCAGCACTTCTATCCATAAGCTGAGGGAAGCCCACAGGACTGGAACTTCCTCTTTAATTGCAAAACTTGCCTCACAAGGCCAATGACAAACCTAGAGAGCAGGTTTCTAGTCTTAGGTGTGCCCTGCTAGCCAAAGAATTTGAAGCTTTAACGTGGCAAGATTGAGTAAACGTTCGACAGTGCTTTTGTTAATATGCTTTTTTAGCATCATATAATCAAATGGAGTAACCATAGGAAAATAGGTGTATCTTAGTAAGTTTCTCTTAATTTGGTTATGATTCCTTAATCTTTGGCTGATTCATTTTATTCCCCATTCCTTTGTCCCCCTTTGTACTGCTTTGTCTCTTTGCACTACACTGGCAGGGTGTTCTCAGAAAGAGACCTGCTCATGTCTGCTCTCCATCTGTTACTACTGTCTCTGAATCCTTATAAAGTTACTCCTGAATCTTCCCAAAGATGCCCGGAATTAGTAACGAAGTATCATTGCAGTTTATTTAAGGGTGTTTTTCCATATATAGTTGACCTTCCATATCCAGGGTTTGAGGATTCATCTGCCAAGCAAAACTTGAATTTATCACATTCTGGCAACTGTATACATAGCATTTACATTGTATTTACAACTGTATGCATAACATTCACATTTACGTTGTATTGGGTATTGAGTAGTTGAGACAGGGGAGGATGTACAGATGTGCAGGTCATATATGCAAATACTACTTCCATTTATACAAGGGACCTGTGTGTCCACAGTCCATAGATTTTGGTATTTTCAGGGTCTGGTCCTAGAGTCAGCCCCCCACCATTCTCCCCCAATCCCCATATACCGAAGGATGACTGTATGTTTTAATTCTTGCTGAGAAACTTTACACTAGTTTCCTAGAAACCAAATAACTGGTTCACTTACTCCCTCTTGTGGTAAATACTTAGTTTTATCCTGATGCTTTTATTTGTGGTGGTTCTCTCTCTCTCTCTCTCTCTTTTTTTTTTTTTTTTTGTGGTGGTTATCTCTCTATGTCATTTTACCCAAGAGAGCACAGATCTGATAGTCCAAAGAGATTTAAACACACATTTAGGTTGGGCACTGCAGTAATGAGGGGAGTGTGGATAGTGTGATCACAAAGATGCCAGTTAGGGTCACCTGCAGTGCCTGGGCCCCTCCCTCCCTGAGGGACTCCCTGCCCCTGTTCACAGTTTAAATCAGAATAAATTTAATCTACTTTTACATTTAATTTAAAAATTCCCAGGTTATTCTAATGTGCAGTCAGGGTAGAGAACCACTTATAAACAGGCTGCGGTTTTGGTGCTGTGATTAACATAGTATTCCCAAAGAGAGCATGCTTGAATTTTTGGTGATTTGTAGCCGTCTTGTATTTTATGGTATGAAAGACCCTGACATCATTTAGGGGATTTCCCACAGACCCATTTCACACAGTAGAAAGGACCTCACGGGGAACGTGACTGGTCTGACTGCAGCTGTAGGAGGCAGAGTTGGAAACTGAGGCACTGGCCTTGAATCTGCTGTGTCTCCCCCTGCACCCCCCGGCCCCCTCCACCTGCCCCAGTGACTGAGTAAGTGCATCTTGAGGGCTCCTCTAGTCACGTACCGTGTGCTGTGAAGTGGTCTTGCTAAGGCTGTTCCACAGATTAGCTCTCCACAAAGGACGGAGGGCACAGCGTCCTCGGCTCATGCCAGGTTCCCACGCCTGCCAGGGCAGCCTTCCACCTGCACGCCACACTCTGTCACCTTTCTGGTACTTCAGAGAGGAGTGGAGGGGAAGGGGTATATAGATGAGAAATGGAGGTGTTGATAGACTCCTGATACCTAGACATAATAATAGGTGACCTTTAATAAGTTCTGATTATTGACTAACTGGAAGGTGATAAATAAGCTAATTCAAGTACCACAAAAGAAAAACATTCTCTAGAGCTTATTATTATATTGACATTTTATTGTATTTGTTACTGCTCTTAGTAAATGAACTTTTGCCAGCCTTAAAAATAATTTCTAATATAGAGTATCTAGGTTTTTCTAATAATTGTATTTGTCTTAATTAATGTTGACTTCTGTATAAGTTTCTCTTTCAAAACTTAGCTATTAAAGATAGTGGTCAACTGTTAGTACTTTGATTTTTTTTTTTTTAAATTATATGACAGGGTTTTTAAAGTTA
The DNA here is from genome assembly GCF_029407905.1 of Bubalus kerabau. NCBI lineage: Eukaryota > Metazoa > Chordata > Mammalia > Artiodactyla > Bovidae > Bubalus > Bubalus kerabau. Next base: position 23,075,287 of record NC_073637.1, on the reverse strand, counting down.
AAAAAATTGTATGACAGAAATTAAACTTTTATTATTTCTAGAAAGATCTCTTCCCATTGGCACATACAGAGTAACGTTGGAATCTGCTCAGTGCAGTCAGATTCATGCTAACATCATGTTAGATGATGTAGGAGGTCTTAGGCTTTGCTTTTGCATGCCTTTTTCATTTTCTCCAGTGACAGCTTATACCTTTCTGTTAGAATTATTTTGTATTATTTATCCATTTCTTTGAAAATCGTGTACTTAAAAAAAAAAAAAATCTCTGAGTAGCACATCACTTTTTGGTTGAAAAAGTTGTGCATGCCTGTGTTGACACACTTTAGACAACAGGGTGTAATGGTGGAAATGCCTCTTCCCACCCAGACCTCTTCGTCCCCTTCCTTGGAAGCAGCTGCATATTTTTCAGTTTTCTATGTTCTGTTTTTCTGTTCTGTTTAATACAGGTGTCAAATAAACTGTAATAAAAAGCATCACATACACTTCTATCATATCCTCGATGTGTTCTACTTGTATATCACATTCTAAATAAATGAGATGTTGGTGACATTGCCATATAAGTTCTGCCTTCTATTAGTGCATTCTTTTCAGTGTATTAATTACTGTTTAATTTATTCGTGATAATAAAGATATACCTCCATGTTATTTTAAAATTAAACAAGTCCATCCATTAAATCATCAGTGGTGTTTGTATCAGAATTAATGATAGTATGTACATTTATCTGTCAAATCCATTGTATGTTAATGAAATTGTCTTTATTTTGTGTCAAGGTGATGTGAAAAAGTCTTAAATTTTCTTAGCAAACTTTAAGCCTTATTTCTAAAAGTTGCCACTTTGGTGTTAGATATTATATGAGCAGAAAGCAAGAAAAGGAAAAGGAGACCAGAGCTGTCTTAAGTGACAGCGTATGTAGTCCCTTTTGATCCAGAGCACTCAAGTTGACTCCCTCTGCTAGTAAAGCAGTTTGAAATACTGAATAGCAACCTAGACTTCTACATTCTTTACTTGACACCTTTCTTATAGTGCTTATTCATTCAGTTCTATTGGAAACTTTAACCCTAGAAATATTGGCCTTTTAGTGATCTCTCATCCATACAACTAGATTCTTAATGAAAATATAAGTCTCTTAATGTTTTACATTCAATGGATTACTATAAAAGGGTAAAAGAGAAATTAGATTTCCTAGAGCAATATTTTCCTTACTATGTTTATAATGTTAAGTAATTGTAGTGTAATTTGAGGTTTTTAAATGAGGAGAACTTTGTTCATCATCATCATTCATCATTGACTCAATGGACATGAATTTGAGCAAACTCTGAGAGATGGTGAAGGACATGGAAGCCTGGTGTGCTGTAGTCCATGGGTTGCAAAGAGTCGGACACAACTGAGTGACCGAACAACAACAAAACAAAACTTTATTCAGGGTTTCTTAGCCTTTTTTGTTTCCTTAAGGAAGTCCAGGTTTTCACACTACTCAAGATTGAATGCTAAATTAACAAGTGACGTCACTGTATGTACTTCTCTGTTTAATTTTTTTTGCCATTTTCATTTATTTTTTGAAAAAAAAATTCAAATTTTTGTCTGTTTGTCTTTGTTAATAATAAGGAATTATAAGATCTTAAATAATATTGAATGGATGCTCTAATTTGCAGATAAAGGCTAATGGTTTGATGAAACAAAAACCGAGAAGTGAAAAGATTACATTGATCAGAATAACTTAATAAAAGTATAAAAGCAGCAAAGGAATTTAATGCTCTTACGTGGTATGATGGATCAAGTACCTTTTTACTTAATCTTTTCATCTAAATACATTTTTCAAGTAGCATCAGTTTTTTTTTTTTTTTAAAGCAAATCAATAGAAATATAGTAGGTTTATCTGCTTTCGACTTGAAGATGGTTTCTGAACATTTGGTTTAATTTTTGTCAATTCGGTAATTCCTAGATTACAAGCTGGTATTTTCATACCCTTCCTCTACATTCAAAAACGTTCATTTGAATGTAAATGTGATTTTTTGGTTATTTTAAAGTTCTTCGAGGTCCGTAGCACTCCCATATATGTTGTGTTTTTAATGGCATTCAGTAGGGGCACATTCAGGTAGTTCCAAAGATATGTACCAGATAACCAAAAAATAACACCCATGTACCAACCACCCCCACCCACCCCCACACACACTTTTATCTGGGAGACCAGTTGCAAAGTCAGATAAAAATATAACTAAAATTTGGAAAAAGAAACGTGGAGTGAAAAACCCGATTGGCTCAGTGTCAGAAGTCTGGGAGGAGCGAGGTGACTAGGTGAGGTAGTGTGTCACTGTCGGGGTCGCAGGGCAGGCAGGAAGCACAGTCGCCCTAGGAAATAGGAATCCAAGTGGTCATGTTCTTGGCCAGGACCAGGGTTGGGGAAGGAGCCATCCCGGGACTGTCCCCTGCTCCTCATTCCTGGATGGTCACCCATCCTTGGCTGTGTGCAGGAAGAAATACCAAGTAAGAAGTCAGAAGTGCACTGGAACAGGAGCGTCTACCAGCTTTGCCCAGTGGCCACACTCCCCTGGACCCTGGGAGCTCCAGGGACAGAGGGTGTGGTCTCAGCCCTGGAGGAATTTAGTACTCACTGGGCAATGGGTGCACACCTGTGTCAGCCCATGGATTCAGACATTTGAGAGTTAACAAAGCTTTTTAACAAGTGATAAATAATGGTAAATTATGATGGCGAAATGGAAAACAATGGCAAATGACTTAAACTTCATATAGAAATGGGATTATTTCTTTGGCAATATTGTCCTGACAGATAAACTACACTCCTGAGAGAACTCTTTATGACTGACTTTTTTAAAGCAATGTAAATATATTTCCATATAGCTTTATAAATCTGTGGCTAGCAGATACATTTTGAGTTCTCTTTAAATGCTCCTATGATAGATAAATAAACAAATTAAAAGAGCTCTGTAAAGGCATTCTTAATGTTTATAAATGCTGCTGCTACAATTGCAGGTCCTTTTGGAATAAATCATGGGATTGAACTTCATTCAGATGTGGTGGAATATGCCAAGGAAAAACTGGAGAGCTTCATCAAAAATAGTGATAGCTTTGATAAGTAAGTATTCATATCTATGGTTTTGCTTTGAAAGCACTTGATAAGTAGATAGAGTGACGTGTGTTCCTTACTACTGTTAGTTCATTGATCCTGGCTTGATTGAGTGCAGCAAAAATCAGCACGCTATAAAATGCAAGAGAAAAGTAAGTTAGAAAACTATGTTCTAATTCTTATTCTGTAAACATATAGTAGATTACAAGTAAATAACTTTTATGTTTTAATTATATGCTATTGTCAATTTATTAGTAGGGTATTGTTCCATTCGTTAAACGTCACACAGGTACCTTTTCTGAAGATAGAAATTAAAGATGTTCCTGGCCTTAGAATCTTTGGCAACTGTATTTATACCTTTGGGGATAGTAATTTAATATGAGTGATACCTCTTAGCATATGGAGGACTTTTTCTTAAAAACATAAAGTTACTTAATAATATAGCTAAATGAAATTATCATAGAAATATATCACTGTATCCTGTGAGGGCTGTGTTTTGAGAAATCTGTTTCTAAAACCGTTGTTCTGAACTACTTTCCCTTAGGAAAAATACTGCACAGGCATTGGTCCTTGCAGGGAAGTCTATTTGGTGTGTCATGTCCCTAAATTCAGCAAGCAGTGATAGTAATGTGGATAGTACTGTGAAGCTGAAAAATTTAGATGGCATTTTTCTCTCAGCTAGTCCTATTTTCAGAGAAAGGCGAACAAAGGATGAAAATTGAGCTTAGAACTTAGTCCCTTTACATGACAGAGCTTTGGTCCAGAGTTCCAGTCCAGAGTTCCAACCCAGCTTGTTGGGTGTGAGCCTCCCTCATTCGGCTCTGATCTGGCCATGACCGTGGCCATAGAGGTGAGAGATTTACGAGTGGGCAGGGGTCTGAGCTGAAGGTTTTCTTCTGAGTTCAGGCATCTCTTGGGATGTCTCCCCCATTCGCTTCCCTCCTCTGCCTCCCACACCCTGGCAGTGGCACTTGGTGGGCTGAGGAACAGAAGCCTGTACTGCAGCTTCAGTCCTCAGTACAGAGGGAGGGCTGGGGTGTGTGGGAGGGGTGTCCAGACCTGAGACAAGCGAGCCGGGAGAGTGCACATGCTGGGGTTTGGGTTTGTTCTGTAATCAGTCCATTGAGTTTGAGCAGGTCACTGGAATCTTCTGCACCAGTTTGCTGAACACTGTCCTTTTATCTTATTCTGTCTTAATAAATAGTTAACCTTTAATTCACATTTTTGAATCATTTTTCAAGTGCTTACCATGTTGGTTCATATTCTGTTTCCATTTCCAAGAAAAACATACTGTTTGGCAGAAATAAAATGGATTTTAGTCCAAGTTGTTTTGTAAGAAATTGAGATTCAGTTGTAGTACCCTTTGTGTCTTCATCATTTCTGTCTGTCGTATAATTAGTGGTATGGTAAGTGCTTAAAATGTGGGCATGGATATTTTCATATTGTTTATTAGAACTGTGGAATTTTGTGGAATTTATTGAATTTGTATTGTAAGTGTTTTGATGTTGAAAATTATACACATAAGACCATTTGAATACAATTAAACTTAGAAAATATGAAAATAATATTAGTAAAAGCATATGGTTAAGGTTTATCTTAATATATTAGATAATAATACATTTCAGGTATTAACACATAAAGGCACAGATAATTCACTTTTGGGTCATTAATCAGGCAGAACAAGCTCAAGGAAGAACTTTGAATCATGGAAGCACCTCTACAGTATCTATGGAGACAAGTCTTGCTGACAAGGGCATAGTCCTGGCAAACAGTAAAATATGTTATTCTTTAAAGTCTTTATTTTGCTTTAGATTAATTTATTTCAATTGGAGAGTAATTACTTTATAATATCCTGATGGTTTTTGCCATACATCATCATGAATCGGCCACAGGTATACATATGTCCCCCCAATCCTGAATCCCCCTCTCTCTTTCCTCCCCACCTATCCCTCTGGGTTGTCCCAGAGCACTGGCTTTCTGTGTCGATGTAATTTAAATATTGAATAATCTAGAACACAGTTAAGTTTGAAGGCTATATGTATTTAAGTATATGTCTCAAGTTTAAAAAAATTGTCTAAAATTGTTTTCATGTAATCATGAGATACCAAATGTCCTTCACTTGTATTTCTTGAGTGTTGTTGTTAGACTGTGTTATACAGGTTTGTTATTCTTAAAATGGTGAATCATCTCAAATACGGTGATATGACTGATCTAAATGTTTCTTCATAATTTTTAATGGTCTTATTATTTTAGGTAAAATAATCAGGCTTTATAATATGGCTGTTTCTGAAATGTTACAACTTATTTTTAAAACAGATTCTTCTGTTAACAGACTATTCTTAAAAAAACAGTCCTGGAAATGTTACCTATTTTGGTTTTCAGGTAGCTTCTGAAATAGTAGTTGTGTACTTCAGATTATAAAGGTATCTTGCTTACCAAGGTAGCAGGTACTGGCAAATGCTTCGTTTTGCATAAAGTCATGACTTGGTTGGAAGTTAAGTAGTCTAAGCTGATGGGTCATTTAATGGACTCCTTTTGAGGTCATTTATCATTTGATTTTGGTGATAGAAATGATAAAGATGTAGCAGTTTTCTTCCTGTCTTTATGTTTTGATGATTTCTTTGCGATTTTTCTTGGTGTTTGTGGAGAATATTTCTATTTACTTTCAGTTTTTAAATTTGAAAAACTTGGCATGCAAAGTGACTTTAAAAATTATATTCCTAAGCAGTTTTACTATATTTAGTTGTTTACAGATCATCAAAATACTTGTTTTAATTAATAAAATATAAAGTAACTCAGGAAACAAAATTGCTATTTATGTATCCCTTAGTACTTAGGACCAGGCCACCTTGATTGTGTGTAACAGGAAGACAATAGAAAGCTAAAACCTAATATTTATCCAGTCTTATTTATCCTCTTGGTTTGGATCTTAGCAGTTCCTTTTTCAAAAGTATTATATCACTTATGATTTAAACTGTATCTTTGAAGTTCTCTTATATGTATCTATTGGAGATCATAATAAACTCCCAAATATAGTAGGTGAGAATAGAGTCAATAAACTACTCAACATTAGAATGTATAATGTAAGATAATAGATTAAAAAAAAAGTGCAGGTGTGTGTTTTTGTGTATGCTTTATAAAGGAGCCTTGGTTCCTGAGTCTTGAAGGTACTATTTCTTCTTTCAGAAAAAAATATCCTTAATACAGTGTTAATACTTGTAAACTTTGTTTCTGTGTCTTAGTTCTGTATCAGCAAATGCGAAGATTGTGAGGCTTCTGTGAGTTTACTGTGCTCCGAGGCAAGAGAGAAGGCAGGTTCTCCAGTGTGGTTTCTGCCTGTGCTCTGCCTCCGATGTTCCCAGACTCACTGACCTGCCCTTAGGAACTGACGCTTGATTTCACAGGTTCTCTAAAACACTGGCAAGTGTTTGAAGGAGCAGATAGTAAATATTTCTGGTGTCTTGGGCTAGGTGGTCTTTGTGGCAGTACACAGCCTTCCTCAGGTGCTCTGAGCAGGTTGGGTGGGGGGTTCCGTCCACTTCATTGGAGCAAGTGCAGGTTGCGTGCAACCTGTTGTCCGCAGCGTGCTGACCTGTTCTGCTCTTCACACGCATTCTCCAGGACGTCCTTACTTAGCCCATTTCTGTTGTAAAGTCTTCCAGTCCCAGGTTTAAAGTCCCTTGGGTATCTGGCTTTCATGGGGGAAGGCCAGATCATCTGAATCAGTTTTGTGCATGTACCATAAGCGAAACAGTCTCTCCAGCTGTGTTTACTTGGAAGAGGAGGTCAGATAAAAGGAGCCTGGATTATACCCTGTAAGTGCTTTGTGAGTTGATAATTGGCATAGCGTTTATTCACAACTACATGTATGTGTTTGTGTAATATGTGTACATGTGCATGCAGCTGACCTGAGTCCTTGGAGGGCATGCTTTGGGGTGAGCTGTTTTCCTGTGAGACAATAGGTCCTGTCTCCTCCCCCCTCCAAGGACACTGTACCTTGTTTTGGAAATGCTGTCCTGCCAGAAGCCACATGAGTGCAGCGTTGTCTGCTTTATTGAAGATTTTCATTCTGTTTGCACGGAGGACCATTATTTCCTGTAGTTTGTTGTGTAAATGAGTCACAGTGTGAGTACTGAAGACAGTAATGAAATGATGAAAATGACAGCAGCTAATGTGTGTCGTCTGCACCATTCTCAGCTGTACCCACAGTCCTGGAGGCAGTGTTGGTGTCCATGTTTCCCAGATGGGAGGACAGGACCAGACAGGCCGTAACTTCAGCCAGGCCTGTCTTGTTGTTTAGTTCTGATTTAGCTATAATGATATAAAAACGGATATATTCTAATGTTCTTCCCAGCAGTAAGATTGCCAATGAATTACAGTCTAGCAGCTTAGCTCCAGATAACAGAGGTTGAAGTGGCACCTTTATTTTCGTCATTTGTTTTTCTCTAGGTTAGAATTTAGGGAGTGCTCTTAGCCTGGTTAAATGCATGATAACCTTTTTATCACAGAGCACACCTGCCCTGTTCATTAATGAGACTTGCCTCTGGGGTGGATGTCTGGGGGTCAGAGATGAACTGGAGAGGCCGTGCCTTCTTCAGGTGTAGTCAAGGTATAAATTCTAAATTAAATTCAGGGTTAGTGTAGTCATTTACATTTTAGAAGATTTAATGGATGTATGGCTGGGTGTAGTATCCTAATTTTATTTTTGATTATAGGCTCCTTTTTCACGTAATTGATATTGGATTGGAGAAAATGAAATGATACTGTGTTCTGTCACCTTTATCACTGGAGCAGTCGCACTTCATCTTGAAGAGAATTGTGGCATACTCGAAGAAGTTTTGCTATCTGTAGATACATAGTCAACATTATTTTGAACTCTTTCTACGATAGTTGAACATTTGGGTATATCGGTCATGTTCAGATGGTAGTTTTATGAGAAATATAGGTTTTAAACACAGTTTTTAAACATGACAGACATTCAAATGGTGGGACAGAGAAATGCTTAAAAATAGTCCTCTAAGCTATCAGTTATGTATTTTAACATCAGTTAGAAATGGTATGAGGGGAGGTTTGATAGCTTCTGACATATTATTGGGAAAAGAAAAAATTATTCCAAGAATAAAACACTGACAAATAAAAGTTTGTAGCCCAAGTTATTTTATAAAAAATTATTGTTGAAATATGAGGGCTCACTCTCATATCATGTACCGGTCACACTTCCTGTAAAATGTTTAGAGATTGGTTTTGGTCCTATGGCGTTTCCTAAAGCTCTGTTCAGTGAAAAATCTGTGTGTTTACTCTTAACACTTTGCTTTAAATAATGTTTAAATTATTCTGAGGTGAGTTTGGTGCAGTTGGAAGGGAAACCTCTTATAAAGGTAAAGTCTTTGTTTTTTAAATTTTGTAAAATTCAATAGCTTAATTCTGGGTTATAAGAGTTTTCAATGGTATAACTGTATTTGGAAAAGAAGAGATGATGCTTTTCCTGGCTTTTCTTCTAGTGGAAGGCTGTGAAGTTTGTCTTGTTTTAATGAAGTTGTTATAGCTGTCACAGTTCAAAATGCACATGTTGACAAAGAGTTTTAAGAAAAAGAAGTATCTGTGATTCATTTGGCAGGTTGTTTTGGGTGAGGTATGAGAACACTATAGGAGTCTTTCCTGTGTCCCTGAAATTCTTTATTGCGCTGGAACGATAGTCTAAAATGTTGATGACAGCATCCTGTGGCACGTGATAATCTAGGTGTGCAAATTTTCAGCCCCGATTTCAACAGTGTATTGAAGGGGAATGTTGTTTTTTCTACTCTCAGTCAGCTCCTAGACCTAGAATACCCGTCTAAGAGGGAAGCTGCAGGGCAAGGCTAGGTCACCCTGATCTCCTAGCAGCTTATCAGAGAATTATGTGGGCACGTTGGCAAGGTCCCTGCTGTGAATGGAACGTCTGTGCATCTGGAGATGAAGATAACCCAGCGTGCACCTGTAAAGGAGCCCCCAGCCGAGGTAAGTGATGGAGTCCGTGCCCTTTTGGCCAAGCGTTCATGTCGTAAACCAAGATACCTGTGCTCTCGGTTTTCCCACAAATATTGTTTGTATGTTTTGTTTTAGTAAGGGTATGTCAGATACTCTCCCCTTTCTACGTAAGTCTAAAAAGCCATTAGGTTTTCAGGTTTAAATCAATAAATGATTATAAGTCTAAAGTGATTGAATTTGTAGTTATTACAGTTCAGAACTACTTTTTGTGTATACAGATAATTTACATGGTTAGGAAGTATAACTTGGTGGAATTCAGGAGTGTAAGGCATCTGTACCTGGGAAATTTTGTTTTGGAAAATTTCTTCAAAGAATAAAAATGATTGCTACTTTTCATGTTACTAACAGACAAAAAATTTTAATGAGCTGCCCTAAATAAAGTATGAAAACTAGGAGAGAACACAAGATCGATACTTTAGGATTAAAATTAGAACCATGGAAAATATCCTTTTGGTAGGCCTCTTGGCATTTTTTAAAAAATTTTTGTTGTTTTATTTTCCTTTCTTGGGTTCCATTTATTTGTAGTTGATGTGAAAAGTGGAATTTAGATTTTCTCTTTTACTGTTTTCAAACCTAGATGTTATGTGCAAATCTACAAATAGTGAAAACCTCTGGTTGGTTCATTAATGCAGACTTCTGGATTATACAGACTTGTGTTTATGGTATAAAATATGTCCTTTGCCTACAGAGGTTTGTGGAGACTTAGAGAAGGTGCAGCTTTCAGAATCTAGTTAAAGCTAAAAGCAAGAAACTTTTATTTTCCTCTTTACTCTGGAAACATTAATAGCAGTTGTAATTTACTCTTACCACCTGGTAGCTGTCATTCTTGCCTCACATCAGTCAGTTGTTCTTTATACATATATGAGCATATCCGTAAACGTTTGCCTGAAAAATTTTAATTATAGACTTTTGGAAAAATATTGTTAGCAGTTGAATTTGTATGAATTTATTTACATGAAATGCTGTTATAAAAACAAGCCGTAATTTCAATGTCAGAATATAAACTAAGTAAGATCCTCATCTCTACCTAGTCAGAAATGCTAACACTCTTCTCCAAGTCCTTTTAGGAAGGATCATCTTTAACCCATGTATGTATTAAAAAAGAATGTTTGTAAGTATAGGCAGTTTGAGAGTTGTTTTGTTTCCTTTACTATCATGAAGGACTTGCCTATTACTGGAGAAGGTGAAGCCACAGCTGTGGGTGTAATAAACAGTCCCCAGAGGAAACACTGTCTCTGCTAGGCTGTTTCTTGTAACTATTAAGTCATTGTGTTTTAGTGTTTATATTTAAAATATCACACCTTTCTCCCTGATTATGTCCTTGAAACTTTACTATTTTGTATCTAGAAATAATCTAGTCCTACTACTCCTTTTGGAATGTTGCCTCAGTTCAGTTAAACTGTCAAATTTGAGTGTAAAGGAAATTAATTTGGTATACTAAATGAAAGAGTCTTCACACTTTCGAAGACCCCATATACATGTTAGAAGTGTATGTTCCATTTGCATTAGTAGAAATCATTTGTAAATGTAAAGGTCTAACTTTTCTCTGTAATGATTGTTTGTAACACTTCCTAAATGGAATAAGATAGTATACTTGGCTCAGATCTGCCTTGTAGGGGAAAAGCCTTTGTTTCCTAGAATAAAGAAGGGTGGCTTATTTAAGATCTTCAGAGAGGCCACTAAAAAGCACTTTTAAGTTAGGTGACAGTTGGTTTATTAAAGGCACGGTGGTTTTGTTTTGGCTTTTTTACTGTTTAAGTTTTGCTTTTTTTGGTACATTGTGGGAAAAATCATGTGTTTTGTAACATGAAACTACAGCTGTTTATAGTTTCCAATTTAGTAAAGCAAGAACCATCATGTTGATTTAGAGGGTGCCACAGGCACACATTTTTTTCTGTAACTGTTTCTGGACAAATCTCTAGTCCTGAGATTCTTGTGATTAGCATATTTGTCAAGTTTGAGTTCATGTTCAAAGTTGGTAGGTGGAAAAGATGACAAATCAATTACATTTCTTAGGTTTTTCACTTAATAGATATTTGTTGAGGACTGTAAAAGGTGATGGAGATATAATTAAAGTTCAGAAGACATGTTCAAAGAGATAATCAGGGAAAGCAGGAGAATGTCCCAAAGGAAAGATTGTGCTCAGGAAAGTATTCTATTCACAGTTCTATTCACAGTTGATAAAGTAGAAAAGTGGTTGCTTAGTGCTTTCAGTTTACGTGGCTGTTGAAATATACACACACACATACACACATATTTAAATGAGATCTTGAGATATTTTACATGCTAAATATTTGAGATATTGAGATCTCATATGATTTTCATCCTTTCCGTGCATCTCATTTTCCACCAGCCACATCTCATTTTCCAGCAGCCACAGGGCTCCTGTCTGCACAAGGCTGGTGGCTAGTGGGGTTGATTGCCCTGTCTCACCTTTCAGATCCCAATTCACCATTTCTTGGGGAGCCTTACTCTGGCTCCCCAGGCCTGTCAGTTCCCTTGCATCCTCAGCCATACTTAAGGAGTGGTGTTCCTTTAGAGCATTTATCATCCTCATTCAGTTCAGTTCAGTCGCTCAGTTGTGTCCGACTCTTTGCGACCCATGAATTGCAGCATGCCAGGCCTCTCTGTCCATCACCAACTCCCGGAGTTCACTCAAACTCACGTCCATCGAGTCAGTGATGCCATCCAGCCATCTCATCCTGTGTCGTCCCCTTCTCCTCCTGCCTCCATAAGTTCATCTTTAATTGGTGAGATTGTTGTCTCTTTCACTGCATTAGGCATGAGTGCCTCCCACTGTATATCCAGTCTTTACACACAACAGGGGCTTCACAAATAGTGTTTGCAGTGAATTGTGCTAATTGCTAGTGTCAAGCCACTTGACCAGAGTCACATTTGATTTTAGAATCAGGCACTCAGTCCTTTCTAGTTCATTTTGCTGGGATGAGAGTGTATAAAAATAACACGAATTTCAGAAGCAGTTTTAACTCTAATTGTTTACTTGTAATGGTGTTTTTGTAGATAATAGTTCTGTAAGCTGTAGGAAGCTTTTAAACTATAAGCATATTTTTAAGTTGATTTAACAGACTAAATGATAAAAGAGGTTTAATAATACAAAATAATTTTACTTAAATTCCTTGCTCACGTTTATCTAGAAAATTTTAACAGTGGCTTAAATTATTGTAAAATTAAGTTATTTAAAATGAATTTTTATAATGAGGGTTTTTAGATTGAAAATACTAGTCTTTTTTCTTTTCAAAGAATGCTTACTGTAACTTTGAGATGATTAAACCATGTGATCCACAATGTCTAGTTATTTAAAGGCCAAGAGATTGTTTTGGCTGTATTTTAGACAATCCTAGGTTGTCCAATAGTCTTGAGTATAATAGAGAAATTAAATGCTGTCCATTACATATGTAAGTTTATACTTTCATGAGTGTTATGCAAGTAGAAAGACTGAGATCTTCCTGAAGAGCTGGGTAAGAGTGCTTGTGTAGTGTAGCTCGTATTTGAACTGTGTCTTGAAGGGATGCTGGGCATTTAAGCAGCAGAGAGGGAGGGGCCATGCAGTCACAGGAACAGCACAGACCTTGTAGTATTTCCTCTAAATGACGGGAGGCCTGTAATTCCACCCATGGCTACAGCAGTGCCTCTGGGATGGGGGCAGAGCCAGGAAGGGCCCCATGTGGCCTCTGAGAGGCGGGAACCTGTCCTGAGCAGCTGGGCACAGGGTGGTGCTGGGGGTGGCGGACACCCAGAAAGTGTGGGCACTGGGCAGTCATAGTAGAAAGAGCTGGGGTTAGGACCACCCACCCCTGTGGGTGTCGAGAAGAGAGGGCAGGGTCTGCATTGTTTCCCACCCTACTCCCCACCCTGAAACAGGAAGCTAAGGACTGGGCATCATTCTGGGAAACTCTTCTTTAAATATCAGTGACCATGGGGTGTCTGTATATTTAGTGAATTTAATGGAAACATATTGTGTAAAAAGTCTGTGCTGTGCTTGGTCACTCAGTCATGTCCGACTCTTTGCGACCCCATGGACTGCAGCCCACCAGGCTCCTCTGTCCATTTGATTCTCCAGGCAGGAATATTGGAGTGGGTTGCCATGCCCTCTCCAGGGGATCATCCCAACCCAGGGATGGAAGCCAGGTCTCCTCCATTGCAGGTGGATTCTTTACCATCTGAGCCACCAGAGAATCCCTGGTAATAAGTCTGTTAATTACCAAAGGGCAGGATACATTTTACAAAATAAAAATGATTTCAGAGACATTTTTCACTGCATACTGAGCCTTTTAATGCAAATTATTTTGTCCTCAGATGAAGATTTTGCTGTGTGGTCATAGTAATTGCAATCAACTTAAAATTGAGAGGGTATTTTCATGAATTAATTTCTTAAAATTACCGTACATGTTTTATTAGTGCATTGGGGTTTTAACTATGTATGTTAGAGACTGTTTCAGTTCGTCAGTCACAAGAGTGTTGTGATAGCTTTTCACTATACTCACCTTCTGAGCCTTAAGTAAGGTTTCAGTGTGGGGGAAAAAATAGGTTGATGTTTTGGAAAAATGTACACTGTGTCATTGATAATAAAACAATATATTTGATCACTGTTAGATTTCATAAATATACATAATTCAAATTCAAATTTTATATTTTATCCTTATAATTTTAGTAAAACTTCACTTTCAAAGAATTGGATTATGTTAATTTTTTAGGTTTCATCTTTTGTTTAAATGAATTAAAATACTTTTTATTTCTCCATACAGGTTTGAGTTCTGTGAGCCTGCATTTGTGGTTGGTAATTGCCTGCAAATAGCATCGGACAGTCACCAGTATGATCGAATCTACTGTGGAGCTGGGGTCCAGAAGGACCATGAGAACTACATGAAGATTCTGCTGAAAGTCGGGGGCATTTTGGTCATGCCCATAGAGGACCAGGTAGCGGCCACCGTCCTGCTCCATGGCACGGGAGACACGCTCAGTGTAGGATGGGGGCTGATGCGCCAGTGAAAGGCGCACTGGGATTGTTAAGGAAGAAGTGCTCACCACACAGGTGTCTGCATAGGAAAGCACTGAAATGGACTCACAGCTTTTAACCAGAGCAGGTGTGGAAAAGGCCCCTTACCTAGGGAAAGAAGAGCCAAGCTGAGCTCTGCCCGTGCATGGTGTTGGCCATGCTGCCCCTCCACACACCCCCCGACCCACCAGTGTCCTCGCTGTTGAATGTGGTGGCCTCTTCTAGCTGAAGGAGTGGTTGGAACTACTTAACTCCATTTCAGAAACCAGTAAATTTTTAGATCTTCTTTTAGTACTACATAGTACTACATAGACTTGTTTGGGAGAAGGCAATGGCAACCCACTCCAGTACTCTTGCCTGGAAAATCCCATGGATGGAGGAGCCTGGTAGGCTGCAGTCCATGGGGTCGCTAAGAGTTGGACACGACTGAGCGACTTCACTTTCACTTTTCACTTTCACGCATTGGAGAAGGAAATGGCAATCCACTCGAGTGTTCTTGCCTGGAGAATCCCAGGGACAGAGGAGCCTGGTGGGCTGCCATCTCTGGGGTTGCACAGAGTCGGACATGACTGAAGTGACTTAGCAGCAGCAGCAGCAGCCTAAGTCTGAGATGTGTACAACACCCTGTGGTTTGTAAGTGGGAGCTGGACTGTCCCAGATGACTGGGACCTAGTGTGGTCATCTTGGCGTCTCTGAGAGTTCTCTACTTTCACAGCATGTGAATTGCAGGTCGGAGGACTTCATCACACTGTGTTTGTCAGTTATCAAAAAGAGACTATAAAGCATTCATTAACATACGTTCTTGGAAAAACATTAACTTGAATGTTTCCAGAGTTGAGACTCCCAGATCAATCATCTTTTTCCTGTTTTCCTTTAAAGATATATTTTTAAAGATCTAAAATATGGTTTCCCATTGGTATTTTATTGAATATTTCTTATATACATTATGCTAATATAAAATATAATAATGGGTTGTCTTTTTTAATTGACAATACTGATTTGTCCTGATCAAGCCATGTACTGCTGATGGGTGTTTGCTGAGTGGGAAAGCTCTAATGCCTTTGTGACTAATTACATTTATTCATGAAATATGAAGTTGGGATTAGAATCTGTATTTTATTACCACCCTGGAAGATTGTGAAGTTGACTCATTGGTTCAGTAATCAAAATGCGTTTTTACTGATATAACACTTTAACTACACAACTGTGTGAGATGTGTGTTTTGGGAGCCAGTGGCAGGTATGTGTTAGGATAACACTCCTTGATGACATCAGACCCCCATATTAATATAACCTGCAGAGCCATTTGTGTGCATGGACTATGTTGTGAAACCAGTACTTGTGATTCCTCCTGTACTCATTTGTGGTAAATATTTAAATGAAGATAATTGGGTGCATTCAAATACAAGTGATTATAGAGCAATCTCTGCTATTTTTCTGTTAAACTTGTGAGTGTAAGGTGGTCACACTTCCCTGATTGAGCCATTCTGTTTTTTTTTTTCGCCCTCTAAATAGTTAACACAAATTATGCGAACTGGACAGAACACTTGGGAAAGTAAAAACATCCTTGCTGTGTCATTTGCTCCACTTGTGCAGCCAAGTAAGAATGACAACGGCAAGCCAGACTCTGTGGGCCTCCGTAAGTAACCTTGTGGGAGATAAACAGAGCTGACGTGTGTGTGTGTTAGAGAGAACCTTCCCTGTAGTTGTGGCCTGAGAGCTTCTGTTCACACTACAGTTCAATAGCAGTCAGGACTAGCATTGTCTGGTCCACTGGATCTTCTCATGACTAGGAACCAGGAGGATAAAAGTACAGAAAACACTGTTTTTGAATAATTAGGGCTAAGAATTATCTGAAAGTTTCTGTATTATCAGAAGAACGTTTAAATGAAGCTCGTGTGGAAGCTGTTTTAGGGCTTGGGAGTGTTAGAAGCGGCTGAAGCAGGTCTGAGTCCTTTTCCACTCTGGGACCCTTGGGTTCTTCTGAACTTGGGCTGCTGTGACAGGTGTGGTGGGTCCCTGGAACAGCAGGCAGTGTTGGCAGGAGAGGCAGACAGTGCAGGTGTCGAAAGAGCACCCGGCGTGCAGGGGAGTCGGGAGCAGAGCCACCGAGAAGATGGAGGTGTTTCTTAGCATCTTTGTAACTTCTGAAGCTCTTTCCTGGGTGATTCTCCACCCCACCTCCTGCGGCGACCCCTCCATGTTTGCCTCCCCTATCTACCCCCCTGGTCTTAGCAGGTCATGGGGCTGACAGCAGGTTATGGTGGGCTGACACCCCCATTTCTGTCGCCAGCCCTGCCCCTGCCCCTCAGTCCCCTGACTACTCAGTTCTCTGTGCTCCACTTGCTGTGAGTTACCTGTCCTTCCCAAGAGGGTTTATGCATGTGCCTGGGCTGTCTGTGCCCACAATGCCTTTGCCACCCCGTCCGCTGGCCTTGGTGCTGGAGTGATCTGCACATAGTCAGTGCTCTTCCCTGAGTCTTTGTTTGATGAAAGTCAAAGTTTTTACATGTCTCTGTCTTCTGATGTTCACTCAGAAGTGAACAGTATGTAATGTTTCACTTTTTATGTTTTCTGTGTGTTTTTAGCCCCCTGTGCTGTCAGGAACCTGCAGGACTTGGCTCGCATTTACATCCGACGCACACTTAGGAATTTCATAAATGATGAGATGCAGGCCAAGGGGATTCCTCAGAGGGCTCCGCCCAAAAGGAAGAGGAAGCGGGTCAAGCAGAGGATTAACACTTACGTCTTTGTGGGCAACCAACTCATCCCCCAGCCTCTCGACAGTGAGGAGGACGAGAAGATGGAGGAAGACAAAGAGGAGGAGGAGAAGGAGCCGGGCGAAGCCTTGAAGCCGGAGGAGCCACCCCAAAACCTGCTGCGGGAGAAGATCATGAAGCTGCCCCTGCCAGAGTCTTTAAAAGCCTACTTGACATACTTCAGGGAGAAGTAGCTTAGAGCAAAAAGAAAGGATGCCTACTGATAATTCCTTGCGTCTTGAAAATGTAGCATTTGTTAGGAGTTAAAAGAGAATTCTTTCTTTCATCAGAGTGAATTTATAGTGGAAAAAGGTATAACTTGTTTCTGTCTTAGTAATAAAAATGATGTATTCAGTGATTAAAAAGAATCCCTTTTATAAAATATATTTTTCTTTAAAATCAGAAAAATTGCTCTTTTAACTCAGAGCAGCTTCAGGAGTGGAACTCAGCCGTAGTCAGGACTGGGTCTGCAGATCCCCGTTTGGTTCCTGACGGAACTAGTTAGTGGTGAGGGCTTGACTTAACTTCCCTCAGGGAGACACAATCATGAAGCGCATGTGATTGGATTTGAACTGCAGTCATGTACAGTTCTGCCTGGGAACTCTGTCTAGCAAGGAAGGCAGACACTTTGCAGACCCCCTACTTGCGTTGCAGTCCCCACTGCCAAGTTGCTGTAGACCTACTCCGGGCAATGTATGAGTGCAATAACAATGCAGATACTGAATAATTTAGCTTTAAAAACCCATGTTTCATGGAATTCAACAGCACCGCTACTCTCACTTTTGAATCTGTTGCCAAAAGACATGGGGAAAACGTCTGCTTCTCTCATCAAGATTTTAAGAGCACATCAAGTGAATATCAGAGCAAAACGTACATGCTTAATACAGCTCTTAGTTTGTATGGACCCTTGACATTTTCAGTATTTAAACATGATGAGGCTGTGTTACTCTGAAGTTTTAGAAGGTAGTGGTGTATTTAGGACTGTTTTCCTTGTCATCCACTGTATAGAGTATTTGGTTCAGGAGAGGCATAGTTCTGTGTGACTGTCGATGGCTCGTGGGTGAGTCAGGCCCGAGCAGGCTGGCCACAGGTGCACTTTAGCAGAGGGAACTTCTGGTTGATTGCAGGTTTACGCTGGACAGGTAGGGCAGGACAGCCTGCCCTGGTCTGAAACTCACCTCTGTGGTGTCGGGAGTGTTCACAGAAATGATGTGGAGATGCCTTTTGCTTTGAAAATCTGGAATCGTAGTTTAATCTTGGGACCTGCATTGGGCTCATTTAACTTCTTCCCATGTTTTTATTTTGTGGTTGTTTCTTGTGGTGAAATAACAGTGGCTTTCATTTTTCGCTTAATATCACATACTTTATTCCTTATTTGAATGTCAGTGGTAAAACAGGTAGTAAAGGCCATTCTTAGCTTACTAGGGCCTGAAGAGTCATTCCTTGCTTAGGAAAGTAAACATGTAGCCTATTTACTATTTAGTGTTCTGATGGATTATATACATTTTTAGAAGGAAGAATTTGAGAGTGTCACTTACTGCCACCAGCATCACTGTTACAACTGTTGATCAGACATGCTTGAGGAAATGCAGTCACAGTGCAGTTGAAGGACTATGATGTTCTGCAGAGGTTCACACATGGACGGTTCCAAAAACACCTCAATTCTGAAAACTCTACATGTAAAAACAAGTGTTTGAAGTATTCTGAGCATGAATTATCCCAGGATCCCTTTAGTAACGTCAAAGATGATTTCATGGAAGCTGCTGGTTTTTATACCAGCGACTGAGCTGGGGGCTAGGAGGTTGGGGGTATAGTGTCTCCACAGGGTTTCTTAGAGGACTACTAAGCTGTAGTTACTGGTGCGTGCCCGTCTTATTTCTATCAAGGAAAAACAGTTGTTTCATACAGTTATATTAGAAATGATCATTTTATTTTGAAACAAACATGTTTTAGGAGATGAATCTTGAGTTCCTGGTGCCCACATATTTTTATCTTGTACCCCCACCCCAGCTTTGTTGTTTTTGAAGCAAGTGTCCACGTATGTAAAGATAACCTTTTCTTAAATGATTTTACTATTCATGAGGGAAGTTTTTGTTAAGGATCTATTTGAAGATTGACTTTTTCATATCAGCTTTCATTCTGTTGGCCTTGGTAAAATGTATAATAGATTTTCATAATCATTGCCAATTTTTGGTCATTGAAATGTATCTTTTGTGTTTTTAAATGCATTTGTTTTACAGTTGTGACTTTACTATTGAAGAAGTAGAAATAAAAAATGAAATTTTACGTGAAAGCCCTTTATCTATTAATGGGAATATATTAGAATGATTGAGGATATTTTGGGTGTTTATTTTTTAATGAATCATGTTATATTTGAGTGTGAATAATTATGCCTTATAAGTGGAGAGGTTGCAAATAAAGATGAAGTAATTGAAGGTGATGAGCAGTGCATTCATGGGGTTTTACAGCGGGATAAGCTTTATTTATTTTGCAGAGAGGAAGTAGGCCTGAAGTGGGGAGCAACACTTCCCCAAGACCACTGGTTGGAGATGGCGTGAATAGTGTCCAGCATCTGATAAAGTCCAAAAACTGCCAGCCACACTGTAACTACCAGGAAGGTCATTCAAATCTGTGCTGCTTGTTGGTTGATATATCTTGGTTCTAGTATTAATAAAGATGTTATCAAAATAGCATTTGTAGTTAAAATACAGAAAATGTAAGCATCGGTTTCTAGCTGTAGCTGTTTGAGAGGATAAAAGTGAAGCAAAAGCTGTTAAATTACAGGAAAACTTGGAAAATTATTTTAAATAAACACTTGCATATAATTAAGCATCGCTGTCAGTGGTCTGCGTTTTCTCTTTCCCTTTTCAAGTTTAGAGACGCTTAGTACCTGCGGATCTATGCTGAATCACAGCATGGAGGTGTCTTGTGTCTGGACATCTCACGGCCTTTTGACTGCTGCCACGTCTGAAGGCTGTGGGGTTCTTAGAAGTTAATTTTTATAAACTATTTGAGTAGAGATGGGGGATATGTATAAGGCGCATGCAAAGTCTAAGGACTGATTGAATGTACATGTAAGGGCAGGCATCTGGCTTTCTGCCGTGGTTTTACACACACTTGTATCTCTAAGCAATGTGGAGTACACCCTATGCATTCCTGTGCACTCACTTTTCACTGCACATTGTCTCTCTGAGCCTGGTCGCTGTTGTCTGTAGCGATGCTAGGTCACAGCTCGGTTACCTGTTCATCCTACTGCTGACGGACAGGTGGTCCCCCAGACCACTCAGCATGCCTGTGGCTGTGTGCGCCAGAGTCCTCAAGCACCCAGCCAAGAGCAGAAACCACTGCCCAGAGGCCGTGGCGATGTCCACCTTTCCCAGATGGTGCAGAATTGTGCAGACTTGTGTCCCTTCCAGCAGTGTTTAAATGTTCTAGGTATTCTGTATCCTCACCTACATCTGACACTGAAGTGCTGTTGGGCTTTGTCACTCATTAGGTTTGCATCTTTTCAAGTGCTTCTTGGTTTCAGGTTTCCTTTTGGTAAAATTCCCATAAAAAAATAAAAGATGCTTGCTCCTTGGAAGAAAAGCCATGACAAAGCTTATGATAAAAGCTAGACAGTGTATTTTAAAAGGAGACATTGCCAACAAAGGTTCATCTAGTTAAAGCTATGTTTTTCCAGTAGTCATGTATAGATGTGAGAGTTGGACCATAAAGAAAGCTGAGCACCAAAGAATTGATGCTTTTGAACTGTGGTGTTGGAGAAGACTCTTGAGAATCCCTTGGACTGCAAGGAGATCCAACCAGTCCATCCTAAAGGAAATCAGTCCTGAATATTCATTGGAAGGACTGATTCTGAAGCTGAAGTTCCAATACTTGGGCCACCTGATGTGAAGAACTGACTGGTTAGAAAAGATTGAAGGCAGGAGGAAAAGGGGATGACAGAGGGTGAGATGGTTGGATGGTATCACCGACTCAATGGACATGAGTTTGAGTAAGCTCCAGGAGTTGGTGATAGACAGGGAAGCCTGGTGTGCTGCAGTCCATGGGGTCATAAAGAGTTGGACATGACTGAGTGACAGAACTGAAATGAAAATCCCTATTCAGGTCTTTGGTAAATTTTTTTACTGATTGTTTCTTTTTAAAGATGTTTTTATTTTCAACCTTCGTTGTATCCTTATGTCTTTACGTGTGTTTCTCACTAACTTCACAGGCTCTGCCCTCAGTCTTTTCCCAGGATCAGAATATTTTCCAATGAGTCGGCTCTTCGCATCAGGTGGCCAAAGTGTTGGAGCTTTAGCATCAGTCCTTCCAGTAAATATTCAGGGTTGATTCCATGTCTAATTCCAGTATCTGAACTCTACGGTGGGCTTTTTCTCATGAAAGCTAACTTACTGTCAGCTAGCTTTCATAAGCCCTGTTTCTCTTGTACTTTGTGAGCACTGTTGGTTCACTGACCTCTTTAAGTCCTGGACTTAAGGTTTTCACACCACTCAGGGAGAGCAAATCTGGGCATGTTACATCTTCAGGGAGACTTAACTCCCTCCTTCGAATAGCAAATTTTGAAATAGGCAGTTTTCTTTGCCTTCTCTGGGAGCTGGGGGTGGGTAGATGGATTATTTTTAGTTCACAATTACTGAACTTGATAGGGATGGAGATTCTAGCCAAGACTCTCCATTTAATTTAGGAAAGGGCTTTTCTCTTCTTGCTGTGGCCCTGCTGTCCCAAATCTGTAGTTAATGTGACTTGCTCAGTCGTGTCCGACTCTTGTGACCCTATGGACTGTAGCCCACCAGGTTCCTCTGTCCATGGGATTCTCCAGGCAAGAATACCAGAGTAGGTTGCCATTTTCTCCTCCAGAGGATCTTCCTGACCCAGGGATCAAACCCGAATTTCTGGCATCACTTAGTTAATTAAATGCTCCAGCTTAGTTAAGTAAATGCTCCAGCTAAACAAGACTCTACCTTGCTGACTTTGCATTTTCACGACGCAGCTGTGTCATTAGTAAGCTCCCTGGGTCCTGCAGTTTATATTCATGGAGTGCAACAGTAGGTTGTTTTTTTTCTTTCTTCTCATTAAACATCAGCTTAGGTTTTTAAACTAGAAAGTTTTTAGTCTTTCCTTCCAGAAAAAAATGCCCTACGAATACAATGTAATATTTATGATATTTAGAGCTGAAAATGGTAATAAACTTGCTCCTCTCGGCCAAGTTCTCCAAATTGCAAACATCAGCAAGAGCGGTGGAATGATAGCAATCGGCCTGAAAGGAAGAAGCCGGCTTTGTGGTTTATTGATAACAGACAATAAAAGACACATGAACGATGTCAAGCATAGTTCAAAGTTATTTTAAGATAAATCGTTACTGTTCATGGAGAAGAGTTTTTTCTTTTTTTATATTAAAAAAAAACACACCCACGTATTTAAAAAGTTCGAACATTCTGCCAAAAGAGGGCAGTATTCACTTACAGTAGAATAGAAAGTGACTAAACAATTACTGAGAGAAGGCGAATGAATGTTTTCCCTCATACTCAGAAGGTGGATAAAATTTGACAAAACGTTCTCTACTCACCATCTTTGTCTCCCACGCTGGTCATCTGGAATTGTTGCCTAAATTGACCCAAGTTTTACGTTGTTTTTCTGTTTTATATATATTTTAAGTTCTACTTTATGGATGAGAGTTGTTTGAAGATTTCAGTCTCTAAAGATAGAACCAAGAACTTCTCATACATACCTGCTTACCGAGCGACCGGAAAGTGCACGCTGAAACCGAGAGACGCATTCACTGTAGAAGCTGCTCCTTCCACCGGTACCGGTGGTGCACGAAGCGGGCAAGCGCCCGGTCTGCAGGCGCGGGGCCCCCGGGGGCTCTCCGCGCACACGCGCGTCCGCGGGCGAGTCTGCTCCAGGGGCGAGGGCGGGGGCTCAGGGCCACACCGGTCCTGGTACATATTCAGTTGTCAGGGAGAAATCAGAAATCACTGGCCCAGTGTCTGAGGAGCGCAATATACAGAAAGAAAGGAAACCATCTTTTGAAAGCAGACAGGAGTAGGGGGTATGTGCACCTAGATAAGCCAGTTATCACCACACCTGCCCGTTAGGGTGTGAAATGTTATCGGATAAAAAGAAGAAAAGCTGTCCTGCGTGGACGAAATAACTAGTCACCATGAGCTGCAAAGCCCTCCTGGCGGCTGAGAGGCTGGGCTCTGGAAACGGTGCCGCGACCGCGGGGGAAGGACGCGCGCCTGCCCGTTGGCTTTGGCGTGGATGGGTCCTCGACTCGCGACCCCCGCACGCCCCAGACGAGCCCGCCGGGCCCTCCCCCTCCACCCCCCGGTCCCCAGATGGTTGTCAGAGCCTGCTTCCACCTTTCCTGCGACCCCAGGCCTCCGCACTTAGACCGGAAGGAAAGCGCGAGCAAGTGAAGCGCTGAAATGAACTGGTGTGCTCCTGGGTCCGTCTCCTTTCCAACTTCTTCCAGAAATTTCCATGGAGAATTTTCATCTTCATTCCTTTAGTAACTTTCTGCACAGATTCCCAATTTAGTCCCTTTATCATCCTCACACCCACCCCACCCCACTCCCATCTTTCCTACTCTGAATTGAATGAACGGCGTCTGTTGCATTTGAAACTAACTCACGTAATCTCGCGCGGGGCTCGCGTCCACGCGCCCCGCACTCTCTGGTGGGTGATGCTCCCGGTTTCCCCAAACCGCTCTTCCCGCCCCACCTCCGCCCCCCACCCGCCCCCAACCACCAGGCCAGGATCTCAGGGGTGGGGCCTGTGGGCACCCAGTTCAGCACCCAGGGGCCCCCGTGGGCTGGGAGAGCACACCACATCCTACTTCCGTGTGGGATGTGGGAAATCATGAAATGAGAGTTTTTAGCTCGGTAATGAAAGTTGACACTGGTGGTTGGCTGTTGCACATAAAACATATCTATTCGGCCCATATGTCTTCATCGTAATTTTTGTTAAGTATTTTGTTAATTTTGTATGATCCTGAATATGGAATTGTCTTACTAGAAAAACTCCCAAGCCAGATTCTTAAGCCTAGGGCCACTTCCCGCAAAGTGGATGCTCTTCCTGGCTTGTCAAGTCTCAGGACTGTAAATAGCAAATCTCTGCGTGTTTTTTAGAAAGTAAAAGAGCATACTTTTGGAAAAGAATACTTGCAGAAACTGAATCATAAATAAAATATAGCTTCTGGCAGGAATTGGGATGCCAAGAAGTTGTAAGGGCTATTTTAAGAACCGTCCTGTCTGCCGTTTGCAAGCCAAGGTGTGAGGGCTGCACACAGGAGGAGCTGAATTCGGCGACCTGGGTGTGAAGCTGGCTCTGCCTGGTCCTCCCTGGGATCCACGGCGAGATGCTCAGTCCCACAGAGCCTGTTCCTTCCTCCACAGCAACAACAATATCTGACTTGGAGAGTTGTGGGTCTGGAACAAATAAGGAGCAAGAAGTGCCTCGAGGGTGCCTGGTCCATGGGAACCATGCAGTGGGTAAATTCTGTGCTTCTTACAGATGTGTGTAGAGGAGGACGTGGAGGAGGAAGACGATGAGGACACGAGGGTGACGTGTCTGAGCCTCTCCGGGAGCAGAGGGTCAGGGCGAGGAGCAGGTGGACACCCGCCCACCTCCCAACCCAGCCTGAGGTGGTCACCTGAGTGAAGTCATCCCGGGGCCTCGCCTCCGATGGTGTGGCTCATGGCTACTGTGGAGAAGTGATTCAGGTCTAGGTCTATGAGTGTTGCTCAGATCTGGGCTCTGTTTCCGCCCGCATGTCTGTGCCTGCCTTGCTTCCTGTCACACCCCAGAGGACACTCTCACTAACCCCCACCCCTGACTCCAGCTCACTTTATGCAGTGTGTGTGCTTTGCACTGACTAAATTGTGGGTAAAAGGGCACTTATTAGAAATCTGAGAACTGAAGTTGAGGCTGGGAGGTACCTTGACCTCCTGTTCTGCTGAGGGTGGATGAGCTCTCACCTGGCACCAGCTGCTGTGGGAGCCCTGTGACTCTGGCTGCCAAGTTTACTGGGGATCATTGCTTCTGGAGCCCTTGCGGGGTGTCAGTGTCCTGGTGCTCACACCATCCTCTGTGCTTGATGACGATGAGGTTCCTACCACAGGTATGTGGAGGGGGGTGCTCGGAGGGGTACTCTGTCCCCCTCATGGGTAAAAGGGGGAGATCGAGTCTTCCTTCCTTCCACGGGAGGGAGCCGTGATGACAGAGGTTCTAGGCTGTTGTGTCGTGTGTACACGTGGGCAGGTGGCTGCGAGACTGCACGTAGGAAAAGGGAAGTTCGTGCATCTTATTTACCTCGCTTTGCCTTGAACGTGAAAATGTTGAAGGTTTGAGTCACAACTCGTGAGTCTGCTGTGAAGAATGTAGCCACTGACAGAGGTGAGGACAGCTGGGTGCGGTGG
Organism: Bubalus kerabau; assembly: GCF_029407905.1. Classification (NCBI taxonomy): domain Eukaryota; kingdom Metazoa; phylum Chordata; class Mammalia; order Artiodactyla; family Bovidae; genus Bubalus; species Bubalus kerabau. The sequence continues at coordinate 23,049,979 of NC_073637.1, read as the reverse complement.
GCTGACTGTGCCTGCCTGTGTGTGAAGGCGTCTCTGATGGGGGATGCAGACAGGGGTCTGCTCTGAAAACAAGGGGGCTTACAGCCCAGGAGGGGATTTGGGGTGGTAGGTGCAAGATGACTAAGAGGAGACGTGGTCGTGGTGGGGGGGTCTCTTGCTGGAGGTGGAATGGGAGGGTCACACCTCGGGGTGGGGGGTCACTCTACACCCACCTGACAGATAGAAGAGGAGCTGTCCCCCCCATACTTTTGAACAACCGTGAGTGGAACAGTGTATTAAGTTGCTGTTGGTATTTTTCTTGATGGATTAATTTCATGATAAAGGTAATAAATATTAGAATCGCTGATTTTCTACCTTTTGTCCATGTAGCTTTTTCTCTATTGAGGATACAAAGTTTCTCTTCCTTTGTTCTGCTGAGGTTTGAAATCATCAGTCAGTCAGTTCAGTCACTCAGTCATGTCCAACTCTTTGCGACCCCATGAATCACAGCATCAGACTGTAAATTTGCACCAATGCACTTTGTGAATGCTGCTGCTGCTGCTAAGTAACTTCAGTCGTGTCCGACTCTGTGCGACCCCATAGACGGCAGCCCACCAGGCCCCGCCGTCCCTGGGATTCTCCAATGGAGAGTACTAATTAGTAAGCCAGCTACCTATGTAAATAACTACTATATAAATACATGTCCAACATAGTTTATGGGAGAACAAGCCCTATAAAAGCTATATTATTCTTATGTACTTATTTAATTTTGGAACAAAATGAATTACTATGAAACCTTAAATTTCAGAAGCCCTTCTTTGGGTAAACTGTATGCAGAATACAATTTCACAATGACTGAAAATAGCTTGTGTATCTACTCTAAAGTGTGAAAATGTGTTATGATAATAGGCACATTTTTTGATCTTTTATATGAATTTCATAAAATAATATGGAGGAATTAGGTATATACATTTTCAAATTATAGTTTTGTGTTTTTTTTTTAGAAATAACCAGTGTCTGTTCTTTTATATCTACTCTATTGATGTACTTTTAACTCATTCTTTTAAATCTCTTTTGTGAACTTACATATTCAGAAGATATATGATTCTTTTAATCATTTAAATATCAACAGCAATCTAAAGTTGTTAATACTTTCATCTTCCCACCATAGATAATTTAGAAACAGTAACATTGATGACATTTCTCTGGAAAGCAGTAAGGAATAGCCTTTAAAAATGATGGTTAATAAAGCATTTCTATTAACTAGCTAGTTACTGCCATTGGAAGTTACATTGATTTTAATCTTTTGAGGTTCGACACTATTATTGTTGAGTGGGGAGGAAAATTCTGATATTCTTCCAAAACAAATTGTTGTTCAGCTTCTCCCATCCTTTGTGAACCCATGGACTGCAGCATGTTAGGCTTCCCGGGCCTTCATTATCTTCCGGAGTTTGCTCAAACTTATGTCCACTGAGTCGGTGATGCTAACTAACCATCTCATCTTCTGCTGCCTTATTCTCCTACCTTCAATCTTTCCCAACATCAGGATCTTTGCCAATGAGTTATCAGGTGACCAAAGTGTTGGAGCTTCAGCTTTAGCATCAGTCCTTCCAGTGAATATTCAGGGTTGATTTCCTTTAGAATTGACTGCTTTGATCTCCTTGTTGTTCATGGGACTCTCAAAAATCTTCTTCAGCACCATAATTCAAGAGCATCAGTTCTTTGGCACTCAGCATTCTTTATTGTCCAACTCTCACATCCATGTATGACTACTGGATAAACCATAGCTTTGACTATACAGACCTTTGTTGGCAAAGTGACATCTCTGCTTTTTAATATGCTGTCTAGGTTGGTCATAGGGCTTTCCTGATAGCTCAGTTGGTAAAGAATATGCCTGCAATGTAGGAGACCCTAGTTTGATTCCTGGGTCAGGAAGATCCACTGGAGAAGGGATAGGCTACCCACTTCAGTATTCTTGGGCTTCCCTTGTGGCTCAGCTGGTAAAGAATCTGCCTGCAGTGTGGGAGACCTGGGGCGATCCCTGGGTTGGGAAGATCCCCTGGAGAAGGAAAAGGCTACCCACTCCAGTATTCTGGCCTGGAGAATTCCATGGAGTACAGTCCATGTGGCTGCAAAGAGTTGGACATGACTGGGCAACTTTCACTTTCACTAGGTTGGTCATAGCATTCCTTCCAAGAGGCAAGTATCTTAATTTCATGGCTGCAGTCATCATCTGCAAGGATTTTTGGAGCCCAAGAAAATAAAATCTGTCACTACTTCCATTTTTTCCCCATCTATTTGCCATGAATTGATGGGACCAAATGTAAAACATAGACTTCACTTTGAAAATTCGCTTAAAGTTCTGAATATTATGAAGTGAAAGAATCCTGTTGTTTCAGTCACCATTAAACCATTAAAATTGTAGAGATATTAAACAGCTTTCCTATAGATTATACATCAGTGGATTAAATAGGACATTCATATCAAGGCTGCTGTAGCTGCTAAGTCGCTTCAGTCGTGTCTGACTCTGCGCAACCCCATAGACGGCAGCCCACTAGGCTCCTCTGTCCCTGGGATTCTCCAGGCAAGAACACTGGAGTGGGTTGCTATTTCCTTCTCCAATGCATGAAAGTGAAAAGTGAAAGTGAAGTCGCTCAGTCGTGCCCGACTCTTAGCAACTCCATGGACTGCAGCCTACCAGGCTCCACCGTCCATGGGATTTTCCAGGCAGGAGTACCTGAGTGGGCTGCCATTGCTTTCTCCACACTGCATTGAAATTACACTGCAATCAGTATTTGATGCTCTTTTAGAATCATATTCTACATAGTAGCCATCTCTTCTTATATCAATTTACATGTTTCCTAAGATTTTCTTAAACATGACTCCAGGGAGCAGGATTCTTTTGGGGAGAGTGTTTCCTAGAAAAGGCAAGGGCTGCTGTAGAGGACTGCAAGCCACTTTTCATGTTGCACATAAAGATTCAGTTCAGTAGAGCAGCCTTGAATAATGGTAATAAAAAATGGACCACTGCTGGAAATGGTGTAAATTGTATACACTTAGTGAAAGGACTTTTCAATGTGAAAGACTCAAGATGCCCTGTTTCTTAGCAGAATGTTGAATTTGATAACATGGTAAATAAAGGCATGGGCTTCCCTGTTGGCTCAGTGGTAAAGAACCTGCCTGCAATGCAGGAGATGAGGGTTTGATCCCTGGATTGGGAAGATCCCCTGGAGAAGGAAATGACAATCCATTCCAATATTCTTGCCTGGGGAATCCCATGGACACAGAAACGTGGTGGGCATCCATGGGGTCACAAGAGTCAGACAGACTTAGAGACTAAACAACAAATAACAAACAAACAAAGGTAACCAATCTGGTCAAACTATAGCAAGTGAAAGTGAAAGTGGCTCAGTCATGTCCGACTCTTTGTGACCCCATGGACTCTACTCCCCATAGTCCATGGAATTCTCCAGGCCAGACCCTCAGGCAGATTCTTTACCAACTGAGCTATCAGGGAAGCTTCCCTGGTAGTTCAGATGGTAAAATGTCTGCTTGCAATGCAGGAGACCTGGGTTTGATCCCTGGGTTGGGAGGATCCCCTGGAGAAAGGAATGGCATCCCACTCCAGTATTATTACCTGGAGAATTCCATGGACAGAGGAACCTGATGGACTGCAATCCATGGGGTGACAAAGAGTTGGACCAACCAAATTATAGCAAAGTGATCTGCTATATGGAACCTCCAAGAGGAACCCCAATGCAGAATGCAGGCTGGAAAGGGGGGCTGGCTGGATCTGCCCCAGGGGAGTCTGGTCTACCCTGAGGGTCCCATCCTCCACCACATCCCTTCTCAGTCTTGGGTTCAGCAATAGATTCCTGGATACAATACCAAAAGCACAGTGACAAAAGAAAAAGTAGATAAATAGTTCTTTACCAAAATTAGCAACTAGGGCACCATTAAAAAATAAGACAAAGAATGGGAGAAAATTTTCAGATCATATATCTGACAAGAGTCTTTTGTAAATAGAACAAAGAGCCCTTCCACCTCGACAACAGCAACAACAAAACAGGTAACACAGTCAAAATTGAGGAAAGTATTTGAAGAGCTGTTTGTTGAAAGAAAATACACAAATACCAAGAAAGCCCATCAGAAGATGCTCAATGTCATTAGTCACTAAGGAGATGCAAATCAAAGCTAAAATGAGCTACAACTTTAACCCTTGAGAATGGTGAAAATAAAAAGATAAAAACAAGTGTCAGCAAGGATGTGGAGAAACCCTGCTGATGGAATTGTGAAATGAACCACTTTGGCAAACTTCTTGGCAATTCCTCAAAGCCTTAAATGTAGAATTACCATATGACCCAGTAACCCTAATCTTAGGTAGATAACCAAGATAGACAAAGACATGTTTTCACACAAAAGGCTGTAGAGGGATGTTTCTAGTAGTGTTTCATTGTTCAGTTGCTAAGTCGTCTCTGAATCTGCAACCCCATGGACTGCAGCATGACAGGCTCCTTTGTCCTCCACTAACTCCTAGAGTTTGCTCAGATTCATGTCCATTGAGTTGATGATGCTATGTAACCATCTCATCCTCTGCCACCCCCTTTTTCTCCTGCCCTCAGTCTTTCCAGCATCAGATTTTTTCCCAATGAATCAGCTCCTAGTAGTAGGATTCATCAGCACGTGATCTAAATGCCCATGGACAGAGAAGTGGATAGAGCCAATGTGGTCTGTCCATTCCTTGGAGTATCCTTCAGCAGTAAAAGGGCAGTACTGATTCATGCTACAGTGTTGAAAACGCTTTGCTTAGTGAAAGGAGCCAGACACAAACCAACATATATTGTATGGTTTCATTTGTATAAGCATCTAGATATACACATCATGAGGGCGATCTGGTTTCGATGTCTGTCACCTCATTGATCACCAGGGTTGATTTGGCTGATCTGGCTGGCTAGGTGGGTGTCCCCTTTCCTTTCTCACCTCTCCCTGTGCATCCCTCCCAAAGCTGCACGCTCGGTTGAAGAGGACAACCATCCCCAAGAAAGGAGGACCGGTCCTCGGTCAAGGGCATGCAAGCAGTGGTGCTTCCCTGCTAGAACCTCCAACAAGCTCTCAGAATAGATACCTTGTAGAGACAGTGATGCAGGGGCCGTGGAGTGGGTGAGTGAGTCCATGGGAGGATTTCTGCTCGTGAGGATGTGTTATGAGATAGATGAACGTGGGGGCGTGATGATGTGTTTTGGGTTTTTTGGGGTGGTGCAAATATTCTAAAAGTAGATACTGGTGATCGCTGCACAGCTCTGCCAAGATGCTAGAAACACTGAATTGTGCACTTTAAGTGGGTGAGTTTTTTGGCATGCAAATTCTATCTCAGTATGGCTGTTACACAGTTTTCCCCTTGGCTTTCATTTTCTCATTTGAGAAATGAGAAAGTTGGGGTTGATTTTAGCTTCTTCTAGGGCTTCCCTGGTGGCTCAGATGGTGGGAAGATCCTCTGGAGAAGGGAATGGAAACGCACTCCAGTATTCTTGCCTGGAGAATCCCGTGGACAGAGGAGCCTAGCAGGTTAGAGTCATGAGGTCACAAAGAGTCGGACACAGCTAACCACACACACACACATCCTGTAAGGTGAATCTCATTTGAGTCTCAGTTCAGTTCAGTCGCTCAGTCGTGTCCGACTATATGCAACCCCATGGACTGCAGTATGCCAGGCCTCCCTGTCCATCACCAACTCCCAGAACTTACTCAAACTCAATGTCCATTGAGTTGGTGATGCCATCCAACAATCTCATGCTCTGTCGTCCCCTTCTCCTTCCACCTTCAATCTTTCCCAGCATCAGGGTCTTTTCAAATGAGTTAGTTCTTCGCATCAGGTGGCCAAAGAATTGAAGTTTCAGCTTCAGCATCAGTCCTTCCAATGAATATTCAGGACTGATTTGCTTTAAGATGGACTGGTTTGATCTCCTTGCAATAGACATTTGAGTCTATGTCAGTGTATATGTTTGTCTCACATCCTGTGACAGATTGTTAAATGAGGATTCATGTTATTTCTATACTCTGAAGTGTCTGTGAAACGACATGTGTATTTAGTACAGAATGCTGTTTACGGCACTTCCACAATAGTGTTTTCTTTTTTAGCAGCTCAGTAAGCCACCCTAACTTTATGAGCTATAGTAACTTCATTAACTGTCTTGTTCCCTCCCACAGGTCCATAATCTTGTTAAACTAAACCAGCAGCTGGAATGTGGAGTTAATTTAAAAATTAACTTCCCTTATACTTGTTAAGGATGAGAGATTTCCTAATTAGTCCTGACAAGGAGTCAGTTTTGATGGACTTTTTAATTTTAATAACGTATTAGCTTACATATTTGTTTGTCAGATATGTAAAGCAGCAGGGGTATCTTTTATCTAATCTTACAATTAGAATTCCAAACTAATTGTAAAGAAATTTGAGCTTTTTCCTTTTTCTCCAGGGAATTAGTCCAGAGCTAAGAGAGAAGTTGGAGCTCTGGACTAAAAGAATCCCCAGGGGCAGCACCCAGTGGGTATTGGGAGGGGCTGGATTCAGCAAGGTTTGCTCAGGGTTTGTGTTTCTTGTAGCCTCGCTCTGATGTCTGTGTGCGTGGGGGAGCAGTCCCCTCTCATTCTGGACAGACTGATGTTGGTGTAGGAAGACCGTGACCGTGCGTGGTGAGAGGCCCTGGCCGGGTGGGGATGGTGGTTCTGACTGGGGGCTGCCCTGTGTGGAGGCTGTATGCAGTGCCATCAGGTGGGGGCGGTGCTGAGGAAGACTGCAGGGCTCCTAGAGGACCAGTGCTGCCTCTGCACAGATGCAGAGTCTACTTCGGAAGAAAGTGAAAGTGTTAGTCACTCAGTCATGTCCGACTCTTTGTGACCCCATGAACTGTAGCTCGCCAGGTTCCTCTGTCCATGGAACTCTCCAGGCAAGAGTACTGGAGTGGGTTGCCATTTCCTTTTCCAGGGGATTTTCCTGACCCAAGGATTGAACCCTGGTGTCCTGCGTTGCATGCAGATTCTTTTTTTTTTTTTTTTTAATTTTATTTTATTTTTAAACTTTACATAACTGTATTAGTTTTGCCAAATATCAAAGTGAATCCGCCACAGGTATACATGTGTTCCCCATCCTGAACCCTCCTCCCTCCTCCCTCCCCACTCCATCCCTCTGGGTCGTCCCAGTGCACCAGCCCCAAGCATCCAGTATCGTGCATCGAACCTGGACTGGCAACTCGTTTCATACATGATATTTTACATGTTTCAATGCCATTCTCCCATGCAGATTCTTTACTGCCTGAGCCACCAAGGCAGAGTCTGCCAGGACCACCTAATGTTTTTCCTTCCATGGGTGATGCCTGTGGGGTTTTTTTGGTAACTGGCCCAGCTTGTGGTCGCCTTCATGGTGGTGATGTCACAGGTGTGGGTGTGTGGGTGCCTGTGCAGTGGCCGTAGGCCTGGGGTCTGGAGAGTGGGCCCTTGTGGGTCAGCCGCAGCTCCTGTGCCCAGGGTGCTGGCCGGCCTGCAGCAGTGCTGGGTCGGGAGCCTGAGATGAGGGAGCAGAGCTGTTGTCTGCTGGGGAGCACAGAGCAAGCCAAGCAGGCTCTGGGGCTGGGTACACCCTGGGGTAGACTGCTGGCAGCTGTGGTTGTGGGCAGTTCAACAGAGGCACTGTTGGGATCCCCAGTGGCAAAGTCAGCCTGGGCCCCATAAACCGGGCCACGGGACCACAGCAGTGCCCGCTGTGTGGCTGGTGTTGCTGGACCACCTTCTTCTTTGATCCTCGCTGCCTCCAGTATATTTGCTGAGCTGCTCTCCCCATCAGTCCTTTCTGTACAGTTTTTCTCCTTTTTTGCTCCACCGTGTTGCTGTAGGTTCTTAATTGGACTCTTCAGCCCTCCTAAAGCTATTTTCATTTGTGAATAGCTGTCTAATTGTTTTTTGTTGCAGGGAATGAAGGCTGGTATCTCCTACTATGTCATTTTGCTCAGTTTAGATTTTTTTTAAATTATTATCAAAATATGTATGAAAAATAATGTGTTCGATTTTGTATATTTAACTTGGATTTTTCTGAGTATATATTCAAATAGTCTTTGGATACAATCATGTTTAAAGAATTCTTTAGACCATTGAGGAACAGTACATGACAAGATAGGGTTGGAAAAGGAGACATAAAAATAGAGCTCAGAAAAAGGTAAAATAGCAGCAGAAAGGTAGTGTTTTAGAAGCAGTCTGCTTAAATTTTTAAAAGCTGATAATAATGAAAGAGCAGGCTTCTGCCATTCATGACCCATATAAAATCTGCAGAGTTCATTACACATTTTTCAGGTTTAATTACTGATCAAAACAATAAAAACAAGCCAACTGAACATTGCAAATTGTTTAGATTTTTTTTTTACTACTGATCAAAATAATGAAAATGAGCAAGGAAATTATTCTCATCAAATCCACAATTTTATCAGGTTTGATCAAACTGATAAAACTACAGTCTTTACCAAATGAAGCTTGAATTACTGATCAAAATAATGAGAACAAATGCCAAAAGCATTTACATCAAATCCCTAACCCAGAAGCACAGATGCAATTCTTGTCCAGCATAAGATGATGAAGAAAACGGCTTCCCAGAATGGGCAGGTCGGAGGCAGGAGTCGGGACCGGGAGCCCCACTGTCTTCTGAGAGCCCATCCTGGAGGGTGGCCCTGCTTCCAGGAAACAAAGCAATTTGGGTTCATGACGAAGAACCTTTTCATCAGGTGAAGAAGAAATAGAAACGAGCCTTTACATTCACAGATCATGTATATCTTGTAACCATTTTTCTGTGTTTTCTAGTCTTCTGTCAGTTATTCGTGATGGAAGAATTTGAGTTCTTTACGAGGAGACTATTTACAAATCACTATTACAGAGAAAAGCACACATAATACAAAGGCTAGAATTGAAAAATTCTGAAGAAATAGCAAAAAATTGGTATTTAACAAAGAGAGTGAAGTCAAAGTCACTCAGTTGTGTCTGACTCTTGCAACCCCATGGACTGTAGCCTGCCAGGCTCCTCTGTCCATGGAATTTTCCAGGCAAGAATTTTGGATTGGGTTGCCATTTCCCTACTCCACTAACAAGGAGAAGTAATACTAAAAAAAAAAAAAAATTGATATAATGTTCTAGAAATACTTAGGCAAACATAGCGATGCTTTATTTATTTATAGGGCTTCCCTGGTAAAGAATTCAGTGTATTTTCCTTGACCATGAATATAATTGGTGATGGAGATAACCAGAGATTTTTTAAAATTATCACTAAATTGGATGATCATGTACAAATAATTAGGAACAGCTGGTTTCTTATTAAAACTCATCTATTAATTTTTTCAAATATCATAATTTCATTTTTGGAAGCTCTGTTCTGAAATGTATCCATTTAACTTGTTATCCAGTTGGTTACCTGCTAATATTTAAATTTATCCAGAATCTTTATAAGCAAATTCATGAAGAAATTTAGAATGTAAAAATCCCTGCATGTACAGTTAGCTTACAATTATAGATATGATTCATGGTTACTTTTTTTTAATGAAAATATACTGGTTATGATTGTTAAATCAAATATATCTATTTAAATAAGTATGTATTCTTGAATAGGAAGACTTAACATCATAAAGACAAAATCAGGCATGTTCAGGGTAGTGTGGCTGTAGACTGGATTCAGCATCATAAACGTCTTTTTTAAAAGTTAGCTTATGAATTTATTATAGTACAGTAAAAGTACCATCAGATTTTTTTTTTCTGGAATGAGATAAGTTGATTATAAAGTCCACTCAGAGGAAAATATAGGTAAGAATTGCTAGAAAAACTCTAAGGGCAACAGGGCCAGTTAGAAGCTCTAGATATAGCAGATAATAAAGCTCATGACAAAGCTTCTCAGAAAAATAATAAACTGGGAAATTCTAGTAAGGTTAGCAGATGAGGTTAAGGATGCCCTTGGGCTTAATTATTACAGATTTATGAAGAATCTACTCCTCAGGTTCAGAGGTTTTCCCCAGCAAAGGACTGCAGCATGAGCTGACAATTAGCCTGTGAATAGTTGGCCTCAGAAAGCTAAGAGGAACTGAAGAGTCTTTTGATGAAAGTTAAAGAGAAGAGTGAACAAGTTGGCATAAAACTCAACATTCAAAAAACTAAAATCATGACATCCAGTCCCATCACTTCATGGCAAATAGAGAGGAAATTATGGAAACAGTGACAGACTTTATTTTCTTGGGCTCTGCAGATGGTGACTGCAGCCATGAAATTAAAAGACGCTTGATCCTTGGAAGAAAAACTATGACCAACCTAGATAGCATATTAAAAAGCAGAGCCATTACTTTGCCAACAAAGGTCTGTCTAGTCAAAGCTATGGTTTTCCAGCAGTCATGTATGGATGTGCGAGTTGGACTATAATGAAAGCTGAGGGCCAAAGGATTGATGCTTTTGAATTGTGGTGTTGGAGAAGACTCTTGAGAGTCCCTTGGACTGCAAGGAGATCCAACCAGTCCATCCTTAAGGAAATCAGTCCTGAATATTCATTGGAAATACTGATGCTGAAGCTGCAATACTTTGGCCACCTGATGAGAAGAACTGACTCATTTGAAAAGACCCTGATGCTGGCAAAGATTGAAGGCAGGAGGAGAAGGGGACAGAGGATGAGATGGTTGAATGGCATCACTGACTTGATGGACATGAGTTTGAGCAAGCTCTGGGAGTTTGTGATGGACAGGGAAGCTTGGCGTGCTGCAGTTCATGGGGTGGCAAAGAGTTGGACATGACTGAGAGACTGACCTGAACAGATAGGTTTATTATAGTCATAAAAATACTGTACACATTTATACATAACACTGAGTGACTGAACTGAACTGAATTGGCCTTAAACATGGTGTGGCTCATTCCAGGTGTAGACCAGTTACAGAGGAGAAACAAGAGAGCTGAATGAATATATAGAGAAAAATTACAAATCTGGTTCATCTCATTTAAACTGTGCTGCATAGATAGGATATGGATGACACACACAGGCAGGGGTGGTTTAGGTGTTGATAAGATTAACAGGTGATAAGTTTTGATGGAATTGAGGAATTTATGAAGTTGAGGAAGTACAGAGAATAATCCTTTTCTGTCCTCAAGGAGTTCAAAAGTTAGTGGGCAGTTAAACAACATACACACAAACACACATGCAAAGACACACAAAATCTAAGTATAAACAATTCAGATGGCATTCTGAGATCCTTTATGTAATTGGAAATTGTGTGTATATATATATATATATATATATATATATGTTTTCTTGATGTTACTGATATAATTAAATGTGCTCTTGTAAACCTGTTAATCTCTATTGTAGGAATATACATGTTCAGTATAAGTGTGGCAGAACAACTTCATGATGGCAGAACAGTGTGAACAGAAAGTGTAAGACTGTCCGTGTGGACATAGCCTAGATGATGACGGCTTGAATTCTTTCCAGGGTTGTTCACCCTTTAAAACTTTGATAACAAAATAGTCTTTTTGGTTCATGATGGCAGATTGATTGCCTTGTATATTTACATTTTACTAGGTTCACTGATGTGATTGTTAAAATTGACTATTTGTTAAAACACAAATTGACTGTTTGTTTCACAATGACAACTTGATGGGCTTTTGAAAGCAGTTATATTTACATTTTACAGGATCTGCTCTTCTGAACATTTGTCAGTATAACAGGATCCACCTTTGACACTTGCTTTTAAGCAAAAGCCAAGAAGAGCAAGTTTGAAAGTGTGTTTGGAGGTTCTGAACAGAGCATGTGTCTACCCGGGAAAGTTCTCCTCCTCCACGAAGCAGTATGTGTATGGAGGATGCACGCGAACAAATGAAGGAAGGACTGCAGGTCTGCCAGCCTGAGCATCTCAGCTGCCACATTCGAGCACCCTTGTTACTGCATGAGGTTTCAGAAAAATGGATGGGGTGGGGAATGGTTTGTTTATTACAGCAGAAATGTGGCTTTATATCCAAATATCAGAGAGGATAAGAAGTTGGTGTGCTGGTTCAGAAAGACTGGTAGATGATAGATACAGGTGGGTAGGTAGATAGGTAGATAGGAGGCTAACTGAACAGTGGCTGGTGCTCAGTATGTAATGTGTACATTAGTTTTGGTTATTATCTTTGACAAAATCCATCTTCTTATTGTCTCATTAATTCAGGTCATTTGATGGTGGCAAGTACCCCATTTTTTTTAACATGAATCAGCCATAGGTATACATATATCCCCTCCCTTTTGAACCTCCATCCCATCTCCCTCCCCATCCCACCCCTCTAGGTTGATACAGAGTCCCTGTTTGAGTTTCCTGAGTCATACAGCAAATTCCCATTGGCTGAAAATACGGAACACTTCACGAATTTGTGTGTCATCCTTGTATAGGGGCCACGCTAATCTTCTCTGTATCATTCCAATTTTAGTATATGTGCCGCTGAAGTGAGCACAAATACCCCATTCTTAACATAAAAGATAAAATCTGAGTTTTAATAATGCACATTTTGTTGAGTCTCCAGAGGTGTTGCTTTATGACAGACATTTGGCTGTAGAAGACCTGAACTGTGGCATGAAACAGTGAAATCCTAATTTTCTTGTTACTTGCGGAAGGCTCAAAGATTGGTGCATTTTTAAAAAAAACTTTAAATCTTGGATAGTCTCTTTGGTATGCCTAGTTTTATAAGAAGAGAGTGATAGAATTCCAAACCATAGTGCTTCCCCGAGTGTACAAAAAAATCAATCTAAATAAATATTTTAAAGACAGCCAATTATTGGACTTGAGCCATAAAACCATTTCAATGGTGGGTTTTCTTTTTTTCTTCTCTTTTACCATCGTGACGGTAACTTGGTATTTTCTTCTCTCTGACTTCTCAATTTGGTTTTACCTCTAAGTAACCCTGATCATGTGTTGCTATAGTCTGGTCAAAAATTTTCCCTCATCTTCCTGCTCTCCCTCCAGGCCATAACCTGGGCCCTAATGTTTTGGAAGAAAAATTGATTTTTCTCTGTCAGAAAGAAATCATTATATATTTAATATTTTATACTTGTTTTCAGTTGAGATGAATCTTCAGGAGTCTACATAGATGGTGGTAGAATGACAGATGAGTCAGCATGATTTGATCTACTTTGATTAGCTTGAAGATTCATCTGTTTACTAATATTTGTCTTTGTAAATATTTGATGGTGATGGTGTTTAGAAGTCACAATGGTGTTTCATAATTTATAGGAGTAATATTTTAAAATCCGACGTCACTTTTCTCCCCATGTAGATGAGTTTTCTGTTGTTCTAGTCTTTAGTATCTTAAGTAATTATAGTATTAGTTGCTCAGTTGCGTCTGACTCTTGGCAACCCCATGAATGGTAGCCCACCAGGTTCCTCTGTCCATGGATTTCTCCAGGCAAGAATACTGGAGTGGATAGCCATTCCCTTCTTCAGGGGATCTTTCCAACCCAGGGACTGAACTGGATCTCCTGCGCTACAGGCAGATTCTTTGCTATCTGAGCCACCAGGGAAGACCTTAGTATCTTAAGGATTCTAACAAAGTTTCCTGATGAAGCAGGTGGCCTCACTGGAAACAAAAATACTGAATGACTTAGTGAGGGTGAGGGTTATATGCAGGACCTTGTCACTCTGATTCCAAACTAAATATCCTTTCTACTGTGTCACACTTTCTTGGGTATCTTCAGTTATTTTTCAGATTTCTCTATACTTTATTATCTTTGTATCTTCTAGGACTTCAGAATATATCTTGAACGTAGTGAATAACTTTTGTAAGAATTACTTTTAGGTTTTAAATTAATTGGAGCTCATGGTAATTATTTACTACTTAACATTTAAAATTTTGGTTATTTTAAAAGATATATTAGAGAATTCCTGGTGGTCTAGTGGTTAGGACTATGTGCTATCGCTGCTGAGGGCCTGGTTCCATCCCAGGTTGGGAAACTTAAGATCCCATGACGTGGCTGAAAAAAAAATGTGTTAATGAAACAGACACACAGTAATGGTGGGCACTGGTCATCTTACAGGATAAATAATTGTTTTATCTTGACTCATTCAGATTCATGTTCAAAAGGACTTTTAGGCTGGGGACCCTCTTGGCTATGTCACATTTCTGGGTTGGATTTTATTTTAACAATACTGGATCTGCTTTGAGAAAAGGGCATAGTGTATTAGAATGACATGGTGACATAAAATAGGCTTCTAATCACCCTCTTCTCTCTCTCTTTTTTTATTTTCAATGCTAGCAATCATCTTTTTGTTTTTTAATGCCTAATGGTTTTTAAAAATGTTATTTCTATTCAGTAGACTGAAAACAATACTGTTAGCAGTAGTAATGTGAAAATGCAGAATTCAAAGCCAGTATTACCAAAATAAATTTGGTAATAAATACTCCTGTTGTGGCCAAGTTGGGGGAAGACACCTGACCACTCTAGGCCTTTTCTCCTCCTCTGAGACAGATGTGTGCCTGCTTCTGGGCTGGGCACCCAGCACTCACTTGCAGCTGTCAGCCCCCAACACAGTCACAGGGACTGGAGACCCTGAGCTGTCTTGAGGGGCCTGCAGGTGTCTGGGTCATGTGTCTTCAGAGTCACTTCTGGCTCAGCTGATGCTCCTGGGCTGGTAGGAATCAGGCTCTACAGGCAATATTAATATATAGAGGGCTTCCCTGATGGCTCATCAGGTAAAGAATCTGCCTGTAATGCAGGAGACACAGGAAATGTGGGTTTGATCCCTGGGTTGGGAAGATCCCCTGGTGGAGGAAATGGCAACCCACTTCAGTATTCTTCCTTGAAGAATCCATGGACAGAGGAGCTGGGTGGGCTACAGTCCATGGGGTCATAAAGAGTTGGACACAACTGAGCACTAGAATATAAAAGACAAACGCACGTCTCAAGTTTGAGCTGATGTCTGGTGAAAGGGTGTAAGGTATTGTTTCGTGTCCTGAATTTCAGTAGAATCTCTCAGAAATTTTGAATATGTCTCCTTGATGAAAAATAAAGCAAAAATAATATAAATGACAGTATCCGTAATCACTTAACCAGAACATTGCTCAGAAAGCATTCCATTCATTAAAATTGTAACAAAGGTATTTTGATGGAAAGCATAATGTTTGAATAAACCTTGACAAGAGATATGTACTTGTGATTGGAAAACACATTCAACTGTGAATCATTTTAATGGATTTGTTTCTTGTTGGCAATAAAAGTGTTTCCAGGAAAACTTGTGAATTAAATGTTTGATGTCCTACTTTATTATTATGATGAATTTTAATTGAAGAATAATTGACTTACAATGTTGTGTTGATTGCTGTATAGCAAAGTGATCTAGTCATACATGTATGTATGCTCTCTTTCACGTTCTTTTCCATTATGGTTTATCCCAGGATATTGAATAGAATTGCCTGTGCTATACAGTAGGAACTTTTATCTGTTTATCTGTTCTGTATATAATATTTTGCTTCTGCTAATCCCAAGCTCCCACTCCATCCCCCACCACCCCACCCCTTGGCAACTGCAAGTCTGTTCTCTGTGTCTGAGTCTGTTTCTGTTTCGTGATAGTTTATCTCGTACTTCAGAGTATTCACATTCATATTGAATTACAATGTTAAAGAAATAAAAACTTCAGTGCAATTTTTAGAAATTTCACATTTTATTTTTACCAAAATCCAGATAGCTATATAAGAATATCCAGAAACAGATGTCAAACACATTTATATACTGAAGAAATATGAATGATGATATGTAGCATCTTTTCCTTCCTCAGCTGCAGTATGGAAGGAGAATTAGGAGTAAGACTGAAAGACATTCTTTGTGTGGAAGGAGCCAGGTTCTCTCCTAGGCCCCATCTATTTCCCCACTATTTCCCCAGGGAAAATACTCAAACTGTTTCCTGCATGATACGTTTCAGATGAGACTGAGAATACAATGTGTACAAGATCCCACATGTATACACACATCACACATGTATACACATATCACACAGGCCACAACTTACATCACGTGCATAAGCAACATGCTCATATGTGTACATATATGCATGCACACACATGTCTGCAAATGTGTATATAGACATATACATGTGCATACATACATACCCTTCTGCATGCACTGGTACATGTGTTTAATAAAATATGGGAACAGAATTGTCATTCTTTAATTAGAAATGTTGGTATGGCGGTGGATTTGGAAACTCAAGAAAGAATAGTAATGATTTTTGAACATTAAAGAGATTATTCAGAGAAAGAAATGTGACAAATTCTCTCAGGACAAAGTTAGTGTCCCGGATTAACTCAGTGTGGACTGGCCATGTGGCTTTCAGGCAGCATAGGAGTTCCTGGAACACACGGAGGACTGTGCGGTTTACTGGGTCATGGACTGGAGCTGGGAACAGTGCATACAGAGGGCCATTGTCTCTGTATGGCATCAGCTCTATTGCAGACCGTAGGTATTGCAGACCGTAGGTTGGCTGTCCTGCCTGCCAGCCCCAATGGCCAGAGCACTGGGCTGTCATAAATAATGAGAAGTGGCCTTGGTGCCATAGGTGAGGTGTCTATGGCTCTAGGTTCTGTGTGGAGAATAGTGGCTGGACCTTTAGGGGTGAGAGGTCAGGAGCTATTGAGTTTTAGACCCTGGCTGTCTGGGTAATTGTGTATAATGGCTGAAATAATCACCTGCTCCATTAACCAGCACACTTCTGTCATATTAATCCATCATCAAAAAAGCACAGAACAAAGATTTTAAAATACACTATAAATGAAGCCTCAGCATTGACGCTGGCAGGAGATTTGAGAAGTTTTACCTTTTGTAGTTGTTACAGGATATTCAGAAACGTGTGTGCCAATCCAATTAGCTGACTTGCCCTATACATTTAGACGTGGCACAATCATTTAACTTTGATATTTTAAGTGTTTTTATCCAAAACAATCTGTACTTCTCATTTGTCAGAGTGCATTTCCTGAAGCTTTCCAAGTTGCTGAAAGGTGACTTTTTGGTAACTTGTTTGACTGTTCAAACACAATTTATTTCTGCCACCTGTTATTTTTCTCCCTGGATTTTTGAGAAGTTGTTTCTGGACCATTTGATCACCCTATAAAAGCCTCCCCTTCTGTGTGTAGTTGACTCTGGGTTTGACAGTTCAGCAAATGCACAATGAGAGTTCACTCAGTGCTAAGTTCTGTGCAATTTATTTTTTCAAGGAAAATGCTTAAGCTGAATGTGTGTAACTCTCCATCTGTTTATTGAAGAATATGCTCTTTTGTTAGCACGACTATGGTGATAATTTTCATTTTAAAGGACAGACTTCAGGAAAACAAGAATGTTTATAGTACTCTTTTTGGGGTATTTTAGGGTGACTTAATTAAATAAAAATTATTTTTGAAATGTCTTTTGTGACAAGCTGAAAAAAAAACAACTGAAGTTATTCTTTTAAAGAGAAGATGTTATCCCGACGCTTTTGCTCATGTTTAAATTGTACAAAGATCATAGCATCTTCCTGAGTCACTAGAATTCACACCACACCCCAGCTCAAGAGCTTTGCAGCCTGTTGTGTTCATCTGGAATATCCCAGGCCTCCTATATCTCTCAGTCCTAAAACCTTGGTTCTAGAGGTTTCTTGTTTAGAATCAGCCCCTTCTGTTAGTTCTCCTAATCGTCATGACCAGTCTCCAGCTGTTAGAGGTTGTTAAAGGATCCCTCGAGCTTCTAGGCTGGTCTGTGGGCAGTCTGCTCCTGACCTCCCTGTGTCTCACCCTAGTCCTGGGGGTCCCGGAGTGTAAGAAGTTTCTCCCCAACAGTAAAGCAAACAAATTAACAAAGAGTATGAGACGAAATACTTTATAACTTGTAAATAATGGTTTATAAAGAAGTCTTGTTACTAGTGAGATACTCAGTGAGAAACCTAGCACAGTGACAGCTATTAGCGAGAAACTAATTTTGAGCAAACTCTGGGAGACAGTGGAGGACAGAGGAGCCTGGCAGGCTGCAGTCCTGGGGTTGTAAAGAGTCAGACATGACTGAGCGACTGAACGACAACCACAGTTGTGGATCAGATGCGTGATCAGCATTGCTTGGGGCTGGCTCAGTTACATGTGCAAGTGCTTCGTACTCTCTGGGCAAGAACAGGAAAAAGCTTTTCACGAGACTTGGAAACAGTGCTCTTCTAATTACACCTGGAATCCACAAACTGATAATGATCTCATCACTTATGAGCATTGAACAATTAAAAAAAAAATCTACTGGGCAGAAACGGTTAAATAGGTTTGCAGGTAGGAGATACACTGAACCTCATCAATGGTGTTTAAAGAGGAAATTTCTTTCACACTCAGATTTGTGAGTCTGTTCCTGGTGTAGCTCTGTTTCCTGGGCTCAGCTTCTTCTCTGAATTACAGCTTCTTCCTCCTTCTGGCTCAGCTTTTGCATCATTGTCTCAGGAACTCCTGCTTCTGATGTATCCATCTGCAAATTCACCTTCTTGGGTCGTTGACTCTGTCCTTGTTAACTGAGCATTAACTGGACTTTGCCATCTCTCTTCAGTCTCTGGACTTACTTGGAGTCAGTCCCGTTCTGCTTGCAATGTCTTGATAAAAAGATTCACTTTCGCAACGTTCACAAAAACCATAGAGATTTAGAGAGGAGATAACATTGCCATCCTCTAGTTGAAGAAAAAAAGGCAGAGAAAGTGCTCACAGGTGATATGATTTGTCTCCTTCCACTTTTGGGTTCAGATGAGTTACATCGTTGTCTGTAAATCTATAACAGTTTCCTTTCCTACAGATTTTCAGCAGCAGCCACGGGAGAACTGAAATATAAAATCCGTCTTGTGGTTCTGTGAATATGTTTTCTTCCCTGTCTGCTTGAGTCCTATGGTATTATTTGCCAGATTTGCAATATAACTCACAGTTCAATATATTCACTATGATAGAAAGTATTTTAAAAAATAATTATCATCAAACTTTCATTTTCTTAGAAAAGTTGCTACCTTCTATGAGGTCAGTGCACGTGACTTCATTAGTCAGAATTTCTCCATGACCATTCGAAGTTTTAGAGGCTAAGGTAGTGATTCTTAATTTTTGGTCCAGGATCCCTTTGGGGATCTGATGAGAGCCTTGGAGCTCTCCTACACAGACGATTAAATATATTGATATGAAATCAAAGTTTCCCTCTATTTTTAGGGAATCTGTTAACACCTCAAAGCTCCTTAGGCCCATCCTGCAGTTTAAAACGTCCTGATTGGGGACTTCCCTGGTGGTCCAGTGGTTAGGAATTCATCTTCCAATGAGGGGGACATGGGTTAGATCCCTGGTTGGGGAACTAGATCCCACATGCCATGAGGCAGCTAAGCCTGCGTGCAATGACAAAGCTCTCACATGCTGCAACTGAGACCTGACGCAGCCCAAAATAAATAATTAAAAAGTACCGATCTAGACATGTAGTATCTATGCTAATTTATAGTTTAATAACATTTTATGTGTTTTCCAGGTGCCTCTACAAGGATGAAATTTGTACACGAGAAAAGCAAACATTTAAAGGACTAATGTTCTTGAAACAGTTGTAAGTAATAAAAACTTCCCTATTGTATCACTGATATTATAATTCAAATAGAAGCTTTGAAATGCCACTTTTGGTAAGAGTCGAACCATTATTTTAAGCTTTGTCCTGCGGCTTGAATGACTGAGTATTCTGTTATCTGTTGGATAAAACCAGAGCTTGCGGTTAGGTCAGCATGAGGGCAGGAAGATAGACGACTCAGCTGCAGCCCCCGCCCCAGAATGATTGATCGTGCATGAATCACAGATCTCCGAAATGAAGACAATTTTCCTGGGGACTGAGATGGTGCCTGGAGGAATGAGTTTATTGCTTGACCCCAAATTGGCATTTTACTGATGCTAACTGATGATTGTGATTATTATTAATTTATGAAACAAGCTCATAGACTTTTAGCTGATACGGGAACTTCCAGAACGCAAGATCTAAGCTCTCATTTTACAGTTAAAAATAGAACTTTCCTATTATTCAGCAATCTCACTTTTGGGTGTTTATCCAAAGGAATTGAAATCAAAATCTTGAAGAGGATCCGCACCCTCAGGTCCATTGCAGCTTTATTCACTAGAGCCAAGACACGGAAGCGGTCTGTCCACTGACAGACATATGGATGAAGAAAATGTGGTATGTACGTACAGTAAAGTATTATTCATGCTTAAAAAGAAGGAAACGCTGCCAGTTTTGGCAACATGGATGGATTTGGAGGATATTATACTAAATGAAATAAGCCAGATACAGAAGGACAAATACCTTGTGTTATCACTTATATGAGGACCTAGAAACACAAAATAGAGTAGTGATTGTCAGGAGCTGGGGGAGAAGAAATATAAAGGTATTACTAATCAAAAGGTGCAACATTTCAGTTATTTGAAATGAATAAAACCAAGATATCTACTACACAAAATAGTGTCAAATCACAGTCTGCTTCAAGAATACAGGATTTTTTGTTATATCATTTTCTACATGTTGGTTATGTAAAGAGAAATTGTGTAATTAAGCACAACAAAGGCTTAGGCTAAAACACGAATGTTATTTTCAGCATTGATAAGGCGTAGTCAGCATAATTTGCTCTTGTAGCGATTGTGTCAGGGCCGTAAGCAGTGTGTTGTTGTTATTGTTTAGTTGCTGCCTTGCGTTTAGTCGTTAGTTGTGACCCCTGGACTGTAGCCTTCCAGGCTCCTCTGTCCATGGGATTTCCCAGGCAAGAATACTGGAGCGGGTCACCATTTCCTTCTCCAGGGGTAGATGTTGTAGGGAGGAGTAATTATCTTTTATAAGAGCTATAACCATTGAATTTTTATGGAGGAAAGCAGAGTGATCACATATTAGAAGAGTGTATATTAAAATGAAGAAACTTGTGAGAATGTGATGCATTTTTTCCAAATGTAAAGACCGTCGTCTTCGATATAGTTTTCTGTTTTATATATGGCTGAACACCCTGATAAGGTGGATAGCACCTCTGAAGCACATCTTTCACTCCACAAATGACATAGAGAGCCCCATCTTTCAGAACAAGAATAGCTGGTGTGTTCTTTGGAAGCACAGTTTAACATTTTTTGTCTTATCAGTCTATCAACCTGCTTTCCATTCTTTTTCAGCTAAAATTTCTGTCTGACACATTTTCACTGATCATATTTTCCTTTGCCAATGAATTTTCCTTTGTCTTTGTTTCCTTCCTGGGCCCCGTTGTCTCTTTTGTGGGAACAATACCTTCAAGCCGTGTTCCTCATGTGACGATTAAACTAGAAGGGATGTTATTCATTTTAATCTGTCATTATTTTTTAACCTGCATTTCCTCGTCAACGCACAACTTTATATTTCTTACCGTTCCTGTTGTTTTGATGTGTACTTATTTCTAAATGGGATATTTCCCTCTGGAGCATCTTTATTAGGTCATAGCAGGCTTTCATACTTGCATTAAACTGTTATGAGTAGCTCTGTGTCTTAAACATGAATGTCTTATCCATCATTGAGTGCAATTGTGGAAAGAGGCAGTGCAGGGTTGCTGAGAAGCTCCAGTGGAAGAAATCAGACTGAACTCCCTTTGATCTGGCTGAAAGTGGGGGGTACTTCTTAGCTATTTAATCTTGAGCATCTCATTTAAGAACTCTAAGCCTTTGTTTCCTTTTATTGTTTTAAATGAGGATCATCATGGTGATTTACCCAACTGACCCTGTGATCTGGGGATGGTACACATGGAGCACTTGGCAAGAGTAAATCCTGAAATAATAATACTTAAATATTTATTATATTTGTTGCCATTCTTATCATTATTTTGTAATAATTATTTCCCTGATTACTTTCTGCACAACTTCTTTAAAGAAACAGCTAATTTAAAATGGTGTGTTTTTAAATACAAAATTAAATTTAGTCAGTGATACAAAGTATCATTAACTTTATTTCTTTGACATTTCTTGATCTGTCTGGTTTATCTTAAAGGATTTTCTAATTTTATTTCTTAAGCCATAACTGGCTGTAAATGCTAAAAATTTAAACTTGTAAACATTCTTTAATTACAAAGCTAACATTTCAAGGATTTTATTTAAGCATCTTGTTTTCTTCTTCAGAAACCCAATTAAAATTCTTTAAGAATTTAAAGTTAAAGGGGATGGCATAACTAGCATTTTACTTTTGAATTTATAGATACTTTGAAAATCTAAAAATTTTGACTGGAACAAAAGAACAGGTCAGTGGTTTCCTGGGGCCAGGCATGGGCAGGGGGAGGTCTGGATGCAGGCGATTTGAAGGCATTATCTGGGGTCATGGAACCACTCCATGCTATAGCTGTGATGTTGGTTAAAAGACATATATGTTTGTCAGAACCAATTTATTTGTATACTTAAACCTGGTAAATAGTTATTGTACCTAAATCATACCTCAGTAAGACTGACCAAAAAGGACAAATGCCTCATTATTATTTATCAGATATTTCTCTGAATTTACTCTCATTCCTGTTTTCATTTGCCATATCTGTCTTCTTATAGAGTGGCTGATAGTAAGCCTTGAAGTTAGATGGAAAATGCCTCTGAGTTCTTCTTTTAAGAAATTGTTTGCATTTCCATATATATTTTAGAATTAGCTTGTTCTTTCAAGCCCCCCTCTCCTCCCCTTTGAAGCCCTCTGAGATTCTGATTTGAATTACATTGAATCTGTGGGTCAATTTGTTGGGACATCTGTCACCAAACACACTATCCATGTGTTTAGACCAGGCAGAATGAAATGGGTTACTTGCTTTTTTGAGGTAGTGCCTTTAGCTTTCTATTTTGTATTGGAGTACAATTGATTAGCAATGTTGTGTGAGTTTCAGGTGTATGGGTAAAGTGATTCAGATATACTTAGACACATGTATTCTTTTTCAAACTCTTTTCAGAAATGGGTTATTTTTGGTAGGATGTTTTCATTGCATTAACAGTTTGGGTGAAATCATACTCCATCTTCCACAGATAGCAGCACTGCCTGTACCTCGGGTGCCACAGCTGGGTGACCCTCCTGGACCTGAGGCTCTTGGGGGCTGGTGTGCCGCTCTGGGGACCGCACTTTGATCCTATTCCTAGCATCATTAAAATTCAGTTTCTAGGAATAGTTTTGGTCTTGTATTATTTAATTGTGTCTTTCCGACTGGCTCTGTAAGCAGGTCTGAGATACACATTTGATAAAGAACAGCAACACTATATTCCCCGTGGTTCATACCAGAGCATCTCCTGGGAGGCAGGACTGGTTGCCCACTGGGGCAACGTGGCAGGGTTTTTCTGATCAATCTCACAGCCTCATCCTTTTTCCTCGCTGACACGCCCCAGCAGGAGCCTTACTCTGGGAGGCATTTATGGGCACTGCATGAAAGGAGGCTTTGAGGACCTTCTATTTCTGCACCATCCCAGACAAAATCTGTATGAGATAAAGAATAACATGACTGTGGAAATGTCCAAGTTTGTTCTTCAATAGGAAGTGGATGTCAGGAACAGAGTCATTCTCTGATACCCTTGGGCTCTCCAAGGCCTCCTGGGGGAGGCCAGACTCTCACACTGAGAGCTGGTCGGTGCCGGAGATGGAGCGTCTCCTGACTGTGGTCACTGGGCCCGCACACGAGTGCTGCTGCCCAGGGAATCAGAGGGGAGGAAGGGCTCTGTGGAGCTTCAAGCAGATGTCTAAAGAGGAAGAGTCATGGGTCTGAGTAGGTTTTGAAGTCATTCTGTAAACAGCGGTTGCTGCCACTTCACCTACATTTGAGTTTTTTATCTTACTTTTAAAATTTTATTTATTTATATATTTTTTGGCTATGCCCAGTCTTTGTTGCTGGGCAAGCTTTCTTTAGCTGTGACAAGCAGGGGCCCATTTCTAATTGTGGTGCGTGGGCTTTTCACTGCAGTGGCTTCTCTTGTTATGGAGCACGGGCTCTAGGTGCATGGGCTCAGTAGTTGTGGTGGACAGGCTCAGTTGCTCCACGGCACGTGGGATCCTCCTGGATCAGGGATTGAACCTAAGTCTCCTGCATTGATAGACTGATTCTTTACCTCTGAACCACCTGGGAAGCCCTGCATTTGAGATTTTAATAGGATTTCTTTTTCTGACTTCCGTTTTAAGAGGGCAGTCTGTGGATTAGTGTTCTTAAGTTAAAACCCTCATTTGCTCTGCAGTGAGCCTGGTCGTGGTGCCAAAGCAGAACTCATCCAGCCTGAATGAGGTGAGTCACCCAGCAGGACTCACCCAGCGTGTCGGGACCACCTGGCAAGCTTGTGAAAACAGCATGTCTTATACCAGTCCCCCGGACATCAGGGTTGCAGGCAGAGGGTGCGGGTGGGGACATCCTTTCTCCCTTCATTTTTTGTTACATCCTTAAGTGCACCCATTGACATCTTTTTGGCACCAGCTGGCTGAGCTTATTTCATCCTCATTTCTGCCTCCTCCAGTCCTGTCCTTGGTGTCTGTCACTTTCAGCCCTAGGGCAATGATCTTAATAACTTAAAGATGAGTTCAGCGACCTTTTTTTTAATTAATATTTTAATACATTCATGGCCGTGGTATTGCAATGGGTCTGGTGTTTCCCTTTCTCAAACCAACTGGCACACAACCACTGATCAGATGCAGGAGCTGGGCACTCGTGTGTCAGCTCCTTGGCCAGGATCTGACAGCCAGTGAGCGGGAGTCCAGGTTCAGATTTGTGCTTCCAGACTCTCCACATGCTGCCCTCTATGCATTCCCACCTCTCTTCAAAGCCAAGGCCAAACTGCCTCTGTCTCTCCCCCTGGGCTCCCTCAGTGTCACTCTCCTGGGGAGGCCTCTACTACCACTTCCAGGTTGTAAGGATCATGGGGATCTGTGTTTACACTAGCGACCATGGTTACCACGTTAGGTGTTTACGTGCAGACCTCTTGGCCCCTTAGACAGCTGTCCTGAGCCCTGGACCAGAGCATCTCCAGGTGATAAGGATGGTATTTCCCCGCAGAGCTGCTGTAAGGAGTAAGCAGGGCGATGTTTTGAAGCAGCCAGGCTGTGCCTGGCAGACAATACATGCTGCATAGGAGTTTGTTCTTACTGCTGTTTCGGGGACACTCTTGAAGGAGGGAGTGTGCCCCAGGTACGGGCTGGAATCCGAGGGTGGACAGTGGGTCAGGGGAGCGCAGCAAGAAGATGGGAGCACAAGGGCACCTGTGAGGCCAGGTGTGGAGGCTGGAGGGTGGTGGGTTGGGGGCCTTCAGAACTGCCTCATGGCAGGCTGGATGGGGCGTGAAGTTCTAGATCCAGGTGGGCCTAGGTGGCGTGCTAAGGTGTTTTGTTGATAAGGAGGTGCTGAGAAGTGATTTTATGCTTCAGGAAGACTTTCTGGCAGCTATTTAATAAATGTCTGCATATGTCCAAAGCGAGAGGCAGGTAAAGGAACTAGTTTTAAAAAAGAGTCAGAATGAAGACAAGTGCATTGTGGATGGAGTGGGGGGCAGGGGGCTGGAGGCCACAGGGGCCCTGTGTGGGCAGATGTGGACGAGGGCAGTCAGCTGAGTGAACAACGATGCTGAGCCCTGGGTGAGGCCCCAGCAGGGCCATGGAGGGACCATGCCAGGCTGGGCTGGAGGGGCCTACAGGACCCCTGGGGGGGGGTGGTGGTGGCAGGCAGCTGGAAGCTCAGGTGTGACCTAGGAGGACAGAGTGGGACTTTGTCAGCATAGGTGGACATGGGGCATGTGGTCACGATGGTCACTAGGAGCCCCGTCTTTACACAGTGCCTACCCTGCCAGTGCGGTATCCACTCAGTCTGGTGTTGGGGGAGACTACCAGGGCACGCGTTGTGCTTGGAAATGCGGACGCAAGTGACAGGAGGAGTGGCTGGTCAGCAGCAGAAATAGACGAGATGGAGGGGGAGGAAGGGAAGGGAGGGGGAAGAGAGGAGGGCGGGGAGGAGAGGAGGGCAGGCTTGAAAACAGATACTCTTGGCGTCTGTCCCAGAGACAGACACCTTCCTTGACCACAGGACAGCTTTCCTCACATCTGTTCTAGATGAATCTGTAACCGCAGCTGCTGTCAGGTAACGGCTTACACAGTGTTGGCTCTCCGGGCTGAGTGGGAACAAGGGCACTGCCCCTGTGACCATCTCCTACAGTGAAATGATAGAACCTCCAGATTCTGTATCAGGCTTACTGGCAGGGCGGCCCCTCTGAGGCGTGGTTATGCCCTATCCTTCCTGCAGGTGGCGCTGTATCCTCACAGTCCACACCTGCCCGCCTGCCCAGCGCCTGCACCTTAGCAAGATCCCGAGGACGCGTTCTAGTGAAATGACGGTGGCATTTATAAATATTTGGTGACATTCTTAGTTTCATGAGGAGGATAAACTACATATGGAGTAAAACTTTAGATGGAGAGTTGTCTGGATTTTGGTAACCCCCCCTCCCCTTCAGGTCTGTAGCCACTAGTGGGCTGTCTTACTTGAAGCAGTGTGCCTGGGTTTGCTTTCCTGTCTCTTATTTGCACAACTCTTTTTCTGGTAAGAAAAATTTGAAAAGACCGTGATGCTGGGAATGATTGAAGGCGGGAGGAATAGGGGACGACAGAGGATGAGATGGTTGGGTGGCATCATGGACTCAATGGACATGAGTTTGAGTAAACTCCAAGAGTTGGTGATGGACAGGGAATTCCGGCATGCTGCAGTCCATGGGGTCGCAAAGAGCCAGACATAACTGAGCGACTGAACTGAACTGAACTTCCCTGGTAGCTCAGCTGGCAAAGAATCCACCTGTAATGCAAAAGACCCCGATTGGATTCTTAGGTAGGGAATTTCCCCTGGAGAAGGGGTAGGCTACACACTCCAGTATTCTTGGGCTTCCCTGGTGGTTCAGATGGTAAAGAATCTGCCCTCAATGAGGGAGACCTGGGTTTGATCCCTGGGTTGGGAAGATCCCCTGGAGGAGGGCATGGCAACCCATTCCAGTATTATTGCCTGGAGAATCCCATGGACAGAGGAGCCTGGAGGGCTACAGTCCATGGGGTTTCAAAGAGAGGGCTGTGATGAGTGCCTAAGCACAGCATTAGGCTGGATACATATTTCTGAGTATGTGTAATTATAGAGAAAAGCAGAAGGAGGCAACCCCCAAAATGATACAGTTGGTAATTACTGGGTGTTGAAATTTTTAAGAGTTTTTTTTTTTTTTAATGCACTTTTCTGTATTGTTTGAATTTTCTCAAGCTATATGCCATTTTTTAACAGCTTTGTTGAAGTATAATTTGCATACCATAAAATCCACCCATTTAAAGCAGTATGTAATTTTTACAAAAGCCATGACACCATTAAAAATCATGGGCAGGTCAGACCAAAAAAAGATAGGCTTCATCTGTGCATGCCTTCCTGTACTTCTCCTCTGGTGGAAAAGTGGTGCATGTGGAGGACCTTTAGAAGATTTTTTTGGATGAAGGTGACACATAAACTCAACCAACGATTTTTAAAAAACAAAAGCAGCATTTGCTTTAAAATTGTTCTTCTTTCTCAACCTTCTGGGATTGCACTGTATCAAGAATAGTTCAAGCTGCCTTCATTTCAATAAAGCAGGGTGTGCAATTTAACAATTTCAGTGTTTTCTGGAATGGTTTGGAGCTTTTGCAGTTCTAACCTTAAACTTTTTCAAAGATTCCAAAAGTTTCAAGATTGCAGCCTTGGGTTGGAAAACTCCCCAGAGCAATTCCCTATGAAATCGTGCTGTTTCTATTTGAGGAGAGAAACAGTGACCACAGGATAGAATGTGATGCTTTCCTATTCAGTAGCTAGGCGCAAACTGAAAGTAAGAGCAGCATTGCAAGGACGCATGCCAGCCGTTCAGATGGTTCCTTTGGAAACACAGGTAGTGAATTAATTAATTGGGGAAAGCGTTTTAGATTAACAGCTATATTTTTTACTTATTGGTTGCATCAGGAGAAGAGTTTCACACCCACAACGAAAGTGCAATATCGCATGTTTATACGACGTCCTTACTCCACTCCAAGTGGGAAGTTTTGCCTAAAAGCTGACAATTGTGCTGCCGCTGTTTAGTTGGTAAATTGTGTCTGTGGTGACCCTATGGACTGTAGCCCGCCAGGCTCTTCTATCTGTGGGATTCTCCAGGTAAGAATACTGGAGTGAGTGGCCATTCCCTTCTCCAGGGAATCTTCCCGATCCAGGGATCAAACCTACATCTCCTGCTTGGCAGGTGGATTCTTCATCACTGAGCCACTTGGAAAGCTCAGTGGTGAGAGTCAACACGATCTTTGAAAAGCCTAGAGAAAGAGATTTGAGGAGGTTTTTTTTTTTTTTTTAATTGAAATATAATTGACTTATGGTATTATGTTAGTTTCTGGTGTACAACGTATTGATTCAATATTCTTACACATTACAAGTGATCACCATGATATTCAGTTACCATCTGTTACCATACAGAGATATTAAAATATAATTGACTGTATTTCCCACACTATGCATTTCTTCCCCATGACTCATTTATTTTATACCTGGAGACTTGTGTTTTTCTTCATCTTCCTTAACTATTTCATTCACCACCTCCCTCACACTTCCCACTGGCAATCAGTGGGAAGTTTGTTCGTTTGTATCTTCGTATTTTTGTTCTTTGTATCTATGAGACTGTTTCTGTTTTATATTTGTTCCTTTGTTTTGTTTTTTAGATTCTTTATGTTGATGAAATTATACAGTATTTGTCTTTCTTTGTCTGACTTATTTCACTTAGCATAGTATTTTCTAGGACCATTCATGTTGTTGCAAATAACATCCATATCAAGATGTTATTATTTTGTATGGCTAATATTCCAGTGTATACATGTACCACATCATCTTTACCCATTCCTCTCTTCATGGGCACTTAGGTTGCTTCCATATCTTGGCTATGGCAAATAATGCTGCAATGAACATAGAGGTGCAAGCATCTTTTCTAATTAATGATAATATGTTTTTTATTCTTATTTATATAGTGTTTCATATTAAGTGATATGAAGATGTTGAACCATCTAAAGCAGGTTTTTAAAAAGTTCATATCATAACAGTTTAGATGCATTGCCCTTTTAGAGAAAAGTAACCTACCAGTCCAATTGTCCATGACCTGCCAGGCATTAATAAAAATAGTTTCTAAGTTCTATGACATGTTTCTCAGGGAGAATAACTTTGATTTAATAATAGCTAGTATTCCCTAGTGGCTCAGTGGTAAAGAATACATCTGCCAATGCAAGAGATGTGAATTTGATCCCTGATCAAGAAGATCCCCTGGAGAAGGAAATGGCAACCCACACCAGTATTATTGCCTGGGAAATCCCATGGACAGATGAGCCTGACTGGCTACAGTCCATGGGGTTGCAAAGAGTCAGGCATGACTGAGTGACTTTTGCTGAGCTCAGCAGCATTTCTAACACAAATGTATAATCTTGGAGATTTTCCTGTTCCAACCTTAATTTTCATCTATGGAACATCAAAGAGTTTTCTGATTTTCTAGGATTAAAAAAAAAAACACAAATCAATCTAGCCTGGTCTTTTTCAGTCTTGCATTGATTTTAAATTCACCACCTTTCCTTGCTCAGGCTCCCTCTTGGCACGAGGGACCTGCTGTACAAAGAGGGCAAGCTCACATGCACTCACCTTAAACTGTGACTTATTTGTTCTTAGAAAAGATGAGCATGTTAAGGAAACCTGTGACAAAACCCAGACAAGGCACACTGCCTGCAACCTCCAAGAAGAGCTCTGCTAAGGGACAAGTCTGTGGCCTTGGAGACGTTTGCTGGGGACACAGCCCTGCCGTGACTGAAAGATAAACGGAGGAACTCACTACACTGAGCAGAAGCAATCTGCTCACAGTAACCCAAACCCACGGGATGTTTTCTTTCATTTTGAGCTAAACTCTATAGGAGTAGCATGGAGAACAAAAACAGCTCTTTGCCTTTAGCTATTCATTTCCAATGACTCAAAGCATACAGTCATTAATATATTATTGATTAGATGCTGATTCTGGCATGGTGGAAGCAACAGTTACAATTTTCCAGAGGGCAGTTAATCTCTGTTCTTCCTCTGAGGCTGGTTGAAAGCTTGTCACCAGGTAGGAGAGAGAACAAATTTGTGTTCCTGGTGAAACATAGAAAGAGCAATTACACATATAATTATATTATCACTCATCTTTGTTGTGCCACACAGAGCTAGTATGATGAATTTTTTCTGCACTCACATTTTAGAAAGAGCAAATCTACTGCTCTGTCAAAGAAGCTAGATCAAGTCTTAGGAACCACAATGGAGACAAAGTCAAGTCCATCAGAAACTAATAGGAAAGGATTTTATTAACTCACACTGTAGTTTTCTGAGCCATATTATTTATATATATATATATATATTATATGCATTGTTAATTTTAAACTAGTCTGGGTACAATAAAAGCACTTTGTATTACGTGATATAATTCACACTTGCAATTTGAAAAAGAATAGAAGTGAAAGTGAAAGTGAAGTTGCTCAGTCGTGTCCGACTCTTAGCGACCCCATGGACTACAGCCCACCAGGCCCTCCGTCCATGGGATTTTCCGGGCAGGAGTACTGGAGTGAAAAAGAATAGATACGTGTGTATATATAACTGAATCACTTTGCTGTGAACCTGAGCTAACACAACAGGGTTAATCACCTATCAGATCAGATCAGTCTCTCAGTCATGTCCAACTCTTTGTGACCCCATGAATCGCAGCACGCCAGGCCTCCCTGTCCATCACCAACCCCTGGAGTTCACTGAGACTTACATCCATTGAGTCAGTGATGCCATCCAGCCATCTCATCCTCTGTCATCCCCTTCTCCTCCTGCCCTCAATCCCTCCCAGCATCAGAGTCTTCTCCAATGAGTCAACTCTTCGCATCAGGTGGACAAAGTACTGGAGTTTCAGCTTTAGCATCACTCCTTCCAAAGAAATCCCAGGGCTGATCTCCTTCAGAATGGACTGGTTGGATCTCCTTGCAGTCCAGGGGACTCTCAAGAGTCTTCTCCAACACCACAGTTCAAAAGCATCAATTCTTTGGCACTCAGCCTTCTTCACGGTCCAACTCTCACATTCACACATGACCACAGGAAAAACCACAGCCTTGACTAGACGAACCTTTGTTGGCAAAGTAATGTCTCTGCTTTTGAACATGCTATCTAGGTTGGTCATAACTTTCCTTCCAAGGAGTAAGCGTCTTTTAGTTTCATGGCTGCAGTCACCATCTGCAGCGATTTTGGAGCCCAGAAAAATAAAGTCTGACACTGTTTCCACTGTTTCCCATCTATTTCCCATGAAGTGATGGGACCGGAGGCCATGATCTTCGTTTTCTGAATGTTGAGCTTTAAGTCAACTTTTTCACTCTCCACTTTCACTTTCATCAAGAGGCTTTTTAGTTCCTCTTCACTTTCTGCCATAAGGGTGGTGTCATCTGCATATCTGAGGTTATTGATCACCTATACCCCAATATAAAATAAAAAGACAATTCACATTTGTTTCAGAAAGTATTTAAATATATTTAAGCAAATTGTAGTCCTAGTATGGATTATATTTTGTTGGTTGTGCTGTGGTGGAGGCTTTCCTGTTGGCTCAGATGGTAAAGAATCCACCTGTAATGTGGGAGACCTGGGTTCGATCCCTGGGTGGGGAAGATACCCTGGAGAAGGAAATGGCAACCCACTCCAGTATTCTTGCCTGGAGAATCCCATGGACGGAGGAGCCTGGAGGGCTACAGTCCATGGGGCGCAAAGAGTTGGACATGACTGAGCGGCTGAACAGCACAGCTCGTTGTGGTAGAACAGTGGTTCGTCACTGGAGCTTTTATAAGAATCACCTGGAGAATTCGTGGCGGGGAGGGGGAAGCAATAACCATGTCCCACCAGCCCCAGTTAACTTAGGATCTCTCAGAGTGGGAGCCTCACATCCACATTAAAAAAAAGTTCTCCAAACAATTATGAGGTTCAATCAGGTTTGAGACTTAGTGATGAAAGGTTATGTGGAGTTGAAGTGACTTTCTAATATTGTTCTAATTACTTTTGTAGGTTTTTTCTCTGAAGAAAGAAAAGGATGGAAAATACTAAAACAAAAACTGGAAAATTAGAGCTTTATGATGATTGGAATAAATAATAGGAATTCGAAGCCTCATGCTCTATGCCTTTGATTGCTTCTGATTCTTTTCTTTGTCAAGCTTTGATTTTTAAACTAAGACCTTAGCAGTACTTTCGCTCCTTAAGGGCACTGGACGTCCTTTTAATACATAATTTGTACAGGTTAATTGATCCCCAGTGTCGTGAAACAGTTAAAGCCCTTCTGACCACATTTACTACCAAGCAGTGACTTACAATTCAGCCAGTGGCATGAACAGGGATAGATGTGTGACTTGAGGCAAATTCTATCATTTCTTTATATTTCTCACCTCATTTTGGCAAATGAGAGTAATACCGTAATCGCTCAGGAATGCTAATGTGTTAAAACTAATTTTATCTAGAAATATACTGGAATGGAATGTCAATTGAAAGTAAAATGAAGAGCCATGAAAAAATTCCTGTTATTTATCACAGTGGATTTTCTGACGATCAATCCTTTTACTTTGAAGGAGAAATATAAATGAAAGTATATTCTTGGAAGGACTGTAATTTATGTCTGTCAAAGCCAAGATTCTCAGGGACTCAGGCTTAAATGCCAGTTTATCTGCTCTATGGGCCAAGTGAAAATCAACTTCCTTCTAGAGTTGACTTGAACTTACATTTCTAATCAGAAGTGGCTCTGCAGAATTTTCACCCTCAGAGCTCCATTGTGCACCATGCTATTCCACATAAATTGAATGGAAGAAATAAGACCGGATTCTTTGAATTGTGTCATTCCTGTCATTCATCTCAGAAGGATTTTTATAAATATAAAATGTACTTTTTAAAACCGCATAATTTTGTTTCAGAGAAAGCTTTAATAATATCCTTTCTGAGTCAGAAATAGAGAAAGAAAATCTACCTAAAGCTGACTCTATAGCCCTTCAATTGTTTTATTATTGAAAAGAATAGGACTTATTATACCTCAGTTATGATTCTAAATTGAAGTTTCACATCCAGGTGGCTTAAAAAGTTACTGGGTTTCAAAAACTATTGTATATCTTTATTAATATAAAAACTAAAATATAAAGTGAGGGAAAAGGGAGGAAGTAATAGAAATATGATGTCAAGATGGTCACAGATTTTAAGTATCAGTCTGTATTGTGTGTCTGTAACTCTACAAATTATATATATTCACCCTCATTGAACCTCCAAAATATTATTTCCACTTGTCACAAGCAAGGGCACTAGATCTCACAGAGTTTTGGTTTTGCACCAGAGTGACACAGATTACCCTGGGATCATAGCCTTTCTCTGTGGGGGACTGTTCTCCTGCAGCCCTGCATTAAATTCTCCAGGGAGGGAGGGAAGAGACGAGCAGAAAGAGAAGGAGAAGATAATGTTTTCTCACTACTACCAAGGATGTCAGCTTTGGAGCAGGGAGATGGACATCCCCCCAAACCTCTGTGCTGGGACTGGATAAATGTTGGATGGATGTGTGCATAAAGTGCCGTGAAAACATCTATGCCGGGCACCTCAGGGTGTCACCTTCCTGTTGGCTGTGCTCCTTGCCTTTGACCCTCCCTACGACTGAGCGACTTCACTTTCACTTTTCACTTTCCTGCATTGGAGAAGGAAATGGCAACCCACTCCAGTGTTCTTGCCTGGAGAATCCCAGGGATGGGGGAGCCTGGTGGGTTGCTGTCTATGGGGTCTCACGGAGTTGGACGTGACTGAAGCGACTTAGCAGCAGCAGCAGCAGGGGAAGGCAATGGCACCCCACTCCAGTACTCTTGCCTGGCAAACCCCATAGACGGAGGAGCCTGGTAGGCAACAGTCCATGAGGTCGCTAGGAGTCGGACACGACTGAGTGACTTCGCATTCACTTTTCACTTTCATGAATTGGAGAAGGAAATGGCAATCCACTCCAGTATTCTTGCCTGGAGAATCCCAGGGACAGGGGAGCCTGGTGGGCTGCCGTCTATGGGGTCGCACAGAGTTGGACACGACTGAAGTGACTTAGCAGCAGCAGCAGCAGCAGCAGCAGCAGGTGATGTCCACCTCCTTGCCCATCTTCCCTTTTTATCCCCCATCTGCACTCCCCTCCACTGCACCCTGGAGGACTGTGTGGCTTGGAGACCTACTGCTTCCATAGCTCCAAGCTTTTCCATGAAGGAACGTGGTCCACTTTGAAGAGACAAGCCACTGGAATTGGGCTCCGCTTCTGCAAGCCTGGCATTCTCCACCCCTGCCTAGTAGGAATTGGCTCAGGTGAGGATGCAGCCTGCTGCCAGCTCCATGTCGCTCTTTCAGTTGATTGCATGTATTTCAGGTCTGACAGTTCTCTTATTTTTTACTGTGTGCTTCTCCGAGATAATATCACAGTGAAAGTGAAAGTGAAAGTGAAAGTCGCTCAGTCGTGTCTGACTCTTTGAGACCCCATGGACTATAGAGTCCATGGAATTCTCCAGGTCAAAATACTGTAGTGGATAGCTTTCCTTTCATCAAACCCAGGTTTCCTGCGTTGCAGGCCGATTCTTTACCAGCTGAGCCACAAGGGAAGCCCAATATCATGGTGCTTCTGACCAATGTTTCTTAAAGCATGTTTCTCCAAAGTGCATGCTAGCAAACAGGAATTTTGCATATAGCAGCAGTGATTTAGAGCAGAAAAGGAACACTGACTTTTCACAAATGCATCTCTTCTTCACTACTGTTGGCTTTTAGAGATCAGTGTGGGGGTGTAATTTCCCCCCATCTTCTAGGACTGTGTTTCCTGGGGCTGCTGGTTCTCCATGGAGACCTGGAGCTTCTTACACACCTGTACTCTACTTGGAGTGACAGCCTGTATATGGGCTGTGAACACCCCTAGGTGGAGGCCATTTGTTTGAAGTGTTAAATCTTCAGAGGCTCAGCAACCCCAGTTGGTTTATTTTACCTTCCTTTATCATGCCTCTGTATAGGAGGGGATTTAGATGGTTCTATTGGAAAGGGTAACCTGGAAGGCCAGTGTGTTACAGATTATTATATCATAAATCTCTCAATGACCAAATCATATGAATTTTCAAAACATAATATTGAATATACCTAAGAGAGTCTTAAATTTTGCATTTGGAAAGCTCCTTCCAATGACATTCCACATTTAGAAATCTGACACTTTCTTCTACATTTGGAATGAATGATTTGACAGTAACAAGGATTATAATTTAGAGATAAGTCACATTGCTGATTGAACAATTGAATCTTTTTTGCAGTTTTATTCATTAACTATTTCCTACAACTACTGTATGATTTTGGCCTTCGTATCTTTTCCTATCCTCTTATCTTCTATGTGTTAAAAGCTTATCCACTATTAATTTATTTCTTAGGCTTCCATCCAAGACAGAAGCCATTGATTCTTAAAGAAGGGCTAATATTCCCAGGATTTTAAACAGCGGCAAAACTCATTGGTGAAGAATACAGCTCTGGGTTCTTTTCCAGTTGTGGTAAGCAGCTCTATTCTTGGTTGACAGGCATTTTGTAATCTGTATGTGACTTAAATCCGGAAATGAAATATAAAATGAAGCCCTTGTTATGGGCACAGAGGAAACAGTATCTATTTATGGGACGCTTTGGTCAAAGGCATTTTTAGCTCCCTCTGAGGTGTAAATCCCCATGTGGCAATCAACCGTGGTTGGAAATTGGATTTAACGGTTCAGTTGAGAGCGTCTTCCAGCCCAGAAAGTTGCAAGAATTGTGGAATTTTAGAGTTGGTAAGAGTCTCATGGAACAGATTGAAGTCTATTGTTGTGGATGCATTTGGAAAGTGAATTTGGGTTTCTGCAGCCAATTTAAAAACAAAGGAGGCTGGCATACACGCGGACCATCACCCACAGTGCGCTATTCTCTCGTTGTTGGAACAGACACATTTATAGCAAATTTATATATCTTGTGCATCCAGTGACCCATGTTGGTTTTTGAGGATCTTTTTATTATAGCCTCATCCTGTTTTCTTCTGAGGATTTTGCTGTGGGTGTAGTGGTCACATGTCACACTTGGATCTACTGGTGAAAACCAGGAGGGTTCTCTGCCAACACTCCCCCTCCCCAGCCTAACTCAGCACCCCCAGTCCCTCAGCTGAGCCCCCAACCTCACCTCAGGTTATTTCAGCTGCTTCTGAAGTGAGATTCAGGGAAGAGAAGGGACAGGGCCCTGGAGCTAGGGGAGGCTCAGGTGTGAGACTGGGGCAGTTGCATGCTGGCCTCCTGTGCCTACTCTTTGCTCCCATCCTCAGAGCTTCTCCCCTCTAATCTGAGCCTTTAGGTGGAGGACAAGGCAGGAGGCCCAGGGCCTGGAGTGGCCGGGAGCCCTCAGGCATCTGCGGCCCCAGCACCCTTTCATCTCACCTGTCACCTGTGACTCTCCCTGTTGGCCAGAGTCCATTCTGTTTAGACAAATCTCAACTTCCTGGTGCTCCTATAAGACTGATTTTATCTGCATGGAAACTAGAGGCTCAGGAAAAGGAGCTCCTCCCACGACAAGTAGGCACGACCCCTCCTAAGATGCTGTCATCGCCTTAGGTCCTGAACCCCACATCACAACGTGCCTACACTCTGGCATGATTTCATTTTTTTTTTTTGGCTGAGTAGCATTCTACTTTGGTCACCTGATGCGAAGAGCTGACTCATTAGAAAAGACCCTGATGCTGGGAAAGATTGAAGGCAGGAGAAGAGGACGACAGAAGATGAGATGGCTGGATGGCGTCACCGACTCAACGGACATGAGTTTGAGCGAGCTCCGGGAGATGGTGAAGGACAGGGAAGCCTGGTGTGCTGCAGTCCATGGGATCACAAAGAGTCAGATACAGCTGAGTGACTGAACAACAAGTATTGCACTGTGTGTATGTACCACATCGGCTTCTCTGGCACCCTTTTAATTGTTTCCTGTTGTGTTGTTTTTTTCCGGGCTCAGAAGCAGCCATCCGATCTGTGGTCCACACAGTGTCACCAGAAGTCACCACCACCCTTTCCTGTTTAAAGATCAAGCCAGGCTCCAGCTCAGCACTTTGCTCCCTGGGTATATGGACAGATGAGCCATTCTGCAAGTGTGGGACTTTGAATCACCTCCTGGCCTCTTCCCATGAGATGCCCATAGTGCCATCAGCTCTGGGTGTAACCAACAGCCATAGCTGCCCATGTTGTGAAATGTCCCTTTTTCCTGAATTGAAACCACTTGTCTAGCTTGTGTGTGTATGTCTCTTTCTTAAGCTAATTTCCAATTTACTCACAGTGCTACCAGAATAATGTTTTTATAATGAAAATTTCATTAAGGAATTCCCTTTCTTTAGGGCTTCCCTGGTGGCTCAGTGGTAAGAATTTGCCTGCCAATGAGGAGGAATGAATTCGATCCCTGGTCCAGGAGGATCCCACAGAGGTGGAGCAGCTGAGCCCATGTGCCACAACCACTGAGCCTGTGCTCTCGAGTCCAGGATCTTCAGGTAATGGGGCCCACACGCCCTGGAGCCCATGCTCTGCAACAAGAGAAGCCACTGCAGTGAGAACCCGTCACCCCACAACTGAAGAGTAGCCCCCTCTCACCACAAGCAGAGAGAAGCCGATGCAGCAGCCGGGAACCAGTGCAGCCAAATAAATAAATTTAAAAAAGAAGTTCCTTTTTTTTGAACCTTTCAATGTGCCCTGATGACTTTCAGAGTTAGATTCAAGCTTCCTTGTTGAGCACGAAAGAGATGAGTGGTCTCCCCGCCCAGCTCATCATCCTGAAGCTCCGAAGCTCTTCGGCCTCTGACCCACTCCTTCTGTTCTGTAGGAGTCATCACCTTCCTGCCGCAGTGCCCACAGAGACTTGTCTTCCCACTTCTTAAACTGTCTTTCCTCTTTCACACCCAGTAAGCACAGCTTGTCCATAAAAACTAGCTAAAGAATCCTATTCTCTACACACCTTTATCTTTAAATCAGATTCAAGTCGTCTGTCCTCTTGTGGTCTTCTTTGCATCCCATTATCAGAACACATATCTGTTAGGTGTGATCATTGATTTCTTGTCTTTTTCCTCTTGCCAGACTCTAATCTCTGAGAAGGTCAAGATCTTGTCTCACACTTCACAGACACTCAGTATAGCTCACTAGTATGCTAGAGGATTGAGGCAAAGTGGTTACCTTTGGCATGAGCAATCATCTAGCTCTCAGTGGAGACAGTACCATTTGAATTGAGCCTAAATGCATGGAAAGAAAAGATTCAGGTAAATTCAGAGATAGGCACATATAAATTTTGTCAGAGCAGTTATTAGACCATGAGGGTTGAGAGGAGTCACATGTTGGCCCTAGATCTTGGGGACCCTTCACTCCAGTGGAAGATGTAGGGGAGATATTTGTAATCCTAACAAGACCATGATATCATGAGCATGTGTTCATCCTGCCAGAGTTACCAGATAATCCAATATGGCAGACGGGGAAGAAGAGATGGTTCAGATGGACCATTTATAGCTATTCAGTCAGTCAGTTCAGTCACTCAGTTGTGTCTGACTCTTTGTGACCCCATGGACTGCAGCTTTCCAGGCTTCCCTGTCCATTACCAACTCCTGGAGCTTGCTCAAACTCATGTCCATCAAGTCAGTTATAGCTATTAGTTCAGGCAAAAAGAAATACAGACTTGAAATAAGAGAGTGAAGCACTTTTTACAACTCTCAGTTGGACTATAGCTAAAGTGTGTTAGAATCATGATGTTTTTGATAACTATTCTGATTTCGGATTGAAGTAAGTTCTTGAGGAGTTCCACTTGTGTGATTTTTAACTGATGTTAACTATTTAAGCATAAACACAGTCCTTGTAGGATACATCTTGATAGTGTCCACTGCCATCGATTCTGGCACAGCACGCAAAGAAGATACTAGAAAGCTTTTCTCTTGAACCTAATGGATAATGATAATTCAGTCTATTTTTCCTTTAAAATCACTTAGAATAATTTACTGTGCTCTGAAATAAGGATCTCCATTCAGAAGCCTAATTAACTTCTAAACTGTATGAATAATTTATTGCTCTAACACATTCTTCTTGCTTGCTGTTGTCCAGTGAAGCTTGAAAATGCATATTTTAATGTTACCTGATTTACATGGAGACTTGGAGTCACAGGGCACATCCAGCATGTGGATGTGGGAACGGAACACAGTGGATCCCCCAGTCAGCTGCCTTCTCGGTGCCCCTTCTCAGAGACTTTGTTGTTCAGTCTCTCAATCAGTGTCTGCCTCTTTGCGACCCCATGGACTGTAGCCCGCCAGGCTCCTCTGTCCATGGGATTCTCCAGGCAAGAATACTGGAATCGGTTGCCATTTCCTTCTCCAAGGGATCTTCCTGACCTAGGGATTGAACCCATGTCTCTTGGGTCTCCTGCTTTGGCAAGTGGATTCTTTACCACTGAGCCCTGGGAAATAGGATGCTGCACCTATATTAATTTTTTATTAAGGTTCATAAACCCATCTTCTGTTTTATTCCATAGGATGTGGCTAAGAGTTCATGTATGTGAAGGTGAAGCTTGTATAAAAACACTGGCTGGTTATTCGTTCTCTGTAAATTGAGAGCTGTCTACTAAGCCTGTGCTAAGACCCTGGGGATGCGGAAACGAGCTTACCCCTGGCGTGGCCTGTCTTCATGGAGCTCGGAATCTAGTTAGGGGAGAGAGATGGGGGTCAGAGACTCGCTCGGGTATAATAAAACCACAACCGTGTGTTGCTATGAGAGCCGGGAGTAGGGGAGTTGACAAGCGCTCGGGGAGGGCTTACTGGAGAAGACGACACAGCTGAGATCCATAGCCTGGGTAGGAATTCACCAGGCAAACAAGGAGGGACGGGTAACCAGGCTGAGAAGACAGTTGTGCAGAGTATGGCAAATACGAGATTGAGAGACCAGGGTGCAGTGGGACGAGGCAAGAGACGACGGAGAAGGCTGGAGAAGTGTGTTTGGGCAGGATTATGAAGGGGCTTGGGCTCCATCAAGGAATTAATTGTACCTTTGTTATAAAGTGAAAGCATTAGGAGCTTCAGGATGTGTTTGCACAGGAGAGGGGCACAAGGATATGAGACCAATAGGGTGGTTCTTATGTCACAGCACCAGAGGGGAGGCTTGGTCTAGACTGGGAGCAGTGGGTGGGAGGAGACTGGGATACATTCAAGAGATGTGTGGAGGCAAAATCAAAATTATATGGAGCCGAATAGAAAAATGGAATGAGGGAAGAGGTGGTGACGCTACTTTTTCACTTGCACACGTGGCTACATGGCAGTTCCATTGACTAGACAGTAACAGCTGAGCAAAGCAGGTGCTGTGAAGAAGGATGATGAGCTGGTTTTGGACACACTGGGTTTGAGGCACCATGGTAGGTATCCAGGGGATATGGAAGAAGCTGTTGGGTGTGTGAGTCTAGATCTTAGGGGTTAATCTGGAGATGTAGCTTGTGTGCCTGCTGCATAGAGATATTAACTGAAGCCATGGGTATAAATGAAATTATCTGAGGAGAATGTATTTGGAAAAATATAAAATGACACTAGTGATGATTTTCTGCCTTCCCAG
Organism: Bubalus kerabau; assembly: GCF_029407905.1. Taxonomy (NCBI): domain Eukaryota; kingdom Metazoa; phylum Chordata; class Mammalia; order Artiodactyla; family Bovidae; genus Bubalus; species Bubalus kerabau. The sequence goes on along the minus strand of NC_073637.1, from coordinate 23,009,337 downwards.
GCGGCTCAGACGGTAAAGAGTCTGCCCGCAATGTGGGAGACATGGGTTCGATCCCTGGGTCAGGAAAATTCTATGGAGAAGGGAATGGCTACCCATACTGGTATTCTTGTCTGGAGAATTCCATGGACAGAGGAGCCTGGTGGGCTACAGTCCAGGTGATGACAAAGAGTTGGACATGACTTAGAGACTCACACTTTCACTTTCAAAATGACATGAATGATGGCTTTCTGCTTTCAACATATGAAGAAATAGCTACTAATTCATTAATGCCTAAATTCTTTGAAATGATTTAAACAGATTTCAGATTCTTTCAAGTCACCATTTACGTTAATCTATTTGTAATGCATGCCTAGAAATGTCAGGATTTTCAATAGCGTAGTAAAAATAAGGTTACAGGAGAGGGTAGGCTGGCTATGTTATCAAGTTGAGAAGAGAGTGAAAACTGAAGTTAAATCTCTCCTTACCTGACAAGGGTAAAGCCATAACATACGTCAAACAAACCAAACTGGAAATATCATATGCAACCCACTCCAGTATTTTTGCCTGGAGAATTCCATGGACAGAAGAGCCTGGTGGGCTACAGTCCTTGGGGTCACAAAGAGTAGGACACAACTGAGTGACTAACACTTTAGAATTAGTATAAAGTAATAAAAATATTTTTTGAAAAAATTTTTTTAGGACATTTGTCAAATTATATGGACAAACAGTTTAAAGACGTCTGGTTTATAATCAGATAGAACTCTCTGGGTTGTCTTATTTCCCTGCTGGGAACAAAATCTGCTTTTGTGCATTTTCCACATTCATTAGTAGTGAATTCAAACGCTAGTGGTGTATCCTACTGTATATGAGATTGAAGTCCAGCAGAAAGCATTCAACCTACCAGCCATCCCGGTAGGTGAGTCTGGAACTAGGGAAATTTATTCCAGGGGCACATTGGAGGAAGCAAATAGCTGTGATTAGCAGGTTCTTAGTAGGTCTGTGCTGGAAGAAGTTATGCGTTCCTTACGAAGGACTTAGTATAAATTGCTCATATAAAATTTCAACTGTGAAAATTAATATTTGTCGATTCTTTTCATTACTGTGGAATACAATTCTATTGATGAGAAGTGTAACTGTATGACTTGTTTCTGATATCACGGTATGATATCAAATAAAACACTGCGTTCTCTTTTAACCCTTCCATTGTCTCTGGCCCTGCTTGTAGTAGGCTTGGTGTGTGAGTTACCCTCCCAGCAGAGAGCTCTATTGATTTTGTGACCTTCAGTCTGGGGACCACGTGCCCGTGCAGACCACACAGTGTGCACGGCTGATGGTGGTGAAGGGAATAGTGTTAATGAAAAGTGCCTCTGCTAAACTTCAGTTTTATTTATGGTGACAATTCTAATAAAGAGGTTGTTCAAAAGAAGCTTAAAAAGTAGGAAAGAGGAAAAGCAGGCCTAGGTTGTTCATAAACCAGCATATTCACTTTTACAATCTGGACGAAGCATTAAGTGGTGACTCAGCTTGCATTCTGAAAATATGGTATGTTTTCCAAAAAGAAAGCAAATGAAGAATTACACAGCTCAACTTAATTGGGAATCTGTCTAAATTAAAATAGATCTGAAAAACAGTCTGAATTAGTAGTTTGAAGTTTTCTACAAGGATGTCCTTTAATGTTAATATACAAAATAGTAAAATTAAAAGCTAGTTAGCCACTTCCTCGAGTCTTTGTTCCAGTCATGCATGTTTGCATAAAGAAGTAGAGGAATCATAACGCATATAATCACATCTTTTAGTTAAAATTTTTTTTTAATTAATTAATTTTAATACATGCTTTCGTTTTGTTTGTCTTGCTGGAGTCCTGTGATGAAGAGTATGGTCAGCTGTGTAGAAAGAAGTTTCCACATAGGGATGGAAAGCAGTGAGACAAGTAAGTGTTTATTGGGAGGAAAAGAGTACAGTGTGTTCGGATAGACACCTGGGTGAACTCAGAGAGTTGTGCCTAGTTTTTCTTCTCTCTGCCTTGGCCTGTCTTTGTCCTGGTCCTGACTAGCCTGCTCTTTCCTGCACTCCTCGCTTGTCTGGTCATACCTGAAGATACTGGGCAGGTGCTCTCAATGTCTCCTGCCCTCTGTTAGGCAGGTCTGTTTTCTTACAAAATTTCCCCTTGGTGGGAGTTTTAGTTTGGGTAATTGGGTGGGAAAATGGCAGATTTCTCCTCCCAACATATTAAGAGGGGATATCTCTCAAGTCCAGCTTCACCCAAAACCCATTACTTTTCTTCTGTCAGTTTGTTCAGCTTCTTTAGAGAGGCATTTATACTAACAATAAGGATTATATATGTATATTTTCCTATTGGGCTTCCCTGATGACTCAGTGGTAAAGAATCTGCCTACCATGCAGGAGACTTGGGTTTGATCCCTTGGGTTGGAAAGATGCCCTGGTGAAGGAAATGGCAATCTGCTTTGGTACTCTGGCCTGGAGAATCCCCATCAACAGAGGAGCCTTGCGGGCTATAGTCCATAGGGTTGCAAAGCGTCAGACACGACTGATGCAATTGGGCAATGTATATTTTCCTCTTAGCAGCTGGTGTCCTTATAGGTGTGCCAGGTACAGTCAGCTGTATTTCTCCACCAAGGGCTTTGCGAGCCCCTCTGCTTGCAGCCCCTCCTCCATGCCTGCCCCCACCCTCAAGGACGGGGTCTCTGCCCAGACAGTCAGGTGCTTCCTGCCTCAGGGCTCTCTCTAAGCAGGGGCATCTCATCCATTTCATCTGTCATGCTTCTCCCATGAATTTTATGTGTTTCCAGAGTTTGCTGAAATCTTCTGCCTGTTGGTGACCTCCCCCATTCTGGCCTTTTGATTGTTATGTGTTTATTTATTCGCATTCACCATCTGGGCTGTTATTTCCGTGGAATCTCGAAAGAGAATGAAGCGAATTGGTGTACACAGTTCAGTTTCAAATCAGAATTTTTTTTCCCCTGTAACTTTGAAATTGTTTGTTGAAATAAGACCTTAAATGTTAAAGTAAAATTATTCTATTAAGGTAGTTCTCAGTTCAGTTCATTTGCTCAGTCGTGTCCAACAGTTTTCAATCCTGTGGACTGCAGCACTCCAGGCTTCCCTGTCCATCACCAGTTCCCAGAGCTTGCTCAAACTCATGTCCATCGAGTTGGTGATGCCATCCAATCATCTCATCCTCTGTCGTTCCTTTCTCCTCCTGCCTTCAATCTTTCCCAGATCCAGGTCTTTTCTAATGAGTCAGTTCTCATCAGGTGGCCAGAGTATTGGAGCTTCAGCTTCAGCATTAGTCCTTCCAATGAATATTCAGGACTGATTTCCTTTAGGATTGACTGGTTGGATCTCCTTGCAGTCCAAGGGACTCTCAAGAGTCTTCTCTAACACCACAATTCAAAAGCATCAGTTCTTTGGTCCTCAGCTTTCTTCACAGTCCAACTCTCAAATCCATACACGACTACTGGAAAAACCATAGCTTTGACTAGATGGACCTTTGTCAGCAAAGTAATGTCTCTGCTTTTTAATATGCTGTCTAGGTTTGTCATAGCTTTTCTTCTCAGTCTGAAGAAATTCAGGATGACTCTGCCTGTCACCCCACATCCTCACATAACTAGTTTAGCAGCAGAAGGATACAAAGACTAGGTCCTTGTTGGTGGGACATGATGGAAGCCCCTGTGGGACAATCCTGTGACAGGTCCCCCACCTCCCCCAACTTGCATGGGAACAGTCTTCTAAGGGAGGCAGCAGGCCCACACAGGCAGCACAAAACCCATGTCTTCATCTTCCCTGTGAACAGAAGGAATGAGTGGAAAATCCTGGAACTTTACCAAAGTTAGGCTTTTCTCTGGTAGATAAGCCATATCTTTAAGCGTCATAAACTATTTTTTTTTTTTAAATCACATTGCCAAGGAAAGGAATCTCTGCACATTTGGTGGAGCCACATGACTTGAAATGCTCAAGCAGGTTTAGAGCTTGATGCACAGGCAGGAAATTGCAGGAAGGCCTCTGCCAAACTGCTCAGGATTCTGATGTTTGGTCGAATAACTCCCGATTGGTGCTGGGGACCCTGGCAGCTGGGCTGTTCTTCTCCAGGGGCACCTGCGGTTTGCAGATTGCTGAGATCTGGGCATCCTTGGTTCATCGGCTCCTTGTGTTTATCTTGCACGTGCACACTGACCTCCTCAAGCCATAGTTTGTGTTTTGCATGCTTCTTTTTTTTCTTGGTGTATGCACTTTTATTCTGCTTTTTGATACATATTTACATACCAGTTTATTTTTATACAATTGAAACAATATTGCTTTAGTGCCCTATTTTTTCTTTTTTTTCCTCTCTCTTTATTGGAGTATGGTTGCTTTAGAATGTTGTGTTAGTTCTTGCTATACAGCAATGTGAATCAGCCTTATGTATACTTATATTCCCACCCTCTTGAGCCTCCCTGCCACCCTCCCCCCTCAATCCCACCACTCCAGGTCATCACAGAGCACCTAGATGAGCTCCCTGTGCTATGCAGCAGCTTTTTTATGCATGGAAATGTATTTATGTCAATGCCACTCTCCCAATTCATCCCACCCTCCCCTTCCCACCCCCGTGCATGTCCACACATCCATTCTCTACATCTGCATCTCTATTGCTGTATGCGTCTTTTGGAATCTTTAGTGATTCTGTCTGTAAAAAAGTTTAAAAAGTAAAACATCAAGAAGAAGACGACCTTGGTATTCTGTATCCAGAAGAAACACTGGTCGTGCCTGCAAACACATTGATTTTATTGGTTTGGAGAGAACAGACTCCTAACTACGTCCTGCTAGGGGTTTATGGAGTGGCGTGGACGGACCCAGAGCCGGCCAGCCCAGGAGACGACTTCATTACCATGCATTCACCTTACCAAGGCCGAGGCATCTTTGAGAGGCTTTCTTGGGGAGTCTTAGCTGAGTATGAAGTTTTCTCTCCTTCTCAGAAGTCTCTTTAATGGGTGCTCTACTCCAATGGGTGCTTTCTGGAACATTCACCTAAAATTCAGGCCGAAGATTCATTTTTCTCTCCTTCTCAGAACTTTTTCCTAAGAAAACTCATTCACAGTTTTCCTTTCTTAACAACATGTATGTTTCTGCCCCACGAGACAGGTTGGTCCTTATATTAATTTCCAGGCAGAGAATGTTGCCAAAATATTATTTTTTTGACCAAGTATCTTTGACAGATGACATCAGCAGCAAATAATTATACAACCCTCCCAATACAGAAAGAAGTGCCCTTTAGGTCTGTGTTGGGAGTAAAGCGATCAAAGGAAAACTTCTGCAAGCAGAAATCACCAGAAACACTGCAGAAATGTTCTGAAGAGTAACTTCAGGAAGTTGGACAAAAGAACGAAAAAACAGAACACAAACATACGTTTTTGCATCCCTGCTAAACAAACTCCCAAAACAATATTTCTGTTTTAGTGCTATCGCTGAGATAGTAGTACAGGGGGTAAATAATAATTATTATTATCATACCGTGTCCCAATTTTATAGAAAAAGAAACTGAGACTTAAAGAGTGATCGTTAATCTGTTGGAGACAAGCAGTTACAGAATTAACAAGTAGAGGTAATCTCTGATTTGGGGAACATAATAACGTGTATGACAAAGACTAATGCTGAAATAACATGAATTTGGAACATTTTGTCACCATTTACATAAAATTAAGAAAAATCTTTGACAGTGATTTTTCAATATTTATATACCTTGATTCAAAATCAGTAACAATGGAAATGCTAGTTTTTTTTTTTTCCTTGATTTGTTTTGCTGGATAAACAGTTATTTCTGGTCTACTGTCAGGAGACCTGGGTTTGATTCCTGGGTCAGGAAGATCCACTGGAGAAGGAAATGACAACCCACTCCAGTATTCTTGCCTGGAGAATCCTGTGGACAGAGAATCCTGGCAGGCTATGGTCCATTGGATTGCAAGAGTCAGACACCACTTAGTGACTAAACCACCACCACCCACTGTCTCAGAAATAGATACCATCTTCCACTCTCTGATTATTGATGCAATTTCCAGCCTTTATATATGGTGAGAGAATGAACAACAGTTATTGTTCTGTCGTTATCACATTGAACTACACTAGTTGTAAAATAATGAAGTGAGCTTGTAGCCTGGCAAAAATGAAACATGCATAAATTGTCCAAATGAAGTGGCTTTCCCCAAGATTGAGCCACAATGTGTTATGAGCTATTTCTCCATCCGCCGTTGAGATTCTGTTCCAGTATTCCCTGAGATAGGGTTAGGGTTTGTGGTGGGGAAGGAATTTCATGCACACCTTCCCTAACCTAACTGCCCATGAGTTCTTCTCTGGTCATTGCTTATGAGTTTGGTGAATGGGACTTCCCTGGTGGCTCAGACGGTAAAGTGTCTGCCTACAATGTGGGAGACCCAGGTTCGATCCCTGGGTCGGGAAGATCCCCTGGAAAACGAAATGGCAACCCACTCCAGTACTCTTGTCTGGAAAACCCCATGGATGGAGGATCCTGGTAGGTTACAGTTCATGGTCTCGCAAAGAGTCGGACACGACTGAGCGACTTCACTTTCACTTGGTGAATGGGGTGGGGGGGGGAAGATGAGTATAAGGAATCAAAATAGAAAGAGTCAGGGGAAAATGTTTATCTATTCAGTTGTGCATCGTGTCTCTAAACCCATAAAAAGAATGGCTCTGGTGGCTGCCCTGCATCTTCACCTTCACCTCTAACACGTAAAATAGTCAGAATGAAGCTACAGGCAGAACACTGATGAGAGAGCGTGGTCAGATGACCTCACTTCATTTTGAGGTGGGAACACTTGTTGTGAAGGAGGACTCAGTGAGAGGCTGGTGTGGCTGACTTGGCATCTCCTAGACATGTCTGAGGGTCTCTGCTCCCATCCTCCAGGCTCCAGATGTGAGTGGCATGGGGCTGTCTTTCCTCTGTGCTGTGGAGACTGCTGTCTTGTCCTCCTTTATCCCCGTGTTTTCTGTGGAAGATGCGTTCACTGGTGCTGGAGACCCGACAGTCCCTAGCTGATCCCAGTGGAGCCATAGTTTCTCTGGTCACAGCACGGGAAGTGGGATGGCCAGACGGTGCAGGGATGTCCGGGGAGCAGAGAGGAGGAAAGCCTGTGTTCTGGGTCTGCACTGCCTTCGACTTCTTCCGTCACCTCCTGGTGGAAGCTGACCAGGGAGAGGAAGCCTGGAGGCACCCTGGATAGCATAACCAGGCCCGGGGAGGGGACTGGCCTGGAGGACCAGCGGCCGCAGCAGCACCAGCTGGGACTCTAGGTTAGTAAAACCTCAGCTGGCTGAAAGCTGAAGTGCAGAGGGCTGCCATCCACCACATCCCCGTAACCAGGACTCCTCTGCAGGCTGCTGCATCATGAATGTTTTATTGTGCTGTTCTTTTTGATGAATACACCATCCATCTTGATTTCCTATCTGTTTAAAACCTTATTTCTGTGAATTTTTCTTCAGCATTTGTGATCTCTAAACAAAACAAAAAACTCAAAGGAGCAAGGAGAAAATATCAAATAGTGAGAGATGAGTACATGTAACTCTTTAAAACAAAGCCTTGCATAGTTGGCATTTGCTTTGTTTTCACCCTTTCTCCCCAAAATACTTTTGTTGTTGTTGTTATTGAATTTTTTTTAATTATCAAAGATGATAAATGTACAATATTGAGAAGTATAGGACAATACTTTTAAATGTATTGACGTTTATAATTAGGCGAAAAAAAATTACCCCTTAAACTCATCATTACTCAGTGGTAGCTAAAAGTTATTTTTCATTTTTCATATTTTTGCATAATAACAAATTGTCTAACATCCTGCTGGGAGCTCTTTTCATGTGGACTCATTAAAGAGCTTGTAAGTGAAAGCAAATGCATAAGTACAAAAACCTATGATTTTCTCCAAAATAAATAAATCCCGGTCTATGGTGTGCCTTCGTCTGCTTTCGCCAAGAGAGGTTACTGCGAGTCCAGTGTGTTAGGGAGAAAGCTTTTGTTGTGAGCTCCAGACTCATGCAGGACCCAGATCGTCCACAGCACTTTCATGTGTCTCTTAGAAGTGACTTTCAAAGGGAATGGTGAAGACAGACATTTTCCTCGGTTCTCAGCAATTTCCTTGCTGATAAATCTAAAGATTCCCAAGACTTCCTTTTTCTTTAACTTTTTATTAAAGAAGAGATGAGAGAGGTTCCAAAGACAGCCTGACCCTCTGGCCAAGCCTCGAAGCTTTCCTCGTCTCTCATGCGGATGTCAGTTCAGTTCCTTTCTTCCTTCATTAAACAGACTGAATGAAAGCCCCATCCAGGCCCCTCGTCTCACAGCTCTGCCAGGTGACTCTCACTCCTCTGCTCTGATCTGTCCTTCACCCCATCTGAGTGTACGTTTAGCATTGTTGGCGTCCTCTTGTTTGTGCTTTTTCCCTGCACACTAAAAAAACCCACAAATTATCAGGTAACGTTCACCATCCTGCTCCCAATGTTAGCTGCTGGGCACCATGTGGAATAAGTGAGCATAGGGGGTGTCTCCCACCCAAGGCCACTCTGCTCCCTTGCCCTTAAGATGTCCTGTGCCCAGATCGAGGACCATGAGTACATGGATGTGAAGGTAGTTGTTGTTGTTCAGCTGCTAAGTTGTGTCTGATTTTTTGAAACCCCATGGACTGCAGCATTTTTGAAATTGCCCACTGGGCAGTAAAGAGGCCCAGTGAGTTAGTCTTTCCGCGCAGTGACTGTTGATTGGACACTGTCAGAAGGCAGGTGCCTTCTGTTCAGTACAGCTGGTGTGATAAGGATGCAGGAGCACCTTCAAAAAGCAAATGTGTGTTCGTTTCATCTTAGTTATTTATCTATAATCAATGAATATAGTGTTTTACAAAAATCACATTAATACAGAAATGTAGGACTTCTGTGGTGGCTCAGTGGTAAAGAATCTGCCTGCCAATGCAGGAGACACAGGTTCGATCCCTGGTCTGGGAAGATCCCATATGTCTTGGAGCAGCTAAGCCCGGGCGCCATGACCACTGAGCTTGTACTCTGGAGCCCGAGGGCTGCAGCTACTGGAGGCTGCACACCTGAGAACTCACACCCTGCAACAAGAGAAGCCAGCATAAAGAGAAGCCCGTGCACTGCAACTAGAGAGTAGCCCCACTCACTGCCACTAGAGAAAAAGCCCTTGAAATAATGAAGAGCCAGCACAGCCAGAAGAATATAAATAAACCAAAAATTATAGAAAAGAACTTAAAAATATAGAAGTGTATCTACTCTGTTGAGAATATGTCACCGTGTGAGCCTCTGCTTTATCTGTTGATTGGTAACTAAAACTGGAGTCAAAATGGACAGAGAAGGGAAACTAGAAGAAATCAAATACCTTAACTCAGGAGATTTAAAATAAACATTGATAGTCACTTTTAACAGTTGAAAGCCTTGCGTGCCAGCCCAAGCATCTGGGTTCAGGGCTGTAGTATGGCCTTGACTTCCTGTGGCTGGGGGAGCTCACTGAGACTGTGCTCCAAGTGGCCACGTGTGAACACCCCGGAGGACTTCACTGACGGCCGCGCCTGTTGCTTACAGTGGACGAATTCAACGGCAGTGTGTAATGTTCTTTGTGCCTGTAAAATGCCTTTTTTTGTCCTCATTCTATGAAGTGTGTTATATAAAGTTGCATTTGGAAGAGCATCATGTCAGAAATGATTTTTTAGTGGTTTAGTGAAAAATATGGTCAATTTCCTTTTCATCATCTGCATTTTTTATTTAAGGAATTTTTTCTTTTTATCATGATAAACTGTTAAAACTGAGAGAATGTTTGAGGATCATTTAATCCAACTCCCAAGTTTCAAAGGAAAAAAATCTTGAGGAAAATTATGTTTCAACAAGATCACAGGACATTGTGACCAATATTAAAGGCTCCATTTATAACTTAGTATCACTTAGTGCTAATAATTATATTTCCCAACTTTAGGTCAAATATCATAAATATTCATTGCTAGGAGAAACATCCAAGAAATCCACGTTTTCTTTCATGTAAGATAGGACCACAAATATCATTAAAGTATGAAAATTTGTTTTAATCTCACTTTGTATATTTTAGATAATGCAAATTTTGGGTTAAGCAAGCATGTGTTTACAACAGCTTTATTTAAGCTATCAGATTTTTCTTAAAGAGCTGAGTGTTACTTCTTAGGATATTATTTGATTCTCATTTCAAGCTTTTAATATAAATTAGAAATTATCTATCTACATTTTTATATATTCTTATATGTAATATTCTTGCCTGGAGAATTCCATAGACAGAGGAGGTTAGCAGGCTACAGTCCATGGGGTTGCAAAGAGTTGGACATGACTGACTGGCTAACACATCACTTCATATGTAGTTTAAAATATGAATCAACGAATATAAATGCATACATACGTACTTGTGTGTGTATGTGTGTATGTGCACATGTGTAGGTATGAGTGTGACATTTGGGATCTTTGGAAGCTTACTTGTTTGGTAGCTTTTGATGGAAATTTGTTTTCTAATGCTCCATTTACTGACAAGTCAGCATATAATCAACTATGAATTTTTATGCTTTTCTTCATGTAATATTCTAAGATATAAAAATAGTTTGTATTTTTTGTATATAATTTTAATTTATAATTGTAGTCAGAAACTCAGACTTGTTTGTAGAATGTGTTTTTAATTCTTACAAAAAACAAATGTAGGTTAAAAACAATTTGGCAAGAAGGTGATTATGAATACTATTAAATCTGGCATCTAGCCCAGGAAAAAGACGTCAATTGATAGAAGACTCCAATTTATTTCCATCTGGAGACTGTTCAGGAATGCTTGGAAAACAAAAACTGCTGCTATAACGTCCTAAAATTGCTTGCTCTGGCTTCTTATAGTTTAAATTCAGTCGTTATGTGCTCAAGGTTACAAGGGCACTGACTAGTGTTCAGAAAGGGACAAGTCAAGAATCATGTTGCCTGATGGAGAGTAGGATGTAAAGGTTTTAAATACAATGAGTAAAGAAACTAAAATCATTAAAAAGGAAACAAAGACATTTAAGGACTTCCCTGGTGGCTCAGATGGTAAAGCGTCTGTCTACAATGCGGGAGACCCAGGTTCGATCCCTGGGTTGGGAAGATCCCCTGGAGAAGGAAATGGCAATCCATTCCAGGACTATTGCCTGGAAAATCCCATGGGCAGAGGAGCCTGGTAGGCTACAGTCCATGGGGTCACAAAGAGTTGGACACGACTTAGCAACTTCACTACTTCACTATAAGACATTTAGGAAGAAATAAAAATGAGGGAAAAGTGAAGTAGAAGTGGAAATATGCGTTAAAATACTAACCATGTCATATAGAAAAGTTACAGGTGGAAGGGAAGGATTTGTATCAAGAAATGTCTAATATCCGGATATCAACTTACTGTTATTATTGAGCATTTTTTTCATAGAAAGATAAAACATATACTGAAAGTTCATGAAAGGTCAAATATAGTGTAGAAAACTGTTATTGTTCAGTCACTAAGTCATGTCCAACTCTTCTGTGACCTCACAGGCTGTATAGAGCCCACCAGGCTTCTCTGTCCATGGAATTTCCCAGGCAAGAATACTGGAGTGGGTTGCCATTTCCTTCTCCAGGGGATCTTCCTGACTTAGGGATCGAACACATGTCTTCTGCATTGGTAGACAGATTCTTTACCACCAAGCCACCAGGGAAGCTATAGCAATTACTTTGAGTAAATATCTGTTTAACATAAGCAGGTGGAAAAAAAAAAACTGTCAATTCATTAGAAGCTACCTAATTCATTCATAAGCTACACTGTCAGTTCATTAGAAGCTTAGGGGTATGTGCTACAAGTACTAGGAATAGTGTCTCAGAAAGTAGGAAACTGAATCCATAAGAAGATATGATATGCAGGAAGCAAAGGTGGAAGTGGAAGCAGAGCATTTTTAAACATGTTGATAAATATGAATGAACAGAGATTAAGCACTGATCAAGTTTAAGCCAGCGAGACGTGAACAGTTAGACCACCAAAGGAAAGACTGTCAGGACAGAGTTCAGTTCAGTTCAGTTCAGTCGCTCAGTCGTGTCCAACGCTTTGCGACCCCATGAATTGCAGCACGCCAGGCCTCCTTGTCCATCACCAACCCCCGGAGTTCACTCAGATTCACATCCATCAAGTCGGTGATGCCATCCAGGACATCACTAAATCATTGCCACGCCTCTTTTCTGTGGTGGAGAGTGATACTAACTCTGGATTTTGGTAACTCAGGATGGCTTCCTAAAAATTATGGTAAGATACTAAAAAATAAAAAGAGAATAACATTTCCATGCTAGGAGGGGAGAAAGAGTACATGAAGAAAACTGTGTCAACCTAAGCAAAGGGAATCTGACTCTTTGCAACCCCATGGACGGTAGCCCGCCAGGCTCCTCTGTCCATGGAATTCTCCAGGCAAGAATACTAGAGTGGGTTGCCATTCCTTTCTCCAGGGGAATCTTCCCAACCCAGGGATCAAACCTGGGTCTCCTGCCTTCCAGGCAGATTCTTTACTGTCTGAGCCACCAGGGAAGGAGAGATAATTTTATTTTTATTTATTTATTTATTTTAATTTTAAACTGATTAAGAACAGATATTGCATTTGATCTTGGCCAAAAGGCTAAGAAGCAATGAGGGGGAGAGATAATTTTAAAGATAAAGTGTCTTATGTAAAAACACTCAGGTTTGTGTAAGTAGAATTTACTTAGTGGCTTTTTATTTTTTCCTTGAAAATATGCCAGTAAGCATATTTGGTTTAATGAAGAAGGATCAATAACTTTTTTTAAAGGCAGTCATCCTCTCAGCTACCTTTTCTTCATCAAGTCCTTAGAAGTTTAATTCTGACACATATCAGATCGTCTTCCTTTCTGCCTCTGGTGTCAGGCACTCACGTCCAAGCCTTTCTACCTGGGTTATTAGTAGCTTTCTCTGTGCTCTCCCTTCCCTTCTGCTGGCCCTTTATTTCTCTGCAGCAGCTTACACTGAAGCCTAACGTACTGATGGCCAAGCAGTACTGTAGCCTTACAGGCTCCGTGTCCTGTCCTGTGTCCCTTTGGCTGCAGCGGGAGCATGTGAGGGAAGGTCTTTGTGATCTTCATCTCCGTCCAGTATCCATCATTTTCCTGACATGCATAAGGCATTAATATTGTCAAAATCCATTAAGTTTTTATTGCTTGAAATAGGTTAAGTCAATATATCTCTACTCTTCAGTGTATATTCATCTCAGGAATTAAGGACTCCCCAAAATTTAGACCCCCAAATTAGGCATTTTAACACTCTGTCTGCGAGTGTGTGTGCTGTGTTCAATTGTGTCCAACTTTTTGCAATTCCATGGACTATAGCCTACCAGGCTCCTCTGTCTGTGGGATTCTCCAGGCAAGAATACTGGAGTGGGTTTTCATGCCCTCCTCCAGGAACTGTTTCCCGATCCAGGGCTTGAACCCACATCTCTTATGTCCCCTATGTTGGCAGGTGGGTCCTGTACAACTAATGCCACCTGGAAAGCCCTTTAACACCATAATAAGTCTTTAATTTCTGCTTGAAATTCCCAGAAAAGGTGAAACTCCATTCATGAATCAATCTACACCTTATATGGAAATTGAAACTTATGTATTTTCGAGAATACTTGGTGAATCAGTTTGCAATATGTTTGGCTGAGAGTAACTGAGAACTTGCTTAAATGGCTTAATGCATGGTGTGTGTGTGCATGTGTGTGTTTACCTGTGTGTCCATGTGTATGGTTTATTCATATGCCCCTCATAGTACTGGGTAAGTCTGCTTAAAGTTGCTGCATTACTCAAGGTGCAGTGATATCTTTTCCTTATTCAGTCCCTTTCATGTTGGCCTCTTTTTCCTCCTCATAGTAGTTGCTTCTTGGCCACAAAGTAGCTCCTGTAACCCAGCTTCATGCCCACATCCCAGGTGCAGTACTACAGCCAGCCTGAATCAACTCACCAGTCAGTGTTTTCTGCACTGAACTGTTTCTCAAAGCATCAGTTGTCTGGTGGCTCAGCGGTAAAGAATCTGCCTGCAGTGCAGGAGACCTGGGTTCAATCCCTGGGTCAGGAAGATTCTCTGGAGAACGGAATGGCTACCCACTCTGGTATTCTTGCCTGGAGATTTCCATGGACAGGAGCCTGGTGGACTACAGTCCATGGGGTCGCAAAGAGCTAGACATGACTGAGTGATTAACTCACACCGTAAGTAGCAATAGATCAATAATTTCTTGTTTCCATTGACATATTTGAGTAAAGAATTGTTTTTCTCCTAGAAATGTTAATGTCATGAAAACCTTTTCTGTGCTCTGAAAAGAAGGTACAGAAATGAATTTTTTTCCTGATAACTCCTGGGGGAAATTACTTTCAAAAGACCCAGACATTATTTTCAGACTTCCAATGTGTCGAGACTGAAAAATCCTTTTGGAGGAATGGTGCTGGCTTTTGTTTCACTTGCATTATTTTGTATTTAATGGGTGCTTTTGGGAAGCAAGGTGCCCATTTAGATATCTGTCCTGTGACTGGCTCCTTCTTTTCATACCCAGCTAGTCCTTTCCCTTCTTACTTTCTTGCATTAGTTTCTGTGTTTTTTTTTTTTTTTTTTTTTTCTGTTTGCTCATCTGCATCAGCTGATGTCTAACTGAACTCTGATCGCCTTTCTGGTCCTGTTCATTTTTCAAGCTACAATATGCTAATGGTTTCTTTCTGCCAGTCAGTTGGCACTGAAATTGCCATCTGCTTATCTTTTATCTCTTGCAGCCATGCACTTGTATTGCTTGTAGATCTGTGTATCGAGATTTTTAATTGGCCTTGAAATGGCCCATTAATCATTCACTACATTTATAAAAGAGGATTCTTTTATTTGGCTGGTGCATAGACTAAATATTTTAAGATGTACCCTTTTTGTGTCATCCTAACAGATGTTCTATCTACTTTCTTTAGTTCTTTTAATGTCCTTTTAAGCCAAGATCACAATTACCCAAAGATGAATTTCATTCCCTAGACTAGCTGAGCACAAGATAAAATCAAAATTAAAAGAGCTTCAAAGAGAGGTGTGAATCCTAGTGTGGGCACTTTTGTGAACAAGCCTATAGTCATCAACATTGTGAATAATAAAAATACTCTTCTGGGAGAGGCATCATGGTATTTTGTAAAATCCACCAAAAGAGTGAGTTTTAATAAAAGAGCACTGAGGGTGGAGCTCCTGGCCACCATCATGAGGGGAAAAGACCCAGAATTGTCAGCACACCATTCCAGTTGAATTCCTCCAGCCCATACTTCCTGCTTTCCATGTTTAGATCTTTTGGATTTTCTCACCATTACATCAAAATTTCTTCAATGATCTAGCAAGTTGGTCATTTTAGTGTTGTTTTTATTTTTTTTCTATTTTTGGTAGGATGTGGAGTCCAGGAAATTAAAAAAAATATATTTTGTATATGAGACCACATTGACTAATGAGAGTTTCATCCTGACTTGGCTTATTGCGAATTTTAGTTACCGTTAAAAAGTTGAAATTGCATTTCCTAATTGCTTTGACTAGATGACTACTTACCACCTACTTTCATTGTGTCATTAATCCACTTTTTCATGTATAAATATTTTTGTTCATTGGAAGTGATTCCTGGTAATTCTAAGAGCGAGTGTAATGTTCCGGAAAGAGCAGCAGGCTGGGAGTTGAGTGACCTAGATTCTCACACTGTCTCTGCTGTGGATTAGCTGTGAGGGTTGTTCCCCAGCCTCCCCAGGCCTGAATTCCTTCATCCGTGGAGCAGGGACCATGTCAGCTCTTCTGGGACCCGATTCCTAATATCTTGCAGGCATTCCCAGGGGCTTTCATGGAGTTGGGACTTGAGACTCTGTCTGCCATCAGAATTGGAGATTTTTAAAAAGTTTATTACTTGCACACAAGGTGAAACCTGAAACAAGTACACTTTGCTAAATATTATTTATCTTGTCATTTTCTTGTATTTCCAGAGGGTGTGCAAGAGCAAGGAGTGGCAGGGATTGTGGGGTGATGGAGCAACAAAGACAAGGGATCTCTCAGGTCATCTCAGAAAGTTCTTTGGGAAAGTCATCACTTAGATATTGTTATTGATCATGGAGTCCTTGTTAAATGGCCCCTGTGGGTTTATTTTCTATATTAATTCAGGAGTCATGAACAGATGTTATAACTGTTTATGTAGCTATTGGCTATTCACAAAAAAATTCAAGTGTAAAAGATCTAAATATTTGGAAATCCTTAGAATTTGACTTGAATGTGATTTATTCAAAAGGATCCTATCATTTGTTGAATGGATGGACATTCATTCATCTTAAGGAGCATGTTTGTTGTTTCTGAAATAAATAGGGCAAATTATTTTAAATTTTACTGTGTGAGAGTCTGTAGAAAATTTTGTCAATGATTCAATTATGATTTGTGTTTAAAGGTCTCTCATTTAAGTAGACATTTAAATAAATAACAACTGTGAGTATTCAATCATATGAGCAGCTCCCATAAGACTTAGGAATAATTCCTTCTTATTGATGACTGCTTTTCTGCTTGCAAACCAGATATGTATTTTTTCTGGTTTCCCTAGTGACTGGGTGGGATGTTGAGCATTTTTTGTGCCTATTTGTAGTCTGAATAGTTTGTTCATTGCAAGGTCATACCTTTTGTCCATTTTCTATGTAAACTGTTTGGTCTTTTACTGTTGAATTTTAAGGTTTCTTTGTATATTCTAGATACTAACTTTTTGTTGTGTACGTGGTTGGCAAACATTTTCTCTTAGTTGGTAACTTGTCTTTTCATCCTCTTAACAAGGTCTATCAATCACAACACAAAAGGTATTTTTAAATTAAACATTTTTTCTTTAATTGAAGGATAATTGTTTTACAGAATTTTGTAGTTTGCTGTCATACATCAACAAGAAGCAGTTATAGGTACACCCATGTCCGCTCCCTTCCAAACCTCCCTCCCATCTTCCTCCCCATCCCACCCTTCTAGATTGTCACAGAGCCCCTGTTTGAGTTCCCTGAGTCATATAGAAAATTCCCATTAGCTATCTATTTTACATATAGTAATGTAAACTTCCGTAGTACTCTCTCCATACATCTCACCCTCTCTCTCTTCCCCTTTCCCTGTGTCCATAAGTCTGTTTGCTGTGTCTATTTCTCCATTGCTGCCTTGAAAATTAATCCATGAGTATCATATTTTTAGATTCCATATATATGTGTCTGTATATGATATTTATATTTGTCTTGCTGACTTATTTCACTTTGCATAATAGGCTCTAGGTTCGTCCACCTCATTGGAACTGACTCAAATGTGTTCCTTTTTATGGCTGAGTAGTATTCCATTGTGTACACACACCACAGCTTCTTTATCCATTCATTTGTTGATGGACATCTAGGCTGCTTCCATGTTCTAGTTACTGTAAATAATGCTGCAACAAACACTGGGGTACATGTGTCTTTTTCAATTTTGGTTTCCTCAGGATATATGGCAATGGCACCCCACTCTAGTACTTTTGCCTAGAAAATCCCATGGACAGAGGAGCCTGGTAGGCTGCAGTCCATGGGGTCGTGAAGAGTCGAACATGACTGAGTGACTTCACTTTCACTTTTCACTTTCATGCATTGGAGAAGGAAATGGCAACCCACTCCAGTGTTCTCGCCTGGAGAATCCCAGGGATGGCGGAGCCTGGTGGGCTGACGTCTATGGGGTTGCACAGAGTTGGACACGACTGAAGCGACTTAGCAGCGGCAGCAGCAGGATATATGCCTATGAGTGGGATTGCTGGGGGTGGTTTTATTCCTAGCTCTTTAAGGAATTTCCCTACCATTTTCCATAGTGGCTGTATCAATTTACATTCCCACCAGCAAGCAAGAGGCTTCCTTTTTTCCACACCCTCTCCAACATTTATTGTTTGTAGACTTTTTGATGATGGCCATTCTCACCGGTGTGAGGTGATATCTCATTGTAGTTTTGATTTTCTTTTCTCTAATAATAAGTGATTTTGAGCATTTTTTTCATGTGTTTGTTAGCCATCTGTATGTCTTTTTTGGAGAAATGCCTGTTTAGGACTTTTCTCTGCTTTTTAATTGGGGTTTTTTTTTTTTTTTTTCTGGTATTGAGTTGTATGAGCTGCTTGTGTATTTTGGAAATTAATTCTTCTTCAGTTGTTTCATTTGCTCTTATTTTTTCCCATTCTGAGAGTTGTCTTTTCATCTTATTTGTAGTTTCCTTTGCTGTGCAAAAGTTTTTGGTTTAATTAGGTCCCACTTGCTTACTCTTATTTTTATTTCCATTACTCTGCAAGATGGGTCATAGAAGATCTTGTTTTGATTTATGTCACTGAGTGTTCTGCCTATGTTTTCCTCTAAGAGTTTTATAATTTCTGGTCTTACATTTAGGTCTTTAATCCATTCTGAGTTTATCTTTGTGTATGGCATTAGGAAGTGTTTTAATTTCATTCTTTTGGATGTAGCTGTCCAGTTTTACCAGCACCAATTATTGAAGAGGCTATCTTTGCCCCATTGTATATTCTTGCCTCCTTTGTCAAAACTAAGGTACCCATAGTTGCATGGGTTTATCTCTGGGCTCTCTATTTCATTCCATTGGTCTATATTTCTGTTTTTCTGCCAGTATCATACTGATTTGATGGCTGTAGCTTTGTAGTATAGTCTGAAGTCAGGATGGTTGAATCCTCCAGCTCTATTTTTCTTTCTCAAGACTAATTTGGCTATTCAGGGTCTTTTGTATCTCCATATGAGTTGTGAAATTTTTTTGTTCTAGTTCTGTGAAAAATGCCATTGGTAATTTGATAGGGATCACATCGAATCTGTAGATGGCATTTGGTAGTATAGCCATTTTCACAATATTGATTCTTCCTACCCAGGAACATGGAATAGCTCTCCATCTGTTTATATCACCTTTGATTTCTTTCATCAATGTCTTATAATTTTCCATATACAGGTCTTATGTCTCCTTAAGTAGGTTTATTCCTAGATATTTTATTCTTTTTGTTGCAATGGTGAATGGGATTGATTCCTTAATTTCACTTTCTGATTTTTCATTGTTTGTATATAGGAATGCAAGAGATTTCCATGTATTGATTTTGTATCCTGCGACTTTGCTGAATTCGCTGATTAGCTCTAGTAATTTTCTGATAGTTTATTTTTTTTTATGTATAGTATCATGTCATCTGCAAACAGTGAGAGTTTTATTTCTTCTTTTTTGAACTGGATTCCTTTTATTTCTTCTTTTTCTCTAATTGCCATAGCTAGGACTATATTGAATAATAGTGGTGAGAGTGGACACCCTTGTCTTGTTCCTGATGTTAGAGGGAATGCTTTTAGTTTTCACCATTGAGAATAATGTTTGCTATGGGCTTATCGTATCGTATATGGTCTTTACTGTGTTGAAATAAGTTCCTTCTATGACCATTTTTTGAAGAGTTTTAATCATAAATGGGTGCTGAATTTTGTCAAAGGCTTTTTTTCTGCATCTATTGAGATTATCATATGGTTTTTATCTTTCAATTTGTTAATATGGTGTATCACATTGATTTATTTGCATATATTGAAGAATCCTTGCATCCTTGAAATAAATCTGACTTGATAATGATGTATGAGCCTTTTAATGTGTTGTTAAATTCTGTTTGCTAGACTTTTGTTGAAGATTTTTCATCTATGTTCCTCAGTGATATTGGTCTGTAATTTTCTTTTTTCATGTTGTCTTTGCCTGGTTTTGGTATCAGGGTGATTGTGGCCTTGTAGAATGAGTTTTCAAGTGTTCCTTCCTTTGCAATTTTTTGGAAGAGTTTCAGAAAAACAAGACTTAGTTCTTCTCTAAATGTTTGATAGAATTCCTCTGTGAAGCCATCTGGCCCTGGGCTATTGTTTTTTGGGAGTTTTTTTTTTATCACAGTTTTGATTTCAATGTTTGTAATTGGCCTGTTCATTACTTCTATTTCTTCCTGGTTCAGACTTGGGAGGTTGAACTTTTCTAAGAATCTGTCCATTTCCTCTAGGTTGTCCATTTTATTAGCATATAGTTGCTCATAATATTCTCTTATGATCCTTTGTCTTTCCATGTTGTCTATTGTAACCTCTCTTTTTTCATTTTTAATTTTGTTGATTTGATTTTCTCCCTTTTTTTCTTGATGAGTCTGGCTAGTGGTTTGTCAACTTTATCTTCTCAAAGAACCAACTTTTAGTTTTATTAATCTTTGCTATTGTTTCCTTCATTTCTTTTTCATTTATTTCTGCTCTTGTCTTTTTGATTTCTTTCCTTCTGTTGACTTTAGGCTTTTTTTTTTGTTTGTTTTGGTTCTTCTCTTTCCAGTTGCTTTAGATGTAGAGTTAGGTTGTCTATTCAATACTTTTCTTGTTTCTTGAGGTAGGATTGTATCATTATAAACTCCCCTCTTAGAACTGCTTTTGCTGAATCCCATAGGTTTTGGGTCGTTGTGTTTTTATTGACATTTGTTTCTAGGAATCTTTTGATTTCTTTTATTTCTTTAGTAACCTCTTTGTTATTTAGTAATGTATTGTTTAATCTCCATGAATTTGTGTTTTTTTTGCAGTTTTTTCGCTGTAGTTGATATCTAGTCTCATAGTGTCATCGTCAGAGAAGATGCTTGATAAGATTTTCTGAAATTTATTGAGGCTTGATTTGTGGCCCAAGATGTGGTCTATCCTGGAGAATGTTCCGTGTGCACTTGAGAAGAAAGTATATTCTTCTGCATTTGGATGGAAAGTCCTGAAGATATAAATTAGATCCATTTGGCCTAATGTTTCATTTAAGGTTTGTGTTTCCTTATTGATTCTCTGTTTTAATGATTTTTCCATTGGTGTAAGTGGGATGTTAAAGTCCCCTTCCATGACTGTTACTTTCGATTTCCCCTCTTATGCCTGTTAATGTTTGCCTTATGTATTGAGGTGCTCCTATGTTGGGTGCATATTTACAATTGTTATGTCTTCTTCTTGGATTGATCCCTTGATCATTATGTAGTGTCCTTCTTTGTCTCTTATAATATTCTTTATTTTAAAGTTTATTTATTCTGAAATAAGGATTGCCACTCTGACTTTTTCACATGGAATATCCTTTCCCATCCTCTTACTTTCAGTCTGTATGTGTCTCTAGGTCTGAAGTGGGTCTCTTGTAGACAATATATATATGGGTCTTGCTTTTTTTTATCCATTCAGTCAGTCTATATCTTTTGGTTGGTGCATTCTATCCATTTACATTTAAGGTAATTATTGATACATATGTTCCTATTGGCATTTTCTTGATTGTTTTGGCTTTGTTTTTGTAGGTCTTTCCTTTCTCTTGTGTTTACTGGCTATATAAGTCCCTTTAGTATTTATTGTAAGCCTGGTTTGGTGGTGCTAAATTCTCTTAACTTCTGCTTGTCTGTAAAACTTTTGATTTCTCCATCAATTTTGAATGAGATCTTTGCTGGGTATAGTAATCTTTGTTGCAGATTTTTCTGTTTCAGTACTTTAAATATATCCTGCCATTCCCTTCTGGCCTTCAGAGTTTCTGCTGAAAGATCTGCTATTAATTGTATGGGTTTTCCCTTGTATGCCACTTGTTCTTTTTCCTTCTGTTAGCTTGATTAATATGTGTCTTGATGTGTTTCTCCTTGGGTTTATCCTGTAAGGGACTGTCTGCACTTCTTGGACTTGACTGACTATTTCCTTTCACATGTTGCAGAACTTTTCAACTATAATTTCTTCAAATTTTTTCTCAGTGCCTTTGTTTTTTTCTTCTTCCTTTGGGACCTCCATAACTCGAATGTTGGTGCATTTAATATTGTCCTAAAGGTCTCTGAGGCTATCCTCAATTCTTTTCCCTTTATTCTGCTCTTCAGCAGTTATTTCCACCATTCTCTCTTCCTGCTCACTCCTCATTCAGAGGAATAACCACAGTTATTCTGCTATTGGTTCCTTCTGCTGCTGCTGCTGCTAAGTCGCTTCAGTCGTGTCCGACTCTGTGTGACCCCATAGACGGCAGCCCACCAGGCTCCCCCGTCCCTGGGATTCTCCAGGCAAGAACACTGGAGTGGGTTGCCATTTCCTTCTCCAATGCAGGAAAGTGAAAGTGAAGTCGCTCAGTTGTGTCTGACTCTTAGCGACCCCATGGACTGCAGCCTACCAGGCTTCTCTGCCCATGGGATTTTCCAGGCAGGAGTACTGGAGTGGGGTGCCACTGCCTTCTAGAGTATTTTAAATTTCAGTAATTGTGTTATTCATCTCTGTTTGCTTATTGTTTATTTATTCTATGTTCTTTGTGATTATACTAACTGTGTTAAATAGTTCTTACATTTTCTCCATTCTATTTTCAAGTCTTTGGAGCATCTTTACTCCAAATTATTCTGAATTCTTTTCCAGATAAGTTGCTTATTTCCTCTTTATTTGGTCTTGTGAGTTTCTATCTTGTTCTTTCATTTGTGCTGTATTTCTCTGTCTTTTCATACTTTTTTTTTCCCCTTAACTTCCTCCTCTTGAGGTCTCATTTTCCCAGGCTTTAGTGTTGTATTCCTTCTTCCTTTTGGTTTTTGCCCTTGGAGGGAAAGGTTGATTGAGTGGTTTGTGTTGATTTCTTGTTAGGGGTGACTTGTGCCTGTGTTCTAATGGGAGGAAATCAAGCAGATCAAGCAGGTAATTATAGACATAATGGGACACGTACACACACTTACACACATACAGTTATAACCAAAGTGTTCTAAAGAAAGGAGTACAGGACACTGACTTGGTGAACTGCTGCTGCTGCTGCTGAGTCGCTTCAGTCATGTCCGACTCTGTGCGACCCCATAGATGGCAGCCCACCAGGCTCCTCTGTCCATGGGATTCTCCAGGCAAGAACACTGGAGTGGGTTGCCATTTCCTTCCCCAATGCATGAAAGTGAAAAGTGAAAGTGAAGTCGTTCAGTCGTGTCCGACTCTTAGCGACCCCATGGACTGCAGCCCACCAGCCTCCTCCATCCGTGGGATTTTCCAGGCGAAGGTACTGGAGTTGGGTGCCATTGCCTTCTCCTGACTTGGTGAACAAAGGAAACCAAAAATGATATTGGCCAATTAACAGCAGAGCTAGCTAATGCTCAATCTGGAAATCTGAGAATGAGCAGAGTGCCAACTAGGGAATACAGCAAAGAGAGCTCAACAATTTAACTTATATGGTGAAAAAAGAAACAGTGAAGGAAACAAGGGAGAAGACAAAAAGAGGAAAAAAAAGAGGAGAAGGGAGGGAACAGAGAAAATGAGGTTGAAAAAGTGGGTAAAAAAATAGAGAAAAGAAAAATAGAAAAGCAAAGATAAATAGATGTATGTGAAAAAGATTTTTATATATTCATGAATAGCTACAGCCAGTAAAGAACTATAGGAAAAACAGCTGAATATATAAAAAAACAAAATCAAAGAACTCATCAGAAAAAAAAGGTGAAAAAAAGGAAAAAAAATCTTAAAATGAGTTTTTTTTAAACAAGAAAAATAAAAAGGAAAACCCCACAGCACCACAAAAGGCTAATATGAAGGTAGAAATATTTGGGGGGAATAAATAGTGTGATTTATTAAAAAAATAAAAATGAAAAGTTCTCAAAGTCGTAGTTCTTCTTGGTTGTGGAGTCTGCCTGTGTTGATGGGGTTGGGTTGACGTCCCGTATTGTTTTCCTGGTTGGGGGAGCTTGTGCCTGTGTTCTGGTTGATGGAGCTGGATCTCATCTCTCTGAAGAGCAGTTCAGTGTCCAATAGTAGGTTTTCTGGTGTCTATGGGTTCAGTATGTCTTTGGGTAGTCCTTCTGGTTTTGGCAGTGTTAGACACATCAATCTCTGCGGCCACTTCAAAGTGGCCCTCTCAGCATATCTTCACAGCTGCCAGCCCCCCACTTGTCTCTGGGATCATTGCCGGTGCTTCTGTTCTGCCCTGCACTGCTGGCTGAAGCCTGCTAGGTAGGGTCTTGGGTGGATCTTTTCTCAGCTCCCCAACTGTGCCCTCTGCATCGGGGAGGCTTGTGTGCACTTGTTTCGTCTCACTGGCCTGCCCTTTTTGTCGTGGGTCTAGTGTGTTCCCCTCTCGACACCCCCGGTCGGCCCTTTGCACCGCAAGGGTTGTGTGTGCTGGGAAGGTTTATATGCCTCCCCACTCTCAGTTCCCCAAGCCTGCCGTCTGGTTGGGGCCACAGTCTGTGAGCTATTAACGGGCTGAGAAGTGCAGCTTTCTCTGTTTTCCGCCCTCTAAGCCCCTGCTTTGTTTGGTTTTCCAAGATTCCACAGCTCCCCCTTGGGCCTGCCTGCAAGGGAGCTTTCAGGACTCCCTCCTTCCCTCAGGGCACAAGCTCCTTTCCAGAAATTCTCCATGTTTTCCCTTTTTCTATCTCCATCCTCTCTCCCACCTCATTTCAGGGAGCTTAGCCTGTCCCCCTGGAGGCCTGGGGTCTTCTGCTGTTGCCTAGAGGTTGCTATGTAGTTGTTCCGTATCTTGATGAGTTTTTGATGTATTTGTGGGGAGGCTGGAGATCTTACTATCCTCCTCCTCCATCATCTTCTTCTGCCCTGCACAAAAGGTTTTAATTTTGGTGAAGTCCACTTTTATCGTTTTTCTCTTTGGTGAATTGTGATCTTAATGCAAAGTGTTTGCCTGGCCCTAGATTCCAATGATTTCTCCTATTTTTTTTCTAAAAGTTTTCTGTTTTATATTTAAGTTTTTTGTCCTTTTTGAGTTAATTTTTGTGTAAGGGGTGAGACTTACTTTGCTGTTCATGATTTTGCTTATGGATACCCAGTCACTCCAGCATCATTGTTGAAAAGGCTTCCATGGAGTTGTTTTAGTACCTTTGTCAAAACCAGTTGGGCATATATGTGTGGTTCTTTACTCCATTCCACTGACATACATGTCTGTGTCTACCATTCGCCAATACCATGCAGTGTTGATTACTGCAGCTATAGAATCAGTCTTAAAATCTGGTGGGCTGGTTCCTCTCACTCTATTCTTCTTGGTCAAAATTGTTTACCTCTTCCAGTTCCTTTGCATTTCCATATACATTTTAGAATAATCTTGTCTATTCTTCAAATAATGTCTTGCTAAAATTTTGATAGGAATTGTGTTAAACCTAGTATCAACTTATGGAGAAATGACTTCTTTATTATCTTGAGACTTCCAAGCCTTGAAAATATGTCTCTTTATTTGTTTAGCCTTTGATTTCTTACATCAGCATTTTTCAGTTTTCAGCAAATAATTTCTATATATGTTTTGTTAGATTTATATATTGCCTAAATATTTTAATGTTTTAAACACTCGTAAATGGTATTATTTTAAAATGTCTGTGTCCATATCGCATTGCTTGAATATACACATGCAGTTGATTTTTCCTTTACATTTATCTTCTATCCTGCAATCTTGCTGAGCTCACTTTGAAGTATTTTTATAGGTTTCTTAGGATTTTCTACACAGACAATAATATCACCTGTAAATAAATAGAATCTCTTGGTCATAGTGTATAAATCTTTTTCAATTAATGGATTTTATATTTGTATACCTATTTCTTAGCTGAGTAGTGGATACAAGGATTTTCATTATTCTTTTTTATGAAAGAATAATGCACCATGCTAATGAATTTTGTGTCTGCACTCATGAGAAGTACTGGTTCTGTATCTTCTTTTTCTGCTTATTTTTCTTCCTGTCTTCATGTCCTCAAAAAAGTCAGGAAGATGCCTTCCACTTTTATTTTCTAGATGAGATTGTATAGAATCAGTGTTCATTCTTTTTGTTTATTTATTTTTAAACTTTTTAGTTTGTATTGGAGTATAGGCAATTAACAATATTGTGATAGCTTCAGGTGGGCATAAAAGGTGCTCAACCATATATATCATTCATTTTAAATTGTTGGGTAAAATTCTTCAGTAAAAAGATTTTCCTGGAGATTTATTTTTTGGGTGTTTGAAAAATTACAAATTTGATTTCCTAAGTAGCAATAGGACTATTTCAGCTATCTATTTCATTACTAAGTGAGTCATGGTAATTTGTATTTTTTATGGAAATGAAGTAAGATTAAATCTTTTCATCCTAGCCAGCGATAAATTTTTGATGTTACCATATACCCTTATTTCAAAGATAAAAAAGATGCTGAGAAAGAATAATGAAAATCCTTGTATCCACTTCTCAGCTAAGAAATAAATATACAAACATGATTAAAGGCTGTGCATTCTACTTGCTTTTTCTTTGCTTTCACTTCTAGCATTATTACCACTACCCTGGGTTTGATGTTTCTTATTCTCTTAGATGTCAAAGTCATTGATTTAAAAAAAAAAACTTTTTGTGATTGACCAATACAGTCCCCAGATTTATGCTGCTTGAACTGCTCGACTTGACTGGCACGTATTGACAAATATGATATCACATGACATTATTTGGGGTTGTTTCTGAAGCTCTCCTAGTGTTTACTCAATTATTAAGGGACACATGTGTAAAGTTGGAAAGAATGTGGACATGTCAAGTCAGGCTCAGGGAGAACCACAGCCGACAGTTACATGGGATAAGGTAAGATCTCAACTAAAAGTACCACAGTGTTAGAACACTGGCAGATGAATTGCTTGGCTGAAATGAAGTAATGATTCTTAGATTGATTTATTGCCGTTGTGATTTTTTCTAGCAAGTAATACTTTTTACACTGAATAGATCTGCTGCCTTCTGCTTTCTCTCTCTCTCTCTCTCTTTTTTTTTTTAAAGTGACTGTATCTGATTTTGCCTCAGGGCTTTTGATAAAGTTTATTCTTTCTCATTTGCTCGATGATGAAAGCTTCATAAGCGAAACTAAATTCCTCTAAGGAAAAATTCTTTTTGTCTTGCATAAATTAAGACTGTTAGTGACTGGCAAGAGACCATTTTGAATTAATAACTCAGAAGTGGTTTGAAAGTGGGTCATGAGCTGAAACAAGAGAGGATAAAAATCTTGGTACTAAAACAAATTGACTTGAAAAACAGGACTTTGTGTGTTCAAAACTTAAGTAACTTTAAAGAAATAATAGCTCCTTACTATATGTCTTACTTCCTTTGGGTCATGTAGTTTCAACATAACTGCTTCTTCCATTTTAAGTTTTTCATCAAAATGAGGTGATTGGCCTCAGATTCTAGTGTTCCTAAAATGGACACAAACCTGTATACATTTGAATGGCAGTTTTTATGAAAATTTTGACAAAATAAAAATGTGTGAAGTGTTACAAAGCTGCTTTCTGAAACAACTTGGCTAATTGTTATAGTTACCATACAGCTGTACAAAACTTGTGAGTACATAGAAAGAATGAATAGAAGCAAATCAGAAATGTGAAAATATTTTTGATGTATTTTAGTTGGTGGATTTGTGAGCAGTTTTCTCCTTTTCAGGTTTTACCTTTATTGATTTCAGAAATTCTTTTTTAGAAGTAAGTAGGATGTGAACAAATATTTATAGTCATTGAAATGTAATTTAAAAATAATCATCATACTGAACAATCACACAAGTGAACTTTTGTGTGTCATATTTATTTTGATTAGAGATGCCACATTTCCTGGAAACTGCCCCCCTTTTCTCTCTTCCTCCCTCTATCCCGTTTTCTCCCCTGGACGATACAGCTCCTCATCCACTGCCTGACACACAGCACACGCTCAGGGGATATTTGTTGAACAAATGACACTATATGAATTAGACGTTATTCTGAAAGAAGTCATCTTTCCTCCAGGGACCGTTCTGTTTCACCCCCAGGCAGGGTCCATCCCCTGGGGCAGTGAGGGCAGTGAGTTCCAGGTCCTCAGTGGACCAAGGGTCAGTGAGGACGTCCTCACTGACCGAGGGCGATGTGAGCATGTGACTTGACTCCCTCTGGTCTAGCTGTGGCCAGTGATTCTTGGAAATACTGGAAAGTGTTTAAGCTCCTCATGCATAAGAGAGAGTGTTCTTGAACCGTTTCTGTTCCTAGTCCTAACCATTCACCTCACTGCCCTCCTTTCCTTATACATTAATAGTGGATCAAAACTATATTAATGTTTTAAAGTGAGCTCTTCAGTGTAAATTAGGTTAAATAGGTATCAAACAGCAAAAATAATAATGCCTTAGGAAACAGGAAAGGCAGGAATTTGCAAATGTGTATTGTATTTTCTTAGGGATTGAAAAATGGTAGAACATAAGATGTATTTATAGCCAAGCAAATGTGGAACCAGAGATTTAAGGATGAATGGAATTCAGCACACATGACTCTGGCCTGGTATATTTCATCCCACATTAAAATTAGTAATTAATTAATCAAGCTTCAAGGTAAGATTTGCTGCTATAAGCACAGCTATCTCAATATTTGGAAACATTTATACTTGGCCAATGTTATTGGCATTGCTTTATATCTTATCATCACTCTGGTTATAGTGTTGTAGACCTCTGCAAGTTGATTATTAGTGGTGACTATTTAAAAAGATAGATTGTCATAGATTTATGCAAAATGAAATCCTTTTTCTCAGTCAGTCAGCTCAACCTGGAGGTAAGAGAGTCCATTTACAGGCAGACTCCTGGAGACTGAACCAGCCTCGGCCATGTCCTAGGAATGCAGATGCCTGAGTGCCATGTTCCCCTTTGGAGCCTGTCTGCACATGTGAGCTGACACCAGAATTACTTTTTTGCAGATAAGTTTAGGAGTTTTTGCCTTGCTGACAATCAGCAGTTGAAATAAATAAGTTCAGCTACAAGCATATGGAGTGCTGTTATGGGCCTTGCCTGTTTTCTGGTTTTCTTAGAAATAGGCAGATTTCCTAAATAAGGTTTTGCATATTTATTTTTTCCTTTTAGTTTTCCCAGATCTTATGGGTCTATAAAAGATATTGAGTAACTTTTCTCATTATAAATACAGGCCTGGTTATAAAATAGGTTTCTTTACTCAAATTGTGCTCTTTGAAGATGTCACTGTTTTGCTATCATATAGGAAGTCATATATCAATAGGTTCTTGTCTTTCCACTGGCAAATTCTTCTGAGACTTCAAACTTGTGCATATTCCATTTCTTTGGGTCTTTTATATAAAGAATATATTTTTATTAGTGAAATATAAATCTTCACATATTTATAATAGTGTATGATAAAAATGAATTACCTATAGAACATTATTATTTGAATTATGACAGTGTAGCTAGTAACCAGCAATTATTTATTCTAGTAGGATCAGAAATTCTTTATCAAATGGTAATTCTTCATCTTACAAAATCCTGGTCTTATTCTGTTATTCTCTATGAATTCATGTGTTGTCTGATTTAAAATCTATGGGTTCTGTTCTGAGATAGCCATGTGTTTTCAAAACTTTAAATATTAAGATCAGTAACTAGCATTTCCAGATTTTGGATAGTTTAAAAATTATAAAGAAAAAATCATCAAACATCTCTCAAACATCAAAATCTGAAAGCAAATAGTTTCTGTCTGTCCTTTCCCAGTCTCTGAAGAAACAGTGGAGCCTGCAAGGCAATGACTACCTGTGTTTTTAACGATGCTAGACGGCGAGAGAGGTAGCCTTGCTCTGTTCAAAGGCAGTCACATCACAGAGGCAGTTGCTAGTGTCTGTGTGCTTGGAGGCATTCATACCTGGTTCCCTAGGACAACCCTCAACTGTCAGGGGTTGTCTTTGTTGGGGAGATTTAATGTGAAAAGACCTGTTTAGTTGTGAGCCTTACATTTTCTGGCTGCTTTTCTGTAAGGCAGGGAGAGGGGTGAAGAATACTCAGTCCCCTCTGCAGCTGTGGCAGGAACTGCTGTCACTGAGTTTTTGGTACTCTGTAGTGAGCCTGGCCTCAGGGGCACAGGTCTCGTCCTTCCACCCAGGTCTACCCCTGTCCCGAGAGCCAGGCCTTCAACGCGGTGGGCACAGAGCAGTCGGCTGTCCCCACACTCAGCTCCCTTTTCCTGCAAGGAGTCACATTCAGTCTTGACTTTATCCTCCATGGAAGTGATGGGGCGTGGTCACAGACATGCAGGCGGTGTTGAAAATTGATGTCCATTGGACTTATTTTTTTATACGTATGATTACAATGTTGTGTTAGTTTCTGCTGTACAACAAAGTGAATCAGTTATACGTATACATATATCCACTCTTTTTTAGATTCTTTTCCCATATAGGCCATTACAGAGCATTGAGTAGAGTTCCCTGTGCTATACATTGACATTCTGGTGGGTTTTTCCTTTTTTTATTGGAGCATAATTGCTTTACAATGTTGTGTTAGATTCTGCTGTACAAAGTGAATCAACTCTAAGTACACATATATCCCCTCCCTCTTAAGTCTCCCTCCCACCCCCCATCCCACCCCTCTGTGTTGTCACAGAGCGCCGAGCTGGGCTCCCTGTGTGGCACGGCAGCTCCCCACTAGCTGTCCCTTTGGCGTGGGGCAGTGCATATATGTCCGCGCCACGCTCTCAGTTCGTCCCATCCCCCTCGTCCCGCCCTGTGCTCACCTGTCCATTCTCTACATCTGCATCTCTCTTCCTGCCCTACAGATATGGCCATCTGTACTTTTTTTTTTTTTTGAGAGTTTATTCTGTAACCTGGCTGAGATCTTTTCCCCTTTTCTGTTAATGCCAAGACTTAACAAAGGAAAATGATCTCCTTCCTCCACCTCTGCAAAACTGTGTGTGAAAAGATGGAAAATATGCTCAGAATTCCTGATTATTCTCTTCTGTATGTCATTAATTGAAAAGATTTCTGAGACAAATAAGATATTAATAGTATTGTTTTGTTCTAATGTGCCCCAATAAACTGAACTTGTTTTGCATAATACAGTGCTGTTCTGAAGAAATCTCTTTGCAATTTGTACAAAAACAAAACAATACTGAAACCAAATGAATAATAAAAAGGTTACTTTATTTCACCCTAAAACTAGGAAACCTAAAAATTGATAGTTAAAATGACATAAAAGTGAGAGTTAATGTTAAGAATATTTGTTATATTTTTAATATTCTCAAAAAAGGAACTAAAAATATGGGTATGCTTGTTTTTCATATATGAATTTAAAATATTTATTCATGATCATTTTTATTTCATATGTTTCTTAAAATTTAAACTTCTTGAACCATCATCATGAGAAAATTTACAATGTCAAAGATTATCAACTCTAAGTGAAAAGCATCCTTTGTCTATAATATTGAAGTTGACAGAATTCTCACACTTTCAAGAGCTATAGAAACAGCATGAATTATTTTTCAGTGAAATGTTACTGAGAGTTCAATTCTTGCTTTAAGACATATCCATAGGGTTGTAATAATATTTACTCTGTTTTAATGTTTCACATTAAAGCAAGGTGGCTGAAGAGATAGGCTTTTCATATCTTGCCCAAGATGACAAATTGCTAATGTGCTTGAATCCTATTTGAATCAGGGTTGTAAAAGAGGAAATATTTCACATAGCTTTACCAGATTCTGGAACGCTTTAATTCCCTAAATAATGCTTGGTGGGAGCTTTACGTTAGGATAATTGCCCACTTGTCCGCAGTGGACAGTATCGTGTCAACAGTGTATAATGTTATTGTCTTAGAAGTTTTTACAACACCATTTATAGCACACCGTTCTTAACTTCAAGGTCGGTTTGATATTTTCCATCGTGGAATCGACTTTCAAAGCCATACAGGGTGGCCAAGCTGGGGCTGGCTTTGCTGACTCATCCACTCTTGATGCTGGGCAGAAGGTTGAGAGTAAAATTAACAACACACAAAGGCATGAATTTTCACAGTAAGATATTATTTTGATTACAAAATTGTTTTCCCTTCAGTTCTCCTTCCTTTTTAACGATCTCTGTAAATCAGAACAGGGATGGTGAAGACTGTGGCGTGTTTTCAGTCTGTGTGCAGGTACCACCTTGGACTGGTGGCCATAGAAGTCGGGTTGACCTCAAAGAGAAGGAAACTTGTTTCTGCGGAATCTGAGTGGCATTAATTTATACCACAGGTCTGATGCTCCCACCCCAGGGAGCAGGTTTTGAGGTGCCAGCATCTGTCAGACAGGCCTCCACCCAGTGGTCCTGCCAGGCCTTGTCAGGTCTAACGCACCTGGTTGTATGCCATTGCCCACAGGTGAGCATCAGACTTCAGGAGGCACTGTTTTTATTATAGTTGGCATACGAGCATCTCGAGATCAGTGAAGCTGTTTGATTCCACAAATGCCTCTAGTGTCCTGATGGAGGCACCTGGTTCAATCAACTGTGGTTGTTGTTGTTCAGTCACCCAGTCATGTCCACCTCTTTGTGACCCTATGGACTGCAGTATGCCAGGCCTCCCGGTCCCTCACCATCTCCTAAAGTTTGCCCAAGTCCATGTCTATTGCATTGGTGTTGCCATCCAGCCATCTCATCCTCTGATGCCCTTTTCTTCTGCCCTCAATCTTTCCCAGCATCAGGGACTCTTCCAATGAATCTGCTGTTAGTGTCAATCAATAGTTGATGTGAACATCAATCAACTATGATGTCTTAATTTTATATGAAAGGGAATGAAAAATGATGACAGAGAAAACCACGTTCGTGTTTGATTCTTGCATTATCTTAACCCTGGTTGAAAATTAAAACTCATTCCGTCAGCTCTGTAGCCCTGCAGGAAGGGAGACACATGGTTGAGCAAATAAAAAGTGACAAGAGGCCAATTAGAATCCGGATGTCAGTCAGTTATCCCCAAGGTCCAGGCTCAGAGGGCATTGGTGCTGTTCATTCTGCAGAAGCAGAATGCAAAATAATGAGCTCAACACTTGAAAGCATGACATTGAATTTAGCATCAGTTTCATGGATTTTATAGTTGTGAGTCTTAGTAGCTGTGTTTTAGGAATGAAAAGATAAATACCTGACGTCCTTGCTGGCTCAGACAGTAAAGAATCTGCCTGCAATGCAGGAGACCCGGGTTCAATCCCTGGGTCAGAAAGATCCCCTGGAGATGGGAATGGTAACCCATTCCAGTATTCTTGCCTGGAGAATTCCATGGACAGTGGAGCCTGGCTAGCTATCATCTGTGCAATTGCAGAGTCAGACATGACTGAGTGACTAACACTTTCACTTTCACTATAGTATATATGTGTGCTGCTGCTAAGTTGCTTCAGTCATGTCCGACTCTGTGCGACCCCATAGACGGGGCAGCCCACCAGGCTTCTCTGTTCCTGGGATTCTCCAGGAAAGAATCCTGGAGTGGGTTGCCATTTCCCTCTCCAATGCATGCATGCATGCTAAGTCGCTTCAGTCGTGTCCGACTCTGTGCGACCCAATGGACAGCAGCCCTCCAGGCTCCTCTGTCCACCAGATTCTCTAGGCAAGAATACTGGAGTGGGTTGCCATTCCCTTCTCCAGGGGATCTTCCTGACCCAGGGATCTAACCTGGGTCTCCTGCATTGCAGGCAGACTCTTTACCCTCTGAGCCACCAGGAAGCCCATTATATATATATATATATATATATAAAATACAGGAGCAAGAGCCATTTGTCGCCTGTTTTCCAGTGTACCTTGAATTACTGCCCTGGCTTCTACCACTCACATCTCTTCAGTTACTCTATGTCAGTGTTCTCTCCCCTGAAAACCAAAGTTTATCCTGTCTTTCAATCCTTCACTATTTTCCTTTCCACAATTTCACCTTTTACTTTTTAATTTCCCTTTTCAGTTGTTTTCCTATCTTTCTGGTTATGAAAAGAGGAAAAATCTGTCTTGGGCTTACCTGTCTTTAACCCCAATACTTACCTGTTAATGAGCCTTTTGAGCAAAAAGAAAACGTTTCTCAGGACCAGAGATTTCAAAGAGTTACTGTATGTTGGTAAAATCTAATAAAATTGTTTAATTTTTCAGTGTTTGTATTTTATCCTGACTGTGAAACATACCTCAAAAGCAAATTTCTCATCCAAATACCACTGGGGTGAAAAAGGGGAGGGGATTTTCTTGTTAATAGTTGTCATGTGGTAAAGGTCCAAATCTTATGTCCATGAAAGATTTTCTCTGAATGGCTTTTCAAATATGCCAGTGTTCCTTGCACATGAATTACTGGCAGACGTGAACCTGTTCCTTTTGCTGTGTGAAGTCTGTCCTTGTCTGTTACCTCCTGGGTGTACCTGTGTCATATTCTTCATTCTCTGTTATCATTTATATTTTTGTATTTCTGTTCCTTCTTGTTCTCTTTAAACTTATTTTTAGTCCCATCTCTTTCCCCCTTTCTCTAACTGATCACAAAGTAGAGCTTGAATGACTATTGTTGTGCCTAGGGTTCTGTATTCTATACTCTGCTTTTGAAAATTGGATGACTATTACATTTTTAGTTCTCTATAAACTATCATGTGAAGTAGCTTAGATTATTTTCTTCCTGTAATGTGGATGTAGAAAGAAATGTTCTTCCTCCTATAAAAGCAAAAATTGGATAAGGCTGTAAGAAAAAAAAGGAGATGATTTATTCTCCCCATTTGCTTAATTTTCTGTGCCATTTCAGTTACAGAGATAATGTATCTTAAAGATAGAGCGTTATAGCTGTCCAAAATGCATGATATTTTAATTGTAGAAGAATTTTTAAAGATAAAGTTATAAGTCATTAAAATCTTTCAGGAAGCATTTAGAGTCCTGAGGTAAGTGTTTAGTGAAAAGTATTTTGAGGCAAATTTCCTTCAGATGGAGACTAACTTTTCTTTCTGGTGTTTTAGTGACTATCAGTTAACCATAGGGCTTCCCAGGTGGCTCTGTGGTAAAGAATATGCCTGCCAATGCAGGAGATGCAGGTTCGATGCTTGAGTAGGAAAGATTCCCTGGAGAGGGAAATGGCAGCCCACTCCAATATTCTTGCCTGGGAAATCCCATGGACAGAGGAGCCTAGCAGGCTGCAGCCCATGGGGTTGCAAAAGAGTTTGACACAACTTAGCAACTAAACAACAAAAATTAACATGATGTTATACCATATGTGTTTCTGATCTGACAGTCACGCTGGACGTGCTGCTGCTCGGATGGTAGGCGATAGATAGTGTGTCTTGGTGTCTCTGAAGCTGAAGCAGCTGTTGGGGAGGGGACATCTCCCCCTTTCCCCCTTGAGTCCTGTGGCTGAACTAATGATCCTGTTGACACCAGAAAGGTTAACAGACAAAAAAGAAACAAATTTTGATTCAGGCAGCTTTTATACTTTTTAGACAAAGACACAATAAATTGGTGAGGAATGGACAGGATAAGAGACTCAGGTTTTGGTATCCAATTATGGAAGAATCTAAACAGAGTTTGGGCTTGGGGGAGTCAATTAAAAAAGTCACAAGTCTTGTTTCTGGAGGCTTCTTCCCCCCACATCTCCATCTCTGGTGATAAAAGCGACCTTCTCTCTGGCTGCAGAGAAAGAAACTCTCAAATGAAAGATTGATTTCCTGCTTCAGAGAGACAGAAATGATTCTTCTTGTGCTGACCACTTGTAGCTAACTTTAATTCAGAATAATCAATATTGCACCCCTGTACATGTGGGGTGATCTACCCTGGGCCCTGATGAATTCCTCTTGAGGCAGAAAAAGTGTGATTTTGTGTCACATTCACAAGGGCATTGTGCTTTGTTGCATGATTCATATTTTCTCTCTGTAAGTTACTAAATGATCATATTTGTACTAAAAATTCAGAAGAGTCTCAGAAAGCTTTTACCTAAGGACATTTTATCACAAAATGGCATTCCTCAACATTTCCTCAATGTTTGTGGTAGAGGCTTTTGTTTCTTTTAAATCATAATTGCTACATTACCTGTCCTTCATCCTGAATCAGATGGGCAGGTACAGCCCTGGGGAGAGGGGAAACATTCAGGAGCTTCTGCCCTCTGAATGGTCCAGCTGAATGAAAATTCTTATTATTATCCATCCTTTCCAAGCAGACATTAAGGCAAACAGCCCTTATGAAATTAGATATGGATCGACATTGTTGTCTTTGGGGCATGAAATTGCTCATTTCAAGGTCTGTGACTCTTTTCTCTCGATTCTTTGTACATCAAAACAGCAACAAAAGTACCACTTTGAAGCATGGCTAGACTTTGTTTCCTCTTATTATTCCATGAGTGTTTCTGTTTGGCAGTAATAGAAGGGTTAGAAGTTAAATGTAAACAGTTAAACTTTACAGTCATCAAAGTCAGGAGACCCTGTGAAGAGTTTCCACGCTTGCCCTGGGCAGGGCTCTCTAAGTCAGTACTTACTTTGGGCAGTGCTGTGGTCAACGGCATCTGCAGGCTTCAACTTTGTGCCTGCGCTCAGCAGAAAGGAGGTCGGTCGGCGCTGTCACCGTCACCCTCAGGAGCAGTGCCCATCACGTGCCATCTCAGAGTGTACGAATCTTGACAGTCATAACCATGCTGCCTTTACACCAGTTTAATATTTTGAAGGATTTCCCAGGTGCCCCTAGTAGTAAAAACCAGACTACGAATGCAGGAGATATAAGAGATGTGGATTTGACCCCTGTGTATGTCACTGTTAGGTTTCGGGAGGAAATTTGTCAAGTGAAGTGATATACCAAAGATACTAATAGAGAATTTGCTTTATGTTGTTGCTACGGGCTAATTAGGGCTTACCTGGTGGCTCGGTGGTAAAGAACTTGCCTGCCCTTGCAAGAGATGCAGGTTCAATCCCTGGGTCGGGAAGATCCCCTGGAGAAAGAAATGGCAACCCACTCCAGTTTTCTTCCCTGGGAAATCCCGTGGACAGAGGAGCCTGGCCAGCTACAGTCTGTGGGGTCATAAAAGAGTCATACACAACTGAGCTTACACACACACAGGGGCTAGTTATAACTAAGAAAGAGGAGTGACAGTCAACAATTTAAAAAGTTAAAAAAATAGAGCTAGCATCCTCTTGAGTCATGCGGGTGAATCAATAAGTTTCTGAGAATGTATTGATCTCAGACTTCCCTCTGATGAGGTTGGAGCTCACGCCTGGTACTGTTTCAAACATCAGCTCTGTGGTATTAATAAGTTACTCAATACGGTACCTGTGCTATGTGCAGTTGAAAGACTCTCAGTATTTCTCAGAGCTCTGGGGTGAGCCACAGTACAAGCAGCAAGTGACAACAGGGACGGGCATGTTTAATGTTTAGCTAAATTGGTTATGACCTGAGAAACAGATCAATACCAAAGGACTGAAATGAACAAAACCAAGATTATACTGTCAGGGAAAGCTCGGTGTTTTACTTTTTAAAATCTCAAACTACCATGTATTTTCTGAACTCTCACAACTCATGGCCATTAATTTCACCTTTTTAACCTTCTGATTTCCATTAACCATTTTTGCTCATGCTGTATAATTTAAGCTTAACCATTCAGAATACAACATGACTTTATAACCTATTCTAAGACATTTAATTTAACAATACCTTCAAAGATAAAAATCAAAATTACCTTACATTAAAAATGAGCAGAAAAACTGTTTTAGAAATTAGGGATGAATTTAGCATGAAATTATGGGAGCTAATAATCACATTAGCTTCCTAGGGCTCCCCTGACAAGAACCACAACTGGAGGGCTGAAGACAGTAGAAATGTCCCGACCTCTGTTTGGAGGGTAGAAAAGCCTGATTCAAGGAGTCAATGGAACCCTGCTCCCTCTGAAACTTGTAAGGGCAGATCCTTCACTTAGTTTCTGGCGGTTTGCTAGCAACCCTTGGTCTTCCTTGGCTTGTGGCTGCCACGTACCATTGGCCTCTGTCACCCCGAGGTGTATTCTCTGTGTGTCTGTGTCTGCATTTTCCTCTGCTCACAAGGACGCCAGTCATAGTGGATTAGAGCCCAGCTTATGGACTCAACTTGATACCATCTGAAAGGATCCTGCTTACACATTATGAGACCCCATGGACGGGTGCTGGAGATGAGGGCTTCCACAAACATTTCTTGAGGACACAGTTCGGCAAAAACAATAATCAAACTTTATTTATTAATGTAGCACATTATCCACTTATCTTGTTGGAAATGCAGAACAGGGCACAAAGCAATAAAGAGAAACAAAACACTTTGGCAGAATAGTCTAGATGTTGTGACCTCAAATGGGAAGGAAGCTTTTCAGAATAAATTTCTGACACGTGTTCTTCAAACCAAGCCTAGTATTTGGTTTATAAATAAATCTAGACAGTTCCAAATCCCATGGAGTCACTCAGAGAGTATGAAAGGTGGGAATGCAGAACTCTTATTGTCTGAGGAGAGCAACATTTCAAAAATAGAAAAAAAAAAGCAGCATGAAAAAAGAACTTTTATAAGATAATATCTCACAGAAATTTAGATAAAAATTCTAAACAAGGTACTAAAAATCCAAGTTGAGCAATATATATATATAAAACATGACCAAAATAAGTTCACTCTGTGAATATAATTGGTACCAAAATTTTTAAATATTCATATAATTATGTCATGAACAGATGAAATAGGAAAAAAAAGATCATTTCAGTATTTGTAGGAAAAATATTCCATGAAAAGTGTAACATCTCTCTTGAATTTAAGAAAAGTTCTTAACGTTCTAGGAAAAACAGATCATCCTAACTTAATAGAGAAAAATCTACTACAAACAATTAGTTAAATGTTAAAAACACTTCATTTAAAAGCATAAATAAGACAAAGATGGCAGCTATCATGAGTCATAGTCAAGATTGTACAGTCAATGCCCACATCCTCAGTTCTACATCCATGGATTCAATCAACCACAGCTCATAAAAGAAAAAAAAAAAATATTCCAGCAAATTTCAAATAGGAAGGACATCAAACACTGCCTAGAATTAAGTTTTTAATTAGCATTATACTAAAAATTACTCTTTCCTTAAAAGTGTTCTTCCAGCTAGCTTCCATTTGTGATTTATATTAAAGAAAGTAGTTAAAAGTTTAACTGTTTTTATTGCACCTTGGCAGATGTAACTCACATACTATTTCATTTAATTAATTCTTATAAATTATTTTTAGCACTCTGGCCTTATTGCAACACATCATTGGGCTAATATGTTTAAGGGCAATAATTTAAGAATATATGTAGTCAAAGACTAAACAAGTTGGGAAAGCTTTGATTCCTTGAGAAAGCTGTCTTCCCTATGTGATTAGTTTGCTAGGGTTGCCATGACAACATACCAAGACTGGGTGGCTTAAGTAGCATAAACTTACTCTCTCACAGTTCTGGAGTCTGAAGTCCAAGACCAAGGTGCTGGGAGAGTTTGTTCCTGCCAAGGGATCCCACCTCGCCTTGTGGATGGCTGTCTGTTCCCTGTGTCTCCATGTGATCTTCCCTCTAGCTCGTGTCCACACTTCCTTTCCTTACAGGGACACTAGTCATATTGGATTAGGGTCCATCCTAATGGCCTTATTTTTTACTAAACTACTCTTTAAAGTCTATATTTCCAAATGCAGTCTGTTCTGAAGAGCTGGGGGTTAGCACTTCCACACATGAATCTGTGGAGAGGTGGGGGCACGGGACGCCATGGCATCTCTCAAGACCACGTCGGTGGCACCGGTTCTTCTGCATCGCATTTTAGTCTGCTCTGGTGGACCCAGCAGGAGAAAGCACTTGGTGTGTGGCACTCAATTATTTCTTGAAGGAATGAACAACAAGGGCCACTTTAATAGTGTTCTTAAACTGTATCCTTTCATTTAGAAATGCATGCGTTTGTTTCAATGAGTCAAGAGATATAATCAACTCGTATAGGTCAATTAAGAGCAATATGTCCTTTATAGGTTAACATGTCAATATTAAATCACTCAGGCAATTTCTAAGGCCAGTTCATGTAGTTTTAGATGAAAAGATGGGTGTGGTTTTTTTTTTTTAATCTTGACAGGACTTTGAATCATTTTGTAAAACTTAAATAGAAAGCAATTGTTCAGAAGTCTGGGATTTAAGAACTTGGTAACCGTTGCTGACTGTTCAGAGCTTCCCAGCTGGAGAGTGAGCATCCGTCTTCCCACCACGTCCCTTTGGCTGACCTGGCTTCACTGTTGAGGGCATGTCGCTGTCACTCAGCTCAGGCCCTACTGTCACACTCATCTTTCTTTTTTCACCAGCAGGTTCTGGTATCAAAGCCCTGGAGTGTTCAGCCCTGCACGGGTCCCCCAGCCGTGACTGGTCATGGAAGTCAGCAGGCCCAGGCTGCTGTGTACGTGAAGGCAGTGCGCCCGTGGGATGATGTGAGCTACCCTGAAATTCTCAAGGCCCATGTGCGAGTGTGGCAGACAGCTGTGGAGGTCAGTGCCCACGTCATTGCTTGGTGTGGATTTAGGTACATGCATTTATTTATTGCCAGGGTCAAAGATCATGCTCTTTGCACAAAAGTACACAAAGAAACACAAACACTTTCTTCTCCCTTGAGAAAGCAGGATGCTGATGAAGGGGACCCTTGGGAGGCCAGAACAGCTCTCCGCCAGCCGCCTCCACTCACACCAGCCTTGTAGGGGGAGAGGAACCCGTTGGTGGATCTGGTCTCCTATACTCACTGCATCTCCCATGCCTACACCAAGGACCAAACACCATTTATTGGTACTGAATAAATCTCCTTCCTGGGGGTCAGCAAGAGAGAAAACATCCCAGGAATCCAACTGATTTAGACTATCCATGCTATGTAAGCTGTCTAGCCATGTTCATTGGAAATTTGAGGAAGGTGAATCCTGTTAGCATTAGTCAAAGAGCTTGTCTAGTGATACAATGTGGTTTGTGATACCTACCATATCACCTTTTGCAAGCCTCCCAAGTTGCTTCGTGCACATCCATTTTGTCCTCACAGTATCTTTTTTTTTTTTTTCAATTTTTTGACAAGTGTTTTTTTTTTTTTTTAAACTTTACATAATTGTATTAGTTTTGCCAAATATCAAAATGAATCTGCCACAGGTATACATGTGTTCCCCATCCTGAACCCTCCTCCCTCCCCCCTCCCCATTCCATCCCTCTGGGTCGTCCCAGTGCACCAGCCCCAAGCATCCAGTATCGTGCATCGAACCTGGACTGGCAACTCGTTTCATACATGATATTTTACATGTTTCAATGCCATTCTCCCAAATCTTCCCACCCTCTCCCTCTCTCACAGAGTCCATAAGACTGTTCTATACATCAGTGTCTCTTTTGCTGTCTCGTACACAGGGTTATTGTTACCATCTTTCTAAATTCCATATATATGTGTTAGTATACTGTATCGGTGTTTTTCTTTCTGGCTTACTTCACTCTGTATAATAGGCTCCAGTTTCATCCACCTCATTAGAACTGATTCAAATGTATTCTTTTTAATGGCTGAGTAATACTCCACTGTGTATATGTACCATAGCTTTCTTATCCATTCATCTCACAGTATCTTTTGAGATGTGGATTCTATTATCCTTCAATAAATGGGGAAAGTATGGCTCCAAAGGAGAGAGTGGGACAAATAGATAGAGTAGCACTGAAACATATACACTAACCTATGTAAAATACGTAGTTTGAGGGAATTTGCTGTATGATGCAGGGAGCACAAACCCTGTGCTCTGTGACAACCTAGAGGGGTGGAATGGGGCGGGGGGTTCCGGAGGGAGGGGACATATGTATACCTATGGCTGCTTCATGCTAATGTATGGCAGAAACCAACACAATATTGTAAAGCAATTATCCTCCAATTAAAAATAAATAAATTAAAAAAAATCAAGTAGCATGGAGTGAGTGATGACCTGGGACCAGGAAGAGATGGATCGTCTGCTGATTCCTGGAAATGAACTAAGGGCTGGATGGTCGTTAGTGGAAAGTGCTGGGGCTTTCCCACGTGGGCACCTACCTATGCTTGTGGCCCCACCATGGCCACGTGCCTGCTACCCGTGGAGGCTGTGGACTCTGGCAGCTCCCATATTCTTGGGCAGCTCCCATATTTTCAGGCAGCTCCCTTGTTCTCTGAGAATGAAATTGTAAGCCCCTCACGGCAATAGTGTTGGGCATTCTCAGGGGAGGGGAGGAGACTGTCAGCTGCCACATGCAGAGCGGGGATGCAAGCACTGGAAATGAAAGAGATTGTCTCCCAGAGCCACAGTGACCCCTGGGTGCCGGCCCTTCCTCTCCTCTGTGGCGGTGTTCTATAGACAGTGATTCAGTCCCATGGGAGGACACTGTACCTTTCCTCACCTCAGTAATGATGGCCAGGGATACTGAAAAACCTCCAAGTCTCCAAAACATGAAACAGCAAGGCAAACCATGGAGCAAGTCTTCCCCATCCCTCCTCAGACCAGTCGTGTGCCCACTGGATGGAGGGAAGTCAGGTGCACAGCAAAGTGGGGGCCACGCGAGGACCGCAGTGTCCTGGGTGGGAGCAAGGGTTCAAGTCCAGGACTTGGAGCCTAGGGTCCTACTGCGTCCACCCCACCTGGACCATTTCTAAACATCAGTGCCTCCAGCCCTGATGGGGGATTCATACATAACACCAGCCTTACAGGACCTGTATGAGTCTTTCAAGGTGGGCATTATTATCCTTGTTTTAATATAAGGAAAGTGAGGTCCCTGGATGCTAAATGGACATCCTGAGGATGCACAGCTGGAATGGAAACCTGTGTACCCTGAAGTCCTCTCCTCTGTGCTTCATGGGAGTTGCCCCTGGTGGCTCCTGTGGGCAGGTGCAGGGCACAGAGGCAGGGTGGTGCACAAGGGCACCTCCCTCTCGGCTGGTCCCAAGGCTCCGCTGTGCTGTCACACCCTGACATCTCAGGACCAAGAGGAGAGGGCTCTCGTTGCTGACACTGTGGTGTGCTTGTTATGAGCAAGGTGAGCAATATTTGTTATGGAATATCCAATGTGAAGGTTTACAGATAAGGGGAGGAGAGACTCTTGAATATGGGAAACACTCTTATTATTAAGATCTGAATTTGTTGTCCTGAGCAACAGCAAGAATGCCCTTCTCTGACAGTGGGTCCAAAGATACCTGAGAATTCATCAGCCAGTGGTAAACATCTAGTGAGCTGAATGGAAAATGCAGTGTGTTCTTCCATGGCACCATCATCCTCAAAACTGCTTGGTCACAGGGCATCACTTCTTCCTTACACAATGAGCTCA
This sequence comes from Bubalus kerabau, assembly GCF_029407905.1. NCBI lineage: Eukaryota > Metazoa > Chordata > Mammalia > Artiodactyla > Bovidae > Bubalus > Bubalus kerabau. Next base: position 22,966,369 of record NC_073637.1, on the reverse strand, counting down.
GAAGTCTTTTTAGCTGCAAAATCCTCTAAGGATGTACATATGCCACATGCAGTTCCAATCATAACATAAGGAATCTGAAAATGTTCATGATGAGAACCTTGTAAATGGATGCGAGTTTGCTTCTTCTTGTGCTTGTTGAATAACAAGCATGAATTTTTCAGAAAAACAAATTATAAGGCATTCTTTAAAATGAGGAGCTTTAAAAGAAGGTGTTTAGTGCCAGCTCAAAAGTGGACCAGTTTCTTATGGCATGGGCTTGTTACATCTCCCAGTGAACAGCAATGTGTTATTCACAGCTACATGTAAGTCAGGGGCTGATGAGTCATTTGGATGCTGAGAAATTATAATAATTTGTAGATTGTTGCTCTGTAGTTTCCTTAGGTCTTGCATTTTAATGGTTTGAATTAACAGGTCCAGAGCTTCTTGTGTGAGTCCTGCTTTGTCCACCTCCAGACCTGAAGTGGTGACTTTCTTCCTACAAAGGACTGTAGAAAGGACTGAAAATTGCTACCTTCACGAATCAGATTGCTGGGTTCAGTCTGGTTCGCATTCTTGCTAAAGGATTCTTCATTTTCCTCTGATCATATGATTCTCAGATGAAAACCAGTGCAGGAATGGTGCCGAGGTCCAGCCCTGGCTGATCCAGGGAGTTCGAAGTGGGGACGGCGTCGGCGAGGATCAGGATACAATAGCTTCAATTAGATATTAATTAGAGATGTAAAGAGTAATAGAATGAGGATAGCTCAGCAGGAAAATTCAGTGGAGAAAAGAGGCTGAGTAGCTTGGTTTACGCGGGAGACCAATAAAACTTCAAGACAAGAAGCTTGCACCACTTACGTAGGCCGCAGGCGTCCTTCCGTTCTCCCAAAGGAGAGGAGACACTGAGGCCTCCCCGGTCGGATCTTAGAAGCCCAGGCATAATTAGTAAGCTTGGTGGGTTCCGTGCTCCAGATGGAGACTCAGCCAGAGTTTGAGAGAGAGAGCAACATGGGGAGACCAGTATTTCGAGAAACTGATCCCAATTCTTTATTTTCCATGGTCTACCTTTATACACTGAGATGTTATGCAAAAGTTACGCGGGGTCAGCAGTCCTGACTTTTATCAAAGTCAGGTGCTTTATACAAATGTATACAGAGGTCTTAGGGGAGTTACATCATCTTCTGGCCAGGGGGCCTGCTGACAGTTTATGACCCTCTCCTTGTGACAGTGGTCGGTCAACTAGGACACTTATTTCTCCAGGGGTGATTATTCTTAAAAAAGACTCCATCTTCCGAAGGTACCAGATAAAGTTACATTCCTATAGGATGAGGGTGTAGTGGGTTTTAATTAAGGAAAGAATTTACTTAGCCTAAGGTCTAACGTGATTAATATCAAATGTTAATACTTATTTCTTCTATATATTCATTAATGTGTGTAAGGGCAGGGGATGTGGAGACTTAGCAACAAACATTGGCTCAACAAATGAAAAACCCTTCACCAATACAATTTCTAATCAGCCCACTATACTTATACTAATGGTTTTCTAACTTTTCTAAGGAACCTGTTTTTAGAAGGTTTAAAGCATCTCATGCCTCTCACAGTTGGGAGGCTGTGAGCAATCACATGTAGCCGGACAAGCCTGTCAGGCAGGCTAGAGAACCTTCAGAGGAGTTTGTAGGTTGAAACACTCCTATCACGCCCAGGAATTATTATTAACTGGAGCTCTAAGTTAACTCCTTCTCCGAAAGAGGTGGTGGGGGACAGCCCCCCGTAAAGTCAGAGGTGTAGGTGAGAGCACAAAGTAGTAAAGCAGGCAGACTCTGGTTTTGGGGGTGGATGCTCGAGAATTTCCAGGGGGACTCCTGAGGCTCGATCCCGCCTTTGCGTATGTCGAGCCTCCTTCCTCATGACCTTTGCCATGGATGGAGGTCCTCCCGCCGGCTCCCCGCAGAATGGTGTTTCAAGTGACTTAGCTATTTTAACTGACTTTACTCCAGATAAAAATGTGGACTCTGTTTGGGATCTGAATGCCTCTCCAGGCAGCCTTAATGATTTATCCTTATTAAAAGGAAAGGTATTATTAAACTGGTTCTCAATTGTGTATGCTACTTTTAAAGAAGCATTTTTTCAAGACTTTCTTCAGTTCTGTTTCCATGAATAATAGCCTACTGGTTAATACTGATTATTACATGCATGTTACGTTACTTCATTCATGTCCAACTCTTTTGCAACCCTATGGACTGTAGCCTGCCAGGCTCCTCTGTCCATAGGATTCTTCAGGCAAGAATACTGGAGTGTTTCTTCCTCCAGGGGATCTCCCTGACCCGGGGGATCTTCCTGAACCTGCATCTCTTAGGTCTCCTGCATTGGCAGGTGTGTTCTTTACCACTAGTGCCACCTGAGAGACCCAATACTGATTATTGGTGACTTTCAAATTTGAATTTAATTACAAGTATAACAACAACAACAAGTCCTGGGAAAAATGTTCCTATTCTAAATGCATAAATACATTGCAATTAAGACCTAATCTACCCAAGCAGTAGAAAATATAAATGCAGTAGGGTTTGGGTAAATAGACTTTATTATTCTTTAGGTAAAAAAGCATAAGACAAAAGATGGACATAGAATGATAAATATGTCACTCAGAGAGCTACAAGGGGGGTTTGTGTGGGTGGCGGGGCTGGAGGACCCTAGGGTGTTAAGGAATTGGACTTTGTTTAATTTATTACATGCCAGGAAGACTTCTTTCTGCCTTTTTAAATCTGTAAATCTGAAATTTCTTTTCACTGACACTGCAGACAATTCTAAAAGAGCAAGCTGATTTTTCTTCTTTTGCTATTATGCCATTCATTTGCCTCTTGTCTGGTATATATTTCTCAAGTCATCCTGTTTATATATTTATATATATTTAAATTATATATAATAAATTTATATATATATATATAGTTTAGTGTTTAATGGGTATATTGAATATACCAAAATTTATGTGACCATACTTTGTATATCAATGCTTATTTTTCCATTGGCTGGATTATTCTAAAATTCTAAAAGTAAAGTGGATTCAAGAATATAAGTTTATACTGTCTTTTTTTTTGAATTTTTTTTTTTTTAATTTTAACCCCTTCCCACCTCCCTCCCCATCCCATCCCTCAAGGTCATCCCAGTGCATCAGCCCTGAGCACCCTGTCTCATGCATAGAACCTGGACTGGAGATCTATTTCACATATGATAATATACATGTTTCAATGCTATTCTCTCAAATCATCCCACCTTCGCCTTCTCCCACAGAGTCCAAAAGACTGTTATTTACATCTGTGTCTCTTTTGCTGTCTCGCATGTAGGGTCATCATTACCATCTTTCTGAATTCCATATATATGCATTAATATAATATTTTATACATACATAATATATAATATACTTAAAAAATTATATGATTTATTTGTAAAATAGGAAAGCTACAAGAGTACCCATTTCTCCGCTGACGATGAATGATACAGCTGTTTGGTTTTTCCAACAATGCCATGAACACACACTTGATGATTTCCTCTTTGTCTTTAGTTTGCAACAATTTGCCTGGCTGCTTGCTTTAGGGATGCCCCTCTGGGACTGGGCACTCATGTTCAGTCTGTAGGAGGCAGGCCAGGTCTGCGTTCCGACAGAGCGGGGAGTGATTTGCCCGGGCTTGTTACTGGATGGAAATTATTTTATCATTTTACCTCATAGTTACATGCTTGCCTTTTTTGTACCTATATTCGTTTATATTTATGTAGGTTTTTCCTGTTGCTTTACTTCTCTTTCACAGGTACAGCTGCTGCATTTTAACCATGAGATCCTTTCTCCTTTTACCTGGCCGGGTTCTCAGGTCCTAAGGTGAGAGAGGATTTTATTAGTATGAGAATGTCTTCCCTTACTTTCTTCATTTACTGTTATTTAGCGCTTTCCTGAGAGGTTGACCTTATTTCTTTACCTAATTATATGCACATATGTTATGTACCTTGACACAATAATGATAAATGTATACATCTATACTGTGGCAGGTGGAAGATACATGTGGTTTCTTCTTTCTTTTTTAGGTTACGCCACATGGCATGTGGGTTTTTACCTCCCTGGCCAGGGATGGGACCCTCGCCCACCCTATTGGATGCACAGAGTCATAACCACTGTACCACCAAGCCTTAACATTTACTTCTCAGTTTTATTTTTCTTTGGCCTTTTCTTGAAGTGGTCTTTTCCTTTTTATTATTTAGTGTTTTTTTTTTTAAATAAAGTAATGCTCTTTTTTACTTCGGATACTTGTGTAAAATGTTTTGAGTTTTGTTTTATCCTAAAATATATTTTTCTCTGAAAAGTGAAGGCTGTCTTACTTTGTATAGGATCCCTGATTGTGGTCTTTCTTTTTTCATTGATTTTTACCTTCTTATAGTTCAGTTGAAAGTTTAGATACCATTTTTTCCTGCTTATATAGGTTTTTAAAATTCTTTATGGCAATTATTCTCCCAGGCTCGGGGAGGAAGGCAGCCATCTACCTAGGTTCTTCACCTTCTGAGAAGCAGACATCTGACCTTGGATCCTGGAAGAGCTGAGCTGCCCGGAGCCCTTGGCCAGGCTGGGAGGGTGCTCTGAGGTTCTGTCCCCAGGGTCCAGCACAGCCCATTCCTTCTACACGGGCACATCTGGCCTCCAGGTCCTTTGGGGCTGGGAGCTGAGGCAGGACCCTTCTCCAGATACTGGAACCTTAAGGTCATGTGCACTCCTGCAGTTCCCGGGGTCCTGTGATGAGCCATCCGTTTGTCAGCCAAGGACCTTCCTTCTGGCCTTTGGATGAGCTCTGTTCTGAAGAAGGTCCTTGGGGAAAACATGAGGACTGCATCTTTCCTGCGTGACAGCCTGAAGCAGCGGGTTGGCTGTTGAAGGTCACAGAGGTTCTTATTTAATCATTTCCTGCACACTGGGGTCTTGGCTAAAAATATGCCAAAGCAAGTGATGAGAAAGCCAGTTTTGCTCTGAAGAGAAGGTAGGACCTAGAATTGAGTTGTAAAACACATTATTTTTTAAGTTTTAAGATTAAAGTTGCTCTTATACAGAACCTCTGGAATTACCTCCGGGAAAAAGCAAGCACCCTGACTATGGGCTGACCTGTCCTCCCTTCTGTCCGGTGTCTGTGAAGATGCTAATGCATAGGCTCAGAGCCTGTTTTTCCTCAGAGTCTATTTCCTTTAAAAACAGGTAATTTGGATTTATTTTTAATATTGCCCTGAGGCCACAGTTACCACGATGGGCTTCTATTTGATCCTGTTGCTTCCTTGTGGAGAAACACGGCACGTGACCCCATTCTCGGCAGACAGCTGTCTTCTCCCCAGTAAGTCTCCATTTGCACTAAGTAGACATTCATTTTTTGTGTTCACAGTTTAGACTTGCTTCACAGTTCTGATTCTGTGCATTGGTTAGTCTCTCAACATGTTGTAATTTATCCAAATCTTTATTGAAGTGTGCCATCCAGAAGTGAGCTCAGTTAGCAAGGCATGTTGTAGACAGTGGGCTGATTGTCCGACTGGCTGGATTCCCTTCCTAACCAACGGTAGGTCCCCAGGCCCTCAGTTTTAAAAGCAAAAGTCACCTTGTCAACTTCCCCAGATTCAGGGAACCCATCTTTCTTAGGCATCCTGTATGTTCTATTCCAGCATTGGCACCTTCTTGCTTTTGCCTTGTGGGTTTACCTTTCTGCTGTATTTGGACACATCACTTTAAAGCTGTCCACTGTCCCCTCTCTGCACAAGCTGCAGCCAGATGGGTGTCCATGCCTGTGTGCTCAGTTGTGTCTGGTTATTTTGTAATCCCATGGACTGTAGCCCGCCGGGCTCCTCTGTCCTTGGGATTTCCCAGACGAGAATACTGGAGTGGATTGCCATTTCCTCCTTCAGGGGATCTTCCTGACCCAGGGATTGAACCTGCATCTCCTGAATTGGCAGGTGGATTCTTTACCACTGAGCCACCTGGGAAGCCCCCAAGTGCGTGTGACCTAATGTATTATATATATCTAAAGATAAGCTGGGTGCATCGACTAGGATGACTCCTTCAAGGACCAGTTCTAGATGCTTCCTGTTGAGTTTCTTTGTTGTGCACCCAGCTGTTCAATCAACACGAGTCTATATTATATCAAAACAACCAACCAAGTGACTCAAGCCTATTTAAACATTAAACTAGCTTGCAGGGATAATTATAGATGAGTTGATTGCTTGACTTGAAGTTAATCTTATTTTGGCCAGCAGAAAAGTAGTAATTCTAGTAGTAATAATGCCATATAAAATTGTACATCATTCATGTGGTAGTAATGCCATACATATGTTCTGGGAATCAGCAGGTTCTCACTGAAAATATGGAGCAAAGCATGAGGAAGAAAGAGATGTCCGGGCAGAGCCTGGACTGTTGAAGGTGTAAGTTACAAGCATTCAAAGTAATGACTGATTTGATTGACTTTTAAAGTAAAGGAAACATGAGATCCTCACAAGGAATATGTAAACCTAATTATCAAAAGGTTATAGCAATCAAGATTAGCAAATGACAGAATCAAAGAAAATAATAAGAAAGCTACAAATCTTACTTTACTGGCATAAAAGATAATACCAAATCTCTCAAATGTTCATTGTAATTTAATATCTTGCATCACTTCATTTATAAACTGTAAAGCACTTCATATTATGTTTCTAGGTTCTTTTCCTCCCTTAGTTCTCTTGCTTACAGGTTTTCAGAGCTAGAGATGACCTGAGAGATCATTTGACTAAAAAATGAAACAAAACACTCATTTTAAGAGGAAGAAGCCGAAGTTGGAAAGATCTCAGTGACTTGCCCTCAGCTGACTCAGGAGAACCAGGGAAGGAACTGAGACCTCCCAAGTCCAAGTCCAGTTTTTGGTTTTGTTTCTGCTTATCGTGCTCTGAATCTCAGAGCTTAACTTCACTCTGCTTTCTGCGTTTTATTGCATGTCTCTCTTACTTGTGGTAACTATGGGAACTCTTCCTCAGCTGCCTGACCTTCCTACTTGGAGTCCTGTGCTAGCAGACTGTAAATGCAACACTTGACATTTTATCATCAATTTAAAGTAATTTTCAGTATCCTCTAATCAATAGAGAAGGGTCTTTACATAATATTGTAAGATTACAGATGCAATTAAATAGTATTCGAAAGCCCTTACCTGCCTATTAATTTCAGCAAACTCTATAATTGGCATATTTGTTTGTGCCATACATAAAATAAATCAAATTCTACTGATAAAATTGATTTTAGATAGAACATAAAACAATTCCTTGAGTGTCAAACAAAGCATAATTTTCTCTCCACTCATTCTAGAAACAAACAATAGCACCTAATACAAGTGGTGCATTCCTAAGACCAGTGATGTATTGAAACAGTATGCTATTTGATGAAATAAAACCTCCTTCAAACAAAACAGATTCACAAAGACCCAGCAGATGTATATTTTCTGCTGGGATTTATAGAACCATCTGGTCTTGGAATTTTGAGCCTTGTACTTTGCATTCAGTTCTGTCTTTAAAACATCCAGCAATTTAAAATACAGTCTATTTTATGCACAAATGTAAATATATTTATGTTTACTCATGACTTTGGTTCAAATAAATTGTGCTTATGTTTGGAAACTACTGAAAGTTTGATTTTTTCCATAAGAGGCTAATCTTATTAGCATAATATTTCATATTATGGCTGTTTCATGTTTAACTTATAAAAAGCCTTCAAAGTTAAGAAGTAAGATTTCAGCAATTCTTGTAAAGCTTTTAATGAACCAGCTTAATTACAAGAGTGTTCCCAGGTTTGTCTTTGAAAGCTGTTGCTATTTTTAACAGAACACTGTAAGGACATCTCCTCCTCTCCTTGGATCTGCTGGTACAAATATCTTCCATGAACAAGTCGTTGAAATCAAGGTGAGAACAGACGTCACAGCAGGACAGAGGGCATGAGACAGCCCTGAAAGATGCAAAACATGATGTGTTCAAAAGGTGATACAGTTAATGAATCAGCCTCTGCTGATAACATCCACTTTTCAAATAGCATAAAAGATTCTCTTGAAAATAGCCTCTCTAGCAGCAGCAGCAGCAGCAGCAAGTTCTAAGGATATTAAGTTCTCTTCGAAATATAGAGTTTATTATAATCCATGACATATCAGGGGAAAAATCCTATATCAAACCTAGGTTATTAATAAGCACTGTTTCATTAAATTGTTTAAATTAGGAATTGTCTCTTCGGTTCAGTTCAGTTCAGTCACTCAGTCGTGTTCGACTCTTCATGAATCGCAGCACGCCAGGCTTCCCTGTCCATCACAAACTCCCAGAGTTCACTCAAACTCACGTCCATCGAGTGGGTGATGCCATCCAGCCATCTCATCCTCTGTCACCCCCTTCTCCTCCTGCCCCCAATCCCTCCCAGCATCAGAATCTTTTCCAATGAGTCAACTCTTTGCATGAGGTGGCCAAAGGACTGGAGCTTCAGCTTTAGCATCATTTCCTCCGAAGAACACCCAGGGCTGATCTCCCTCAGAATGGACTGGTTGGATCTCCTTGCAGTCCAAGTGACTCTCAGGAGTCTTCTCCAACACCACAGTTCAAAAACATCAATTCTTCGGCACTCAGCTTTCTTCACAGTCCAACTCTCACATCCATACATGACCACTGGAAAAACCATAGCCTTGACTAGACGGACCTTGTTGGCAAAGTAATGTCTCTGCTTTTCAATATGCTATCTAGGTTGGTCATAACTTTCCTTCCAAGGAGTAAGCGTCTTTTAATTTCATGGCTGCAGTCACCATTTGCAGTGATTTTGGAGCCCAAAAATATAAAGTCTGACACTCTTTCCACTGTTTCCCCATCTATTTCCCATGAAGTGAACCCTGGTATTTGTTTTGTTCCTGTTAGTATTATTTAGAATAAGTATTGCTGTTGAAAGTTAGTGAGATTTTGCTTTGAATATTCTCCCATTAAATATAAAAGTACTTACCTGTAAAACCAGGATGTGTGGTGTGCAGATCCCAAGGAGAATGATTGACACGAAAAAAACTAAAGATTTTTGGTTCATCAATGAACCAAAATTAAGTTAAAGAAAGCTAATAAGACCCAGGTAGAGCTGAAGTTTCAATGTGTTAAGGGAATTGTTAAAAACAGAAAACTCCTAGTTTTGTCTATAAGCAAATTTCAGCTCTACACCATTGCAGGCGATGTACATAAGTAAAATACTGAGAATGTTTAAATATAAACATGTAAGCAAAAGTAAGGCCGATTTCCAAAGAGATAGAAACATGAGCGGCTGTAACAACATTAAAGAAAGCCAAATGTAAGGAAGAAAATCATTAGCTGAGACGAGAGAGCCTAGTTTCATTTAATAATCTACGTGTGATATGATTAGAAACTCTGACCTTTGAAATAGCTTAACATCCACTCAGTTCACTTTAACGGAAGTGCATTTGAGTATTATTAATGAGATCAGTTTATGAGAGGTGTATCCAATTGTGCAGCCTATAAACTAAAATTCACTTCACCTACAAATATTCATGGAGGATTTTCAAAAGTTGATTATATGCTACATTACAAGAAACATTAAAATTGTTTAGGACAAACTTCACATGGCTAATACTCTTCAATTCAACTAATCTAAAATTAAATGATCACATTTAAACTAAAATTGTTATTTAGAAATTGTAAAATCATTTGAGCAAATATTTTGTCAAGTAGATAATGAAAGTTAAGTGGAATATAGTGTTTAAGAAATGGTAATGACAGCATTATGTATCAAAGTGTGTATATCAGAATTTAAAATTTATGAATTGAAGACATTAATAGCAATTCTGTTCCTTGGGGTTATGAGGATTATGAACACTTTTTAGTGTTTTCTTCTTGGTACCTTATTTTCTAGTTTTAATACAAAGAGCTTTTATTAAACTTCCTCCAAAATTAGTAGTGATTATTTTACTTTGTAATTTTGGATAGAATTTGTGATGTGTTATATATTGACAATTCCATCCACGAGAATGTATTTGTGTTCTTTTAAGCTATGTTGTTTGCAGTAACTTGTTGCACTGCAGCAGATAACTGATACAATTATAAAGAAAAGAAAATGAAATGTCATTAACAATATGAAGAAATATCAGTGGTTTCCTGCTGTGAACCCTTCACTTTAAAATAATTTGGGGGAAGCTCAGTATTTATCACTAATTCAAATGAAACATCATCTAAAGATATGAAATGCTTATATACTTAATTATCTCATAAGACCTTCATATGTTTTGCTCTTATGTCATATATAAACAATATAAATCCACAGCATTAGATAAACTTGTTATCTGCTGCTGCTGCTAAGTCACTTCAGTCTTGTCTGACTCTGTGCGACCCCATAGATGGCAACCCACCAGACTCCCCTGTCCCTGGGATTCTCCAAGCAAGAACAATGGAGTGGGTTGCCATTTCCTTCTCCAGGGCATGAAAGTGAAAAGTGAAAGTGAAGTTGCTCAGTCGTGTCTGACTCTTAGCGACCCCATGGACTGCAGCCCACCAGGCTCCTCTGTTCATGGGATTTTCCAGGCAAGAGTACTGGAGTGGGGTGCCATTGCCTTCTGTGAAACTTGTTATCAATTCCCCCCAAATTGTCATTTTTATTTTTTCTTTAAATTATTATTTGTACTTTTCCCCGTATAAGCAAAAAATGTAAGAAACAAGTGTGAAAAATAAAAGTAGACAGTGTTATAAGTTTTTGTCAATTTTTAAAGCCTGTCATTATTGATATATTTTTAATACATGGAATGCAGCAATGTATTTTCAAAACATTGGGATACTGATGGTCCACAGTTGCAGAGTTTTGATCAATTCATGGAAAAATGCATGAGGTACAGTAGCCCAGCCTCCCCACCAGGAACTTGTGTTCCCACCAAGGAATGTTAATTCTCTCCAACAACTGAAGCATCCAGGGATATTCCTAAAGCAGTCTGCTGTCTTCAGAATCTCCTGATTTGGTTAAATGAATCATTAATGTTCATAATCTGTGTCCTGAAGTATTTACTTACTTACACATGTCTGTCTCTGGGCCAGACTGGATGTGCTCTGAGTTTGGGGGTGACTCTTTGGGACAGTTGAAACCTACACACTCATTAAACTAGTTGTCTTTTTTCAACTCTCACCACCAAGACTGATTTAATTTAGTTTCTACTGGTTTAATTTTAAGCAGCAAATTGCTGCACTTTAAAAAGCTCTGCAAAGATTTCTGTGCTATTTTTCACTATAAAGAATTGTGAGTTAAAAAAAGATGCATACATCCAATTTTGGAGAAAAATGTTTTTAAACTGATTTGGAATTACCTTGCAAAACAGTCTGCAAACACATTCTCTTAAGTTCTAATTCATTCAACAACCTTGTTTGAATGGCAGTTGTGGTTTATGAACAAGAACATATTTATAACTGTGGCATTATGCAAAAGTTATTTACAAACTGAAGAAGTCAGTTATCTTGTTCTCTAAAGTTTATTCCTAAAATAAGAGCCGCATTTGAGTTTATTCTGTGTAAGGCGTTCTTGCTAAGTGCTTAACTTGCATTAACTCCTTTGATGTGCTCAACAACTTCATGAAATAGATTATAATATGCTCCTCACTTACAGAAGAGAGAGAAGTCCCAAAAGTTTAAATAGCTTCTTCAGTGTAATATGTTTTTAATGTGAAAGACAGGATACAAACCCAGATAGGCTGATTCCTGAAATCATACTCTCAAACTCAGAAAAAAAAAAACTGGTTATTAAAATATAATGAGTTGGCTTTTTAAAATTTCATTTCATTTAAATGTTTGTTTAGTGTATAGGAGCCACTAATCAAGAAGATAGAGTAGAAAGACATGCGCTCATCTTCTCCTGAGAGGACTCCAAAATTGCAACTCACTTCTGAACAAACATCAGTAGGAGAATGTTGGATCCCACCAAAAAAAAAGATAGCCCACATCCAAGAGCAAAGGAGAAGCCCCAGCAAGACGGTAGGAGTGCTGAAATCTCCTTTAGAATCAAACCCCATACCCACCAGAGACATTCAGAGGGCTCAAAAAAAACCTTGTGCATACCAGGAGACCCTGCAGAGATTAGGCCAGACCTGCCTTTGAGTGTTTGAATGTCTCCTGCAGAGGTGCCAGTCAGCAGTGGCCTGCTGGAGGGGCAGGGGCTCTGGGTGCAGCAGACCTGGGTGTGGCATAACCCCTTTTGGAGGAGGTCGCCATTAACCCCACCATAGAACTGCCTGAACTTACACAGGACTGGGGAAACAAAACCTTGTGTGCACCAGGACCCAGGAAAAAGGAACAGTGACCCCACAAGAGACTGACTCATACTTGCCTATGAGTGTCCAGGAGTCTCCAGCAGAGGCATGGGTCAGTGGTGGCCTGCTGCAGGGTTGGGGGCAGAGAGTGAGTCAGTGAGTGCCTGGGACCTTTTGAAGAAGGTTGCCATTATCTTCATTACCTCCACCATAGTTTGCTCTCAAGGAGGTCAAACCAGTCAATCCTAAAAGAAATCAGTTCTGAATATTCATTGGAAGGATCAATGCTGAAGCTGAAACTCCAATAATTTGGCAACTTGATGGGAAGAACTGACTTATTAGAAAAGACCCTGATGCTGGGAAAGGCTAAAGGCAGGAGAAGAAGGGGACGACAGAGGATGAGATGGTTGGATGGGATCACCGATTTGATAGACATGAGTTTGAGCAAGCTCAGAGAATTGGTGATGGATAGGGAAGTTTTGCATGCTGCAGTCCATGGGGTCACAAAGCATCGGGCACAACTGAGCAACTGAATTGAACTGATACTTTTTGTCTCAGGTTAAACAACAGGGAGGGAACACAGCCCGAACCATTAACAGAAAATTGAATTAAAGATTTACTGAGCATGGCACCGCCCACCAGAACAAGACCCAGTTTCCCCCACAGTTAGCATCCTTTCTTCCATCAGGAAGCTTCCATAAGCCTCTTATCCTTATCCTGCAAAGGGAAGAGAGAATGAAAACCACAATCACAGAAAACTAATCAAACTGATCACATGGACCACTGCCTTGTCTAACTCAATGAAACTATGAGCCATGCCATGTAGGGCCACCCAAGACAGACTGGTCATGGTGGGGAGTTCTGACAAAATGTGGTCCACTGGAGAAGGGAATGGAAACCACTTCAGCATTCTTGCCTTGAGAATTTCTTTCATGAACAGCATGAAAAGTCAAGAAGATAGGACACTGAAAGATGAACTCCCCAGGTCGGTAGGTGCCCAGTATGCTACTGGAGATGAGTAGAGGATTAACTCCAGAAACCATGAAGAGATGCAGCCAAAGTAAAAGCAACACCCAGTTGTTGATGCGACTGGTGTTGAAAGTAAAGTCCAGTGCTGTAAAGAACAATATTGCATAGAAACCTGGATGTTAGGTCCGTGAATCAAGGTAAATTGGAAGTGGCCAAACAGGAGATGGCAAGAGTGAACATCAACGTTTTAGGAATCAGTGAACGTAAATGGACTGGAATGGGTGAATTTAACTCAGATGACCATTATATCTACTACTGGGCAAGAATCTCTAAGCAGAAATGGAGTAGCCATCATAGTCAACAAGAGTCCGAAATGCAGTACTTAGGTGCAATCTCAAAAATGATAGAATGATCTCTGTTCATTTCCAAGGCAAACAATTCAGTATCACAGTGATCCAAGTCTATGCCCCAAGTCTATGCCCCAACCAGTAATGCTGAAGAAGCTGAAGTTGAACAGTTCTATGAAGACCTACAAGACCTTCTAGAACTAATACCCAAAAAAGATGTCCTTTTCATTAGAGAGGACTGGAATGAAAAAGTAAAAAGTAAAACCTGGAATAATAGGCAAATTTGGCCTTGAAGTACAAAATGAATTGGGGCAAAGGCTAACAGAGTTTTGCTGAAAGAATGCACTGGTCAGAGCAAACACCCTCTTCCAACAACTCAAGAGAAGATTCTACACTTGGACATCACCAGATGGTCAATACCAAAATCAGATTGATTGTATTCTTTGCAGCCAAAGATGGAGAAGCTCTATACAGTCACCAAAAACAAGACCAGGAGCTGACTGTGACTCAGATCATGAACTCCTTATTGCCAAATTCAGACTGAAATTGAAGAACGTAAGGAAAACCACTAGACCATTCAGGTATGACCTGAATCAAATCCTTTACGATTATACAGTGAAAGTGACAAATAGATTCAAGGGACTAGATCTGATAGACAGAGTGCCTGAAGAGCTATGGTCAGAGGTTCATGACATTGTACAGGAGACAGTGGTCAAGACTGTCTCCAAGAAAAAGAAATGCAAAAAGGCAAAATGGTTGTCTGAAGAGGCCTTACAAATAGCTGAGAAAAGAAAAGGAGCAAAAGGCAAAGGAGAAAAGGAAAGATATATTCATCTGAATGCAGAGTTCCAAAGAATAGTAAGGAGAGATAAGAAAGCCTTCCTCAGAGATCAATGCAAAGAAACAGAAGAAAACAATACAATGGGAAAGACTAGAGATCTCTTCAAGAAAATTAGAGATACCAAGGGAACATTTTATGCAAAGATGGGCACAATAAAGGACAGAAATGGTATGGACCTAACAGAAGCAGAAGATATTAGGAAGAGGTGGCAAGAATACACAGAAAACTACACAATAAAGATCTTCATGACCCAAATAACCATGATGGTGTGATCAACAACCTAGAGCCAGACATCCTGGAATGAGAAATCAAGTGGGCTTTAGGAAGCATCACTATGAACAAAGCTAGTGGAGGTGGTGGAATTCCAGGTGAGCTATTTCAAATTCTAAAAGATGATGCTGTGAAAGTGCTGCACTCAATAGGCCAGAAAATTTGGAAAACTGAGCACTGGCCACAGGACTGGAAAAGGTCGGTTTTCATTCCAATCCCAAAGAAAGGCAAGGCCAAAGAATGCTCAATCTATCCCACAATTGCACTCATCTTGCACACTAGCAAAGTAATGCTCAAAATTCTCCAAGCCAGGCTTCAACAGTACCTGCCATGAACTTCTGGATGTTCAAGCTGGATTTAGAAAAGGCAGAGGAGCCAGAGATCAAATTGCCAACATCTGCTGGATCATAGAAAAAGCAAGAGAGTTCCAGAAAAACATCTATTTCTGCTTTATTGACTATGCCAAAGCCTTTGACTATGTGGATCACAACAAACTGTGGAAAATTCTGAAAGAGATGGGAATACCAGACCACATTACCTACCTCCTGAGAAATCTGTATGCAGGTCAAGAAGCAATAGTTAGAACTGGACATAAAACAACAGACTGGTTCCAAATTGGGAAAGGAGTACGTCAAGGTTGTATATTGTCAGTCTGCTTATTTGACTTATATGCAGAGCATATCATGCAAAATGCCAGGCTGGATGTAGCACAAGCTGGAATCAAGATTGCTGGGCGAAATATCAATAACCTTAGATACGCAGATGACACCACCCTTATGGCAGAAAGCGAAGAACTAAAGAGCCTCTTGATGAAAGTGAAAGAGGAGAGTGAAAAAGTTGGCTGAAAGCTCAACATTTGGAAAACGAAGATCATGGCATCAGGTCCCATTGCTTCATGGAAAATAGATGGGGAAACAATGGAAACAATGAGAGACTATTCTTTTGGACTCCAAAATCACTGCAGATGGTGACTGCAGCCATGGAAGTAAAAGACGCTTGCTGCTTGGAAGGAAAGTTATGACCAACTGAGATAGCATATTAAGAAGCAGAGACATTACTTTGTCAACAAAGGTCCATCTAGTCAAGGCTAGGGAGGAGTCAGGCTTTTCTAGGAGTCATGTATGGTCATAAGAGTTGGACCATACAGAAGCCTGAGCACCAAAGAACTGATGCTTTCAAATCGTGGGGCTGGAAAAGACTCTTGAGAGTACTACATAGCAAGGAGATCAAACCAGTTACTCCTAAAAGAAATCAACCCTGAATATTCTTTGGAAGGACTAATGCTGAAGCTGAAGCTACAATACCAGGCCACCTGATGTGAACAGCTGACTCATTGGAAAAGACCTTGATGCTGGGAAAGATTGAGGACAGGAGGATAAGGGAGAGACAGAGGCTGAGATGGTTGGATGGCATCACTGACCCAGTGGACATGAGTTTGAGCAACTCCAGGAGGTAGTGAAGGACAGGGGAGCCTGGCATACTGCAGTCCATGGGGTCACAAAGATTCAGACATGACTTAGCGACTGAACAGCAACAAATATGCCAAAGGGCACACCTGAGGGTGGCCTGCCCTGAACTCCATCAAATGTGTGTTGTGCAGACCCTGTGCTGTGTGGCAAGGATGTGCTGGCAATTAGATCAGAGCCCTCTTCCTCTGTCCATGGTGGATGATGGGACAGGTGTGAGCAGAGGGTGCTGAGGAGGTGTGATGAATTCCCACCTGGCCTGGCCTCAGCAGTTCAGGAGAGGCACTCTCGAGAAGGTAACCTTACATGTATGGCATATCCTCAGATGAGATCAAATGAAGCTGGAGCTGGATCATAGTCATAAATGGTGCATTCAAGAGAAGTGAGGCGAGAGAGGTAAATAGGTGTGACCCAAGGAAGATCTAGGGCTCCATCTGAGAGGCAAAGGCTGGAGTCAGCGAGGCTGCACTGAGGGGGAATGTACGCAGCGTCATGCACAGCACCCCACTTCCAGAAGACAAGCCCTACTGCCGTGTCTCCATTCACACCTGTCAGTGTCTGGAAACAACCTGTCTGCTGTGTCCCATGTCCCCACGTCATACTTAGACCCAAAATCTGACAATTGTTTTGAGTCAACCTGAATTTAAGTCATCTCTTTTATCTTCCACTCTCAACCCATTCATTCATTTATTTAGTTAACAGATAAGGTGCCTTTATTCCCAAGTTGCACAAATCAGAGATCCAGGTGTTAATCTTGTTACTTCTATGATCCTCATTATGTCCTGTGGTGTAGCGGTTGAGAGGTTGGACTTTTGAGTCAGTCATTCTGGATTCAAATCCTGGGTCTTCTACCAGAAGGTTGAAGCACCTTGGAGAAGGTAATGTAACCCCTCTGGGCTTTAGTTTTCTCAAGTTAACAATAGTGATAATAATATGTAACATGATGTATTGTAACATTTCAAATTGTTTCAAATTAAAGTTTTATATTAAGTCCAAGAGCATGTGTGTATGTGCATGTATGTGTGCACAGATGTATACATATGCCTACATATTTATATAAAATATGTATACATAGATATAAAACCAAAGAATTTACCAAATTATCATACTGTTTAAATTCAGATGCTGTTTGCCTAAGAGTCAAGCATGCGGCTATCAAGGACGCTCTGCCTCTTCAATAATAACTAGGTGTAAATTCCAAGGTGAATTAAAACAAATAGATGCCAGGAATGAAAGATTTCTGCTGTCACGTTAAGCAAACTGGTCCTAGGGGGTTGTTCACCAAGTCCCCCCGCAGAAGGACACTCAGCGCTGGGTGGCATGTGGGGGTCTGTCCCTGGGTGCCTGTCACATGAAGAAGCCACTCTTAGCTGGGGCTTTTATGTAGATGACTCTATACTATTGGTCCTTTGAAATAAATTCTCGAGTTCTGTCTTTCTAAAAAATACATGAGAGACAATAGAGAATGAGTGTTGACCTACAGCACCATTTCTCTATTTCTTTTCCCTTTTTATATGATGATTGCAAGGGGAGTCATTTACCTTTACTGGAAATGCTGTGTTTATCCACTGGCCAATTTCTTCAAAGAACCACACCTTATTCATTTTTATTTTCCCTACAGTGTTTAGTCTAATACCTCAATGTAGAAAGTTCTACATAAATATTTATTGACAAAATTATACAGTATTCAAAAATAGAAAAACTGAATTTCTTTACATGATTTAAGCATATTTTAGCTGTATTTTTTGTTTTCATTTCTATTTCTTATTTTCTTCACCCAGATCTGCAAATATTTATGAATTATTTATTGTAGATAAGACACTGCGTTGAAGTAACAGTGTAAAAGTAGGCACCTGTAGGTTCATTAGTATATAGACATAAATATATAAGTTGCTATTTTTCAAATTCTTTTTAAAAATGTGAAACTCAGCCTATTGTTTGGAAGAAAGATAATCATGTTTATCAAATTATTTTAATTCATGCATAAGGTATTTGAAGGAAGGGTTAATTTGCAACCAACATGGATTTCTTTCTTTTTTTTTTCTTTTGTCCAAGCCACATGGCATGTGGGATCTTAGTTCTCTGACTAGAGATCTAACCCACACTGCCAGCATTGGAATTGCAGAGTCCCGACCACTGGACCACCAGGGAAGTCACAACATGGAATATTTTTGAAGTTTTAAACAATTGAGAAATGTCCATTTTATCCCTTTGAAATCTCTCAGGACCGCTCTTGTGATAACTGGATGCTTCTTTCTACTTTAAAAGTGAAAGTGAAGTAGCTCAGTCGTGTCCGACTCTTTGCAACCCCGTGGACTGTAACCTATCAGGCTCCTCCCTCCATGGGATTCTCCAGGCAAGAATACTGGAGTGGGTTGCCATTTCCTCTCCAGGGGATCTTCCTGACCCAGGGATTGAACCCATGTCTCTTGCATGGCAGGTGGATTCTTCACCTGCTGAGCCAACAGGTAAACCTTCCCATATGCTATTCATGAGTTAAAATCAGTTTAACTTGATCCACATCATTATCTTTTCTTTCAAATTCTATCTGAGTTTCATGCTGCAGTATTTCATCTGAAAAATGGAAGCATGAAGCATCTCAGTGCTGGTGGGTGGATCTAGTGACACAGCGGGTCCCCAGCACTTAGTCCAGGGCCTGGGGTGCAGCAGATGCAAGAAGGTGGTCCCCAAAATGCACGGAGAGCGTCAGTTGTCTTCAGGTAACTTCCTGGACCCCCATCCCCGCTGCAGGCACAGGTCATTGCTGCCTTACTTGTCTTCCCGGCACAAATGCTCCATCCCCTGCTTGCTTGTCAACCGCGTTTTCTGGGGGACTGTGAGCTGCCTGCTGGATGCACCCTCATATCTGTCCCAGCAGAGACACGGCACGTGAGTGCACGCAGAGCATCGTTGTTGGGTGGTGAGCCCCATCTCAAAATTCAGTTGTGCCCTACATTAGGGAGTGCCTGAGTTCCCACACTCAGTGCTTTTAATCTTGGTTCTATTTTTATACAATTATCCAGACTCCTTTGTGCTTAAACCCTCTTTGATTAGACACCGTGGATTTATAGGAGAGAGTGCTATGAAGACAAAGGTGTCACATAATTTTACTTAACATTGCCTATTTTTATGGATATTACCCATATCAATACTTGTAAATTGGAATTGATTTTAACCCAGCACCACAGTAAAAGCTGTGATTCATGACGTCTCTAGTCCTCAATGTCTTAAGGGATTGAGTTTATCTAGTGGCTAAGAAACTGGCATTCGTACCTTCTGTTCTCTTCCAGCGCTTCCCTTTTCTGAGTTTGCTCTCTGATGTCAGCTCTACAACATGTCCGCAATTCACAAACTGTTTCACAAGCTCACTGGATGTGCTGTTTCTTGAAGCCATTCTCTTACTGAATCACAGACGACGTACAAACAGAACCATTTTGAAAGTTCACAACGGCTTCTTCATAAGGAACACGTTTTAACAAAATTTGGAAAAAAATTAAAAACTTGAACCACAGAGAGCATGTCAACTAAATCAAATCTCCATACATTTTTGAAAATAATACATCATAATCATAGATGGATGGAAGTTTCATTTCAATTTCCCAAACTCATTTTATCCCTCTGTCTCCCGAGAATGTTTAAGCTCTAAGAAACACACCTTAAACTCAACTAAAGACTTGTATTTCCTTTTATTAACAACACTGAGCTAATTTGCATCTGGAACAAAATTAGATTTTTGTCAGACAGAGTGTCCTTAATTTAGTTCTTGCTCTGAATTTATAATAGAGTGAGTGACTTTCCCACATGGGTACTACATAATGTGTAATATTTAATCTGTCATCGCTCTTTCACTGTGTGAAATGAAATGAACAACTCACTGAGATCTAAATAATACACCAAATATGTATGTACTACTACATGACATTCCTTTTATGCCACAAGAAATGCTTCGTTATCATTTTCAATAACCTATGTGAAGCAAGATGTGACTCTGGCTTATCTTCTCTCGTGCCGCTTAATTTTAATTTCTAACTCCAGTCACATATTTTTCTTTTTACAATCACACAAAGCAGAAATCCCTATGCCTTGTAGGTCCCTAATGCCTGAGGAATATTTGCTGATTTTATTTTTATCCTCATGTAGCTTCCATTTTCCAGCACTTCGTCTGCTTCTTGTGTAAACACGCAACAGGATAACTCAAATGTGGATGAAGATGGTTGGAATGTGGTGCTTCTGGAAAAAGCAAACTTTGCTCAGGATTTCAGCAACTTTGCAGCAGAAATTCAAAAAACTGTTAAAGCTCTCAGTGAGCAGGTTTGTTTTTTCCCCGAGTACCTTGCCTTATCGTGTAGGTTGGAATACCTAAACTTTAAAGAAACGTGTATATTATCATATGTGAAATGAATCACCAGTCCAAGTTCGATGCATGAGACAAGGTGCTCAGGGCTGGTGCACTGGGATGACCCAGAGGGATGGGATGGGGAGGGAGGTGGGAGGGGGGTTCAGGATGGGGAACACATGTACACCTGTGGTGGATTCATGTCAGTTCAGTTCAGTTCAGTTGCTCAGTCGTGTCTGACTCTTTGCGACCCCATGAATCGCAGCACGCCAGGCCTCCCTGTCCATCACCAACTCCCAGAGTTCACCCAGACTCAAGTCCATTGAGTCAGTGATGCCATCCAGCCATCTCATCCTCTGTCATCTCCTTCTCCTCCTGCCCCCAATCCCTCCCAGCATCAGAGTCTTTTCCAGTGAGTCAACTCTTCGCATGAGGTGGCCAAAGTACTGGAGTTTCAGCTTTAGCATCATTCCTTCCAAAGAACACCCAGGGCTGATCTCCTTCAGAATGGACTGGTTGGATCTCCTTGCAGTCCAAGGGACTCTCAAGAGTCTTCTCCAACACCACAGTTCAAAGGCATCAATTCTTCGGCGCTCAGCTTTCTTCACAGTCCAACTCTCACATCCACACATGACCACTGGATAAACCACAGCCTTGGCTAGACGGACCTTTGTTGGGAAAGTAATGTCTCTGCTTTTCAACATGCTATCTAGGTTGGTCATAACTTTTCTTCCAAAGAGTAAGCGTCTTTTAATTTCACGGCTGCAGTCACCATCTGTAGTGATTTTGGAGCCCCCAAAAATAAAGTCTGCCACTGTTTCCCCATCTATTTCCCATGAAGTGATGGGACCAGATGCCATGATCTTCGTTTTCTGAAGGTTGAGTTTTAAGCCAACTTTTTCACTCTCCTCTTTCACCTTCATCAAGAGGCTTTTTAGTTCCTCTTCACTTTCTGCCATAAGGATGGTGTCATCTGCATATCTGAGGTTATTGATATTTCTCCCAGCAATCTTGATTCCAGCTTGTGCTTCTTCCAGCCCAGCGTTTCTCATGATGTACTCTGCATAGAAGTTAAATAAGCAGGGTGACAATATACAGCCTTGATATACTCCTTTTCCTATTTGGAACCAGTCTGTTGTTCCATGTCCAGTTCTAACTGTTGCTTCCTGACCTGCATACAGGTTTCTCAAGAGGCAGGTCAGGTGGTCTGGGATTCATATCTCTTTCAGAATTTTCCAGTTTATTGTGATTCACACAGTCAAAAGCTTTGGTATAGTCAATAAAGCAGAAATAGATGTTTTTCTGGAACTCTCTTGCTTTTTCCATGATCCAGCGGATGTTGGCAATTTGGTCTCTGGTTCCTCTGCCTTTTCTGAAACCAGCTTGAACATCTGGAATTTTGCAGTTCACGGATTGCTGAAGCCTGGCTTGGAGAATTTTGAGCATTACTTTACTAGCGTGTGAGATGAGTGCAATTGTGCAGTAGTTTGAGCATTCTTTGGCATTGCCTTTCTTTGGGATTGGAATGAAAACTGACCTTTTCCAGTCCTGTGGCCAGTGCTCAGTTTCCCAAATTTGCTGGCCTATTGAGTGCAGCACTTTCACAGCATCATCTTTCAGGATTTGGAATAGCTCAACTGGAATTCCATCACCTCCACTAGCTTTGTTTGTAGTGATGCTTTCTAAGGCCCACTTGACTTCACATTCCAGGATATCTGGCTCTAGGTGAGTGATCACACCATCGTGATTATCTGGGTCGTGACGCTCTTTTTTGTACAGTTCTGTGTATTCTTGCCATCTCTTCTTAATATCTTCTGCTTCTGTTAGGTCCATACCATTTCTGTCCTTTATCGAGCCCATCTTTGCATGAAATATTCCCTTCGTACCTCTAATTTTCTTGAAGAGATCTCTAGTCTTTCCCATTCTGTTGTTTTCCTCTATTTCTTTGCATTGATCGCTGAAGAAGGCTTTCTTATCTCTTCTTGCTATTCTTTGGGACTCTGCATTCAGATACTTATATCTTTCCTTTTGTCCTTTGCTTTTCGCTTCTCTTCTTTTCACAGCTATTTGTAAGGCCTCCCCAGACAGCCATTTTGCTTCTTTGCATTCCTTTTCCATGGGGATGGTCTTGATCCCTGTCTCCTGTACAATGTCATGAACTTCAGTCTATAGTTCATCAAGCACTCTATCTATCAGATCTAGGCCCTTAAATCTATTTCTCACTTCCACTGTATAATCATAAGGGATTTGATTTAGGTCATACCTGAATGGTCTAGTGGTTTTCCCTACTTTCTTCAATTTCAGTCTGACTTTGGCAATAAGGAGTTCATGATCTGAGCCACAGTCAGCTCCTGGTCTTGTTTTTGTTGACTGTATAGAGCTTCTCCATCTTTGGCTGCAAAGAATATAATCAATTTGATTTCGGTGTTGACTATTTGGTGATGTCCATGTCTTCTCTTGTGTTGTTGGAAGAGGGTGTTTGCTATGACCAGTGCATTTTCTTGGCAAAACTCTATTAGTCTTTGCCCTGCTTCATTCTGTATTCCAAGGCCAAATTTGCCTGTTACTCCAGGTGTTTCTTCACTTCCTACTTTTGTATTCCAGTCCCCTATAATGAAAAGGACATCTTTTTTGGGTGTTAGTTCTAAAAGGTCTTGTAGGTCTTCATAGAACCATTCAACTTCAGCTTCTTCAGCGTTACTGGTTGGGGCATAGACTTGGATTACTGTGATATTGAATGGTTTGCCTTAGAAACGAACAGAGCTCATTCTGTCGTTTTTGAGATTGCATCCAAGTACTGCATTTCAGACTTTTTTGTTGACCATGATGGCTACTCCATTTCTTCTGAGGGATTCCTGCCTGCAGTAGTAGATATAATGGTCATCTGAGTAAAATTCACCCATTCCAGTCCATTTCAGTTCGCTGATTCCTAGAATGTTGACATTCACTCTTGCCATCTCTTGTTTGACCACTTCCAATTTTCCTTGATTCATGGATCTGACATTCCAGGTTCCTATGCAATATTGCTCTTTACAGCATCGGACCTTGTTTCTATCACCAGTCACGTCCACAACTGGGTATTGTTTTTGCTTTGGCTCCATCCCTTCATTCTTTCTGGAGTTATTTCTCCACTGATCTCCAGTAGCATATTGGGCACCTACTGACCTGTGGAGTTCCTTTTTCAGTATCCTGTCATTTTGCCCTTTCATACTGTTCATGGGGTTCTCAAGGCAAGAATACTGAAGTGGTTTGCCATTCCCTTCTTCAGTGGACCACATTCTGTCAGACCTGTCCACCATGACCTGCCCGTCTTGGGTAGCCCCATGGGCATGGCTTAGTTTCATTGAGTTAGACAAGGCTGTGGTCCTAGTGTGATTAGATTGACTAGTTTTCTGTGAGTATGGTTTCAAAGCATCTGCCCTCTGATGCCCTCTTGCAACACCTACCATCTTACTTGGGTTTCTCTTATCTTGAACGTGGGGTATCTCTTCACAGCTCCTCCAGCAAAGTGCAGCCGCTGCTCCTTACCTTGGATGAGGGGTATCTCCTCACCGCCACCCCTTCTGACCTTGAACGTGGAATAGCTCCTCCACGCCCTTCTCTGCCTGCGCAGCCACTGCTCCTTGGAGGTGGGGTTGCTTCTCACGGCCACCGCCCCTGCCCTCTGATGTAGGGTAGCTCCTCCCGGCCGCCCCCCCTGACCTCGGACGTGGGGTACCTCCTCTCAGCTGTTCCTGCGCTGCCGCAGCCTGGCACTCTCGGCTACTGCCCCTCACCTCGGACGTGGGGTAACTCCTCTTGGCTGCCTCCCTTCGGGCACGGGGTCCTCCCGGCTTCTGCCCCTGACCTCGGACGTGGGGTAGCTCCTCTCAGCCGCACCAAGTGCCAGATTCATGTCAATGTATGGCAAAACCACTACAATATTGTGAAGTAATTAGCCTCCAATTAAAATGAACAAATTTATTAAAAAAATAAAGAAACCTGTCCAATAACTCTCCAAAGATATAGCACAATACCAGAATACTAAGCACATATAGAGGATGTTTCCTTGTAATAAGGGCTTCCCTGGTGGCTCGATGGTAAAGAATCTGCCTGCAATGCAGGAGACCTGGGTTCAATACCTGGGTCAGAAAGATCCCCTGGAGGAGGAAATGGCAACCCACTCCAGTATTCTTGCCTGGAGAGTCCCATGGAGAGAGGAGCCTGACGGGCTACAGTTCATGGGGTCGCAAAAGAGTCGGACACAACTGAGCAACTGACACTTTCACTTTCACTAGTCCATGTTGAGTAGTAGGAGGTACTCAACAACTATTTAAAAATAAATCATGACTTGGATGATCCTCAAGACATCTAGTCTGATCAATGGTTTGTCTCAGACATTTTCTTGGGCACAATAATTTCTTTTACATATAAACAACCTTGGTCAAGTATTAGAAATTATTTTGTAATTTCCATTCACATAACAGCATTCAAAACAATCTGAAGGGAACATTCACAGGATGGGAACACAGTGAAGCATAGGTGGAGTGTGAGACACTTGAAAGGCCATTTGAGAGGCCGGACTCTAGTCCTAGTGCCCCACGTTCTTGATTGCTCAGGTTGCCATGACCCACACTGCAGTCTGGGCGGCGTTAGACAACAGAAGTGTATTTTCTCACAGTTATAGAGGCTGGAAGCTCAAGGTCAAGGTGTTGACAGGGTTGATTTTTTCTGAGGCGTGTCCTTGGCTTGCAGATAACTGTCTGCCCTCTGCATCCTCACGTGGTTGTCCTGCTGTGGGTATCTGTCTCCTCACCCCCGCTTCTAACAAGGACACAGTCCTACTGGATTAAGCAGCATCTCATGTGTTTAGTAGTATCTGACCCTTCATGACCCCATGCCTATAGCCCTCCAGGCTCCTCTGTCCATGGGATTCTCCAGGCAGGAGTACTGGAGTGGGTTGCCATTTCCTTCTCCAGGGGATCTTCCCGACCCAGGGATTGAACCTGTGTCTCTTGCAACTCCTGCATTGGCAGGCAGTTTCTCTACCACTACACCACCAGGGAAGCCTGCACAGTAGCTTATGTTCTTGAAATATTCACCTGCTCTCAGTCCCCATGGTTTGGCCAAAACTTGTTTCCATTTGTCTGAAATACCTTCCCCCCACCCCAACTCCCCGCTTGTTCTCCTGAAAGCCATAGTCAGAGTTCCGCTTACGACTCAAATGCTCCCCCTCTCCGCCTCACTCCCCCCACTTCCCTGAAGCTCCCCAGTGGGTGGCCACTCTATTGTCCCAAGGAAGCACTTGGAGTGGCCAGTCTCCTGCCCCTCTCAGGCATCCACAGACCCTCATCATCCAGCTGCCTTATGGCGGTGGTTTGTCTCCCACCAGATTTCAGTTCCTTTGAAACTTAACAAATATTTGTTAAATGAATGCTGTCTGTGGTAACCCTGGAACAAAAAATAAACTATTGATTAGCTGAATTTGTATTCATGCTCTCTGAGAAGATTTTCCAAAGAGATCATTTTATTCCTTTGATTTTTAAAAAATTTATTTATTTTTAATTGAAGGATAATTGCTTTACAATATTGGCTTGATTTCAATCATACATCAACATTAATTGGCCATAGGTGGTCATATGTCCCCTTGCCCTTGAACCTCCTTCCCACCCTTTCCCACCCCTCTAGGCTGTTACGGAGCCCAGTTTGAGTTCCCTGAGTCATACAGCAAATTCCCACTGGCTATCTATTTTACATATGGTAGTGTATATTCTTCCATGCTAGTCATTTGATTTTAATTTCTTTTCCTTTATAAATTCACTGCTTCAGATACTAGATCTGTATTTGCTACAATGCCACATACAAGCAGCTGGTTCTTAGCTTAGACACTGAATGATTCAGATTCATTACTTTTTGGGTAAAAATGAAGAAACAACCTAGTGTTGGCTTTGAAGTTTCTTTTGCCTTCTGGGTATGTGCCTACAAATCAGACCATTTCATCAAGTCGTGTTATTTATCGACTTTGTTGCTGCAGTTTGAATTTCTGGTTTCCTTTCCTTCTCTTCTTTAGATGCACAAATTAGGGCTAGGATGCACAGATGATGGTGGTGGTGGTGGGGTGGCTGGAGGGAGGGCAACGCCCTGGAGGAAGGAGACTGCACTCCTTGGTCTGCCAGGGGTTTCCTCTGATGGAGTAAGCCATGTTTTCAGGCTGGCAGTAGGACTGTGTGACAAGGCAGCGGTCATTTCTGTGCTGGTCCCATGTGCACAGTGCCCACGGGCATGAGGAGCCACACGCTTGGGGTTGGAGGGTGTAGACACTGTGGTTTGGGACTGAAAACAGCATTTATCCAGCAGTCAGTCAATTATGCTTGTAACAGGTGTCTGAAAAGATGCATCTCTGTGTGACTTGTTTATCTTCTAGACTGAATATTATGGTCTTCAACCCATATATCTAAGGGCAGAGGGAGGGATAGTTGTTTGGGGCTCTGGTAAGGATTTTTATTTTTAGTTTGTGAGATGATGTTAACACAGACTTACTGGTTTGTAATGACTACAGTTGCCCCTTGAACAGTGTCAAGTGTAAGGCCTTTTTATTTTCAAATACGATGTAATCCTCCAGTAAGCTCAGTTCCAGGAAGTTTCAACTCACATAGAAATCCCACATTCCACCTTAAGAGATCTCCCTGGTGGCTCAGACAATAAAGAATTTGCCTGCAATGCAGGAGACCCGAGTTCAGTCCCTGGGTCAACAAGATCCCCTGGGGAAGGAAGTGGCAATCCACTCCAGTACTCCTGCCTGTAGAATTCCGTGGACAGAGGAGGCTGACAGACTACAGATAATGGGGTCACAAAGAGCTGGATGTGACTGAGCAACTAACACTTACTTCAGTTCAGTTCAGTTGCTCAGTTGTGTCTGACTCTGCGACCCTATGAATTGCAGCACGCCAGGCCTCCCTGTCCATCACCAACTCCTGGAGTTCACTCAGACTCATGTCCATCGAGTCAGTGATGCCATCCAGCCATCTCATCCTCTGTCGTCCTCTTCTCCTCCTGCCTCCAATCCCTCCCAGCATCAGAGCCTTTTCCAATGAGTCAACTCTTCACATGAGGTGGCCAAAGTACTGGAGTTTCAGCTTTAGCATCATTCCTTCCAAAGAAATCCCAGGGCTGATGTCCTTCAGAATGGACTGGTTGGATCTCCTTGCAGTCCAAGGGACTCTCAAGAGTCTTCTCCAACACCACAGTTCAAAAGCATCAATTCTTTCGCGCTCAGCCTTCTTCACAGTCCAACTCTCACATGACCACAGGAAAAACCATAGCCTTGACTAGATGGACCTTTGTTGGCAAAGTAATGTCTCTGCTTTTGAATATGCTATCTAGGTTGGTCATAACTTTCCTTCCATGGTTAGCTGACTGTCCTCAGCACTGATTGGCTTGATGGAATTTGCAAAAAAACAATGCAAAATCTATTTGTTCTTCATGAATATCCAAAATGAGGGATGATGTACTATGTATAAATAGTGCTAAAATCTGTAGCTTAAATATAACTCCATATGCTGTATTTTTATCCCTCGTGTCAGATAATTTGCTGACTTTTGTTTGAAGCAACAGAAATAAATTGATGTTTAAATTTACATTTCAAACATAAACTAAGAAAGAAAATAAAATTTCTCCCAAATTTATGAAGCTTGTTTTCTGCTCTATTAATATACTTTGTAAAACAAATGAGAATGTCTTTTAATTAATTATTAATCAAAATGGTTTAACTCTTAAGACTCAGCACATGTATCTATTTAAAATAATACATATATAAATATATATAGGTTTATTACAGTCATAAAAAGACTGTACACACTTATATATAATACATGTAATATATGTAAACAAAATTTAAAATAGTATCTTTTCTTATAACTTGTACCTAAATATTGTTGTACATTTAGAATTTGTGCATGTGAGAAAGATCCAGTGTAAAAACTTTTAAATAATATTCTTATCTTGGGAAGGAAAATACACTATTGAATTATTTATTCATCATTTATCTAGCCATCTATCATTCATATTTTGGTCAATAAAGTCTTGAGACCACTCTTAATTCCATGCACATAAACATATCTTAAAATATGAGGAATAAATGGAGATCATTTAAGAAGGATCTCTGATTCAACATTTAAAATAAATTGTCTTGTATTTTTCCACCCCTGTGTATCACATTATATAATGAAAAGCAGTTGCTAACTACTTAAAATACCCACAGGCATGCCCAGGCTGGGAGGGGCTGGAATGGGAATGTTTGCTCTTTGACTTACTGAGATTTGCTAGAGAAGTTTGAATGGGTGGAGATACCAACTTTTCAGCTTTTAAAGGAAAATATCATGTCAGACACACAGGTGAGTGAAGGTTACATATGTTTCCCACCTGAAGTGGTTACATTACTTCGCAAAGGCAGGAACTAAGTTTAGTTAGAATGAAACTTGGATTTTTGGAGAGTTAGATTCTCTAACAAGTATGTGCTTGAGAGGGGAAGGTCATCTAGAGCAAAAGAATAGTACCTGAGCTAGGTGTATGAGTATGATGACAAGAGTTTATTGCTAGAACTGAGAGAACAGGCGGGATGCACACAGAATATTGAGTCTGGGTTGAAGACTCTATGAAGAAGTGGAGTCCAACCTGTGACCGATGGACCATAGATACCCCAGACCAAGAAATGAATGAAAACCCTTGGTTTTTCCAATGAAGATGTCACAAACCATGCTATAAACAGCTCATCACAAGCGGGGAACAGTGTCTCAAACATAAGGATTAGCACCCCAGAGGATCTGAGATGACAGAACATTCTGGAAGAGAGTGAACAATTACAACTTTGAAGGTTTAAATAAGTAAGAGGAGGAATAGAGCCGTAGTCAAATAGGATACAATAAATTTGAGACTGATTTTGAAAGAAACAAATATGCTGTCTAAAAATGAAAATATAATGATCAAAATAAATACCAGTTGGCTTAACCAGAAGATTTAGACAATGTTTAAGAACATTTTTAACTATAATATAGATGAAAGGGAATTGTGCAGAATTCAACAGGGCATGATAGAGTTAGAAAATGTTAAAGAGATTTTACAATATTACAATAATGATGACTAATTTTGGACTACTTTTAAACAGGGTATAACTAAAGAATTAAAGAATATAACATAACCATGTGAGAGGCATTCAGAGAGGAAGAATTCTAAAGTTCTTATTTTTTTGGTAAAGTGTATAGAGGTATTGATTAATGATATTTTCTAAATTGAGCATGTGTTCAGAAACTTAAGTGTAATGACTGGAATAATAGATATGTATGATTTTCATTCACAAAAGCATGGTCAATTCCAAAGACGGAACAAAATACTGAAGGAGAAATACAGAACTCTATTACAACTGCCCTTGAAAAATCATACAGGGCAAATATGGTCATTCAGTAGGGAAGAAAACACAATTCATCAGAAATATACAGCAATCCTGTACCTGAATATGCATAAAACATCATAATGGTTACATTAAAAACTGCCAGATTCACAGTATGAAATTTACAAACTGTAATTCCTCCTTCTTCAGATTTTCATTCACTTCTCTCAGAAACTCACATACATCAAGCAGACAAAAGTTAGACAAGATTTGAGCAACACAGTGGTGGGGCACACTTAAGTACCCTTCTCCAATTGCTAATGGTCTTGGACTGCTAAGTCATTTCAGTCGTGTCTGACTCTGTGCGACCCCATAGACGGCAGCCCACTAGGTCTTGGACTAGACCTGTCTATTGAGGTGTTACCGCTGTTATGAATGACAAGGAACTTGAAATGGTGTCTTTAAAAATCAGAAGAGAGAATGATGGCCGCATTGTGAGTGCCTGTTTTATATTAAATACCTTGTATATACAGTCACGGTCTGATGTTGTGGAGCCATTAGGCAAACATGCTCTGTCATTCACTCATGTCCAACTCTTTGCAGCCTCATGGACTGTAGTCCACTAGGGTCCTCTGTCCATGGGATTCTCCAGGCAAGGATACTGGAGTGGGTTGCCATTCCTTTTCCAGGGGATCTTCCCAACCCAAGGATTGAACCTGCATTTTCTGCATTGCAGGTGCATTCTTTACCACTGAGCCACCTGGGAAGCCCATAGACTTGATTTAAAAACAAGGACTGTGGATGTGGTGGCTGTTGGCACTGGTGTAGCGTCAGGGCCTCCTTCTCTGTCCCTCCTGTCTGTTGTCTCAGGGTCTTGGTAAAACTGTGTTCATACCAGGAGATATCTATGCTCAAAGCTTTTTGTCCTTTTTAATAAAAAATTAGGACTAGCCCAGAGGCCCCTGTCTTCAGCAGATTTCTGACCACGTTGGCTGGCGGCATGCCATCTGACCACCCACCAGCAGGGGAACCTTGGGAGATGCTGGTCAGCCTTCTTGGTTTCTTGGTGGGGACAGATGCCTGGGAGAAGGGGGTTGGGGGTGAGTGCTGGTCAGAGGATCTTCAGTGTCTGTCACGGCCACATGAGCTTTTTCCATGGATCAGAATTATTATGAAATTGGTGAAGAAATTATTGAAGAGATTGGGTCCTACTGAACATTTCCAGCCAAGAATCGATCAGGTGTACAAGTTAAACCAATTATTCTGGCTTTTGAGTGTCCCTTCGTTATATTGAGAAGATGTATCCTGACAGATATATGTGTATCTCGTCTCTTTATTATAGAAATAACGGTACATTTCAGCTGTCTTGGTTGTTTTTTTCCCTCAAGAATGTCAAACGAGCAGATATTGATGAGGCAGTAAACTGGAATTGAATGCCAAAAAAGGAGCAATTGATTTTTATATAAAAGTAGATTAGTGCTATTGAGCCGAACTTTGTTCGATGCATTATTCATGTCGAAGTTATTTATGCTTCTGCATCCTGAAAAAGTGAGTGGGAAAACCACTGAAAATAACTCCTTGACACAAACACATAATGTATGACAGGATTGGATCTACTCTGATAATCCATCACAACACTTCATGGTTGAACAGGATACAATTAAATCTCTGGAAACTTAGATTGAATATTGATCAACCCAAATTAAATGCAAAAGGATACTTAGCAAACATTAGGAAGCCAAGTATAGTCTAACTTTAGTGACGGTAACTACTCCTTTAGGGCCTGGGAATAAACAAATCAACCTCTCCCCCAGGGAGCACTCTGCTGCTTTCCAGGGTTCATATTCATCTTCTGGGCGTCCTGCCCTCAGCCTGCTTCCCAGGTTCTCTGGGCCCCAGGAATTCTGGCTCACACTGGAGATTCAGGTGAGAATTAAGTCAAGGGAAGTGATCCATTAAATGCTGTGCTGTGCTATGCTCAGTCACCCAGAGATGTCTGACTCTTTGCGACCCCGTGGACCACCGATCTCCTCTGTCCATGGGATTCTCCAGGCTCTTACACTGAGTGGGTTTCCATTTCCTACTCCAGGTTATCTTCCTGACCCAGGGATTGAACCCATCTCTCTTGTGTCTCCTGCATTGGCAGATGGGTTCTTTACCACTGCGCCATGTGGGAAGTTCCCATAAAGGATAGCCTGACAGTATTCCAGCCAGTTTTAGAAATTCAGAAGAATCCTTAAACTAGAGCTCAAGTGTATATGTGTGTGTGTGTTGCTTTTCAGTCTCTGTCATGTCCACCCCTTTGCAACCCTATAGACTGCAGCACACCAGGCTTTCCTGTCCTTCACTCTCTCCTGGAGTTTGCTCAAAACTCATGTCCATTGAATTGATGATACCATCCAACCATCTCATCCTCTGTCATCCCCTTCTCCTCCTGCCTTCAATCTTTCCCAGCATCAGGGTCTTTTCCAATGATTTGGCTCTTCACATCAGGTGGCCAAAGTATTATATGTGCATATGTGTGTTTGTGTGTGTGTGTGTATAGCTCTGAATCATTGGTTTTTCATTTCTCTGTGTTAAAATTGGGTGAAATAGACCTATCCTAGAGGAAATGAGACTACTCAATACTTCTGACTCTCAATACCCACTACAGAGGTGGAAATACCACTAAGAAGTGATTGAGAATAATTTTTTAAAGAATATAGGCCTTTTTAAAGGTAGAATACAAGTGGCAAAAAGTCTTTGAAAGGTGATTTTGACAGAGTAAGAAAGAAAGAACACATTTTCCAAAACTTTTTATTTTCTATGGGAGTATAGTTGATTTGCATTGTTGAGTTAGTTTCAGGTATAGAGATCAGTGATTCAGTTATACATATATATGTATCTATTTTTTTTTCAAGTTCTTTTCCCATTAAGTTATTACACAATGTTGAACAGAGTTTATTGTTCTAAATAGTAGGTCCTTGTTTTATGTGCAGTTGTGTGTATATGTTAATCCCCAAATCTGTGAGTTGAACAAAGTAAGAGCATAAGAAAGAACATAGTTTAGACATAAAAAATTGAGTACTGGTGAGGAGCCAGAAACAATGGGTGTAGACCATTTGCTTTATGATTGCAATAGAGAAATGAAAAATCCCTTCAAATTTAGGAGGAGAAAACAGGTTAAACAAGCTTTCATCTGTTTCTGTTTGTAAGGTTTACAAGGAGACCATTGAACGTTTGCTGAGCCTTGGGAGCATAATGGGGGTTGGGGGAGAGAGCAAAGGCAGGCCTGGAATTGGGAGTGGATGGGCATATTAGGAAGAAAGTCACTGAGATGATGGGAACACATCTGGAATGATTAATTTTAATAGCAGGAAATAAAGATCTTTCACTGAGATGAAAGTAAGGAATAAGAGGGTGTCAGGAGGAGTAAAGGCTCTTTCAGTTTTACAGCGGTGTTCTTGGTACTTTGACAGATCTCCAAGAGAAGTGGAAACAACCCTTCTCAGGCTCCCCAGCAGAGAGCCTGTCACGGTCTGATCAGGAGAGACTTCCTGGGGGAAACATGTAACCCAGGACTCAGCCTGGATTTGGCAGCTTGGGGTCTCCTGGCCTCCTGGACACCCTGGCATCTGTCTGGGGTGCTCTGGTGGGTCCCTGCCATGAGGTTTCCATATTTGACCTTTGGGAAGCACACTCTGTGCTCTGCTCTCTCCCAGCCCCGGCTGGAGGAGTTTCCCATGTCCATCAGTCCCAATGGGGGAGGGGCCTGTCTGAGATCCCCTCTCTGGGTGCTTATGAGGCAATGTATGAGAAGAGCACACCAACATTCTTTCCTTCCAGCACAGCCCCTTTTCTGTTTTTAAACTTTTACTGAATTCTAGGCTTTCTTGCCCATGAACTGGCCTGGGTGGTGGGCTAATGCCTACGGACCCGGGTTCATGCTGTCTTAGCCGGCCTGGCTCAGAGGACCTGCACCCACTCAGCCTGGACCCTTTTGATCAAGCTACTGACAAAGCCCAGAGATTTCTCTTGTTGGTATTCAGTAAGAATAAGACTTGTAGTCTCTTGGGTTTCAAGAAGGTCAAACCAGTCAATCCTAAAGGAAATCAACTCTGAATGTTCACTGGAGGGACTGATGCTGAAGCTGAAGCTCCAATACTTTGACCGCCTGATGCAAACAGTCGACTCATTGGAAAAGACCCTGATGCTGGAAAAGATGGAGGGCAGGAGGAGTAGGGAGTGACAGAGGATGAGATGGCTGGATGGCATTACTGACTCGGTGGACATGAGTTTGTGCAAACTCTGGGAGATAGTGAAGAGCAGGGAAGCCTGTTGTGCTGCATGCAGTCCATGGGGTCGCAAAGAGTCAGGCATGACTGAGCAACAACAACAATAACAAACCTTCTGAAGCATCTGCTTTGGAGACTCACATTCCCAAGAATAACATATCCTGAGGAGCAAATGTCTAGCTTGAAGCTGGCTTGTCTCTGATGCAGGTGCCATAGATGAGCCAGAAGTTCTGTGCCCTTGAGAAGGTCTCTGAACAAGAGTTAATCTGTTCCTGCAACCAGGACATGGAAACATGACACATCAGCCACTTACCTCTTAAGACCTTTTCCAAGTTAAAAAAAAAAAAAAAAATGTGTTACCACCCAGGACAGCTTTTCTCGTGTTTCCAGGGGCAGATATATCAATGAAAGCCAAGTCATATTTGATCATTTCAAATTCTTAATAAGTTTGTTAGCTGCCGAGAATTCTGATAGATTTATAAAAAATATATTGATGTAAAATTGGAAAAACAGGACTTCTAAGAGCTTGATAAAGATAATGGCAGTACATTTAACTGCATTACAAAATACACAAATAGATAAACTTCTGATTTTTAGGTCAATTTTAAAAATACTTGTATAGTCTAATGGAGAATCAATAATTTAATTTCAAGAGTGATTTTGGCTAAAGTGTAGGTTACATTTCAAAAATAACTTTTAAAAATACTTTCATAAAGAAGTTTACTTAACATGCTTAGAAAGAAAGAAAGTGTTAGTTGCGCAGTCCTGTCTGACTCTTTGTGACCCCATGGACTGTAGTCTACCAGGCTTCTCTGTCCATAGTATTTTCCAGGTAAGAATACTGGAGCGGGTTACCATTTCCTTCTCCAAGGGATCTTTCCAACCCAGGGATTGAACAGGTCTTCCTCATTGCAGGCAGATTCTTTACCATCTGCGCCACCAGGGAAGCCCACTTAAGATGCTTAATTGTTTCCAAATATCCAAATATCTCTGTTCTACTTAGAGATTCAAAACATTCTAAACTTTGGGCATGGGGGTTACATTTGCCTGTGTGTATATATATATACGCACTTGCAAATCACTTGCACCCATTTCACTTTGGAAATATGTGGCTCTCCTTTTTTATAGAGAACATCCAGACTCTCTGAAGAACAGCAATAAAAAAAGAAAACTTTCTCAATGAGAGTAATGTTACAGGTTTAGTCTTCGCAAGGACTAAAAGCCTCATTAAAAGCATAGAAGCCATATGTATGCTTCATTCTTAATTATTTTGCTTCATTATTCTAATCTTCATTGCATACTCATCAAATAGAAATTTCAGTATTTGGCATCTGAGGCACATACACCATTAAGATTTTTAACAGTACATTCAATTTTGCTTCTTATGCATTTATTTGAGAGGTCAGATATTATTTTTCACTTCCTAAAAGATTTAAGAAATAGCTAGTGTTTGTGCCTGGAGCCAATAAGTATTTTTTTTAGCATTTCTGAAATCCAATATGTTCCAACTCATCCTTAGAAATTTGCAATTAAATGGAATTGAATTTGGCATATGTTTTTATTGGACACCATAGAAACTGTAACTCACCAAGATGGTGTTTATAGAAGCAAGTTTATTGATATATATGCTCAACACATTATACACATCTGCATGAAAAATACATTTTAAAATAGTTTTTTACTTGTCTGAATGATAATTTATTGAATAACTCAATGTTAAAAATCAATATAGAAGTGATTAAACATACTTACTGATTAATTGTGATTTATCATACATGACTTAAATTCAATCATTTGTCAATACTCTAAAATGAAACTCCAAATGGTAGGAGGTAAGAGAAGCCATTGTATCTTCATAAGATTTTTTTTAAAGTATATTTTGATGAAAGTTCTTTTACTTTCAAATTACATTTATTTTTATATAGTTGAAGGAATAACATTAGTTTTTGTTGTTTTGTGAGACACTAAAAATATGTTATCAGAGTACAGAGTGTATTCTTCACGGACTTTAGATGCTAATTATTCAAGAAGGGAGATTGAGTATCTACACAAATAAAGTAATAAATCTGAATAAGTATTTTATCTTAAAATACATATGATTAAGGAATAACAAGTTTCTTTCTATGAGTTCCAAAGTCAATATTTCCAGGACCACCTAGAGTAAAGGCCAGTAAACTGTTTCTGTAGGAAGCCAGGTAGTTGATGGTTTAGGCTGTGTAGGTCATGTGGTCTTTGTCACAACTTCTCAGCTCTGTCCCCATGACATAGCCAGGAAGACCCACTCAAAGATGTGTTTCAATAAAACTTTAGTCACAAAGTAGCTCATCTCCAAATTTCCCAGTACTCATATCTATCTTTGCTTTCTCTTTTACCATGAAACATCTCAAGATATATTATTTTTACTGCCTATATTTTAGTTAGTTTTTTTTTTTTAAGTCCATTATCATCTGGGTTTCACCCTCACAATTTGGAGGATGTATATAAACTTTTCCAGCCCATTCCACACTTTTCCGGGGTTGTTATTGGCACTTCCTTCAGAATCTGGCTGGGTTCACAGTTCCTTCCTCCTGGACTTACATCTTGTCCTTGGTGTTTTCTGACATGGGGTCCTCTTCCTTCACTTTCCTCCCAGCTGTGGGTGTTGTTTCAGGTTCAGCCTCACATCACTCTCTGCTTACTCGTCAGTTTCTCCTTGGGTAGCTTTGTTCAGTGTTGCATCCTTACCGACCACCGCGCTGGTCCCTCCTCAGTGTTCATCTGGACTGTAGAAGTACATTGACCAGACCACTACTTCTCCTGTCTCTACTGCTCTCTTTATGACTACAGCTGCCATTTTTCTCAGGCTTTACCTGGTGTTCTGTGACAGTCACCTATACTCCGATCCT
The DNA here is from genome assembly GCF_029407905.1 of Bubalus kerabau. Classification (NCBI taxonomy): domain Eukaryota; kingdom Metazoa; phylum Chordata; class Mammalia; order Artiodactyla; family Bovidae; genus Bubalus; species Bubalus kerabau. Next base: position 22,929,348 of record NC_073637.1, on the reverse strand, counting down.
AACTCAACTGTCTTTAATGTTCATATCCCAGGGAGGTGAGAACCAACCACGCACCTGGTTTACAAATGAGGCCTTTTACTTACGGCTTCCCGGGTGGCACTAGTGGTACAGAATGTGCCTGCCGATGCAGAAGACTGGGATTCGATCCCGGGGTCAGGAAGATGCTCTGGAGTAGGAAATGATACCCCACACCAGTGTTCTTGCTTGGAAAATTTCATGAACAGAGGAGCCTGGCAGGCTATGGTCCATGGGCTCACAAAGAGTTGGACATGGCTATGAGAATTGGCATGCACAAGAGACTTAGGCAAATGTGTAGCTAAAAAGGGAAACAGCCAGTACTTCAAGTCAGCTAATTCTAGTGAAGTCACTCAGTCGTGTCCAACTCTTTGTGACCCCATGTACAGTAACCTGTACCAGGCTCCTCTGTCCATAGGATTTTCTAGGTAAGAGTACTGGAGTGGGTTGCCATTTCCTTCTCCAGGGAATCTTCCCGACCCAGGGGTCAAACCCAGGTCTTCTGCATTGTAGACAGACGCTTTACCATCTGAGCCACCAGGGAAGTACAGCTAATTCTAAGGTTTGTGTTTATAGGCTCTTAATAAGTGATTCAAATATCTCATTTAACATTAATCTCCATTTGTAAAAATGTTCTAAGACGAAATCCCATCTCAGTTGGTGAAATTCATAACTGAAGTTGGAATAATTTAATATTTTTAATTTAGTTTTCAGTACACAAAGAGTTGGACATGACTGAACGACCAAGCACGCACACAGCACAGCACTAGGTGAATTATTGCAATGTCTGGGAGAATTACAAATCATCCTAAATTATGAATTAGCCTAAAATATGTGTGTATGTGTGAAAGGAGTGCAGGAAATGCTGATTATGCTAGAATATTTAATGAAGAATTCTGGGTTATTCAGAAGAAGAACAAAAACTCTTTGGGCCAGTAGAGAAGAGAAAAAAATGCCACATAACATGTTGGAAAACTGTTATAAAATCGGGTGAAATAAACTTTCAAATCAGCTTCAGTTACCAAATGGATGTGGGGAAGAAATAACGAATCTCCTGAAATAGAGTCTACCAAAATAATGAATCCAGTACATTTACTAAAAACAAGTTTGTTTGTGTTTTAATGGCAGTGGAGCTGTAATTTTACCAATTCATTCTCAACCCCTTATTTATCTCCACTTTAGTTCAAACAGGACATTTTTTGAGTCAAGGTCAAACTAGCATCTCCATTCATTTTCTGGGAGAATCACACACACTGTCTTAGTCTCATTAACAACATCTTCTCACATCTGGACAACAGGGTCACAGACGTGGGATCAACAGGGCTGTTAATGGAACTGACATGTTGTTGATATAGATGTTATGAGATAGAGGAAGTGACAAATTGTGCATCTCTGCTGACATGTATTTACTGAATATCCTCTTCAAAATAAAGAGCAGAAAACTAACAGATAAGCAAGTTTGATAGCACAGAGGGAGCTAACGACTTAAAAAATCACAGAAGTTTTCAGCTGGAGCTGGTAGTTTCACAGGCAGCACATCTTAGAAGGTGACCTGACTTCTTCCTCCCAGACGTGCTGCAGGCACCGACCCAGGCTGCTGAACTGCCCGGAGGCTCAGCAGAGGCCCAGCGCTGTGCCCCCTTCACATCTGCAGACCCAAGTCAGCTTCACCTCCAGGTTAAGGTGCAATGACCCATTTGGCAAACATCATAACCAGTGATTCTGTTGTGAGGTCTCAAAAGGTGTAACCGGTCAAGTGGTTTTCAGTAAGTAAGTAACTAAAAGAAGTATGATGAGAAAAACTTGATATGTGTAACCAGTAAATTTAATTACCAATATATATTTTAAGTTTATCACTTGTTCAGTCTCTGTCCAAATAGTCATTGTTTTCCCCAATGGATATGAAATGATTGTATGAAGTAAAAAGAAGACATTGAAGGAAGAAGTTTAAAAGTTATTGATAAAAATGCTAAAATTTGTAAAGTAAGGGATTTTAGAAGGGAGACCCATTTTGATAAGGAAGTGATAGAAAGACAAGATGCAAAGGAATAAGGAGAATACTATTTATAATTCAGTGAAAGAGACATTTATGTGCCATAAAAACAAAGTGAAGTGAAGTGAAATTTCCTCGGTCCTGTCGGACTCTTAACAACCCCACGAACTATACAATCCATGGCGTTCTTTCCCTTCTCCAGGGGATATTCCCAACTGAGGGATCGAACCCAGGTCTCCCACATCGCAGGCTGATTCTTTACCAGCTGAGCCACAAGGGAAACCCAGGAACACTGAGTGGGTAGCCTATCCCTTCTCCAGTATATCTTCCTGACCCAGGAATTGAACTGGGGTCTTTTGCATTGCAGGCAGATTCTTTACCAACAAAGCTCTCAGGGAAATCCCCCCAAATATTAGTCAATTCTTGCAATGGACCTAAAAAAGAATGTTGGTATGCTTTACTCTGGGAATTTCTGTAGTGACAGCACTGAAATAGTTGAGTGGGTTGATCTTAATTTTGAAGTCTGTATGACTCCCTATTCCAGGGGACCCTTGGCTCATGGCTCCTGTGGGTGGATGAATTCTTTCTCGCATCACAGCTGCCGCTGGCAGGACTGCCACTTCCTCTCTGCCTCGTGGGGATGGTCTTGCTTCTCCTTCAATCTCCTTACAGAGCTTTCACTCTGGGAGGTTTTGTGCTTATTAGGCAGCAAAGATAAAAAGTGTCATACAATGCCAAAAGTCAAACAGTTTCTTCAGTTTTCTTTATCTTTAACAGCAAAGATAAAAAGTGTCATACAATGCCAAAAGTGAAACAGTTTTCTTCTTTAATACATAATAGGAAAAAAAAGGAAAAGAGATTTTCAGCATATATCAGCTGAAATTCTCCTTAAGAGAGAAGCTGAATAAACATTAGTTGGCTACGATACCATCTAAAGGCCAATTAAAATCCACCCTGGATAATCGTATGTTTCTCTCACCTCCATTCTGTTCACATGCTCAGGTGAGATGCACAGGTGGGCCTGCAGCCGTGTTCCTAACACGGACATCAGCTCTCACAGGTTTGTAATCTTGTAATCATTTCTCCATACCTGTCGCCTGCAAGAAACTGTCATCTTTCTGCTAATAAACACTCCCTTTTATCTTTATTTACCTTTGGTCTCACCTACTGCTCATTTCCTTAATAGACATCTCACAATATTTGCTGACTGAGTTACAAACCGACTTAATTAAAAAGTATATAGATGGTAGCATTGAAGTATAAAACATATTCACCTGCAGTTTACTAAACAAGGCTGTTAGGTGAGTTTTTCCTATAAAAGGAACCTCAGTTGCCTAAAATTTTTATACTGTGTAAGAATAAGGAACACATATAAAATGCCTTTTCCTTAAATTTTTAAGAGTGTTTTTAAGGGCATAAAAGTTTTTAATTAAAAAAAAATGCACAGCAGAGTTCTAGGACTTAATAATATGGATTTAGCGATTCTAAAATGAACACCTAATTTCATATTATTGCTACACTGCTTATTTATTTCTAAACAGATGCTCATATTTTAGAATTAGATTTTTATTTTCAAATAAGGGTTTCCCTGGTGGCTCAGGCAGCAAAAAAGTCTGCCTGCCAATGCAAGAGATCCAGGTTTGATCCCTGGGTAGGCAAGATCCCCTGGCAAAGGAAATGGCAACCCACTCCAGTGTTCTTGCCTAGAGAATCCCATGCACAGAGGAGCCTGATGGGCTACAGTCCACAGGATCACAAAGAGTCTGACACAACTTAGCAACTAACACTTCTTTCACTGTAGACGGAAGAAACACCAAATGTTTTTGGTGTGTTCATTTATTTTTAGGAATAGATGGTATGAATTCCCTTTGGTATGCATTACTATCAGAGTTTGTTTATGTTATTTGGGGAATGCAAAACGGTGTGGGTCAGATCACTTGAGATTGTTGCTACAGCTAGACCTGCTGACCTCCCGCACCCGTGGGTGCTTGAGTGCCTCCTTACTGCTGGCTCTGTGCTCATCCAGCAGAGAAAGACATTCCCCAGAGGGCAGGCCATTGCTTTATTTGTGAGGAAGAGCAGATCCATTATGTGTGCCTTACTGGAACTCTGTAGAAAAATGTCTTACACACCTGTGAGTAATAACATTACTCTGGAATAAACCCTGATGCTGAGAAAGATTGAGGGCAGGAGAAGGGGGTGACAGAGGATGAGATGGTCAGAGGACATCATTGACTCAATGGGCATGAGTTTGAGCAAATCTGGGAGATAGTGGAGGACAGGGAAGCTGGGTGTGATGCAGTCCATGGGGTCACAAAGAGTCAGATATGACTTAGTGACTTAACAACAATATCTGGAACAAAATAAACTTAATTATTTTTCTAAGTGGAATATTTCAAACCAGTAACTGTTTAGTATCAGATTTAGGTGTTCAGTGATGAGTTCCAGGAGTGACAAATTAGTCGCTGAAAAAAATAGATCATTGAATTTTAGAGACGATGAATATCTACTTTGTAAACCACAGAGAAGAGGACAAGTCTGTATGGAAGAGATGTGCAGTGTAGTCCCTTCACTAAGTTGAAACTCATGCTGAAACCAATCCTAACTTAACCTAACCAATCCTAACCTAACCAATCTTAACCTAACCTAATCAATCCCAACCTAACTTATACTAACCAATCCTAACCTAACCTAATTTATCCTAACTAACTTAACCTAACCTGACCTATCTTAACCTAACCAGTCATAACCTAACCTAATCTTGCTGAACCTATCCTTACCTGACCTAACCTGATCCAACCAAAGGAAACCACAGAGTGACTGAGGGTGCCAAAGTGAGGCTGCAGCGTAAGCCGCAGGCAGTGAGCTGAAACATCAGGAATGTCGAGTGCCATCCAGAAACGTTTTGAGGACTCCAAGGTTTTCTTAAGGATTTGATGTCAATAAATAAAAATTCTCAATAGACGTGAAGAGAAAACATAGAGAAAATGTGTTTCTTGAGAAAGTACAAGTGAGTGTTTAGTTTTGTATTCTGGCTATTAATTATTCTATATGTAGAATAAAGTCAAATAAAATCTTTTCTTAAACTTGTATATTTCATGTTGTGGATTCTGACATATTCCTTCATAAATAAAGTGAATTTTATTCTGATACACTGGTAGGTAGTACAATGCAAGTGGAGATTATTCTTTTGAAAATGACAAAAGCTGCTTAAAATTGCTATATTGTCATCAGGCCAAGAATGTAAAGGAGTCTATCAAAATAACAACTCTCACCTAAAGCAAACATTTCAAAAAGTGCTGTAAAAAACCACAGATGAGCTTGGGATCTTCAAAAGCAATGACATATATAAAAAAGGCAGAGACAAAGAAAGTAGGTGATTGGTTTGTGAAAACCCACGCGTAAAGCACTCCCAGATAAGAAAATTTAGATCTTCAACCTTGAGGAATATGTGCTGCATTTAATAATTCATCACATAATTTTTCACTGGAAATAGTTTTCAAAATAACTGAAATAAATGTGAATAAAAGATGGGTGCATGTATGAATCGCTAAGTGGAAGAAGATGGACAGAATAGGTATTCGAAAAAAAGTACACATTTTACTTAATGCTAATTTTTACTTGACACAGGGAACTTCCTAGAAAAGGTCTGAGAGCTTATATACCCTTTTTAATATGGAGTGATGAATTGTAAAGATGTGACTTGCCAAAGGAAAAGGGTTTTTAGGCTTCTGCACGTGCATGTGTGCTCAGTCGTGTCTGACTCTTTGTGACCCCGATGGACAGCAGCACTCCAGACTCCTCTGTCCATGGGGATTCTCCAGGCAAGAGTACTAGAGTGGTTTGCCATTTCCTTCTTCAGGGAATCTTCCTGACCCAGGAGCCTAAAAAAGGCTTCCTAGGTAGCGAAGTAGTAAAGATCCCGCCTGCCAATGCAGGAGACTCCAGTTCAATCGCTGGGTCTGGAAGATCCCCTGAAGAAGGGAATGGCAACCCATTCCAGAATTCTTGCTTGGAAAATCCCATGGACTGAAGAGCATGAGGTCACAAGAGTTGGACACGGCCAAGAGACTAAACCACCACAGAGGCTGTAAACTGGATAAGTAGATATATTAGGGAAAATATATGCAGGATAAAGACTCTCTTCACAAGGTTTGCTTGTGAAGCTTTATCCTGATGCCAGCTTCCTGTCTTTTCATGACCCTAAAACTTCCCTGAGGGAGGGGTTTATGGCCATCCTCTTTTGTCAGAAGTCTCTGCTTTCAGTCAGATGAGGGAACCTCTGGGAAGGCTTCCTTCCACATCTATTGTTGCATCTCAAAAATACTCAGCTCAAAATAATTCTTCTCCCAAAGTGGCATATTTTGGGGTGGCCTATTCTGACCCCTTTTACGGTTAGCTAGCTGAATAAATCCCAGAAAGGATGAACACAATGAAATCCATGCTGACAGATCATAACTAAACCTTCTGAATGATAAAGGCAAAAAGAAAGCAAAACTTGGATGCATCTTAGGAGAAATGGCACTTTACCTGCAGGAATAGCGATTGGAACATTAACAGATGATTCATCTGAACCATGGAGGCATAAGTGTAGCAGCTCACATGTTAAACCCCGAAAGAGGGAGCTGCCAGCTTTGATTTCCATCCAGCAAAGACATCTCTAAACATAAAGGGAAATCAAGACATTCTCAGCAAAGCAAAATCAGATCATTTATTACAAACAAGCCTACCCTTAAAGAATAGCTGAAGAAGTTCTATGAACAGAGGAAGGGTTAGAACTTTAGGAAACATGGAAATTAGTGAAAATAAGGATAACTGTGATTGACTCTTCTTTTTCTTCTAAGTTCTCAAATGATACTTTATACTTGAAGCAAATATGATAACCACCAGGATGACAGGATGTTGACTGAATGCAAAAGAAATACTCGAGAAAAGTGTAATTAAGATGTGGGGAGCTTTCAGAAACCTAAGTGATCTAAGATTTCTGCTTGAAATGACAAAACATCGATTTCAATAAAATTGAAACAGGAAAAGTATGGAGAAAATAAAATGAAATAAAGAATTATTTCTTTGAGAAAATCAACAAAATTGGAAAACTCGAGCAAGATTGAGAAAGATAAAAGGAGATAAGACAAACATTGCCAATATCAAGAATGAAGCCAGATCTCTCCAGGTTCTGTAGCCATTACAAAGATAATAAAGAAATTCTGCAGACAGCTTTTCTCTCCATAAATTGCCAACATAGCTGAAATGGACCAATTCCTCAAAAACCCATGAACTACTAATACTCAACCAAGGCAAAATAGCTGAATCTTGCTATAACGGTAAAAGAAATTGAATTTGTAATTTAGAAGTTCCTAAGAAAGAAGTCTTCAGGGTCAACATGGTTTTAGTGAAGAATTCTGCTAAAACTTTAAAGAATTAAGACCAACTTTACAAACACAAAACAGGGGAAAAAGAAAGATTTACTGACTCATTTTATGAGGTTAATATTACCCTGGTATTCTTGCCTGGAAAATCGCATGGACAGAGGAGGCTGGCGAGTCCCAGTCCACGGGGTTGCAAAGAGTCGGACACGACTGAAGTAACTTAGCAGACATGCGTGCAAACTAGACAGAGTACAAAAAAAATCCCACCAAAAATGCAGATCAATATCTTATTTTTGAAATCAGATACAAAAATCCTCAACCAAGTATTAGCAACTAATTGCTCAATCCAGCAATTCATTAATACATTGATTTATTTTGTCCTGTGGGAGGTACTATCACCGTTTATTCCCATTCTTCAGTTGGCAGTTATGGCCCGAGTGTACCCATAACTAGTTCAAGTCTATAACTTTGAAATTGGCAAAACCTGGGTTCAATCTAGGGTGTCGGACTCCAAACAAAAATCTGTCTCCTTAACAACGATAATAATACCATACATTCCTTATTTTCCTTTTTATGGCTTAAATTGCTAGTTGTCAAAACATTATTTTCTCTCCTCCTTCTTTAGTTGTAAAACCCTAGTGTTAACATATTGCTATTTCATTAAAAGATTTCATCCTTGTTCCTAGATGTGGCCTTGTTAACTAGGTGATGATACTGAAGTGACATTTTCCTCGAGATTTCAACCTGGCTTCCTGAGGTCCTTTTTCCCGCATCTTCTCTCCTCCTTTTCACAGCCTGTTAGGCTCACAGGATGACTGAGTCCCTGGTACCCATGTTGGAGCTTGAGGTAATTCGAGGGTGCGGTTTGTACTGAGGCTGATAGAATACAGGTTTGGAGACTGCCTCTAGGATGACAGTCAGGAGCTGCCCTAGATATGATTGGATGTCCTACTTTCAAATTCTTTAAGAGAGAAAGAAATCACTATCTTGCGTAAACCATGGTAATTTTGATTCCCAGATATGTGAAATCTAACTTGATCTCAATGATGCTTCTCCTGCATTCTTCTAATTAATTTTATACAGAAAATAAAAAGTCACACTAATCTTAATGATATTCAGTTCTTCTGATGGTAGAAATTTAGACATAATCCTTTTGCAATTTATTTATATCCAATTTGGCATCTTTATTTGTCCTGGAAATAATGATGTATTTTTGAGATTGTTTCACAAGCCTATCATCTTTTTACTATTATTTTTAAAGATTGACATGCATAGATGTTTCTAATTAAATTTTGTGAAACTCATACTTGTCGGGCTTTAGACAAAAATATTTCCTTTGGGCTTCTCACAGATGTTGGCATTGCCAAGGAAGTCCTGTGCATGCTGCCTGCCTCTGCAGACTGAGTCCTGAAGACTTATACTTGCTGAGCTTGGAGAGCAAAGACTGAGCCTGTCAGTCGTATCAGCCCATCTTTGACTTGAGAGAGATGGCACATGACATTAGTATTATGCAGGATTCACTTGCCATCTCGTTATTTTTCTCTTATTGCACAAGTATTGATGCTTCATTAGTATTTCTTTTTTTTTTTTACCCAATTTTCATCCTGTTAAAAGGAGCAGTTTCTGTGTTTCCTCATGTTAATTTCCTTGAAATATTTTCATAAGACTCCATATTTAAAAGTGATGTATCAGGATCATTTAATGGGGAACTTAATTGAAAGTACCTTAGGGCTAGCTATATAATGTAACCAAATGCCTTAGATCCTTTAAGGGGAAGAAATATTTTGTAAAAACAAAGAAGCAACCAACAACAACACAAAAAAATGAAAAACAGAGAAAGTGGTGTACTTCACAAGTCTCTAGGGCAGAACTTATATCTTTGACTGTTGATGTTAAACTAGTAAATGCTTTTCTTTATAGGATGAGAGACTGAATATTTTAACAGTTTTGAAGTTGAAGTGTATTTCTTTCTGCTGGTTAGTGAGGGATTTAAATATTTATAGGGATATTACATTAATCTGTGGCACAGATAGTGAAGGATAGGGGAGGCTGGCATGCTGAAGTTCAATGGGGTTGCAAAGAGTCAGACAAGAACAGCAACAGCAGAACAAATGTCGTGTTAATAACATTAGCATTGTAAGTTTGTCTTCTAGTTACACCTAGACACCAAGCATACACTGACAGGAAAATATGGGGTCCCATGTGTGCAAGCATCTATGACAATTCAACTAGATCATGTAGTTGTCCATCCTCCAATCCCCTGCTCAAAAAAAAAAAAAAAAAAAAAAAAGCCCAGTTACCGGCTCAGGGCATTTTGCAGTGTGAAGGAAGTTGCATAGTTTGTTTCTTAGTTCGTGGGATATGCAGGCTGACAGGCACTTCAGCCACTCACCCTGCGTAGGGAGACCACTCATTTCTTGTATCCGAGGTGCTGAGGTCTGAATGTTTGAGTACCCCCAAATCCCAACGTTGATATCCTAGCCCTCGAAGATGCTGGTGTCAGGAGGTGGGGCCCCTGGGAGCACATGAGGTCCTGAGGTTGGAGCCCACATGAATGGGATGAGTGTTCTTGCAAAAAGACCCCTTGGTGGTCCCTTGCCTCTTGTGCCCTGTGAGGACCCAGTGGGGAGGCTTGGCTGTGAAGTGGGAAGAGGGTCGTCACCACATCTGACCAGGCTGGTGATTGAATTTGAACTTGGCCTCCATAAGTGTGAGAAAAATTTCTGATATTTGCAAGCCCCCTAGTCTGTGGTGTTACAGACAAATGGACTCAGGCAAGAGGAAACAATTGATGTGATAAACAATAGCCTCCATCATCAATGTTGTAGATGGAGTCCTCTAGAAAGAGGTGTGAGTGCATTGCCAGCCTTTAAACTGCCTTGTGTGGGGGTGACAAGTGGTGTTGACTGAAATGCATATTTATTCTGACCTATTCTTTACTCATAACACGAGCCTCCCTGGAGAATGCAGTCAAAGGTTGGAAAAAAGCAAATTCTCCATCTAGTCAATCTGCAGTTGTCTAAGAAAAAAAGAAAAGGCAATAACACCTAATGCCATGAACAGACCACACTCCTTGTCACCTTCAGAGCTGCTGTCACATTGAAAATTGCACCGAGCCACGTGAAGACTTGTTACATAAACAGAGTGGAAACCGGTTCCCAGGGCTGGTGACTCACAGCTGACCGAGCCTTTGTGATGAATGTGAGGGGGTGTGAGACCTGGACTCCGTGTTCTGGATGGAAACTCGGGGAACGATGCAGTTGTATACATCTTTATTTCCCCTCAAAATATTCCTTTCATTCTGCCTGATTCAGTGGCCCCGGGTTTTGGTTAAACTTGCACGTATGTGTGGAAAGTGCTGGCAGTTGACACATGTGATACTCAAGTCTATATTTGACATTAAATGACTTCCTTTGACTTTGCTAAAGCTTTATCAGAGTGGTCTTAACTTCACCAATTTACAGGTAATTGTGAAAACGGCTCCAACTGTAAGCAAGTTTCTAGGCAACTATGACAGCGTTGTGACTCTGAGGGGCTTTCCAGGTGGCTAGGTGGTAGTGAATCCACCTAACAGTACAGGAGCTGCAGGAAACTCAGGTTCGATCTCTGGGTTGGGAAGATACCCTGAGGGGGGAAATGGCAACCCACCAGTATTCTTGTCTGGGAAATCCCGTGGACAGAGGAGTCTGGGGGGCTATAGTCCATGGGGTCATGAAGAGTCGGACAGGACTGAACACACACTGAAACTCTGTAACTGCTGAATCCCAGGATCTCTCCTCAGTGTGGGGTCAAGGCTTCTTATGAGGCCCTGACTGTTGCAGGCCCATGGGTTAAGCTCTCTGTTAGCAGTGGATAAATGACCACTTCTGGTCAAGGATGGGGTGGAGACAGACAATAAAGACACGAGGGAAGACCATGGCAAACAGACAGTGACTCACATACCAGTCATGGTCCCAGGAGTATGTGACCACAGGTTTCCAGGAGAGTAACTCAGCACCAGGGAGCGACACACCGAGCTCACCTTCTTGGACCTGGTGCAGAATGAAAGCCAGCACAGGGAGAAATCTCTGTTTCATCATGGGAGAGGAATTTTTCTAGCTCTGCCTAAATACTCCACCTGGATAATCTGCTGAAAAGAAGTGATGAGATGCTCCTGATTCATCCTTTGGGTAACTGACCACATGCTCCCAGTTTCTGGCTTCTAGGGCATGTGTACGATCCTAGTTCTCTCCCAGGAACCTAGAGAAATGCCACCACCATCTCGGGAGAAAAAGCCACACGGCAGAGCCGTCACATTCCACGTGGCCGTGAATCAAGACATTCTGTTGCCGAGGCATCGGCTATGTATGACAGGAAGCAGAGCATGGCACCTGAGGACCGGATTAGCTCTATTGTACAAAAGACTGTCTGGGGATGAGACGTCTGCAGGGAAATCAGAAATGGACATTTTCTGGCTTGAGGGAAATACCTCCCTGTGCCCAGTTAGTGATCCAGTGTTAGTGATGAGTTCTCTCCCAAAGGACGAAAAGAAGTTTCGAGGTCATTTCGTGGTGTTCCTCAGTGGAGATGTATTTGAGAGGTGCTAAGTCACTTCAGTCATGTCCGACTCTTCGTGACCCCATGGACTATGCGCCCACCGGGTCCTCTGTCTGTGGGATTATCTAGGCAAGTATACTGGAGTAGATTGCCATTTCCTCCTTCAGGGAATCTTCGCAACCCAGGGATCAAAACTGTATCTCCTGTGGCTTCTGCATTGCAGGCTGATTCTTTACTACTGAGCCACTGGAGAAACCCATTTGAGAGGTCAATACACTGAATTGACAGGCTAGTGGAAGACACAACAGTTTGGGCTCAGCTGGTTTCACCAATAGCACCCGGGGAAGTGGATGCCCATGTACACGGCACAAGTGATCACCTAGTCAGTGTGGGCCATGTTCTCGAGGGATTTTAGACACTGGTCTTGATTCCCAAATGAGGTCAAAATAATGTCTTCGTCTAGCTCTGCATACTCCCTGACCCTCCCTGGCCAGGCTCTGGCCTCACCTTGTGTCCTCACGAATCCAGTGCTTGCTTCTCTGTTTACAGCTCACCCAGATGCTTTTCAGTATTTGACACATGTCACTGCGTCTTCCATCTTGAACCTATTTTCCCCCTGAGATTCTGTCCAAAGAAAAATCAGTTTTTCCTTGTATCCAATATTGCCATGAACTTCCTTTCTTTTTTCCCTTGTTTGTCTTTTCTTCTTGTCTTTAAAATGTTGCTGCCCTGGCTCTCAGGTACGTTTATCTTGGCCATCCACTTGCTCTGTCTGTGATCTCAACTGTTTCATGGCTTAACTATACCTATAAGTTGTGACTCTCCAATATATCCCCAACTCCTGACATGTCTCTGTACATCCCGGACCTGTATATCAGCTTGTGCCCTTGATGTTTGCAGTTGGGTTTTCTTTTTCCCCCAAACTTTAAACTTTTTATTTTGTATTGAGGTATCTATCAATCAACTCAGTCACTCAGCCATGTCTGACTCTTTGTGACCCTATGGACTGCAGCACGCCAGGCTTTCCTGTCCATCACCAGCTCCCAAACTTGCTCAAACTCATGTCCATCGAGTCAGTGATATCATCCATCCATCTCATCCCCTGTTGTCCCCTTCTCCTCCTGCCTTCAATCTTTCCCGGCATCTGGGTCTTTTCCAGTGAGTCAGTTCTTTCCTCTGGTGGCCAAAATATTGGAGCTTCAGCTTCAGCATCAGTCCTTCCAATGAATATTCAGGACTGATTTCCTTTAGAATGGACTAGTTTGATCTCCTTGCAGTTCAAGGGACTCTCAAGAGTCTTCTCCAACACCACAGTATTGGGGTATAGCCAGTTAAAAATTCAAGTTAGGTGTTGAATAAGCATTTCAAACTCAACACACCTCATGTAGAATTCCCACAATGGTGCTTCTCAAACCTCAAGTTTTGAAGTAATACCCCAGCAGTAATTGATTTCCTCCTGTTGGTCAGTGCCCAGAGTCAGGCCGTCAGCATGTCTTAATTTACTCTGTGCCCGGGAGACAGCCTGAGTCCGCGTGTCTCACCATCCACATTTATTTCACCACCATCCACTGCCCGATTAATTGCATCCTTGTCTCACTACTTTCATTCTAAATCTTTAATACCCGTTTTTTCACACAGTCATCAATGCAGAGATTTTTCTAAAATGTGATCACACCACACTTGGTCACAGCTCTGATGGCTTTTGTCCCAAATTTATCTTTGCCTAAAAGTGTCTGTAAGACCTGGCTGTGGTTATCCCTAACCTTTCTGTCTCTAATTTACTGTGTCCCAGCCTGACTGACTGATTTACTTTCAGACACTGAAGTATGGTGTGTTCAACCCCAAATCACTAGCTTCTCCTTCTCTCCAGGTGGCTCTCTCTTCTGATTTTAACAGATCTGGCTTTTTTTTTTTTTTTTTTTTTTTAAGGGCTTACCTGACCAACTAATGAAAGGAGTCACTAGTTACTGTTCCATGATCTCACTGAATTGTCTAAGTCCTAGCGGGACACTAACCCCCTAGCACATAAGCCTCGTGGAAGAACGTCCCGCACTTGTTGGTTGTACTCAGTGCTCAGGGCGGTGCCTGGCAGGACTACACGTCAGTGATGTGACTGAGATGACAGACTCTCCAGGATTAAGGGGAGCCCAGTGGGGTGTCAGGAACTGGCTAAAGAACCTGTGTTCCTACCAGATGGGAAGAAGAGGAATATTACTTCAGAACACAATTAAGCAGTAAATAGACTTGTTTAATTTAATCAATGGATGGTGCACTTCTGTTGGTAGGTTTTAGATAAAAGTCAGGTTACTCTCTAGACACTGTGGTCCTCGGTAGTTAGGGAGTTTTGTTCTTGTAACCACTGGGCTTCCTGCTCTCAACCAGCGTCTAGAGCAAGAATCAAGCCATGATTCTGGTCAAATGTATCTGTGGGTGATATAAAAATACTGAAAAGGAAATTTTGACTTGTTTGGAATGGTAAATAATTGTCAGTGGGTAAGCGTATTGAATACAAATTCCAGAATAACTGAAATGAAATATGAAACATGAAGAAAATCAAGCTCATTTTCTGAATATTTTTGTGTTCTGTTTAGAACAACTGAAAACATTTAGTATTGCTTTATTTATTGTCTCCTGGAGTAGTAAATAGCTATCAGCTCCAGTATTCTTGCCTAGAAAATCCCACGGACAGAGGAGCCTGGTGGGCTACCGTCCATGGGGTTGCAAAGAGTTGGACATGACTGAGCATGCACACCACATCCCACTGGAATGTTAGAGGCCTAATGGATAAGCTTTATTTTTCTATTTGAAATGTGTTAACAAGATTAATTACCTTAACACTTATGATTGAAAACTATAAAGGAATGTTCACAAAGATTTTAAGCAGTTTTGTAATATTTAGAAGAACTTGTAATATATCAACTTTATGAGCATAACTCATTAGATTTATAAGCCTTATTTAATAATTGGAAGCATTTTGCTTGTTAGATAGACAATTAAGTACTTAGGAAATTGGATATGTTAAATTTATAATGTTTACAATGTATAAAGGATTTTAATTATCTGAGATATAAAATCCTGGTAAATGACCTAATAAATTGTACTATATTTATAAATAGAGTGATATTTATAAACTAGATTTAATAACTTAAAATTATGTTGACTTATATTTCTATAAATTAAATAAATTGAATAATAATTTAAAAATAAGTCCTTACTATAAATAGAAACTGCCTTAGTGAAGTTAGAAAGACCCATAAGCTCACACACACTCATACTTTCATCAGATTTGATCTTTACAAGCAAAACCCCTGAGGGGGATGGATACATAAGTCTTACCTCCTCTGCTTTAAGACGGAACATGGACATTCCCATGAGCTTAATCAATAAACTCTAGTCCTTCTCACCAGTGGACTTTCCCAGTTTATTCCTCCAGAGACACTTTGCTTGTCCTTTATCTTCCTCTTCTCAGCTAATTTCTTCCTGTCTTTCTCCAAAGAATCCTACAAAACAGAATAGATGTGCTTCCCATGTGTTTCCTTTGCTTTCTGCACAAACCTCAAGCCAGTCCTTAATGTCATTGTTGTAATGGTTTATTTAGCTGTGGAGAAGGCAATGGCACCCCACTCCAGTGCTCTTGCCTGGAAAATCCCATGGACGGAGGAGCCTGGTGGGCTGCAGTCCATGGGGTCCCTAAGAGTTGGACACGACTGAGCGACCTCACTTTCACTTTTCACTTTCATGCACTGGAGAAGGAAATGGCAACCCACTCCAGTGTTCTTGCCTGGAGAATCCCAGGGCCGGGGGAACCTGGTGGGCTGCTGTCTGTGGGGTTGCACAGAGTCGGACGAAACTGAAGTGACTTAGCAACAGCAGACCCTTAGTGTACTGACAAGGGTGCTGTATTTTGCACAATTATAACATCTATGTTTTGCACATTGTTTTCAATTTTGTTGAATAATTTTTCTTTACTTTCCTCAGCCTGATTGGAGTATGATCAATGTGTAAAAATTGTATGTATTTAAGGTGTCCAGAAAGAAGAGAATGTAGGGTAACTGCTCATTGACACTGATCTTGGCCCTGAGTTTTTGTATTTGACACCAAAAGCACAGGCAAATAAAGCAAAAATAAACAAATGGGACTACATCAAACTAAAATATTTTTCCACAGCAATGGAAACAATCAACATTTATAGAATGTGAGAGAATATTTATAAGAATATTAATATTTAACTTACAAAATATTTAATAATTAAATTTAATTAATTTAGTATTTACAAGAATAATCCAATAAGAGGTTACTATCCAAAATATACAAGGAAATCCTACGACTTAATAGCAAAAGAATCAAATAACCCAACTGAAAAAGTGGGCAAAATACCTGATTAGACATTGTATCCAAAAAAGATATATAAAGGATCAAAACCACGATGAGATACAAACTTGAACACAGTATGTACTAAGCAAACATTGTTAACTGTAGATATTTTGTGGGTAAAGCCATGTAGCTAGAGCATAAATGCAATAATTTTTCACTCTAGAGACTCTACTCCTTCTAAATTAATTTTCCTCCCTTAATCAATATCTTAAAAGTCTCTGATGTAAATGTATTATGAAAATTTTCTCTCATGATTGGAACTGGAAAGTGGATTTTGAAATATTTCCCTATTTGTTAATATATAAGGATATTCTGGAATAGGTTCAAATTGCCTATTCCAAAGTGGTGGGGCTCCCCAGCAGTACCTGCAATGCAGGATCCTCAGGAGACGGGGCTTTGATCTCTGGGTTGGGAAGATCCCCTGGAGACAGAAATGGCAACCCACTCCAGTATTCTTGCCTGGAGAATCCAATGGACAGAGGAGTCTGGCAGGCTGAAGCAACAGTATGCATGCAACAAGCCAGTCAGCCCAAGTAAGGCATTGGGAAATAGATCAGGGAGACGCTGCATGCCAGTTGGAAGCTGAAGAACATACACGTGGGTAACACATTTTCAATTTCTAGGCTGACAGCATCTCCAGCATCTTCACAGATGCTGATCAGTGCTGTATTCAGTGGTCACCAACCTTTTTGGCCCTAGGGACCGGTTTCTTGGAAGACACATTTTCCATGGACCAAGAGTGGGGGTTGGTTTTGGGATGATTCAAGCACATTACATGTATTGTACATTGCTTTTTGGGTTTCCCAGATGGCACTGATGGTAAAGAACCCGCCTGCCAATGCAGGAGGAAAAAGAGACTCGGGTTCAATCCTTGGGTCGGAAAGATCCCCTGAAGGAGGGCATGGCAACCTACTCCAGTATTCTTGCCTGGAGAATCCCATGGACAGTCCATAGGGTTGCAAAGAGCCGGATATGACTGAAGAAACTTAACACACACATTGATTCTGTTATTATTATATCAGCTCCACCTCAGATCATCAGGCATTCGATCCCAGAATTTGGGAACCCTGCTGTATACAGAATAAGACCACCACCCTCCAGAGGCTGACAGTCCAGGTAGAGGAGGTGGACTCCACATGGAATATACAATGTGGGTCAGTGCAGGCTAAGTGACCAGCAGGGAGCATACATTGTGAGGACTGCAGGAAAACCAAGATGCCCCGTGGTGCTGAGCAGAGGAAGATGCACTCCTGGAGAACGTACCGCAACACTTACTGTAGTAGGGTCAACGTGGAATTAAGCTGGGTCTTAAATAAATGATTAGTCAAACACATTTGGCCAAAATTTATGAATAAAATTTTTTCATAAACCCTACGATCCTTTAAATGAATCTTAGGCTTGATGAATTAGTCTAGTCTTCCCTCCTAGTTTCCTCTCGGGCATCTGTATTTTAACAGACACATTTGAAAGGTTTTGCCTAAAGAGTGATTATTGTGAAATATTAGAGATGGGTGTTGGATGAGTTTCTGTGAAGAAAAGGTTTCAGAGCTATTCACAGCTCTGCTTAGGAACTACCTGCTATAATCTGAATAAAATATTTAAAAAGCAGTATTAGAGAGGTTGTCTTGGCAAAACTCTGTTAGCCTTTGACCTGCTTCGTTTTGTACTCCAAGGCCAAATTTGCTTGTTATTCCAGGTCAAAGCAGGTCAAAAGCTAACAGAGTTTTGCCAAGAAAATGCACTGGTCATAGCAACACCGTCTTCTAACAACACAAGAGAAGACTCTACATACAGACATCACCAGATGGTCAGTACTGAAATCAGATTGATTATATTCTTTGCAGCCAAATATGGAAAAGCTCTATACAGTCAGCAAAAACAAGATGGGGAGCTGACTGTGGCTCAGATCACGAACCCCTTATTGCCAAATTCAGACTGAAATTGAAGAAAGTAGGGAAAACCACCAGACCATTCAGGTATGACCTGAATCAAATCCCTTACGATTATACAGTGGAAGTGACAAATAGTTTCAGGGGATTAGATCTGATAGACAGAGTGCCTGAAGAATTATGAATGGAGGATTGCGACATTGTATAAGAGGCAGTGATCAAGACCATCCACAAGAAAAAGAAATGTATAAGGCAAAATGGTTGTCTGAGGAGGACTTACAAACAACTGTTAAAAGAAGACAAGCAAAAGACAAAGGAGAAAAGGAAAGACATACCCATTTGAATGCAGAGTTCCAAAGAATATCAAGGAGAGATAGGAAGGTCGTCCTTAGTGAGCAATGCAAAGAAACAGAGGAAAACAATAGAAAGGGAAAGAATAGAGATCTCTTCAAGAAAATTAGAGATACCAAGGGAACACTTCATGCAAAGATGGGCTCAATAAAGGACAGAAATGGTATGGACCTAACATAAGCAGAAGATATTAAGAAGAGGCAGCAAGAATACACAGAAGAACTGTACACAAAAGATTCTTAATGACCCAGATAATCACGATGGGGTGATTACTCACCTAGAGCCAGACATCCTGGAATGAGAAGTCAAGTGGACCATAGGAAGCATCACTACAAACAAAGCTAGTGGGGGTGATGGAATTCCAGGTAAGCTATTTCAAATCCTGGAAGATGATGCTGTGAAAGTGCTGCACTCAATATGCCAGCAAATTTGGAAAACTCAGCATTGGCCACAGAGCTGGAAAAGGTCAATTTTCTTTCCAATCCCGAAGAAAGGCAATGCCAAAGATGGCTCAAACTACCACACAACTGCACTCATCTCACACGCTAGCAAAGTAATGTTCAAAATTCTCCAAGACAAGCTTCAGCAGTATCTGAACCATGAAATTCCAGATGTTCAAGCTGGATTTAGAAAAAGCAGAGGAACCAGAGATCAAATTGCCAACATCTGTTGGATCATCGAAAAAGCAAGAGTGTTGCAGAAAAACATCTACTTCTGCTTTATTGACTATGCCAAAGTCTTTGACTGTGTGGATCACAACAAACTGGAAAATTCTGAAAGAGATGGGAATCCCAGACCACCTGACCTGCCTCTTGAGAAATCCGTATGCAGGTCAAGAAGCAACAGTTAGAACTGGACATGGAACAACAGACTGGTTCCAAATCGGGAAAGGAGTATGTCTAGGCTATATACTGTCACCCTGCTTATTTAACTTATATGCAGAGTACATCATGTGAAATGCCAGGCTGGATGAAGCACAAGCTGGAATCAAAATTGCCAGGAGAAATATCAATAACCCCAGATATGCAGATGACACCATCTTTATGGCAGAAAATGAAGAACTAAAGAGTCTCTTGATGAAACTGAAAGAGGAGAGTGAAAAACTTAGCTTAAAGCTTAACATTCAGGAAACTAAGATCATGGCATCTTGTCCCATCACTTCATGGAAAATAGATAGGGAAACAATGGAAACATTTGAGAGACTTTACTTTTTTGGGCTCCAAAATCACTGCAGATGGTGACTGCAGCCATGAAATTAAAAGACACTTGGCTCCTTGAAAAAAAAGCTACGAGCAACCTAGACAGCATATTAAAAAGCAGAGACATTACTTTGTCCACACAGGCCCATCTAGCCAAAACTGGTTTTTCCAGTAGTCATGTATGGATGTGAGAGCTGGAGTATAAAGAAAACTGAGTACTGAAGAATTAATGCCTTTGAACTGAGGTGTTGGAGTCCCTTGGACTGCAAGGAGATCAACCCAGTCAATTCTAAAGGAAATCAGTCCTGAATATTCATTGGAAGGACTGATGTTGAAGCTGAAACTCCAATACTTTGGCCACCTGATGCAAAGAAGTGACTCATTTGAAAAGATCCTGGTGCTGGGAAAGATTGAAGGTGGGAGGAGAAGGGAACGACAAAGGATGAAATGTTTGGATGGCATCACTGACTCGATGGACATGAGTTTGAGTAATCTCTGGGAAATGATGATGGACAGGGAAGCCTGGCATGCTGCAGTCCATGGGGCTGCAAAGAGTCAGACTTGACAGAGCGACTGAACTGAACAGATTAGAGAGGTTAAATATTTTATTCAGACTACTGCAGGTAGTTCCAGTAGTCATGTAAGGATGTGAGAATTGGACCATTCAGAAGGCTGAGCACCAAAGAATTGATGATTTTAAATTGTAGTGCTGGAGAAGACTCTTGAGAGTCCCTTGTACAGCAAAGAGATCAAATCAGTCAATCCTAAAGCAGAAAGTGAAGAGGAACTAAAAAGCCTCTTGATGAAAGTGAAATGGAGAGTGAAAAAGTTGGCTTAAAGCTCAACATTCAGAAAACGAAGATCATGGCATCCAGTCCCATCACTTCATGGGAAATAGATGGGGAAACAGTGGAAACAGTGTCAGACTTTATTTTTCTGGGCTCCAAAATCACTGCAGATGGTGACTGCAGCCATGAAATTAAAAGACGTTTACTCCTTGGAAGGAAAGTTATGACCAACCTAGATAGCATATTCAAAAGCAGAGACATTACTTTGCCAACAAAGGTTCGTCTAGTCAAGGCTATGGTTTTTCCTGTGGTCATGTATGGATGTGAGAGTTGGACTGTGAAGAAGGCTGAGCACCAAAGAATTGATGCTTTTGAATTGTGGTGTTGGAGAAGACTCCTGAGAGTTCCTTGGACTGCAAGGAGTTCCAACCAGTCCATTCTAAAGGAGATCAGCTCTGGGATTTCTTTGGAGGGAATGATGCTGAAGCTGAAGCTCCAGTCCTTTGGCCACCTCTTGCGAAGAGTTGACTCATTGGAAAAGACTCTGATGCTGGGAGGGATTGGGGGCAAGAGGAGAAGGGGACGACAGAGGATGAGATGGGTGGATGGCATCACTGACTCAATGGATGTGAGTCTGAGTGAACTCCGGGAGTTGGTGATGGACAGGGAGGCCTGGCGTGCTGTGATTCATGGGGTTGCAAAGAGTCGGACACGACTGAGCGACTGAACTGAACTGAACTGAAAGGAGATCAGTCCTGAATATTCATTGGAAGGACTGATGCTAAAGCTGAAGCTCCAATACTTGGCCACCTGATGCAAAGAAATGACTCATTGGAAAAAGCCGTGATGCTGGGAAAGATTGAAGGCAGGAGGAGAAGGGTGACACAGGATGACATGGTTAGATAGCATCACTGACTTGATGGACATGAATTTGAGCAAACTGCAGCAGATAATGGAGGACTGAGGAGCCTGGTGTGCTGCAGTCCGTGGGGTCACAAACAGTTGGCCAAGACTTAGAGACTGAACAACAGCAACAGCAAAATTAAAGAGGTTTATTGGCAGGAGGCTTTGTTTCCACATTAGCATTGCCATATGTAAAAGATGCCAGGGTGATAAGAAAATAAGATGAAGGGATTTGGCAAACACATTCTTGAGTTTATTTTCCATCTTTTTATTTTTGGTTATTGTATTTTTGCTACTTTTAATATATTTGCAGTATCTTAGACTATGTATTTGCAAATGACAGCTTGAGGAAATCTTTCCATATAATAACACATCCCAAGCAAAATTATCAAAAGTTTAAATCAGCTCTTGAAGTCTTCAAGTTATTAAAATGAATGCAAAATCAAGATGAACTTTATCCTGTAAAAAAACTAGTGGATTAATTAGAGTCCTCAAATATACAGTGGTTTGAAGGAAAATTAGAATTTTCATGCTGTGTCTTCAGGGATTATTTCATTTGTGGAGGTCAAAAGATTTAATCATTTGAATTCATAAATGCTTTTAATAACATTTTGCAGCAATGATGGAAAACAGGATTTAACAGCAACGCTCACATTGTGCTTGACGCAGCATCAGGAAGCAAGTCATCCTCTGTTTAATCTGCAGATACCCTGGTTTTCATTAACTTTACAAGTGTGGCTTGATTGAGTCAAATCAATACATCCCCAACAAGTAGCATTAATTTATATAAGAGGAAAAAGGTTTAAAAGATAATTTACTTTTCAGATTAATTCAGGTTAATACATTGTTTACAAAAATTCCAACTAGTCTTTGACAATAATTACAAGAATTTTGTAAAGAATAACACTCTGTCAACCCCCTTCCTTGTCTTAAGCCATGATATGGTGAAAATGGTGTCATTTACATATGTGGAGAATGTATTAATATATTCCAAAACAGTTGGAATATATAGTGAAAATTTTAAAATAATTGAAATTCACCTCTATTCAAGAACATCAGGTTCAATGTTAACTATGTTAGCTATGAAAATAATGATAAAAGACAAAAAAAAAAAAAAAAACACCTTCAAACTTGTGGTTCTTTGGTGCCCAAGACTGTTGTGTGTTTTATATTTCCTGTTTTCCTGAATCACATATTTTCTCAGTTCTATTTCATAATTTGAATTTTCAGTTTTCCTTCATCATGGCCAGCCTGCTCCCTCTTTTTAGTGTGAAATGCCTGCTTAACCCCAGCACTTACCTGTTTCTGTGTTCACCTAATATTAGTCTGATGGAGCCACCATATTGGCTCCCCATCCCTTTTATCATATCACTCATTGCTGGTGGTGGTGTTATTGTTGTCTTAAAAATTATTTGGATAATTCAATGTGATTATGGGGCTTCTCAGTGGCAGATCCCATCTGCCAATGCAGGAGACTCAGGTTCGGTCCCTGGGTCAGGAAGATCCCCTGAAGGAGGAAATGGCAACCCACTCCAGTATTCTTGCCTGGGAAATCCCATGGACATAGGAGCCTGGTGGGTTACAGCCCACGGGGTTGCAAAAAGTCGGACACGACTGAGTAACCCCACATATATACATGTAATTATACAAAATGTGGATTTTGTTCAGTTATTATCACACCTTCCAGTGTTATATAAAATGTTAATATTATAAAAAATAAATGTGCCAGACTGTTGTTGTTCAGTCACTAAATTGTGTCCAACTCTTTGAGACCCCATGGGCTTTTAGTCAATAACAGCTGTATCTTTATAATAATCACTTTCTGCTTGTCCCTACAGCATATTGCAAATTTAGATTGCCTTCTTCTTTACTACACTTAATTCTGTTAATTTTTTTACATTTTCCAAAAGTCATACTTACTCTCATAGAAAAAACATATATACTATTTGTCATATTGTTGTTATTGTTCAGTGACTAAGTCATGTCCAATTCTTTGAGACCCCATGGACTGCAGCACACCAGGCTCCCCTGTCCTTCACTATCTCCTGGAGTTTTCTCAGATTCATGTCTACTGAGTCAGTGAAGCCATCCAACCATCTCATCTTCTGCTGCCCCATTTTCTTTTGCCCTCAATCTTTCCCAGCCTCAGGGTCTTTTCCAACAAGTTGGCTTTTTGCATCAGGTGGCCAAAGTATTGGAGCTTTAGCATCAGTCTTTCTAATGAATATTCAGGGTTGACTTCCTTTAGGATTGACTGGTTTGGTCTCCCTGCTGTCCAAGGAACTCTCAAGAGTCTTCTCCAGCACCACAACTTAAAAGCCTCAATTCTATGGTGCTGTCTTCTTTATGGTCCAAGTCTCGCATCCATAAATGACTATTGGAAAAACTATAGTTTTGACTATATGGACCTTTGTCAGCAAAGTGATGTTTCTGCATCTTCATATGCTGTCTAGGTTTGTCATAGCTTTTTTCCCCCTGAAGTGCCAGACTAATCCTGCTTTTTAATCATCCACTTTAGCATTGCACTTGAGCATCCATTTTAGATTTCTTGTGCTCTGGACATCTCTCCTCCTCCTGGTCAGTCCTGGGCTGTGTGCTGGGCCCCCTGTTTTGAGAGAGTCCATGGCTGCTCTCCCTCTTCCTATCAGACTCTCTATTTAAGTCTCCAGACTTGAAGGGAGGCTGCCTCCTCTCAGGGGTCTGGCAGCTATATATATACAGCTATAAAGCTGTATATATACATGCACCCATTCTCCTTCAAACCCCCCTCCCATCCAGGCTGCCACATAACCTGGAGCAGAGTTCCCTGTGCTACACAGTAGGTCTTTGTTGATTACCCATTTCAAATGTAGCAGTGTGTATACATGCCCATTCCAAGCACTCACTATCCCTTCCCCTCATCCTTCCCCTCTGGTTACCATAATTTCATTCTCTAAGTCTGTGAGTCTCTTTCTGTTTTGTAAGTAAGTTCACTTGTATAATTTCTTTTTAGATCTCACATATAAGGGATGTTATGCAATATTTTTCTTTCTCTGAAAAGGCAGAACTTTGTGGTTGTAGGTCATACTCTGGATAGAAACAGAGGCAAAAACCTAGTAAACAATCATGAACAGATTCACAATACGGTTAGGTTATAAATGAAGCAAACCTGGGGCTGAGATAGAAAATATCTGGGGCGTCAGGACGTGACCAGCACCTAGTCAGGGAACCAGAAACCATGCCGAGAACATTTATATTCAGAATTAATAAGGAAGTTTATTAAAAAAATAATTCAATAATCACTGGACTCAGAGTAATGGGTGAACAAATAATGCTAGTAAAAAGTGAGTGTTATCAATGCAGAACATTCTACATGTCATTTCAGATTATTGAAACCAAATGCTTCATCTCTTGCACGCTGGCATGGTAAAAAGAAAAACGCAGCTTCATTCCAGAAACATGTTTCCTTGTTGGCATATATATTCTGGCCAAGATGGAGGCTATGCTAGTACTAAGAATACTGGAGGCTGGG
Organism: Bubalus kerabau; assembly: GCF_029407905.1. Lineage (NCBI taxonomy): Eukaryota > Metazoa > Chordata > Mammalia > Artiodactyla > Bovidae > Bubalus > Bubalus kerabau. The sequence continues at coordinate 22,904,420 of NC_073637.1, read as the reverse complement.
AAGCCTAATTATAGCATTGGAAAAGAAAGTTTGGATTAGCAGCTTCCACTCACATACACTACACTTAAAAATTTTCACAACCATATGACGAGGTCTCCACTGGTAAAGTCCAGGATTTCAAGAAAGCCAACCACATTAGCAAACTGAAGCTTAGATTAAATGTGGGAATATTGGCCTGAGAATTTTAGATTTGATATGAAAACTCAGCAGTGGCCACAGGACTGGAAAAGGTCCGTTTTCATTCCAATCCCAAAGAAAGGCAATGCCAAAGAATGCTCAAACTACCGCACAATTGCACTCATCTCACATGCTAGTAAAGTAATGCTCAAAATTCTCCAAGCCAGGCCTCAGCAATAAGTGAACCGTGAACTTCCTGATGTTCAAGCCAGTTTTAGAAAAGGCAGAGGAACCAGAGATCAAATTGCCAACATCTGCTGGATCATGGAAAAAGCAAGAGAGTTCCAGAAAAACATCTATTTCTGCTTTATTGACTATGCCAAAGCCTTTGACTGTGTGGATCACAATAAACTGTGGAAAATTCTGAAAGAGATGGGAATACCAGACCACCTGATCTGCCTCTTGAGAAATTTGTATGCAGGTCAGGAAGCAACAGTTAGAACTGGACATGGAACAACAGACTGGTTCCAAATAGGAAAAGGAGTACGTCAAGGCTGTATATTGTCACCCTGTTTATTTAACTTATATGCAGAGTACATCATGAGAAACGGTGGTCTGGAAGAAACACAAGCTGGAATCAAGATTGCCAGGAGAAATATCAATAACCTCAGATATGCAGATGACACCACCCTTATGGCAGAAAGTGAAGAGGAACTCAAAAGCCTCTTGATGAAAGTGAAAGAGGAGAGTGAAAAAGTTGGCTTAAAACTCAACATTCAGAAAACGAAGATCACGGCATCCAGTCCCATCACTTCATGGGAAATAGATGGGGAAACAGTGGAAACAGTGTCAGACTTTATTTTTCTGGGCTCCAAAATCACTGCAGATGGTGACTGCAGCCATGAAATTAAAAGACACTTACTCCTTGGAAGGAAAGTTATGACCAACCTAGATAGCATATTGAAAAGCAGAGACATTACTTTGCCAACAAAGGTTCGTCTAGTCAAGGCTATGGTTTTTCCTGTGGTCATGTATGGATGTGAGAGTTGGACTGTGAAGAAAGCTGAGCACCGAAGAATTGATGCTTTTGAACTGTGGTGTTGGAGAAGACTCTTGAGAGTCCCTTGGCCTGCAAGGAGATCCAACCAGTCCATTCTGAAGGAGATCAGCCCTGGGATTTCTTTGGAAGGAATGATGCTAAAGCTGAAACTCCAGTCCTTTGGCCACCTCATGTGAAGAGTTGACTCATTGGAGAAGACTCTGATGCTGGCAGGGATTGGGGGCAAGAGGAGAAGGGGATGACAGAGGATGAGATGGCTGGATGCACTGACTCGATGGATGTGAGTCCGAGTGAACTCCGGGAGTTGGTGATGGACAGGGAGGTCTGGCGTGCGGTGATTCATGGGGTCGCAGAGAGTCGGACATGACTGAGCAACTGATTTGATCTGATCTGATGCTAAGTCACTTTAGTTGTGTCCGACTGTTGGCAACCCCATGGACTGTAGCCTGCCAGGCTGCTCTGTCCATGGAATATTCCAGGCAAGAATACTAGAGTGGGTTGCCATTTCCTACTTCAGGGGATCTTCCCAACCTAGGGATCGAACCTGCATCTCCTACATTGACAGGCAGGTTCTTTACCACTGTGTCACCTGGGAAACCCTTAGATTTGATAGCTCTTTAAGCAACCTTTGGCTTCTTTATGTAGATGTTCCAGTTCATTTTAATAGGATCATATTAACTATTTTGTGACAATGTTACCCAGGCTCTGGAGCTTATATTGCAGTGGTCCCCCTCTAATCCTGCTGCAGAGGAGAATGTGGGTCCCCCTTGTTACACAGGTGGAGGTACAGGCTCAAGGTCCCTGCTTGGTCTCGTTGACACACGAGTGGGAAGCACCGTTGCTGTAGCAGGGTGTGGCCAAGGTGCATAAACTGGCTCATGTTAACTGAGTTTCCTCCACTTTCAAGACTTTGGCAATCATCTTTGCTTGGATTAGTATACAAACAGGCAAAAAATCAGGAGAAGCAAAATATGTCATGATATCTAAGAAGAAACTTGCTTGTCTATCATGCTGTGATGTTGAAGTGAGGTGAGTTGGAGAAATGGACACTGAAAAACAGCTGTTGAATGGAATTAAGAATGTCTTTCCATGGAAAGTGAAGTGAAAGCTGCTCAGTCGTGTCCGACTCTTTGTGACACCATGGATTATCCAGTCAATAGAATTCTCCAATCAGAATCCTGGAGTGGGTAATGGTTCCCTTCTCTAAGGGATCTTCCCAACCCAGGGATTGAACCCAGGTCTCCAACACTGCAGGTGGGTTCTTTACCAGCTGAGCCACAAGGGAAGCCCAAATTCCATGGAAAAGGAATTTAATTAAATTCAATGAACCTTGATTGTGCATGTTCTGTGCTAGAGTGTAGGTGAGGAAAAATCCAAATATAGGAAGAATAAGACATAACACTTGCCTAATTCAACTTAAATTGAGTAAGTGTAGTAAAACATGACAATATACATAGGCTTGAAAAATTGTGTAGAGGCTCCTAGAGGATTTTCATTTAAATCATTGTATCTAATGCTTTGGGAAGATTTTATTTATCCTGTCAGCAGAGGTTACAGAGTAAAGAATGTATAAAAAACAATCAAATACAGTGACTAACTGTCACAAAATCATGGTGAAAGTTAGGCACTGAAAGAATATACAAGAAGACAGGGGCACAGTTAAAAAACTGCCACCAGGATGAGGTCGAGGGTCCTCATCAAAGGACAGGGACCACATCAGAGCAGGTAAAGACATACAGTGCAGGCATCTCACACAGCCCAGTTTTCTAGAGCATCCTTCCTTCATTTCAATCAGGTATGTTTTATTTTGCAGGGGAAAGTGATACATGGACACACCTTTGTAGGGATCAGGAGTGGGTCTAATTTCCATCAGTATTATACTGATAGCGGTTGTCACCTTTTCCTGGACCTTTCCAGCAAGATACAGCTGTGTAATGTTTCAGAGTCAAAATGTCTCCAATGTCACAGAAAATTCGAGAGATCAAAGTTTAAATCAATTGTCTAGCTCCACCAACACAAATTGTCAACCTTCATTCAACTGATGCTGTTTTATCTTGAGATAAAACTGTGTGTTTTTCAAAAGAGGGAAAATTTGTTTCCAAGTGTGAATTTGATTAAAATACCATAACCTTCTAAACCCTTGACAAGTATCATTAATCAATAACGTTTTATCTGGAGATATGAATGGTCCTTCTTGACACCCTAACCTATGGGGAAAATTTTTATCAAATATCTTAGATATTAAACATCTTTTTGTAAAATATAGTTCCAGGTTTAAATGTGTCTGGCTATGTACTGGATCTAGAATTGAGTAGTTTTCATCTGCTGGGCCTGCGGCAGAGAGGGCTGTCACTGGAGCTTAATACTCTCAGGAAACCACAGCTACTTATCTTCCCTCAGCAAGGCAGTTACCCTCCAGCTTCAAAAATGGCCTAGCCTCAGCAAGAGAAGGATATTAACATGTTTTTACTCAAGAGGACAATCTTGTAATCTCAGTATTTTAGTAGAGAAAAGGACTAAAACCCAACTCATTCAGCTCAGAAAACCATACAGGCTTGTTATAGACCACAACCTGCATGGCAAACTTCACACACTGCAGATCTGACTGATCATTAGAAATGATTAGTGTTGCTCATCTTTTAAAAAGCAATACTTTAATAAATCAGTTGGAGCTGTCTATTCAAATATAATGTTGCTCCTGTCACACTGTTCGGAAAATCCATGACTTGACTCTGAACAAAGATGCATATTTAAAACTCTTAATGGAGGTATGTATTCAAAACTAGAGAACATTTGACTGAGAAAAGAACTGAATATTAAAACTGGAGGAATAAAACTGCCAAAGAGTGTACTGACAGTGAAGTGTTTGATTTAGTGAATTGTGTATCAAACTGCATGCGTGCATGCTAAATTGCTTCAGTGTGTCCAACTCTTTGCGACCGCATGGACTGTAGCCCGCCAGGCTCTTCTCTCCATGGGGTTCTCCAGGCAAGAATACTGGAGTGGGCTGCCATGCCCTCCTCCAGGGGATCTTCCCAACACAGGGATTGAACCCATGTCTCTTTTGTCTCCTGCACTGGCAGGCAGGTTTTTTTTTTTTTTTTAACCAGCTGAACCACTAGGGAAGCCCCTAAGATAGACTATCATTTCTCACTTCACAGAACCTACTGTGTAATTCTAATTCCCAATGAGATTAAGATTTCCTACAAAAAGCTAGATGGAAGCTGCAGTGGGAAATGATTAAAATTTGTGAAATTTCTAGCTTAAAACCTGGCATACAGCAAGCATGCCCTACATGTTATTTCTCTTCCTCTTGACCATGCTAAACTGTGTTCTATTTTAAATAAATTAGAAGCAGAAGAGGGCAATTTGGGGGTCAGTGACTTAATTCTAAAGGTAAAGAGGAATTATATGTGCAAATGCAAAATACACAACTCAGTAATTTTATAATCAAGTTATCAGTAGAAAATATACAGGCTTAGGAAACATCCAGGCTTGGCTGACCTAGATTTGAACGTCTGTCACATATTTACAAATTTTGTTGATTAGGGTAGATTAATTTACCCAAGGTTTTTGTTTGGGTAGATTTTTGCTTAGTTGCAGTTTATATCTATATCTATATCTATATCTATATCTATATCTATATAGACATCTTGATGCTGTCAATATCACGGAGGAGTTGTTGGACAAATGCTCCCCAAGGGGTCCAGTCTGACTCCATTCTGTTGGTTGATGCTACTGAGGTGTACCAGAATTCTGGTATAACTGTAGAAATGCAAGATGAGATGGACAGACTGCAAACAAGTATACAGAACACAAAACAGGTACACCAAAGTGAAGGTCAGGTTAGAAAGCTTAGCTCCAAACCACGGAGACCGACTTGAAACACAACTATTCCACTTTTGTAAACAAGTGTTGTGTCTCAGGTTCTCTATTAGAATTTCCCGACTTGGTGATATATTTTGGTCAACCAGAAGAGTAGTACACCCCTCACTAGTCATGTGAGTGATTTGGCAAACATTTCCCGAGGTTGCTGTCACTGAAAGTGGTGTCATCCTCAATGTGAAAAGAGAGATCAGTTTTCAGAATTACAGTGCCTTAAATGAAGTTATAACAGGAGTGGTCTGTGTAGCAGGGAAAGCAGTATTCCATCCAAATGGTAAGGTTGTCAACAGTCACATTTCATGAAAGAAGAATGAAATATGCATCGTATTTTCACATCTAGAGAAATTGTGCATCAAGAAGACTCACGACTGGGTGGATGTTTATGGCGGCAAAGGTCCAGGCTGCATGGTGGGAGGTGGATGGGCGAGGGGCACCGGAGGAGCGGTAGCTTTGCCTAAGCGTGATCTCGAGGATAGGAGGCGCCTTCAGTACTGGTGAGGATGACAATGAGCTGATAGACAATCTGAAGGAGGCTCAGTACATCCGCTCTGAGTTGGTGGTGCAGGCTTTCTGAGCTATTGACCATGCAGACTATTACCTCAAAGAATTTAGAGGACGCATATGGCGTGGAAGCACAGCAACATCCACCTCTCTGCTCCATGCATCTCTTTGGAGCTGATGGAGGCCCTCGACCTGCAGCCTGGCCTCTCCTTCTTGAATCTGGGCAGCGGCACTGGGTACCTCAGCTCCATGGTGGGGCTCATCGTCGGCCTCTTGGGTGTGAACCACGCGGTGGAACTCCATTCAGATGTGACAGAGTACGCAAAGCAGAAGCTGGACTTCTTTATCAGGACAAGTGACAGCTTCGACAAGTTAGACTTCTCTGAACCCTCCTTCTTTACTGGCAATGGCCTGGAGATTTCTCCGGATTGTTCTCAGTATGACCAGGTGGACTGCAGGCCAGGCATGCAGAGGGAGCAGGAGCAGTACACGAAGAGTCTCCTCAAGGTTGGGGGCATCATGGTCCTGCTGCTGCAAGAGAAACGACGGAGATTAACTGCGCACTGGCCCTTCCGCTTGGGAAACCAAGAAGCAGGTTTCTTGGCTGTCTCCTCTGCTCTGCTGCTCTAGCCCTGCCAGTCAGTCAGGGAAACTGAGGCTCGTCCAGTTACATGACACCCCTGGCAGTTCACAGTCTCCAGGACCTGGCCCACATCGCCATCCGGGGCACCATTAAGAAGATTGTTCACCAGGAAGAAGGGAACAGAAACGGGAAACAGACTGAAGAACACGCCCAGGTTTAAACGAAGGCGAGTTCGCCGCTGCCGAGTGGAAACACTTGTCTTTTTGCACAAAGAGGTCTTTGCCAGTCAGATCTCCAACCCCCCTGATGACAATGGCTCTGGAGACCTGGAGGAGGAGTGGTGGGAAAGAAGAGGTGACCACCCCGCCAGACGCCAAGCCTGGGACCCCGGTGAACTTCCTGCATGAGAAGGTCCTGAGCCTCCCTCTGCCAGATCCCCCGACGTACTACCTGCTTTATGACAGAGTAAAGTAGGTCTGTGGTCCAGGGGAGGAGGCCCAGCCTGCCTGGAGCACCGCCCGCGCAGGTGCACTGGGGAAGCAGGGGCTTGGCTCTGCATCCCCTGTCCTTGACTGTCCTCTAGAACACTCCTGCCTCTGTCCGATTTCTGTGAACATAGTCTACAAGGTAAGATGCAAGGGAGAATGTTTTCTCAAATGGGCACGTGCCCCTGGAGGAGGCGCTGACTTCCGGCTCTCAGGAAACACTGAGGTCTGTGTGCGAAGATGGCTGGGAGACTGTTCCTTACGCCAGGTACACGTGTCTGCATCAGAAAGGAAAACTGAAATTGAAATTAACCTGTCTTGCTTATAAAATGTGAGACAGAAAGCACAGGTTTCTACGTGTATAAAGTCTTTTCTGAGTGGGACACGCTGATGTCCAGGTTTGAATTTTACAGTATCTACCTCCTAATTACTGGCACTGAGTTTCACTAAATCTTCACTATCTGGAGCGGGGAGACACAGAAAAGCTCCCTTATTTTAAGTAAAATAACAAAATCTTACATGAGTTGTCAATTGTAATTTAGAAAAAGAAAAAACTGATGGGGGGAGGAATGAAAGTATGAAATTGCCAGATGTCTTTGTGGAATTGCAGAAGAACTCCATGGAATTTTTTGTGCCACCTTCATTACCTTTAGAAGAATCGGTGTTGAGTAATACCCTCAAAGAAAATCCTGAAGAAGGATATCAGTGTTGTGTGTACGAAAGAAGCTACATTGCTTGTGCTGCACTGACAGAGATGATCATCGATTCAGCTTTGAGTTGATGGTGTCTGAGGCTCCATCCTCAGAGCAGGTGGAAGGTACTGGCTATAGGAAGTGGACTGGGGATGCTGTGGTTGGCCCGTGGAGTTTTCTTTTCAGTTGTCTATTTTTCTGTAATCACATTACAGTACTGACTCATAGATTTTATCTTTTGTAATTCAGGAGAAAAAGATTTATTAGTTTTGGAATTTTTTTTAAGAGCAAACATAAATGATCCGTAGCTCTATGGCACCAGAGTGGTTTTACTCACAGTGGTATGTGCAGTCCGTCTTCTCCAGGCCTGGGTGTTGAAAGTTTCCTGTCTTATCACATCCCGGGTCTCCATGCGAGGCCATTTTGTTAGGTGGCAGGATGTTTACAGGTGACACTGCTTCTTCTGAAACATTGGTTCTTGTCAAACTTTTCAATTTTATCCAAAGGCTAGTATGAAATGTTAATAGTAAATCCAAAATCAGAGTGCTGATGGAAGATTAATCATTCAGATTTTACGATTAATTTTATCCCTTAGCTTCCCAAGCGTTGCTGAGTTCAGTGCCTTTGTGGTTTCACTAACTTCATTGAGTTCTATTATTTTTTCCATTTATACTTTTTAAAAAACTAACGGAATCATTTTATCACAGAATACTGTGTGCATGAGCAGCTGGGGACATGTGTGCAGTGCCCTGAATTAGTACAGTTAAGCTATTGTAAAGAAGGTTTCTTCATGGCTTTGCTTACCTGCCTTTCACTGGAAGTCAAGCCTCATTCTCTCTCTCAGAGACAAAATCACGTGGTGAACTTACTTGCTAAGGCTTCTATTTGCAGATCTAATTGACCCTATTCTAATTGACTTGTAGAGACCTCTGCAACACGTGGACATTTTTGGGCATAATGTTAAGTAAGTGATATCTGAAATCTGTTATTATTAAATGGCGTGGCTACATTTTTTTTTCTATCATTGTATATTTGTTTCCCTATTTTTTCAACCATGTTTGCCTTTATGCTGGATTGTAAAAACTCCTCACAATGCATAAGACATTATTTTCCCCTGTATATGTTAACCCTTTTCTAACATTCCTAACATTTCAACAGTATGTGAACTGAGAACTTCAAGATGTTCAAGCTGGATTTAGAAAAGACCGAGGAACCAGAGATCAAATCGCCAACATCTGTTGAATCATCAAAAAAGCAAGAGTTCCAAAAAGACTGCTGCTGCTGCTGCTGCTAAGTCGCTTCAGTCGTGTCCGACTCTGTGCGACCCCATAGACGGCAGCCCACCAGGCTCCCCTGTCCCTGGGATTCTCCAGGCAAGAACACTGGAGTGGGTTGCCATTTCCTTCTCCAATGTATGAAGGTGAAAAGTGAAAGTGAAGTTGCTCAGTCGCGTCCGACTCTCCTCGACCCCATGGACTGCAGCCTACCAGGCTCCTCCGTCCATGGGATTTTCCAGGCAAGAGTACTGGAGTGGGGTGCCATCGCCTTCTCCGAAAAAGACGTATACTTCTGCAGTCTTGATGTACTCCTTTCCCAATTTGAAACCAGTCCATTGTTCCATGTCTGGTTCTAACTGTTGCTTCTTGACCTGCATATAGATTTCTCAGGGGGCAGGTAAGGTGGTCTGGTATTCCCAACTCTTTAAGAATTTTCCACAGTTTGTTGTGATCCATACAGTCAAAGGCTTTGGCATAATTAATAAAGCAGAAGTAGACGTCTTTTTCTGCTTTATTAATTATGCCAAAGCCTTTGGCTGTATGGATCACAACAAACTGTGGAAAATTCTTAAAGAGTTGGGAATACCAGATCACCCTACCTGCCCCCTGAGAAATCTATATGCAGGTCAAGAAGCAACAGTTAGAACCAGACATGGAACAATGGACTGGTTTCAAATTGGGAAAGGAGTACATCAAGACTGTATATTGTCACCCTGCTTATTTAACTTATATGCAGAGTATATCATGCAAAATGCCTGGCTGGATGAAGTAGAAGCTGGAATCAAGATTGCTGGGAGAAATATCAGTAGCCTCAGATATGCAGATGACACCACCCTTATGGCAGAAAGTGAAGAGGAACTAAAGAGCCTCTTGAAAAATAAGAGTGAAAAAACTGGCTTAAAACTCAACATTCAAAAAATGAAGATCATGGCATCTGGTCCCATCACTTCTTGGCAAATAGATGGGGTAACTGCAGCCATGAAATTAAAAGACATTTGTCCTTGGAAGAAAAACTATGACCAACCTAGATAGCATATTGAAAAGCAGAGACGTTACTTTGCCAACAAAGGTCCATCTAGTGAAAGCTATGGTTTTTCCAGTAGTCATGTACGGATGTGAGAGCTGGACCATAAAGAAAGCTGATTGCCAAAGAATTGATACTTTTGAACTGTGGTATTAGAGAAGACTCCTGAAAGTCCCTTGGACTGCAAGGAGATCCCATTAGTAAATCCTAAAGGAAATCAGTCCTGAATATTCATTGGAAGGACTGACGCTAAAGCTGAAACTCCAATACTTTGGCAACCTGATGTGAACAACTGACTGATTGGAAAATACCCAGATGCTGGGAAAGATCGAAGGCAGAAGGATAAGGGGATGACAGAAGATGAGATGGTTGGATGGCATCACCAACTCTATGGACATGAGTCTGAGTAAGTTCTGAGAGTTGGTGATGGACAGGGAAGCATGGCGTGCTGCAGTCCGTGGGGTTGCAGAGTCGAAAACGACTGAGCGACTGAACTGAACTGAACATTTTGTATTTGCACGTTGGTTTGTGACTTTTACACCAGAATCTGGTTAAATATATATATATATATATATGAGAGAGAGTATATGAAATGTGAAATAATGTGGTGTAGATCTATATTATAAACATAAAGGGGAATCGGCAGTGAGCTTTCCCGTGTATGAGCACCTTTTTCTAGAGTTCAGTATGAGGCACTGCTTTCTTTTTTAAAAAACAGATGAATTATATAGTCTGTGTTGTCTGCAAGCTCTACATTGTTAAACCATAGACATTGGCTGACTTTTATGTTTTGATTAGTCTGTAATTTTATATGTGATTTTTGTTTTGAAAGTAGTTAAGCCATAGACATGTGCAAAACAAATAACAAATTTATAAATATTAAGTATGTCATATAGATATCTTCTGTGTACTTAATATTTCTGCCAGTCTGGAGCTTTCAGGAGACTAATGCAAGAAATAGGAAACAAAGACTTTAATGAGCTGATACACAAAAGATATCAATAAAGATATTTAAGACACACACACACACACACACAAGAAGACTCATAACTTCAGCATACTAAGGCTCACTTTTCTCCTTCAAAATAAGGAGTCCAGAGAAAAATATGAAAAGTTGGTGTGATGGCTATATAGACATCAGGCACCCAGGCTTGTAACATCATTTTTACATAGCATCATTCTTGGCATCCTTCTCAGCATTATTCTTTATACAGCATCATTCTTAACACCAGTCTTAGTGTGATTCTTTGCATCATTCTTAGTGTTATACCTCAGCCAGAGTGACCTTTGTTTTCTTTTTAAACTAAAATACACTTTATTGAGATGCATTTGTTTTTCTCTAATATCCTTTTTCTGCATCAAAATATAATGTTATATTTTATTTAATCACTGTGTCTTCTTAGGCTACTCGGGCCTTTGCCAATTTCTCAGGTATTTGGTAAAAGGTCCCTCAGTTTGTGTTTGTCTGGTGTCTTCTCAAGGTTAGCCTGGGGTTTTGTGTTTGGGAGAGGAAGCTGACAGAGGGAAGTGCAATTCTCAATACATTATGTGTAACTTATGTTCCAGCAACAGGATTTATTGTAAACGATGTTGACCTTGATCTCCTAGCTAGGGGGTGTTTACTGGTTTCTCCACTGAAATGTTAACTCCCTCCCTTCTCCTTCACACTGTATTTTGGGAGGCAGATTACCACAGATGCAGACCACAGTTCAAGGTATCCCACCTCCTTGTGGGAGGGCGTATCCATATAAATTTTTAGGTATTCTCTATGGGCTGCTTTTGCTTCTAGACCATTTCAGTGGGCAGGGCTAGGATATAAGCCTGTGTATTAATTGTGTGTGTGTGTACATATCCCATTAGTACCTACATCAAGCTGATGGTTCAACTATGTCCTGACTTCAAGCCAGGCATCCATGGTTCATTCTATCCAGCCCCCTTGTTTATGTCTCCAGAGCCATCTTCTAAATACAAAACTCAGAAAATTCCTCTTCTGTGTTTGAAATCTATGGGCCTTCTCACCTTAGGATAAAAATTCAAACTCATACCTCTGGTCGACAAGGTCTTGTGCTACACAAATGTGCTGAATTCATCATTTATTTTCTTAATGATTAAAAACCATCTTTACTATCTGTGGGAGAGTAAAGAACTTCCCCATAGTCATTTCTTAAAGATTGTGATGAGAAAACAATCATATAATAAGCACTATGTTCATTTGTTTGAACTGCAAATTTAAAGCCAAATATATTTTGTTAATATTTAATCAATTAACATTTAGTCAATTATTATCAATCACACTGGTGTTGTATTAATGTAAAAATAAAATAATATTAAATTTGAAGTAAAGTTTCTCAAACATTTGGAATCAGTTAGTCATGTTTTTTCAACACAAGAGACAACAAATTTAAGAAAAAAGCTGTTTTGTTGTTGTTCAGTTGCTAAGTCTTGTCCGATTCTTTGCAACCCCAGGGACTGCAGCATACCAGAGTTTCCTATCCTTCACTATCTCCCAGAGTTTGCTCAAGTTCATGTCCACTGAGTTGGTGATGCCATCCAACCATCTCATCCTCTGTTTCCCCCTTCTCCTCCTGCCCTCAATCTTTTCCAGCATCAGAGTCTTTTCTAATGAGTCGACTCTTCACATCAAATGGCCAAAGGCTTGGAGCTTCAGCTCCAGCATCAGTCCTTCCAATGAATATTCAGGACTGATTTCCTTTAGCATTGACTGGTTGGATCTCCTTGCAGTCCAAGGGACTCTCAGCGTCTTCTCCAACACCACAGTTCAAAAGCATCAGTTTCGTGTGTGTGTGTGTGTATGTGCCCACACACACAGTTATATCAGGAAGCTATACAATGGCAGTTCTTGACACTCATATCTACATCAAGCTCAAGAGAGGGCTTGAACAATAAGTAAGGTTTAATGTGTCATTAGTTTCTCTAACAAATCTTTATGAGGATGGACATTTCTAATTCAGAGTTATATTTTTAGGAAGAGAATGCTGGGACCTTTGTTAAACAGAGAACAGGAAAGTGGAATCTCAGAATTGCCTTTGAAAACTTTGAAGACATTTTTCAGATTAGATAAATAAATAAAACCTAAAAGTTGGAAGTTTAAACTTTAAGCTTGGAAAAGGCAAATAAAGGATTTCCTATCTTTTCTTTGGTTTTGTTCACCCCTGGAATACATTTCTGATTTTCTATTGTTGAATTTAGATGTGGTTTTTAAAAGACATAATAAGTGGGTAGATGGACATGAGTTTGAGCAAGCTTTGGGAGTTGGTGATGGACAGGAAATCCTGGTATGCTGCAGTCCTTGGGGTTACAAAGAGTTGGACATGATGGAACGACTGAACTGAACTGAACTAATAAGTTGGTAAAACTCAATTATTCAACTGGCAAGATTTTCCACTGTTTATTTTTTAAGAAATGATGATAGCACTCAATATTGGAAAAAAAAATGTCATCTCAGGACTAAGTGAGAGAGTCAGGCTTTTCAATGTAATACAATATGCTAAACTATGCCTTCCTGAAGAATTTAAGAAATCATGTCACCCATTTTGATAATGTAAGTGTGCATTTGTTCCCTGGGCAGAGAAAATACCTAACTGTTGATCCTATGGCCATTCCTGGATGTGACTGGTGAACAGCTGACGGTTGTGTCTGTGACTCACCAACTTCATATGCGTCACTGCCTCTTTCAACCATAAAGTGTGTTATGACCAGTTGTCTATGAATAAACAGTCTGAAGATTGGCACTAAGGCATTTTATTGCTGTACGTATGCTGATTCCAAACCACAGTTTCAGCCTCCTCCATGACACATGAAAAAGTCACTTGATAAGTAAAACACCTTTCTCACACAACAAAAAGCAGAGTCAGTGCCCTTCCTGAAAATGTTCTGTTCTCGTGTGTATGCTGAGAGCTGGTCCATCTTCACCTGGCTTCTTCCAGAGGCCTGAGTACAATCACTCTTCTACTAATGTGCAGTTTCCACAGTGTCATACAATACACGGGCTGGTCAACATTCGCATGGTTTCTGCCTCAATCATAGGCCCTTTTCACTAACCTTCGTGCTAGTTTTTAAACTTCTCTGTAATAGACTTACTTGTATACTTTGAGCCATGACTAGTATTCCTTTAAATGACATTTCTCTAGTTTGGGTCTCTTCTGTGTCTTCTGGGTGAAAAAAAATCCATTTCTTATTATAAAACATGCTTTTGATCAAGTTATAGAAAGCCAAAATTTTTGGAAAAACAAAATGATACACATTTTTCTGGCTTTATGTATTTTCTGACAAAATTTATCAAAGGTAATATACAGGGAATTAAGGATTTTTGATATCATATAATTTAACTTATATGCAGAGTACATCATGAGAAACCCTGGGCTAGAAGAAACACAAGCTGGAATCAAGATTTCCGGGAGAAATATCAATAACCTCAGATATGCAGATGATACCACCCTTATGGCAGAAAGTGAAGAGGAACTCAAAAGCCTCTTGATGAAAGTGAAAGAGGAGAGTGAAAAAGTTGGCTTAAAGTTCAACATTCAGAAAATGAAGATCATGGCACCTGGTCCCATCACTTCATGGGGAATAGATGGGGAAACAGTGGAAACAGTGTCAGACTTTATTTTTCTGGGCTCCAAAATCACTGTAGATGGTGACTGCAGCCATGAAATTAAAAGACGCTTACTCCTTGGAAGGAAAGTTATGACCAACCTAGATAGCATATTGAAAAGCAGAGACATTACTTTGCCAACAAAGGTTCGTCTAGTCAAGGCTATGGTTTTTCCAGCAGTCATGTATGGATGTGAGAGTTGGACTGTGAAGAAAGCTGAGTGCTGAAGAATTGATGCTTTTGGGCTGTGGTGTTGGAGAAGACTCTTGAGAGTCCCTTGGACTGCAAGGAGATCCAACCAGTCCATCCTAAAGGAGATCAGCTCTGGGATTTCTTTGGAAGGAATGATGCTAAAGCTGAAACTCCAGTACTTTGGCCACCCCATGCAAAGAGTTGACTCATTGGAAAAGACTCTGATGCTGGGAGGGATTGAGGGCAGGAGGAGAAGGGGATGACAGAGGATGAGATGGTTGGATGGCATCACCGACTCGATGGACGTGAATTTGAGTGAACTCTGGGAGTTGGTGATGGACAGGGAGGTCTGGCGTGCTGGGATTCATGGGGTCGCAAAGAGTCGGACACAACTGAGCGACTGAACTAACTAACTAAAAACACTTTTTAGATAATTATATTTGTGTTTTCTATTCAGAGTTTACTTCTTAAGAGTCTGGGTGTGACCAAAACATTTAAATATTTACTTCTCACTTGAATTTGAAATCACCGTCCATGATTCATATTCTCCATTTATATTGTTATTTTCAGTTTTTATTTTTATACTTTATGTGTTAGTATTTTCTTCACATTATTTTTTGTGAAATAATTATTACTTTTTGCTATAATTAATCCTTTTGAGTCACTGATCCATAAGCAGTGTTTTAATAATAATATGTTAATGTTAGAAAATAAAGTAATGGTGTGTGACTATCATGAAAACAAGTTGCCCAGGAGCAATGGTGCCCCTGATTCAAGGTTCACTTCCTGCTCATGCTCATGTCTACCATCAGGTGCAAAATGTAAGAGTATGTCAAAAAACAGGATACAGATAAACCATGCATTATGCAATAACTTAAAAAAATTAATGAAGTAAATGAACCCAGAGCCTGTTATACAGAGTGAAGTAAGTCAGAAAGTGAAAAATATAGTATATTAATGTGTTTATATAGAATCTAGAAAGATGGTACTAATGAACCTTTTTGCAGGGCTGCATTGGAGACGCAGACAGATTTATGGACAGGGGCAGGGGGCAGGTAGGAGAGGATGAGATGAATGGAAAGAGTACAGTGGAAACATATACACTACCATATGTAAAATAGATAGCCAATGGAAATTTCCCAATGACTCAGGGAACTCAAACTGGGACTCTGTAGAAACCTAGAGGGCTGGGAAGTGGGATACAGGAGGGAGGTTCAGGAGGGAGGGGACATATGTATACCTATGGCTGATTCATGCGATGTATGGCAGAAATCAAACCAATATTGTAAAGCAATTATACTTCAGTTACAAATAAATAAATTTTAAAAATAAAAGCTTTGTTGTTTGGGAAAAAAATAAAAAATAATGCAGAAATGCCTGATAAAATAAAATATCAATGTCTTAAATTAGGATCAGTATTACTGATTTTTATTTTTTTTGCTCAGGTACCTATATAGCAAATACAGATAAACTCTCTGCAAAATACAGACAAAATCTCTAGGTAAAACAATAAGATATTTATTGACTATGCCAAAGCCCTTGACTGTGTGGATCAAAATAAACTGTGGAAAATTCTGAAAGAGATGGGAATACCAGACCACCTGACCTGCCTCTTGAGAAATCTGTACGCAGATCAGGAAGCAACAGTTAGAACTGGACATGGAACAACAGACTGGTTCCAAATAGGAAAAGGAGTAGGTCAAGGCTGTATACTGTCATCCTGCTTATTTAACTTATATGCAGAGTACATCATGAGAAACGCTGGACTGGAAGAAACACAAGCTGGAATCAAGATTTCTGGGAGAAATATCAATAACCTCAGATATACAGATGACACCACCCTTATGGCAGAAAGTGAAGAGGAACTCAAAAGCCTCTTGATGAAAGTGAAAGTGGAGAGTGAAAAAGTTGGCTTAAAGCTCAACATTCAGAAAACAAAGATCACGGCATCCAGTCCCATCACTTCATGGGAAATAGATGGGGAAACAGTGGAAACAGTGTCAGACTTTATTTTTCTGGGCTCCAAAATCACTGCAGATGGTGACTGCAGCCATGAAATTAAAGGACACCTACTCCTTGGAAGGAAAGTTATGACCAACCTAGATAGCATATTGAAAAGCAGAGACATTACTTCACCAGCGAAGGTCCATCTAGTCAAGGCTATGGTTTTTCCTGTGGTCAAGTATGGATGTGAGAGTTGGACTGTGAAGAAATCTGAGCACCAAAGAATTGATGCTTTTGAACTGTGGTGTTGGAGAAGACTCTTGAGAGTCCCTTGGACTGCAAGGAGATCCAATCAGTCCATCCTAAAGGAGATCAGCCCTGGGTGTTCTTTGGAAGGAATGATGCTAAAGCTGAAACTCCAGTCCTTTGGCCACCTCATGCGAAGAGTTGACTCATTGGAAAAGACTCTGATGCTGGGAGGGATTGGGGGCAGAAGGAGAAGGAGATGACAGAGGATGAGATGGCTGGATGGCATCACTGACTCGATGGATGTGAGTCTGAGTGAACTCCGGGAGTTGGTGATGGACAGGGAGGTGTGGCGTGCTGCGATTCATGGGGTTGCAAAGAGTCGGACACGACTGAGCGACTGAACTTAACTGAACTGAATCAAAGTTGAGGAATTTTTATAAATCAAATTGTTTCTGCGTTCTCTTCTGAAACAACCAGAGTAGTTGTGAATCAATTGATCAACAACTGGAGATTAAAAGCAAATTAAATTCTAAGAAAATTCATTGTGAAAAATGCATCCATTCAGTGTTTTCTGATGGGAAGGACTTGTATTTTGTGTCTATGAACTTCTGTTTGATGATAGTCACCCTTCATTATGGGCTTCCCTGATAGCTCACCTGGTAAAGAATCCACCTGCGTTGCAGAAGACCCCAGATCAATTCCTGAGTTGGGAAGATTCCCTGGAGAAGAGACAGGCTACCTACTCCAGTATTCTTGGGCTTCCCTGGTGGCTGAGATAGTAAAGACTCCACTCCAATACAGGAGACCTGGGATCAATCCCTGGGCAGGGACAATCCCCTGCAGGAGGGCACAGCAATGCCCTCCAGTATTCTTTCCTGGAGAATCCCCATGGACAGAGGAGCCTGGCAGGTTACAGTCCATAGGGTTACAAGGAGTCAAACTCGACTGAGCGACTAAGCACAGCATATCCTTCATTACCTGTAAACTGTACTCACATGTCAGTTGCTGCCATTATATGTAGTGAAGGATATTCTGTTCTCTATTTTTCTTTCATTCATAAAAATAATAGTTTCTACAATTACATTTTTCGAAACTCTGTCATGACATAAGTGGATCTCTCTATTTGTTTGATCATACATAAGCATTTGAAATAGAGAATAAAACATTCCTGTTTTGTTTAACTTCTCTTTTACTTAGACTTGTTGGTACATGAATCAGTGATGCCATCCAACCATCTCATCCTCTGTTGCCCTCTTCTCCTATATGAAGTCATTCATATCCAGGTGAAAATATATTTAATGTTTTATATTTTGGTTTGGGATTTTGTTTGAAACATGTGTGAGCATATTCAAAACTGTGCAGTAATGAATCATACATTTGGAATTTAAGCCCTAGGCTTCCTACATCAAAGGCAAATTTCGTTCAATAGCATATAAAATGTTTATGATTCCTGAGCAAATGAAATCAGTTAAGAGATTATGCGTGCAACATAGTTAATGTGCCAGAAAAAGATTAAAGACAAATACAACATGGCATGAAATCCCACATCATGGAAAGCATGAGGCCGTGCTCAATCACTCTTTCCGTTAATAGCAAGAGCTAGGGGGCTTGCCTCCTGCGACAGGAACGCTTGGGCAACTGTCACAGTGATTAAACCACCATCTCCCCACCTCCAGCTCCACTCCCTAGGAGTCCTGGGAACACCTTAAACACGAGCTGTCAGTTGGCAGCTCAGATTTGAAGTGTGAGAAGTCTGTCCAAGAATATGATGTCAAAGCAGTCCGGTCACTAGCAGGTGGGAAATTCATTTTTTTTTAACTAAAGAATGTAATTAGATTAAATTCAAACAGTTGGCAAGGCGAGAGTACTAAAGACGGCTTCTATGTGAAATATTTCACCTGCTCTTTTCCCTTTCCATTAGTTTGATGTCTTGAAGACATCTCAAGTCAAAGTAACTCAAAAAAGCAATTAACATTACCTATCATATTAAAGAAGAAACTCCAGGCAAGACAGACATAGTGATATCGGTTGAAAAAAATGTACATTAAGACATGGACATATTTTGAACACATATCATACTTAAATATTTCAAAAGAAAAGTGATTTCAAATTTGTGTTTTTAGCAAGCAATCTTTATGATAAGTTGGGCTAATTCAGAAGAATACTTGCCACTGCCGAGAGAGAGAGAGAGAGAGAAAGTATTGATTTGATTTCTTTAAAAGAAACATAGCTTCTGCAGCTGTTTAAATGTTTCCAGGAAGTCAGTGAGGAAGGCTGAGTTGGGAGACTGTTTGGCTTTTATTTTGCTGATTTAATTTCAAAACCCTTCTCTCCCTGTAGATGATGAATGGGAAGCATCTATCAGGTAGATGGAAAGTAATAGAGCTAGAAATGTGGTTTTCAGCTTTGTTCAGAAAGATACTGGTGACTTGAGAGAGTCATTACACACGAATATGAGTCCTGAAGGAATCTGTTTTGTCACCGCATTCGGGAGATGGGGACGAGATGGTGAAGAAATATGTCCCTATTACTGAAGCAATGTTACCACAGGAGTGAATCACTTTAAGTGGATGGAATATAAATTAGTAATATGTCTCGTGGGGAGGATACAGTCCTCAGTGCCTCGTAAGTAAGTGGGCTTCTGGTTAAATAGCTACAAGGCTGCTACTCAATGAAACAAAACTAGATAAAAGGGGGAAGTAGTTGATAATCAGTTCAGGATAATTTTTAAGAAGATGCATGAGCCTGTTGGAAGGAAAGGAAACTTGATCCATTATTTGCTGCAACTTGACAATGAGAGAAAGATGACAACCTTGGATTTCAAAATACAAAGGATCAGTAATAATAATGATAAAAGTTTTTATTTCTTTAAGTCAACTTGACATATAGAGCAGCTTCAGGTTCATAGCAAAACTGAGTGGAAAGTGCAGAGTTCCCATATACCATCCGCCCCCATGGACTTAGCCTCCCCACCATCGACACACAGCACAGAATGGAATATTTGTCACAATTCGTGGATCTGTGTTGACATGTCTATACTACTTAATTTTGACTTTTTGTTCATACTAAAATATATACTCGGTTTACATGATTTATTTATATTTTTTACACAATTGTAGGTTCACATGCAGTTGTCAGAAATATTACAGAGAGAATCCACATATCTTTTACCCCATATTACCCAGTGGGGTCACCATGCTTGACTAGAGTACAGTCATACAGTAGGAAATTGGGGTTGATACAACACATTGGCTGTATGTGAAGGTCATCATTCTATATGCAGTCCAGTGTGTGTGTGTGTGTATGTGTGTATGTGTGTGTGTGTATATTTCATTCTTTGCAATTTATCACATGTGCAGATTCATAGAAAACCATTGCAGTTGAGGTGGAGGACACTTCATCACAGAATCCTTTGTGCTGCTTTTTATAAGCCATTTTCACCTACCCCCAGAGCCTGCTGCTAAGTCACTTCAGTCGTGTCCGACTCTGTGCAACCCCATAGACGGCAGCCCACCAGGTTCTCCCGCCCCTGGGATTCTCCAGGCAAGAACACCAGAGTGGGTTGCCATTTCCTTCTCCAATGCATGAAAGTGAAAAGTGAAAAGTGAAAGTGAAATCGCCCAGTCAGGTCCGACTCTTTGCGACCCCATGGACTGCAGCCTACCAGGCTCCTCCGTCCATGGGATTTTCCAGGCAAGAGTACTGGAGTAGGGTGCCATTGCCTTCTCTGACCCCCAGAGCCTAGAAACCACTAAAGCCTTGCTCATGTTTGTAAGTCATGTCATTTCAGTACTTTTATTTAAGTGAAATCATAAAGTGTGTAATCCTTTTGGATTACTTTTTTCACTCCATGAAATCCCCTTGAGATCCATCCCAGTCTTTGTGTGTATTAACAGTTTCTTCTCGTTATTGCTACACGGCCTTCTGTGGTTCGTGGCACCCACTGTGTTTAACCATCCTACTGCTGAAGGACATGCGTGTTGTTTCCAGCGCTAGCCTGTTAACATAAAGTTCTTAGAAGCATTCATATCCAGGGTGTTACATGTGAAGATATGTTTCTATTTCTCAGGGATAAATGCCCAGTAGCACAATTGCTGGGTCATGTGGTAAGGATAGATTTAGTTTGTCAGGGATTGTGAAACCGTTTTCAGAGTAGTTACACAGTCTTACGTTCCCAGCGACAAGGTGAGTGACAGAACTCTTCCACACATGTTAGCCTTTGATGCTGTCACTTAAAAAAAATTGGCCATTCTGATAGGCATGTAGTGATCATTTGTTGTGGTTTATCTTGCATTTACTTAATAGCAAATGATGTTCACCAAATTTTCATGTGCTTAGGTACCATCTGTAAATCCTCTTCAGGGAGATGTTTTTTCATACCTTTGATTTTATTTGAGAATCTTTTCTGTTTTATCCTTTACATTTAGATTTACAACCTACCCATGATTGATTGCTTGTCTGATGTAGAATAACAATTTTCAGAAGGTTAGTAGATAATTTTGTGCAAATTTACACAAGTTAAAATCACATACATTCTTATAGACAGAAAATTTCTAGAAGGATACAAGGAGCTATTAAAAGTGAATATTCCTGTAAAACTGATATCATCAGGTATGGGATCACTCTTTTTTACACGAATTGAGCAGAATACACAATGGTAGAATGCTTAACATCTGTCTCTTGCCAAATAGACTTCTAAAATCATCATTTTGTAGAGTTAAGAAAAGATAGTGATGAAAATGCAACAGGAAGAGTCTCTTAGGGACCAATGCTATCTTTTTTCTTTACCATTGTTGTGCCAAAGACAAAAATTAAAAAACATGCTGAGAATCAGTACCTTGCCCTTAAAATGCCACATGGACCATCCAGAGAAACAGTGTGATTCTTATCAGCTACATTGGGCTTTTTAATAAATTGATACTGAAAACAAACAAACAAACATGCTGAGAATATGCCATGTAATAACGCCTGGAGGAATTGGGGAGCTCCTTCAAAATCCTGACCCTGATTTTCAGTTGACAAAACTAATTAATCAAGTCCAGCTCAAGTTCAATTTGATTATTTTATGGTTTGACTTGGTGTTGAAGGTATCTTTGGAACAAACCTGTAAACATTTCTATGCCTGATGACTTTCAAAGCCAGTACTTTAATAACTCAAAGCACAACAGAATATTTTTACAATACAATCTGAGAATATTATGGCACTTTAGTGCAATTCAAGTTAGGACTTTCTTTCCTTATTCTGTTATGTAGGAAAAGAACAGTGAGTCAAGACTAGTCAAAGTTTTCCTGAAGAAAGCTTTACAGCCAACAGTAGAATGAAGAAAAACATTAAAAAGATGTGATTTTTCCCTAGCTAATATCTAAATGTCCTGTTCCACTGTTGAAATGAGGTACTTGGCTGAATATTGACCTAAAGATGAATTGTATCAAGAAGCAAATGAAAGCATTGATAAGATGTTCATGTATAATTACTGCCCTAGCATTCAGATAAAATTTCAGGTTTACTGTATATGGAATTGAGGTTTATTATCTCATGTTTTGAGGTCCAATTTTAAGGTCTTATTTTTGCATGAATGATGGCAATGACAAGACTTTCAGCAAGTTGAACTTGTTGCCTCCAAATGAGGTCAGCCTACCGAGTGTGGGGGTGGCCCCCATGCTCACTGGAAAAGGTAGGTTGTGATCGTTGGTGAGGGTGGGGTTAGCGTTAGGGTTCAGTCAGTCAGTTCAGTCATGTCTGACTCTTTGCAACCCCATGGATTGCAGCATGCCAGGCCTCCCTGTCCATCACCATCTCCTGGAGTTTACTCAAACTCATGTCCATCGAGTCAATGATGCCATCCAACCATCTCATCCTCTGTCGTCCCCTTCTCCTCCTGCCCCCAATCCCTCCCAGCATCAGAGTTTTTTCCAATGAGTCAACTCTTCGCATGAGGTGGCCAAAGGACTGGAGTTTCAGCTTTAGCATCATTCCTTCCAAAGAAATCCCAGGGCTGATCTCCTTTAGGATGGATTGGTTGGATCTCCTTGCAGTCCAAGGGACTCTCAAGAGTCTTCTCCAACACCAGAGCTCAAAAGCATCAATTCTTCAGCACTCAGCTTTCTTCACAGTCCAACTCTCACATCCATACATGACCACTGGAAAAACCACAGCCTTGACTAGACGGACCTTTGTTGGCAAAGTAATGTCTTTGCCTGGGACCTGTCTCGGTGATTGACTTTCTTCTCCCTTTGCCCTCACCCACATAGCACCAGAGATGAAAAATCATTTTGAGGAAGATATAAAGACCTGCTCATCTTATGACCATAATTCAAGCCCCCAAAATAAAATTTGACTTTGTAACATTTTACTACCAAGTTCTACAATGCAAAGAAAGATGACCATCCCACCCTACATTCCTGGCAACTTATGTGACCATCCTAAGGCCATGGGGCAACATTTCATAGTCTAAACACAGTCTTGACTGACCCTTCACTCTTGGTATCTATTTTCCTGCTGGTATTCAGAACTGTCAGATATCCTATAATTTAATACTTATTCTCACTGGCCTTCAGTCAATTAGAGCAGATGTTAACTCCTTGTTTCTGATACTAGTTACTGTAATGGTCAGGTTATTCATTGCAGACCACTGCATTCTTTTGTTTTAGCTTAAGAAAGGAGAGATTTAAGTGATGTGACCTATCAAACTTAAATGGAATGATTAATAATTTATAGAAGTTGGAGAGAGAGTGCATGTAGGTGTAAGAATTATATGTAAGCAAAAGGATAGTATTCCAATGACTCTGCCTCTGTAAAGGGAATGAATTTTTGACATAAATAAGCAGAAACCTGGAGAAGATCTATTTTATCATTGCATTTATGTTCTAAACGTTTTTGCTAGAAGCTTTTATCGCACAGTTATCTATAGGATTCTTCTGACTGGTAGCATGGTTGAATGGCTAAGCATTTTGGAAATGGTACAAAAGATCTTTTTGATAACCTGTCTACTGCACTGAAGTCTCTTAAGGACTTCAGGGCAGCCAGAACATTGCATTTCTAAGGCTTGCTATTTATTCCAAAGGCATTTTCTTTTTGGGAGAAATCACTGACATGGATGACCTTGGATATTATCAACCAAGACTGCCAATATCAACCTTAGTAAGTTTCATTTTGTTCTTTTACTACTAACTCAGTGGGTTATGACTTGGAATCAAATATCTTCTCCTACCCTTTTCTCATCATAGGTACGGATCAAATAATTGTACATACACCTGAGTGCTGCAGAGAGCATGGGCAATGTTTCGTTGCTGGTAGCGGTCTCTTAACTCTTCATATATAAGAATTCAAAATGCCTTGATAATTAAAGTCTGACACCACCCCCAGGATTGGAAAAGGATTAGCTCAAAACGCTATTTCTCTTTTCACAGATCGGCTATTGTGAAGAGCAATACTTATATTTTTAAAGAATTTGAAAGTGAAATGTAAAAGGGGATAGCACTTATATGACAAATGTCATCACTGAAGAGCAGAGAAAGGTGTAAAAATTTGATTTGTGAAACATACGGTCTTGTCAAAGCAGAACTGACAGCAGTCAGATTGTTTCCAACTGAATAATTCACAAAAATTTGATAAGCAGACGAGTTCAAAAAAATACTGAACATCTGTAAAGGCTCCATATAAGCTGTGGGCTTTCACATGAAAATTCAGGTGTGAATGTTGGTGTGTACAGTGTTGCTGGGTGTGGGTAGAAGGGTTTCATGTCTTTGAGATGTGAAGAAACCTCCCCACTCACCATGCAAGTGGAAAAGGAGATCACTACATTTGGCAGAAGGCTGGTGAGGACCTGACTGCTGACGGCCAAGCCCAAGATGAACCTGCCACTGGACCATAATCGGCTTTATGGAGTTTTGATCAAATATTGGCTCCCCGCCTTCCCTGCTCCCCGTATATCAGAATTAATCTTGCCTAGGAGAGTTCTGAGACGCTTCCCTGGTGGCTCAGATGGTAAAGAATCTGGCTGCAATGTGAGAGACCCAGATTCAATCCCTGGGTCAGGAAGAGCCCCTGGAGGAGGAAATGTCTACCTTCAGTATTCTTGCCTGGGAAATCTCACGGACAGAGGAGCCTGGCAGGCTACAGTCTTCGGGGTCACAAAGTCGGACAAGGCTGAGCAACTAGCACAATAAGGAAAGATGGAAAAATATATTGATGACATTTTTAGTCAAATTTGTTTTGATTCTATTTAGACTAGTTGCTTCACTTTGTATGTTATTCACCTTGGACTGTATAATGCTGCTTTGCAAAGAAAACCAGACTAAGAGTAAAAAGGTTGCTTCTCTTCAGTAGGACATGACTCAGTGTGTTAGACACAGGTTTATTTTTCAGCAGTTCATTTGCATTCTTGTGTGATAAATACAGTATGGTTTCTTTGTTTAATATGATTTTAGGCAGCTGTAGAATCGTATGCTGCTGGCTTTAGAACACAAAACCATACTCATGAGGCTTCACAGTGTATTTCACCTTGGATCTTTGGTCTATTTCTCCTTGAATCTCTGTTGCCATGTAATTTGGTATGTGTTCTGCTCGTTCACATGTTAATAGATATTGTTATGCAGTCAAGAACTGAAGGTACAGCCAGTTCCGTCTCAGTGGCTGTTGATTTCCATTTGGAAGGAAGGAAAAGTAATAACCTTGCTTTCCAACATCTCCAGGTGAGTCTAAGCTGAGCACTGATGTGAAACCATTTAACCATCTATTCTAATACCAGATTTTTCAAAAATGTCATTTTCATGACATTTTGACGGTATTTACTCATTATGCTTTAAAATATTCTGTGATAACCGATATGGGAAAAGCATCTGAGAAAGAATGAATATATGTATACGTAGAACTGCATCTTTGTGCTGGACATCTGAAAGTAACACAGCACTATAAATCCCCTATTCGCCTATGTAAAATTGAAAATTAAATTAAAAAACTAAAAGTAAAGGAAGAGGTCTGAGATCACAGTGGGAACTGTCATTGTTTCTATAATCTTGGGGTGAAATCAGTGAGTAAGTGGGGAGCCATGGTGAGCTTACATTCCTCCCCACCATGGAGGCTCCTCAGGGTTTGGTTTGTGCAGAGGGACCTTCGGAAGAGGCAGCAGTCAAAGCCTTGCGACCCCTCAGGCAACACAAATTAACCGAATCAGAAGCCTGATGACAAAGATGACTGTATATTGGTTCATCAGCTACACAGCAATGAGTCCGGACTGGCAGTTAACTCCAGTAACTAAGCCTAAGTAGATGCTATAAGGAGCATTAACCTGGGGCTCTTCATGCTGATGTCACACATGGTACTGCGGAGAGATGGACAGAAAATTGCCATGTTGTCCAACAGTTGCTTCACAACGTTTCTATCTGGAATATAACAAGTCTGGTAATGCCTGTGTTACAGATGTGACACATCTGTATGAGGGAGCATCAGAGAAAAAGATGGAAAGATCTACAAAGTACATGGCAGGTCTACAGACCTTCCGGTGCAGAATTTCTCAGTGATGTACTCTGACTTTTGAGGCGATGAAACTCAAAAGCACTGCTTCCTCTTCCTCTGAAATGTTGTGATTAGAACAACGCAAAACTAGGGATCCATGTAAGGTAAGTAATGACTTGGGATAATTTTTAAAATAATTGATACCACTTTCTACATTTTGAAAATTGTCTAATAACAACAATAGACATAGAACAAAGAACATTGTATTTTATCTAAGTATAGTAGGATAGAAAATAGCTTATAGGTAACTGTTATTATTTAGCAGCCAATTAGTAGAAACAGATAGTAGAGAATTATAGCATCTTAAAGTGTTTTAAATTCTTTTCAGTATAAATATAGGTCTTTCATGAAATTATTTGAAAAGAAGTGGTAGGAGGAAATGATTTTTCCTCTCTGTGAGTTCTTTTCCAGCATAAGTCTATGCTTTAAAATTATTTTTCAATACTAATATGTAGTAGTTGTTGTTCTTTAATTTCCCAAGGAAAATAAAGCTGTTTCTCCAAGGACTCTTAGAGTCACATGCACACGGCATGAATGAAATCACCATGAACTTGCACGGCATCTATAGAAGGAGACAAATATGAGAAATAGGACCAATCAATGCTGAAATAAGGAACTGAAGCAAAATTGAAAGGGACAATCTTATCCTAAGGAAAATATTTCCTTAATGAGTGTCAGACTATACTCCAAAACAAAATAAAGATTAAATTAGAAAATCTTAACTCATTTGTGACGCTAAATCATTTAATACCATCACCTTTTCTACTTATCTGTTGATCATCTCAGGAATTTTCTTAGTTAGTGAAAAGAAAAAAGAAACCAAGTCATTTCTTGTACATTAGAGAATTCCATTTGTATTGATGTTTCCTTTGAATTATAAATTATGCGTGGTGCATATCAGCTATGCTCTGTAATTTCCACTTAAAACTCAATAATCTTGTATAAGGAGATATTCTCAGGCTCATTTACTTTGATGGAATATGTAATCCATAAGGAAACAGACTCTCTTGTCTAAGCTATCTTTATGATGTAAAAGTTATATGATATTAACATAATCAGACAATATAAAATACTTCTGGTTGTTTCTCATTTAAGTGCAGTAAATATTAGAGAGGTGGGAGGGAAAAATAGAAGTAAAAACTAACATTCATTGAAAGCAAGGTACATGTAGATCTTTATTAGCTGTTATCTCACTAAATTCTAGTAATAAAGCAAGAAGTGGTATTTTTAGTCAATTTTCAGATTATGTGGGGCTTCCCTGGTGCCTCAGATAGTAAAAAATCTGCCCGAGAGTTCAGGAGACACAAGAGACATGGGTTTGATCCCTAGGTCAGGAAGATTCCCTGGAGAAGGAAATGGCAGTTCACTCCAATATTCTTGCCTGGAGAATCCTGTGGACAGAGGAGCCTAGTGGGCTACAGTCCATGGGGTGGCAGAGTTGGACACAACCGAGACACTGACACACAGGCTCCCCTGTCCATGGGATTCTCCAGGCAAGAATACTGGAGTGGACTGCCACTTCCTCCAGGGATCTTCCCAACCCAGGGATCGAACCTGCATCTCTTGTGTCTTCTTGCTGTGTCCTCACATGGCCTTTTCTTTATAAACACCTCAAAGGAATGATCTCTGTTGTCTGTTCTCGTGAGGGAGTGGGTCCTGTATGATTTGGAACTTTATTTAACCCCAATTATCTCCCAAAGTCCCAGCTCCTAAGTGGTTGCACTGGAGGTTAGAGGGTATTCCATACACTGGATCACTGCCATCCTACAGGGAACAGCAATCTTCTCATGGAAAGATATGGGGTTCCCAGATGTATTTTTCCTTTCTTTGTCTCTAATGCGTCTGCCAGCACTGCCATCTGTGGACATTCAGAATGCTTTATCTGCCGAGAGGATACTCCAGGAAACACTGCTCTGACCGGGAAACTTCCTTCACAGGGTAAGAATGTGCAACAGCCCCTGCTGTTGAGTTCACTTGTCTTATTTCGAAACCCCATTGCTCACAAGCTATGGCCCGATGAATCTGGGAAGGGACCCTGGAAGGCTCCACTATGACCCCACCTGAGAGGTGGCATGTGGCAATTTGGATCCTCCAGGGAATGACTCTGAGAGAGAGTTTTGTGTCTGACATGGATCAGAAACTTGCTCTTTTTAGATATTTCAGCATCTGTTGTTTTCTTTAATTTTGCTGTTACCTGGAGACCCTCACAGAGAAGGCAATGGCACCCCACTGCAGTACTCTTGCCTGGAAAATCCATGGACGGAGGAGCCTGGTAGGCTGCAGTCCATGGGGTCGCGAAGAGTCGGACACGACTGAGCGACTTCACTTTCACTTTTCACTTTCATGTATTGGAGAAGGAAATGGCAACCCACTCCAGTGTTCTTGCCTGGAGAATCCCAGGGATGGGGCAGCCTGGTGGGCTGCCGTCTATGGGGTCGCACAGAGTCGGACATGACTGAAGCGACTTAGTGGCAGCCCCAGGAGACCCTCAAGCCCCATTCCTGCAGTTTTGATTCCATATTATGGTTTAGGGCTTTTTTGCCTCATCTATTTTCTAATACATAATTCAAAAGGTATAATAGGAACCTGGGTGGTCTTTCATTGATTAAATTGACTCCTTGCTTACCATTGGGGCCTTCCCCAACAGCTCAGAGGGTAAAGAATCTGCCTGCAATGCAGGAGGAAGAAGACACAGCTTCAATCCCAGGGTCAGGAAGATCTCCTGGAGAATAAAATGGCAACCCACTCCAGTATTCTTGTCTGGAAAATTCCATGGACAGAGGAGCCTGGTGGGCTACAGTCCATGGAGTCCCAAAGAGTCGGACGTGACTGAGCAACTGAGCATGCACGCTTCATTGACTTCAGCTCTGTTCACAGGTTTTGATATCATATGTATTTAGAATGATTATTTTAACTGCCTTAGCAGTCAGGCACATATATCCTCAATAAGAATTCTTCCTGGAAAATAAAATGTGCATTAGACAGATTACAGAGATATGGGGGCAAACAAAAAATAACACTGTTGTTGTAACCAAGCTAAGCGAGTATGTAAGATTCATCATCTTTCGTGCCATTGTTCACTTTTATTAAATGCATTGGGTGCCTCCCCAGGCATTCAACTTCTTCTGAAGAAGTTATTATTTCTTTACTCTAGTTGACAAGAAATTGATCAAATCTGCTTGTAGAAATCTAAATGATATCTGTAATATCAGTGAGTTGGTCATGTTATTTTGAACCTGTCTAAAGCATTTTTCCAGAACTAAAGTCTTATAAATGAAAATTTAAAAAGTAAGCCTCATGATATTTTCAACCAGTAAATATATCATGTTATCTTAAAAGAATGGAGCACAAACAATTAAGTCTAAAGTTCACATGGTTTTCTTTTACATGTTTGTTTTCCTTAATTGATTTAATTATGTTTTTATATATATATATATATGCACATACTTCCAAGGTGGCTATATAATATTTTATATATATATATATATATATATATATATATATATATGAAATGTAGCAAAATATATTCTATAGTATATCATACAAAAAAGTATTTGGGACTTTTTATTTGGTTCCATTGAGATACATGCTTTTGAACTGTGATGCTGGAGAAGACTCTTGAGAATCTCTTGGATAGGAAGGAGATCAAACCAAGCAATCCTAAAGGAAATCAACCCTGAATATTCACTGGAAAGACTGATGCTGCAGCTGACCAATGCTTTGACCACCTGTCACAAAGAGCCGACTCATTGGAAAAGACCCTGATGCTGGGAAAGATTGAGTTCAGGAGAAGCGGATGACAGAGGATGAGATGGTTGGATGGGATCATTGACTCAAAACATGAATTTGAGAAAGCTCTGGGAGATAGTGGAGGACAGAGGAGCCTGACATGCTGCAGTCCATGGGGTTGCAAAGAGACGTATATGACTTAGCAACTAACCAACAATATCAACAGCAACATTGATTAACATTAATTTTTATTAGCAAAAGAAACTATACAGAAGGCTAGAAATTTAAGTTTAGGAATGTTGATCCCCTTCATCAGTATGAATTCACAACACAACACAAATCACTAAAGAGTACACAATTATTTGGTAATGAATTGTAATCATAAGTGACTTCCCAAA
This sequence comes from Bubalus kerabau, assembly GCF_029407905.1. NCBI lineage: Eukaryota > Metazoa > Chordata > Mammalia > Artiodactyla > Bovidae > Bubalus > Bubalus kerabau. Next base: position 22,874,152 of record NC_073637.1, on the reverse strand, counting down.
GAGTAAATTAAGTATTCATTAGAAAAAGTAATCATGATTAATTGCATTAATCATCTTAATTAAAAGGCAGAAAATGCATTTTTATATAAATTTGGGATTACTTTAGTTTCAATCTTTGAAAAGTCTCAATTCTCTGGATTTTTTAAAAATAAAAAGTAAAATGAGCATATGAATGTTTATTTACCTCTCGTTGCTGCAGTGTTTGAAGACAGTGAAGTGATTCTTCTTTCTGTGGTCTGTGCTCATGTGAAATTGTAGAGCCTAGAAAATAAACTCACTATTTCCAGAAAATAATGTAAAATCTTTTTCTGCCTCACATAATAGTTTATAAGATACATCTTTCATATTTTAACATTTAAATCTGTCCAGTGGGTGACATTCTAATTTCCTCAGTACAAAGTCATGGCATGGACCATGATGGTTTCTAGGCTGCTGGACACCACATACATGATAAGACATCGTTTCTGGACATGTCTGGGAGGCTGTCTCAATGGGGGCTGACATCTGCACTGATGGATGAGTGAAGCAGATTGTCCTGCCCAGTGAGGGCCTAAATAGAAGGAAAAGGTGCAGGCAGGGAGGCTGGGATCTACTAACCGTGAACCAGGTATGGCTGTTTCCACTCTCCTGGCCCCAGGCCTTCAAATCCAGACTGGTGTCTACACCCTGGGCTCTCTTGCTCCCAGGGCTCAGAACCACACCGCCAGCTGTCCTGGTCTCAGCTTGTGGACAGCAGCTGTTAGGCCTTCTCAGCCTCCAGAGTCCTGTCTGCTGGCACATTATTGGCTCGGGATTAGCTCTCCAATATGGTTAGATTTAGAGACCAATGCTCCTTCCATTAGTCAAGGGAGCTGTCAGATCTGAGCCAGTTTACAGATCTAGGGCCTCTGGAATGCAAGGATGGGGCTGGGATCCCTTTAGAAAACTTACATGGTCCCTCTTTCTCCATCCTTCCCCAAAGGGACTTGTGACTTTTCACCAGGGAAACTGTCCTTGAAAGGAAATGATCAGGGACTACTGGACACTGGATATTCTTCTTTCCTTTTTTTCCTTCATGAATTCATCTAATTTACTGAGTTCATTTGCCTTACATTTTAAAATCAAGATGACATTCATATAAGATTATACTGGCCATTTTAAAGGGAACAATTCAGGGACATTTAGTACACTCACAGTGTTGCACAACCACCACATACATCTAGTTCCAAAATGCTTGTATCACCATTTGCCCCCAAACTTCCCTAGGCTCACAAACACCCATCGGCAATCTGTATGGATTTTGTACAAATGGAATCATGTGATGTTCTGTGTCTGCCTTGTTTCAGTTCTCACTGTGATAATTTTGAGGTTTATCACATTGTAGCATGTTTAAATACCTCATTTTCATGGCTGATGATTAATATTCCATTGTATTCATACACTACAGTGTGTGATCCACTCATCCACTGATGGATGAGTCATTTCCATTGGGTCATCTCCACCTTTTGGCTACTGTGAATAGAAGTGCTATGAATGTGCCTACACAGGTGTTTGCTTGGGTACCAGTTTCATTTCTTTTGGATCTGTACCTAGTGCTGGATGGCTGGTTCATAGGGCAATTCTACATTTAATGTTTAGCAGTACCACCATCTGTTTCCACACGGGCTTCACTATCTTACATTCCCACCTGGAACACCTTGAGCTTCGGTTTCTCCACATCCTCCCCAGCACTGCTTATTCTCATTGCTCTGAGCTGGAGTAATCTTTCCATACTAGGCCAACTGCTTGCAGCTCTCTATTTTGCCATCTCCTCCAGATTCCAGGCACCCAGCGGGGTCCTCTCCTGCCTTTTCTGAGCATGTATCCAGGCCGGGGCATGCAGTCTGCACTCCTGCTTTCTCTGGTGTAAGTGATGGTTGTTCTGAGTCCTCATTCCTGTAGCAGTCTTTCACTGATCCTCCTCCTCACACTGGGTCTGTCTGACCGCCATATCTGCTGTCCCCACACCAGACAGGCATAGGTGGTGGGCATCTCAAGATGTTCTGATGGCACCAGTGCCGCTCTCAGGAAAACAGCTCCAGCCCCAGGCAGCAGGAGGAAAAATAAGGTCAACATTTGTGCTTGTCCCTCAGGCAACTTCTGAAAGGTCAGAACACAAAATTTTAAGAATACATACTTTCACAGTATTTTTAAAACCAAGTCCACAGTAGCCTCTGAACCATGGAGCCACACTAAGAATGTGGGCCTCCATACCCATTGCTGAAGTCTCTCCTTTCCCACAGGCAGGAGTGGTGGGCAGGTGAATAGAAATATCACACTTTCTTACCAAAAATTACCTGTTCTTTTCATTATTAAACAGTCCTGTGGTTACTGGAAGTATTAGATTAGTTTCTAGGATTCCAGGAAATTGATTCTCTGATTCTCTTTTAATATGAAATTCTCTTTATTACCTTTAAACATTTATTCTTTGCTTTCAAGTTTTAAGCTTAATCCTGGCTAAACCGAACTCTTGTAATCCTGTGCCTCAAATCAGGCTTTTCATGGTCTTGCCCATTGCTAGAAATGATATTTCTATCTTTTCTGTTTTATTTTTAGCTCGCCTTATTCTACTGGAATTGAGGCTTTACGTGATCAAGCCATCTGTTTTGTTCATTTCTATGTGCCTTATACCTAGAAACTATGATAGGCACTCGATGAATGTGTGGTGAATAGATGTCTAATGATCTTTCCACATATTTCTACCTGAATTTGTCAGTGTGAAAAAAGCTCTCCTATTTACACTGTAGCTTGTCTCATTGCAATCCTTATTACAGTCAGCCTCATTCCACTATTGTTTATGTTTTTAGGAAATTGCAGTTCTGGTCTGTAAATGCCTGGGGAATGAAGTTTTCTTTACCTACTAGTTTCTTGCCAGGAATAGAATCTCAACTATTGTTCATCGTTTTTCAACCTCCAGCTGAATTCTAGAGGAGCAAAGAGCAGTATTATCTGTGAAGAAGCCAGTGGCTCGCATCACATAAACAGCCCGGCTTGTCCTCTGAACGGTGGGCGTCCGCAGGTGGTCACCCCCGTGAGCACCTAGTGTTCACTCAGCACTTAGGACCATTAGCGGCCATTAGTGGTCACTCCACCTCCTTTCCTCCCTTCACACTTCAAAGGTCTGACAGAGCACTGTTACCTTTATGAATTCCTGTCCAAGACTCCAACTACACTGCTTAGTTCCAACAATTACTGAAAACAGTCAGAGAGCTTAGAGAAACTGATCAAAAGTTAATTTCAGGGAGCTTAAATACCATGATCCTTTCATTTTTTTTCTTTTTGTAGAGTTCTGCTCTTCAGAAACACCATAAAGTCCTTTTTATGGGCTTAAAATAAAACTTTTATATTGATCTTTAATCCTTTTTAGTTCTTTTTTATTTTTTGGTTGTATTTTAGTGGTAGACTGGTAATAAAAGGAAAACAACAGCAACTAGGACAAAACTATAGTTAGGAGATGACTGGAAACACATTTAGAAACACATTTTCATCTATCATATTAGTACTAATGGGACAAAAATGTGAACAATCATTTATAGTAAGGAAACCATCAACAGAGTTTGGTGTGCTAATACCCAGAATGAGATATTATAAGCCTTAAAATGATGTCTAAAAGTATTGAGCTGCTCATCACATCGTGTTAATTGCAAAGGGATCAAAATCTAATACATTCTGTGATACTTATTTTGTTTGAAGAGTTTTCAACATAATAAAATTCAAAGAAAATACATCAACAATTTTAATGTACTTCAATGCCTGAGAATACAGATGGCACTTATTTTATCAGTTTACCTCATTAAATCTTCCCAATCAACCATAATGTACATTTTTTGTTGCTTTCATTCTTAAAGAAGAAATATCCAATAGAGAAAATATGTGTATGTACATGCATGCATTATCAATCTAATTTAGGTAATTCTGCATTAAAACTTTAAAGATTTCTAGGAGCCCTGTTATACCCACAATTTATCTATGCATTCATTATTCTAAGGAGTCTTTTCTGAGTGTGTAGAGGGCATTGGTTCCCATGCTGGGTACTCACAGACCTGCAGGTTCTTCTCCCCACATCGGACCGGGCACAGTCTCTGGTCTTCTCCCTCCAGGCTGTCAGACTCTGAGTTCACGGGTTTGCCAGTAACACCTGTACTCCCAGCCCAGCATTATGATGGTACAGACAGCGGTTCCTTACATGCTTTCTGAATGAACATATGAAGTGGTGCTTTTAGAGCTCAAAAGTCCATGGAGTTCAGCTTAATAACTGTTATACTTTAGCTGTTCATGGAGTAGGAGAGGTTTTGGTCTTTAATGATTGTCAGATAGTGCTGGTTGGGGAAAAATTTCTCTGGCTTTTATCTGACCAACGAGCCATTCTACTTACTCTGCTGTAACTCAGACTTTTCACATATTGCTGGACTTGTGACTTGGTGTCCTTGGGAAGGCGTTTTGTTATTCTCCTGCTCAGTGCATACTTATCCAAATACATGTTCATGTATTTCAGCATATATCAAATCTACCTCAGAGCAGGTAAATGAACTGATAAAGTACCATTAATTAAAAAGTCATTACTTACTCATGGATCTAAAGAGAAGAGCAGTCTCCTAAGAGAGTTTGTCAGTAGACAGTTTAAATAAATGAGATCTCATCAAATTTTTGTCCATGAGTTGGTGACCTTACCTGCGTGAATCATTCAGGCACTCTGTAAAAATGGTTTTTTTTTTTCTCTCTTAGAAATAGCATTACTATCAGTCAGTCATCAATAGCTTAGCTTAGAGAATTCTAGGTAACCAATTTTAACCGCCTAAAGTTTTCAGACAGGCAATATGTACTTCCACAGTCACCATATAATCACTGTCATAAGAAAGTTATTGTTGCATGTCATTGTTGTTGTCTTCTATTTCTAATATAAAGTGATATCCCCAGGTAGAACATTGGTAAATATTTCATACCAGAATATGAAAATAAGATGAGACGTTTCAAGGGCAAAACTTAATTCATTAACTGTCAAGAATAAATTTAAACAACTTGAAAAATGTTCATGACATTTCCTGACTACTATCTGAATATTCATGTATTTGTGAATTATTGAACTCACATTTTAAAACACTATTCCCAAAACTAGAACAAAAGATATCTGCCCTAATAAAACCTCAAACTTTATAAATGACAATTTGATACAGTGCAAAGAAAGACATTTTAATGACATGAATATGAGTCACTGACTTGAGAAAATGAATAAATTCTCCTAAAATATTACTTTTATTCAATTGACAATATAAAGCCAAATGATGAACTTGATACATAGAACATGAATACTCCTGTATGAAATTACATTGTCTTAGTAAGCAGTATCAAGACTTTACAATTAAGCAAATTTAATAAACACCCAAAGTGCCAACATCATAAACAAGTGCTGACGGGAGCTATGTTTCAGACAGAGTACTTCTAGAAAAATCTTCTAAAAGACTAATATTATCTCCTGATTCATTGTTCAAAACGGTTTAATGATGAGATGGGTAAAAAAAATCTCTTTCCTATATCCACGTGTTTGTGGTTGGAAGTAAGTAGTTATTCAGTGACCTCATTGTAAGAAATGGAGGCTTGTGGGCATCCGCTAATTTGATGGAAGAGAAAGAAAGGGCAAAAAGAAACAAAACATGCCTGAGTCCTATCTTTTGGGGGAGATGAACGAGCCAGGAAGAGGACTAAGAAACTTAACGGATGTGTTCTGTGGGAAAAGAGGTGATCGGGGATCTTTAAGTCCATGGAATTCAGCTTAGTACTTAAGTAACATACTTTAGCTGCTCCTAGAGAAGGGGAGGGTTTGGTCTAATGATTGTCAGATAGCTCTGGGCAGGGGGGAAAACATCCTCTGGCTGCTTGAAAAGGCTGAAAACGCGTAAAGAGACGGCTGCTCAATTTTCTGATTAAAATCATCCTCAATCCCTGAGCTCAAGAACAGACCGTGAAGGGATAATGATCTCCCTGCTTGCTTTGAGAGAACAAGTAAAAGCTGACTGCCAGCTCCATTTTATTTACTGCTTCCACTGACCTTTAAAGAGTAAAAACGTCATCTGAATTTTTGAGGACAAAGTGAATGCGTATTCTGGTTTTCACTGTTTATAGGGATTGGAAGGTGGACTGCCAAACAGTTATCTTTCAGGATAGACGCCTCAGATTTTAAGCTCTTTCTATTACACTCTAGGCAAACAGAGATGAGCTGGAGTTCAGGAACCTGAACCCCGGATCCTGTAAGCAAAGGACAGCAGAACTGCGGAGAAGGCTGCGTGCAGCACTGAATGCCCAGGGAGGGTGTCCTTGTGCTTTAGCGGCATCGTTGGTGCATGGGATCCAGGGTGAGTGATGGGGAAACACCCCTCAGCACAGAACAGCACAGCTGCGCCAGTCCTCGAAGCCAGGAGCCAGCACCGGAGTTACGGCGGGACTGAAGAGAACCAGAATGGAAACAAAAGGTGGACCTGAGGAAGCTCTTCTGGTAAATAAAGTGAAAGCAATAACACAGCATATTACAAAGGAAAGCAGTCCTGCCTTGGCAATATTCTGAACAAAAGAGCTCACTAATGTGAAATCAGACTGAAAGGACTAAATCTAAGCAGATCATAATGGCTTCAGAGAGTGCTGAGTGAGAAGAGATTTTAATTGGAGACATTCGGTTTTAGAAATTTGGATTTCATGACCGAAGTCAGCAGAAAAATATTCTTGGATTTGGAAAGACTCTGAATACGCATGTCCTATTTTAAAAGAGTTTTTGGAAAACATACTCCTGATGGTCTTAAGATGAAGCTGAAGGGACAATTCAGGAGTTTTCAGTGACATGAAAAAACGGGCAGTGATGACGGTGAAATGGGACGTGGGTGCCCCAGCTGGTTTTAGGGGTGATGCCCCTGCCCCCTGCTGGGCAGATTGTCCCCCTCACTCCATGCTGCCCCCCCCCGTCCCTTGCTGGTCCCCACTTGTCCAGGAAACACTGGCCGTCTACACAGAGGCTCCTCTCATCTGAGGTCCTCCGTCCTCACGTCTGGGTGAGCCTCAGATTTCTAGTGCCTGTATTTCTGAGAGGAGGGATCCCTCAGGGTCAGAAGAGGGCAGGTGAGGGGAATGGTCCCCAGGGAACTAGGGTAGCACTTACCTTTGTTCTGTCCACGTTTCACCGGGAGTGAGTGTGTGTGTTTGTGGGGGCTCTTCACACTCATGGAGTGGGAAATCCATGGAGGGAAAAGGAGAGAAGAAGGATCTCTTCCTAGAAATCCAGAGGGGAATTCTCACCCACTTTGGTGCTCTTTTCACCTTATTATCCTCTCCTTCCCCCTCACAGGTGGGAGGAGGGTTAGAACCCAAGACCCAACCTTTCCTTGACGGTCCCTCCCCTAACTACCTTTCCCTTCACGTCCTCCCAGATAGAAGCTTTGACATCCCTCGTCTTCATGTCTACCGGGGGCCTCCCTCCCTGTTTTCTCCCCTCATCCCAGTCGGCTCCTCTCTGGGAGATGCAGAGACACACTGGCTCCTCCTTGAGAGGATTTCAAGACTGATCCGCAGGAGCACTTGTGCAGCATCACTATAGTCCCCAGGGGGCTGTAGCTGATTCATTTTTTATATATAAACTTATTTATTTTAGTTGGAGGCTAATTACTTTACTATATTGTATTGGTTTTGTCGAGGTAGCCTTCATGTTCTATCAGGAGATGATGCCTGTGATGACTTCCTGGTGAGGCGGTGTTGAGGACCGAATAAGAAATGTTAACATTTTCCTCTTTTTTGGTTCACTATGAGATTTTATTAGGAAAAGATGTTGCATTATTTCACATGGGATTTCAGGTGGTGCTGCGCTGTGCTCAGTTGCTCAGTCATGTCCAACTCTTGGCGATCCCATGGACTGTAGCCTGCTAGACTCCTCTGTCTGTGGGATTCTCCAGGCAAAATACTGGAGTGGGTTACCATTTTCTCCTCCAGGGAACCAGGGATCAAATTTGCAACTCCTGGGGATTTCAAGCACAATCAAGTAAATAATGTGTTTTCTCCTTGGACATTTTTGAATGTATTACATTAATGAATCTTGTCTGTGCAACTGATCTTTGTTTTCTGAGAACAAAACCACTCTGTAAGGGTATATTTTATCTTCATGAAATGTCATTCTACTTGTTTATATTTTATTTGGCATTGTTGTCTATATATAAATGTGTAATAGTTTGCAGTTTATTTTTGTTTTGTCAACATAGCATTAAACTTGGAGGCTATTGATCATGACATGATAAAAGGCATGTTTTCTTCAGGGCAGAAGAGAGTTATATAGGTTGATTGAGTGTGCGTGCATGCTAAGTTACTTCAGTCGTGTCCAACTCTTTGTGACCCTACGGGCTATAGCCTGCTAGGCTCCTCTGTCAATGGGATTCTCCAGGCAAGAACACTGGAGTGGGTTACCATGCCCTCCTCGAGGGGATCTTCCCGACCCAGGGATTGAACCTGTGTCTCCTATGACTCCTGCATTGCAGGTAGATTCTTTACTGCTAAGCCAACAGGGAAGCCCTGATAGGATGTAGAGTAGTTCAAATTTCAAATAAATAACACATGTGAAATTTCAAAAACAATTAAGGATTTATTTACAACTGCAAAATAATGAAAGTGGAATATTTTCTAGTTCAGTTTTTAGAGAGCCTCAAATCATGAGGAGACAGTTTATGGCTGGCTTGTTCTGTAAGAGATGGAACTTGAAATAGATATAAAAAGTGGCATCATTGGGTTTATTAAGTCCAAATATTTGCATGACTTCCAGCCATCAGAATTAGAAAGCATCTAGTTGTTTCTTTCTACTCATGTGTTCATTCATTTTGTTTTTATTAAAATTCAAATGGTATTGTTGCAAGTTTATTCTAATCTTGAAAGTATAAGAGGGTAGGGAAAACACAACTAGAAAGCCAAAGGCTTAAGATTAGGAAAAAATATAAATAATCATTAAAACTGGAGAATATGCATGTGTATCTATGTCTATCCATCTATTTCTATCATTTATCTTGACATTCATTTTGTCTCCCTTCAAGTTTTATTCGTCTGTTCCCATATGTCTCACCACCATCACAGGCACTAACTGTATAATTTAAACAGCACATTATAGTACGTACATGCTCAATCATGTCCAACTCTTTGTGATCCCATGGACTGTAGCCCGCCAGGCTTCTCAGGCTCCAACTGGAGTGCGTTGCCATTCCCTTCTCCAGGGAATCTTCCCACCCCAGGGAACGAACCCAGGTCTCTGGTGTCCCCTGCATTAGCAGGTGGATTCTTTACCACTGAGCCACCATGTGTGATTTCACCAGTGGATCGTTCCCTGCCTTCTTGGAATTAAATTATATTGGAGGAAATGAAAAAAAAATACAGATTATATGTTTTAAAATAATGCCAACTTCACAGAAGGAAAGAAAAAAAATTGCAGGTTGAGGGGGGAAAAAATCAGACGAAAGAAGGTTGCCCTGGAGATGCAGACGTCTGCAGGTGTATTGATGGTGTGACACGTGAGAAGGTGTTGAGGGACTGGACCCAGTCAGCATGTGCATGTTTTGAGACGATGCTCCATCATGTTCAAGGGCCTATTTTTGCCCCCATGTTCTCCCTCAGGGCCTCCCACTTCCACCTGAGGTGTTGATGCTCAGGCCACATGAGTTGATGGACTAACTCCCTGTCTTCTATCTGAAGACCTTCCTCTGCAGTCAGAGCTGGGGATGAATATCAGATTCTTCACATGCACACCATGGCTAGGTCCCAGCTCCCAGGCTTGCTGCCAGTCCCTTTCTTGCTCCCACGGTAGGGGTGCAGTCACTCACCTTTGGGCCGGGCTCCTGCGAAGACCTGGCCATTCAGCTAAAGCTGCTGAAAGAGCAGATGTGGGTGCCAGGCCCTGAGGGAGGTCTGCACCCTCCCTCTTACCTGCTCTGTGGACAAAACTGAGCAAGCAGTACAGGTGACCCACTTGGGCCCCCATCACAACAGAACAAGGTGCTGGCACGCTAGCAGTCCCATCCCTGCAGCCTGTGGGTCACTGGGGACAGGTCCCAGGTTCTCACGTGAGTTTCAGAGCAGCCCTGAAATTCCCTCACCCAGGGAAGAAATAAACCCTTACTGTGTTGGACTCTTTATCCAGGTGTTCGGCCAAAAGCCATCTCGCACACACAGAGCTGCAGAGATGTGCTCACATTTCACTGGTGTGATTGACTGGTCACCTTCTCCTGTGCGTTTTCAGCATCCGATGAGGAGCTGATGGGTGTTTATCTTTGTGCACCCATAACTATGTGCACTGAGTGGATGAAGCCAATGTTTTCCCTTTGGCGCATTTTCTTATTCTAACTCTTCCTGTCAAATCAAGTTGTTCTCTTTCAGCAAAACTTATCTCAAGACTTCCATCCTGCCTGGAGCTCTGCCTGTCTAGCCTGCCCAGCATAATCACAGTGTGTATTCGTGTATCCCAACAATGCCTCATTCGTAGCACTTACAGATGGCTTTTAAATACCTGTATCTTTTGTAGGAAGCTTGGAGTTGCTGAGGTGTCCCGTTGTGTTCCCAGCCTAGCTCCCCAGATCGGGGAAGCAGACCAAGAGCATGGAGGAAGCAGCAGGGGCCGTTTGGAGAGGATGTGAGCTTTGTATTCATTCAACAATATTAAACAAGACAAATACTGAACAAAACAAGCATTTTCTGCTCTCAAAGGACATGCATATATCAAGTATCTGGTCATAATTACAATGAGTTCTACAAACAGGAAAGTTTCTGTTTCCAGAGGTCTGAGGGGATTCCCACAGTTACTGTGCAGAGATGTTCCTGCACGAGAAAGGAGACATAGAATCAAGGGATGTAAACACAGGCAGAAGCTTCCCTGGTGGCTCTGTGATAATCTGTCTGCAATGCAGGAGACACAGGTTCAATTCCTGGGTCAGGAAGATCCCCTGGAGGAGGGCACAGCAACCCACTCCAGTATTCTTGCCTGAAGAATCCCATAGACAGAGGAGCCTGGAGGGCTACGGCCCATGGGGTTGCAAAGATTTGAACATGACTGAGTGATTAACACACACAAACACAGGCAGAGGACATCTGTGTTCACCTGTATTCAGAGCTATTTTACCCTCCATGCCTCTATGCTGGAGCCCACATTTGCAATTTACCCCTCACACCCATGGAAGCCAACACTTTAAATTTTATATATATTTACATATACATGTCTAACTTTCTAAGAATCTACCAAACCATTCTGCCAGAGCTGCACAAGTTCCCATTTGCTCCCTAATCTTGCTAATATTTACTATCACCCTCTTACTTAATCTTAGCCATTCAAAGGTATTGCATTGTGGTTTCTATTTGCATTTTCCCCACACTGAACATGTGCTCTCTGGACAGCCTATATCTTTGTTTGTATAGTGTCTATTCTGGATATTTGCTATATCATTGTGCTTATTTTGTATTTTGTGACCATTTCTTAAGATTTTATTTTACATTCCAAATGTAAGCTTTTGTCATTTATATGTATTGTAAATATTTTCTTCCTAGACTGGTGCTTACATTTTTATTTTTTTAACAGTGTCTTTTGATGCTCAGAAGATTCTAATTTGAATGACATCTGATTTATTACTTCTTTGATTTTGTAAAGTTTTTTTCTGCATGTTTGTGCTCTTTATGAAGCATTCACCTGTGTTAAGTTCACAAAGTTTTTCTCATATGTTCTATTGTAGGGACTTTGCCATTTTAATTTGCTTGTCTGAAAGAAGCCCTTTTAATTCAGTAATCTGGGCGGCAGATTTATTGCCTCCCAAATTTAGGAATGAAAATCTGTGTATCGAAGGTGCAATGGTCACAGGACTTTGTGTTTGGGGGGAAAAATTGGTAAATCATCCAATAAACTCAATCACAAAAGAATTTTAATATTTTCACCTTCTTTTGAAATGATAATTGCAGACTTCAGGCTGGGTCATTTAGCAAAGGAGATCTTTTAAGCCTTTTGGATTTCTAAGGGCTATTCATGATACCAATAGAGGGATAATCTTCAGAAAAACTAGATCAGTTCTCTTCAGTATCCCCTTCTCCAAAGCAGGATCTGTTTTACACTATTTGCAAGTCCTTGGGGTACTACGGGTTGGCTGTGACGTGAAAGCCAGATTAGGGGCTAGACAGTAACCCCAGCTGGTAAACTCAGGGGTCTAGCATTGTTATTATTTGATTTGGGATCATAAAACCATATGGGCATCCCAGGTGGCTCAGTGGTAAAGAATCTGCCTGCAATGCAGGAAAACACAGGTTCGACCACTACATTGAGAAGATCCCATGCAGAAGGGCATGGCAACCCACTCCAGTATTCTTGCCTGGAGAATCCCATGGACAGAGGAGCCTGGCAGGCTCAGTCTGCGGGGTCACAAAGAGTCAGACACGACTGAGCACACAGCACACACACATGCCACACAAAATCATATCCTCTTTTTTTCAGGTTTAAACACCAAATTTGAGAAGATTTTTTAATCTTCTGTCTCTCTAGTTCTGCTCTGACATCAAGAGTGCTGGACAGGCTCTACTATACCTGTCCAGGAACATGGGTGCTTTTCCATCAGTGCCACCTGCTGTTGCCACTCCATCCTACCATACTGCTTCGGCTCCTACATCAAGCCACACAGTAAAAAAAGCTTCCTTATTTCACCCCCTTGTTCATTTTTTCTCATTTTGCTCCTCAAGTGACATATTATAAATACAGCTTCAAGACTAATATTTAAGGAGGATGTTTAAATTAAAACCCAAGTAATAATCAAAGCTCATTACTTCCCGCAGAAGGGAGCAGTTGGCCATCAACGCAAGGTTTCCTTTAAAATTATGAGCAATTTTTCATGCATTCACCTTCAGCTCTAATATGTACAGGCACTTGTATTTTTAAAATATTCACCTTAAAGTATATCTTCTGAGGGGCATTTTTGCATAGAAGAAAACCACGAAGTACAGAGTTCTCCTGCTGATTGAAATACACTTAGTGTGATCTCCTGCTGAATTTCTGCAAATCCCACAAATCTCTCAAACGGGCCTGAGGACAATTATATTTTCAGTCACAAGCATTGCTTAGGGAGGGGAGTTGGGGAAAAGTCAGGCCGTCATTATAACTTTGTGCTGTGAATTTAGAAAAAGGTTATTCTGTGTTTGGTCCGCTATTGACACAGGTAGGGTCTCACGGCCTGATAGATTGAAGGCTGTACACCCTGACTACTGCAGATGACACAGTTTCGTCCAAGCAATTTTATGAATAGAAAGTCCTTTAATGTATATTTTCCACCTCTCTAAGCTTCTGTGTTCATTGTGTGCAAACCAAGTGTCCGTGGACCTCAGAGAGCAGAGTGTGCTAAGGGGAACAAGATGCAGTGTATTAGATAGTAGCTTTTCACGACAGCAGTTAGAGTGACATTAAACTCCAATGCTGCACCATGCACTCGCCATCTGGAATGCTGGAGTTTACAGAAACACCCAGAACTAGGTTTTGATAGAGGTGAGAGGGTATCCTTTCCAATGCTGTTGCTTATCAGCCCACTATTATCATTTGCCTGGAAAGGAGAATGTTTTGTTTTAGCAATGGATAATTGAACAATAAAGTCGTCACCTATTTGAAGGTAAAACATGATGTTTATTAATCAGCACTGTGTTCACAGCCCCTGGGTTCTCCCCAGGGAAGCTCCAGTCCTGGAACATCACATCCAAGGATTAAGATGTAGGGCTTCTGGAGGTTGGCTCCTCAATGCCCTTAAATTGATCCTCAAATCGGGCCCTTCCTCATAATCTCTTTCCCCTCCAGAGTGACTGGTTAATTAGGAATGAACAGCCGATTCAGCACTATGAAGTGGATTCTTGGTGTAAGATGTTGGGAAATGAATACCTCCTAACTGCCTTGTTTCCTGCATTTCCAATGGATTCGATGATTGGAGACGCAGGATGAGGCCAGCACATCAGGAGGACAAAGTCAAAGGTGTGCAGAGGAGTGGGTTTGAGCATCATTGCAGTGGTCATATTTCTAGACTTTCTGTTTGAGAAGTAGTTAATAACCTTATGTTTTAAGCCAAAATGAAATGGAGCTTTATTTTACTTATAGTCAAGGACATCCTGCCTGAGAGATTGCATATTTTATAGCCACTAACTGTTGTGAAATTTTTAATTGTTTGAAAAAGTACTAAGTGGTTTTTGTTAAGGGTTAGGGTCCAGAGATAGGACTTGTTTCTCAATATATAAAATACAAGATGTGCAAAAAATTGAAGTATATAACCTATGCAGGCTTCCTTCATAGCTCAGTTGGTAAAGAATCCGCTTGCAATGCAGGAGACCCCAGTTCAATTCCTGGGTCAGGAAGATACCCTGGAGAAGGGATAGGCTACCCACTCCAATATTCTTGGGCTTCCCTTATGGCTCAGCTGGTAAAGAAACCGCCTGCAATGTGGGAGACCTGAGTTCAATCCCTGAGTTGGGAAGATCCCCTGGAGAAGGCAAAGGCTACCCACTCCACTATTTTGGCCTAGAGAATTCCATGGACTACAGTCCACGGGCTCTCAAAGAGTCGGACACGACTGAGCGACTTTCGCTTTCGCTTTCACTTTCAACCTACAGGTGACGTCTTTACGTGTACCTCTAATATATACATGGCACTTGTGATTTTTTTTAAATTCATGTGACTTAAATCTATCTTCTGAAGAGTATTTTTGCATAACAGAAAGCCATAAAATATAGACACTGTTGCTAACACAGTTAGTACAGTCCCCTGCTGGATTTATGTAAATTCTGCAAATCTTTCAGAAGGATTCAAAAGGGATTGTGTTTCAGCTGTGTTCACTTCCCTGACTAGAGGAGGGTTTGGGGAAATTTCAGATCATCATTATTCTTTCTGAGAGTTAAAAAAAAATAGGTTATTCTGTGTTTGCCCGCCTGTTGACACAAGTGGAATCTCACCAGCTGTTTATATAACTTTTATGACATTTCCCCCAACAATTCAGAGTTTGAATGCATACATTATAAAATGTCTACATCAATGGATAAAAACAAGCACATTTTTAACCATATAAGTCTATAATGTAGTACAAATGACTTATTTATTCTGACTTTGTAGTGATGATTTTCGGGGCATTCCTGATGGCTCAGCAGTATAAGAACTTGCTTGCAGTGCAGCAGACGCAGGTTCGATCCCTGGGTCAGGAATGTCTCCAGAGAAGGGTATGGCTATTCACTCCAGTATTCTTGCCTGGAGAATCCCATGGATAGAGGAGCTTGGCGGACTACAGTCCATGGAGTCGCAAAATGTTGAACTTGCCTGAGAGTACATGTACACACACTCACACACACGAGTGGCTTGCTCTGTCTCCGTAGAGATGCTTTTTGTCTGCTCTGGTAAAGGCCATCTCCACGTGTGTCATCTCTTAAGCGTCCTCACTGCTGCATTGGTAGCTGGATGAGAGAGAGTGGGTGATGGTGTGTCCAGATCTGAGTTACAGACATCATCTGAGGATTACAACTACATCTTACGGCTGCTGCCAGGGTACCTTAGGAATTATTTTCTGAACAAAAAATGACATCCTTTTCTTTTCTGTAAAAATTTAAGCTTTTGGATCATTTGAATTTCCTGATTATTAGAATATCATTTTCCTATTAATTTCTGCAATGTGAATATTAGTATTTATTCTCCTGGTATTGAATTCAACTTCTGAATTATGAACAACTTTAATGATAACATTGACACTCAGGTTAGGGCAAAAAACACGCTGATACAAATTTTGTCATCTCCTTGAAAAGAAGAAAAGAAAGCAAGACCTGGTAAGTGTCAAAAATCCTCGGCACTTTTCATTCACTGTGGATTCACTGACCTTCAAATTATAATTAGATTATTCAATTTTAATTATAGACTTGCTTTTTCAAGGATTGTACCTTGATTTTTAAAGGTTTGCAAATCTACTTTGTATTTCCTCTAAATATTTTATTTCATGTAAGGCTCACATGAATATATACTCAATATATGCATGAAAAGTTGCTCTGTCATGTCCAACTCTTGTGATCTCTTTGTGACTGTAGCCCACAAACGCTCCTTGATTCATGGGATTTTCCGGGCAAGAATACTGAAGTGGGTTGCCATTTTCCTTTTGCAGGGGATCTTCCTGACCCAGGGATTGAACCACGTCTCCTGTGTCTCCTGCATTGCAGGCAGATTCTTTACCCACCGAGCCATCAGGGAAGCCCCAAGCCAATATAGTCAGTGTGCTTATTACTCACGCTCGGACTCCCCAGTTATCCCTCCACTGACAAAGCCCAAGCCCCCAGCTTGTACCAACTGTGCTGAGAGGAAGAGCAAAGTCAGGATGTTGCCTCAAGTCACACATAAAAATGCCACCCTGCAAAATCAACACTCTGTACTCCACTTTCAAAACAACACAAATGTATATGTTCAAACACTCCATCATTTTCATCTCTTAATAGCTGAATTGTTGGAAAGAATAGTATTGTATAAGTTATATAAAGTATATTAAAATCCCTCTCTTAAAACAAGTTTAGATGTACAACAGCTGTTTTATTTTAAATGCGAATATACAAAAAGCGAGCTGTGCATTTCTGTTTATGATATGCTGATACAAAATATCTAACATGTTGGCTGTTGTTTTCTTATAGAACCAGATTGCCCAGTTAAAATCCCTTCCATAGGAAAAAGTCTGACATACGGATTTTCCCCCATAAAATGAAGAAAACGGAAAATCATCTTGTGCTTCAGCACATAGAGGATGAGTTTAGCATCAGGGTGACCTGGTCACAGGTGTGTGCCTGTGGTACCCACTGCCCCGTGCTGGATCTCGCTAAGCCTAGGTGAGCGCCCTACCTGAACTCTAACGACAGGAGCTGGTTAGATGGTCAATATCAATTACACTGAGTGTGTGAGTCACATCTATTGCCTCTCTGTTCTAATAGGTCTTTTCTTCCAGTATATTCACAATTAATCCCGGTTTTGGAAATCTCATGCTTCCTCTCTTCAATTTTGTTTTTAGTAGACTTACGGATTCCCTTGCAGCTCAGTTGGTAAAGAATCTGCCTGCAATGCAGTAGACTTAAACTCATAAAGTGTTGTAAATATATGCAAACAATAAAACCTTAAAAGAAAAAAATAAATTATCAAAGAATATGTGGGACTTCCCTGGCAGGTTAAGACTTCATTTTCCAATGGAGGGGTTCAGATTTGATGCCTGGTTGGGGAGCTAAGATCCAACATGCTTCATGGCCAAAAAACCAAAACATAAAACAGAAGCAATGTTGTGACAGATTCCATAAGGATTTAGCCTTTTATGTGGTGCATCTGATCCATCTATTGCATACTGATCAAAAATTCCCAGTGCATTTTAGGAGATTTGTGTGCTAGGTGTGTGAATGTCTTCATGTGAAAATCCAGTACCTGTGAGGCAAGAACTTAATAAGACGTTCTGTGTCATCGGCATCATCATCTGATATTCATTGTGTTAGAACACTGTGTGCAAGACTGGCACTGAAGTGAATAGCTCAGGCCTATGCAGGCGTAAGGGGAGTGATGTTTAATACAAAATAATTGACAATGTGTTAACTGATAATTAACAGTGTCATTAACAGTGATAATTAACAGTGTAATGGAGATCAGCCCTGGGATTTCTTTGGAAGAAATGATGCTAAAGCTGAAACTCCAGTACTTTGGCCACCTCATGTGAAGAGTTGACTCATTGGAAAAGACTCTGATGCTGGGAGGGATTGGGGGCAGGAGAAGAAGGGGAAAACAGAGGATGAGATGGCTGGATGGCATCACTGACATGAGTCTGGGTTTGAACTCCGGGAGTTGGTGATGGACAGGGAGGCCTGGCGTGCTGTGATTCATGGGGTCACAAAGAGTCGGACACGACTGAGCGACTGAACTGAACTGAACTGGATGGATAATCTGTTAGCTTTCTTATTGTTTTATAACTTTGCTTTTAAAGAATTACCTTACCGGATAGTATGCCTCTCTCTCTCCTAACTGGAGAAACTGCATAACAGTATATTAGCATAGGAGGTTTATTAAAATGTAATAATGTTTCAAATACTGTACTCTGAATATGGCTGGGGTACTGCATGCAAAAAATGGTTATAACTGTTTATTCATTAGTGTATCAGTTGGGCTCTGAGCAACCATATTGGTGACTCTAGTCTATCATGCAGAGAAGGCAATGCACCCCACTCCAGTACTCTTGCCTGGAAAATCCCATGGACGGAGGAGTCTGGTGGGCTGCCATCTATGGGGTCGCACAGAGTTGGACACGACTGAGCGACTTCACTTTCACTTTTCACTTTGATGCATTGGAGAAGGAAATGGCAACCCACTCCAGTGTTCTTGCCTGGAGAATCCCAGGGACGGGGGAGCCTAGTGGGCTGCTGTCTATGGGGTCGCACAGAGTCGGGCACGAATGAAGCGACTTAGCAGCACCAGCAGCAGTCTATCATGAAGTAATCATAGTGCTACCTCTTCATTATCAACACACAGATCATTACGTCCATAAATAAACATGGATTTCTTTTCACATTGTCTTTTTTTTTTTTTGATATCAAGTGTTAGTAATACATAAATCATCTACATTCTTTTGCATTATATAAACATATGATATAGGTACTAACAGTTTATCTTGCAAACTTCTGGTACTGATAAATATAGAGCAGTATCTTAAGTGTGTTTTCTCTTCCTTATGATTTCCTTTTCTCTAGCTGGCTTTACTGTAAGAATACAGTGCATGATACATGTAATATGCAAAATACCTGTTAATCAACCTCTTGTGTTGTCAGTAAAGCTTACGGTCAACAGGAGGCTATTAGTAGTTAAGTTTTGGGGGAAGTCAAAAGTTACCTGTGGATTTTTGACTGAGCAGGGGGCTGGTGCCCTTAACCCTCAGGTTGTTCAAGAGTCAACTGTATTGCTAATGTTTATATTGTGTGTTGCCGGGGTCCAGTCCCGGTGGATCCAGGGAATTCGATGCGGGGACTGCGTCAGCGAGAATCAGGAAACAACTACTTAATTAAACATTAATTAAGGATATAAAGAGTAATAGAATAAGGATAGCTCAGTGAGGAAATTCAGTGGAGAAGAGAGGCTGAATAATTCAGCCAGAAGGTGAGAGAAAGAACAACATGGGGAGACCAAGTTTCGGGGAACAAGGCCCGCACTTTATTTTCCAAAGTAGTTTTTATACCTTAAGTTATGCATAGAGGACAATGGGGGTAGGGGTAGAGTCATGCAGCAAGCCAGGCTTTCTTCCTGCAAACTTATCATATGCAAAAGCTTAGGTGATTTGCATCATCTTCTGGGCCCGGAGGGCTGTTAACATTTTAAGACCCTTTCTTCAGAAAACTTATTTTTTTCTAAAGGTGATTGGTCAGGAGCCACCCTCCAAAAGCATTAGATAAAGTTGCATTCCTACAGAGCAAAGGTGTGGTGGGCTATATCAAGAAAAAGAATTAACTCAAGGGTCCCAGGTTACAAACATTAAAGCTACTACTTACACCAATTATATTAATCAATACACTGCCAGGGACACAGCAGGTAAGGGATATGGAAACTTAGCAGCAAACATTGGCCCAACAAGTGAAAATCCTTTCACCAATACAATTTCTAATCAATCTTTTAACTGCTCAAAGGAATCTGTATTTAGACAGTTTAGAACATCTCATGCCTCTCACAGTTGGGAGGCTCTGAGCAATCACATGTGGCCGGAAAAACCTTTTCAGGCAGGCTAGAGGACTTCCAAAGGAATTTGTAGGTTGAAACACTATCACATCCAGGAACTTTATTAACTGGAGCTGTAAGTTAACTCTTTTTTCAGAGAGAGGTAGTGGAGGACAGCCCCCCATAAAGTCAGAGGTATAGGTGAAAGCACAAAGCAGAAAGTAGGCAGACTCTGGTTTTGGGGGGTAGATGCTCGAGAATTTCCAGGGGGACTCCTGAGGCTCGATCCCACCTTTGCGTATGCCGAGCCTCCTTCCTCATGACCTTTGTCATGGGTGGAGCTCCTCACGCTGGCTCCCGGCAGTGATAGAATTCCAGTTGAGCTATTCCAGATCCTGAAAGATGATGCTGTGGAAAGTGCTGCACTCAATATGCAATATGCAATATGCACTCAATATGCAATATGCAGGCTCCCGGAGTGTGTGTCTTAGTTGCTCAGTCGTGTCCGACTCTTTGTGACCCCATGGGATGTAGCCGGCCAGGCTCCTCTGTCCATGGGATTTTCCAGGTAAAAATACTGGAGTGGATTGCCATTTCCTTCTCCAGGGGATCTTCCTGACCCAGGGATTGAACCCAGGTCTCCTGCATTGCAGGCAGACTCTACCATCTGAGCCACCAGGGAACAAGTCATAATTCCCTTGGGCATAGCAACCTGTGCTTCTTTTATCTTTGTATCTGGTACCTGGGAGTGTACTTAATACGTTGTAGGCTTTTTGTAAATGTTGAGCAAATTTGCAAATGAGAAATGATTTCCCAGGTGAAAAATTTGTTTTTCATTAGGAAACTGAGTTCTAGTTAACAGTAGCACTGTAGAACACAGCATTTTTAGGGAAGGTACTGAGTTTTATTCACATTTTAATTTATCTTGTTTGGTAAAATGGCATCTTGGTGGTGGAAATACTTGCTTTGTGTTCTGGCACACAATAGTGATAAGTAATAAAAGAAGAATTAATTAAAGAGAGCAGTATTTTATTTTACCTGAAAGCTTTGTGGAAGCATGTATATTATAGTAAAATATAATGTTATATTATTACATTATATCATAGTTCTGTTTTTATACTCTTCTTATTGGGTGCTGCTGGTCAATTATACTCAAGAGGCACACTAAATGGTACATAGAGCCACCTCCTCAATCCTCAAGGTATAATGCAGAATCATTTTTTTCTTAATTATTTGGTTTTTAAAAATCCCTTAAGATGAAAGGATTGAAGAGGAAAAGTTAAAATTTTACATAACCTCCTGCTCGTTCTGCCTCTGTAACTCAGCTTGTTCCTTGCAAATTCTGGGTCACATAAGTCACATAGTCTTAGAAAGTGGGGACTTACAATACTAGAAACTGGAGCTTATCTCACTCATCCTTGTCCTTCTCTTTGCAATTGCCCAGTTCCTGCAAACTGCTTAATTATGCCTGTCAATGTAAAGGTCAGGCATCCCCCTCCCCGTCTTGACTGCTGTTCCCGTGCATGCAAAACCCCTAGTTTAAACCTGCCTATTAGTCGCTGGTGTTGCCCACTATAGTCTGTAGCTTTTATAGAGCTCTGTAACCCCTTTGTTTGGGGCTCAGAGCTTGGAGTGTTAACTCCTCTGGGCCCACCAGCGTAATAAACCTGAATTCTCCAACTCTCCAAGTGCGGTGCTTGGTTTCTCGATGACTGGTTTCTGCAACATTTCTGGAGGTCCCAGCGAGACTCCAGCCATGCCAGCCCCTTGAGTTGCTGGACTGGTGGCTTGGCCCGGCCGGAGCAAAGGAACCCCAAAATGAACGAGGAGGCGCGCCACCTGACAGTATTCTGGGTTCTCTTTCGGACCAGTGTTCCGACTCTCCAGATGGCCGAGCCCTGACTGGACTCATTGGAGGGATGGATCAACTTACCAGGAACAGCCACAGGATAAGTTAAGGCCCCAAGGCCTGTCCCCAATCTGGTCCTACTCCAACGGGTAGAAGAGGAGACTGATCACCTCTTTGGATCTCCCAGGAAGGGAGCAATAGTTAAGGAAACCTGGGGGCTCAGGAGAAGGGAGGCATTGTGATAGCCTCTAAATGTGAGTGCAAGACAACTGATTGAACGGAGTAAAAGAAATTTTTTATTTTTGAAAACTGGGAAACCAATTCTTTTTGTATATGCAATTAGAAACAACTAGCTTGTTAAAAAGCCTGCCCAGGGAAAAGCTTGAAGTTAACCCTTTCCATGTCCTTGAAATACAGAGCCAACTTTGTCTGAGACCTCAGCCTTGGGCAAATTAGAACTTCAAGCAAAGAAGAAAAAGGGATCAAAGAGATATTTTAAATCTCAAACAGAAAACTATAAGATCTCTGTCTGTCGGTCTGGATTTACATATGTCTCGGTGTATATTTTTTTTTTTTCTGATAATATTGTTAATGTTGTAAATGAGTTCTAATTTAATTGGCCTAAAGAAAACTGCTGCTGGTGCTGCTAAGTCTCTTCATTCGTGCCCGACTCTGTGCGACCCCATAGACGGCAGCCCACCAGGCTCCCCCATCCCTGGGATTCTCCAGGCAACAACACTGGAGTGGGTTGCCATTTCCTTCTCCTAAAGAAAACTAAGCACTTACAAATCAAACAATTCTAAATACAAGAAAAATTAACCTAAATAAATTCCAGATTCACATGAACTGGGAAATATTCAATATTAAATATCTAGTATTAATGTTTGTTTGCTAATCTAATAAGGAAGTAGGATATATGTTTTTAATATAAAAAGTACAAAAAAATAAAATTCCATTTTATGAAGGGAAAAGAAAGTAGGTCTGACTTATAGGTGGCTGTTACAGAAAGTGATTAGAAGGTTTGTGGAAAGTGGACCCTGAAAAACATTTTCATGCATGGTTAGGACTAAGTTTAAAATAAATTTAATTAAGTTTACCTAAATGAATTGAAAGTAAGCTGGTTCAAAACTTGAATTTGACTTTTCTCTCTGTTAAGAGGACATACTTTTTCAGATGCTGAACTGCTTTTAATAATAGATTTAAGTTTTTATACCTCTTAATTGATCCGTTCTATATTTACCTTTGAAATCTGTTGTTAACTTTGGCTAAGTAAATAACTATTATTTCACAGTAACTTATATAATCCTACCTGACTGAGTGTTATAAACTCTTTTGATATTGATCAATAAAACTTCCTAAATAACCTGACTTCTAGCTAACTTTGGGATGCTTCAGAGGGCTCCTAGGATGTCCCAAAGAGGTATTAATCTACCTAGGTTCATTGGACATGTTAAGTTACACGGGAAGTACTGTTGAAGGGGTGATAAATCTTTTCAGGTTATACTGTATGGTTGTTGTTACTAATATAGATAGCCTAAAATTGTGTGAAATTCATATAGACCTGATATGCCCTGATAATATATGGTCAACTATAATTCTAGTTATCATATTAAAGTATTACATATCACAATAATAACCAGGTTTACTTGTCAATTGCAATAGAATCAGATTTTAAACTTGCCTTTTATGGTTTTACTCTCATACCTTTAGAAGAATACTGCTAGTTCTTCAAGATTTATGGGAAAGATTTTCTAAGATTAAGCAGATAAACAGATTTTGTTATTAACAGTAAGCTGGTACCAGACTGGAATTTGGTCTTTTCTCTGTTGAGAGAACAAAGTTCTCTTAGAATGGAGCTTTTGATAACAGAGTATGAATTTATTTACCTTTAAGTGATATATATTTGTTTTTAAAATCTTTTTGTTACTTTGGTAAAGTCAGTTCAGTTCAGTCCCTCAGTCGTGTCTGACTCTTTGCAACCCCATGAACTGCAGCATGCCAGGCCTGCCTGTCCATCACCAACTCCCAGTGTTTACTCAAACTCACTGAGTCAGTGATGCCATCCAACCATCTCTTCCTCTGTCGTCCCCTTCTCTTTCTGCCTTCAATCTTTCCCAGCATCAGGGTCTTTTCCAGTGAGTCAGCTCTTCACATCAGGTGGCCAAAGTATTGGAGATTCAGCTTCAACATCAGTCATTCTGATGAGTATTCAGGACTGATTTCCTTTAGGATGGACTGGTTGGATCTTCTTGCAGTCCAAGGGACTCTCAAGAGTCTTCTCCAACACCACAGTTCAAAAGCATCAATTCTTTGGTGCTCAGCTTTCTTTATAGTCCAACTCTCACATCCATACATAACTAATGGAAAAACCATAGCCTTGACTAGATGGACCTTTGTTGGCAAAGTAATGTCTCTGCTTTTTAATATACTATCTAGGTTGGTCATAACTTTCCTTCCAAGGAGTAAGCTTTTTTTAATTTCATGGCTGCAGTAACCACCTGCAGTGATTTTGGAGCCCCCAAAAATAAAGTCTGTCACTGTTTCATCTGTTTCCCTATCTATTTGCCATGAAGCGATGGGACTGGATGTCATGATTTTAGTTTTCTGAATGTTGAACTTTAAGCCAATTTTTTCATTCTCCTCTTTCACTTTCATCAACAGGCTCTTCAGTTCTTCTTCACTTTCTGCCATAAGGATGGTGTGATGGTGAGGTTATTGATATTGGTAAAGTAAATAATCATTATTTAAGATTATGGTACATGTAGACGAAGCTTATTCTGCTTCTACAAAAATAACCCCTCACAGTAAGACTTTGGCTACCCTGATGTCCTTAAAGAATGGCAATCAGTTCAGTTCAGTCGCTCAGTCGTGTCCAACTCTTTGCGACCCCGTGGACTGCAGCACGGCAGGCCTCCCTGTCCATTGCCAACTCCCAGGTCTACCCAAACTCATGTCCATTGAGTCAGTGATGCCATTCAACCATCTCATCCTCTGTCATCCCCTCTCCTCCTGCCTTCAATCTTTCCCAGCATCAGGGTCTTTTCCAATGAGTAGGTTCTTCACATCAGGTGGCCAAAGTATTGGAGCTTCAGTTTTAGCAACAGTCCTTCCAATGAATTTTCAGGACTGATTTCCTTTAGAATTGACTGGTTTGATTTCCTTGCTGTCCAAGGGACTCTCAAGAGTCTTCTCCAACACCACAGTTCAAAAACATCACTTCTTCATCTCTCAGCTTTCTTTATAGTCCAACTTGCACATCCATACATAACTACTGGAAAAACCATAGCCTTGACTAGATGGACCTTTGTTGGCAAAGCAATGTCTCTGCTTTTTAATATGCTATCTAGGTTGGTCATAACTTTCCTTTCAAGGAGTAAGCGTCTTTTAATTTCGTGGCTGCAGTCACCATCTGCAGTGATTTTGGAGCCCAGAAAAATAAAGTCTGACACTGTTTCTACTGTTTCCCCATCTATGTGCCATGAAGTGATGGGACCAGATCCCGTGATCTTCATTTTCTGAATGTTGAGCTTTAAGCCAACTTTTTCACTCTCCTCTTTCACTTTCATCAAGAGGCTCTTTAGTTCTTCACTTTCTGCCATAAGGGTGGTGTCATCTACATATCTGAGGTTATTGATATTTCTCCCCACAATCTTGATTCCAGCTTGTGCTTCATCCAGCCCAGAGTTTCTCATGATGTACTCTGCATATCAGTTTAATAAGCAGGGTGACAATATACAGCCTTCATGTACTCCTTTTCCTATTTGAAACCAGTCTGTTTTTCGATGTCTAGTTCTAGCTGTTGCTCCCTGACTTGCATACAGATTTCTCAAGAGGCAGGTCAGGTGGTCTGGTATTCCCATCTCTTTCAGAGTTTTCCACAGTTTATTGTGATCCACACAGTCAAAGGCTTTGGAATAGTCAATAAAGCAGAAATAGATGTTTTTCTGGAACTCTCTTGCTTTTTCCATGATCCAGGAGATGTTGGAAATTTGATCTCTGGTTCCTCTGCCTTTTCTAAAACCAGCTTGAACATCTGGAAGTTCACAGGTCAAGTATTATTGAAGCCTGGCTTGGAGAATTTTGAGCATTAATTTAGTAGTGTGTGAGATGAGTGCAATTTTGTGGTAGTTTCAGCATTCTTTGTGTTGCCTTTCTTTGGGATTGAATGAAAACTGACTTTTTACAGTCCTGTGGTCACTGCTGAGTTTTCCAAATTTACTGGCATACTGAGTGCAGCACTTTCACAGCATCATCTTTCAGGATTTGAAATAGCTCAATTGGAATTTCATCACCTGCACTAGCTTTGTTCATAGTGATGCTTCCTAAGGCCCACTTGACTTCACATTCCAGGATGTCTGGCTCTAGGTGAGTGATTATACCATCGTGATCATATGCATCATGAAAATGTTTTTTGTACAGTTCTTCTGTGTATTCTTGCCGCCTCTTCTTAGTATCTTCTGCTTCTATTAGGTCCATACCATTTCTGTCCTTTAATGAGCCCATCTTTACATAAATGTTCCCCTGGTATCTCTAATTTTCTTGAAGTGATCTCTAGTCTTTCCCATTCTATTGCTTTCCTCTATTTCTTTGCACTGATCATTGAAGTAGCCTTTCTTATCTCTCCTTGCTATTCTTTGGAACTCTGCATTCAAATGGGTATATCTTTCCTTTTCTCCTTTGTTTTTGACTTCTCTTCTTTTCACAGATATTTGTAAGGCCTTCTCAGATAGTCATTTTGCTTCTTTGCATTTCTTTTTCTTGGGGATGGTCTTGATCCCTGTCTCCTGTACAATGTCATGAACTTCCATCCATAGTTCATCAGGCACTCTGTCTATCAGATCTAGTCCCTTAAATCTATTTGTCATTTCCACTGTATAATCATAAGGGATTTGATTAAGGTCATACCTGAATAGTCTAGTGGTTTTCCCTACTTTCTTCAATATAAGTCTGAATTTGGCAATAAGGAGCTCATGATCTGTGCCACAGTCAGCTCCCAGTCTTGTTTTTGCTGAGTGTATATAGCATTTCCATATTTGGCTGCAAAGAATATAATCAACGTAATCTGATTTTGGTGTTGACCATTTGGTGATGTCCATGTGCAGAGTCTTCTCTTGTGTTGCTGGAAGAAGGTGTTTGCTATGACCAGTGCGTTCTCTTGACAAAACTCTATTGGCCTATGTCCTGCTTCATTCTGTACGCCAAGGCCAAATTTGCCTGTTACTCTAGGTGTTTCTTGACTTCCTACTTTTGCATTCCAGTCTCCTATAATGAAAAGGGCATATTTTTGGGGTGTTAGTTCTAGAAGGTCTTGTATGTCTTCATAGAACCATTCGACTTCAGCTTCTTCAGCATTACTGAAGTCAGGACATAGATTTGGATTACTGTGATATTGAATGGTTTGCCTTGGAAGCGAACAGAGATCATTCTGTCATTTTTGAGGTTGCATCCAAGAACTGCCAGGAAATTAAAAATGGCTAAACAACAGCTGAAAATCAAAGAGACAGGGCTCTGGGAAATCCAAGACAACCACTTGGCTTTTCCCAGCTCCCTGACAGACCTCATTTTCATTTGATGGGTTAAAGCCTTCCCTGGCTACAGTGTTAATGCCCTCACAATGAGTTCTCCAAAAAGAAAAAAAAATTTTTACTGAATGTTAAGTTCTAGTTTTGTTAATTAAGGTCTGTGCTTATTAAGTCTCACTTCTGAAATAGTTCCTTGTTATATTATATTGCTAAAAGATTTAATTAAATTATTAAAAAGGACACGCTAAGGTTGTTTCGAAAGCTTATCTCAGTAACCAATCTTTGGATAAAGGTCAGATGCTTCATGATGTACAACCAGGAGATGAACACTTGGCTATAATCATTTAACTGAGTCAGATGACCCGGGGTATACCAGGCTATACCCAGTGAAAGTTCTTGACTTAAATTCTTGCTTGTGACCTTACTAATAACTGCTAGCTACATTGTTTTCTATGTAGCTTGTTTCAGAAGATTATTTCTTATGTTACCAAATATGTGACTGAGCCTGTGATAAAATACTGATATACAGTTCCATATGAGATAAATAATTGTAATAATGTAACTCTAGATATTGGAAGAAGCAACAAGAAGAAATATTTTCCTGGACCAAGAGTCTAGTGAGACAGGTATGGTCCAGAGACTTTTGCTACTTACAAGGCCTGGTCTAGTGACAACACAGTGAGTGGCCTGTCAGTGGAATTTGTGTTAGACCTGGGAATGAGCCTTCCCAGCACCACAGGACACAGTGACCATGAAATGCCCCCAAAATATGGTCACGGCCCCTTCATTGCTATGAAGGGGCCCTGCTGACTGGAAGTTGGCCCTTGCCAGTTGCCTCTACAAAGATTAAATCATGACCACTACAAGATGCTGAACTTCAACATGCCTTGAAAGGAGTTCAGGGACAAAAAATAAGGCACTCTGTGGTCTGGGAAAAACCCAGGAAAACAGGCCTTCAGAGAGTGAGATGTTTTCAGGTAAAGATTTTTATGAGTCCAAATTCTTACATCTTCTCATACCTCCAGTTCATTTCAGTTCAGTTCAGCCGCTTAGTCATGTCCAACTCTTTGCGACCCCATGGACTGCAGCAGACCAGGTTTCCCTGTCCATCACCAATTCTTGGAGCTTACTCTAACTCATGTCCATTAAGCTGGTGATGCCATCCAACCGTCTCATCCTCTGTCGTCCCCTCCTCCTCCTGCCTTCAATCTTTCCCAGCATCAGGGCCTTTTCAAATGAGTCAGTTCTTCGCATCAGATGGCCAAAGTATTGGTGTTTCAGCTTCAGCATCAGTCCTTCCAATGAATTTTCAGGACTGATTTCCTTTAGGATGGACTGGTTGGACCTTCCTGCTGTCCAAGGGACTCTCAAGAATCTTCTCCAACACCACACTTCAAAAGCATCAATTCTTCAGTGTCTAGTTTTCTTTATCGTCCAGCTCTCACATCCATACATGACTATGGGAAAAACCATAGCTTTCACTAGATGGATCTTTAGAGAAACACTAAAGTCATGAACCAATGTCTGGGCTTGGTTCTCCTGGCTAGTCCCACAACAGCTTTCCTACTTCTATTAATCTTTGGGCCATGTATCTTTCTTGTTAAGTTTGTTTCTCCAAGTAGTAGTATGACAAGAATATCCCCCGGCCAACACCCAGACAGTGCTGGGACAAGCTGCCTTATCATTCTGTGGACTCTCACCTCCCTCCGTAAATGCACCCTGAGATCCTCAGGCTATTCTCCCTTTGAGATCTTATATGGGAGACCACCCACAGTGATAGAAAAGCTCAAGGGAGACCACCAACAACTAGCTGACCTCGAGCTGTCCCAGCACCTCCAGACCCTGGGAACAGTCTTCTGCCATATTGCCCGAGAAACCTTAGGAAGGACACCCATTCCTCTGGGCAATTGGGTTCATCCCTATCAGCCAGGAGATGAGATATGGGTTAAAGATTGAAAAAAGGAACCATTTCTTCCAGTTTGGATAGGCCCTCACATGGTCATCCTGGCAACCCCTACTGCTATTAAAGTTATAGGTGTCATCCCTTGTATCCATCACACCAGAGTCAAGAAGGCAGCAGCTCCCTGTGATGAGGACACCTGGAAAGCCATTCAGGACCCCGAAAACCTCAAGGTCCAGTTCCAAAGACAACAGCCCTCACCCATGAAGGATGCTGAGCCCTGCTCTAGTCACTCCAGAAGCTGACCTAGTCAACGCACGGCAGAAGCTTGAGGATTCTTCAGCCTTGCTCCAGCCACACTCCAGCAGCTGGCTGGTCAACACACGGCGGAAGCTTGAGGATCTGGATATTGAAATAACGGTGGATTTTCATCGTCAGCCCTGGCCTCTATCCCTAATCAGTATCATTGCTGTGCTCTTCATTACGGAACCAACTAGACACCCTGGCTGAGGTGGTTTTACAGAATAGGAGAGGGCTAGACCTACTGACAGCTAAAAAGAGGGGACTCTGCCTCTTCTTGAATCAAGAATGCTGCTTTTATGTAAACCAATCAGAAATAGTCAGGGACACGGCCCAACAGCTAAGGGAACAAATCTTAAAAAGGAGAGAGAAACTAGCTAATTCCTGGGGTAATTGGAACAATATCTAGAGCTGGGCATTGTGGCTTCTCCCTTTAACAGGTCCTCTCTTCGTGGTCTTTGCAGCACTCTTGTTTGGCCCTTGTATTCTTAATGTAATTACCCAGTTCATAACCTCTCGGATTGAATCCATAAAGTTACAAATGGTATTAGCTCAATTCAGTTCAGTTTAGTTCAGTTGCTCAGTCGTGTCCGACTCTTTGCGACCCCATGAATCACAGCACGCCAGGCCTCCCTGTCCAGCTATATAGCCCCCTAAACGGTGGGGTGCTCTGAATGTCCTACCAGAACATGAGATGATGATTTCTACAATGAGTGATAAAAGCATCAAGAGGCGAGAATGAAGATGAAAAGTTAAAATTTTACATAACCTCCTGCTTGTTCGTTCTGCCTCTGTAACTCAGCTTGCTCCTTGCAAAGTCTGGATCACATAGGTCACATATTCTCAGAAAGTGGGGACTTACAATACTAGAAACTGGAGCTTATCTCACTCACCCTCGTCCTGCTCTTTGCAATTGCCCAGCCCCTGCCAACCTGCTTAATCATGCCTATCCCTCCCCATCTTGACTGTGGTTCCCGTGCATGCAAAACCCTTAGTTTAAACCAGCTTATTAGCAGTTAGTGTTGCCCACTATAGTCTGTCTATAAAAACTCTGTAACCACTTTGTTTGGGGCTCAGAGCTTTGAGTGTTTACTCTTCTGGGACCGCCAGCATAATAAACCTGAGTTCTCCAACTCTTTGAATGTGGTGTTTGGTTTCTCGATTACTGATTTCTGCAACAGGATGAAAATATTACCATAATGCTATTTAATATAAAGTGCCATTGAAGGAGGAAACAGACAGAACAGGCTCCATCTTGAAAGCAGGACTTCATCTTGGGCCGGACTGTGGACTTTGAGCTATATGCCCAGTACCTATGAAAATGACATACCAACTGGAAAACCAGACCCCTGGATGGAAGAGCCCCAGGGCTCATACCTAGACTCTCTTTTGCATAAAAGAATACCCTAATTATTTGTGTAACCAAATAGAATCATAAATTCTATTATGCTTATTGCGGTATGACCACAGGCCTATTGATAATTGTCCACTGTTAACTACCTAGGCTTAAGGCATACGAATCATAGGTTAACTTTGATTGTATCTTTCTTTTCCTTTGTTCAGACTAGTTTCAGAGAATTTGAGGAGGTGGGTTTGAGCATGTACACTTAGGGTATATAAGGTTTTATATATATATATATAAGGTATATATACAGAGAGAAGGCAATGGCAACCCACTCCAGTATTCTTGCCTGGAAAATCCCATGGATGGAGGAGCCTGGTGGGCTGCAGTCCATGGGGTCGCTAAGAGTCGGGCACGACTGAGCGACTTCACTTTCACTTTTCACTTTGATGCACTGGAGAAGGAAATGGCAACCCACTCCAGTCTTCTTGCCTGGAGAATCCCAGGGACAGAGGAGTCTGGTGGGCTGCGGTCTATGGGGTCGCACAGAGTCGGACACGACTGAAGTGATTTAGCAGCAGCAGCAGCAGCAAGGTATATAAATAAGGACCATACAAAAACTGCTCAGGGTTCTTGGCTAAGAGGAGATTCTGCCTTGGGCTTTCTGGTGTAATAAACTGCACTCCACTATCTGCATTGTCCTTCTGAGTGAGTTTGTTTCCCGGAACGCATGGCTACAACATCATAGATCATAAGATCTGTCACTATCTAAGAGACTACTAAGGAAAAAACGTGGTAAAATAAATTACATCATAATGTTTTGTCATTTGTATTTTTTATCTTTTACTTAAGATTTTTAAAAATCTCTTTATTTATTTAAGGGCTTCTCTGGTGGCTCGGGGTAAAGAACCTTCCTGCCAATGCAGAAGACTTGGCTTCGATCCCTGGGTTGAAGATCTGCTGGAGTAGGAAATGGCAACCCACTCCAGTATTCTTGCCTGGGAAATTTCGGGAACAGAGGAGCTACAGTCCATGGGATTGCAAAGGGTCAGACACAGCTGAAGCAACTTAGCACATAACAGTGAACGGTTTAATGTTTTCTTCTTAAATTTAGAGAATGAGCAGAGATGTTCTCTGATCATTTCTGTCCAGTGATTCTGGAGATCCAAATCAGTGTAAAGCAAAAAGGAGAACTGAGGATTACAGATTAGAAAGAAAGATTTAAAAATGTCATTAGTTGCAGATGAAATAATCAATGTAGAAAATACTAAGAAAACGGTAAAATAGCTATTAAAAGTAACAGCGAAATTTAGTGAGAACACAGGGTACAAAGTCGATACAAAAATCAATTCATTCTCAGGTGTCAGCGAAAATGCATGCCATAGTAACAACTTCGAAAATCTCCTCCATAAAAGCAACAAGAACAAAATAACTGGCCCAAATTGTCAGAATCAACATTTTCTGGCTCTGGAAATTAACCCTAGATAAAGAAAAAGGCTGAATCTTAGTGAGATCAGCAATTTTTGTGGTTTTTGGTCCTGGTCAATTTCCATCCCTGGCCCAGGCTTTGAAAATCAACAGCCCATCATTGAAGGGTGGCAGACTTGGACAGCCCAGGAAATGTCTCCTTGTCACAGGATTATTCTGAATTAATTACTTTGAGTAACTGCAAAGGAGTAGCAGTTGCCCCTTTGTAAGGGAAATCTGCATTTATAAGAGAAATTTCCATTAGAAAGGGGGCCTGTGCTGGGGGTGACATTTCCCCATTTGTCCCCTAGGGCAACATTTGTCCCTCAACATTTTCTTCTGTACACCCCTCTCCCTAAGCCCCCAAGCCCTGTGCTTTCCTCAGCTCAGGATGCTGTAAAAGCCTTCATCGCTGGCCACATTTTGAACCTCACCTCTTTTGAGAACTGGAGTATTTCCTGCCATATCAGTAAACAAGGGTGGTAGGGTCCACATGGGGTCTTACTGATATATGGCTTGTTATATTGACCTTGAAAACAAAGAATAAATCACAGTGATCCTTGAGACTGACCAAATTGCCCAAATGGCATTCTGTTATCTCACTGGCACTTATCTTCTCAAAGCTGTGAGACCACCAGATTCCAGACCTCCAGCTACGTGACCATCCCTTCAGAGAGTTTTTCTTTGGTGGGGTATAAGACAGACTCTGTCAGAAAGGGAGAATGCTAGTTCTCTTTAGGAGCCAGTCACCCTCTCTTTTCCTCCTTGCCTGACTGCCCAGCTTGCTCTCTTTTTCTCTGCACTCCCCATTACAAAGGGTGTTATAGTCGTCATTGATTCCAGCCATCCCTGTGAGCTGATAAGCCCTAACGGCACTCAGGAAGGAGAACAGTACCTTTGCCTTAACAGCCATCAGACTGTAAAAATAAACACAAAAACAGGAGAGCTGACCCAGGAGAGCTGAGATTCATACAAAAGGAATGATATCAGTGAACCCAAACTCTTTCATCTTCCCATACATAGAAAAGCACTAAATTCTTTAACTTGGGATATCTGGTTTCCTTTCAGTTCAGTTCAGTCACTCAGTCATGTCCTACTCTTTGTGACCCCATGGACTGCAGCATGCCAGGCCACCCTGTCTATAATCAACTCCTGGAGCCTACTCAAACTCATGTCCACTGAGCTGGTGATGCCGTCCAACCATCTCATCCTCTGTCATCCCCTTCTCCTCCCCTCTTCAATCTTTCCCAGCATCAGGGTCTCTTCAAATGAGTCAGTTCTTCGCATCAGGTGGCCAAAGTATTGGTGTTTCAGCTTCAGCATCAGTCCTTCCAGTGAATATTCAAAATTGATTTCCTTTAGAATGGACTGGTTGGATCTCCTTGCTGTCCAAGGGACTCTCAAGAGTCTTCTCCAACACCGCAGTTCAAAAGCATCAGTTCTTCAGCGTTCAGTTTTCTTTATAGTCGAACTCTCACATCCTTACATGACTTCTGGAAAAACCGTAGCTTTCACCAGATGGACCTTTGTTGGCAAATGTCTCTGCTTTTGAATATGCTGTCTATGTTGGTCATAGATTTTCTTCCAAGGAGCAAGTGTCTTTTAATTTCATGGCTGCAGTTACCATCTGCTATGATTTTGGAGCCCCCCAAAATAAAGTCTGTCTCTGTTTCCATTGTTTCCCCATCTATTTCCCATGAAGTGATGGGACCAGATGCCATGATCTTAGTTTTCTGAATGTTGAGCTTTAAGCCAACTTTTTCACTCTCTTCTTTCACTTTCATCAAGAGGCTCTTTAGTTCTTCTTTGCTCTCTGCCATAAGGGTGGCATCATCTGCATATCTGAGGTTATGATATTTCTCCCAGCAATCTTGATTCCAGCTTGTGCTTAGCCCGGCATTTGGCATGAGGTACTCTACATGTAAGTCAAGTAAGTAGGGTGACAAAATACAGCCTTGACGTACTCCTTTCCCAATTTGGAACCAGTCTGTTGTTCCATGTACAGTTCTAACTATTGCTTCTTGACCTGCATACAGATTTCTCAGGAGGCAGATAAGGTGGTCTGGTATTCCCATCTCTAAGAATTTTCCACAGTTTTTTGTGATTTACACAGTCAAAGTGGAGAAGGCAATGGCACCCCACTCCAGTGTTCTTGTCTGGAAAATCCTATGGATGGAGGAGCCTGGTAGGCTGCAATCCATGGGGTCGCTAAGAGTCGGACACGACTGAGTGACTTCACTTTCACTTTCACGCATTGGAGAAGGAAATGGCAACCCATTCCAGTGTTCTTGCCTGGAGAATCCCAGGGATGGTGGAGCCTGGTGGGCTGCTGTCTATGGGGTCGCACAGAGTCGGACACGACTGAAGCGACTTAGCAGCAGCAGCAGCACACAGTCAGAGGCTTTGATGTAGTCAATAAAGCAGAAGTGGATGTTTTTCTAGAACTCTCTTGCTTTTTCGATGGTCCATCAGATGTTGGCAATTTGATCCCTGGTTCCTCTGTCTTTTCTAAATCTAGCTTGAACATCAGGAAGTTCGCTGTTCACATACTGTTGAAGCCTGGCTTGGAGAATTTTGAGCATTACTTTGGTTTCCTTTAATTCACAATAATGTCTTGATGTTCAGATTACCTGCTCTTTGTTGCAAAAGTTCTGTATAACCTGGCTCCTCTCCCTGCCTCTTTGGAGCAGTTCCCTCAGGGTTACTTGAGATGCTGCTCCTGGGTTTGAAGTCCTAAGAACGTCCACCAAATAAAACATAACTCTCAAATTTTAGGCTGTGACTATTTTTCAAGTTGATACTCTTCTTAATCTATCTCATGTCAATTTAATTCTTAGGCCAGCCACATGACCTAGAACTGTAGAAGGGAATATTTCTGTTTCCCAACAGCTCCACAGTAAAAGCCATAGCCTGACAGCCACCTGAGGGGACAAGATGTGGCTGGAGCTCCTTAAAACCCTCCTCAGGTGACTCCAGTCCTCTGACCTGCCAGGTGTCTCCTTGAAAGACCTCAGCTGCAAGGCTCTCTTTGTCTTAACTGACTGGAAACACACTCAAGTCTAGTAAAAAGTGTTTTCCCTGATCTTTTTCCTGAAAACAATTACAAGTGTTGTATTAAAAAAGCATAACTCCAAGGGTATTCTTCATAATATTGTCTGTAATAGGAAAACACTAGAACCAATATGGTGGCATTAGTGGTAAAGAAACTTCCTGTCAATGCAGGAGACTTAAGAGGCACAGGTTACATGGATTTGACCCCTGGGTTGGGAAGATCCCCTGGAGATGGGCATGGCAACCATTCCAGTATTCTTGTATGGAGAAACCCAGGAACAAAGGAGCCTGGAGGGCTACAGTCCACAGGTTTGCAGTCACACAGGACTGAAGTGACTTAGCAGGAATAGAACCAACACCAACATTATCAGTAGAGAACTACTGTGTGTGATTAGTCTACAAGGGGGCCTTTAGCATGATATTGAGTAAAATGTCACAATTAATTTAAAAAATATATTTAGGTTAAAAAAGTCCAGAGGAGGATTTACAGTATTGCTGTTTAAAATAAGATGTATATATATACATATCTGTTTGTGTATTTATTAAACTATGAAGTATGCATATGTATGTATATATATATGGGCCAACAGTGGCAATCACTAGGTGGGTGAACTGGACAATATTCTTAGGGATCATTGTCATTTGGGGAAAGTGTATTCAACATTAAAATACTTTATATTTTAAAAATCAAACAAAACTGTTATTTTTGTAATATAAGTGAAAGTGTTGGTCACTCAGTTTGTGTCCCCATGAACTGTAGCCTGCCAGGCTCCTCTGCCCATGAGATTTCCCAGGCAAGAATACTGGAGTGGGTTGCCATGCTCATCTCCACGTGATCTTCCTGACCCAGGGATCTATTGAACCTGGGTTCCTGCATTGCAGGCAGATTCTTTACCATCTGAGCCCAATATATATAATATAATATAAAACAGTGAATCAAAGTTTGGCAAAATCTTCTTGGGTTCTAAAAGCTTATAGTGGGAAATTTACAAACAAGTCGGCAGGAAGAAAGCAGTTTAGTGTGAGATGGAAGCCATCAGCTTGTGTAGAGGGTTCTGATGTCTAGATTTATCAGAAGTGAGCATAAATTTTAAAAGGAGAAGAAAATTCTTACAGAATGACTAGATACTTTTTCTAAAGATTAGAGTAAAAATCTGTGTGTAATAAGATTTCTGAGCCCTGACATTTATTGAGGCCATCTAGTTGTATTCAATACAACACCATTTTAATTGAATGGAAAAAAAATTGTGAGCATCTATTAAAGTTTACTGTAACTATACTTAAATAAACATCTTGAAAGAAGGGCTTATTTAAGAGTCTACATTACACTGGATAAAGCATGTTATTGCAAGGGGATTTAGGGATTATAAAGATAAACTGCAAGCCCAGTTTTGAACTTTTATTATTGCAGAAGAAAATACAGAGGAGGGGAAAATGAGAATGTGGAGAAATAGAACCTCACCTTTTGCACAGTCATGATTGTAAAACAGAAAATTTGACAAGTTTTAATTAATTGACAAATAAACCCTAGATCTCAGGCCTAGGCAACCAGCAACCTACCTTGTGTCTCTAAAGATTTGCTTATCTGGACATTTTCATAAATAGAATCATATATGATGCGTCCCTCTGTGACCAGTTTCTTTCACTTGGCATGCTCTCAGAGTTCATCCACCTAGAGGCACCCATCAGTACATCATTATTTTTATTGCCAAATAATGTTCTCTGGTGTAGATATGCCATATTTTGTTTATCATTTCATCATTCAATAGACATTTCGGTTGCTTCCACGTTTTGGCTATTTGGAATAATGTTGCTATAAATATTTCCCACAGAGTTTTTCAAGGACTTATGCTTTCACGTCTTTTATTGGTACATTGTTGTTGTTGTTGTTTTCTAGTTGCTAAGTCCTGTCCAATGCTTTACGACCCCATGGACTGTAGCCTGCCAAGCTCCTCTGTCCATGGGATTCTCCAGGCAAGAATACTGGAGTGGGTTGCCATTCCATCTTCCAGGGGATATTCCCAACCCAGGAATTGAACCTGCCTCTCCTGCATTACAGGTGGATTCTTAACTGTCTGAACCACCATGGAAGCTCTTTGGTACTACCTAGCTGCTAAATTGCTGAAGTTGCTAATCCTGGAGCTGGTGTTGGTCAGAAGTTGTGCCTCAGTCCCTCCAGTCAGATGAGCTGGGGTGGGGACAGGGAGGACCCTGGGCTGAGCTGACTCCCAGGAGAGAACTCCCCTCCTACAAGCAGGACCTCAGTGCTTCTGGCTGCACAAAGCAGAAGGGAGCTTCTGAAACCCTGAGCTGAGAGGATGGGAAAAGCCAGAGGCCACCCTCCTGGGGTCTCAGGTTCTAGGGCAGAGTTTCCGGACCAGAGCTCAGGTGGGTGGGGGTTAGGGTGGTGGGTGTGGTTCAAACACCAGAGACTGCCTTCCTCCTTACACTGAATGGTTTTAACTGGATGATTACATACTCATGTGCTGTATGCACTCAGGATAACTTCCTGAGACTGTAGTTATTTTTATAATTTTCCCTAGTTAAATGGTTGATTTGCTGAGAGTCCTCCAGGCTCCTCACTCCACTGTTTAGGAAATCTCAACCCTCTGGGACATGCTATTATATTAAACTGCACGCCCTACACTCCACACCCTTTGGACTTACTATCTGTATCATGTTCTTCTGGTTTAATGGGAAGAGGATGCTTGTAATTCTGGCAACTGTCTGTCTTCCTCTGCTTGGGGTCACCTCAGTCCTGTTTTGAGGCTGAGCCCTGTACATCACTGGGCTCCACGCCCATTGCAGTCCACTCACCCTGCTCTGAATGAGGAGGTCAGAGAGGAGGCCCCTTCCTGCAGAACTTCTCCCAACACTGAGTGGGTGGCCCTCACTCCTGGCCCCACACAGAGGACAGAAGGTCCCATTTTCACTGGAAAAGCTGAGACAAACATTATCAAGGGCTTTGCAGAGTCATTCTAGAACTTTGTGACTTTTAGTTATTTTCATGTTTCTTTTTACCAGAAAATTATGAACAATTTGCCCAGAAACATCCATCTGCTCTTTTTACATGGCATAGAAAGTAATTTGAGGCATTGTTATGCTCTGCCATACCTAGGCAGAGCTCTAGGTTGAAGTAACTGATTTTTATATACGTTCACTTTCCCTCAGCTGATAAGGGCAATGGTTGTTAGATAATAAGGGGGTATATTAGTGGAAAGTTTAGAAAGTGAAATTGTATAATTTTAAATATTGCTTTTTAAAGCTATATATCTCCCTGGTAGCTCAGCTGGTAAAGAATCTGCCTACAATGCAGGAGACTCAGGTTCGATTCCTGGGTTGGGAAGAACCCCTGCAGAAGGGATAGGTTACCCAGTCTACTATTCTTGGGCTTCCCTGGTGGCTCAGTTGGTAAAGAATAAGCTTGCAATGAGGGAGATCTGGGTTCCATCCCTGGGTAGGGGAGATCTCCTGGAGAAGGGAAAGGCTACCCGCTCTAGTATTCTGGCCTGGAGATTCCATGGACTGTATAGTCCATGGGGATGCAAAGAGTTGGACACAATTGAGCTACTTTCACTTTTAAAGTGATAGCAAGTCTTTTCTATGAGGAGAGCACAAAATTATTGTTTTGTAATTCAAGGAAAATAATATAAAAATTGTCTGAAGGTTTCTTAAATCCTCCTGTATTGGACATTTTGGGGACAATGCTTTTTTCCTATAAATTACTTAGCATTGGAGATTATAATGTAGTCATTGATTGAACCTCAGGAAAAAAATTGTTGTTTCTGTTCAGTTGCCAAGTCATGTTTGACTCTTTTTGACCCTATGGGCTGTAGCATACCAGGCTTCTCTGTCCTTCATTATCTCCCAGAGTTTGCTCAAACTCATGTTCATTGAGTTGGTGATGCCATGCAATCATCTCATCCTCTGTCACCCCCTTCTCCTCCTGCCCTCAATCTTTCCCAGCATCAGGGTCTTTTCCAGTGAGTCGGCTCTTCGCATCAGGTGGCCAAAGGACTGGAGCTTCAGCTTCAGCATCAGTCCTTTCAATGAATATTCAGGGCTCATTTCTTTGGCAATGGACTTATTTGATCTCCTTGCAGTCCAAGGGACTCTCAAGAGTCTTCTCCAACACCACAATTCAAAAGCATTTGTTCTTCAGCACTCAGCCTGCTCTCACATCTGCACAAGACTACTGAAAAAAACCATAGCTTTGACTATACGGACCTTTGTTGGCAAAGTGAAAAAAATAGAAGCACTAAAATAAACTACCAGGATATACATTCAGCAAAGTAAACCCAAACTTTAGTTACATCCTACAGATAGCTAATTCTGCCTTCAACAGCCTTGACATGGAAACACTGTGATAGATGTGAACAATTTAATGAGTGGTAACACACAGCTCTCACCTTCAGAAATTTCATATTCTGAAAGGGCAGAGAGGAACACACAGTGAAACCTGTCATTAGAGATTCTAAGAAGGTGATAATGTGAGCGCATCTTCACTTTCACTAGTCGTAGCTCCAGTCTCTGGTGCTCCCACGTCTAGAGACACTCGATGGCTGCAGTGATTGTGTGTGAGCAAAATCAAGGTTCCTAAGGACCCCAGGCGACCCCACGACCCTCCAGAGGTAGGACCATCCTGGACAGTGGACACTGTGATGGGGCTTCCTGACCCCCAGAAGCCTAGGTGACAATGAACGAGTGACTGAGTGCATGGAGACCAGAGAGAATGGCTTAGCAAGCTTAACCTGGGGTATATAATCTGGGAGGAAGCTGACTTGTGGGAGTAATGAACAGGCACTTCTCAGGACTTCTACTTTGGGAAGCCCAGCTGAGCAAGGTTCCTCTGTTTTGAAATGCATCACCGTGATCTTCGCAGAGGCCAACTAACTCTCAGGGGCTGCTCCCAGCCAAATATGAATCCCAGCAGAGAGATCCCGGCAGGTGGTTCCTGAGAGAGTCTCAGTGGGAAACTGGCCTGAGGACTGGCAATGGCCTCACCAAACATCCTTACACCTGTGCTGTGGTCTGGACATCCCCCGTCCAGATGGGCATCACTGTGGTTAGCTGCACCCTCCTCTGGTTGGTTCACCGTTTCCCCAGGAGCATCTCCCCTGATCACCCTCCTCACACCCAGCATCTGAAAGTTTGTTGTTTAATCACGTGAAGACACCAGGATTCTTGGCCCCTGGAGGAGAATAATTCAATCCGGGGCCAGAGACGAGGCTTGATCGCTCAGAGCTTTTGTGTAATAAAGTTTTATTAAAGTATAAAGGAGATAGAGAAAGCTTCTGACATAGGCATCAGAAGCGGGCAGAAAGAGTACCCCTTTGCTAGTGTTAGCAATGAAGTTATATACTCTCCAATGAATCCAAAGAATGTCTGGAGGTTGTAAAGACCTCACTAGACCTACTCCCATAACTTACATTTCAAGATAACAGAATTAGCCAGAAGGTTTAATCCAGAGACTGACCTCAGGCAGGATACACTATTGTTATATAATCCTTGTAAAGACCAGGTCTACTCCCATAATTTACATTTTTAAGATAACAGAATTAGCCAGAAGGCTTAATCCAGAGACTGTCCTCAGGCAGGATACATTATTGTTATATAATCCTAAGGAATGCAGAGAAGGAAAAAAAGTTTGTCCTTTCTTCCTTCTTGAGAATTCCAGGCCCCTCTCTCCTTGGGGACCCCTAGACTCCTTATCAACCTGCCTAGGAAATGACTCTCTCACATCTCACCTTGGAATCTGCTTCTCAGGTACCACGATCAACACAAGATTCTTTATCTTCACTTGCGCTTTAGGCTGATGTGCCCCTGGAAGAATTGACTCTCACTGCTGGGGGCAAACAGAATAGGAAACTGACCACTTGCATATCTGAGGATACCTGGAAACCAGGCAGAAGATCAAACAGGACCGACGCCCACAAAAGGAAATAGAGCTTCCTGAAGGGATGTATCTTGAATGATAACTTTAGAACTTTACTACATAATGAAAGTTCCTGTGATCTAAGCATTCTTTTTTTTTTTAAATTATGTGTGTGCTCAGTTGCTAAGTCATGTCTGACTCTTTGTCACCCCATGGACTATAGGCTCCTCTGTCCATGGGAATACCCAGGCAAGAATACTAGAGTGGGTTATCATTTCCTCCTCCAAGGGATCTTCTCAATCCAGGGATAGAGTCTCTTGTGCTGCCTGATTTGACAGGTGGATTCTTTACCACTTGAACCATTTGGGAAGCCCTTTTTAAATTATAATGGACTTAAAATCTAATATGTCAAGTTCAGTAGATACGGTTTATTCAATGGCTAGTATTCTCATGCAAATTAATGTTCTGGAAGATTAAAAATAAAACATATTTCTAAGCCCAGGGCAAAACCAAAAGAAAAACAGTGAAGATAAGATAATAAATTCAGAATATCTTATATATGCATAATTAGATATCCAGAGTTGTAAAAGGGGTTGACAGAGGAGGAAATACTTAAACCAATAAAATACAATTTTCCTGAGCTAAGGAAGGATATACAATTTTAGATTCAAAGAGTCCAGGCCCTGGGGTAGATTGATTAGAAGAGAAATACACAGCAGCATACTATGGACAATTCCTAAATGTCCCCAGGTTTCTAAATTTCAAAGAGAAGGATAAAATTCTACACATAATCTTAGAAAGAACATACTATTTATTAAGGA
Organism: Bubalus kerabau; assembly: GCF_029407905.1. Taxonomy (NCBI): domain Eukaryota; kingdom Metazoa; phylum Chordata; class Mammalia; order Artiodactyla; family Bovidae; genus Bubalus; species Bubalus kerabau. Next base: position 22,832,305 of record NC_073637.1, on the reverse strand, counting down.
AATAAATTAGACTTGTATCAGTGTTCTCATCAGAAATATTGAAATGACATCATTGGAATATTAAGAATGAAGGACTGAAATTAATAAAATGACATGCACAAGCAAGATATCTTCCCTGTTGGAATAATGAGATATTGGCAGACATACAGGAATTGAGTGTATATCATCCATATAACATGTAAGGCAACTTTTACTGAATTCTGTGTAACTACAATTTTGCTAGGATTTCATGTGCATCATTTCATTTTGTGTTTACAATCATGTGAGATCAATGGACTTATTGTTTTTATATGAAGATCAATGACTCAAAGAGGTTAACAAATTTGGGCAAAGCACAGAACTGGCATGCTATGTTTGGATGAAAATTAGGTGGTTCTGATCCTATTTACTTTTCAAAAACATAATTTTCTTTTTCCAGATAGCTATCACAGGAACCAAAAGTGTTAGTTTTATATTTATTATACTATTTTTTGCTAAGATTAGAAAAAAATGTAAGAAAGAGGGACTCCTGATAGCCTGATAGCCTCCAGCAGATTGCAGTTTGCAAAAATCTGTTTCTAATTATAAGATCTGTATATGTGTGTGCCTCTTTAATATACATATTTAAGGTCATTAAGCAAAGTAAATGCCTAAACTCACAGTATTGCAAGTTTATTGTGTTTATACTCATGTCTTTAGTTTTGTCAAGTTGCTGGGACTCTTTATGTAAAAAGGGGCTTCCAGGGTGGCTCAGATGGTAAAGAATCTGCCTGCAATGCAGGAGACCTGGGTTGAATCTCTAGGTTGGAAGATCCCCTGGGTGAGGGAATGGCTACCCACTCCAGTATTCTTGCCTGGAGAATGCCATGGATAGAGGAGCCTGGTGGGCTACAGGCCATGGGATCACAAAGAGTCGAACACGACTAAGCGATTAACACTTTCACTTTCCTTATATAAAAAAGGGGACACAGCAGTGGTTTTACAGGTTTTGAAATGCCAAGGCAGACTTCCTAGCGAACAGGAGGCATTACTGAGGTATAAATTTTGTCTGCAGTGATCTCACTAGCTAGTTTATTTCATCATGTGATGGTGTATCAGCTTTTGAAGGACATATAAATAACCATGGTATCACATTACTTTAGTGAAATGTAATAATGGAAAACACGGTATAATATTAAATAGCTCCCAGAAGCCTGGAAGAGTTAACATACTTCTAACACTTAAGAACTCATTGTCAGGGAGACATCAGACTCTGGTGAGGGGGACTAAGACCCAGCATTTCTTTCTGAGCATGCTCACAACCAAACAACAGCCAAACTTTCTGTAGCCAAAGTTCTAGTTCTCATTTCTTACAACCCCTACTTCTCTGACTGTTTGCTAAGGTCTGTCCCGTGTACAGTGAGGTCTGCATTGTAAAGGATGAACTGATGTGATAGATTTCAGCATGGCTGGGAATCAGAAATTTGTATTATTTTTTTCAATCAAATGTAGAAAAAAAGGCACATCATAAGAATTCTAAGAAAGTGTCATCGTTTTGATGAGAGTTGCATAGAAAACTATTGATGCAAATCCCCAAATTATTTTGGCAGAGAAAAAGAAATATATTATATAAAAAGTATAGCCTCATAGTATCAGTGAACACTAAAGAGAAAGAAATCTATATGGAAAAAAAATGAGAATCACACATCACAGCTTTAAAGTCAAATGAATGTACATGTAGTTCATGTTTAAATTTATGAGGGAAAGAAAATTATTTCTAATGAGATCACTGGAAGACATATGTTAGGTGCTAAACTTTTTTTCACACTAATTGCTAAATTAATGTGATAAAATTGTTCACAGTATTGCTAGCGTCTTGTTTGTCTGCCTTAAATGATTTTTTTATTAGCTTTGATTATAGGCTACTGTAAATATGATACTGAAAGACTGTTCTAGTCAGTTATATGCTGAGTGGTTTTATTATATTCTAGTTAAAATGCTGGCAATGTACCTTTGTTTAAAAGAGATGTAACTTTTATTTGACTTTACTGCTTTAACCCTATGACTTGGCTATAGCCCAAAGCAGTAGATAAATATTATTATAATGACTGTGACCTGTCACCTGTTTAACTGAGACTAAAAGTTCAATAAATCTTCCTCACCTCTGACACCACCTGCTTCTCACTGTGCACTAGGTGATGAACTCTTCCAGAGGTGACTCAGTGAAAACACAGAATTAAAATGATTATGGTATGGTCATCAATCAGTGCAATACGTTTTATTGCCTGTGTTTTTTGGAAGGGAGCCGAACACCACAGTAGCTAACTATGACCTCAGCACTCAAAAGGTTTTATTTCTGCTGCTGTGTAATGAAGACCCAACAGCAAATTGAGGCAGAACATAAGAAAACACATTCTTATTAAAATGAACAGAAGAACTACTCCAATCCAGTATTCATTGTTGCCCCAACACACATCCACATGCATCCACACACACACACGTACACACACATCCACACACACACATGCACATGCACATCCACACACACATGTACACACAGAAACATCCACACACATACAGACACATGCACACACACACGTACACACACATGCACACACATCCACACACATCCACACACACACATGCACCTGCACATCCACATCCACACACATACAGACACATGCACACACACACATGTACACACACATGCACACACACCCCACACACACGTACACACACATCCACACACACATGCGCAAACATGTACACACGTGCACCTGCACATCCACACACACATGTACACACAGACACACCCACACACACACAGACACATGCACACACACATGTACACACACATGCACACACACATACATGAGCAGCATCTGTAACAGGCAGTTCTGTCCCAGGTCTGCAAGCTCCCTCTGTTATCCTGCGCTGAGGCCGCTGCAGCCCTCCTGTTTGAAGTGCTTGATGATTAAGGAGTTTCTAGATGGGGGAGGAACATTACATGCTGACACTATCTGAAAAAAGTACTGAGAAAACCTTATAAGGTGCTCATATCACAACTAAAAGATCCTACATGGTGCAACTAAGACTGAGAAATAAGTAAGTAAATAAATAAACTAAAAAAAAAATGTTATCATTGTAAGGAACGCCATAGGAGACAGGGTGAAAACATCTTAAAAGTATATATACACTTTTTTCATGAAACGTCATTCTTTAATAAGAAAATTTAATTTTCAGTTCTGTATATATTAAAAAGAGAGAATGAGATATTCCTGTTGTTTATCATGAAACAAATTATTGGTTTCTACTTTGAATATGATCACTGTATTTCTAGTAATCCTTGAATTCAAATAGCTTGAATCTTCTACAAGGAGCCTGTAAAGGCAAATGTAAAGGTGCAAACTGGTCAAAGAAGTAAAAACAGGTGAGACATTAAACTCAGATATGATTTGGGATCAGTTCTCTGACTGTATTAAATATATTAGTTGCCATAAGTATTAACTGTTTTTGATAATATATTCTGTGCTGAATTTATTGATAATTTTAAGGTCAAAGCTGCTGATGCTGCTAAGTCACATCAGCCGTGTCCGACTCTGCGACCCCACAGACGGCAGCCCACCAGGCTCCCATCCCTGGGATTCTCCAGGCAAGAACACTGGAGTGGGTTGCCATTTCCTTCTCCAATGCATGAAAGTGAAAAGCGGAAGTGAAGTCGCTCAGTCATGTCCGACTCTTCGCAACCCCATTGACTGCAGCCCACCAGGCTCCTCTGTCCATGGGATTTCCCAGGCAGGAGTACTGGAGTGGCTTGCCATTGCCTTCTCTGAGGTCAAAGCTAGAACTTATTTATTTTTATTTTCTTAAGGTTTTTAATTGGAGGATAATTGCTTTACAATGTTGTGTCAGTTTCTTCTGTATAGCAAAGTGAGTCAGCCCTGTGTCTACATATATCCCCTTTTCTGATTTCCTTCCCATTTAGGTCACCACAGAGCACTGAATAGAGTTCCCTGGGCTATACAGTAGATTCCCATTAATTATCTATTTTATGCAGATAATTTATGTAGAATCCGCCTGCAATGTGGGAGACCTGGGTTTGATCCCTGGGTTGGGAAGATCCTCTGGAGAAGGGAATGGCTACCCACTGCAGCATTCCAGCCTGGAAAATTCCATGAACAGAGGTGCTTACTGGACTATGTCAATTCCAATCCCCCCAATTCATCCCTCCCCAGTCTGTGCAGTCTATGTTGAATTTAATTACTCAACTTTTCTAATAATTTTCAATAACAACTTACTTGTACAATGTACATCATACTATGCAATCATTGCAGGATACAGGCATTCCACCCTCCTACCCCAGAGACATTTTCTGCTTCAGAAGAAAATATATAAATAAATTTAAATTTGAGTTATCCATGTGTCAGATTTTGGGTAACTTAGTATTTATTTATTAAACCTATATGAATTATGCCATATGAGAGAAATCACCTTAAGAAAATGGACAGAAGTGAGGAATGATTTGCCTTAATGACCTTAAGAAAGACTTAATAGAGACAGTAATATTTCAGCTAAGCCTTTTGTGGTTGGTAGAAATCCTGTCATGAACATATAGCATTCAGCACATGGTAGGGTCCAAGATAGATACAGTAAACTCAGGATAATAAAAGCAATAACATGACAGAATATTAATTATAACATTAATGTTATAATATCACTGATGATTTTGCAAAGCAGGTTTGAGGACAGTGTTCAGGACAGACCTGAAGGTTGGATGGGACTGTGGTGTGAACGAGAGGAGAAGGTATGGAAGCAGTGAACACAGCCTGGACTTAGAGGAAAAGACCACTCAGAGAGGAGCAGGGGGTAAGAAAATTGAAGTTCAAGGACTGAGCCTGTTTCTTTTGTTTGTCTCAGGGCAGAGAGACAAGATTAGAAGTCAACAGGAGAGGAGATTGGTGATATAGGCGTAGGGGGTCAGGCGGTTGGTTATGTGACCACAGCCTATAGCCCACAGCAGCTCCTTGGCTATGTCTCAGCGTTGATTAATGAACTGGACTTATGGAATTAGGGCATAAAAGGAGAGCTGGCCTTCGGCTGGGAACAGATGCAGAATCCGTAATTTAATGTTGTCTTTTATAGTTGCTTTCATTTGCTTCATTAGAATACAAACAGAACTGATTTTGTGTTCAAATACTGTCCAAAGATTGTATCACTGATTCAATGAACGTGAATCTGAGCAAACTCTGGGAGATAGTGAAGGACAGGGAAGTGTGGCATGTTGCAGTCCAAGGGGTCACAAAAAGTCAGACATGACTTGGCGACAGAAAACAAGGTTTGCCCACTCGTGAATTTGCAGTTGAGTATTTCTGCCAACTGGCATTTCAGTTACCACGTGATGTGTCCACCAGAGAAGTGTTCTACAGCATTTTATGTACTTGCATAAATATGGTACACATAGTGAGTCTCTCTGAGTTCTTCTTTAAACTGGCTCTTCTTATTTCCTCATAAATTGCTGTTATCCTTTCTAGTTTGGTTTCTATGAAACATACCTCCAACTCTTTTTTCAAAGCAGTGAGGAAGATAAATGGTACCATTTTCTGCCATAATCAAAACTGAAAGCGGTGAGATCAGAAGCCAGCTTCAGCTTGTTCCCTGCTGTTCCGATCTCTACCCTGTTGGGTACCCTGATAAATAATCTTCTCTGTAATTGTCAACTGCAGCATCTCTCACCCAAGACACATCACATTAGCCACTTACCGTATTGCATCCTGCAGAGCTGGGAAATTTCCATTGTCCCCTGTGCCTCTCACGTAGTGGCAGGCCTTTTTCCTTTCTCCTCTCCTGCAAGATATCAAAGGAGCAGATGCTTTTTTATTTTCCAAGGGGTCTGTTAGCTAAGTTGGCTTTTAGACATGTTTAGAGCACAGGGGATCTTGGTATTCACAGACTGTCTGTGTGGCTTTGCAGGAGGCTTCAAAGATTTAGACAACCTGCTTGACCCCAACCATGGCAGTGCCCACCTACTGTGTGTGCAGAGAAACACACATACACACAGATACATACACACACACACACACACAGATATACACATACAGACACACACACAGATACATACAAACACACACACACAAACATAAACACGCACATGACAGGGACAGAGCTGGAGTCAGGCCAGTGGATTAAAAAAACCCCTAATTTTCTTTCACTTCTCATATTATTCCTTCCCCTACATTTATTCCAGCAAGTTGTTTGGGTTTCTCCTGTGGGCCTGCTATTCTATTTCAATGAAGATCTTGGATTTTTGATGAACTATTTATCCATCATTTCTTTGGTTTTAACTTTTCACTATGAGTAATTGAGATGTTCAAACAAGAGACAGATAAGATTTAGTATAAGGAAAATTACTTCTGTTTTGAATTATTTGGGGAAATAATAAATCAAGATATAAAGCAGTATTGTTGGATCCCCGAATGGCCTGGGGACATTTCCTATGGTTATAATGTTGTTAAAGTAGTGGCCTAGGTTCCTGGACATCCAAGATTCCAGGTTCTGCCCATCCGTTTGTGTCCCTTCATGTCACTTGTCTGGGCCCTAACAGAATTTGCAGTTGGCCCTGAATGCTAGGGGCAGGGAGTTCTTGCCAAGTCCTGTTACACAACCTCATCATCGAGGTTAAAGCGTCTGCCTGAAATGCGGGAGACCCGGGTTCAATCCCTGGGTCAGGAAGATCCCCTGGAGAAGGAAATGGCAAAGCACTCCAGTACTCTTGCCTGGAGAATCCCATGGATGGAGGAGCCTGGTAGGCTACAGTCCACGGGGTTACAAGGAGTCAGACACGACTGAGCGACTTCACTTTCACTCATCATCTCAGAGAGACATGTCCTCACCATTTTGTTGTTGTTGTTGTTCAGATGGTCAGTTGTATCTGACTCTTTTGCGACCCCATGGACTGCAGCCCACCAGGCTTCTCTGTCCGTGGGATTCTCCAGGCAAGAATATTGGAGTGGATTGCCATGCTCTTCTCCAGGAGATCTTCCCAACCGAGGGATCAAACCTGCGTCTCCTGTGTCTCTTGCATTGGCAGGCAGGTACTTCACCACTAGCGCCACCTGGGAAGCCCCACTCAACACTTCAGGTGTTTTCAAATATCAGCGGCATGAGGCTTTGACCTTGTGTCACCTGTGATCATATCACCATAAATTACCTGACCTCATTTTATCACTGAATAGGAAGAGAGAACAGATGTTCACCAGGTACACACAGAAAACTAGCATTTCAGTATAAAAAACACTTTCAAAAGCAAACTCTCCATTGCTATTATTTGTCCCATGCTAGAAAATTTCAGGGAGAAATGAGTCATGTAGAACAGTTTGGTTTTTTTTTTTCTTTTTAAATTTTATTTTATTTTTAAACTTTACAATATTGTATTGGTTTTGCCAAATATCGAAATGAATCCACCACAGGTATACATATGTTCCCCATCCTGAACCCTCCTCCCTCTTCCCTCCCCATACCATCCCTCTGGGTCATCCCAGTGCACCAAGCATCCAGTATCCTGCATCAAACCTGGACTGGCGACTCGTTTCATACATGATATTCTACATGTTTCAATGCCATTCTCCCAAATCTTCCCACCCTCTCCCTCTCCCACAGAGTCCATAAGACTGTTCTATACACCAGTGTCTCTTTTGCTGTCTCGTATACAGGGTTATTGTTACCATCTTTCTAAATTCCATATATATGCGTTAGTATACTGTATTGGTGTTTTTCTTTCTGGCTTACTTCACTCTGTATAATAGGCTCCAGTTTCATCCACCTCATTAGAACTGATTCAAATGTATTCTTTTTAATGGCTGAGTAATACTCCATTGTGTATATGTACCACTGCTTTCTTATCCATTCATCTGCTGATGGACATCTAGGTTGCTTCCATGTCCTGGCTATTATAAACAGTGCTGCGATGAACATTGGGGTACTCGTGTCTCTTTCCCTTCTGGTTTCCTCAGTGTGTATGCCCAGCAGTGGGATTGCTGAATCATAAGGCAGTTCTATTTCCAGTTTTTTAAGGAATCTCCACACTGTTCTCCATAGTGGCTGTACTAGTTTGCATTCCCATCAACAGTGTAAGAGGGTTCCCTTTTCTCCACACCCTCTCCAGCATTTATTGCTTGTAGACTTTTGGATTGCAGCCATTCTGACTGGTGTGAAATGGTACCTCATAGTGGTTTTGATTTGCATTTCTCTGATAATGAGTGATGTTGAGCATCTTTTCATGTGTTTGTTAGCCATCTGTATGTCTTCTTTGGAGAAATGTCTATTTAGTTCTTTGGCCCATTTTTTGATTGGGTCATTTATTTTTCTGGAGTTGAGCTGTAGGAGTTGCTTGTATATTCTCGAGATTAGTTATTTGTCAGTTGCTTCATTTGCTATTATTTTCTCCCATTCTGAAGGCTGTCTTTTCACCTTGCTTATAGTTTCCTTTGTTGTGCAGAAGCTTTTAAGTTTAATTAGGTCCCATTTGTTTATTTTTGCTTTTATTTCCAATATTCTGGGAGGTGGGTCATAGAGGATCCTGCTGTAATGTATGTCGGAGAGTGTTTTGCCTATGTTCTCCTCTAGGAGTTTTATAGTTTCTGGTCTTACGTTTAGATCTTTAATCCATTTTGAGTTTATTTTTGTGTATGGTGTTAGAAAGTGTTCTCGTTTCATTCTTTTACAAGTGGTTGTCCAGTTTTCCCAGCACCACTTGTTAAAGAGGTTGTCTTTAATCCATTGTATATTCTTTCCTCCTTTGTCAAAGATAAGGTATCCATATGTGCATGGATTTATCTCTGGACTTTCTATTTTGTTCCATTGATCTATATTTCTGTCTTTGTACCAGTACCATACTGTCTTGATGACTGTGGCTTTGTAGTAGAGCCCAAAGTCAGGCAGGTTGATTCCTCCAGTTCCATTCTTCTTTCTCAAGATCGCTTTGGCTATTCGAGGTTTTTTGTATTTCCATACAAATTGTGAAATTATTTGTTCTAGCTCTGTGAAGAATACCATTGGCACCTTGATAGGGATTGCATTGAATCTATAAATTGCTTTGGGTAGTATACTCATATTCACTATATTCATTCTTCCAATCCATGAACATGGTACATTTCTCCATCTATTAGTGTCCTCTTTGATTTCTTTCACCAGTGTTTTATAGTTTTCTATATATAGATAGGTCTTTAGTTTCTTTAGGTAGATATATTCCTAAGTATTTAATTCTTTCCGTTGCAATGGTGAATGGAAGTATTTCCTTAATTTCTCTTTCTGTTTTCTCATTATTAGTGTATAGGAATGCAAGGGATTTCTGTGTGTTGATTTTATATCCTGCAACTTTACTATAATCATTGATTAGTTCTAGTGATTTTCTGGTGGAGTCTTTAGGGTTTTCTATGTAGAGGATCATGTCATCTGCAAACAGTGAGAGCTTTACTTCTTCTTTTCCAATTTGGATTCCTTTTATTTCTTTTTCTGCTCTGATTGCTGTGGCCAAAACTTCCAAAACTATGTTGAATAGTAATGGTGAAAGTGGGCACCCTTGTCTTGTTCCTAACTTTAGAGGAAACGCTTTCAATTTTTCACCATTGAGGATAATGTTTGCTGTGGGTTTGTCATATATAGCTTTTATTATGTTGAGGTATGTTCCTTCTATTCCTGCTTTCTGGAGAGTTTTTATCATAAATGGATGTTGAATTTTGTCAAAGGCTTTCTCTGCATCTATTGAGATAATCATATGGCTTTTATTTTTCAATTTGTTAATGTGGTGTATTACATTGATTGATTTGCGGATATTGAAGAATCCTTGCATCCCTGGGATAAAGCCCACTTGGTCATGGTGTATGATCTTTTTAATGTGTTGTTGGATTCTGATTGCTAGAATTTTGTTAAGGATTTGTGCATCTATGTTCATCAGTGATATTGGCCTGTAGTTTTCTTTTTTTGTGGGATCTTTGTCAGGTTTTGGTATTAGGGTGATGGTGGCCTCATAGAATGAGTTTGGAAGTTTACTTTCCTCTGCAATTTTCTGGAAGAGTTTGAGCAGGATAGGTGTTAGCTCTTCTCTAAATTTTTGGTAGAATTCAGCTGTGAAGCCGTCTGGACCTGGGCTTTTGTTTGCTGGAAGATTTTTGATTACAGTTTCAATTTCCGTGCTTGTGATGGGTCTGTTAAGATTTTCTATTTCTTCCTGATCGAGTTTTGGAAAGTTGTACTTTTCTAAGAATTTGTCCATTTCTTCCACGTTGTCCATTTTATTGGCATATAATTGTTGATAGTAGTCTCTTATGATCCTTTGTATTTCTGTGTTGTCTGTTGTGATCTCTCCATTTTCATTTCTAATTTTATTGATTTGATTTTTCTCCCTTTGTTTCTTGATGAGTCTGGCTAATGGTTTGTCAATTTTATTTATCCTTTCAAAGAACCAGCTTTTGGCTTTTTTGATTTTTGCTATGGTCTCTTTTGTTTCTTTTGCATTTATTTCTGCCCTAATTTTTAAGATTTCTTTCCTTCTACTAACCCTGGGGTTCTTCATTTCTTCCTTTTCTAGTTGCTTTAGATGTAGAGTTAGGTTATTTATTTGACTTTTTTCTTGTTTCTTGAGGTATGCCTGTATTGCTATGGACTTTCCCCTTAGGACTGCTTTTACAGTGTCCCACAGGTTTTGGGTTGTTGTGTTTTCATTTTCATTCGTTTCTATGCAAATTTTGATTTCTTTTTTGATTTCTTCTGTGATTTGTTGGTTATTCAGCAGCGTGTTGTTCAGCCTCCATATGTTGGAATTTTTAATAGTTTTTCTTCTGTAATTGAGATCTAATCTTACTGCATTGTGGTCAGAGAAGATGCTTGGAATGATCTCTATTTTTTTGAATTTACCAAGGCTAGATTTATGGCCCAGGATGTGATCTATCCTGGAGAAGTTTCCATATGCACCTGAGAAAAAGGTGAAATTCATTGTTTTGGGATGAAATGTCCTATAGATATCAATTAGGTCTAACTGGTCTATTGTATCATTTAAATTTTGTGTTTCCTTGTTAATTTTCTGTTTAGTTGATCTATCCATAGGTGTGAGTGGGGTATTAAAGTCTCCCACTATTATTGCATTATTGTTAATTTCTCCTTTCATACTTGTTAGCATTTGTCTTACATACTGCGGTGCTCCCGTGTTGGGTGCATATATATTTATAATTGTTATATCTTCTTCTTGGATTGATCCTTTGATCATTATGTAGTGACCTTCTTTGTCTCTTTTCACAGCCTGTGTTTTAAAGTCTATTTTATCTGATATGAGTATTGCAACTCTTGCTTTCTTTTGGTCCCTATTTGCATGGAAAATCATTTTCCAGCCCTTTACTTTCAGTCTGTATGTGTCCCCTGTTTTGAGGTGGGTCTCTTGTAGACAACATATGTAGGGGTCTTGTTTTTGTATCCATTCAGCCAGTCTTTGTCTTTTGGTTGGGGCATTCAACCCATTTACGTTTAAGGTAATTACTGATAAGTATGATCCCGTTGCCATTTACTTTATTGTTTTGGGTTCGAATTTATACACCGTTTTTGTGTTTCCTGTCTAGAGAATATCCTTTAGTATTTGTTGGAGAGCTGGTTTGGTGGTGCTGAATTCTCTCAGCTTTTGCTTGTCTGAAAAGCTTTTGATTTCTCCTTCATATTTGAATGAGATCCTTGCTGGGTACAATAATCTGGGCTGTAGGTTATTTTCTTTCATCGCTTTAAGTATGTCTTGCCATTCCCTCCTGGCTTGAAGAGTTTCTATTGAAAGATCAGCTGTTATCCTTATGGGAATTCCCTTGTGTGTTATTTGTTCTTTTTCCCTTGCTGCTTTTAATATTTGTTCTTTGTGTTTGATCTTCATTAATTTGATTAATATGTGTCTTGGGGTGTTTCGCCTTGGGTTTATCCCCTTTGGGACTCTCTGGGTTTCTTGGATTTGAGTGATTATTTCCTTCCCCATTTTAGGGAAGTTTTCAATTATTATCTCCTCAAGTATTTTCTCATGGTCTTTCTTTTTGTCTTCTTCTTCTGGGACCCCTATGATTCGAATGTTGTAGCGTTTAATATTGTCCTGGGGGTCTCTGAGATTGTCTTCATTTCTTTTAATTCATTTTTCTTTTTTCCTCTCTGATTCATTTATTTCTACCATTCTATCTTCTAATTCACTAATCCTATCTTCTGCCTCTGTTATTCTACTATTTGTTGCCTCCAGAGTGTTTTTTATTTCATTTATTGCATTATTCATTATATATTGACTCTTTTTTATTTCTTCTAGGTCCTTGTTAAACCTTTCTTGCATCTTCTCAATCCTTGTCTCCAGGCTATTTATCTGTGATTCCATTTTGATTTCAAGATTTTGGATCAATTTCACTATCATTATTCGGAATTCTTTATCAGGTAGATTCCCTATCTCTTCCTCTTTTGTTTGGTTTGGTGGGCATTTATCCTATTGCTTCATCTGCTGGGTATTCTTCTGTCTCTTCATCTTGTTTAAATTGCTGAGTTTGGGGTGTCCTTTCTGTATTCTGGCAGTTTGTGGAGTTCTCTTTATTGTGGTGTTTCCTTGCTGTGAGTGGGTTTGTACAGGTGGCTTGTCAAGGTTTCTTGGTTAGGGAAGCTTGTGTCGGTGTTCTGGTGGATGGAGCTGTATTTCTTCTCTCTGGAGTGCAATGAAATGTCCAGTAATGAGTTATGAGATGTCTATGGTTTTGGGGTGACTTTGGGCAGCCTGTATCTTGAAGCTCAGGGCTGTGTTCCTTTGTTGCTGGAGAATTTGCTTGATATATCTTGCCCTGGAACTTGTTGGCCCTTGTGTGGTGCTTGGTTTCAGTGTAGGTATGGAGGCGTTTGATGAGCTCCTGTCAATTAATGTTCCCTGGAGTCAGGAGTTCCCTGGAGTCAGGGTTTGGACTTAAGCCTCCTGCTTCCAGTTATCAGTCTTATTTTTACAGTAGTTTCAAAACTTCTCCTTCTATACAGCACCATTGATAAAACATCTACGTTAAAGATGAAAAGTTTCTCTACTATGAGGGTCACCCAGAGAGGTTCACAGCATTACATGGAAAAGAGAAGAGGGAGGAGGGAGTAAGAGGTGACCCAAATGAGATGAGGTGGAATCAATAGTGGAGAGAGTGGGCTAGCCAGTAGTCACTTCCTTATGTGCACTCCACAACTGGACCACTCAGAGATGTTCACGGGGTTATACAGAGAAGAGAAGAAGGAGGCAGGAGACAGAGGTGGCCAGAAGGATAAAAGGGGGGAATGAAAAGGAGGGAGACAGATCCAGCCAGTAATCAGTTCCCTAAGTGTTCTCCACCGTCTGGAACACACAGAAATTCACAGAGTTGGGTAGAGTAGAGAGGGGTTAGGGAGGAGACACAGGCGACCTGGTGGAGAAAAAGGAGAGTCCAAAGGGAGAGAGAGCAGTCAAGCCAGTAATCTCACTCCCTAGTGAAAAATGGGTACTGAAGATTGGGTTCTTAAAGGTACAAAATTGGCAACAAATACATAAAAGCAAATATTAAAAATCTAGAGTAGAGTTTGGAATTTCAAAAATACAATGTTAAAGAAAAGAAGAAGGAAAATAAAGAGAGAAAAAACAAACAAACAAAAACAAACAAAGTCGCAAAAATTATAAAGAAAATATAGGTACAAAATTGATAACAAATACCAAAAAGCAAAAGTTAAAAGTCTAGAGTAGAGTTTGGAATTTAAAAAATACAATGTTAAAAAAAAGAAGAAGAAGAAAAAAGAGATAAAAAAACCCCAAACAAAAACGAAGTTGCAAAAATTATAAAGAAAATATAGGTACAAAATTGATAACAAAAACCAAAAACCATAAATTAAAAATCTAGAGTAGAGTTTGGAATTTCAGATATACAATGTTATATAAAAGAAGAGAAAGAAAGAGAGAAAAAAAAAGTCACAAAAATTATAAAAAAAAAAAATATAGGTACAAAATTGATAACAAATACCAAAAAGCTAAAATTAAAGATCTAGAGTAGAGTTTGGAATTTCAAAAATACAGTGTTAAAGAAAAGAAGAAAAAAAAAAGTCAAAAAGATTATAAAAAATATATATATGATGTTTGCTTTAAAAATATATATTTTTTTTTGCTAAGTAATAGGTTATAAAAGTGAAAATTAAAGGAATAATAGAGGACTTAAAATTCTTTAAAAAATTAAAAAAAAAGGAAAGAAAGAATGATCGTAAAAATAGTAAAAATATATCTAGGACTTTCTCTAGTTTTGTTGTGGGTATTGTGGGTTCAGTTCATTTTCAGCTAGTTCCTTGGTCCAACTTATATTTCTCAAGATCTATAGGCCCCTTCCTATGAAGTCGATACTAACCACAGGGTTTTAATCTATTGCCTGTAGCTTCCAAGGCGGTTCCCTCTGTTATAGCTTCTTCTGTTTGCTGGTCTCTTCAGTGTCTGGTTTCTGCCCTGACACAAAGGGGACGGTGGAGGACACTTTTTTTTTTTTTTAGGCTCACTTGTTCAGCCGCGCTGTGGGGAGGGAGGGACGCTGCAAACAAATAACACTGGCGTGTGCTCGCAGTGCCTCAGCCACACTGGGTCTGCCCCCTCTCATGGTGCGTGTAGCCTCCCTGCCCACACTGCTCAGACTCTAGGTTGCTCCGCCGGGAACCATCCGTGGCCGGCCCTGGGCTGCTTGCACCTCCCAGGTCCAAGCCGCTCAGGTTCAGGCACTCGGGTAGTCCTCAGAGGCGCAGACTCGGTTGGGCCTGCATTTTGTGCCCTTCCCAGGTCCGAGCAGCTCAGGTGATGAGGTGTTTGGCGAGCGCAATTGCTGCGACTTATCGCCTCCCCACCGCTCAGTTATCTAGGTGTACAACTGGTGCACCTTCTCAGGCGGATGTTGACTGTCCAGACCCCCCAAGAAGTTTCAGTTAGCAAAGAAGCCTGCTTACAGTTTTATAGATAATGTCTCTCTGGGGCTGCGAATGCCCCCTTCTGGCTCTGGCTGTCTGTCACTGGAGGGGGATGGTCTGCAGCCGGCTATCTCTGTTCAGTCCTTTGTTCCATGCGCGGGCCTGGCGGTGTCTTAGGTTAGGGCTGGCTTTTCGCGTGGTAGATATCCCACAGTCTGGTTCGCTAGCCCAAATTATTTCGCTCAGATAGCGCTCGGGTTATTCAGGCCAGATCCTTATTCTAAGCGATGCGGCCCATGCTGCGCCTCTCTGCCCAGCCCCCTCTTGCTAGTGGCGTGTGCAGGCATCTGCACTGCTTCTCCGCTGGGGGAGTTACCGTAGGGCTCCTAATCTGCAGGTTTTAATTGTTTATTTATTTTTCCTCCCTGTTACGTTGCCCTCTGTGCTTCCAAGGCTCGGCACAGATTCAGCAGTGAGGAGGTTTCCTGGTGTTTGGAAACTTCTCTCTTTTTAAGACTCCCTTCCCGGGACAGAGCTCCGTCCCTCCTTCTTTTGTCTCTTTTTTTGTCTTTTATATTTTTTCCCACCTCCTTTCGAAGACTTGGGTTGCTTTTCTGGGTGCCTGATGTCCTCTGCCGGCATTCAGAAGTTGTTTTGTGGAATTTACTTGGCGTTTAAATGTTCTTTTGATGAATTTGTGGGGGAGAAAGTGTTCTCCCCATCCTACTCCTCCGCCATCTTAGCTCCTCCTTCAGAACAGTTTTTGGAAAGAGATTCCAAACAACAGTTGGAGGGAAGACCCAGGTGGGGTTGGGAGAGAGAGCCAGCAACTTGTCCATGACGCTGGTTATATTGACTAAGTGGGTGTCAGGAGGCGGTCCTGAACTTGAAGAGATGAGTCCTGAGGGGAAGCAGGCAGACAACACTGGGCAGGGCATGCTGAGTGGCCTCTAAGTGGCCCAAAGTCTGACCCCAGAGTAGAGAGCAGGAGCCACAGACACTGCTGGAGCCCCAGGAACCCAGGCTCTTCCACCACCATGGCTCTGTGCCCGTGACCTTCCTCACTGAGGTCGTGGCTTCTGCTCATACAGAGGCCACCGTCTCCTGAAATACCCAGGACAGTCCCCACCTAACACAGAAAAGATGACAGGATTCATCCAAGTTTCACGGGCTTGAGGTTGCAAAGTGACGATGTGAGAAGATGCAAGGGCAGACAGATGTTTTCCCAGGCTGTTGTCTTTTTGGCTCAAACCACACGGCCCAGGGAGTCTCATCCGTTTGGGAGGAGCTGGACACCATTAGAACAAAGGGTGATATCAAGTCCTTTTGTCTTCAAAGCTTGTCTCCTAAAAAAAAACTCATCTCTTACATAGCAACACGATGTCTAGACATCTGTAACTCAACCTTTCCTGCAGGGTGCGATCACAGAGAAGTCAGGATGTGAAAACAAGAAAGCCCACTTGTCTGGAGAAGAGGTGGAGAAGCTTTGTGGCAAGAACAGGAGTGAATCAGAGAGAGAGAAAAAACAGGAGCTCAGCCCTGAGGCCCCCACCCTCATCATCAGTGCCTTTGGTGTAGGACAGAGTGGGAGGCACAGGAATCCTCAGAATCTGAGACAAGAGCAGGGAGGGGCCTGATAGGGGGCAGGACCTCTTCCAGCCCCAACACAAGTACAAGCCAGTTACAGGGGTGCTGATTCAGACACTATTTGGAAGGAGCTGCTGAACACCTGGGATGCTGAGGTCAGTGCCGTGAGTCTGAAACCTCAAGGACTGCAGATTTTCAAACTGGGTCCCAGTAAATATCGATAGCTGAGCTAGAGCGATGCTCCAGCTAGAATATTTGCTCATTAAAAACAGTAGTGCCCTAAGAAAATCAAATGTTAAAGGTTGTAGAACAAACCATTCCCAGTGCTAGTAAATGTTATCATTTTTATAATTAGAAAGAGAATATGTGTTTACTATACAAAAACGAAGCATGTGTGGGAGCATATGGTTTTATACACTGGGAATTATAAATCATATCTATCTTTCACATTGGAGTGACTGAGATTACACTGTTTTGGAATTAAAATTATAATTCACATCAGCTAGTTTGGAAAAATCCATTAAAATGCATAAACGACTAAATGGAATGAATTCAAGAATCCTAGTTTTAGAGATTAAAATACTAATGTGTTTATATGTTTCCAGGATTTTTTTCTGAATATATTTTCATAAACTAAAACTAAAATTGAGACTAAGATTGCATTCTTAGGTTGTGATGTAAAGATATTTATGTGGTAAGACTTTGTAAATGTATATTAACAGCACTGGATACATTTTTGTTTTGGTATGGCCCACCAGCTGAGAAGGCTTTTTAACATTTAAAATTCACTGAAAAAAATCAAAAGAAGAATGTATTTCGTGGCACACTAAAGTTGCATGAAATCCAAATTTTAGGGACCACAAATAAAGTTTTATTAGAACATGACCAGGCTCATTCATTTGCATATTGTCAGTGTCATACAGCAGCAGAGTCACAAGTTGTAACAGAAACAGCCCACAAGCCCTAAACGTTTACTAACCGCTCGTTGCAGATTCCTTTGGTTGACTCTTGCTGTAAGCCTCTTTGGGAAAATATTGGGCACTGACTCATCTTCTCCTCCTCAGTTGGCAGTCTGATGAGTAAGTGTCCATACATTTTAGTAACTTTTGACCCTATTTTTACTTCCAATAGAGAAGCCACAAGCATTCAACTCTCCAAACAAGAACACGCATGCATGGCTGCCGTGCTGTTTGGTGGTAATTAAAGCTCACAGCTGGAGGATGAGCTGCTCAGCCATTCATCTGGAATGGCCCCCTCAAAGAACGGAAATGAAACTTCACCTCTGATGACAAGTCTAGGGGAGCTCATGACAAATGGCAGCCTTCAGCAGCATAGCTTTTTGGGTCCAGTGGAATCAAGAAAATTTAGAACACCGCATTTTTTTTTCTAATTTCTGTTTGTTATTTTCAGGGGGTGTGTAGAATTAAAATGATACCAGAAGGGTACAGTCTGAGGAGATGTACATAGGACCATATCCCATCTGTAGGGACAGAGATGTCTGTTGGGAATAAACCCTGAACTTTGACTAGAGAACAGAGGGCTTTAGAGGTGAAATATCTCCCCATAAAACTTTCCATCATTTGTGTATTTTTGACACAGCAAAATGTATGTCAAAATCAAGCAATTATATTTCCCATTTTATTCCCATATGCCTTTCAATTTGTAGAAACTTCGCCCTGTATTGTAATACTTGTTTAGGAAATCATGGTTTTCATTCTTATTCTCATCAGAAGAAGTTTTTTTTTTTTTTCATTCCCCAGAAATGTTTATGTGAGAATCCAAGAGGTCATTTAATACTTTAAAAGGAATCAATCATTGATAATATAAATTAATATAATAGGTTAGCTTTGGATATCTTACAGACATTGAATTTTTTTTAGAGAACAGAATTAGTGATTTAAAAATATGAGGGGAAAATACAAAAGGACAAAGAGAATAAAAGAGATCAATTAATACCTTTAATTACTGTTACTAATATTGGTCCTGATTTGTAAAGGTGACCGAAGTTGTGAGCAGTCCAGGTGAATGATATATAATTAGTGCAAATTTGGTGAGTTTTTTTTCTTCCTGCCACTTCTAGCTGACACCTGCTAACCATTTCCAGGACTCTGTAGCCGTCTCCAGGTTCACTGATCTTTTCCATAACTCTCTTGTAGAAATCAATGAAAAGTTCCCCTCAAGCAAAGTCAGCCTCAATGAGGTAATCACAGTCTACCCACTGACTAGATTATGGCTCTCAGTTTTAAGTGAGCTCTTCCATTTTCATACTGTCAGACAAATTAATTGAATTTTATGGACTGGTCTAGTGCATTAGTCTGGGATTTCTATATGAGACTTTTAAATTATATTCTATTTTTCTGGGCACTAGATATAAAATTGTGGAAAAGACATGGTCCCTGCCTAGCAGGAGAGAGACAGACATAAACACAGATGATTTTAATAGAGTACTTTTAGATTTTTGTGACAGAGCTAACTAAAGGTTCTATAAAAGCCTCAAGGATACATAAGCCTTAATATGTATACTTCATCATTTTTAAATTTTACACAGATGTATTAAAAAAAAAACCTTGAGAATATTTTTAAACAAAACTACTTATTTGCCAAATGTTAGCGGGATGTTTAGGTGTAACCATCAGCCTAGGGATGTCCAAGTAACACAAGCCAGTTTAAAAAGGGCTTCAAATCACCTCTAGCTTGGCAGCCAAAAAGTATTCCCTAGAGAAATCTGAATCCTAATGCTTCCTTTTCTACCACACAGAACAATGGTATTTTCAAGACTTTTTTAGGTTACCTTCTCTATTTTGCTAAACTTGTTGTTTTACTTCACGTGTTTCTTTGCAGTAACTTGCCACTTCACATACACTCTAGATTTTCATGACTACTGATGCTCTATGCACAAACTTCATATCTTGGAACCACACTGACTGGGCCAGTGTTAGTGAAGTTCTCATGAAAGTAAGGGTAGATTCCCAAGTGGCTCAGTGGTGAAGAATCCACCTGCCAACGCAGGAGACCCGAGTTTGATCCCTGGGGTGGGAAGATCCCCTGGAGAAGGAAATGGCAACCCACTCCATTATTCTTGCCTGGAGAATTTCATGGACAGAGGAGCCTGGCGAACTATAGTCCATGGGGTCACAAAAGAGTTGGACATGACGGACCACACATGCACACAAAAAAGTAAGAATATTGAGTATAAATGCACTTGAAAAAGAGCAGCAAGATAATATAAAATACATTTGCAACTACACAAGAAGCAGAGGCACATGAGGATTGAGGTAACAATTTAGAAAGTGATTTGGGGTGACGGTTATCCACCATCCAAACTAGCTTTCCTATTTTAAAAATAGAGCAAAGGCAAACAGGAGAGATGATGGGTATGAAGGGTGTTACCTGTAGAGGACAGCAGTAGTGGTGGAATGTTTTTGTGTAATTTCCCTGAATCTCTAATTCAGTAACAAAAAATTAGATATCCTCCCAGACCCCAAAGTACAAGTGGATGGAGAAAATCCTTAAGAGCTGCAGGCTATCAGCATCTATGTAGAAAGAATCACAAGGAATAAATAAGGTAAGTCATACACCTAGAACAAGATAGCCCTCAGTAAAATGGGGCAAGGGTAGCAGCTGAAACTGGGTTGACTATTGCTCAGTCTTAAAGTTGAGACCTATGGTCTGATGTGTCAAGGATTGAGGCATCTGAACTCTCAAATTTCTGTGATTTCTGTAAAGTCAGTCAAGGCTGATCACCTTCAGGTCCCACACTGAGGGGCAGGACTCAAGATGGAAACAAAATTGAGCAAACCAGGATATCAAAGCAAAGGGAAGCAAAATCCTTGCCAAAACTGATGGAAGAAACAGGACTAGGGAGCCTTGAAAACCAACAAACAAGAAAACGACAGCAGTGATTTCCCTGATGGTCCAGTGGTTAAGACTTTACCCCCCAGTGCAGGGGGTATGGGTTCAGTCCCTAGTCAGGGAGCAAAGATCCCACATGCCTCAGGGCCAGCAAGCTGAAACATAAAGCAGAAGCAATATTGTAACAAATTCCATAAAAACTTAAAAAAAAATGGTCCACATTAAAAAAAGTTACAACATATGGCCCCATGTTGACTTCAGAAAAACTAATCTTGCAAAAACTGTGAGCCTCAAAAAGTATCAGCTTCTGATTCCACACAGTCACACTCCAGAGTGACGGAGAAGCAGCACAGCACCCCAGTGACAATGAGAGGATGCCAGAAAGACATTCCAATAAAACAGATTACATCTCACCTACTGCTTCCAAATGTGATAGAGCACACTTAGAAAATGACGGAAGAAATTAAAATGACAGCAAAATAGAAAAACTCAGGAATAAAATAAAATATGTCAGACAGAATTGGAAATAAAAAAAACAAAGATGAAGAAAAAATTAAAAGGAACACAATAAACAAATAAACAGAATGGAAAAATGGCTAAAAGGGAAGATAAAATGAATACAGGGTCCATTGTAAAACTTTCTAAGAAGAGAGATTAAGAGACAACCAGTTCTGAAGATTATGGAATAATGCACTAAACGATTTGACAAAATGTATTCTGATCTGATGAAATAATGACTTTTAGGCATTAGACAAAAGATAGCGCAGCACTGTATCCCCAGGGAAGGGAAAGAGACAAGGTCAGTTCAGCAGTAGCTCCAATTTCAGGTTCCATCTGCAGGACAGGGAGGAGGGAGTCTCCCTGAGGGAGACTGCTGACCTTGCTGACCTCAGAAGCAGAGCTCTGATTTCAGGGAGGGTAGGTCACCTGGAACAGAGGGTGGGACTTCGCAGGGGCACAGAGCCCCAGAGATCTGCAGAGGGCTTCCTACAGTTCTTCAGCTGAGAATTAATCTGTGTTTGCATGAGAGGAAATTGGTTGAGGCTGGGGAGAGAACCACCACCAATTGGTGGAGAGACACGGTGCTGGGAGGAGCTTGTGTCCACACAAGGCAGAGTGGATAAACCTTCTAAGCCTATGTTACCTGGGTGAACATGACCAATCTTAAAAACAAACCTAAAAAGAGATCCCATCAATTCAAACTAACTTAACTATTTGCCCAAGCCTGGCGTGCTACAATCCATGGGGTCACAAAGAGTCAGACATGACTGAGTACTCATCAATCACCAGCAGAAGATATAAACACAAACTTCTAAATACGAAAAATATAGTATCTGAAATTAAAAAAAAAAAAAAAAACCCTCGGGTGAGATTAATGGAAAATTTGTTGACACAAAACTAAACAAAATACTTGAATTCATAGCAATAGAAATTATCAAAGTTTTCCCTCCCTCAAAAAAGAATTTAAAAATTGAACAGAGTGGTACAGATCTGTGAGACAGTATTAGTCAGTCATACATGGGAGGAGTTGGTTTTCCAGAGACAGGATATATATCCAAGAAATTTGATGAACAAGAGTAGAATAAACATAAACAAAACTATACAAAAGCAGGATGAAATTTCTGAAAACTTGTGAGAGGCAACCATAAAGAAAACCAGAGGGAAAAATACTCATTAAATACAGAAGAATAAGGATAGTAGATGATTTCTGTTAAGAAAACCTGTAAGTTAGAACAAAATAAAGATACATTTTGAGTTTACTGAAAGAAAAAAATGTATATAAACTAAAATTCTCTATCCACCAAAGATGATTTTTAAAGTAAAGGCGAAATAAAACATTTTTAGACATACAAAAGCTGGGAGATTTTGTCGTCAGGAGACCTACACTGAAAGGCATATTCAGGAAGTCTTTCAGGCTGAAGCAAAATTATATAAGAAGGAATTTAAAATCTTCACGAAGGAATGAAATTGGATGAAGTATAACTAAATTTAATGACTTTTCTCACTTATTAATCTTGAAACAGATTTATTAAAAAAATTTATATTAAAACTTTAAAAATGAGTGATTTTTTATATTAAAAAAGCACTCAGTGTAGCATGGGGCTTACAGAATATGTAGAAGTAAAATATCTAAGAACAGTAGCACAAAGAACGGGATGGATGAATTGAAGTATATTGTTGTAAACTTCTTATATAATAAGTGAAGTAGTATAAAATTAATTAATTAAAGGTAGATTATATTAAAAGTGTAGATCAACCAATAAAAAAGAGAAAAATAAAAACTGATAAAATTGATAGTAAAGATAAACTGCTGCTACTGCTGCTAAGTCGCTTTAGTTGTGTCTGACTCTGTGTGACCCCATAGACGGCAGCCCATTAGGTTCCTCTGTCCCTGGGATTCTCCAGGCAAGAACACTGGAGTGGGTTGCCATTTCCTTCTCCAATGCATGAAAGTGAAAAGTGAAAGTGAAGTCGCTCAGTCATACCCGACTCTTAGTGACCCCATGGACTGGAGCCTACCAGGCTCCATCCATGGGATTTTCCAGGCAAGAGTATACTGGAGTGGGGTGCCATTGCCTTCTCTGAAAGATAAACTAGAAACAGTTTAAAAAAAGCTTAATCTAAGAGATAATAGATATAGAAGGGAAAAAAAGGGGGACATACACGTAAGACAAATAGAAAAGAATATTGAGATGGTAGATTTGCACTTATTATCAATACTCACATTAAACTATAGATAGTTTAAGTGGTCAAATTAGAAACCAGAGGTTGTTGGATTGGCTGGAATGAAGCTCCAAACAATGCTGTCAAACAGAAATCTAATTTAAATAGTGATTCAAATATAGATGGAAAGTGGAAGACTAAAAGTGCATGAAAAAGAGACACTATGCAAAAACTAAGCCAAAAATATAAATAGATAAAATAGTTGAATGGCTTATATGACCACAAGGAAAATTAGACTTCAGGGAATTGAATATTTAAATGGATAAAAGAAAATCGTTCTGTAATAATGAAAGGATTAACTGGCCGAGAGGATGAGAAGATGTGACCATCCTAAATTGTACTCACTTTTTAAGCTTAAAGGAGTTTACACAAAACCTGGAAATGTGAAGAGAGAAAAGTCCTCAGATATATTTGGAGATTTCAACATTGTACTCTCAGTAACTGATAAAACAAGTTGTATTTCCATATATTAGCAATACACAATAGGATGTACTTATTTAAATATTCAGTTTGTGATGCACTCACAAAAATATAAAAAAATGAAATATTTAAATAAAAGGAACAAAAGGATAAATTGTGCTTCCTTAAAATTAAAAATCTTTTTATATTCAAAAGACACATCTAAGAAAATGACTTATTTTCTGCGCTATGCAGTTTGGTTTCCTTTGTAGTTATTGTACAGAGGATATATCTTTTCCTGTTTTCCCCTTCCCACAAATTATCCCAATTAAATTCCTCCCTCACTTTCACACCCTGAGTCTAGTGTTATCTTTCTAGAGCTGGGTCTGCAGACTCACTCTGTAAGGATCCAGAGTGAATATTTCAACCTTGTGAACTAAGTAGGCTTTGCTACTGCTACTCAGCTTCCCTGGTGGCTCAGACAGTAAAATGTCTGCACGCAATGCAGGCAACACGGGTTCGACTCCTGGGTCAGGAAGGTCCCATGGAGAAGAGAATGGCAACCCACTTCAGTATTCTTGCCTGGAGAATTCCATGGACAGAGGGACCTGGTGGGCTAACAGTCCATGGGGTCGCAAAGAGTGGGACGCAACCAAGTGACTAACACTTTGTTTTTTCATTCAACTCTACCACTGCAGCACAAAAACCTCCTTGGATTACAGGTAAATGAATGGACTTGACAGTGTTCCAATAAAACTTTATTTACCCCAATCTGTCAGCAGGTCTGACTGGACCCACAGCTTCAGTTTGCCAGTCCTGGGCTAGACCAGTCCTGTCCAGTAGAAAGAACACTTTGGATGTAAATGCACCCTGCGTGCATGCTTTTAAATCTCCTCCTTGCCACCTAAGCTTTAAAAGTGACATTACTTTTGATATATTTTATTCGATCTACATATAAAGATTTTAATATATAGTTGACACAAAGCATTATTAATAAGATATTTAACATCCTTGATTTCATACTGCTGCTGCTGCTGCTAAGTTGCTTCAGTCGTGTCCGACTCTGTGCGACCCCATAGATGGCAGCCCACTAGGTTCCCCCGTCTCTGGGATTCTCCAGGCAAGAATACTGGAGTGGGTTGCCATTTCCTTCTCCAATGCAGGAAAGTGAAAAGTGAAAGTGAAGTCGCTCAGTTGTGCCCGACTCTTAGCAACCCCATGGACTGCAGCCTACCAGGCTCCTCCGTCCATGGGATTTTTCCAGGCAAGAACACTGGAGTGGGGTGCCAGATTTCATACTGCTGTTGCTGCTGCTGCTGCTAAGTTGTTTCAGTCGTGTCCAACTCTGTGTGACCCCACAGATGGCAGCCCACCAGGCTCCCCCACCCCTGGGATTCTCCAGGCAAGAACACTGGAGTGGGTTGCCATTTCCTTCTCCAATGCACTAAAACATTCAAATTCTAGTGTATAATTTGCATTATGGCACATCTCAATTGGGCCCAGCTCAGTTCAATTCAGTTCAGTCGCTCAGTCATGTCCGATTCTGCGACCCCATGAATCACAGCATGCCAGGCCTCCCCGTCCTTCATCAACTCCCAGAGTTCACCCAAACTCATGTCCATCGAGTCGGTGATGCTATCCAGCCATCTCATCCTCTGTCATCCCCTTCTCCTCCTGCCCCCAATCCCTCCCAACATCAGGATCTTTTCCAATGAGTCAACTCTTCACATGAGGTGGCCAAAGTATTGGAGTTTTGGCTTCAGCAGACTCAAGTTAATTGCCCAGTAGCCCCAGGGAGCTACCAGCTTCAGTTGAAGAGCACCGCCCACCCCTCCCCAACCCCCCCACCCCCCCCTCCCCAACCCCCCCACCCCCCCCTCCCCACACACACAAATTGAAGTTTTCCACCACTCAGAATGGAGGGTGCCGCTGAAAGAGACTTGCAGAGTTCCAGAGGAGAGGTGGGGAAAATTGTTTTATCTTTGGCTCATGTTTTCCTTTCCTGGGATTATTTGCTCACTATGTGTGTGCTCAGTCACTCAGTCGTGTCTGACCCTCTGTGACCCCATGGACTGTAGCCCGCCAGGCTCCTCTGTCCATGGGATTCTCCAAGCAAGAATACTGGAGTAGGTTGCCATTTCCTCCTCCAGGGGATCTTCCCGCTCCAGGGAACCAATTCTAGTCTCTTGTGTCTCCTGCATTGGCAGGCAGACTCTTTGCCACTAGTGCCCCCTGGGACATATGAAGAACATTAGTTTTATTGGTATAGTTTAGTTGCTGATTTTACAAATTATTTAGATTCCTTGTTAACCTTGTTTTCTGAAGGTCTCTTCTGCTTTCTGCTGACAGCTGAATCCACTGAGGTAAAGCCTTTCTGTCTTTTCTCTGCACTTTGAAATGGGAGTTACACATTTAGTCTATTTCAGTACCATTCTGGGGGGAAGTCCACAGAGATTTCAGTGTTCAATAAGCTAAAAATAAGAAAATAATGGAGTGCTTATTTTTAAAATGCAAGTACAGTAATATATTTGGATGTAGCAGAATTGTATACAGATATATGTAGAGCAGCAACACAAAATAAAAATAATTTGAGTTTATGCTTTTTTTCTAATTAGGATTTGCAACATCTATTACTTGCAGTTGAGGAAACTTCATTCTGAAATTCATACGGTTACAAGGAGATTTAAGTAGCCTCTATGGGAAAGGTTAATGAAACAGTTAATATAGGATAGAAAAGACCAGAGGTAAATTAAGTTGTATTCAAGAGCATTGTGTTTGGGGGAAATTGCGCTCTATTTTCACTAAGGATAGAGCTGAGGAGAATTAGCTTAAACTGTAATAGAAGCAATTTAGCCTAGACATTACAAAGAAACTTTTTTCAGCATGAGGGCTGCAAAAGGAAGTGTTACCAGGGGAGTCCTTGGCATTTCATTTTCTCAAATATGTATGTTTTAAAGGAAAGAGTAAACAGATAATAATTTGAGAGCATTACTGGGGTATAATTTTTCCCTAAAGTGCAAGGAGGTAATAGACAAACAATATCTCTCTATTCCTCTCATACCTTTAATCTTCTGTTCATTTAGAGACATAAGCATTCTCTCAAATGAAAAGAAATGCAGTGAGGTGCTGAAAAGCTACAAAAATGTGCTGAGATGTGAGGACAAAAGACTTGTGTGGTTATTATCACTTTTAGGCTGTTGTATTTTATTTTAATATTTTAATAAGCACAGTGGTAAAGAATCTGCCTGCAATGCAGGAGACATGAGTTCCCTGGGTTGGGAAGATCCTCTGGAGGAGGAAACGGCAACCCACTCCAGTATTCTTGCCTGGGAAATACCATGGATAGAGGAGCCTGGCGGGCTGCAGTCTGTGGGGTTGCAAAGAGTCAGACATGACTGAGTGACCATAGCACACAGCACAATAAGAAGTATCCCCAAACTCTATTTTGTCATTATTTTTTTTTCAACCTTGAAAGTCTACAAAGCTTCTTTTCAACTCCAAAGGTAATTTTATTTTTCTAAGTGTTCATTTCTAGTGTTTATTCAAAAATTGAATGGGCCCCTCAGTTGATTCTTTTACCTTCCTTTATACGGTTTCTCATTTTTCTACAAATACACCAAAGTGATCAATTTTAAATTTTAAATAATTTAAACATCACTACTGTTATGTGGACAGTTGTATGGCATGTAGGTCTTGACAGCCACATTGGTTCCTTCAAAGGGGACCAAGTTGGAAGTGGGTTTGGATAGTGAGAGAGAACCTAGCATAGGGCTCGAGCCGTGCAGAACTCACCACTGGCTAAATTCTAGGTTCCCCTGCTCTCCTTTAGATTTATCACCCTCCTTGCCATTCTTTCTTCTGCTTTTAAATCTCTCTAGTGAAATTTTCATTTCCGTTATTGTACTTTTGAACTCTAGAATCTGTATTTGGTTCCTTATTATGAATTCTCTCTCTATTCATACTCTCAGTTTGCTAAGACATCATTATCTTGGTTTCCTTTGGTTCTTTGTCCATGGTTCCCATAGCTTTTGATCATATATAAAGCAGTGGATTTAATGTCTTTGTTAGTAAGTCTATGTTGTCCTCTTAAAAGATATTTTCTGTTCTTTTCTTTCTTCTGAGTGGGATATTGTTTACATTTCTTTTAATGTCTCATAATTTTGTGTTGAAACCTGGATATTTTGAATAGTATATGATAAATCTGGAAATCAAATTGCTAGCCTCCTTCAGTTTGGTTGTTATTCTTTGCTATAATTGTAGCTGCTTGTGGTTTGATGCCTCTCTACACTATTTTTTTAAAGCTTGTATTCTTTGTAATGTGTGGTCTCTGAAGTCTCTTCCTTAGATTATGGCAAGCTATCGGCTTGACACAGAATCCCTTACATGTTTAGAGGCACAGAAAGGAAAGAAGAAAGCTGGAGTACCGGGTGTGCTGATAGGCTCTGTGCTATGGCACTCCTTCAGTGCTTGGCCAGTGTGTTTACTTCTCTTCATTAGCCTGCACTCTGCTTATACTGAGTCTAATGATCAGCGACAGGGGAAAGCCTCAGCTTTTCCATTTCCTCCTGAGCAGGACTTTCCCCTGGGTCTGGGGCTGGCTTTCTAGGTACCCTATTATATGCCGGAGAATTCTGAAGTCCTTATGCCCTGAATTAACTCTCTCCTTGGCTTTCCCTCCAAGGCTCTTTGGCCTGTCTGTTTATGTCCCAACTGCAATCTTTCATCCCAAGCAGCAGCGGCTTGTTAACTTCAATGTTGCCAAGCGATGCTATTCACTTAGGGACTCTTACTCTGTAAGAGAATTCAAATTAGGCTAAACAGACACAAATGTTTTGTGTCAATCAGGAAACCATCAGACCAGCTTAAGAGACAACACAGTTCCTCGAGAACAAAGCCCACTTTGCTCCCTCCATGGCCAGACCACCATGCTGGGAACACGGCTACCATCTTTGCCACCACCCAGACAGGGGAAGTGACACAACTAAGTTCAAAGGCCACAAAGCCTTCCTACTGTGCTTGAGTCAGCTTTGTCCTGATGAAACGTTCATTGCATTCCTATATATTTTTTACTATTCTCCAGAGTTCTGATCACTTCGTGGCAAATAGATTGGGAAACAGTGGAAGCAGTGGCTGACTTTATTTTTCTGGGCTCCAAAATCACTCCAGATGGTGATTGCAGTCATGAAATTAAAAGACACTTGCTCCTTGGAAGGAAAGTTATGACCAAAAGCAGAGACATTACTTTGCTAACAAAGGTCCATCTAGTCAAGGCTATGGTTTTCCAGTAGTCATATATGGATGTGAGAGTTGGACTGTGAAGAAAGCTGAGCACCGAAGAATTGATGCTTTTGAACTGTGGTGTTGGAGAAGACTCTTGAGAGTCCCATGGACTGCAAGAAAATCCAACCAGTCCATCCTAAAGGAGATCAGTCCTGGGTGTTCATTGGAAGGACTGATGTTGAAATTCCAATACTTTGGCCACCTGATGCGAAGAATTGACTCATTGGAAACACCCTGATGCTGGGAAAGATTAAAGGCAGGAGAAGGGGACGACAGAGGATGGGATGGTTGGATGGCATCACTGACTCAATGGACATGGGTTTGGGTGGATTCCGGGAGTTGGTGATGGACAGGGAGGCCTGGCATGCTGCAGTTCATGGGGTTGCAAAGAGTTGGACACGACTGAGAGACTGAACCGAACTGAGAGTTCTGATGAACTGGATTCTGACAGATTTAGCTTTTTTTTTTTTTTCTCACAACATTCTGTCAAGGGCCAGACTCTTGGAGCTCCCTACAATGCCGTTTTAACTGAAATAACCATTCTTGCCTAGTTCCTCACTTTAGTGATGCATTAAATAAATAAACACAATGCTGGGTTTTAGGCTAATAATATGTTTTTTATGTATTATAATAAAAAAAGATACACGGATTCCTATTTCATATACCTTTTAGTTATCTTCAGGGTGATGTTTTGTCAGATGTTTTCTGCACAAGTAAATAGGTTATCACATTATATATAGATTATCACCTTCTTTTCATATTAAGATGTATACATATAAACATATGAATGTATACCTTAATTAGAATCACCCTTTCACTCCTAGAATCAATCCCATTTAGTTGCTATGTGTTACTGTTTTAGTGTACAGTGTAAATATTTACTTAAAAAAAATTTTTTTTAATTTCTTTTGGCCATACCACTTGGCATGTGGCATCTTAGTTACCCAGCTGGAATCGAACCTATGCCCCTGCAGTGGGATCTTGGAGTCTTAACCACTGGACTGCCAGGGAAGTCCCTGTTTGTTTCTATTTTATTTGTGATTTGTATATTGATACTTGAAGTCAACTAGGTTCAGAGTTGTCTTTTATGTGCAATTTTATGATACAGTTATATTTCTGTTTCTTAGAAAGAAGCTGTTATTTTTCCTTTCCTTTCTTTGCTCTGGGGCAGCTTAAATAGCCCTAGCATTCTGTGACATGTGCCAGTACCTTAAAACATTACTACTGGAGTTTAATATTATGGCTTCTAGTAGAATTACCTGGAGATGTTAAAAAAGCATTTTCTCTTGAAGTTTAATTTTTTTGGGCCACTGCAATAAAACAAAGCCAAATAAACCAAACACATTATTTGGTATTTTGGTGTTAAGGAAGGATTAATCATCTACCAAAGTTAAGTTTAAAATTATCGTTAACATAGTTCTACCTATCCCCATCTTTGCCTACGATGGTCCCTGACATTTTTAAATGGAGAAATAGATAATATAATTTAACTTTTGTCTTTCAGGATGAAAATGGATCAAATGCATTGGGTGTACATTTTCATTATCTGAATAAGAACTCCCTCAATTTACAGGTGTGAACATAAATGTTAATCTTTCATTTATCTTCAGTAAGACTGTTAATTAACTATTTCACACTTCTTCAGCTGCTTTTATCAAAATGTCATAGGCTAGAATTCCTGAGACAGTGTTTCAGGCAGTGAGCAAATTATTAGGGAAAGTACTATGTTTGCATCTTATATTTAAAGAAAGAATGTGCTAAAAATACATAATTTTGGAGTATATAAATTTAAGGGATAAATTCTTAATATTTTTCAGTGGAAGAAAAATTATGTATGAATTATGAATTATTTATAAAAGTATGGCCAACTGAGTTGAAGAGGAAAATTGTATACACACTTTTTAAAGAAATAATATGTAGTATAAAGTTATTTTAATAAGACTAAACATTTAAATTATTTAATTTTTCTAGCATAATTTTCTTCCAGATAATGATGAACATGTATTCTTTGAATGGCTGCATTTTACGTACTTCATAAAGAAACAAAATTCCTTTCTTAGGAAAAGTCAGAGCTAGTAATATATTCACATCCCTTCAAAATGACCTCTTTTTATTGGAAATGTCATTAGATCTTTCAGAAAGGACTTACAAATTATTGATGTGTGTGAGTGTTAAGTCACTCTAGTCATGTCTGACTCTTTGCAACCCTGTGGACTGTAGTCCACCACACTCCTCTGTCCATGGGATTCTCAGGTAAGAATACTGGAGTGGGTTGCCACGCCCTCCCCCAGGGGATCTTCCCGACCCACGGATCACACTAGCGTCTCTTATGTCTCTTGCATTGGCAGGCAGGTTCTTTACCAATAGTGCCACCTGAGAAACCCAAAATTATTGATCCAATATCATAAACTAACAGGGCAAATCACTATCACAAACTGTGGAGACAAATGAGCACAGAGAGATAAAGATTAGTTCACCTGGAGCAGACGTCCTCGGAGGTGTAAACTTACAGGGGTGCCGAGGTGGTCGTTTCAGTGAACTTCCCCAGAACGAATGTGAACTAGGATGAGAGTGAGAAGCTCCTGAAGACTACCATCTAGGTGGGGGGTCTGCTTCCTGTGCTCTATCTCCAGGATCCCCATCGGGTTCTTCATATGGGGTCCTCTTCATGGCTCTTACATTGCAGAGAAGGGAAAATGTAACCACTGGGAAAACACAGAGGCTGCTCTGAAGACCTACACTGTAGGGGGGAGGTACCAGAGTCCAACTGTGAAACGTTCTGCCAATTCGGGAAGGGAATCCCTCCTCTTCTTGCTCTCCTTTGCCTTCCTGGGTCACATGGAGCAGGGAAATCTCTAGCCAGCAGGGGTTAATAATTCATAGAAATGCATTAAGAATTCAGTGGGCAGGGTAGGGAGTAGAATTCTGAGAGGGTAAAGAGACCATTTTACTGGTGAAACACTCAAGAAGGTCAGAGACCCATGACCTCAGCCAAATTAAACTCTAAGGCTTAGCTGGGACATTATACAAAGTCCCCTGCCACAACCTTACCAAAACATATGGTATGAAAGCCTACATGTGCGTGCATACTCAGTCACTTCAGTCATGTCTGACTTTATGCAGTCCCATGGACTGTAACCTGCCAGGCTCCTCTGTCCATGGGATTCTCCAGGCGAGAATACCTGAGTGGGTTGCCATGCCCTCCTCTAGGGGATCTTCCAGACCCAGGAATCCAACCCATGTCTCCTGCATTGCAGGTGGATTCTTTACCACTGAGCCACCTGGGAAGCCCATGAAAGCCTACAGTCCAGAACAAAGACAAAAACAAGGATGATAGAAATTTGAAGACTCTTGCATCTATACCTAAAAAGGTAGGTATCGCCCAACTCTTGGCCAAATCAACGTGAATACTTACAGTAAGGACCTGTCTACCTTAATTCTACTACCTATATAACATTGCATATTGATAATGAAAATTATAAAGCAGCCAAAAGGCGAGAGAAAACAGTCTTAAGAAACAAAGCAGTCATCAAAACTAGATTCAAATATAAAACAGATATTGTGAATTATCTGATAGACAATGTAAATAACAATGATTAATATTTTAATGGGATTCTCTGGTGGCTCAGACGGTAAAGAATCTGTCTGCAATACAGGAGACTCAAGTTCAATACCTGGGTCAGAAAGACCCCCTGGAGAAGGGAATGGCAACCCACTCCAGTATTCTTGTCTGGAGAATCCCCATGGACAGAGGAGCCTGGAGGGCTAAAGGGAAAAGCAGAAAACATAAAAGATCAGATAGATAATATAAGTAGATAAATGGAAATGCTAAGAAAAAAGAAAATGTTAGAAAATTAGAATCATAGGATCGTAAATGAAGAATTTCTTGAGTTAGCTCATTTATAGACTGAACAGCACCAAGGAAGGAGTCAGTGTTCCTGAAGATGTGTTAATTGAAACTGAAATGCGAAGGGAAAAGGAAAGTAAAACAAAAAGGGATATCCAGGGGATATAGGACGCTCAGGTCTATGAAATTACAGTATGAGAAGAATGTGAGAACAGAGCAAAAGAAATATTTGAAATAATGGCTGAGAAATATCCAAAATAAATGCCAAGAGATTCTTAGATATGACTCCAAAAACACTGGCACAGAATAACAAACAGATAGTCTAACTATCATAGCTGAAAACTTTGTGTATCAGAAGACATTACCAAGAAAGTAAAAAGACAGCCTACAGAATGGGAGAATATTGCAGCTCTTATACCTGATAAAGGCTTCCCTATGGCTCAGATAGGAAAGAACCCATGTGCAATGCGGGAGACCTGGGTTTGATCCCTGGGTTGGGAAGACCCTCTGGAGGAGAGCATGGCAACCCACTCCAGTATTCTAGATGGAGAATCCCCATGGACAGAGGAACCTGGTGGGCTACAGTCCATGGAGTCGTAAAGAGTCAGACATGACTGAGCCACTAAGCACATACCTGATAAACACTAGTGTCAAGGGTACATTAAGTATTTTTACAACAAATAAAAACAAACCAAAAAAATTATAGGAAGATGTGTAAAGGACTTGAAAAATGTTTTTTCAAAGAATATATGCAACTGTCTAACATGCACACAAAAGCATGCTCAACATCATTATTCCTAAGATAAATGTGAGTCAAAACCACACTGGGACACCATTCCACGCCCTCTGGGATTCTCTAATACATATTAAAAAAAAAAACAACCCAGGAAATGATAGGTTTGAGTGAGCTAAGGAAAAAGTGGAATCTTCATAAAAATTTGCAGGGAATATAAAATTTCCATTTTTACATAGTTTGAAATAGGTTGGAAATAGTTTGGCAACTCCACAAAAAGTTAAACATAGAATTACCACTTGATCCTGTAATTCCACTTTTCAGTATATAACTGAATAGTTGATAAGAGATACCCAAACCAGTATACAGATACATGCATGTTCACCACAGGACTATTCACAACAGCCAAAAGGTGAAGACAGACCAAATGCCTTTCAGCTGATGGATGGATAAACAAATGTGGGCTGTGAATACAATGGAATATCATTCAGCCATTGAAGGGCTGGGACAAGCTACAGCACAGATGTGTGTGACAACATTTTAGGATGCCTGATGTAAAATTCACATTGTGTTGATTCCATGTATGTGAAATAATCATAACAAACAAACTCTTGGAGACAGAATGGCGATGGTTGTTTGCCAAGGGCAGAGGTTGGGAAGGGCAGCAAGGAATCGGAAAAATTGCTTACTGGGTAGGGGATTTTACTCTAGATTGACAGAAATATTTTGGAACTAGATGGAAGTGGTACTTGCACAAGATTGTAATGTACTGAACTGTTCCACTGAAATTCGAAAATATAAAAATGAAGTAAAAACAGAATATTAAGCAGTTTTTAGATTTATTAGTATCTTTAGGGATATTGGGAAGATAAGTATTACATTCGATTCTTAAACTAGAAGTGAGTCTGGTGTCTAACCAGCTCTTGGATGATTAAAGCACATTTAGACGATGGGAACTTGCTGAGATGCTGGTGCTTGCTAACACTGCCTGAGGGACTGGAAGATTTAAGCCAGAGGCTGGAATCAATTTCAGCGTGTCAATGTCAGAGCTTCTTCTGAAATTTAGTTTTCTGTTAATATAAAAGTAATATTTTGCTATATAGTTTAGACTCATAAACATATGAAAGCAGAGAAAGCCAAGGGGAAAAAGGCTTTAAACTTTAAAGAAGATATGAATACCATCCAAACATTATGCCTGCTTCACATAATGAAAATAGCATTATTTGAAGTTATGTCCCTGCTAGACAGAATGCATTTGCTATTCATATATTTTAAAAACTGTAATTAAAGTCATCTAATGAGGTGTGATGCTTGAAGCTGTTTTTGAAGCACTTAAAATCAGATGCAAAAACAAGAATTTAAATTGACTCTGCAGTTGGACTCCTTAAAAAGGAAAAATAGATTTTACTGGTATAAAATAATATTCTTAATGCTCTTTCACCAGGCCAGGTGGTGTGTTCAGAATGCTTTATTACCTTTTCTTCACAATTAGCAGAAAAAAATTAAATTCAAGGCACTATTGTCAGGACCTAAAACTATTTGCTTGACTTACATTTTAAAATTAAAGTGCTATTGGATCCTATAGGAAGTCTTATTAGAATGCAAATAAGAGAGGGGTTATATCTGAATACAGAGATGTGAGAAATAGATGCATAGAGGTGGTAAACAGGGTCACTAGAGATGTAAATAGCAAAGAATAGCTACAAAGAGCAGCAAGTCAAAGTCCGGACAACCATCTGCAAGTGAAGAGAGGAAGAGTAACAGCCAGGGTCTAAACAGTTCGAGAGAGATTCATGACGCTCAAGGACAATGAAAGCCCAGGAGCCCATCTTTCCCCACTGATGGCAGAGATGACTTCTCTACGCACCTGTATTCTCCACCATTTTCCATCCATTAAGGCCTACAGCTACTCGTGTTCCTTTTCTTTACTCGGTCAATGTGATTAATCCTTCACTGAATAAGTGACTTTGGATACTCTTTTCTTTGTGATTGCTTGTCATTTAAGTTCTCCGCTGAAAAGTAATTACTTAGAGCAACATTCCCTGCCCTTCAGCCTGATACAGATCTCATCTTTTGTGACAACCATTATTCTCTGTAGTTTTTTATGGTATTTGATCAGCTGTGAACAAGGTTGTTGTTTTTAGTCGCTAAGTCATGTCTGACTCCTTTGCTACTCCATGGACTGTGGGCCCGTCAGGCTCCTCTGTCCATGGAATTTTCCAGACAAGAATACTGGAGTG
Source organism: Bubalus kerabau (assembly GCF_029407905.1). NCBI lineage: Eukaryota > Metazoa > Chordata > Mammalia > Artiodactyla > Bovidae > Bubalus > Bubalus kerabau. The sequence continues at coordinate 22,796,748 of NC_073637.1, read as the reverse complement.
GGTTTCCATTTCCTTCTCCAGGGGATCTTCCCAACTTAGGGATTGAACCCATGTCTCCTGCATTGGCAGGGGTATTCTTTACCACTGAGCTACCTGGGAACCCTGTGAGCAAAGTTGGAAAATGTTAAATCTTAAGGAGAGATGAGCATTGAATAGGTGTGGGAAAAGTGATGTGAAGAAGGCGACTTCTTCAGGGAAGAATATCAGAATATTAGCATAGACAGTGAAAAACCCATCATAGCCTCAGTTTTGCTGAGGTCATTTTCCTGAAACCAAGAATGGGCAAAGATGAAACCCAAGACTGTTCTAGTTTCCTACCAAATACCAGACAGTGGGCTGTAACTGAGTCCAGCAAGGTAATGAGAAGGCCAGCTGATTGATACCAGGGGTTCGGAGGTGCCAACTGGGTAGTATCAAACACTAGTGCTCAGGGATCTGAGTCTTTTCGATCCTACAGTGCAGGTGGGCACCTTAGGAGTCCTGTAAACCATGGCTCCCCATCCTGTGAGATCTAATGCCTGATGACCTGAAGCGGAGCTGATACAATAATAATAGAAATAAAGTGCACCATGAATGGCAACCCACTCCAGTGTTCTTGCCTGGAGAATCCCAGGGATGGAGGAGCCTGGTGGGCTGCCATCTATGGGGTTGCACAGAGTTGGACACGACTGAAGCAACTTAGCAGCAGCAGCAGCAGCAGCACCATGAATGCACTTGAATCATCACTTGAAACCATTCTATCACCCCAGTCTGTGGAAAAATGCTCTTTTACAAAACCAGTACCTGGTGCTAAAACATTGAGGACTGTTGAATAGAGCATTCCACTTGCTCCAGGTAAGGAAGTCCTGTGGTGGAAGGAGGGGTGGTGAGCAAAGTGGCTCAGATAAATCCCGTAGGACAGTCCTGAGCCCTGATGCCACCATCCCTAACTTTAGCAGTGCTGGGTCAGCAGGAGTCAGATACAAAGCTTAACGTAAAGGCAATGTGACCACCACCAAGGGTTGTTGCAGAAATGTGCAGCCTGCTCTTCTGGCCCAGATCCTGCCAGCTTCGAGGTCTCACTGCCAGGTTCCAGGTGGAGTCCTCACAGCTCTGATCTCCAAATCTGGTTCATTGCAAGGCATCTTCCCTTAAAAAGAACAGCAGATGCTCCAATACCAAGGAACAGGGAAGAAAAGAAACACATGGTCTCCAATGACAGATGGTGTAGGCTGGACAAGCAAAGCCAAAGGTCAATGTGTGATCTGCATTCTCCCTTCTGGGCCCTGTCATCAAGCCCCACCATGCAGTGCTTCCTCCAAGAGCTGAGCTTGAGCCTCTGAGGTGTTCTGATCTTGAGGCCTTTACCGAGGGCTTTTCTGACTGAAATGTGCTTTAGACTCTTGAGTGAGGTTGAGGAGTTTTAGTTAAAAGTTAATGTTCTATTCATGTCACTAAGGCAGCAGATAAAACCCAAGCAAAAGTGGCTTCCCTGATGGCTCAGTGGCTAAGAATCTGCCTGACAATGCAGGGGACATGGGTTTGATCCCAGATGCAGGAACATCCCACATGCTGTGGAGAAGCTAAGCCCAGGAGCCACAACCACAGAGCCCACATATCCTAGAGCCCGTGCTCTGTGGCAAGACAAGCCACTGCAATGAGAAGCCTGCACACACAGCTAGAGAATAGACCCCACTCGCCACAACTGGAGAAGGCCCCGCACACAGCAACAAAGACCCAGTGCAGCCATAGATAAATAAAATGATTAAATCTTAAAAAAAGGCAAAGGATATGTTTGGAAGAAAACGCTGGGTGAGGCATGTTCTAATTTTGTTGCTTATTTGCTTTGTGTGATTTCTGTTGGAATTCTGTACTTATGAGCAAGGTGTAAGTAATTCTGTACTTATACTACTTCTACGAGTAGGTATAGATATATGGCAGCTGTTACAGTCATTATGAGGTGTGTGGGTGAGGTTGGAGATGGGGCAATTTACAGAAGGAAAAATAGGTGTACAAGGAAAGCCAAGGGAGGGAGCATGCAGCTCAGTGCAAGGCTGCCACAAATCAGCAGAAATACATGACCAGGTGGTATTCCTCATGTTATGTGGACTAAATATATTATATAGTATTAAATATAATATAGTATTAAATATAAAAATAAATTTTCTGCTTCATGGAAAAGAAATGCAAAAAAGCGAAATGGCTGTTTGGGGAGGCCTTACAAATAGCTGTGAAAAGAAGAGAAGCGAAAAGCAAAGGAGAAAAGGAAAGATATAAGCATTGAATGCAGAATTCCAAAGAATAGTAAGAAGAGATAAGAAAGCCTTCTTCAGCGATCAATGCAAAGAAATAGAGGAAAACAACAGAATGGGAAAGACTAGGGATCTCTTCAAGAAAATCAGAGATACCAAAGGAACATTTCATGCAAAGAGGGGCTCGATAAAGGACAGAAATGGTATGGACCTAACAGAAGCAGAAGATATTAAGAAGAGATGGCAAGAATACACACAAGAACTGTGCAAAAAAGATCTTCACGACTCAGATAATCACGATCGTGTGATCACTGACCTAGAGCCAGACATCCTGGAATGTGAAGTCAAGTGGGCCTCAGAAAGCATCACTACAAACAAAGCTAGTGGAGGTGATGGAATTCCAGTTGAGCTATTCCAAATCCTGAAAGATGATGCTGTGAAAGTGCTGCACTCAATATGCCAGCAAATTTGGAAAACTCAGCAGTGGCCACAGGACTGGAAAAGGTCAGTTTTCATTCCAATTCCAAAGAAAGGTAATGCCAAAGAATGCTCAAACTACCACACAATTGCACTCATCTCACACGCTAGTAAAGTAATGCTCAAAATTCTCCAAGCCAGGCTTCAGCAATCCATGAACCGTGAACTTCCTGATGTTCACGCTGCTTTTAGAAAAGGCAAAGGAACCAGAGATCAAATTGCCAACATCCGCTGGATCATGGAAAAAGCAAGAGAGTTCGAGAAAAGCATCTATTTCTGCTTTATTGACTCTGCCAAAGCCTTTGACTTTGTGGATCACAATAAACTGTGGAAAATTCTGAAAGAGATAGGAATCCCAGACCACCTGATCTGCCTCTTGAGAAATTTGTATGCAGGTCAAGAAGCAACAGTTAGAACTGGACATGGAACAGCAGACTGGTTCCAAATAGGAAAAGGAGTATGTCAAGGATGTATATTGTCACCCTGCTTATTTAACTTCTATGCAGAGTACATCATGAGAAATGCTGGACTGGAAGAAACACAAGCTGGAATTAAGATTGCTGGGAGAAATATCAATCACCTCAGATATGCAGATGACACCACCCTTATGGCAGAAAGTGAAGAGGAACTAAAAAGCCTCTTGATAAAAGTGAAAGTGGAGAGTGAATAAATTGGCTTAAAGCTCAGCATTCAGAAAATGAAGATCATGGCATCCGGTCCCATCACTTCATGGGAAATAGATGGGGAAACAGTGGAAACAGTGTCAGACTTTATTTTTCTGGGCTCCAAAATCACTACAGATGGTGACTGCAGCCATGAAATTAAAAGACACTTACTCCTTGGAAGGAAAGTTATGATCAACCTAGATAGCATATTGAAAAGCAGAGACATTACTTTGCCAACAAAGGTTCGTCTAGTCAAGGCTATGGTTTTTCCTGTGGTCATGTATGGATGTGAGAGTTGGACCGTGAAGAAGGCTGAGTGCTGAAGAATTGATGCTTTTGAACTGTGGTGTTGGAGAAGACTCTTGAGAGTCCCTTGGCCTGCAAGGAGATCCAACCAGTCCATTCTGAAGGAGATCAGCCCTGGGATTTCTTTGGAAGGAATGATGCTAAAGCTGAAACTCCAGTCCTTTGGCCACCTCATGCGAAGAGTTGACTCATTGGAAAAGACTCTGATGCTGGGAGGGATTGGGGGCAAGAGGAGAAGGGGACGACAGAGGATGAGATGGCTGGATGGCATCACTGACTCGATGGATGTGAGTCTCAGTGAACTCCGGGAGTTGGTGATGGACAGGGAGGCCTGGTGTACTGCGATTCATGGGGTCGCAAAGAGTCGGACACGACTGAATAGATCTGATCTGATCTGATAGTTTTTGTAATAATACTAAGGGTAGTATAACATTTACCTTTTTAATGTATAAATGACCTTATTATGCTCTAAGTATTTATAGAAAATAGCATTCCATAAATATTAGGTTACAAAATTTTCTACATCTGTTCAGTTTTTATATAAACAAAATTATAATACTCAGCACTAAAGCTAGCCATTAAATGTCAAAAACTAAAATCAGTCAGTCAGTTCAGTCTCTCAGTCATGTCAAACTGTCTGCAACCCCATGGACTGCAGCACACCAGACCTCCCTGTCTATCACCAACTCCCGGAGTTTACTCAAATTCATGTCCATCGAGTCCGTGATGCCATCCAATCATTTCGTCATCTGTCGTCCCCTTCTCCTGCCTTCAATCTTTCCCAGCATCAGGGTCTTTTCCAATGAATCGGCTCTTCGCATCAGGTGGCCAAAGTATTGGAGCTTCATCTTCAGCATCAGTCCTTCCAATGAATACTCAGGATCTCTACTAGCCACTATACACTTTTAATGTGTGCATTTACCATTGTTACATCTTTGCATTCTAGTCCCCTGTAATGAAAAGGACGTCTTTTTTGGGAGTTAGTTCTAGAAGGTCTTACAGGTCTTCATAGAACCATTCAACTTCAGCTTCTTCAGCATTACTCGTCAGGGCATAGATTTGGATTACTGTGATATTGAATGATTTACCTTGAAAATGGACAGAGATCATTCTGTCTTTTTTTTGAAATTGCACCCAAGTACTGCATTTTGGACTCTTTTGTTGACTATGATGGCAACTCCATTTCTTCTAAGGGGTTCTTGCCCACAGTAGTGGATATAATGGTCATCTGAGTTAAATTCACCCATTCCAGTCCATTTTAGTTTGCTGATTCCTAAAATGTCTATGTTCACTCTTGACATCTCCTGTTGGACCACTTCTAATTTGCCAGGATTCATGGACCTAACATTCCAGGTTCTTATGCAATATTGCTCTTTACAGCCTCAGACTTTACTTCTATCACTGGTCACATCCACAACTGGGTGGATTTTTTTTTTTTTTTTTTTTTGCTTTGGCTCTATCTCTTCATTTTTTCTGGAGTTATTTCTCCACTGATCTCCAGTAGTATATTTGGCACCTACTGACCTGGGGAGTTCATCTTTCATGTCCTATCTTTTTGCCTCTTCATACTGTTCATGGTGTTCTCAAGGCAAGAATACTGAAATAGTTTGCCATTCCCTTCTCCAGTGGCCCATGTTTTGTCAGAACTCTCCACCATGCCCAAAATGGCACGACTTATAATTTCATTGAGTTAGACAAGGCTGTGGTCCATGTGATCAGATTGGTTAGTTTTCTGTGATTGTGGTTTTCAATCTGTCTGCCCTCTGATGGAGAAGGATAAGAGGCTTATGGAAGCTTCCTGATGGGAGAGACTGACTGAGGGGGAAATTGGGTCTCACTCTGATGGGCAGGACTATGCTCAGTTCAGTTCAGTTAAGTTCAGTCACTCAGTCGTGTCCGACTCTTTGCGACCCCATGAATTGCAGCACACCAGGCCTCCCTGTCCATCACCAACTCCCAGAGTTTACCCAAACTCATGTCCATCGAGTCGGTGATGCCATCCAGCTATCTCATCCTCTGTTGTCCCCTTCTCCTCCTGCCCCCAATCCCTCCCACCAACAGGGTCTTTTCCAATGAGTCAGTTCTTTGCATCAGGTGGCCAAAGTACTGGAGTTTCAGCTTCAGCATCAGTCCTTCCAATGAGCATGCAGGTCTGATCTCCTTTAGGATGTACTGGTTGGATCCCCTTGTGGTCCAAGGAACTCTCAAGAGTCTTCTCCAACACCACAGTTCAAAAGCATCAATTCTTCAGCACTCAGCTTTCTTCACAGTCCAACTCTCACATTCATACATGACCACTGGAAAAACCATAGCCTGACTAGACGAACCTTTGTTGGCAAAGTAGTGTCTCTGCTTTTTAATATGCTATTTAGGTTGGTCATAACTTTCCTTCCAAGGAGTAAGCGTCTTTTAATTTCATGGCTGCAATCACCATCTGCAGTGATTTTGGAGCCCCAAAAAGTAAAGTCTGACACTGTTTCCACTGTTCCCCATCTATTTCCCATGAAGTGATGGGATTGGATGCCAAGATCTTCATTTTCTGAATGTTGAGCTTTAAGCCAACTTTTTCACTCTCCACTTTCACTTTCATCAAGAGGCTTTTTAGTTCCTTTTCACTTTCTGCCATAAGGGTGGTGTCATCTGCATATCTGAGGTATTGATATTTCTCCCAGCAATCTTAATTCCAGCTTGTGTTTCTTCCAGTCCAGCATTTCTCATGATGTACTCTGCATAGAAGTTAAATAAGCAGGGCGACATTATATAGCCTTGACATACTCCTTTTCCTATTTGGAACCAGTCTGTTGTTCCATGTCCAGTTCTAACTGTTGCTTCCTGACCTGCATATAGGTTTCTCAAGACGCAGGTCAGGTGGTCTGGGATTCCCATCTCTTTCAGAGTTTTCCACAGTTTATTGTGATCCACACAGTCAAAGGCTTTGGCATAGTCAATAAAGCAGAAATAGATGTTTCTCTGGAACTCTCTTGCTTTTTTGATGATCCAGCAGATGTTGGCAATTTGATCTCTGGTTCCTTTGCCTTTTCTAAAACCAGCTTGAACATCAGGAAATTCACAGTTCATGGATTGCTGAAGCCTGGCTTGGAGAATTTTGAGCATTTACTAGTGTGTGAGATGAGTGCAATTGTGCGGTAGTTTGAGCATTCTTTGGCATTGCCTTTCTTTGGGGTTAGAATGAAAACTGACCTTTTCCAGTCCTGTGGCCACTGCTGAGTTTTCCAAATTTGCTGGCATATTGAGTGTAGCACTTTCACAGCATCATCTTTCAGTATTTGAAATAGCTCAACTGGAATTCCATCACCTCCACTAGCTTTGTTTGTAGTGATGCTTTCTAAGGCCCACTTGACTGCACATTTCAGGATGTCTGGCTCTAGGTGAGTGATTACACCATCGTGATTATCTGGGTCGTGAAGATCTTTTTTGTACAGTTCTTGTGTGTATTCTTGCCACCTCTTCTAAATATCTTCTGCTTCTGTTAGCAGAAGCTCAGCAAATCGTGCTCAGTAATCAGTAATCAGACCATGCTCAGTTCAGTTCAGTTTAGTCACTCAGTTTGTCCGACTCTTTGCGACCCCATGAATCGCAGCATGCCAGGCCTCCTTGTCCATCACCAACTCCTGGTTCAGACTCATGTCCATCGAGTCAGTGATGCCATCCAGCCATCTCATCCTCTGTCGTCCCCTTCTCCTCCTGCCCCCAATCCCTCCCAGCATCAGAGTCTTTTCCAATGAGTCAACTCTTCTCATGAGGTGGCCAAAGTATTGGAGTTTCAGCCTTAGTATCATTCCTTCCAAAGAAATCCCAGGGCTGATCTCCTTCAGAATGGACTGGTTGGATCTCCTTGCAGTCCAAGGGACTCTCAAGAGTCTTCTCCAACACCACAGTTCAAAAGCATCAATTCTTCAGCACTCAGCCTTCTTCACGGTCCAACTCTCACATCCATACATGACCACAGGAAAAACCATAACCTTGACTAGACAGACTTTTGTTGGCAAAGTAATGTCCCTGCTTTTGAATATACTATCTAGGTTGGACATAACTTTCCTTCCAAGGAGTAAGCGTCTTTTAATTTCATGGCTGCAGTCACCATCTGCAGTGATTTTGGAACCCAAAAAAATGAAGTCTGACACTGTTTCTACTCTTTCCCCATCTATTTCCCATGAAGTGATGGGACCGGATGCCATGATCTTCATTTTCTGAATGTTGAGCTTTAAGCCAACTTATTCACTCTCCACTTTCACTTTCATCAAGAGGCTTTTTAGTTTCTCTTCACTTTCTGCCATAAGGGTGATGTCATCTGTATATCTGAGGTTATTGATATTTCTCCCGGTAATCTTGATTCCAGCTTGTGTTTCTTCCAGTCCAGTGTTTCTCATGATGTACTCTGCATATAAGTTAAATAAGCAGGGTGACAATATACAGCCCTGACGTACTCCTTCTCCTATTTGAAATCAGTCTGTTGTTCCCTGTCCATGTTTAGTAAATCTTTAATCCAATTTTCTGTTGATGGGTGGAGCTGTGTTCCCTCCCTGTCATTTACCTGGGGCCAAACAATGGGGGAAATAATGGCAACTTCTTTCAAAAGGTCCGAAGCAGGCATTGCTACACTCAGTGCACCCTGGGTGCACACCCCAACCCTGCAGCAGGCCACCACCAACCCACACCTCTGCCAGAGACTCCTGGACTCTCATGGGCAAGTCTGGGTCAGTCTCTTGTGGGGGTCACTGCCCCTTTCTCCTGGGTCCTAGTGCACACAAGGTTCTGTTTTTGCCTTCCAAGAGTCTGTTTCCCCCATCCTGTGTAAATTCTGGCACAGTGGGGTTAATGGCGACCTCCTCCAAGAGGGCTTATGCTATATCCAGGTCTGCTGCACCTAGAACCCCTGCCCCTGCAGCAGTCCACTGCTTACCTGTACTTCTGCAGTAGACACTCAAACACAGTTCTGTCTCAGTCTCTGTGGGGTCTCTGGGTTCTGGTGCACAAAAGATTTGTTTGAGCCCTCTGAGCATCTCTGGCGGGTATGGGGTTTGATTCAAAACATGATTTTGACTCTCCTACCATCTTGCTGGGGTTTCTCCTTTGCCCTTGGACTTGGGGTATTCTCCTCGAAGTCACTCCGGTGCTGCACAGCAGCCGCTCCAGCGCCTACTGTCTTGCTGGGCTTCTCTGCCTTTGGACACAGGTTATCTCCTCACAGCTGCTCCAGCACCATGCAGCTGCTGCTCCAGCACTCTGCAGCAGTCCATCTAAGTAAACAGAGCATAGACTGAACACTAAAACTGAAAACAAAAATAATCAAAGAGAATGTTAATTTTCACTGTACTTTGAATACCAAAGAGCTTACTCACTCATGTTTTTTTCCTGCTGTGGTTTTCCCATGAATGTTCCAGTACAGGTTATGAATAAGCTAGCTGAAATTTAAAGATTCAGTTAAAGATGTCATTTTTATTGCATATGTCAATGTGCCATCTGATAAGCATATAATGCATATTTTATTTTTCAACATTGAAGTGTTTGCTATTAAAGAGTCACCCCGGTTAGAAGATAATAAAAGTGAAGGTGAGATTAAGACATTTGCCCAACATCACCCAGCTTGTAGGTAAGTCTGGATAAGAACCCCTCCAGGCGCGGTGGCTCTAACATTTATCTGACCCCGATGTGCATATGAATTACTGATTCAGTATGTCTGAGGTGGAGCCTGAGATCCTGAATCTCCTATGAGCCCTCAGTGGTACTGATGCTGCTCATCCGAGAAACAAACTTTGCAAAACAAGATTCCTCTCTAGACTTCTTCTGTTCAAAGATGACAGTGACTACATCTGTGAGACCATGGCGTTCCTTAAGTGAGCCACTGTAGATCTTAAAATAAGAGAAAGAAGGAAAATTACATTAACTGTTTAAAACAAAATCATGCAGCATTTGTCCTGTAGGTAGATGCTTATGTTTTCTTTGGGCCCACGGTTTCTATTTGGTCATTGTTTTGTATTTTTACTCTTTTATGGTTCTTTAAAGATTGTTGTATAACTTCTTGTATAACCAAGATGGTCATATAACTTGGACATTGCAAAGCTATATGTGGCATACTTTCTAAATGTCTTTTGGGGACTATCCCCCTTTCTTGCATTGTCTGGTTGTGATAGGCCTTCCAATAGTCATACCTCATTAGCTTTTTGGTTATTTATCCTTGGCTGTACTTTTGACTCAGTCAGAGAGGATAAAACCTAGAGAACAAAACCACTCTTGATCGGGGATCACTAATGCTATCCTGAAGCAGTCTGTGGTCATTCTCTCGCTCTATATCTCCCCACCTCCTCACATGCCCCCACTCCACCCTGGGAGGAATTATATGGATAGTAGGGGAACATGTGACTGACAGAAAGGGACAATTTTGAACCAAGGATTCAGGTCAGATGAGAGTTGGTTGATATCCTTCAAATCTCTGAATTCTCTGAAGATGACCTATTCCCAGATCTCCTAGAACAAGTGCATTTTATTGTCTGCTTACTGAAGAATGATCTGGTGTTCCATTGTAGACAAGTGAAAACACACTGGAGTCATTATGTCTGTCTGCATCTTAGTTTTAACACTTCACACTTTTTTGACCGTGAAAAAGTTGGTTTATTACCAAAAAGAGCAACTATATCTTAAATAGTTTGAGGATCAAAAAACATTGTACACTTGCAAAATGAGCACTTAATAGACATAAAACCATACCATGAAAAACAAGAGTCTGTCCAGCAGTCACTTTGGTAGAAAAAAAATAAGTGAGGAGATGAAGAGAACGACAAAGATTACTTCCACACATCTCTGACCTTCTCTGCTTATTTCTCTTGTCAGTCGCACTTCTCACCTTTGATCATACCAAGCAATTTATTTTGCTGCTTATTATTTTTATTTAATTTTCTGTTTCTCATACGGGATGTAAAGTTCCACAGAGGCAGAGAAGTCTCTCTGTTTTGTTTACATCAAACAAATGCACCAAAAAAGATGCATCAAAGAACTTAGAACAGGACTCCACACAATCAGAGACTAAGAACAGAAGCTCAATAAATACATGTTGAATAAATTCATAAATTTAAAAAGGTCTGCTCTGCTTAGAGAGAATTGCAAGGGACTGTTCATGGTTCTCACTCAGGCTGGTGGAAAGAATATAAAAATATCCTTCTGAGAATTTGTAACCAAAATCCAGGCTTCACTTGAGTTTGAAGCTTGAGTTCAGACTCCCTGGGTTTCTGAAAACCTCAGCAGAATTTATTTAGGACTAGACGGGTCTATAGTGTCACTATACCTGGCAGGAACCAATGCTCATTTTCTTCCAAGGAACAGGCTCTCAGCCCAGGACTCACACATTTCAAATATTCTTCAAAAATATGAGCTCGAAGTAAGCAAAACAAAACGTAACCAAAATACAAAAGATAAAAAACAAAAACAAAATAAAGCCCCACTGAAACAAAATTAGATACCTTAAAAGCCAGAAGGAACATAGACATCAGAGTCACAGCTGCAAAGCTTTGACTGATGGAAGGCTCAGACTGGGAAATGAATCAAGAGAAATGCTGGAAAGCAGAGAAGGAGAAACCCAGACAGAAATTCCCTAAACAAGAAGGTAGAAATAAATCCAAATATATGACTAATCACTATGAATGTAGGGCTCAACTATCCATGAGAAATTATAAAGTATCTAATTAGCTTTTCAAAAATATGGCATGACACAGTTATGAAGCAGAAAATGAAATGTAGAATATAATAAGCCACATTAAAGAAGGTTGTAAAGCCATATTAATATCAGAAAAAAATAAACTTTAAGAAAAGAAAGCATTACCAAAGAAAAAAGTGACTGTTACATAAGGACACAAAATAATCAAGAAGATATAATTTGCTACTTGTATCCAATGAATACCTTATCCTTAAAATATAGTTTGCATGTTAACAGACCTACAAAGAGATACTAACCTGTCTATAAGAATAGAGAAGGATTTTATCACTATTTCCCAATTAATGATTATAATTAAAGTTTGTGAGATAGTTAAGAAAAATTATTTCAAAAAATGTTCATAGGAAAAAATGTGTTAGCAACAAACAGTAAGCTATACAAAATATCTATTAATATCAAAAGGAAAGCTAATTTGCTATGATAAATAGTGAACATTTGGGTATCTGAGAGAATAAAAATTGTACATGGATGTTTATAACAGGTTTATTTATAATAGTAATAGGAAGTGATCCAGATGTCCATCAACAAATGAGTAGTTAAATTATGGTACATCAATACTATGGGATACCATGAAGCAGTAAAAAGTTCAAAATATTCATACTTAACAACTTGCATGGATCTAGAGGGAATATTGCTGATGAAAAACGCCAATCTCAAAATATTCACTGGTATTTGATTGCATTTACATGACGTTCTTGCAATGACAAAATTATCAGTTCCGATCAGTTCAGTTGCTCAGTCGTGTCCGACTCTTTGCAACCCCATGAATCACAGCATGCCAGGCCTCCCTGTCCATCACAAACTCCCGGAGTTCACTCAAACTCACGTCCATCGAGTCGGTGATGCCATCCAGCCATCTCATCCTCTGTCGTCCTCTTCTCCTCTTGCCCCCAATCCCTCCCAGCATCAGAGTCTTTTCCAATGAGTCAACTCTTTGCATGAGGTGGCCAAAGGACTGGAGTTTCAGCTTTAGCATCATTCCTTCCAAAGAAATCCCAGGGCTGATCTCCTTCAGAATGGACTGGTTGGATCTCCTTGCAGTCCAAGGGACTCTCAAGAGTCTTCTCCAACACCACAGTTCAAAAGCATCAATTCTTTGGCGCTCAGCTTTCTTCACAGTCCAACTCTCACATCCATACATGACCACAGGAAAAACCATAGCCTTGATTAGATGGACCTTTGTTGGCAAAGTAAGATCTCTGTTTTTCAATATGCTCTCTAGGTTGGTCATAACTTTCCTTCCAAGGAGTAAGCGTCTTTTAATTTCATGGCTGAAACCACCATCTGCAGTGATTTTGGAGCCCCAAAAAGTAAAGTCTGACACTGTTTCCACTGTTTCCCCATCTATTTCCCATGAAATGATGGGACCAGATGCCATGATCTTCGTTTTCTGAATGTTGAGCTTTAAGCCAACTTTTTCACTCTCCTCTTTCACTTTCATCAAGAGGCTTTTGAGTTCCTCTTCACTTTCTGCCATAAGGGTGGTGTCATCTGCCTATCTGAGGATATTGATATTTCTCCCGGCAATCTAGATTCCAGCTTGTGCTTCTTCCAGCCCAGCATTTCTCATGATGTACTCTGCATAGAAGTTAAATAAGCAGGGTGACAATATACATCCTTGACATACTCCTTTTCCTATTTGGAACCAGTCTGTTGTTCCATGTCCAGTTCTAACTGTTGCTTCCTGACCTGCATACAGGTTTCTCAAGAGGCAGGTCAGGTGGTCTGCGATTCCCATCTCTTTCAGAATTTTCCACAGTTTATTGTGATCCACACAGTCAAAGGCTTTGGCATAGTCAATAAAGCAGAAATAGATGTTTTTCTGGAATTCTCTTGCTTTTTCGATGATCCTGTGGATATTGGCAATTTGATCTCTGGTTCCTCTGCCTTTTCTAAAAGCAGCTTGAACATCAGGAATTTCAGTTCATGTACTGCTGAAGCTTGGCTTGGAGAATTGAGCATTACTTTACTAGTGTGTGAGATGAGTGCAATTGTGTCATAGTTTGAGCATTCTTTGGGATTGCCTTTCCTTGGGATTGGAATGAAAACTGACCTTTTCCAGTCCTGTGGCCACTGCTGAGTTTTCCAAATTTGCTGGCATATTGAGTGCAGCACTTTCACAGCATCGTCTTTCAGTATTTGAAATAGCTCAACTGAAATTCCATCACCTCCACTAGCTTTGTTCGTAGTGATGCTTTCTAAGACCCACTTGACTTCATATTCCAGGATGTCTGGCTCTCGGTGAGTGATCACACCATCGTGATTATCTGGGTCGTGAAGCTCTTTTTTGTACAGTTCTTCTGTGTATTCTTGCCACCTCTTCTTAATATCTTCTGCTTCTGTTAGGTCCCTACCATTTCTGTCCTTTATCGAGCCCATCTTTGCATGAAATGTTCCCTTGGTATCTCTAATTTTCTTGAAGAGATCTCTAGTCTTTCCCATTCTGTTGTTTTCCTCTGTTTCTTTGCATTGATCACTGAGGAAGGCTTTCTTATCTCTCCTTGCTATTCTTTGGAACTCTGCATTCAGATGCTTATATCTTTCCTTTTCTCCTTTGCTTTTTGCTTCTCTTCTTTTCACAGCTATTTGTAAGGCCTCCTCAGACAGACATTTTGCTTTTTTGCATTTCTTTTCCATGGGAATGGTCTTGATCCCTGTCTCCTGTACAATGTCATGAACCTCCGTCCATAGTTCATCAGGCACTCTGTCTATCAGATCTAGGCCCTTAAATCTATTTCTCACTTCCACTGTATAATCATAAGGGATTTGATTTAGGTCATACCTGAATGGTCTAGTGGTTTTCCCTACTTTCTTCAATTTAAGTCTGAATTTGGCAATAAGGAGTTCATGATCTGAGCCACAGTCAGGTCCTGGTCTTGTTTTTGCTGACTGTATAGAGCTTCTCCATCTTTGGCTGCAAAGAATATAATCAATCTGATTTCAGTGTTGACCATCTGATGATGTCCATGTGTAGAGTCTTCTCTTGTGTTGTTGGAAGAGAGTGTTTGTTATGACCAGTGTGTTTTCTTGGCAAAATTATAGACATGGGAAAAAGTTAATGATTACAGTAGTGAGTCGATTACTTGGAACCAAAATTATCATTATTTACCTTTTGGGTCCATGGACCCTTATAAATTCTTTATATTTTAAGTCCTTTTATTCATTTTATATGAGTAAGAATAAAGGAAGAAAGAAAAGCAACTTATCAGAAATTGTGATAAAGTTAAACCATCGCAAACCCAAAATTTATTTCTCATTTCCCTAGTTTTCAATTTATATGTACCCAAAAATGGGCAATACTTTGGCCACCTGATTGATGCGAAGAGCTGACTCATTTGAGAAGACCCTGATGCTGGGAAAGATTGAAGGCAGTAGGAGAAGGGGACACCAGAGAATGAGGTTGTTGTATGGCGTTACCGACTCAATGGACATGAGTTTGAGCAAATTCTGGGAGTTGGTGATGGACAGGGTGGATTGGTGTGCTGCAGTCCATGGTGTCTCAAAGAGTCTGACACAACTGAGCGACTGAACTGAAAAGGGGCAAAAATGGTCATCAAGGATCTAGAAAAATATCCATCTCATAAATGCTAGTACTAGATTCCAAATATGTTAATTCCAGCTCATCACTAGTGATTCCTCCTGCATTTCCACCAGCAAAATACAATACTTGAACAATTTTTGAAACCTCTAATGGCTCACAATGATCTTGAATAGATGGCCATATTCTTGATATTTTACCTTATATCTTCTTGATATATTATGATATATCTTCCATTTTTATTTATAAACATCACTCAGAATGATCTACCCAGTAATTTAAAAATATCTACACCATCTATTTCCTTCCAATGACCTTCATTTATTCACTTGGTTCATTGTTTGTCAACTTCTGAAGAGTGTCAAGTAAATTTTGGCACCTAAACATAATGAGTACTCCACTCCAGTACTCTTGCCTGGCAAATCCCATGGACAGAGGAGCCTGGTAGGCTGCAGTCCATGGGGTCGCGAAGAGTCGGACACGACTGAGCGACTTCCCTTTCACATTTCATTTTCATGCATTGGAGAAGGAAATGGCAACCCACTCCAGTGTTCTTGCCTGGAGAATCCCAGGGATGGGGGAGCCCAGTGGGCTGCCATCTATGGGGTCGCACAGAGTCGGACACGACTGAAGTGACTTAGCAGCAGTAGCAGCAAACATAATGCAGAATGAAAAATGTAAATTGGGATTGGCCAGAATCTTGTCACAAGATACTGCATAATGAAGTCCTTTCTGTTGAATGGCTAAACTAATATGAACATCATATTTCCCTTTTAACTTAGACATACATTGTCTATCCATACATTCTTAAGTTTGAGAAAATCTGTCTCAGATATTGTCATTTGAGTTTTTATCTGATGTTACATTTATATAATCAAATTCATTCAACTTGAATTGCAGTATCAAGTGTTGCTATCTATTTACTCTCTGATTTTTAAAAATAATTATGTCTTTCACTGCCAAATTTTTTCCTTTTGGCATTTTTAGTGAAGGACAAAAAGCTGTTTTCAATAAAATTTTTTTTAAAAAGTCTATGAAGATGGTATCTCCAGTCTTCTATACATTTTTGAAAATGCATAACTCTGGGCGATACAGTAAAAAAAAACTGAGTGATAATGCAATAGTGATAAATTACTGCACTTTTACATCATCCTTTGAACCAGCCGTAGGCAAATTTTTGCTGTAAAGAGCCAAATAGTAAGTATTTAGCTTTGGGGGCTATGCAGTCTGTGACATCTTGTTTCAATTTTGTTTTTGTAGCATGAAAGGAGATGTAGGCAATGCATACTGCATACACTTGGAGATGATCTCATGAATCTTTATTTATAAAATTGGGAGGAATACTGGATTTGATCCACAGCTGCATTTTGCCAGACCTGTTTAAGGAGTTCATAATTCTTTTGGTTTCTTATTATTCAGTATATATACCTATTAGCTTTCTTGGAAATAATTTCTGCAGGTCGATGAATATCTACTATAACATGATTAGAAAGCAAAATGATATATCAGTTCAGTTCAGTCACTCAGTTGTGTCCGACTCTTTGCAACTCCATGGACTGCAGCATGCCAGGCTTCCCTGTCCATCGCCAACTGCCAGAGCTTGCTCAAACTCATGTCCATTGAGTCAGTGATGCCTTCCAACCATTGCATCCTCTGTCATCCCCTTCTCCTCTTGCCCCCAATCCCTCCCAGCATCAGAGTCTTTTCCAATGAGTCAACTCTTCACATGAGGTGGCCAAAGGACTGGAGTTTCAGCTTTAGCATCATTCCTTCCAAAGAAATCCCAGGGCTGATCTCCTTCAGAATGGACTGGTTGGATCTCCTTGCAGGCCAAGAGACTCTCAAGAGTCTTCTCCAACACCACAGTTCAAAAACATCAATTCTTCTGTGCTCAGCTTTTTATAGTCCAACTCTCACATCCACACCTGACACTGGAAAAACCATAGCTTTGGCTAGATGGATCTTTGTCGGCAAAGTAATGTTTCTGCTTTTTAATGATACATAGAATATTGAAAAATAAGTCTCTAAGCTTTCCTAATGTTATTGAGATTTATAAAAGGGTCCCATGATTCAATATAAAAGTTGCAATGTAAAATTTTTCTATCGAAAATTAGTACATTTTAGTTTTAGGTTTTGAATGATATCTAGATAAGAATAAAATAACGAAATACCAATTATTGCAAATACTTCTAACAGCACAAAAACTCAAATTAAAAGTTCAGTAGATGCTGGTGGACTTTTATCTGGCGATAAGGAAGGTACTACATTGGGGTGAAACAATGGACCCTCTCATCTGACTTTCTCTCCAGAATTGTTGCCTGTTAACAAATCCTAGTGACAGTAACCCATGGAGGATGCAGAAGATCACCTGGAGGTGAGCACCCAGAGCCACTCTACTATCCAGCAATTAAGTTTCACAGTAGCAGCCAGGAGAGAAAAATGGACCTTTTTATAAATTTAAGATACATTATGACAAAAGGAATCTGGAATAGTAAGCCTAGGAATCTTGAGTGATACTGAATTGATCCAGTTTTAGTAGTGACCCCTGCTTCCCATCAAAAGCATGTGCATTCCTTCTGAAGAAATCTAGGAGAATTTAAGCCCTCACAGAAAATCTAAGATTGAGCACTAATTAACACACAAGCAAAATCTAGTGTAGGAAAAAGGCCCAGTGGATGAGGGACAGTAGAAACAGAATAGAAATATCATCCCTACAACTTTAGATCAAACCAGTCAATCCTAAAGAAGTCAGTCCTGAATACTCATTGGAAGGACTGATGCTGAAACTCCGAATCTTTGGCCACCTGATGCAAAGAACTGACTCACTGGAAAAGACCCTGATACTGGGAAAGATTGAAGGCAGGAGGAGAAGGGGCCAACAGAGGATGAGATGGTTGGATGGCATCACCGACTCAATGGACATGAATTTTAGCAAGCTCCAGGAGCTGGTCACGGACAGGGAAGCCTGGCATGCTGCAATTCATGGGGTTGCAAAGAGTTGGACATGACTAAGCAACTGAACTGACTAACTGACACTTTTAGATCCTTGAGAACTTTAGGTGATATATTTATTATATAAAAATATAAAGTGCTTGTAAATTAAAAGGACACATAACAAAAGCACAAAATAAATAATAGAACATCAGGCTGATCAGAAAGATTTGAAAAGATATCTTTCTCTCATGTGTGTGTATATATATATATATATATATATATAAAATGTCATCCTTTAATCTTCATCACCGACTCTAGCTGGTTTTTTAACCTAAACTCTTCTGTCTGAAAGCATCTCTTTCCTCCATGGTACCACCATACCCTGTCCCAAGTGGCCATTGGCTCTCTTCTGGATTCTGCAGTATCTTCAAAACTGACCTTATATCAACTCTCAACTCCTCACCCTCACTTGCTGTAACTAGAGGGATTTTATTTTTCAAATACATATCTAGTTATGTCACCAACTCTCTCCTATCACAATTACCCAGCACGGCCTTCTCAGATGTGGGTGCTCCTCTGGGGAGAAGATCCAGCTGGAGTGGGGGTGCCAGGTGTTGCCACCCCACCCTCAGGTCCCGTCTTCCGTCCCTTCTCAGGTCTTCTGTACTTGCTGGGATGTTCTGCTGTCTCGTACCACTCTTTCTCTCGGTCATCCCACTCCTCTCTCCTATGTAGCTCATCACCACGTTCTTGTGGGAGAATCCTGTACTTGCCTCCTTGGGATGCTCCCTTGGCAAGACAAAATTACAGCACTTTGTATTCTTGTTTGACGCTTATTTGAAAGAGCGTAACTGTATTTATTTGAGTGGCTCTTTTATTAGCGCCCTTCCAGCCTACCAACTGCAAAATCCCAGGAGAGAAGGAGACAAAGAGCTTTGGGCTAACATAAGGCCTGTCATACTGTGGGCTTCATAATATAGTTACCAAGGAAAATGATTGAATAATTAGCATTTATGTGATGAAAACATAACTGGACCAAGAAAATGCTAATATAGCTACCGTCACATGAATATCAGTTTGTTAAATGAAGAGATCAGTGGGCTGTGCCATCAACAGAAAAATAAACAAAACAGAACAGAGTAAATGGATTCCAGATTCATTATTTTTTATTATGTATGACATAGGGAGCATCGCTTGTCATTGAGAATTAAATGGGTATTAAATAAACTGATATTTACATAACTGATTTGCATTTAAAAAATGAGTACATTTAATTCCCATATATATGGCTGTAAAAGAGAAACAGAATACTCATGACTCTGAACAATAATTCAGTTCTGAAAAAGTTATCCTAAATGGTCTCAACTTTCCCTGTGATGACTTTGACCGTGGGGGGCTGAAGGTCCTAGGCTGTCACTTGCTGGTTATAATAGTCCTGCATGTATTTTCAGTTCACTGTAAACCCCATCCTGCCTCTGATTCTGATTTCAGAGCTGCTTGTCTTTTAAACATTTATTTTTTATGAACAGCTTGAGAGTTACCATAACACTGAGAGGAGAGTACAAGAATTTCCCACATAACCCCTGACCTTTTTCATCCATAGGCTCCCACACCAACACCACTCTTCAGATGGATGGTATTTTCTTTCTTTCTTTCCTTTTTTTTTAACCAAAGATGAACCTGCACTGACACATCACTATGCTCAAGAGTCCACCATGGTATGCCTGCTGTGAGTTTGGACAAATGTTAACATCACACAGTATATTCACTACCCTAAAGTCCTCCATCTCCCACTGACTACCTCAACTGCTGCTTCCCTGGGGCTTTACTGGGGCTTCCATGGTGGCTCAATTGGTAAAGAATCTGCCTGCAATGCAGGAGACCAGGGTTCCATCCCTGGGTCAGGAAGATGCCCTGGGCATGGCAACCCACTCCAGAATTATTGCCTGGGAAATCCCATGGATGGAGGAGCCTGGTGGGCAGTCCATGGGGTCACAAAGAGTCGGACATGACTGAGTGACTAAACTTCAACTTTAACTGCTGCTTCACCCTGCAAACGCTAAAACTTTCTACTGTCTTCATAGTTTTGTCTTTTCCAAAAGGCCATACAGTTGGAGTCATACAGCCTTTAGCTTTCTCAGGGAGCTTCTTTCACTTAGGAACGTGCATTTAAAGTTCTTTCCATAGCCTGGTAGCATATTTCCTTTAAGCACCAGATCACAGATGCTTTTCCAGCTGCCTGAAATATTGGTGATCCTTTATTTTCTTTCCACGTTCTTTCTCCTTCTAACCTAACACTTACTCATTCTTTAATCAGTTCAGTTGCTCAGTCATCCAATTCTTTGTGACCCCATGGACTGCAGCACGCCAGGCTTCCCTATCCATCACCAACTCCTGGAGCTTGCTCAAACTCATGTCCATTGAGTCGGTGATGCCATCCAACCATCTCATCTTCTGTCATCCGCTTCTCCTCCTCCCTTCAATCTTTCCAAGTATCAGGGTCTTTTCTAAGGAGTCTGTTCTTTGCATTAGGTGGCCAAAGTATTGGAGTTTCAGCTTCAGCATCAGTCTTTTCAATGAATATTCAGGACTGATTTCTTTAGGATTGGCTGGTTTGATCTCCTTGCAGTCCAAGGGACTCTCAAGAGTCTTCTCCAATAGCACCGTTCAAAAGCATCAATTCTTTGGCGCTCAACTTTCTTTATGGTCCAACACTCACATCCATACATGACTACTGGAAAAACCATAGCTTTGACTAGACAGATCTTCAATACTTAGGACATATTTTTCTCTCTTTTAAACTATCAATCTCCTCTTGTAAGCTGAAAATTCCTTCCACCCACCGTAGGACCCTCAGTGCCTTTTGCAGAGCCTGACAAACAGTAACAGTATATAAGGTACTGAATGGAGCCTTGCAGTCCAGTAAGAGCAGAGTCCAGACAGCCTGCACGCTCCCAGCATGAAGACACAGGTTCACCCACACCAGGATGAGTGCAGCAGGGACTTTCAATCTTGGTTAGGTCTTTGGAATAACTGCTTTCATAGAACAGGTAAACAGAAAAAGGTAAACAGAAAGGTTAAGTTTTTTAAAAAATGTATTTATTTTTAATTGAAGGATAATTTCTTTACAGTGTGTTGGTTTCTGTCAAAATCTACATGAATCAGACATGGATGTACCTATGTTCCCTCCCTCTTCAAACTCCCTTCCACCTCACTCCCCATCCCACCCTTCTGGATTGTTACAGAGCCCTGTTTGAGTTCCCCGAATCATACAGCAAATTCCCATGTTACTGTCTCCATACATCTCACCCTCTCCTTCCCCTGCCCATGACCAAAAGTTTGTTCTCTATATCTTAAACAGAAAGATAAACTGATAATTAAGCATTGCTAAATTTGTTAGGTCATTTTGTATCAAAAGGTCAAGTATGAAATGTCTGGAGTTGTTCAACTAAAGGAATATGCTGTTTGAGTTTTGCTATTTGCCCAACAGTGTTAACTTTTTAACTTTTAAAATTCTGTTGTAGGTTTTGATTTTTTTTCCACCAGAAATTGGTTTTATTTGATGTACTGAGTCTTAAGTTTATCAGTAAGGAAAAAAAAAATCTCAATTAAAGAGAGAACAAACTAATGACCAGTAATGCAAGTGTATCTTGAATAAAACTCAAAAATATTGACAGAAGTAATAAAATATCCAGGACCTCATGAGACACAATTCAAAACATCTAGAATTTTATCAATAATTTCAAAGGAAGAAACATAGCAAAATATGTTCTATACTTAAGAGGAAACATATCACAATTTATCCAGAATTGACAGGAATTAATAGACAAAGATATTAGATCAATTATTAGAACTCTATTGCTTATGTTCAAAAAATTTAAGTAGAGCCATGAAAGTTATAAAAAAGACAAAATCAAACTTCTAAAGTTGAAACTACAGTTTCTGGATGGATTAACATCAGATTAGATATGCAGAAGGTGAAATTAGTGAACTGAAAGATAAAGCAATAAAAATTATCAAATTCAAACATGGAGAGAAAAAATTAACAGAGCATTCTTGACCTGAGGCATAATTTCAACCAACATAACATACATATAATTGGAGTCTATGAAGTTGAAACAAGGATATTTTAAATATAATTGCCTGAAATGTTCCCATGTTGTTGTTGTTCAGTTGCTAAATCGTGTCTGACTCTTTGTGAAGGCATGGACTGCAGCACCCGGCCTCCCTGTCCTCACTATCTCCTAGAGTTTGCCCAAGTTCGTGTCCATTGAGTTGGTGATGCTATCTGACCATCTCATCCTCTGCCGCCCTCTTCTACTTTTGTCTCCAGTCTTTCTAATATTATGAAAACTATAAACTTCACAGATCCAAGAAGCTCAATGAAGCCAAAACACAATAAATATGGAGGAAGCAAATAAAATATAAAGGAAAGTATATCAAGTCATATTATAATCAAATTTTTCAAAATCTGTGATCAACAGGAATTTTTATAAACAGTAAAGGGACAAAGACAACAGCAGATGGCCCAAACACCCTCAGAATGCAACCCCGGTGATACCCCCCCCCCCACTTCTGCCTGTAAGCGTTCCTCCCACGTCAGGCCCTCAAATCTCCAGAAGAATTATCATGTTATGGCTTTGCCCCCTGTGTTGGGCACACAATTTAATGGATCACCGAAATCCTCAGTAGTCAAGGTAAATGGTATTTTAAAGCAATATTCTTACAAATGAAAACTTACACCAAAACCCTGGTTTAATAATTTATCAAAAATTTAAATAAAAGAAGAAAGGACTACTATCACCTTCATCCAACTTTACCATTCTGCTCATTTCTGGTTTTGATCTTCGCGCTGTCTCCTCCCCTGAACCAGTCCAGCCAGACACCCTCAGGCTCCTCACCAAGGTAGGGCGGCTCCGGACCCTCCCTCATCCAGGCCTTTCTGAGATTAGCAGATCTAACCAAGATTCTAGAAATACTTGCTACAACCAAACTGAATTACCCACAATCTTCCTTTTTGGTGTATACAAGCACAAGTTTTTGCTTTGCTTTGTTTTGTTTTATAACAAATTCTGCCTATAGAGATTTCCTCCTAAAGAAATATCATAAATTATAGCTCTGACAGTTTAAAACATAGTAAGAGAATTTTATGTGAGCTAGAAGAATTTCTCTCAGTCAAAACTGCTAAAACACAGACATGGGTTACACAGGAATTTTCATTACTGAGGGTTATATATATTTTAAAGGCAAATACATTTTGTGCAAAGGGTTATCAATATAATAGGAATCCCAAGTATTTTATTTTTCCAGCCTTCAAATAAACATTTATCATTTATATTTTTTCCTCAGAGGAATTTACTTCTCAGTATACATTTTCTTTTAATAGAGCATATTTTTGTAAGAAACTTCCTTGTCCTTTAAATAATAAAAGTGAGACTATTAAGAAACTTGATAAAATAATGCAACTGTTTATTATACAGAGAGAAAATACAGTTTTGAACCTGGGTCTGCCAGGTTCATTCTCTTCCTGGATTTCTCTTAGCCATTTTCCAACTGTTAATAACATGTTCACACTTCCCTCATGGGCTTGTGCCAAGTAATGTCATCGAGGTTGATGCTGTTGTAGTTTAGTGTCTCAGTCGTGTCTGGCTCTTTTCTGACCCTATGAACTGTGGCCTGCCAGGCTCCTCTGTCCATGGGATTTTCCAGGCAAGAATACTGGAGTGGGTTTCCATTTCCTTCTCGGAGGGATCTTCCGGATCTAGGGATCAAATCCAAGTTTCCTGCACTGCAGGCAGATTCTTTACCGCTGAACCACCAGGGAAGCTGTTTTAAAAGGACAAATTGGCAAAACTAATACAATTATGTAAAGTTTAAAAATAAAACAAAATTAAAAAAAAATAAAAGGACAAATTCTCCTAAAGTGCAGTCTGGTGCTGTGTAAGAACCCGCGACCATAGCCCTGCTTGAGAGCAGCTGAGTCGTGCGCCTCACGTACAGTTTCTACCTTCATGCTGATGACAATGTCCTATGTAAGGTAAAGACAGGTGACTGAGACAAAGTGTATTAGGGATCATACACCACTGGACTTGAACATTTTATTCAGTGTAGAATATTTCAAACAACTTGATTTACCATCTATGTAGCTTGAATTTCTGACCCATGAAGCAAAAATACTGGGTGAAGCAGTCTTCATGCGTCTATGCAGTTCTGACATTCTCTATGTGTAGCATATAAAAAATAGCATATTTTTTTAACATTTTACTTATTCCTTATCCTTAAATATTTAATGTATTTTGGAAACAATTTAACTTCCTCTTACTGTAGTTATGTTTGTTTAAGACTGTGTTAAGTTAATAAAGTGAATGATATCTGAGTACTTAAATTCTACGTCACTCAAATGAGAGCAACTTAGGGTAGTTGTTTGGATTAAAATTGCTAAAATACGTCCTGCTGCTGTTCGAATTGCTAATAATTGGGGATTAAAAGATGAGAAAAGATAAGAAAAATGAGACATAATTAAAACAACCCTGCTGGATATATAGTCCCACATTTTATGTTGAAATAAATTTAATCTACTTCAACATTTCTCAAAAGAACATTATATGACACTTCTGGTCATTTCTTCTGCCCTCTATCTTCCATTCCTAGAAGATTACATAGAAAAAATTATTTTCTTCTCTCTGACTAAATGCACTATTGTTGCTAGGATACAACCGGTTTCAGTCTTTTAAAAGTTGTTTTATGAAATAATAACTAAAATGTCTTTTTCTCAGTACAAGAATATAGGTGGGACCTCTCAAATCAGTCACTGTACTCTCTTTACAGAAGTAGACATTTTACTTGAATGTGCATAATGATTAATATAATTCTATTCCTGGAAGAGAAGGAGCTTAAGAATTTTGACTGTAAATGTCCTTTTAAAAATTCATTAATTTTAATATTTTTTACAAAATTACAAAGGCACATGTGTTTAATTTGTTTCTACAGAAGAAAAATATCTAGACAGAATGTGTTTCTCCCTGGATTCAGAGATTTACAGCCTGAATATGCTTAAATATTTAGTAGATTGCATAAATAAAATTACTTTTTGTGCTATAAAATATTCTCATTTGAATATTAAACTCATTTGTTGCCACTTCTTGATGGAAATTTGTATAACTAATAGAGTCACTTCTCATAATACTCAAGTACATTACTAATTACTATTCGTAAATCCTTATATTGCAGGGTGTTTTTCAAGATATTTCTTGAGGATATTTTTTGAAAGGAAATATTTTCTTAGCATGTAAAATTGAGTATACACTCTTAAAGTTGTATGTTTTCCTGGAAGATCACTGATCTGGTAAAATTAATGAAGATGCAGATTATTTTTAATACTATAACACATCAGTTCCTTATAAGGTATGCACCATAGCCCATGACTGCTATGATACCTTAGTGGATGTTTTAGTATTATTTTTGTATTTCATATAATTATTCAATGAAAGAATACTAAATAAATGATTTCATTTTTCTTGTTAGTATACATGTATGTGTGTGCATACACCATATCTTCTTTATCCAATCATCTGTTGATGGGCACTTGGGTTGCTTCTATGTCTTGGCTATTGTAAATAGTGCTGCAAGGAACCCTGGGGTGCATGAAAACTTTTGAATTATGGTTTTCTCCAGATACATGCCCAGATACATGTGATATATTTTCTCCAGGTACATGTGAGATCATTGGATCATGTTAGTTCTATTCTCACTACTTGATAAAAATAATTGCTTCTAGTCTTTCTTTCTCCCTTTCACCAAATTATTAAAGTGTTTCATAAACACATCATTCTACAAATTTAGGGGAGCACATTTTAAATTGTGAAACATTAAAACATCATTGGGAATTTTGGTAGATTGATAACCTGCCAATTTTAGCCTGAATGGGGGACCCTGATTCTGTGCCCTGGTTTCCAGTTACTAGCAGCTTTACTGATTAGATACCTTAATGCTGCTTCATGTTTCCAAAGCCCATGTTTGTCTTTATCATTTTCAATGTGGATTCAGTTCACAGAGGCATTTCCTGTTATTTATGAAATTTTCAAGTAGTGTGTTAGTTTCCTTAACTATCAAGTAAGAACATTTATAGTTTGGAAGCCCCTCAGGAACAAATGTGTGTGTGTGTATGTCCTGACATAAGCTGGCTAAATGTTCTTGCATGCCTGCTGCCTGAGTGAAAGATGGCTGCACTAACGATGAGGTCCTTTCAATAAGAAAAAGTAATTTGATTTTGTAAAAGCATCCTTCCCTTCCATGATTATATATATATATATATATATATTATTAATGTAATGCCAAAAATGCCTGGTACTCTTGCACTTACTCTCATCATCATTGCAGCCACCGTGCAAGGACTATGTTGCCATGGTAATTACTTATTGCTCCCAAATAGGACTTGCTGTGGTAATAACATCCCAGGCAGATCTCAGGCAATCAAGTTAGAGCTGCCTGTATACGATTGTGCATCTATACGAGACACAGGTATTTAAAACCCGTTTATGTTGCTTTGAAAAAATCAAATGTATTCAGTGTACTGAGAGGTCCAGCTTGGTCTCCACATTTCACCTGCTGTTGCGTTCTCCCTTCTCATGTGTCCCAGACTGTGTGTGCCTTTTGGAATAAAATAGTCATCAACATGCTGCTGTCACCTGGCTGTGAAATGCTATGAAAACTGTGAGAAACAAGATGTATAATTTTGAATAATCGCATCCTCTCTCATTTTTCAGTCTGTTAAGTGGGCATTAGTGCTGCTTATTCTTCCTCCCTCCCTCCTTTCTCCTTCTTTTTCTTCCTTCCTTCCTTTCTATCAAGTACAGAGGGGAAGTAATATGCAGATACCTACATCAGGAGAAAGTGAAGTCGCTCAGTCGTGTCCGACTCTCTGTGACCCCGTGGACTGTAGCCCACCAGGCTCCTCCGTCCATGGGATTCTCCAGGCAAGAATACTGGAGTGGGTTTCCATTTCCTTCTCCAGGGGATCTTCCTGACCCATGGATTGAACCCAGGTCTCCCGCATTGCAGGCAGACACTTTAACCTCTGAGCCAATACTGCCTCTACATCAGGAGGAAGAACACGATAAACACCCTAGGAGAGGTGTTGAGTTGTCAGCAAGTTCAAAGCCCAGGGAGACTACACATGTGGAAGGATTTGGGGGTGTTTTTCAGAGGTTGGTGGCTTTAGCATTAGGCTGCAATGTGTAGAGGAAATGGTGTGAACAGTAGTGAAAAGGGCATTTTGCAGGGTAGTGTTGGCAGGACAGCACACGTGCTCACATTAAAAGACACAGAAGACTGGAGAGATGTCTGAGAATACGGTCAGTCCCTGCCCCCGGAGGAGCTTGACCATGTGGTCAGGGAATTTGGAGTCTGATCTGAGGGCATCATTGTGGAAGAGACCCACAGAGCCCCTAATATCCTGCAGCCCTGGCCAGAAAAGGATTATGTGGCAGGACTATAGACCGGGCCTTCCCAGTGCCTCTAGGGAAGCAGTGAGCATGTTTCCCCGGAGGACGCTGAGGTTTTTCATGCAACTTAGTGCAGGTAAAGGGTCCGGTTCTGCTGGGAGGCTTGATGAGGCAGTGGGTATTTCTTCCCATCTCTCTCTCACGTGTGCTGCAAGAAGACCAAGTCCCAGAAAGCTTCTACTCTTTTGTGTCTTGGAAAGAGAAAAATGAGAAATGGTGTGTTCGAAGACACTGATGTTCTGGGATTGTTTGTTGTTCCAACGAAGATGACTAACAAACATGGTCTTTTTCTGCAGGGGACATAATCCAGTTCCTAAAACTATTATGTGGATTGACCCTCTTAACTGTTTTAGTTGAAAATCATGATTTCACCAACATAATTCTAAATATCCTTGGTGCTACGGATCTTCAAAATGTGTGAGTAAATTTAAGTGCATTTCAGGGTCCCTCATGGTTACCGGATCAAGAGCTACTTTGATTTCTTTCTTAATGCTTCTTGCCAAAACCTGAAGATTCGGTATCAGTGTGTTATATGAATATGTTTTTTACTGAAATGAAATTGAAACTCTGAAGTGCCTTCCAATCCCACATCTTTAAAATTCTGCGGCTGTACTAATAAAATTTTCTGACTCATGTTACATATATTCATAATGCATCTTGGTCTCTGGCTATTTCAGAAGTGACTAAATCCACATTATTCTAAAGCCCATGCTAAACAATTCCAGTTTTGAAAATTAGGGAGTGACATGGTGATTGATGTTAGTATTTAAGCTTATGTTTAAAGCATCCTATTTATACACAAGGAGAAAATTCAAAAGAAGAACTAGATTTTCTTTTGGAAGAACTGTATCTTTGTCTTTGGAAAGGTTATGTTAAATCCTATTTTTGATTGATCTGCTTTGCACCTTTCTTGCAACAAGAACATTTGAATACTGTCTGTTGTCTTGGGCTTAACTGTGTGTTGAGACACAGTGCATTTGGTAGGTACCTAGCTGGTTTTCTGCAGTGACAGATATGCTATTTCACTGGACTGTTTTCAGTTTCTCCTGGCTCTGCTATTTAGACAAGGGATCTTTGGATGAACTCACTCATGCCCAGTAACCTGCTGCCAGTTTTCCAGCAGGGCTGTGGAACCAAGTGAGGGAGGTCAATTTTACTCTACAGAATACCTGAATGTTGAGAAGAGAGTGATTAGAAATATAGGAGGGAGGTGGTGTGTCCTAGGTGGCTGGACACTAGCTGTTGCTCACCATCCAAAGTTGTCCTGTCATTGCTAAAGTATATTTATTTGATTCTCTGAGATACTCAGATGTCCATGCAGTAAACCCTTCTGACATTAATCAGAATCTATTGAATTACTTGCAGTAAAAAATGTTGCCATAAAATGCTGTGGCAGTGTTGCCCATGCATCTCGGCAGGCCCCTACTTTGAGTATTATCTTTGTGACTGTGTGAAACAGTAGAAAGCATATTGGGTCAAAAATCAAGCTAGTTTCCCAATAATCACCTTAATTTTATTTCAACAACAGCTACAGAAAGCCAGACTTTCCTTACTGATTAGCAGAAATAGTATGATAAAGAGCTGATTTGTCTTCCCCTGCCTCCTTTACCCACTCCAGTATTCTTGCCTGGAGAATCCCAGGGACGGGGGAGCCTGGTGGGCTGCTGTCTATGGGGTCGCACAGAGTCGGATACGACTGAAGCAATTTAGCAGCAGCAGCAGCCTCCTTTTACCTTATTGTCATAGAAACGATTTAAAATCAAGACTGATAGCATCACTCCCTTATTCAAAAACCTTTTGAGGCCTCCTCATGACCTACTGAATGCTCTTGGTAATCCTCAGACCAGCATTCACTATATGATTGAAGCTTTATGTTTTAGCTATAAATTCTAAGCTCACCTCTCATGTGTTCTAAACACCTGAAAAACAAAACAGTGGCTACTCCATAAATATGCTCCTTTATGTTACAAGCCCATGCTTTTGCTCATGTTAAGTTTTCTGTATCTAGAACATGCATCCAACTATACCTGACAAAATTGGACCCAGACATTAGACTCATATACAAGTTCTGCCTTAGCATGAAAACCTTGACCCTAAGACAGCTCATCCAGTATTACTCGTTCAGTATTTTCCATAAGATGGCTCTAGTAGCACTTGGTTGTCTTTAACTTTATTCAAACAATTTTGTTAGATTGAATTGTGACAGCTGTCAAATCAGCATGCATTTAAAAAAAATCAAAACTGGTGAATTTTTGTGTAGCCATTTTAATATTGAAAATGGAAGGAGAAAAGCAACATTTTAAGCACTTATGTTATAGTATTTCAAGAAAGGTACAAACATAATTGAAACGCGAAAAAGAAAAAATGATTTGTGCAGCGTATGGAGAAGGTGCTGTGACTGATTGAACATGTCAAGGGTGGTTTGTGATGTTCTGTTCTGCAGATTTTTCACTGGAAGGTGCTCCATGGTTGGGTAGACCAGTTAAAGTTGTTTCTGTTGTTGTTGTTTAGTCACTCAGTTATGTCTGACTCTTCATGACTCCATGGACTGTAGCTCACCAGGCTCCTCTGTCATGGGATTTTTCAGGCAAGAATACTGGAGTGGGTTGCCATTTCCTTCTCCAGGGGATCTTCCCTGACCTAGGGATCAAACCCATGTCTCCTGCATTGGCAGGCTGATTCTTTACCATTGAGCCACCAGGGAAGCCCTTAGTTGAAGTTGACAACAATCAAATCGAAACATTAATTGAGAACAATCAATGTTATACCTCATGGGAGATGAATCAAAATATCCAAATCACTCATTGAAAATCATTTGTACAAGTTAATGGCTTTGATGTTTAGGTTCCACATACGGTAAGAAAAAAAAGCCCCCTTTTAATTGTATTTCTGCAAGTGAAATGAACCACCACCAACCACACCAAAGGCTGGTCTTCATCTGAAGAGCGTGATATCAGAAAACATACAATCTTCCATCAGGATAATGCAAGACTGCATGTTTATTTGATGACCAGGCAAAAACTGTTACAGCTTGGCTGGGAAGTTCTGATTCATTCACTGTATTTACTAGAGAATGCACCTTTGGATTTCCATGTATTTCTGTCTTTACCATATTCTCTTTTTTGTTTGTTTGTTTTTAGCTTTTTATTTTTATTTATTTATTTTTTTAAATTTAATTTTATTTTTAAACTTTACAAAATTGTATTAGTTTTGCCAAATATCAAAATGAATCCACCACAGGTATACATGTGTTCCCCATCCTGAACCCTCCTCCCTCCTCCCTCCCCATACCATCCCTCTGGGTCGTCCCAGTGCACTAGCCCCAAGCATCCAGTATCGTGCATTGAACCTGGACTGGCAACTTGTTTCATACATGATATTTTACATGTTTCAATGCCATTCTCCCAAATCTTCCCACCCTCTCCCTCTCCCATAGAGTCCATAAGACTGTTCTATACATCAGTGCCATATTCTCTTAACAGATACAATTTTCGTTCCCTGGAAGACTGAAAGGGACCTGGAGCAGTTCTTTGCTCAATAAGATAAACTGTGTTGGGAAGATGGAATTAGGAAGTTGCCTGAAAAATGGCAGGAGGTAGGGGAACAAACAGTGAATATGTTGTTCAATAAAGTTCTTGGTAAAAGTGGAAAATGTGTCTTATTTTTACTGAAAAACTGAAGGAACTTTTTGGCCAACCCCAATTTTTAAAATTTAATAATTAATTCATACTTTTATGTACAGACCACAGTAAAATCGTAGAAAAAATATGGGGTTCTTTTGATCCTTCTACCACCTGGATAGCACTTAATATGATAGGTTCTCAGCAAATATTTTTAGATTGAACAGAAATTTGAATTATTCATACCCATGTTAGTTCCTAGTCAATTTATCAGATGGTTGTGTTAAGCTACAAGCAATAGAAAATCCAAAATGACTTAGGACATAAAAATGATATATTGGGTTGTGAACCTGATGAACTCTTAAGTGTAGGACTAAGAAGAGGCCGGATTTACAATGTCCCCGCCCCATTTCTCATGCCATGCCCTCTCTCTGCCCAGCTCCGAAAGTAGTTTTAGTCTCAGGCTGTGACAAGTCCTGGATTGATGCATGCATCTGGATACACGCAGAGGAATAGAGACAGCCTTTTATGGGAGATTATTCCTCAAAGCAGAGGGAACTTCTAATGTGAAATCTTGCTTGGAGTTTATTGACTGCAATTGGGTCAAACACCTATGCTGATTCTAATCCCTATCACAAATGGATCGCCATGTGGGGAGTGGTTTTCCTGGGTTATGGAATCTGGATGGGGGAGAAATGCCCTTAGACCACCAAGCACACCCAAGGGATAGGAAAGGGTCCAAGTTCCCTTGATGCAAATGGTCTGTAGGAAAAAGACAGAAGTGTTGCCAAGAAAGAGATACCCCACGTTGGTCCTGGGGTCCAAATCCACCCCTTTTTCCCCGACTGTCCCAGGGGCTGGAAGTTACGACTGCCCCCTGTGCTCTCCCAGTCCAGTTCTCTGTGAGATATAAACAGAAACCTTTAGTGTTGGACCATTTTCCTCATCAACCCTGCTGTAAAGGGCGTGTGACAGCTGCCCACAAATCATCCTGTGACCAAGAGGGAAATACCAGCAGCAGCATGGACACGCCCTCTGGTGTCACGGGCCCTGAGACTGCTAACTCCATGGACATCTTCAGGTTCCTCCTTGTGTGAGAAAAATAAAACCACTCAAGTCAGCATAACTGGGTCTTGCATTGCAACAGGTGAAAGTATAGCTAAAGCTCATGGTGGGAAAACGACCATTGTCATTTCAGTAACACAGGAAAGTGTGAACTCCCAAACCTGAAGTGAGTGTTAGATGTGGTTCTGCCTTCGACAGATTCCAGGAAGTGAAGGTCACTGAACCTTGATCTCATCACCAGTAAACTTGCTGTTAGTAAAATGCGTGGTGCCGAAATGCACGGTGTCTGATACCTAAAACTCCTCGTGCTCAGATCTTAGGAGTGTCTAGTTCTATCTGCTCAGTCACTCAGTCGTGTCTGACTCTCTGTGACCCCATGGACTGTAGCCCACCAGGCTCCTCTGTCCATGGGATTCTCCAGGCAAGGTGAGTTGCCATGCCCTTTCCAGGAGCTCTTCCCAAATCAGGGATTGAACCCACATCTCTTATGTCTCCCTCATTGGTAGATGGGTTCTTTATCACTAGTGCCAGCTGGGAAGCCCATAAAGCTGGTGGCTGAAAACCACACTTTATGATCATTTCTTGTAGCTGTGTGTCTGTTAGTCGCACAGTTGTGTCCGGCTCTTTGCAACCTCATGGACTGTAGCCCGCCAGGCTTCCCTGCCCATGGGATTCTGCAGGCAAGAATACTGGAGTGGGTTGCCATGCCCTCCTTGAGGGCATCTTCCTGACCCAGGGATTGAACCCACATCTCTTACAGGCAGGTTCTTTAACACTAGCACCACCTAGGAAGCCCAGTTGTTGAGCTGTTGAATAGGTAGTATTCAAGAAGAAGGGCCACAATTGTCTAAAAATAGTAGTGAAATAAGCCTCTCTCTGCAAACTGTTTATCTGTGTGAGGTAAGACTGCCATTATATATTTCAATCCAAACAACATAAGTTCAGAGAGTGAATTCAGAACCCAACTTCATTCTTTATGCTGCACGTTAAGTATTGGTAAATCTAACCAAGGCCACAACTCAGCTCACTGGTTTTGAAAAGTTATTATCTTCAAAGATATTTTTTTCATATATTTTATTCTTGACATATTTTATACAAAAATATAAGATTAAAGTGTTTCAAATATGTGAGTTATTTACATTATGCAATAAATTCACTATTGTTATTTTCACTGAATTAACCTATAACATTTAAATTGTTTTATTTTTAACTTCTATGAGAAATAGTGATACATATAACCCACATTAGGAAAAAAGCTCTTTAGTCCCCAATAATTTTTAATGGATGTTAGGATCTCTGAGAAGCATTCTCACATGGAACACCTTTTGTCTTTTTCCTTTCTAACTCATCTAAAACCGAGTACAAATTACCTTTGGCTGTGAAAAGTAAAGTAATAATTATGTTTGGTGTAAAATATCATGTATGAAACGAGTTGCCACTCCAGGTTTGATGCACGATACTGGATGCTTGGGGCTGGTGCACTGGGACAACCCAGAGGGATGGAATGGGGAGGGAAGGGGAGGAGGGTTCAGGATGGGGAACGCATGTATACCTGTGGCGGATTCATTTTGATATTTGGCAAAACTAATACAATTATGTAAAGTTTAAAAATAAAATAAAATTAAAAAACAAAAAACAACAACAACAACAAAATAATTATGTTTGGTAGTAGGACAAAGATATTTCCCTTTAGAATGTATTAATTGACATTTATAAAATGATTATCCTAAATGAGATCTCATGAAATTATTTAACTTTAAAGCATACATATAAATGTCTATATATATAAATGATAAACACAGATACATGTATACATTTGTACACATG
The DNA here is from genome assembly GCF_029407905.1 of Bubalus kerabau. Lineage (NCBI taxonomy): Eukaryota > Metazoa > Chordata > Mammalia > Artiodactyla > Bovidae > Bubalus > Bubalus kerabau. The sequence continues at coordinate 22,762,853 of NC_073637.1, read as the reverse complement.
TTGTATATATATAAACAATAATTTGTTTATAAATATTTATGCACAACATAAATAACTAATGTGTAGCTGTGAATGTTCATGGAGGGCAAATATATTGATGAAACAAAAAGATACTCAGTTGCAATAAACATACTTTGGTTTATTTTACATTCATTCAAAAATTATTTTATTCACATACAAAAATAAACAAAATATTGTAAACAATCTCATAGGTATACAGACATGTTTCTTACACTCAGCCAAGTGACACATAGTCTAACTAGAGTGACAGGCTGAAAACAATGCAATCTTACTGCTAGATGAACCTATAAAGACTATAATTATACTCTTGCTTGTTAAAAAATTTAAGTGGAAAATCTACAGTGTATATATGTTATATGATAATTTCATGTTATTCACTGTAACTAACTAAATGAACCTGAGTGTTACAGAGTTTGATGAGTATACGTCCACTTATCTCCCCACTTTTGTTGTTTTGTGGCATGCTTTCCACTCAGACACTTGAACACAATAATTTAACGACACTGTTAGTGAAGAACTTGATGGTAGTGAGGTTATCCAGGGAGGCAGAGGAGTTCATGTTCTAGATGCCTCCATCCTTCAGCTTATCATTTCCAATTTATCCAGTTTTATTGGTTACACTGTTACACCTTTTAAAAAGAAAATTGGAAGAAATGATCTAAAAGAAGAGAATCAAAGTGATTTATGAATTAGGGAAATGAGATACGCATGTATGACTCTTGTAAAACCCAAGGGAAAAGTAAAATAATTGGGATTACTCCAGTGAGCCGAAGGCAGACTGCGTGTCGCCCTATTAAACATCACTCGGTAGAACGTGTCAGCACCAAGGAGACGACTCCACTCTTCCCCATCCATAATAAGGACAGAACAAGGACAAATCTGCTTATTCTCAGAAATAGGGACATTTGGTTTGCTAGATACATGGAAGTTTTATGAAGATTTTAAATCTGTAAGAACTCCCTGAAGGTTTAGTGTAGTAGAAGATAACCTCGTTCTAGAGTGTATGAAATTAAGAGTCCATCGAGTGAACTGTATAACTAAACAGCACAAAGTGGGGACCTTAGTGGCTCAGGAGTGTTTCTCAGGGCATAGTGCTTCTCAGATGGCTTTTCCTGAACGAGATCTCAAGCTCAGTCACTCTGGAGAAAAGTCTTCCGAGCTTTTCCAGCTAATCCCAGCCCTGGAAGTGGCTTTCTAATGGCACATATGAAAACAAACTGACTGATGTGTGCTTCTATATGCCACCTGATGTATCACGTTGACTGTTTACCTTGTTATATGAAATTCTGTTCTCTCCTAAGGGAGAGAGCTTGTGTAGGCTGAATATCATGTTATCTTAGAGTATAAAGTTGGGGGATATATTACATAGAGCAGGAAGAATTGTTCTGTAGAGAGAAGAGGGGCCAGAGGGTTGGGGATGTACATCTGATTTTACTGGGAGAGCAAGGAGACTCGAGAGTGTTTGTTTTGCTCCCTTGTTTTCTGTCTCTGGGTACCAGAAAAAGGAGCTAAAAATCCTGAGTTTGGCAGTACAGGCCCCACCCAGCAAAAAGGAACACAAACAACAATTTTTTTTTAATAAAACTTCTGTGAAATGTGCAAAGGTAATATTCAGTCTTCCTCCTTTCTTATGGAAGGAATGAAGTTTTTCATTATCCAGTCAGAATGGATAAGTGAAGAACGACATATAAAGGATAAATGTAAAATTCACACAACCACTGTCCCTACTATGCAGTTCTTTATGAAGCTTGCTGCTGCTGCTGCTAAGTCGCTTCAGTCGTGTCCGACTCTGTGCGACCCCATAGACGGCAGCCCAATAGGCTCCCCCGTCCCTGGGATTCTCCAGGCAAGAATACTGGAGTGGGTTGCCATTTCCTTCTCCAATGCATGAAAGTGAAAAGTGAAAGTGAAGTCGCTCAGTCATGTCCGACCCTCAGCGACCCCTTGGGCTGCAGCGTAGTAGGCTCCTCCGTCCATGGGATTTTCCAGGCAAGAGTACTCGAGTGGGTTGCCTAAAGGGTAGGAAATAAAAATTTTTGAATAAACAAAAATAATTATATAACATGTGGGTCATTATTACTAGAAACATGTTACTTCTCAGTCATATACTCCATTTACAAAGAAAACCTTACATTTAAGCTCTATTTATAATTAAGAAATAAGCCAGTATATAATGGATAATTAAAACGTGAATAAGATTCTACTTTTATCTGGAACTGTGGATATAAAAATGAAAAGGCATCTAATTTTAAGTGATAATTGAATATGATGAATGTCATTAAATGACTTCTTCTCAAAGTCTTAATGTATTAACTCATTCTGCTTGTGCAGCCAGCCAGAGCCAAACACACAGGGAGATCAATTAAGACATTATTACAAGCCAGGGAGGAATTTTATTTTCTGTATGAAGCCTAGGATGTCTGAGATTTGAATAATCTTTATATGTATTTCTAGCAAGTCAAAGAAAGGGAGCTAAAATGATCAAGAATAATATAAAGATTTTTTTGAGATAAGATGAAAGATGAAAACTTTGGTAAAAGCTGAGAGTTTTGATCACAGCCTGAGCATGATGAATGCCAGAGAAGTATTAATTTTCTTTCTAAAAGTTTCAAAGACTTTAAATACTCAGGAATTTTAAACTAAGACAATGATTGTCATCAAACATGAGTACTACCCTGAGGATAAGACTTCCCTTGTAGCTCAGGTGGTAAAGAATCCGCCTGCAATGTGGGAGACCTGAGTTTGATCCCTGGGTTGGGAAGATCCCTGGAGAGGAAAGGCTACCCACTCCAGTATTCTGGCCTGGAGAATTCCGTGGACTCTATACTCCATGGGATTGCAAAAAGTTGGACCTGACTGAGCAACTTTCACTTTCACCCTGAGGATAAGGGGGTGAGGCTGGCTCCATCCAGGGAGGGAAATAAGACCACAGCCTCCTAGGTCACTAGTCAAAGCCATATTCAATTTTATTGGGATAAAACTGACCTTGTTGCCTCTGCATGTCAGGGAAAAATTAAGTGAGATGGAACACAAGCTTTTTTTGCTTTGGTGCCCCTTGACACTTGAGGGGATGGACAAAGAGGAGCTGGGCTGAGGTAACCCCCCATCCTTCAAGTGCCCCTAAGAGGAGGGTCAAGATCTCTTTACAGATGGGACTGCAGCTGCTGCTTAGACAACAAATGCAGTGAAGTTTCTCTAAGAGCGTGAGGTAGTGGATGTGGGTTTGATGAACTTGTCCATGACCTCAGCAATGCAATTTACTCAAGAAGAATAAAGAATATATATGAATGATTTTAAGTGGTCTGATCACCCTCAAGCTGAGTGTTTTGGTTACTAAACATACTTTTCTAAGACAGATATTGCTTCTTTAGTATTTTATAAATATAGACTAATTGTAAAATATTTACCTTTATCTTTTAATATGGCACCATTCAAAATAGTGGAAGTATTAACTAGGTGAGTGACTCAGATGGAAAGAATTTACCTGCAATGTGGGAGGCCTGGGTTCTAACCCTGGGATGGGCAGAGCCCCTGGAGGAGGACATGGCAACCTACTCCAGCATTCCTGCCTGGAGAATTCCATGGACAGAGGAACCTGCCAGGCTACAATCCATGGGATCGCAAAGAGTGTGACCTGACTGAGTGACACAGGCCCCGGAAAACTAACAGTGAGTGAATGAAATGTATACATACAGTACAAAAGAGCAAAAACAGTGGTTCTGATTAGTTACTAACATTGTAAATGAAGTAAAAAGGATTAAAACCCAAATAATCAGCCTGTGATGTTTGTCTGTTTGCATTATTCTCAGAAATGGAGATTTACTGTGCATTTGACATTCCAAATTTGAATATGAATAAATAGTATTAGTATCATCTTTTGAATTTACATATAAGTCAGTTTCTCTCCTGTCACTCATGAACATATAAAATATGGAGTGGACAGCATACATAACAGAAATAAACATTAAATTGTGTTCATACTCTTGAAATACAATTAGCAAATTCCATCTAGCACTGTCTTTGAAATCGGGATTAGTAATTTGAAGCCAGACTATTTGCTTTCAGGCTAGATGTTCTCAGGGTTATATGTATGTTTGAGAAATTTCTGTAACTGTTTAATCACATGCTACACTTTGAAAATGCAGAACTCAGAAAAAATTACAAATGAATTTATTTCTTTTAACATGTATTCTTGACCTGATACATCTAATTTAGTGGCTACCTAAACCATTGTAGGTTAAAAAATAATTTAAATAAAGATATTTTAGAAATAATCTTTCACTTTAAAACGCTTAAGGCAATCTGAAAAATACTGAGCATTGACACAAAATATATTTTAAGTGAGAACTTCAAACAGGTATAATTTAAAAGGAGAGGATGTAAGGAATTTAGTTACGGGATAACGGGCCAATTTTTCGGTTCCCTGACTATAATACAGGATGATCAGGGAGGATCGGAATGAGCATTGCCTTGGATTACTGGTAATGTTATTTTACGACTCTGACATTTATTCTGAAAATTCTTAGGCATTAAGAGACTCTTGTCGGTTAGTCATATTCACCTGAAGAAATGAAGAAAATGGTGAGGGTGAAACTCACTTGCATAAATCACAGAGGATGAGATGGGACATCCAGGGACGTAACATGGGTCCCAGTGACCGAGACGTCCCAACTGACTCTCTGTGGAAGACTAGACGTAAGAAACTGCGCTTTACTCAGCGCTATACACCAGACCTTCCTTCTTCTACCAGTAGTTAGAATTATGACTTTGGGTTTTAAATAATTACTCTAAATTGCATCATAAAAATGAGAATTTAATGATTACATTAATTGGCTTTTGCCATTGTGGACAGTAATAATTGTTACCTTGAATTGGCAAAGTGTCTATGAGGATAACTTTCAAATGCTTGCCTAGACTAACCTAATATCATTTTATGCTTATTATCCTTGGAATAACATTTAAATTGCTAATTCTTTAATTAAAAGACAAATGAAAGTGATAACATAGTTTTACTTACATCAAGACAACTTTTCCCTTGATCTTTAATCTAAACCTGTGAGTTCATATGTACCACATCAGTCATAACACATCTTTCCATCCTATGAAATGTCACACAATTCCTACATGAGAACTTTTCTACATTCTTCTTCCCTTCACCTGATATAACATTCATTCTTTTACTAAGTTCCACCCAATTTTTTATTCTGGCTCTGACCTCCCACTCTGTCCCCTCACTCTGTCCCATGAAACTTATCCTTGACTAGTCTGACTTTGTTCATTTTCTTGTTTCACCTACTAAAATGTGCAGTTTATATAATTTAATTTAGTGTACATATTTTGTTCATGAAATAGATTATTTCAAAAGTCATTGTCACAATTAAAAAAAAGGGATTTCTTTTAATCTGAGAAGTCAGTGTAAAAGAAAAGTAGGTTAGGGGAAATTTAGTGAAGGCAGTAGATTGATAGTACTTACTGATTGCTCACTCGGAAATTTTTTTGTGTGTAATGTCTGTTTTATATACTATATGTGGAACTTCTGGGCTTGTCTCCAACAACCTTAGATGCTCATCACTCCTATTCTTATTACATAAAGTTCTTTAAAAATGAATAATCTGTGACTTTTTTGCAGCCATCAGAATCCTGAGGCCCCATGGTAGACTGCCACCTTAGATCAGGCTGAACAGGTGAGCCCCGAGGGTCATGGACAGGACCAGAAGCCACTAGAGATAAGCAATATACAGAAATAAACGTACAATGTACACATAGAGGTGAAAACTCAAAGAAAGAATCAAAAGAAAATGCTAGAAATTAAAAAAACTCCACCACGATGAAATAAAAAAAAAAAATGCCTTGATGGTCTCATCCACAGAATGGGCAGAGCCAAGGAAGAGTCAATGAGTTTAGAAGGTCATGCATCACCGACCCATTGGACATGGGTTTGAGTGAACTCGTGGAGTTGGTGATGGACAGGGAGGCCTGGCGTGCTGTGGTTTGTGGGGTCACAAAGAATCGGACACGACTGAGCGACTGAACTGAACAAAAATCACTTATCCAGGTAAGTCCACACTTTCTGACAATCTCCTTTCTAGAGGCTGCTGAAAGGCTAGAGAATAGATGTATGATCTCTAAAATGTTCTCTTTCTGACTCTCTCTCTCTAGTTGTTTCACATGCCAACAGATGTTGCAAAGGCTCTTCCTTCTCTCCCCTTTTTGAAATCCCTCTACTCCCATGTGGTCTCCCTAACCCAGGACCCATGAGCTTTGGCACGCTGGTGTCTTCTTAAAAGGAAATGTAGGACATAGTCATGTTTCCGGCTACACATCTCTCCCTCTGTTTCTCGTTTCTGCCTGTGGTTGCTTATCCCCATCAGTCTGGAAATCTCACAGGAATCAGCCCAAGCAGAGTCACCAAAACCTACTGCCACACAGGGGGCAAGTGAGCTGAACCTGTGAATAAACTCAGCTAATGTATCTCGGATGATATTTATCTGATTCGTTTTAAAAATATACTTCTTCATGGCTCAAAGTCAGTTTTGAATTCTTTGTTGCTCCCTTTTCTATTTTCTAATTACAGGAGCATTATTTGAGAGCAGATGGACTGTACTGAGTCAATAGCCAGTGAATCAGAAAGGAAGTGCTAATGCTTGTCCAGTCTTCTGAGTGCATCCGATGCCACAGAAAGGGCAAAGGTGACTCTCACAACAGAGTCAGGTGCTCTCTCAAGGTCTGCTTCTGTTTGTTGCACATCAAGTCATGGAATCCTAAAGGAATGCTTTGACTCTTCTGTACTTGGTATTCATAATTGAGCAAAAAATTCCTTTGACCTTTCTATCAGAGGTAAAACTTTTTCCATACTTCAGAAATTCTGCTTTTAAATCCACCTCAGTTTCACAAAAAGAATAATTTACAAACCTCTGAAACAAAATGAAACTAGGTAGAAATTTTTAAGTCAGGAAGAAGACAGGGTGTGAATAGATGATGCAAGGCGTACCTTTCTAGAGAGATGAGCAGGTGCTGGAGCTTATAATGAAGGCTTTCTAAAGAAAATATAAAGGGATACAGACTTTACACAGAATATATTTAAATTGCATTTTTTTACAGTTATTGCTAATGACCTTTATATTTTTGAAAGCCAATGAATTGTCTTTCTGTGCATTTATACATACCATGGCAACTAAAAAATTAGAGATTGGAGCAATTAATAAAAATTCTTATCCTAGGAGAATATTGATTATTAGCAACTGAACAACAATAACAACAACAATCTCCTTCCCTCTGTCAACCACTAATCTGATTGCTTATCTATGAATTTGGTTTTATTTTATTTTTCTTTTTTAATTCCATATACAAGCAAAGTTTTATGGTATTTATCTTTCTCCGTCTGACTTGTTTCACTTTACATAATCCTTCAAGTTTCATCCATGTTGTTACACATGGTTGAGTCTCATTCTTTTTTAATGGCTGAGTAACATTTCATTTAATACATACACCACATTTTCATCAGTTCATCTATTGATGGACACTTGCAGGTTGTTTCTGTAGCTTGGTAATGCTGCAACAAACATAGGGGTGCACATATCTTTTCAAATTAGTGTTCTCATGTTCTTTGGATAAAAACCCAGAAGTGGAATAGCTGGGTTATATGTTAGTTAGTTCTAGTCTAAATTTTTTGAGGAATCTCCATACCTTTGTTCCACAGTGGCTGCACCAACGTACACTTCTGCCAACAGTACACAAGGGCTCCCTTTTCTCTGCACCCTCTCCAGCATTTGTTATTCCTTGTCTTTTCAGTAATGATCATCTTAACAGGTGTGAGGTGATGTCTTATTACAGCCTTTACTTGCTGCTGCTGCTGTTAAGTTGCTTCAGTCATGTCCGACTCTGTGTGACCCCATAGATGGCAGCCCACCAGGCTCCCCCGTCCCTGGGATTCTCCAGGCAAGAACACTGGAGCGGGTTGCCATTGCCTTCTCCAATGCATGAAAGTGAAAAGTGAAAGTGAAGTTGCTCAGTTGTGTCCGACTCTAGCGACCCCATGGACTGCAGCCTACCAGGCTCCTCTGTCCATGGGATTTTCTAGGCAAAAGTACTGGAGTGGGGTGCCATTGCCTTCTCCAGAGCTTTTACTTACAACTCCATAATACTTGGAGACATTGAACATCTTTCATGTGTTCGTTGGACATTTGTATGTCTTCTTTGGAAAAAGGTTTATTTAGGTCCTCTGCCCATTTTTTAAATCAGATTATTTGTTACATTCTTACAAATAGTGTGCATGTAAGGAAAAGTGTATTCTTCATCTAACATAATGACTTGAAAATATTTTATCTTTTCCTCTTGCTTTAAATTTGACTTATGTTAACTTTTATTTTATAAGCATTTATAATTATTAGTAGCTGTGTTTGTCTGATTTTTCCTTTGTGGTTACATGTATTTCCAGGGAAGAATATTCTTGCCCCAATATTATAGTAAAAATATTTTCTATGATTTTTCCTAATGATTTTATTGTTTCTAGAGGCTTTTTTTTTTCTTTTTTTTGGATCTATATTTGATCATTTACAATCTCAGAAAAAATGTTCTGCACAAAGAACTGCATAAATAGGATCATTTGCAGGACTTCTGTGCCTAGTGGTTAAGACTTCCCCTTCCAGTGAAGGGGATGTGGGTTCAATACCTGGTCGGGGAGCTAGGATCCCACATGCCATGGGGCCAAAAAACCAACACATAAAACAGAAGCAATATTGTAAAAAAGTTAATAAAAACTTAAAAAATAATAGGACTCTTTATCACCCGATCACCCAGGGGTTGTTCATTCTGCCCACTGGAAAGCTGCTTGGGGGGCCAGCCCTTGAAGGGTGTTTGTTCTCCAGTTCCTAGACTCGGGGGAGAGGTGTGCAGACACGCTTGCCATAAAGTGAGTGCAGGTGCCCGCTGTGCAAGCGCCTGAGGCTGGCTTGGCAGACACACTCGTTCTGTAGCATGGGGCAGCTACTGGCTCCTTCAGCACACATGGCCCACAGAACAGCTGTGCTCTGTCACCTGGAGACATGATGTCCATCCTGTGAGGATGGACAGAGATGGAGCCAATGACACTCCCCCTTGTAAGGGTGAATGGTGCTTCTGTGCAGTGGTTGAAGCCAGGTGTGGGCACTGCTTTCTGCTCTGCTAACACAGTTCATCCATCACAGCATCAGACTCCCCCAAATCCACTCCTCTGTTCCCTCTAAGAAGTCAGTGCACTTTGCACAACTGGGAACCAAAGTCGTCATCATCCATCACTGTCTCGTGGTCCAAGCTCCTGAGATGCTGAGTAGCCTCTCAAATGTAAGGAGTGTTTTTCTTAAAATCTCTGTTCTCATTGTGATTTTACTAAAATTTACAAGTGTGCAAAATCTTTGTTTTAAGTGAGCATACTTTAAAGCTTCTTTATCAGCAGCTGAATTAATGTTTTAAAATTTAACTTTCAGTCCTTGGAAAATAAAATCTAGATGTCCAGAGAGAAAAGTCTGTCTAGAAGGAGTTTATTTATTTATTTTTTCATTATCAACCTTTTATTCTTTCTTATTTTTGTCTATATTTCAGGAACCAGGCATAGTTTGCAAAGATGATCTATACTCAAGTATTGAAGATTTGTAATACTGTAAGTTAAAAATTGCAAAATTAACAGATTCTCTGAAGGCAAAGTGCACCTTGAGAATAAACGACCATGTTGGACTTTAGCTAGTTGCTAGTACTCTGAGTGTCACAAAAACGATAATCTAATACATGGATGTGTGGTGCTATAGGTTCAATAAATATCTCCCCAATTGAAATCAAGCAATTTTATTTGCCATAAGTATTTACTTTTTGAAATCAGATTTGTTGTTTCTGGAGTTATTATGTGCAGTTAGTTCCACAGGGAAATGAAATGCTTGTAAAATGCAAATCGGGAAGGTCATCCAAGCTCTCTACCATTTCACTAGATTCCCTAATGCCCTGGCCTGAACATCTCCTGTATTGTTCCTGGAATTGGCAAATCCAGAAGGGAAAATAGCTCAGTATAAATGGGGCAGTCCATGGTTATTAAGACATTTAAAATCAAGGGCGAATAATAAAGTGGACGCTCAGCTCATGCTATACCATATAATTTTAGTTCCAGCTGCTGACACCAGGCAATTAAAGATACGTTTGTTTTCAACAGCATGGATTACAGTAAAGACAAAGGCACTTTGGGTAGATAAAACTAAGAAGAAGATGACCTTTACAGCGCCTCTCAAGAAATTTTATCTAATTTGTGCTGGAGGCTGTCTTGGGCCATTGGTGGGAGAAGAAAATTAAGAGAACAGTGTCATAGCCCCTAAAGAGCTTATTAGAGGAGCCAAACAAACATATTTGGAAAATGATCATGCTGCTGCTGCTGCTAAGTCACTTCAGTCGTGTCCGACTCTGTGCGACCCCAAAGACGGCAGCCCACCAGGCTCCCCCGTCGCTGGGATTCTCCAGGCAAGAACACTGGAGTGGGTTGCCATTTCCTTCTCCAGAAAATGATCATAAAAATGTAATAAAAAATTATCACAGGAAGCAGTGGTTCTGAGAGATGGACACAGTGACCATGTAGGACAGAGAAGAGAGATGGTCCTTCATTTCCCAGAACACGATGGGCAGTATCTTCACCTGTGACCCCAGTAACAGATGGACATTCCTCTAAAGGGGTCAACTCCTACAGATACACACAAAGTCATCAGGAAACAGAAATGATGAACGAAAGGGTTGATGTTTCTTTCAAACACACACGTTTGTGCTCATAATTATTTAAAATTAAATACCTCTTCACAAGTACTTTACATTAAATACTCATTTCCATTTTTCTTCAAATATCAACAAAATCAGGTTCTTCTCCATATAATTTTTAATGCATATACTTAAATTTAATTAACAACTATACACATGTATTAAGGAGTATTAAGCATGTATATACGCAAACAAAATATTTTTTCTTAAGTTAATTGTGCCTAGAACCTAAATTTGAGTGAACTTATTTCCCACTATGAGTCTTAAAAGTTAAATCACAAAATGCAAGATAAAAACGCTGCATGCTCCTGGCTTAAATTCACACCAAACATTTATGTATCAGAACCTATGATTAGGAGAGGAGGGCATTTAAAAAGAGAAAGAAAAATATCTTCAATGGTTTTCTAATTTTTCAAACTTTTCTGAGGAAAAGTGGTCAAAAACAAGAAAATAAAAACCCAGATAATGACATTTTATAGACTCCATTGACAAATCCTCGCAGTCTTCTTTGTTTTATTCACCACACCTCCAGAGTTTCTTCATGCAGTTTACCTTTGACAAGATGTGGCCATGGGATTCTGTTTTTTGGTAGCGAAATGAGAACAGAGGTATTTGTGCAGATTCTAACATCTTTCCAGTTGAAAGTCAAACCAGTTCTTCTGAAATTGTCTCTTTTTCCTTCCATCCTCTGGGAGTGGAATCTGGATGTCAATCTGAGCATCCTGGATCCCAACCAGGAAGTCATCTAAAAAGCACTGAAAGAAAAGATGGAAAGAACCTGACCAGGAGTGATCCCTATCTGCTCTGGGGTGTGTCCTAACGTCACACTCTCATTCAGAAAGCTTTCATTCTTTTAAAGACACTCTTGTGCTCCCTTTGGTTTAGCAACAGTGAACCTTCCTGTCAGTAATAACATTTTACTTATCTCATTTTACATCTACTTCAGTAGATTAAATCTATCTCCAGTCTTCAGGGCATGGATAACTTTCCTGAGCACTTACCTGGTTCCTAAAGTTAGGTTGTGGTCTATGAACTTCAAGGTACTTTATTACAGAATTTTTAAATCTTTAATAAATAGAGTAATAGACAGATTTTCTTATTATTCTTTTCCAGGTTGATTCATTATTTTTTTTAAAAAACATGTAACCTGTTTGGTGAATATCACCAAATATTTTTCAATAGATTATCTCACAACACATCATGTTCAGGTTAACATGTCAGATGCAAACACCAATATTTACAACTGTTTTAAAGAATATTCTCTCAGTGGTAAAGGACCTGCCTGCCAATGTCAGTTGGAGTCTTAGAGAATTTGTTTGTGCCTTTTCATTTAGGTCCTAGAATTCTGGCTCTGGTAGTTCAATCATATACTTTTCTACATCATCAGCTTCCATACACAGAGAGATTCTGTGACGACAACTTTCACACTTTTTTTCCCCTCAAATTTTCATAAATGACGTCTTGTTTGAGACCAGAGTTCTTTTTCTCAGCCTAAGGAGAGCTACCCTCAGTTATCTAAGCATCACATCAACTTTGGAAGAGATGTAAGTCACTGGGCCGGAACACAGATGCCTGCCCTCTCTAGCTGCACCTACTTCCTGAACTTCAGTGTATTAGCTAACTTGGAAGTTTTTACTAGATTGGAAAAAAAAGAAGAAAGACAACAGAAGGGATGTGACTAAATTTTCACTGAGAAGAAACTGACAGTTTTAAACGTATGTGCTATAATCCAGTGGAGAACAGCTAGGAAAGGCAAAGCTAGTTCAATATTTGACAATCCATTAGTGTAATTCACATATTAACCAATTAAACAAGGAAAAACCTATGTGGAAACTGTCTTTTCATGGTGTGATAGCTCTTTATTTTAGGGTTGATGATAGAATGACATGGTCTGCACCATAGTATATTTATCCATTTACCTACTAAGGGACATCATAGTAGTAATAGCAGGGCTAAGTAGATTCAGTCATGTCCAACTCTTTGTGACCCCGTGGACTGTAGCCTACCAAGCTCCTCCGTCCATGGGATTTTCCAGGCAAGAATACTGGAATGGGTTGTCATTTCCTCCTCCAGGGGACCTTCCGGACCCAGGGATCGAACCCACGTCTCTTGCATCTCCATGTCAAGTGGACTCTACCTGGGAAGTCACCTGGGAAGCCAAGGGACATTAAAGTTGCTTCCACATTTTGGCAGTTATGAATAAAGCTTATATGGGTGGAGACTGTAGAATTCTTAAGAGCCGAGACTATGGAGCCAGACCACCTGGGAAAAGTGCCCTTGGGATCTATATATATATACATTTTTTTTATAGTTCTGATTAATCTATGATCATTCCAAAATAAAAAGTTAAAAAATCTTGGTAGTTAGCCAGAGGAGTTGAAAACTTATATTTGCACACACAAAAAATATGGGTCCATGGTTTTGTGCAAATGTAAGTTTTCAACTCTTCTGCCTAACTACAAAGATTTTTTAACTTTTTATTTTGGAATGATCATAGATTAATCATAACTGTAAAAAAAAAAGTATATATATATAGATCCCAAGGGCACTTTTCCCAGGTGGTCCGGCTCCATAATCTCGGCTCTTAAGAATTCTACAGTCTCCAATATGCAATCTAGAAATGCCTAAACTACTTAAATGTTAAATAAAGAAATAACTGAATGAAATAGAAAATGAACCAGGAAAATATTGGGAGATATTATATATGAGTGTCAAGAGCTGTGAAGGCTCTGAGATTTCCCTGCTCACTAGCTGTTAATCTCATGGCTGTTGGCAGAAGACATGAGGCTCCCAGGTACAAGCTGAAGGTAAGTTTATTAGTTGCAGTAATGGCAATAGGCAGAGAGCTTCGTTATTTTTTGTGCTGGTTTCCTGACTCTTGGTCCCATGGAGCAGTGAAAAGAGGACTGGATGATTCATGAATGGGGCTGCAACACCACTGAGAAGCCCAGAGTTATATGGACAATAAGGACTCCTGAACCAGCTACAGTGGACATTGTTATCTTATTACACTGAGCAGTTCGCTTGCCTGACCTCCACTCCAGGAGGAGACATCATCTCTGCTTCCCAAGGCTGAAAACAAACACGCTATTTGCTATTTAGGGAGCGACTAGTTCTATCATCCAAGACACTGGACTATAAAAGCATCCTTGCTAATGTCTTTCAGAAGAGGGACAGCCTGTGTTTCCCATGGAAGTCGTTTGAGTCATGAGACGCACAGGCAAAAACTATCTCCAAAAACTGATCTATGCACTAGGGGAGCATTTTATAACTAAAAATAAACAAAGTCATCAAGAAAAACTCGGTGTGTGTAATTAGGAAATAATTTGAGACATACACATGTCAAACAGCAGGCAGATAGCATCTTAAGTAACAGACAAATGTTAAATTGGAAAGCAATGTAAAATAATTACAAAGAATATAAAATAAATTTGAATATTGTATATTAATGTATAGAAAACATGCAAGACCATATGTAATAAATTAATGGACAAATGGCAAAAAAAATGCTCTAGGCATAAATGGACTCAAAAAAAATGCTCAGTATTTGAAAATAAATTTCAATATTGCTAGAAATTAAATAAATTAGCTAATAACACCAACCTCAGTCTTCTCTCACTTCATGGATATATATTATTACAATTCATGTAAACTGATAGAATATTGTTGTGAAACATTCATTAAATGTGTATGAAACATTTCAAATTCTTTATATCTTTGATTTTACTAATATAATTCTATTGTTAGGAATTTTTCCAACTCTGTTATAAAAGATCTTTATATATGTGGAGCCACAATAAATGTTTTAAAGAGGTTGGCATTTGTTGGGAGCCGCTTTAGGCATTACTGACAAAATAGAGGCAAGGCCCCAGCCCCCTCTCCTCATTCCACAGGCATGGACGGGGGATTAAGGAGTTAGCCTTGTAATTCTGACTTGTCTTTTCCTCTCCTTGGCTGAGTTGACTGAAAAGGAATATTAAGGTGCTTATTTTTCTTGAGAGGAGCATGAGAAGGCACAAAGTCTTCTGCAGCTGTGCTCAGAAAATAATTCATAAAGTTAATCATTGACATTTGTTCAAGGACTTTTACAAAAGACTGTTCCAGGATGAGCACATAGGCCGTAGCTTGAGGCCATGGGAGGGATTGATATCTGAAGCCTATTTATGAGGAGAATGTTTATGGCAAAGGAGTTTACTGAATTTAAGGCTTAACAATAATTAAAATAGAAGTTAAAGATTTAAGGAATGTTGTAAAGTTAGCATATTTTACTATAGGTTATAGAAGTTAGGAATTTTTAGAGATACTATAGCTAGAAGCCTTTTTAAGAGATAGTGAGCTCAGGATGTTAGGGGCAAACAGAATTTAGGAAGATAAGTAGTAAACTGAGGAATGTAGCATGAGTTACAATGTAATCACAAGTTAACTATAGGACATATTAGAGGAGGTAGATAATAGATGATAAGGCTGATTCCGAGAGAATCACTGAAGCAGGAACTCTGTTTGAAGAGCAACAATGATTTGTGGTGATAGTAAATCTGGGAGAGGGGGAACTGAAAATGTCAAACCTCTGGCCTAATGTTTTTGTAAAAGTATAAAAGAGAATCTTAAACTTGAAATAAGCAGGCAGTCCATAGAAAATTGAGAGGCTGTCTCATTCTCATCGCCGACTCCGTTCATCTCTTCCGGTTGAATCCCTGGCTGCTGGAGCTGGACTCCGGCAGGCATTTAAATTGATACCAATCTTGATGGTAATAGTATAATTGTTTTAAAATAACAGACAAACTTAAAAGGATACTCCAGCCATCAAAAGATATTGATATAAGAAGTATGAAATGAGAAGGAAAAAAATGTCCTCAGAATATTTTCAAGTGTTGAAAGTATGTTAGAAAACGCAGTACAATGACATGTTTCTCTTAGACAGCTGCATGCATATAGATACACATACACAGGCCTGCAAAGACAGTCATAAGGTTAAATGCAGGTTTATTCTGAATTCAGCATTATTTTTGTTTCTGAATTTATCATTTCTCTATTTTCCAATGTTCTCGGTAGATCACTTTTCAATTTGACTTTCAGGCTCACAGGAAGTTGCAAAGATGGCTCAGAGGGCAGCCTGGCTCTGTTCCCATCAGTGTCACAGGTCACACGACTAGGGCACAGTAACCAAGTCAGGGCATCTGTATGCACACGGTGTGCTGATGTGTGTAAGCAGCATGGCAGTCAGGATGCCGGGCTGTCCCCCGTCACAAAGACCTCACTCCTGTCATCCCGTGCTTACCTCCACCCCAAGCTGCTCGTTGGAAGTTCCTGTTTCCCCAGTGCTGTGTAAGGGGAATTGAGACCTGCCTCTTTCATGTCCCAGAATACCTTTGACATTCATCCTCGCTGTTGGGTGTCAGCAGTCTGGTCCTTTTTCACGGCTGAGTGGTGTCCCACTGTTGAATACTTGACCATTCACCCATTAACGGGCCTTGTGGTTGTTTCCAGTTTGGGGCACTGCTAGGGCAGCTGCTCTGAACACACTGCAAGGTCTTTGTGTGAAAACAGCTTAAAGTCCTGGGGGATGGGGCTTCCTGGGTGGTCTAGTACTTAAGATTCCGAGCTTCCACTGCAGGGGATGCAGGTTTGAACCCTGGTTGGGAAACTGAAATCCTGCATGCCACATGGCCAGACCAAAAAAAAAAAAAAAAAATTCCTGGGCGATAAATGTCCAGAGGGTCAATTGCTGGGTGGAGTGGTGAGCTCATGCTTATTTATTTATTTATTTATTTTAAAGAAACTGCCAAACTGTTTTCCCATGTGGCTTTAAAACTTTCCATTCCCATAACTAATGTAAGGGAGATCCAATTCATTTACATCTTCATCAAGATATGATTGCCAATGTATTTTCTATAGCGGTTATGATATACTTGGAGAGATATCTCCTTGTGGTCTCCGTTTGCATTTCCTCTTGCCTGTTGATGCTGAACGTATTTTCATACACTTATTTGCTCCTGTGTATTTTCTATGCTGAAATGTCTGTTCATATCTTTTGCCCATTTTCTAATTATTGACAAAGATATAAAAGCAATTCAGTAAAAGAAAGTCTCCTAAACAAATGGTGCTTGAGCAATTGGATACATATATTTGTGTACATGCATGTCTATATAAAAATCTCTAATTGAGATTTTTTTCCCCAGTTGAGTCACCAGGGAAGCCCACCAGTGAGTAGCCTGTCCCTTTCTCCAGGGGATCTTCATGACCAAGGAATCAAACTGGGGTCTCCTGTGTTGCAGGCAGATTCTTTACCAGCTGAACTACCATGGAAGTCCATACTATCTCTAATATATAATAAATAAAACTCCAATATATAATAAATAAAACTCCAATTTATTTGCATATATTTAATTAAAAAGTCAAATACAACCTAATCCTTACACTTTATACAAAAATTAAGTCTAAATGGTTCCCAGATATAAATGTAAAACATAGGGAAAAATCTTGAGGTCCTCAGGCATGGTGAGATGCTCTTAGACATGACACCAAAAGTATGAGGTATAAAACAAAACAAAAAATAATGAACTGCAGATCATCAAAATGAAAATATTTGCCCTGCGAGTTGAGTTTTACATTTTTCTTTTGACCTGCCACACTAAATTGCTAAGTCATTTGAGGAGAAATTTTATGTCTGTTTATATTAAGTGTGTCTATCATAGGTGCCAGAAAATGATTAATTGTGATTGAACAAGCAAATGCTTCTGTATATTAGAATATTTAGCATATGTTCAGGAATTAATGCTTATTGAATATTTATATAGTGCTGAGCTAAATCTGCACTGTGGAAATTCTCCAGCACTCAACAAGCATGTAATGAGTGATCATAATATTAACATATTCACCAACCTAAAGGGTTGGGCTTACTTGTTGGCTCAGATGGTAGAGAATCCTCCTGCAATGTGTGAGACTTGGGTTCAATCCGGTTGGGAAGATCCCCTGGAGGAGTGAATGGCAACCCACTCCAGCATCCTTGCCTGGAAAATCCCCATGAACAGAGGAGCCTGGTAGGCTACAGTCCATGGGGTTGGAAAGAGTCAGACAGGACTGAGCAACTGAGCACAGCAAAAGGTGGATACTCAGAAGGAAAGAAAAAAGGTTAGTTCATTTTCCAAAAAAAGGTAAACAGTGTTCAAAGGGACAGTCTTCACCTACATAGAAAAAAAATACACCAAGAAGTCAAAATAAAAATTATTAGAGAAGGAAAAAGATGAGCGTGGGTCAGAGAGGGCCCAGCAGAAGCTTAGGGGAAAGAGGAGAAAGACATTGAGAGAAGGCGCTGGTCTTTGGGGACTAACTCTGGTCACTCCTTTTATACAGAAGGTGACAGTCATGTTCTATCAACTAGGAATCAGTAAAACAAAGTCTAAACTGAAAGCATGGACATGATATGGAATCAATGAAATAATTCAAAATATATTTTCAAAAATTTTACAGGGCAAAAACTCCATAACAATTCCCTGTTCCTTCCTTCATTATTTTTATTTTTCTGAAGGAGAAAAGATGCCCTCCTTTTTCTAAACTCTAAGCCTATCATTATTTCTGCTTCTCTTCACTTTCCTTGGAAAATAAAACTTCAGGACAGGAGGAAGCTCATCTAGAACTCAGAGTATATACTTCTGATGAGCCAGTCCTCCATGAAGAAAAGAGAATACTAGAAAAATGGTCAAAATACACTTATTCAAAACACTAGAAATTAACCAAAATCTTGCACACAAGTACCCACAAGTGTTGATTAAGAAAGAAAAAAATGCATCATGTGAAGACTGCAAGGTTTGTGGGATTTAACCTTGTCCTGTGCCCAATGCCACGGCATATATAAATTGCAACAGCCTTTTAATGTTATTCTATCTGAAAGAAGCCAGACAAAGGAAATCACATATTGTCTGATTCTATTAATAACTTGGTAAGTAGTTGACCTACGTGTTGCGAAAGATTGAGAGCAGGAGAAGTGGGTGACAGAGGATGAGATGGTTAGATGGCATTACAGACTCAATGGACATGAGTTTGAGCAAGCTCCAGGGGATGGTGAAGGACAGGCAACCCAGGCATGCTGCAGTCCATGGGATCACAAAGAGTCAGACAGGGCTTAGTGACTAAACTGCAAGTAGTCATCAGAGTTTGGGGAAATGGGTAATTTAGTAGGGATGTTAATGGGTTAGAGTTTCTTTCTGTGGTGATGAAAATATTTTGGAATTCGACAGTGGTCATGGTTACACAACTATGTGAGTAAATTTAAAAAGCCAGTGTATTATACATTTCAGAAGGGTGATTTCTGTAGTCTTATACCAAATAAATCTGTTGTTTAAAAAATGACCTTCATAATACTTAAAAGCAAATATATGTGTGAAATCAAGCTAGCAATTGTTTAACTAACATAAATGTACACAATTGTTTAAATATCACCTATTTTATTAGCAATGCTGTTTATTGCTTGCAGTTAGAAAGTCTGCACACTAGCATTTATGTAGTAGTAAGTTAGGAGTTAAGTTGCTATATATATAATAAACAGAGATAATGAAAAATTTATGAAAAATGTTCTGTATGGTTTATAGCAAAATAAAAATAAGTAATATCACTAGATATAGCTGTTAAGTTTATAACAAAGCTTGCAAAATAAGTTCTGCGAACTGTATGTCTGTGAGGGGTGAGTTTATGCTCAGTTCAATGATCTTCATACGTGACAAAAATGCCCATCCATGTAGCACAGTGGTAAAGAATTTGCTTGCAAGGCAGGAGATGTAGGCTCTATCCCTGGGTTGGGAAGATCCTCAGGAGAAGGAATAGGCAATCCATTCCAGTAGTTTTGTCCGAAAAATCCCATGGACAGAGGAGCCTGGTGTGCTTCAGTCAATGGGATCGCAAAGAATCAGACACGACTTAGTGGCTGAACAAGAAGACAATTTTAGGGCAGCAGAATTGACTGCTTCAAAAATCTGATGTGTGTTTGGAGCTAAAGATGGAATATTGAAAGTTTATGTTAAGAACTTTTCCAATTCTTATATTAAAATCACCCCCAATAATATAAAATATAATTTTTTATTTCAATTTAATTTAGAAAACTTGATTGATATTTTTAAACATAAACTTAGACAACATATTCCATTTCAATGCAAAGTTAACTTATATGGAAAACTTTAAAATTTTATTTTATATATCTTTATGAACGTGAAAGTGTTAGACGCTCAGTTCTATCTAAGTCTTTGCAACCCCATGAACGGTAGCCCTTCAGGCTCCTCTGTCCATGGAATTCTCCAGGCAAGAATACTAGAGTGGGTTGCCATTTCCTTCTCCAGGGCATCTTCCTGACCCAGGGATTTGACATGGATTTCACACATTGCAGGCAGATTCTTTACCCTCTGAGCCAGAGAAGTCCCTATATATCTTTATATATAACTGTTAAAATAACAAAATTCTAGTTGCATGTTAAATGTTTTTCATAATTGCTTTTTTGTGAGAGAGCTTCTTGTGAGTGATGGAAAAATAGCTTGCAATGGTAACTTTGGGCTTTTCATTGTCCTTTTCTGCCATCTTCAATATATTTATTTTAATCCACTCTGAACAAACTTATCTCTGCATTTAATAAAAAGGCTGTTTCTAGGAGTATTTTTATTTGCTTGTTAGTTTATCTGTGTCTTTTATAGAAGAAATAGAACAGGGTATTTTTTCTGATCTCATTACTGAAAACAGTTGATAATTTCATGAGCAATTGAAAAAATGATCTTGTAGACACTGTTGATCAATAATAGCTCTTCATATTAATGACTGGAAAGCTCATAGCAAAATCGGTGGAATGGGAAAAATGAGTGCCTACACTTATACGAAGAAAGGAAAAGATCTTTGGGGTCATTGACTGTGTAATGTAATTGATTAGGCCTATGATTAGAAATTCAACATTCAAAAAATAAAGATCATGGGATCCGGTCCCATCTCTTTATGGCAAATAGATGGGGAAACAATGGAAACCGTGACAGACTTTATTTTCTTGGGCCCCAAAATCACTGCAGATGGTGACTACAGCCATGAAATTAAAAGACACTTGCTCCTTGGAAGAGAAATTATGACCAATCTAGACAGCATATTAAAAATCAGAGACATGACTTTGCTGACAAAGGTCTGTCTTGTCAAAGCTATGGTTTTCCCAGTAGTCATGTATGGATATAAGAGTTGGACTATAAAGAAAGCTGAGTGGCGAAGAATTGATGCTTTTGAACTGTGGTGCTGGAGAAGACTCTTGAGAGTCCCCTTGGACTGCAAGGAGATCCCACCTGTCCATCCTAAAGGAGATCAGTCTTGAATCTTCATTGGAAGTACTGATACTGAAGCTGAAACTCCAATACTTTGGCCACATGATGCAAAAAGGCAACTCATTGGAAAAGACTCTGATGCTGGGAAAGATTGAAGGTGGGAAGAGAAGGGGACGACAGAGGTTGGGATGGTTGGATGTCATCACCAACTCATTGGACACGAGTTTGAGCAAGCTCTGGGAGTTGGTGATGGACAGGGAGGCCTGGCGTGCTGCAGTCCATAGGGTCACAAAGAGTTGGACATGACTGAGTGACTGAACTGAACTGATGATTAGAATGAAAATAAAAATAAGTAGACATGGTTTTTAGAAAAAAAAAAAGTTAAAACTTCACTTATGGGTAAAGAAAGCATAGATAATTACCTTTTTATTTACATATGATAGATACATGTTTCCTTATAATAAATCTAAAGAATCATCTCAACGCTTCATATCATCAAAATTTTAAAGATGGGGGATTTCCTGGTGGCTCAGTGATAGAAAAAATCTGCCTGCCAATGCAGGAAACACGGGTTTTACCCCTGATCCAGAAATATCCCACATGCCTCAGACAGAGCCACTCACCCCGGGAGCTGCAACTGCTGAATGCTGTGTGCCCGAGCGCCTGTGCTTCACAATAGAAGAAGCCACTGCAATGAGAAGTACCTGTGCCACAAGCCGGTGCAGCAACCAGAGAAAAGCCTGCACAGCAATGAAGACCCAGGAGAGCCAGAAATTTAAATACATAAAATTTTAAAACTGGGTTTCTAATTTGTATTATGCATAAACTAAGGAATTGAAATAGATTTGACTTGGTCAGACTGAAAAAATGAGCACTAGAATTTGGAGATCTTACATATTAATATTTCAGATGGGAAGAAAATTAGAACATACTAATGATTAAGCTATCTTCATCAGGAAAGACATGAACTGAATCTAAATTATAGAAATTAAACTAAAAGAAGCAATAATTCTACACAAACTCATAATAACTCACACCCACAGAATTAAACAGTAATTCTCAAAATTTTTCACTTAAATGTTGCCATAATAACATTAGGAATTCCAAAAATTTAGATCGGAACATACCATCTGCTGAAAATATTAATGTCTGAACAAGTACAGCTGTGAGCTCAATTAGTCACACAGTCATTAAAATGAAGCGTGCATAAAAAATGCACCCTTTCACAAATAAAAGCTAGCCTACCTAATTCATACCAATGTTCTCTGCTGTGGATACCCTTGCCCTAAGAGAAGAAGATGACTAAAAAATTGCCTGAGTCCACACATGCAGGTGGCAAATATCACCCCAAAACTGCTTTCTCTGGCTATTTTCTTGAGAATCTTGAAAACCACAGCCTTCTGCCCAGAAGCTGCATGGAAGTACACTTCATCCAAATCTGGCTTCACAGACACAAGGAAACATCTGTAAAATTAATAAGGCACAGCATACCTCTTGCTTCTGTCAACTTTTAAGATGTTCTATTTCCTTATAAACCTTTTAGATCTCATAAATATTCTGGTAAATATGAAATACTGAAAAAAGCTTGTTAATGGAAGTTGCTTTTATCTGTTTCTCAGAGATCAGATCGGGTTGCTGAAGTTGAGTGCGTTCATGAGTTTGAAGTATATTTGAGTGTGTCGTTCAATGAGGGCAACTTCAAAGAGTCTTCACACTTGTTTCAGGTGCTGTCATAGTGTTAAATATTTCTTTCCCTTGATAAAAGGTGTTTGTTGAGCTTGACATATTAAAAACGTATTGCTGAGAATCCCTTCTTTGTGTTTTTTATATTTAGAATTGAATCATACTTGAATGATGTTTTGATAGCATCTATCCTCAATGAAATGAATAAATTATTTCTTATTGCTCACATTTATCAAAATTTTATAATGCTTAAGGGTTACAAATGATAGCTTGTCATAAGCAACTTTTTTAAAATTTGTGTAGGGGGGCAACTATTTATGTGAAGGAGGTTATATTGGAAAAAGTGATTTGAAGGATCCTACGTCCTCATTCCCACATTTCATTCTTAATTTTTAATTATCATAGAGTATGCATTAAATTGGGAGAAGGCAATGGCACCCCACTCCAGTACTGTTGCCCGGAAAATCCCATGGATGGAGGAGCCTGGTGGGCTGCAGTCCATGGGGTCGCTAAGAGTCAGACACTACTGAGTGACTTCACTTTCACTTTCCACTTTCATGCATTGGAGAAGGAAATGGCAACCCACTTCAGTGTTCTTGCCTGGAGAATCCCATGGACAGAGAAGCCTGGTGGGCTGCAGTCCATGGGGTCGCACAGAGTCGGACACGACTGAAGTGACTTGGCAGCAGGCAGCATGCATTAAATTACTATTATGCATCAAGCATTGTTCTTACACAGAGGATACGTTGATGAATAGGAAGCAGCCCCAGTATTCGAGCATTCGTCATCTCTGTGGGTATCGATAAATGAGAAGGACAACTATATTCTCCACTCTTCTGAGACATTTCAGACACTATTCTGGAAACACAAAAACAGGGCACATAAAGGAGATTTGGCTGGAGTTTCAGGGTAGGAAAGTCAGAAGAGACTCTTTGCTATTTGCAAGAGCAGAATTAATTCTAAAGGAGGAGGAAGGTATGGGGGTTGGGCAGAGCATCCAGGGGAAGAAGATTAAGTTAAAGTCCTGTATAAACAGATGTGACACTGTTTGGCTTCTGCTATAGTTCTGTATGATCCACACTGTACGTTGAAGAAGTGAGGAAGTGGGAGGATCCAGGGCATATTCTTTCCTCTGTGTCATATTAATGGATTGAAATTTCCAGTAAAGCTACAGGAGATTTTTGTGAAGTATGGAGTAGGTGACACAGTCAGATCTCTGTTTCTTAAGGGACCCCATAGCTGAATCACAGTGGATTTTTAGAACAGGTCAAACTCCCAACCCAGAGACCAAACAGGCAGGAGATAAGTATTCTCGGTAGGTGATGGGAGCCTGAATGCGGTGACTGATAGGAATTACAACAGGTGGTCCTTGACTCGGGCCCCACCATGTATATCGGATCACTTAATTTGCAATGTCATTCGTTTTCAGTTCAGTTCAGTTGTTTAGTCGTGTCTGACTCTTTGAGACCCCATGGACTGCAGCATGCCAGGCTTCCCTGCCCATCACCAACTCCCAGAGCTTGCTTAAACTCATGTCCATCATGTCAGTGATGCCATCCAACCATCTGATCCTCTGTCACCCCCTTCTCCTCTTGCCTTCAATCTTACCCAGCATCAGGGTCTTTTCCAGTGAGACAGTTCTTCGCATCAGGTGGCCAAAGTATTGGAGTTTCAGCTTTGGCATCAGTCCTTCCAATAAATATTCAGGATTGATTTCCTTTTGGATTGACTTGTTTGATCTCCTTGTAGTCCAAGGGACTCTCAATAAACTTCTCCAAGACCACAGCTCAAAAGCATCAATTCTTCATTCTTTAATTCTTCATTCCCTTTAATTCTGAACAAAGCTTCACTTTTAATTAGTACTTTTATTGAAATCATTTAGCAGTAGCCCTTTTCATTAAGCTCCTTCTGTGTTTCAGGCTCAGCTCAGTGGTGAAGATACACAGCTAGCCACGGTCACAGCCTTTGTAAAAACTAAAGCTTGAGAGGGATGGTAATTTCAGCCAGAGCAGTCAACGTGGCCAAGTGTTGTGAATGTGTCAGAAAAATTCAGCTTTTTTTTTTTTTAAATTTTATTTATTTTTTTTTGATGGTACTGTGTCTTTATTGCTGTGCAGGCCACTCTCTAGCTTTGATGTGCAGACTTCTCACTATGTTGGCATCTCTTTTGTGGAGCATGGGCCTTAGGGCACTCAGGCATCGGTAGTTGCGGCTCCTGGCTCTAGAGCACAGGCTCAGTAGTTGTGATGCTCGGGCTTAGTTGCTCTACAGCATGAGGGATCTTCTTGGATCAGATATATGTATAAAGTTCATCTAAGAGGAATTGTGCTTGTTTTTGGTGGTGGTGAGACTTAATATGGTATCTATTTGGAGTTTTTGTGTTCTTTTTGATTGGTTTAATTATTTACGATGAACAAGTATTAATTTTCCAGCAAATTTTTTTCAAAAAAGATAAAAATGAGAGCAAATAGATAATCATTAAGAAATGAAAATAACATAGATATCAGAATTGCTCCAGAACTATTTATACAATTGTTCACTCTTTGGCACTGTAATTACCTGAAAAAAAACTGGAGTCTCTTATGACACAGAAATGAGCTGCTTCTCGATTATGAATGACCAGACAGTAATGTCCTGTCAGACCTGTCTTCTCAGTATAGATTCAGCTCTTAATGGACCATTGTGAAGCCATAACTCTGATGGCTTCACAATGGTGAAGCCATTCACAACTCTAGTCTTGCTTTCAGTAATTCTGGTTGCTTAAATAATTGGACAAATATCATCTTTATTCCATTTCTAGGGCCTTTAGGGGCCAGATAACTAATCTTCATAAACATTAATGCTTGTTACTAAAAGCTGCTCAAAAGCCAATAAACAGTCCAGATTGGTGGAAAGAAAAGTTTGCTTTATTTTGGATGATGGCAACCGGTGGGGAGTGTAGACTCCTGTCCAAAGGCCAACTCCTCCCCTCTCACCCTTGACAATCGGGGGCAGGGGTTTCATAGATGGAGGGAGGAGGCTACATGCAGAAACAGCAGTCAGCTCTAACAGTTATCTTAAAATTGGCCATCAGTGGTCTGACCAACATCATCTTGATTACTTTAGGTGCAGTTAATCTTCAGTTCTAGGGTCAGTTGGTTTCCATTTCCCTGAGGCCATTTCTTGAAACTGTAGCAGCTTATGTAAGTCTGGTCATCATGTAGTTAACTTCTTCTGCTTGGTAGGGGTTTCATAGGATACAGCTCAGAATATGATCTATAACCCTTGAGAAGGAACCAAGTAAAGGTCCTTGACTGCGCTTAATGACTACATTACTATTATTTGATCTCCTTTGACCATTTTCCTTTGTTTCTGCATGTTCTCACTTCTCCGATTAAACTTATTCTTTGGCTAAAGTGTTTCCACAGATGAAAGGCAGGCAAAAGACACGGAGGGAAGGGCCGTAGGGTCCTGCTCCATTTCATACTGGTGGGCCAGAAATTGTGTTCTTAGAGTTATGCACCCAAGGGAAGCAGCTCACCACCGGCCCTGTTCATGGCAGCCAAGTCTTCTAAGGACATGCTCTAAACATCTGTGAACTCTACAAATCAAATCCAGGAAGTGAAAACACAGATGTAGTAAAAATTATCTGTTTTTATTTTCCTGTATGTGTCATTAAAAAAGGTACAGTTTTATTAGTAGTACATTAATGAACTTAAAGAACAAAGTGACAAGCTGTTGTCACAGATATTAATTTACATTTTACAAACATCCACCAAAACAATTAAAAATGAAATAAATATATTTACATTTCATACTTCTGGTATTTTCATTGCATTTTAATATGTATAAAATATATAACATTTATAGTATTCTATTTATCTTTAAAAGCAACTTCAAATGTGCAAAGAAGTGAATTATAATTTTAAAGTATTAGGCAATAAAAGTAAATCATAAACAAGAGTTTTAGAGGAATGAATAAAGTAATTCCTTATGGAGAGTCATCAGGACAGCAGTGTTAAGCGTGTGTTAACATTATAGAACATTAACACTTACCTTAAAGAGCTACGCACAAGATCTCCCTTGTGCTTTTAAAGCTTCTCCACATTGCTGATTTCTAGCAGTAATTCTACATCTGTGTTAGGATGAATACTTTTTCACAGTAATAAATCAAGCATTTCTCAAACCCAGCATTCCATGTAAACAAAGTTTATGACAAGTTTTGTTTTTGAAAATGAGGGAAACCTCTAACTTTAATGTTCCCAAAGGAAAGTCTCTCTGCTGACATAGTGAATATGGGGTTGGCATTTATTTTCAAGGACTTGTTTCTTCTTGATGAATGTGTTGTGTGATCAAAGGCTTTAAAACTCTAAGTTGGTGCATGCCTGAAAAATGGGCAAGAAATGACACGCTTATTATTTTCCCTTAAAAATAGTGTTGGATGGTAAATGTTGGGGTACACATTACACTTACATTATCTATTAAAGTAGTTTTGAAATAAATACTTGTTGCAATATAACAAATTACAAATGTCCCTGCTTTAATATACTTCAGCTTAAATGAACTGTGATTCTTTATCAGGCAATATACATTGTTATAGTAGTTAGCAAAGAGGTCAAATGATATTTGAACTCCTTTCTCTGACCCAAGTATGTATAATGTAATGTTCTCTTTGAGCTTATACAATGTATACCATCATGAACTTTAGCATGTATTTATATACACACATATGTATACATATATGTATATATATGTATATTGTGTATGTACACACACACACATACACACATATACCAAGGCACTGGAGAGATTAACACATTATTAAGCTTTCTGCTGTTAAAATGGCTCTAGTATAAACTAGGATTTAAGAAGAAAATCTCATGCATCTAAATCTAAATTACATGAGAAGTAGAGATTAATCTGAATATTTTTGTTTATTTCTAAGTTTTCTCATTCAAGTAGTCCAAGTTATAACAAATTTCAGTGTCTAATCATTGCACAGTGAAAAAATATGTTAAATGTTATTTGCTAACTGAAGAAAATCAAAGTAATATTTTTGTAATAGGTGGCTTCTCTACTAGTCATGTTAAGTAGCAATTTAGGCTTGTGGGTTTTGTTTTCCAGTAGTATCAAAAATAAACTCAACATGGTATTATCATAAATTTTAATTTAGCCTACAATTTACAATGTAAATTTAAAGTATATTAATATATTTATTTGAAATATATTCTTCTATAGAATTTGTTTAGCATTTTATCATATATACATGTGTGTGTGTGTGTGTGTGATACAAGGAGACATATACCCACACATATCTCATTGTGCACCTTTTCCTTTACATACACATAAGCACAGCCTAGAAGAGCTTTATGGCATACAAAAAGGGCATTTAATTAAATTGCTTTTTTTGCTATTTTTTGAATGGAGTTTTTACAAAATCTGACATTTTTAAATGATTATGTTATATATGTAGAAAGCTTCAAACTTTCTCTTTGTTTAGGTTGAGTAGCCCATTTCCTATTGCCTGCGGCCCGACTGATCATCACATTATGGACGCACGGACGTCACCCCAATATGGGGCAGGCTAACACACATTCAAGGTGATGACAGAGGTCTGTGATGAGCTGGCTGCTCTGCTCAGACCCTGAAGCAGCGGCCCATCCCTCCACACCCCGCCACCTTGAGCTGGTGGCCTCCTAAGTCTGTCTTTGGTGGCTTCTGATTTTAGAATGACTGTTGTATCTGATCAAAAAACAGTGAGCCATAATGCCATAGTCATATCCCCATTATGCTATGTTAGTCGCTCAGTTATATCCGACTTTTTTTGCAACCCTCTGGGCTATATAGGCTACCAGGCTCCTCTGTCCATGGCATTCTCCCAGCAAGAATACTGGTTGCCATTCCCTTCTCCAGGGGATCTTCTTGATCCAGGGATGGAACATTGCAGGCAGATTCTTACCTCCTGAGCCACCATATTCCTGTTATGAAAATGTATTTAGTTAGATGGTCAAAATAAATTATGTTAAAACTGTATTTTGTCCAGTTTGCCCCAGTCCTTTTTAAAAGGACTCCTAGATCAAACTGAGCACTTGCTCAGCTACAATCCTGAACCTTCACTTCTTTTCCATTTAATGTGCTTAAGAGTTGATCAGAGTGAATTAGTAATTTATATTGATTATGGAAATAGCTTGATGTTCATTTTTAATTATAATGTTCATGTGTCCTTTTTACAAATAATGTTTCCTTCCTGAGAGATTTTTTTTCCTTCTTTTTAAAATTAGTCCACCTTATTATATACTTGGTCATCTTCACAAGGAAGTATGCAACAAGTCTGACTGAGTTGGGAACATGTGTACTAACAAAAAAACTAATTTTTTCTTAATAGGGAGCTGGTTGTTTAAAAGATGATCTCAGCACAGCTGTGGTGTAGGACAGACAATGTTATACAAACACCTGGGATCTGAGCTGTGTGCACTTCAGGGCTTTCAAATCTCTAACCCCTTTATATCTACATTCCTAGGACAAGATGCCTACAATAATTCATAACTTGGCATTGCATGACTGCTTTTTATGACATGATAACGTAGAAGTTTTAACTTGTATTTTCATATCTCACCTTATTCTCTCATATTCTCTAACTAAAATGGAATGATGTTATCTACCCAGCAAAAGTAATAGATTTGAGAATACCTCCTGGGGACATTTCCCATCAGGATTAACTCCAGCTCCAGGTGGGGTTAGGAATACAAGAAGGAACTGTCTCTTATACCACATGAATTGATATTTTCTCTATGAAAGGTTTGGGGGTCACTGAAAATTTATGAAATTTTAATTTAATAATAAATTCCAGGTAAAATAGAAATCTCCTTAAATGAAGGAAAGAACAAGAGGTTCACGGATGTTTCCTTCATTTCTCACTAAATTAGCACATTTTGGCATCTTTGAAGGAACACTGGCTGTGAATAAAACATTTGGTGTCAGTGACCCCAGGAAGAAACTTTCCATTTCACATTGTATCTATTGTAGGTCGAATGTAACGATCTTTTTGAAATTCTCAGCAATGATTTACAACAGCATACACAAATTGGGGTGCCACTGTCAAGTCATGGGCTGAAGCTATAAGCAGAATCCACACCAGTGAGCTGAGGTGCTCTCTTCTTGGACAAGGGTCTTCACGCTGGTCTCAGGGCCTCTGCCTCCTTCTGTCGCTCCTCACATAGTAGCAGGGCACCGGTTCCTGATCAGGCCCTTCATGCATTTGTCATACAAAATAGTCTAAAATACAGACGTGACTGTTTAATGGGTGTTTTATTTATAGGTAGCTTACAATTTTTATATTATTTACACACTCGAGTCATTCATCGGTTCGTCTTCCCTTTCAATGAAAACAACACAGCGGTCCTGACCCAACGAGGAAGAGCAAGTCGTCCGCTCATTTAGGACGATCCCTCGAGGCCTTCGAACAGCAATGCTTTGGGGATCCGTCTGATCTTCTCCGGTCAGATTTCCACTTGGCTTCACTGCTAACTTGGGGATGTGATGGCTTCTCCATTGTCTGCGGCCATGAGTAATGTTGTTCTGTTTACAAGTCAAGATGAGAGGGAGGCTGAACTTAGGCTGTCAGGTCATGTACTTGGCTTTGCTCGGTACTCCGGAGCTGGAAGCCGCAGAGGCAGCAGCCTGACTGCCTAGAAACAGAGGGTCCAAACAAGCCACTTTGGCAGCGAAGAAGGAATGAATGCAGTGGAGAACAGCAAAGAGATTCGAAAACTCCAGCTCCTGAAAGGGACAGAGAGATGAGTCACACAAAATAAAAATCAATTTCCTTGAGATAAATGAAACATAACCACACTACTAGATAATAGCTAGACCTTCTCTTTAAAGTGCAATAAACTCAACTAGAATCCAAGATATCTAACCTATGGAAACTGTTGGCACTTTTGTTCCATATGTTAATTTCAAATGAAGATTTATTTCAAAATACAGTGCTCCAGGAGCTGGAAGGACTTAACATGATTATCACCCAGGAGAGTCTTTTCAACATTGATCAACGCTGCACAGAAATATACTTAGCCAGATTAAAATTTTACTCTTGATAAAGTGTAAACAAAGAGAAGCAGTAGATTTAAAAGTATTTTTATCTCTTTAGAGACAATTCAAATGAAGAATTTGGATTAGAATGATTAACAAGTACTCTTCACTATTCTCTAGAATCAGTTGCTATTTGCTGTTGGACAATGAATATGAAATACTGAAGCAAGGGATATGAGTGTTTTCGATGCTATAAGCCAAACGGTTCACTTCTGAAATATAATGTGTGTGCTCATTTTAAATTTAATTAGTTTTGATTATCATACTTGGTTGTTAAATCAATGCATCTGTTCAATGTAGGCAAGATAGCTATGCGGTCCAAGTAATTCTCTTCATGATGTCGGAAGTTCTTAGTTTCTGATGCTAAGTATTAAAACACCAGAGCTCTGGTTTAAGTATTTTAAGTTCCTAAAATGACTCCACCTAAAAGTGATCTTAGTTTCTCGGCCATTATGATTTCAGGAGCCTTATTATTAGTAACCTGCCTCATGTCACTGTGAGGTGTTACTGGTTATACAGCAGGTTTCCTCTGGTCACAATTCAGTCCACAAAAGAGCCCCTTCATTCTCTGTGCAGCCAGCTCATTTTACACACAGGTTTTGAATACGTTCAGTGTCAACTTGTATAAATCCACTAGGTATAAAAAGGTGGGAAGGCTCTGGAAAACATGAGGTGTGCTTTCTGTACTCTTGGTAAAAGGGAGAATACTGTTGAATATTGCAACTGGGCAAAAATACAAGTAACTTTTTCTCAAAAATATATTTGCCGCATCTCTGTTAAACTGGAGATTATAGCTTGGTTGTCAAAAAAATAAATAGTCTAAATATGAAGACATTTTGGAATGATTAATATTTCCATACCTTGTCAAGAATATGTCAACGATTTGATGTAGTTGGCACTTTAAAATTTTTACACCTATTTTCAGCTGTGGGGTGGGCAAGAAATTAAAGGCAATCAGAAGAAAAAGCAGGAGGCAGAGATGTGCTTAAGTTTAGCCTTTGATTCCAACATCAACTCATCTTTCCTCAGCTCAGTGGTCATCTTTTGCCATCACATCTACTCCTAAGGCTTTGATTTGCATTGCTATATACACAAGTAACACTCTTTTCCTCATTTCCAATGTAAATTCTAGACTTTCAGGTCCACCTATCTACTGAGCATCCACAGATGATGTCCATCGAGCCATTTACCATCTCCTTGGAACAGAGCTCTTCTGGAGCCCATGAATCTCGCTAAGTATAACTCTCCCCAAAATGTAATCATTCACTCAATGAATATTTATAGGGTTTACTATGCATCAGGCCTTTTCCTTGTTGAAAAGACAGAGTAATAAGCAATGCAGACAGAAAAATGTCCTCCTGGGAGTTACAATCTCGAGCAGGATACAACATGGAAGAGCATAAACAAATTAATATTTCTGGATGTAGTGATAAGTACAGTCAAGAAAATAAAGCATGGACAAGAGCAGAGTGTAGGAGGGGCTGTGGGATGGGAAATCCATGTCGTCATGAAGGCAAAACCTCAAGAGATAAGGGAGTAAACCATCTGGATGTTTGTGAGAGAAACACTTGAGGCAGAAGTCAATTTCAGAGGCCCTGAGATGGAGATATTCTAGGAGAGCTTGAGGAAAAGCCAGGGGCTGTTGGCACTGGGATGGAATGAAATGAGTGAATAATGGGGGCATCCCAGGCAGCTCAGTGGTAAAGAACCCACCTGCCAATGCAGGAGACACAGGAGATGTGGGTTCGATCCCTGGGTGGGGAAGATCCCGGGGAGAAGGGAATGGCAACTCACTCCAGTATTCTTCTTGCCTGGGAAATCCCATGGACTTAGGAGCCTGGTGGGCTACAGCCCATGGGGTCACGAAAGAGTCAGATACAACTTAGTAACTAACAAAACAACAATAATAGGTCAAGCAATGAGGTTGAGGAATAATACAGAGCATTCCAGCCCTTTATGAGCTTTACTCCAAGTGACACAGAAAGCCACTGGAGATTTCTGGGCATAGAGTGATAAGAATTAGTATTAAGTCTTAAAATGATAATTTGGGCTACACTGTTGATAAACTCTGTGGGAATATGATTTAAAGAAAAAAAGGAAGTTGTAAAATTTTTCAACTAAAAAATGTGTGGGATTGAAAGTAAACTCGAGTCAAGGACGATTTCAAGATATTTGATTGAATAACTGAGGAAGGATTTGCAAATTATCTGGTGAGGGCATAATATCCAAAAATATAAAGAATTCATATAACTCAACAGCAAAAAACACAACACACTCTGGTTAAAAAATAGGCAGATGATATGAATAGATATTTCTCTCAGATAAGATGTGTAGATGGTCAGCAGGTACACGAAAGGATGATCAGCATCGTCAGAAATGATCAGCCTCAGTGACATCAGAGACATGCAAACCACGCCCACCATGAGATACCACCGCACAGCTGTTGCAACTGTGGTTTCACCAACTCAGGCAGCTGGAGTCTTACAAAACTTGCTGCCAACTGTTTTCAGCACATACCTCAGTGAACAAGGTTTGTGTCACATCGAGTACTGACAAGCACTGCAAATGGGCTTTACCAGGGTAATTACCATTTTCATAATCAAATTGTTCCAGGAGGGTCAAAATTCACTTTATTTTTTTTCCATTTTCAAATGCTTTCATGATTTTTGCAATTTTGATTTTTTTTTATAATGAGAAGATAACACCATACCTGATTATTTTGAGTTACTTTGCCTCCTTAGAAAAACTTTCAAGTATATCTTTATTCTTAAAATTTTGATTTTCAAATGTTTTTACTTATATTAAATAAAAATGCAATTCCATTTCTTCTATAGGTGACTGGTGACTTTGGGGAAAAAGGAAAAAAAAAAATCACACCCTCGACATGTTCCCTCTGACAGTTGCTTACTTTGGAGGCAGTTAATATATGTTTTACCTAAAAAATACCAGGTTAAGTTTTCTAGTTTACTAGATTAAAAGAAGTTGGGATTCTTAACATATGTGGGTAAATAAAATTCAATATCCCTATGAAGAATATAAGAGGCTTGAAAATAAATTATGCACAAGGAGGAAACATTCTCAGTGAGAAATAAACATGACTCGGAACCCTTGGGGATTCCCAGGAGCTTAAGAGCTCTTTTCAAGGAAGACAAGTATCCAATGCAGAGTTCTCCTTCATGTATTCATTTCCCTGCTCCAATCAAGCGTTTGAAATAAAGTTTTAGGTAAGATCAGAGGTATGTAAATCTCACACACACACACTTGACTCATTCTCCACATTTACTTCCAGCCACTCCAGTTTCTTCTACACTATGATTTTGGATAAAGTCAGTTGTATGGAAATCACACTCATGCATGCGCATTCACACACACATACAAACACACATACCTCATCCCCACCTCCATCCCCATTCACTCCCAGCTGCTCCAGTTTCTACTGCTGTATGAGGCACCAAACTGCTTTGATAAAGGACCTCATTACAAGCATCCTCACTTTTCTTCTTCAGAATCTAAACAGCTGGGGCTCTGGGAGTTCACAATGAAAGGAGAGTTCTAGAAAACCTCTGGTTCTGGATGCCAGAAAGAGTGAGAAACTGAGCAACAGGCTAGCTAGGAAGCTGATCTTTCACTTTCTACACAGAGGACGGTTGTCGGTCCCAGTCCCTCCTGGGTTTGGGTTTGTGAATATTAAACTTCCTAGTGAGCCCTCCAAATGCCACATAGGAATCTGCTTAGATGATGAGTCATTATCTTCTGAAAGGCAGACTTCAGCACATCATGCATTCTTTAGTACGGTCTCTGCTGAAAGAGAAACTCCCCAAGTCAGTAGGTGCCCAATATGCTACTGGAGATCAGTGGAGAAATAACTCCAGAAAGAATGAAGGGATGGAGCCAAAGCAAAAACAATACCCAGTTGTGGATGTGACTGGTGATAGAAGCAAGGTCTGATGCTGTAAAGAGCAATATTGCATAGCAACCTGGAATGTCAGGTCCATGAATGAAGGCAAATTGGAAGTGGTCAAACAAGAGATGGCAAGAGTGAATGTTGACATTCTAGGAATCAGCGAACTGAAATGGACTGGAATGGGTGAATTTAACTCAGATGACCATTATATCTACTACTGCGGGCAGGAATCCCTCAGAAGAAATGGAGTGGCCATCATGGTCAACAAAAGAGTCTGAAATGCAGTACTTAGATGCAATCTCAAAAACGACAGAATGATCTCTGTTCATTTGCAAGGCAAACCATTCAATACCACAGTAATCCAAGCCTATGCCCCAACCAGTAATGCTGAAGAAGCTGAAGTTGAACGGATCTATGAAGACCTACAAGACCTTTTAGAACTAACACCCAAAAAAGATGTCCTTTTCATTATAGGGGACTGGAATGTAAAAGTAGGAAGTCAAGGAACACCGGGAGTAACAGGTAAATCTGGCCTTGGAATACGGAATGAAGCAGGGCAAAGACTAATAGAGTTTTGCCAAGAAAATGCACTGGTCATAGCAAATACCCTCTTCCAACAACACAAGAGAAGACTACACATGGACATCACCAGATGGTCAACACCGAAATCAGATTGATTATATTCTTTGCACCCAAAGATGGAGAAGCTCTATACAGTCATCAAAAACAAGACCAGGAGCTGACTGTGGCTCAGACCATGAACTCCTTATTGCCAAATTCAGACTTAAATTGAAGAAAGTAGGGAAAACCACTAGGCCATTCAGGTATGACCTAAATCAAATCCCTTATGATTATACAGTGGAAGTGAGAAATAGATTTAAGGGCCTAGATCTGATAGATAGAGTGCCTGATGAACTATGGAATGAGGTTCGTGACATTGTACAGGAGACAGGGATCAAGACCATCCCCATGGAAAAGAAATGCAAAAAAGCAAAATGGCTGTCTGGGGAGGCCTTACAAATAGCTGTGAAAAGAAGAGAAGCGAAAAGCAAAGGAGAAAAGGAAAGATATAAACATCTGAATGCAGAGTTCCAAAGAATAGCAAGAAGAGATAAGAAAACCTTCTTCAGCAATCAATGCAAAGAAATAGAGGAAAACAACAGAATGGGAAAGACTAGGGATCTCTTCAAGAAAATTAGAGATACCAAGGGAACATTTCATGCAAAGATGGGCTCAATAAAGAACAGAAATGGTATGGACCTAACAGAAACAGAAGATATTAAGAAGAGACAGCAAGAATACACAGAAGAACTAAACAAAAAAGAGCTTCACGACCCAGATAATCATGATGGTGTGATCACTGACCTAGAGCCAGACATCCTGGAATGTTAAGTCAAGGGGGCCTTAGAAAGCATCACTACGAACAAAGCTAGTGGAGGTGATGGAATTCCAGTGGAGCTATTTCAAATCCTGAAAGATGATGCTGTGAAAGTGCTGCACTCAATATGCCAGCAAATTTGGAAAACTCAAGCTGTGGCCACAGGACTAGAAAAGGTCAGTTTTCATTCCAATCCCAAAGAAAGGCAATGCCAAAGAGTGCTCAAACTACCGCACAATTGCACTCATCTCACACATTATTAAAGTAATGCTCAAAATTCTTCAAGCCAGGCTTCAACAATATGTGAACCGTGAACTTCCTGATGTTCAAGCTGGTTTTAGAAAAGGCAGAGGAACCAGAAATCAAATTGCCAACGTCCGCTGGATCATGGAAAAAGCAAGAGAGTTCCAGAAAAGCATCTATTTCTGCTTTATTGACTATGCCAAAGCCTTTGACCGTGAGGATCACAATAAACTGTGGAAAATTCTGAAAGAGGGGAATCCCAGACCACCTGATCTGCCTCTTGAGAAATTTGTATGCAGGTCAGGAAGCAACAGTTAGAACTGGACATGGAACAACAGACTGGTTCCAAATAGAAAAAGGAGTTCGTCAAGGCTGTATATTGTCACCCTGTTTATTTAATTTATATGCAGAGTACATCATGAGAAACGCTGGACTGGAAGAAACACAAGCTGGAATCAAGATTGCCAGGAAAAATATCAATATCCTCAGATATGCAGATGACACCACCTTTATGGCAGAACGTGAAGAGGAACTCAAAAGCCTCTTGATGAAAGTGAAAGAGGAGAGTGAAAAAGTTGGCTTAAAGCTCAACATTCAGAAAACGAAGATCATGGCATCCAGTGCCATCACTTCATGGGAAATAGATGGGGAAACAGTGGAAACAGTGTCAGGCTTTATTTTTCTGGGCTCCAAAATCAGTACAGATGGTGACTGCAGCCATGAAATTAAAAGACGCTTACTCCTTGGAAGGAAAGTTATGACCAACCTAGATAGCATATTGAAAAGCAGAGACATTACTTTGCCAACAAAGGTTCGTCTAGTCAAGGCTATGGTTTTTCCTGTGGTCATGTATGGATGTGAGAGTTGGACTGTGAAGAAGGCTGAGCGCCGAAGAATTGATGCTTTTGAACTGTGGTGTTGGAGAAGACTCTTGAGAGTCCCTTGGACTGCAAGGAGATCCAACCAGTGCATTCTGAAGGAGATCAGTCCTGGGTGTTCTTTGGAAGGAATGATGCTAAAGCTGAAACTCCAGTACTTGGGCCACCTCATGCGAAGAGTTGACTCATTGGAAAAGACTTTGATGCTGGGAGGGACTGGGGGCAAGAGGAGAAGGGGACGACAGAGGATGAGATGGCTGGATGGCATCACTGACTCGATGGACGTGAGTCTGAGTGAACTCCAGGAGTTGGTGATGGACAGGGAGGCCTGGCGTGCTGCGATTCATGGGGTTGCAAAGAGTAGGACAAGACTGAGTGACTGACTGATCTGATCTGGCAGGTGCTGACTCAGCATACAAAGTGTTCCCTTCACCGTGTTGTATACTCAATCCTTATCTGCAAAGCAGGGAACATTTCATCCTGAGAGTGATCCTTTTGGGCAGACACTTTTATCCACAATTTATAATCAGAAAATGAAGATTTATAGAGAATAGCTTGTAAGTAGCATTACTGGGATTCAATCCTCAATTCCTGATTCAAGTCTCACTAAACCTTGTATTATGTGGGAAGTTCTCTTGGGGCCACTTGATGTCTCTGAGACCATGGAGATTGGGGGCAGGAAGGATTTTGGGGAAAAGGTCTGTTTAGAGGTGTTTCCAAACTCTGCTCTGTTCCACTAAATAAAAAAGCAATTTTCTTTTTCCTTCTCTTATTATACAAAAAGTACTACCTTGGCTGCCAGATGTTAAATCCAGTAATTTAGGATTAATATGAGGTATACACTAGTTTATGAAAGATTCTAACAGTGGTTCCCTACAGGGATGGTCATGAATTTCAATGAATAAAGCGACAGCAGTGCCTTTGGAAGGCAGACTGTTTTGAAGTCTGGGGATTCCCTGACTTCTTGTGTTATATCAAATTATAATTTAAAAGTAGATACACATAAAAATAATAATGAAATGTTAAAAATAGTAAGCAAATATATATATATATTTTTTTAACTTAGGAAGTTTACTAATGGCCAACAATGAGAATATGTTAGTAACCCTTGATGAATTAGTATCTATACTAACATCATAAAAACAGCACTTTAAAAAAAGTACCCAGTAACAATAAAATGAGCTTTTAAATTAATTATCAAATTACTGCAATATTGCTCATGACTTCAACTGGGAACCACCCCTCTGTTCTACTAGGAAAGTTCTGGGAAGTTTAATGAGGCTTTGAAAAACTGATGGCAAATTTACTAAGCTTTCTGAGTAATGAAGTGAGAATTTATGAATTTCTACTTTCAGAGAAAAAAAATATAACCAGTTTTGGTATTATAACATTGTATTAATAGCCATAAAACAACAAAAACAAAAAATAAAGTATATTTCCCCAACTCTTGTCCTTTTTAAGTATTTCTAAGACTTTTCACAACGAAAAGTTTAAAAACTATTTAGAACTTTTAATCTTGTAATATGCACAGCAACTCAATCACATTCCTCAAACAAACAATATCTCTTGTGAAATAAGAAATAAGCTCTGGCTTTAATGTATTTGCCTTGTAACCTGGGATATATTATATACTATGAGAGTGTCTTATTTAAAGCTGTTGTCTTATCACATATAGCAAGAACTGAGTCCCTTTACTAAACCATTTCATCAGTTTTTTTTTTTAATACAGCTTTTTGATGATATCTTAGACATATAAAACTACGTGTTTAAGGTGCATGAGTTGATGTTCTGATAAATGTATGCACTGTAAAAAGCATACCACAATCAAACTAATTCATATACCACAACCTCTATAACTACTAGAGTGTATGCTAGGGGTGCTTTACTGACTACCTATCCTTGCCGCAAATGTCAAGTATTTCATATCATTACCTACCATCACCACATTACTCATTAGGTCTCTATTAGATACATAGATAGATAGGTGCTTCAGTCGTGTCCGACTCTGTGCGACCCCATAGATGGCAGCCCATCAGGCTCCACCATCCCTGGGATTCTCCAGGCAAGAACACTGGAGTGGGTTGCCATTTCCTTCTCCAATGCATGAAAGTGAAAAGTGAAAGTGAGGTCGCTCAGTGGTGTCCTACTCTTCGTGACCCCACGGACTGCAGCCTATCAGGCTCCTCCGTCCATGGAATTTTCCAGGCAAGAGTACTGGAGTGGGGTGCCATTGCCTTCTCCGAGGTCTCTATTAATCTTGTATAACTTGAGCAAACTCTGAGAGATAGTGGAGGACAGGGAAGCCTGGAGTCCTGCAGTCCATGCGGTTGCAAAGCTGGGCACGACTTAGCAACTGAACAATCACCACAAATCTTGCATAAGGGAAACTGATATATTTTCAAGATATAAATTTCAATTAATTTGGAAAAATATCTGAAAGTGGGATTGCTGGATAATTGCTGGCATCCCCTATTAACCTCTTTAGAGGAATCCTCATACTGATTTCTAGAAGAGTGGTACCAATTTACATTCCCACCAGAGATTCACAAGGGTTTCCTTTCCTCTTGTCTTTGCTTACATTATTATCTTCGTCCTTTTGTTGATAGTTGCCCAAGTTGGTGTAAGGTGATATCTCACTGTGTTTTTGAATTGTGTTACCCTGAGATTTAGAAATATTGAGCAAATTCTTATGTATTTGATAGCTATTTACATTTCTTTTTTAGAGAAGTGTCTATTAGACCCTAGCTCATTTTAACTGTAATATTTGTATTTTGGTATTGAGTAGTATGAGTTCCTTATATATTTTGGAAATTAACTCATTGGATGCATGGTTTGCAAAAAAATTTTTTCACACTACTTAGAATGCTTTTTAAAAATTTTCTTTGCTATGCAAATCATTTTAATTTAATGTACTACCACTTGTCTGTTTTGGTTTTTGTTGCCTGTGCTTTTATATCATATATCATATTTTGAATCATATCCAAAATATTATTGTCAAGACCAGTGTCAAGAAGTTTTTTCCCTATGTTTTCTCCCAGGCGTTTTATAGTATCAGGTATTATGGTGAAGTCGTTAGTTTATTCTTTTTTATTTCTGTATTATCGATTGTAATGTTTCCTCTTTCATTTCTAAATTTGTTTATATATCTTTTTTTCTTTATCTAACAGTTTTTGAGTTTGTTTTTCTTTTAAAAAATACAACTTTCAGATTTAGTAGAAGTGGGGTATTGAAGCTTCCTTTTGCTGTTGTTCAGTTGGTAAGTGGACATCAGCAAATGGTCAATACTGAAATCAGATTGATTATATTCTTTGCAGCCAAAGATGGAAATGCTCTACACAGTCAGCAAAAACAAGACAAGGAGCTGACTGTGGCTCTGATCATGAACTCCTTATTGCCAAATTCAGACTTAAACTGAAGAAAGTAGAGAAAACCACTAGCCATTCAGGTATGACCTAAATCAAATCCCTTACAGTCACACAGTGGAAGTGACAAGTAGATTCAAGGGACTAGATCCGATAGACAGAGTGCCTGAAGAACTATGGACGGAGGTTTGTGACGTTGTACAGGAGGCAGGGATCAAGACCATTCCCAAGAAAAAAGAAATGCAAAAAGGCAAAATGGTTGTCTGAGGAGGGCTTACAAATAGCTGAGAAAAGAAGAGAAGCTAAAGGCAAAAGAGAAAAGGAAAGATATACCCATCTGAATGCAGAGTTCCAAAGAATAGAAAGGAGAGATAAGAAAGCCTTCCTCAGTGATCAATGAAAAGAAACAGAGGAAAACAAATGAATGGGAAAGACTAGAGATCTCTTTAAGGAATTAGAGATACCAAGGGAACATTTCATGCAAACATGGGGACAATAAAGAACAGAAATGGTATGGACCTAACAGAAGCAGAAGGTATTAAGAGGCAGCAAGAATACACTAAAGAACTATACAAAAAAGATATTCATAAGCCAGATAACCATGATGATGTGACCATTCATCTAGAGCCAGACATCCTGGAATAAGAAGTCAAGTGGGCCTTAGGAAGCATCACTACGAACAAAGATAGTGGAGGTGATGGAATTCCAGTTGAGCTATTTCAAATCCTAAAAGATGATGCTGTGAAAATGTTGCACTCAATATATCAGCAAATTTGGAAAACTCATTAGTGGCCACAGTAGTAGAATAGGTCAGTTTTCATTCCAATCCCAAAGAAAGGCAATACCAAAGAATGTTCCAATCACTGCACAATTGCACTCATCTCAGAAGCTAGCAAAGTAATGCTCAAAATCCTCCAAGTCAGGCTTCAACAGTATGTGAACCAAGAACTTCCAGATGTTCAAGCTGGATTTGGAAAAGGCAGAGGAACTAGAGATCAAATGGTTAACATCTAATGGATCATAGAAAAAGCAAGAGAATTCCAGAAAAACTTCTACTTTATTGATTATGCCAAAGCATTTGACTGTGTAGGTCACAACAAACTGTGGACAGTTCTTAAAGAGATGGGAATACCAGACCACCTTACCTGCCTCCTGAGAAATCTGTATGCAGGTCAGGAAGCAACAGTTAGAACCCAGACATGGAACAATGGACTGGTTCCAAATTGGGAAAGGAGTACGTCAAGGCTGTATATTGTCACCCTGCTTATTGAACTAATATGCAGAGTACATCATGAGAAACACTGGGCTGGAAGAAGCACAAGCTGGAATCAAGATTGCCGAGAGAAATATCAATAACCTCAGATATGCAGATGACACCACCCTTATGGCAGAAAGTGAAGAAGAACTAAAGAGCCTCTTGATGAAGGTGAAAAAGGAGAGTGAAAAAGCTGGCTTAAAACTCAATATTCAAAAAACTAAGATCATGGCATCCATCCCCATTACTTCATGACAAATAGATGGGGAAACAATGGAACAAATGAACAACTTAATTTTCTTGGACTCCAAAATCACTGCAGATGGTGACTGCAGCCATGAAATTAAAAGATGCTTGCTCTTGGAAGAAAAGCTATGACCAACCTAGACAGTATATTAAAATGCAAAGACATTACTTGGCTGACAAAGGTCCATCTAGTCAAAATTATGGTTTTTCCAGTAGTCATGTATGGATGTGACAGTTGGACTATAAAGAAAGCTGAGTGCTGAAAAGCTGATGCTTTTTAA
Source organism: Bubalus kerabau (assembly GCF_029407905.1). NCBI lineage: Eukaryota > Metazoa > Chordata > Mammalia > Artiodactyla > Bovidae > Bubalus > Bubalus kerabau. The sequence continues at coordinate 22,720,485 of NC_073637.1, read as the reverse complement.
CTGTGATGTTGGAGAAGACTCTGGAGGGTGCCTTGGACTGCAAGGAGATCCTACCAGTCAATCCTAAAGGAAATCAGTCCTGAATGTTCACTGAAAGGACTGATGCTGAAGCTGAAACTCCAATACTTTGGCCACCTGATGTGAAGAACTGACTGATTGGAAAAGACCCTGATGCTAGGAAAGACTGAAAGCAGGAGGAATAGGGGATGACAGAGGAGGGAATGGTTGGATGGCAACACCAACTCAATGGAAGTGAGTTTGAGCAAGCTCTGGGAGTTGGTGATGGACATGGAGGCCTGGCATGCTGCAGTCCATGAGGCCGCAGAGTCAGACATGACTGAGTGACTGAAGTGAACTGACTGAGTTGGTAAGTTGTGCCCCAGTCTTTTTGATCTCATGGACTACATCGTGTAGGATTCCCTTCCTGCACTATCTCCCGAAGTTTGCTCAAATTCATGTCCATTGAGTCGGTGATGCCATCTAACCATCTCGTCCTCTGATGGCCCTTCTTTTGTCCCCAGTCTTTCCCAGCATCAGTGTCTTTTCCAATGAGTCAGCTCTTTGTATCAGGTGGCCAAAGTATTGGAGCTTCAGCATCAGTCCTTCCAATGAATATTCAGGTTTGATTTCCTTTAGGATTGGCTGGTTTGATCTTCTTGCAATCCAAGGGACTCTCAAGAATCTTCATCACCATAATTGGAAAGTATCAATTCTTTGGCTCTCAGCCTTCTTTATGGTCCAACTCTCACATCCATACATGACTACTGGAAAAAAACATAGCTTTAACTAGATGGACCTTTGTCAGCAAAGTGATGTCCTTGAAGTCTCTTACTATGGTTGCATTTCTGTCAATTTTTTCTCTTCAGATATGTCAATATTTTTATATATTATGTGCTCTGATGTTAAGTACATATATCCTGATAATTGTTATAACTTTTTGTTGAATTGAACCCTTTTTCATTATATAACTTTATATTTTGAACAGTATTTTAAAGTCTATTTTGTCTTATTCAAGTAGAGTATCTGACATAAGGTAAGAGAAAAATGAAGTGAAATCATACAGAATATATTCTCTAACTGTATCATACTAGTAATCAATTCTAGAAATATAACAAAAAAATCTCCAGATACATAGAACATAAACATCACACTTCTTAAGAGAAAAATCCATTTGTTAAAGAGGAAGCCTTGAGGGAAATTAAAAACACACTGAGTTGAGTAAAAATAGAGATACAATATATCAAAATTTGTGGAATACAGTCCTAAGAAGGAAATTCTGGAATTAAATTTTTATATTAGAAACAAAAAAGTTTTGAGTCAACAATTTTAAAATTCCACTTGTGAAATCAGAAAAAGAAAAGCAATATAAAACCAAAGCAACCAAAGAGAAGTAAATAATAAAGGTGAGAGCAGAATTCATCAAGTTTCACAGAGCTCAACTGAGGAAATAAAGGAGAACTATTAGTTCTTTGAATAGTCTCTAACAAGACTGACAGATAAATAGAAAGAAGGCACCAATTATTAACACAGGGAATGAATTAGGGATGCTATTACAGAATCTGCAGACTTCAAAGTGACAATAAGGAAATACTATGAAAAAGTCTATACACATATATTTGACAGCTTAGATAAAATTAATGAAGACCTCGGAAAGTAAAAATTACCACAAATCATCTGATTGGAATAGATAATTTGAATAGTTATCTACTAAGCAAGTTGAACTCATAGTTTAAAAAAATCCTCAAAATGAAATCTCCTGACTGACGTGGTTCTACCAGAGAACTTTACTAAACTTTTAGGGAAGAATCAGCAACAATGGTATACAATATCTTCCAGAAAATAAAAAAAGAGGAGGAACATTTTCAACTCATTTTATTCCAGCTAGTCCAATACCAAAAGTAGGCAAAGACAGTACCAAACCAACCAGCCAACCAAACAAAAAACAACAAAAAAGCCCCAACAGACCAATAACTCTCATAGATGTAAAAGCAAAAATACTTAAAATTTTGACAAATAAAATTCAGCCACATATGTAAGAAATTCCACATCATTATTAACTAGGGTTTATTCCAGTTGTAAGACAGGGTCAGTATCTGAAAATCCATTAATATATTCTGTTGCATTAAGAAGCCAAACAAGAAAACTGATATTGTCATATTAATTGATATTCATTCATAATAAAACCTTTAGAAAAATATGGGACCTAGCTTAACCTGAGAAAATAATTCTATTAGACCACTGACTCAGCTGGTAAAGAATCCTCCTGCCATGCGGGAGACCTGGGTTCGATCTCTGAGTTGGGAAGATCCCCTAGAAAAGGGAAAGGATACTCACTCCAGTATTCTGGCCTGGAGAATTCCATGGACTATACAGTCCATGGGGTCGCAAAGAATTGGACACAACCGAGCAAATTTCACTCACTCACTTGGTGAAAAGCTAAATGATTTTCCCTAAAATAAGGAACAAATGAAGAATATCCACATTCATTACTGGTATTCAATATAGTATTTAAATTTTTAGGCAAGAAAAAGATAGCAATGCTATATGAATCTGAAAAAAGAAACATCTTTCTTTATTTCCATATGTCTTAGTAATCTATGTAAATAAACTGGAAGAATTTTAAAAAGCATAAATAGAAACAAAAGACCTAGAACTAATAATACATATATATGTGTGTTATATATATATACAGGTTTCAGGATGCGATGTAAATATATAAATGTTAATTATATTGCTGCATATTAGCATTAATATTGGAAAATGAAAAATTTTAAGATGTTTATATTCTCTCAAAAAAAAGAATAAATGGTTTATCTAAGTTTAACAAAATATACATAGGATCTATATAATGAAAACTACACAATACTGAAGAAATAAATCAAAAGTTCAAAAATATAGAAAGATAATCTGTTTTCATTGCTTTAAGAAATCAGCATAGTAAAGATGTCAGTTCTCCTGAAATTGATGTCATCATGCCCTCCCTCTTGAAGGGCCTCTGAGATTATTCATGAATATACAGAGGGTAATTCTGAAATGTCCATGGAAACACAAAGAAACGAGAACAACTAAAGCAGTTTTGAAAGATAACCATAAAGTGGACAGAACCATCCGTTTCAAGGACTGTCGTTTAGCTACTGTGTCAAAGAATGAATGATACTAGCAAAGTGACAGATGCAAAAATGAACCAAGAAGTAGTACCACAGAAGTAGGACCAGGTGATTTTCCAGTGAAGCTGCTAAAATAATTCTACAGAGGAAGAATGGTCTTTACAACAAATGGTGGTGTTGTAACCGGATAACCACAGGCAAAACAGAGAAGGTCAGTCAAACCCCACAACTTACAGGAAAAAAAATAGACTCAAATGTATCACATATTTAACTGTTGATGGCAAGCCTATAATACATTTTGAAAATGGCATAAGGGAAAACCTTTGGCCCTTGTGATGTGCTGAAGAATTTTTTATATGACACTAAAATCATTATTTCTAAGAGAACTGATAATTTAAAATTATCAGTTTCTAAAAATCTTTAAATTTGTCTGCAAGATACATGATACACTGTTAAGAAGATGAAACACAAATTACAAACTGGAAGAAAATATTTGCAAACATTACATCTAACAAATCCTCGTAGACAAAATATTGAATTGGCCAAGAAGTTTGCTTGGGTTTTTTCCAAACTTCTTGGCCAATCCAATATATAGTAACTCATAAAACTCTTAAGTAAAACAAATCACAAAATACAATTTGAAAACAGGAAAAAGTAGGAGGAAATGTTTCACCAAAGGGGACATAAATACTTAGAAAATAGTCACATAAGAAGTTGTTCAGCACTGCTAGTCATTCAGTTAAGTTCAGTTGCTCAGTCATGTCTGACTTTGCGACCTCATGGACTGCAGCACTCCAGGCTTCCCTATCCATCATCAACTCCCAGAGCTTGTTCAAATTCATGCCCATTGAGTCGGTGATGCCACCCAACCATCCCATCTCCTTCTCCCGCCTTCAATCTTTCCCAGCATCAGGGTCTTTTCCCATGAGTCAGTTCTTTGTACCAGGTGGCCAAAGTATTAAAGTTCAACTTCAGCATCAGTCCTTCCAATGAATATTCAGGGTTAATTTCTTTTGCAATTGACTTATTTGATCTCCTTGAAGTCCAAGTGACTCTCAAGAGTCTTCTCCAACACCACAGTTCAAAAGCACCAATTCTTCAGTGCCCAGCTTTCTTTATAGGCCAACTCTCGCATCCATACATGACCACAGGAAAAACCATAGCTTTGACCGGATGGACCTTTGTCAGCAAAGTAATGCTCTGCTTTTTACTGTGCTGTCTAGGTTGGTTATAGCTTTTCTTCCAAGGAGCAAGTGTCTTTTAATTTCATGGCTGCAAGTCACCATGTGCAGTGATTTTGGAAACCTCCGCCCCCCCCCCCCCCCCGAAAAAAAAAAAAATATCACTGCTAGTCATTAGGGAATGAAAATTAAAACTATCATGAGAACTCCTGGAAAGAAAAGTAGTGACGATTCCAAATGCTGGGGAGGCTGTAAGGAGACTGAGTTTCTGGTACATTGTTGGAGGGAATGCAAAATGTCACAGCTACTCTGCACAGCGATTTGGCATTTTCTTTAAAACTAAATAAACGTTTTCCATATGACTGAGCAACTGCCCTCCTAGGCATTTATTCCACAGAAATAAACTCTCATGCCTACACAATGACTAAATAATGGACCAGGAAATATTAAATTAAATGAAATAGAGACAGTTATGACTTGCCTGTTTCCAGGCAAGCATCAGGTTAAGCCTTAGGAATGCTGGGTTGTAAGACACGTTCCTCACACTTACACATTCTTGATCTAGTGGAGAAGGCACAGTGGTGAGTAACAACCACATGGGGTGGACGCCAGTGTTACAACAGACAGAAAGTAACAGCACATATATCATATAATATGCAGGAGAAGTTTCTGTCCCTGACTTGGGGCTCCTGTCTCTAACCCCATTACAATTTTTAAAATAATATAAATTAATTGTCCAATGAATTTGATAAGTGACACAAACTTGGATTATGGTTATACATTTGAATTTCTTAAATGTGGACAGGACCGTTTACATATAAGTAATCACCTTTACTAACTAGTCTTCTAATTATAACAACTGCTATTTTTAAATACTTCCTCTATATTTATTTTACAATCTTTGAAGATGAAATCATGCCTGAGTGATTTATTGTCTTCCATATGCCAGGTACCATGGGTATTTATTCCTTACATTTTTCCTGCAAGGCAGCAGTCATAATTTGGTGAATTGCCCAGGTCATGTAGCTGGGAAATGGTAAAGAAGAGAGTTTACTCAAGTTATTGTTCAGTCACTAAGTCGTGTCCAATTCTTTGTGACCCCATGGACTGCAGCACGCCAGGCTTCCCTGCCCTTCACCATCTCCCAGAGTTTGCTCAACCTCATGTCCATTGAGTCAGTGAATGCATCCAATCATCTCATCCTCTGTCACCCCTTTCTTCTCCTGCCTTCAATCTTTCCCAGCATCAGAGTCTTTTCCAATGAGTCTATTCTTAGCGTCAGGTACTTAAAGTTCAGTTCAGTTCAGTCGCTCAGTCGTGTCCGACTCTTTGCGACCCCATGAATCGCAGCACGCCAGGCTTCCCTGTCCATCACCAACTCCCGGAGTTCACTCAGATTCACGTCCATCAAGTCAGTGATGCCATCCAGCCATCTCATGCTCTGTTGTCCCCTTTTCCTTGATCCTAATTTTCTTTTCACTGTATTGTGTTGCCTATTCCCTCATTTAGAAAAAGTGAGGAAATGCTGAATTCTCAAGTGAATTCTTATCAGTTTATAAGTTCTGTGATGTGATATGTGCTGGCATTCTTCCTGCTTTCCTCCTGTGCAGGAGCTTCTGATTACTGCTCACATGTTATCATGATAAAGGTTACAAAATAGCAACTGTACTAGTTTTAATAGTATATGTACTCTGTGGTATTGGCAGAGGCAATGCACACCAGAATGGCTAAATGATTCTATAGAACTGGCCACTGTTCTGATTGGCTGGTTTTAAAACAGTGTCCATGATTAATTTGGTATTTTCAGTATCACCCATCTAAGTCTTTTTCTTCCTCATTTTATATAAGGTGGTGACTTTGAATAAGTCTGGCAATTCACCAATGGTCACACTGTCTCATTAGCCTTGAAACTTCTCTTTTCACTTGCTCAAAAATTACTGCCTCTAAATTTAAGGAGGAGTACCAGTGGAGCTATTTCAAATCCTGAAAGATGATGCTGTGAAAGTGCTACACTCAATATGCCAGCAAATTTGGAAAACTCAGCAGTGGCCACAGGACTGGAAAAGGTCAGTTTTCATTTCAATCCCAAAGAAAGGCAATGCCAAAGAATGCTCAAACTACTGCACAATTGCACTCATCTCACAAGCTAGTAAAGTAACGCTCAAAATTCTCCAAGCCAGGCTTCAGCAATATGTGAACCATGAACTTCCAGATAAAAAGCAAGAGAGTTCCAGAAAAACATCTATTTCTGCTTTATTGACTATGCCAAAGCCTTTGACTGTGTGGATCACAATAAACTGTGGGAAATTCTGAAAGAGATAGGAATCCCAGACCACCTGACCTGCCTCTTGAGAAACCTGTATGCAGGTCAGGAAGCAACAGTTAGAACTGGACATGGAACAACAGACTGGTTCCAAATAGGAAAAGGAGTATGTCAAGGCTGTATATTGTCACCCTGCTTATTTAACTTATATGCAGAATACATCATGAGAAACGCTGGGCTGGAAGAAGCACAAGTTGGAATCAAGATTGCCGGGAGAAATATCAATAACCTCAGATATGCAGATGACACCACCCTTATGGCAGAAAGTGAAGAGGAACTCAAAAGCCTCTTGATGAGAGTGAAAGAGGAGAGTGAAAAAGTTGGCTTAAAGCTCAACATTCAGAAAACAAAGATCATGGCATCTGGTCCCATCACTTCATGGCAAATAGATGGGGAAACAGTGGCTGACTTTCTTTTTTTGGGCTCCAAAATCACTGCAGATGGTGATTGCAGCCATGAAATTAAAAGACGCTTACTCCTTGGAAGGAAAGTTATGACCAACCTAGATAGCATATTCAAAAGCAGAGACATTACTTTGCCAACAAAGATCCATCTATTCAAGGCTATGGTTTTTCCAGTAATCATGTATGGATGTGAGAGTTGGACTATGAAGAAAGCTGAGCGCCAGAAGAATTGATGCTTTTGAACTGTGGTGTTGGAGAAGACTCTTGAGAGTCCCCTGGACTACAAGGAGATCCAACCAGTCCATTCTGAAGGAGATCAGTCCTGGGTGTTCTTTGGAAGGACTGATGCTAAAGCTGAAAATCCAGTACTTTGGCCACCTCATGTGAAGAGTTGACTCATTGGAAAAGACTCTGATGCTGGGAGCGATTGAGGGCAGGAGGAAAAGGGGACGACAGAGGATGAGATGGCTGGATGGCATCACGGACTCAATGGACGTGAGTTTGGGTGAACTCCGGGAGTTGGTGATGGACAGGGAGGCCTGGCGTGCTGCAGTTCATGGGGTCACAAAGAGTTGGACACAACTGAGAGACTGAACTGAACTGTACTGCACCTGGTGGCTCAGGTGGCAAAGAATCTGCCTGCAATGCAAGACACCTGGGTTTGATCCCTGGGTTGAGAAGAACCCCTGGAGGAGGGCATGGCAACCCACTCCAGTGTTCTTGCCTGGGGAATCCTATGGACAGAGGAGTCTGGCAGGTTATAGTCTATGGGGTCTCAAAGAGTCAGACATGACTGAACCACTAACACTATTAAATTCAAGGAAAAACATTCAATAAATAGCTTCTGAAACTATTTCTTATTAAATGAATTTATGAAGTATTATGTAAAACATGTTAACCATAAAAAGTAGCATTTTGAAGCTGCTGCTGCTGCTGCTAAGTTGCTTCAGTAGTGTCTGACTCTGTGCGACCCCATAGACGGCAGCCCACTGGGCTCCCCTGTCCTTGGGATTCTCCAGGCAAGAACACTGGAGTGGGTTGACCTTTCCTTCTTCAATGCATGAAAGTGAAAAGTGAAAGTGAAGTCGCTCAGTCATGTCCTACTCTCAGTGACCCCATGGACTGCAGCCCACTAGGCTCCTTCGTCCATGGGATTCTTCAGGCAAGAGCACTGGAGTGGGGTGCCATCATCTTCTCCTTTTTGAAGCTGGCAGACAATTAATAAATAGAGTAGTTAAGGAAGCAGTAAGTACATGAGCTACATTAACGAAGTCTAAATACAGTAGTTAGTAGTCATTTCACTGCATTTATCGTTTTTGCTTCATGTTGTGGACTAAGGTTTTGTTAGCACGTTAGATATATCAGACGAGAAGGAGTTTATCAAATCAAACATTAACTAGCGGTGGACACTCCACGTTTGCCTGAAGAACACAGAGCTGACAACACTGACACCACTCACCATGTTAAGATTCCTGAGTGTCGAAGTGGGAAATCCGCCAAAACTGAAAGATACATCCTTTTGGAGAGTAGAGATTCATTCTTATAGTGACACCAAGAAGCAATTGGAAGAGCAGTGTGCATGATGACACAGAGCAATGATCCACCCACGGCAGCCAGGAGCACGGAGTTGGGGTGCCCACACACAGGTCTGCACTTAGGAACCGGGTGAGGACATGGGAGTCAGGAGGGAGAGGGCGATGGTACCCAGGCCTCCGTCCACACTGACCGGAGACAGATGTGAGAAACAGCTGGACAGAAGCTGGCAGAGAGGAGTCGCTCCACAGCCCCTTCGCAGCTCCCAGGAGCAGGTGCTGAGAGGAGTCTAGGGACAAGCTCAGGGCAGGGGTGGGCACTCTGATAGGGTCAGAGCCAAGCAGACAGAGAGAGGAGTCCAGACAAAAGCAGGAGCAGCCACGAGAAGGAAGCTGTCTTGTTAAAAGGAGAGCGAGAGCCTCTGGTCTGCACAGAGGAGGGCTGCAGAGCCCGGATGGGAGTCAGGAAGGGTCTGTCCTTTGAAGGCTTTGAATGTCAGCCAAACCTCCGCCGGACTTAATAGGTACCGGGATGTAACAGAATTATGGTGATTTTAAGTCAGAGTGGAAAATTTATATCTGAGTTTTCATTTCCATAGAATTCATTTTTCACTTTGGTATTCATTATTTATTCTCTCTTCCCCACTGAAATAATATATTTATAACTCATTCTAACCCAAAGACTGTTGGTGTGAATTTCACAGTAGGGCAAAGGAAGTCCTTCAGATTTTGAACATCTACAAATACATAATCATAAACATGAAAGCAGTGAATCTTTCTGATATATTTCAGAATACTGAAAGTCTACATGGAGCAAAGCAAAAAACCATTCATTTATTCATTTTGTCTAACAGAATAACATACAAAAACATGAATTGATTTTTAAAGTATTTTTTAGGAATTGGTATTTATATCCAAAGGTTTCCCAGGTGGCGCTAGTAGCAAAGAACCCACCTGTCAATGCAGGAGAGGTAAGAGGAGTGGATTTGATCCCTGGGTTGGGAAGCTCTCCTGGAGGAGGGAATGGAAACCTACTCCAGTATTCTTGCCTGGAGAGTCCCATGGACAGAGGAGCCTGGCCAGCTGCAGTCCATGAGATCACAAAGAGGACACGACTGAGTGACTGAGCACACACATACACTCATTCATATCCAAAGAGGGAATAAATAGTGATAGAATATCTTTTATGAATTATTATTTAGAATGTGAAACCACCAAGAAAATGTTTCGGTTCCCAGAATATTATTTTAATGTGACAGAAATTCAGTTCACAAAAATTAAAACTAAGAAATGAAACGTTGTATGTAATTTATTCTCAAGTACGCATTTCAGTGAAAATTTGTCATTAAAATTTTAAAGTGAATCTATTGTTTTGGTCATGAGAGCTACTCCAAAGTAAAAAAACAACATGTGTTTTTGCACTTACAGGTCTCCTAAATTCTCTCCCCTCTGTCTCTTAATGGCATGAGTGCATTAAGGAGGTGGTTTGTGTGATGAATTTGGGTTTACCTTTGCTTCAATCTGTTTAGTATCTGGATTCTGAAACAAAAATTTGATTTTGCTCTTGCCGTCATCAGAGGAACCTTTCAGCTGAGAAAACTTATACCTCCAAAGTACCGCCTAACGAGAAAAGAAAAAATAGGTGAGTCAGTGCAGCTCATCTCTGTATTCAAATGGAGAGATTGCTCTTTAAACTGGTAAAAGTAATCATACTAAGTTAGTCCTATATATCCCAGCATTAAAAAGTAAACTAAAATATGCTTATCAAAGGCTATAATTTAGTAATTGGTATATCCTTTAATTCCCCAAAGCAACATCCATTTCCATGAAATAATCATTTAAATATATACATGAATAAATTAATTTGAATATCTCATTTTACATAATCATGAAATAAAAGCCATGCCAGGGAATCAGCAAAAACACCTATCATCCATTTCTTTGTTTTTCTTTCATAGTAGCAACAAAGTGATTTTCAGCTGATTACTCCACAGAACTTCCTCTTGAAGCACACGCTAACAACCAGACCCACATCTTTGTCAAGATGAAAGGACACCCGAGTGTGTGACTACGAGGAAGCATCTTAGAAACATCATTCATCTGGCAATGGTGGGAGCGGGGACAAAGAGGCAGGGGACTCTCCCAGACCACCAAAGGCCCCCAGCTCCAGACCTGTCCCATTCATGAGACTGTGGGTGTCTTGAGAGGAGGGAAGGTATCCTTTTCTGCGTACCTTGTGTCTCTCAACTGTCAAGGCACAGAGTCCATGCATAAAAAGGTAAGGTAAGGTAAGGTAAAGTCGCTCAGTTGTGTCCGACTCTTTGCGACCCCATAGGCTGTAGCCCACCAGGCTCCTCCATCCATGGTGGAGTGGGTTGCCATTTAATAAATACAAGGAGAAGGCAGGACTGGCTGATGCTGCAGGAATCCAAATGAGAAGGACTGCCTGCACTGGTCAGGTGCACCCTCCAGATTTATTTAAGGGGAATTGTTGAGGAAGAGGCCCGGGCACAGGACACAACTTAGGTTCCTTTTGATAATGGAGAGAGGAATGCAGGGGAGTCAGAACGAGATGGACAGCAAGCAGTAGGGTGGACCCGTGGTGCTCAGGGGCTCAGGATGCATCCTGAGGAAGCCAGGTGCGTTATCTGAGCTGGAGTCAACAGAACAGAAACTCACCAGCATTGGGCCAGGCCCAAGACTGGATGAAACTTCCTGATCAAACGTTTTAATTTATTTTCCTATAATGTCTGTATGTATCAGTATTTCCATCAAATAAATGGAACCTTTACAGAGGTTTAAACAGATGATCACTTTGACAGTTTACTTGGACTCTCTTAAAAGAAAAGGGGAAAAAACAAACAAACAAACAGAAAAAGTCTTTCTAAAATGTAGACCTTGTGGGTTGCTTTGCAGTAGCTCAAAGTCATGGAACTCTTCACTATGATCTTGTGTGGCCTTGCATGTCATGGCTCATAGCTTCTCTGAGTTCCGCAAATCCCCACATCATGACAAGGGGCCCTGATTACACAGAGTACTTACTATAATCATATCTATGTAAATTTTAGAATAATCAAGATACACATGGAAAAAGGGGTTCTTGCTCATGTTTCCACCTGCTGCTGGATGTGGTGTGCTGTTATTCATAACTTACTAATCTTATATTGAGTATCTTCACATGCCATCTGCATAATAAAGACTGGCAGAAAATTTTGGTTTTGCTGGTATAAATTTCTTGGATCCTTGGGGGTTTGTTTTTATGTTGTTTATTGTTGGTTGTTGCTTTTTTTCTGGTAACGTGATGAAATTCAGCCACATTTACGACTCATATTAGCAATTCTCTGTAGAAATCAGCCCTTTGCCCGTGATTTCTTTGTAGCATATGCATACATACGCCTTTGCCAGCTTAATGGAGAGCAACAGCTCTGGGGAGAACATGAAATGAGTTTACTGAGATGGCTACATCTAAGTCAATATACCTGACAACGTAATAAGCCACCGCTGCTTTATTCTCCTCCAGGTTGTCTGAAGGCTGCTCCAGTGACAGAGACTAAGCACTTTATTAAATAACCACTAAATTAACACATGAGCCCTAAGACATTTTATTTTTGAGGCAGTGCTATTCTTCAATTTGACTAATTTGATTTCTAAGCTTAGCTATGAACTTTATTACTACAAGTCAATCATTTTCCCTTTTCCCCCACTAAGTATGATTTAAAAATCCTGCAATTCAAAGAAATCTTTATTCCTAGAAATTGACTCAAATGTAAAGGTGTTCATTAAATTAGCAACGTATAACAAGTTACCTTGGGATGAGTGGTCTTTCTGTGCTGAATTGAACTGATTTAGTTACACGCTTCCAGGCTGCCTTGAACTCCCTTTGCTGAGAACCAGTGAACCTCCATCCTATAATTCTAACATACTACCTGTGCTGTGTGCTTAGTCACTCAGTCGTCCGACTCCTTGCGTTCCCACAGATTGTAGTCACCAGGCTCCTCTGTCTATGTGATTTCTCCAGGCAAGAATACTAGAGTGGGTTGCCATGCCCTCCTCCAGGGGATCTTCCCAACCCAGCGATCAAACCCAGGTCTCCTGCATTGCAGGTGGATTCTTTACCATCTGAGCCACAGGGAAGCCCCCACTACCTATAAAACTAAAAAAAAAAAGTTTCCCAATTTTGATATTGGAAATGTGGACACAGAAAAATAGTAAAAGAATACTTTGTTTAAAAAAAATGTTCTGAAAGAAGAAAATTTCCCTTCACTGTGAGGTCATACCTTTAGTAAAAGAGAATATACATATGTGTTGTGCTTAGTCACTCAGTCGTGCCTGACTTTTTGCAACCCTATGGTCTGTAGCCTGCCAGGCTCCTCTGTTCAGGAGGATTCTCCAGGCAAGGATACTGGAGTGGGTTTCCGTGCCCTTCTCCAGGGGATCTTCCCAGCCCAGGGACTGAACTCAGGTCTCCCATATTGCAGGAGGATTCTTTACCATCTGAGCCTCCCAGGGAAGCCCATTTATATAAAATACATGGATATATATGTCTATATGGGGCTTCCCTGATGGCTCAGACAGTAAAGAATCTGCCCACAATGCAGGAGACTCAGGTTCAGTCCCTGTGTTGGGAAGATCCCCTGGAGAAGGGAATGGCTACCCACTCCAGTATAAACACTTTATATAGTTGTAATGTTTTGTGGCAAAACATTTGTTTTATTAAAATTCAAACTTCTATTTTTCTCTAAGCAGATTGAGGCATAATTTATCTCCTATTAATAAAGTTTGACACCTGATCACCAGGCAGCCTGCTGACAGTAGTTGGAAGCAGTTTCTGTTGTTCTCAGCGCAGGACGCCTGCCTCATGCTCGAGCTGACGGGGTACCCTACCTTGGTCGCAGCGTCGAAGCAGATGAAGCCGGTGCTGAAGTCAATCGTGAGCCCCATCAGGTGACCCTCCAGCACACATGCATATGTCTTGCACTGGACAGAACAGAGAACTGTTACTTTCATGGGACTGACCCAACATCAGGGTGAAGAGCCACATTTATCAGACTGTGTCATACTGCCTGTGACAAGTTCCTTATATGATTAATAACACAACAGCAGACTTTACTTCAGCAATAGCTGTAGAAGAAAGCCGGTCTGACTGACATCCTGATGTAAACAGAGCACGAGCTGAATGGTTGTGGATCTGCCTGGGGGATGCAGGGTTGTTTCTCATCCTACCCTAGGTGACCTTGTCTTGACCTTGTGCCACTTTGATGCCCTTCACTCTCTTGGCAATAAAACTATACACATATTTTTGGGTGTAGGCAAGATGATATTAAATCGTTATATTCTGTAGCTAAATATCACTGCATTTTTATTAAACTAAAAGTGAGTTATTTTAAAGTTATTGTCATTTTATCAATATTATTAGAGAGAGCTCTCAGGCAAACAGACATATTTACTAATCAGGTCAAGAACACCACGACCTTAAGAGTCTCTGTATATTGATTGGTACAAGTTACGTCCTAAAGACATTTACTTTTGCCTATTATTTGTGTAAACTTATTGATTCTTCTAAATCAATAATTAACGATTGTTCACTGAGATCAGACTAAATTATAATTTTAATTATATAAATATTTTGGGAAGACTACTAAAATATAGATGCTGAGATACAAAGAATAATAGATAAGAAATCAAATTTGGGGATTATATGAAATGATGCATGTTTATGTTATAGGCTGGTTTTACTTGCACTTAATTGCAAACTGGAGTGGGATATTCAAATCATGAAAAATACTTGTAATTAACAAGCAAAGGGGAAAGAGAGAGGGAGGAAGAAAGAGAGAGACCTCTACCAACCCTTATATACAATTTGTGTTTGTAATACTGGGTATGAAAGTATCCATACATTAAGTGAGCCTCATTCTGACCATTGTTTTGTTGAGTTGCTAAGTTGTGTCCAACTCTTTCGTGACCCCATAGACTGCAGCATGCCAGACTCCTCTGTCCAACTATAACAATGGCCAAATGTATCAAGTTGCCTCCACCAGACAGGTATATTCATGTGCTTAAGCCCAGTTTACATAGGAAAGTTATGACCATGCCAAATTATTCATTTGAAGTTCAGTTTTTCAAAAAAGGAGATTAAAAAGCAAACTTAATGGGTCTTGTGAGTTGATTTGGGGGCTTCCTGGGTGGCTCAGTGGTAAAGAATCCACTTGCAATGCTGCTTCTTGCAGAAGACCTGGATTGGAGGTTGAATTTCTGGATGGGGAAGATCCCCTGGAGGAGGAAATGGCAACTCACTCCAGTATTCTTTCCTGAAGAATCCCATGGACAGAGGAGCCTGGTGGGCTACAGTCCATGGGGTTAGAAAGAGTCAGAAATGACTCAGCACACAGCAAGTTGATTTTGGAGTGTAATTTCATTTAGTACACGAGCACCTTCCCTCCTTGCATCCAACCATTGTCACTTTATTAAAAGTACTATCAAATTTAAGGAACATCCAAGGTTGCCTGATTTCCTCTAAATTATACATGATTGTTTTCTGTTTTCAAATGACATTATTTAAAAAATACATGCCAAGTGAAAACACCTTCAGTATAGAGCATTAACAGTTATCTAATAAAGAACATAATTGTGAATTAAATTACATTATTTCAATAATAATTATATTAAAACAGATGATATAAGTTGAAACCCCTCAAAGTTTTATTCTATGATTTATAGTCTTAATAAACATATATAATGAGTATACTTGTATGTTTGAATATGGAAATATTTGATTTATTGTTTAATTTATATGTTTATTTCATAATAAAATTGAATTACAGCTAGAAAAGAGCAAAAAATTATCCTTCTTAAAAAAGTTAAATTTGCACTTTATATATATATATATATATAAACATATATTTATATATTATAATATATAATCATATAAATTATATATTATATGAAAGTGAAAAAAGTGAAAGTGAGTTGCTCAGTCGTTTTGGACTCTTTGCAACCCCATGGACTGTAGGGTCCTCTGTCCATGGAATTTTCCAGGCAAGAATACAACAGTGGGTTGCCATCCCCTTCTCCAGGGACTATATATTTGTTATATATTATGTATGATCATTATATGTAATATAATTATGATATAATATATAATGATTATATATTAACTTGCACAATTTATATATTATTACATAACATTTGAAGATACATCAAAAATAAAATTATTTTTCATATGCCCTTTTGGATGACTGCTAAATGTCTATAGTGGATAAAAAACACAATGAAAGTCTGAAATAAATAACTTCAAGAGAAATCAATTTTTGAATGTTATACACTTTACTGAAAGCCTTATTTTAAAAAGGCTGTATTAATTCAGATTGAATTAGTGTAAAGTAAACAATAATTATCCATCCCTTACCAGTATTATTCACTTACTCTGGGGAAATGTTTCAACAATTGGACAAATAAAGGTACTAAAAATAATAGTAAATTAATTAGGCTTAATTGTGGTAATTTGAATACTAGGGAAACGTAAGTTGTAAGTCATATTTTGATTAATATAAAAATGTTAATTTTTGGTGTTCATTACATTTTATACTGTCATCCTGGGAAGTATGATTAAATTTTAAGATGTTAATTTAAATGACAATTAGGATGTTTAGAAATATCTCCAACAGTTAATTATCTATTAAATAAATATATAGATATTTGCATTAAGTACTAAGTAATTAGAGATCAGAAAATATTTAAATAGATAAAGGAATAGATTAGAAGGTAAAAATGTTAAAATGCAGTCCTCTTAATGAAAACTGATTTCAAAATAAAAATAATTTATTAATTCTTAATAATTAATCAATTCACTGGACATGAGTTTGAATAAACTACAGGAGATGTGAAAGCCAGGGTAGCCTGGTGTGCTGCAGTCTGTGGGATCATAGAGAGTCAGACACGACTGAGTGACTGAACAAAAACAACAAAATACCTGTTTCACAATGGGGCATGTGTCTCCTCTTTATTTCATTTAATTATCAACTTTAGTTGAAGTGAAAATACTAGGAAATATGAGTAAACTAAACTTGTGAGTAAACACATAAACTTCTTCATGTAAATATTTTTACATGCTTGACTTTTGAAAATAACAGATCCACAGTAATCAGTCATTGGTTATTTCTGGTGGAGCACACAAGGGGAAGTTATAAAATGTGCAAAACAACAAAAAGCTAAAAAGATATTAAATATTTTACTTTCACGTATATATGCATCTTAAATTCCTATTGTGAATATGTAAGGTGCCAGTCAAAAAAAGGCATTGCTCAGGACATCAGCTTATAGAATATGAGGTTCAGAGTTTAAAAAAATAGTAAAATAGAATGAAACAACACAATTTTATCTCTATCTCATTTCTAAACATTAGGAGACTTGAAAATCTTAAATTGAAACCAGCAAGTAGAAATTGCTGTGTATTTGTTTCCAAGTGAAGTGCAATATTCCAGGGAAATGATAATAAGGAAAACCTAAAACTATCAAAATGAGTAACAAAAATGTCAACTCCTATACAGCTTCATACAATGCTTTAAAATAGTCTTAGGGGTTGATACTTAAAATATTAATAAAATAATATTTAAGATATTTCTCATCTTTCCACTTTTGATATGAAAAATCTATTTACTAAATTGAGGTTCTATACAACTAGATTATTGAAACAACACGTCTTAGTTACTTTAACAATTTTAAATACATGCATATCAGCAATATATTAGAAAATGTTAATTGAGCAATGAAAAAATGATAAATGAGTCTTCTCCTTGTCTCTTCCCCTGATTTGTCATGTCACATTGTTGTGATTTGATGGATTGAATATAAAAATTTGTAGTCAGAAAAAAAATTAATACATGTCACAAATCAGTTCAATGTAATTGGAAAAGTATGCATCCAGGTCCATTGTTACAGGCAACCATCCCCGGATAATAATGATGTGTTGTTGCCATCAGACATTTCACATATAAGAAATAAAGTTTAATAAACACCTGCTGATTACCTGTGAGTACAAAATGCACTGACTTCAGTCGGTAGAGAAATAAAATACTCCCAGAAACCTATAACTCAGTGTGAGGAAAACAAGTACAGATCACTCCAACTCATGCAGAGTGTGGACAGACCTAAGGAAAAAAGACAAAAGAGATGCTGCATTCTGGAGGGGGTGGGGGGCAAGCTTGAATAGGACCAACGAGGAGGAACAGTGGTGGGCACATGGCAGGGCAGACTGGGAGTCAGGAAAATCGTCCTCCATGGTGTGACCTCTGAGAAAGCTTCAAATTCACCTGTGTGGTTTTGTAGGGTAATGATGAAAACTAGGCTTTCCAGCAAGAAAAGAGACTTGTGAGTGATAAAGTCATTCCGGCTGGAAATTAAGTGGTTGTGATTGGAGACCAGGAAATGGTTTTGTAAGCAATTATTTAAAGTAAGAACATTTCTGTTTTAGATGTCAGGTATGGATGTCAGAGTTTGGCTATAAAGAAGGCTGAGCACCAAAGAATTGATGCTTTTGAACTGTGGTGTTGGAGAAGATGCTTCAGAGTCCCTTGGACTGCAAGGAGATCCAGTCCATCCTAAAGGAGATCAGTCCTGAGTGTTCATTGGAAGGACTGATGCTGAACCTGAAGCTCCAATACTTTGGGCACCTAATGTGAAAAGCCAACTCATTAGAAAAGATCCTGATGCTGGGAAAGATTGAAGGCAGGAGGAGAAGGGGACGACAGAGGATGAGATGGACGAATGGCATCACCAACTCAGCAGACATGAGTTTGAGCAAGCTCCAGGAGATGGTGATGGACAGGGAAGCCTGGTGTGCTGCAATCCATGGGGTTGCAAAGAGTTGGACACAACTGACTGACTGAACAACAACAGCAAGATTCTAATTAAATTTAGAAATGTGTTTTTGATGAGCAGTAGGAAATAGGATAGAAAGATCAAATTATAGAAAAATTAAAATGCTTTCAGAGTCGTGTTGCACTTCATTTAAACAATGGCCAATGACTAAACGTTTGAGCCTCACAAAACTGGATTTTCATGTTCGCCTGAATTTATATCAGAACTCTAGGGAGGGGTCATGCATCCTGGGGGTCACAGGTCCTCAGCTTTCACAGACCCTCACCTGTATCCGCTCCACCTCGAGAAAGGTTGCTGTTTGGAAGGCTCGTTCCCACTGGGCGAGGTCAGAGTCGAGCTCCACTGAGAAGTACAGGTCCTCCCCAGACTCGGACTGCACGGTGAAGCAGTGCCTCCGCCGGTCCAGCAGGTCACTGTCCTGATGGAAACTTGGAGTTATGCAGACTGGCACATACCTGAGCTACTGACCCAGTCACCCTTGGGTGAGTGCTGACCACTGTGTGGTGGAGACGCTGTAGAAACAAGGATTCTACCCTCTGACATCACTAATTCTTCATTACAATGGTCACAGAGGACAATTTCCAGTCCTCAAAGTCCATAACACATTTCCTTTCTGAACTGACACTGAAGAATTTCTGGCTTCAACTCTTCCTAGCAAGAGTAGTTATCAAAGTACTGACTGCATGAGATTCCATTTCTCACTGGACAGGTGGATAACACACAATGTTCCTTTTTCCTTCCAGAGCTGTGAAGATGATGAGATTAAGCAATACTTAATGTAATTTGTAAGTTTTAAGGAGATTATAAGCATGGTATCTTTTACTGAGTTGATTTCTATAATCCTTAAACTATCATGGGAATATTCTACCAGCTGAGACATAAAAAAACTGAGTCTAACATGTTTCAGAAATTTTACTGCTTTTTAAAAACTACACATTGCCCTTACTTATGTAACTGTAATTCATTAAGTCAAAAGGACTTTGATATGGCAATTTCTTGGTCTGAGGAGAAGTTTTCAACTAACATGCTCACACATCTATATGTGCAGCAACTTCAGGGATGTTAAAAGGTGAAAAGAATGCAGCTAAGAACTGATGAAAAATTGTAGAAGAGAAAGTTGAGGAAATGACTCAGAATGTTATAAATCTGCTTTTGTACATCACAAAATGAAAAAAAATATTTTGTGTCCTTTACAACTAATATGACCAATGTGGGAAAATAGCATGCATTTTAAATGATATTAACTCAATAATTACAACACTTCAATTCTTTTGTGCTATGCAGAAAGTCATCAAGAGTAGGTGAAAGTAATATACATGAATGCAAGTATTTCCATTTTTATAGCTACGGGAGATGCCAAGATATTGAAATTACTTTTCTAATAAAATGTCACTGAATACCTACTGGAATAATTATTTTCAAAATGATCTAGCCTTTAAATTATTATTCATATATTCACTATCCAAAGGGGTGTGGGGAAGGGGGATATCATGACCCTGGCTGACCCTCTGCCTTCCAAACTGCCCTCTGTCACAGCCTGGATAAGGATCCCCCTGTTTAAATCTAGCCACTCGGCCTGCCTTGTACTCCTTCACTAGCTTAACATCTCTTAGATTCAGCTGTTGACAGGAAACCTGGAGGAAATTCCTTCTTAAAAAGAGGAGAGTTCCAGTAAAGACAAGTAGCCCTCACGGACAATGCTGCATACCTTCAAAGGGAGAAATGCTTCATACTTAAACTTTTTAAAAAGTATACAGCATATAAACAAAATATGATCATCAAAAGAAGCTTTTTTATCTTTGATTTACATTCTTGATTTGTTATTTAGTATACTTGAATCAGTTTTCATTATTACTTCGATTGATATCAGCATTTCCCCCCAAGACATTGTTATGAAGCAAACAGAAGCTTTGCTACAATAAATTAGCATAACTAGCACTAGAAAAGCAAACAAACAAGAGACACTTGAAAACAATAATGCTAATTTCTTATAATATTATTCAGGGTTGACTTTAAATACTGCCTATTCAGATTAATGGTTTTAATTAATAGCTATAAGATTCATCTTCAGATTTCTATTCTAATATTCTACTTCAGAGGATAATTACACCATACTAAAAAGAATCATCAAATCCATGCTTTGCAATCCAAAGAATATATGGTTTTTAGGACAAAAATCCATCCAGCAGGGAGAAGTGTACCACTTCTTCCTATAAATGTGGGCATTGTAGGGTCATAAACAGCCAGAATCATGGCTAGTTATTTGGCCCTACCTTTAGGAAATAATCCAAAGTCCCCCCTTTAAATAGTTCCAAAGAATAAAATTCCTACTCTCAGCTTTTAATACTTGGTATGTGAAGATTGTTCTTCAGTCTCCTAATATCCTTTTTTAGAAAATAGAATCTTTTGCAGAAGTAGTAAAAATAAAAATAGTTTATAAGATATAGACAGATGAAAATAACCTGTTAAGGTGTCAGCTGAAAAACCCTGCCCCCCTCAACAATAGGGCTTCCTGGCTGGCTTAGTGGTGAAGAATCCACCTGCCAATGAAGGAAATGGGGGTTCAGTCCCTGGGTCTGTAAGATCCCCTGGAGAAAGAAATGGCAACCCACTCCAGTATTCTTGCCTGGAGAATCCCAAGGACAGAGGAGCCTGGTGGGCTACAGTCCATGGGGTCGCAAAAAGTCCAACACAACAGCACACACACACACTCTTTAAAGTATGCAAAGGAGAAGTAACACAAAGCAGACAGTGCTCAGAGTGTGTGGCTGAGTTTCTTTAAGAAATACTGTGGCTGCTGCTAAGTCGCTTCAGTCGTGTCCGACTCTGTGCGACCCCATGGACTGCAGCCCACCAGGCTTCTCCGTCCATGGGATTCTCCAGGCAAGAACACTGGAGTGGGTTGCCATTTCCTTCTCCAATGCATGAAAGTGGAAAGTGAAAGTGAAGTCGCTCAGTTGTGTCTGGCTCTCAGCGACCCCATGGACTGCAGCCCACCAGGCTCCTCCATCCATGGAATTTTCCGGGCAACAGTACTGGAGTGGGGTGCCATTGCCTTAAAATTGACATCATTCTAAAGAAACAACTAGAAAAATGGATACAAAAGCTATCTGGAATTTTACCAAATTCTCAGAGACTTCCTATTGCAACAATCCTGTGTATAGCACAGAAGTTTAATTGATTTATGACAGCTAAATATGCAGCTCTACACTCAGAGAAACAATGTAACTGTGAGACTTAAATATATTACAACACCCACATATATACATACACACACACATCTTTCTTTGCATATACCTTTTTACTTTCTACATTCTCTAATTCCAAGTCTTATTCGGATCTTTCTCTTCTGCATTTTACACAGCAAATACAACTCTGGTAATAACTGAAGCTTAAATTCAGACTGTCTCCAGGTGACCTTCTACTTCATCCTTCAAGGACCTGACAAACTTCTCCTTGTGTCCCTCTCCCACGGAAGGGCCTGGGATCTGCTCAAGCCTTATCTAAGTCAATGTGCATTTCTCTCCACTCCATCTTTTCTCTTATGTGTTTTTCTTTTCCACGCCTTCACCTTGTATTTTCCTTCATATCCAGGTATTGTTTATTTTCATAAACTGCCTGTGAACCCAGGACCCCAACTGGCTAAGCAAAGCCTTTACAACCATCACTGCTTTTTGGTCCTACCTTCAGGATCTTACACATGATCTCGTAAACTGAAAAAGTTTTCTCTGCTCGGGTCCAGTCCCACGTGGTCACCTTGAAAAGATGAGAAACAAACTCATCATGTGTTTTAGAAAGATGGCCCCTACTTTCCTCTATTAATACACAGTGGTGCACCCATGAAGTTCTCACACACACGCAAGGCAGCCTGAGTAGTGAGGTTTTCCTCATGCAGTGTTTCTGCCTCTGCCCGCCCAGTTTCACACTGTTTCTCTTCCTCTTTCAGCAGACATTTCATATTATAAGCATATTATAAGACATTTCATATTATAATGGGACAGCTTCCCATTGCTCAGTGTCTTGACGTATCTTAAGTAGTGTCTGCGTTGTTGCTGTTAAGTCACTTCAGTTGTGTCCGACTCTGCGTGACCCATAGATGGCAGCCCACCAGGCTCCCCCATCCCTGGGATTCTCCAGGCAAGAACACTGGAGTGGGTTGCCATTTCCTTCTCCAATGCATGAAAGTGAAAAGTGAAAGTGAAGTCGCTCAGTTGTGTCCGACCCTCAGCGACCCCATGGCCTGCAGCCTTCCAGGCTCCTCCGTCCATGGGATTCTCCAGGCAAGAGTACTGGGGTGGGGTGCGTTATCTCTACAAAAATTATAAATGTTGTTTTGAGGGGAGTTAATTATTTTAATATGGGAAATGTAGCCAATATTTTGTAGCAACTGTAAATGAAAAATACGGTGTCCATATTTCACTATGTAATAGTCTGTTCTCTGTTTACCACTTAGAAGGAAAGTTATGACCAACCTAGATAGCATATTGAAAAGCAGAGACATTACTTTGCCAACAAAGGTTTGTCTAGTCAAGGCTATGGTTTTTCCTGTGGTCATGTATGGATGTGAGAGGTTGGACTGTGAAGAAGGCTGAGCTCCAAAGAATTGATGCTTTTGAACTGTGGTGTTGGAGAAGACTCTTGAGAGTCCCTTGGACTGCAAGGAGATCCAACCAGTCCATTCTGAAGGAGATGAGCTCTGGGATTTCTTTGGAAGGACTGATGCTAAAGCTGAAACTCCAGTCCTTGGCCACCTCATGCAACGAGTTGACTCATTGGAAAAGACTCTGATGCTGGGAGGGATTGGGGGCAAGAGGAGAAGGGGACGACAGAGGATGAGATGGCTGGATGGCATCACTGACTCGATGGACTTGAGTCTCAGTGAACTCCTGGAGTTGGTGATGGACAGGGAGGCCTGGCGTGCTGTGATTCATGGGGTTGCAAAGAGTCAGACACGACTGAGCGACTGATCTGATCTGATCTGATCTGACACACAAAGAATACTGGACATTGTGTCAACGCTGGCTTTTCATTTAAGAAAGACATATTTACATCAAGAAGTTTTTCTAAGTTCTTAACATTGTGAAGCTCTAAATAGCATGTTGAAGCTGTTTCACTAGTTTGGGCTTTTTTTTTTAATTCTTTTTTTAAAAAATTTTATTTTATTTAACTTTACAATATTGTATTGGTTTTGCCATATATCAAAATGAATCTGCCACAGGTATACATGTGTTCCCCATCTTGAACCCTCCTCCCTCCTCCCTCCCCCCTCCCCATACCATCCCTCTGGGTCGTCCCAGTGCACCAGCCCCAAGCATCCAGTATCGTGCATTGAACCTGGACTGGCAACTCATTTCAAATATGCTTTAAACATGTATTTGTCTCTCCAGTCCTAAGAAATTGTTCAGAGTAGGGCCAGTGTAAAAGGTGTAAGCATTTATGATTTTCTGTCTTCTGGGTGATTTGAACTTTATGTGCACATAGATACTAAACATTACAACAAGTCTAATCTGATGATTCCAAGATCCTATGTAGTTATTAGACCTGTAAGCAAGTAGTTCAGCATTTAATATTTATAGTTGATAAATATTTATTGAGACTCTACTGTTGTGTAAGGTACATGTTTCCAAAAGCAAGACCTTAGGTGCAACAGGGCCTCATCCAAATTTAATTTGAAGGCTGATGATTAAATATGGGATATTACAAGTTATCGAAAGCACTACTGGTTTATTTGACTTAGACCTGTCAAATAATAAACATATTGAGCCTGGAAAAAATGCCAAAATAGAAATGCATCCTAGGTCTCTCAAGGGCTATAAAGTCAGTGTTTAATGCCAAAACATATATCTTTAGCAAGAAATCCTCAGAAACATTTGGACTATTTTGCATTTTTTCCTGTACCTTATTTTCAAAATATATCACTAATATGCCCTTTGTCATTGTAAAGTTGATGTCACTATGCTGTGATACCATGGGAAAAATAAGGGATGTTGAACAGAAACACTTACTGGAGGTGCCAGAAACTTGTAAAGGCAGGAGCCCCTCAGGGCCAGAAAGGCGGGTGAGTACACACGGTCCTGAAGTGGGTCTTGCTCCCGCATTTCACACCAGCCCATGTAGACAATCTGCAAGGAAGTGGAATACAATGATCCATCAACGGAGTCTCATTTCTGGGGGCTTATGTGTATAAAGCACCACAAGACGCTTTCATTCTCTTATGAACGTATCAGATTAACTGCTGCAAAAAGTACGTTAATCACATTTACCTTCAATAAATGAGTGTGAACCAGTCATCAGATTTATAATATGTCTCCATCAATGTTTTTAAACAATAACCTCCAAGGAACCAATGATTAGGTTGATAACTGATTTCTCAAGAAAAAGAATGAAAGCCAGAATATCGTGGAACATAAACATCAGGGTATAAAATGAGGACAACGATCGGCCTAGAATTCCATACATGGCAAAATTATCTTTTATTCATGATTGAATAAGGTTAACCCAAATTTGGGGTGACTTTATGTATCTATTACATTGATGGGTTAAGTCTGAAAATTACAGCTCCTGTGCACTGCTTTCTTTCGGCTGATAAATACATTCAGAGCAGAGAACTACCTTAACCTATGGTGTATCACGAGTCTAACTTTGTCTAACTCTACGGAGACAAAAAAATACCTTTCTATTTACAAGTAAGTAGTCCTTAATCTGAGAAATAGTGCAGGGAGATGAATGTAGTTAATTTTTGCTTTTCGATAGCTCAGAATCACATATAAAATCATTTGGAAGTAGACTGTACATATCTATTGTGCTGTTTGCTGCCTTAGCAGCCATTAGGTTGAGATTCTTCTGCTTTAGAAAGTGTGTATGTTTTATTTTATAGTGACAATATATTACATTTAGCTTTGTGTATTTGCGGGCTCTGCACTGGCGGATTCAACCAACTGCGGACTGTAAACATAGGGCAACACTTCACAGTTGTGTGAATTCACAAATGCGGAACCCACAGACGTGGAGAACGGACTGTGGGACTTGAGAATCTGCAGACTTTGGTTCTGGAGACAGTCCTCTGCAGGAACCAAGGGATGGCAATAAGATCTGGGTAATAAAAATAGCCGTTTGACAGGAAGGGGCAAAAATGTTAAACAGACTTGCACTGGACCCTGTTTGCAATATAAAGACAATTTTGTGGGTATTAGAGACTATTAACACTAGACCCAGTAGACATAGTCTACTCTCCTTTGCTATCATATTGTAGAGAAAGAGTTGATTTTTATTCCTTCAAAGCAGGTTTAATCCTCAAACAAACAAATGCAATGCTGAGCAGACTATTTAAAACATATGCTAAGATCTTTTATGACAAATACGTGAAACATACTAGATAATGAAATAGAAAAGTACAGAAATGGTATTTTAAAACTTTGGGGAAATTTTACCTGCTTTAAAATGTGATTTACAGACTTTCTTTGTTTTCATTTCTTTGTTAATTTAATCATTACTATATAAATTTGCACACTGAGCCTTAATTTTGTTCCCCTTTGCTATTTTTAACTTTTATTTGAAGGGGTTCATTTTCCAGTCTTTAAATGAAATTAAGAAAACAATCTCATTCATAATTGCTACAGAGACTATAAAATACTTAGGAATTAACCCAAGAGGTGGAAGATTTGTACATTGAAAACTACAAAATTTTAATGAAGGGAATTATAGATACAGATAAACAGTAAGACATTTGCGTCCATGGATTGGAAAAATTAATATTTTAAGAGATCTGTAACATCCAAAGTGGCCACCATTGCAGTGAATCCCAACCAAAATCCCTGTGGTTTCTTGAAGAAATCATCCTAAAGTCCACAGGAAATCATCTTAAAGTCCACAGAAGACCCTGAATAGCTGTATCAATATTGAATAAGAAGAACAAAGCTAGAGGCACTGCATGTTCTTATTTCAAATGTATTGCAAAATAACAGTCATCAAAGGAATAAGATACCAGCAGAAAAACAGATATAGACCAACGGGACAGGATAGAACATCCAGAAATAAACCTATGCATACATGGTCTCTGAATCTTTGAGAGAAATGGGGAATGGCTAATCTCTTCAGTAAATGGTATTAGGAGAACTTAATATCAACCTGCAAAAGAATGAAATGGGACCTTTATGTCACACTGTATACAAAAATCAATTCAAAATCAATTAGACTTAAATGTAAGACCTGAAACCATTGCAGTTTTAAAACTTATGCATTTCTGTGTAAAATTTCCCAGAGTGGCTGCAACTAAGAAGACAGGAAATGTCACATTTTGGTGAGGGGAGGGTGACTAGAAACGTAGAAGCCCATATACCGCTGGCGAGGCTTTGATCCTTCACGTCTAATATAAACGCACCTCGGCGTGGACACCTGTGCCCCATTGCACACATGCAAGTGTGTTCCTTATGGCATTATTCTCAGTCCCAACCACGTACACGTGGCTTAAAACATTGATAAACCGTGTGCCCTCCAATATATGTTGTAGACGAACACCGTAGTAAACTGTGATACCATAAAGGAAGAGGATACAGCAAGGAAAATTCGTGCATTGTCGTCACACAGAACAATGTAAGTGAATGTCACAGAACACAATGTGAACTGAAAGAAAGCAGATACACAACTATATTTACACGCATTATATACATATATGACCTTGATTCAGATAAACTACAGGAGTAGTTTGCAATGCATTTCTGGTTGGGGTACAAAAGCAAAGCTAGACAATCATTACCCAGTTGTCAGGACAGTAGTTACTTTAGATGGACGCAAGCCCAGTGTGAGTGGGGAGGACAGACTGGGGAGACAGAATCTGAGTTGAACACAAGCCACTCTTCTTGACTTAGACTGTGATTACACAGGGCTTTGGCTTTTGAATAATGAAGCTGTACATCTATGTTTTATGAACTTTCTATATATGTATTATATTTTATGAAACCTCATTTTAAAAATAGCACCCAATGTGTACTATTAATAAAAGTCTTATAACAAATCCATCTTAAAAATAATAGATTTTTGTGAGTTTTACAGGCAGAAAGTCTTACAACAAATATAGTTAAATTGCCCTATTATTCTGGGGCTGCTACAATGAGGTAAAACTTTATTTATTATGAATTATATCACCCATATTATTATATTATTGCTCAATTAAGTCAGAATATTTCATTTTAATTCAATTGGATAAAACTTAGTTTCCCTGTAACTTCTCTGCATTGACAAGAGAAAAGAAGAGAATAAAGTGGTGTACACAATCAAGAGACGGAAATAACTGAGCTTCCTCAGAGCATGCGATTTGGAGTTTACTGTCTCTTTCCACCTCTATAATTTACTAGAAGCTGAAATATTAAGAATGATGTACTGATATTTTTCAAGAATTATCATTAAATACAATTTTTTAAAGTTTGAACTGATTGTAGCTTTGAGGAATGAGCTGAAGATGTAACTAATAAAAATGGGATTATCAGATCTGAAAGGGATATTTCTTCATACTTGTTCTCCAGGCCAAAGATTGACCTTATTACTTTCTGTGCCAAGGGAAAGGGCTGTTCTCAGTTTGGCAGAAAGGTCAGAAAGCAGTTTCTGCTTCTCATCATTAACCTGATTCGTGGGAATAATTACATGGTTGAGGAGGCATAATGCATTTTCAGTAAATTCATCCTACACTTGTCACACCAAACAATAACTCCAAAGAAAAACTGTGTCACTTAACCTTATTTTAAAAAGAAATAGATGAGCAATACAAGTATAAGGATATTTCAAATAGAATACTTTAGAAATAAGTAGAATTAAAGGGAAATAGTTTTTTATATAAACAAAACGACAAACGAACTGCCAACCATATATCATACAATTTTCAGATAAATATTTTGGAGACTTGCCTATTTTTCAGCTTTATTGAGGTATAAATTGACACAGAAAAATGTAAAATATTACAGTGATTTGCTATGCACATCTACTGTGAAACGATTCTTTCCATCTAGTTGATAAACACATCTATCATCTCACATATTTATTTATATATAAATATATATTATAATGTTCCATTCAGTTCAGTCACTCAGTCACATCCAACTCTTTGTGACCCCATGGAGCTTGCTCAAACTCACATTCATTGACTCGGTGATGCCATCTGACCATCTCATCCTCTGTCATCCCCTTCTCCTCCTGCCTCCAATCTTTCCAAGCATCAGGGTCTTTTCCAATGAGTCAGTTCTTCGCATCAGGTGGCCAAAGTATTGGAGCTTCATCATCAATCCTTTCAATGTATATTCAGGACTGATTTCCTTTAGGACTGACTGGTGTGATCTCCTTGCAGTCCAAGGGACTCTCAAGGGTCTTCTCCAACATCACAGTTCAAAAGCATCAATTCTTTGGTGTGCAGCTTTCTTTATAGTCCAACTCTCATATCCAAACATGACTACTGGAAAAACCATAGCTTTGACCAGATAGACCTTTGTTGGCAAAGCAATGTCTTTGCTCATTAATATGCTATCTAGGTTTGTCATAGCTTTTCTTCCAAGGAGCAAGCGTCTTTTAATTTCATGGCTGCAGTGACCATCTGCAGTGATTTTGGAGCCCAAGAAAATAAAGTCTCTCACTGTTTCCATTTTTTCCCCATCTATTTGCCATGAAGTGATGGGACCAGATGCCATGATATTTGTTTTTTGAATGTTGAGTTTTAAGCCAGCTTATTCAC
Source organism: Bubalus kerabau (assembly GCF_029407905.1). Classification (NCBI taxonomy): domain Eukaryota; kingdom Metazoa; phylum Chordata; class Mammalia; order Artiodactyla; family Bovidae; genus Bubalus; species Bubalus kerabau. The sequence continues at coordinate 22,691,345 of NC_073637.1, read as the reverse complement.
TCCCCTCTTTCACCTTCATCATGAAGCTCTTTAGTTCCTCTTTGATTTCTGCCATAAGAGTGGTGTCATCTACATATCTGAAGTTATTGATATTTCTCCCTACAATTTTGATTCCAGCTTGTGCTTCATCCAGCTCAGCATTTCACATGATGTACTCTGCATATAAGTTAAATAAGCAGGGTGACAATATACAGCCTTGACATTCTCCTTTCCCAATTTTGAACCATCCATTGTTCCATGTCCAGTTCTAACTGTTGCTTCTTGACCTGCATACAGAATTCTCAGGAGGTAGCTAAGGTGTTCTGGTATTCCCATCTCTTTCAGAATTTCCCGTAGTTTGTTGTGATCCACACCATCAAAGCCTTTGTCATAGTCAACAAAGCAGAAGTAGATGTTTTTCTGGAATTCTCTTGCTTTTTCTATGATCCAATGGTTGTTGCCAGTTTGATTTCTGGTTCCTCTGCCTTTTGTAAATCCAGCTTGAACATCTGGAAGTTCTCGGTTCACATTCTGTTGAAGACTCCATTGGAGAATTTTGAGCATTACTTTGCCAGTGTATGAGATGAGTGCAATTGTGTGGTAGTTTGAACATTCTTTGACACTGCGTTTCTTTTGGATTAGAATGAAAACTGACCTTTTCCACTCCTGCGGCTACTGCCAAGTTTTCCAAATTTGCTGGCGTACTGAATGCAGGACTTCTACAGCATTATCTTTTAGAATTTAAAATAACTCAACTGGAATTCTATTACCTCCACTAGCCTTGTAGTGATGCTTCATAAGGCCCACTTCACTTCAGACTCCAGGATGTCTGGCTCTAGGTGAGTGATCACACCATCGTGATTATCTGGGTCATTAAGATATTTTTGTATAGTTCTGTGTATTCTTGCCACCTTTTCCTAATATCTTCTGGTTTTGTTAGGTCCATACCATTTCTGTCCTTTATCGAGCCCATCTTTTCATGAAATGTTCCCTTGGTATCTCTAATTTTCTTGAAGAGATCTCTAGTCTTTCCCATTCTATTGTTTTCCTCTATTTCTTTGCATTGATCACTGAGGAAGGCTTTCTTTTTTTTTTTTTTTTTTTTTTTTTTTTTTTAATTTTATTTTATTTTTAAACTTTACATAACTGTATTAGATTTGCCAAGAAGGCTTTCTTATCTCTCCTTGCTATTCTTTGGAAGTCTGCATTCAGATAGGTATGTCTTTCCTTTTCTCCTTTGCCTTTAGCTTCTCTTCTTTTCTCAGCTATATGTAAGGCCTCCTCAGACAACCATTGTGCCTTTTTGTGTTTCTTTTTTGGGGGGATGGCTGTAATTTATATTACAATATAGATGCACATAGTTTTGGTGAGGGCATTTCAGTTCTCATCTCTTAGAAAATTGTAAATAACTCATGTTATCAACCAGTCACCATATGCACAGAGGGTCCTGGACATTGCTCCTCTTATATGTGCAAGCCTGCCCCCTTACACTGGTCTCTCCCTGTTTTCCCCAGCCCCAGCTGCTGGCAGCCATGGTTCTACCCTCTGTTTTTCTGAGTTTGATTTATTTTTTTATTCCATGTATAAGTGATACAGTGCATTATTTATCTTTCTCTTTTAGCATAGTGACTTCAAGCTTCATCCATGTTGACACAAATGCCAGGATTTCCTTCATTTTCATGGCTAAATAATATTTCACATGTATATGTGTGTGTGTGTGTATACATGTATATAGTATATAAACTCTCCATTATCCGTTAACCTGTCAACAGCTTGTTTCCATATCTTGGCTATTATAAGTAACACTACAGTTACATGGGAGGGCAGATGTCTCTTTAAGACTCTGTTTTTGTTTCCTTTGAGAATATACCCAGATACGGCATTCCCAGAAGGAAACAGCAACTCACCCCAGTATTCTTGCCTGGAGAATCCCATAAACAGAGGATCCTCATGGGCTACAGTCCATGGGGTAGCAAAAAGCTGGAGATGACTGAGTCACTGAGCATGATGGCTGGATCATATGGTAGCTCTATTTTTAACTTTTTGAGGATCCTCCATACTGTTTCTTGGAGCAGTGGCTGCGCCAGTTTACATTCTCACCGACAGTGCACTGGGCTCCTTTCTCACATCCACATAAATACTTACCTCTTACCTTTTTATATCAGCCACTGTGGTTTTGATTGCATAAACTTGCCTATTTTATTTTTTATTTTATTTTTTTTACATTGCTTTATATTTATTTTATTTTATTTTATTTTTAAACTTTACATAACTGTATTAGTTTTGCCAAATATGAAACTTGCCTATTTTAAACTACATGTGAAAACACATCCATTATGTGAAGCCGGTGCTGCATAGCAATATTTTATTCTTTAATTTTTGATCATTTTATTTTACATTACTTTTTTCCAGTTTTAAACAAACTTTATTTTGCAGAGCTGTTTTAGGTTTACAGCATCATTGAGTGGAAGGTACAGAGATTTCCCAAAGAGGTCTCACCCTGCTACCTCACACCTGTGTAATCCCCACTATCAACATCCCCCCACAGACAGCACATTTGTTACAATTGCTGATTCTATATAGATACACTTTATTGCCTGAAGTCCTCCATTTACTTTAGGGTCACTCTTGGTGTTGTACATTCTATAGGTTTTAACAAATGTGTAGGGACATGTATCCACCACTCTAGTATCTTCCAGAATAATTCCATTGCCCTAAGAACCTATTGTGCTAAGCCTATTCATACCTCCCTACTCAACCTCTAGAAACCAATTCCCCTTTCAGTCTTGCCAGCATTTTGCCCTTTCCAAAATGGCACACTGCTAAGTCACTTTAGTCGTGTCCGACTCTGTGCGACCCCATAGACGGGAGCCCACCAGGCTCCCCCGTCCCTGGGATTCTCCAGGCAAGAACACTGGAGTGGGTTGCCATTTCCTTCTCCAATGCATGAAAGTGAAAAGTGAAAGTGAAGTCACTCAGTCATGTCTGACTTTTAGTGACCCCATGGACTGCAGCCTACCAGGCTCCTCCGTCCATGAGATTTTCCAGGCAAAAGTACTGGAGTGGGGTGCCATTTGCATACAACAGCGGAGAAGGCAATGGCACCCCACTCCAGTACTTTTGCCTAGAAAATCCCATGGATGGAGGAGCCTGGTGGGCTGCAGTCCATGGGGTCGCGAAGAGTCGGACATGACTGAGCGACTTCACTTTCACTTTTCACTTTCATGCATTGGAGAAGGAAATGGCAACCCGCTCCAATGTTCTTGACTGGAGAATCCCAGGGACGGGGGAGCCTGGTGGGCTGCCGTCTATGGGGTCGCACAGAGTTGGACATGACTGAAGTGACTTAGCAGCAGCAGCAGCAGACTCAAACAGCACATAGCTCGTTCAGACTGCCCTCCTTCATTTGCTATCACACGTTTAGTTACACACGGGTCTTTCGTGGCTGGATGGCTCACTTCATTTTATCACCAAACAGCATCCCACTCTCTGGAAGTACCACAGGGTATTCATCCTTTCACCCACGGAAGACTGCTGGGCTGCTTCTGAGTTTGGACCATTATGATAAAATAAAAGTGCTGTACACAGCAAACGCATGGCTTTCTGTGTGGACACAGGCTTTCAACTAAGGTAAATACCATGAAGGGGTGATTGCCAAAACGGACGGTTAAAATATACTTAATTTTATAAGATGCAACCAAACTGCCTTCCACAGTGGCTGTGTGCACCACCTGCGTTCCCACCAGAGTGGATGAGCGCTCCCGCCGCTCCACACCCTCAGCAGCACTTGGTGCTGTCAGTGCTCTGGAGGTTGGCCATTGTAAGAGGAGTGTAGTGGTATCAATGTCTCATCATTGTAGTTTGCATTTTCCTGATGACATATGATTTGGGCCTTCTTTTCCTATGCTTACTTGCCATCTGTATTTCTTCTTTGGTGAGGTATTTACTAATGTCATTGGCCTCCTTTGAAATTGAGTTGTTTTCTTATTCTTGAATTTCAAATGTTCTTTGCATATTTTGGGTAACAGTCCTTTATCAGATACATGTTCTGCAAATATTTTCTCCCAATCTGTGGCTTGTCTTCTCATCCTATTGATACTGCCTTTTGCAAAGCAAAGGTTTTACTTTTAATAAAGTTCACTTTAGCAATGATTTCTTTCATAGATCATGTCTTGGTGTTGTTTCTGAAATGTCATCACCATGTGAGGGCTGGTCATGAAAGGTGAGACCCAGAGTGCCTGTCACCCGATAAGCAGCTTTGCTAACAGACACCCATGGAGAAGCAAGACTTCATCCGAATGGATGGTAGAAAAGGTCAAAATGCTTAAGGCTTTGTTGCAACCTAAAAGGTAAGATTTGTTGGTAGTTATATGTTTCAGGTTATAAATATTTAGGCCTGGGAGTTTAATTGGTCCTTTATTTGAATATAAGTATTTATTTAATTATGTACTACAACAGCAGAGGTGTAGTGGAATTTTTGCTTTTGATAAATATGTACAACTCTGCAAATAAAACATCATAAGCATGATTGTAGGGATTTCTGCTGTGGTCAATGAAGCGTTTTAGTAGCCAAAGCTACTGTGCATTTGAAATTAATATGGAAGCAATAAAATCAAATCACATTTCTTACAATCTATTTTAATTTCATTGCTATGCTGACATTACAATTTTTTCTACTACATAATTTCAAAGAAAAAAGACAATAAGTTCCACATATAAGAGAAGTTTATGAAGGGAATCAAATTACTAAAAATTTAGAGAGCTCGGAGTGAAGCTTGGCTTAATTTCCTATTCTGCTAAAAGCCAGTGAGTATAGGACCATTGTGGAAATAAATAAGCCACTGAAATATAGAAATAGTTTATTTTCTGAAAGCCATTTTTGTCACTAACAGATATTTCATAAAAGAACAATTAGTTTCTCTTCTAAAGAAATTTAAAGTTGTATTTCCATTTCAGTTCAGTTCAGTCACTCAGTCATGTCCAACTCTTTGCGACCCCATGAACTGCAGCATGCCAGGCCTCCCTGTCCATCACCAACTCCTGGAGTCCACCCAAACCCATGTCCATTGTTTCAGTGATGCCATCCAACCATCTCACCCTCTGTCATCCCCTTCTCCTCCTGCCCTCAATCTTTCCCAGCATCAGGGTCTTTTCAAGTGAGTCAGCTCTCCACATCAGGTGACCAAAGTACTGGAGTTTCAGCTTCAACATCAGTCCTTCCAATGAATATTCAGAACTGATTTCCTTTAGGATGGACTGGTTGGATCTCCTTCAAGTCCAAGGGACTCTCAAGAGTCTTCTCCAACACCACAGTTCAAAAGCATCAATTCTTTGACACTCAGCTTTCTTTATAGTCCAACTCTCACATCCATACATGACTACTGGAAAAATCATAGCCTTGACTAGACGGACCTTTGTTGGCAAAGCAATGTCTCTGCTTTTTAATATGCTATCTAGGTTGGTCATAACTTTCCTTCCAAGGAGCAAGCACCTTTTAATTTCATGGCTGCAATCACCATCCACAGTGATTTTGGAGCCCAGAAAAATAAAGTCAGCCACTGTTTCCCCATCTATTTGCCATGAAGTGGTGGGACCAGATGCCATGATCTTAGTTTTTGAATATTGAGCTTTAAGCCAACTTTTTCACTTTCCTCTTTCACTTCCATCAAGAGGTCTTTAGTTCTTCTTTACTTTCTGCCATAAGGGTGGTGTCATCTGCATACCTGAGGTTATTGATATTTCTCCAAAATTTTGATTCCAGCTTATGCTTCCTCCAGCCTAGTGTTTCTCATGATGTACTCTGCATATAAGTGTGGGGCCACCCAAGACGGACAGGTCATGGTGGAGAGGTCTGACAGAATGTGGTCCACTGGAGAAGGGAATGGCAAACCACTTCAGTATTCTTGCCTTGAGAACCCCATGAACAGTATGAAAAGGCAAAATGATAGGATACTAAAAGAGGAACTCCCCAGGTCGGTAGGTGCCCAATATGCTACTGGAGATCAGTGGAGAAATAACTCCAGAAAGAATGAAGGGATGGAGCCAAAGCAAAAACAATACCCAGTTGTGGATGTGACTGGTGATAGGAGCAAGGTCCGATGCTGTAAAGAGCAATATTGCATAGCAACCTGGAACGTCAGGTCCATGAATCAAGGCAAATTGGAAGTGGTCAAACAAGAGATGGCAAGAGTGAATGTCGACATTCTAGGAATCAGTGAACTAAAATGGACTGGAATGGGTGAATTTAACTCAGATGACCATTATATCTACTACTGTGGGCAGGAATCCCTTAGAAGAAATGGAGTAGCCATCATGGTCAACAAAAGAGTCCGAAATGCAGTACTTGGATGCAATCTCAAAAACGACAGAATGATCTCTGTTCGGTTCCAAGGCAGACCATTCAATATCACGGTAATCCAAGCCTATGCCCCAACCAGTAACACTGAGGAAGCTAAACGGTTCTATGAAGACCTACAAGACCTTTTAGAATTAACACTCAAAAAAGATGTCCTTTCCATTATAGGGGACTGGAATGCAAAAGTAGGAAGTCAAGAAACACCTGGAGTAACAGGAAAATTTGGCCTTGGAGTATGGAATGAAGCAGGGCAAAGGCTAATAGAGTTTTGCCAAGAGAATGCACTGATCATAGTAAACACCCTCTTCCAACAACACAAGAGAAGACTCTACACGTGGACATCACTAGATGGTCAACAACAAAATCAGATTGATTCTATGCTTTGCAGCCAAAGATGGAGAAGCTCTATGCTGCTGCTGCTGCTAAGTCGCTTCAGTCGTGTCCGACTCTGTGCGACCTCATAGACGGCAGCCCACCAGGCGCCCCCGTCCCTGGGATTCTCCAGGCAAGAACACTGGAGTGGGTTGCCATTTCCTTCTCCAATGCATGAAAGTGAAAAGTGAAAGTGAAGTCACTCAGTTGTGTCCAACTCTTCGCGACCCCATGGACTGCAACCTACCAGGCTCCTCCATCCATGGGATTTTCCAGGCAAGAGTACTGGAGTGGGGTGCCATTGCCTTCTCCAGGAGAAGCTCTATACAGTCAGCAAAAACAAGACCAGGAGCTGACTGTGGTTCAGATCATGAACTCCTTATTGCCAAATTCAGACTTAAATTGAAGAAAGTGAGGGAAACCTCTAGACCATTCGGGTATGACCTAAATCAAATCCCTTATGATTATACAGTGGAAGTGAGAAATAGATATAAGGGACTAGATCTGATAGACAGAGTATTTCCATTCAGTGCATTTTTAGTTTCTACTTTTGCATAAATAATACATTCTCCTCAATACCAGGCTGTAGTTAAGTTCTTGGGCTTCTAAGGTGGTGCAGTGGTGAAGAATTCACCTGACAATGTGGAAGATGCAGGAGACAGTTTTCAATCCCTGTGTTGGGAAGATCCCCTGGAAAAGGAAATGTCAACCCACTCCAGTATTCTTGCCTGGAGAATCCCATGGGCAGAGGAGTCTGATGGACTACATACAGTCCATGGGGTTGAAATGAGTCAGACAACTGAGCGACTAAGCAGGAACATGAGTTAAGTTCTTACACAATTTAAATAATGTTATAAAAACTCCAAAAACTGAATCAATAGAACAAAGCGATAGCAACAAGCATTTTTTAGCCTTTTGAGCACAATAATCTTTTTTCTCTAACTTCAGTTAATCAAATCGGCCATGAATCTAGATCTGGACAGAGGCGATCTACACACAAATTCAGTGTTGATGACTTCATAGACATCCAGTATCATTTGGTTGGTGGAAAACTGCTACTGTATAGCATGGTGGTGGTTTAGTTGCTTAGTTGTGTCTGACTCTTTGCAATCCCATGGAGTGTAGCCTGCCAGGCTCCTCTGTCCATGGGATTTTTCCAGGCGAGAATACTGGAATGGGTTGCCATTTCTTTCTCCAGGGGATCTTCCCAACCCAGAGACAGAACCTGGGTCTCCTGTATTGCAGGCAGATTCTTTACTGACTGAGCCACCAGGGAAGCCCACTGTATAGCATGCTCCAGACTAAACTCCAACTTAGTTATCAAATTTTCAATGATGTAAAACTATTTAAAGTGGAAAACTTGAGAGGGTTTCCTTCTGTTGGAAGAAAGTCTACTGAGGTATACCACAGTTACTTCCTCTTCTGGAGTGGAGGTCAGGAGATCATACAATCTCAAGAAGATTCTCAAGAGAAAGAAATATCATATGAAATCCCTTTAATGGTACAAATGAACTTATAACACAGAAACCGACTCACAGACCTACAGAATGAACGTCTAGTTGCTGGGGAAAGGGATAATTAGGGAGTTTGGGATGGTCACATACATTCTGCTGTGTTTAAATGGTTAACCAACAAGGACCTACTGTGTAGCACAGAGAACTCTTCTCAGTGTTATGTGGCAGCCTGAATGGGAGGGAGTTTGGGGGAGAATGGATACATGTATATGTACGACTGAATCCCTTCACTGTTCATCTGAAACTCTCACAACATTGCAAATCAGCTACACTCCAATATAAAATAAAAAGGAGAGAAAAAAAGGGAAAAAAGGAAGAGCTCAACATGTCAAGAAAAGAGTTTTGCTTCCTCCTGACTATATCAGTATATGAAGGGCTTTTCTCTTAAGACAGCAGAGGACAGATGCCTTCCTGCCCTGCCTGCTCACACTGGAGTACACAGTGTTCTGTGAAAAGGTTTTAGGAACTTTACTCCTTGCTCTTTCACTCAAAAATCATAGCAGAAGGCAGATGAGAAAAACCCATATTGTTACATGTTATCTTTGGATCTGTATTAATTTATAAATAATGACATGTTTAGTACTTTATAATGGCACTTCATTTTCAGATACCAAAATCTGCATTGTTTCCTGTTGCAGGAATAGAAAAATTACCACAACCATGGTGACTTGACACAGCATGAATGTATTATGTCATGGGCCTGCTGGATGGAGCAAAAGTCAAGATGCCAGCAGCCTGCCTTCCCCTCTGGGACTTCGGAAAGAAACAACTTCTCTGCATTGTCCAGCCTACAGAACTGCTGTGTTCCCTCTCTCATGACCCCTTCTTCCACCCTCAGAGCCAGCACCTCTGCCTGCATCCACAGTCACACAGTTCCTGTAATTTCACTCTCTTCCACTCACCTGAGCCTGGAAAGGTTCTCTGCTTTAAGGATTTGAATGGATAAATCAAGACAATACAGGGCAATGTCCCTATCGCAAAATTATCAACCAAAATCACACCTGAAAAGTCCCTTTTTCATGAAATCCATTCATAGGTTTCAGGGTTAGGACATGACACATCTTTGGTGGCCATGGTATTTGTGAAAGCAATGCAAGAATCAACATGTTGACAAAATATGCTTCAGAGACTTACCCTTGATACATTCAGTTCAGTTCAGCTTCTCAGTCATGTCCAACTCTTTGTGATCCAATGGACTGCAGCACGCCAGGCTTCTCTGTCCATCACCAACTCCCAGAGCCTGCTCAAACTCATGTCCATAGAGCCAGTGATGCCATCTGATCATCTCATCCTCAGTCATCCCCTTCTTCTCCTGTCTTCAATCTTTCCCAGCATTAGAGTCTTTTCCAGCGAGTCAGTTTTTCACATCAGGTGGCCCAACTAATGGAGTTTCAGCTTCAGCATCAGTCCTTCCAATGAATATTCAGGACTGATTTCCTTTAGGATGGACTGGTTGGATCTCCTTCAAGTCCAAGGGACTCTCAAGAGTCTTCTACAAAACCACAGTTTAAAAGCATCAATTCTTTGGCACTCAGCTTTCTTTATAGTCCAACTCTCACATCCATACATGACTACTGGAAAAACCATAGCTTTGACTACATGGACCTCTGCTGGCAAAGTAAAGTCTCTGCTTTTTAATATGCTGTCTTAAGCCTGTCATAGTTTTTCTTTCAAGGAGCAAGCATCTTTTAATTTCATGGCAGCAGTCACCATTTGCAGTGAATGTGGAGGCCAAGAAAATAAAGTTTCTCACTGTTTCCATTGTTTCCCCATCTATTTGCCATGAAGTGATGGGACCGGATGCCATGATTTTCGTTTTTTGAGTGTTGAGTTTTAAGCCAGCTTATTCACTCTCCTCTTTCACTTTCATCAAGAGGCTCTATAGTTCCTCTTCAATTTCTGCCATAATGGTGGTGTCATCTGCATGTCTGAGGTTATTGATATTTCTCCCAAATTTTGATTCCAGCTTGTGCTTCACCCAGCCTGGCATTTCACATGATGTACTCTGCATATAAGTTAAATAAGCAGGTTGACGATATACAGCCTTGACATTCTCCTTCCCCAATTTTGAACCAGTCCGTTGTTCCATGTCTGGTTTTAACTATTGCTTCTTGACTTGCACACATATTTCTCAGGAGGCAGTAAGGCACCCTGGTATTCCCATCTCTAAGAATTTTCCACAATTTGTTGTGATCCACACAGTCAAAAGATTTAGCATAATCAATAAAGCAGAAGTAGATTTTTTTCTGGAACTCTCTTGCTTTTGTGATGATCCAACAGATGTTGCAAATTTGATCTCTGGTTCCTCTGCCTTTTCTAAATCCAGCTTGAACATTTGGAAGCTCTTGGTTCATGAACTGTTGAAGCCTGATTTGGAGAATCTTGAGCATTACTTTGCTAGCGTGTGAGATGAGTGCAATTGTGTAGTAGTTTGAACATTCTTTGGCATTGCCTTTCTTTGGGATTGAAATGAAAACTGACCTTTTCCAGTCCTGTGGCCACTGCTGAGTTTTCCAGCTGGCATATTGAGTGCAGCACTTTCACAGCATTCTCTTTTAGAATTTGAAATAGCTCAGCTGGAAATCCTGTGCTGCACAGCATGTGGGATCTAAGTTCCCCAGCCAGGCTTGAACCCATTCCCCCTGCATTGGACGTGTGGAGTCTTAACCACTGGACTGCCAGGGTAGTCCCCTTGATACAATAGTGTGGGTTAAAGGAAATATTTCAAAGAGAATTACAGTATGATATTTTAAATTTATTTCTGCATCTTAAAATACAGAAACTAGACAATAAATTAATCTCTAGATAGCTAATTTGAATAAATTCTTTGAGAAACTAAATGCATCCAACGCTATTATGACTTATCCCTGATGCACATGTCCACCACCATGGGCCGCTTAGTGACGTGGCCTTTCACGAGTGTCATCAGGTAACAACTACACCTTCTTGACATGTTTCCAGTCTGGCTTACAGTCATTTGGGACCAACTTGGAACATTGCTTATGAACACTCAAACCACCATCTAAAGAATTTAAAAAGGAAAAAATCATTATTATTTTCAGAATTTTGGGTGTTCTGGAGTGTTTATTTTGGCAAGACACTTCAACCTGAATTAGGTTTAAAGACTAGCTTTCAGCCAGGAGAGTGAGGGGAATATTCTTCTCATTCTCTCTTTTGGAAAAATTTGATTTTAAGTTAGAAGATTAGAATTCCAGCTTATGTTCCATCATTTACTCACTGTATGATCTCAAGAGAATACCAACCCAGACCAAAGTTAATAAGTATTCAATTAAATGTATACAAAATGTAATATTATGCCAATTAAAAATGTATCCATTTCTTTACAGTTAAAAAAAATACATTAGAAAATAACCCAAATTAATCCTGAGATGTTTGTGATCAATCTTCCCTTTGTCAAAAAGATAAGGCATCCAATTTTGGGTCTTGTTTGGAGCAAAGATAAAATAGAAGCTTGTCATTGACTAACTTCAGTTCAGTTCAGTTCAGTCACTCAGTCGTGTCCGACTCTTTGTGACCCCATGAATTGCAGCACGCAAGGCCTCCCTGTCCATCACCAACTCCCGGAGTTTACTCAGACTCACATCCATCGAGTCGATGATGCCATCCAGCCATCTCGTCCTCTGTTGTCCCCTTCTCCTCCTGCCCCAATCCCTCCCAGCATCAGGGTCTTTTCCAATGAGTCAACTCTTCACATGAGGTGGCCAAAGTATTGGAGTTTCAGCTTCAGCATCAGTCCTTCCAATGAACACCCAGGACTGATCTCCTTTAGGATGGATTGACTAAAGACTGAACTAAATGTTGTTGTGAGAAAAGATTTATGAAATCTGTATCATAAGCCTGTTCTCACAATTCAGCTGCTTCCTGACCTTGGAAAAGTCATTTAACCAATACTGCATGTTAAGCTCCTGAAAAGGAAAGATGGATTATTTATGCCGGGTCATCAAAGCCTAAAAAGGTTTAGCTTCTAGAGATAACAGAAAGAGAACGCACTGAACAGAATTAATCTTCTGAGGTTTTTCTCTGTAAAATGCGAAAACTAAACTCAATAATCTATAAACTAACTCTAAATTAAAGGCTTTATGATTTTAATGAATATGACAGTATCATGTGTGCATGCATGCTAAGTCACCTAAATCATGTCTGAATCTTTGGGACCCCCATGGACTGTAGCCTGCCAGGCTCCTCTGTCCATGGGCTTCTCCAGGCAAGAATAATGAAGTGGGTTTGCCATGCCCTCCTCCAGGGGATCTTTCCAACCCAGGAGCTGAACCCGAGTCTTAAGTCTCCTGTGTCTCCGGCAGGTGGGTTCTTCACCAGTAGTATCACCTGGGAAGCCCTGATTGTATCATAAGAAACTTATTCATGACAATGCTAAGATTTAGAGGTAATTTTAGTTATGATCTTGGAGTACAGTGAGGTATCAGCATGTTTCTTATCAGGTAAGTGCAACGTTGTACTGGAACCACCAGTGTGCTAGGAGCAGGGGCATTGGGACCACTGACAGGCTAGGCTCCTATTCTACCTGCTGGATGCATTTTGATACCCAGCCCCTGGCAGGTGGTGGAGCTGCAGGACTCGGCCCTGGATGACCATGAGGAAAGGGTCTGCCTGCCTGTTCAGAATGCCTATCCTGGACTGTTAGTGAGAAGTTAATTTTATATCATGTTTAAGACATTACACTGTCGGTATTCTCTGTTATGACAGGTTAGCCTAATATAATGATTATAATGATTAGAGAAATGAATATTGTAATAATTACTTGTTTTAAGCATTAATATAAGCATTATTATCATTCTTTAAAGCTGCTTTTAAATATGATCTAATTATATGGGGGTCTATCTCAGGACTATTTTTTTTTCCAGTAGTCATGTATGGATGTAAAGAGTTGGACCATAAATAAGGCTGAGTGCTGAAGAATGGATGATTTCAAACTGTGCTGTTGGAGAAGACTCTTTAGAGTCCCTTGGACTGCAAGAAGATCAAACCAGTCAGTCCTAGCAGAAATCAGCCCTGAAAATTCATTGCAAGGACTGATGTTGAAGGTGAAGCTCCAATCCTCTGACCACCTGATGCAAAGAGCCAGTTCATTGGAAAAGACTCTGATGCTGTGAAAGATTGAAGGCAGGAGAAAGGGGAGACAGAGGATGAGATGGTCAGTAGGCATCACCTACTCAATGGACATGAATTTGAGCAAACTCTGGGAGATGGTAAAGAACAAGGAAACCTGGTGTGCTGCGATCCATGGGGTTGCAAAGAGTAGGACATGACAGCAACTGAACAAAACCAACCATCTCAGGAAGCATGAATGATTATCTCCTCAAAACTCAGTGTCTTACTTATACAAAGAGAAGATGATGAGTTTACACTAGTCCTTCCTTTCTAAGTTATCATGAATCCTTGTCAGCGGCCTACTCCTGCCAGACACCTTGCAGGATGTGGGAAGTGAAGTCACTTCCTGCAGCTCGTACTAATTGAGCCTCCAGATTACCACTGGGTCCCGAGCTATGTGATCAAGCACAAGTCTTAAGAGAATTTCTTAGAACCATTTAAAATTTCTGAAGAACGAAAGAAAATGGAAAGTTTTTAAAAAAGTGCATGCTACCATGATGACTGATGGCACAGAGTTCTGCACCACCCCTTCTGCTAAGGGCGTGTAGGAACTTAAGAATAGTGTAGTTGCCACCCCTTAATTATTTAAGGTTACATGAGTGCAGAAGAGCTACTGCATATGTAACTAAAGCCTCTAATCAGAGCTGAATCAGGTAAGCCATTTAACAGAGACTGGAAAGAGCAGGACGATGCCCTTGGCCTTGAAGACACCAACATGCGGGAGAGAACCCTGTTCTCAAATTCATGTCCACCGAGTCAGTGATGCCATCAGATCAACTCATCCTCTGGATGAGAGGAATGATGGGGAGCCCCTAGAAGCCAAGGATCTCAGCCCCACAGTTTGAACGGGACCCTTGAAGAGAACTCCAAGCCTCCCGTGCGATGATAACAAAGGTCAGAACCATGACTGCATTCTTGTGAGACCCTGGGAGGAGGACCTGAGCTTGGATTCTTGACCAGAACAAAATGGGAGATAAGTGTGTGCTGTATAATGTGGCTGCATGCACAGTCACATGTTGTACAGTGGAAAACTAACACAGGATTTTTCACTGGAATAGAGTTCTGCTTTTATAAACAGCCAAGAGATGGGAGCAGCTTGAGAAACAGTTGGTGGAGACTGGAAGAGTATGGGCCGGTGGGGAGGAGAGTGAGAGAGTGAGTCTATATCACAGGACAGAAGACAATCTCACCGTTGGTAGAAACCTGCACAGGGGGCAGTTGCCTGCCAGGGAGAGATCAGAAGAGAGTCAGGAGCATGTTATTGGAAACGAGAAGACAGAGACCCTTGCTGGTCATGGCAGGAAGCTTGATGTCACTGTTTCCTGCAGGAATGTGGAAAGCAGAAACGGTCAGTAGTCATGTCTACCTGGTTACACCCCTATGCTGCAGGTGCTGCCTGGTTTCTTCATTATTCGATCATAAAATGTGAGAGGAGGGGAGGAAGGGAGGACCTTGGTGACAAACTATCAGATTCAAACAAACAGGATTTGGTGATTCTTTTGGGTGTGTATGTGTGTGTGCACATAAGTTTTCTTTTTTTTTTTTTTATTGGAAGTGGATTGTTTTACAAACTTGTGTTGGGTTTGATGGCTCTGAATAGTCTCAGCTTCTTCAGATGCCAAAATATGCTGAAAATTGGGTGGCTTGAAATCCTAGCATGGGGGCAATCCTAGGTGTGTAACACAAAAGCTTTTCCTCAAATCTTAGAAGGATCAAAACTTCTCACAGAGGGTCTTCTGAAGGGATTAAGAACTTGACTCAGAGATCGCCTCAGCTAGACCAGAGGGTCTCTGGGAATCTGAAGGTGTTTGTCGTCCCCAGGCCTCTCAGCAGGAGGCTGGGAGAGAGAGACCGGCTCAGAAAGATCTGTGAAGTTACCTTTTGTCCCACACAGTGAAGGAATGCATCTGAAATCCATGAGAGTCCTAGAAACTGGTAAGAAAACTGAGCAGCAGCTGGGACAGAGTGAATGCAGAATCAAAGGAGGCTTTGAGAATCCCTAAATGCTACTGGCAGGGACAGTCCATGAAACTGCTCAGGGACAGACACTACTACCTTTCATGATGAAGGAAAGACTGACCTTTGTTCAGAGGTCAAGAGCCCAGGGCTGCAGTGGAGAGCTACGGAGCCTGGCAGTGCACTCCATGCTAGAAGCAAGGTGCAGTGGTTTTCCTTTGTGTCATTCTTCCTTATGAAACATTGTGTGCTCCACTCTCTCATCCCTCAAGTGAACCTCAAGTGAACCACGCATAGTTTTAACTGTTCACCTGGTTTCTCCCTATTGTTGTTTAGTTGCTAAGTCATGCCTGACTCTTTCAAAACCCCACGGACTGTAGCCCGCTAGGCTCCTCTGTCCATGGGATTCTCCAGGCAAGAATACTGGAGTGGGTTGCCATGCTGTCTTTCAGGGGATCTTTCCAAGTCAGGGATGAAACCCACGTCTCCTGCATTGGCAGGCAGGATCTTTACCACTGAGTCACCTGGGAAGCTTTCTCCCTGTAGTGGCTATAATTTTCCCCTCTGTAATGCTCAATTCAGGAGCATTTCTGTAACCATTGTCTGAAAAAGATCAGAGCTGTCTGCTGTCCCAGGACAAACATTATAGGGGTCACAGTCAGAGGACTGAGCAAGGCTCCCACCTGAAGGGCAGCTGAAAACACTTGAGGATGCTCTGTTCACAAGGCTGTTATTTAATCTGCTACCCATCCTCTGCTTAGCACCTCCCCTCAAATCACTCCTTATTAACAAGCAACTAACATGTGACTGTGTGGATCACAATAAACTGTGGAAAATTCTGAAAGAGATGGGAATACCAGACCACCTGATCTGCCTCTTGAGAAATCTGTATGCAGGTCAGGAAGCAACAGTTAGAACTGGACATGGAAAAACAGACTGGTTCCAAATAGGAAAAGGAGTTCGTCAAGGCTGTATATTGTCACCCTGTTTATTTAACTTATATGCAGAGTACATCATGAGAAACGCTGGACTGGAAGAAACACAAACTGGAATCAAGATTGCTGGGAGAAATATCAGTAACCTCAGATACGCAGATGACACCACCCTTATGGCAGAAAGTGAAGAGGAATTCAAAAGCCTCTTGATGAAAGTAAAAGTGGAGAGTGAAAAAGTTGGCTTAAAGTGCAACATTCAGAAAACGAAGATCATGGCATCCGGTCCCACCACTTCATGGGAAATAGATGGGGAAACTGTGGAAACAGTGTCAGATATTATTTTTCTGGGCTCCAAAATCACTACAGATGGTGACTGCAGCCATGAAATTAAAAGACGCTTACTCCTTGGAAGGAAAGTTATGTCCAACCTAGATAGCATATTGAAAAGCAGAGACATTACTTTGCCAACAAAGGTTCGTCTAGTCAAGGCTATGGTTTTTCCTGCGGTCATGTATGGATGTGAGAGTTGGACTGTGAAGAAGGCTGAGCGCTGAAGAATTGATGCTTTTGAACCGTGGTGTTGGAGAAGACTCTTGAGAGTCCCTTGGACTGCAAGGAGATCCAACCAGTCCATTCTGAAGGAGATGAGCTCTGGGATTTCTTTGGAGGGAATGATGCTAAAGCTGAAACTCCAGTCCTTTGGCCACCTCATGCGAAGAGTTGACTCATTGGAAAAGACTCTGATGCTGGGAGGTGGGATTGGGGGCAGGAGGAGAAGGGGACGACAGAGGATGAGATGGCTGGATGGCATCGCTGACTTGATGGACGTGAGTCTCAGTGAACTCTGGGAGTTGGTGATGGACAGGGAGGCCTGGCGTGCTGCGATTCATGGGGTCACAAAGAGTCAGACATGACTGAGCGACTGATCTGATCTGATCTGATCTGAACATGTTCACTTGGGGAAGGCAATGGCACCCCACTCCAGTACTCTTGCCTGGAAAATCCCATGGATGGAAGAGCCTGGTAGGCTGCGGTCCATGGGGTCACTAGGAGTCGGACATGACTGAAGCGACTTAGCAGCAGCAGCAGCAGCAACATGTTCACTGCAGGTGTGCATGGACTTCTTTCAAATCTAATTAACCATCCTTCCACTACCAAAAAACAACATTTCTGTCACCAGCTCATCCTTGCTACAAAATGTGATGAACCACGAAAGGTCTGAGATTTTGCAAGGTACTGAGCTATGAAGATGGTTGGATGGCATCACTGATTTGATGCACATGAGTTTGAGCAAGCTCCAGGAGTTAGTGATGGACAGGGAGCCTTGGTGTGTTGCAGTTGATGGGGTCGCAAAGAGTCAGACACGAACGAGTGACTGAACTGAACTGTTACCCTCTCACAGGTTTACGGATGCTGGCGGAAGATGTTATATTCTTGGGTCAGAGACAGAAGACTTCATATTCACAGCACAGCCAACACCATGAGTATCAGCATTTTGTGACTGAGGTATATGCACAGAACAGGCTGTGTCACATGGGGGTCCCTGAGGTTAGGGAACCAAGATCTTTTATAAAGGGCAATAGGCTCTTTTACTGACAAACCTAGACAGCTTATTACAAAGCAGAGACATTACTTTGCCAACAAAAGTCTGTACAGCCAAAGTTACGGTTTTTCCCGTAGTCATATATGGATGTGAGAGTTGGACCATAAAGAAGGTTGAGAGTCGAAGAATGATGCTTTTGAACTGTGATGCTAGAGAAGACTTTTGAGAGTTCCTTGGACCGCAAGGAGATCACACCAGTCAATCCTAAAGGAAATCAGTCGTGAATCCTCATTGGAAGGACTGATGCTGAAGCTGAAACTCCAATACTTTGGCCACCTGATGTGAAGAACTGACTCATTGGAAAAGACCCTGATGCTGGGAAAGATTAAAGGCAGGAGGATAAGGGGACAACAGAGGATGAGATGGTTGGATGGCATCACCAACTTGATGGACATGAGTCTAAGCAACCTCCAGGAGATAGTGAAGGATAGGGAAGCCTGGCATGCTGCAGTTCATGGGGTCAGAAAGAGTCAGACACAACTTCGAGAAGGAACAAAGGCATGCCTCCCCTGGGCCCTGCCCGGAGATGTTGTCTCTACCTTCTGAGACTTCCAAAGGGAGGGTAAGAAATTCTCCCCTTGGTTCTGAGGAGAAACACTGTCTGATTTACTAAGTCTGCTTTGTAAGTAAACACCCTTGGAGAAACAGTCTGAAACAAAATGCGTGCTCATGAGACAGCATGCAGAGATGCAACATGTCCAAAGAGAAACATCTCCCATTGCACAGCTCCTGCCCTCTTTCCCTGGAACTGGAGGGCCCATTTCTGATACTCTTCAGAGGTAGTATGACAAGGGCAGGTGTGTCTCCTCCACGTGTCACTGGGTCCCACTGATGCCTGACTCAACGATTACTTATCATTTCAAGGTCATGTTTTCCTCACCTTCATTAGTATGAAACGATTCCTTCCCTGCTACTTGTCCAGCCACACACAGTTCCTATTACCCTGGAAACCATCCTACTTTGATCCCTGTAGATGCAAAGCCAGCACACGTGCCACAGGCAGCCTGACTTTCTCCTCTCCTCTCGGATGACCGCCTACCTGCTCCACTCCACCAGGACCTTGTTTCTCATACTTGACATCTGACCTCATGCTTTGTGTTTATGTTTTATCCCCTTTCTCATTGACGACTCTTCCCTCCCAGCTCTGGGCTCCTAGTCCTGCCGGCCTCTCTGATTCAGGTGGGCCTAGGCTCCTCCCACCTGGGGCCTAGGCTCCTCCCACCTGGGGCCTAGGCTCCTCCCACCTGGGGCCTCGGCTCAGCGAGGAGCTGCCACCCAGCTCCTTGGGGGCCTGCGAGTGAACATAAAAGCATCACCTCAGTTTGCCATAAACTGTGACTTCTTGAATATGACACCCTTCATATTTTTAGCTTTGGGTTTGTATATAGTTTACTGCTTTTATAATATTAGGCCCCGAGTTATTCATATTTTTCTCTTTTACTTATTATTTCATGATAGAGCACACAGAATACATTTTTCTTAAGCTAATAGAAGATTATAAAATATAGGACATGATATTTATCATTTTATAACATATTCCTCCATTTCCCAAGCCTACACCTATCTTTTGCAGCTAGTATGTAACTATACATATAAACGTACTTTAAAAGACAGTTTTGTGTTTTGAGCTGTTTTGTTCCTCAGGTAAGGGCATGGCCTATCCTGTGAAAATTAATGACTGGTGAAAAAAACTGCAGTGTTTCTAAACAGTGCAGTGTATCTTTTTGACGTGAACTTGTTTTTAAAAGTATTTTTTAATTAATTTATTTATTTGGTTGTGCTAGATCTTTGTCGCTGTGTGGGCGTTTCTCTAGTTGCGGTGAACGAGGGCTCCTCTCTCCTTGTGGTACGCGGGCTTCCCATCGCAGGGCTTCTCTTCTCGAGGAGCTTGGGCTCTAGTGTGCAGGGGCAGTAGTTGTGGTGTGTGGGCTTAGCTGCTCCACAGCACGTGGAACCTTCCCAAACCAGGGATGAAATCCGTGTCTCCTGCACTGGCAGGCAGATTCTTATCCACTGTGCCACCAAGGAAGTCCTTTAAAGTATTTCTTAATGACAGATCATTTGACAGATCAACCACATCATCTGGGTTATATTTTAAGGCTTTGAACAGCAGACAGGAGAGCTGGCTCATTGCCGACATCATCAAAACTGCAGTAAGGGACTTCGGGCAGGTTCTGCAGTGCACGCACTACGGAGTTTAGAGTCAATCCATTAACCCCAATGGGATGAATGGTTCTTTTACGTGAACATTCTTGCTGTGCTTTTCTGTAGTGCTTAATCACGTATATCTTCTTTCACATTTCAGAGGAAAAGGAGTATACAATTTGGTCAATTAAATCACACTTAGAGAAGTGATAAAGGAAGTGAAATATAGCCACTGTCCTATCCACATGTGTTTAAAAGCATGAACTTTTTCACCAAGAGGACTTACCTTTACTTACCTTTTGCTAATTTGCCCATTTACACATTAACGGGCAAATTAAATTAAACGGGCACTACTCACTGCCCCTCTTGAGTAGTGAGGGATAGGGAGGCCTGGCATGCTACAATCCATGGGGTCATAAAGAGTTGGACACCACTTAGAGACCGAACAGCAACAGCAACATCAAATTAACAATGAGTGGCTCTGAATCTCAGAGCCAGAAGGTTTACTTATGAAACCTCTGCCACTATCTTTTCACAATGGTTTATAAGCTAATAGCTCCTACAAGAGTTAATTTATATGGGAATATTATTTTTTACAAAGTTTTAAGTTCCAGCATATTTTATTGCCAAATATTATAAAATGAACTAAACAACAACACTCATTATCACCAGATCATGTGACTCTATGATTTGCTGTCATTGTTTATAAACTGAATATATGAAAAATACATGAAGAATGGAAAAAAAAATTGCCCTTCAGTTGAAAAAACCCTCGGCTTTGAAATCCAAGATAAAGACCAATTGTCAGTCCCATTAATAGAATATTTTGTTTAAAAAGGATGCAGACACTCATGCAAATATCTTTGATACAGCAGACACAGATGATGAAAAAAATACGCATCATCTTATTAGATTACAAATTTTGAGCTAGCTGGTTTTAAGTGACGGGACAAAGACTAGACAACCAAAAGATCAGAGCTGATGGTGAAGAAACATAAGCCCTTAATTTTGAGGCTGCCCGATTGCTAGGAAGCAGGGGTTGGGGCTGGATCAGTTCAAATGCCGCAATGATCACTGTTCCTACCAAGATTCAGCTGTTTTTCTTGAATAAACGCTCACTGAGTTCAGCATACTCTTGGTGAATTTCCATAGATCTGAAAATTTTAATTCAGACCATTTTGCCAGTTCTTTGTTACTTTTATGGAGAAACAAGTGTTTGGAGGTCCTAACTCCTCTCTTTTCCCTAATGTTACTTCAAAACTCAATTTTTAATGTGTCCTTTAATTTCTCAGCACTCTCAACACAACTGGAGATTACTAGTCACTTTTTCTCTGTTGTTTCCAGAATTCTATGTATTCGTCTAAAATAATGTTTCCAAATTTTTATAGCTAGTCAAAAATGAATAACATTTATATGATAAACTTATTGAGGTAATAATTTATTGTAAATGAGTATGTGCTGTGTATGTGCCGTGCTAAGTTGCTTCACTTAGTCGCTAAGTCGTGACTCACTCTTTGAGACCCTATGAACTGTAGCCCGCCAGGCTCCTCTGTCCATGGGTATTCTCCAGGCAAGAATACTGGAGTGGGTTGCCATGCCCTCCTCCAGGAGATCTTTCTAATCCAGGGATCAAACCTGTGTCTCTTATCTCTCCTGCATTGGCAGGTGGGTTCTTTACCACTATTACCACCTAGGGAGTATAGTTTTTATGTATTCAGACTACTATAATTTAATAACTCTATTTTGCACAGTGCCTGATATAAAGGGAGATCAGTATTAATATTTTCATGATGAATTAATTCTCAATAACCCTTCTTCTTAGGAATTATAGAAAATATTAATTGCAAAGTGCCATTTTATGGGAGTAATGCGATGTATTTCAGGATGGAGGAGTTTTGGTTAATAAAGATTAAACATTAGAAATGCAACAAGTCGTGACTCAGAAGGCTATGTGCACAAAGCGCTGCATGTAGGTCTACTTGTGTACATGACCTGTAACTGAGTGAACTAGCACAACACAGTTTCACACCCAACTGAATATCCCTGTGTAATCTATCAGCAGGACCCCATTATCACTGTTATCACCATTATCATATGCACCGAGTATCCCTGTGTAATCTAGCAGCAGGGCCCCCATTATCAGTGTTATCATCATTATCACAGGCACTGTGTATCCTTGTGTATTCTAGCAGCAAGACCCCCATTATCACTGTTATCACTGTTATCACCATTATCTCATGCACTGAGTATCCCTGTGTAGTCTCACAGCAGGACCCCCATTATCAATGTTATCACTGTTATCATCATTATCACACGCACGGTGTATTCCTGTGTAGTCTAGCAGCAAGATTCCCATTATCATTATTATCACCATGATCTCATGCACTGAGTATCCCTATGTAATCTAGCAGCAGGACCCCCATAATCACATGCTTTTCAGGAAAAGTCATCATTCGCAGCTGAATCTCACTCTGCACTTCACAAATGAACCTGATCTGAATTGTGCTAATGGCTATGCTCCAGACACAAAGAGGAAATGAGAAAGTTGTTCTGAACAAAAGTGAACTGGGAGAAACTGTACTGACTCTACTGTAATTTCAAGTCTAGACAATAATTAAGATGGAGCCAAACCCCAATGGCCTTGATATAATATTATTTCTTAACTTATCTGGCTCCCAAACATTTTAATAACAAAAATGGCTTTAGCTTTATTGAGGTACAATGACATGAAGAAAGTACACATATTTAAAGGGTAAAATCTGATAAGTTTTGACATACATGTGAATCCACAAACCATTATTACAGTCAATATAATGAACTTATCACCTCCCAAAGCCCCCTCCTGTCCCTTTATAACCTGTCCCTGACCTGGGAGACCAGTCTATCCTAAAGGAAATCAGTCCTGAATATTCACTGGAAGGACTGATGCTGAAGCTGAAACTCCAATACTTTGGCCACCTGATGTGAAGAGCCAACTCATTGGAAAAGACTCTGATGCTAGGAAAGATTGAGGGCAGAGGACAAGGGGATGACAGAGGATGAGACGGTCGGATGGCATCAGTGACTCGATGGATGTGAGTTTGAGTAAACTCCAGGAGTTGGTGATGCACAGGGAGGCCTGGCGTGCTGCAGGCCATGGGGTCACAAAGAGTCGGACATGACTGAGCAACTGAACTGAACTGAACTGGCCTGGGAGGGGCTAGCAGAGAGTAACACACAGTGTGAAAACACAATGAGAAAAGTCAATTGTTCAAATGTAAAAATAATAACATAAACTTATTAGAAATCAGCAATGGATTGCTTTTCTCCTTTTATTAATCTTGAATGGATAAACTCTAAGAACAACATAAATCCTATAAGCCACTAACAAAGCGTGCTGATTTAGGTGACATAAAATACAACGGTTAAATTCCCTTCATGTATTGAGTACACAGTGCTTACAAATAAATAAGAAAACAACAAGAATAAAAGAGGAACATGTTCAAAAGGGTAGAGAAAGGCAAGCGAAAGGATACGCCAGTGTCATTTCAAGTTGCTCAACCTCATGCACGATATGAGAAATGCATCCTGAAAATGGCCAGTGCACACGTTTCTCCAGGTATCCAAGTGGACAGAGATGATTCCGGTCCACAAAAAGCAAAATAGAATGTAGGAAGAATAAGGACAGACCTAATACACATCTGTTTTCAAAACAGAAATGCAATGTCCTTGTGCAGGAACTGAAGAGGGGAAGAAAGTGAGAGAAGTCACAGGGGAAGGAATCCAGGCTGGGGTGGGGGAAGGCAGGAGCTTATGCAGGAGGCTGGGGAGGAAACCCTCCCCGTGGGAAGGAGGCTGGGCTGTTACTCTTGCTCCCAGATGTAGGCACTCGGGCATCTTCTTGTGCATAACATATGTCTGTTTCATCCTTTATTACACCCTTTATTAAAAGTAGAAGTTTATCTAGTCCCTCGTCCTTACTTGCCACTGGTACCTCATATGCTTTCTTGAAGAGTCTTCCAGACCAGCACCAGGAAAGCCAGCTCACCCTATGATGGTTGCTCACTACCCCACCGGTGGGATGTTCAGGTTGTGGATCTGGTTTTCTTCATCATGCTCCAGGGTTAGCGTGGTTCTCTAACCTCAAGTCTTATAGAAACTCTTAGCCATCAAATCTCTTCACAAGTTCGTCATCTCCAGTCTTTCTGCAGAATTTTTCTTTTTGGAGCCTCTCATTCTAAACTTCAACTCTTACATCATTTTTCATATTTTCAGCCCTTTCTGTATAGGATGTATTCTGATGGTACTCTCAGATACACTACTTCCAATTACATGTTTTATCTTTATTTTTATTTGTTCTATTATTCAGTTGGCTAATTGATTATAAGCTTAAACATATTAATGCTTTATTCATTTTTGAACTTCTGTTGAGTTGTTTTGCAAATCCACAATTTTTGATACCACTTCTTGTTCTTGCCTTACATTTTGTACCACCTTATTAAAAAAAAATAATTTAAAATAGTCGTGGATTGTTCCTTAATCTTCACAGTGTGTTTTCCCTTATGATGGTTTATTTGCTCAAATGGCTTATACTTCTGATAAAAATATTCTTCTCTGAGATGAACTTACTGAGAGTCTGCTGTGCTCTGGAGCATGGGGGTATCTCTGGAGACTCGGTCCACAGCGCTGGCCTCTGCTGGGTGCAGTGACTTTCTCCAGTTCCAACCCCTTTGCATTTTTTAATTTTAATTTCTCTGGTTGGGGTACTAGTACCACAGTGGCTGCACGAAGTCAAAACCAAACCCCACAGGAGGCAGAAGACTTCTGTTCTAATGTATTTCAGCTGATGTCTTTTGGTTTTGTTTAAGACCCAGAGTATCATGGCTATGAGGGGACTTGAATACTGTAACATTATGTCTGATGTTATTTAATAAAAAGCATATATATAAACATATATACTTATATTGAATCTGAGCATCAGAGAATGCTACCTGAAAATTAAGTTTGAAGAAATTTGAGATGAAAGCAACTAGTCCAAGGTAAGAGTTTGAGTGCTAAATCTCGATGAGAAATTAGATTACATATAATTTTCAATTTTTGTTCCTTGAAGTGGCTCAGATTTTAGGCAGAAGATGTACCCTGATCTCCTAATGCACGGCTATTACACTACGTGGGTGAGTTCTTCCTATTAAGCATAGATACGAAGGTTGAACTATAAAGTAATCCTATATCCCGAAAGACTTCATTTACAAGGTGGGAAGTAGTGAGGGAAAAATCTATTAGCTGTAGCTTTCAGTTGTTAAAGTATCTAGAATTCATTGTGATTTCAAATTGTGAGATGCTAGGAGATTTGAAATAAAATTTCACTATAATCATAATATTGAAAGGTTAGCAGATAAACAGCCGTGGATGCTTATCTGTGTTTATTAAATGTGAGTAGAATATTAAAGTTTTTGATTTCTTCTATAATCAAGGTTTTCCAGATTTTTACTGACTTCACTCAGCATTATTTAAAACCTAGATAAAAGCAGGGGTGGTGAGGAATGAGACAGGTCCCTGAAGGGAATGTGTAGGGAGTGTTCCACATGGTTGTCATCATGGGGAATAAAGCATAGCTGTGGACTAGTCAGGGTTAGGAAACATTCCTAGTGATGAAATCACACTAATTATTGATACTTCACATGCTGAGGGTTGAAGGGACAAGAGAGGGGATAACATAAATATTAGAGTCACTTTTAAAGAAACACTTCATTTGTATTTTTGGCAAGAATTCCCCAAAAGAGCAGGTCTACATTTTTACACTTCTGACTATAAAACAACCCTATCTCGTCCTGGGCATTGCAAACTTCCCTCACAGCTGAGGCTTCCAGTTGAACAATTTACCCTTAATGCCTGGCTTTTCCCTCCTGTTCAGCCCCGTGAAGCTGTAAAGTGTTTTCCCAGATGTGACCTGTGCACTCCAGCCTCAGAATCACCTGCGGTGGATGGAGCGATGCCCCAGTGTCCCAGGCATCACCCCAGAGCGAGTGAGTCAGGTGCTCTGGGCTGAGCCTCGTCTCTGCCCGTGAACAAGCCCCATGTGCCCGCACTTGCTGTGGTTCTGGGAGGCACAGACACCCCTCCAACCCTGTACCTGCCAAGAGTGTGGCATGGCTCAGAGGCAGGGGCCCGAGGGAAGGGAACTGGTCCCCCTGGCCTCACCCCAAGCAAGACAGGTCAGGGCTGTAGGCACAGCAGGCTCTGCAAAGCTGCCCACCACCTCACTCAGCCACATGGGCTCTGTGGGCGGCCCGGGCAAGGCGCACCCTGAACACCACAACCTACCCCAGAACATAAGTTCTCTGTTGCAAGGAACACACACATCTGACACGCTGATGCAAGCAATAGCATATGTTGAGAAATTTTGTTCTCATTTAACTTTATAAACACATATGAGATGGTTGCCCTTACACAGATGCTACTGATATGGGACCCCAGGCTTAGATGAAAAGGAACTTGGTTTTAACATACTGAAAGTTATTTTAAAATTTTACCATGGAAGCTAACTAGTGGTGGGTATGCCATTTAGGAATTGATATCGTCGATGTTCAGATTGTGGTCAGTGGCTGTGGACTGAGGCTGCTGTGGGGAGTCAGTATCAGCGTCCTGCCACCGAGCCCCCTCCCCGTCCACACACTGGACGGGGACAGCTCAGCGAGTCCAGGCGGTGAGCCTTCACTTCCTTTTCTTATTCTATTAATAGCTAATGCTTATATTATGGTTGTGAAAGCAATAGAAGTTAAGTTTAACATAATAAAATTATTACCATTTCCTTCCCCAATGCATGAGAGTGAAAAGTGAAAGTGAAGTCACTCAGTCGTGTCCGACTCTTTGCGACCCCATGGACTGCAGCCCACCAGGCTCCTCCGTCCATGGGATTTCCCAGGCAAGAGTACTGGAGTGGGGTGCCATTGCCTTCTCCGAATTAATTAATAATTCGTACGAATTATTTCCATGTAAAACTAAAGGCAATCAAAATTACCATTTGTAACAGATAAAATGAAAGAAATATACAGTTTGACTTTGCATGTGTTTCTCCATCTTACCTGCTGGTTTACAGGAAAGTTTCTGTTGATTTTTTTAATCTGAAAAAATAAACAAAGAAAAGTGAGGTCAGCAAAGATAATGTAATACAAGAACCCCAGGTTTATGGGACTCTCTTCTTAGTGAGTAAACTAAGAGTAAACTCTATTGTTGACACACTAAAATCATTGCATATCAAGCACCAATTAGGAATGTTTTTTTAAATTCTGACTGTCAAAAGTGTCCCAAATTTCATATACGAACATTTCAGAAATATTTCAACTTAACCATATTCTCTTGATGAGAAATGAAAAGCCTCTGATCCCACACAATCTACCGAGAATGTACAGCATAAATTTTTGTAACTTCTTTCATTATTCACTTTCACTTCATATTATATTTAATAGATAAGAGAACAGAGGGGATGGAATATTCAGACACTATAGGATACTGTATATTATCAAGATAGTTGCAGTCAGGATTACAAATAAAATAAACATTTAAGACCATTTATTGAGTGAACTGGAGAAGGAAAAGGCAGCCCACTCAGTATTCTTGCCTGGAGAATCCCATGGTCAGAGAAGCCTGGCGGGCGGGCTGCAGTCCATGGGGTCGCAAGAGTCGGACACGACTTAGTGACTATGCTGCCACCACCACCGTTGAATGAAATGTTATAAAAATTTAGAATAAATCTGCGGAGTTTCCTCTGTATCAAGTCATGTAAACAAACTTTAAAGACCAAATGAAAAATGATTATCAGATTTAGACAAATGACCTTATAACACATGAAATCTTCATTCAACAGAACTTTTACTAATTAAAACCTTCTTTTTCACTGGTTTTCTAGAGAAACTTAAATGATGCTCTCTGTATGCTATAATCTGACATCAGACTAAACACAGACTGTTTTCACTTAGAAAATGTTCTGTTGAATTGCTTTGTTTTTCCTTGTTTTAGTGTTAGTTTACCTTTGTCTTACTGATAAACATGAATTAAGAGGAGATGCAAGGAGGCACAAACTTGGAGAAGCGAAATGGCCCGTGGATGAGAACAGACTCACTGGTGGAGACATGTCATTTAAAATATGAAAAAAAAAGCTGACAATTTGAGAATATTTGTGTGATTCCTCAGGGTCATGTATAAGAAGCATATCTTTCTTGTTCTGCTCAGTCATGCCCAACTCTTTGCGACCCCATGGACTGTAGCCGCCAGGCTCCTCTGTCCACAGGATTCTCCAGGCAAAGAATACTGGAGTGGGTTGCCATGTCCTCCTCCAGGGGACCTTCCCAAACCAGGGATTGAATCCAGACCTCTTGCATTGGATTCTTTACCATCTGAGCCACCAGGGAAGCCCAAGAAAACTGGAGTGGGTAGCCTATCCCTTCTCCAGGGGATCTTCCCAACCTAGGAATCAAACTGGGGGTCTCCTGCATTGCAGGTGGATTCTTTACCAGCTGAGCTACCAGGGAAGCAGGTTGCTCTAATTGTTTAAAAGTATTTTCTGCTCTGATGAGGAGTCAACCAAGGAAAGTCTCTAGAAGTAAAGATGCTTTCAACCAAAGTCAGGATAGTTTGAAGATGGAGACAGAAGAGCAGATCCCTAAATGTGTTTTACCAATCAATCAAAAACCCACAATGAACACTTTGTGGAACAATACTTGTTACCAGTTTTTTTTTTTTTATAAAATTCCACCAATATATTTTTTAATTTTTTTAATTGGAGGATAATTGCATTACAATGTGTTGGTTTCTGCTGTATAGCATTGTGAATCCACCATCTGTATACATATACGACCTCCCTGCCCCGCCCCCATGCCAGCCCTCCAGGTCATCACTGAGCCCTGAGTTGAGCTCCCTATGCTGTACAGCAGCTTCCCACTAGCTCCCTATTTTACATGTCCACTAACATTTTATGTTGACCGTTGTCTCTGAGGGCATACTATATAGTATTGCATTTTTAAGTTCCTCCATCATGTAATTTTAGTTCTATGAATGAACTAAAATTTAGTTCAGTCATAAAATGTATGACTGAAGTTAAATCAATGATACTTCTTTGCATAGTATTTACTTAAAACAACATTCAACAAATATTGTTTTTCAAAATCAAGTCTATGCCATCAAATGTACTTAAAATCGGGTCCTCCAGATTTATTTAAAGGAGGTGTACTTACACTCTCCTTCGAAAAATGACTTAGTAACTTCAAGGTATTTGACTATGAAATGCATATAAATCAATAGTCATCCTAAATTTTAAACTAGACAAATAAAATACATTTTAAACAAAATACATTTCATTAAAAAATAAAATTCATAACAATTAGCCTTATATGAAATCATGGGCTTCCCTGGTGGCTCAGTGGTGAAGAATCTGCCTGCCAATGCAGGAGACGGGGGTTCTACTCCCTAGGTCAGGAAGATCCCCTGGAGGAGGAAATGGCAACCCACTCCAGTATTCTTGCCTGGGAAATCCCATGGACAGAGGAGTCTGGCAGGCTACAGTCCATGGAGTCACAGAGTCAGACACAACTGAGCCACTAAACAATGACAAATATGAAATCTACAGATCCATTTCTGAATGTCAAATTTCTTCTAAATTAAAATATTATACTGTGGTATTATTCTAGGGTGACTGTTTTTAGGCCTTTAAGGGCCTGTGGAGAATAAATGGTTGAATGCTCCCAGAGGTGTTTAATGTCAGGGGCTATTTCAATGCATTACAGAGCTACAATCATTGAGACAGGGTTTTCCACTGCAAAACTAAATGTGACAATGAATTTTGATAGAAAATTAAAACTGAATATAAAATGCATATTACTGAGTTAACAATAAAGATTGTATTAAATGTGAATGGAGAACAACACTTTAAAAAGTGGTTAATTACTTGAAAAACAATGTCTCACCTGCCAACTCCCAAAACAGCCCATATTTAGCCTATAGATTTAAGGCGGCTTGGGGTGGCCTGAGGCACGCCAACCTTCCTATTGCTAGCAATGGAAGCAGAAAGATAAACCTAGCAGCAGCACTTTTTGTGAAGACTTCTGAGAGCCCCCTGCACAAGTGTGGCTGAGATTCTGGATGTGAGTGGCTCAGAGGCGGGAGCGGACCCTCCGCAGTCACTAGCGGGCTCAGGGGGGTGTCCACTAATCGCTCAGATGGGACCAGGTGGACCGAGGGAGAAGCAGAGCTTTTGCTTTCTCCTGCGATAACCTGGGCAGCACTTGTGATGGGTAGGGCTTCAAACACAACACAGGTCTCTACCTCAACATGTGTGCTGAAGTCTGGATCTGAAAACCTATGAACACAGACAAGGGTTTTGTTAATTTGTGCTGAGGGAGAAGCTGGGAGAAGTCATTATCCCTGCATAGACCTGCCCCCCAGCCTGGTTGTGGGGTGTGCATCTTTGGGGCAAAAGGAATAGAAACAAAGAGAACCTCATGGAAACTCCAAGCCAGCCTGCATTGGGCTGCATTAAGACATCAATCATAGTTTACAAGATCAAAGAATGCTCATATTCTTAGATTCTTCTCCTAGACGCCTATGGTGGTTTGGTGGTTTCATTGCTTAGTCATATCCAACTCTTGAGACCCCATTGACTATATAGCCCAGGGATTCTCCAGCACTAATACTGGAGTGGACTGCCATTTCCTTCTCCAGGGGATCTTCCTGACCCAAGGATTGAACCTGAGTGTCCTGCTTTGGCAGGTGGATTCTTTCACTGCTGAGCCACCAGGGAAGACCCCTAGACCCCTATATTAAGGTATAATTAGTGAATTAGCAACATTTTCACTGACTAATATGCCAGAAATTCATAGGGCACTATTACATTAATGATGCATTTTAAATGATGTGCATTTCAAATAATACTCTATTCATTAATTTTAATTAAATGAATAGCAAAGTATCTATTAGTCCATTATATATAGGTGATTTCAGAATATAATTACTATCATAGGAAAATGCTCAGGATTATATGTTAACTGAAAAAAGGTTAATACCATCTACACAAGAAGATGGTCATTTTCTTTTATGTACAGTGTCCTGGCTGTGGGCTGGGTTGCAGGCACTGGGCACCTGGGTTTCAGGCGTGCGGGGGGAGGGGGGGTGGTGTTTGATTGGCCCACATTGGTCACAGGTGAAGAGGGCAGGGTCTAGCATTGTGGAGTCATTAGTCAGGCTTCCTATGGAGGGGACACGGAGTGTTTATAGTTAGAGCCTGGACCCTCAGGACGCCTGTGGCCACCTCTGCTCCCTCAAGCTTGGCTTCTGAGAGACATTCATCAAGCAATAGCAAACTGAAAGTGATTGCTGTATGATTTCTGCTGGCCCTTCGTCTGCACTGAGCTCACCGTGTGCCTCCTCTTCCACATGATGCCTGGTGCTGAGAGTGGGAACATCTCCCCCCGCCCCCCAGGACTGATCAGAGCCCTCAGTGAATGTCTGGAAGCAGGCGGTCCCCTGCGAGAGTCACAGGTGAAGGGAGGGGCCTGGTGCAGGGAACAAGCAGCAGCTGGTGAGTGGTCCATGTGTCTGAGCTGCTCAGGCTTCTCGTAACACGCTGTCCACGGTTCACCAGGTGTGACCTCCCCCTTCAGGGCCTGAGCGCTCACTGGGTGTCCAGTGGTTCATCTAGTGAGCAGGTTCTCTGCTGGCCGGTGTCCTCTGCCCTTGACATGCACTGGACAGCGTGTGTCCCCACACCCCTGTGGGGTCTCCAACAGCTCTGGGCCCAGGAGGGTCAGCTCCTGAAGCCAGCCTCAGCAGGGCGGGAGAAGGGTGGGTGGGTCGGGACAAGGCCCCGGGCACTCCCTGGGGGCTTTGAGGCCCCTGGAACATGGGAGACTGGGGAGCTTGGGCTGGAAGAAAAGAGAAAGACTGAGGCCCAAAGGGAAGGAACTAAGGCCAGGCAGGCAGAGTCTGGCTGGCTAGGGGGCAGCTCCTTGGAAACTTCCCAGGAAAACTGCCCATTTGCTTATGACTGCAATTGTCAGTTAACATCAAAGCAAAGGGTCTGGATTGTGCAACGAAATTACCAGCTAATTTTTTCCAACGTAAAAATTTGTTGAAACTTCCCTGGTGTTTCAGTGATTGGACTTTTCCTTCTAATGCAGGGGTTGTGGGTTCAATCCCTGATGGGGGAGCTAAGATCCCACATGCCTTTTGGCCAAAAAAACAGAACATAAAACAGAAGCAATAGCATAACAAATTCAATGAAGACTTAACAAATTGTTCACATCAAAAAAATCTTTAAATTTAAAAAAAAAATTGTTTAAAAGCTTTTTTTGGTGAGTAGCTTTCTACCGATAAAGTAGGTTAGTTATTTTATTGAAATCCCCCCAACACAACTTGCCAAAATAAACTCTAATCATGTAAAAAGAACAGTATGATTAAGAAAATACACTCGTGGTATAATGCTAGACTTCCCCTTGCTCTTATCCTGACTTGACTTACTGTCCCTGCCCTGTCTGATTCCACTCTCCATGGCCCACATCGAGTTGATGGCTGCACGACTGAAGTTCATATTTGATGTGTGAGAAGAAACAGTGGTGAAAACAAGACACTGCACAAAAGTGCATCCAAGGACTCGGGAATGCCAGCTGCTACAGAAGGAAGAAAACGTCTCCCTCGGTGACACCGCGCCTGTCAGAATCTCACTCTGCAACCTCTGATCACAGCTTCAGGCCTTTCTGGTAAATCTCTTTTCTGTTAGGCTTTATTTTGTTATGACTTTCAATTCACCTACGAGCTTTGTTGAGTCTTTCTAAGGCGGCAGACACAATAGAAGTTTTTCCTTCAGTTCTTCACAACCAACAGTATTATGGAAAAAAATTCTCTTTTCAGCTTGCAAGTGTTTGCCATCTAAAATAGCAGAACTCTATGGATTAAACATGACTCCCAAATGACCCTTTTTTTTTGGCTCCTGCAGGTAAATGGGTAAAATGTAGGAAGATGGCTGAAATACAGCCTGCAGGAACTCAAATGACTGATGAGATGTGTGGTGTGTGTATGTGTGCGTGCGTGTATGTATGTGTATATGTGTGAATCCTGAAGGACTGTGATCATTCCATAAAAACCACAGGGCGGCTGGTTGTTCATGCATTTTTTTAGAATTAATATGTTTTAAGTATTAAACAATGTAGTCGATACTGTCAGTTATCTGACTCAAAAGCCATTTACAGTCTTCTCTTCTTGGTCATCCCACCATAAACAGTACTAAAGGTAGAGACTAGCCACCCATCCCCAGAATTGTCATGGGGCTGAGTCAGGAGGAGGAGGAGAAGTGAGCCTTATTAGTCTAATAAAGAGTTTCTGGAAAATTTTATCTTATCTTGATAAAAAAAGGAGAGATGTAGCTGGCACTATGTATCCTTCTTCCCTTTCTTTCCTATTCTGAACACTGAAGTGATGTTTGGAACTGTTGCAACCCTTCTGTGATCATGAGGCAGCAAACTCAAGGTAAAAGCCAACACTCTAAGAGTAGTGGGTAATAGTAGCAATAATGTGTGTGGACAGAGGAAGGGTTCTGGGTGGATGGTAGCTTCCAAGAAATGCTGCCATCCGTGACTCTCTTCATTTGGGAAAAAAAGAAAACCACTATTTACTCCTTTGAGGTCTCTCTAACTTGTTATTGAGAGCATTCTCATTGATAAAAACATTTCGGGAAGAGAGTCTATCCTTTTTCTCATAATCAAATATGATTATGTATTTTGAAAATCTCACATATGCAACCATACATCCTCATTTAATATCACAGATTTTCAGTGATCCTTTAAGAATAGAAGCATATTGCATAAATATTTGTATTTATCTATATGCAAACACACACACATAAGTGATATATTTCAAGTACCACATTCCATTCTGATAAAGGGAACACATGCATAGGACATATGTGGAAGAATTTAGACCAGAAGAGATTCCTTTGTGTTAACAGGTAACCTTAGTAGAAATGTCGCATGAAATTCTCTCTGTTTATCAATCGGGATCTATTTCAGTGCTGGAGCAGTAAAAGGTGACTGGAAAGGTTAGATTCATGAAATGCTGGCTGAGAGAGAGCTCTGCCTTTTATTTGCTTCCCTCTGTCTCTTTTAAAGATGAGGGACTGAGGGGTAGGTCTTCGGTTGCCAGAAATCAGAGCTGCTTAATGGTCTAGTCAGCATTAGACATTTATTTTAGCTCAGCTTGTCCTGTGTGATTCACATTCTGGTATCCACACAGCCATTCTTCAGAAGATGAAGAATCTCAAATGACAACCGGACAAAACAGAGATGTGCAGTGTCACACACAATGAGCGAATCTATACAGCCATTTATCAGCAGTTTTGGATTAAATCATGAAATTTAGAGTGCTGCTTCAGAAAGGAGAAGTGCAACTGTTTCAGCATCATTTCAGGGCCAGAATGGCTGAAGCACTTCTTCATTTAGCCCTCGCAGAGACTGAGGCTAACAGCATTCATTTAAGAAGAGGAGCTTGAAGTCCAGCTCAGAGCTGGTACAGGGAGACCTGGGCTCCACACCAAGTCCCCTGACACCGCATCCCAGCTTCTCCCCGGCAAAAATATCACTGCAAAGGCAATCAGCTTGAATCCCCTTTGCCTGATCACAGGAGAGTGTGTTTGAAGTTATGCATCCATGGGTCCCTTCATGGTCCCTCCACGGGTCCTCCTTCACACGCGTCCTGTCCTTCTCCCTCCCCTGTATGTGATATTCACAGGCCTCCAGCCATGCCCACTGAGGCTGTGAGAAACACATACCCTCCCTTGCCACCTGAAGACAGCCCCTGTCCAGGTGCTTTAGCTCAGCAATTATTGCACAACTTTAATTGTGATATTCTTACAAGTGAATTATTCTGAAAAGATCTAGGGGCTCAAATAATATTGTAGGCTGCTTTGCAAGTGGACAAACTAGTAAACATATAGATGTATAGATATATAGGTAGACAAATGCATATATATACATGGATTATAGATGCTGATGGATGCATGATATATATATAGATAGACTGTATAGAGATATGAAATGTTAGGTAGATAGATGCATATATACATATATAAAAATATAGGTGGATGATATATACACACAGATACAGATATTTAGTGCTTACATGTTAAATATCTATTTTCAGTTATTTAACTAATGTAGATGTTACAATGTTTGTGAATGGAAACTTAGGTGTAAATACTGTTATACTGATACACTGGACTAAAACACTCAAGATCGAGTGGCTTTCTTTGAGCAAGTATAATCCACTTTAATAATAGCTCTTATGGTGGGTGTGCAGTGGTCCATTCCTAGCAGAACACCAAACAGCTGATGGAGTTAACTTGTATACTGAAGAGGTTCACTGAGGCAGGCGGAGGAGCTTTCCCAGCATTCCTGGAACCACTACTTACGTTGTGCTTTGTGAGGCTGGAAATGTTGGTGGCTATTGCTTGCAGCCACTCCCCGCAGTCCTCTGCGGAGAGACACTGGATGACCCCGCTGCAGACCCCGTCCACGGCGGTGACTTGGAAGGCGTTCTGCCTGCAGAGACGTCAGAGCAAATCAGACCAAGACATCATCTCGGGTGTCTGTGTGCAACTTGAGATAGCTGTCTGCTCAAAGGCTCTTCTTGCAGACCACATAAATGCAGCTTCAAATTCCTCTTTCCTTATATCTTAAAAAATCTGTTATTACACGGAACACTAAAGATAAACCCAGTTTCCCAGCTGGCACTAGTAGTAAAGAACCTACCTGCCAAGGCAGGAGCCATAAGAGACATGGGTTCGATCCCTGGGTTGGGAAGATCCCCTGGAGGAGGGCATGCAACCCACTTCAGTACTCATGCATGGAGAATCCCATGCACAGAGGAGCCTGTGGGCTACAGTCCATAGTGTTGCAAAGAGTTGGACACGACTAAGCAATTTAGCACACATGCATACAAATATGAACCCAGATGACCACAATTTTGAATTACTTAAAGCATCTTGAGAAACAGGTAAGTTTGGAGAAACTTGGAGATGTACAATATATTATGTAAATGGAAACATGTCAAAGACCTTTGAGAGGGATTCTCCCTGTTCCCTGCATATCACAAAGTTATGCATAGATGTTTATCCATTATTTTGGCTACCATCTCCTCTTGACATTTTTCAGTGCATTTCTGATGGAAAGCTCGCACGAAAACCCCGCACCCAGATACCGAGCATCATTTAAAACTCTCATGCTGTCATGAGCTGAAGCACTTTCTCAGCTGTTCATCCAGCTGTTTGTCTTCTCAGGGATGGTTTTGGACAAGGGTCCACAGCTCTTCACGTCTAAATATTCACGCTGTAAATTTATATAGATGTTTGCATTTCAATAACAACCACAATCTCCTTAAAAGTGCTCTGGCCAGCCTGAATATCTCTATTGTCTTTTCTTGAGTTTTTGTTGTTGTTAGAGAAAATTAAATAATGCCATCCTAAGTTGTTTACAAAAGTGCTGTAGAGTTTAAAGCAGCTTTCCGCAGCTTTAATTACTTACTTTTATTTTTCTGTTTCAAGTTCTTGCATGTTTCAATATAAGCTTAATGGAGAGGAATAGATAAAAATCCCAAAATGAATGGAAAGTAGCCAAATGCCTCATGCTTGAAAATTACTCTGTGGTGCAACACAATACACTTCAGAAAATGCACAAACTATCTTTAAATCCCAGCCAGTTTTGAAGCAATAGACAAATGATGTAGTTCAGCATTCCAAAGGCTATGTAAATAGTGTACATTTATATGTTTTTCTCCAATTAAATTGCTTTTTTGTCTCTTCTGAATTTTGTTAAGTAGGTGTTTGTGGATATTACACATATTTCAATTTCAAAAATAAAGACACTCCAGCTGGCAATTATCTGGCCTAGCTTCATCATGAGGCTGGTGTCTCTCTCCTGTCCCATGAGACTGGTCCAGACCTCAGAACCGGACATGCTCCAGAGACTTTCACACTGAAGGCCCTTTGCATCCACATTATTAATATTTTTAGAGACACTTGTTCTGATAAATTTGACCAAGCATTTTCAACTGATTATGGGAAAGTGTTCAAATATTCTTTTTTATTTGCTCTGAAAAACACATAAAAAGTCTGAGAGGGGGCAACTATTGTCTTTCTCTTTGAAATAATATTCTTTTGAATTTGTGACAAGAAAAAAACATGCACAGCACAAAAAGAATACTTTAACTTCCCATGACTTTCTCAACTTTAATTCTGATATTCACTAGTGAGTAAGACATTTAAGATATGCAGTCAGAAGCTCAACTATCCATGGAAAATGAGAACTAATTTGAGTTAGCAACAACGTTTCTTTCTGCTCTCTGATTATGGTAACCGTTGCTTCATGTACCAGAAATTAAAGCATGTCTTGAACATATTTGTCCTCTCTGCTGTAAATGAATCATGGCAGCTGGGTATTTTTAGCTGATTAGAGTTGATGCGCTTAGAGGAAACCCACAACCCATGCAATCGCATGTGGCACACAGTCTCCACAGTCATTTGCAAGGACTAGCCTTTATAAACCCAGGCTTATACACTACTATATACCAATTGTACATTCTGTTTCCACTTTGCAGGTTATTTGTCAGAAGCCCTTTCATGAATATAAGTGAAATATTTCAATGGTTTCTTTGATTACATACAACCTCTTACAAAATAAACAGGTCATCAAGATATTAGCCTGGGCCCTGTTTCTACTTCTGCTATTGAATAAATAAGAGCACTGGCACATTAGTCCACTTAGTTGTGCCCCGATTTCCCCTAACAGAGAATGAGGAAAACATACTTTACAGATTCAACAAACATTTATGGAGTAACTGGTGGGA
Organism: Bubalus kerabau; assembly: GCF_029407905.1. NCBI lineage: Eukaryota > Metazoa > Chordata > Mammalia > Artiodactyla > Bovidae > Bubalus > Bubalus kerabau. The sequence goes on along the minus strand of NC_073637.1, from coordinate 22,653,494 downwards.
CCCAAATCCTCTCATTGATCACTGAAGCACTGAGAAAGAACTGCCAATGTGTGACCCTGAGGCAATATTTAAGAAAGTTTGGTAAGCATGTGTCACCCAGCACTTAGCCAGAGCCCCAAGGCTGTGGGGATATTTGTGCTTCTAGAAAATGGAATTCTTTAGGTCAAGATAATCAGTAATTGTAAAAAAAAAAAAAAAAAAAAAAAGAAAGAAAAACAAGATTTCTTTTTTTCAGCTTGTTTGATCAGATACTCTCTGAAATCAGTAAACTACACTACCTACTAAGTAGGACTTCCCAGGTGGTGCTAGTGGTAAAGAACCTGCCTCCCAATGCAGGAGACATAAGAGATGCGGGTTTGATCCCTGGGTCCAGAAGATCCTCTGGAGGAGGGCATGGCAACCCACTCCAGTATTCTTGAGTGGAGAATCCCATGGACAGAGGAGCCTGGCAGGCTACCATCCATGGAGTAGCAAAGAGTCAGACACAACTGAAGTGACTTAGCATACACATGCAGCTGCTAAGTTAGCATTGAGGTATTGGGAAATATGAAAATTTAACAACATTTGTAGTAGTCTTGAGGATTCCTAGATTAAATTACAATTCTTTGTGCACACACACACACAGATACAAACACACACACACACACTTGCTCAAAAAAAACCCACAGTGACAAGATTACAGTTAGATAATTTGAATTTTTTCCACTTTCCACTCAATATTGTTTTCTATTTTTCTAATGATTCTTGATCACTATTCTGGCAACAAAAGTTATGCTCAAATGTTGCTAAATTTCAAAGTAATTTTTTTCATTTAAACTACAAATTTATTCTTCTGTTGCATGAAAAATTCATAAATAATTAATTGTCAATATGCATGTTGCTGCTGCTGCTGCTGCTAAGTCGTTTTAGTCGTGTCCGACTCTGTGTGACCCCATAGATGGCCACCCACCAGGCTCCCCCGTCCCTGGGATTCTCCAGGCAAGAACACTGGAGTGGGTTGCCATTTCCTTCTCCAATGCATGAAAGTGAAAAGTGAAAGCGAAGTCGCTCAGTTGTGTCCAACTCTTAGCGACCCCATGGACTGCAGCCTACCAGGCTCCTCTGTCTATGGGATTTTCCAGGAAAGAGTACTGGAATGGGTCAATATGCATATACATCAATATATGCAATTCTTATTTACACAGTTAGTAATTCATGTTTGTGTTCATTGTTCATGGCATGCAGGCACATGCAGGAGAAGTTTACTTTGTGAGGAGTGAGGAGGAGAAGGCGGTGGTGGAAGGGCATTGCAAGCAGGAGGGAGAGTTGCAGAGCCTAAGCTGCACCAGTCTGGAGTGGCTGGACGGCCTTGTCCAGGAGGGGGTTAGCGGGACTGTGGGAAAGCAGGCAGAGTTAGACAGGGCAGCCCGGTGAATATCACGGAAGGAGCTTCAAGTCTATGGGAACCGTGGCTGAACCTCCATGGAAGACCCCATGGTCAGATTTGTGTGCACTGGGTTGATTGTGTCAGATAAGGTAGGATGACCGGCAAATACAAGCTGATGTGGGACTGCACATGTGTGAGTGGGAGGGAAAGTAAACATCAGCTCAAGAATATTACAAAGGCTATGGATCAACGAGAGCTTCCTGTAAAGGAAAATGAGGGAGCAGGGTCTGGGGTCCACCTGGATGGATGGCTTATACAGGGCATAGGAGACAAGGCACACGCTTTAGACAGGAGGTGATTCCTCCAAAAACAAACAGCAGCAGCATGAAGGCATGACTGGCTTAGAGGAATGGGGTCGTATGGAAATTAATCTGTTTCTCAGTCTATTCAGGATTTCTGTTCTATAGTTAATACAATGAAGCACTTTCTTCTCCTTAATAACCTTCCCATTCTAATCTCCCGACACTGAAATGTTCTGCAATATTATGATACTTCAAAATTGAACCAAAACACATATTTCCAAGTCATTATATAACAAACATAAACTGTCTTATTATTGATAAAATGTTATGATGTTTTAATTCATATTTACACAATAGCTATGACAGTAACACAATTTTGTTGCAATTAAAAATGAGAGGTATTATATCACCAAAGTTAACATTATGGGCCTTGGAAAAACCAACCAACTCATAATGTCCTGGCTTTTGATCCAAGTTCAACAATTTTGTATATTTGTCATCATGGGGCACTAATTTATCTTTTTTCTTTTATTTCCCTCACTTTCTCAACTGCCACTGGCCCATGAGCTCCTTCAGGGAAAGAAGCAAACACAACATCTTGCATATAGACATTAAATCGATATTTATTGAGTGAATGAGTGAACAATAAATTAGCTCTTGAATCTGAATTGTTGTGCAATCCACTCAGAAGAGTGTTGTGTTTATAACTGCTTATTACTGTCATAGTCACTGAGTGTAATTAATTCAACTGCTAAAAGCTGTTGATGTGTTGAGGTGTCATAAAAATAAAAATGGAAGAAGTCATCTAGATTTATACATTTCCTTTGTCTCATAAATTTCTTTAGCTAAACATTTCTACATCGTTTAACTACAAAAGATTTTTAAAGTAAAAACAAAAAGAACAAATACACACACTAAAAATACCATTAATAGAAATATTTTAAAACTTCTTAAAGCAGAAGACAAATAGATTCAAAAGAAACAAATAAACAGAAGCAGAAAGATTAAAAGTAGGGCATATTTGAATAACAGTTATCTGAAAACAAAAAAAAATATCTTGAGGAATTTAAGATACATATATAATTCAACCTTGAAGATTCATTGGAAAGACTGAGGCTGAAGGTGAATCTCTAATACTTTGGTCACCTGATGCAAACGGCTGACTCACTGGCAAAGACCCTGATGCTGGGAAAGACTGAGGGCAGGAGGAGAAGGAGGTGACAGAGGATGAAATGGTTGAATGGCATTGGTGACTCAATGGACATGAGTTTGAGCAAATTCTGGGAGATGGTGAAGGATAGGGAAGCCCGGCGTGCTGCAGTTCATAGAGACACGAGGAGTTGGACACAACTCAGCGACTGAACAACAACAACAATATAATTCAAATATCTTCAGAAATATGCACAAAGATAAGAAAGAAATAAAGGAATTAGTTAAGGTGTTTTAAGTTTCTAAAATTTCCTGAAAGAGGTAAAATTAATAAGTTGTACTGGTGGTAGTTTAGTTGCTAAGTCATGTTCGACTCTTGCAACCCCTTGGACTATAGCCCACCAGGCTCATCTGTCAATGAGGTTCTCTAGGCAAGAGTACTGGAGTGGGATGCCATTTCCTTCTCCAAAATAAGTTGCATTAAACACTAATAAATCGTGCATGGTGGTCTGAGTGTTGGTGCCAAACCTCCTAGTCACATTTTGAAATCCTAGTGACCAACATGATGGTGCAAGAGGAGATGCTGAAGCCACGAGGGTCAAGGCCTCACGCACAAGATCAGTAGTTCATAAAAGAGTCTCGGGAGTGACCCCAGGCCCCACCCCAAGGGAGGGCAGAGGAGAAGACAGCAGGCACGAATTAGGAGTGGTCTTCGTCAAAGAACTTGAGGACTCAGCCATGACCTGGATGCCTTAAACCAAGGCTTCCAGCACCCAGAGCTGTAAGAAACCATTTCTGTTGTTTGCTGCGAGTACTGGGGCTTCCCAGGTGGCACAGTGGTAAAGTACCCACCTGCCAAGGCAAGAGACACAGGTTAGATCTATGGGTTGGGAAGATCCGCTGGAGGAGGTAGTGGCAAACCACTCCAGTAGTCTTGCCTGGAGAATCCCAGGGACAGAGAAGCCTGGTGGGCGACAATCCACGAGGTCGCAAAAGAGTCTGACACGACTAAGTGACTAGAGAACAACAACTGCTATTATTATCTGCCATATTTTGTCACGGCAGCCTGGAAGGACTAAGACATATGGTGTAATGTTTAGACGATAACTAAAGCTAAATAAAAGGTGTATGTATAGTGATATAATAGAGGGAATATTAAAATTTTAAATATTTAATTACTTTGAAAATTAAAAATAAGTTAAAAAAAACAGAATAGAAAAACTAGCGTGTTGATACAAAGGACTTTTTTTCTTGAATATATACAAAACTCTCAAATCTCAACAGTAAAAAATAAAAGGGTAAAAATACATAAGTAAAGCCAATTTACTAAATGATCAAAAAACAAAGAGATATTTCACCAAAGAGGATTTCCTGTGATAAATACACATGTGGAAAGACGCGCAACATCATTAGGACACACCAGTTAAGGTCATGTGACACAGTGTACCCACACCTTACATCGATAGGAAGGCTAAAGCGGAAGACGGCAGCAACTCTAGCCTAAGTCTGCAGCTGCTGGGCTGGGCGAGGTGACCCGAGGAGGGGCTGCTGGACTCTGTACCCTCTTCCCACACTGACTGCTCTGGCTCAAAGGGACCTCAGGCCCCACTCCACCTGTCCTCCCCAAGATGGGGTGAGGTGGTGGGCGGGGGCTGACTGCCCTCAGTTCCCCTCCATCCCTGCCTCTGTGAGCAGGTTCCACGGAGAGCTGGGGGTTCATCACCACCTGCAGCAACAGCACAGTGTCCATGGCCCCAGCCATCCACCCTCCTTGGTGTCAGCAAGGCCGGCCCAGCCATGGAGCAGAGGCCCCACGGTGCGGACGGCCACAGGGGTAGAGCTGGTGTCTGAGGGTTCCCAGGGCTCGGTCAGCAGGGCTGAGAAGCGAGCCAAGCCCACGCCCACCACTTGCACTGCGGTGTGTTTGCTACCTGGCCCTCTTCCCACTTTTGGAAGCACACTGAACAAGGAATCATAGTCCCGTCACCAGTCAGACTCCAGGCCTCACTGTCGGCGCCCGTGGAACTCACCGGCTCAGGTCGGTCCCGGGAAGGTACTGGGAGAACCGTGAGTGCAGCAGCGGGATGAGCCTCAGGTCGCACCACCGCTTCTCCCACCGCAGCCCCGGGGACGCGGGCCACGATGAGCAGGACAGTGTGTCCTGAAAGGAAAACAGACTTTCAGCATCGAGGCCACAAACCCCTTCCACCATAGGGCTATTTCCCCCTAAGCAATCCAAAGACAGGGACAGAATACCATGGGATATCCATATTCACTGGCAATGAAATTAAATTTGCTAATGTCTCCATTAATGGAATCCTATAAGAAAGTGAGGAGGGAATCGTTGAGATGAAAAATTATAGTGAAAAACATATGAAAATAATGGGTCAGGAGCTGGAAGAAAAAATAAAATTGGGACAACTGAATCCATTCAAGAATGCAAAGACGGGTCAAACTGTAACTGTGATGAACTAGTAGGTGACAAAAAAATAAGTTCAGTTAGCAAGTATTTTCTATCTGTGAAGCACAAAACATTACAAGGGCTTGCGATTCATTGGTTAGTTAATATTTTTGAATAGAATGAATATTCTTCTAAAACAACTCTCAAACAGTACTCAAGGAAATCATTGTCAATTTATTTAACTTTATGTTAAGATGTTCGTATTTTCCTGTATTGTTTTAAAGTTATGTTAAGATAACCACTACTGGTTTGAAATTCCATGTATTTTAAATTCCATAAAAAGTCTGTGTTTTTTTCCTTTTGTAGAGAGAAGACATACATTTGAATAAAATTTGAGCTTTTCAGTGGGTGTTGATCAGTGTTTCTTTCATTTTCTTTCACTGTTGGATTTCTCCTTGGCTCTAGTACAGGGAATGATGCTGGTGTGTAGGTTGGCCTGGCTTCTGCCAGCCAAGGCTCAGTTTGATCAGAGAGCTGCTGACGTGGATTTGTCTCTAGTCTAGAGATTCTTTGTGTATAGATGGGTGCTCAGGCATGTCTGATTCTTTGTGTCCCCATGGACTGTAGCCCACCATGCTCCTCTGTTCATGGGATTTCCCAGGTAAGATTTCTCTCATTCTTGAGTGATGATACTAGAAGGAGATTCTGTTTTAGTCTAAATATTGAACTTCTGTGAGTCTAGATATTATTAACCTTTTCTTCTGGTATAATTTCTTCAAAATTGGTTATGGCAAAAAAAAATCTTCTATTATTTTCACTAAAGGTTGAGAGCTCTCTGGTATTACTATGTTAATTGTCAACAGTTGTGCCAGTGAAAGTCCATGAAATCCTTGGAGCAGTTTGGAGCACCTGGAAGGAAGGTCTGGCTTAGACGGTCAAGAGGCCCCCTTGGTGTCCAGTCTCTCGGGGGCTCAGCCTTTGTGCAGGATGGTCGCGTTCAGGGCTTCCGTGGTGACTGTGATGCAGACACCCAGGGTTCACATCAACCACCCCCTTTCTCCTCGTGTCAGATGTCACAGACAGTCAGCACGTGGCCCAGATGAGACAGTAGCTGTGCACCAGGGGGAGAGGGCTGAGCCCCCATTAGAATGAAGCCACCTGGGTTCAGAATCATGCTTCCCCAACTGACGAGTCCTGGGAGAGTCACTCACCAAGTCTGTGCACCCATGCATCTGTCTCCAAAGTCATGGCTGTCACCAACGGAACCCACAACTCCTCCTAAGTCTTTTCTGCACAGGGGTACTTGAAACCACCATCCTATGTGACATCCTGGGGAAAACCGACGTGGTTTCCTTGGTCAGGCTGGACCCAACCAAGCAGCCCAGAGAAGGGAGAGGCAGTAACCCACTTGTGGGCTTTTGCTTGAGGCCCCACCTGGGAGGCTGTGCAGTCAGGCATTGACCAGAGGCCCCCAGCTGGTCAGCAGCAGTGTCAGGATCCACTCGGACCTATATCTCTCTGACTCCACAGCCAACATGTGGCCCAGAGCGCAACATATAACATTCATAATCAGTGCTGAAATGATGGAAAGAATGACTCAGATTTTTGTCTTGATTATTTCACAATTCTGCAAAGTTATTTCAGGCAAATTATTTACAGACGGACCCTCATTGTTCATGAAAAGCACAAAGAACTCCTCTCACTCCATTGTTTCCTGAACAAATGGACAGAAAAAGTAAAAGAACATAAAAGACATGGGAAATGGAATATGGAGAATGAAATCACCATAGGAGAGGATGATAAGCTTTATCAATTACATTTTATAGACTTTGTGTGCTGGCAGGTATGAAAATACACATGACCTTTGACCCTTCCTGATATAGCACCTCAACCTGGAGTCTTTAAGTATCAAAGTTGAAAAATGTCACTTCCTCATACATTTCTTTCTCATAAAAAATGTTATAACTCCCACTTCAGCTATTGAAATAATTAAGGTTAGTGCATTTCATTTTACAGATCTGTTATTTACAGTCAAATATCTGGTGTCTTTTGAAAATTATTTATACTTATTGCTTAAATTATGACAGTAGAATATAAATTTACTTTCTAGTCTTTTTCTGTAACAACTGCCAGAATTATTTTTGATTGCATACAATGATCTAACAACACAAAGATTTTAATGGTTTTAAGGCCCATAACTAACTTTCAAAACATTTATTCTTCAATGTCAAGAATGTTGTTTCCTATAATATTAATAGCACAAATGGGAAAAGTAGCATTAACAGTCTTTGCTTTAAAATAAACTCTTGCCTGACTTCAGACTATACTACAAAGCTACAGTCATCATGACAGTATGGTACTGGCACAAAGATGGAAATACAGATCAATGGAACAAAATAGAAAGCCCAGAGACAAAGCCACACACCTATGGATACCTTATCTTTGACAAAGGAGGCAAAAATATACAATGGAGAAAAGACAATCTCTTTAACAAATGGTGCTGGGAAAACTGGTCAGCCACCTGTAAAAGAATGAAACTAGAACACTTTCTAACACCACACACAAAAATAAACTCAAAATGGATTAAAGACCTAAAGGTAAGACCAGAAACTATAAAACTCCTAGAGGAAAACATAGGCAAAACACTCTCTGATGTAAGTCACAGCAAGATCCTCTATGACCCACCTCCCAGAGTAATGGAGATAAAAGCAAAAATAAACAAATTGGACCTAATTAAACTTAAAAGCTTCTGCACAACAAAGGAAACTATAAGCAAGGTGAAAAGACAGCCTTCAGAACAGGAGAAAATAATAGCAAACAAAGCAACTGACAAAGAATTAATCCCCAAAATATGCAAGCAGCTTATGCAGCTCAATACCAGAAAAATAAACGACACAATAAAAAATGGACCAAAGAACTAAACAGACATTTCTCCAAAGAAGACATACAGATGGCTAACAAACACATAAAAAGATGCTCAACATCACTCATTATCAGAGAAACACAAATCAAAACCACAATGAGGTACCATCTCACGCTGGTCAGAATGGCTGCTATCAAAAAGTCTACAAACAATAAATGCTGGAGAGGGTGTAGAGAAAAGGGAACCCTCTTACACTGTTGGTGGGAATGCAAACTAGTACAGTCACTAAGGAGAACAATGTGGAGATTCCTTTAAAAAACTGGAAATAGAACTGCCATACAACCCAGCAATCCCACTGCTGGCCATACACACTGAGGAAACCAGAATTGAAAGAGACACATGTACCTCAATGTTTATCACAGCACTGTTTACAATAGCTAGGACATGGAAGCAACCTAGATGTCCATCAGCAGACAAATGGATAAGAAAACTTTGGTACATATACACAATGGAATATTACTCAGCTATTAAAAAGAACACATTTGAATCAGTACTAAAGTGGTGGGTGAAACTGGAGCATATTATACAGAGTGAAGTCAGAAAGAAAAACCCCAATACAGTATATTAATGCATATATATGGAATTTAGAAAGATGGTAATGACAACCCTATACATGAGATAGTAAAAGAGACACAGATATAAAGAACAGACTTTTGGACTCTGTGAGAGAAGGCGAGGGTGGGATGATTTGAGAGAATAGCATTGAAACATGTATATTATCATATGTAAAAGAGATGACCAGTCCAAGTTTGATGCATGAAACAGGGCAATCAAAGCCAGCGCGCTGGGACAACCCAGAGTGCGGGCATGCGGAGGGATGTGGGAGGGGGCTTCAGGATTGGGGACACATGTACACCTGTGGCTGATTTATGTCAATGTATGGCAAAAACCACCACAATATTGTGAAGTAATTAGCCTCTGATTAAAATTAATTAATTAAAAAATAAACTCTTTTTACAAAATGTAACACATTTCAAGGTATATTTCCATTCAAGATCTCAAGAACAATGATCAGGCCAAAGTAGAAATGCATACAGAGCAAAAGTGTGCTGTCAGTTACTCAGTCATGTCCGACTCTTTGTGACCCCATGGACTATAGTCCACCAGGCTCCTCTATCCATATGATTTTCAGGCAAGAACACTGGAGTGTGTTGCCATTCTCTTGTCCAATGGATCATCCTAACCCAGGGATTGAACCCCCATCTCCTACATTGACAGGCGGGTTCTTTACCATCTGAGCCACCAGGGAAGCCCATATAGGGCAAAATTCAGATCCAAATTTTGTTAAGGACTTGGCATAGAAAGCACTGATTAAAGGTGAATAGTGAGAATGTTTCTCAGAATCTGGTGAGCTAGTCGCCTGAGTTTAAGCCTCCTGGTGAGCACAAGGCAAACTCTCTCTTCACCTTGATGAGCAAATTGGGAGAATCTCATGTGTCCTAAAATTAGTGACCTCAAGTCCTTGGGAGGACTAGGCTACACTGTTATGTAAGGCAGTGGAGTGATGTTAACGTATCATCAGGTGTTATTTTCTCATATGTTTCAAATGTTGTCTTAAATACGTAAGCAATGTTTCAGGAAACTCAAACAGCATCTGCTTACTCAAAATTTGCTTCAGAAAATAAATATGCCGCAGGAACTGAACACAGCATCCCTGGGTTGGGACAGAAGTGAGGACTAGACACCGCAAGGACTGATGCTTCTCCTAGGGACCTGACTCCACGATGCACGTTCCAGGAACATGTGCCACAAGGCGCCCTGCTGTCCAGGTTCCCAGGTACCTCATTATCAGTGACAAGTCAGAAGGACACAGGCTCCTAATCTTATGAATCTCTGAGTAGACCATCCTCCATTCCCCAAACTGGCCACCAAGTCTGCGTGACCCACTAATTCCTGAGAAGCTTCAAGTTTGGTATGAAGTCTCCCAATTCTGGTTGATTTAAATTAAGTCAGATGTTCATAGTCTCTAGCAGACCTTTCTCTGATATTAGGATGCTAATGTCCACTGTTCTTTTTCTGCTAATGTTAACAGTTTATTTCACGCATTTGCCTATAGATTTGGGGTTTAAACATTTTTGGGTCAGGAACCATAATTAACTGTTTCCCATGGCACCTAGACAGATCCCCACATGGTAGGTTCTCAGTAAATATCCATTTGATTGAGATGCAATGTAATAATTGTCTTTACTTTTATTGTACTTTAATTTATATGTGTCTTGATTCTTATTGTCTAAAACATTGCAAGTGCTATTAATTCCTTTAAAAATCCTTGCATGCATGTGTGTGTTAAGTCATTTCAGTCGTGTCCGACTCTTTGCAACCCTATGGACTGTAGCCCACCAGGCTTCCCTGTCCATAGGATTCTCCAGGAAAGAATATTGGAGTGGTTTGCTATGCCCTCCTCCAGGGAATCTTCCCGACCCAGGAATCAAACCATCTTACCTCTCCTGCTTGGCAGACAGGTTTGTTACTATTTGCACCACCTGTGAAGCCCTAAAGATCCTTAGCAAAGTCAAACAATGTTCAATCCTAACACTAAAAATGGAAATCAAGTGGAAAGATATAACTCAGAAAGAAAAGTTTATGATGATGGAGTTTTTAAAGATTTGACAGTTGAATTTATTTGGAACAGTTGTGCTGTGGAATTGCTGAGTGGTTTCCTTAATGCAGTCAGGTATTTGTAAGGGAGACATTGACTCAAGCACCACACTGAGGCACAAGTGGTGAACTCAAGTCCACAGCCACTGCTGTGTATGTAATGGGAAGAGAATAAAGCAGCCTGAATGGCTCCCACCCACTGAGCTTCCTCTTTCCGTCTCCTTATTAGAGAGGGGTCCACGGGTATGGGGCAGGGACTAGAATAACATGTCACCCAGCCTGTTCAGCTCTGCAGAAGAACAGCTCTTCCCGCCTCTCAGGAGAGAGCGGAGATGGAGGCTCTGATGTGAGGGACAGATGGGGGAGGTCTCCGGAGAAGGGGATGAGGAGGGAACCTGGCAGGATGTGGGCTCCTGACGGGCGGGGTGGACACTGTATAACCTGCTTGCCAAGGCTGGAGGGCTGCTCAGTGCCCCATCTCTGCATCCCTGCTGCAGCCACAGTGGGGACGGGGCACTGAGCCCTGATTCCAGGCAGAGGCTCCTTTCAGAGGGGAGGCGGTCGACTCACAGCTGTGGGGGTCAAGGCCCACCCGTGAAAGAACCCGAAAGACAGCAGAGGCGTCACGAGCATGTTGACCGCAGGGATGGATGAGAGCACGCAGGAGGTGGAGGCTGGGCTGCGGCGGCGAGATGGAGCTGACGGCTGCGCGGACTGACGCCTGTATTCACTTCATACACATGCGCTCATTGTTTGAGTCACTCAGACCTTGCCGCCTTCTGAAGACCACATTTTAGATATTCTCCACCGGGTGACAGTTACTTCTCTGGTGACAGGAGTGAGAGAGAAGGGCAGTGAAGTACCGGATGTGGTTGGTTTACTTTTGCAGAGACAACCCTGGTGGTGCCAATGGTTCCTCTTTCAGAACAAAAAAGGCAAAGGAAAATGACTGGGAGCCTGCTGGACTTGGCTGAGACCGACGCTTTGCGGTTCAGTACACTGAGGCCAGAGGCATGAAGATGCTCGGAAGGAGGACTTTGAAGTGAAATGCCACAGTGAGGTCAAGAATTTCCAATGGAGAGTGAATTATACAGGTCAGAGGAAGCTCCACGTCTTATACATCCTAATACTTGGAATAGAAAAATAAAATTCTTCGTAAGTGAGCTCTACTTCTCTTCACGTTTGTGAGCACAGAGGTAATGACCATCTTACATTTAACCGGAAGGATTCGTTTTGTCTTTAGAATGTGTGCATGTTTCAAAGGGTGAAATACAAGGAAGTTCAAAATATTTATAAAAGAAAAAGAACTGCTTACTCCAAAGTACAGGTGGTAAATAAAAATCAGCACTTTATTAAATGTGTATAAAACCAACATGCTGATTTTATCAATTATTAAATACAGATCTAGTTTAACATCCCTCACATTTTACACAATGTGTAGATTAGATTTTCATCTTTATCACTTTGCATTAATTCCCTGGTGGGCATGAAGGTGGCTAAGAAATCCTAATATATCACAAATTAGATAGCTACTTTTTGTGAAATAATTTCAAATGAAAAATAACAAATTATGTCAAATTACATATAAGATGCCATGTTATAAAATGATTTATGATGTTCTTTCAAAGTTAAGTCTCTACAGCTTACAAAGGGCTTAGTGCAGACCTGAGAGGAGAAAAATGACATTAAAAAAATAACAGACCTACTTATTTACGTCCTCCCTGGATTAGCATAATTCTGAAAAAATAAAGCAGCCAAGGATTTCAAGTCTGTCAGAGAAGCCAGGTCCCAGAGCAGTTTGAGCAAATTCTAACTCTGTGTACCCTGGGCTTTGTCTAGGTTCCCTCCTCATTAGTGGGGACCATGCCCTGGGCATCTTACTGTGTTGTTGGGATGGTAGTTGAGGTGCAGGCCACTGTCACAGAGCGGGGAGGAGGTGCCGCTGCTCTGGTCGCTCGGTGCACCTGCGGGAAGAGTCAGAGCATTGCTGGTTAGAAGCCCACCTGCTCTGCATGGACATCTTCTGTCCCGTGAACTTCAGGTCACTTCAGGTATCATGCAAGCCAGGGAGTAAAATTATCTCTGTTTTATTTATGTCAAAGCCAGAGTTTTGGAAGTAAACAAAAATAAAAATGAAAACCTAAAGTGGATCCTAAAAGAGACCTGCAAATATTTATCTTGGATTTCAGAAGCATTAAGGTTTTATTAAGGGAAGCATTCAACCATATAAAAATAGTATTTTACTTTATTACCCGAAGAGGCCTATTCTTACGGACCATACTTAAAATGGTGCAAGATTTTGTTTGGCTACGAAGTCCTACTTAATTTTTTGTACTAAGGTACTAGCAAATCTCGTGTGTATTTACCATAATTTTCCGTAATGCAAACTTTGTAAGTACTCTGTCTTCACAATCACTCTTGCTGTGTACACTGTCACTGGGAGCACCTTCATTGACATGCAATCAATTTACAACTAAAATAGTTCGTATTAGATCCTCATGAGAAAACTACAAATATCTATTTTTAAAGATGAGTAATATAAAATAAAGACTTGTGATTTTCTAAGATTTTACAATTTAGTAATTGCTTCAAAGATATAATAACCTTGGTACCAAAATCCCACTAAAACATCACAGGAAAAATACATCTGGAAATCTTTAATGAACATACATTAAAAAATAATAACAAGACTTTACAAATTAAAACCTGTAATATATCTATAAAAATACAGCATGATCATGTTTATCCTAGGAATGCAAGCTTTATTTGGCATTCAAAATCAACTTTTAAAAAGTTACCATATCAACAGAAAAAAAATTTTAAATGTAGTATCTCAATGGATGAAAAAAATATTTGACACAATTCAACATTAACTTCTACTAAAACAAAGAAAGAAAAAGAAATATCTTCAGTAACCAGGATTAGAAGGGTGTCTATATTTTAACTGGGGCTTCCCTAGTGGCTCAGCTGGTAGAGAATCCACCTGCAATGTGGGAGACTTGGGTTCGATATCTGGGTTGGAAAGATCCCCTGAAGACAGGAATGGCTACTCACTCCAGTATTCTGGCCTGGAGAAGTCTATGGACTGTATAGTCCATGGGGTCACAAAGAGTTGGACATGACTGAGCGACTTTCACTTTCTATTCTAGCCCAATAAAAGGCACCTGTGTTATACAGAGCAAAGTAAGTCAGAGAAAGAAAGGCAAATATTGTATATTAAAGCATATATGTGAAATTTGGAAAAGTGGTACAGGTGAACCTATTTGTAGGACAGGAATGGAGACACAGACATAGAGAAGAGACTTGTGGACACGGTGGGGAAAGGAAAGAGTGGGATGATGGGAGAAAGTAGCACCAACATACACACACTACCATGTGTAAAGTAGACAGCTAGTGGGAAGCTGCTGAATAACACGGGGAGCCTAGCCTGCTGCTCTGTGACGACCTATAGGGGTGGGATGGGGAGGGAGGGAGGCTTAAGAGGGAGGGGAATTATGTATAATTATGGCTGATCTGTATTGTTGTATGGCAGAAACCAACACAACACTGTAAAGAAATTTTCCTCTGATTAAAAATAAATTAAGTAACTAAATTAATAATAAAAAGGGCAACTATGAGCACCCACAGCTGATGGCACACTTAACAGCGAAAAGCTGGATGGTGTCCACCAGTATCTTGCACAGGGGAAGGACATCTGCACTCAGGACTTCATTCAACACATTACTAGAGGACCACCCCATTACTATGTGCATAATCAAGAAAAAACAAGGAATTAAAGAAATATAGCTTGGAAGGAGACAAGCAAAACTCACTATTTGCAGATGACATAACTTCATATGCAGAAAAATTTTTACAAAGCACAAAAAATCTTATTAGAATTAGTAAGGAAATTAAGCTATGTTGCAAAAAGTCAATATATAAAAATGCTTGTTTTTTGTATGTTAGCAACCAATAATTGGAAAATTAAATATTTAAAATATTATTTACACTAAAATACAAAAATATAAAAGACTTAAACTTAATGAAAGATATGATATACTTTCCCATTGGAAACACTAAAATATTGACAGAAAAAAAAATATAAAGAGATGGAAAGATATGTTTGTGGAATGAAAGATTTAAAGTTGTTAAGGTGTTAAGTATACTAATTGTTTATCAATTCAATCTAGTCACATTCAAAATCATAATAGCTTTTTATATGGAAATTGATATGCTATTTATAAAATGTACGCAGCAGTGCAAGGATCTAGAATAGCTGAACACAAAATGAAATAGCTTGAAATATCACATAGTTGAAGAACCTACCCTGGATGACTTTTTAAAGTAGTATAAAGCTGCAATGATCAACCTCAGAGAAGGCAATGGCACCCCACTCCAGTACTCTTGCCTGGAAAATCCCATGGACGGAGGAGCCTGGTGGGCTACAGTCCATGGGGTCGCTAAGAGTCGAACACGACTGAGCTACTTCACTTTCACTTTTCACTTTCCTGCATTAGAGGAGGAAATGGCAACCCACTCCAGTGCTCTTGCCTGGAGAATCCCAGGGACAGGGGAGCCTGGTGGGCTGCCGTCTATGGGGTCGCAGAGTCGGACACGACTGAAGCGACTTAGCAGCAGCAGCAGCAATGATCAACACTGTGGTTTTGTTGAAAGAATACAGTATGCATAAATTAATGGAAATAAGATGGTGATTCCTTCATTCTTGATTCCTACTTCAGAACCAAAATGTTATTACTATAAGATAGATTATAAACGTAAACATAGAAATCAATGTTATAGGCGCTCCCCTGGTGATCCAGTGGCTAACACTCCATGCTCCCAATGTATAGGGCCCGGGTTGGATCCTGCATGGAGGAAACTAGGTCCCAGATGCCTCAACAAAGATCAAAGATCCTGTGTGCAGGAAGAGCCAAATAAATAAATAAATCTATTTTAAAAAAATCTAGCTGAAAAAGCTGCTTGCAAAAATGTAGAGAGAGATCCTTGCTACCAAGGGGTAGGCAAATATTTTTTACAGAAGATACAGAAAACCAAAAGCATATACAACAAAACAACAACAAAATGATAAATTAGATCTTATAAAAATAAAATCAAACTGTCACAAAGAGTTGTACAAACTGAGACACCTTGGGTAAAAAATACAGTCATGCACAAAATGAGTGAAATGTTTGTAACACACGTAACTAACAAAAGGCTTATAAACAGTCTTGTATTCTCCTGCAATGTGATAATATAAAGGCATACCAATAGAAATAGGGGGGAAAGACTTGAGCAGACACATCATAAAATAAGAGATGCAAATAGCACACGACAAGGAGCAAATCATCATCAGCCTTCAGAGAAATGCAAATTGAAACTTCAATCCGATACCACCAGACACTCAAGAGAACAGCTGAAGAAATTGTGACCGTCACATATTGCATTAATGCAGAGCAACCAAAACTCTCACCCACGCTGGAGTGGACACAGAGATCCGTAAATATATGCCCTTCTTAGAAATAGATTTGGCAGTTGGTCAGCAAGTTAATTGCACATCTGTCTTGTCACTCAGCAATTCCACTCCTAGGTACTTATAGTACCAGTTATAGTAGTGACATAAAATACTAAGACTCTCCATCCTTGTACAGGATTGTTTATAGCAGCTTTCTTTGCAATAGCAAAACACCGGAAACAGTTTGTTTGCCTGTAAGCAGGAAAATGTATTACCCAACTTCACTACAGTCACAAGTGGGACACTATGCAACAATGTAAAAAAAAGTTCTGAAAATATGTACCATGAGATGGTTCATTATGAAAGAAGCCAGATGTAAAAAAATAAAAACAGCTTGATTACATTACATAAAATTCTAGAAGAAGCAAAAAATAATACTTGATGGCAAGAAATCAAGTCAGTGGGTTTTTGTGGGAATGTTATTTATAGGAAGATGCACAGCAGAACCATTTTATGATCTATATGCATGTGGACTAAGCAAACATGCATTTGTCAAAACGGATCCAATTGAGAATTGAGGATCTTTGCATTTCATTTCATGTAAACTTCATTAAAAATATACTCTTATTTGATTTTAGCAAAACCTGTAAGATGTATGCATTTCATTTCATATTGTTCAAATAGATATGGAAAATTTTAAGTAGCTCTTATGAAAATTATTACATTTTCACATAGACCAGGGCTTCCTTCAATCTCCATATTTTCATCAGGACAGATTAAGTGTAAATGCTTATTTAGTAAATTCAGTAGTTGAATAAGAGTATATTGCTTTCTACTTAGAGAATATATATTCATCAAACATTATGAATGAAATTCAATCGAGATACAAAATGTATATATTTAATATGACACATTTTTAAATAAATAATGTTTCCCCAGTTATAGTTGGAAAATAGCTAAATGTGAATACATTTTGAAACAAAACCAACAGCTGTTCCCTTTGGAGAAAGGTTAATTGAATGCTTTGTGACATTAAGACAAAATGTTTGTATTCAGGTAGAAATCTCAACTTTGAAAAGAAGCTACTAATTACTGTCAGGAAATAATGGTTCAGAAAGCAAGCATGACGTGAGCATTTTACCCATCCTTCACAAATGCTTACATGCACAGTCTTCGTTCAGTGACAGTTTGAGGAAAGCAGGTGCTCGTTTCAAGAATGAGACTGTCAGGGTCACCTCTTCTCCAGCATTCCGAAGAACTTGAACCTAATAGAAAACATAATAAAAACGATACCACTATCAGTGTGTCGGCAAACATTTCTGTGATTGCAGCAGCTTAAAGTACTGGGTGGTCTTTTCCAGCTCTCACGTCTTGTGATGTGGCTGGAAACATTCAGTGGGAGGTGCACAGGATGAATGAGCTAAGCTGCAGGCACTCAGCCTTCACAGCCTCCCTCCCCGCACCATTCTGTGTCCCTGTTCACACACGATGTCATCATCCTTCATTTACATTCATCAAGACTCTCTTGAGTTTATGGTCTACCTTAGGTCTACAGAAAGATCTATATTTATGAATTTACTGAATATTCATTGAACATCCATGATGCACTATTTGGAGACCTATGAGAAAATTACCCTGCAGATGTTGACCAGAGTGCTAATTCTAATTAAATTGTTCCAGTGCACTCACACAAGTTCGCAAAGAATAAATAGATATTGCTGTTCCTTTATATCATTGCATATTTTCTTCTCTTTCCCTGAAAATATAGAACAACTCTTCACACTTTCCAAATTATAGAATTACTAGGTCTATTTCTACCAGTTAAATAATAGTCATTTGCCAAAATATTATAACAAGCCAAACGTTAGCAATATTAAAAGAAGTTCAGAAAGCTGAGGATTATTTATAGCAAACATATCTAGAAAAGATATGTATATCTATAATTTTAAAAACTCACATAGACTAAGAGTAGAATTAAGAATAAATAGTGAAGAAGCAGTTAATAACCATGGGGACATAATTTGTTATTAAACTTATAGAAAAATGATCATCATAAAATCATTAAAGAACTGACTATGAAAATGGTTTAGAATGACTTCTGGTCTCTATGTGCTATATGCATGTTAAGTCGCTTCAGTTGTGTCCAACTCTTTGAGACCCCATAGACTGTAGCCCACCAGGCTCCTCTGTCCATGGGATTTCCCTGGCAAGACTACTGGAGTAGGTTGCCATTTCCTCCTCCAGGGGATCTCCCAACCCAGAGATCCAGACTGCATCTCCTGCATTGCAGGGGGATTGTTTACAGCTCAGCCAGCTGGGGAAGCCCCCCAAATCAAATGAAATTATAGAAATAAAAAAGCAAAATAGCATAAACAACTTTGCTGGATTGGCCCTAACCCTGACTTGAGGACAGAACAATAACATTAACCCAGTCTGATCATTAGATAAGGTAGACACACACACACACACACACACACACACAAATAATACATAGCATCATGTTAAAAGTAGGAAATTTTAAAAATGAAGAAAATTATATAATCATTTTAATAGATATAAAGAAGACTTTGATTACATTCATTCGATTCATTTGATAAAAGCTCATAGAAAATTGAATGTACAAAGAAGTATCTTTCATATTATAAAGAGATACACAAAAAGTGTATAAGAAACATCACAGCTAATGGTGAATTACTGAGACATTTCTCTTTGAGATCAGAAATGAGACAAAAATGGCCACCAATTTCATTTCTCCTTAATCTTTCTTCAGGTTTTACTGTAATAAGGCAAGAACAGAGCTAATCAAAATCATTAAAATTGAATAGAAGAAATGAAACACATTATTCAGAGGTAACATGATTTTTGAATTTAGAAAATCCTTAAGAGCCTGTAGACATCACTGCATGGTGAGTTATTAAGTGAGTTTAGTGTGGAATATCACAGATACAAAGTAATGTATAGTGATCAACTGGCTTTGATTTAATATCAACAAATAAATACAAGATTAGCTGAACTGGAGGAAGATGGTGTATCATGGACACCCCCAGACATAATACTGTGAGGATATCAGTTCTCTTCTACTTTCCCATTGATTCACGATAATCCCATGCAAAGTTCCCATTTTTATTTTTTTTTAGTTTTTAGCTTAGTAAGAATTTATGAACTTGGCTTGTTTCACAGTGGCATTTAATGTTTATATAATCATTATTATACAAGTGCACTGGAGTGTGTGAGGCAGTGGAAAGCAGCCACTAAATGCAGACATTCTACAGCAAGTGTGCAATACATAATATCCAATGTTAAATAAAAAACAACACTGTCAGAAGCTCAAGTATAATTAAGAGAACAAAGTAGAATAAGTTAAATATAGTTGACCCAGAAATAGCTAATGGGCAAAAGCTTTTCTTTTGAAGCTTTATATTGGTAAACTTGAGTCTTGAAATTTTGTTCAAATGCCATCGAGATAAATAAAAACTTTTCAAAAATTATAAAACCTTACTCTAGCAAGGAAACTTTGAGTTTGTTTTCAATAAAAGATCAGTTATGGGTGTCTTTCTGGATAACCACAACTTCAAGTCTTCAACACATACATATTTTTTAATTAATGCAGAAACACATGCTTGATTCAGCAGCACATATACTAAAAAAATTAATGCAGAAATCGTCATATTTTCAGAGAACAGGATTGAGATAACTGGCCTGATACTGTCAGGTAGAAAATACAGGTTCCGTTCATAGCAATACAGGCACACCTCAAGAAACAAGAAAAAAGTCAAATAAATAACCTAACTCTACACCTAAAGCAACTAGAAAAGGAAGAAATGAAGAACCCCAGGGTTAGTAGAAGGAAAGAAATCTTAAAAATTAGAGCAGAAATAAATGCAAAAGAAACAAAAGAGACCATAGCAAAAATCAACAAAACCAAAAGCTGGTTCTTTGAAAGGATAAATAAAATTGACAAACCATTAGCCAGACTCATCAAGAAACAAAGGGAGAAAAATCAAATCAATAAAATTAGAAATGAAAATGGAGAGATCACAACAGACAACACAGAAATACAAAGGATCATAAGAGACTACTATCAACAATTATATGCCAATAAAATGGACAACGAGGAAGAAATGGACAAATTCTTAGAAAAGTACAACTTTCCAAAACTCGACCAGGAAGAAATAGAAAATCTTAACAGACTCATCACAAGCATGGAAATTGAAACTGTAATCAAAAATCTTCCAGCAAACAAAAGCCCAGGTCCAGACGGCTTCACAGCTGAATTCTACCAAAAATTTAGAGAAGAGCTAACACCTATCCTGCTCAAACTCTTCCAGAAAATTGCAGAGGATGGTAAACTTCCAAACTCATTCTATGAGGCCACCATCACCCTAATACCAAAACCTGACAAAGATCCCACAAAAAAAGAAAACTACAGGCCAATATCACTGATGAACATAGATGCAAAAATCCTTAACAAAATTCTAGCAATCAGAATCCAACAACACATTAAAAAGATCATACACCATGACCAAGTGGGCTTTATCCCAGGGATGCAAGGATTCTTCAATATCCGCAAATCAATCAATGTAATACACCACATTAACAAATTGAAAAATAAAAGCCATATGATTATCTCAATAGATGCAGAGAAAGCCTTTGACAAAATTCAACATCCATTTATGATCAAAACTCTCCAGAAAGCAGGAATAGAAGGGACATACCTCAACATAATAAAAGCTATATATGACAAACCCACAGCAAACATTATCCTCAATGGTGAAAAATTGAAAGCATTTCCTCTAAAGTCAGGAACAAGACAAGGGTGCCCACTTTCACCATTACTATTCAACATAGTTTTGGAAGTTTTGGCCACAGCAATCAGAACAGAAAAAGAAATAAAAGGAATCCAAATTGGAAAAGAAGAAGTAAAGCTCTCACTGTTTGCAGATGACATGATCCTTTACATAGAAAACCCTAAAGACTCCACCAGAAAATTACTAGAACTAATCAATGACTATAGTAAAGTTGCAGGATATAAAATCAACACACAGAAATCCCTTGCATTCCTATACACTAATAATGAGAAAACAGAAAGAGAAATTAAGGAAACAATTCCATTCACCATTGCAACGGAAAGAATAAAATACTTAGGAATATATCTACCTAAAGAAACTAAAGACCTATATATAGAAAACTATAAAACACTGGTGAAAGAAATCAAAGAGGACACTAATAGATGGAGAAATATACCATGTTCATGGATTGGAAGAATCAATATAGTGAAAATGAGTATACTACCCAAAGCAATCTATAGATTCAATGCAATCCCTATCAAGCTACCAACAGTATTCTTCACAGAGCTAGAACAAATAATTTCACAATTTGTATGGAAAAACAAAAAACCTCGAATAGCCAAAGCGATCTTGAGAAAGAAGAATGGAACTGGAGGAATCAACCTACCTGACTTCAGGCTCTACTACAAAGCCACAGTCATCAAGACAGTATGGTACTGGCACAAAGACAGAAATATAGATCAATGGAACAAAATAGAAAGCCCAGAGATAAATCCATGCACATATGGACACCTTATCTTTGACAAAGGAGGCAAGAATATACAATGGATTAAAGACAATCTCTTTAACAAGTGGTGCTGGGAACTCTGGTCAACCACTTGTAAAAGAATGAAACTAGAACACTTTCTAACACCATACACAAAAATAAACTCAAAATGGATTAAAGATCTAAATGTAAGACCAGAAACTATAAAACTCCTAGAGGAGAACATAGGCAAAACACTCTCTGACATACATCACAGCAGGATCCTCTATGACCCACCTCCCAGAATATTGGAAATAAAAGCAAAAATAAACAAATGGGACCTAATTAACCTTAAAAGCTTCTGCACATCAAAGGAAACTATTAGCAAGGTGAAAAGACAGCCTTCAGAATGGGAGAAGATAATAGCAAATGAAGCAACTGACAAATAACTAATCTCGAGAATATACAAGCAACTCCTACAGCTCAACTCCAGAAAAATAAGTGACCCAATCAAAAAATGGGCCAAAGAACTAAATAGACATTTCTCCAAAGAAGACATCCAGATGGCTAACAAACACATGAAAAGATGCTCAACATCACTCATTATCAGAGAAATGCAAATCAAAACCACTATGAGGTACCATTTCACGCCAGTCAGAATGGCTGCGATCCAAAAGTCTACAAGTAATAAATGCTGGAGAGGGTGTGGAGAAAAGGGGACCCTCTTCCACTGTTGGTGGGAATGCAAACTAGTACAGCCACTATGGAGAACAGTGTGGAGATGCCTTAAAAAACTGGAAATAGACCTGCCTTATGATCCAGCAATCCCACTGCTGGGCATACACACTGAGGAAACCAGAAGGGAAAGAGACACGTGTACCCCAATGTTCATCGAAGCATTGTTTATAATAGCCAGGACATGGAAGCAACCTAGATGTCCATCAGCAGATGAATGGATAAGAAAGCCATGGTACATATACACAATGGAGTATTACTCAGCCATTAAAAAGAATACATTTGAATCAGTTCTAATGAGGTGGATGAAACTGGAGCCTATTATACAGAGTGAAGTAAGCCAGAAAGAAAAACACCAATACAGTATACTAACGCATATATATGGAATTTAGAAAGATGGTAACAATAACCCTGTGTACGAGACAGCAAAAGAGACACTGATGTATAGAACAGTCTTATGGACTCTGTGAGAGAGGGAGAGGGTGGGAAGATTTGGGAGAATGGCATTGAAACATGTAAAATATCATGTATGAAACGAGTTGCCAGTCCAGGTTCGATGCACGATACTGGATGCCTGGGGCTGGTGCACTGGGACGACCCAGAGGGATGGAATGGGGAGGGAGGAGGGAGGAGGGTTCAGGATGGGGAACTCATGTATACCTATGGCGGATTCATTTTGATATTTGGCAAAACTAATACAGTTATGTAAAGTTTAAAAATAAAATAAAATAAAATAAAAAAAAAAGAAAATACAGGTTCCACATCATGAATAAGGAAGAATGTCATCTTCCTGCACAATCGGAAATCAGTGCCAATAAATCCAATCATCGTTTTCATATTCATTCACATTTCTTAATGCAAATCAAATGTCCATTTTAATCAGATGACATATCGGCACAGTTTTTCTCTCATACTGCCTTGGGTGAGTACATGAGCAAAAGCACAGAAGTTGGTAAAAGATGACAATCAATAAAAATGGAAAAAGGAAAGGGAACTACTCCTATATGTATAGGCTGACTCTGTTAAACCAGGACAAGATAACCGTTCGGACCGTGACCTAAATGTCTGTAAATTCCATCCGTCTGTTAGACAGGAAACTGCGTAGAATCCTGTTGTGTTCTCTGTCCTTCTGCCTTCACGCGGGGGCGATTCTAAATTCACAGGAGATTCTGAGGAAATATTTAGCCGCCCACCACCGCTGTGGTGTATGAAGCCAAAAATGCTCATAGCTGGAGGTTATTTTACCATTTTGCTTTCTGAAGACTTTATTTTTGTAGGGCAGTTTCAGGTTCTCAGCCAACTGGAGGGGAAAGTACAGAGATTTCACCTGGGCCCCCTGCCCCCTAGAAGTAAGCCTCCCTGTGGTCAACACACTCGAGCTGAGTGGGACATTTGATACAAGTTATGAACCTGCACTGACATGTCAACACCACTCAGAGTGCACAGCTGATGGGAGGGTTTAGTCTTGGTGGTGAGCCTGCTGTGGGTTCCACATAGCACACACACACAGACCAACCACAGAGACACACACAGACCACACACACCCACAGACACACCACACCACACACACACAGGACTTCCCTTTGACTTTGGCCTCACCCTGCTGATATGTCATTAAGTGCAGTAAATGATTTCCTTAGAGTCCTGACCTCTGGAGGAAAAAGAAATTGAGCATGACTTTGAGGAACGGTCTTAAACAAACTTCTTTTCAGACAAAACAGCTAAGCTGGCACTAGATATGATACCAAGCGTTACTATCCATGTTGAGATGGTGACCACCTGTGGACACTGAGTGAACAAAGTGTTTTCTTGTATAACTATTTTTATTTATACTAACTGTAGGGGGAAATAATGTACTTATTGTGTGGGGCTCTCTTGAGTGGGACTAGGTCCTCTGCTTTCCACTTTCACATGTACACTTGAGGGGAATCTGTGGAGCAGTGGGGGGGCACACGCCCCTCTCTGTGAGGACAGGTGTGCGTATCCACACCTACAGGTGACGGGTGGGGTCAGAGTGCTGCCAACGTTCAGGGTGGAGACAGGGCCTTCTCAGGAAAGAGACATCTGGTCAAGGACGGAGCCTATAGTTCCCATGAACCCTGGTGCCGGTGCGTGTGTGTTTAAGTCCTGTCCGACTCTGTACGACTCTGGCGGGACAGTAGCCCACCAGATTGGACAGTAAGTCGTGTGTGACAGCCTGAACTGTCCAGCTGGAAAATGAGGTGCAGAACTGCATACAGAAAATCCTGTCACCCCTGGAAGTAGTGGGTGGATCAACATGAGAAGGCAAGTATCACATGGAATGTGGAAAATAAGAAAGTGCAAAATAAGAAAGAAGTTTGAGGTAACTTAGAAATACCATCTCTTACCACAAAGTGACACTGAACAGTGATGGAAAAGCTGAAGACAGATGGAGGAAGGGATGGGGGTTTGGATTACTGTGGACATCACAGCTGGAGAAAGGTGCTGTGACGTTCCTGAGGGTGAATCTCACACATTCATTCATCCCATCACCTTTCCTGCATTTTAATTTGTGGGAAACATTCCACATGCACAAATAAGTACAACAGGATCCCTTATATAGACATTTCAAGTCTGAATGTTACATTCATATAAAATTTTTAAAAAAATCACAGCAAAAATGTGTATATAGTTGTATGTTTTAAAGAGAACTACTAAATTTTTAGTACTTCTGAATTCCTAAAGTTTCACCCTAAAATAGTGTGCAAGTATGTAGTAAGTTTTCAATTTGGGTAAATATTACAAATAAGAATGGAGGTTGACTAAATAACAATGTCAGCTCTAATATTAACCAGGATATAGTAATAACTCTTAATGAATTTCAATATGGAAAAAATCATTTACTTTAGTGAGGTGAGCATGTAGAACACCTGATCCACTTTTACTGTCATATTTGAAGCTATAACTAAAAATTCCATCACTTTAAAAGACCTCATTAAAATAAGATTCTATGTAATAAAAGTGGGTGAAATGCCACATTCTAGATGAGTTGAACTTAACAAGCAGAATACATTGGCAGCTAGTTCATACACTATAGTAACACTATTTCAGCATTTGTTTTAATTGCAGTATTTTTTCAAAGACACAAGTAATATTTTACCGTGCTTTCTAACGTTGTATGTCAACCGACGAGTTCATGTTCTATTAGGCACTTTAACAAAAATTTTAAATTGGTAAAAAGTTTATTTTTAAAAAGTCATCTGGAACAGATGGGTTCAAAACTAAGCTTTATCTAATTTTTGAAGGAAGGGAGAGACTTTCCCTTATTTTTGTACAACTCTGTATGAGATTGTCTCAGGAGTGAATTGTCAGGATCTGAGAAGCAACACGGACGTGGTGACTCCCACACCGGAAGAGCAGCTGAAGCCCGGAGCCGCAAGTGTTTGTTTACACACATCATCACAACACGTTTGCACAGCAGCACAGGACTCGGAAGTAAACACTGTGGAGTTGCTGGTGCACTTTGCTCCCGTAGTCTTTCATCTCACTCTATCACATGCATCATTTCTTATGTCACTTTGAACTTTAGGTACGCCCCCTGCTCCCCGGAGCACGCGGAGAGCAGGATTCATGCTCTGGTACCGTCAGCAGCGCTGTGGGGCCCCTGTTGGCTCTACCAGCACCTCCCTGGAAATAGACATTCAAGAAGGAGAAATACAGCTGTCCTGCCATGAGAAAACAGTGATTTCTCTGGGCGTCTGGTCATTTCAAATACTTGAAAATAGATGTGAGTTTCAAATATAATGTGTTAAATGAGTGGGGAGAAAATAATCCTTTAATGCTGCTAAATACATGAAGGAAAACAGAGTTTATTACTTCATGATTACTTCAGATTTCAGTTTTCAGAGGAATCTATCACACACAAAATGGTGAGGACATGGCGATTATAGCCCTGAAGATGGTTATGAACTTGTTGCAAAACGCAGGCACTTTATTTTGAAGCTGTGTATGTCTGTTCCTCTCTGACGTATCTGAAATTACTGAGAATGTGTAAGGGTGGCCCTTAGTAAGAGTATCAACTTACTGCCTTTTTATTTTGTCATCTGGAATCTCCCTCAAGTCTCCTGTTCTACTTTGAACTCTACTTCTTTTCAACAGAGTAAGTCCCAGAGGACAGTCCTGCCATCTGGTACCTGACAAAGTGACCAGTGATGGGATGACAAAGCAGAAATCAAAACAGACTCTTGGGGAACCTCTCTGTCAGTCACTCAGCTTCAGGCTCAGACCTCACACTCACCCATCCCTCTCCAACAGGCAGCATCATCTCAACCCAAGGACACTTCACGAAAGGGTGAACTGATCGAGACGATACATGAAACACAGCCGGTGCCCAGACATTAGCCTGTCTTGTCATAAAGCTGCCTTGTCTCAGAAGCCATGGGGAATCCTGTGTGTCTCATGTGACCCTGAAGCCAAGGTTGAACAACAGGAACTTTAAGCTCTATCTCTTTAAACAAATTCAGGTCAATGAATGCCAGTTTCAGAAATCTATAAGCTGGTCACTTGAGATGTAAAATTGAAATGGCTTATGTTCGGTTAGAAATTTTAGAAGAATGAGGGTTCAATGAGGGCACATACGCTTGCAGAGAGTACTTTCCAATGAAACAGTATCAGAGAAAACCACTGACTGTAATTCTCACCAGCACGTCCCTTAAAATGCAAATGGTGAGGAACACTGGGCTCCCTGCCCCTGACCCTCCTGGCTGAAGTCCCCACATACTCCCTCCACCGGCTTAGCTCTATTTGCAGTCCTGAGCAGGAGAAGGGTTCACCTTGTGAGTAATGAGAGGAGAAGGGCTGCTCTTACTCCTGCATCTAGTCTGGCTCTGTTTCCATAGCAACCTGGGCAACCGTGTCCCTAGACAGAGCACCTGCCCAGCACAGCTCCCGAAGAGGAAGGAGATTGATGAGGTGAGGACAGTCAGACCACTGGACCCACAGGGCCGTCACTCACCAGCGCGACTGGCAGTTCCCGTCTGGGTTTCACAAACAGGAGACTCAATCAGCAAGTCTGTGCCGTGTGGCACATGGGGCTGGAACTCCAGTCCAGTGCTGTTTCTATTCACTACTGGGAGGAACCCTGTTTTTTTTTTTCATCACTGAGCAGAAACCACAGCATGGACTGAGCAGCAGCCATGCCTGGCCAAGGACCCCAGTAAGAACCATCACACATTCTCTTTGATGTTGCTTGGCAAAGAAACTCTGAAGGAATTCTTGACGTTTCCCAGACTAACTATCCAGCGGTTTCTGAAGTAACTGGGAGATGTGTATGACCATCCCAATTGTTGAGGAAACATCTCAGGGGGATGCTGAGATTTACCTCCTGACATCCAGAGTAACAAATGGAGAGCCTTTCATCTTTCATGTGTCGCCTCACAAGGTTCACCATAGGGAAAGAGAAAAATGTTTGAATTTCATCTGATCTGGTCAGATTATTTGCTAACCAATAAACATAAAGTTCACATTATTTGAATAGATGGAGCACAAGTAATTATAGGCAGAAAGAATAAAACTCTCAAAGTGAATGAAGCAAGTGTTGTATATTGTCTATCACTGCTAAGTCACTTCAGTCGTGTCTGACTCTGTGCGACCCCATAGACGGCAGCCCACCAGGCTCCTCTATCCCTGGGATTCTCCAGGCAAGAACACTGGAGTGGGTTGCCATTTCCTTCTCCAGTGCGTGAAAGTGAAAAGTGAAAGTGAAGTCACTCAGTCATATGCCCAACTCTTAGCGACACCATGGACTGTAGCCTACCAGGCTCCTCCATCCATGGGATTCTCCAGGCAAGAGTACTGGAGTGGGGTGCCATTGCCTTCTCCGATTGTGTATCACTAGCATCTGACAATGCCTTATATTGTACACTGTATGTGGTACAGTGTACATTATACTACTGGGATTCTGCTTTGTGGATCCTGGCATCTCAAACCATAAAATCTTCACAGGGACAAACATAATTTCCAGTACAATTGTTTTATCCCAGAGACGTGAGTGCACACTAGATATAGTTGTTGTTCAGTTGCTAAGTCATTTCTGACTCTTCCCAACCGCATGGACGGCAGCATACTAGGCTTCCCTGTCCTTCACTACCTCCCAGAATTCGCTCAAACTTATGTCCATTGAGTGGGTGATGCCATCCAACCATCTCCTCTGCCCACCCTCTTTTCCTTTTGCCTTCAGTCTTTCCCTGGATACAATATTTGTTAACAAAAATAATGCTAATCATGGTTTTGTGTCTCTCACTCAGTATCTGAGCTACACCACTTTAAAAACAACTGTATTTTCCCTTATTTTCACAACCTGTAATTCTCTTGAAAAGACATTTTTATTGCTAATTACAGGCTGATTTTTGATGTGAAAGCAAAAAATTTTGTAATCAATCTTAGATTCCACAAAATAATCTGTATCTGAGCATCAAATTATACTTTCGTTAAGAATATAAAACATCTTTGAACAGACTTTCACCATCAAGTCAGTGTGAAAGAAACTTTTAGATGTGGTTCACAGCACAGCATAACTCTATGTATTATCTGACAGCATGGTTATTATCTGCCTCATTTTTTTAAATTTAAAATCCACAAAAATAAAATGAAATTACGTCATCTCTGAACAGAGATCATCTTTTTTATTTTCCAATTTTGATGTATTTACTTTCCTTTCATAGTTGCACTGGATAAAACTTCCAATACTATGTTGATTAGAACTGGTGAAAGTGGGCATCCTTTTCTTATTCTTGATCTTAGTGAAAAAGCTTTTTTTTTTTGCTGAGTATGATATTAACACTGGGTTTTTCATTTAAAGTGTTTATTATGTTGAGGTAGCTTACTTTTATTCCCTGCTTGTTATTTTTATCAAGGAAGTGTTGAATTTTGTCAAATGCTTTTCTCTGCATCGATTGAGACAATCACTCCTTTTTATCACTAAAGAGTATTCCACCTATGGTTGCAGCACAGTCTGTTTATCCATTCATATGTCGAGGACATGTTGGTTGGCTCTAAAATAAAAGCTTTACTAGAACCTCCTATACATATTTTTCTATGAACATATGTTTTCGTTTTTCTTGGCTAAATACTTGTGAATATGCATGCTCCGTTGTATAACATAATATTTCACTTTGCAACAAACTGTCAAACGGTGTTTCACGGTGGCTTCATCATTTTGCATTTCCACCTGCAATGAGTGAAAATTCCTGGGGCTCCACACCCTCTCCATTATTTTGTACTGCTGATTTTTGGATCGTGTTATTCTACGGGATTTATGGTCTATCTTCCTGTTTTCGACTCAGTTTTGTTTGTGGCACATAATTGTTGGAAGGCACTGGCTCACAAGTTGAAGCAATAGGTAGATAAACATCCCTTGAGGAATGCTGATGTGATGCTGGGCAGCCCCAAATGCATTTATGCAACAATCTTCAAAAAGTCATTAGTACATCAAACCCAACCAACAATGTATAAAAGGAGTTATACATCACAACAAACTAGGTTTATTCCAGGTAAGCAAGGATGATTCAGCATTGTAAATTCAAACAATGTTATCTCCACATCAAACATTTAAAGAACAAAACAAGTATATCCATATCAACTGATGTAGGACAAGCATTTGAAAAGCCTCAACATATGTCCTTGATTAAAACTCTCTGCAAACTAGAAATATAGGAGGACTCCTTCAACTTGATAAAGAACATCTACAAAACACACAGCTCATATCACACTTAATGATGGGAAATCCCCTTCCCACTGAGACCAAGAACAAGAAAACGACATATAAGGACACATTTTCTCATATTCATATGAGTATTCAAATCATGCTGCAAGCTTCCAGACTTGTTTCTAATATGATGGAAACAAAACAGAAATTAAGGTTACGTAGATTTAAAGAAGGAAATAAAGCAATCTTTATGGCTATCAAATAATTGATGTGTTGGACTTTATTGAAATTAAAAAACTTTTGTTCTGTAAAATATACTTTTAAGAAAATTAAAAAGCAATTTTCTCCCCCACAGACAGGGAGAAAATATCTTTAAACCACTTATTTATGTTGTATCCAATACACACAAAGAGTTACTTCCTATGTATATATACATATATATATAAAACTTTGTTCAGTTCAACAATAAGAAAACAAACAACTGGATGTAAACATGGGCAAAATATGTGAACGGACATCATCAAAGAAAATATAAAGAAGGCAAATAAACATATGAACATATGTCCTCCATCATCTGTCATTTAATGAATCATACATTAGCAGAATGAGATACCCCTGCCCACGTGGTTCAGATCCACAAACCTCGAGACACCAGTTGTGGCTGAGGATTCAGAGCACGGGACACTCCTTTACTGCTGACAGAGGGACTGCAGAATAGCACTGCCATTTCAGAAGACAGTTTGGCAGCTTCTTGTAAAGTAAGTAAAATCTTACCATACAACCAGCAATATACCTGCTAAGTTATTTATTTTCAAAGTATTTAAAACTTAGGTCCACACAAAAACCTGCATGCAAATATTTATAACAGCTTTATTCATAATCACTGGGTATCCTCCAATGGGTAAATAGATTTAAAGAAAAACTGTAGTGAAATTGCTTAATATTCCCTTGTCCAGACCCTGAAATATTATTTGTTGCTCAAAAATAAGTAAATCATCGAGAGCTAAATTACATGGATCATTCTTCAATGACATTGCTAAGTGAAAGAAGCCAGTCTGAAAAGGCTACATTCTCTATGATTTCAACTGCATGACATTCTGGTGAAGGCAAACTCTGCAGACAGTGAGATGGTTATTTCCAGAGAATCGTTGGTGTGGGGGAGAGGGGATGGTTGAGGAGGATATTTTAGGGATGTGGAACTCTTCTGCATGGTGTTATGATGGTGGAGACGCAATGCTGTGCACTTGTTAAAACTTGTAGAGTGTGCAGCAAAAGGTGAGTGAACCTTGGTGTGTGCAGACCTTTAAAGGAGTCATTTGAGAGGTTGAGGAATGTTAGGATGAAGAACAGAAGGCAACAAGATTGTGTTATCAGTGTCTGAAACCACTTTCCTGTAGGGCATGGGGGAGTGGAACCGACCTAAAACTAATGAAATCTAGAATACGAAAGGCAAAAAGGAAATGTACATCAATCCTCTACTGTCCTCATGGAGTTTGCCCACTGGTGAGTGGGTTAACCATCCTGATCCTGCTGTACATATGTACTGGGTTAGAACAATTAAATTAACAGACTGCAGATGGTGTGGCCATCTGTTGAGGGGGATTCAGTTCAGTTCAGTTCAGTTGCTCAGTCCGACTCTTTGCAACTCCATGAATTGCAGCATAACAGGCCTCCCTGTCCATCACCAACTCCCGAAGTTCACTCAAACTCAAGTCCATCGAGTCGGTGATGCCATCCAGCCATCTCATCCTCTGTCGTCCCCTTCTCCTTCTGCCCCCAATCCCTCCCAGCATCAGAGTCTTTTCCAACGAGTCAACTCTTCGCATGAAGTGGCCAAAGTACTGGAGTTTCAGCTTTAGCATCGGTCCTTCCAAAGAACACCCAGGACTGATCTCCTTCAGAATGGACTGGGTGGATCTCCTTGCAGTCCAAGGGACTCTCAAGAATCTTCTCCAACACCACAGTTCAAAAGCATCAATTCTTCGGCGCTCAGCTTTCTTCACAGTCCAACTCTCACATCCATACATGACTACTGGAAAAACCACAGCCTTGACTAGACGGACCTTTGTTGGCAAAGTAATGTCTTTGCTTTTGAATATGCTATCTAGGTTGGTCATAACTTTTCTTCCAAGGAGTAAGTGTCTTTTAATTTCATGGCTGCAATCACCATCTGCAGTGATTTTGGAGCTCAAAAAAATAAAGTCTGACACTGTTTCCACTGTTTCCCCATCAATTTTCATGAAGTGATGGGGCCAGATGCCATGATCTTCGTTTTCTGAATGTTGAGCTTTAAGCCAACTTTTTCACTCTCATCTTTCACTTTCATCATTGAGGGGGGTTACAGATAAGCAAAGGGAGGGGGCTAGTTCTAGTCGTTCATCTACGTGATGATGGCTTTCCTTGGAGACAGCCATGTAGTCTCGTGTTTATTCTAAAGTGGATATGGACATGGACATGGACATGTGTGAGTAGGTATGTGAGCACCTCGGTACACACACACACTCACACACACACACACTCACACATGCCCCCTGTCCTGTGAGCCGAGGGGCTTTGGAGGCACAGCTGCTCCAGAGCAATGAGCACCCAGCTCCAAGAACGCAGTTTATCAGCAGGGCCTCTGGGAGAAACGGTTGATTCCTGGCTTGGCAGGAAATGTGCAAAATGCGCCTAAAACAACTTTTAGTGCCACAAACTGAGAAAGTGCTTAAAAAAAAAAACCCAAAGCCCAAGGACCATTGCAAAGCAACACTAAAACCACTTGAAAAGAGCTTATAGCCCAGAGTACAAGGTCAAGGTCCACAACCCTTCTGATCTATCAGAATGCTGGAATAAAGTTTAAACATTGAGGATAAACAGACAAATCTCCTGTGCAGCAGAATTCCAGGGAACGTAGGCAGACAGCCCACCCCATGACAGAGAAGCATGTTACCACTGAGTGCGGAGTCTGCACAGCGACCCCCTTTCTCAAAGCAGAGCATTGGGGGAGCACGTGGGGCCTCAGGCAGAGAAGCCTGACACTCAGCCTCTGCCCAGCGCTGGCCACTCAGTCAGGAAGGTGCGTACACATGGTGAAACGGGATGAGGATGGGCTGTGCCTCTGTGGCCTTCCTCCTGCAACACAAACACCCAGTCTAGTTGCAAGAAAAACATGAGAAAACTCCCAATTGAGACATATTGCACAAAACAGCTGACCAATATGCCTCAAACCTATGAGTGTTATCGAAAAAAGGAGTCCTGGAAACTATGACGGCCCGGAGGAGCCATGGGACACTTGACAACTCCCTGTGATGTGTGATCTGGCTTGGATCCTGGGACAGGAAAAGAAACATTGGGCAAAAACCAAAGAAATGAAATAAAGTACAGACCCCTGTTAATAGCCAGATGGAGACTGGTGGAGAGTTTGTAGCCAGGAGGAAAATTAATTAACTTATCTCCTGTGCTGTCTCTATTCATAACCTAATTAGGGGACAGACTTGTGAGAAGGAACTCCTAAAGGTGTTAATGAAAACCTAAGGATATAAATAAGGCAAGTTTTGGATACTTCATTGCTTTTCCAAAATCACAGAGTTCTGGATATTTTATTGCTTTTCAAAATTCACAGATTCAATAAATAATATTTCCCACATTGTTGCCTTTGCACTTAACATTTCCCAAACCAGTGGGAAATATTAAAAGTTAAATTATTTCATGTGTGGCTTTAGTTGGTGGTAGTTGATCCAAAGAAAAAAAGTTCAGTATGGTCAGAGTTCTTGAGAAAAATATTAATCGGCTAGACCTTAAAACCTATTTTTAAACTGAGAACATGGGAGTTGTCAGTAGTTAGGTTAAACATGGTATGTAACTCAGTGACAAGTTTACCTTTTTGCCAAGGTCTAAATTGATCTGTAGTCCCAAGTCACATCCTGAATGTGTTTCTTGGTAACTCACAAAACCTCTAGTATATAAACTAATGCCTCATTTTCAGATGATGTGATACAAACCCTTGCAATGGCATTTTCTGATTGAGCTAAAAAGGTAAATGTTATTTTTATTCCAATGAAAATTTTGAATTAAGCATATATTATAATAATCAAAATTATATTAAGAAATATTTTATGTTTCTCTTATCAAAATTTGATATCATTGCTTGAATGAATCCTTTAATTTACATAATTTGAGCTCCTCCTTCTGCTGTTGTAAAAATTACACACTCTGGTAGAGTTTGGTTCAAATTCACAAATTCAGAATTAGAGTGACAGTTATTTTCACTTCTAATTATCTAATGCTCTTTATGAGTAAGATCATAACAACAAAGAGTGGATGAAACTCTTTTTCAGGACACATACATCTCAAAGTTGGTGCCTGTGCTAATCCTTTTTGATATGGAAACTGGGAGCTTTTCTTTCTTGGTTTCTTGTATCAAGAGGGCTCCCAGGGTTGGGTGGGTACAGCCTGGAGTTGAGATCACTCACCCCAACTGGCAACGTGAGAAACAGATGCAGAAGCCATGATGATCTATTTCTAGGCATTTGGGTAAAGAATTCCATTAACACAATCCCCTGAACACTTAGGGGTGAGGAGGAGGGATTCCCCATATACACAGTCCAGCCTACAGCTCATCATAGAAGCCATGGCTTCCTGTAGAAGGCATCTAAGAACAATGCTGCTTCCAACAGCAGTGACCTGTGCAGGTGAACAAGAGAGTCTCAGGTGTGCAAACAACCTACGGTCACACCTTCTCAGTTTCTTTCTAAATTAGGGACTCTGAGGCACTGACTACCCATACCTCTAAAACTATCCATACCTCTCAGGTTGTGGTGCCTTTTTCTGCCCATGTAAGTCTGGTCTTGAACATTTAATTAAAATCAGCCCCACTGAGGTGTCAGTCAGTTTGCTTACTTAGATAATTGACAGTGAAGATAAAAACTTGCTAATCACTGTTGCAAAGTGAAAGACTGGAACCAGCTAAGAAAATCAGTATCTACATTTCAAAGCTGATAAGTTTAAACTTCTCAAAAGAATAAAAGCTTATTATAAAGGGCCATATACAATTTGCAATACAATCTCAAGTCCCTTTTCTTTGAAACAGAATGAACACCATTCAAGCACGTTCCAATCTTTTAGACTGCAGCCATGAAATTAAGACACTTGCTCCTTGGAAGAAAAGCTGTGACAAACCTAGTAGCATAGTAAAAAGCAGAGACATCATTTTCTGACAAAGGATTGCATTGTCAAGTCTATGGTTTTTCCAGTAGTCGTGCACGGATGTGAGAGTTGGACCATAAAGAAGGCTGAGTGCCGAAGAATTGATGCTTTCGAATCATGGTGCTGGAGAAGACTCTTGAGAGTCCCTTGGACAGCAAGGAGGTCAAACCAGTCAATCCAAAAGGAAATAAACCCTGAATATTTATTGGAAGGACTGATGCTGAAGCTGAATCTCCAATACTTTGGCCAGCTGATGAGAAAACTGACTCATTGGAAAAGACCCTGATGCTGGGAAAGATTGAGGGCAGAAGGAGAAAATGGCAACAGAGAATGAGATGATTGGATGGCATCACTGTCTCAATAGACATGAGTGTGAGCAAACTCCAAGAGATGGTGAAGGACAGGTAAGCCTGGCGTGCTACAGTCCATGGAGTCGCAAAGAGTCAGACATGAATACTGAGCAACTGAACAACAATCACAAATCTTTCAGGCCACACTGATCTATTCAATCAAAGCCCCACACAGTTTCTGTAAGCTCACTGCGGCCTCTGAAGATCACAAACCGGACTCCATTGATAGCATGCGTTTTTGGAAGAGAATGCACCTGTTCTTGCTCCCTGGACAATGAGTTTAACATCTCTCTGTACTTCTGAAAAAAAGACTAAAGTTAAAATATCTCTGCTTACAGGGCTTTATTTGGAATTTACACACTTTCAGAACAGAGCAGTTTGTGCTGTGCTGATTATCATTTGTCTAAAAGTTTGTTCTCAAATGTTGCTTTTCCCTGTACCTATGTGGTGTGGCATAAGATCTGAGGTATATACATTTTCTGCGAGGCTCACCAGGGATGCCAAAAGGGACCAAGTAGGATTTTTGAAATAGCAGAGGAGTGATGCAAAGGGATACTCCTTGCCTGTCCCACGAAGAACCCTCCAGAACTCTGCTCGTGGAGCTGGAGCTTTTCAGACACTTGAAGCTGCCTCTTTGAGGTCTGAAATATGTAAATATGTCAGAAGAGTCTTCTCCAAGTAGCTGTTAGCAGAGGTGCCGCGTCCTCACAAACCAAATGAACTGAAGCTGTGAGAAGCCGAAGGCTCAGGGTATTTTCATTTTGTTTGACCCCTGAGTACAAACCTTTAAACATAATTTCTCCTCTCTCCTTTCCCATGTGAGCTGATATGGAAATTCAGTGAAGGTTCTATGAGTGTTATTGAATCAACCGTGAAAAACATTTCCCAAGTGCCCGACACTGGCTGTTCTTTCTGGCATCATTTTTTTATGTCCTCCCTGAGCCCCACAGAAGCTCCTCCACCTCCCAGCTTCTCCCAAGTGTCGATTAGAGGTTGCTGACAAGAAACCACTGGGGTGGCTGCTGAAAGACAAATTCCTGGGTCACCTAAAAGTGAATTAGGACATCTGAGGCCCGGAATTCAGGTCTGCACATTTACCAACATCCAAGAAAATTCACAATAAACACGGCTGACCTTTTTGTGTAGCTGCTGAGTGCTAAACCAGAGCCTTGAGATCAACTGTCTCTAAATGTTGTCTATCTCTGTCACACACGCATGCGTGCGCGGGCACACACACACGTGTCTCTTAAGTCTCCTGCCAGTTTGAACCCTGGGTGGGAAAGATGACCTGGAGAATAAAATGGCAACAGACTTGAGTATTCTTGTGTGGAGAATCCCAAGGACAAAGAAACCTGGCAGGCTACAGTCCATAAGGTCACAAAGACTCAGACAGGACTGAGCAACAGAGAATGTATAAGCTTTCAAAGATTTGCAAAGATTTAGAGGTATATTTCACCTAGAGATATGCTTAGTGGACACGCTCTGGTGGTGGTTTAGTCCCTAAGTCATGTCCGACTGTTGGGACACTGTGGACTGTAGCCCACCAGGCTCCTCTGTCCATGGGATTCTCTAGGCGAGAATTCTGCAGTGGGTTGCCATTTCCTTCTCCAGGGGATCTTCCTGATTCAGGAACTGAACCCAGGTCTCCTGCATTGCAGGCAGATTCTTTACTGACTGAGCTACAAGGGAAAGCTGTGGGGATTAATTGGGAAACATAGCAAATAGCCCTCCTTTAGTATTTCTTGAATTACATTTTGTTCCAGGTGATAGTCACTGATCTGTTTCTAATATGAAAAATAAAACAAGTAAGAGATTATTTGAAAATCTGATATCACACAGGACCAGTTTCATATGTTCCTAATGAAAAAAGCAAGTTTTTATCAATGCCATAAATCATTTGCACATGGGGAAAATAACAATATTAGAAAAAGTAAAGAAGACTCACCACTTCTTCATGTCTGCATTTTCTTACATTAATCCCATTTATCTGCAATGGAAAGAGAGAGAGAATTTGAAGAGCGTACTGTGAACTGACTGTATCTTGGTGACACATGGAAAATAATGGTAAAATGTATACCTGGAGAATTGCGTCCCCAATAAACAGCAGTCCTGACAGTTCAGCTGTGAATGGAGAAGGAGAATTGACTATGCCTCATCTACTTTCTTCACACAGATGTAAGAGTTCTTAATTCAATAAAGCCAAAACTAATTGAGGGCAAAGGCAAAGATGGTGGAGGATTAAAGGAAAAAGTAATTAAAGGGAAAAGTAAAATGGTCTATAAGGGTAGCATCTTAAAAGATCCACAAGCAATGGAAATGCAAAAAATAATCATATGATTCAGCTCAAGTTCTGAAACCCATGCTGAGATACTTCCATTTAACCCCATCATTTCAGATCTTACAGTCTGGAGGGAGGACTAAATGTTCTCATGTTCCCTTAAGTTTAAGGTGCCTATGAAAATGTCTAGATCTGGACAGTCAATCCACTAACAGAATCAGCTCCATGTTTCTTTTAAAGACCAGCCTGCCCCACCGCAGGGGGCTGGGTGTGGATAAGGGTCTGAAACGCCATAGTTAGAACCAGCCACGTGTGGCCAGGTCATGGGAACTGGACCGAGAAATTTCGTACAATCTCCTGGTTCTGAACTACAGTCTTGCTCCTCAGTGACTCACTCAGGAAGCAGCCACAGGACACCCTCTGAACACTTTACCTCTCTGTTCCTTCGAGATTTTTGAAACCACAACTGGAATGTTATGTTCCGCTCCCCCCTGGAAAGAAAAAAATCACACGTTTCACTTTTTCATCTCAAAAGAATAAAAACTCAGCTTTTAGTTCAGAAACTATACAGGCCAAGGATAGCAGGTGAACAGACACTAAGTAGAATTTAAATAAACTCGTGGAATCTCTCTATCAAGGAGACTGTGCTCCCAAGAAGCTTATCTGTTTAGAATTTCACTGTGACATCCCAGAATTAATAATAGTTGACTTTGAAAATTTTAATTTTTTAAGATTAATATGGTGATGCCTGAAGAAGACATTTCCTCCAATGACCAGCCATGCTATCCATCGTAGAAACTCTTATTTCGGGTTCCAAAGAGCAGACAATTATGCATTTCCATTATCTGGCTAAGTTGCTTTATGCTGGAAACCAAGCAATGGCCCCTTGGAATGCTAAGTAGCTAGACAGAATCTCTACCTGCACAAACTGGACAAAAAGCAGAGTGTGCATATGCTTAATGGAGCGGGGTAGGTCATCAGTATTATATGGAAGCGTATGCTAAAGAACACAGTAAGCCACCAAGAATAATGCAGTAGTGCTTTGGCTAATGGACCAAATGAGACAGGAAAAAATACAGAAAAATAAGTAACTGAACTTATGTGGAAGAAAATAAATTCCTGAAGTAACTGTATAAATTACTGTTTTATGTAACAGAGTTGAGAAGGTTGAAAGCAATAGTTAAAAAATCAAGTAAGTTCATTAAACAGTAAGATTTCACATAGAAGGTAAGGATGGCACTTTTAATGTGGGTAGTTCAAAAGAAGATCTAAATTCCACTGGGGCTTCTGCAGCTTCAGAATAAGTAAATCCCTAAGCCTTTCTCCCTTCAAGGGCAAAAATTATTTTAGAATAGACAATTTTTTCCCATAAATGTCCATTTTTAGCACTGAGTTTCAATAAACTTAAAAATAAGATAGACAATGCACACATGCTCAGTTGTGTCAGATTCTTACAGCCCCATGGACTGTAGCGCCAGGCTCCTCTGTCCATGGGATGGATTCCCCCGGCAAGAACACCAGTGTGGGTTGCCGTTTCCTCTTCAGGGGACCCTCCTGACCCAGGTATCGAACCTGCGTCTCCTGCATTGGCAGGCAGATCCTTTACCACTGAGCCCAAGAGAAGCGATAGTCAAGAAAAGCAGTGGCTCTGAGATTTTTCTTGACAAGTAGTACTTTCTACTTCTGGGGTATTAGGAAGAGATGTGATAAACAAATATTGAAAGCTGCCTTACCCAGGGTGAAATTCAAACCCACCCATCAGTCCCCTGTTTTCACCACATCCCACCGAGCACTCACCCCCTCCCCACATGAGTTCTGGGCAGAGTCTCTGGTGTGAGCTTCCTCGGCTCTGGGTCCTGCTTTTGCCTCCTGGTCTGTGTCACAGCGCCCTGATCCTGTCCAGGACAATCCTCACATGATCAGAGCCCAGGACTGTGACAGAGGGCACAGTGCACATACGTGCTTCCAGAGCATAGGAAACCCCACAGGATCAGGACCCAAGGACCTTTAAGTGTAGGTTTGGGGCTCTGGGTTCTCCATGCCTGCGTTCTGTTCTGTCTTCTCCCATTATATTCATCAGCTTCTCCTCTTCTACTGTCTTCTTCATTTCCTACATTCATCTTGTATTTTCTTTCTTTTTCCCTTGTCCCCAACCACAGAGTAAGTTCTGCAACAGCAATGGACTTATTTATGTATTTGTCTTGGCTATTTGGTTTGGCTATTTGTTTCCTGCTTGTGTGCACATGCTAAGTTGCTTCAGTCGTGTCCCACTCTTTGCAATCCCATGGATTGTAGCCCACCAGGCTGCTCTGTCCATGAGATTCTTCAGGCAAGAACACTGGAGTAGGTTACTTTGACCTTCTCCAGGGGACCTTCCTAACCTAGGGATCAAATTTGTTTCCTACATTGAGGTAATATCTGTGCCTGGAATAATGATGCTTTCTTAAGCTTTGAAATGTTTGTTGAATGAATAAGTGGAAACAATGAACTCTAGAGCTTTCTCAGACCTAAAATTTTTCACTCTTGAAAATACTTTGCAGAAAGATTTTGAGTAGAAACTAAGAAGGTGAACAATGGAATCAAAGGCGTATGGTTACAGATAGTTCCTAGAGATACTTCAAAAATGGGAAAAATTTTCAGAATACATCTCCGTTTCTTAGAAGAAAATGCTGATTAAAACAAAGCATACAGTGATGAAGTTTTATGTGACATAAAGAGAGAAAACAGACCCATCCAGATATGGTTCTGGTGTTGGGGGCAGAGGAGAACCCCGTGTATTTCACTCTAGGCCGGCAGCTGGCGTCATAGCACTTTCCTTTAGCTGTTCATTTTCTCTTCTTGCAGTACTGAATTCAAAGGTTTTCTTGATGCTCAGGTGTTTAGCACAGGCTACCATGGTAGGAGAGTGGGAAGTCTCTCCCGGGTTTGGTCTAGAGGTACCAGTTTTCTGAGGGTCAACTCAGCTATCCATCCTTCTCTCAATACCTGAGACTTACAATTATCTTTTAATAATAAGGTGTAACTAACCCCTGTTTGGTCAATATTTTTCTTTTATATGTAAAATTGCTTCTGAAATTTCAATGATTTGAATCCAAACGTGTTTTATTTTTACTATTTTTTTAATCAGACATTTGAGGCTCTGAGAGAATTTTAAAGCTAATTTAAGGAGATCACTTTATTAATTGATTAGAGAGAGATTTTTAAGACAAAACTCAGAAGATAAAATTGGAACTGAAGATCACTGTGCCTTCATTTATTAAATGAAATGTGAGAGCAGTCCAGCTTTATCAAAGTAAATTAGATTTAGCTCTGGACCTAACTAGGGAGATTCAAAACCTTCCAGACAGAAAGCAGATAACATGATTCACCCTGTTTACAATTGGTGACAGGCTTCACGTTGCACGTGGGATAAAAGCCAAGGTCCAGTGACCTCAGCCTCCCCTCTGCTTTATCCTGGACCTTTGTCCTCCTCCGCAAGCACGACCCCTTGGCCCCCAGTGCTTTTCCCCTTGACCCTTGGCCAGGTGTAAGGTTAAGACTCTGCTCATACACAGCCAGAGTCCTTCCATCAGCCTCTGTGCACATGCCCTGGGCCATGCCTGGGACCACATTTCTCTGCATGACACTTTGATCAGTGTCTCCTTTCCCTCTAGAATATGAAGGACCTGAGGTCAGGGCAGATTCCCTTCATCATCTTCTCCCCGACCTACCCTAAGGCCAGTCAGGCTGCAAGGCTTTTGGCCATGGTTTATAGAAAGTAAATGAATTACTCGAGCTCGGTTGATCCAGGGTAAAATGAGATTAGAAAAAGTGAGGTGACAATCTAAATTGCATCCCAGAAAATATTAAAAAGTACGCCACTCAGTTTTGAGAGAGCCTTTTCACAAAAGATAATCAATTCTATAGCTAGTTCTAGAGGTTCCAGGATATAAGGCCTCAGTTAAAGCATTTTGAGCTTGAGACTATACAATGATTTTCTAGTATTACTGTGAAATTCCACTAAACCAAACTCAGTTATGTTTTTAATAACACTGGGAATCTTGCCAAATAAATCCTTTCAACTCAATCTTTTCATTACAATCAATCAGTCATATTCTGGGCTCCAGAAAGAAAAAGATAATAGACTTCAACATCACAGATCCATTCAGAGAAAGGAGAATACTTGTAAACAGAAAATCACAGACAGTCAACAGGTATAGGAGAAGCACCTAAAGGAACATCATTTTGAGAACATGGACAACGTTCTTATCCATCTGAATGCAGTGCTGATCTGCCAAAACCACTCAGCTTAGCTATGGGAAAGTTAATGGTCTTTCCCACATGATTTATGATTGCCTTCCAATGGAAATTCAGAATAGGGAATCTGTAGGGGAGCAGACTGCTGGCTGCTCAGAGCTGAGACAGACTTGGGGGTGGTGGCTGAAAGCTATGGGTTTCTTCTTCAGTTGATGAAACTGTTCTAAAACTGACTTAGTGAGGGGTGCACACATCTGTGAACATAATAAAAACCACTGACTTGTACATTTTAAGTTGGTAGATTGTATAGTATGTGAACTACAACTCAATAAATTATTTAATTTAGAAAATCATCCTTTGAATGCTAATTCATTGGTGGTTTTACCTGGCCCTTGGAACCAGTGCACACTCTAACTGAGCTCAACTTCCTGCCCTGTCACACTCCTGTTTCTGCGGCGCAGAGGGATCCCTGTTGACACTGGCGGAGACAGAAGCCTCAGACTCAAAGAGTGAGAACAGGGCAAGTGAGCAAATGAATGCAAATACGTGTGTGCTTGTAGCAACCCCTGGTATCTACAGACTTTTGCCCTGAAATCACTAATAAATTAAAATGCAGACATTTATGACAATTACTATGAAGACGTGCATGTTTATTTGGTGAATCTGATACAATGAATACCCAGTCCTTGATGTTAGGAAATTGCTTGCTGCTGGACATTTCAATCTGTCTATTTCAGTTGTAAGTAAACCAGAAGGCGAATAATTTAGAGAGGAAGCATTGTTGTTGTTTTCAAATAGAGAGCATAGAGATAATTTCGTGCTGGTTGTACAGCTAGAGAGAATATTTATTGGGAGTCAAGACTCTGTCATCAGCTTTGATGGGGGTTGAGGTGCAGCTCTGCCTGTTATAACAAATGAGTAAATAACCTAACCTCTTAATACTAAATCTTGTTGTCTATAGAGGTCCAACAACAGTTGTCTACTTTCTGGACACAGAATATATTTAGCTCAGAATCTGGCAGTTCAAGAGCGGTTAATAACTATTAGAAATTATTGTTTATAAATGATAATTTTAATGGTAACAATACTTAGAATTTCACATTGCTGCAAAGTTCAAGATTTCAGATAGAAATTTTATCTTTGATCACAGACATTTCCTTGGTCCATCAACTTATTTAGGTAAGAAAAACTGAGTCTTTTGAAAAATACCCCATAAGACATCTTTCTAGTAATAATATTCAAAACACTCTTTCTCTAAAAGGTGATTATTTTAATCACAATGACCAGAGGTATGATTTAATAATATGCAAATGGATGGTATTGCACTTTAAGAGATAAACAGAAAAAAAATTAAAGTCTGACAAGGTCAAGATGACAGCTTACTTTAAGGTGATTATATGGTGATTCTTAAAAGCAGAATGGGGCAAAATGCAAGGTTATTAGATCTCTGGGGGAGAAACACTGGTGATTATTGGGGATGTAATGTGGAGACCATTACATTATTTTTAGAAATGTAAGTATCTGGATGGTCCAGATAAAAGAACCAGAAGATGCAGTAGGTCTAGTGGTAACCTGGACAGGAACCAGAGGCCACGTGAAGATCAGTGTGGACAGTGGGTGCCTGCAGAGAAGCCGAGGGTATAAACCAGGTG
This sequence comes from Bubalus kerabau, assembly GCF_029407905.1. NCBI lineage: Eukaryota > Metazoa > Chordata > Mammalia > Artiodactyla > Bovidae > Bubalus > Bubalus kerabau. The sequence continues at coordinate 22,609,688 of NC_073637.1, read as the reverse complement.
GATGCAGGAACCTGAGCCCTTCAGAAAAGTGGCTTCAGGCTGAGAACCCAGGAAAGTAGGTGATTGTAAGAGGAGAGTTAAGTGATTCTATGTCCAGCCTTTTATTGAAATCTAAAAATACAATTAGAAGAGCTTGGCATTTTACTGAGAGGCAAACAAAAACAAAAACTAATACAAGGGAAAAACACCCAAGTTTGTGACTTTTGAGAGATATTTTAATCAAGGAAGACTGTGAGTCTTGGTAGCCGCCATGAAGAATTCCAAATGGCCAAGAAAAAAGATCCTAAATTATAGCAGATATGGGAAAGACTCTAAAAAGCAGTATGAGAGTGAAGATGATGTAAAAGGAAGGACAGGAGGCCAGAGGGCAAGAGGGTGCACCCCACACAGACCCTGGGAGCACTTCACCGAGGGGCCAAGTCTCAGGCCTGCTGGTGGGCGCATTCCTCTCTGCTCTCGGCTCACCGTAGGGGCTGGGGGGTGAACTGTGGCTTGGAGATGCAGGGCCGGGCCAGGTGTAAACGTGTGCGCCCACACCTTCAGAGTTCATCCCACTGCACCCTGGGTCAGCTGCTCGACTTGTCAAGTTGGGAGATAAGCAAACAAATGGGCAACGTTAAAATACAAATTCTGCTTTTTAGCCAGAATACTTTCTTAAACTGCCCCTTATGTTTAATTCTCAGATGCAAAGGAAGTAATTCAAATAGATAATCACAGTAGGTTTACCCAATTTACAGGGTAAAGGAATTTGCATAAAATGTTGCCATTTAAAATAACTGAATGAATGAATAAATAAATAATTACATTTTGAAATACCTTAACAGAATGATAGCTTAAAATCTTTTTTTTTTTAATGTAGGAAAGCAAGAGTCAGTGGTAAGTATTGAGAAACCTAAAGTAGAAAACCCTAAAAGGAAAGTTTTCAGGCTGAATGGACAATACTCTAAATAAAACATATTGATGTTTTTTATTTCTGGTTGGTTGGTTTGTCACAAGAATTATAAAATAATTTCATGTTTTTGTCAAATCTCTTAATATATGGCACCAATCACAATTCAAATATTGCTTCTGTAGCCTATATTTTCAATGGAAAATATATACTTATTTGATTTAGAAAATAACTATTACATGTATAAGAGTTTTGTTTGTGCTGAAATAATGTAAATATTAAACTAAAATGATTTATTGGCAAAATTCTTAAGGTTTTAAGAATTGTCTAGGCTTAAATGTTATATTTCTTAATGTGTCTAGGCTTAAATGTGATTATTGACTATGCCAAAGCCTTTGCCTGTGTGGATAACAATAAACTGAGAAATTCTGAAAGAGATGGGAATACCAGACCACCTGACCTGCCTCTTGAGAAATCTGTATGCAGGTCAGGAAGCAACAGTTAGAACTGGACATGGAATAACAGACTGGTTCCAAATAGGAAAAGGAGTACGTCAAGGCTATATATTGTCACCCTGCTTATTTAACTTATATGCAGAGTACATCATGAGAAATGCTGGACTGGAAGAAACACAAGCTGGAATCAAGATTGCTGGGAGAAATATCAATAACCTCAGATATGCAGATGACACCACCCCTATGGCAGAAAGTGAAGAGGAACTAAAAAGCCTCTTGATGAAAGTGAAAGAGGAGAGTGAAAAAGTTGGCTTAAAGCTCAACATTCAGAAAACGAAGATCATGGCATCCGGTCCCATCACTTCATGGGAAATAGATGGGGAAACAGTGGAAACAGTGTCAGACTTTATTTTTTTTAGGCTCCAAAATCACTGCAGATGGTGACTGCAGCCATGAAATTAAAAGACGCTTACTCCTTGGAAGGAAAGTTATGTCCAACCTAGATACTATATTCAAAAGCAGAGACATTACTTTGCCAACAAAGGTCCATCTAGTCAAGGCAATGGTTTTTCCTGTGGTCATGTATGGATGTGAGAGTTGGACTGTGAAGAAGGCTGAGTGCCGAAGAATTGATGCTTTTGAACTGTGGTGTTGGAGAAGATTCTTGAGAGTCCCTTGGACTGCAAGGAGATCCAACCAGTCCCTTCTGAAGGAGATCAGTCCTGGGTGTTCTTTGGAAGGACTGTTGCTAAAGCTGAAACTCCAGTACTTTGTCCACCTCATGCGAAGAGTTGGCTCACTGGAAAAGACTCTGATGCTGGCAGGGATTGGGGGCAAGAGGAGAAGGGGACGACAGAGGATGAGATGGCTGGATGCCATCACCTACTTGATGGACATGAGTCTGAGTGAACTCCGGGAGTTGGTGATGGACAGGGAGGCCTGGCATGCTGCGATTCATGGGGTCGCAAAGAGTTGGACACGACTGAGCAACTGAACTGAATGGAACTGAACTGAAATGTGACATTTCAGTAAAATGAGTAACACTATTTTTGGGTTTAACTCTAAATGGAAATTGAACAAAAAGAAGAACATTTCCATCCTGAACAGAATTCACACAGCTCCACTACCAGAAACATCAGTGCTGATGTCAGATGAAACCGCTGTCATGAATGGATTTCAGCCACATTGAGCTGTTGTTCTCTTTTCATGGACAACATCTTCAGTGGTACTTTAGATCCTTCACGACAATCTCAATAAATATAGGGAAAAAAAAAAAGACAACAACAAGAAAACTTGCCTCTGTTTATTCCCACTGCCTCATTTCCACACCTTATAATTTGTCCTACATCTCTTGTAGGCCTTAGTTGATGATAAAGTGAAAGTAAAAAATATATCTTAAAATTAACATTTTAGATAGAAATACTCTCATCGCTTGACAAGATCATGCCATTCCACACTGATCAGATTTTTGAGTCATTTTCATAATGTAACTAGAGCTGATGTTCACCAAGCTTAGAGTTCTACTTTCCAAGCATCTATACTTTGAGTTGTGTTAAAATTTCATGAAATGTACACCTGAGATGTATGGCTTGCACCCCACACAGGCAAAGTATCTAAACCAACAACTAAGATAAAGTTACATTCTGTTGATCTCTGCACAGATGTGGGTTTCTGAAGGGCATTTAAAATCACTGAGGTAATTTTTTTCAATATTTATGTAATTTTCCATCCTTTCAAAACATATACTTTGTTTCAATGATGTTAAATTGCAGATATGTTGCATGTTTAATAATTAACAACATACAGGAAGAAAAACCCTTTAAAATTTGGTAATGAATGGAACAAGAGAGAGATGGTCAATTTTAAAAATAATTCAGAAATTAAAACGTTGAGTCTTCCTGCATACTTGGCACTAGGACATGAGGTTTTCAATTTCTTAAACAAAAAAAAAGAAAACTGCACGGAAGAAAAAGACAACTGGAATCAAACCAATATTTAACTTATTATCAGACCTTATATGAACCTGACACACATCCTGGCTCCTTTCACTGACAACCCAGATTTTTCTGCTCTGACTGGTTACAAGATATGCACACTTGAAGACTGTACTTGAAGTTCTAGATGAAACCACATAAAGAAAATTAATGAGTTGCATTCAATTTCAGGTAAGGTAAATCTCCCAAATGGGGCTTCCCTGGTAGCTCAGACGGTAGAGGATCTGCCTGCTGTGAAACAGACCCGGGTTCAATCTCTGGGTCAGGAAGATCCCCTGGAGGAGGGCATGGCAACCCACTCTAGTATTCTTGCCTGGAGAATTCTGTGGACAGGGGAGCCTGGTGGACCACGATCCATGTGGCCACACGAGTTGAACATGACTGAGCGACTCCAAAATACTTTTCTAAAATTTCTAAATCCAAAGGTGGCTAAGATTTTGAGAGCCTACTTATTTTACATGTCAGGGCAAATACTGAGAAGTTTTCTATAGGCACTCTTGTCTAATTAATTATCAATGAGCAAAAAGTTAAAGGGCTTTCCTGATGGTTCAGCAGTAAAGAATCTGCCTGCAATGCAAGAGATACAGGAGATGCAGGTTTGATCCCTGGGTTGGGAAGATTCCCTGGAGAAGGAAATGGCAACCCACTCCAATGTTCTTGCCTGGAGAATCCCATGGACAGAGGAGCCTGGTGGGCTACAGTCCATGGGGTTGCAAAGAGTCGGACATGACAGCACACGCACAATAGCACAAAGAATTAAAGTTCACAGAAATGCAAGCTTTAAGCACATGCTCTGTAGGACAGATGGAGAGACAGCTACCTTGATGCTCAGTCCAAATCCTCCCACAGCCTGTCTCCGAATGGTCACTGTTCTCTCCTGAAAGACAGGTTGTAAGAGTGGTTAGCACTTCCTGCCACTGCACCTGCACACCATCTTCCTTCTCTGGGTTTTGTGCTCACCCTTCAAGAAAAAGAACATTTTGTGACAGCATAAAGGCTCCAGATTTTGAAATAAATGGAGTCTTTTGGAATTTTTAAATCAAAGTCTAACCATTTGTCATGATAAAAGGGACTGTAGTTTATTAAACTGCTAACCTCTCAAAAGCTAACTTTTTTCAATGCCTATTTTGGACATAGTTTGGAATCTGAGCTTTAAAACCTCTTTTCATTCCCATGAATGCGTTGTCTAATAACACAATTTTTGTTACAGAAAAACAGCTTAGTGTCTGTGGTGAGTATGGTTTCCATCACTAAGTCATACTGTTCATGGAGACTGGAGCACACGGCTGGGGGCTGCCACATTGCGGCACATTAGCGGTCCATGTGCATGTCTGGGGGTGAAAATGAATAAACCATGTTCACAATGACTGCTTGCTGGGAAGAGGAACGGATTTTACAATTAACTGACAGTCATAATGGGATTATGACAGTGGGATTATCCATTTTCAAAAGCAGCTCTGTTTCCTTCCACAATATAACCAATCATTCAGTCACCAGCATATGACACTTAAAAATCAAAAAGAGTCACATTTGGACAAATCCTTTAGTTTCCAATAAAAAAAGACATCAATATTACTATTTCATGGTACTCTTCTCTACATAATACATATTCTCCTGGCATGCTGAAGGGTTGAGAGCTTTTATATACAAGCTTCTCCATTTATTTATAACCTTCTCATCTTCCTGAGCCCTCCCCTACCCAGGAAGGTTTACACTCCACCCATCTCCCCTGGTACCTGGGCAGATGTCTGTTTTCTGGTCCCTGCATGTCCACAAACTCCCAGTTTATTTGGCTACATTAGCCACTCCCCTAACTAACAGTCACCTAAGATGTCCCACCTGTGGTGGTTTAGAAAATATATCATAAATCAATTTTATCATTTTAAGGGCAATGTAAAGTATATTTAACAAAACTAGTTCTTATATTACTTTATCTGGGTTTCCTTCTGAATAATGAAAAATTACTCTACATATTTAGAATCTAATCAATACTGATCCACACCATCACCAATAGCTGAATCAGAGAAGCTCCAATCCTGGACGACTCAGAGAGACAAGCTGATTAAAGGTCACCTTTATCCTCACCAAGCAGACACTGCTTCTCCAACACTGCTTGTCAAACTAAACCACAGTTCTTGGATAGCAGAACCATTTTCTTCATTCTGTTTCTGAACAGAATAAATACTTGATCCCTTAAAACAGTGTCAAAACCAAGGTTATGGTTAATTCAGACAACCCACATCGACTCTCAAAATACAAATTTCAAAATGTCAGAACAAACACATTTTCTGCCACTTTATTTTTTTAATCGAAAGATCATTGCTTTACAGAATTTTGTGGTTTTCTATCATACATAAAGAAGAATCAGCCATAGGTAGACCCAGGACCCCACCCCTCTGAAACTCCCTCTCATCTCCAGTCCCATCCCACCCTTCTAGATTGTCACAGAGCCCCTGTTTGAGTTCCTTGAGTCATACACCAAATTTCCATTGGCTGTCTATTTTACATAGGGTACTGTAAATTTCCATGTTATTCCCTCCATACATCTCACCTACTCCTTCCTCCACACCCCCTGTGTTCATAAGTCTGTTCTCTATGTCTGTTTCTCCATTGCTGCCCTAAAAATAAATTCATCTGTACTATCTTTCTAGATTCTATATGCATGCATCAGTATACAATATTTAGCTTTCTCTTTCTGACTTACTTCACTCTGTATAATAGGCTCTAGGTTTGTCCACCTCACTAGAACTGACTCAAATGTATTCCTTTTTATGGCTGAGTAGTATTCCATTGTATATATGTACCACAGCTTCTTTATCCATTCATCTGCTGATGGACACCTAGGTTGCTTCCATGTTCTAGCTATTGTAAGTAGTGCTGCAATGAACACTGGGGTACATGTGCTTTGGGGTTTTTTTTTTTTTTCAATTTTGGTTTCCCCAGGATACATGCCTCATAGTGGAATTGCTGGGTCATATGGTGGTTTTACTCCTAGTTTTTTTTAAAGAAATCTCCATACCATTTTCCATAGTGGCTATATCAATTTACAGTCCCAGCAGCAATGCAAGAGGGTTTCCTTATCTCCACACCCTCTCCAGCACTTGTTTGTAGACTTTTTGATGATGGCCATTCTGACTGGTATGACGTGGTATTGCATTATAGTTTTGATCTGCATTTTTCTAATAATGAGCGATGTTGAGTATCTTTTCATGTGTTTGTTAGCCATCTGTATGCCTTCTTTGGAGAAATGTCTGTTTAGGTCTTCTTCCCACTTTTTGATTGCGTTGTTTGTATTTCTGATATTGAGTTGTATGAGCTGCTTGTATATTTTGGAAATTAATTCTTTGCCAGTTGTTTCCTTTGCTATAATTTTCTCCCATTCTGAGGGTTGTCTTTTCACCTTGTTTGTAGTTTCCTTTGCTGTGCAAAAGCTGTTAAGTTTTATTAGGTCCCATTTGCTTATTTTTGTTTTTATTTCCATTATTCTGGGAGGTGGGTCGTAGCAGATCTTACTTTGATTTATGTCATCGAGTGTTCTGCCTATGGTCTCCTCTAAGAGTTTTATAGTTTCTGGTCTTACATTTAGGTCTTTAAGCCATTTTGAGTTTATCTTTGTGTATGGCATTAGGAAGTGTTCTAATTTCATTCTTTTGTATGTAGCTTTCCAGTTTTCCCAGCACCATTTATTGAAGGGGCTGCCTTTGACCCATTGTATATTCTTGCCTCCTTTGTCAAAAATAAGGTACCCATACATAGATGCATGGGTTTAATTCTGGGCTCTCTATCTTGTTCCATTTGTCTATATTTCTGTTTTTGTGCCAGTACCATACTGTCTTGATGACTGTATCTTTGTAGTATAGTCTGAAGTCAGGCGGGTTGATTCCTCTAGCTCCATTCCTCTTTCTCAAGACTGCTTTGGCTATTCAGAGTCTTTTGTGTCTCCATATGAATTGTGAAATTTTTTTGTTCTAGTTCTGTGAAAAATTCCATTGGTAAATTGATAGGGATTGCATTGAATACATAGCTTGCATTTGGTAGTATAGTCATTTTCACAATATTGATTCTTCCTATCCAGAAAGATAGAATATCTCTCCATCTATTTATATCATCTTTGATTTCTTTCATCAGTGTCTTATAATTTTCCCTATGCAGTTCTTTTGTCTGCTTAGGTAGGTTTATTCCTAGATATTTTATTCTTTCTGTTGCAATGGTGAATGGAATTGATAATGCATTTTTAACAGCAAGCAGCATCACCAGAAGTTTCTAGAATGTCTTGCACGGCAATCATCGGACAGGAGGACAGCTTGGTGAGTGAGTTCTCCTGAGCAGTGGAGTGTGTGTGAAACCCGGCTTTTCTCTGAAACGATGGCAAGCATGCAAGTTACCAAAGGTCTGTGCGGGCCTTATTCACTCTGTATGATGCCCTCCCATCTTTGGGGGAGCATATTTAGAACAGGTTCCAAATCAAATACAAAACTGCTGATGCAGAGGAGAGTCTGGAGGGACCAAAGAGTCAGCAGAACCTACTAGAAATCTCAGAAGCAGCACTTATTTTAATGTTTTTTAAACACACAGGCACACGCACACTTGCAGACGCAGCCAGCACCTTTGGATGCTGCTGTTTCATTAGCTGACTACTAAGAAAGTGGGGAGACAGGACAAATGACTTTGTGCCTTAAAGCCAAAACTTTAAATTGGTGCCTGCAGGCAGCAGGAGGCATGTAAAGGCAGACCACTGTTTGGATGTCACCTGCTGACACTCCATCCTAGTCTGTGTGCCACCTGAGCTATGCCCCCAGCCCCTTCATACCTCCCCACGTCGGGGGTCTCCTTCCTGCCCCAACAGTCAAAGGAAAGAGAAACAGTGTTAATGGGTTGTTTCAGCTGCTCACCTCTAAAATCAGAGGCTACCTGGAAGTTAACTGGGAGCTGTATTTAGTTATCACAGCGTGAGTTTCATAAAGAAGTTGCCTAGCAACAAGCCACTGTCCTTTGGGAAACCAAGTATAATCGGTTATTTTATTTCTTAAAACACAAAATTGAGTCAGGAGCTCTGATGCACTCATACACATGAAAAGCTTTCCTTTAATCTTTCTGCTCCTCACAGGACAAAAAGATGGAGCCTAACATCAGTGCTGGCTTGTGTGAAGTTCTGTTGTGCACCTGAACCCATTCATGTTATGAAAAAGACATTGTGCTACCAAAAACATAATTATTTTCACCCCTGCTCTCGGAAAGATTATATTTGACATACTCTCCACATTTACTGTCTGAACTGCATGTGAATCAGTATGTACGTGTCACCAGAGAGAACACAGTGCTCTTATACACCTGAAAAATGGACATTTTCGAGACATGTAGTGAGAAGAGGAGGAAGTTATGAGAACGAGGCAGAAACTAGAGAGATTACAGTGAAGAAGTGGACTGATTTTGTGTTATAGATGCAAAGAAGATATATAAGAAAGAAACAAGAAAAGTCATGAGCTCTTTTTGACAATTCAAGAAAAATAACTAAACCTCAAAAAAAGAATAATAACAAGACAGTCGCTTCTGATTACTAAAAACCTACTATGTGCACACATGGGTCTATTAACACTCATGATGGTTTATTAAAATACACTGTGACCTCGACTGTCTTTTCCCACTAGTTTTCTGAGTTCTGAATCTATATCTTGCTCACAGTTGTATCCGTAGAATTTAGCATTGGGCCTAAATCAAAGTTAGATAATCATGTGCTAAGTGAATAAAGAGTTTTCCCCCCACATTTTCATTTCAAACATGTAATCATTGCAACAGCCCAGCTGCGTAGACAGCATTGTCCCAATTAAGAGTGAGAAAATGCAAATGCAAATGAATTGAAGTAACCTGGCCAAGATCCAACTCAGGATGGAAATGAAAGTTTCTCAGATTCTACTGTCTTTTCCATTACACAGCCCTGAGACAAAGTGGAAAAATAAGATGAAAGAAACAAAGATATTGAAAAATCTGGGTGTGCTCTGACAAAGGGAAAGAGTACTTAGAAACACCATTCTCCCCTGAGATGGGGAACAAGGTAGGCACGACCCTCACCACTGTCCTTCAACTTCATGCTGAAAGTTACAGGTAGCACAACACAGCAGTGACGGGAATGAAAAAATCTGTGGGTTAGAGGGGAAAAAAGAAAATTGTCTTTGTTCTCTATGTAGAAAATGCCAAAGAAGCAACAAAAATCCCATGGAACTAAAAGTAATTACAGCAAAGCCATAGGAGACAGAATTAATACACAAAATTTGACTGCTTTCATGTATATCAGCCATGAGAACAGAAACTTGAGATTAAAATCACAATACCATTTATAGCAGCCCATTAAAAAGGGAATGTGTGTGCTTAATTGTTCAGTCGTGTCCAACTCTGTGACCTCTTGGACTGTGCAGTAGGACTTACAGCCCGCCAGTTTCCTCCATCCATGAGGAATCTCCAGGCAAGAATACAGAAGTGGGTTGCCATACCCTCCTCCAGGGGATCTTCCCAACCCAGGGATCGAACCCAGGTCTCCTGCATTGCAGGGGATTCTTTACCAGCAGAGCCACCAGGGAAGCCACAAAAGGGAATACTGTGGTACAAATCTAACAAGTAAAGGTTTTCCTAGAGACTCAAATGGTAAAGGGTCTGCCTGCAATGCAGGAGACCTGGGTTTGATCCCTGGGTTGGGAAGATCCCCTGGAGAAGGGAATGGCAACCCACTCCAGTATTCTTGCCTGGAGAATCCTATGGACAGAAGAGCCTGGTGGGCTACAGTCCATGGGTCTCAAAGAGTCAGACATGAGGTCACAAAGAGTCAGACATGACTGAACAACTAACCAACAAAGACGAAAAGTTTTCTATGTGGAAAACTATAAACTCTGAGGAAAGAAATCAAAGATGAGGAAGGTAAAGAGAAATATTTTTATATTTGTGGACCAGAAGACTCAACATTTTCAAGACACTGACTGATTCCACTTGATCTATGGAATCGATAAATCCTAATAAAACTCCAGCAAGCTGCCTGTAGGTATTGGAAGCTGGCTCTCGGGTTTGTGGGGAGAGGACCCATAACAGCTGTGTGATGCTGAAACAGAGGACAGAGCCAAAGGATCTGGGATCTCTGCCTCAGACCTGCTGTAAAACTGCAGGAATCAAGACGACACAGTGGCTTTGTTTTTTTTGAAGATTAAACACAAGATCAGCGGGATAGAACAGCAAGCCCCAAAGTTCAGGAGACAGATGATGGTGAGAGTTGTAAAACAGCATGAATGTACTTAGTGCTGCTGAAATTTACAGTTGAATGTGGTTAAAATAGTATTTTTATATTATGTGAATTTTACCACAATAAAAAAAAAATTTAAATAGTTCTTAAGAGCTATAATTCATGTACCTTTAGAGCAGCCACTTAAAAGTGCATAATTTAGTGGCTTTTAGTATTGTCTCTGGAGAAGGCAATGGCACCCCACTCCAGTACTCTTGCCTGGCAAATCCCATGGACGGAGAAGCCTGGTGGGTTGCAGCCCATGGGGTCGCTAAGAGTCGAACACGACTGAGAGACTTCACTTTCACTTTTCACTTTCATGCATTGGAGAAGGAAATGGCAACCCACTCCAGTGTTCTTGCCTGGAGAATCCTAGGGACAGGGGAGCCTGGTGGGCTGCTGTCTATGGGGTTGCGCAGAGTTGGACACGACTGAAGTGACTTAGCCGCAGCAGCAGTATGTCTCAGTTATGCATCCATCATCACAATCAATTTAAGAGCATTTGTCTTTTCAAAATGTTGCTGGAACCCATCACTCCTGATCCCCTCATTCTAATCTTCAGCATGCCAATCTACACCATATCTCCATGGAATTATCTGTTGTGGACATTTCACATTAATGAAAATATACAGCATGTGGTCCTTTGTGTCTAGCTTCTCACTGAGATGCTTTTAGGTTTGTCCAGATTGTAGCATGTACCAACACTTTGTTTTCTAAGCTGCCAGCTAACATTCTGCTGTGTAGTTACACCACAATCTATGTATCCATTCCTCCACCTCTGGGGTATTTATATGATTGGGCTACTATGACTCATGCTACTGTGAACATCTGTGGGCACATTTCTGTGTAGACATGTGAGCTCATTTCTCCTGAGTGTCCTCAAAGGAGTGATACTGGGAACTGCCGGCTGTTCCACCCCATGGACATTGCACATCCTTCCCAGCAGGGTCTGAGAATCTCTGCTTCTCTGCATATTGAGGACTGCTTGCTCTTTTCTGTCTTTTTGATGATAAACATCTTAGTGGATATAAAATGGACCTTGCTGTGGTCTTGATTTCCATTTCCTGGATGGCTGATGGTATCAAGCATTTCTTTTTCCTTATTGGCCATTTATAAATCTTGTTTGAAAAAAATCTCTGTTCAAATCCTTTGCTCATTTTTATTGCCCATTTCATTAATGAGTTATAAGCTTCTGCCAGATTCTTGAAGGTTACTTAGGCATATATAGAAATCTGGGTTGCTGGTTCTTTCTCTTCAGTAGTTGAAAAATACTGTGCCACTTCCTTCTGGTTTCCATTGTTTCTAGGGGGGCTGGCGGAAATCTACTATCATTTGAATTACTTTTCCCCTATTGCTAAAGAACAATATTATTTTCTTCTTGCTGCTTTTAAGTTTTTTTCTTTGTCTTTAGTTTTCAGGATTTGACTAAGATCTGTCTTGATACAAGTTTCTTGGGTTTATCCTTTTGAGATCTGTCCCACTTCTTTGATGTATAGGTTTATGTCTTTGGCAAAATTTGGGGAGTTTCAGCCACTATTTCTTCAAGTGCTGTTTGAGCTCAGATCTCCTTCTCTTTTTTCTGGGACTCTTAGGACTTAAACGTTGGATTTTCATTTTAAGCTCATGGGCCCATTATGTTTTTCAGATCAATTTCTCTCCTAAATTCAGAGAGGGTGATTCTTATTGTTCTGTCTTCAAGTTAACTGATCCTTTCCTCTGTCCTTTCCATTCTGCTGCTGAACCCATCCTCTGAGCTCTTATTTCAGCTGAATTTTCAGCTCTGCATTTTCCATTTGCCCTCTGCTGAGACTTTCTTTTTTTCTCACTCATGTCAATGCTGTTGTAAGAAGGGTAAAACCATTTCATGACGGCTCCCTTCCAGCTCTTGTTATAATTGTAACATCTGTGACATTTCAAGGTTGGCAGCTGTTGATTATCTTTTCTTATTTAAGGTGAGGGTTTCCTTGCTACTGCTGGTCCAGGCAGGAGTTCCAGCTGCTTCAGCACCCCCTCCTGATGAGAGCCTGACTGGGAGGCACAGGGCTGCCCCATGACTGCCCCTGGAGAGACCTCCATGGAGGTCTCTGTCAAGGTGCTGAAGTAAATCTCAACCTTGCACAAGGCTTCTTCTCTAGTGGGAAGGGGAGGAAAAACACATTTTTAAACATCAAATTTCTCTACCTGTAGTACAAAACAACTGATGGCATTAAAGGCTGAAAAAAAATTTATCTATATAATGTGTATGTTGTGTGTATGTGAGTGGCTCTTTGATGGAAAAAAAGAGAAAAAACCTAAGGCTTCACACCCCTTTCACCCCAGATGAGCTGGTAAGAATCCACTCCCAGGAGCTGCCATATCTCTCCTGAGCAAATTCCAGACAGTGGACCTCACCTCTGAATCCTGCATCCCAGCCCATCCCGCATGGAGTGAACACTGACTCTCACAGTGAAAGCCGGACATCAATTTCTCCTGATGTCGACTTCAGGAAATGATGGTTTCACACATGGGATTACTAACTGCACACTTTCTCCCACAGGGAAAACTAAAGGAAGTTGCCCAGTTTTGTTGATTCTGAGTCCTAATGATATTCATTAGAACTCTGCTGCGGAGAAGGCAATGGCACCCCACTCCAGTACTCTTGCCTGGAAAATCCCATGGATGGAGGAGCCTGGTAGGCTGCAGTCCATGGGGTCGTGAAGAATCGGACATGACTGAGCTACTTCACTTTCACTTTTCACTTTCATGCATTGGAGAAGGAAATGGCAACCCACTCCAGTGTTCTTGCCTGAAGAATCCCAGGGATGGGGGAGCCTAGTGGGCTGCTGTCTATGGGGTCGCACAGAGTCGGAGCTGCTGGTGTTAAGTCGCTTTAGTCGTGCCCGACTCTGTGCAACCCCATAGACAGCTACTGAGGTGCTAATTACATTGACGCCACATATCTGATAGTTCTGCCATATTTAGAATTTAATCTCCAAGAGTTTCTTGTCTGTTACTGGCAACCCCTTTGAAACGGGCGTCTCTGAGATGAAATATGCAGCCATCTCATATTGATTTTAGTCTCACTGGCCTTCTAAAAATATATTGCCAACATTTAAAACTGACCTTGGCTAAATTTGATTTTCTTTCAGGGCAATGTTGAAGGAGATAATATCACAGGGATGGACACGGCTTCCTCTGGTTGAGGGGGCTGGTCACTCAGGAGGTACAGGGACAGAATAGTCCACTTCTGAGTACAAGGAAGGTGACTTTTTCTGTTAACTGAAGCATCACGTCTCCACCTGACAACTGCTATGTACCATGCTGATGTATGTAATACATGTGTATATATGTACCATTTTGATGTATGTAAAATATGTGTATATGTGTATATATGTAATGTATATGATATATGTAATATATTTTTCTGCCAAAAAATAAAGGAAAAGAAAGGAAGAAAAAAGGCAATGGGCCATTACTCTTTTATTAACTAAAAGAAAGAAAGGGCGATCCTATGGGAACAGTGTAATCAGCCTTGACAGCCAGACCCATGATTCAGGATGATATAAATGGTTTGCGACAAAGAACAGTTAACAGTCTGCAAAGCATCCATTGTCTTTAGTCAGCAGGAGATTATCGATTTAGGACCCAGTGTGACTCCCCGCAGGATGTTGGTGAGAAGTGAGGTGGAAGCTCAAATTCGGCATTATTCACCCCAACAAAATAGTCTGAAATAAGCCCGTGAATCAGCTACACAGTAAGTCTACCTGCTGAGTCACTACAGACATCCAGTGTACCCAGGAGTGGCCTGTGTGACACATGCTGACTCTCCCCTGAGATCACACGTGACAACACTGTTAAGCTGATGTCTTTGATGTTATTACACAAGAATGATAAACTCGAAAACATCTAGTTTTATGATAAGAGTATTCTGTCACATTCAATTTAGTTTCACCTATTGAAAAGGGTCCGACAGGCCCACATGGAATCCCATGTGCTAAGCCCAGGTCACCAGGAACTTGACATTGACCACCCTGCAGTTCCAGCTTCCCCAGGATGGCCACTGGTTTAACCACTCAGCCTGGAACTCCCCTGTCAGCCCTAGAATGACCCACCTCCCCCACAGACCTTCTCTCTCCTCAGGAGGATGACTGTCACAGAAACAAGCCTTTCTTTGGGAACAGTTTACTTTTTCTGACCATTTCTCCCCATGAAAACCTCTTATTTTCTTTAGCTAACAGAACTCCTCCTAATTACCAGATGGGTACTGCCCAACCCATGGACTGTAGCCCATCATGCTTTTCTGTCCATGGAATTCTCCAGGCAAGAACACCGGAGTGGGTTGTCATTTCCTACTCCAGGGGATCTTCCCGACCTGGGGACTGAACCTGCATCTCCTGCATTGCAGGTGGATTCTTTAACACTGTGCCACCAGGAAAGGCCTCATGAATCACTGAATAAAGCTCATGAGATCTTTAAATGTACTTAGGTGAAATTTTGTCATTGAACACCCCCAGCCTGTCTCCAGAGCTGTACTTCAGTGAGGCTGCTGACCAGGGGGCTGTGAGATAATTAATGCTGGTCAAAGGCAGGACCAGCAGCAGGTTCCCATGTCCACTGCTGAGGGCACAGACAGAGCCTGCACAGCACCCAGCGTGACTCTGTGAGGTCCACGGAATCTTCCACCCACAAGCCCCAGGGAGAATCTTGACATGTGTTCAGGGACCACTACCTAAACCCTCCTGCTTCCCAGAGACACCCCCCTCTGAAGGCTCAATGAGATGTAAGGTGAGTTCAGAGTGGAAACTGTCACGTGATGCTTCCACTTAGTCCTTGGGGAGGAGAGCTACAACCCGCTCCCTCATGATCACAAACACAAGTGTCGCTCCAGCCATACAGTGGCAACTCGGAGTCAACAAGACCCCGGGCTGGAGATGGGCCCCCATGTGTGTCTTTGGACCTGGTACGAATCCATAAGCAAGGATGCTGCTTACTACACTGTAGACAAAAATTACTGGCTCTGAAAGTAAAGGGAAAATATTAAGTATTTTCTGTGGATAGATGTTTTTATTCATAACAAGACAGAAAAAAATGAGAAAACTTCAAGAGAGGGAAGAGATACTTACACCGGAATAGAAAGGCTCTCCAGAGACACATGTCACGTCCTGCTCCTGGATCATCAGGATATCCCTAGCCAGGTGCAGCCGCACTTTGAAGGGCTCCTGGTTACCATCCTGCAGCAAACAGATCCCCGTCTTTGTCTTCAGACCAAAAAAGAGCAAAACAGAGAAAGAATTATACTCAGTTCATAGACTATATTTTTATGGCCTTTTTAGAAAAACATCAAGAAAGCTAGAAGAAATGTAGTCAGATGAGCCTGAAACAAAACAGGTACAGAGAAAAGTATAACCATTTCACACCAAGCTGTTGTTCAGTTGCTAAGCTGTGTCCAACTCTTTACGACCCCATGGACTGCAGCACACCAGGCTACCCTGTCCTTAACCATCTCCCAGAGTTTGCCCAAATTCATGTTCATTGAGTCGGTCATGCCATTCAACCATATCATCCTCTGTCACCCCCTTCTCCTTCTGCCCTCAATCTTGACCAGCATCAGGATCTTTTCCAAAGAGTTGGGTCTTTGCATCAGGTGGCCGAAGTATTGGAGCTACAGCTTCAGCATCAGTCCTTCCAATGAATATTCAGGGTTTATTTCCTTTAGGATTGACTGGCTTGATTTCCTTGTTGCTCAAGGGACTCTCAAGAGTCTTCTCCAGCACCACAGTTGGAAAGCATCAGTTCTTCAGTGCTCAGCCTTCTTTATGGTCCAACTTTGACATCCCTACATGACTACTGGAAAAACCATAGCTTTGACTATACAGGCCTTTTTCAGCAAAGTGATGTCTCTGCTTTTAATAACTGTCCAGGTTTATGAACATACCAGGTAGGCCTCGTAGAGATCATATCAGAAAATACCCACGAAGATTTGGAAAGGAAGGATTATAGTTTATATGCTATATTTGAAAAATAGTGAGCATTTATTTAATATTTACAATCTACATAACTTTTTTGGTAATGGTTTTAATGAAATCCAGCTCACACAGTATATATTACAAAATTCAACCCCTTAAAGTGTTCAATTAGATGTTTTTAGTGGAGCAATACACAGCCATTGTTATAATCAAGTTCTGACCATTTTCATTTCATTGAAAAAACATCATATCCCCATGCCGCCCCACCCCCATTGCATGCTCAGTCACTTCAGTCCTGTCCGACTCTGTGACACCATGGACTGTAAACCACCAGGCTTCCCTGTCCACGGGATTCTCCAGGCAAGAACACTGGAGTGGATGTCCTTCCCCAGGGTTCAAACCTGCATCTCCTATGTCTCCTGCACTGGCAAGTGAGTTCTTTACCACTAGCACTACCTCGAGCCATTCTTCATTTGGGTAAAGGGATAGATACATAGAAATTTATTTTTATCCTTAGTAGTTAAGTAGCATGAAATCCCAGGTAAATAATACAGGACTTTCTCTTGGAATATAAATTACACATGGATTATTAGGGGTTTGTTTCTTTAAGAGAGTGTTCACAACATTGATGAGAATATACTGAGACATCATGGCTTCTAGAGAGAATTTTCTGTAATTTGTTTTATTCCATGTGGGATACATACCATTATGCCCTTTATTATATGTGGTTAGATTGGTCTGTAATTACTCTGTAAGTATTATAATGTCTTTTAAGGAAAAATAAGCTTTGCCAGGAGTTGTGATGGTCCTAGTCCCTCCTCTGAGACCGCACAGCTGGGCCCCCATAAATCGTATCCATTAATTCCCCCAGAGCTCAGCTCGAGTGACAAAAGTATTGATATTTCAGCAAAAGCAAAATTTATTTTCTTTAATACAGAACACAAGTTTTGTACATTTTTCACAAGGCAAATTCTCTCATGCTTACAATGTGATCTTGGCCAGAGGCCGATATCAGACTGCCTGAAATGCTCAGGAGGAGATGACATCAAAGCCCAGGGAATTTAATTGGGTGTGTTTGATGGTTTTTCAGTGGACAGAACATTCCACACCATTCCCCTAGCAGAATCACGGACTAGCTGACACTCACAGATAAAGCTCTGCCTCAATTCCAGGAGGAGAGAGGGGCTTTTCCCTGAGACCCCATAAACACATTATTGTCTCACATCAAAGAGAGATTGAAGATCATCCAGGGAAAGCTTAAGGAACTAAAGCACAGTTCGGAGGTTTCTCTCATCACATTTCTGATGTGGTCACAGTTCCACCCACTCAAGCAATATGTGTGATGTATCCTAATTACTGGATAGTTGTCTGGAAAACAGAATGCTGACCTACAGCCGTGCTGGGCTCCTCAGAGGACAAGAGTGACAGGAGATAAAAAATGAGGCAGCTTCTATTAGAATGTAATATATGTACCATAAATATATATACCAATAAATTTCTATTTGGAGAAAATGACAAACTGAGAGATAATGAAGCTAACAATAAATTAACATTAAAATATATATTTCAATATAAATGCTATATATATTCTATTATGAAACTACAACTCATGGACATGAAATTACATTAAAAATCCCACAGATGCATTTGTTTTTCAAATATAATGTAACTAACAGAGAGTCAGACATGAATTAGATGATAATCTCTGGTCTCAGAATATTCCTACCCATCCAAATATACAAATAAGGTGCAATATGATGTTTCAGCACTTGATACGGGAGAAATGTAGAGGAATTAATTAGCTATTCATGAGTGAAGGCATGTGAGAGAAGGCTTTGTGGACAGAAACAGGTGGCTCGTCTTGAAAAAAATAAATTGAGAAAACAATAAGTAGAGAAGGTAAAAGTTATTTTATCCCAAAGGGGGAAATTTGAGTAAAAATATAGAAGCATGAGAATGCAGAGTCCATGTGATGGAGAACACAGCCCTGATGTGGAGCCCATGGAGTTTGACAGGAGCTGAACCAGAAGAAGTTTCAGGAGGTGGGGGGTGGTGGGGGGTGGGAGGCCAAGGTCCCTGTACCGTGTGCCTGGCAGGTAGGCACTGCACAGTGAAATGGTACACTTAGAGTAAGGCCTTATAAGTCTATTTCTTAGACCAGAGGAGAAGGTGGATGGGGACTAGGAAAGTGAGAACAGTTACTGTTGGCAGAAACATAGACCTCGGGCAGGAGACGCTGGGGACCGAATTGATGGGTCAGGCCCAGAGCTGCTTCAGTAGCTGCAAGAAGATGGGTAATATCCATTTTGGACACTCTCCTGGCTCAGAGCAGCCTGCTGGGTTGGCATCATCACTGTGGAAGGCGGGCACACCGTTCATTCACTGTATAGAGCTGACTGTGTGCCCAGATGTATTCATTTATTCACTTGACTTTGGTCCCCCAGCACAGCGGTTCTGGCAGACGGGACAGAAGCAGAGGCGTGGAGACAGGCAGGAGGTGGGGTTTGAACCTGGGCCTCCGACTCCCTGCCTGGTGTCCTCTGGCAGAGATCTCTGTAAGGATGCCTCCCCATCTTCCTGTACACGATGGCAGGGCTATCAATGTCTTTCACCAAAGCTCTGGAGAGAATTCAGTCTTGAATAGTGGTGCTTTCTGGATCAGAGTGATTGCAAGTGGCGGCAGAAGCCACTCGGCCTGAGGGATGCCCTTCCTGCCACAGCCGGGCTATGGAGGGAGCTAAGGACACCAGCTGACATGGGATGGGAGGGCTGGGTCCACACGCCCTCATCTCCGATGCAGTCGTGGGGGTTGAGAATGGGGAACAGCACCTGAGAGTGCTGCCTGCGCAGCATGAACTAAAACAACCCTGGCTGCAAAGTCTTTACAGATTTGTGGACCCAGATTGTTCAAGAATAAGAACACCCAGATAATGACCAGTACCACATTTTAGCATAAACTTAGGACCTGCACCCATCTTCTTTTTCTTTATTAACATAAGAGTTGCTTGTCTTCAACCTTTTTAAGCTGTGGTTGCATCACACATGCATGAGGACATGCACGTGCTGCATATAAGCTACAAGCACAGTATGTGATTATAAAATCTGAAAAATGACACATCTTCAAAGGCTGTTTTCCTATCCCTGATGGATGATCCTACCTTGCACTGGATTTTGCAAACCCCACACTGAAGTCTGTTTCCTTAGAGGAATACTAAAAAGCAATGCCTCTTCGTTACTCAAAAGGCAATGCTTTTAAGCATCTAGTCATTGATTTCTTTTCTGTGAATCAATGAAGTGTGTTCATGAATTTACATTGATTTACTCTTTGTTCTAAAAACATACCTCACATGTAAACTTATTAAGAATGTGTGCTTAGCATAAATCAAGTACTTTTGGAAATTCAAAAAGTAGACTGTCACCGACTTCCTACGTGAAAGAGAAAACCTCTTTAGTTTAGGTTCTAGGCCCTGAAAGAACACAAATTGTGTTTTCATTAAACTTTAATATCTATGTTCCTTTCACCCTGAAAGGTAGTATTTGCAAGATGACAGAAGAAACTGCACAAAGCCTGGTGGAGACCACCGCATGCATGGCCAGTATTCTTTCAGGAGTCCTCCTATTTCTCTGGTTTGGTTGCTGAGTGTAAGTTACCTGTTCCTTAAGCCTGCAGTTGTGAGTGATACGTGACCGCTTGTGTGGCTCCATCTGTGGTAGCAGAACTGATCGTACAAAGCGTCGTCCACACAAGATGCTTCTAGCCTCATTTCAGCCCCTCCCTTCCCTGCTGCAGTGTGTCTGACCCAGCCTCCTCCTCTGCTAACTTCCAGCCACTTTTCAAGCTCTTATACAAGAAGTGCAGCTCCTTGAAGCCTTCAGAGGCCCTTCCATCCAAAGGCCTTTGTTGACTATGAGGGCTACTCCATTTCTTCTAAAGGATTCTTGCCCACAGTAGGAGATATAATGGTCATCTGAGTTAAATTTACCCATTCTGGTCCATTGTAGTTCACTGATTCCTAAAATATCAATGTTCACTCTTGCCATCTTCTGTTTGACCACTTCCAATTTTACTTTGACTCATGGACCTAACATTCCAGGTTCCTATGCAATATTGTTCTTTACAGCATTGGTCTTTACTTCCATGACCAGTCACATCCACAACTGGGCGTTGTTTTCGCTTTGGCTCCATCTCTTCATTCTTTCTGGAATTATTTCTCCACTTATCTCTAGTGGCATATTTGGTACCTACCAAGCCGGGGGAGTTCATCTTTCAATATCATATCTTTTTGCTTTTTCATACTGTTCATGGAGTTTTCAAGGCAAAAATATTGAGGTGGTTTGCCATTCCCTTCTCCAGTGCACCATGTTTTGTCAGAAATCTCTACTATGACCCCTCCATCTTGGGTGGCCCTACATGGCATGGCTCATAGTTTCATTGAGTTATACAAGGTGTGATCCAATCCAAAGGCAAGTCCTTACTTCTTGAAACCCAGGGCCTTCATCAGGTAAGAACATTCACCTAAGAGTCAGTCAGTGTTGTATTTAGGTGTCACATGCCTAAATGATATCATAACATTTAGCTCCATCACATCATTTGACTTCACTATATATACTATTATCTCTAGAATATCTTAGCAAGTTATTACTCTTTTCATTTTTAAGGATTATTAATCCATAGGACCTAGTACAGTCTTTTACTTATAGTAGAGTTTCTTTCAATGTTTATTGATTGAATCAGTCACAGATTATATTTTATTATATGAGAGACTAATCAAATTATATGTGGTCAGGAATTATTAAATTAGTAAGTGTATGTTATAAAGGAGCATGTATTTTCACATCAACATCTATGATATCTCAAGGAGGACAGATGTGAAAGTGAACTGTGAGGACAGCTTGGACTGAAAATGGAATGGGGACCTACTGCTGCACATTTTGATGACACTTTTAAGGCAAAGAAGCAGTAATCACGCCTGGCTGTGCATACACTGCTTCTTCTGCACTGTGGGTTTTGTGTTTGTCTTCATTGTATTCTCTCCTAATTTTTGCTTCTTTTCAGATTATTGAATGCCAATTCCTTAAAAATAATAACAACGTTTTCTTCTTAAGAGAAGAATTTTTTAAACAATAAATAAACCTCCTTTTCAAAAACACTCTGTATTAGATAATTAAGATGTCTACATGAAACGTATCTAGCCACATTTCTATTTCTTCACAAAGAAGAAAGATCATGCCATTTGTAGGGTAATATTCTAAGTAGATCTCTCTGTGGACATGAATATCAAAATTTCATCATTAGTAGTTTATTGGCAGTCAAGAGAAAATAAGTTTACTTTAATATATCTTTGATATAATTTTCAGTGATGTAGGACTTTATAAAGAGGCCGAAACTTAGACTTCCCAAGTGGCACATTATGGTTTCGCTTTTGCCGAATTCATTAAATGGAACTCAGCGCTTCATGTTGTTGTTCAGTCACGCAATCGTGTCTGACTCTTTGTGACCCTATGAACAGCAGCATGCCAGGCTTCCTGTTTTTCACTATGTCCCGGAGTTTGCTCAAGTTCATGTCCATTGAGTCAGCGATGCTATCTAACAATCTCATTCTCTGCTGCCCTCTTCTCCTTTTGCCTTCAATCTTTCCCAGCATTAGGGTCTTTTGCTGCATTTTTCAGCATTTCATGAAATCTCTCAATCTGCTTCTCTGCAGAGTGAGAGATAGGCTAGAGTGTCTTTACGTGCCAGTCCATGGAAATGTCCTAAGGCCGAATGTCTGGCAAGCTCTGATTTTGGCCCATCTTCGAGGTGATTTGCTCATCCTCAGAGCATCATATCGTCCTGTATCCCTTCCAGTCCAGCCAGCAGATGGGAGACACATGGGAACTGCTCTGACAGCTCTAAGAAGCCGCTCCACTATGGGGGCGTCAGAATGGCGGCACCCTCAAGGGATCAGTGCCAAAGGGCAAGAATGTCGACTATAGAAGCAAGGGTGAGAGAAACCCCAAAGGTATCACTGGTGTAACATACAGCCGAAACCTAAGGGAATTTGGTATCTGCTTCAAATCAGTGAATCAAAACCTTTTGTGTAAGAAACCATCTAGGAATCAATATTCTGTCATCTCAAGTCCAGGTGAACTGTGCGCTAGAAACACTGCCCACTGTCCAGTCTCTAGCACAGGAATCTCCAAGGTGTTTCGTGGCTGTGTCATTCATACAACACATGTTCAGACTGATGAGGGCCTCACTGCCCAGAACTAAAATAACACTTCAATGGAACTGGTAGGTTTACTATACTCATTCAAAATTAAGAATACCTTGTTCAGTTAGTTGCTAAGTCAGATCCTACTCTTTGCAACTCCATGGACTATAGTCCACCAGGCTCCTCATTCCATGGGCATTCTCCAGGCAAGAATATGGGAGTGGGTTGCCACACCCTCCTCTAGGAGATCTTTCCAACTAAGGGATCGAACTTGAATCTCCTGTTTGGCAGGTGGATTTCTTTATTTACCACTGAGCCACCTGGAAAACCCATGGTGTATGATATCATATACTATATTTACAACTAGAAATGACACAGGATTCAAATTTATGCATCTAAGTTTGAGTTTCTAGAACAATAATTTACCTTTTTTTAAAAAATGTATGAAAAAAAAAAAGCACAGGGGGCATGTGCACCTGACACTGATTCATGTTGATGTATGGCAAAAAATACCACAATATTGTAAAATAATTATCTTCCAATTAAAATAAATTAATTAAAAAATAAAACAATAAGTTACCTTTTTAAAAAAGTATGAACTGAAAGGTGTTTTCCTTGGTTATTTATACCTAAGCAAATATGACATTTCTTAACATATGAATATTGGCCTTTTGCCTGAAGAGCGCAAAGACAATGCCTTGAATGTCACATGAAAAGATCATCTTTCTTCCTAAAATAGAGTCATTGCCTTCTCTGAGGGCCCAAGTTCACGCACTGTTGACTGCACACTTGAGTGGCCTTTAACGCCCTTGACAGAGCAATGCATCACTTTAGCTCACACAGAACATGATGGCAGCTCCACAGAGCCAGAATCACCAATATTAATAGTTCAACAACACTGAAATAGTGAAAGAATAGTGCAATCATGAAATCGGGGGACTTTAGTGCTAAGAGGGACCTTAGACGCCTTCTAACTTATAACCATTTATGTGAAAAGAATTAGTTTCAAGGCTCCCACTACCTGAAGCCGTCAGCACACAGTTTAGGGAGGAGGACAGCTCGACCCAAGGAAACATGCTCCCTTTTTGCAGGAAGAAGCCCAAGGCTTCACAGACCCTCCGAGCCTTCGAGTCTCACAGAAACAGGTTGTGCTCTGGACCCGAGGAGGGCCTTCACCCATCCCTCTGCTGCAGGCCAGGCTCCACAGACATGAAGGGGGGCCAGTGCCCACCCCCAGCCCCCTAATCAAAAAGCAGAAAGGTATGGGACCTACCTCCTCACAGGCAGTCCGGAAATCCATGTGCTACGGCACCCACAGGATGTCGTCTGAAAAGACAGAGAGAAGCCATCAAGCACAGCACTGAGTGTCAGAGAAGACTGCAAACCAGTACGAGAGAGGAGGCATCGGGTCCTGTGGGGCACCTGTGTTCACAGCCCCTGTGAGGACGCAAGGATGAGACAGGAGGAGGTGATGGACCGTCTCCCTCGGCTCCTGTGAAGTGTGAACCCCCTGTCATGGCGGGGCGAGGATGTACATGTCCAGGTCCCTCTCCCTCTGCTCAGCACCCGGATGGGATCCAGGGCAGCATGAGCCCCTCTCTCCAGGGGGCTCATCCCCACCATCCACTATGAACCATACTTTGCAACTGGGGAAGTGAAGTGAAAGTCTCTCAGTCATGTCTGACTTTTTGTGATCCCATGGACTATACAGGCCGTGGAATTCTCCAGGCCAGAATACTAGAGTGGGTAGCCTTTCTCTTCTCCAGGGGATCTTCCCAACCCAGGAACAGAACCCAGGTCTCCCACACTGCAGGCAGATTCTTTACCAGCTGAGCCACCAGGGAAGCCCAAAACTACTGAGTGGGTAGCCTATCCATTCTCCAGTGGATCTTCCTGACCCAGGAATTTAACCAGGGTCTTCTGGGGAGGAAACTTCAACAGGAATAATTACAAGTTGTCTATCATGTGGTTATCTCTTGAAAAAAAAGGTTGACAAGTCTTTTTCTTTTCAATTAAAAAGCTACATGCATGAATCATTGTCTCTGGAACTTAACATTTGATTCACAAACAGTGTGAAGTAAGAAAGCAAGCTATTTATCAGAGAAATAATAAGATAAATTGATGTATGAAATATCCAATACAGATTCCTCTAGTAGTCACTGTAATATCTAAATGATAGGCATAGACTTAAGTGACCAGAAATCCTGTCTTGTTTCATTTTAAATACTTTAGAGAGTTTTCCTTTAAGTATATGATAAACTTAAAACTAAGAGTCATCATAGAAAATTGACACCCTGTCAGTGTAGAAAATGTGGAGTTAAAATATAATCTTTTAAGTAAATGAGACTTCAAAGTAAAATGCATGGTGCTTTCCAAAACAGAAGACTTGATGCAATTCAAATTACTGCTCCTCTCCACCTTTGGAACAGTAGACTCTCTAGTCCTCTTTGTCACTTTCTGTTGTGTGAGATTGATGAGCACTTGATAAGTATGTGTGAGTGGAATAGAGTACGTTGCCACTGGATTATCACCGTTGCCTTTGAAAGAAAAGAGATAGACCATTTTCAGTATAATTGAACATGCCACATAATATATTATTTTCCATAAATATAAGTCTTGTGGACTGTGAGCCTAGTTTGGTTTGACTGGAGAGCATAAAGAGGTTGATATTAGTAAAGTTAGGTAAGAATAAATCGTTAGCAAATAAAAGGGCAATTTGATGAAATTATAACTTGATGACATGAATTACGTATTTTGTCCATGAAAATTTTGTCATTAATTTAATGATTATTTTTAAAAATCGCTCTTGAAGATTATATTTGAAAGAGCTGCAAATATTTACTTATTTCCATCTCTGACATATAGTTATTTCTTATCTTTAAAAGTAGGAACATTTCAGTATCTATTGATTACATAAAAACTCAGTGTTTCCAGAACCAATTTCCTGCTTTTAAATGCAGCCAGAGAAATAGGCATGAGGGCATTTAACCACTATCTAAACTTAACTCATAGTTTAGCAGGGAGTATATCTGTGCCTTCTTAACACTTTTTCAACCATTTTAATACATCTTCCTTTTTTCCCTTAATTTTCCATTAGCCTTAATGAAAATATCTGGTAATAATATCAAGAAAGAGAATTAGTATGATATTCAAAACAATTTAATTAGTAGTTACCATAAATTTCATAGTGTTATTTTTCAGTCACTAAGTTGTGTCCAATTCTATGTGACCCCATGGACTACAGCACACCAGCCTTCCCTGTCCTTCATCATTTCCCAGAGTTTGCTCAAATTCATGTTCATTGGGTCAGTGATGCCATCCAACCATCTCATCCTCTGTTGCCCCCTTCTCCTGCCTTCAATCTTTCCCAGCATCAGGGTTTTTTGCAATGAGTTGGCTCTTTGCATCAGGTGGCCAAAGTATTGGAGCTTCAGCTTCAGCATCAGTGGCATAAATTCCATAGCTATCATAAGACCATTTTCAGTGATTATGAATATAAAAACTGGAGTAAAAATCATACTAATTTATGTGTTTAAAAATTTCTGAGAACTTTTTCTGTATAAACTGCTATGTTAGAATGGTTTTAGTTTTACAGAGATATTGTAGAAATAGCTCAGAGGCTTCCTGAACACCCTTGTGTCAGCACGTTTATGGACGCCTGCATTAATAAGGCACGTGGCATGTAACTCTGTTACAATTAATGAACCAATGCTGTTGCATTATTGTAAATCAACCCCTACTTCTTTCAGATGTTCTTGGTTTCCCCCTCTTCCTCTACAATTTCCAGCATCCCATCCCAGAGGACACATGAGGTTTAATCACCCTGTCTCCTTATACTCCCCCTGCCTGTGACCATTTCTCAGACTTTCCTTTCTTTAATGACTTGGGCAGTCTTGAGGATTACTGATCATTTGTAGAACGTTATTCCATTGGGATTACTCTGACGTTTGTCTCATGATGGTGATGGGGTTGTGGGTTTTGGAGGGGATGCCCAGAGATAAATGCCACTTGACCACCTCACGTCAGAGAATCACTCTGTCCACACGTCCACAGGCTGCTGAGGCTGCCTGTGGGTCTGGATGACAGATGTTGGTCAGATCTCCCTGTTGTCAGTTCCTCTTTTTTTTTTTTTTTTCCTTTCACAATGTATTTATTTGTGAATATATCAAATCATCACAATGTACATTTTAAGTATCTTATATTTTAATTTGTTAATTGTACCTCAAGAAAGTCAGACAAAGGTGAATATTACTGACTTGTCTTTTTTTGTCCTGTGTTCCACACTGCACTCTGGAGCCCAGGCACTCTCAACAGCATAGGCTGTCCTGAGAGCAGAGAACCCACATGAATCACTTGGAATTGCTCTGCACAGTGGGTGCATCTATTCTCCCCATCTACTGATTTATCATTTACTCAGGCCCTCTAAGCTGACAGAGCAGGGCACACATGTGCATAAGATAACCCAGGTTAGAGCACAGGTGTTTACAAAGGTTTCCATGAGCAACCATCTGTATCTTTGTTAAATCACATATGAGCTCTCAATGATGTTCCTGCCTCTAATGCATGAACACAGGGACCATCCTAATCTCTTCCCTTGTTTTCCTGTAGATCCCCACTCACCAGGGACCCACCATTCACCTGCCTGGTTGTACAGGAACAGTCACACAGGAGCTGTTAACACATATCTCTGTGGGGAACAACTTCATCACTTAGAGTACAGTTTATTTTGCCTTTAATATTACAAGCTATGCCTATTTTCAAAATGACTAGTGTCAACACCTTTTCCTCTCCCCTATTTCAGTGAGATTTTTTAAGACATTGCATTATTAGTATGTCTTATAAGGAAAAAAAATAAAGCCTTTGTTTAAATTAATTTCTTAAAATATGATTCTTAAAAAACCTCATCATTTAAAATATGGAGATGAGAAAAGCAAAACATAAGAAGCCTGGGTGGGTAACGATAAAATTAACTTTGATGTTTACAGAATCACAGTGTGTAAATGTGACCACCACCCCACCACCCCCCAATTCTTGATCAACTTGGAATCCCTGTAACCAGTTCAGAGATGAGCTACACAACATGGAAAAGTCTTAGCCTCAGAAAACCTGTTTCTACCATTATTACAGGTGTGACCCAAGGAACAGTGCCAGTCTGTCGTCCCAGGCCACGAGTAGTGGGAGAGGAGTGAACATTCCCAAGTGCCCCCAGAGTGCCACCTACGTGTCCCAGGTCTCAGACCTGGCCTCTGCTCGAAGGGCTGGCCTTCTGCAATTAAATCTAACACTCCAGAGTTAGATGAAACCACTCTTGTTAACTATGCTGACAACAGCACCAATTCCTGTTGATTAAACCTCATTTATACCCCAAACCAGGGAGCAGAGGCATGTTGCTGCCTATGGAAATACTACTTCTCTCAGAATGATTCATTTGTCACGAGGCTGACAAGATGAAGACAAGGCCCTTCCCCACTTGCACACACATGGGGACGCGCTCAGGTGGAGACCTGAACAGGTGGTTATATAAGACTGAACGGAAAGCATCGGTGCAAACACATTTGGATTTAAATTATTTAAGTAATTTCCAGAATGTTTCAGTCAGTGCATATAAAAAAAGTCTCTGTAACACTCTGCTTACCATGACAGTTCAGTTTACTGAATGGAAAAATGTTATCTATTTATAGAACTTGCCCGAGGCTAAATAATAAAATATGCAAAATTTATTTGCTATCTTTCTGTGCACCCCAAACTCAAGCCTGACACACGCTCTCTACACACTTTCACATCTTCTTCACATGGTGATGCTTTGATCAATTGGAAATTAACTCCCTCTCCTCCTGGTTAAAACAATAAGAGTAAAAATGACATTTGCATTCACTTAGGTTTGATTTTTAGAGAACCTTTAGATCATTCAGGGGTGGGCATCTTTGGGGCGACTCTCCTTTCTATATTGATTAGGAGAGCGCATGGTTATTTTAAAATGCCACAAGCCAGTGGCTTGACCAGGAGAGCAGTTGGTTTCTTCTCCTGTGAGGACTGAGCCAAGTAGCTGAGAGGTGGCCTCACAACGTCTGGAGCCCACACTGCCACCCACAGCAACTCATGGCCAGATGTTTAGATGTTGAGGGGAGAATATTTGATCACCATCTGGAGAGGACATGGCAACCCACTCCCATATTCTCGCCTGGAGAAGTCCATGGGCAGAGGAGACTGGGGAGCTGCAGTCTATGGGGTTGCAAAGTTGGACACAACGGAGAGACTGAACAACAACAACTATTATTAAACCCAGGTGAGTTCTTTCTCCTACCTTGGCTTAAACATTTACTGAAGCACAGTGTTAAGTTTCCATGAAATAGGAGAAGACACATGTCACATTCATAGCTGGAAAGACAAAGTATAAACATAATATTTGAAAGAAAATGTTTACTTTGTAGTAAAGGAGATCTGGATTTGAATTCAGGCCACTCACTTGCTTTCTATGAGTAACCTTCTGATTGTTCAAGTTCTCTAAGTTTCATTAGTTCCACTCTAATCTTAGGTTGATGATCTCTATACCCCCAGTGACTGGGGAGTTTAAAGCATGTAAGAGGTGATTAGGGCCCCACCACCCAACACACAGCAGCCACCTAACAGTGCTGATGAGAATGAACTATGCCTTGTGTGCGTGCCTGCTGCTGTCTGCAGGTCACTCAGGCATGTCCGACTCTTTGCGACCCCATGGACTGTGGCCCACCAGGCTCCTTTGTCCTTGGGATTGTCCAGGCAAGAATACTGGCGTGGGTTTGCCATGCGCTCCTCCAGGGGATCTTCTGGACCCATGAATTGAACCTGCATCTCCTCCTGCATTGGTAGGCAGGTTTTTACCACTATCACTACCTGGGAAGTCCGACCTATGTCTTACATGGTAATGAAAGCAAATAAGAATGTGTCCCACTTCTGCTTAGATTAGCTCCAAATGCCCTAAACAGGAATGTATCAGCATGCACCGAGCAACTTGAAGAGGCCCATGGAATACAGCTCGCATAGTCTTAGCTCTGGTGTCCCACTCTCCCCCTCAGAAAGCAGAGCCTGGCTCACGAGCCAGTAGGCTGGGCGACTCCGTAACGATGGCAGAAGAGGAGCTTCTACCATCTTTCCCTGGAAGAACACCTAGTCTGACAACGACCTGCGGATGAGCACCTCTTTGTGGAAATCTGGGAGTCCAGTGGAGAAGTTTCCAGCAGCTTGCTAGAGGGAAAAGAATCCAAGTGTGGACACACTGGAGAGGGTCAGAGGCAGAGTCACCCCCTGCTCCTGCCCCGAGAGAGGTGCTTCCAGGACACCTCAAGGGGCTACAGCAAAAATATAATGAGACTGATGTGGACTTTTCTCCAAGAGAAAAAAGAAAGAACAAAAGAAATCTGCCAGATGCTGACAGAGAGCTGGATTACCAAGTGGATGCTAAGCAATGCAAGTGTTTGGGATTATATATATGTAATTATATGTGTATATGGATAAATATATGCATATATGTGTATGCTACTGCTGCTGCTAAGTCACTTTAGTCGTGTCCAACTCTGTGCGACCCCATAGACTGCAGCCCACCAGGCTCCCCTGTCCCTGGGATTCTCCAGGTAAGAACACTGGAGCGGGTTGCCATTTCCTTCTTCAATGCATGAAAGTGAAAAGTGAAAGTGAAGTCGCTCACTCATGTCCGAGTTTTAGCAACCCCATGAACTGCAGCCTACCAGGCTCCTCCGTCCATGGGATTTTTCCAGGCAAGAGTACTGGAGTGGGGTGCCATCGCCTTCTCTGATATATGTGTGTGTATATATATATATATGTAATTATATGTGTATATGGATAAATATATGCATATGTGAGTATAGGGATAAATCACTGCTGAGTTTGCAGCCCTATTTAGTGTGATGGGGGAACCCTGAAAGATTTGAGTAAGGATGATCTATCCTATCTGTGTGAGGGTGTTGAGCATTCTGTGTGAATAGTAAAAACTAGTCAGTAATCGCTGCTGATTATCGCATTCATTGAGACTTAGAATTGTTGTTAATTCATCCTAACATCTTTTCTACACAAAAACTTATATTTCTAGGAAAATTGCCTGGCTTTATTTTTTTTTTTTTTTGATGACCATTCAGTGAATTAAATGAGCACAAATGTAGTCAGAAAAATCCATAACAAATTCACGTAGAAAGAGAAAGAAAAGTGTCATAGTGGAAGAAGCAGAAGTAAAACAACGAAAGATGAGAGGTTTAAAATCAGACCAAAGATTGAAAGAAGTCAATAGAAAGAAGAGAAAAACTTCAAAATAATATTTTTATCTTGAATCCTGAAACTTTCTACCTTAAGTTTTACTCCCCTGATGCTGAAAGATATTTTTTAAAGTGTTTAGGAGAAGTTGACAGACCACTCTGTGCTTTTTTTCACACATTTAATTTAAAACACATTTGTTTTCATATTTCATTTAGACATTTGTGTCATATTTTAGATTCACAAAATCACTCTGAGATTGGAAAACATTACTGCTATCATGGATGCAAAGATTAGCTCAAAGCAAACTTTCTTGAAAAACATTATCACATTGAGGACAACAAGGAAAACAGAGACACAAAAACTGGAAATAAGCCAGAGTTTTATGTGTGAAAACATGCAAAACAAGCAAGTTGGGGACCACTGAAACAGCGGCAGTTCACATCATGCAGACCCAAAAAGTAAGATACACAGAGCAGCATAAAGCCCAGGCCTGTCCAGGTGTCAGCTACGGGCTAGAGAGTCTAGCATAGTTAAGTCAGAGACCTGGAGCCCCCGGCCAGCAGGGCTGATCCCATGAACAAAGGCAGGGAACTCAGATGAAGGCCGAGCAGGAAACAGCATGAGAGGCATGTCTGTCTGGGGAAACCTTGATGTTCATGTACCAGGGAGAGAGCCAGCCGATGGTTTCAGTTATGACAGCAGAAGCAAAGGGAAACACTTCTGCAACAAGAAGGCAGAAATGGTCATGATTATGACTTGGCAGCACCATGCTGGGATATGTCTATCGATGGTACCCAAAGCTCCTAAACCCTGAGAGGCAAAAGAGGGCCCACCTGTGTGCAAATTCACATGCAATAATAGGAAACAAACCGTCTGGCAGGGAAAAGTTCTACTGTCACACTTGATGGTTTGAACTTGCATAAATTAACCAAGGCTTAAAAAAAAACAGTACTGCATCTGCATAGAAGATGTTAATTTTTCTAATTTATAGGCTGAATTCCAAATCTGTGAAACATAACAGGCATTAACCCAACACTGCTGGAATAAACCACCCTTTCCATCCTCTAGTGGCAATGCTGGTAATTTACAGTGATTTCAGTTTTCCGCCGCAGAAAGCGATGGTAACCTACTCCAGTACTCTTGCCTGGAAAATCCCAGGGACGGGGGAGCCTGGTGGGCTGCCGTCTATGGGGTCTCACAGAGTCGGACACAACTGAAGCGACTTAGCAGCAGCAGTAGTTTTCCACAGAATCCACAGAAACACTCCCGGAATGTCAGTGGTCCCCAACCTGCTTGTTTTGCATGCTATCACATGTAAAACCTTGGCTTATCTCTAGTTTTTGCAACGTGGAGAGATTTCTTAAAAGAAAGAAGTTAGGGAAGTTGAACTCTAAGTTTTCCGGGGGCTAAGTGATTGCAAAGCTCATCAGAAATCCTAAAATGTGAACTGGGGTCCAAACCGCCCACCTGGCTTTATTTTATTCTCTCTCTCTGTGCCCAACACAAACATGGAGCTGGTTCCCTGCTCCTGTCTTTCAGGGTTTCCTGAGGACATGTGCAGATAAGCAGTCCTGACTTTTGCTTTTATCCTCCATCAGCTAATTAAAGTTGAAAACAAAACAAAACTTATGCTAGTGAAAATGGAGCAAACATCAAAGTGTGAGCCTCTCCCAAGCAAACTGGGAATGGCAGCAGCACCGCTCCTGGGGCAGCACTAAGGTTTCTCTACCTTTTGTCTCTATGAAGTCCAAGGTCTTTTGACACTAGCCCACAGCCCCTAGAGAAGGCTCCCTGCTCACCTCCACCCTTGGCATAGCATCTCCACACCCAGCACAGGTAGAGCCTGCCCTGCCGCCTGGTGGGCACCTGACAAATACTTGAAGGAGACCTCATGTCATGTCAGGATGGCTGGAAAACACTTGTAAGTATCAGCTGGGGTCTGGACTTTAAAGGACTGAGCAAGTACTTAAGACAACACAAAACAAGGAAACAAGAACACCTTCTAATTACACACAAAGACCAGCCTCCAGGCACCTGCAGGGACACCGTGGCTCCCACAACCCAGCAATTATTGATAATTGGCTGTCAAGTTCATTGTATGGTTTTCTCTTATTAAGTCTAGTTAGTCATTTTGTAAGTAACATGAGAATAAATTGCTTGATATTTCTTCAAATCATGTTGCTAAGCAGTTATTAAAGAACTGGAAAATATCCTAGGTGCCAAGAGAAGACCACTGGAAACACAGGGAAACATAACCGAGAAACAAAGGCAGGGAGCCTGCTTCAGTGTCAGGGCTTGTCAGTTTCCCTTCGGTCAGTATTTGCACAGACAGCGATGTTAGTGTAATAGAAAATCTCTTCACCTTGGTAATGGGAGGAGTAGCGATCACTCCCAAATACAGGGCACATTTATATTACTCTGGGATACAGTTCTGGGCCGGCTTTAGAACACAATGTGCCGGCTGCTCTGAGGGCTTATCACGTCAGAGTGGTAGTCAAGCCTGTCGCAGTACGTGTGCTTTGTCTCCTCTTGAGGCAGCTTAACTTAGAGCACTGACTGGCTTCTACAGCAAGGACACTGAGTGGACCACCCTCTGGTTCATGCTGGGTGGGACTGGACGGTCTATGGAGTGAACCTCAGAATGAGCAGATACACCTGAAGCCAGGGATCAAGTCAGCCTAAAGGCTGGGATTAAATCCAGGAAGATAATCACCAGGTTTTCAATGAATAGATTAAATGTACCCTTGTGAAAATGAAAGCTAAAAATGAGGATGCAGCTGGTCCAGAATAAAACCCTCCTTATTTTACAGGGCAGGAGCCTAGAGACTGAGGGCAAGCCCCACAGCTGATTGTTCAGTGGACTGGAAACCCTTGGGGGTCAGACTTCTCTACGGCACTCCATGAGACAAGAGGATGGACAGATGTCCTCAAAGCTCTGGGCAAGATGTACTTCAAACTACCCTCAAATGTTAGTGGAGAACACAAACATTTTAGACCTTTAAAGGCTCACAGATTTCATCTTTGGTGTATTCTTTCTCAAGTAAAGCAAATGAGTATATACAGAAGGCTCCATTTAATCCAAAAATACTAATATAATTTCAAACATGGACAGTAGTTGGCAGCATGAGAAAATAATAAAAATGAGCTCAGCTTCCTCCATTCAGTAGGTAACATCTGACCCTAATCATCACCAACTAGACATGCACACATATTATTTAGATTAAAATTGGCAACTTAAGAAATAAGAAAAGCAATGAATACATATCAGAAGATCGACGTTCTTCCATTCTGAAATCTTTTACTAACCAGCCCTTTGGCTTATATTTTTATTCATTGATTAAATTAAATATTTCAACCAAAATTCTGTGAGGCAGTATGATTTCAGGGACACACTGCAGGTGTTGAAAGTAAACAAACACAGTAAGTAAACACTCTTAAATTTTCCTTTCCTGCATTCCGGATCTCAGGTCACCTGTTGGAAGAGATACACACAACTCAAGGGTGGCGGGCTTTCTTATGTTAAAAGACATTCGACCCTCATATCCCAGTGCATCCCCCACATCCCTGAACTTTCCAGAAACTGAGTGCATCAGAGTTACATTCTGACTGGACACAACGGGGCTCACGTCCCTGTGTGCTGATTGCACCTTGAACTCTGCTCTTTCTTGCTGGAAAGAAAATGGAAACCTCAGGGCCCTGTAGGGAATTAAGTTCTCAACAGCTCATGAGCTGGGAATGGGACCCAGCTCCAAAAAGGGTGCAAGTGGCCAGCACCTTGATTGTTGCTTTGGGAACCTCTGAAACAGGGGTCCCTAAAAGTCAAGACTGGATACCTCCCACACACAGGCTGGGAAGTAACACATGCTGCTTAAGCCACTGAGTTTGTGGCAATCTGTCACACAACGTAAGAGACACAGGTTTTATCCCTGGGTCTGGAAGATCCCCTGGAGGAGGGCATGGCAACCCACTCCAGTGTTACTGACTAGGGAATCCCACGGACAGAGGAGCCTAGCAGGTTACAGTCCATGGGGTCGCAAAGAGTCCAACATGCCTGAGCGACTAAATAACAGCAACAAAGTAATTTTTATGAAACTGTAAGTAACATATAGTAAAAGAAAGTATTTTCTAAATCTGATCTACTTGGCTATTCGTTTCCTATTTACATTTATTCATTAAAAATCCAATGCAGTAATAGCTCCTGTTAGAAATAATTTGCTTTATTTTCTTTAGATTTAGTAATAGTTTAAAATTTTATTTTTATAAAGCAAATCAACTGTTATTTGCAATTCTATATTCATGACTCTGGTTATTCTTTTGGAAATAACTCATTATTCTATCCTTAAGATGTCATTTCATGACCCTTTTGACATAGAAATCCTGGTGCTGACACAGGTTGTCCTTGTAGCAGCTGGTTCATGAACCACTCTCTGATTAATAGGCCACATGACCTATTGCTCAGTGCTGATGGCATCCCGGTCTGTGTTCCCCACCTTCCAGGGGAGACCTGGCACTGATGGCATCTGGGCCTGTGTTCCTCACTTTCCAGGGGAGGCCTGGACAATCTTCGCTCACCAGGAGCTCAAGCTCCTTCAAGTCTAACTGAGCGTGAGCCCTCTGACTTGTGTAAAGCCAAGGCAGGAACATTTCAGTAACAACATTACGTGTGATGTGTATGTTTGTTGGCTTTCTGAGTTTGATCTCCATTTTGTTTCCTGGAAATAAAATCCAGGCAATTTTGCCTGAAGAAGGACTTTGACTTAATCCAGAGCTGTCTTGCTGATGGATTTGTCAGGCGCTCCGGGCAGATCACTCAGCTTCTCTGGAGCCCGCTTGCTCCAGCTTTGAAAGGACAGATTAGACCAGAGGACACATCAGTCCTTTTCCAGCTCTGAATCACCAGAACTCCTAAACGCCCCACCACCTGGCTGTAAGCCTGTCTGGACATGCACACAGGGGGATTTCAGCCTCAGTTTCCCCTTCCATCCAACGTGAGCATTGCACCTCTTCCATTCCCACATCTCATGTGGGGTAGCAAGGTCTGCTCTGCCTACTTCTCATTACACATGACTGCAATGAATTACATGGTACAATATATTTGAAAATATTTTGTTCAGAAACATTAATATGTTAACAGTCCTTGAGGAGAGAAATATAATACAAAGGGATCCACTGTAAATATGGGAAGAGAAAATATCAAAGATTAAAGCAGCATCTTCTATGGCAAAGTGGGAGTCTTGAGCCTAGTCTAGGGAGAATGTACAGACAGAGCATCTGGGCATCAGATAAAAGCAAGATTGGTTTCTCTCCTTTTCCAAGTTTAGCAAAGAGTAAAAGTTAATTTTACCTAGTTGATTCATATAACTATCAATATATAAGACTATATATACACGTGAGTAAAAATTATGCCTTCTTTTCTAGTGACATGTTTATACTTGTTACAGACTGTCATGGAGTCACAAACTAACAAATACTAAATCTTGAAGACACCAGAAAGTCTGAGACTCTGTAAATATAATGAGCTAATCACTACATGAAGACCAACTCAAGCAATGAGAATATAAATGTATCGTTAAACTACAATTGAGTTGATTTTGTTTATAAGTACGGGGATCATGCATTGCAGTAAAAAATGCTGTCCTTCCATGATGGGTTTGCACCACTTCTCTAGAGAGGGGCTGCCTGGAACTTACTACACCCAAACTTCACTGATATGAGATCACTGATATGAGACCTGCATGATCTGACCTTCCAGGGTGGCTGAGAAGCCGTCCAGTCTGAGCCAATGAGAGGAAACTCAGTGCAGGTTCTCTAGGTCCTGTGCGCCCCCTGCCTCTCCTGTGTGCTGCACGGAGCAGCGTCCTCCCAGATCCTGGGGCTGTGTGGTCAGAGTGAAGTGTGGCCACAGCCAGGCGACCTGTCAGCTGAGGGTGAATGTCATCTTCCTCTTGCCTCTATGGGTCTCACCACTTTTACCAGTTTTTACTGACTTCCATGGACAAAAGAAAGACATAAGGATACAGAAATAAATATAATGCATAATGCCTGTTCTGTGTTTAATTTGTATGGAAAGTCCCCCTTTATGCAAGGCCCAGAGTTCATTTCCAGTTTTGTAAGAGCAGATCGACAGACTGGGGGAAAGCAGATGTATTTTTACATCAGTAACAAACAACACGAGAATTCTTTTTCTATAATTGATTATTATACTAGTTTTTTTGGCTTCCCTGGTTGCTCAGGCAGTAAAGAATCTGGCTGCAATGTGGGAGACCTGGGTTCGATCCCTGGGTTGGGAAGATCCCCTGGAGAAGAGAAAGGCTACCCACTCCAGTATGCTTGCCTAGAGAATCCCTACAGACAGAGGAGCCTGGTGGGCTACCATCCATGGGGTCACAAGAAGTCGGACATAACTGAGCAACTAAGCACATACTAGGTTTAGGTCTATTTAGCCAAACCAAACAGGATAAGTTTATCCAAACGTCACCATGAGTGAGCATTTGTTTTTTCAAAGTTACTTTTAACTCATTTGTACAGACGTTTTTCACCAATAACAATTGTGTGTTTCTTTGGTTTGTCTTCCAGCTTGGATGACTTGCTTTGTTTGGGGAACGTAGGTGAGAGATTTCAGACAACTTAGAATGTGACATGATGGAGCCATCAGCAGATTAAACCAAAAGATGTTCTAGAAGTTTTGGAGTCAAAACACCTCTTTCTAAATATAGATGCAGAGAAAGCCTTTGACAAAATTCAACATCCATTTATGATAAAAACTCTCCAGAAAGAAGGCATAGAAGGAACACATCTCAACATAATAAAAGCCACATATGATAAACCCATAGCAAACATTATCCTCAATGGAGAAAAATTGAAAGCATTCCCCCTAAAGTCTTGAAATTGAAAGCATCACCCCCTAAAGGGTGCCACCTTGTCTTATTCAACACAGTTTTGGAAGTTTTAGCCACAGCAATCAGAGAAGAAAAAGAAATAAAAGGAATCCAGATTGGAAAAGAAGACGTAAAACTCCCACTGTTTGCAGATGACATGATCCTCTACGTAGAAAACTGTAAAGACACCACCAGAAAATTACTAGAGCTAATCAATGAATATAGTAAAATTGCAGCATATAAAATTAACACAAAGAAATCCCTTGTATTCTTATACACTAACAATGAGAAAACAGAAAGAGAAATTAAGGAAACTATTCCATTCACCATTGCAGTGAAAAGAATAAAATACTTAGGAATAAATCTACCTAAAGAAACAAAAGACCTATATATATAAAACTATAAAACATTGATGAAAGAAATCAAAGATGACACAAATAGATGGAGAAATATACCATGTTCATGGATAGGAAGAATCAATATAGTGAAAATGAATACTACCCAAAGCAATCTACAGATTCAATGCAGTCTCTATCAGGTTACCAATGGTATTTTTCACAGAACTAGAACAAATAATTTCACAATTTGTACGGAAATACAAAAAGAAGAATAGAACTGGAGGAATCAACCTGCCTGACTTTAGACTATACTACAAAGCTACAGTCATCAAGACAGTATGGTACTGGCACAAAGACAGAAATATAGATCACTGGAACAAAATAGAAGGCTCAGAGATAAATCCATGGACCCCTTATCTTTGACAAAGGAGGCAATACTATGCAATGGAGAAAAGATAATCTCTTTACCAAATGGTGCTGGGAAAACTGGTCAACCACCTGCAAAAGAATGAAACTAGAACACTTTCTAAAACCATACACAAAAATAAACTCAAAATGGATTAAAGATCTAAATGTAAGATCAGAAACTATAAAAACTCTTAGAAGAAAACATAGGCAAAACACTCTCTGACATAAATCACAGCAGGATCCTTTATGACCCACCTCCCAGAGTAATGGAAATAAAAGCAAAACAAATGGGGCTTAATTAAGCTTAAAAGCTTTTGCACAATGAAAGAAACTATAAGAAAGGTGAAAAGACAGCCTTCAGAATGGGAGAAAAAAATAGCAAACAAAGCAACTGACAAAGAATTAATCTCAAAAATATACAAGCAGCTCATGCAGCTCAACACCAGAAAAATGACCCGACCAAAAAATGGGCCAAAGAACTAAGCAGAAATTTCTCCAAAGAAGACATACAGATGGCTAACAAACACATGAAAAGATGTGTTGTCATCATTCATTATCAGAGGAATGCAAATCAAAACCACAATGAGATACCATCTCATGCTGGTCAGAATGGCTGCTATCAGAAAGTCTACAAACAATAAATGCTGGAGAGGGTGTAGAGAAAAGGAAACCCTCTTACACTGTTGGTGGGAATGCAAACTAGTACAGTCACTAAGGAGAACAGTATGGAGATTCCTTAAAAAACTGGAAACAGAACTGCCATATGACCCAACAATCCCAGACTGCTGGGCATACACACAGAGGAAACCAGAACTGAAAGAGACATGTGCACACCAAAGTTCATCACAGCACTGTTTAGAATAGCTAGGACATGAAAGCAACCTAGATGTCCATCAGCAGACGAATGGATAAGAAGGCTGTGGTACACATACACAATGGAATATTACTCAGCTATTTAAAAGAACACATTTGAATCAGTACTAATGAAGTGGATGAAACTGGAGCCTATTATACAGAGTGAAGTAATTCAGAAAGAAAAACACCAATACAGTATATTAATGCATATATATGGAATTTAGAAAGATGGTAACAATGACCCTATATGTGAGACAGCAAAAGAGACACAGATATAAAACACAGACTTTTGGACTCTGTGGGAGAAGGAGAGGGTGGGATGATTTGAGAGAATAACAAAGAAACATGTATATTACCATATGTGAAATAGATCACCAGTCCAAGTTCAATGCATGAAACAGGGCTCTCAAAGCTGGTGCATTGGGACAACCCTGAGGGAGGGGTTGGGGAGGGAGGTGGGAGGGGGGTTCAGGATGGGGGGCACATGTACACCCATGGCTGATTCATGTCAGTGTATGGCAAAAACCACTACAATATTGTAAAGTAATTAGCCTCCAATTAAAATAAATAAATTAATTTAAAAATATATTTCTGGCTTGTCTACCTTAGCAAAACATCTTCCTGTTGATTTATATTTTAGCACTATTTTTTGCCATGCATAGAGTAAATTAGTTTCTGGTTATCCATGAAAATGTCTTTACAACATAGTATAGAAATAAGCCATACAGTTACTGCTCACATAAAGCATACTGATGTTTCCTTCTATTGTGTGTGTGTGTGTGTTTGTGTGTGTGTGTGATAATGTGAATATTGCATGTTTTCACAGTTGTCTTATACATGTTTACTTTGTCTTCCAGTAGGTGGCAGTCTGTGATGTTAAAAGGATACGTGGCATTAATATTATTCTGGAAGCTTTTAAACTCCTTCATGCAGAACTGAAATGAGCAGAAGAAAAAAATAATGCCTTTTATAGCTGCCTATATATTCTGTGTAACAAAAACAAGTTATGTATTTATTGTCATTCTGCATGTAATGACAAAATCACTACTGTACAAATAATGATTATGCTGCTTTATGACCCAGACTATAAGGGTGAAGGGAGGTTTAAAAAACACAATATTTGGGACAGTACGTTTAATCTGAGAGTATAGAAATGGGCAGTTGTACGAAACGTATTTTTTGGAAAATGATCAGTTATTTTACTGTTTTCTAGCCTCTCTGAAGGAAATGGCAACCTACTCCAATATTCTTGCCTGGAAAATCCCATGGACAGAGGAGCCTGGTGGCTGCAGTCCATGGAGTCACACAGAGTTGAACACAACTAAAGTGACTAAGCAGCAGCAGCAGCATCTCTGAAAGTGAATGAGAAGATAACTTTATTTATACGTAGCTTATTATTGATAGCTCAGTTGGTAAAGAATCTGCCTGCAATGCAAGAGACCTCGGTTCAATTCCTGGGTTGGGAAGATCCACTGGAGAAGGGATAAGCTACCCACTCCGGTATTCTTGGGCTTCCCTTGTGGCTCAGCCAGTAAAAAATCCACTTGCAATGCGGGAGACCTGGGTTTGATCCCTGGGTTGGGAAAATCCCCTGGAGAAGGGAAAGGCTACCCACTCCAGTGTTCTGGCCTGGAGAATTCCATAGACTGTACAATCCATGGGGTTGCAAAGAGTGGGATACAACTGAGCGACTTTCACTTTATTATTATTCTACAAGGACAATTATCTTGCCGTGTACTGAGGGTTATTCAGACTCAATATCAATTACCTTTACAAGGCAAAATGACAATTGTCACCTCCTAACTGGTAACACAGTGCTTGAAGCTAACTTATCGACGTTAGTTTTCCTGTAACACGGTAAATCCCATTTGTGTGAGGACAGAATGCAATAATTAGGTTGCTCTATTGTCAGGTCTTCTCTCCAGTTGTGCACTTTCTTCCTTATTCCTTGTGTCAATCCTCCCCTAAATTCATTTTCTGCATCTACCAGCTTCCAGTATTCAATGGAGTAGCAAGCAGTAGATACTTTAATAAATGCTTGTTGAATAAATTAATATAAATGTTGAATAAATAATATGTCAGATTGGCCCAATATTTGGCACAGAAAGGAATACAGCAAATATTCACTAAGCTTCAAGCCTGGTTAGACAGAGAAGGAAGAAAAAGTCCCATTTAGGGAACAGAGAAGAAGTATTAGTGATTGTTCCTCTAATTCTTATTTGTCCCTTGTTTGAACTCCCAACACATTAACTGCCTTTTTCAACAATATGGATCTCTTCTCTATGTGCTAGGAGGCATGCTCAGTTTTATGTTTCTCTAGTTAAAACAAGAGAGAGAGAGAAAGAGACCAATTTCTCCAAGGAAGCTTGGGACTGACCACCTCTATTTATGCCGCCTTGCATCAAGCTGCCAAACTGTTATTCAGCTGGAAACAAACAAAAGACAACAACAAACAGTTGAAGTGATAAAAACTCAGATAACTTCAATCTTTTTGTTTCATTCATGCCTCTCCCACATTTGAATGAGGTAAATCAAATCTCAGTTCAAGAGTAAAACACTATTCTTTTGTGAACAAGTGAAGTAATTTCCACACTAAATTGAGTACTATCTACTCTGTAATCAAACTCGTTAAACAAATCGAACACCTCCTTGAAGCAGGAAGTGTTTTAAGTTTCAAAGACGCTACAGGGACAAAAACAGCATCTCTGATTTACAGAGTGTGTTATTTTTAATCTACTTGCAGTCGATGGACCAGCAAGACAGACCAATGTAAACACTGGTGAAACTCTTGCAGAAGTCCGTTCTCCACCATCTGGAACCGCAGCGCAACAGGCTGGAGGCATGCCTGTGTTTGTTTCTATTTTGTTGCCTTTTTTGTTTGTTTCCTTTTGCCCTCCTCTCTCTCTTCTTTGTTTTTAATTGAGCCCATCAAAGGCATTCTTTATTTCTGTTACCCTGATTTTCATTTCTAGCATTTACTTTTGATTCTTTATAACAGTTTTCTTCTTTTCTTGCATTGTGAAGTCACTCAGTTGTATCTGACTCTTTGCAATCCCATGGACTGTAGCCTGGCAGGTTCCTCTGTCCATGGACTTCTCTAGGCAAGAATACTGGAATGGGTTGCCGTTTTCTTCTTCAGATGATTTTCCTGACCCAGGGATCGAAACTGCATCTCCTGACTCTCTTGTATTGGCAGAGGTTCCCCGCCTCAAGGTTACCATTGAGCCACCTGGGAAGCCCGTACTGGGAGATATCACAGATCAGTCACTCAGTCATGTCCGACTCTTTGTGACCCCATGAATCACAGCATGCCAAGCCTCCCTGTCCATCACCAACTTCCAGAGTTCACTCAAACTCATATCCATTGAGTCGATGATGCCATCCAGCCATCTCATCCTCTGTCGTCCCCTTTTCCTCCTGCCCCCAATCCCTCCCAGCATCAGGGTCTTTTCCAATGAGTCAACTCTTCGCATAAGGTGGCCAAAGTATTGGAGTTTCAGCTTCAGCATCAGTCTTCCAATGAACACCCAAGACCGATCTGCTTTAGGATGGACTGGTTGTCCAAGGGACTCTCAAGAGTCTTCTCCAACACCACAGTTCAAAAGCATCAATTCTTCGGTGCTCAGCTTTCTTCACAGTCCAACTCTCACATCCATATGTGACCACGATGGACCTTTGTTGGCAAAGTAATATCTCTGCTTTTGAATATGTTATCTAGGTTGGTCATAACTTTCCTTCCAAGGAGTAAGCGTCTTTTAATTTCATGGCTGAAATCACCATCTGCAGTGATTTTGGAGCCCCAAAAAATAAACTCTGACACTGTTTCCATTGTTTCCCCATCTATTTTCCATGAAGTGATGGGACTAGATGCCATGATCTTAGTTTTCTGAATGTTGATATAGATATATATAATATATGATATAACATACCTAATATCAAAATATAGATGCTGCTGCTGCTGCTAAGTCACTTCAGTTGTGTCTGACTCTGTGCAACCCCACAGACAGCAGCCCACCAGGCTCCCCCATCCCTGGGATTCTCCAACCAAGAACATATTAAAACAAATATACACATGCATTTATAAGCTCTTAAAAATCGATGAAAATTTTTTTCATTAGCTAAATGAATCCCCATAATGTGATAATGTTATAATACTGTACACCTAAAATGTGTTTCTTAAGACACAACTTTCTGATCCACCATTTTGCTTAAATGATATCTCAGTAAAGTGAATACTGATGATAGGGATTTAATTTAATGTTGGAAAACATATTCATCATTTGATTTATGATTTTAACACTTCAGTTTTAAAACTACAGAAATTTTAAAACTTCTGTATTTTAAAAGTTTAGTTGTATATATGACCCTAAAAGTAAAATTCAGCTCCTGAATGAGATAGATAGATGACCATTATGAATGAATTCTTATCTTAGCCAGACACCTGAATCCAGATATACTATACATCTATATATCTTGGTCCTTGATGCAATTCTAAACTTTCTTTCAGATATTTTTTATTTAAATTTTTCCCCTCTGTGGCTTCCACCTTTGATTTAACCACTTGCCTTAAAAAAATAGAATAAAATAACAAGCAGGAAATTTCTTTAAAAGATTTCTCCTTTCATTATTTCTGATTCTATTTTCATTTTGGTTTTCCACATAATCTTTCT
This sequence comes from Bubalus kerabau, assembly GCF_029407905.1. Lineage (NCBI taxonomy): Eukaryota > Metazoa > Chordata > Mammalia > Artiodactyla > Bovidae > Bubalus > Bubalus kerabau. The sequence goes on along the minus strand of NC_073637.1, from coordinate 22,565,551 downwards.
GCAACATAAGCCTCTGGTTATTCTCTTAAACCTAGAGAAACACAGGCCAAGTAACTGTGTAATGTATCTCTTTTCTTGGAATCCTGCTAAACAATTGTTTACAAATAATCCATTTTTATGCAAGACACATTTTATTGTTATGAAAGAAAATCATAGAGGAAATGGTGTTCACTATTAATAAATCAATATGTAAACTTATGAAATTCTTTGATGCACTCTGCCTGCTATGATGTGGGAAGGATCAGGTATGTGTCCACTCATGTCAGCTCCTGTATTTCACACCCTTTCTTGACTCAGTTGTGGCTGCCATCAGCTGCCACTGCATCAATGCCTCAGTCATATTTTACTCCCCTAAAGATAGTTTCTCCTATATTACTTTACACCAGCAACAAGAAGAAAGCTGAACTGAAGAAATCAGCATGTCTCCTCAGATCCACCATAACTCGAGGGTTGTAGAACACACTGCTGCCCCAGATGAGCCAGGTGGGTGCAGAGAGTCTCCACTCACTGGAGTGGAGACAGCTTATGGAGGAGCAGAGACCTGTGTGGGAGCCGGGAGCAGGCAGGACAACCTGAATGAGAACTGACAAGTCTTTGGAGGGCCAGCATGGACAAGACGGAGAGGTGAAAACTCTGGGCGTGGGGTCCACACATTTCTGAATTTGTTTCTAGGAAATCTACCTGTTTCTCACAGCGAAAGCTGGAGGAAAATCCCCTTATTATTCTGGCAGGAGAAAGGGAAGATAGCTATTTTGAAATACACCAGAGCGTCCTGTTCTTTTCTGATTTAATTTTTATTTTCTATCACAGTATACTTGATTCACAAAGTTGTGTTCATTTCAGGTGCACAGCAAGGGGTTCAGTTACACGTATAAGCATGGGAGCATTCTTTTCTCAAGAAGCTCTAGATTCGAGGAAAAGTAATTTACCAGAACCTAACCTAGTTTTTTCCAAAGCCTAAGGAACCTGTGTGAAGGGAAATAGCCAACTCCAGCTCACATGGAGAAGTAGAACTTCCAGTTCCAGCTCCCTCTGACTCTCCAGGTAGGAGAAGGGAAGAATCCAGCTCGGGAGGGGCTGCAGAGAAGCACAGTTGAAGGCCACGTCCTGGGGGTCTGGGCTCACTAATGCTGAGACCACAGGATGGTAGAACCCTCTCTTCCCCTCAGACCTCACCACCACATTACTGAAGGCTAATTTACTACAGTCTCTTACACTCAGTACATCATGAGTGGATTTCAACAACAACAACAAAAAAATAGCAAAACATTATCAACAGCAAAACCCACAGTTTTAAAAGATTCAGAACGCATTATAAATAAACATGGCAGGGATGTTGGAATTATCAGACCAGAAATGTAAAACAATTATAATTACTATGTTAAAGGCTCTAATGGGTAAAAGTAGACAAAAAGGAAAAATATATGGGTAATATAAGAAGAGAGAAAAAAATTCTAAGAAGGAATAAAGTAGAAATGCTATAGAGCAAAAACAATGCTTTTGATAAGCTCATTAGTAGATTGAATGCAACAAAAGGAAGAATCTCTGGGCTTGAGGATATGTCAACAGAAACTTCAAAAGTTGAAAAGCAAAAAAAAAAAAAAAAAAGACTGAAATATTGATCGAATATACAAGAACTATGGGATGACTACAAAAAGTACAATGAATGGATGAGAAAAGAACAGAAAGAAGAAAAATGGTCTAAGAAAATGATGACTAAGAGTTGCCCAAAGTAATATCAGACACCAAACCAAAGATCCAGGAAGCTCAGTGAACACCAGGATGGATAAATACAAAACCAAATACCTTGTATATCATAGCAAAACTAGAGAGAATCAAAGATAAAGATAAGTCTTAAACCAAACCAGGGGGAGGAAAAAGCCTTATCTATCTGGGAGCAAAGCCAAGAATTGCATCTACTTTCCTCTCAAAAAAAAAAAAAAAAAAGGAAGCAAGAAGAAAATGGAATTAAATATTTAACATGTTGACAAAAGGAAGTAAACAAAAACACCAAGATTTCTTTATCTATAAAATTATTCTTCAAAAGTGAAATGTGAATAAAGGCTTCCTCAGGCAAACAAAAATTGAGGAACTTTGTTTCAGGTATTTCTGTCTCATAGAAATACTAAAAAAGTTCTTGAGAGAGAAGGAAAATGATATAGGTCAGAAACTCAGACACACAGAAAGAAGATTAGAAAAGAAATAAGTTAAGACAAAGCAAAATATTTTTATTATTCCTAATTGATCTAAAAGACAGTTAAAAAATAATAGCAAAATGTATTTGGTGACTATAGCTCATGTATAATTGAAATGAATGACAGAAATAATACAAGAAATGGATGGAGAAATTAGGAATAATTTATAAGTTACTTGCACTAACAGAGAAGTGGAATAGTTATTTGAAGTACATTTGAATTAGTTGAAAATGCATATTGTGAACGCTCTACAACAATAGATAAAATATTTGGTAAAACTAATACAGTTATGTAAAGTTTAAAAATAAAATAAAATTAAAAAAAAATAAAATAAAAGGTAAGTGAATATCTAAAAAAAAAAAGTTTAAAAGAACTATAATTAATATTCTAAGAATGAAAGTTGTAATCATATAAATGTTTAATTAACACCAGAAAAGATAGAGAAAGAGTGGGGAAGAAAAGGAACAAAGAACAACAGGAATGAATTGCTGTTGTTGTTCAGTCACTAAGTCATGTTCGACTCTTCCCAACCACATGGACTGCAGCACGCCAGGTTCCCCTGTCCTTCATTATCTCCTAGAGTTTGTTCATATTCATGTCCATTGAGGCGGTGATGCTATGTAGCCATCTCATCCTCTGTCGCCCCCTTCTCTTGCCTCCAAACTTTCCCAGCATCAGGGTCTTTTCCAATGAGTTGACTCTTCACATCAGGGGGCCAAAGTTGATGCTTCAGCTTAAGCATCAGTCCTTCCAATGAATATTCAGGATTGATTTCCTTTAGGATGGACTGGTTTGATCTCCTTGCAGTCCAAGGGACCCTCAAAAGTCTTCTCTAGCACCGCAATTTGAAAGCATCGATTCTTTGGCACTCAGCCTTTTTATTGTTCAACTTCACATCCACACATGACTGCTGGAACAACCATTGCTTTGACTAGATGGACCTTTGTTGGCAAAGTGATATCTCTGCTTTTTAATATGCTGTCTAGTTTTGTCACAGCTTTCCTTCCAAGGAAACATTTTTTTTTTTAAATTTTGAGGCTGCAGTCACTGTCTGCAGTAATTCTGGAGCCCAAGAAAATAAAATCTGTCACTGTTTCCACTTTTTCCCCTACTATTTGTCATGAAGTAATGGGACTGGATGCCATGATCTTAGTATTTTAAATGTTGAATTTCAAGTCAGCTTTTCACTCTCCTCTTTCACTCTCATCAAGAGGCTTTTTAGTTTCTCTTCACTTTCTGCCATTAGAGTGATGTGTGTGATATGTGTGAAAGTTGCTCAGTCACGCCCGACTCTTTGTGACCCCATGGACTATACAGTTCATGGAATTCTCCTGGCCAGAATACTGGAATGGGTAGCCTTTCCCTCCTCCAGGGGATCTTCCCAATCCAGGGATCAAACCCAGGTCTCCTACATTGCAAGCAGATTCTTTACCAGCGGAGCCACCAGGGAAACCCAAGAATACTGGATGGGGTAGCCTATCCCTTCTCCAGTGGCTCTTTCTGACCCAGGAATTGAACCAGGGTCTCCTGCTTTGCAGGCAAATTCTTTACCAACTGAGCTATCAGGGAAGCCCAGTGATAACATCTGCATATCTGAGTTTGTTGATATTTCTCCCTGCAATCTTGATTCCAGCTTGTGCTTCATCCAGTCCAGCTTTTCACAAGATGTACTCTGTGTATAAATTAAATAAGCAGGGTGACAATATACAGCCTTGTATTCCTTTTCCAATTTTGAACCCCTCCGTTGTTCCATGTCCAGTTCTAACTGTTGTTTCTTGACCTGTGTACATGTTTCTTAGGAGACAGGTAACGTGGTGGTCTGGTAGTGCTTTCTCTTTAAGAATTTTCCATAGATTGCTGTGATACACACAAAGGCTTTAGTGTAGTCAGTGAATCAGAAGCAGATGTTTCTCTGAAACTCGTTTGCTTTTTCCATGATCCAGTGAACGTTGGCAATTTGATCTCTGGTTACTCTGCTCCTCGAAACTCAGTTTGTACACCTGGAAGTTCTGTGTTCATGGACAGCTGAAGCCTATCCTAGCTTGAAGGATTTTGAGCATAACCTTGTTAGAACATGAACATAATAATTACACCACTGTACATTATGCTTTTGTGTTATAAATATGACTGATCTACCTTAGAGATAACAAGTCACTGAAGTAACTATAGTACAAAATAAAAAGGAGCTTTTCAGATTCATTATGACTTAGGCTGTTGGCCAAGATAAAGAACAAAGATAGGATTCAATCTTCATAAAACAAGAAAAGCTGAATATATGAAAAAATGGTATTCAAAATATGGACATCAGGCAATAAAGTCAGTGTTCCATGGAAATGAGAAACATTGAGGTAAGCCCTAGGAATGCCCCTGCTGACTGCCTGGACAGAATTCCCAGGAATAGCATGCATATACACAGGAGGAAATTACTCAAGGCCAGGGAAAGAAACAGCTAGCTGTAACTGTACCCCACCTTCACACAGGCCTGCTGCTGCTAAGTTGCTAAGTCACTTCAGTTGTGTCCAACTCTGTGCGACCCCGTAGACGGCAGCCCACCAGGCTCCCCTGTCCCTGGGATTCTCCAGGCAAGAACACTGGAGTGGGTTGCCATTTCCTTCTCCAGTGCATGAAAGTAAAAAGTGAAACTGAAGTCACTCTGTCGTGTCCGACTCTTCGCGACCCCACAGGCCTAGAGGAGTGCTTTCCCAGTATCCCAGCGTATCTCTCCCCTCCTTCCCCAATAGCCAGAAGTTCTACATCTGTAACTCTATTTCTGTTTTGTAGATTTTTTTCATGTCTTTTACTGTTTATCTTGAAAAATGCTATTTATTTAAGACAGAACAGTAAATGAAATGGGTTTTCCCATAATCAAAACCAGCATGTAATCAAGGCTTTCTGCTAAGGGCATTTATCAATTAAGAAACCTTTCACTGAAACACCTAAAATCATGGCAGCTAAATAGAATTGATATCTGCCACATTTACACATCCTGGTGAGACTGGAGGGAAGTCTTCCTCCAGTGCCTCTCCATCATATTCTGGCTAAATCAGCTTCACCGGAGGCTTTCTCTAACATAGCTGCTGGAATCCATATTGATAAGCATAAAAAACTGAATATATCATTTCAGTTTAGAGAATGGTTCTGAAAATTGAGAGCATCATTTCTGCCCTCTTAATGCAGCTTAGACTTCGGCATGTATTACAATAAATGTGCAATCGCTACACCATTGTGCCTCAACAGTTGGAAGCAATGATGCATAACCAAACTGTATTATGGAGGCTGAATCTGTGTGCAAAGTGGAAAGGAATAAAGAAAGAAAGCAATACAGTTAGTGGAACCTGAGAACAAATTAAGGATAGGAAATAAATAATAATAAATGTTGCATAAAGATATCATTTTTCTATTTTATGATGAAGAAAGGGAATAAATGCCTTTCAAAAATACAGAAAGATCATGAATGCAAGATAGAATTCATAACTGAATGATGGATTAGAATACAGAAAGATAAAACATATTCTGAATAAAGCTGAGGCCCACCAGGTAAGTGAAGAAGGTGCCCAGAGCTGCAGGAGAAATCAGGGGAAAAAACAAGGAAGAGAAGAGATTTCCACTGCAAATTGTTTAGGTGGAAAAAACAGGAAAGATGGCATATAGTTGTAGTCCTATAAATGGTATAAACACAGTTGTGTAATGACTTTAACTATCATGAAATCAATACAGACAAAATAAGACACTGACTCAAAAACTAATGCAATGTCAAATATAAATTAAATGCACCAAAAATAAATAACTAAATACAACAAATAAGAATTTAAAATATTTTTATTTTCCCTATGTCCTACTATATTCTGCATATGTATTTCCACAAAAAAAAATTGCTCCAGAAATTACTTCTTTAATAATGAGAGTGGATACATATATAGGCAAAATTCAATGAAAAAAAATGGTATATTTATTTAACATTAAATTATGGGTAGGAAATTATGTATGAAAAATATAACAAAGTTATCAATGTCATGATTTTCTACTTAATTATATAATATGCTGATTGTCCATTTTTAAAATTTCTAGTTACCCAATTGAAGACGTTCAGTCACTCAGTCATGTCCAACTCCTTGAGACCCCATGGACTGTAGCATCCTAGGCCTCCCTGTCCTTCAGTTTCTACCATAATTTGCTCAAACTCATGTCCATTGAGCCAATGATGCCATCCAACCATTTCATCCTCTGTCACCCACTTCTCCTCCTACCCTCAACCTTTCCTAACATCAGGGTTTTTTCCCAATGAGTCACCTCTATGCATCAGGTGACCAAAGTATTGGAGCTTCAGCTTCACCATCAGTCCTTCCAAAGAATATTCAGGGTTAATTAACTTTAGAATTGACTGGTTGGATCTCCTTGCAGTCCAAAGGACTCTCAAGATTCTTCTCCAGCACCACAATTCAAAAGCATCAGTTCTTCAGTGCTCAGTCTTTATGGTCCAACACTCACATACACACATGACTACTGGAGAAACCATAGCTTTGACTAGATGGACCTTTGTTGGCAAAGTGATTTCTCTGCTTTTTAATATGCTGTCTAGGTTTGTCACAGCTTTTCTTCCAAGGAGCAAGCCTCTTTCAATTTCATGGCTGCAGTCACCATCTGCAGTGATTTTGGAGCCCAAGAAAATAATATCTCTCACTCTTTCCATTTTTTCTCCATCTATTTACCATGAAGTGATAGGACCAGATGTCATGATCTTAATATTTTGAATGTTGAGTTTTAAGCCAGCTTTTTCACTCTCCTCTTTCACCTTCATCAAAAGGCTCTTTAGTTCCTCTTCACTTTCTGCCATTAGGGTGGTATCATCTGCGTATCTGAGATTGTTGATATTTCTCCTAGCAATCTTGATTCCAGCTTGAGCTTCATCCAGCCTGACATTTCACATAATGGACTCTGCATATAAGTTAAATAAGCAGGGTGATAATATGCAGCCTTGATGTACTCCTTTCCCAATTTTGAACTGGTCTGTTGTTCCATCTCTGGTTCTAAATGTTGCTTCTTGACCTGCATACATGTTTCTCAGGAGGCAAATAAGATGGTCTGGTTGTTTAGAAAGATTATATAATTATTAAAGATTATTATATTTATTAAATATAAAATACCTCATAAAAGAAACTTTATATGTAAAAATATATTTTTGCTGTTTTTTTTGTTTTGTTTAAAAATAGCCCAGAAAAGCATGTCAAGACCGGAAAAAAGTTAAAAGTGAATCATATTTTGTGATACATAAGTACAGTGATAGAGATGTCGTTATTTATAATACTATTTTCTTTATTTTTGTATATGCTTAAAATTGTCCATAATCACAGTATTTTTAACCCAAAACCTTCATTAGCAAGAACAGAGCCCTTCTGCAGCCACATCCTCTTCCTTTATGAGGCAGCTGAAATGCCATTTTCTGGTTACAGCCCTGATTTTCAGTTTTCCTTTGGTACTTACCTTATTTTCTTAATTATGTTTTACACTGAAAATTGTTATATTTTAGCTGAATATTTTAAAAATTTTGTACAAAATATTTTTTCAGATTATTTAATTTGCCTTATGTTTGCAAATAAAAAAGAATTCATTTAGAATAGGGAACCTGTTTGCATTATTTTAAGATTATAACTGAACATTCATCTTTTTGAAAACAGAATGAGGGGTGTCGAAAAGAAAATGTGGGTGGGAACTGAAAAGTGTATGTTGGTTTGAGCTTTTACAATATCACCTAAATCATAGGTTATATCCTCAACTTATAACTTTGGATTTATTAATCACACTTTCACATTTTTAATATAAAAATAACTGCTATTCTTTAAGATTCTTTAAATTCTACATTTAGAACTGTTTTTATTTTTTATTTATTTATTTTTTTTTAATTTAACTTTACAATATTGTATTGGTTTTGCCATATATCAAAATGAATCTGCCACAGGTATACATGTTTTTAGAATGCATTTCTGCAGCTCTCTGTATCAATGTAAAGTCTTCATCCTTTAAAACTGAAATTTTATGATGCTCCAAGAAACCTGCAAAGTGATTCAGTAAAACTGGAGAAGAAACTGGGTGAGAAGTTTGAAATCAAAACAGATACTTGGGACAGTGCAGTAAGCATCACTGCAGTCAGCAAACTGCTTTCAAGCTTGAAGGATCAGGTTCACTTAGGTACATCATGGAGATTAGCACGCAGGCCAGTGAATATGCACATATGCAGACTGAGGCTCACTTAATATCTATTAAATACAATGGGCAATTGTGTAAGTGTTTTCGCATATGTAGATACAGACTTTTAACTCTCAGCATGACAGAGTTACAACAAATTCATATTTTCCATTACTTGTCTCAATTCAACGTGTCTTCCTTCCTGACTAAAGTGGTCTATGGACAATGAATTCATATGTGCAGGGTATTAAAATGTAAACATTTTACTATCATACAAGGTACTAAAATATTTTTCTTCTAGGGACTTATGGCTTTTTGGAAGAGAAGTGATGAGAGCTAAGTTAGGTTCACACTTGGCCAACATCTCCCCTTCCTCTTTGGCTGCTTACGTCAGTCAGCTTCAAAACAGCCGCACAGTTAGGCCAACAACGAAGACACAGTGTACTTGGTTCAGCCTTTAATATTACCTTTCACTTTTGTAGATTTTTAAATCTTTTCACCAAAGACAGACACAATTAATCTCTCTTAAATGAAAGAGGGTAGGACGCATAACAAACTTAAAATGTTAACACAGTGCAATAAGATTCACCGACAAATGGAAGAGTTTGCCTAGCAGTTGTTTTGCATCAGATGATGTGGGAAAAAACAAAACTACTACTTTCTTTCCTTGGAATCATTGTACTTTCTTTTTTCCCCAAAGGAGAACGTGGCATAGCCTATTTAATATTTAGCAGTTTAAAGACAGAGTGAACGCACTGTTAGCTTTTTATCATGGAATGCTATCATTTCTGGCTTGGGGAATGAAGGACATGTATCAAAAGAAATTTAAACCACTATGCCCTTTCAAATATAGACAATAGCAAAAAGCCTGTGTTTCCTTCATCTCTTGAACTTTAAGCTTGATTAAACTCAGTAAAGGGCCATTAACACCATCAGACAGCTTTAGAAAACTATTTTTATTAGCTCTTTCCAGATGACTATAAATGCCAAGCATTCATGAAGTTACATTTGCTTCCTTTTGTGAAAGCTGTTCAAAGTCATCTTTGATGTGTAGATCAAAAGTATTGCTTCCTAGTTAAAATAGACAAAAACTGGTTCATGAATAGAAGTCTCTTTCAGAAAACAAATTACTATTTCTGCAATTCTGTAGCTCTGGAAAACATTTTCTAAGAAAATGAGGGCAGGAAATTAGCAAGAACAAAAAAAATATCTAAATAGCATTTATAACCTTAAAAACCAGCTGTTGAAATACTTCAATATCTATGGACAGTTATGAAATGATAGACACTCATATTTTACCTGGTATTTAATATGAATAAATGAATAGGTATAACATATGAGATGTTAAAGAAAAATGAAGTTAACAGCAATATACTCTACTTAGATTAAGATATAGAACTTGGAATATTACAATCTAAAAGAATATAAAAGAAAGTTGGAGGTGATGCCAGTATAGGTCTTTATCTTCTTAAATTATGGCCCCTTCCAAAGAAAAACAACCCTAGAGTGACTGATACAAAGAGACAGTCTCAGATACACAGGTATATACTTTCTATATAAAAACTAAGATCATGTCATCTGGTCCTATCACTTTATGGAAAACAGAAGGGGAAAAATGGAAACAGTGACAAACTTTATATTCTTGGGCTCCAAAATCAGTGTGGATGGTGACTGCAGCCTTGAAATTGAAAGATGCTTGCTCCTTGGAAGAAAAACTATGACAAACCTAAACAGTGTATTAAAAAGCAGAGACATTACTTTGCTGACAAAGGTCCATGTAGTTAAAGCTATGATTTTTCCAGTAGTTAGGTATGGATGTGAGAGTTGGACCATAAAGAAGGCTGAGCACCAAAGAGTCGATGCTTTCATACTGTGGTGCTAGAGAAGACTCTTGAGAGTCCCTTGGACGGCAAGGAGATCAAACCAGTGAATTCTAAAGGAAACCAACCCTGAATATTCTTTGGAAGGACTGATGCTGAAGATGAAGCTCCAATACTTTGGCCACCCGATTCAAAGAGCCAACTCATTGGGAAAGACTCTGATGCTGGGAAAGATTGAAGGCAGGAGTTGAAGGGGACGACAGAGGATGAGATGGTTGTATGGCATCACTGACTCTATGGACATGAGTTTGAGCAAGTTTTTCTGGGAGTTGGTAAAGGACAGGGAAGCCTGGTGTGCTTTATTCCATGGGGTCGCAAAGAGTTGGCCATGACTGAGTGACTGGACAATAAAAACAAATGAATATAAATTGGTAAGATATTAATGATCAAACAAATATTCTGTCTGAGAACAAGAAGGAAGAGGAGGAAAAAACAGGCTTTGAAACACTGGCTGATGTTGAAGTAAAAGGGAAAATTCTGCATGTAAACAAACAGAACCACATGTTCTTTTTGTTTGTTTGTTTTTTGCAGGTTTCTACTGTCTGGAACACAGGCTCTCAACACAGAGGTGCTAACACCAGCAATTTCTAGGGACGAGTATGAAATTTTAGGGAAGTACTTAATCCCCTCTGAGAACAAGGAGATTAATATTCAAATAATATTTGGGCTTTATATTTGCAAACAAAGAATCTGGAAAACCTTTTAATATTTCTCTGTGTTCTATAACCTTTAAAATCTCCACTTTTGGCGTTAAAAGCATCAATGCATGAACTGACCCTGGAAGAGACAACTTAATTTTAATGATAATTAAAATAGTGTCAGCCATGATTTTGGAATTATTTGATTTATTTCACATAAGAATTCTGAGTATTCATATTCAAAGTAAATGCTATTTCACTTTTAAACAAATGCATCAGGACAACCTGGATTTTAAAACTTTCTAAGAGAGAAAGCTTTCCTGCAGCTCATATATATTAGCACTGTTGCTGTGAGATGGAAGGAAACCTCAGCTAAGACTAGAGTTGGGAAGAGAACTCTCATCCCTACCACTCATCAGTTTCCCCAGATGGTAAGAGACCTACCAGGACCTCCAAAAGGAAGAAGGTTGCTACTCTGCTACTCAGCTACCCCAGCTGTAGGAAGGAAGACCCTCTTCTCTTCCAGCAACAAGCCCAGCCAGCCAATGAGAAGCCACACCCTGAAATCTTACTCTCCTCCAATAAACTTTCATCTACAAGAGCCCCTCGGAAAGCCCCCTCCCCTCTGTAAAAACAAGCTCCCTGCTTTGCTCTATGGAGCCATAGATGGTATTTCCCAAATGGCAATCCTGGTGGCTATTCCTGAATAAACTCACTTTTCTGGTGAGATAACTGACTGTTTTATTAGTAAAGTTGACAAAAAGGCTTTGTGGGGACACAAATCTTCCCTGGAGTTTTCAGAGCTCATGCAAGAAGGCTTCGTCTTTGGAGACATGAAAATGTATACAACAGACACAAAGGAAACATTTGCATCACTTCCCCTAAAACACTTCATTCTTCGCATGATAGGAGGATTAGATCTGTGGTCGTTTGTCGAGCTTATTTCTCTGCTCCAAAAAAGTAACACAATTTCTTTCATCTCCCCAAGATGGACAAATGGTCACAGCCCACACTAGCCCTTAGGTTACACCCCAAAAAACCCAGGAAGACTAGTGAAGTTACCTTCCAAGGCATTTACATCTCAAATAGAAGTGGTACTTAGGATTTTGGAAACATCTCTAAATTGCAAACATCCACATGCAAGGTGCTATATGCCTCCCTGAGTAACCTGGTGATATTCCAAAGAGCTGGAGTTAGGACTCAGCACCATCATGCTTCCCAGAGACTCTTGTGAGAGGGGAGGGACAACTGCTTCATCCCCTGTACAAGCAGAGAAGAGTCTTTTCCTCGGCCCTCACCTTTGGAGTTTCAGGTTACTGATGTATGAAAAATTCCCTTGGCCTCTCCTGACTTGGAATAAGGGTTAAAGCATGGGAGGCGGGGGCGGGGCGCGGCGCGGAGGTGGACAGAGGGAAGAACTGGTTATTTACTCTGAAGCAGTAAGAAATCTGTGCCTGCTCCAGGACAGCACTCAGGACTACAGGGACACAGAAGAAAACTAACAGGCTGCCACCCGCATCCCCTCAGCACATCCTCTCAAACAACTTCCAAAGTCTACTTCACAGCTTTCTTTACTCTGTGAAAGCCTACTTCACAGCTTTCTTTACTTTCTTTACGTCAGCCATGTAAACACATACTGAGGGAAGCTTTTACATATTTGTACACCTGAGAATCAATGACTATACAATCCCCCCAAAACTACTGCTGAATGTGATTGCATGCAAAGTCAAACATACAAAATTAAAGCGTAAATAAGACAGTGCACTTTGTTAAAGCTGGCAAGCTGTGTCTATTGGCTCCATGTTTCCTTTTTCACTGAATTACTGCACTCAGAGCTAGTCCAAAATCAGGCAACCTGTAAATTATTGGGTTTCGTGCCTACATGCCTTTGTTCATGCTGACTCCTTTCCCTGAATCACCCTCCTACTCCATCGTCCAACTTTTATAATACATCTGGATTCAGATAACTTTATTATTTGCATTTGTATATAAATATGGTGCATAGCAAGTCAATGCATGAAAAATATTATCTCCATTAAAGGAGTTTCCCTGATGGCTCAGCGAAAAAGAATCTGCTTGCAAAGCAGGAGACATAGGAGATGAGGGTTTGATCCCTGGGATGGGAAAATACCGTGGAGGAGGGCATGGCAACCCACTCAGGTATTGTTGCCTGGAGAATTCTATGGACAGAGGAGCCTGGCAGGCTACACTGGGGTCACAAAGAGTTGGACACAGCTGAAGTGACTGAAAACACACACACACACACACACACACACACACACACACACACAAATAAAGAAACTGAAGCTTAGAAAGACTACTTGCAACTGTTACCTAGTGAAGTCGCAAGCCCTCTAGGATCAATCAGATTCTGGAGACAATACTTTACCGTCTCACTGGGCAAAGCCTATTTATTCTTTAAGTATCAGCTGAAACTTCCTGCCCACTTGGAGAGCTTTTCCTCATCTCCTAATTCAACAAGGTATACCCCGCAGGCCCCCTGTACATCCCCATCCTTACACCACTCATCACACGCTCTAGTCACTTGTGTGTAGATACACACGTCTCTACATGCGTCACTTCTGAAGTCAAGCAGTGCTGTAAGGAGACTGAGCTGATCCCTTCTCTCTTATGATTTAATAAACACATGAAACTGCCTTGAAATAATTATTAAGGTGCCAGATTGCTCTGAAGGACAACACACAGGAAGTAGCAAACAAAAGGAGCTACCTGACAAGGAGCATAAGGAACTAAAAGGTTTGTGCTATTTAACTTCTGATTCCTAGTTAGAATCAGGATCTGATTCTCTGAGGAAATAAGTTTCTAGAGGAGGCCTGAATAAAAGAAGTCAGGCATTGGGAAGAAGCAGAGGAAGATGTCCTGCGAGGAAGGGTTAGTGGTCGATGTGAATGATACTTGAGGCAGAAAGAACATACTGTGGGAAAACCTGGCCAAGAAAAGGAGCTGGACAATGGCCAGTGTATCAGGAGCATCCTTCAAAAGGGAGTGGGATGCCTGAGTGGCTGGGAAGCTGGGTGATGACCAGTGGAGCTTAGGAACAGGATGGGGACATAGTCTGTGTCCTCTGTAAGCTCCACTCCACCACAACAAAGGTGGCAGGTCACTTAGGCTTGCTTCCTCATTGTGGAGTACAGTCCTCACATAACAGACAGGGAACTACTTACTGGCTAAACAGCTGTTGTCAGAAGATCCAGGTACATCAACCAGCCCTTCCTCCCACAACCCTGCCCTCTAATTACCACACCATTCCCATGCTCAGTAACGAGCTGTTCAAGACTTCTCATTCAAAAATTTTCTGTAGGTAGTTTCACAAAATATATGTGTCCATGAAACAGCAGATCACAGCACATACTGGGCATAACCTCGTGCTCTGGGCTGCACTGAGCACTTTGCTCTCGGGGCTCCAGTGTCAAGCTGATGAACAAGACCTGGAGATGGATCTGTGGGGTGTGTGGGGCACATGTTTAGGGCAACTTCTTGTGCAAACTACTTAATAAGCGTGACTGCTCATTTCCTCAATGTAATGTAAAGTCCCTGGAACAAAGTTTGATTACTTTAATTGCAGCCTGTAACCCGCCTTTCCCATCCCAAGAGCTTCCTCCTCTAATTGGGATACAGAACACGGCACTGCGCTTGGGAGAGTGTGTGGTCCGGTGCAGAACAAATTAAATCTTATGTAATTTCAAATCTTAAAATCTTCTTAACCAATTTAACAATTTTTCTGAGTCTAGGGCCATGCTAATGAGATACACACAAGCTCAAATGCCATTATTGAATCTTAAGGCCCACGATGCAATTTCTCTATCAAGAGTTTCTTTATTAACAATCAGGAACTGACATCTCTGGAATGGAGTTTGACTCAACAGGGAACATTTGTCTAAAGATACCAATATCTTGGTACTTTACTTCCTATGTAGAGCATATGGGGATTCTTGCAGTTTCTAAATTTTCTTTAAATTGCCATTTGAATAGCCAAGCAAACACAGTGGCAGGTAAAGAGCATCTGTAGCAAAGAGAAAAATCTACCTTCTGCCAAGTTATCTGTCTGTACCAGTACTCATTGGCAGTGGTGGTGTCTCTCCTTTTAATCCACCACAGGAAAGAAGAACCAATGCAGGCGACTCAGGTCAATCAATGCATCTGTGCTGGCAGCTGGGAAACCACTTCTCAGTTAAAACTGCAAATCCTGTTAACATCAAACTGTTTGGTTTAGATCACAATTCTCATTTCAAAAAAGCATTCACATATTTTATTAAAGAGACAAGAACTTCTTAAGGTAATGTAGGAACTATACACACATATAGAAAATGTACAACTGCTTTAAATGTACATGGAGGCTTTTGGAATAAGCAGGGATAATAATCTCAGGCTTCCCTGGTGGCTCCAGTGGAAAAGAAACTGATAGCAATGCAGAAGACCCAGGTTCAATCCCTGGGTCAGAAAGTTACCCTAGAGAAGGAAATGGCAATCCACTCCAGTATTCTTGCCTGGAGAATTCTACAGACAGAGGAGCCTGGCAGGCTACAGTCCATGAGCCCCCAAAGAGTTGGAAGAGTATCATTTATTCACTTCCACTTTTTTTTCATAGGAAAATCAGGGTGCTTGAAAGGAATATTGACAACAAAAATTGTTCCCTCTGCTTAATCAGCTGTCAGTACTGACATTGATGTACTTCTTTCTATGCACATTTTGCTGGACTATAACTATTGGAAAATGTGAACTCTTATGTGGTATTTAAATTGAGGCTTTAAAAATGCACTCCGTTCTTAGGTCTGATTTTATTGCCTTCATTTTTTGGCTACATTTTCAAGGTGTCTTGGAGGTAGATGCTATCTTCAGTAGTTTTCTTTCTCTGACTCTAATACATGCAAGAGACGTGACAGGAACACATTCTGGTCATGTCAGGGCCAGGCTCCTGGGGGGAGGGTGTGAGGAGCTGCTGGGGGAGGGAACTGAGTGATCCCTGTCAGCTCTGGAGCCTCTCCAGAGCCTCTTCTCAGCCACTGAAGCACTGACCTGCATATCAGCCCCATGGGCCTCCTCCTGGCTTACCAGCTGCGAGTTAGCAGGTAGAGGAGAAATAGATGGCTGAGATGCCTGATTTTGTGTCACCTTGGCCATGGTGACTTCTGCTTTATTGACTACACCAAAGCCTTTGACTGTGTGGATCACAACAAACTGTGGAAAATTCTGAAAGAGATGGGAATCCCAGACCACCTGACCTGCCTCATGAGAAACCTGTACACAGGTCAAGAAGCAACAGTCAGACTGGACATGGAACAACAGACTGGTTCCAAATTGGGAAAGAAGTATGTCAAGGCTATATATTGTCACCCTGCTTATTTAACTTATATGCAGAATACGTCATGAGAAATGCTGGGCTGGATGAAGCACAAGCTGGAATCAAGATTTCCAGGAGAAATATCAGTAACCTCAGATACTCAGATGACACCACACTTATGGCAGAAAGCAAAGAGGAACTAAAGAGCTTCCTGATAAAAGTGAAAGAGGAAAGTGAAAAAGTTGGCTTAAAACTCAACATTCAGAAAACTAAGATCATGACATCCGGTCCCATCACTTCATGGCAAAAAGATGGGGAAACAATGGAAATAGTGACAGACCTTTATTTTCTTAGGCTCCAAAATCACTGCAGATGGTGACTGCAGCCATGAAATTAAAAGAAGCTTGCTCCTTAGAAGAAAAGCTATGACCAGCCTAGACAGCATATTAGAAAGCAGGGACATTACTTTGCCAACAAAGGTCCATCTATTCAAAGCTATGGTTTTCCCAGTAGTCATGTAAGGATGTGAGAGTTGGACTATAAAGAAAGCTGAACACCAAAGAATTGATGCTTTTGAACTGTGGTATTGGAGAAGACTCTTGAGAGTCCCTTGGACAGCAAGGAGATCCAACCAGTCCATCCTAAAGGAAATAAGTTCTGAATATTCGCTGAAAGGACTAATGCTGAAGCTGAAACTCCAATACTTTGGCCACCTGATGTGAAGAACTGACTCATTTGAAAAGTCCTTGATGCTAGGAAAGATTGAAGGTTGGAGAAGAAGTGACGACACAGGGTGAGATAGTTGGATGGCATCACTGGCTCGATGGACATGAGTTTGAGTAGGCTCCCAGAGTTGGTGATGGACAGGGAACCCTGGCGTGCTGCAGTCCATGGGGTCACAGAGAGTCGGACATGACTGAGTGACTGAACTGAACTGAACTGGCTGTGGTGCTCAGATATGAGTTCAAATGTTACTCCTGACATCTCTGTGAAGGTGCTTTTTCTGTCTTCACAGCAGAGGCTAACCTTGCTTCTATTTAACTGTATTCCTAACACGGGGTCCTGCACGCATGCAGGCATGCTCACTTGGGTTATTCTCTTATTATCCTAACTGGTGCCTCCCTTCAAATCCTTACAGCCTGTTCTCCACTAGGAATGATCATTTTAAACAGCCTTCCCTCATGATACTCCTTGTTTGGAACCCACATCAGCTCCCCATCACACAAACAGTAAAATCCCACATCCTCAGTGCAGCCTGGGAGGGCCATGCACAATCTGGCCCCACATTGTCTCCAACGTCGGGTCCCACTGGGCCCTCTTTCACTCAAAACCCTGCTGATCATCACAGGCAGGCTTCTACTGCACACACATATTTTCCTTCTGCCTGGAGAAGCCCTCCCCAGCCTGAATACTGACATGGTTTGCTCCTCTCCTGACCCAGGCCTCTGCTTGAATCATGCTCCTGAGAGAGGACTTCCCCAGAGCACACTCTCTGCCTCCCTCTGGTTTATTCTTCTTCATAGAGCTTCTTATTACCTGATCATTTATTATATACATGCCTGTCTGTCTGCCTCAACTTCCTCTCTAGTATATGGGACATCTGAGGGAAAAGACTTAGCCCTTTGGATCTCTCTGAAAACTTCAGGCTCTAGAGTACTGCATTGTGGTGCTAAGTCACTTCAGTCATGTTCACCTCTTTGCAACCCCATGAACTGTACGTAGCCTTCCAGGTTTCTCTGTCCATGGGATTCTCCAGGCAAGAATACTGGAATGGGTAGCCATGCCCTCCTTCAGGGGATATTCCTGACCCAGGGATCAAACCCACATCTCTTGAGTCTCCTGCATTGGCTGGCAATTTCTTCACCAATAGGACCACTGGATTGCACTATAAATGCTCAATTTTTATTACTTGAATGAAACGTCCTCACTCAGGAATGAACAGATGAATGAATGAAGACTGGTATTGTTAACATTGTAGCTGACTAGACCCTGTTCTCAAGGAGAATGAGGAAGAATAGACAATATATAAACAAAAAAGGCAATAAAGTGACATATGCGCAACACTAATGTCGATATTTAGAGACACGGGATGTTAGAAAATGAAAGCATTCTTTGTACTAATATCTTTGGAAACTGCAGCCCTGTAGTTTTGGGACACTTGTCAAAGGCTGCACAGTGGGCCAATAATTTTTCCTTGTGCCCCGTAACGCAAACAACGATGTTCCCCTGCAGTGGTGCTGTACTATATAGAAAACAGCATGAGGATTTTTACTCAATTCATTTGAGTAAAAAGAAGCAAAAAATCCTCTTCTGAGGACCTTGTCATTATTCCAAAGGGCATTCTGCAATCTGAGATAGGGCACTTACTAAAGGTCATGATTTTTTTAAAAAAGTAGAAATGCTATAATAACTCACAAAGCACATTAGATGGTTCGTTGGAATCATTCCAGATGTGGAAAATAAGCAGATTTGGAAGAAGCTAGGGGCAGGAGAGGTTTGGGGTGTCAGCCTCCTATGAGGCAGAGGTGAGACATCTGCAGGGAACTTAGTCACACCACCTGCTCACACACAGTTCAACAGGATTAATTCCAAATTCTCCAAGTACATCCTGAGACATGCAGACTCCCCACATGTCCACACCATGAATCTCCTGAAAGGGAAGAAGACAGGTGTCCAAAAGAAAGGTGAGTGCTCAACCAAGTCTGCTGTTTCCCTGGTACCACTCTTGACTCTAACCACCTGTAAATACTGGTTTGTCATTTCAGTTAATATTCACTCAACAGCTGCTCAGTATCCCAAAACTCAGGGCACCTAGAATGAAGTGAAGAGGAGAACAAACAACTCTCCCGTCTGGTAGATTTTACTTTCTAGTTGGGTGTTTAAGTCCAAATTTATGTCTTAAATTGAAGAAAGTAGGGAAAACCACTAGGCCATTCAGGTAAGACCTAAATCAAATCCCTTAGGATTATATGGTGGAGGTGACAAATAGATTCAAGAGGTTTGATATGATAGAATGCCTGAAGAACTATGGATGGAGGTTCATAACATTGTACAGGAAGTGGTGATCAAAACCATACCCAAGAGAAAGAACTGTAAAAAGGCAAAATAGTTGTTTGAGGAGGCCTAACAAATAGCTGAGAAAAGAAGAGAGGCAAAAGGCAAAGGAGAAAAGGAAAGATATACCCATCTGAATGCAGAGTTCCAAAGACTAGCAAGGAGAGAGAAGAAAGCCTTCCTCAGTGATCAGTGCAAAGAAATAGAGGAATACAATGGATTGGGAAAGACTAGAGATCTCTTCAAGAAAATTAGACATACCAAGGGAACGTTTCATGCAAAGATGGGCACAATAAATGATAGAAATGCTATGGATCTAGCAGAAGCAAAAGATATTAAGAAGAGGTGGCAAGAATACACAGAAGAACTATACAAAAAGATCTCGATGACCCAGATAACCATGCTGGAGTGATCACTCACCTAAGGCCAGACATCTTGGAATTAGAAATCAAGTGGCCTTAGGAAGCATCAGTACAAACAAACCTAGTGCAGGTCATGGTATTCCAGCTGAACTATTTGAAATTCTAAAAGATAATGCTGTGAAAGTACTGCACTCATTATGCCAGCAAATTTGGAAAAGTCAGAAGTAGCCACAAGACTGGAAAAGGTCAGTTTTCATTCCAAACCCAAAGAAGGACAATGCCAAAGAATTTTCAAACTACCACACAATTGCACTCATTTCACATGCTAGTAAAGTAATGCTCAAAATTCTCCAAGCTATGCTTCAACAGTACATGAACTGAGAACTTCCAGATGTTCAAGATGAAATTAGAAAAGGCAGAGGAATCAGAGATCAAATTGCCAACATCTGCTGGATCATTGAAAAAGCAAGAGAATTCCAGAAAAACATTTAATTCTGCTTCATTGACTATACTAAAGCCCTTGACTGTGTGGATCACAACAAACTATGGACAATTCTTCAAGACATGGGAATACCAGACCACCTTACCTGACTCTTGAGAAACCTGTATGCAGGCCAAGAAGGAACAGTTAGAACTGGGCACAGAACAACAAACTGGTACAACATTGGCAAAGGAGTACGTCAAGGCTGTACATTGTCACCTCACTCATTTAGCTTATATGCAGAGTACATCATGAGAAATGCTTGACTGGATGAAAATACACAAGCTGGAATCAAAGTTGCAGGGAGAAATATCAATAATCTCAGATATGCAAATGATACCACCCTTATGGCAGAAAGTGAAGAGGAACTAAAGAGCCTGTTGATGAAAGTGAAAGAGGAGAGTGAAAAAGGCTGGCTTAAAACTCAACATTCAAAAAACTAAGATCATGGCATCCAGTCCCATAACTTCATGGCAAATAGATGGGGAAACAATGGAAACAGCAAGAGACTTTATTTTGGGGGGCTCCAAAGTCTCTGCAGATGGTGACTGCAGCCATGAAATTAAAAGACACTTGCTCCTTGGAAGAAAAGCTATGACCAACCTAGACAGCATATTAAAAAGCAGAGACATTACTTTGCCAACAAAAGTCTGTCTAGTCAAAGCTATGGCTTTTCCAGTAGTCATGTATGGATGTAAGAGTTGGACCATAAAGAAGGCTGAGCACCAAAGAATTGATACTTTGGAACTGTGGTTTTGGAGAAGACTCTTGAGAGTCCCTTGGACTGCAAGGAGATGAAACCAGTCAATCCTAAAGGAAATCGGTCCTGAATATTCATTGGAAGGACTGATGCTAAAGCTGAAGCCCCAGTACTTTGGTCACCTGATGTGAAGAGCCAACTCATTAGAATTGAAGGCAGGAGGAGAAGGGGATGTTAGAGGATGAGATGGTTGGATGGCATCACCGACTCGATGGACATGAGTTTGAGCAAGCTCTGGGCATTGGTGATGGACACGGAAGCTTAGAATGCTGTAGTCCGTGGGATAACAAAGAGTCAGAAACAACCGAGTGACTGAACTGAACTGAACTGAAAGATTGAGTTTTACCATTTTGCTCTTCTAAAATAGCCTTGCAAAGCAAAATATCAAACAGCACGAGAATCAATATTCTTGGTTAAATTGTTCACATTTGGAATTATATGTCATATCTTCCTAGTAAATAGATTAAACACATCCTTGATCTATCAACAGAAAAAGAGTAAAATTGCTGTCTTTAATTTAAAAAGAAGAGACGCTAAAAATTTATGTTTTTAGCAACATATAATTTGAAATGCTTGGGTGGTAATTAAAAGTTAAATTACTAGGCATTAGACTAAAATGTTAAGTTCATTAACTTCTGAAATAACTAAAGTAGCCTTATGTTTCAATGTCATTTAATTGTGTAACTAGAAATCACTCTGTTAATCTTGAATTTAATTCTCCAGTTGACTTTAAGCAACACATTTTATAACTCTGCACACAAGATGTATCTCTTGAAATCTTCACTGTTTTTGAGCTTCTGAGTCCCCAGAGAGTTCAGTTGTCATGAAATGAGCTGTTTAATTCACTGCACATCTAATATGTGCAAGTGCAGAGGTTTTGGTTTGTCAGTTTGAAAAGATAATCAAGGACTGGTATAAAGAAGTAAAGTTTTTCAGTATCATGAATATGTCCTTAGCTTTGCTGAAATAGTGTGAATCACTGATCCTCTAATTAAACTAGTAAACTAACAAATTGATGGCATACCATTTAGAAATATGGGAAGCTTTTTTGTTACTTGAGTAGGTTATTTTCCTCTTTAGAAAAACCAATTTAAAATATGGGAGGGTGGTTTGTATTTAGAAAATATGACAAATCCGGTGATGCTTAGTCGCTAAGCTGGGTCTGACTCTTTGCACCCCCATGGACTTCAGCACGTCATGCTAGAGCCTGTTTAATATTGATGTATTAATGTGAATTCATTACTGTTAGCAAATGCTCCATGCTAATGTACCAGGTTAATATGGGATACTGTGTACAGGGGTGTATGGAACTTTGTGCTATAAGTTTTTCTGTAAGTCCAACTTGGTATTGTTCATGGGGTTCTCACAGTATGAAAAGGCAAAAAGATAGGATGATAGGATACTGAAAGATGAAATCCCCAGGTCAGTAGGTGCCCAATATGCTACTGGAGATCAGTGGAGAAATAACTCCAGAAAGAATGAAGAGACAGAACCAAAGTAAAAACAACACCCAGTTGTGGATGTGACTGGTGATGGAAGTAAAGTCTGATGCTGTAAGAGCAATATTGCATAAGAACCTGGAATGTTAGGTCCAAAAACCATGGCAAATTGGAAGTGGTCAAACAGGAGATGGCAAGAGTGAACATCGACATTTTAGGAATCAGCTAACTAAAATGGACTGGAATGGGTGAATTTAACTCAGATGACCATTATATCTACTACTGTGGGCAAGAATCCCTTAGAAGAAATGGAGTAGCCATAATAGTCAACAAAAGAGTCCAAAATGAAGAACTTGGATGAAATCTCAAAAATGACAGAATGATCTCTGTTTATTTCCAGAGAAACCATTCAATATCACAGTAATCCAAGTCTATGCCCTGAAGAGTAATGCTGAAGAAGTTGAAGTTGAATGGTTCTATGAAAACCTACAAGAACTAACACCCAAAAAAGATGTCCTTTTCATTATAGGGGACTGGAATGGCAAAGTAGAAAGTCAAGAAATACCTGGAGTAACAGGAAAATTTGGCCTTGGAGTACAGAATGAAGCAAGGCAAAGGCTAATAGTTTTGCCAAGAGAATGCACTGGTCATAGCAAATACCATCTTCCAATAACACAACAGAAAACTCTACACGTGGGCATCACTGATGGTCAATACCAAAATCA
This sequence comes from Bubalus kerabau, assembly GCF_029407905.1. Classification (NCBI taxonomy): domain Eukaryota; kingdom Metazoa; phylum Chordata; class Mammalia; order Artiodactyla; family Bovidae; genus Bubalus; species Bubalus kerabau. Next base: position 22,542,532 of record NC_073637.1, on the reverse strand, counting down.
GATTGATTATATTCTTTGCAGCCAAAGATGGAGAAGCTCTATACACTCAGCAAAAACAAGACTGGGAGCTGACTGTGGCTCAGATCATGAACTCCTTATTGTCAAATTCAGACTTAAACTGAAGAAAGTAGGGAAAATCACTAGACCATTCAGGTATGCCCTAAATCAAATCCCTTATGATTATACAGTGGAAGTGACAAATAGATTCAAGGGATTAGATCTGATAGGCAGAGTGCTTGAAGAACTGCAGATGGATGTTCATTACATTGTACAGGGGGCAGTGATGAAGATCATCCCCATGAAAAAGAAATGCAAAAAGGCAAAATGGTTATCTGAGGAGGCCTTACAAATAGCTGTGAAAAGAAGAGAAGTGAAAAGCAAAGGAGAAAAGGAAAGATATACCCATTTGAATGCAGAGTTCCAAAGAATAGCAAGGAGAGATAAGAAAGCCTTCCTCAGTTATCAATCCAAAGATATAGAGGAAAACAACAGAATGGGAAACACTAGAGATCTCTTAAAAAATTAGAGATACCAATGGAACATTTCATGCAAAGATGGGCACAATAAAGGACAGAAATTATATGGAGCTAACAGAAGCAGAAGATATTAAGAAAAGGTGTCAAGAATACACAGAAGATCTATATAAAAAAGATCTTCATGACCCAGATACTCATGATGGTGTGATCACCCACCTAGAACCAGATATCCTGGATTGTGAAGTCAAGTGGGCCTTAGGAAGCATCATTATGAACAAAGTTAGTGGACGTGATGGAAGTCCAGTTGAGCTATTTCAAATCCTAAAAGATGATGCTGTTAAAATGCTTCACTCAATATGCCAGCAAATTTGGAAAACTCAGAAGTAGCCCCAGGACTGGAAAAGGTCAGTTTTTATTCCAATCCCAAAGAAAGGCAATGCCAAAGAATGCTCAGACTGCCACACAATTGCACTCATCTCACATGCTATCAAAGTAATGCTCAAAATTCTCCAAGTTAGGCTTCAATAGTATGTGAACTGAGAAATTCCAGATGTTCAAGCTGGATTTAGAAAAGGCAGAGGAACCAACATCCATTGGATCATCAAAAAAGCGAGAGAGTTCCAGAAAAACATCTACTTCTGCTTTATTGACTATGCCAAAGTTTTGACTGTGTGGATCACAATAAACTGTGGAAAATTCTTAAAGAAATGGGAATACATGTGTTGCCCCCCATGTATACCTGTGGCGGATTCATTTTGATATTTGGCAAAACTAATACAATTATGTAAAGTTTAAAAATAAAATAAAATTAAAAAAAAAGAAATGGGAATACCAGACCACCTGACCTGCCTCCTGAGAAATATGTAAGCAGGTCAAGAAGCAACAGTTAGAACTGGACATGGAACAACAGACTGGGTCAAAATTGGGAAAGTAGTACATCAAGGCTGTATATTGTCACCCTGCTTATTTAACTCACATGCAGAGTACATCATAAAAAATGCAGGACTGGATGAAGCACTGAATCAAGATTGCCAGGAGAAATATCAGTAACCTCAGATATGCAGATGACACCATATTTATGGCAGAAAGTGAAGAAAAACTAAAGAGCCTCTTGATGAAAGTGAAAGAGAAGAGTGAAAAAGTTGGCTTAAAACTCAACATTCAGTTTTGATCACAGCAACTGGTCCCATCACTTCATGGCAAATAGATGGGGAAACAATGGAAATAGCGAGAGACTTTATTTTCTTAGGCTCCAAAATTACTGCAGATGGTGACTGCAGCCATGAAATTAAAAGAAGCTTTCTCCTTGGAAGAAAAGCTATGACCAACCTAGTCAGCATATTAAAAAGCACAGATGTTACTTTGCCAACAAAGGCCCATCTAATAAAAGCTATGGTTTTTCCTGCAATCATGTATGGATGTCAGAGTTGGACTATAAAGAAAGCTGAGTACTGAAGAATTGATGCTTTTGAACTCTGGTGTTGGAGAAGACTCTTGAAAGTCCCTTGGACTGCAAGGAGATCCAACCAGTCCATCCTAAAGGAGATCAGCCCTGGGTGTTCACTGGAAGGACTAATGCTGAAGCTGAAACTTCAATACTTTGGCCACCTGATGTGAAGAACTGACTTATTTGAAAAGACCCTAATGCTGGGGATGATTGAAGGTGGGAGGAGAAGGGGATGACAGAGGATGAGATGGTTGGACAGCATCGCCGACTCAATGGACATGAGTTTGAGTAAACTTCGGGAGTTGGTGATGGACAGGGAAGTCTGGCTTACTCCAGTCCATTGGGTCGCAAAATGTTGGATATGACTGAGTGACTGAACTGAACTGAACTGAACACTGTACTAAAATTTCAAACTTATTAAACACACAAAAGATACACAGTCAGACCTTGATGCTGTGAAAGATTGAAGGCAGGAGGAGAAGGGGACGAAAGAGGATGAGATGGTTGGATGGCATCACCAAGTCTATGGACATGAGTTTGAGCAAACTCCAGGAGATGGTGAAGGACAGGGAAGCATGGCATATGCGGCTGAGCAACTGAACAAAAGATTGTCACATCTTCATCAAGAAAACAAACTTTCTCAATTAGGAAGAGCTTGGGAAATACAGTAATTCTGTGTCCTTCTTGAAAGAAAAAAAACTTCTTGGCAATTGAAAGCATTCAATTGATAACTGAGTTATCAAAATAAATATATCAAAAATTAAAAACTATGCTAAAAAGGTAATAAAAGCTGGTGAGCACCGAATCCATATCAAAGAAAAACTAGCATCAAAGACCTTGAAACTCGTGTTTACAGAAAAAAATTAACACTGCTGCTGCTAATTAAAAGTGTTAATTAAGAGTTAATTAACACTGCTGCTGCTGCTGCTGCTAAGTGGCTTCAGTCGTGTCCGACTCTGTGCGACCCCATAGACGGCAGCCCACTATATTAACACTATAGCAATGCAATGTTTAAAACTTAGAAACTATCTCCTTTATACTATGCTTTCCAAGTAAATACAAGCAAACATATAACAATCATGTGGAATAAGATGGTAAAATGGTGAGTTTATCCTAGTTGACAAGTTTGGTTTACTTAGTCATTTGGATAGACAAAGATTCTGGTAAAATTCATTAAGTTGGTTTTCAAAAATATTAATTAGAAATTTTACAATACTTTTCTCAGACTTATTTTCTTTTAATACCAAGAAGCAGCAATAATATACTGAAATCTGAGCATCTTTAAAGAAGTATCCTTAATACCATCTGACTTCATTCATTTCTTTTGAGGTTTTTACTTGGCTTTTCTTCACTCTTACTAATTTTATTAAGCACTTGTGCTTCATAAGTTATTTAGGTGAAGAACCTTGATTTCCTCCATGGTTCTTACATATGCAGTAAGTTTCAATAAACATGGATTGATTTGTCGCCTAAAACTTAGCTCTGAGAAACAATTTGAGAGTAGTCAACTCTCTCATGCTCCACTCATGCTGCTGCTGAGTCATTTCAGTCATGTCTGACTCTGTGCAACCCCATAGATGGCAGCCCATCATGACGGGGCACCAGGATGCCCCGTCCCTGGGATTCTCCAGGCAAGAACACTGGAATGGGTTGCCATTTCCTTCTCCAATGCATGAGAGTGAAAAGTGAAAGTGAAGTCGCTCAGTCATGTCCGACCCTCAGCGACCCCATGGACTGCAGCCTTCCAGGCTCCTCCATCCATGGGATTTTCCAGGCAAGAGTACTGGAGTGGGGTGCCAATGCTCCACTCATACCCCTAGTAAATTATGATGTGGACTAAGCGAGTTTTTATAACCATAACTTTGTAACAGTGACAAGAGTGATCCCTGAGAGGACTTCAAAATTGTTACACATGTTCCTTAAATTCCTATAGCAAAACACAGCAGTCTAATAACCCTCAACCACTCCCCCAGAGATTAAACATTAAAAACATAATCAAGACAAGACCATAAATATTTACCTCATCTGACAGACTGTAGCTTGCTAAGTCACTTCAGTTGTGTCCTACTCCGTAGGACCCTATAGACGGCAGCCCACCAGGCTCCCCCGTCCCTGGGATTCTCCATGCAAGAACACTGGAGTGGGTTGCCATTTCCTTCTCCAATGCATGAAATTTAAGAGTGAAAGTGAATTCGCTCAGTCGTGTCCGACTCCTAGCGACCCCATGGACTGCAGCCCACCAGGCTCCTCCGTCCATGGGATTTTCCAGGCAAGAGTACTGGAGTGGGGTGCCATTGCCTTCTCCCTATTTGTTTTCCCAGATGTATAACTATTTTGATGCAATTTTTGTTGTTGTTGTTCAGTCACCAAGTCATGCCCAACTCTTCCCAACCCCATGGACTGCAATACGCCAGGCTTCCCTATCCTTCACCATCTCCCGGTGTTTGCCCAAGTTCATGACCAAATTTGATTAAGTTAGTTCTACATTTTTCCCTGTTCATTTTTCCTTCATTATTTTTTCTCACTGGTTTCCTTACTTCAGGTTTGAGATTATTGATAGAGTCCATTAATGTTTTCCCAGAAGATTTATATAATTGAAATTATTTGACAAATAAGCAACTCATACCTGCTCTAGAATTTCGCTCTGAATCTATGTGCAAATTTTTGTATATCTGAAAGAATCCTTGTTTATTATTCACAATAAGTTCAATCAACAGGAGTTCTGAAGAGATTTCCATTCCAATTAGACAGACTCATTATAATACTTCTAGTCAGGCAGAAAGTACATTTCAAGGTCAAAGGTCAAAGACAAGGGAAGAGAAAGTAAAAAACAATAAAAGAAATCTTTGCAATTTCAGAAGAGCTGGAAATGAGTAGTTTTCAGGTAAACTGAATATAATATTCAGTTATTACACAGTCATATTTTCTTCTAAATTCTAGAGAAAGAATAATTCATAAAGTTAACTTTTGTTAGTTATATAGATGCCAAGTAGGTGTCTTTCAGGATGATCAATAAGATTTAAGACAGGATAATTAATAAAACTGATAAGATTTTAAATAAAATAAATAATAAAATATAAATAAAAATAATTAATGACAATTGTATTAGTCTAGATCATATTCTTGCCTAGAGAATCCTGTGGACAGAGGAGCCTGGTGGGCTGCTGTCCATAGAGTCGCACAGAGTCGGACACGACTGAGACGACTTAGCGTGCATACATGCATTGGAGAAGGAAATGGCAACCCACTCCAGTATTCTTGCCTGCAGAATCCCAGGGACGGAGGAGCCTGATGGGCTGCTGTCTATGAGGTCACACAGAGTCAGACACAACTGAAGCGACTTAGCAGCAGCAGCAGCAGATCATATTTAGGTGCCTTCCATAACAATCAACACAAGATAGTTTCACAGACATAGTTAGTATCTTCTTGGACAATAATTATGTAATTCTGAAATGGGACTTGTGAAAAGTTTGTAGATAACCCATCCTCCTAACAAAATAAATACATACATAAATGACCTGTTATATGAACATAGGACCATGTTATCTAATTGCTTAACAATGTTTTTAATTCTACTTAGTAACATCTATCAGATTCATTTTCAATTTCATTCAAAATAGACTAAAATCATGTGGATCTGCCTTAATTTAGATAAAGAATCATTCATCTTCTGGTTTATCTTGAAAAATGTATATGACTTCTCATATATTTGAAAAAGTTCCTATAATCCAATGTAACTACAATTTAAGGAGTTAAGAGAATGTTAAACCCTTACTGGATTTATTCCTTATATTAATATAACCTATTTTCACCTTTTCTTCTAAGGAGCCAGCATCTTTTAATTTCATGGCTACAGTCATCATCTGAAGTGATTTTGGAGCCCAAGAAAATAAAGTCTGTCATTATTTCCATTGTTTCCCCATTTGCCATGAAGTGATGTGACCAGATGCCATGATATTCATTTATGACAAATCTAGACAGCTTATTTAAAAGCAGAGACATTACTTTGCCAACAAAGGTCTGTATAGTCAAAACTATGTCTTTTCCAGTAGTCACGTATGGATTTGAGAGTTGGACCATAAAGAAGACTGAGCACTGAAGAACTGATGCTTTTGAACTATGGTGCTGGAGAAGAATCTTGAGAGTCCCTTGGACTGCAAGATTAAACCAGTCACAATTCCACTGCTGGGCACACACACCGAGGAAACCAGAATTGAAACAGACATGTGTACCCCAATGTTCATTGCAGCACTGTTTATAATAGCCAGGACATGGAAGCAACCTAGATGTCCATCAGCAGAATGGACAAGAAAGCTGTGGTACATATACACAATGGAGTATTACTCATCCATTAAAAAGAATACATTTTAATAGGTTCTAATGAGGTGGATGAAACTGGAGCCTATTATACAGAGAGAAGTAAGTCAGAAAGAAAAACACCAATACAGTATAATAGCACATATACATGGAATTTAGAAAGATGGTAATGATAATCCTATATGCAAGACAGCAAAAGAGACACAGATGTATAGAACAGTCTTTTGGACTCTGTGGGAGAAGGCAAGGGTGGGATGATTTGAGAGAATATCATTGAAACATGTATATTACCATATGTGAAACAGATCGCCAGTCCAGGTTCGATGCATGAGACAGGGTGCTCAGGGCTGGTGCATTGGGATGACCCAGAGGGATGGGATGGGGAGGGAGGTGGGAGGGGGTTTCAGGATGGGGAATACATGTACACCTATGGCTGATTCATGTCAATGTATGGCAAAAACCACTACAATATTGTAAAGTAATTAGCCTCCAATTAAAATAAATAAATTTAAAAAGAAATATTAAACCAGTCAATCCTGAAGGAAATCAACCCTAAATATTCATTGGAAGGACTGATGCTGAAGCTGAAGCTCCAATACTTTGGCTACTTGATGCAAAGAGTCGACTCATAAGAAAAGACCCTGATGCTAGGAAAGATTGAAGGCAGGAAAAGGGGACAACAGAGGATGAGGTGGTTGGATGGTGTCTTTGACTTAATGGACATGAGTTTGAGTAAGCTCCACGAAGTAGTGAAGTTCAGGGAAGCCTGGCGTGCTGCAGTGCATGGGGTCGCAAAGAGTCGGACAGGACTAAGTGACTAAACAACAACATTTTCACCTTAGATGTTCTATAAAAATTGTATTTCTGTGAAAGACATTTTCTAGTTTATCATAATTTGTACATCACATATATTTGAACCAAAGTTTTATTACTTTTATTCTCTCTCACTCACATTTCACCTCCAATTAATGGAGCAATGCTAAAAAACATATCCATAAACTAACCTCCTCCTCCCTCACCTTCCCTGCTCTCACTTTATCAGGCGTCATCACACTGTTCACCAGGAAGATTGTACAAGTCCCTTAACTGTTCTTCAAAATTGGGCTTCACCACCATGGAGCCAGTTCCTCTGCCCAAAAGGAAGTTGTGGAAACATTTTGGTCTGACCAGGACAACCCGGAGCTCACACTCAGTCATGGCTCCCCTCGCACCCGCCTCAGCAGCATCTTTGTAGCAGACGCCAAGTCCCTGGGTGACTCCGAGCCTTGCGGGATGCCCTCCCAGGCCTCTGCAAGTCATCTCTGATTGCCTGCCTCCTCATTTTTCTTCTTGTTCCCTCTGTACAGCCATCTGCTTCCTTGCGTGGCTCAGACACTCCAACAATGAATATACTCAAGGGCCCTGGCGTGGCTGTTCCCAGAACAGAAAATACTCTTCATCTGCATTGCTAGCCGTCACACTTTCTACACGTTTCTGTTTAAATGTGGGCTCCAGGAGACGTACACTGACCTTTGTGTTTGAAGTTGTAACCTGCATCTGTCTGCGTTCAACATTTCTCACCCTCCCAATTCTCAACTTTCAATCTTCTCCTGAGCTGGTAAAATGAGCTAGCATCTTACACATCCTTTTGTATTACAGTTATAATTTGCTTTCTGTCTTTGCTGAGTATGAATTATTTTATGTTTTAGTCATTGATGTCCCTCAGCACTTTGTGTGTGCGGCACACAGTGGGTACCATGTAGATGGTTGGGATGAAGCAATGACCGGGTAGGTATTCTTTGCAGAACTTCTCTCAGAACTTTTGTTCTTCAGAAACCATTTGAGCCATCTTGGGTTAAGTATTTGCATGAGGCTCTTTCTGTGAAAATATGTAATTATATTCTGAAAGCTGCTTTTATTTTCCTCAAAGCCCTTATCACATAACATGACTCCCTAAGAATTATTCCTTAAAAATATGCTAAACTATTCTAAACTTCAGCACACTAATCATCCTCTATATTGATGCAACTTCTATCTCACTCCAAGAAAAGTTTGACATGCTTTATTAGTTTTCATTATGGAAAATTTGAATAAACATTATCATTTAAAAAATGCATAGAATTAAAGGTTGCATAGTCTAAGTGGCACATGGTATATATATATAATCACTTTAGTGGTCAAGCTCAAGGCTCTGGCCCTGTGTCTGGGGCTGGCATGCACGGTCCACAGAGCAGGCAGTGAGAGGGGACATGGAAGGATGGCCAGGAAGCAGGAGCAAGCTGTGCCTGCTGTATGAGCCAGACTCACAGGAAAGGGGGGAACACATGCCAGTTCATATCATACATGATCTTGGTGGGACGGGGACCTTGCAGAGTAGGGGCTCTTTGTCATGGAGCCAAGTACACTAACCTACCCAGGGAAACCAAGAAGCTGGAAGGGGGCCCAAGGGAATACACACAGCACTTGTGGCCTCTGCTGTGTCCATCAGCCTCCCACAGGAAGACCCCTGTGTACCCCTCAACCCAGCCAGAAACACACGGGAAGGACTGTTCTGGGCAGGGCAGTGCAGCCTTGCCTCAACCTGGCAACGTTCAAGAAAGACATTGCAGTGGGCACCTGCTTGACAATTGGAGGATATTATAACCAAGTACGAGTATTATATACCTTAACTCAAACCGTGCCATGCCTCCAGAGAATCTTAGTCATAGGTTGTTCAGAGTCAAAATGCTTAGGAAGTAAACTCCTGTACCAATAGATTCCACAGTTAAGCTTTGCTGAATCATCCTGATGAAAGAAAACTGAATTACATCTTCATTTTTTAGCCCACAATCTAATTCTTGGAAAGCAATCTACATAGGTATGAAATAAACCCTCAACTATAATCAGCTAACAAAAACAGCTCAAAAGCTTAGAGCTGATTAAAATGATGTCACTGCTATTCATTATCAGAAAGCCTTTCAGGCTTTAACTGGATGCCAAAGGAAAATATCTGTTAGTGATTTTAAAAAGAAGTGGAGAAAAAAAGCCACTATGAGTTTGATATAAGCACAAAAACTTCCTGAGCTCTGGGTAAACATAAGAAATATGGTGCATTAAAATGGAAAGTTATACTGTTTATAGTTCTTTGGTAAATGTCACTACCATTATTCTTACAGTTTGTTGACATAATAATGGATCTTCAGAAAAGATTAGGGATGAAATACCCAAAGCTGACACATTTTTAGTAATATTTTCCATTTCTCACATACTTCGGTAATCTCTTTCACTAATCGTCTTTGCAAGGACAACGTGATTCCAGTTAATCATCCAACCCCAGCACTCATTGTTGACGGGAATTCAGTGCATAGTATCTCATGTTTCCTCTCAGAAAAATAACCAGGTTCATCGATTTCTCTGACTCTGAGTGTTTCTAAGTGTCAGTAATAGGCGGCAAGAGCATATTTAGAGAACTTGCACCATATTCCAACTACGCCCAGAGGCGGTGCAAACAGCCGAGCCATGATAGTCTCATAACTCACAGGGCATGGCTGCGACTTTGCATCTCCACAGTCTCCCCTCACCACACACCAGGGCACAGCGGCTTTCCTTTCCACACTCTCTTTCACAGACCGTGCAAACCCTCAGCTCCTTGGATTTCAAAAGCTTGAACACAAGACCGCTCTGCACCCAAACTCAACCGGCTTTCTGGTGGTTGATTCACAAGGTAACTGTTACTTGTTAAAGTAACTTTTCCTTCTTCTATTTCTTGATCCTTTCTATTTTTAATCTAGGATTAGACTGAGAGCTTTGATGATATGCGTTCTTATCAGATTGCGTGTTTTCTATCTGCCCCATTGAGACACTTACTGACTTTTAACAATCTAAGGGGCAAATGTAGGATTCCTCACGTGCATTCAATGCCTTCTAAAATCTAGCCTGGATTTTATCTGACAATGTTACCACATAGAACTCTTGATTTGAAAGAAATGGGCTGACTGGGTTTTGCCATCTTGTTTCTGTCACCCTGAACTTACTCCTGTTACTAATTTATATTTATAAAAACCTTCCTGGTTTTAAAGATTGTTGTTTGTCAGTTAGTCACTAAGTTGTGTCCACCACTTTGGGATTCCATGGTTTGTAGCCTGCTAGACTCCTCTGTCTATGGAATTCTCCAGGCAAGAATACTGGAGTGGGTTGCCATGTCCTTCTCCAGGGGATCTTCCTGACCCAGGGATCCTTCAATAGCAGGGGGATTCTTTACTGCTGAGCCACCTGAGAAGTAATCTTTAAAGATTACTGCCTGTGTTCCGTGGGCTTTTCCAAAAAGCACCCTCTTCTGCTTGTGCACGTCTTTTATGTAATAGGCACTTTCTGCTGCTGCTAAGTCGCTTCAGTCATGTCTGACTCTGTGTGACCCCATAGACGGCAGCCCACCAGGCTCCCCCGTCCCTGGGATTCTCCAGGCAAGAACACTGGAGTGGGTTGCCATTTCCTTCTCCAATGCATGAAAGTGAAAAGTGAAAGTGAAGTCGCTCAGTCATGTCCGACTCTGCCCTATGCCAAGATCATTTGTTGTGCATCTCATTTTCTTACTAACTCTGGAATCCTCAAAGGCAACAGCTGCATATGTATCGTTATTGTTCTTTTTTCTTGTTTCAAATTATATTTACTATATGCAAACTATTATATATGCTAAAATACTAAAAGTTTGTACATATTTATACTGACATACAGTACAGGGTTGTGTACATAAATCCAACTGTCCTATTGTGTGACCCTATGGGATTTGCTCAAACGTAATTCTTTCTGCATACAGATTTTGTGTGTGTGTGCTTTAAAAAACTTCATTTTGAGTAAATTATGGACTGACATGAAGTTGTGAGAATTAACACAGCCAGATCCAGTGAAATCTTTACAATTTCACCCAGTGGCAGCACCATGGGAACCTAGTACAACATGGAAACCAGAATTATGACATTGGCATAGCCCACCAACTTTGTCTAAATTTCCTCATCTCTGTTTGCATCAGTGTGTTTCTGTGTGGATTTAACTGCATTATTATTATTATGCTGGCGGTGTAGCCACAACCACAGGTGAGACAAGGCCGAGTCCAGGGTGCAAGGATTGTTCCCATTTCCCTTTATGCTCACCCCATTTCCCTCCACCTCCTTATAACCACTGGGAGCCACAAATGTTCTCAACTTCTGTAATTCTGTCACTTCACAATGGTCTATGGAAAGAATCATACATTATGTGACCTTCTGAGATGGACTTTATTCACTCTGCATAATTCCTTTGGGGTTCTGTTCTGCTGCGTTTCAGTATCCTGTTTCTTCTCCCCACTAACTAGTACTCCACAGCTTGGATGCGCTATTGTTTTTTCAGTACTTCATCCACTAAAGGCAATCAAGGGAGTGTCCTGATTTGACTATTACAAGCAAAGAAAGCTGCTGTGATACTTATCATCGGGATTCTATGTGACCGCAGCTCCATTTCTCTGGGATAAATGCCCAAGAGTGCAATTTGGGGGTTGTATAAACATGCATTTAGTTTTGTAAGAACCTGACAAATCGTTCTCCACAATGACTGTACCCTTTATGTCTCCATCATTGACAAACACAGGATGGAGATGCTTTTCTGTATCCTCACCAGCATTTGATGTGGCCCCTGTATTTTAGCCACTTTGATAGGTGCGCGGTGACAGGTCACTGTGAGTCTGATCCTCATTTACCTGCCGACTCATGACAGCAGACATTCGGTAGGTGCTGACTCGTCATCTGTACGTCCTCTCCAGAGAAAGCTTCTTCATATCTCTTACCCATTTTAGATGTGGATTTTTTTTAAACACCTGTTAAGTTTGAGAGTTTTAATATAGTCCAGATATTTTTTTATCCTTTGCAGATATTTGTTTCCAGCCTGCAGCTTGTCTCTTCATCCTCTTAGGTTTTTTGCAAAGTAAATGTTTTGAATTTTAATGAATTCTTCCTTTTATGGATCATGCTTTTGTTGCTAGGACTAAGAATTCTTGGCCCAGTTCTAGATAGCAAAGATGCTATCTTTTAATTTTTAAGTTTTATAGTTTTACATTTTATGTTTGGATCTGTGATTCATTTTGAGTTAGTTTTTGTACAAGGTGTGAGGTTTAGCCCATTTTTCTTTATCCATATCTAGCTGCTCAAATAGTAGCTGATGAAAACTTTATCCTATTCCAATAAATTGTTTCCATACAGTTTTCAAAGTGAGTTGGGCATAGTTTATGCATCTATTCCTGGGTTTCTACTGCACTGTGTTCCCTGATATGTGCTTCTCTCCTATCACGGGTGCCACTCTGCCTGGATCACTTTGGCTGCATATTAAGGCCTGATTTTGCACAGAGTGATGCTTTTAAATATGTCATTGGAAAACAGGCATAGTTTTTTTTCTTCATTTCCAATATGTATGGCATTTATCTCCTAGTATTCTTGAATAAGGGCTTCCCTGGTGGCTCATTGGTAAAGAATCTGGCTGCAATGCAGGAGCCGCAGGAGACTTGGGTTTGATCCCTGGATTGGGAAGATCCCCTGGAGGAGGGCATGGCAACCCACTGCAGTATTCTCCTGGAGAAACCCCATGGACAGAGGAGCCTGGTGGGCTACAGTCCATAGGGGTGCAAAGAGTTGGACACAACTGAGGTGACTTAGCATGCATACACACACTGTTTCGAGTGTTGAGAAGGACAATCTTGCCTTGCTTATAATCTTCGGAAATGCATTCATTCTATCACTGTAACTTGTCTGTCTGTTACAGTATCACTGTATCTTTTGCAGATGTTCTCTGTCAATTAAGTTTCCATTTATTCCTAAATTGTAGAGAGAGTTTTCATGAGTGAGTGCTGGATTTTCTCAAATATATTTTCTGCACCAGTTTAATTCTATTATGGTCTCAGTACAGACATTGTTGGTTGTTAGTGTTTTAAATGTCAAGGTAGATTTTTGGCTGAGGAACAAATTTTTCTTCACAGCCTCTTTCCAGTCTTCACAACTATGCAGACATAAATGTCTTTTTCTTAAGCCACCCAGTCTATAATTCTGAGTTAGGACAGCCCTAAACAATACACATGATGACAGATTAGAAAGTGCTACAATATCCTTCAGAAGTTAGTTCAAAACAGTAGTCAGTAGTAAGCTGATGTATCTACAAAATGAATTAGAGAGAAAGAAGCTTCTAGATATTAGGAAGCCAGCTAAGTGGTGAGAATAATAATCATGGCTAAAGGTAATAAATGCCTCGGCTCCATTCTAAAAATAAAAATAAAAGTCTGACCTTGTAATTACAAGTGACCCTGATGAAAAAGAAAACCATGGGTTTCTAAAGACTAATTGTGGATTCAGAGATGGCTCTGCTCTGTGATGAGCTCAGATATAACGAGGTCAGTTAAAAAGGACAGAAGGGCCACTGAACAAACCACAGCAAATAGAGCCACATAGATGAGTAACATCAGGATGGTTACCATTGAGACTGAAATGAGTTGAATGAAAATTACTAGATGGTGACAAAAATGCTTGGAGCACAATAAGTGAGAATGAAAGAGACCACCAAGCCCAGCAGCAGAATCTCACAGAACAGAACACCTAGTCAGCCCTTGGCTTCCATTCCCATTCAGCTCTTTTCAGTCTTGACATCACTAAGAGGAAACCCAGGTCTGCAGCTGGAGAAGACATTGTGAGAAATTACCTGGGGACTTTTGAGCCATTTACAGACCAAACTTTAGAGAGAACTGTAAGACTGTCCTTCTCAACACCCAAAACAGTGTGTGCATATGTGCTAAGTTGCCTCAGTTGCGTTCAACTCTTTGCACTCCTATGGACTGTGGCCCACCAGGCTCCTCTGTCCGTAGGGATTCTCCAGGCAAGAATACTGCATGTCTTTGAGCGATCTTCAGTGATCTTTGCACTTCCAGGAAGGGTACAGAGAAAAAGGTGGTCCCACATGGCATGGAGCCCATGGGGAGTGTGTTCTTTGCTAGCAGATGCTTTGTGTTGGCTGCAAATACAGGCTTTGAGGTTCATTGCCAAATTTTCCCTTGGCACCTTCTTTTAATTACTTGATAAATCCAGGCAGGTTATTTAACTATCATGTCATATTTTATTTTTAAAATAAAAATAGACTTTGCAAAACAATGAACACATATATAGCACAGGGCAAATACCAGACAAAATAGCTGTTGCTAATATCACACCAGCATCACCCCTATGTTCATTTCCAGTGATTCAGCTTTTCATTTTTTTTTAATTGAAGGATAATTCCTTTACAGAATTTTCTTGCTTTCTGTCTAACCTCAACATGAATCAGCCATAGGTATACATATATCCCCTCCCTTTTGAATCTCCTTCCCATCTCCTTCCTCATCTCACCCCTCTAGGTTGATTCAGAGCTCTTATTTGAATTTCCTGACCCATACAGCAAACTCCCATTGGCTATCTATTTTACATATGGTGATGTAAGTTTCCATTTTACTCTCTCCATAAATCTCACCCTCTTCTCCCCTCTCCCCATGTCCATAAGTCTGTTCTCTATGTCTGTTTCTCAACAGTTGCCCTGTAAACAAATTCTTCAGTACCATTTTTCTAGATTCCCTATATATGGGTTCAAATACAATATTTATCTATCTCTTTCTGACTTACATCACTCTGTATGTCTAGGTTCATCCACCTCACTAGAACTGACTCAAATGTGTTCCTTTTTATGGCTGAGTAATATTCCATTGTGTATATGTACCACACTTTTTTATCCATTCATCTGTCAATGGACATCTAGGTTGCTTCCATGTTCTAGCTATTGTAAATAGTGCTGCAAGGAACAATTGGATACTTGTGTCTTTTTCAATTTTGATTTCCTCAGGGTATATTCGTAGAAGTGGGATTGCTGGGTCATATGGTAGTTTTATTCCTAGTTTTTAAGGAATCTCCATACCATCTTCCATAGTGACTGAATCAATTTATATTCCCACCAACAGTGTAAGACCATTGCCTTTTCTCCACACCCTCACCAGCATTTATTGTTTGTAGACTTTTTGATGATGGCCATTTTGACTGGTGTGAGGTGATATCTCATTGCAGTTTTTTTTATTTTATTTTATTTTTAAACCTGAAACACTGTATTAGTTTTGCCAAACATCAAAACGAATCCGCCACAGGTATACATATGTTCCCCATCATGAACCCTCCTCCCTATGCCCATTTTTGAAGACTTTTAATCATAAATGGGGCTGAATTTTGTCAAAGGCTTTTTCTGCATCTATTGAGATTATCATATGGTTTTTATCTTTCAATCTGTTAATATGAAGTATCACACTGATTGATTTGTGTATATTAAAGAATCCTTGCATCCCTGGAATAAACCCAACTTGATCATGGTGTATGAGCTTTTTGATGTGTTGCTGAATTCTGTTTGCTAAAATTTTGTTGAGGATTTTTTGCATCTATTTCATCAGTGATGTTGGCTTGTAGTTTTCTTTTTTGTGTGTTGTGTTTGTCTGGTTTTGGTATCAGGGTGATGGTGGCCTCATAGAATGAGCTTGGAAGTATTCCTTCCTCTGCAATTGTTTGAAAGAGTTTTAGAAGGATAGGCATTAGCTCTTCTCTAAATGTTTGACAGAATCCTCCTGTGAAGCCATCTGGTCCTGGGCTTTTGTTTTTTGGGAGTACCTTTTCATTTTTCTTTCTTCTTTTAACCCAAATCGAGTGGTCGCTGTGTTTCATGTGCCACATCTTGCACTAATCTGTAGAAATATCTGGATATAAATAAATAGAAAAAACCCTATTCATTTCCTAGAGCAAAAACTCATTACAAGGAGAAATGGAGACAGAGATTCTGGAGAATTTACTGTTGTAGAGGTGGAGGAAGGAATTAGGATAAAACATCACAGGGGAATTGACAGTCTGACAGTGTCTGGCAGGGAGAGGAGGGATTTATGAAGGTATTACCAGAAAAAAAGCTTTTGGGAAAAGGAAATCAGCGTTTGGAGATGCAGAGATATATAAGGTCATACAAGTCCTTGAGGGAATTGGGTTTACGGTGGCAGGACTGGTGAAAAGATCTCTAGTCTTTCCCATTCTATCGTTTTCCTCTATTTCTTTGCATTGATCACCTAGGAAGGCTTTCTTATCTCTCCTTGCTATTCTTTGGAACTCTGCATTCAGACGGGTGTATCTTTCCTTTTCTCCTTTGCCTTTCACTTCTCTTCTTTTCACAGCTATTTGAAAGGCCTACTCAGACAACCATTTTGCCTTTTTGCATTTCTTTTTCTTGGGGATAATCTTGATCACTGCCTCCTGTGCAATGTCACAAACCTCCATACATAGTTCTTCAGGCACTCTATCAGATCGAATCTCTTGGATCTATTTGTCACTTCCACTGTATAATCATAAGGGATTTGATTTGGCTCATACTTGAGTGATCTTGTGGTTTTCCCTACTTTCTTCAATTTAAGTCTGAATTTGGCAATAAGGAGTTCATGATCTGAGCCACAGTCAGCTCCTAATTTTGTATTTGCTGACTGTATAGAGCCTCTCCATCTTTGGTTGCAAAGAATATAATCAATCAGATTTCAGTGTTAACCATCTGGTGATGTCCATGCGTAGAGTCGTCTCTTGTGTTGTTGGAAAAGGGTGTTTGTTTTGACCAGTGCGTTCTCATGGCAAAACTCTGTTAGTCTTTGCCTACTTCATTTTTCCTCCAAGGCCAAATTTGCCTGTTACTCCAGGTATCTCTTGACTGCCTACTTTTGCATTCCAGTCCCCTATGACGAAAAGGACATCCTTTTTGGTGTGAGTTTTAGAAGGTCTTGTAGGTCTTCATAGAACCATTCAGTTTCACCTTCTTCAGCATTACTGGTTAGGGCATAGATTTGGATTACTGAAGAAAAACATCTTCTGCTTTATTGATTATGTCAAAGCCTTTGACTGTGTAGATCACAACAAACTGTGGAAAATTCTTCAAGAGATGGGAATACCAGACCACCTTACCTGCCTCCTGAGAAATTTATATGCAGATCAAGAAGCAACAGTTAGAACTGGACATGGAACAATGGACTGGTTCAAAATCAGGAAAGGAGTATGTCAAGGCTGTATATTGTCACCCTGCTTATTTAACTTATATGCAGAGTGCATCATGCAAAATGCTGGGCTCGATGAAGCACAAGCTAAGGTTGCCAGGAGAAATATCGATAACCTCAGATATGCAGATGACACCACCCTTATGGCAGAAAGTGAAGAGGAACTAAAAAGCCTCTTGATGAGAGTGAAAAAGGAGAGTGAAAAAGCTGGCTTAAAGCTCAACATTCAAAAAACTAAGTTCATGGCATCTGGTCCCATCACTTCATGAGAAATAGACAGGGAAACAATGGAAACAGTGACAGACTTTATTTTATTGGACTTCAAAATCACTGCAGATGGTGATTGCAGCCATGAAATTAAAAGATGCTTGCTCCTTGGAAAAAAAGGTATGACCAAGCTAGATGGCATATTAAAAAGCAGAGACATTGCTTTGCCAACAAAGGTCCATCTAGTCAAAGCTATGGCTTTTCCAGTAGTCATGTATGGATGTCAGAGTTGGACCATAAACAAGAATTGATGCTTTTAAACTGTGGTGTTGGAGGTGACTCATGAGAGTCCCCTGGACTACAAGGAGGTCCAACCAGTCCATCCTAAAGGAAATCAGTCCTGAATATTCATTGGAATGAGTGATGCTGAAGCTGAAACTGCAATACTTTGGCCACCTGATTTGAAGAACTGATTCCTTGGAAAAGACCCTGATACTGGTAAAGACTGAAGGTAGGAGGAGAAGGGGATGACAGAGGATGAAATGGTCTAATGGCATCACCAACTTGATGGACATGAGTTTGAGCAAGCTTCAGGATTTGGTGATGAACAGGGAAGCCTGGTGTGCTGCAGTCCATGGGGTCACAAAGAGTCAGACAAGACTAATGACTGAACTGACAGAATGGACTGGAGAAAACCTGCAAGTTGTACCTTAACAGAGGCATTGTGGGAAGAGTTGTCAGTTTATTGGCCAGCAAATCAAGAGGGTTGTATAGCATATGAGATAGGTTGGGTGATGTCCTCCCCAAAAGTCTTATGTTCCAGTTCCTCGGAACATGACCTCATTTGGAGACAGAGTCTTTACAAAAAGGATGAAGTTTAATGAGGTCACTAGGATGGGTCCACAAAGAGTCGGACATAACTTAGTGACTGCACAACAGCAACAACAGAATGAGTCCTGACTCACTGGCACTGATGTCACAAACAGGCATAGTTTGGATACAGAGACAGACATGAAGTGGCGGAAGGAAGACATGAGGCAGAGAGACACAGGGAGAAGGAAGTCATCTACAGGTCAAGAAGAGGCCGGGCACAGATCCCCTCACAGCCTCAGGAGGAACCCTCTGTGATTATGGGCTTCCAGTCTCCAGACTGTGAGAGGATCAGTTTCTGCTGCTGGAGCCACCCAAAGGGGGACACTTCATTACTGCAGCAGACTTTACCCTGGCAAACTAAGGCAGATAGTGACACACAAGTATGCTGCTTTCTGCTCCAGCTCAAATGATCATATAGTCTCTACTAACCCAGTCTACAAAGCACCACATTTAATGCATCCAGTGTCAGATGCATATTATTTCTGTGCATGAGCCCTCTTAATATATTTTAATAATGCATATTTAATAGTGCTCACTCTTTCTTTAATTACTCAGTTGTTAAGGCTTTAAAAGCAGGCTATTATGTTTGCCCTGGTTTTTGAGATTACAATTACATATCACTTCTCCCAATTTGAGGATGAGTACTTTGGGAGTCATGGATGCTGTCATCCAATCAAGAAGGCATAAAGCAAAAACCTTGTTGAAAGGAGAGAGAGTGAAAGCCACTTTTAAAAAACTATCGAGAATTAATACTATAGTCTTCTTGTTTATCAGTATTAATACATGGTCTTCTTGTTCATCCTAACTTTCCAATAATAAAGAAATTTATCCTAAGTCCTTGTGAATTTCTGGATATCATTTTAGAGTGGACATTTTTCATTCTACAAAGACTTTATTCCATTAAATCTAACTTTCCTCGATTTACCATCCTTATTGTTAGAAAAAAGTAAAACAGAAAGATACACACATCATTTCCTTGAGATGAAAAATATAAATTCAGAATATGAATCTCTCAAGAGTAAAAAAGAGCATTATGAAAAAATTGGTAAAATACTAAAAATTATTTATGCCTAAAATTGTTTCCAAGTTAAGCATTATGCTATAAATTATTTTACTTGTAGGTAAGGGAATAACTCAGAGACCTAAAGAAAAACTATTGCTACCCCATCAGCTGAGACAAGGTTGACGACTAAACCTGATTCTGCTCCATCAGCAGCAGAAACGCCTTCACTCCCTGCCCCCAGTTTTCTCCTCTCACCATGGAGGACAGTGCTCTTGGTGTGAAATATAAAATATAATGTTTTGAGGAAAGCTTAGCTTGTTAAACGAACTCACAAAGTGAAAATAAGGTAAAAGATTAATGATGGTTCATAATAGTTAAATTATTTCAGATATAACCGATGGAAACTCACTGGAATTTTAATTCTTTTAACTTAGTAAATCTTATTTATTCAGCAAACATTACTGAAAAAAAAGTGTGACTTGGAGTATTTGAAAAAATTCAGTTCAGGCTGTCATCTGCTCAAAATAAAAACACAAAATCAGCAGGATAAAATAAAAATGATTTGGATGACTGCTAACAAAACCAGTATGCAAAGGCATGTTTATACTTCAGAGGTGTGGCTCTGTCAATCCTGTGGATCTGTCCCTCCCGTGGATCTGTCCACTTGCTCTCTTCAGCACGGGTACTTCTGGACACAACTGCTGTAGAGGTCAGACAGGAGAGCATGTGACCTGCACTTCTTTATTAACCTGGTCAACACTCTCAGCTTTAACTGCTCCTCCAACTTTCTGTCCACTAGCGGAAGCCAGCAAGGTATAATTAGTGACAGATAATAATTTATAATTTCAATATATAATGGAAGGCAAAGGGTGTTCTTATATCAGAAGGAGGATTGGAGGTTTTCACCTGATGCTGTTCTAACTATTCCAAATACTATTACATTAAATGACTGAGATCAAGTCTGGCCAACACACTGATGGATTAATACCCTTCCCCATCTTCAACCCTTTGCAAACCCCTGAAATAAAATAGCACTGTGCAAGTAGGGCAAAACAAACAAGGAAAGGAAAAAAAAAGGAAAAAAAAAACATGGACAGAATCAAGGACAATATTGACAAAGTATCCCCCAATCCCCAAATTATTTGCCAGGGAGCTGACGGCGTAAAGCAGAGTGCCCAGTGGTGCCAGCAGCTCTGCAGGAGGAGGGAGCAGAGGAACAGAAACCCTTCTGATGGCTCTGGAAGCACAAGAAATTGAATTGCCAAGTGGTCCTCGCCTGACAGCTTAGCATCCCCACTCAGTGGGAAAGTTTAGCGCTTGGCAGTCAAAGACGGGCTTTACAAGCTCTGGCTCATGACACAGCTCTAACCATACAGACTACGTCTTCATTTATCAGCAAGCAGCCATGCAACATTGGAAGATATTTCTGTATTCTGTCTTAAAAACCATCTTAACAATTTTCAAAAAGCACAGATAATGTAATAACACAATTTGAGTGTAGGTACAATAAATTCAATAAAATTAACACAAATGGAAAACCAAAAAGTATTATTGACAGCTTTAGATTAAATAAAAATTCAAAATACAATAACAGAAATACTTTAAAACAATTGTGTTGATTGTGTAATGTTTCAGACTCTGGAAAATAGCTAAAGGATTTAGAAGAAAGAAGTTTATGACATAAGGAATTGAAGCCTTTGGAAATAAAAACAAAGAAATGAACTAAAAATTCTAGTGAAGAAAAACAATTAAAATAAGATGAAAACAAAGAACAGAAAAATAGTAATTATAAATCAAAAAGAGTTAAAAAACATACACCTTCAGAATTTAAAACTAATATATAAATGCAAATATTGATTCATTAATGAAATCAGTAAAATAATAAAACCCCTAACCAACCTAATGGATTAAAAAGAGAGAGAGAGAGAGACAAAGCACAACTAAATAAAACTGGAAACTAAGAAGGGGAGCAACTATTAAGAGGAAATATCAAAAGTCTATGACACTGCTTTACAAAACTCTTCAAAAATACATTTGGAAACCTAGATGGAGTGACATTTTTCCTAAGGAGAACATATCCTATTGTAATAGAGCAGAGCATTATACAGAAATTGAACAGAGTAAGCATCACAGAAGAAATGAAGAAAGAAGGAGCTGAAGGGTTTCCTGACACACAGCAGTGAACCAGGATCTCTCCACATGGGAGGAAGAGGATCCGGAGGCAGCACCAAGAGTTTAAGTAACGACCCCATGACCAGTTCAGTTCAGTTGCTCAGTCGTGTCTGACTCTTTGTGACCCCATGGACTGCAGCACTCCAGGCTTCCCTGTCCATCACCAACTCCCGGAGCTTGCTCAAACTCATGTCCGATGGTGATGCCATCCAACCATCTCATCCTCTGTTGTCCCTTTCTACTTCCTTCAATCTTCCCAGCATCAGGGTCTTTTCAAATAAGTCAATTCTTTGCATCAGGTGGCCAAAGTATTGGAGTTTCAGCTTCAGCATCACTCCTTCCAATGAATAGTCAGGGCTGATTTCCTTTAGGACTAAACATGGAACAACAGACTGATTCCAAATTGGGAAAGGAGTACATCAAGGCTATATATTGTCATCCTACTTATTTAACTTATATGCAGAGTACATCATGAGAAACGCTGGGTTGAATGAAGCACAAACTGAAATCAAGATTGCCAGGAGAAATATCAATAGCCTCAGATATGCAGATGATACCACCTTTATGGCAGAAAGTAAAGAGGAACTAAAGAGCCTCTTGGTGACAGTGAAAGAGAGTGAAAAAGCTGACTGAAAACTCAACATTCAAAAAATGAAGATCATGGCATCCCGTCCCATCACTTCATGGCAAATGGATGGGGAAACAATGGAAACAGTGACAGATTTTATTTTCTTGGGCTGCAAAGTCTCTGCAGATGGTGACTGCAGCCATGAAATTAAGACATTTGCTCCTTGGAAGAAAAGCTATGACCAACCTAGACAGCATATTAAAAAGCAGAGACATTACTTTGCCAACAAAGATCCATCTAGTCAAAGCCATATTTTTTTCAATAGTCATGTATGGATGTGAGAGTTGGACTATAAAGAAAACTGAGCACCAAAGAATTGATGCTTTTGAACTGTGGTGTTGGAGAAAACTCTTGAGAGTCCCTTGGACTGCAAGGAGCTCAAACCAGTCAATCCTAAAAGAAATAAGTCCATGACTATTAAAGTCACCTCTTGGAAAAGCAACTCACCTTTCTACTGAAAGGCCTGGGAACCATGAGTGAGTGAGTAGCACCAAGTACCCACACTACCCAGAGTTTGGTCTCTAAATTTTTTTTTTTTAAGTTTAGCTAGTTTCAGGGCAAGTAACATATAAGCCTGAGGAATCCTATTATAGTTGAAGGCAAAACATCATCAAATCCTACTGCAGATCACTGTGACCCCTTGAACTTCAGCACACCAGGCTCCTCTGGCCATGGGGTTCTCCAGGCAAGAATACTGGAGAGGGTTGCCATGCCCTCCCCGGGGGATCTTCCTGACCCAGGGATGGAACCCTTGTCTCATATCTCCTGGGCTGGCAGGTTCTTTACCACTAGTGCCACCTGGGAAGCCCTGAGATATGCTAACTAAACTACTTGAAGAGGAAGTTTTATGATGTCTAGTATTTGCGTCAAAGAAGCAATAGAAGAAGGTAGTGGGAAGAAGAAGAAGAAGGTAGCCAAAAAAGGTAGTGGTAAGTGGATGGGGGGGCCCTGATTTGACAGCTGCTAACACTGAAGGAGACTGATGTACATCTGTGTACACTTGATACCTTCAAAATTTTCCAATTAAAAAACTAAATTTTCTAGTGATGAACTATCCTTCTCCTGTATAATAAACCCGTTGAGGTAAGGACCATCTAGTACAAGATAAAAGAGCTCTGGGGTATAAAGGACAGCATGGTCACAATAATTAGCAAAACTGTATCTGTACATGAGAGCTGCTAGGACAGTAGATTGCAAATGTCCTCAACTACAGAAAAGAGTTGTGTGCAGTAACAAAGTGTTAACTAACCTTATGTGGTAATCATTTCACTCTCTCTGTATATGTATCAAATCATCATGTTACATCTTAATCTGATACATGTTACATTTCAATGATGTCTCAAAGCTGGAGAAAAAGATGGAAATTTTTTTTTCCCATAGTAGTTAGTACATATTAAGCTCTTCTGCTGCTGGGAGATATTTAATATTTATTTCCCTTCAAAGTGTACAATTCAGTGGGTTTGGTATAGTCATGAGTTTATGTACGTATCACCAATATCTGATTACATAAGATGTCTGTTACCCCCAGAGAAAATGGTACCCTCAGCTAAGGACCTAACAGAAGCAGAAGAGATTAAAAAGAAATACCCTTAGCAGCCATTCTTTATCCCCATTCCAGTTAATATCTCTTTGAATTCCTTAATAGTAAACTTGATTTGAATTGCCCCTAAAATTGTTTCTAGGAGCTTTTTCAATTTTATATACATTTTCAAATGCGTTGGCATTAAGTGTCTGCTTCTGATAATGCCAATTGCTGAAGCCTCCGTTCACTTATTTCTGTTGACTGTTTATTGTTACTGCGATCTTCATTCACGTTTCCTTATCTCCTCCTCCTGTTGGTCATCGGTGTTGACTGCATGCATAACACTATATTTGGAAAGTGTGTTTACAGAAATAATCTAATGCCTAGGCTGATATTATCTGTCTCCAGAGAGGATGTTCATTTGCTTCCGTTTGCACGTGGAGGCACTGGCACTCCAGGGACATTTAGGCCAGTTTTGATAGTGGAGATCACGTGAGACTAAGCGCATTCCCTGGTGAGAAACTGTCTGCTTCAGGTTTATTCTGTTACTGTGTGGCTCTTCAAGCAACTAACATTCGGCAAGCCCTAGCTTCACATTGCTATCCCCATAGTGCCACAAAGCTGTCAACTTCCTGCCAAACTGGAAAATGCAGAGGAAAAGTGGGCCGAGTACAGAGCAAACACTCTGCACTACTGTCCATTCCCAGACCCTGCCTATCTCACGTGATTTCCCTCGCTGCAGGAGTGTATGTTCTCATAATTGGTCAGCTGTGAACGCACATTTGTGTGTGTGTGTGTGTGTGTGAGATGCAGAGGAATAGCAGGAGTAGAAGGGCTTGTAACAAATATTGCTCATAATTTTATACTAATTTTTTGTTTTTTATCTTTTCTTTTTTAACACTTCAATGTTGTTGACCCTCTCTGTTGTCTTGACTTTCCATTTTATTTAACATTTTCATAACTTCTCTCTTTACATGGCATCTTTCTTGGCATTCATATTAATTTTCAGTCTTGCATTTTCCCCCAATAAATGTATTAAAAAGGCTATACATAGTCTGTCTCCTACAAATTTTTGTATTTAATAATTTCTCTATTTCAATATTGTACACATTTGTATACATTTCCATTGTGTTTTCTTCTTTGAAAGATGAATTACTTAGAAGACAATTTCAATTTCCATATGTCTTCATTCCAAATAGAGGGGTGTTTCATGACTTTCTTTTGTTGTTGTTAAATGTGCTAACTTAATTGTGCTGTAGACAGAGAATATATAGCCTATGTGATACCAACGCTGTTTTCATGAACTCAATTCTAAAGAAAGATTATTTCTCCACAAGCCCTGCCCAGCACCTTACACAATCTATTCTGCACAACTTGTGTCTCTGTAAATCAAATTCACTCATACAGGATAAATTAATAGACTACTTTGAAACAGAAGGAAAATCGTATTTGTTCATGCATAGTGTATCCCAGGCAAGAGCTGACAGAACGACGGTAGAATTATGACCTCTGTTTGGAAGTGGGAGGGTCTTCAGTGTCACTGCTCCACCGGCAGGAGAAGCACTGCAGCATCTCCCTTGAGATGCGGGGAGCCAGCTCCATCTGAGCAACAAGATCTCAAGGCTCAGCCCAGAGAGAGCGGCCTGGCTTACCCCCATCTTGGCACCGGCTCCACTGCCGGCCCTCTGCAGTCACTCTGCCCCAAGCACGCATGGCACCTGGGCAAATAGCTCCTCTTCAAACCAAGTCCATAAAACAGCATAATTAAGGGGTTCCATCTGTCCCATCCCTGCCCCCAGCAGCCAGGGTCCAGATAAAGTTGAGACATCATTTCCAGTCTATTGTTCTGGCACATGTTCAGTCACCACTGTGACAGCATCTGTTCACACGCATACATCTGCACGAGCAGTCCAGATGATCCCCTCGAGTCCCAATCACTCCTTTTTGTTTTGTGTTCTTGTTGCTACAAAACGATGTAGTTTTGTACTGTCCTCCCTAACTTGCCTTTGCTCAGAAGACATGCTGTTTTTCCTATATACATTTGAAGACCGATAGGATTTTCAAGTAATATATAATAATGTTTTAGAAAAGAAATATCTCTTTGTCCTTTAGTTTTACTTTACAATTTGAGTGGTTCAAATCTTTCATACAATTACTATCAGTTTTTAAGACAAGTGTAAAAAAATCTCCCCAAAGATCTGTAGCTATGGCAATTTCTTCTTGTAGGTCTTCTACTTTTGGCTTCACATATTTTGGGTTTTTTTGTTTTTTTCCAGTGAAACTTTATCATTTCACTTGTGAATTCTTTTTTTTTTTTTAGTTGGAGTATAGTTGTTCTATGCTGCTGTGTCAGTGAGTCAGCCATATTTATACGTACAGTCCTACTTTTTTGGATTTCCTACCCATTTATGTTGCTACAAAGCACTGAGTAGAGCTCCCCGTGCTATACAGTAGATTCTCATTAGTTATTCTACTTTATACACAGTATCAATAGTGCGTAGATGTCAACACCAATCTCCCAATTTATCCCACCCTCCCTGCCCCCATTGGTATCAATGTTTGTTCTCTACATCTGTGTCTTTATTTCTGCTTTACAAATAAGATTTATATCATATTTCTAGACTCCACATAATATATGTTAATATACAATATTTGCTTTTCTTTTTCTGACTTACTTCATTCTTTATGACAGGCTCTAGGTCCATCCATGACTCTGCAAATGACCCAATTTCATTTCTTTTTGTGGGTTATATTCCACTGTATATATGTATCACATCTTCTTTATCCATTTCTCTGTTGATGAACATTTAGATTGCTTCCATGTCCTGGCTATTTACATATTTTAAATTTATGCTACTAGGTTCTTAAAAATTTAGAAGTGTTCGCTTCTCCTGCTGAATTGAACTTTTCCTGTTTCATGTCTAGAGAGGCTTCTGTTCAGAAGTTCTATTTTGTCTTACATTGATGAAATTATACTAGTCTTCTCCTGTATTATCTGCTTTTCATAATCGGGCTGTTTCGTCTGGAAGCTTTGCCACTTCAGTCCTGGGGCTGGTGCTCCTGTTACACTTGCCCTTTACAGCTTGTAACCACAGGTTTTATGTGATTTTGAGGATTGTGAGATTATAATCAATGGCATTTAGTGTATGGGACTTTTCAGGCTTTGATTTAAGGAGGAATCTCATTATCTATGCTGTCAGGCTCCTGGGAGGGGTCATCAACTGGGACCTTCTTAATCAGATTCCAGGCTTATGCCTTTGGGGTTCCATAGCAGTGAAGATAATACTAGGATAAAGTGCAGATTGCAGCCGGACTGTCGTTGGAAACTCCTCGCTAATGCCACTGCTCCTTCCTCCACATAAAGCAGGTGTGTCTACCCTCTGTCTTAGCCATTGACTGATCTCAGCCTTACATTACCAGCCCTTTCCTTGAGAAAAGCATCTTTTAGAGCCTGTTTTGTGGGGATTCTCATGATTTTCCACCTCGTGTGGAGTGGAAGCTTTTCCTCCTTCCTTTGTCATGAACCCCATTAAGATGGAGGGAATCAGGTCATGCAGGATCAAGGCTTTTGCTGATAAAGATCTGTAGAGTCAAGGCTATGGTTTTTCCGTGTAGTCATGTATGGATGTGAGAGTCGCACCATAAAGAAAGCTGAGCACCGAAGAATTGATGCTTTGAACTGTGGTGCTGGAGATGACTCTTGAAAGTACCCTGGACAGCAAGGAGATTAAACCAGTCTAAAGGAAATCAACCCTGAATATTCATTGGAAGGACTGATGCTGAAGCTGAAGCTCCAATACTTTGGCCACCTGATGCAGAGCTGACTCATTAGAAAAGACCCTGATGCTGTGAAAGACTAAAGGCAGGAGGAGAAGGGGATGAACGAGGATGAGAGGTTGGATGGCATCACTGATCCAGTGGACATGAGTCTGAGAAAACTCTGGGAGACACTGAAGGACAGGGAAGCCTGGCGTGTTGCAGTCCATGGGGTTGCAAAGAGTCAGACACAACTTAGTGACTGAACAAGGATCAGAATATTCTCAGAGCAGCCAGGCTTGGTGCTTCATTACGTTTCCAATCTGTTGTTTTTGTCTCTGAGGATTTCTGCCATTTTCTCACCAACTCAACTCCATACATAGAGAGCATATTTGTATTTCATTTTCAATATCATGTATTACAAAAGTTATTTAGATAGTTTGCCACATTGCTGGAATATGAATTCTGACTGTGGTTCTCTCTGTTTTATTCTCTGTGCTTCTGTATCTTAAAATTTCTTTATAACTAAAACATACTATTATGATAAGAAAGTATTAAGCATAATGACATTTGCTTAATTGAGACATTCTCAGTAATTCCCTCTACTGGATAGACAGCATAGTAACTATGTAATCAGTGTAGTTCATATGTTTTTATACCTTTGTAGATGAATAAGTTCTTATTTCTTAATAATATATAACCTAAGTAATTCAGTTCAGTTCAGTTCAGTTGCTCAGTTGTGTCCAAGTCTTTGCAACCCCATGAATCACAGCATGCCAGGCCTCCCTGTCCATCACCAACTCCCAGAGTTCACTCAGACTCATGTCCATCGAGTCAATGATGCCATCCAGCCATCTCATCCTCTGTCGTCCCCTTCTCCTCCTGCCCCCAATCCCTCCCAGCATCAGAGTCTTTTCCAATGAGTAGTTACAAGCATTAAATAAATATTAATATGTGGCAACCAGTAATAAATATTCTTATATACTGGCATCTAATGTAGTCAAATATGAATGAATTCTTTTCCCTGTGAACTTAAAAAAATGTTTTTTTCCTTAAATATCTAGGCTGGTTGAAGGGTGTTTAGAAGCCAAGCACAGCATGCAATACTATACATTCTTCCATGCCTTTATTTATTTTTTTTTAATTTTATTTTATTTTTAAACTTTACATAACTGTATTAGTTTTGCCAAATATCAAAATGAATCCGCCACAGGTATACATGTGTTCCCCATCCTGAACCCTCCTCCCTCCTCCCTCCCCATTCCATCCCTCTGGGTCGTCCCAGTGCACCAGCCCCAAGCATCCAGTATCGTGCATCGAACCTGGACTGGCAACTCATTTCATACATGATATTTTACATGTTTCAATGCCATTCTCCCAAATCTTCCCACCCTCTCCCTCTCCCACAGAGTCCATAAGACTGAATCCTGTCATTTCCTACAAGCTTCCTTAAACACTTTATATGTCATAGGGATTGCTAGTAAGGATGCTTTTCCTGTGGTTCAACAGAAAACACTGTTATCATTTTATAAAACAGCTTTTGTGTTAGGAGTTCAAATTTTACCTATTATGAAGAAAAAAGAAAATCCAAAAACTCAAAAACCATTAGTTCATGATGAAATAATATCTCAGAAGTTGATTCACCAATGAAGCTCTCCTGTCTCAAAGTGTGAGGAGATGTGGTATTTCTGCTGTTTGATTTTATTCCTGGAGAAGAATTAATAACAGTGAAGTTAAGAAGAGGAATCCAAGTCCCCATGCCGAGCTGCTGCTGCCTCTGCTCTCTGAGGCTCAGAATGAATTCACTCCTGTCTCCCCTCACCTCCAGATATTCTTGCTGTTCCTCAGCTTGCTGGTGTGAAACAGCACAGATCCTGAACTCTGAACAATTCTGCATCACTTCCCTTCACCATCAGGGTCTTCTGGAAGCCAGGTAACCCTCCTTAGCCTCAGAATGTATAGAGTTGTCATAATAAGAATATTTTTACTAAATGTGAAAACAGTGCTTTGTAGAATATAAAAAGACATTTAATACAGTCAGTTTTAATACCACAAGTCTTTCCTAGATACTAGAATTAAATCATAAATAGTGAGTATTAGCTTTGTATGCGTTCACTCAACTTTTTCTATCAAATCTACTACTGGTCCCTTTCCATTATGTGAAATGAGATAAGACATTACTACAGAATCACCAGCTCTTATAAAGGTGCTGAATAGCAATACAAATGGGCAACTGGATTTTATTGCCAAGATGAGTACTGGTTTAAAAACTGAATCTGACAATAATAGATGTAAAATTCCTCAGCTGTCTGAACTATCTTTCTAGTAGCTAATCAGAAAGTATTGCTCTACTGATACAATTCTCATCTTAGGCTAGTATGAACTTTATTTGACTTTGCTGCTGCTACTGCTGCTAAGTCGCTTCAGTCGTGTCCGACTCTGTGCGACCCCATAGACGGCAGCCCACCAGGCTCCTCTGTCCCTGGGATTCTCCAGGGAAGAATACTGGAGTGGGTTGCCATTTCCTTCTCCAATGCATGAAAGTGAAAAGTGAAAGTGAAGTCGCTCAGTCGTGCCCGACTCTTAGCGACCCCATGGACTGCAGCCTACCAGACTCCTCCGTCCGTGGGATTTTCCAGGCAAGAGTTCTGGAGTGGGGTGCCATTGCCTTATTATTTTACATCAGCAATATGAAATGAGTTACAATATGTATCATTATACTAATACTGCTTAATTTAGTAACATTTAAATATGTACACATTCACACCATAATGAAATTTTACTTTTATTAAATTAGTATCTCCAGGCCAAGTTGAATTACAGGTGTTGACAAATTTATTCCATGAATGTTTAAAACTAACAAGTTTTAAAAATCTTTCAGGTGTTTATCCCTGAGCTGTTCCTCCCCAAACTTAACAAATAAGTCTCGTATTTTTGTTACATACTCACAGGAGGGTATCTGGTGGGTTGACCAATCTCTGTCCCAGCAAACCTTGTAATGTGCATGTGTGTGAAGTCACTTAGTTGTGTCTGACTCTTTGCAACCCTATGGACTGCAGCCCGTCAGGCTCCTCTGTCCATGGGATTCTCCAGACAAGAATTTTGGAGCAGGTTGCCATGCCCTCCTCCAGGGGATCTTCCCAACCCAGGGAACAAACCCACATCTCTTACATCTCCTGCATTGGCAAGTGGGTTCTTTACCATCTGGGAAGCCTGATGAAAGGATAAGAAAGAATAATGTCCAACCAGTCAGAGAAGCTGTCCATAGAGCAGCTAGTGGGATGACAAAGATCCAGTCACCTGTCAGCATGAGTGGGACACTTTTCAGGAGGGAAGACACACCTGAGTCATTCTGAATGAGGTAGAAGAAATTACCTGACTTTCTATTCTTAAAAAATCTTTAATTTCTCAATAAATATTAATCAATGAATTTGCCAATATATTTTTACCATAAATAAGCTATTCTAATTAAAACTGATAACTAATTTACCTTTGAAAGTAAACTGGACATTACTCTTAAGAACATCTTTGTGTTAGTTCTTATCACTCTCTGGCAAACACTAAAGGAACTATCACCCAAGAGGATATAATT
This sequence comes from Bubalus kerabau, assembly GCF_029407905.1. Taxonomy (NCBI): domain Eukaryota; kingdom Metazoa; phylum Chordata; class Mammalia; order Artiodactyla; family Bovidae; genus Bubalus; species Bubalus kerabau. The sequence continues at coordinate 22,511,486 of NC_073637.1, read as the reverse complement.
AAACTTCCATCTCCTCCTGGACATTCTGCACAGCATTTGAATACCACTGGGTTCTGTGTCTCAGAAGAGGAGCTTGCCCACCAGCTCTCTTGAGTGGAGAAGGCTTACACTAGATCAGTTATTTAGGTTACAATTATTTATCTGGATTGACAATGCTTATCAAATCAGTTTTAAAAACAAATCTATACTTGATCTTCTATTTTATGATTCTCAGAGATTGTCATCTTTGTCACTTTGAAAATTAATTATAAAATTTTAGGATATTAGCACAAACTTTGCCAATTATGGAAGACACATTCAAACAGGAACATAGTAATAGCAATCCTACTCCTTAGTTAAACAGTACGATATGATAATGAATTGCCATATTTAGGTAAAAGTTTTTGTTCTTATTGATCATTTTATAACATGACTCACATCTAATTATCTTGCTCTAACATGTCAATGTAGATAAAAATGAAAAATAATCAGCACCGTTCAGACTTTGATGTGTTATATAATGCCGTATATATGGTTTGAACATGGAGTTCAAGGTCAGGAGGGGTGGCCGTGAGGAGATACCCCCGTGAAAAGAAAGAGAAACCCAAGTAAGATGGTAGGTGTTGTGAGAGGGCATCAGAGGGCAGACACACTGAAACCGTAATCACAGAAAACCAGCCGATCTGATCACATGGACCACAAGCCTTGTCTAACTCAATGAAACTAAGCCGTGCTGTGTGGGGCCACCCAAGATGGGCGGGGCATGGTGGAGAGGTCTGACAGAATGTGGTCCACTGGAGAAGGGAATAGCAAACCATTTCAGTATTCTTGCCTTGAGAACCCCATGAACAGTATGAAAGGGCAAAATGATAGGATACTGAAAGAGGAATTCCCCAGGTCAGTAGGTGCCCAATATGCTACTGGAGATCAGTGGAGAAATAATTCCAGAAAGAATGAAAGGATGGAGCCAAAGCAAAAACAACACCCAGTTGTGGATGTGACTGGTGATAGAAGCAAGGTCCAATGCTGTAAACAGCAATATTGCATAGGAACCTGGAATGTTAGGTCCATGAAACAAGACAAATTGGAAGTGGTCAAACAGGAGATGTCAAGAGTGAACATCTACATTCTAGGAATCAGCGAACTAAAGTGGACTGCAATGGATGAATTTAACTCAGATGACCATTCTATCTACTACTGCGGGCAGGAATCCCGTAGAAGAAATGGAGTAGCCATCATGGTCAACAAGAGAGTCCTAAATGCAGTACTTGGATGCGATCTCAAAAACGACAGAATGATCTCTGTTCATTTCCAAAGCAAACCATTCAATATTACGGTAATCCAAGTCTATGCCCCAACCAGAATGCTGAAGAAGCTGAAGCTGAACGGTTCTATGAAGACCTACAAGACATTTTAGAACTAACACTCAAAAAAGATGTCCTTCTCATTATAGGGGGCTGGATTGCAAAGGTAGGAAGTCAAGAAACACCTGGAGTAACAGGCAAATTTGGCCTTGGAATATGGAATGAAGCAGGGCAAAGGCTAATAGACTTTTGCCAAGAGAATGCACTGGTCATAGCAAACACCCTCTTCCAACAACACAAGAGAAGGCTCTACACATGGACATCACCAGATGGTCAATGCTGAAATCAGATTGATTATATTCTCTGCAGCCAAAGATGGAGAAGCTCTATACAGTTGGCAAAAACAAGAGCAGGAGCTGACTGTGGCTCAGATCATGAACTCCTTATTGCCATATTCAGACTTAAATTGAAGAAAGTAGGGAAAACTATTAGACCATTCAGGTATGACTTAAATCAAATCCCTTATGATTATACAGTGGAAGTGAGAAATAGATTTAAGGGCCTAGATCTGATAGACAGAGTGCCTGATGAACTATGGATGGAGGTTCATGACATTGAACAGGAGACAGGGATCAAGACCATTCCCAAGAAAAAGAAATGCAAAAAAGCAAAATGGCTATCTGAGGAGGCCTTGCAAATAGCTGTGAAAAGAAAAGAAGCGAAAAGCAAAGGAGAAAAGGAAAGATATAAGCATCTGAATGCAGAGTTCCAAAGAATAGCAAGGAGAGTTAAGAAAGCCTTTCTCAGCAATCAATGCAAAGAAATAGAGGAAAAAAACAGAATGGGAAAGACTAGAGATCTCTTCAAGAACATTAGAGATACCAAGGGAATGTTTCATGCAAAGATGGGCTCAATAAAGGACAGAAATGGTATGGACCTAACAGAAGCAGAAGATGTCAAGAAGAGGTGGCAAGAATACACAGAAGAACTGTACAAAAAAGATCTTCATGACCCAGATAATCATGATGGTGTGATCACTCATCAAAGCTAGACATCCTGAAATGTGAAGTCAAGTGGGCCTTAGAAAGCATCACTATGAACAAAGCTACTGGAGGTGATGGAATCCCAGTTGTGCTATTTCAAATCCTAAAAGATGATGCTGTGAAAGTGCTGCACTCAGAACGCCAGCAAATTTGGAAAACTCAGCAGTGGCCACAGGACTGGAAAAGTCAGTTTTCATTCCAATCCCAAAGAAAGGCAATGCCAAAGAATGCTCAAACTACCGCACAATGGTACTCATCTCACATGCTAGTAAAATAATGCTCAAAATTCTCCAAGCCAGGCTTCAGCAATAAGTGAATCGTGAACTTCCAGATGTTCAAGCTAGTTTCAGAAAGGCAGAGGAACCAGAGATCAAATTGCCAACATCCGCTGGATCATGGAAAAAGCAAAAGTGTTCCAGAAAAACATCTATTTCTGCTTTATTGACTATGCCAAAGCCTTTGACTATGTGGATCACAATAAACTGTGGAAAATTCTGAAAGAGATGGGAATACCAAGACCACCTGAACTGCCTCTTGAGAAACCTACATGCAGGTCAAGAAGCAACAGTTAGAACTGGACATGGAACAACAGACTGGTTCCAAATAGGAAAAGGAGTACGTCAAGGCTGTATATTGTCACCCTGCTTATCTAACTTCTACGCAGAGTACATCATGAGAAATGCTGGGCTGGAAGAAGCACAAGCTAGAATCAAGATTGCCGGGAGAAATATCAATAACCTCAGATATGCAGATGACACCACCCTTATGGCAGAAAGTGAAGAGGAACTAAAAAGCCTCTTGTTGAAAGTGAAAGTGGAGAGTGAAAAATTGGCTGAAAGCTCAACATTCAGAAAACTAAGATCATGGGATCCGGTCCCATCACTTCATGGCAAATAGATGGGGAAACAGTGTCAGACTTTATTTTTTTGAGCTCCAAAATCACTTAAGATAGTGATTGCAGCCATGAAATTAAAAGACTCTTACTCCTTGGAAGGAAAGTTATGACCAACCTAGATAGCATATTCAAAAGCAGAGACATTACTTTGCCAACAAAGGTCCATCTAGTCAAGGCTATGCTTTTTCCAGTGGTCATGTATGGATGTGAGAGTTGGACTGCGAAGAAAGCTGAGTGCCAAAGAATTGATGCTTTTGAACTATGGTGTTGGAGAAGACTCTTGAGAGTCCCTTGGACTGCAAGGAGATCCAACCAGTCCATTCTAAAGGAGATCAATCCTGGGTGTTTATTGGAAGGACTGATGCTGAAGCTAAAGCTCCAGTACTTTAGCCACCTCATGCGAAGAGTTGACTCATTGGAAAAGACTCTGATGCTGGGAGGGATTGGGGGCAGGAGGAGAAGGGGACGACAGAGGATGAGATGGCTGGATGGCATCACTGACTCGATGGACATGAGTCTGGGTGAACTCTGGGAGTTGGTGATGGACAGGGAGGCCTGGCATGCTGCAATTCATGGGGTCGTAAAGAGTCAGACACAACTGAGCGACTGAACTGAACTGATATATGGCTTATTGTTATTTATTTATAGTGGCAAATTAAAGCATAAAGAGAAAAGGGAAAAAAATTCTCTCTTTGCCTTTTTCCACATTCAGCTGGTGGTCAGATCAGATCAGATCAGATCAGTCGCTCAGTCATGTCCGACCCTTTGCCAGCCCATGAATCGCAGCACACCAGGCCTTCCTGTCCATCATCAACTCCGGGAGTTCACTGAGACTCACGTCCATTGAGTCCATGATGCCATCCAGCCATCAAATCCTCTGTCGTCCCCTTCTCCTCTTGCCCCCAATCCCTGCCAGCATCAGAGTCTTTTCCAATGAGTCAACTCTTCGCATGAGGTGGCTAAAGTACTGGAGTTTCAGCTTTAGCATCATTCCTTCCAAAGAAATCCCAGGGCTGATCTCCTTCAGAATGGACTGGTTGGATCTCCTTGCAGTCCAAGGGACTCTCAAGAGTCTTCTCCAACACCACAGTTCAAAAGCATCAATTCTTCAGCACTCAGCTTTCTTCACAGTTCAACTCTCAGATCCATACATGACCACAGGAAAAACCATAGCCTTGACTAGACGAACCTTTGTTGGCAAAGTAATGTCTCTGCTTTTGAGTATGCTATCTAGGTTGGTCATAACTTTCCTTCCAAGGAGTAAGCGTCTTTTAATTTCATGGCTGCAGTCACCATCTGCAGTGATTTTGGAGCCCAGAAAAATAAAGTCAGCCTCTGTTTCCACTGTTTCCCCATCTATTTCCCGTGAAGTGATGGGACCAGATGCCATGATCTTCGTTCTCTGAATGTTGAGCTTTAAGCCAACTTTTTCACTCTCCTCTTTCACTTTCATCAAGAGGCTTTTGAGTTCCTCTTCACTTTCTGCCATAAGGGTGGTGTCATCTGCATATCTGAGGTTATTGATATTTCTCCCGCCAATCTTGATTCCAGCTTGTGCTTCTTCCAGCCCAGTGTTTCTCATGATGTATTCTGCATATAAGTTAAATAAGCAGGGTGACAATATACAGCCTTGACGTACTCCTTTTCCTATTTGGAACCAGTCTGTTGTTCCATGTCCAGTTCTAACTGTTGCTTCCTGACCTGCATATAGGTTTCTCAAGAGGCAGGTCAGGTGGTCTGGGATTCCTATCTCTTTCAGAATTTCCCACAGTTTATTATGATCCACACAGTCAAAGGCTTTGGCATAGTCAATAAAGCAGAAATAGGTGTTTTTTTGGAACTCTCTTGCTTTTTCCATGATCCAGCGGATGTTGGCAATTTGACCTCTGGTTCCTCTGCCTTTTCTAAAACCAGCTTGAACATCAGGAAGTTCACGGTTCACATATTCCTGAAGCCTGGCTTGGAGAATTTTGAGCATTACTTTACTAGCGTGTGAGATGAGGGCCATTGTGCAGTAGTTTGAGCATTCTTTGGCATTGCCTTTCTTTGGGATTGCCAGTCCTGTGGCCACTGCTGAGTTTTCCAAATTTGCTGGCATATTGAGTGCAGCACTTTCACAGCATCATCTTTCAGGATTTGGAATAGCTCAACTGGAATTCTATCACCTCCACTAGCTTTGTTTCTAGTGATGCTTTCTAAGGCCCACTTGACTTCACATTCCAGGATGTCTGGCTCTAGGTCAGTGATCACACCATCGTGATTATCTGGGTCGTGAAGATCTTTTTTGTACAGTTCTTCTGTGTATTCTTGCCATCTCTTCTTAATATCTTCTGCTTCTGTTAGGTCCATACCATTTCTGTCCTTTATTGAGCCCATTTTTGCATGAAATGTTCCTTTATTATCTCTAATTTTCTTGAGGAGATCTCTAGTCTTTCCCATTCTGTTGTTTTCCTCTACTTCTTTACATTGATCACTGAAGAAGGCTTTCTTATCTCTTCTTGCTATTCTTTGGAACTCTGCATTCAGATGTTTATATCTTTCCTTTTCTCCTTTGCTTTTCGCTTCTCTTCTTTTCACAGCTATTTGTAAGGCCTCCCCAGACAGCCATTTTGCTTTTTTGCCTTTCTTTTCCATGGGGATGGTCTTGATCCCTGTCTCCTGTTCAGTGTCACAAACCTCATTCCATAGTTCATCAGGCACTCTATCTATCAGATCTAGGCCCTTAAATCTATTTCTCACTTCCACTGTATAATCATAAGGGATTTGATTTAGGTCATACCTGAATGGTCTAGTGGTTTTCCCTACTTTCTTCAATTTGGTATCAACTATTAAAATGTTTTCCATTTTGGTATGTACATAAACATAGCTCGATATCTCACAGAAACATTGAAGTATCTTACAGTATGGCCCATTTATTACAACAAAACATTAAAATGTCAACACATTTGTAACATGAAAATATTTGAGAATTATTAATACATAAAAGGATAAATTTTTAAAAATATATTTAGCTAAATATAGCCCAATGTATTTGTCAAGTTCTGAATCTAACAGTATGGTCGTTAAGCAAAAAAAGTGATACAAATTTTTAATTTTACATAAAAATTACACTTCAAATATCCTGAATCATATAATTCTAATTATATATCCTGAAGAATATAATTCTCCAAAATTCTAGGCCGATTATTGTTTTTCTCTTTTGAGGCGCATGTGTTGTGTCTTAGTTGAGATAAGCCTGGTTGATCCTGACTTGAAAGAAAGATGCCACAGAAGTGGCCACCAGCAGGTGGAGCAGGTGGAGCTGTCTGGCAGGCGGGCTACAGACAGCGTCAGAGAAGATCCAGACAACTGCATTCTGATTGCTGGAATGGGAGACAGACCAAACGCAGGTTGGGTTCTGCTGTCTGTTTTCCCTCCAGCATCATGGTCACTGGAAGCACCACAGGTGAATCGGATAGGGTCTCCTGTGACATGCAGGTAGCTGCGGGTTGGGCAGTGACATCACCTCGCTCCTGGGGTATCCCCTTCCTACTGTTCTCAGCTTTGTCAGGAAACCACCTCACTCCTTGTTTGTCAATGCCGCAATTATCTACCTGCTTTGTGCTTCTCATTTTATATTCTAAGTGCCAAAGACTGAAGGTGGACAAATGAAAAAGCTCCCCTGGCTCCAAATCAAACTGTTATTCAGTTCAGTGGCTCAGCCGTGTCCGGCTCTTTGTGACCAGCATGCCAGGCTTCCCTGTCTGTCACCAACACCCAGAGCTTGCTCAAACTCATGTCCATTGAGTCGGTGATGCCATCCAACCATCTCATTCTTGGTTGCCCCCTTCTCCTCCTGCCTTCAATCTTTCCCAGCATCAAGGTCTTTTCAAATGAGTCAACTCTTCGCATCAGGTGGCCAAAGTATTGGAGTTTCAGCGTCAGTCCTTCCAATGAATATTCAGGACTGATTTCCTTTAGGATTGACTGGTTGGATCTCCTTGCAGTCCAAGGGACTTTCAAGAGTCTTCTCTAACACCACAGTTCAAAAGCATCAGCTCTTTGGCACTCAGCTTTCTTTATGGTCCAACTCTCATATCCATACATGACTACTGGAAAAGACATAACTTTGACTATATGCACTTTGGTTGCCAAAGTAGTGTCTCTGCTTTTTAATGTAATGTCTAGGTTTGTCATAGCTTTTCTTCCAAGGAGCAAGTGTCTTTTAATTTCATGGCTGCAGTCACCATCTGCAGTGATTTTAGAGCCCAAGAAAATAACGTCCCACACTGTTTCCATTGTTTCCCCATCTATTTGCCATGAAGTGATGGGACCAGATGCCATGACCTTAGTTTTCTGAATGTTGAGTTTTCAGTCAGCTTTTTCACTCTGCTTTTTCACTTTCATGAAGAGGCTCTTTCATTCCTCTTCATTTTCTGCCGTAAGGGTGGTGTCACCTGCATATCTGACATTATTGATATTTTAGAGACACAGATTAATACTGAACCAGGTCAGGCCAATGTCACTGCACAATAACTCTGAGGAGCTCCTTGGGAGCAGAAGGCTGCACAAAGAGGCACTCCTGACCGCAGTCTTCCTGGTCCACAAAACACAAAACTCGCACACCCCTCCCTCCCAAACAACCCAGTTCAAAGGGATTTCAAATTTTCTGGTCTAAGTGAAAATATAGAAAAGGTAAAATCTGAGTTTTTCTAATGCTGTAACTGAAAATTAAATCCTATTTCATGCTTCCAAAAGTTCAATGGCAAAACACTTTAGAGTATTTTCAGATCAACTCATAAATATTTATCCTGATGCCAAAACTCATTCCTGGAATTCCCCCCAGAAAGTGGTATGTGGTGTGCCCCGGCCTACATAATTTATCAGTGATTCCATCTGTACTCCTCCCATCTCCTTTGGGTTTGTTTTGCCACTCAATATTCAGTCATAAGAATATAATTTGGTACAACAGGCCCATATGAAAGAAATGCCTATATGGAATTTTTCATCGAGAAATCCCTGTTCATTTGTTAAGCTGTTTCAGCTCTTTCTCTCTCCATCTCTCTCTTTCTCTCTTTCACACACACACACACACACACACCACAGTATTTCCTTCTGGAAATGTCTACTAAAGGTCTTCTCTGCATGAGGAGATACTTGTTTCTGTGGCACATGTAAGGATGTTCAGGTAGTACATTCTGACAAGGAAGAGGGCTCCTGTGCACACCACAAAGACCAAGGGAATGTGTGCTGGGGCCCACAAAGCCAGGACAGGCAGTTCAGAGTAAGTAAGTAGTTCGGAGTAGAATTGTCCCAGATGGCGGCCATGCAGAAGGCAGCCCTGAGAAGTTGTTCACCATCAGGCAGGAGGCCAGGACCTTGTGGAGCCACATCATGTGCTCTCTGACAGGACAGTTCAGAGAACATTCCAACCAAAATCCCTATTCAGATTGGTCAGCCCAATTTGAAAACACAGCTGCTCAAAAGAGGTAAACAGAGCTTTGAATTCCAGCCATCACACCTCCTCGTGGACCGACTGCGTCTGACCAGCCCCACCCCACATCCTGTGCAGAGTCCGAATTCCTCTGCTACCCAGTGAAGAGGCAATGTGGCAAGACGTGAGTTAGCTGTCTCACACCACTGCAGCGCCTTGTGACTGAAAATGAAACACTTCCCATTTTTCTTACACTGAAGCACTAGCTCCTCTCCCTCGTGTGTCTCTCCCCCCAGCCCATAACTTGCTGGTGGGGAGGGCAATGCATGTTTACTTCCACACCACGCATCACTCATGTGCTCACAGGATGTTTGCCTAATGAATGCCCAGTGGGCATGGAGTGATTCCGTCACCGCCTCCACGTAACCCTGCCACCCAGCACCAAGTTCTCATCGCTCTGTAGAGATGCATTTCTCCTCCAAGTGAATTCCATTACTCAGGTTGGATAGAATCCCTGTCATTCATTGGGGGATATAATCTGCATATCTTTACTGATGGTTAAAATGGTCCCTTATCTGGAACCGGATGGATACAGGAAGAGAAGTGTTACCCAGGCAACGGAGCTGCTTTGTTTGAATGGCTTTCTTTATTATCACAATGGAAGTTAAAAGATACAATGTTGTGTAAATTACTGAGTTCACGTAAATAAGTGTAACGATAAAGAGAATGAGGAAAAAACTACCACTTTCAAGTGAAAGATAGAACATTTCTGGACTTCTTTCATAGTTGTATGGATTGTATAATCCATTTATGTTCATTAAAAATTATTAACACCCTTGAATAAATTCAAGAGTTTATCACAGTACACATATTCAGTCTGATGTTTATTTTTTTATTTGTTCATTTTCCATGTCTCCTTTTGAAATGTGAGCATCTTGAGAGAAGAAGCCTTGCTGATCTTGTTCACAGAGGTTAACTCCTATCCTAGGAATTCAGAAAACATAAAATAACAGGGAAATAAATTTTGAGACTGGGTGTCTGCCACTAGGTAGCATGGAGGTCCTTTTGTCCCATAAAAACAAATTTTACATTTGTAACTGCAGCATTTCATATAAAAATAAAAAACTTTTTAGAAATACTTATCTCCTTTTTTATTTCTTTAAATTATTTATTTATTTATTTTATTTTAATTGGAGGCTAATTACTTTACAATATTGTGGTGGTTTTTTCCATACACTGACATGAATCAGCCACGGGCGTACATGTGTTCCCCATCCAGACCCTCCCTCCCACCTCCCTCCCCATCCCATCTCTCAGGGTCATCCCAGTGCACCAGCCCTGAGCACCCCACCTCATGCATCAAACCTGGACTGGCGATCTATTTCAGATATGATAGTATACATGTTTTCAATGCTATTCTCTCAAATCATCCCACCCTCGCCTTCTCCAACAGAGTCCAACAGTCTGTTCTTTACATCTGTGTCTCTTTTGCTGTCTCTCATATAGGGTCATCGTTACCATCTTTCTAAATTCCATATATATGCATTAATATACTGTATTGGGGTTTTTCTTTCTGACTTACTTTGCTGTGCATAATAGGCTCCTGGAAACAGAATCTCACCACTCATTTCATTGATAATTATCTTGTTTTTGTTAGAATTGTCTTGAAAAGTATTAATGCAGAGCCGTTCTAAAATCAAACTGCTTGGCTTGGCATTCTAGCTGAGTCTGATGACTTTGTCAGCTAATTGGTGGGATGGAGTAAAAGACCACTGGCTCCACAGTGATGCTCTCAGAATGGAGAGAGGCAACAGATACAGGGTTAGCGCAGAGCATAGCACAAGGTGAGTACCCAGAACATAATCACAGGGAGAACGTGAAATATAATATGTCTTTGATAATAAAAGTCTTACAGAATCAGTTCAAATATCAGGAGCAAAAGTTTTCATTTTTATAGAGTGTGCATATGGTACAGAGTAAAAACACATTATTTAAACATTTTATTATAAAGTCAAACAGATTTCTTACAACCCCCCTGGTGTTATATCCTCCTTAGTTATGAAACTTATCTGAATATCATCAAGTCATAATAATTTTAAAAATCCATTGTGCATAGCTTAAGACAAATGCTTTGTCCTGCCTGCATTACGTGTTTGGGGTCTGACTTTTTTCACACCCTATTTCTGCTCTTTCACACCCTCTTTCTGTCTTACATTGATTCTAGGCTTGAAATACTAGGCTTGAAAGAAACAATCATATATTAACAGTATCAGTGCATAGGTTACAGTCATCGCAGGGTCTTTACATGACACATAGCATCTGGAAAGGTCCATGACTTAGCTAAGAGCAAAGTTAATTAGTGACTATGTACAATTAAGACCAACTTCTAATCTGGTTCCTTCTTATCCTGCTGCTTTCAAGAACTACAGTACCATGAAACTAATCCTTGTTACACAACTGTTGATGTTAATACCTCCTTTGAGCTACTGAAGAGTCTTAAGTGTCATAAATCAAATCACATCCAAGTCTGTTTAACAATGAAAGGGGTTATCATTAACTTATTTCCTTTTGGTTTTCAGATTAATTAGATTGATTGTCAACAGATTGTCTCACACTTATGTCATGCCTACATTAATATTTATAGGGATGTTATTTGCAATTTACTTGTAAGATATCTAAGAGAGAAAAAAATTGACTGGCAGGGAAAAGACAGAAAAACACTGTCAGGATAGTCCACTGTGAGCACAGTTTATGCCCAGATCATCCTGGATTGACTTCATTCGTTCACTGTCATGTTTGTTGGACAACAGAAAGATGTCTAGTCAAGGTAGAACGGGATAATGTGAAATAGAAAGAAATGGAAAGCTCTTCACTTGAAGAGGGTAAATCTCGCCTGTAGACACACCTCAAGGTGCACTGCGTAGCTGGCTGGACTATCAGCACCCAGACTCAAGGAAACCAGACATCCTGTTCCTGGTCTAACGCATTAGTAAATGTGTTAAATTGACGTTAAATTATGTGTCTATACACTAAAATGTATCCATTACAGTCTTTTTCCAGGGAAATCATCATATATTTTTCATAACCTTATAAAACTGAAAGGTCTCTAAGGTTGGGATACCCTGTACAGAGCTCATCAATAAGAACAGAATTATTAAGTTTAAATATTATATATTTGCTACAAGAATGACACTGGCATTGCCAAACTACCTTTAGTCATTCTCTATCCATTCCTTTTATAATTTATTTTTTAAACTTGAAGCTTTAAATCATTTTTCACTACAAATATAACCAGATTTTTATCACATACATATGTGTGCTTTTTAAGATATTTCTAAGTGCATGGCAAAGTAGTACAATGAAATTCTATGTTAACTCTATAATGACCCTCTCCCTCTGGTCCCAAAAACCACTAGGAATGTTTAATCAAACAGTAGACATTTTCAATTTTTGCTGTATGACTTCCTGCACACAAAGTCAAACCATATATTAAAACAACCTAAACTTTGCTATTTTAAAAACAGGCTCCTGGTTTCAACTCTGATGAGCAAAGAGCTTGGAAGTTGTCCCTCCCACATTTTCAACAAGAAAAGTTCTGCACAAATGGAAGGTCAACCACTTTTACTGAATGCCTCAGAGAATTGAGGCCTCAGAATAAATTGCCACGGGGACATCTGGAGAGATGACATGAACAGAGAAGGAGCTGGGATTAACTTATCTGCAGGAGAGGTGGCAGGAGCCTTCACCTGGACTATGCTGGAGAAAGCCAACAGCGTGCAAGAACAGACACATGATGTAAGCAGAGAAAAATCACAAAGATGCAAAAGGAAATGCTAGAACTAAAACCCTAAAACAGAAATGAAGAGGCATCAGTGTGCTCATCAAAAGCCTAGACATGCCAAAGAAAGAAGTGAGCTTGAAAACCTATCAGCAGAAACTTCCCAAACTGAAATACAAAAGAAAAGATACTAAGAACAATAAGAAGAAGAACTAAGGTCCTGCAAACCTTGCGTGAGGCCAGGACAAAAAAAAAAAAAAAAGGTTAAAGTCTGTTATTACATTAAAAATGGGCTACAAGGCCATTAAGGATGCTCCCCCTGTGACTTCCCTCTTTCTTGTTGCATTTTGAGCCATGATCCATTTCTTAAGGGTGTGCCTGGAAATGAACTCAGCTAAACAGCACCCATTCTCTAGACCCTTCAAGATCAAGTAAAGCATTCAATCCAATGAGTCACAATACACATCTTAGAAAATCTACAAGAAAGAAGAAAAAACGGTAACCTGAGTGACACTGTTTTCCTCCAAATTCACAGTTGTACCAGTCATTCTAAATTCTATTCACAACTACTATCCATTTCTTTTCAATTTTCTTGGGAAAAAGAAAAAATGTAGCTACTTAATTATAGCAAAATATCACATAAATTTTGGGGAATGATACTGAAAGGAGAAAAACTTATGCTCCAATATTTATTGTCTGACATTGAATTTATGCCTTTAAGGTGTATGTTACCTGTTTTAAACCTCTAGTCTCTCTCTGGAGAAGGAGTTGATATATTGTTTCCATCTTCCTTTCTTCCTGAAGTATGCTAATCAGTATAACCTCAAGGTAGTCCACTGTGTTGGAGAAAGTTCTAAGGCTTAAGATGAAAAGTCACACAGATGATGAATGAGGAAGCTGCTTATAAATGTGAGCCGTCCTCTGATTCAGGAGAAAGAATAATGTGTTACAAACCATGTCCACTGTGGTGCCACATGAAAAATAAAGTGGACATATTTACTAATACAAATGTGACCCTCTGGTACTTGGGGGTTATGGGTGTATTTTTTCCTTCATCCAAGTTGCCTCAGATATCACTTACACAAAGTTTATATGTAACACTTCAGGGATCCACCTCCTTCCTTCCTAAGAGACCTGTTTGGTATTCATTTCTCTCAAGCTTGACATTGGCTTTTATCAATTGAGTTCTTGTGCCCAATGCTTTCATTTCATATTTTAGACTCTTGCCCTTCTGATGACTGCAAACGGACTTGAAACTTGAGCAGGGAATCCATGGTTTAGGGAGTATATAGTTCAAAACACCCCAGATGAAACAGGCCAGATTTTGAGAGACAGCAGAGATCCACAGTTGTTCAGAGACTTTCTGAACAGTCTCTGCTTGCTAAGTTTCACACATTTTAACCCAAGCCTAGGGGCTGAGCCTCATGTGTTAATGCTGTAAATTAAAGAACCAAGTGTTCTTCTGTGATCACTTACTTTCTCTACAAGTCAAGTCATTATGACCTTGGATTTTCCGGTACCACAGTCATGAGGCAGTTCGGATCTGTTAGCAGAGGATTAGCAGTTAGTTTAGTGGTTAAGTGAAGGGGTTTCAAAGCTAAGCTGCCTGAGTCAATGTCCATTTCCAACACTCAGTCATTGTGACCCCGGGCAAATTATTCTCATTTGTGGTGAATTAGATTTCTCACTATAAAGTGGATATATTAATGGGCCTTGTCTGACAGGGTGGCTTGAGGATTCAGTCAGTCAGGGTACTAAAGTGCCGGTCCAGCCCCTGCCAGACAGTGGGCCTTCCTGAAGACCAGAAGTTCGTGCTGACTTAACCGCCACCTGGCCTGCTAACACAGCCATACGGACAGTGAGGTAGGGACTTGTGTCACTCAGACCTTCAAAAGCAAGGTCATGTTATTGTGGAATGGTAAACCAAAATGCAAGAGTGAGACTAACTGTCTCTCACCTTATTACACACCTGATCTCTCTTGCTAAAATCTACCACCACAAAACAGATTTCCCTGATCATTCTTCTTTACCCAGGTAATTCAGAATCAAAGGTCCCCACAAATGCAAGTGACATGAAACGGAAGTCACACTTGAGGAGTCAGGAAGTCTATGCAGCTTTGCATCCTTGCCGTAACTGTCACAGAACGCAGAAGACTTGGAATGACCCAGTCCCTGCATTCACCATGGGTCCCAGTTGGGCCTGCACGCAGACTGGACAGCTGCCAGCCTGTACTCGTATCCTCAGGCTGCTCAGTATCTGCAGCCACAAATAGGTCTCGTCCTCTTGGCCCAAACCTCCCAAAGGACCTCCCAAAGGCTGCTCACCCAGATCATGGGCTTTAACCTTGCTTAGTTGACTTGCTTTCTGGGAGCACATTAGAAGTTTTGTCATCTTCCATTTTGTTTCAACTGTTTTGTCTAATTAAGTAAAAACAAAAATTTTAAACACTGAAAGAGAAAAAAAAAAGTTTCTAATGAATGGTAGAAATTCTCTTCCCAAGAAAGTAAGTCCTAAACCTAAGCATGACCAAGTCTCCCAGGTTCTGACTTCACGGGTGAGCTGGCCCTAACATAATCTACAATAAATTTCTCTACTAAGCATTTCACATGAACCTTCAAAAAAAAGTGAAAATAATTTGCCCCCAGGGTCACAGTGATCGAGTATTGGAAATAGACATTAACTCAAGCAGTTTGGCTTTGAAATCCCCTCACTTTTCTATTACTACTATATTGTTTATTTTCTGCTAAAAGATTTAAACCTCCTCCTGACTGTGATAGCAGAAAATCCAAGGTCATACTGATTTGGGCAGTAAGGAAAGCAAGTGATCACGGAAGATCACATCGATTCCTTGAATTGAAGCATCAATAGCTGTTTTTGCTATCAAAAGTTCTATGAGGCTTCACACTGTTAGTCTAAAAAAAAATGACAGAAAGGAAGAAATGGATGCTTTATTGTACTTTGCTGATGATGTTAATATTTCTGGCTATAATTCTATCTCCCTTTCTACTATATGTACTTCTTTAATACCTGTCAGCTGTCACAAAAGTACACTAGCAGGGCTGGACCTGTGCCGAATTCGCCTTGGGAAACTCTGAAGCAAGAAGGATCAGGGGCTGCAGACCTGCAGGTGTGAGGCCAGAGAGGGTTCTGCAGCTGCCCCCAAATTACCCTGAGGATGCGGAGGTCTCTAATGTGGTTTTACTTGTCCTGATTGTCTTGTAGAATTACTGGCCGCCCCATTCCCAGAGAAATGATCTGGAGCAGAATACTGAAAATCTATTCTCCTCCTCAGAAAAGGAGCTGTGAGCATGCAGGATTTCCCCTCACCACGTGCAGAGCCGGCAGGTTAACCCTGGAGACAGCCTCCTCCCAACCGGCTCCTTCCTGATGCGATTTCCTTCTCACAGTCTACAGTCTGTGACTGACGTGCCCAGCATCTCATAGCCTGCACTTGGTTGGTCACTGACTTGACTGCTGCAAAGGCTGCAAATAGGCAAGCTGACCACAGTGTGTGTGTGTGTTGGGGTGGGGGGTGTCGCCACCTGATGCGGTGCTCATTCTAAATGGAAAACAAATGTGTAGACACACTGCATAGCCAAAGAAAGAAATACAGTGGCTCTGGGAGGGCTGTGGACACCAAAAGAACACAATGGGGAGATTTCAGATGGACCAATTTATAAGTAGCAACTAAATACATAATCAGGGCTTCCCTGGTGGCTCAGTCAGCAAAGAATCTGCCTGCAGTGCAGGAGACCCAGGTTCAATCCCTGAGTCGGGAAGATCCCCTGGAAAACAGAATGGCAACCCACTCCAGTTTCTTACCTGGAGGATTCCATGGACAGAGGAGCCTGGTGGAGTTGCATGGGTCCATGGGGTTGCATAGAGTCAGACATGACTGAGTGACTAACACTTTCACCTTCAAATACATCATCAGAAAGCCACCAAAATCAATTAGAAAAATAGACTGTTTAGCAGATGTTCTACAAGTAGGGAAAAAAAAATACCTGTCCCCACATAACTCTATATTTAAAGGTTTAAAGGAGATATACTGAAAACATTAATATAGGAGAAAAGGCAACAAAGATAATACGAGATAATGAAGTAAAATTTTTGTCTCCACCATAATAGTTTGGTTCACCATTCTGGAGAGTTATCTGGCAATACAAATTCTACTTAGTTATGTGCAAATCTTAGGAAAGAGAAAATGGGATCCTGGTAAAATTCTAAAGATATTCTCATACAAGGGATAAAAATTTTTGGATTGGAGATTTTCTTTACCTTAATATAATTTATGTTACAGTTATACTGCATATAGATTATGGAAAGTAAATATATCAGTTTCCCTAAATGATAAAAGCACACTGACTTTCAATTGAAGTAAATTAAAAGACTAGTATATGTCTCCTGCATTTTCCATGGTATTTGAAGAGTTAGAAAAGTAATGTAATTTGGTGAGATGATTTTCATTCCTCAAAAGAGAATTTCAATGACAGGTCAAATTGCAGTTAGAAAGCAAAGCTCCCTATGTCACTCATTTGCCCCTCAGGGTTCTGTTGAATAAACAGTTGTTATCTACATGCTTCCTGCAGACTTTAAATGATCACATTGCTGCTGCTAAGTCGCTTCAGTCGTGTCCGACTCTATGCGACCCCATAGATGGAAGCCCACCAGGCTCCCCCATCCCTGGGATTCTCCAGGCAAGAACACTGGAGTGGGTTGCCATTTCCTTCTCCAATGCATGAAAGTGAAAAGTGAAAGTGAAGTTGCTCAGTTGTGTCTGACTCTTCACGACCCCATGGACTGCAGCCTACCAGGTTCTTCCATCCATGGGGTTTTCCAGGCAAAAGTACTGGAGTGGGGTGCCATTGCCTTCTCTGAATGATCACATTATTAACTTTCAAAAATCCATACTAGAAAAGGTGTAATGAAATTATGTAAATCAGATAATAAACCAAATTATAACTAAAAGCACATGTAGAGGAACTGAATAGATCCTTCCGTTTACTAGCAAAAAACATGTTATTAAAACATTAATTTAAGAGAAGAGTGTAGTTCACTTACATCTTGATATAAAATTCTAATATTAATAATTTGTTACAGATCTTTATCCACCAAAATATATGATGATGATTCAACTGGAGGTAATTTGAAGAGTTCCATGAGCTCAATGCAAAGATTCTCTTGTTTTCGGATGCCTTTGTCATTTCAGATGCTGCCATTGGTAGAATTTTACTAGTAAATTACTTCCATAGAGTCCTAGAGCATCTCACTCGAGTTGATCAATATCCACGAGTCTCTTGACCAAGTGTCAAAAAAAAAAAGCATTGAGATACCTAGAAAGCCAGGATAGAAACTTGCTTTGCTGTTTTATAGCTAACAACTACATTCATAGAATTGCTGAGGGTATGGGGTTCTTATAAAAACTGGAAAACACAGTTTATAAAAACTAAAATGTACAAATGTTAAAAACCAAAACCATCATAAGTGGTACAGATCAATCAGAACTTTCCAGAAGCAACCTTCAAGTTATCTGTTCTTACCTGAGCTGCCTCTATTCTCCCCTTACGCAAGTCAGGCGGGTTGAAGAATGTAACCCTTATCTATCTTGGATTATTAGGATGAAAATGTCTTCAGCTTTTTTATTCAGTGTAGAAGAGAACAAAGAGGAAAGAAAATTTTGGGGGGTGCTATATCTGGCAAGTAGATGTGAAAATGCTTGATTAAAAATAAAAGTAGTAGATGGAGAGAGAGAATCTCTATGCTACTAAGCATTTTCTTAAAGATTAGAAATTGACTGAAAGCTTATTTTAGCAAAAAAGCTTGTTACATATATATATACACACAATATATATGTACATCCATATATATAAACTCATTTGTATATATAAAACATACATACATATAACCACATACATACATATAACATCTCTCTGTCTCTGTATGTATCAAGATCTCTCTCTTATCATCTATCTATTCATCAAATCTATCATCTACCTGCCTATCTACCTATTACTCAATATGCTAGGCATATTTAGTTATTGCAGATTGCAATTGCCTTGTGGAAAATCACCAACTCACAAGGGTAGACACCATAAGAAGAAAAATAGGACAACTTATACCACAAAATATTCTGAAAATAATAAAGTGGCACTAAAAAGTCCTTGCACATCAATAGTCACATCACTAATGATCAGATAAATGCAAATGAAACCTGTGAAGGTATCACTTCACAGTTGTTGGAATGTCTACTCTAAAAAAGGAGAGCAGTAACAAGTGTGTGAGACAGGAAGACAGGGGACTCTTTGTTCACTGCTGGTGGGGATGTAAATGAGTGCAGCCACTATGGAAAATAAATGGGGATTCCTCACAAAATTAAAAATGGGACTACAATATGATCCAGCAATCCCACCATTGGGTGTACATACAAATGAAATGTAAACAGGATAACAGGATTTCCCGTGTTTACTGAAGCATCACTCACAACAGCCAAAATGAGGAAACCTAAGTGTCCATAAATGGATGACTAGATAAAGAAAAGCTTTTATATACACAATAAAATATTATCAAGCCACAAGAAATACAGAAATCTTGCCATCTGCAACAATATGGATGGTCCATTAGGTCATACTGTGCAAATCACAGTCATTAGATTATTAGGTCATTAGGTCATTAGGTTATACTGTGATATAAGAAAGGGAAAGAGATATGTTGTATGTTATCACTTATAAGTAAACGTAAAAATGCCAAACTCATAGAAACAGAATAGAATGGTAGTTACCAGGGGCTGGGGGCAGAGAGAACTGAGGAGATGTTAGCCAAGTGTAGAAACTTTGTTAGAAGATGAGTAAATTCTTGAGGTCTAATTAATACACACTGTTTATAGTTAACAGTACTGTAAAATATATCTTAAACTTGCAAGACATTAGATCTTAAAAGTTCCCACTCTGAAAAAAGAAATGTTAATTAAGTGATGAGATGAATGGTAGCTTACCCTACTCTGGTGATCATTCATAAATCTATCAGATCATCAGCTTGTTCACCTTAAACTCACACAATGTTATACATCAATTAAAATTTTCCTCTAGCAAAAGAAATTAACCAGAAGAGTAAATTTTATGAATGCCACTTCATACTCAGATGATAGCTTTGGATGGATATTCTAGAGAGAAGCCTATTCAAGTTAAAAGATCTTTCACTCTTCAGAGCTTTCTTTGAAAAGAAAGCAACCAAGAATGAAACACAAAAGAGAAATAATGCTCTCATTGGGATGCAAGCACGTTTTCCCTCACCTCAGAGCCTGTGATTAGAGCAAGGAGAACATAAGCCTCTAGGAGCTTTTTCTCAACTAGGAGAGCTCTGCTTACTCAGATGCAAATGTGGACCCAGACCCCTGGACAGTCTCTACTCCCATCTGAGAACCATATTGAAAGTGAAAATATTCGTTGCTTAGTCATGTCCCAGTCTTTGTGACCCCATGGACTGTAGCCTGCCAGGCTCCTCTGTCTGTGAGATTCTCCAGATAAGAACACTGGAGTGGGTTGCCATGCCCTCCTCCAGGGGATCTTTCTGTCCCAGGGATCAAACCCGAGTCTCCCACATTGCAGACGGGTTCTTTACCCTCTGAGCCATCAGGGACGCCCTGGATTCTATTATCTATGTTCAAATAGTTCAAGGCCTTCAAAGGAAAACCATGACTCAGGGAAACTTAAGAAAGCATAATAGCAAGTCCTTTGGTAAAGGAAACATTTAACTGCTAAGTTATTTATTTCTACAATTCTGATTTGCATCATTCTGTTAACCCATTGGACTGTTGACTACTAGAGCACACTTGAAGTTTGTACTTTCTTTGCCTTCGATCTACTTCTTTCTCATCTTCTTTATATCTGTTCTCCATCCTGATGTAGAAATAATATCATAATATAATCATGAAAATATAATATAATAAAATAGAAAAACATGACTAAATGTGACCTTTTCATAAAACATTGAGAGATTTTAAGTCAAAAATTTTTACAATAAAGTATGAATCTACAGATTCATTTATTTCTCCTTTCTTCCTGTTCTCAATGCTCAAGTTTCTTTCAGTATACCATTTATTTAATATAAAACATTTTCTCATGTCTGCACAGCTCAATGTGCTCAAAATATTTAATGATCAACAGTATCTCTCCTAAAGTTCCTGAGTCATGAACAGGAAAAGCTACACCCTTAAACTGAGAGGGCTTCCCTGTTGGCTCAGACAGTAAAGAATCCACCTGAAATGCAGGAGACCTGGGTTCGATCCCTGGGTCAGGAAGATTCCCTGGAGAAGAGAATGGCTACCCACTCCAGTATTCTTGCCTGGGGAATCCCATGGACTATAGGCTATAGTTCATGGGGTCACAAGAGTTGGACACAACTTAATGACTAAACCACCAATCTGAGAGCAGTTAAGTGAATTAAATGAGGGGCCATCAGACTGAGGAGGCTCTAGTGCCTTAGCAGCCTATGTAAGCAAACACAAACCTCAGGCTGAAACGTCTCAAGGTTGAGAAATCAAAACCTAAGGCCGGCCTTTCCCAAATACAGCAGTGGTATACCAGCCAGGCTCAGGATTTCCTAGCTCTACTTCCTCTGTGTCTCTTCGGCTCCTGTTGGTGGCTCCGAATCACTCCAGCTGCGGTGCTGCCTGAATGGAAGTAATTTTGGGATGATATACATTCTTGTAATATTTACTATGTCCCAGCTTATCTTTCAACACTAGGGAGTAGAAAATCCTTCCTTAACGTTGTCCAATTAGACCCTAGTTTGATTAGTGAGCTCACACTACTCATCTGCTCCTTGTCCTCTCATGTCATAAACAGTTATAAATAAAGTGGTGTGGACACACACACACACTGGCGTGAACACAGACCCACACACACACTGGCGTGGACACACAGACACACACAGTAAATCAGATTTCTTGCTAGAGGAGACCCGTCCCAGATCTGAATAAGGACAGGACCTGTATTACACAGAAATAGTCTTAACTTTGATGTTTGTTTGAAGTCATTTAAATGACACTCTAGGTTGCTAAAGATCAAAGAGAAAACAGAAGTCTGAAGAAGATCATAAACAATGTTAACACACTATGAGGTAGTTAACATATTACCAAATATCTGTCAGTACTCTTAAAAAATGATTAGACTATGTCCCTGAAATAGGTAGTATTTGACCTTGTTCTGAAATAAAGTTTTTTTCGGAATTTGGAACATTCAAGAGTATGATTAGAAAAATACCTGATCTAGATCCTATGTATTCTTAATGTCCTAGTAGTAAAGAGCCCACCTACCAATGCAGGAGACATAACAGACCTAGGTTCAATCTCTGGGTCGGGAAGATCCCCTAGAGGAGGGCATGGCAACCTACTCCATTATGATCATCACAAATGATGACTGTCCTGATTAGAAACCCCCCAAGAGTCTTGCCTTTACTTTCCAGGAGTGGGTCCTCTCGTTTGATCAGGAGGGACAGCCACGTAAAGGCTATGTGATAGCTTTAGATTGTGCATTTTCTGAAGACCTTGAAAGTAAGTTCACCCTCTGACTAGTCTGAAATCCATTGGTCTGAGCTCCAAAATTATAAGAGCTAAATGCATTTTCAAAGTTATGCAATGGAAGAAATTCCTCCACCAATAAATGTCTGCATTATTTCTCCCACTTTGCTGTTTGCTGCAGTGCTTCTTAAGCAGCTGCTGCATCTACAGCTCACAGTAACCCCAGAGGCACCTCTGCGTCTCTCAGAACTCTTCCCGTATCAGCTGCCTTCACTGTGATGAATGCTCTCTATCGTCCTTACTTCTGTGGTTTTAAGTGGCTTAAATTAATAGATTCCATTTTAAAATGATCTAGTGGGCTTGAGAGAGAAGTCCAGAGTGAGAAACTCAGAAACAAATTGAATCGCAAACAACACTGAGAGTTTTGGACAAGACACCACTGCTGGTTGCCTTAAGATGAAACCTTGAGAAGCCCTGCAGGGGGCCAGCTGGCTGCACTCAGACTCCTGACCTGCAGCGCTGGAGACAATAAATACGAGTTACCAGAAGGCATTAAGTTGGTGCTAACTCAATACACAGATATTAAGTGTATAGATAACGAAAGTGATCAAGTAATAGATAGCTAAAGCAAAGTCTGAAAATGAAATTCTAGACCAATTTTGCTGCCATGACAGTAGCTGAAACTTACTGTTCCTAAGAGGATCATATAAATTAATAAAGGAACTCAAATCAAAGATGCACATATACATACATTTCTTTATGTCTTGGCACGCTGAATCCATTTTTTCCCTAAAATCTAAACTAAAATTTATCCACTTTGGTACACCAGCTCTCCTAGGTATTTCTTCAATAACTTATCAAATTGGAAACTGATGCACATTTTATGAATCAAGCATATTTTAGGTTAAAATTATTGTTTTTCATCACAGAAAACAAACAAGGCTTTCTTTTAATCACTGAGGACAAATAAAAGTGTTAGTCTCTCACTTGTGTCCAACCCTTCACGACCCGTGGACTGTGGCCCACCAGGCTTTGCTCTCCATGGGATTCCCCTGGCAAGAATACTGGAATGGGTTACCATTCCCTTCTCCAAGGGATCTTCCACACTCAGGGATCAAACATAGGTCTCCTGCATTGCAGGCAGATTCTTTACCAACTGAGTCACCAGGGGAGTCCAATAATTAATAGTATTTGGTGTCACTGGTCTCATCCCCAGAATAGGTTCGTCTCATAATTCTGTATTAAAGGCATGGGGTTTTCAAAATAATATGCACTTAATTAACCAATGATAGCAAAAGTGACCTGCCAAACTCTCAAACTTCACTCTTGTGAGTGGACTGAATAATGGGAGCAACCAGAGCCAAGAACTCAACAGGATGCTTCAAAATGAACAAAGATCCACAGAGCATTGTTCTCCCATGTTCTACAGTGTTGGTTCTGATGAAACAAAAGGAGAAGAAATGAGATTTTTAGAGGAAAATTTCGGTCTTCTCACCATCACCAAGCAGCTGCATATAATGCAGGTAGTTTGACATCAGAGAGGCTTTTGTTTCTTGCAAAATCACTGCCTAATATTAAAAAAAAAAAAAGCCAGCCTAATGTTTTTAATCAAAAAGTCCCATAAAATTGCAAGTTTAAAGAAAGAATGAGTATTTATGACATATTGCAAGACAGATGAAAACAGGAAAGTTCTGAAATGGTAAAATTTGGGGAAAAGAGCAGTAATGAAAAAAATAACAAAGTGCTTATCTAGAAAGCACTCAAACCCAGCCTGGCTTATTGGCACAGGAAGGCAGGCTGTTTGTAATGTAATTGCACCATTCTACCTAAGCCCAATTCACTCTCATTATCTTGTCACTCCACCTTTTCTTCTGCAGACTCTCTGGCTGCCTGGCCTCATAGGCTGCAGGAGGGAACAGGTGGCGGGCTCCTCACTTGGCCTGCGATGCCGCCTTTCTAATAGCTCCTGCCCGAATAGACCAGCCTGCTCATCTGACATGGGCAGACTCTGCCGTCTTTGTGGGTAAGACAGGATGTGCTAATGTGGCTTACAATCTTCTGTAAGAGAAGAAGATGGCTGTACTGAAACAAGACCCCTTTAAAAGATAAGTGTTACAGAAAAAAAACAAGAAGAGTACTTGCAGTTCTATACTTTTCTTAGGTTTTCAAACAGAACAAAACACATCCATGTGAATCAGGACATGTTCCTCAGTTACAGCCAAGTCTTATGTCTTTCCTCAAAGAGAGATAATTTAAATCAACTGGTGCCAGGCATTTCCAACAGACTGGAAGCAGGCATCCCCTAACGGATGCTCCCAAAGTGATCCACGACTGAAGTGTGCGTGTGCTTAATTTGACTTGCACACAGCTACTGCCCCTTACTTTTAGAAGACAGGGTCGGTTGCTTTAGCAGCCATTTAAATTTGTGACAGAGAAAGATATCCTTTGGAGATAACTGTAAATATTGAATTGGCCAAAACATTCATTCAGCTTTTTCTGTAACATCTTATGGAAAAACCCAAACAAGTGTGTTTTGGTTGACCCAATTTCTTTACTTTTAAAAAATGTGACACATTGAATAAAAATAAATCCGAATTGTAGTTTTAAGAGCAGAAAACATGAAACATGAGTCTTAGTGCTTTTTGTTCTGAATGACCTCCTCAGTCAAAGAGGGTGACGACTATAAAGCACAGAAGAGCTGAACTGTGCAGTACACACAGCATCGTATGCAATGAAATACAGAATGGTTCTAAAGAATCAGAAGCAGAAAGCATGGCTTTCCCCTGTAAAGACTCAGTTACAAACCACCAGACTTCACGGGCTCCACAGAGGCTGTGATGTGTACCTTATCCGTCTTTGAGTCCTCATAGTACACAGTGGGTATTCAACACATACTTGCTGAATTGAAGAATGAATGTATGAAAGGTGAAAAATAACTGTGCAGGATAATTTAATTTTAAAAATACAAAATGCTCAAAACATAATCAAATGTTGCCCACTGTTCACAAAATAACCTTCCCTCAAGTGTACTCAAGATGAGAATTAGCCTGGATTAGAATTTAACTCAGGAAAGAATTTAGAATTAAGATTCAACTAACCTCAGTTCAATTCTTAGATCTGCTACTGATGGTAGTTTGAAATCTTTTCTCTTTATCTTTATACTTTTTGTAAAGATATTATATTTTGTGCACGGAATATTCAACATTCATACTAAAATTGTGTCTCTTCTGAAAGGTATGGAATGCTTGGTTCTATTGTATAAATGGCACACACAGACATAATGCAGGAGTTCAGGCAGGGTTTTACAGAGAAACTGGTACCTGGAGTGTGACTGTTGTCAGTTCCCCTTACCCACAGAACACCCTCAGAAATAAAACAGACAGATATCAGTGACAAGTCACAGCAGAGTCAACTTACAACTTGCTTCCCAATGTAAGTCATCCATCTTGGCCTCTGGTAGTTTTCTAAGGGTGCTCCCTATCTCAGCAGCCCTGGAAACTCTAAGCAATGCAAATTCTCAGCTTCCAACCAACTCACTGAACTGGAAGCTCTGTGCTGGGGCCCAGAAGCCTGAGTTGGGACCAGCAGTCCAGGTGGTTCTGATGGGTGCCCTAATTTGAGAAACACTAACCTACGATATCTGTGGTGCTGGAGAAGACTTTTGAGAGCCCCTAGGACAGCAAGGAAATCAAACCAGCCAATCCTAAAGAAAATGAAACTTGAATATTCATTGGAAGGACTGATGCTGAAGCTGAAGCTCCAATACTTTGGCCACCTGAAGCAAAAAGCTGACTTATTGGAAAAGACCCTGATGCTGGGAAAGATTGAGGGCTGGAGAAGAAGTGGGGTGAGAGATGGTTGGATGGCATCACTGACTCAAAAGGACATGAATCTGAACAAACTCTGAGAGACAGTGAAGGACAGGCAAGCCTGGCACACTGCAGTTCATGGGGTCACAAAGAGTCGGATGTGACTCAGTGATTGAACAACAACAGCCTACGATATCTAAGCATATTCTAGAAAGCACATTAAAGACATGGGCTAACAAGGAGCAAATGTTTCCATTCTATTAATTTCACCCTTAAACCATCTTCTCTGAGGTGCATTCAGTGTGCTCCCCCCAAGTTTCTAGCATCCAGGTATGGAAAGACTGTCAACAGCCCTCTTGACAGTAAAGGACAGGTGTTGCTTCTGGGCCTGTATTACTCCTGCTGGGCCCTCTCTGGGCTCCAGAATAAACACATACCTAAAGAGGCTTAAGAGCTGCTATATTTGAGTCGGGCTCAGAAAAGCAGGCTCAGCATGAGCTCCAGGAGACCCTTCCTGCTATGTGGTCAGTGTCACGCGATGTGACAGGTCAGCCAGTGCCTGGAGCTCCAACACAGAGGGAGACGCTGTTCAGAGCTTCATTCTTACCAATGAAACTTCACATCATTTTCTTGCCTTAAATCATTGTTATATGCTTACTAGCAACCACATTTAAAAAGACATAAGAAAGCTGTTAACCATTGTCCATTATACCAGTGCTATTTTCCTCTTTAAATCCTCAAAATGGTGACTTGTTGAAGCAGTGACTCTTATAAATACCAGTTCACCTCAATTGATTAAACAAATAGAATGTACACTATGTAAACAGCACCTGATGAACCCATGGAGTGCCCTCTGTTTATTTGTGGGGGTGGAGCAGGAAATTGCTTGCCAGAGGGTGGTTCCTGGAGCTTTAGTTTGGGCAAAGGCAAGGATGCTGTAATTATATCAAGACAATTAAAAGGACCAGGAGTCACATTAATGTTAATATCCATTATGAAAACCAAACAGAAGGGTTGAGTTCAAAGAGCCAGACGTAGTATCTGAGGGGTGCTGGGAACAGAGAAGTGAGTGTGGAGACTGGGGAAAGGGGAGGGGCATATGTCTGAGACAGGTTAAGAGGCCACCTGGTCCAGGGTGGCCACTTCCGGTGGTGTCAGCCTTAGGCTCAGTGCACACATCCAGGAACTAGGACTGGACAAAGACTATCAGAAATAAAGCAAATACTTCACACTTGGGTAGGGAAAACAGACAAATGTAACTATGGAAAAAATGTACTTAATTAAGATTATGGCACCTGAGAAATCTGTGGATGGTGATCGGGTTTATGTTTGGGTCTTACATGGTAAGAAGGCTTTTCACAGAGGGAAGAGGATTCCCTGAATAATTAGTACCACACGGAGTTCATGGCATCGAGGAAAGATGTGATTTAATGATGAAGCAGAAATAGATCCAGACAGCAGCAACAAAGCTATCATCAGAAAACAGGTGAAGAGACAGTAAGAGAGGATGGTTATAGACTTTATGGACAATTAGAAGCAAGAACATCACAAAGAAGTCGAGGAAGATGTGGAATAAACACTGACAAAGCATATGCTATGATTTGAATAAGCGTCACATTGGATCTGTTCATTCGTGTGTTAATTTGTGTAGTTTTTCATTGCATTTTCTAATTTGTTAACCACAAAACTTACATATTAGGCAAGCACCTAAAATGTCCTTAAAGCTCTCAGTGTGTGAGAAAGTATGTGTGAGTGAGTGTGTGTGAATGTGGGACTTTGTGTGTGAGAATGTGCATGTAAGTGTGTATGTGTGTGCGTGCATGTGTGTGGAAAGAGAGACAAAAAGAGGGGAAGAGGGGGAAGGGGCAGGCATCTCCCATGGCCACTTAAACTTTCCCTCATAGGACTTGCATAAATTACAACTACTTCAATTTTCTGTTTTCAGCTTTGTGATATTAGTGTCCCCTACCAAATGTTGTTCATAATGCATATATGGCTGGGAAAGTGTTAATAAACTTTTATATTGGAAGAAAATGTCTCTACTTACTCTGAGAGCATATTTTAAAGTGTCTTGTAAACGTTTTGGTTCGTAATTCTACAAAGATATTATAAAAGTTAAATATTAAAAATAAGCATGAAGTGTTAAAGCTGACACCACCAGCTTCTGGCAGGAACCGGACGACAGTTTGACGGCTTCTTATAGAATTGTCCACATTCTTACCATGGATGCAGCTGTTGCACTACTAGGTTTTCAACCAAATGGTTCAAAAACGTATTAAGCCTGCACCTGAATGTTTATAAAAGCTTTCTTCCTAATTTCCTTCCTAGGTGAGTGAACAGACAGATGAATAAACGTACATCTATGGAGTGGCATGTGATTCAGCTTTAAAAAATCATCTATCAAGCCACAAAAGGACATGATGAATCTTAAATGGGTATTGTTCAGTAAAAGAAGTCAGCTAAAAAGGCTTAAACACTGGACATTTGAGAAAAGGCAAAACTGTAGAGATGACTAAAAACCAGTGGTTTACAGAAGCGTAGCAAGAGGAAGGAAGGGCAGAGCAGGTGAAGCCCCTGGAGTGTTTCCCATGGGCATTCGTCTGTGTGACGCTCTATGGTGACTTCCTGACATGGTGCCTTTGGGAGACCCTGTGGAACTCACCGCACAGAGCGGGTCCTGTATGGATTAAGCCAGCGGGGCTGCTCTCCATTCATGGCCCTGTGAGTATGGGGTTTTCCCTCCCAGGAAGCCAGAACTGCCCCTGTCTCATGGTTAATGTCTGCCCAGGGAGCCTGGACCCCTTGCACTGAGCTTAGTACCAGCATCTCTGCCTCCGCTCAGGAAGCCTAGTGGTTGGACCAGCTGGACTTTGATGACTCTTGCTCTGCGGGAACAGCAGGGGCTGAGCTACAGACGGGAGCAGAAGGGAGCGCTGAGGCACATCTGGAGACCGGGCACTGACCGCAGCAGAAGCTTACACCGGGTGATCAGGGTGGGCACCACCAGGACTATTCCAGCCACAGGCAGGACAGGCAGCTGTGGTGCAGGAAGTGGGAGCTGAGTGGACATGGGAAGCAGGAGAGCCAGGTCCACACTCACAGGACAGCACAGTGGCCTCCACCAACCTGGCCACCATGCTTCATGTTCTTCCCCTACTTCATCGTGCAGTGTGACACTGTGCTCAGCATTTAGAGTGATCACGTTGGTGAGATTTTAAGTTAGAACTTGTGGTTATCTCTTTTATCTATAAAGGTACCTCACAGCGATCTCAAGACTTTGTTGTGAATCTCCTTCACAACCAGACACTGATGCCAACACACAACTGTTTTAAGCCCCGAAAGGACACCAATAGTCTTCAGCGGCCAGAATTACCCAACAATCTCTTGACCATATTTTCCAAACAGGGAGAGGTGGGATTGTCAAGACCAAAGCAGGTGAGACTACAATCTGTCCCTGAAGGACAGGATAATGTCTTTGAAATGCATGGAATGCAACTCCAGAAACAGTGCCACTAATTTATTAAATTTTCTGAAATACTTATTGGGACCCTGTACATCTAAGCATGATGGTAGATCCTGGGCTCACAAAGAGAAACTAGCATTTCTTCCTTCAAATTCTCATGGAAACAAACAAAAAAGAAAAAGTGAAAACTGTAACATAAGTCAGCATCCTCATTTCTACAGCAGGGATCAATCAGCAACCCCAGACGCCAGCTCCAGGAGTCGCACCTTCTGTGGTGGCAAAGTCTTCAGACCCTCTTGTAAGCAAGGCAGTTGGAGAGCAGGTCAGAGTCAGGAAACATTAAGAAAATTGCCTGAATACAAAGTCAGTCTTGGAAGCAGGACTAAGCTTCTTGGCCTTTGATAATTGTGTCATTTTTTTCATGACAGACAACATAGTCAGCAAAACTAGAAGTAGGGATGATTCACTAGGGAAGCCAGTGGCTCTAACATCACAAATACACCTGAAAGGGCAGGAATATGAATCACAAGTCTGGAG
Source organism: Bubalus kerabau (assembly GCF_029407905.1). Lineage (NCBI taxonomy): Eukaryota > Metazoa > Chordata > Mammalia > Artiodactyla > Bovidae > Bubalus > Bubalus kerabau. The sequence continues at coordinate 22,481,747 of NC_073637.1, read as the reverse complement.
GGAAATGGGCCGAGAAGTTGATATAGAGGCAGACCAGGAGTACAAGCCCATGTCTCAGACATCTTCAAAGCCACAGAAAAGCAGGGATCACACTCACCAGTTCAGATGTTTAGTGTTTATATTACAGCAACCTTGCCTTGTCAATTAGAACGAAAATGCCCAGGAAGGTTGGACCTTGTTAGTTCAGGGTGCAGGGCGGTTGGCACCAGGCGGGGCAGGGCCAGTCTGGAAAGGCAGCCCGCATAGTGGCCACCCAGCGTCCTTTTGCTCATAGGGCCATTTCCCATTCAAATGGGAAGCCAGCCCTGCTTTAAATGTGGACAAGCAAGTTGGAGGCACAGGTGACATTCTACAGATCAAGGCTGCATGAGCAGTGCCTACTAAGACCTGCAGGTTTAAGTACCCTATGTGAGACCAGGAATGCCGGCAGGCTGTGTTACAGACCCAGTGTAGTGCTTCTCCTCCTCCTCCATCCTCTCCCCAAACAGTATCAATTCAGACACACTGCTTGAACTTCAAAAATACATTCCTAAGAAGGGAGATACATGCTTGAGATGCAACCAGGGATATTTTAATAACAAAATTGTGATTCCAGAAGGTGTGCTAGGGCAAGGAACAGTCACCCTCAGCTAGTATTTATCACTCCCCTTATAGCTGCCTTTGTCCCCCTCTTCATTTAGAGTATATGACCTTTCTAGGACCGCAGTCAGAGTTTGCAGGGCACGGTACTTTGAAATCCTGAAAACTGGGCTTTGCACAACATGAAGTGAACACACACAACAGCTGATGTTGGGAAATTCTAAGTAGGTGATAAATAAGATTCTCCAACAGAGCAATAACTGTACTCACAATGACGTATCAGAAAGCAAGGGTCTTACCTGAATTTAGCTAGAGCAATGTTTTCCTTTCTCGGAGGTCACTTCTCTGGCAATCTCAACATTCTGGAGAGTGGTCTAAATGCAGAAAGCAAAAATGAAGTCCTATGAGTGTTCAGAAGAGAGAAGGAGAAAAAAACTATACACAGAAACTGACTTCATCCACAAGAAACACATGCATCCCGTTCACACTTATATCACATACAACTTTACCACAGTTTCTTATCAGTTTCTAGGAGTAAACCAAGCCTTGTGAATTGTCAAGAGGAGAAATAAGAATACAGTAAAGGAGGCAAATACACGCAATGGGAAACGACAGTCTCTTCAATAAATGGTGTAGGAAACACCGGATAGCTGTTAATACTTGCAAAATAATCAAACTGGATTACTTTCCCACACCATATACATAAACAAGTTCAAAGTGGATTAAAGACTTAAACCTAAGACCTGAAACCCAAAAACTTCTAGAAGAAAACATGAGCAGTATTCTCTCTGACATCAGTCTTGGCAATATTTTTTGGGGGATACATGTCCTCAGGCAATGGAAACAAAAAGTAAAGGAAAAAAAAAACAAAAATAAAGAAAAGGGACCACCTTATCAGACTAAAAAGTTTTTGCACAATGAAATAAGCCATCAACAAAAGGAAAAGGCTGCCTACTGAATAGGGGAGATGCTTACAAATGATATATTCAGTAATGAGTTTATATGAGCTGTAGCCTGCCAGGCTCCTCTGTCCATGAGGTCACAAGAGTCAGACATGATTTAGCAACTAAACCACCAACACATTCAAAATACACAAAGAACTCATACAACTTAATGTGAGTAAAAAGCAACCAGTTTAAACAATTGGCAAAGAATCTGACTAGATATTTTTTCAAAGATATAGATAGTCAACAGGCATATGAAAAGATGCTCAATATCACTAATCACCAGGGAATGCAGATCAAAATCTCAGCAAGACACGACTTCATACTTGTCAGAATGACTTTTATCAAAAAGAAAACAAATAACAAGTGCTGGTGAGGATATGGAGAAAAAGCTATTGGTTGGAATGTAAATTGGTACAACTTCTTTAGAAAACAGTATGAAAGGTCCTCAAAAAATTAAAAATAGAAGAACCAAAAGATCCAGCAAATTGACTTCGGTTTTTGTTTTTTGGTTTTTTTTGCAAAGAAAATAAAAACACTAGTTAGAAAATATATATTCACTCCAGGGTTCATTAAAGCATTGTTTATAATAGCCAAGATATGGAAGCAAGTCAAGTGCCCATCAGTAGATAAATGGATACAGAAGTTGTGGTATAGATATACAATGGAATACAGCTCAGCCATGAAAAAGAATTGAGTCTCGCTAGTTGCAACAGCAGCGTGGATGGACCTAGAGACCTGGGATCTATTAAGCTTGCTGAAGTAAGCCAGACAGAGGAAGATAAATGTTGTATACCATTTTTATATGTGGAATCTAAAAAAACCCGAAACAAGTAAATAAACATAAAACAGAAAGTGTCATGGGTACAAAGAACACACAGGTGGTTGCCACAGGAGAGGGCTAGGGGGTGAGTGAACTAGGTGAGGGAGGTGAAAGGGCACAAACTTTAAAACAAATGAGTCACGGGGATGAAATGCACTGTGTGAGGAACGCAGTCAGTACACTGCAATAGCTTTGTATGCTGACAGACGGTTAACTAGACTTCTAGAGGTGATCGGTTTGTAATATATAAAAACACTGAATCGCTATGTCATATTCCCGAAACTAATATAATGTTGTTAAGTCAATTAAACATCAATGAAAATAATACAAAAAACAGACCAGAAAAAGAAGCAAAAAGATAATAAGTATATCCCGAATAGTTAATGTCATAAGGTTAATTTCCGTAGAGCACATTTTAGGGAAATTGGCTTTAAAAGAATTACGAGAGTATATTGGTAACCTGACCAAAATTTTGTCTGCCAGCAGCTGGCATTTCGATGTAACTGCCAATATGGTAGCCTTTAGAGTTAGATTCCAAGTTTAAATTATTGATAATATTTAAAAGCATTCCTTGTAAGGAACAGCTTATTGATTTAATGCCAAGAGGTGATTACTATTTTAATGAGACACAGCTATTAACTCAGTTTTGTACTGTGGAGGGGGGCTGGCCTCTATAAATCAATACCTAAGCAACAATTGGATTGCTAATTCGCAAGACCAAAATCATGTTTCTGCTTGTGCCTCTTAATTTTTAATGATCCCATTTACGTTACCTGTCCTCTCATGAACTCAATGGTAGTCTTGAAAATACTGCAATACTTTAATAAACTGATGGCCAGGTGAGATGTCACACTTAATAGAGCAGTGATTTTCCAAGGAAGCTCCAGGGAAGACATATCTGACTCACTAGACACATTCTGATTCTGAATCAGGTTCAGATTCCTACAGAAACCTGTGACAGAAACTCCTACAGAAACTCCTCAGACAGAAATGACCCTAGGCAAGTCAGGAACCTGGAGTTTTAATGTATAACCTCACAGGCTGTGGTGGGGTAATTCTAGGATGACCATCAGTTCATGCCCTGGTGTACACTCTGGGTGAGCTGTTCTCCTGACTGTGGGCTCAGGGCATGGCTGGATATTACCTTAATGACATAATAAATTGTGTGACAGTTCACTCTGACACTGACAATGATAGTTCTCATCACAATAAAAAACAAAGCCACCAGGTTTTCTGTTACACATGAAAATCTTCAGACGTCAACTGAGTTTAGAAATATGGATCCAGCTGAATGAAACTCCTGAGCTATCTGAGTTTACTCATCACTAAGAATCACTGTGAGTCTTCCTGCAAACTGTCTTATCTCCTTACACTCCAGTGACTCACTCCTGGCTCTGTGCTTCTCCGTCTTGGCAGGGATCTGGGGAATGTGCACAGTGGGCACATGAAAGATAATTAGCTGTTTCTGCAAATAGCGCCATTGTAAAGTAAATCACCCCTCAATCCTATCAACGGAGAAGGTTCTTTCTTTTCTCCCTTGCTGAATCCTCCAAGAGCTGACTATATCATGACACAGCTAATGAATGTAGGTTTTCACTAATGGACTCTCAAGAACACTGTATTGAGTCATTTTAGCATCTATTTGGGAATTTTAACCGAGTCAAATGTTGGCATACATGGCACAGGCATTCTGTTTTCCAGTCAGCAACACCTCGTGGCAGCCCTTCTGGGAGGGCCACTCAACAATATTTATCAAAGCCTAAATCACTGATATCCTTTAGCCTAAGCAGGATTTAAAGAAATAAGTCACATCAATAGATTTCATGCACAGGAATGCCCACAACAGTGTTACATTAAAAAAAAACAAAAAACAGATTACATGTCCAAATATGAATCATTGGTTTAAAATGGCACTATGGACATTCAGGATAACACTGTGCTGCCATTTAAAACTTTTAAGGTTTTTTGATGACATCATTTCCCTATGCTCTATGTCTGCTGTGGGCTGGATTATGTCCTCACAAACCTCCCATGTTGAGTCTCTAACCCCAGCGTGATTGTATTTGGAGACTAGCTATGCCCAAACCCTGGTCACTGGACGCTGGGAGACGATAGGTGCACTTAGTGGTGAGCCACGGAGTCTGTGATCACAGACTGGGCTGACACAGAGGACTAACAGGACCGCTGAACACCCCCTCTCTCTGGGCACACAGCTTCCTCTGACTTTCAGATCTCTCCTGTCAGCTTTCTCTTTCCTCACCAGTGATACTCGTTGGGTCTCCTGCTGGCTCTGACTCCTTGAGCCTCCAATGCACACATTTCGGAAGGCACTGAGCTCCAGAGTGCTTTTCTCTGTAAAGTCGCTTTCAAGGCGATGCTGTCCACCCTCAGAGAGTCGAAGTCCACCCAGTGCTGACGATGCCTCAGAGTAGGGTGCAGACCCCTGCCCAGCCTCTTCTGACGCCTCTTCACACAGCCCCTAGTGGTTCATGCCCCATCACTTCGTCCAGGCCCCTGCAGCTATGACTTCCCACTGAGCCCTTCCTTGCAACCCCTTCAGTGTGAAGCAGCACAGAGCCACTCTATCCACAACCCGGCTCTCTTCGTTCTCAACACCACTCACTGCCACCCAGGATATTATCCATTTACACGTTTGCTACTCAGTGACTTCCTGCCCTCACAAGAAGATGAGCCCTTACTACAGGCTTTGCTTGCTTATCGCTATGTCTCCACACCTGTACTAACGCACAGGACACAGCATCAGCATCTGCTGACTGGATGAGGCAGAACCCACTGCAGGCAGGGGAGCAGGGTGACACTGTGATACCAGTGCTGCAAGGTAGGGGACGCAGAGCCTGTCACTGATGCTAGACTGGAGATGAGTGGGCCGAGGGGAAACAGGGCCTTAACCTGTGCTCCCCTCTTGGCTCTTATGTCCATGCAGTCAGTCTTTAACTCATCTTCTCAATGCCAGCCTCACTCTGGTGGCCTTCGGCTTCCACACAGCTCAGGAGAACTTTAAATACAGGACTCACAGGCTGCAGCCTGCAGGGTCCACCTGGTGACTGCTCTGCTGAAGATGAAGTTGTTCTGAAGCGGTCATCTTTCCCAAATGTGCTGTACAGAGGCTGCTCAGCATAGATCCCTCTCCTTAACCCCAAGTGCCCTGTGCTCCCTTCTTCCTGGTGAAAACCTGCTCTCATTCAACAGACCCTGCAAGCTTGTCAGCTCTAAGGATGCTCCTGACCACTTCCTCATTCACGGACACTGGCTACAGCTTCCTCGGTCTCCCCAAAGCTGTCCCCTGTGTGCACTTCTGTCAGTCACTATAGGGCTACTGTGGCTTCCGCAATATCTCAGCTCATAAAGAACTTGCCTGCCAATGCAGGAGACTCAAGAGACATGGGTTCAATCCCTGGATTGGGAAGATCCCCTATAGGAGGAAATGGCAACCCACTCCAGTATTCTTGCCTGGAGAATCCCATGGACAGAGAAGCCTGGTGGGCTACAGTCAGTGGGGTCACAAAGAGTCAGACTGGACTGAGCATGCACATTTGCACATAGGGTTATTGGTTTACAGGTCTGTTTAACATAAACGAGTTGAGCACAGGGATAAATCCCATTCATCTCTGGCTCCTCTCAGCTAGACCTAGAATAATATTCAACAAATATCAAATCAATGCTCCAGTAAGCAATGGAAATGTGGAAGTTTAATAAGGGGCAGCAAGGAAAGGAAGTGAGGAAGAAGGTAAGGAATTGGACAGGAGGAATGGAGACAAGGAGAAACTGTGTAAAGTTTATGAAGTCATCTTCACAGAAAGTGTAGGTGACAAAGGAGATAAAATAACTCAAGTCCTAACCTTGGAAGAGCAGGTCAAAAAGAAGGATTTGATAAAAATAAATAAATAAACAGAAAAACTTAAGAAAAATCTATCAAAGTGGTGGTATCTGTGGTTCAAGAGATTACATTATATCAAATGATTTAAAGAGAGAAACTATTCCTATAATTGAAATATTTGGAATATAAGTTACTGTATTTCACAATGAAAGATGATTACTGATTTTGATATGGCTCTGATTTTAATTTCAACATTACATAGGAACCTGGAATGTTAGGTCCATGAATCAAGGTAAATTGGAAGTGATCACACAGGAGATGGCAAGAATGAACATCAACATTTTAGGAATCAGTGAACTAAAATGGACTGGAGTCCATTCAGTGGAATCAGTGAATTTAATTGAGATGACCATTATATCTACTACTGTGGGCAAGAATCCCTTAGAAGAAATGGAGTAGCCCTCAGTCAACAAAAGACTCTGAAATGCAGTACTTGGGTTCAATCTCAAAAACGACAGAATGATTTCTGTTCATTTCCAAGGCAAACCATTCAATATCACAGTAATCCAAGTCCATGCCCATACCACTAATGCCTTAAAAGCTGAGGTTGGATGGTTCTATGAAGACTTACAAGACCTAGAACTAACACCTAAAATAGATGTTCTTTTCATTATAGGGGACTGGAATGCAAAGGTAGGAAGTCAAGAGATACCTGGAGAAATAGGCAAATTTGGCCTTGGAGAAAAAAATGAAGCAGGGCAAAGGCTAGCATAGTTTTTCCAAGAGAACTCACTGGTCATAGCAAACACCCTCTTCCAACAACACAAGAGACAATTCTATACATGGACATCAACAGATTGTCAACACTGAAATCAGATTGATTATATTCTTTGCAGCCAAAGATGGAGACGCTCCATACAGTCAGCAAAAACAAGACCAGAAACATACTGTGGCTCAGATCATGAACTCCTTATTGCCAAATTCAGACTTAAATTGAATAAAGTAGGAAAAACCACTAGACCACTCAGATATGCCCTAAATCAAACCCCTTAAGATTATACAGTGGAAGTGACAAATAGATTCAAGCAATTAGATCTGATAGAGTGCCTGAAGAACTATGGACAGAGGTTTGTAACACTGTACAGGATGCAGGCATCAAAACCATCCCCAAGAAAAAGAAAGGCAAAATGGTTGTCTGAGGAGGCCTTACAAATAGCTGTGAATAGAACAGAAGCTAAAGGCAACGGAGAAAAGGAAAGATATACCCAGCTGAATGCAGAGTTCTGAAGAACAGCAAGGCTAGATAAGAAAGCCTTCTTTAGTGATCAGTGCAAAGAAATAGAGGAAAACAATAGAATGGGAAAAACTAGAGAGCACTTCAAGTAAATTAGGGATGCCAAGGGAATATTTCATGCAAAGATTGGCACAATAAAGGATAGAAATGGTATGAACCTAACAGAAGCAGAAGATATTAAGAAGAGAGGGCAAGAATACACAGAAGACCTATACAAAAATTATCTTAATGACCCAGACAACCATAATGGTGTGATCACTCACCTAGAGCCAGACATCCTAGAATGCAAAGTCAAGGGGTCCTTAGGAAGCATCACTATGAACAGAGCTAGTGGAGGTGATGGAATTCCAGCTGACCTCTTTCAAATCCTAAACGATGATGCTGTGAAAGTGCTGCACTCAATATGCCAGCAAATTTGGAAACCTCAGCAGTGGCCACAGGACTGGAAAAGATCAGTTTTCATTCCAATCCCAAAGAAAGGCAATGTCAAAGAATATTCAAACTATTGCATAATTGCACTTATTTCACACACTAGTGAAGTTATGCTAAAAATTCTCCAAGTTTAGGCTTGGAGGCTTCAACAGTATGTGAATCAAGAACTTCTAGATGTTCAAGCAGGATTTAGAAAAGGCAGAGGAACAAGAGACCAAATTGCCAGCATTCATTAGATCACAGAAATAGAATTCCAACAAAACATCTACTTCTGTTTTATTGACTATGCCAAAGCCTTTGACTATATAGATCACAACCAACTGTGGGAAATTCTTAAAGAGATGGGGACACCAGATCACCTTACTTGCCTCCTGAGAAATCTGTATTCAGGTCAAGAAGCAACAGTTAGAACCAGACATGAAACAATAGACTGATTCCAAATCAGGAAAGGAATAAATCAAGGCTGTATACTGTCACCTTGTTTATTTAACTTATATGCAGAGTACATCATGTGAAATGCCAGGGTGGATGAAGCACAAGCTGGAATCAAGATTGCCAGGAGAAATATCAATAACCTCACATATGCAGATAACACCACCCTTATGGCAAAAAGTGAAGAGGAATTGAAGAGCCTCTTAATGAAATTGAAAAAGGAGAGTGAAAAAGTTGGCTTAAAACTCAACATTCAAAAGACTAAAATAATGGCATCCAGTCCCCTCACTCCATGGCAAATAGACGGGGCAACAATGGAAACAGTGACAGACTTTATTTTCTTAGCCTCCAAAATCACTGCAGATGGTGACTGCAGCCATGAAATTTAAAGACACTTGCTCCTTGGAAGAAAAGCTATGACCAACCTAGATAGCATATTAAAAAGCAGAGACATTACCTTGCCGACAAAGGTCCGTCTAGTCAAAGCTGTGGTCTTTTCAGTAGTCATGTATGGATGTGAGATTTGGACCATAAAGAAAGCTGAGCACCAAATAATTGATGTTTTTGAAGTGTGGTGTTGGAGATGACTCTTGAAAGTCCCTTGAACTGCAAGGAGATCAAACTAATCCATACTAAAGGAAATCAGTCCTGAATATTCATTGGAAGGACTGATGCTGAAGCTGAAACTCCAATATTTTGGCCACCTAATGCAAAGAACTGACTCATTTGGAAAAACCCTGATGCTGGGAAAGACTGAAGGCAGGAGTTGAAGGGGACAACAGAGGATGAGAGGGTTGTATGGCATCACTGACTCTATGGACATGAGTTTGAGCAAGCTCCAAGAGTTGGTGATGGACAGGGAAGCCTAGCATACTGCAGTCCATGTGATGACAGAAAGTCAGACATGATTGAGCAACTGAATCAAACTGAACTGATTTTAATGGAATGTAAAGGATCTCTTCTCCTAGTATTCCATATATTGCTTTATATATATATATATATATATATATATATATATATATATATATATATTTTTGTCTAAATGGGAACACTGTAAGAGAGTCAAAGAAAATTCTGAAAGACTATGTACAATTTAACTAATGAGAAAACACCATAAACCCAGAAACAAACATATGAAAAGCAGTAGTTCCTGTTTTCCATTCATTTGTTTAATATCTGCTTCATGAAATGGCAACTTTCTCCATTGGTAAACCCATGAACAGGACTAATGTATCAATTCAAATAATGACAAGTGCCTACAAAAATGAAAATAAACATCAAGGAAGACTGCATTTCTTCAGCTGCCTTCTTTTATGTGATATTTAAATTTTTGATTTATCTATTTATTTGTTACCACATAATGGAGTGCCATTTAAGAACTGCTGAGATTTTAATATAAAATAAAATTCCCTTATTAATGCATGTAAGATAAAATAAAACCAGACTTCTCTCAAAAAGCTGTGAGGACAGAGTCTTGGTAAGGGGTGTGAGTAACTGTAACTATATTGCCCCTTGGAGACTGTTTCCTGTTGACTGCGGCTGCACTTCACAGGAGACTGGCTTTTCCACTCCCACAGCAGAGTACAACTGAGTGTCAGGGAAATATTCATTTCCAGGCCGATCACCGACTGACACAATTGGACCCATGGAGTTGTTTCTCACTGAGATCACAGAAAACAACCAGTTCAAGATCAGATTTGTGCTGTGGCTTCTGCTTCTTTGATCTTTTTTTTTCATTGTAAAGAACATGAAAGAGGCCTGAAATTACTCTGACAACCCCTGAAAGGATATCATCAAAGCCTTTTTCTTTTTATAATGATTTTGGATAATTCCAGTCTCCCATTCAAAGTGAGTCTTTCCATCTACACTCTATCTCAACTCTTCCAAAAATCACGTCCTCCGAGTTATTCATGATTCCCTCCCTTTCTGGTGTCTTTCATTTAACCTTCCAACTGGTTTTTCTCCTAAGTATACATACCTCAGTGTACTATCTCTCATTTTTTTAAATTATAAAAAGGAATGTACTCCACCCATTCAGGCCACTTCCCACCACAAGTCCACCCAAAATTGCTCTCTACACTTGCTGATTACACTCCCCCCAGATTCCATGGAAACATCTTGCCCATAGATCACAAAGAGGCTATTTACCAAACCTAAGGGACACACATATGTCCTTCTGCTGACCAATCTCCCTGTTCACATCACGACCCACCACCTCCCTGGTCAACACTGCCATCCTCACTCCCTCTCTCCCATCCTACATACTGAGCCCTGTTAGGAAGCTCTTCTTGTATCCTTTCCATGTTGCTGGTAGCTTCTAGGGTTTGTTCTCCCTCTTCTCTTATTAGCTCTGCATGTCTGATTAACCTCAGTGCTCTATTCACTTCCACTGGCTCAGTTATAACCTGTGTCCTAATAACTGCCATTCAGGTATGACCTAAATCAAATCCCTTACGTTTATACACTGGAAGTGAGAAATAGATTTAAGGGGCTAGATCTGATAGACAAAGTGCCTGATTAACTATGGACAGAGGCTTGTGACACTGTACAGGAGACAGGCATCAAGATTATCCCCAAGAAAAAGAAATGCAAAAAGGCATGTATAGTCAAGGCTATGGTTTTTCTAGTAGTCATGTATGGATGTGAGAGTTGGACTATAAAGAAAGCTGAGCACCAAAGAATTGATGCTTGTGAGCTGTGGTGTTGGAGAAGGCTCTTGAGAGTCCCTTGGACTGCTAGGAGGTCCAACCAGACCATCCTAAAGGAGATCAGTCCTGAATGTTCATTGGAAGGACTGATGTTGAAAATGAAACTCCATCCTGTTTGGGACTCTCTGGGTTTCTTGGACTTGGGTGATTATTTCCTTCCCCATTTTAGGGAAGTTTTCAACTATTATCTCCTCAAGTATTTTTCCATGGTCTTTCTTTTTGTCTTCTTTTTCTGGGACTCCTATGATTCGAATATTGGGGTGTTTAACATTGTCCCAGGGGTCTCTGAGGTTGTCCTCATTTCTTTTAATTCTTTTTAATTTTTTCCTCTCTGTTTCATTTATCTCTACCATTCTATCTTCTATCTCACTTATCCTATCTTCTGTCTCCATTATTCTACTGTTGGTTCTCTCCAGAGTGTTTTTGATCTCACTTTTTGCATTATTCATTATATATTGACTCTCTTTTATTTCTTCTAGGTGCTTGTTAAACCTTTCTTGCATCTTCTAGATCCTTGTCTCCAGGCTGTTTATCTGTAACTCCAATTTGTTTTCAAGGTTTTGGATCATTTTCACTATCATTATTCGGAATTCTTTATCAGGTAGATTCCCTATTTCTTCCTCTTTTGTTTGGTTTGGTGGGCATTTATCCTGTTCCTTTGCCTGCTGGGTATTTCTCTGCCTTTTCATATTGTTTATATTGCTGTGTTTGGGGTGGCCTTTCTGTATTCTGGCAGTTTGTGGTTCCTCTTTATTGTGGAGGTTCCTCACTGTGGGTGGGGTAAGACAGGTGGCTTGTCAAGGTTTCCTGGTTAGGGAAGCTTGTATTGGTGTTCTGGTGGGTAGAGCTGGATTTCTTCTCTCTGGAGTACAATGAAGTGTCCAGTAATGAGTTTTGAGATGTTAGTGGATTTAGTGTGACTTTGGGCAGCCTGTATATTGAAACTCAGAGCTATATTCCTGTGTTGCTTGGGAATTTGCCTGGTATGTCTTGCTCTGGAAATTGTTGGCCCTTGGGTGGTGCTTGGTTTCAGTGTAGGTATGGAGGCGTTTGATGAGCTTCTTTTGATTAATGTTCCCTGGAGTCAGGAGTTCTCTTGTGTTCTCAGGATTTGGACTTAAGCCTCCTGCCTCTGGTTTTCAGTCTTATTCTTGCAGTAGCCTCAAGACTTCTCCATCTATACAGCACTGATGATAAAACATCTAGGTTAATGATGAAAAGTTTCTCCACAGTGACAGACACCCGGAGAGGTACACAGAGTTAAATGGAGAAGAGAAGAGGGAGGAGGGAGATAGAGGTGACTAGGAGGAGAAGAGGGGGAATCAAAAGGGGCGAGAGCAAACTAGCCAGTAATCACTTCCTTATGTGCTCTCCACAGTCTGGATCCCTCAGAGATGTTCACAGTGTTACACAGAGAAGAGAAGAGGGGGGAAGGAGACAGAGGTGGCCAGGAAGATAAAAGGGGGAATCAAAAGGAGAGAGACAGATCCAGCCAGTAATCAGTTCCCTAAGTGTTCTCCACAGCCTGGAACACACAAAGAGATTCACATAGTTGGGTAGAGAAGAAAAGGGGGAGGGGGGAGATAGAGGTGACTTGGTGGAGAGAAAGAGAGTCAAAAGGGGAAGAGAGCAATCAGGCCAGTGATCTCACTACCAAGTAAAAATGGGTACTGAAGATTGGGTTCTTAAAGGTACAAAACTGATAACAAATACCAAAAAGCAAAGATTAAAAATCTAGAGTAGAGGTTAAATTCTCAAAAATACAATATTAAAAAAAGTCACAAAAATTATAAAATATATATATGTGAAGTTTGCTTTAAAAATGAGGCCTTTTTTTTTTTTTTGCAAGGTAACAGTAGGTTATAAAAACGAAAATTAAGTAATAGGGGACTTAAAAATTTTTAATTAAAAAAATGATTATTGTAAAAATATATTTAGGACTTTCTCTGGAGCTGTTGCGGACAGTGTGGGGTCAGTTCATTTTCAGATAGTTTCTTGGTCCAGCTTGTACTTCTCAAGGTCTATAGGCCCCTTCTTACGTAGTCGGTGCTAACGACAGGGTTTTAATCTATTGCACCTGTCACTTCCAAAGCGGTTCCCTCTGTTTAACTCCTTCTGTTTCCTGGTCTCTTCAGTGTCTAATTTCCACCCTGACACAAGGGTGGGGCAGTGGTGGTCACTTTTTTGGGGCTCACTTGTTCAGTCGTGCTGTGGGGAGGGAGGAACACTGCAAACAAATATCACTGGCATGTGCTCACAGTGATGCAGCCACACTGTGTTTGTCCCACTCACAGTGTGTGTCCTTCCCCAGTCTACACTGCCCAGGCTCTAGGTTGATCTGCCAGAACTGTCTGATGCTGGCCCTGGGTTGTATGCACTCCCCAGGTCTAAGCCGAAGGCAAAACACCCCAAGACACATATTAGTCAAATTAACAAAGATCAAACACAAAGAACAAATATTAAAAGCAGCAAGGGAAAAACAACAAATAACACACAAGGGGATTCCCATAAGGATAACAGCTGATCTTTCGATAGAAACTCTTCAGGCCAGGAGGGAATGGCAGGACATACTTAAAGTGATGAAAGAAAATAACCTATAGCCCACATTACCATACTCAGCAAGGATCTCAAATATGAAGGAGAAATCAAAAGCTTTACAGACAAGCAAAAGCTGAGAGAATTCAGCACCACCAAACCAGCTCTCCAACAAATGCTAAAGGATCTTCTCTAGACAGGAAACACAGAAAGGGTGCATAAACTCAAACCCAAAACAATAAAGTAAATGGCAACTGGATCATACTTATCAATAATTACCTTAAATGTAAATGGGTTGAATGCCCCAACCAAAAGACAAAGACTGGCTGAATGGATACAAAAACAAGACCCTTATATATGTTGTCTACAAGAGACCCACCTCGAAACAAAGGACACGTACAGACTGAAAGTGAAGGGCTGGAAAAAGATATTCCATGCAAATAGAGACCAAAAGAAGGCAGGAGGAACAATACTCATATCAGAAAAAAATAGACTTTAATACAAAGGCTGTGAAAAGAGACAAAGATGGACACTACATGATGATCAAAGGATCAATCCAAGAAGAAGATATAACAATTATAAATATATATGCACCCAACATAGGAGCACCACAATATGTAAGACAAATGCTAACAAGTATGAAAGGGGAAATTAACAATAACACAATAATAGAGGGAGACTTTAATACCCCACTCACACCTATGGATAGATCAACTAAACAGAAAATTAACAAGAAAACACAAACTTTAAATGATACGACAGACCAGTTAGACCTAATTGATATCAATAGGACATTCACCCCAAAACAATGAATTTCACCTTTTTCTCTAGCACACACAGAACCTTCTCCAGGATAGATCACATCCCAGCCATAAATCTAGGCCTTGGTAAATTAAAAAAAAAAAAAAAAACTGAAATCATTACAAGCATCTTTTCTGATGACAATGCAGTTAGATTAGATGTCAATTACAGGAGAAAAACTATTAAAAATTCCAACATATGGAGGCTGAACAACACACTGCTGAATAACCAACAAATCACAGAAGAAATCAAAAGAGAAATTAAAATATGCATATAAATGAATGAAAATGAAAACACAACAACCCAAAACCTATGGGACACTGTAAAAGCAGTGCTAAGGGGAAGGTTCATAGCAATACAGGCTTACCTCAAGAAACAAGAAAAAAGTCAAATAAATAGCCTAACTCTACACCTAAAGCAACTAGAAAAGGAAGAAATGAAGATCCCCAGGGTTAGTAGAAGGAAAGAAATCTTAAAAATTAGGGCAGAAATAAATGCAAAGAAACGAAAGAGACCATAGCAAAAATCAACAAAGCCAAAAGCTGGTTCTTTGAGAAGATAAATAAAATTGATAAACCATTACCCAGACTTATCAAGAAACAAAGGGAGAAAAATCAAATCAACAAAATTAGAAATGAAAATGGAGAGATCACAACAGACAACACACAAATACAAAAGATCATAAGAGATTATTATCAGCAACTATATGCAAATAAAATGAACAACTTGGAAGAAATGGACAAATTCTTAGAAAAGTACAACTTTCCAAAACTGAACCAGGAAGAAATAGAAAATCTTAACAGACCCATCACAAGCATGGAAATTGAAACTGTAATCAGAAATCTTCCAGCAAACAAAAGCCCAGGTCCAGACGGCTTCACAGCTGAATTCTACCAAAAATTTAGAGAAGAGCTAACACCTATCCTACTCAAACTCTTCCAGAAAATTGCAGAGGAGGGTAAACTTCCAAACTCATTCTATGAGGCCACCATCACCCTAATACCAAAACCTGACAAAGATGCCACAAAAAAAGAAAACTACAGGCCAATATCACTGATGAACATAGATGCAAAAATCCTTAACAAAATTCTAGCAAACAGAATCCAACAACATACTAAAAAGATCATACATCATGACCAAGTGGGCTTTATCCCAGGGATGTAAGGATTCTTCAATATCCGCAAATCAATCAATGCAATACACCACATCAACAAATTGAAAAATAAGGACCATATGATTATCTCAATAAAGGCAGAGAAGGCCTTTGACAAAATTCAATATCCATTTATGATAAAAACCTTCCAGAAAGCAGGAATAGAAGGAACATACCCCAACATAATAAAACCTATATAGGACAAACCCACAGCAAACATTATCCTCAATGGTGAAAAATTGAAAGCATTTCCCCTAAAGTCAGGAACAAGACATGGGTGCCCACTCTCACCACTATTATTCAACATAGTTTTGGAAGTTTTGGCCACAGCAATCGGAGAAGAAAAAGAAATAAAAGGAAGCCAGATTGAAAAAGAAGAAATAAAACTCTCACTGTTTGCAGATGACATAACCCTCCATAGAAAACCCTAAAGACTCCACCAGAAAATTATTAGAACTAATCAACAAATATAGTAAAGTTGCAGGATATAAAATCAACACACAGAAATCCCTTGCATTCCAATACACTAATAATGAGAAAACAGAAAGATAAATTAAGGAAATAATTCCATTCACCATTGCAACTAAAAGAATAAAATACTTAGGAATATATCTACCTAAAGAAACTAAAGACCTATATATAGGAAACTATAAAACACTGGTGAAAGAAATCAAAGATGACACAAATAGATGGAGAAATATACCGTGTTCATGGATCAGGAGAATCAATATAGTGAAAATGAGTATACTATCCAAAGCAATCTATAGATTCAATGCAATCCCTATCAAGCTACCAACGGTATTTTTCAGAGAACTAGAACAAATAATTTCACAATTTGTATGGAAATACAAAAAACCTGGAATAGCCAAAGCTATCTTGAGAAAGAAGAATGGAACTGGAGGAATCAACCTGCCGGACTTCAGGCTCTACTACAAAGCCACAGTCATCAAGACAGTATGGTACTGGCACAAAGACAGAAATATAGATCAATGGAACAAAATAGAAGGCTCCAAGATAAATCCACACACCTATGGACACCTTATCTTTGACAAAGGAGGCAAGAATATACAATAGAGAAAAGACAATCTCTTTTGGCACCCCACTCCAGTACTCTTGCCTGGAAAATCCATGGATGGAGGAGCCTGGTAGGCTGCAGTCCATGGGGTCGCTAGGAGTCGGACACGACTGAGCGACTTCACTTTCACTTTTCTCTTCCATGCATTGGAGAAGGAAATGGCAACCCACTCCAGTGTTCTTGCCTGGAGAATCCCAGGGATGGGGGAGCCTGGTGGGCTGCTGTCTATGGGGTCGCACAGAGTTGGACATGACTGAAGCGACTTAGCAGTAGCAGTAGCAGCAGTTAACAAGTGGTGCTGGGAAAACTGGTCAACCACTTGTAAAAGAATGAAACTAGATCACTTCCTAACACCAGACACAAAAATAAACTCAAAATGGATTAAAGATCTAAATGTAAGACCAGAAACTATAAAACTCCTAGATGAAAACAGGCAAAACACTCTCCAACATAAATCACTGCAGAATCCTCTATGACCCACCTCCCAGAATATTGGAAATAAAAGCAAAAATAAACAAATGGGACCTAATTAAAATTAAAAGCTTATGCACAACAAAGGAAACTATAAGTAAAGTGAAAAGACAGCCTTCAGAATGTAAGAAAATAATAGGAAATGAAGCAATGGACAAAGAATTAATCTCAAAAATATACAAGCAACTTCTGCAGGTCAATTCCAGAAAAATAAACGACCCAATCAAAAAGTGGGCCAAAGAACTAAACAGAGATTTCTCCAAAGAAGACATACAGATGGCTAACAAACACATGAAAAGATGCTCAACATCACTCATTATCAGAGAAATGCAAATCAAAACCACAATGAGGTACCATTTTACACCAGTCAGAATGGCTGCTATGCAAAAGTCTACAAGCAATAAATGCTGGAGCGGGTGTGGAGAAAAGGGAACCCCCTTACACTGTTGGTGGGAATCAAACTAGTACAGCCACTATGGAGAATAGTATGGAGATTCCTTAAAAAACTGGAAATAGAACTGCCATATGACCCAGCAATCCCACTGCTGGGCATACACACCGAGGAAACCAGAATTGAAAGAGACACATGTACCCCAGTGTTCATCGCAGCACTATTTATAATAGCCAGGACATGGCAGCAACCTAGATGCCCATCAGCAGATGAATGGATAAGAAAGCTGTGGTTCATATACACAATGGAGTATTACTCAGCCATTAAAAAGAATGCATTTGAATCAGTTCTAATGAGGTGGATGAAACTGGAGCCTATTATACAGAGTGAAGTAAGCCAGAAAGAAAAACACCAATATACAGCATACTAACACATATATACGGAGAAGGCAATGGCACCCCACTCCAGTACTCTTGCCTGGAAAATTCCATGGACAGAGGGGCCTGGTGGGCTGCGGTCCATGGGGTCGCTAGGAGTCGGACACGACTAAGCGACTTCGCTTTCACTTTTCACTTTCATGCATTGGAGAAGGAAATGGCAACCCACTCCAGTGTTCTTGCCTGGAGAATCCCAGGGACAGTGGAGCCTGGTGGGCTGCCATCTATGGGGTCGCACAGAGTCGGACACGACTGAAGCAACTTAGCGGCAGCAGCAGCAACACATATTTATGGAATTTAGAAAGATGGTAATGATAACCCTGTATGTGAGACAGCAAAAGAGACACAGACTTATAGAACAGTCTTTCTGACTCTGTGGGAGAGGGCAAGGGCAGGATGATATGGGAGAATGGCATTGAACCATGTAAGTTATCACATGTGAAACGAATCACCAGTCCAGGTCTGATGCATGATATAGGGTAGGGTGTTCGGGGCTGGTGCATTGGGATGACCCAGAGGGATGGGATGGGGAGGGAGGTGGGAGGGGGGTTCAGGATGGGACACCCATGGTGGATTCATGTCAATGTATGGCAAAACCAATACAATATTGTAAAGTAAAAATAAATAAATAAATAAAACTGAAAAAAAAAGAAAAGAAAATGAAACTCCAATACTTTGGCTACCTATGTGAAGAGGTGACTCATTGGAAAAGACCCTGATGCTGGGAATGACTGAGGGTAGGAGGAGAAGGGAGCAATAGAGGATGAGATGGTTGGATGGCATCACCAACTCAATGGACATGAATTTGGGTACAAGAGTTGGACATGACTGAGCAACCGAACTGAACTGAATAACTGCCATAAAGGCATCACATGTTCTCAGCAATTCAATGATTTCATTTTCTAGGAAAGACATGTTGATATTTACCTTCCACAATAGCACAGGTTGAGTTTCATGCATTTTATACAACTGACCAAACCTTGGTAAAACACCCATTTTCTTTATACTGACCTTCAGTGATTGCTACTCAACAATAGACTACTTGAGCACCATGTCCTCATAGATGGTCTTCCTTAGCATCCCAGTATGGAACAGTCATTTCTTTTCTTGGTTCTCATAACTTCCTGATGAGGAAGGATGAACTCTTATACCCAGCGCCTCAGAGGAAGCTTGCCCCTCTTGAAATCTTGGGCTTCTAGTCTCCAAAACTTTCAGAGAATAAATCTGTGTTGTCCTAAACCACCCAATTTGTGATACTTTGTAATCAGAATCCCAGGAAATGAACACAGAGGTTGGTATTAGAGAGTGTGTTGCTGCTTTAACAAATACATAAAACGTGCAAATGATTTGGAATTAGGAAATGGATAGAGGGTGGGAGCCTTTTTCTTAATAGCAAAAGCCTGAATTATTTAAGAGCTGTTGTTAGATGTACAGACATTCAAGTTGCTTCTGTTGAGACTTAAGGTAATAATGGCCGTATTAGTGGACAGTTGAGGAAAGGCCATCCTGGTAGTCAAGAGTCAGGGAACATGACTGGATAACACCCTAGGGTTGGATGGTAGCAATGAACTTCAGCATTACCTGAGATCTGCAAGGAGAGCATGGAAGGCACAGCCTGCTTTCTCCTAGTTGTTCACAGTAAAATGTGAGAGAAAAAGGGAGAAACCGAGAGAGTGATTGTAAAGTAAAAAGGAGCTAGCCTGTGATAATTTGAAGAAGCTACATCCTGAGACAGGCCAGTGTGCAGCTGAAGGACTGCAGACAGAGGTCAGGTGTGCGTCTCATGTGCCCAGTCACATGACTCCACAGAAACCAGGGAAGAGATGCCTATTCAGGAGCGACCTAGGGAGGATTCTTTCTTCTGATGGCTCAGACCCCCTGAATTGTACAAAAGGTCAACAAGGTTTTTGAGAATTTTATACTGGTAGAATCACCACCAGCATGGGAAATGAGACAGGATGAAGGAAGAGCAACTCCAAGGGCAGAGCCAGGGATTGCAGGGCCTGTTGACAAGATCTCAGCCGAGAGGGCAGAGCCACTGCCCTAAAAGGCCCAGACGATGGAGCATCAAGGCTCAGAGAACAACATCCTAAAGCCTGATGGAATTTGCTCAGCTGAGTTCTGGCCTCCCTGTGACCCAGGTCTCTCCTCTTTCCCCCTGATTTCTCCCATGAAGATGAAAACATCTACCCTAGGGCCATCTACCATTGGATCTTGAAATGGTGAGAGTCTTGGGGTTAAATTGAAGCTTCATTTCAAAAACATTTAGGCACTTACTGACCCCTCTCATAGTCCATATCCTAACCCTCTTATTGTCTCATGTTAATATCCATCCTTTTCTCTTCCAACAGTATTCAGGATTTTGAAAGCAAATACTTATCTAATTTCTCACTATTAGTTAGTTATTTACTATTGCCCTATTTAATCAACTTGAATCACAAGCTGGAGTCAAGACTGCCAGGAGAAATATCAACAACCTAGGATATGCAGATGATGCCACTCTCATGGCAGAAAGCAAAGAGGAACTAAAGAGCCTCTTAATGAAGGTGAAAGAGGAGCATGAAAAGGCTGACTCAACACATTTACACCCATGGCTGATTCATGTCAATGTATGGCAAAACCACTACTATATTGTAAAGTATTTAGCCTCCAGTTAAAATAAATAAATAAAAACTCAACATTCATAAAACTAAGATCATAGCATCTGGTCCCATCACTTTATGGCAAATAGATGGGGAAACAATGGAAACAGTGACAGACTTTATTTTCTTAAGCTCCCAAATCACTGAGGACAGTGACTGCAGCCATGAAATTGAAAGAGGCTTGCTCCTTGGAAGAAAAGCTATGACAAACCTAGACAGCATATTAAAAAGCAGAGACATCACTTTACCAACAAAAGTCTGTGTAGTCAAAGCTATGATTTTTCCAGTAGTCATGTACGGATGTGAGAGCTGGACCATAAAGGACAGCCTCACTCCTGGGGGAATCATTCCATCACACCAGACTGGAGCCCTGCATTGTGAGTGTACACCTGTTATCCACAGTACTGAGCACAGCACTTAGTACATAGAGTGAACTCAGTACTAAAGAATTAAGTACAACAGAGTACAGAAGCTGTCTCAGTAAATAAAAAAAATTTTAGAGTTGATGTGCTTTTCACTGAAAAATCACATGTTCTAACACTACATATTTAAACTTCCTAGACACTAATTAAATATTTGAGTGATTAGTATGTGACACACATTCACAATAAGGTGGGGGATGGGCAGAGAGAAGCCCTGATGCTTATTTAAGGAAACAAAAAATAAAAGATAATGATACTGAACCAAATTAACCTTCTCCTTTAGTTTAGTTAATGATTTTTTAAAAACAATTGAGCCACTTTGAGATGGTTTTGAGAGTAGAAAAACAAAAGACGGAGATACCTATACTTAGAATTTCACAGTAATTGCTTCAAAGGAGGGTTAGATTCTTAATCAAAATTGAATTTCACAGTTAGAGGAGGAAATTGATTCCTGAGTCCCTGACATTAAAAAAGCATGCTCTCAGAAGTCCACCTCCCAGGCAAATGAGATCCCACAGGTTACTTCTCACTCGCACAATCTCCATTAAGAGCTCTACACTTTTCAGAAATAAGCAGTCAGACTCATGCAGGGACAGCAGCCATCTGAGCACTTTCAGATGTGGCCATAGACAGATCAGCAGGTGAGTAATCATTTTATAGTATCACTTATGAGACTGAATGCCATGAAAATAGGATACCATGTATTCAATGCAAGCGACTACCTACCAGCAAGAACTTGCAATCCAGTTACAAACCCTATGATGAAGAAAACACTTGGAAAATTGTATGAAGTATTGAATCCCACCTTTAAGAGTAAATCTCATCCTCCTACCTTTTTTAACCCAGCACTATGGTTTCAGCAACAGGCATGTGGGATTTATCTTGTTTTCATGTCACTCAGGAAAGCAGTTTCTTTAGGAATCTAGCAACAATTTTTTTTGTTACTGTGTTAGCACAAATGCAAGGAGAGGAAGCCCCCAGAGGCAATTTGGCATGCAAATGGGATGATCTTCTGCCTTATTTACCAGTGATGTGAAGCTATATCAATAATTTATCAGTAGATGGTTAACAATAAAATTTCCTTGTCTGTTCCACTCATGTGCAGGCCACAGTGCTCTTTGGCATCTTATTTTTAGGTGTCAGTTTAATGCATAGCTTTCATTTTTTAATGATTTTGTCCTATAGAAGCATCAAATACTATTTCACACAGTGGATAAGAAATATCTAAACACTTAGCTGTTAAATCCATTCTTTAGCAGAAACGTTGTCCACAAACTAAGGAGGTGTTAGGGCTGCCATAACATAGCACTACAGACAGGGCAACTTCAACAACAGAAATTCACTCTCTCACAGTTCTGAAGGTTAGATTTCTGGGATCAATCTGACCACAGGGTTGGCTTCTTCTGAGGCCTCTCTCCTTGGCTTGTAGGTGGCCGTCCTTTCCTGCATCTTAACAGGGTCTTGCCTCTGTCTGGCTTAGTCCTGACCTCCTCTTTTTATGAGGACAACAGTCCTATGGGATTAGAGTCGAGCCTATAACATCACTGCAATTTAGTTACCTCTTTAGAAACTATCTTCAAATACATTCACATTCTGACCTACTAGGTGTAGAAACTTCAACATATAAACTGGCAGGGAGTGCAATTCAGCCACAAACTGTTTTTCCTAAGAAAAAATAAACTAGCAGTGTTTCTTCCTTTTGTTCCCTTGGTGTCACTGATTTCTGGGAAGAAACAAACCAACCCAGTGCTTTGCTTAGACCTAAGAGGTAAATGTTATTCTGAAAGTAAGTTTTATATAAAAATATGAGAAGTAATCAAGAATCCCCCAATTTCTGAAAGTCTGCTTCATGCCACACTGTTTTTACAAAAGACTACACCACTATCTGGTTTCACTAACTGAAGGAAATCCAAAGAGAAGTTTCACTTTTACGAAAAAAAGGTGAAAAGTAAAAACAGCATCCACATTTGTTTTGCAGGAGCCCTTAGAGGGCAGGGTACACCCTGAGTAGTGAGGCTGCTCCGCCAAGCGCCCTCCTGCCCAGGAACCACTCTCAGCTTCCCAGCGTCCAGCCTCCACAGCCTGGAGCTGTCCATGCACACCTAGGCTCCATCTCCATTCACTTTGTGCATCCCAGGGCAGGACTGGTCCTAAGGTAAGCGCTCTTCACCTTAGCCATTTCAGCTTAGGGCTCTACCTTGAGATAGCAAGGAACCTGTCACAGGGACCCCTCGGCAAGCTGAATTTCATCACTTAGAATGGATATGGGAGAAGATTGCACTGTTGCACTCTTGCATTTTCTTAATATCAAGATATTCCTAAACCCTTAATCTCTTCATGTTTTTGGCGGTCACGAGTCAGCTACAAAAAGGCTTTAGAAGAATCTCACGGCCTCACATTTTCACTGTTTAGAAATGTTCATCTGCTCATCACGGGGATTCATGTAAGATCTGTTCAGTATCCTTGTCTCTCCCTTTAGGGACACTGAAACCAGCCAACACATTCATTTTTCCTAAATTTGTCATTTTTTGGACAACTTAAGTATCTTTGCTTTTGAACATGTGCGCAACTGTGTCAGAGCTCTGAGCAGTACAATCATTGCCGTCAGCTGACTGTCTATTTTTCTGTAAGCCTCCTCAATGTCTAGATGAAAATGGGCACATTAGGTTTTCGGTGAGTTTCGTGATGCCTTGGAAGCACGCAGCCTGCTTGGCAAGTGAATCTGTGATTGCATACCCCAGTGGTCTCATTCTCACACCCAGTTCTGAAGACGTTATTTGACCACATGCTTCTGCAGAGTCTTTAATCCTTCCCACAAGCTGGAAGTTATGAGCTGCTAGAATCCCTGGAGCGTTCATGCTCAACACATAATAGATACTCAGTAAATAAGTGTTAGACAAATGCACTGCCGTTCCCAGTCTATAAGCAGAGGAATTGGTCTCCTCTCTTCCTGCGGGAGAACAAGGGGTTCAGCTTCCTCCAAGGAGATGCATCAGGCACGTCTCTGGAATCCCTCCATCTCCCTCACTGTTCTTCACTGATCACAGTGCTTCCTAAAGCAGGACCAGCCTCCCTACACACCCCCCCACCCCCGACACCCTGCGCCCTGCCCCAGCCTGGCAACTGCCTCCCCACCCTCCCCTTCCAGCCCCACCCCTCCATCTACTTCTTGGCTCTGTGGCCAGAATGACCTTCCTAAAATGTAATTCTAAATGTCATTTATATGTAAAATCTAAGAAAATGATACAATTGAACTTGTTTGCAAAACAGAAACAGACTCACAGACACAGAAAACAAACTTACAGCTATCAAAATCGGGGAGGGATAAATTAGGAGTTTGGGATTCACATACTCACATTGCTTCATATGTTTTTATATATATATATATATATATAGAGAGAGAGAGAGAGAGAGACACACACACAGAAACAGAGACAGAGAGAGAGAGAGCTTCCCTGGTGGCTCAGATGGTAAAAAGTCTGCCTGCAATGTGGGAGACCCGGGTTTGATCCCTGGGTCAGGAAGATCCCTGGAGAAGGCAACCCACTCCAGTATTCTTGCCTGGAGAATCCCATGGATGGTGGAGCTTGACAGGCTACAGTCCATGGGGTCTCAAAGAGTCAGAAATGACTGAGCAACTTTCACACACACACACACACACACACAAAATAGGTAGTCATCAAGGACCTACTGTAGAGCACAGGGAACTCTACTCAATATCGTGTATATTCAGTGTCTTTTCCTATAGCGGAAAAGAATTGGAAAAATTACATAAGTATAACTGAATCAGTTTGCTGTACACCTGAAGTGAATAATATTGTAAATCAACTGTACTTCAATCAAAAAATAAAAATAAAACATAAATGGCATTCCCTATTCAAAAGTCTTTAAGCTCTGCAGCTTTCCTTTAGGATGAAGTCCAAACAGCTCTGTCTATAAGTCCTGGGTGCTGCCTCCTGGCGATGGCTGGGCTGCCTCCAGTCCCTCCCCTCCTGATGGCAGACCCACTGCAACTCCAGAGGGCACCTGCTCCCTCCTCTCTGCCCTCCATCCCTGTGCCCTCTCCACTACATGGGCACCCTGGACCTGCTGCCCACAACAGCCAGAAACATCTGCCCATCTCCCTCTTTGCTTTGCAAAACCAGTAGACATTCGTGAGAAGGGGGCACATGACTGAGCACAGGGATAGGGCCTGAATTGTTGTGGATATTTCTTATTATTTATCCAAAGGAAGTATGGATTAAAAAGTTTGAAAAACACCTGATGCATAGCCTAGAAGGTGTGTGTCTATGCGGAGGCAATCTCGGGCCCTGACAGTGGGCACCTCGATGAGCATGGAGGCATGAGGCCAGCTCAGGCCTGCCTGCCATCCCCTCCTTGAGGGCCATCCCACCCAAAGGCTCAGTGGTAAAGAATCCACCTGCCAATGCAGAAGACACAGGAGACCACCTGGGTTGGGAAGATTCCCTGGAGGAGGAAATGGCAACCCACTTCAGTATCCTTAGCTAGAAAATCCCATGGACAGAGGAGCCTGGCGGGTCTGTGGGGTCACAAAGAGTCAGACACTACTGAGTGACTGAGCACATACTCAAGCACATCAACCGTTCTTATTAGCTTTCCCATCCAGAAACCCCAACTTAAAATTTAGACTTAAGACAAATATGCCTGCCCTCCTGATTTTGTTCTCCCTTCTCATTTGGAACAGTTACAATCTCTTGGTTCAAATCTTGGGAAAATTCAACATCTGATTATTCTAAAATATTCTGTACAATACAACTAAAGAAAGTCAATATTACTTATTTGACTGAATCACATTACTTCTTATACCTATCTGAGTATTCATTACCCTCCAAAGCACTTAAAACCTGTTAGCAGCAGACTCCTTTTAAATTATATTCATATATATATATATATAATGTTGTATATTTTGATAAACTGGTGAGCTCAACTTACCTAGAACTTCCCTAGGTATCTGTGCACTGTGCGTAGAATGAGGAATGTAGGAACTTCAAGGAGCCTTAGTGACAGTCCAGCTACAGGTTTAATTTTATACATATGAAAACTGAGACTCAAAGGTGGAAATCCACCTAAGTTCACAAAAATAATAAATGTCAAATCCGAAGGTAAACTTGGTCACTCACTCAGTAACATGAATTCTGACTATTTGAAGATGCAGTTACTATATTCTGAGGCACTTATGTATGGAAATTACAGCATCGAGAAATAAGTTTCTGTATATGTTGTAAGTACATATTTATTGGCAATAAAACAGCACACTTTCCAATATTCACAGATTAAGATAAAACTAATACCTAAATAGTTTCCCTTCAGTATCTACTTAGTTTGATTTGTCCACAAAGAATGGGCAAAAAGAAAATCACACTATGGGAGAAAAAGAGCATAGGCGTGTTTAACGTAGGTCAAATTATCTACAATATGTTCACGAGACAGTATAACAAGCTGCCTGGTGAACATGACCAGCTGTCTCCTCGAACCACGTTTATTCCACAGGTCCACAGTACATTATATACCATTAGTACATTATATACCTTAGTACATTATATACCGTTTCTTTACCAGATTAGGGCAGGTTAAGAACTTTATACATGCTTCTTGACTAAACAAAATAGGAGGGATAAAAATTAAAATAGGATCTGAAAATTTTAAAGGGGTTAGTAGAAACAGTGAATTCAGAAGAAGAATATTGTTCATTATATTCATGGTGGTGGTGTATTAGTAGTAATGGTACTGGCAACGGCGACGTGAAGGTGATGATGCTAATAGTATGTGTTAGTCCTTCAGTCGTGTCCTGCCCTCTGAGACCCCATGGACTGTAGTCCACCAGGCTCCTCTGTCCATGGGATTAGAATGGACAAGAATATTGGAGTGGGGTGCCATTCCCTTCTCCAGGGGATCTTCCCAACCCAGGAATTGAACCCAAGTCCTGCACTGCAGGTGGATTCTTTATCGCCTGAGCCACCAGGGAAGCCTACTAGTCAATAACAATAGGAGCAGCTATTTCCTGAGTGTTTACTGAGGGTCCAGCATATTCAGAGCCTTTACGAGCACAATTTTTCCTTGTAATAACCCTGGACCGCAGGTACTATGACAGTTACTTTTCGATGGGAAAGAAAACAAGCACGGAGCGTTGCCACCAAGGCC
Organism: Bubalus kerabau; assembly: GCF_029407905.1. Classification (NCBI taxonomy): domain Eukaryota; kingdom Metazoa; phylum Chordata; class Mammalia; order Artiodactyla; family Bovidae; genus Bubalus; species Bubalus kerabau. Next base: position 22,454,608 of record NC_073637.1, on the reverse strand, counting down.
GAGCCACACATCTGCTAACTTGCACCACTGGAATCAACACCCAGGCTGGGGGCTCCAGACCCCGCCTGCTGCCCTCAGCCACTCCACCTCTCCAGGGGAGACGTGAACTGTCACACTCAGGAAGGCTCTGGGTAACCCTTCCTGAAGGCTGGGGTCCCTCATTCCGAGACAGGCTCACAGATGAGTGTGGTGCACTCCTTATCCGAGCACGCACTCTCCTGGAAGAGCACATGTGTGTGATAAATCAGCTGTGAGCTTGCATCATAAAAGGTTAACATTTTTTGAACACGTACATATTCTGGCTCCTGAATTTACCAAATATGAGCGTAGAACAGTGTGTTTAACTTCCCTAGGCCTCAGTTTCTCATCTGAAAGGGGGATATTAACCATATTTGCAGCACGAACTTGTCACTTGAAGTGAATCAATATAAGAGCTTAGATAATAAATGATAGCACAGCATGAACTGTTTACACATCACCTCATTAATTGTCACATCTTTTAGGTGAATCAAACAATGTGAAAGGGATTCAATAAGAAACCCAAATCACCCGAGCAGTGACAAGCTGAACCAGGGTTTGAGTCACTCTTTAACCCTTGAATTCTGTGTTCTGGCCACCATCCCACATTACACTGTGTTGTGCATCCCATCAGCTCTCCTGCTCTAGGTCTTGGCACTGCCCTGACCCACACGTCTCCCGTGAGCACAGCAATGCCTCCAAGACAAGACACTCGCTTATCCCCAGGAGGCCACAGCAACATCGGTATTTCCTTAAACATACCACATTGCACCTGAAGAACGGAATAACTCTGCTCCCAGTTGTCACAGTGGTAAAATATAAAATTGGGCATATTCACTGAGTCTATTTTCCTACCACCTAGAGAAAACTCACAAGAGAATAAAAAGGCTAATTTAAGAGAGAGAAAATCATGAATAATCAAAGAAAAATGATTTATAGAATTTTTTTTTTTTTTTTTTTTTTGGTCTGAGGTGTTTCTGAGGCTCACCTCTTTGGCGGTTTACCTCTCCATTTGTTTTCATGAGCCCATACATCTCACCGTATTTCCCTTAGCAATTTAGAGGTAGAGTTCATCACTCAACCAGAACCCAGGGAATCTCTATTCACGACTAGAAGACAGAGGAGATAGATTTCTTTACACTGCTTCCAGTTCTTTCAAGAGACCGACTTCTGTTTTCAAAATGAGCTTAGTAAGATATCTATCTCTTTAGAATAATGAAACCTGACATTTTTGTCATTTGAAAAACTAGTATTTATGGAATTTAAGAACAAATTTCAATTTTGTAAACTATAAGTGGAAACCAAAATAAAACAGCTGTTTGTTTTCAGACAATAAGCTCCTGATTTGTCTTTCAGATTTCTCAGGTGTCTCTGGAGGCCTCGTGAGCAGGTGAACTGAGCCTGCCTCTGCTTTCTTATGAATCTGGCTCTGAGATTTCCCTGCTCCATTGGCCTTGAGCTGGAGGTCCATCCTGCTTGCTTCTCTTCTTTTATACACAAAGTAGAGGTAACAACAGCATCCACCCCATGTGGAAATTACAAGCATTACAAGAATCTAAATTTGCAAAAGTGTTCAAAGAAAGTACTGAGACAGCACTTGACAATTAAAAACTTAATCGACATTATTATCATTCTCCTAAATATTTATGTGTAATAAAATTTGAGGACACAGCAACCTACTCCAGTATTCTTGCCTGGAGAATCCCATGGACACAGGAGACTGGCAGGCTATGGTCCATAGGGTTGCAAAATGTTGGACACAACTAAAGCGACTTAGCATGGACATTATGAAAAATGTAATAAAAACTGATGAAGTAAACTAAACTGTTGCTTCCTGGGGAACCATGGCTTCTCCTCTGGATGGGAACCCACTGAAAACCGGCCCTCAGTGACTCTCAACCTCAGATGCCAGAACACCAAGAAATCCCAAGATGCCAGCAAATCTAACCTTCACCCGACGGGCGTGCACCTTACCAGTTATCATCAGACTGTTTTAAGCCATACATCTGAAAAGCAGAAAAGTAAGCAGGGGCTCTGGGGTAAATGCCACCTAAGAACACGTGTCCACACTCTCTTTCCTTCTCCACCGCAAGCATCCCAGCTTTACCCACAGCTGCAGCCTGCCTGTTTCCTGACTGCAAACCTGACCAGTGCTTACCAGACTGCCAGGTGACACCACATCATCTCCTGACGTCAGGCCTGATGGTACAAAGGGAACAGAAATGACTGAGGCAGGTGTTCTCTTCCTCCTTCCTGAGACCGTGGAGTTGGAAACCCTTCCTGCCACATTTCAGCGACAGCAGACACATAATTAAACTCAATGACCCACACATAGCAACTGAGCTTCCCCACTGAAACTCACTGAGAGCTACAGCTGTGATGGTGAAGTGTTTGGGGAAATTGTTTTTACAACAATGAATTGTAGGATTCAGACAGAAATCCAATGATCAAGGTTTTGCTGAGAGCATGAGGGCTTGTGTTGTGCTTTACTCTCCCCCTCAGCTCTGAGACAGTGGTGCTGTCTTGCCGGTGAACCAAACCGTACACCGTATGTTCTCCACAAGGAAAAGAAGGTAAATATGTCACATACTGATGTTATGGATCATTCTTAGATAAGGAATAATCCTTCCTGTTTTATTTTTCCAAAATGTTCTGAAAATGTGAAGAATCACATATACTTTGATCATGCAGTATAAGTGAGTTTAGGCTGTACATCTTATGATACGCTGGAATAAAATGTTGGTGGTCTAAAGGTATAATAATAAATTATATCTGTTTTTCAGTTAAATTATTTTCACATTATAACACGCCCTTATTATTTGCACACTCTCTGGAAATAATGTCTTAAGAGGGATTGGAATATTTTTATGTATATGTGAAACAGTGGCAAACAAATGTTCTCATTCACCTGAGTGATTAGAAATTTGTCAAGCAGAAAGAATAGAATACATTGGTTCCAGTATTATTAAAAAGTGTTTTACAATATTAACCTTAACAATAGGTTATCAAATATAATATTTTTAGGCAATTATATGCCTCATTCTCCACTGAGAAAATGAGTCCTAGAAAAAATTCAGAATCTCTGGTCTTCTGTAAATTAATACAATTTTTCCTACTTAATTTAAAATGCTGAAATATTCTACAAATTTAGCTTTCATAGTTCTGAAAATTATTCTCTTAATGGCATGATCAGGTAGAGTCACACGTAAATTCTTAGAATGAATAGATGAAACCCAAGAAGTTATTGAAATATCACTTCTTTAGGAAAGAAATTAGAGCAACAACCCAACCACCACATACTCCTTAAATGCTCACAGAAAGTGAGCTTAAAATAAAACATTTTTGGCAAATAACAAACTGACACAACCAACAGGAAAACAAATGGACCCTCAGAACAAAAAGCTCACCTGGGCTCACACCCAATGGGCAGGCTAAGTGCAACTGAGGGGGTATGTTCAAATCTCTATCCACTTACAGACTCAGAAAACAGGTGGGCCATGACTGCAGATGTAGAATTGACGAGAATTTTGTCAGTGCAGACAATGTTCTTCCAACGCAAAGCCAGTGATTCTTAGGAACTTCAAGCACAGAAAACAAAAGAGCAAGTTAAGAGTCACAGAAATGAAAGACCCAAAAGTAAAGGTAAAGAAAAGGCAGAAGCAGTAGTGACTTCTCCTGAGCTGCGTGTTGGATGTAAGAAAAATCAAGAATGTTTGCTCTGATCGCTAAGTGGCCAGAATCCTGAATTAGCAAAAGGCTTGACATATGGTAGGTTTTCAGCAAAGGGTCAATGAATAGTACAAAAATACCTGAAGTACTTTACCTTCAATAAAATCACAAGATTATCTATGGAATCATATTTTTTATTTTATTTATAGATCTTAGCTTGTTTTTCCCCCTTCATGGACTCTTCTTGAGAAATACAAAATCTTGCTTATTATAGATTATCACCTTTATAATATTGAAAATCCCCCTTTCCACCTTTCCTTCCTACTGTTGTTTTTAAAAAAAAAAAAAAACATTAAATCAATCCCAATTCCATATAAGACCATTGCCAAGTATGACAAATGTATGTTACTCAGCTTTCAGCTTTTACCTGCTAGAATACCACCTGTCCCGTATTTTGTACATTCCTTCAACTTTCCTGAACCCAGCATGACTTTACCCTGTTCACGTCAAATAAATGACAGTGCCTGATGTTTTCTCAAATAGAAAGGCTGTGTTTTGCCTCAGTCCCTTCCAACAGAGTTCTGTTGGTGAGCACATGGTATCCATTTGAGGACAGAAAACTCTGCCATGCAGGGTGTATGTGGCCCATGGGAGCCTCTTCACCATCATCTGGAATCTCATCTGCTGCATATATTCAGGACGAGACCACAAGTCGTTTGGAAGAGATCAACGAAATGGACACTGACTCACCATTTACAGTATGGCTCTGGGAACATCCAAGGCAGTGGCAGGTACTTAGTATTTATCAAGGGAAAGTATTTATGAGGTGCTAAAACTGAATATTTTATACATAGCCTCATTTGATTCTTATAACTCCTTAAAAGTTATTTTTTTCCTTGTTAAAACCATGATCCCTAATTTACTTTAGCTTATAAAATAAGCTTTGAGGTAATGTACTCTTAAATCTTAAATAAGATGAGTACATTAATTGTAGAGCTATTAAAAATAACAAACTAATAAAAGTGAAATATTTCAAAACAAATTGCATGTAAAAACTAACATTTAAATAACATCTCTGTGTGCAAATCTCTCATCAATCTATCCATCTATCTATCATCTATTATCCACCAATCCATCCATCCATCTATATCATCTATTGAAACATCTATCATCTACTCATCTATAGCTTATCTATGTATCTAGTATCTATCATCTATTACCTATCCTTCCATCCATCTATCCACCCATCTCTATCATCTTTATCTATTCATCATCTACGTGGCTGATATTTTGTACTGAATCATCATATAATAGGGAGGGGAGTCAAGGTTTCCCTCCTCCAGTATGGTCAAGTTACCATTTCTTGGGGCGTATTTTAACAGTCTTGAGAGACTTTGATATGAAGCAAAGATATTTAGAAGACTAAAGCATTCAAGGGCACTTCAGTTCAGTTCAGTCACTCAGTCATGTGAGACTGTTTGCGACCCCATGGACTGCAGCATGCCAGGCCTCCCTGTCCATCACCAACTCCCGGAGTTTACTCAAACTCATGTCCATTGAGTTGGTGATGCCATCCAACCATCCCATCCTCTGTCATCCCCTTCTCCTCCCGCCTTCAATTTTTCCCAGCAATAGTGTCTTTTCCAACGAGTCAGTTCTTCGCATCAGGTGGGCAAAGTATTGGAGTTTCAGCTTCAGCATCAATCCTTCCAATGAATATTCAGGACTGATTTCCTTTAGGATGGACTAGTTGGATCTCCTTGCAATCCAAGGGACCCTCAAGAGTTTTCTCCAACACCACAGTTCAAAAGCATCAATTCTTTGGCACTCAGCTTTCTTTATAGTCCAACTCTCACATCCATACATGACTACTGGAAAAACCATAGCCTTGACTAGATGGACCTTTGTTGGCAAAGTAATGTCTCTGCTTTTTAATATGTTGTCTAGGTTGGTCATAACTTTTCTTCCAAGGAGAAAGCGTCTTTTAATTTCATGGCTGCAGTCACCAACTGCAGTGATTTTGGAGACCAAACAATAAAGTCTGTCACTGTTTCCACTGTTTCCCCATCTATTTGCCATGAAGTGATGGGACCAGATGCCATGATCTAGTTTTCTGAATCTTGAGTTTTCAGCCAACTTTTTCAGTCTCCTCTTTCACTTTCATCAAGAGGCTTTTTAACTCTTCTTCACTTTCTGCCATAAGGGTGGTGTCATCTACATATCTGTAGTTATTGATATTTCTCCCAGCAATCTTGATTCCAGCTGGTGCTTGATCCAGCCCAGCATTTCTCATGATGTACTCTGCATATAAGTTAAATAAGCAGGCTGACAGTATACAGCCTTGACGTACTCCTTTCCTGATTTGGAACCAGTCTGTTTTTCCATGTCCAGTTCTAACTGTTGCTTCCTGACCTGCATACAGGTTTCTCAAGAGGCAGGTCAGGTGCTCTGCTATTCCCATCTCTTCAAGAATTTTCCAGAGTTTGCTATGGTCCACACAGTCAAAGGCTTTGGCATAGTCAATAAAGCAGAAGTAGATGCTTTTCTGGAACTCTCCTGCTTTTTCAGAACAATTAATTTACTAGACACTCATGACACTCTTCCTAAACAATAAAGTTCAGTTCTTCAGCAGCCCTGACTTTGTTTGAAGTCTTCTGTTGGTACTGAGTGACCCTAGTGCTCCATGTGTGTGTGGTCAACAAGCTACAAGGTGCCAGCCTGCTTCCCTCCTGCTGGTTCTTTTGGTTCCATTTGTCAATCAGCTGTGTCTGTCTCTAAACCCATTCATTCTAATGCAATTTGTTACTATAATTACCTAAAATAATATGGGAAAACACATGGGCTTCCCTGGTGGCTCAGATGGTAAACAATCCATCTGCAATGTGGGAGACCTGGGTTTGATGCCTGGGTTGGGAAGATTCCCTGAAGGAAGGGCATGGCAATCCACTCCAGTACTCTTGCCTGGATAATCCCCATGGACAAAGGAGCCTGGAGGGCTACAGTCCATGGGGTCGCAAAGAGTCAGACATGACTGAGCAACTAAGCACATGTAAATTGTTGAAATATTCATGCCAAAATATAGCATGGATAAAAATCTATAAATGGTGTGGTTGATCTAGGTTAACTCGGCTGAGTTTTCTCTACCAGCAGGAAACAGCATCCAAGTTCTTTCCCTTGTGCTGTTTGTATGCTGACAACACTGGACTAGACTTGCTGTGGGGGAGGGGCCGACAGCTCCAGTGTTGAGTCTCTGCCAGTGGAGGCGGTGTCAGGTCAGGTTATGTCTGGTTTACCTCCTGGGAGGTCACTTTGTGGAGATGACCTTCTCACTGACTTTCCTTCTGCTGATGTTTTCAGGTCAATTATGTATGCTAACCAAATTTACAAATAAACATGGTCATCCAATTAATAAATAATTATTTCTCATGTTCTGGAAGCTCAACATCTGAGCCTGGGTTTTGCCAGTATGGTCAGGCTTGGTGAGAGCTCCCCTCCGGGTCCGGACAACTTCTCACTGTGGTGAGAGCTTGCTGATTTGACAGCTTGGGTCCCTGACCTTTGTCCGTGCTCACAATGTTCCCTTTCTGTGTGCTTCAGCTTCCTTTCTATCTCTGACTCCTCATGATATGATGCTACTCCACTCTACACCCAAGTAATCTCAAACACACCCATGATTTGGCAAATGACTGAACAAAACTCAAAAATCCTTATCTTCAAAACACCTATTGCCCAACCTCCTAAGTCCTATAAATAAATGGAATCCAAACACACAAATAAAAACCTTTTCTTTTCCTTTGTCCTTGCTCAGGTAATGGTTTTATCATCCTCTCAAATCACTGAAGCTAAAATCCTGAATTTCTTCTGAGGTCCCTATTTCTACCACATCTTTTTGAATTCTCACAAAGCTCTATCCATTCATTCACAATCCAATTGTGAATGGATTATTGAGGCCTTAACAAGTATTGCTTTGGTTACTGGAAAATCCTTCTGGTTGGGATGCTTACAATCATATTAAATTTTTTCAGATTGATCTTCTAGCCTTTTGCCAGAATGACCTTTCTACAGTGGCTATTAATCATGTTTCTTTGTGGTTTTACGTTGTTTCATGGCTCTTCATCATCTGTAGATAAAACCCAAGCTCCTACATGGATCATGGGCTTTTTGAGGTCTGGTCATAGTTTATTTTCATCTTATTCCACTGTGTCTAAGTGTTTCATCACAGACTTTCTGGACATCTTATAGATCTAGAGAGCCTACATTCTTTTACATTGTAGCATCTCCATCCATAATGCCTTCTCCAGGGGTTAATAACCAAACCCAACTGATAGCTTCTCCATCTTCAAACTCATTCCCTTTTACCTCCTCTGAGCAAACTTCCTGAGCTTCTCGTGTAACCTCTTTACAAGTTTTGCCTAAATCTCAGTGAAAACTAGATGAAAGGACCTTGGGCAGGACTGACTACTAGACTCCCATTAAGCCACGTCCGTGTGGGATTTTAGACTTTTTCAGCTGGCCTAACAGAAACTATACAAGAGTGAGATGGTGAGCTGATCAGACTCTTAGCACTCTGCTATTTGACGTGTGGTCTGGACATGAATTTGTTATATGATAGAGATAACTGTATAGCTCTTTGAACAAACTGAAAACCACCAAACCATACACTTCAGAGAGCAGATTGATGGTATGTAAACATATCTCAGGAAAACCATTTCTGGAAATGTAAATGGTCTCAAGCCTTATCCCTGACCTGCTGAGTTTTAACAAGACCTCCAGAAGCGTGCTGCTGCTGCTAAGTCGCTTCAGTCGTGTCCAACTCTGTGCGACCCCATAGACGGCAACCCACCAGGCTCCCCCATCCCTGGGATTCTCCAGGCAAGAACACTGGAGTGGGTTGCCATTTCCTTCTCCAATGGCTGAAAGTGAAAAGTGAAAGTGAAAGTGAAGTCGCTCAGTCGTGTCTGACTCCTAGCGACTCCATGGACTGCAGCCCACCAGTCCCCTCCATCCATGGGATTTTCCAGGCAAGAGTACTGGAGTGGGTGCCATTGCCTTCTCCGCAAACCTTGTATGTAGGATGATAAACAACTGCCCACACTCAGCAGGCCCTAATAATCAGGAATGTTTGCTCCCCAACTCAGATCTTTAATTTGCATGACTATCTCCATACAGATGAGCATTCCTATTCTCTGATAGAATTCTCCTTCAACTGTGGTGCATTTTCACTAATCACATCCTTTTCCTTCTGTGGTAAATCCATATAACAGAATTCCGAACAATTTCACTGTACTGTATTGTATAACAGAATTTCCAAACAATTGCAATTTCACTATATTGCAATTACTCTTTCTCTCAATATAGTAAGATTTCACATGGAGCATTAACTGTCTTTCTTATCTTTACATTTCTAGGATCTATCCTGTTAACATCACTGTTCACACAGTTTGTTGAAACATAAAATGACTCATCCGTGTAGCATGTTTTGTTAGTCCAAGTCCTCTGAGAAACACATGCCAAGACAGGATTAAACATACAAGAATTTCATTAGAAGAGATATCTGTGAAAGAAAATGAGGTGGGGCCCAGGAAGTCTGGCCCCCAGAAAACATGATATAAGGACTCTGAGTGAAGAAGTCTGGGTGGATGTTCCCTGAACTGCCACCCTGGCTGAGGAGAGGTCTGGAGGGCTATCAGGGAGTCTCAAGTCCACACCCACTCCAGAGGAACCCTGTATCTTCCAGAAATGGGCCTGCCTATGTGCATCCCTGCCACCGTCCACGGACAGCTGAGAGCAGCCAGGACACAGTTTGGAGGAAACACAGAGACGATTTGGAGCAGAGTGGATGTGTCCTCATATCAGTCGTGCGCCCCACAGTCGGTGATCTGAGAGGCGTGTTCACTGTTGTCACTGTGGTTTCCACGAACTCAGGCACATTTTAACTCTTCAGATTGTCAACCACATATTCATAACTCAATGCACCTCTTACTTTGGTCTGTGTTTCTCTTCACTGGACACCGATTCCTCAGCATGGGCGAAGTGTTTTTGTGTGAGGGGCAGAGGACTTCCCAGGTGGACAAGTCTCTGGCCTCAGAAAGCTGAGGGAATGGCAACAAGTTCATGTGTATAGTTTATTAATACAACTTTGTTAAGTGCCACAACAAGGAATACATGCCTTGTGATATTTTCCTTAGAGTAGGAAAAGGGATTCAAAGAGTTTTATATCTAGACCAGGAGCTCCTATGTAACAGATTTTATGCTCTGTCATTGCTATTGGTCTCTTGGCCGTGTTCCTGCCATACCATATATTTTACTCAAATTGAATTTTATGTTTTAATTAAAATTATACTGAAGCTTCCAGGGGCTATTAAATAGGAGATAAATTTTAAAATTAAAGAAGAGCCAGTTATCTGTTTGCTGTCCTCCTAATAGATTACCTACAGCTTCACTCCTCATCAACCATTCTTCAGGGACCCCATCAGCCAGGGTACATTCAAGGAAAACAAAAATCTCACCTTAAGTAAAATACATTCAAGAAGAAAAATATATAATCTACTGTTTCTCTAACCACAAATTAAGAAAGAAAAATGTTTCTTCTTACCAACTTTTTTGATTACCTATGCCACTGTTCTCATTAACTAAAATTTTATTTTGAAAAAATCTATTATTTGGCCCACGGTTATTCTTATGAGCACTTTCACCTCTTCAGTAGCCTTGAGCATTTTCAATACACAAATCATTTTTAAATACAGCATGGAGAGGCACAGCTTTAGAGAGGGCCCTGCACTTGGCCTCGCCTCTGTGGAGCTTCCTTGCTACAGTCACTTCATTTGCTTTTCCTGCATTTGATGCACTTCATTACACTCTGGCTCATCGTGCTCTTGAGGTTCCAGTCTGTGCAGTGTGCACAGCAATACAATGACTCTTCCTAGCTGTTTTCTGCCCCATATCTAACTCCTCTTCTTTGTCAACAGCCCTCGACTTCCTTGGAGCTCACCCCTGCTTCTGACTCTCATTCTGTATAACCTGGCTGCAACATGAGACTCAGATCACTATCTTCACCTACTCTGGGAGTAAACCTCAGAGGCAGACTCCATCCAAGGTGGGGACTTCAAAGTGACTCTCAGGACTTGTAGAGGGATTTCTGAAGCTGAGTTCCTCCAAGTCTACTGCTCTTTGAGTTGCAAGGCAATAAAGCTGAAAGCCATCTCACTGATATGAGGGAAGAGCCAATCTCACACAGGAACCAACCCAGAGGAAGAGAAGATGAGAGGGAAGAGGAACAGGACCCCAGGGACATCTTCTGAGACCTCACTGGCAGTGAGCATGGAACCAGCCCTGTATTAATACAAGTTACAAACCAATCAATTCCTCTTCTGCTTAAGCTGTTCTACCACAGAAATTTTATCACTTGCAAATGAAACCATTTGAGCAATACACAAAATGAATGAAATAAAACCTGACTCAGGACCTTACGACAGTTAAGGAGAAAGAGTCCTCACACCACAAGCAAATTTGAGGTCAGGGGCAGTGACAGAGATGCATCCATGCTGTCTACTACCAGCACACCTTCTGGGAAACTGAAAACACCCTCCCCAAGGGGGTGGCATTTGTCTGGGCTTTTAAAGTGTGGGTAAGGATTTCATCAGGCAGAAAAGTGAACATGGGCATTCTAGTATGTGGGAACATACTGTGCTAAGTTTAGAGCAAGTACGACACTCTGTTCCAGTTCTTTTATTTCACAGCTTGAAGAAACTGATATCTTGAGTGGTTGTGATGATTTAGAGATATTTCTGTGATGAGTCGACTATTTCCAGACTTGCTATCAGTTTCCATTCACCAGTCATGTGAAGGAAGCAGAAGAGTGGCGAAGGATGGTCACTGTTTATCCAAAATTTTGTCCCTGGTTTGCCACGTTTAAGGTCTATTTATTAGATGAAGAAGCTTTACTGCCACATTGTCATATATGATCCATAGAATGGTATGAAATTCTGTCTCCTGAAATAACTTCTACACTTTTTTAGAGTATAATAAGACTTTCTATGGCTGTCTGTTGTGTAATTTGGATTTAAGTTTAACAGTGAATATTATCCTCACATATTTTGCAGTAGGGGATATTAGCAAGTTTATACTTTGATCAAAAATACTTACTGAGTTAACTAGACTATATCCATAGACCACAGTATGGACCACCCATAGTATTGTTTGATGACATAAAGATATTCTTTCACGTGAAAATACCTAAAATATTTCAGGAGCTAAAAAAAAAGTGAGGGAAAGGTAAGCAAGAGGAGATGGGATGTTCTGATACTATTTTGATATCATGTAAAGCTGCCTGAAATTATTGAAAAAGTCATTTCTACATGACACAGGAAAATAGTGAACTACATTGCAAAGATTTTCAGGCCCCCTAGAACTGAACAGACCCTCTATTTGAGAAATCAGAGCTCCAGGACACTTGAGCAACAAGCTTTTATGATCAAAGGCAAATCTGACCCTTTCAGAGGAAGCCAGCCCCCCAAGGAGATTGCAGTGGAGAGAAATATCATATCAACAAAAGAAGAATCCAAAAGTGAGTCAGGAATCTGAGACTTTCTAAAACATGTCTTGTTCACAAAAATTCAGTTACAGAGAACAGCTCAAAAAACTAGACATGGCAATCTCTCACTTATTTCACAAAAACTATCAGAAACATAAAGGTGTAATAACACAACTCAAAAGTCCCCTTAACCCTGACAAGACCTCAAAGCCCATACTGTGTGGAGGAAATAAAAGAACAGTGTCCTCCCTTAAAATTGTGGAAAAGCACAGAAATAGCTTCAAAAAGAGTGTTCTACAACACTGCTATTTTCCATTCCACTGCTGCAGTCACCTAAAACATTGTCGTTACTGATTGCATACATAAAACCTGTATGCTAATCCTTCATCACTTTATGCAATAGGTAATAGGTTTTCTTCCCTTCCAATAGTGGCCATCACACCCATGTAACTCAATGACCTCTTGGAAACAACCCAGAAGTCCTTGTCCCTCAATGGGCCCAGAAGTCAGATTTGCTCTGTCCCCTGCTGAACGTGAGATATTTAGTACAGGCTCCAACACAAACTGTCTCTGTAATGTGACAATGAACCAACCTAATGAGTTAGACACCAAGAAAAGACAAGAAAATCAGGAAGAGCTGGAGGGTCTGAGGATGTAACTGGAGTGCTAATTACTCTGTGCATAAGTCATGCCTCTGGTCTTTGGATCCTTCAGCCCTCAACTTCCCTGGAAGGATGCAGTCTAAACGAGATGAAGGTCATGTCCGAGTTATCCAGCACAGCCTCCCCAGCGCTCACAGGAGTGCTGGGACCTTCTGGAGTTCAACATACAACGTGAAAGAGAGAGAAGAACAAAAATAGAGAGAAGGAAGTCAGCTCTATGCATTGTTAAAGACAGTGCAGATATTGCTACTGAGAAGTAAGGAGGTTTTCAGTGCCCAATTAATTTTTCTCTAAAGAATTATTGCTCCAGATTGTGGGATTATTGATCATTTGTTTGACTTGCATACATTCTATGTATGGTCTTAATATTCTACAATCTTCATGCATAATGCTAATAATGAAAGAAAAGTAATTTTTAAAAATGAACAAAAGAGGCTATATTTAATTTGCTCCATAATTAGTTTATACATGAAAATGTTGTATAATGGCTTCCTGCTATTGCATCATCTAACTTGAGAGTGTACTTTTACTAATAATATGAAAATTACAAACATGCTCATAATCAATTAAAATTATGAACATGTAAGTATTATAATTACAAATATGTCCATAATTAGAAATTTTAAGCATTATAGCCTCAAATTGTTTACTCTCACTTGAATCATAAAATAACTAAAGCTGAAATCTACAAATGACTTTTCCAAAGTCATGCAAATTTTGGTAATCCAGATTTGAGGGAAAAAATCATAGTATATTTAAAGATTTTATATCACTATATGGTATTTTGCACAGTATTTCCTTCAATATCACAGAACTTCCTCACGCAGTATCAGCAGCAGTGACTGTCTTTAAGAGGTGAGTGTTGGGAATATATATTCAACTTAGAATGAGGAAGCACATAAAATAATTTATGTGTAAGTCTATAAGAATGAAGCACTTAGACTTTAAAGAAGTTCTACATAAAAATTACATCAACATATTGAAGATGGTCAAGAAAGCATTAAATTGGTATGGTAGAGCATTTCTTCTATTCAACCCCTGGGTCAGGAAGATCCCCTGGAGGAACAAATGGCAATCCAGTCTAGTATTCTTGCCTGGAGAATCCCATGGACATATGGTTCATAAGGTGGCAAACAGTTGGATACTGAAGCAACTTAGCAGTAGCAGTATTTTTTTGAGTAATTTTAGACTAAGAAAAATGTGAAATTTTGCAGAACCAAAGATTCACAATTTTGAATAATAATGAGACATTGCAAAATTCCTGACTGGGTAGTCAGAAAGCTTGATGCATTGAACAAACGAAAAGCATAAGCAAATACAGTTCCATCATTTTGACAGTTATTTTTTCCCCAAGAAACAAGAATATATAACAACAGAGATATATATCTGTGTTAGGACAATAAAATATTAATACACAAATCAAATGAATGTTTGAAATAGTTGTTTTTAAATAATCTTGTAGCTTAGATGCATAATACGCTACTTCTAATGGATAGAATTCTGGCAGTGAAAGAATGTGGTCCTTTATATAAAATCCACAAATTTAAGACTTGAATTTGTATGCTAATTTCCAGTTCCCTTACTGCTCCCTTCTTATAAGTCAGTGTACATGTACTGCAGAGACTAAAGGGTGCAAAGACAACCCAAACGTCCCAACAGAAGAAGCCTGTGCACTTGAGCAGAGGCGGTGTGGAAAAGTCCATTGAAAGTAACAGCAGGGAAGCTTTAAGATGAACTGACATTTACAAACTCTCCAGGCCAAAAGTTGATCCAACAGCAGGGACTAGAAACTTTACTGGCTAAAGGTCTAAGTATATGCTTTTACCAATACTAAGATGAACCCTAACCTAATCAAACAGTAGTAGATAACCTAATCAGTTATCAGTAGTAATCCAGACCTAAAAATAACACAACAAAAGACAGAGAAGAGAAATAACTAGGCACACATTAGAAGAAATAGAGAATCATCAACTTGTCCTGGCAAGTTATAAAGCAAGCAAAGAAACAAAATGACAACACTCAGTGGAAAAAGTCAGAATTCACTGTTTCTAGATTAATTTATCAAAATGCTTATTCTTAAGCAAAAACAATTTCTAAACATGAAAAGAAACAAGAAAATGTAACCAAAACATAGTCAAAAAATAGTCCATATGTATTTTTTCTGATTGCCAATAGATGTGTTACTCAGCCAAGAATTAAAGGTAGCTCTTATAAATATGGTCAAAGAGCTAACGAAGATAATACCTAAAAAATTTAGGGTGAATGACAATGACTCAGCAACAGAGAATCTGAACAAGCATATAACTTATTTTTTAGAACAGACTTAATTGGAAATTATAGAGTTAAAAAGTACAATGGCTAAAATAAATGCTCTAGTAAAACTTAACAGAAAATTTGAGATGTGGGAAGAAAGAATCAGCAATTTGAAAATAAAGCAAAATAAGTTACAGTCTGAAGAACAAGTAGAAAGAAGATTAAATAAAAAGAGCTTAAAAATATGTGGAAAAATATCAAACACTACAAACATAAAACTGAGCCACAGAAGAAAGGAGAAAAGGGGGAAGAAAATATATGAAGAAGCAATCATTCAAATTCACAAATATCATGAAAAACTTTAATCTACAGATTCAATAAGAAAAATAAATCCCAAACAAAATAAAGACAAAAAGTAACATTTAGGCACAACAGTCAAACTGTTGAAAACCAAAGAAAAATGTGGTAGAAGCAAGAGATAAATGATCAATCATAAACAACATGATTAATGGTTGACATAGTAAATAACAGGCAAAAAAATATTTCACTCTATTCAAATTGATGACAGAAAAGTATTGACGACTAAGAATTTCTTTTACCCAGCAAAATTCTACTTCAAAAATGAAGCAAAGTATAGACATTCTCAGAAGTTAAGAAGGCTAAGGAAAACTGTTACTACCAGGCCTGACTTACAAGAAATAGTATTAATAATATAAATCTTTTAGACTGAAAGAAGCAGCCAGAGAGTAATTCAAACTGACAAAAAGAAATGAGTGCTGGCACAGTATTTGTATGGGTATATATAAAACACTCTATAAATATACATTCTCTTTTCCTATTAAACTACTTGAAAAACATAAGATGGTTTAAAGCAATAATCACCACACTGCTCTCAGGGTTTATAAACATAGAGACATGATATTTACGATGTGTGTGCTTGTGGGTGCTCACTCAGTCATGTCTGACTCTTTTGATCCCGTGGACTGTAGCCCCCCAGGATCCTCTGTCCGTGGGATTCTCCAGGCAAGAATATTGGAGTGGGTTGCCATTT
Source organism: Bubalus kerabau (assembly GCF_029407905.1). NCBI lineage: Eukaryota > Metazoa > Chordata > Mammalia > Artiodactyla > Bovidae > Bubalus > Bubalus kerabau. The sequence continues at coordinate 22,438,422 of NC_073637.1, read as the reverse complement.
CCTTCCTCAGGGGATCTAACCGGCATCTCCTGCATTGACAGGTGGATTCTTTACCACTGCACCACCTAGGAAACCCCGATACATATGATTATATTAACAGAAAAGGGGTGGAGGACAAGGAGCGAATCTTGTAGCTGATTTCTAATCTTACTATGATGAGGTTACTCTGGCTCTGAAGTAGATTATAATGAGTTAGTATACACATGTGATCCCTAAAACCTGAGGGCACAGATGACTGGCAGAGCACACCTGTCCCACCACCTGCTTTTCACTTGCTTGTGGACCCTGGCTGCTTTCATAGTTCAGTGGCAGAGCTGCAACAAAGAACTTGGAGCTCACAGTCTAAAATATTTACATCTGGTCCTTCACGAGAAAATGATCTGCCCACTCCACTGCAAATGAATACTAAGAAAATAATTCAAAATAATGTGGTAAAATATAAATAGATAGGTTAAAATATCATACTGAAATGCTTAGCACAAGAAGAGACAGTAAAGGAGCAGAGTAGCTGAAAAGGCACGAGATAATTTAAAAATAAGTACCAAACAGGAAACAAAGGTAAAACAACATAAAATACAAATGGACTAAATATTCTTTTCAAGAAGCAGATTGCCAGTCTTGATTAAAAATCTAGATGCAACTACATGTCAACAAGAAACTCATCTTAAATTCAACAACATAGATTGAGAATGACACATGACACATGATACACCATGCAAACAGTAACCATTAGAGAACTGGACCATCAGACAAATAGGGTTTAAAACAAGCAATATTATTTATACAAGGGAAAAGAACATTATATAATTATAAATGTCTGAATTAGCCTTAAGTGTAAATAAGCATGCGTTTTTATTCTAGTTGGGTTTACAAGTGAAATAGATTTATTTATAAATCTCTGCTAGATGTTTAATGTTATAAAGTTATAAATTAAACCTAAGAACAAATGTATAAATAAAGATGCAGTGAAAAATAAATTGTTGGGTATCCTTTACTTCTTTCATATTAGGCACAACAGTAGAACAGAGACCCATGTATTTAAACATTTTTAGGGTATTTTGCTTTTGCGATACTTTCCTAACACTCATGTGCTATAAAAATTGTTGACAGGGAAAGGCCTGAGATGACAGATAAATTTGTTTAGTATTACATTTTGCTAAATAAGAAGATGAAATAGTTTCCAAAAAGTTACAGAAACTGTTACAGGAAATTCACAATCGTCTAATTCCTAGTTTTATGTGTAAAAGATATCTTACTAAGGGTTAAAAATAAAGTTCACATATAAAAATAAAACTATTAAAATAAAGAGAACAATTTCACAAGAGAAGTATGCACCAAAAGTGAGATGTATCTGAAGGATACATTTTCATTAAGGAGAAAAGAGAGTAATTTTGTTTTAAAATAAGTGACTGGATGTTTCAGAATGAGATAGAGGAAAATGAAGAGGGGGGATTGAAGCTAAATAGACATAAAAAGTTGTAGAAGGTTTGCAAAAAAAAAAAAAAGGAGTTTTATGTGTTATCAGAACTGGCTAAGATTTGAATGGATTTATTTATAAGCTTGATTTTTAAAGCAGTCTTTAATTTTCTGGTGCAAAACAGAATTTGCTATTTTCTCTGTTAAAAGGACAAAATTTTCTGAATTATTGCTCTTCAAAACAGGTTGTACAAGATTTTTACTTTTTGAGTAATCTTTCTAAGAAACCAAAATTTTATGTCTTAATCAGAATAATTTCCTAAGCTTTATGTTAACCTTTTCATGTCCTTGATTTGAGAGATGAGACTTTTCACTTTTAAAAGAGGTAAAGTTTTTTATATTTTTGACAGTTGGCTTTCCCCAAATGAAATCCTAAATAAAAACTTGTTGCTCTTAATCTAGGCTTGGCATCATTGACTAATGGACATGAATCTGAGAAAACTCTGGAAGATAGTGAAAGACAGGGAAGCCTGGTGTGCTGCAGTCCATGGGGCTTGCAGAGTCGGCCATGACTGAGCGACTGAACAACAAGGGGTTACATTTGTATGAGTAAATACTATATAGTAACATTTACATGAATAAATGCTATTGTAGGTATTCCAGAAACTGTCTTATAAAAGTTCTGAGAATTTTTTCAGTACCTTTCCTGTTCATGATATGGGTTTTAAAGTGTCTCTAAGTGCTGGAGTGAGGACGGCTGTGAGGAGGATGCAGACTTCCTGGTTTGCAGGCTGAATGTGGCTGGGCGTGGTTCAGGTTCCAGAGTTACAGGCACGGCTGTTACCTGGAGAATGGTGGTGCATGCAGCCTTAGCCCACAGGCCTTCTCTAAACAGTCCCAGTTAAGAGCTGGGTGGTTGGGTTTTAATTCTCAGAGGCACCAAGCAAGGTAGGTGAAAGAAAAACTGGGTTCAGAAACTGAGTTTGCAAGCATTAACCTCTGTTATTCTTTTATTTCCATAGAACTCTCTCTCACTGAATGCCTGACTACTGGCACACCCACTCTGCATCCACGTCCCACAGATGGTTCACTGGTCCTCAGTGAATAGGAGGCAACCGGATGAGAAAATTGACTTACACGTTCAAACAAAAGAGAAACGTTCCTTTTTTCCATGAACAAGAAGTGGGGCTAATACCGATGAAATCTCAGGCTTTTTGGAGCGCTCCACGCTGCAAGGTCCAAACCTGAGCTCCATCTCGGGCCTGTGGTGTCCAGCTCTAGGGACAGTTCTGCTACATCAGTTAGAGAACTTCTGCTCCCTCTAGAAACCCCTCAGAGCTGATGAGACTCCTTGTCCCCCACCATCCCTAGGGTGCTATCTCATCACTATGCTCTGCTGAAGCTAGAATGCTCTCAAGTTGGCTTGGCCAGAACCCCCTCACCCTGGATGTTGCTTCTCAGTGATTTTTCCCGTCCCCATCCCCCTTCCCCCTGCAAACATGCACACACTCTTCTCCTTGGCTATAAACACCCACTGGTCCACGTTGTATTCAGAACTGAGCCCTATTGCATCATTCATGATTAAAGCCTGCCTTACTGCTTTAACTACTGTCCAGCTCTGGTTTTTATTTGACAGGGATTAAGCATCAAGCAGAGAAAAGAGCACGTAGCATACAGCACAGAAAATCGCACCAGGGAGGCTCTGTGAGAACCACAGGAGAAGTCAGTGAGAGCTTTGAAAATAGAAGACCTTCTGATTATGAACCCGTATATTCTCACCTGGGAGAAAGCCAAAAGAACATGCACTCTCAGTCCCACTACCCAGGATAACCACTCAGCTCAGTTCAGTCGCTCAGTCGTGTCTGACTCTGTGACTCCATGGACTGCAGCACTCCAGGCTTTCCTGTCCGTCACCAACTCCCAGAGCTTGCTCAAACTCATGTCCATCAAGTCAGTGATGCCATCTAACCATCTCGTCCTCTGCCGTCCCCTTCTCCTCCTGCCTTCAATCTTTCACAGCACCACAGTGTTTTCCAAAGAGTCAGCTCTTCACATCAGGTGGCCAAAATTTTGGAGTTTCAGGATCAGTCCTTCCAATGAATATTCAGGATTGATTTCCTTTAAGATTGACTGGTTTGATCTCCTTGCAGTCCAAGGGACTCTCAAGAGTCTTCTCCAACACCACAGTTCAAAAGCATCAATTCTTTGGCACTCAGGTTTCTTTATAGTCCAACTCTCACATCCATACATGACTATTCAAAAAACCATAGCTTTGATTATATGGACCTGCAGTAAGGATAACCACTAATATCACATTAACACATTCATTTTCAATATAGTTTCAATGTACAATTTTTAGTAATAAATAATTTCGTACAATGAGAGCTGGACCATAAAGAAGGCTGAGCACCAAAAAACTAATGCTTTTGAAGACTCTTGAGAGTCTCTTGGACTGCAAAGAGATCAAACCAATCAACCCTAAAAGAAATCAATATTGAATATTCATTGGAAGGCCCAATCAACCCTAAAAGAAATCAATCCTGAATACTCATTGGAAGGACTAATACTGAAGCCGAATCATCAAATATTTTGGTTACCTGATGAGAAGAGCTGACTCATAAGAAAATACCCTGATGCTGGGAAAGATTGAAGGCAGGAGAATTAGGAGGCAACAGAGGATGAGATGGTTGGGTGGCATCACTGACTCAATGGACATGAATCTGAACAAACTCCAGAGATAGTGATGGACAGAGAAGCCTAGCAGCTGCAGTCCATGGGTTGCAAAGAGTCGGACATGACTTAACAACTGAAAAACAACAAATTTTGTACAGCATTTTAATTGTATTTTTATTGTATCATAAAATGTTCTCTAGAACATAACTTTATGTTCATGGGATTCTCACTTTATTAGATAAGACAGTTTCTTTTAGATCAAAGTTCACAGCAAAACAGAGAAGAAGACACAGAGATTTCACAGGGCCTCTGCAGTTGCCTTCAGCATCGGCGTCTCCTACTCAAGTACATTTGCTACCCTGACGAGCCCTTACTGACACACACAGACACTGCCAGCCCAAAGTCCACACCAGAGTACACTTCCGGTGGTGCACATTCTCTGCATCTGTACTAAGGTGTAAGGATGTGTATCCATCATTACAGCAGCAACAGAACATTTCCACTGTCCTAAAATTCCTCTGTTGCCCTCCCATTCCACCAACCACTGGTAACTACTCATCTTCTATCTAGTTTTCTAGTCTCTCTAGTTTTGCCTTTTCTAAATAATGTCATATAGTTCAAGTCACGCAGTACACAGCCTTTACAGACTGGCTTCCTTCACTTAGTAAAATGTATTTAAAGTTCATCCATGTCTTTTCATGGCTCATTTCTTCTAGTGTGGAATAATATTCCATTGTCTGGATGTACTGCAGTTCATGCCTTCACTTAGTGAAGAACATCTTGGTTTGCTGATTATGAATAAAGCTACTTGCAATATTGTATCTATAAGAAAAGACATATTGGGTTGGCTAAAAAGGTCCTTCTGTTTTTTAAGTAAAAATAAAAGACACATTTTTCATTTTCTCCAAGAACTTTATTGAACAAAGATTAAGCATCTGAATGCAGAGTTCCAAAGAACAGCAAGAAGAGATAAGAAAGCCTTCCTCAGCAACCAATGAAAAGAAATAGAGGAAAACAACAGAATGGGAAAGACTAGAGATCTCTTCAAGAAAATTAGAGATACCAAGGGAACATTTCATGCAAAGATGGGCTTGATAAAGGACCAAAATGGTACAGACCTAACAGAAGCAGAAGATATTAAGAAGAGGTGGCAAGAATACACAGAAGAACTGTACAAAAAAGATCTTCATGACCCAGATAATCACAATGGTGTGATCACTCACCTAGAGCCAGATATCCTGGAATGTGAAGACAAGTGGGCCTTAGAAAGCATCACTACGAACAAAGCTAGTGGAGGTGATGGAATTCCAATTGAGCTATTTCAAATCCTGAAAGATGATGCTGTGAAAGTGATGCACTCAATATGCCAGCAAATTTGGAAAACTCAGCAGTGGCCACAGGACTGGAAAAGTCAGTTTTAATTCCAATCCCAAAGAAAGGCAATGCCAAAGAATGCTCAAACTACTGCACAATTGCACTCATCTCACATGCTAGTAAAGTAATGCTCAAAATTCTCCAAGCCAGGCTTCAGCAATACACGAACTTTCTGATGTTCAAGCTAGTTTTAGAAAAGGCAAAGGAACCAGAGATCAAATTGCCAACATCTGTTGGATCATCAAAAAAGCAAGAGAGTTCCAGAAAAACATCTACTTCTGCTTTATTGACTATGCCAAAGCCTTTGACTGTGTGGATCACAATAAACTGTGGAAAACTCTGAAAGAGATGGGAATACCAGACCACCTGAACTGCCTCTTGAGAAATCTGTATGCAGGTCAGGAAGCAACAGTTGGAACTGGACATGGAACAACAGACTGGTTCCAAATAGGAAAAGGAGTACGTCAAGGCTGTATATTGTCACCCTGCTTATTTAACTTATATGCAGAGTACATCATGAGAAACGCTGGACTGGAAGAAACACAAGCTGGAATCAAGATTGCCAGGAGAAATATCAGTAACCTTGGATATGCAGATGACTCCAACCTTATGGCAGAAAGGGAACAGGAACTAAAAGCCTCTTGATGAAAGTGAAAGAGGAGAGTGAAAAAGTTGGCTTAAAGCTCAACATTCAGAAAACTAATATCATGGCATCTGGTCCCATCACTTCATGGGAAATAGACAGGGAAACAGTGGAAACAGTGTCAGACTTTATATTTTTGGCCTCCAAAATCACTGCAGATGGTGATTGCAGCCATGAAATTAAAAAACGCTTACTCCTTGGAAGGAAAGTTATGACCAACCTAGATAGCATATTCAAAAGCAGAGACATTACTTTGCCAACAAAGGTCCATCTAGTCAAGGCTATGGTTTTTCCTGTGGTCATGTATGGATGTGAGAGTTGGACTGTGAAGAAGGCTGAGTGCTGAAAAATTGATGCTTTTGAACTGTGGTGTTGAAGAAGACTCTTGAGAGTCCCTTGGACTGCAAGGAGATCCACCCAGTCCATTCTGAAGGAGATCAGCCCTGGGATTTCTTTGGAAAGAATGACGCTAAAGCTGAAACTCCAGTACTTTGGCCACCTCATGTGAAGAGTTGACTCATTGGAAAAGACTGTGATGCTGGGAGGGATTGGGGGCAGGAGGAGAAGGGGACGACAGAGGATGAGATGGCTGGATGGCATCACTGCCTCGTAGGACGTGAGTCTGAGTGAACTCCGGGAGTTTGTGATGGACAGGGAGGCCTGGCATGCTGCGATTCATGGGGTCGCAAAGAGTCAGACACAACTGAGCGACTGAACTGACTGACTGACTGATACTTCTATTTTAGCCTATTTTTAATGTATTACATTAATTGATTTGAAAAGGCTGAACCACCCGGGTAAATCTAAGTTGACCGTGGTGTATAGTTTTTTATCCACTGTTGGACTCAATTTGCCAACATTTTGTTAAGGTTTGCCATCTATGTATCTGAGAGATACTGGTTTGTAGCTTACTTTTCTTATAATGGCTTTTCCTGATTTTTGTAGTAGGGTAACTCTGGCCTCATAGGATGAATCAGAAAGTATTTCCTCTGTTTCTATTTTCTGAAAAAGAATATAGAGAATTCCACCCTTAAATGCTTGGTTGAATTCACCAGTGAACCCATCTGGGCCCCACACTTTATACTTTGGAAGGTTATTAATTATTCATTCAATGTCTTCAACAGATATAGGTCTGTGAGATTGTTTCATTCTTCGTGTGTCACAGAGTTACTTTTGCTTCCCTGGTGGCTCAGTCAGTAAAGAATCTGCCTGCAGTGTGGGAGACCTGGGTTCAATCCCTGGGTTGGGAAGATCCCCAGGGGAGGACATGGCAACCCACTCCAGTATTCTTGCCTGGAGAATCCCCATGGACAGAGGAGCTTGGTGGGCTACAGTCCACGGGGTTGCAAAGAGTGTGACTGGAGTGAGCAACTAAGCACAGCATAGAATTAGCATAATTCCTTCCTTAAATGTTTGGTTGAATTCAGCAGTGAACCCATCTGGGCCCCATACTTTCTACTTTGGAAGGTTATTGATTATTCATTCAATGTCCTCAACAGATATAGGCTGTGAGATTGTTTCTTCCTGTGTCACAGAGTTTCTTTTACGAGTATGTTGATTAATACTGATGCAAACAGAACTGGACATGGAACAACAGACTGGTTCCAAATAGGAAAAGGAGTACGTCAAGGCTGTATATTGTCACCCTGCTTATTTAACTTATATGTAGAGTACATCATGAGAAACACTGGGCTGGAAGAAACACAAGCTGGAATCAAGATTGCCGGGAGAAATAACAATAACCTCAGATATGCAGATGACACCACCCTTATGGCAGAAGGTGAAGAGGAACTAAAAAGCCTCTTGATGAAAGTGAAAGTGGAGAGTGAAAAAGTTGGCTTAAAGCTCAACATTCAGAAAACGAAGATCATGGCATCTTGTCCCATCACTTCTTGGGAAATAGATGGGGAAACAGTGGAAACAGTGTCAAACTTTATTTTTCTGGGCTCCAAAATCACTACAGATGGTGACTGCAGCCATGAAATTAAAAGACACTTACTCCTTGGAAGGAAAGTTATGACCAACCTAGATAGCATATTCAAAAGCAGAGACATTACTTTGCCAACAAAGGTTCGTCTAGTCAAGGCTATGGTTTTTCCTGTGGTCATGTATGGATGTGCAAGTTGGACTGTGAAGAAGGCTGAGTGCCGAAGAATTGATGCTTTTGAACTGTGGTGTTGGAGAAGACTCTAGAGAGTCCCTTGGACTGCAAGGAGATCCACCCAGTCCATTCTGAAGGAGATGAGCCCTGGGATTTCCTTGGAAGGACTGATGCTCAAGCTGAAACTCCAGTACTTTGGCCACCTCATGCAAGAGTTGACTCATTGGAAAAAACCCTGATGCTGGGAGGGATTGGGGGCAGGAGAAGGGGACGACAGAGGATGAGATGGCTGGATGGCATCACCAACTCAATGGACATGAGTTTGGGTAAACTCTAGGAGTTGGTGATGGACAGGGAGGCCTGGCGTGCTGCAATTCATGGGGTCGCAAAGAGTTGGACACGACTGAACTGAACTCAAATGTTTAACAAGTAGCTTTCTGGAAAAGAAAAGCTGTAAATTGCAGACTTTAAGGTTTCTGTTATGTAAGTACTCCCAACTCTGCCCAATTTTACTGACGGTAGCTTTGGGAAGAAATGTACAGAATGGTTCTTGTGAGCTGGCCCAAGTCAGCTCAAGCACATCACTGAGTTTGTTTTCAATTGCATAACTGGATCAACTTTAGTTCATTTCTTTTATTGGAGATGCTTAGTTAATTCCCATGTATTCGCCTTTGTAAATAAATTTTGTCACTCTAGCACTTAATTCCTGAAAAAAGTATACCAGATAAAATTTATAAGGGAGTAGTGACCATTATTAATGTTCTGGAAAAAACAGATGAATTTTAAATCATGGGTAAGATAAGGTTTTTCTAGCTTCTCTATTTTGCCAAGAACTGCAGTGAATAGACTACACATGATCACTTATCATTATTGTTGCTTTCTCCCTTTCATTTATCTGCTTATTACGTTTCTGGCTGCCTTTCTAGTTTGCCTTTATCTTTGTGGGTCTCCCAGTGCACATGTACATAATTAATTTTTTCCCTCCTGTTAACTTATCTTATATTCCAGGCAAGTTTTGGCTAATAACTAAGAAGGGTAGAGGAAAAATTATTCTTCCTTCCCTACAAGTTCAGTCCATGCTCACTGAGAGTTTTGGAGTGGTTGAAAGATGACCATTGCAAGAGCCCTGAGGCCTTTTTCATGCCCAGCAGCTTGGAAATACTGGGAGGCAATATTTTACTCAGGAAAGTGACTGGTATAGAATTGATTGGTATAGCTCACAACACTGATGTAGAGAAGAAGGTACAAGTCTGGTGACAAGAAAAGCTAGTTAGAGGTGATAATGCAGATAGATCCTCTGGAGGTAATTCCAGACGAATGTAAAAGCAAAATTCCCAGAACCTCTCTCCTGTCACACCCACTCATCCTCTTGAGACTGTAATTAGAATTACATCACACCTGTTACTTAAGAAGATGGGTAACATTGCTCTGTAGACAGTATATCAAGGAACATGATTGATGGTTTCCATTTCTTCCCATCTTTTTTTATCTTCCCATCTTTTGCCCTTGAGGAAAGTTCTGTACTTTACTCCATGTGAATTCCCTCAAGTTTCTTGATGAGCTTTCCTAGGCATTTGGTCTGATTTGCATTATGTGGGTGTGCTGGAACATGGTACATAGTAAGATGCTTCAAACTCCAGTGGGATTTCTGGGGAATATCTATTTTGTCTAAAACATTCTTGCAGTCATTCATGTAGCACCCACAATTGGAGGCTGCCCGGTGACAAGCCCTCTCAGGCCTCGTGCCCAAGTACCGGAGACGGAGGACGAGCCACACACAGAACCTAGTCCAGGGTCTCCTGGAAAACACTGGGACCATTCTGAAGACATCAGGCCAAAGACAAAATCAGGATGGGAATTCTCAAACTGGCACAGAAAGAGAAACTCGGCCAATGGCACCTTTTCATCCAAAGAAGATAACAAATGAGTTAAGATTATGGAAATACATTATAGAAAGTGGAAAGAAAGCAAATTACTAAATTGTTAAAGGGAAGACCAAAAAGGTTTAGTAAATTTCAAGAATGAGAAAGTAGTTCAAGAAACCGAGTAATTTCACACTGAGCTAAGTAAACAAGCCCATTTGAAATGAAATTCCACATCAGAAATGAAAAGACCTGAGACAGCCATATGGCCTGCAATGCACTTCTACTAATCTTATTTTCTTAATGGCTTAAAGGTAAATTTAAAGTTAAATTAGGTTCAGAATGCAATTGGAAATTAAATGGTGTATAAATTAATAGCTCAATTTTTAAAGTAATAGCATTAGTTTGGATTTTGAAATAAACTGGGGAGAAACCACATATGTGCAAAAGAAGAATGTTTTCTACTTTGTAAAACTTCATTAAAATTGTTTGCACTGAAACATAACAAGCAAACTAATGAAAATGAGAAAGCAATCATACTAAGCTTAAGAAATGCAGAACCTTGCTGGTTTGGGGAGGGAGCACATTTGACACAATCAAAAGTAAGATGGATGTGGTTGACAGCAGAAGAGTTTTGGTCTTTAAAAAAGAGAAGGAAAAAGGATTGATGAAAGAAAAAGCAATCATTGATGATATTTATTGCCATGAGAAAATTGATTGTTCTGTTTCTTCCAGACATATTTTCTATATAAGCATACCACATTTTCTTTACCATGTTTTCTCCTGTTCAAGAATTTTTCAAAAAATTTGTCTGTAGGTGCTAGAGACCACTTGTGACTAGGTAATTTGGCAGGTGTAAGAGTATGAAGTCCACGTAAAAAGTGTTTGTCAAGATAGGCCTGCAATTAGAATATTTCCATTCCATCTTTTATTATGTTAACCATTGAAGCTAAAGCAAGTTTGTTTCTTTATATCCTTCACTAGAGGTTTACAACATAAGGAAACAGAATTACAGGCTCATATATTTGTACTTCAAATTTGCACTCATTTGTGTCTGAAAACATTTTTATTGTTATAACATAGATACAATAAACAAACAAACAAAAACAAAACAGAGGGGAGAGAAGAAAAGACATTCTATTAATAATTTTCAAGTTGTCACATTGTTACTATAGATATTATTATTACTCTCACTTCTCAAAAAGGTTTTACTGAGTAAAAAAAAATAAAAAAAATAAACAGCCAGAATGATGTGGGGGTTATTTTAAGCTGAAACAGTAATATGACAAATGGTTATATAGACTATTACTATGGCTGAAGCATCCTGGGACAGACATCTATGTTCTGGGTATGGTAAGAAGGCAGTGGTTCACGGTGTGTGTGTGTGTGTGTGTGTGTATCTGTGCATCTGTGTGTGTCTGTATCCAGTTCATGGTATATGTCTGTGTGTGGAGGGAGAGTATTTCATGTATTCCCTCATCTGAAAGCATCTCCCAGGTTGGTTAAACAGCATGTGTACACATTTCAGGTCCCACCCTTCCAACCCTGCCCTTATATGTATCCTCCCACCCACTGGTGACCATTAGTCTTTTCTTTGTATGCATGGGTCTGCTCCTTTTTTGTCACATTCGCTGGTTGGCTGTAGCTTTTAGGCTCCATGTATAAGTGAGATCGCACAGTGTTTGTCTGTCTCAGACTTGTTCCACTTAGCGTGATGCCATCCAAGTCCACAGGGATGGGGTATTTTACAGGCCATAGTCAGAGCAAGTTCCCCAAGTGGGGATAAGTGAACTGAGATCAGGATGACTATAAGGAGCCAGGTTGGAAATCTCTGGCCAGAGTCCTGCAGGCATGAGGAGCAGAGCCAGGACAGCCCTGAACTGGGCAGGAGCTGGGCATGTTTGAGGACCAGAGAGAGGAGCACAGACAGAGGGCTAATAGCCCTGGGGAGCACCAGGAGGCGCAGCAGAAGACCGCCTGGCAGTCTCTGCTCTGAGGTCACGGTGGGGCTGATGCTGGGTGAGCATCTAAAGCACCTTGTGATCTCACCCACCTTCATAAGAGGAATGAGTCTATGTCTGCAGCCGTTAGATTGTTACATGTCTGTGGTCGAGTCATTCTCTCATACTTCTAATCTCCAGTTCCCTTACATTTGATGTAATTCACTGTGCAACCTGATACAATTTGGGATAAATATACATATATCACATATGCAAGCAATATAAGTAATACATAGAATATATAGGGCTTCCCAGGTGGCATTAGTGGTAAAGAAACAGTCTGATAATGCAAAAGACATAACAGACGCAGGTTCAGTCCCTGGGTCGGGAAGATCCCCTGGAGGAGGGCATGGCAACCCACTCCAGTATTCTTGCCTGGAGAATCCCATGGACAGAGACTGGTGGGCTACAGTCCATAGCAAACAGGTGGACACAACTGAAGTGACTTACCATGCATGCACCCACAGAATGAATGAAACCAATGTTGGTGGGCAAATCACCTTTCAAAGTTTTCAGAATTTAGTACTGAACAGGAACTACAAATCCTAGTTAAGATGAATCTGGTTTTGTTGACTATGAGACTCACTTCAAATTAAAAGACAGGTTGAAAGTGAAAGAATGGAAAAAAATGTAACATGTAAACATTAATAAAATAAAGCAGGAATCATAACACTAGTATCAGAGAAAACAAATTTCAGAACAAAGGAACCTGCTAAAGAATAAAAGAGACAGAGCATAATAATAAAAGTGTCAATCCAGCAGTAAGACATAACAGTTTTAAGAGTGTATGCATCAAGAAACAGAATCACAAACACAGGGAGCAAGTTGGCAGAATGGTAAGAAAAATTAAATAAACCCACAGCAGCCAGACATTCCTGTGTGTGTTATTCTCTGTGTTGAAGTGATGTCATGTCACCACATATCATGAGGCAGGAGCCGAGGCCCTGAGATGGGACTCTCTTGAGCCATCCATGCCGAGAAAGGGACTGAGCCAAGAGCTGCTGAGCCACCAGAACAGGTGGGCACAGCCTCAGGTCCCAAGTCCTCACAGCCCACAGACAGGGAGGAGGGGTACCCTGCCTGCACCTCGTCCTGTGTACACAATGCTGTAGTCATGAGCATCTCGTACACATTTACTCCTCAGGCAACCTTGCGTGAGGCAGTCTCTCCATTTTCCAGATGCTGACACTAAGGAGGTTACATAACCTGCCCAGATAAGTATTAGACCTTGCATTTGATCTTCATTCTAATTTTAGAGCCTCTCTGCTGCACACTCTCTGCTGCACTGTGGCATTTCATACAAGTTGGAGAGATTAAAAAAAGAACTGAGAGTTCAAAAAGGAGAAAAAAGGAAAAAAACAGGTGCAACCTCAGCCAAGACACATGTCCCAACAAACCTGCCCTCCTCCAGGGTATCTTCCCGACCCAGGGATCGAACCGGCATCTGTTATGTCTCTTGAATTAGCAGGCTGGTTTTTTACTGCTAATGCTACCTGGGAAGCCCTATATATTCTCTGTATTACTTATGCTGTTTGCATATGTGATACATGTATATCTATCCCAAACTCTATCATTGCATGGTGAATATCATCAAATGTAAGCCAATTTCACTTTCACGCAGCCTGGCTCGCGTGAGCTGAACATGTTTATGAGTTTATGTGTGTTTAGAAACATGCTTGTACTCAGCATGGTCCTGGGGACCAACATATCAAAGGGTGAATGTGCATGACAAAATGGCCCTGGCCAGGATAGCACTACATTGTAAGGAAGCAATTTCCTCCCCTAAAAATGAAAGGAAAGATACAAAGGAAGGAAGGAAGAGAGGAGAGAGGGAGGGAACGCTGGCCATGTAATCAATTTCTTAGTAACCATCACAAGCCTAAATTTTTGCTCTAAATTATGTTTTGCTGAATCACTACAGAAATGCATCATGAAATACATCTTTCTATCTCTTCTCTCATGTCAGTGTGCTCAGGTTTGATATAAACAGGCTAAATCTCAAAATACATAGTAGCTGACATGGTCTTGCTCTTGAAATGGAGCCTGCAGGCTTGGTGAAGGTTTATTTGCTTACTCGTTTGTTTGAAATAAAACATGTCTGTCCTCAACTCTGACACGTGGTCCACTGCACCACTGTTCTGGTGACCACCGCCCCCAACACACACACACACACTTTGCTTCCGTGGGGCCGTTTGCTCATGCATTTTACCAGGCATTTGTTGGAAGGTGAAATTTGATCTAATAGCTAACTTGGTGATCTTGTGCCAGACAGTGTCCTAAAGGACTTAATCTATCAAAACCATTCAAAACCTAGGCAGAAAGCACTATGATTACCTTCCTATTCGCCTGCTTGCATAGAGAGGTGCAGAAAACGGCCTTCCCTGGTGTGGAGTAGATTTGAATCCAGAGAGTTAGTCTCCAAGGCCTGCAGATCTAACCACCTAGGCCGCTTATTTTAAAGGATGGCTCCCATTTCCCAACTTAACTCTTCTCCACAGTTTTTCTGCTCATTCTATGAGCGGCCTAAAAACTGGGGGAGAAAAAAAATGAGAGACAAGTTTCCATAGTGACAGGAGGAGGCAGTGGATGTAATCTCACCAAAGGGTTGGCTCTTGTCTTTCAGAAAGAAGCTGTACAGCTGGTGTGAGGTCTAAATCTCAGTCTTGTCCTTGAGGGTTGAGCTCAGTCTCTCACGTACAGAGCACAGTAGGACACACAGCCTTTCACAAACTTGCTCTAACGAGGCCCTTAATCTTAAGGACAAAGAACCCTAGATTAAAGGGGTACCTAGGGACCCATAAAGATTGTGAGATGGATAGAAACCCAGGCTTTATCTGAAGTGAAACAAGATGCAGCCATTTTCAGAGACAACCTGAGAGCCGAGAATGCATGTGCAGGACATGATGATTCATTCAGCAGCCCCCTCGCAACTGCTTCCAGAGCCATTGAGAACAGCAAGGGTAGAAAAATGGGGTCAAAGAGAATTGCCTGACATTATCCATTGTTTTCAATAAAAAGATGATAAAACATATGTTCTAAGGAAAACAGAGATAATCAAATTTATTAAAAAGCAATTCTTAAAAAGTTACAAAATGCACTGACATGCTTGTTTCTCTACAACTTTAGAAACAGTACAAATTTTCTTATGTGAAAGCAAAAAAGATGGGGTATATGGCTCAGACAGTAACACAGAAGACCTGAGTTTGATCCCTGGGTCAGGAAGATCCCCTGGACAAGAGAATGGCAACCCACTCTAATAATGTTACCTGGTGAATCCCATGGACAGAGGAGCCTGAAGGGCTACAGTCCATGGGGTCACAAAGAGTCAGACACAACTTAGCAACAAAACAACAGCAACAACAAATAGAAAAAGAATCTAGCAAAGAATAGATAGAGGTGTATGTATAACTTAATTACTGTGCTATACATTTGAAGTTTCCTTCTCCAGGGGATCTTCCCAACCCAGGGCTCAAACCCTGGTATCCAGCATTGTAGACAGACGCTTTACCATCTGAGCCACCAGGAAAGTCCATCTGAAGTTAACAGTGAGGCTCGATCCCGCCTTTGCGTATGCCGAGCCTCCTTCCTCATGAGGATCTGTAATAGCTCAACTGGAATTCTATCACTGCCGGGAGCCAGCGTAACAGGACATTGTAAATCAACTATACTCCAATTTTAAAAAGTTTCATAGCAAAATAATATGGGCCTCCCTTCTTTCTAACGATGTGTGACAAATGTAATTGCAACAAAACGAAAGAAGTGGAGTTAAATCTTCTGGGCTTTTGTGTCTGGTGCAGAAGTCTCTCCCACGAGCACTCCCGGTCCCAGGGATGGTGAGACGGGATGGCCACAGCAATCACGAGGAGTACAGGCCAGCTCTGGGGCTAGCGCAGTGCTCAGCTCTGTCTGCCCACCTCCTGCTCCCGCCTTGCCTCTCCCTTTCTGTTTTATAGGTTGCCTGAGTCCTTGACTCAAAATGACTCATCTTCGTTCTCATTTCAGAAACTCAGGGTGTGCTGCCCTCATGGACGTCTTCTTTGGGGACAAAGGGAATCTGGTCCTCACGTGTACTCTGGCTCTGTCCACGCCTAGGAGATGGCGTGCTGTGCAAGAAGCCGCAAAAGACAAAGGCCAGCTCCACCCCCACCTCTTACCTCTCAGTTAACAAAAAGCAAGTTGGTGTCTTTTGAATCATGATTTCTGAGTCGAGGATTTCAGCTTATGTCACGCATATTGAGAGCTCCCCAGGTTACCCAGTGGTAAAGACTCTGCCCGCCAGTGCAGGTGACACAGGCGACGTGGGTTTCAATTCCTGGATTGGGCAGGTCCCCCAGAAGAGGAAATGGCAACCCACTCCTGTATTCTTGCCTGGGAAATGCCATTGACAGAAGAACCTGACAAGCTACAGTCCATGGGGTCACGAAGAGTTGGACATGACTAAGTGACTGAGCACGCATATACACACTCACCCATATTACCAGAAAAGACACCATACAAATCTGATGATTTGCCACAAAACAAGACCTAGAGAGTTGACAGCTATGACGATACTCGGGGGAATCCAACAACAAGAGTTACTATTTAAGGGTAACAGGGAATATCCTCAAGGACATACAAGCAAATAACTAATTAAAGGGAGAGGAGCGGGGAAGACTAGAGGAATGGTGATGTGCTCGCTCGCACGTTAGAGCTGGATAGAGGAGGGCCTCACCTGTGCCAGCACCCATTTTCTATAAGAAGTTTCCTGGTAATTAAACTGAGTTTTTATTCTGAGAGTCATGTGTCAGGTGTAATGATCACATCCAGGTGGATGCGTGGATAAAGGTGGGGGCTCCCGTGGCCATTCTAAGCCAGTGACCAGAAGCCACGAGACACACCCTGGGGAGCCCAGAGCCTTCTCCGATCCCTCTGAAGCACCAGGCGCCACTGGAGAGGGGCCACGTGTGGCCCACTGGTCACGCAGAAAGCAAATGCTGGGCAGCCAAAGTGAGTCTGCAGGAGACATGGTGCCTTTAGGGCACTGGCTGAGCAGAACGTCCAGGGCGTCTGGGGATGACTTGTTGACGTCACAGGGTGCCCCTGGGTGATCAGTACTGTTGTCTCTATCGCCACTAGCCCTGGATGGAACCTACGCTCTCCTGCGTTCTGCTCCCCCCACTACCTCCTCACTCTTCCCTTTTTTCTCAGCAGTGAGGTCTCCACAGTAGCAAAGTTTATAATTGAGTCTCACGGCCAAGGGAGAGCAAACCACCATACCCACTGTCAGAACACTGAACAGAAGGAGACATTAAAACTGTAGGCAATGCTCATAAAGTTGCCACATCTCAAGCCAATTTTTTTTCTTTATAATTACAGCCAAATGTTAAGAGGAGAAATGGAAGGAAACAAAATATTGGAATATATAAATACTCACAGAAAGTAACTAGAATTAATGTGCAGTCACTTCAGTGTCTCCTGCCAGATCTCTAAAAAAAATTTGCTGATTTTGTCTTAAATTTAGTGTCTGTTTTCTTCAGGGACTTAGTTTAAAAAAAAAAAATTAGAATTTAAATAGTGAAGAATCAAGCAGCAGGATGGAAATGAAAATTAATAGAGACTGGGAAACCTATAACTGAGATAATTCCCTACTAAAATAAATATGCAATAATACTTCCCAGTAAAATACTGGTTTGGAAAAAGAAGCTATAAATAAAATCATTCATCACAACTCTTTTTTGATAACCATGCTTTATGAAAATTAATTTGAGGACATTAAAGAAACACCAGTCACTGTGTGTGTCTTCAGAACTCTGCCTCCCATAGACTTTATTTCTGACCTAGATGAGGACTTCCATACCAGGCTGATGTGTGTGTGTGTGTGTGTGTGTATTATCCTTTGACACAAAATTGGAGGAGCAGCAAATTTATTGATGGAAAAAATTATCCAGATGGACGGGCATGAGGCCAGCATGTTAGGGATACATTAAGCTGGGGTAACAGTAAGCAAGTCCATGGGGCCCCTAAGCTCTAAAGCCAAGGAGGACTGGAGGGAGGGGTGACAGGGTCCCATAGGGGAAAAAGGTCTGTGGGATGCAGCCAGCTGCCATCCTGTGCCCACCTATGCTGTGGCCATAGGTGCTGAGTGAGTCTGGGCTGCACAAAGAGAACTCCTGGACTGAACAGGAGATGTTGAAGGACCCACCACACAGCACAGACCTGGGACTTCTCCAGCCCAGAGGAGAGGCACTTAGTCCAAGGGACTCTCAAGAATTTTTTTCCAACACCACAGTTCAAAAGAATCAATTCTTTGGTGCTCAGCTTTCTTTATAGTCCAACTCTGACATCCATACATGACTACTGGAAAAACCATAGCTTTGACTAGATGGACCTTTGTTGGCAAAGTAATGTCTCTGCTTTTTGATATGCTGCCTAGGTTCATAGTAGCTTCTCTTCCAAGGAGAAAGTGTCTTTTCATGGCTTCAGTCACCATCTGCAGTGATTTTGGAGCCCAAGAAAATAAAGTTACATAAACAGAAATAATAAGAAGCACTGATATTCAAACTATTCAGCTCTTATACTGTCATTACTAAACTTACTGTTAATCCCATTTGAAGTCTTATGAAGCTTGAATAAAACAGGTAGGAACACCTGTCTTAGGTTCTTGGATTCAGCGGCTGGCGTGCAGGCCATCACAGAAAGCTGGTGAAGAACGTGGGCTCTCAGACCTTCTGAGTGTGTATCTCCATCCAGCAAAATCCCGGGTGATTCATGGGAAACAAAGTCTGAGAAGTACTGGTTTATTATCCATTTATCTAAAACCTTAGATACACCTTTTGTTAAAATAATAACGTTGAAACTATCTGTAACTTAACAAAGTACATGTGGAAATACACACGGTACTGACAATTTCCTAAACTTAGAGAACAAATGTGCTGGTTGTGCATCCCAGTCAACTCAGGATCTAATGAGAAGAGGAATCAGGACCTAACACTGAGAAGCCAATTAGGAAACAATCATATCTCCTGTTTAAATGAAGCCATAGGTACCAGCAAACAGATGAACTTGGATAGCTGAGATTAACACAGGTATCCACTTCTCAAAACTGAAGGTTATAGAATATTAACTCTTTTATCCTTACATAAGTTTCTGTATCTTTCATAAGTGGGTAGAAAAAAAAAAGTAAAAAGTGAAGTCACTCCATCGCATCCAACTCTTTGCAACCCCATGGACTGTAGCCTACCATGCTCTTCCGTCCGTGGGATTCTACAGGCAAGAATACTGGAGTGGGTTGCCATTTCCTTCTCCAGGAGATCTTCCCAACCCAGGGATCGAACCCGGGTCTTCTACCTTGCAGGCAGACGCTTTACCATCTGAGCCACTAGGGAATCTCAAAGTGGGTAGACCCAGAAGCATCTATCTGCTAGTGAACAATAGCTATTGCTAGAAGATAATTTTAGGCAAAATAAAAGATGATATAATACATGTGAAGAAATGAAAACAAGTTATACTAAACTTGCAGAGAATGCTTGCAATGGCTGAAGAAAAGGAGCTTGGTTTTTAGAGAGTTAAATTCACATAATAAATAACCAGTCATGCCACCCATTCATCCTACAGGGGTTAGACCTGAGGACAATGGACTAGTAGCTGATCCAGGAGCTGGGACTTCTTAACCATGAGATGTTCCCCTTTCCAAAGTGCATTTCCAGTTTAGTGAGGAGACAGATGAGGAAACATGCTGACAGAATAGAAGTGTGATGATAGGGAAATATTTCTGAGAATAGCTCATCCCAGACTATGGAGGAGCCCTGGAGAAAATTAAATCTAGAATGGAGCTTAACAACCGAGTAAGCATGAGTCCAATGGAAGTCGGGATAAGAAGGAGGTTTTCAAGCCTAGGAAAGGAGGTGCTCAGAGTTGCAAATGACCCTGAGGGTGCGCACTAAGGGAACCAAGAGATTGCAGACTGCACAGAGATGGAAAAATGGTCCTTTCCCATCAGTACGACGGCATTTACTGACCTTGCAGGCTTTTTGAGTGCTTGAGATCAGATATATGAAAGCAAAGCATGCCTATTAAACACCACACATTTAATTCATATCATTGTGCTTTCATCTGTAACAAATCTAATCCCCTCACTACACATTCCTCACTGCTTTTATTCACCTTGTCCCATCCTGAGTGGGTCTGTTGTGAGGAGGAAGCTGAGCACAAAGAGACCACATTTTCTAAATGCTGCAATGCTAATTTTTTATGACCCACCTTTGCCTGTGCCTTTTCTCACTAAATCTGATATAAACCCCAAACTGGCCTCACCAGCAGGTCCTTTAGTTAGATTATGGCAGGTGCAGGCTGTGCTAGGACATCTGTCCTGAGGATTCACCCACATCTTTTCCTAAGGAACTCCATCTGGCCCTCCTTGCTGGCAGGTTAGCATTTCTAGCCTAGCACAGATGTCCTCTTCTATTTCACTGCGCCTTAAAGGGGTTTGTCTATAACCTGTTTAGACTGTGTACGTGGGACAGTTACCCACAATGACCTGTGATAATGGGCAGAGGCCAAGAGCGATTTCCTTTGCCTGCATTTTGGAGTCTGGACCAACAAATGACTCAAAGCTTTGTTGAGCTCAACATGAGGGGACATATCAGGAATTTCCTGGAGACACAGTGCTCATTTTTATACCAAGAAGTGAGAATTTTGACAACTCCCAAGATATTTGACGTGTATCTTTCTGAAAGTTTCACATTCTTACAATGTGCCACCTCTAGGAAAATGGACTTAGGGAATAAGATTATGTGGGTCCAAACCTACAGATCCTGAAAACAGGAAAAGACCAGCAAAGTGAAGATGTAACCAGCTTCACTTCATAAGAACAAACGGAGACCACAGGGTGGGGAGTGTTAGTGGTCCTGGGTTAGCAAAGGACACAGCAAGAGCAGTTTGACATATTCATTTAACAAACTGAACACGCAGTATCAACTCTGTTGGAACAGCCATGTTTCCAAGAAGAAACACTGCAGACAGCCCAGTGCTCTTTAGAAGTCGACAAGGCTCCCTTGGAGGGAGGCCCTGTAAGACTGTCCGTGTTCTGAGTGCCAAGGGAGGGGCCAGCCAGGAGGAGATCCCAAATTGGCACATCAGGGGGATAAAGAATTACTTCTAGTAGAAGGTCCATGGGGACGTCACCAGTCAGAAGGCAGCCCCAGAAGGAGGAGGGTTCTACACCAGAAAGCACCATCTCAGTCCCCATTGTGGTCATCCAAGACTCACAAGGACAGCTTTCAGAAGACAACACTAATTTCTAAACATTGAGGCTGCTCGCTGCAGCTGCTGCTAAGTCACGTCAGTCGTGTCCGACTCTGTGTGACCCCATAGACGGCAGCCCACCAGGCTCGCCCGTCCCTGGGATTCTCCAGGCAAGAACACTGGAGTGGGTTGACATTTCCTTCTCCAATGCATGAAAGTAAAAAGTGAAAGTGAAGTCGCTCAGTCATGTCTGACTCTTCACGACCCCATGGACTGTAGCCTACCAGGCTCCCCCATCCATGGGATTTCCCAGGCATGAGTACTGGAGTGGGCTGCCATTGCCTTCTCCAGAGGCTGCCCACGGAGGTTCATTATTCAAATCCCACCCCATCGAGTAACCCATGCTCTTCCTGCTAGAGCGATTTCAAACAGAAGAGTTGTCCTTGCTGTAAAAATTCAACCTCTCAAACTGTAGAACAGCACTTCTAGGAGCTTACTGTAAAACAGCACTTCTAGCTGACTTTCTAAATAGATGAGTAGCAAGGCTGAGAGAAGCTGAGCCACGCTGTCGTGTCGTGCTTAGTCGCTCAGTTGTGTCTGACTCTTTGTGACCCCATGGACTGTATCTCGCAAGGCTCCTCTGTCCATGAGATTCTCCAGGGAAGAATACTGGAGTGGATTGCCATGCCCTTCTCCAAGGGATCTTCCCAACCCAGGGATCAAACCCAGGTCTCCCGCCTTGCGGGTGTATTCTATACTATCTGAGCCACCAGGGAAGACTAAGACACACTGCCTCATCTCTTATTCTTCTAATGAAGTGAACAAAGGAGTGGGTGTTTTTTTTTTTACTCCTTTTGTCTGTTTTGATGCTTTCTTCTAAAGCTTTGTTAAGTGTTCTGGCAACAAGCTTGATGGTCCAGTTGCTGTAGTTATTGGAATGAGAAGGAAAAACACGAATTTCTCCCAAAATCCAGATCCCTGGGGATATTGTGCCTGATTGCTAAGATTATTATGGTAACTATTTGAACAGTCAGAAGAAAATCTTTCATCCTTACCACTCTCTAATTTTTCTTAAGCTATGACTTCCACAACCAAACAATGCAGTTAATTATCTTTTTATCACAGTCGTTAGAGTGATTACTGAAAGGTTTTTTTTTTCCCCCTCTCACTGATCACCCTTTCCCTTTTATGATTTTTTAACAAACCATCAAAAGATTACAGAATAACTTGCTTGTTCCAAATAATGTGAGTGAGACTGGATATATATTAAGTATGAGTATTGAGAAAAGTAAATGACTTTTACCGAGCACTATGCAAGACAGTTGTCAAAGAAGCTTCATCTGCACCATCTTGTTTTGTTACCTAAACTACATCCATTACTTAGGCAGATGGAAGAGTGTTATACCCTGATTTATGAGAAATATGCATTTGGTCTTCCACCCCACTTCTGGCACAAAGTTGCTAATACTCTTGGAATTTCCTAAGTGTGATAAAGGTATCTTCTGTTATGTTAACAGGGTTTGCAGTTGCAGCTGGGGGCTGGTTGCCTATGGAGTCAGCCTAGTAATTCAATGGTGGAAACTTTTAGTCCCAACCCCTACCTCTGAGAGGGGGAAAAGGCTGAAGATGAGCTCAGCCCAAGGTCAACGACTTAGACAACCATGTGAATGCAATAAATCTCCATAAGCTGCAAAAGGGGAAGGTCAGAGAACCTTAGGGTTGGAAACACTTGGAGGTGCTGGGAAAGAGCCCCTGAAGAGGTTGTGGGGGCTCCCCGCCCCTTCCCCACACCCTGCCCTGTGCCTCTCATCTGCCTGGCTGCTCCTGAGTCACATCCTTTTATAATAAACCAATAATCTAGTAAGTTAGAGTAGGAAATAGCAATCCATTCCAGTATTCTTGCCTGGAAAATTCCATGGGCAGAGGAGCCTGGAGAGCTAGTCCATCAGATCGCAGAGTTGGGGACACAACTGAGAGACAATCTGAACAATCTAGTAGGTAAACTGAACAATCTAGTAAGTAAATGTTTCCTTAGTTCTGCAAGCTGCTCTAACATACAAACCTTAATATAAACCTTAATACCAGGCTAGTAAATGCTTGGCACCCCACTCCAGTACTCTTGCCTGGAAAATCCCATGGATGGAGGAGCCTGGTAGGCTGCAGTCCATGGGGTCGCTAAGAGTCGGACACGACTGAGCGGCTTCACTTTCCCTTTTCACTTTCATGCATTGGAGAAGGAAATGTCAACCCACTCCAGTGTTCTTGCCTGGAGAATCCCAGGGACGGGGGAGCCTGGTGGGCTGCCATCTATGGGGTCGCACAGAGTCAGACACGACTGAAGCGACGCAGCAGCAGCAGCAGCAGTAAATGTTGACCACACCCTTTAACCAAGGGTTGGTGTCTGGGCTTTCTAGCAGAAGAACAAAATGAGAAATGCAGTATTTAAAGATTAATTAAATTTTGACATCTACTTCCTGGGGGCAAAGTACAATTAAAAATTCCAGACCCAAAAAACAAACGTGAGAAGACACTTCAAGTTGAAGTGAAGGAGGCAGACGTGCTAAGGACTTGAGAATAACTGAGATTCTGGTCCCAGCAAAGCGGGTCACCTGGAACTACTTGTGAGTGTAGACCAAAAAAAAAAAGCTCCAAGAAAAACTTGCTCCTCTCTAGTTACAGGGCCACAGAAGGAGCAGCCAGCAAGACAGGAAATCTGTAGACCTTGCCCACTGTACTCTAGCCAAAAACCTCACAGAAAAAACTGTGGTCCCACCCCTATTCACTCCAGCAAAAAACAAGTGGGCATTAAAGTCCCAATTCACGCTCAGTCTTCTCTGACACCACCCTGGTGGGGTATGTGGCCCTCTATAGCCTTTCAAGGATGTGAGTTATCAACTCTCTGTAACCAGTTCAACTAGCCAGGCAGACAAGCCCGTTACCATCAGAACAGGAAAAGTCCATTAGGTAAGTATGCACATACACACACATACCAAGTAGTCCAAGACGGTGAGGAATTCAGACAGCTAGACTTTCCAGAACAAGAAGCCTAACATAAATCACTGCCCTCTGTACGTGCCCAAAGACATTTTTGTTTAAAATCTTACAAATAAAGCAAAACCATTATTGATAAGATATACATAGACCAAAAAATAGTCTAAAAATGGGACTTTTAACAAAAGTCCACATAAATCCATAAGAAGCGAAATGCATATTGATTGAAAATACACAGCAAGTGTTCCAAGAAAACCTTTACAAATAAACATTTGAACTTATTTTTGCAGTAGGAAACAATTTTAGATAATTTATGTTCTTCTGAAACTCATTTGTATTCTACTCTATATATACAGCAGCCCAAAAGGTTGAGGAAATCTGGGCCAGAGACCTAAATACAGAGCTCTGGGAGGATTTCTGGCTGGATGAAGCTCATTTA
Source organism: Bubalus kerabau (assembly GCF_029407905.1). Classification (NCBI taxonomy): domain Eukaryota; kingdom Metazoa; phylum Chordata; class Mammalia; order Artiodactyla; family Bovidae; genus Bubalus; species Bubalus kerabau. The sequence goes on along the minus strand of NC_073637.1, from coordinate 22,413,701 downwards.
TGTAACTGCTGGTTGAGCATCTTATCAATGTGAGGACAGTTATACGCTTCCCTGGGGTCGGTGGGATGCTCTCTGCGACACGTGGAACAGTGGGAGGGAAATCCACAGTGTATTGTTCAGGACATTATTTCCTAGAGCAAAGGCAGCGTGAAATCATACTTTCAGAGTGCTTCTAATGTTTTTAGCATTCTGAGATTTCCATACGCTTTTCCAAAAAGAAAAGGTTTATAAAAATACGAGATTTTCCTCAATATCTGAAATCATGAATTGGCAACAGAAGTCTTTAAAAAAATACCAATACACTTTTTCTGACTGCAGGAGTTACGACACCCACTTCTTTTCCCACCGACCTTCCTTGAATGCTTTCATTTAGTAGTTAATCTCTTTGATTTATTGTATGTCTCAGAGTATCTTTATAAAACACATTTCTTATACTTGATATCACATCATCTCATAGAACTAAACATCCTACCTTCCATTAATTTCTGGAAGGACAAATTTATCACTCTAAACTAATTAATAGTCTGATATATATATGACTGAATGTACGGTACAGTAAGTAGAGAAAAAAAGATACCTACTAATTAGATTTTTTGATAAATTAGTATTAAGATTCATGATAAAATAGCCTAATACAGATGACTAAAATTAATGAACATACTCTTGTTTAATTTAAAGTGGTATTCTATTTGGTAACCAGAAAAACCCCACAGTGAATATACTTCTATATTTAAAAATTTTCATCAAAAACATGTCTTCTCTCAATTTTTCTTATCCCTCAAAGTGGTTGCTGTAAAAATATTACAAAGTATTAATATGTAAAATATTACAATTCAACACAGACAGCTGGTATTACCAAAGTAGCATAGTAGAGTGTTGAGCTTTGGAGAGAAAAGAAGGGGGAGGGTGGTGAGGTACGACTAAAAGGGAGAAAGTCATTTCCATGTGTTTAAAAGCAAGCCTTCCTGATAGACATCTAGGGTTCAGGCTTTTGCAAGTTTCCTTTAAGAAGTGTCTAATGCCATCTTGCTTTGGTACTACATACTCATTTTCCTAGATTTGGATTCTGTTTGCCTAGAATAGTAGTTTTCAAACCTTATTGTACAACAAAATCACCTGGAGAGTTCATGGAAATGTAGACTCTCAGAGTTCTTGACTCAGAAGCTCTAGGGTGGAAGCAAATTTGAATTTCTAGCAAATTCCCAGGTGGTACTGATGAAGCTGGTCCAAGCACCATGCATGGAGAACATATGGATAAAAACTGAGAATACCTGCTGTATAAAGTGTATCCAATATTACACAAGACACAGCTACACAGAGCCCGTTCAGAACTGAAGTACATTCCCTGGCTGGCCCCATAAACACATCCCCACACTTAGTACAACCTGGAGACATCCTTGTTAAGTAGAGGAGGCTTGGAGCCTGAGAGCCTGTGGACTCAAACAAGACCATCCTGGTGGTCAGAAAAGAGCAGGCTTAGACATCACTAGAGTCCTCTTTTCATCTCAGTTATTTGGGTTTCACAGAAATTTATGGTTGAAAGCATTTTATTGCTATTATTCTTGCCACTCATTCTTTTAGTTTAGGAAAGATTGATTCACTAAATACACCAGGCATGAGTACAACTGCATTTCCTTTCCTCTGAGGCCCAGGAGTCCATAGAGAAAGACATGGGAGATGCTGAAAAGGACACTGGAAGAGGCTGCCAGAGAAGTTTTATGGTCCCAACAGCAGAAGATTCCTTTCTTGTTGTTCAGTCACTCATTTGTGTCCAACTCTTTGTGACCCCATGGACTGCAGCACACCAGAGTTCCCTGTCCTTCACTATCTCCCAGAGTTTGCTCAAACTCATATCCATTGAGTCGATGATGCTATCTAACCATCTCATCCTCTCTTCCTCCTGCCTTCAATTTTTTCCAGCATCAGGGGTTTTCCAATTAGTCGACTCTTCACATCAGGTTTTCCTCTATTTCGCATTGGGTGACCAAAGTATTGGAGCTTCAGCTTCAGCATCAGGCCTTCCAATGAGTATTCAGGGTTGATTTCCTTAAGATCGCGAGAGACTATTAAAATTCAATGGATGAAATCACTTTTTGAAACCCTCGTATGCACAACTGAATAAGTTTTTTGTGATGAACATAAAGTGGACTATACACTTTGTCCTCTGAGCTTCGTGTTGGTAACCTAAGGTGTTCTGTACTTGGAAAGCAATCATTAACAAAGTAGTGCCCTCTTAAGTGTAGCCTGATTTCTTGGAATGTATAAATCTGCTATTATTGATTAGGATTTAAAAACTGTTCTTCCCCTCTCTCTTTTCTATTCTAAACCATGGCTATGAGTTTTCCCAAACTCGGATGATTTAACTGGAGTACAGCTCTAGGGGAAATGATGAGGTCATGGAAGGCTGGCTCATGCCAGTCCTAACTGCTAATGCCCCCGCTGTCACCCCTAAGATTCACTGCCCTGGCCCATGTCATCCATCCATCCATCCCCACAGGCTCCAGCCCAGCTGCCCTGTGAAAGCCAGTTCTGGGCTTTTCTCTACCACAACTCCTGATGAATAGCAATCAAGAGCCACTCTTCCCAAGCCAACAAAAAGCTGTCACTTTATCATCAATCCACTTTAACCACACTGATTGTCCATTATGGCCTCTTAGACTGCACCTACCATATATTTATAGAAAACATTAAGTAACTGAGTTTTTGTTTTTATTTTGTATGGTTTTGTTTTTTTTGTACTGATCACATTGATTACCTACTTAACTGCCATCAGGACAAACCTAAATGCTCCTGCAAACCAGAGATGACCAACATGTGTATTGTGTGAGCAAGCATCCCCTCACACACACACACACACTTCACCACATCCCCGCCACCGGGAATAGGGCCCTCTAGATTTTGCCCCATGGGAGCACGGCTGACATGCACACTGCTCTGAACTCTATGTATCCTCTGACACCACAGCACTTCCTGAAAACACAGACAGGAAGTAGCAAAAAACACCTCTCCTATCACAGGTCAAGGAAGGCTGGAAAGCTAGAGGTGATTCATTCCACTTAATTAAATCCAGTTCCATTCAGTTTAACTTGGGTTATAAGACATTGATCAAGCTGCAGGCCTCCACAGAGAAGACCCGTCAGCACGAGAGTGGACCTTCAGCTCTCATGAGTCTCTCTCATAATCTGCCTTGCTTCAGCTCCTGTGGCTTCCCAGAACTTGTCCCACACTTCCAGACTGTTGGCGTGACTTCCTACTGCAGGACTGGACTCCAGCCCTGATGCGCTGGGAAAGCTGGTGCTGGGCTTTTCTCTCCCACAACTCAAGATGTAGCTGAGCATTCTGTCCCCTTAAGCCTCAAGCACATTCTGCAAATTTCTATTAGTGTCATCAGCATCATTATCTATTTTTCTGCATAGCAGGCTCCAGGGTTGTTATGCTCTCAGTCACTGGGCTTACTTCCCATGAGTGAGTCCTGAGAGACTGCATCTTGCTGAACCTGATGCACAAGGAAGTGAGGGTGTTTGGTCCATGCTCTGACCCACTCGTATTCTTGACATCAAGGTCTTCCCTGCCGTGTCTGTGAATTTCTGCATTACACTTCTGTTCACTAGAAGGAAGTTTCTCTACAGTAACTGTACTATATTCCTCTTGTAACCGAGCACAAATGTAGTGTCTGGCATACAGAAGGTGACTAATGAGGATTCCTGATGGTCATGGAGCCATGTAACTCACCAGCACCATGACAAAGGACTGACTCCCCAGGCCTGTGTAGTTCCTGGAGTCCCTGCACTAACTGTACCTATATCCAGGGTCATTTATTTTCATTAACTCAATGGGAGATATAAATTTATCCAATTAAATGTGTCATCTAAAAAGGGCTTGAAATAACAGGTCATTGACCACATACATGATATTAGTGGGAGAGATTAAGACAAGTCTAGAATCTGAAAAGGATAACTGGACTGCACCTGTTTTGAGAAGAGATGGCAAAACAGGGGGAGAGATGACAGGATTCAAATACAGGTTGTGAGAAATGGTGATAGTGCAGACAGAATTAAGGAAGCCAGTCAGAAGAGCATTATCAGACTGAAAGATTTTAGATAGAATTTACAGTCTTTCCCCTGAAAAATAAACTCTGGAATCATGGGGATTGACCCGAGCCAGTTTCTCGAGTAGGTTTAGCTCTAGCAGAACTTCACAGAAGGCCTTCTGTCACCCTCAGGGTCTTGTGAGCACAGCTAAGACCTGGGCTGTAGTTAAGATGCAGGCACCTCCATCCCCACCAGAGACTTTCCGTGGGGAAGGGTGGCAGTTCATCACATCTGTGACTGAACCGTGCTCTGGGAGATTCTGAGTTAGTGGGCCTTAGGCCACAATTGGAGAAACTTTGGGTCTTGCCTGTATCTCGGATTTTTATCAGAATGAAGAATCCATTTATAATAGAGTTAACCCCCACCAAATATTTTATCTCTACCAAATAGAGATTTTCCTCATAAAATTTCTTAAACTCTAGAAAAGTCAATTTTTCATGCTTTGCATATAGACGAGAGCTGAGTCTAAATCCCAGGTGCACTGATTATTCCAGTTATAACCAGAGAGAGGGAGGCACCTGCAGTCCCTGCCATCACAGCTCATCACAATGCAAGTCATCAGCGTGGACAGAGATCCTGTGTGCAGTATGTTCACCATCTGCCTTCCAATACAAAGTCTCTTCAATAAGAAGGTGTGTGCATCAGAAAACAAAACCTCCATACAGATTCATGGTGTGCCCAAATAGACAAATACAACCAGAAAAAAAATATTTTGCAGAAAAATACATTTCAAGGGGCATATATTTGAAAGTTGATTACATTGTACATAGTAAAGTCATTATCCATAGTAATTGATAAACTTGACACAGCTTTGCTTGTACTTCGCCCAAGGATTTAAAAGCAGGAAGAGCTGCTGTCAAGGAAGAGCAGGCTGCCAACCTGTGGGAAGTCTTCCTTCTGCATAAGCAGACCTGGTGTAAATATGTCACAAGTTACCTAAGAAAGGGAAGGTGTTCTATTCACTCTGCATTGCAAGAACTTCACACTCTCTGATGAAATGGGCGGGGAAGGAGGAGAAGACAGAGAAGGAGAATAGCTGTCCATCAAAACAAAATATTTCCTTCTGGATTTCAGGCTTGTCCAAAGCAGGAAGAGATAACAACCCCAGGGTTATTTGATACCAAAAGAAATGAGGATGCCTGAGTGAGCAATGGGGGCACACCCACTGAGGCCAGACTGCTCACTGATCATTTGTTCAGACTGGATCCCACTGCCAAGCTGCTGCCTATTTTAATCTCTTACTTACATCAATTTCATCATCAACCTCAATATGACACGTGGGGTGAAATGGCATCCACGCTTGGAAGGCGCTCTCCCCTCTCCTGGAACACGCGGCACGCTGTGTGTAAGGCCCTTCTCCCAGTGGGACCTCAGGCTGGATAGAAGCCAGTCACGTGTCTCTCCATACAGACCTATCCCAGCTCCCCGGGGTTATAGGCACTTCTTCATGATCACCTTGCTCTCTGTTCTTAATGCATCCTTGAGTATTTGGGGAGCTTTTTCGTTTGTTTGTTCATGTTTTTACTAAGTATATGAGAGTATATCAGGACTCTCTTCTTGGAGTGAAGCAGTTCTTAAAGTGAACTGGGTGAACACATGCATGGAAGAATAAGCGGATGGTGAAGGGATGAATGAATGACACAGATACATTTTCCCAGATATCGAAAGTGAGTGAAACTGAGAGATTGTGCTGAGAATAAGTATAAAGTATAATAAGAGTTCTCTGGCTGTCAGTCAACAAGTAGAATTTAGATGTATAACACATTCACTCACCTCTGCTCAATGACTTGTGCTCCACAATCACTCTTTATAGAGACTGGAGATCTTATCAAATAAAGTAATTGTCTTCAAACCTATCAGAATGATAATGGAAATTTTTTCTCCATCTTTACAGAGTCATATTCACATGCCATTAAATTTACTCATTTACAATACTCACTCCCGTCTTGATAGTATGTTCACGGAGCTGTAAAACCACCACAACAAACTAATCTTAGAACTTTCTTGGCACCACCCCCCCCCCCACAAAAAACCCCATACACATAAGCATCACTCTCTTGAAGGTACTCTTTGACACACAAGTTGTTGATTTTGATGATGTTCAGTCTGTCCATTTGTTTTCTTTCAGTACCTTTACTTCTGGTGTGGTGCCATGTGTAAGAAACCATGGTCATGGAGATTGACTCCTGTTTTGCTGTGGGAGTTTCACTGCTTTAGCTCCAGACCATTTTGAGCTGATTTCTGAGTATTCAAGAGGCAGAGGTTCAAATTCATCCTATGCGTGTGGATATCCAGTTGTGCCAGAACCGTTTATTAACAAGATCCTTCTCTCTCCACTGAATGAACTTGACACTGATATTATAAATCAATTCAGCACAAATGTGAAGATTTAGTTCTGAACTCTTAACTGTATTCCGACAATCTATGTATCTATCTTTATGCCAGTATTTCAACATCTTTATTACCGTAGCTATGCAGTACATTTTGAAAGCAGGAAGGGTGACTCCTCCAACAATATCCTTTCTTAAAATTATTTTGACTGTTATGAGTCATTGGCTTTTCATATGAATTTTACGAGCAGCTTGCAGTTTCTGTAAAAACCTCGCTAGCATTTTTATGAGGTTACAATGAATCTGTAGATTAGTGCAAGGAGTATTGCAATCTTAGTAAAGTTCAGTCTTATGTTTGATGAAAACTGGTTGTCTATTTATTTTAAAGTACTTTAATTTCTTTCAGTTTTGTGTTTTTCAGTATCTCCCATGCACAGGAGAAGAATATTTTTTTTTCTGTTAAGTGTTGTGTTCTATAGGTGTCTCCTAAGCCTAGTTGTTTTACGATATTGTTCAAATCTTCTATTTTCTCATTGATCATCTGTCTAGTTGTTTTATCCATTATTGAAAATCCATTCTTCATCTCCAACTAAATTGTTGACTTACATCTCTCTTTAGTTCTGTCAGTTTTTGCTTAATGTATTTTGAGGATAAAGCTTTAGGTGCATCTGTGTTTATAAACATATATCTCTCATTAATTAACACTCCTATCATTATAAAGTTTGTCTTTGTCTCAGTAACAACTTTGTCTTAAAATTAATTTTTCTGATTTAATATTGTTCTCCCAGCCCCATAGTAATCAATTTTGTATTGTATACTTTTCCAACATCTTATTTTTCAACTTATTTGTCTCTTTAAAATGGCAAGTGTTTCTGCTATAAACAGCATACTGTTGAATCATATTTATTTCTTATCCATTTTGCTAATCTTTGCCTTTTGGTTGAGGTTTTAGTCATTCAAATTTTATATGGGTACTAAGGCAGTACTTGTATCTGTCATTTTGCCTTTTGTTTTCCATATGTCCTTTGTCTCCTTTTTTTCACTCATCCACTCCTGCCTTTTTCAGCTTTTCAAGTAGATCTACTCTGGTATACTTTTTAAACTCCCTTGTTTCTTTCACTGTGCTCTTTTTCAGTTATATTCTTATTAGGTGCCCTGGAGATGACAATTAACATTTCAATTTAAAACAATCTAGTTCACATTAATAATAATTTAATTTAAACAATATACAAAATCTTTGCTCTAATACACCTCTTTCTTCCCCACTCATTTGTATTATTATTATTATCATACAAATTACAGTGTTATGCATTACAAGGTCATCAAACTGTTTTATACTTACTGCTTTATGCAGTTATATTTAAAACAGACAGGACAAAGAAAAACAATAACCAAAACCACATTTACAATGCTTTTCATAATACCAGTACACTGGGTTGTTTTTTTTTATCTCTTTGTATTTGAGCAACTATTTACTGTCCTTTCATTTCAGCCTGAAGGTTCACTTTAATATATCTTAAGAGCATGCCTGCTAGGCTTTTAGTGTTTTTTTTTTTCCTACAAGTGTTTTAATTTTTCCTTTTTTATTAAAGATAAGTTTAGCTACATATAGAACTCTTAAACAATATAGTTTTTCTTCCAGCACTCTGAAAATGTTTTCTCATGTCTTCTGGCTTCCATGATTTCTGATGAGAAGTTAGCCATTGATCTTAAGTGCCCTTGTACATAAGTCATTTCTACGTGTCGAGGGACAGGTCCTTTTGAGTTTATTCCACTTGGAGATGGTTGAGTATCTTAAAGGTGAAGCTAATATTTTTTTTACCTTTGTTTTTTCCTTCTCTCTCTCTCTCTGTGTATTTACCTTTCTGTATTTTATACATGTAAGCTTCATAGTGTCCCACACGTTGCTGAAGTTCTGTTCATTTGTATTCATTGCTTTTTCTTTCTGTTTTTCAAGCTGCTTTATCTGTACTGCTGCTGCTGCTACTAAGTCGCTTCAGTCATGTCTGACTCTGTGCGACCCCATAGATGGTGGCCCACGAGGCTCCCCCGTCCCTGGGATTCTCCAGGCAAGAACACTGGAGTGGGTTGCCATTTCCTTCTCCAATGCATGAAAGTGAAAAGTGAAAGTGAAGTCGCTCAGTCATGTCCGACTCTTGGCGACCCCATGGACTACAGCCCACCAGGCCCTCCGTCCATGGGATTTTCCAGGCAAGAGTACTGGAGTAGGGCGCCATTGCCTTCTCCATTATCTGTACTACCTATCTTTAAGTTCTTTGACTGTTTCTTCTGCTTGCTCATATGTGATGTTGAAGCACTCCAGTAAAATTTTGATTTCAATTATTTTACTTTATAACACTGGAACTTCAGGGCTTTTTTATTTATTGATATTTTTAAGTGAGATTTGCTTTATACTTTCATTATTTACGCATGGCTTCCTTTTGTCTTTAGACATATTAGGGTTGATTTAAAGTCTCTTCCTACTAAGTCTCAAGTCTGGAAGCCTTCACAGCATTTGTTATCTCCTTTCTTCCCCTTGTGTATACATCATAATATTCTGGGGTTTTATTTTTCATGTCTCATAGTTTTTTTCTGTTGAAAATTGGATACTATATTATAACTTATTTAGTGTCACATTCTTCATACCCTCTCACACCACCAAGGTCTCTTGATTCTGATATTCTTTTTGTTCTTTATTTAACAAACTTCTTGGAAAAAATTTAGAATCTGTATTTCCTGAAGTTTGTGGCCACTGAACTTTTTTCTAACATTGTCTTTTAAATTCTTGTTACCACTTTAAAGTTTGGTTTCCTAGGAGGCACACCTTAGTCATTACAATTTACTGGTGAGCCAGTGACTGGTTACATTTCCTTAAGTGCCGATATAGATTCTGCATCCATCCCAACTTCAGCCAGTTTACAAGATAGCCAGAGCGCTTACTTCCTGCTTGTACAGAGCCCTGAGGTCAGCCCAAGGTCAGTGACTGTTGCCGTCTCCTTTGTTAGATCTTTTCTGCACCTTCGCTCTTCCTTTTCGGTACACAGGAATATGTAGAGCTTTTTTGATCCCTATCATGTTTTCCCCAGTGGAAATTGCAACCTAAGTACTTGCAGTATTATCATATGTTTTCTATTGTTTCCATAATAAAGGGGGATAGGCCTTTTACTTTGCCTCCACCCCAAGATGAGCACTGAGTCAAATGAAACAGCCACTACCCTCTGAAATGTCCCAGGGAGCTGCCAATTTGGACCACCGCAGACTGTGCTCTGCAGACAGAGCTATAGTGGAGCTCTACACACGCTCACATATCTCCACTGGTCATGGTGATCCTGGCTTTCAGCAGCTGTGTCACTGAGCTGGCATGCGTGGTGTGCAGGGAGAGTGGGAACAGCTCTAAGATAGCACAGAGCCTGCTGTCACACTGTGGTTCAATGCTTTCTCTCTGACAGAAGACCAGTTCATTCTGTAGCCTTGGTTAATTATCAACGTTCTGAAAGGGTTGATTTTGTTTTGTCATATCTGTTGCTCTAGAGGAAACCTGAGTTCATCGGGGTCCTTACATTGTAATTCTGGAACTTGTTCCCAGAATAAACTTCTCAGGTGCCACGTCTGCACTCCCTCAGCATGGGTACCTACAAAAACCCTGATACATCTTTGTTTTTCCTCTTCATAATCTTTCCAGGAAAATAAGGTAAATATGTTTGAATTTTCATAGGATCAGATTAAAGTAGCATTAAAAAGAAACAATATTTATACCTGATTTTTGTCCAGCACGTTATATTCAGCCTCATCCTGAAGGTTAAAGCACCAAAGAATTGATGCTTTCAAACTGTGGTGCTGGAGAAGACTCTTGTGAGTCATGGTTACTGGGAATTAAGATTTCTGTCAGGATCCAGAGGATCTGCACATAATATAATTCTGCCTCTTGAAGAGGACGAAAGAGGAGAGTGAAAAAAAAATGGTTTTAAACTCAACAATCAAAAAAATAAGATCATAGCATCCGATCCCATCACTTCAGGGCAAAGAGAAGGGGAAAAGGTAGAAGCAGTGACAGATTTTCTTTTCCTGAGCTGTAAAATCACTGCGGATGATGACTGCAGCCATGAAATAAGAAGCTTGCTTCCTGGAAGGAAAGCTATGACAAACCTAGACAGTGTAGTAAAAAGCAGAAATAGCACTTTCCTGACAAAGGTCCATGTATTAATAGCCAAAGCTATGGTTTTTACACTAGTCATGTATGGATGTGAGAGTTGAACCATAAAGAAGGCTTAGCACCAAAGAACTGATGCTTCCTAACTGTGGTGCTGGAGAAGATTCTTGAGAGTCCTTTGGACAGCAAGGAGATCAAACCAGTCAATCCTAAAGGAAATAAATCCTGAATATTCATTGGAAGGACTGATGCTGAAGCTGAAGCTCCAATACTTTGAGCAAACTCTGGGAGATAGTGGAGGACAGGAAAGCCTGGTGTACTGCAGTCCATGGGGTCACAAAGAATAAGACACGACCTAGCAACCAAACAACAATACAACAAGTTATTGTGGCAAAATATATTGTCTCTTACTAACCATTGTCCATTCTTATCATCCTTGGAATGACTTTATTTTTATTTCTTTAACACTCATAATAACATGTAAGCCATGAGCTATATTTTCACTGTTCCCTAGTTTAGAACGTAAACTTTACTTTTATGTTTTGTGAAGTGAAAGTGAAAGTTGCTCGGTCATGTCCAACTCTTTGTGACCCCATGGGCTATACAGTCCATAGAATTCTCCAGGCCAGAATACTGGAGTGGGTAGTCTTTCCCTTCTCCAGGGGGTCTTCCTAACCCAGGGATCAGACTCAGGTCTCCCACATTGAAGGATTCTTTATCAGCTGAGCCACAGGGAAGCCCAAGAATACTGGAGTGGGTAGCCTATCCCTTTACCAGTGGATCTTCCCCACCCAGGCATTGAACCAGTATCTCCTGCATTGCAGGCAGATCCTTTACCAGCTGAGTTTTCAGGGAAACCCCTTTTATGTTTTAGAGTATGTTTAATAATTATGATTAACAGTATGAATAAATAGATTTTAGACACTTACCAGGCTATATCTTTTGGATTATTAGTATCAAAAACAATAGAAAATACATATATGACTCTGGCATTTCAGCGTATTTTCTGTTTCCAGAAACAAAACAAATAACATATAATTCAGTCTGGTTCATGTAATAAAGGGGATTTGTTAGCTCAAATAAACAGAGAGTCAGTGAGCTGCCAGTCTTTGTGCACGGTTTAAGTCAGCAGTGCAAAACATCATAAAGACTCCAGTAGGTTAGACTCCACTTCACTTCCTCTGCTTTGCTCCTGTGACACTGGGTTTATTCCAACACCAGCTCCACTTTAGTTCAGAACACCTAAAGCGATACTTGCTTTTTCATCACCTACTGCTAGGGATGGAGGATTTCTTCTGAAAGTTATTTCAGGAGACTGAGGAGTTGTTGTTCAGTCACTAAGTCATGTGCAACTCTTTGTCACTCCATGGACTGCAGCATGCCAAGCTTCCCTGTCCTTCACCATCTTCCACAGTTTGCTCAAACTCATGTCCATTGAGTCGGTGATGTCATCCAACCATCTCATCCTCTGTCAACTCCTTCTCCTCCTGCTCTCAATTTTTCCCAGCATCAGGGTCTTTTCCAATGAGTTGGCTCTTCACATCAGGTGGCCAAAGTATTGGAGCTTCAGCATCAGACCTTCCAATGAATATTCAGGATTGATTTCCTTTAGGATGGACTGATTTGATCTCCTCACTGTCCATGGGACTCTCAAGAGTCTTCTCCAGCACCGCAGTTGGAAAGCATCAATCCTGACATCTCTACATGTACAATATCGGACCAGATGAAGTCACATGCCAATCACTGCAGCAGTAAGTACTGCCTGTAGATGGGATGTGGGACTGAGAGATTCATCCCTTTCTACAGTCATAAAGGAGTCAACATTACCAAAGTAAATGGTCTGTGCTGCGGGGTGGGGGTGGGGACGCAGATCCTATGGATCCTGACAGAAATCTTAATTCCCAATAACCATGGCTCGCCTCTGTCACCCTACTGAGACTGAGGAAGCCAACAGCTTTTGTTACAAATATTTTAAGTGACTATTTCCCCAAATTTACTAGGAATTCCAGAACTAAATCCTTTGGAGCTTAGTAATTTCCCAATTTATATGATGTCTGTTGACCTAACAAGATAAATCCTTGGGGCAGAACAAAGGGTAAAATTTAAGCAGTTGTATTATCACTATTACAACCACTTACATTGTTATACTAAGGCTTTGTGTGTATCATCAAAATCATTAATGGCAAATGTACATTATTCTAATAAAACACAGAGATTCAGGTTAAAGGACATTAAATAATGTCCCTGGGATGACATGATCCCAATATACGTGCTGCTAACCACTACCATAATGTGTAGCCTTCTATAAATGTGAAAACCAAACAGGAATAAAAGTTCTAAATAATTTTGGATCTCTGGCAATGTCTTCTACCTGGGGCAATAACCCTGGGTCAACCACAGTGAAGTTCACATCCCCCTAATCTTCTGGATCAGAACCAGACACGAGACAGGATGGAGACACCTGGACCCATGATTTAATTCTCACTGAGAGTGCCAAGTGAGCAAGCGATTTTCATTTGGGCATTCTCCAGAAAGAAAATGACCAAATCATTTTTAATCTCCCCTAGAGGTATTAGCACAGTGTTCTAATATATGCAAGGGTAGCTCCTCTTACAGGAGAAAAAAGGAAAATATCAAGTAATTCAACAATAAAAACATCTCTCTTCTAAATTAAATTTTCTCTTAAAAGGAAAAAGTAAATTTTACACAATAATCTTGCTTTTTAACTAAATTAAGACAAATCTTTCCAAGGTAATTACATCAAAATTTTGAAATGTATTATTTTATCCTTGAACTTAAATTTTTATTTTAAATTAAATAAAATAGAAATTGTTTAGCACTAGTACTTAATGCAAAAATGGCAATTGCTGCTAGATTTTGAGAAGACTTTTCCAAAGCATTTGTTTTTCCCATGAGATCAATGCAATTGTTTTTGGCAGGAAGCATTAATATTTAATCTTTAGTAGTTAACAGTAATATTTTATGCAGTAAGAAGAAATAATTTCCTTTATTTTAAACAAATACAAAATGCCATGACACTTCACATAACTACCTTATTGAGATATAATTGATATACCATTAAATTCCCCTTTTAAGAGTGTGCAGTGCAGTAGTTTTAGTCTGTTTGTACACTTGTGCAACCATCACACAGTCTAGTAGAATGCTTTTATCACCCCCAAAGAAACCTTTGTACCTAGTAAGCAGTCGCTCACATCTCCATCTGCCACTAGTCCCTGGAAAACACAAGTCTACATTCTGCTTTTATAGGCTTGCCTGTTCTAGGTATCTCACACAAATGGAATGATGCAATAGGTGGTCTTGCAGAACGGCTTCCTCCCTGTAGCACAAAATCAGGTTTGTTGTGTTGTAGCAGGATCAGTATACCATTCCTGCTTACGGTAGTGTCCGACTCTTTGCGACCCCATGGGCTATACAGTCCATGGAAAGGGAAGACTTTCCCTTCTCCAGAGGATCTTCCCAACCCAGGGATCAAGCCCAGGTCTCCTGTATTGCAAGCAGATTCTTTACCAGCTGAGCCACAAGGGAAGCCCAAGAATACTGGAGTGGGTAGCCTATCCCTTCTCCAGTGGATCTTCCCGACCCAGGAATCGAACCAGGGTATCCTGGATTGCAGGCAGAGTCTTTACAAACTGAGCTATCAGGGAAGCCCTTATGGCTGTTCAGTGTATCATTATTTATGTGAGTTTCGTTATCCATTAGCCTGTTAATGAATGTTTGGTTTGTTCCCACCCTTTGGTCATTATAAACCTGGGTCTCCTGTGTTGCTGGCAGATTCATTACTGTCTGAGCCATCAGAGAAGTCACATTGTAAATAATGCTACTACAAATGTTTTGTACAAGATTTGTCTGAATATACATTTTCATTCCCCTTGGGTATACATGCAGTAGTGGAATTTCTAAGTCATAGGATAGTTTTTATTTTGTTATTATTAAAAACAATGCTCATATCTACCAAATTTGGAGGAGGTATCATGTGTGATCTCTTTAACAATTTTAAGGATGGAAACCTGAACATGGTTCACAGCAAACTGAGCATCCCCCCAATACTCTTAAATTTCTTTACAAAACATAGGGATACAGTGTACTAAGATATTAAAATTATGTTCACGATTTTTTATTGTTGAACTTAAATGCCTGTTCATATTATAAAATATTGTATGTTTTTAGTTTAAAATATTCCAATCACCATAGTGAAAAATAGTCAATACTAAATTTTCAAAGTCATTTTTTCTATTTCTTTAACGGTTCAAAGGGTTTTTAGTCAGATGTACTCTTTTCACATTTACTAAAATTTTGGCTGTTTTTACATCAATCCCCAACAGTTAAACCTCCTCAGTCAATTATATTTCAACTAACAAACATTAATGTGTGTGACGGGGGTATAGAGAACCTTCAAAATAAAAATAAATTTCATCATCAATAACTTACTTTTAGTCACCCTATATACCAAGTACGAACCATTAGTAATATATACAAATAAAGGATGTCATCCATGTCTTCCAGAAGGTCGCATTATAGTTGAAGAGACAATGTAAAGAAAAGAGGAAAAAAGAAATACAGTATGCCCAGCAGTGGGATTGCTGGATCATAAGGCAGGTCTATTTCCAGTTTTTTAAGGAATCTCCACACTGTTCTCCATAGTGGCTGTACTAGTTTGCATTCCCACCAACAGTGTAAGAGGGTTCCCTTTTCTCCACACCCTCGCCAGCATTTATTACTTGTAGACTTTTGGATCGCAGCCATTCTGACTGGTGTGAAATGGTACCTCATAGTGGTTTTGATTTGCATTTCTCTGATAATGAGTGATGTTGAGCATCTTTTCATGTGTTTGTTAGCCATCTGTATGTCTTCTTTGGAGAAATGTCTGTTTAGTTCTTTGGCCCATTTTTTGATTGGGTCATTTATTTTTCTGGAGTTGAGCTGTAGGAGTTGCTTGTATATTCTCGAGATTAGTTGTTTGTCAGTTGCTTCATTTGCTATTATCTTCTCCCATTCTGAAGGCTGTCTTTTCACCTTGCTAATAGTTTCCTTTGATGTGCAGAAGCTTTTAAGGTTAATTAGGTCCCATTTGTTTATTTTTGCTTTTATTTCCAATATTCTGGGAGGTGGGTCATAGAGGATCCTGCTGTGATGTATGTCAGAGAGTGTTTTGCCTATGTTCTCCTCTAGGAGTTTTATAGTTTCTGGTCTTACGTTTAGATCTTTAATCCATTTTGAGTTTATTTTTGTGTATGGTGTTAGAAAGTGTTCTAGTTTCATTCTTTTACAAGTGGTTGACCAGAGTTCCCAGCACCACTTGTTAAAGAGGTTGTCTTTAATCCATTGTATATTCTTGCCTCCTTTGTCAAAGATAAGGTGTCCATATGTGCATGGATTTATCTCTGGGCTTTCTATTTTGTTCCATTGATCTATATTTCTGTCTTTGTGCCAGTACCATACTGTCTTGATGACTGTGGCTTTGTAGTAGAGCCTGAAGTCAGGTAGGTTGATTCCTCCAGTTGAAAGAGACACATGTACCCCAATGTTCATCACAGCACTGTTTATAATAGCCAGGACATGGAAGCAACCTAGATGTCCATCAGCAGATGAATGGATAAGAAAGCTGTGGTACATATACACAATGGAATATTACTCAGCCATTAAAAAGAATACATTTGAATCAGTTCTAATGAGGTGGATGAAACTGGAGCCTGTTATACAGAGTGAAGTAAGCCAGAAAGAAAAACACCAATACAGTATACTAACGCATATATATGGAATTTAGAAAGATGGTAACAATAACCCTGTGTACCAGACAGCAAAAAGACACTGATGTATAGAACAGTCTTATGGACTCTGTGAGAGAGGGCGAGGGTGGGAAGATTTGGGAGAATGGCATTGAAACATGTAAAATATCATGTATGAAACGAGTTGCCAGTCCAGGTTCGATGCACGATACTGGATGCTTGGGGCTAGTGCACTGGGACGACCCAGAGGGATGGAATGGGGAGGGAGGAGGGAGGGGGGTTCGGGATGGGGAACACATGTATACCTGTGGCGGATTCATTTTGATATTTGGCAAAACTAATACAGTTATGTAAAGTCTAAAAAGAAAATAAAATTTTAAAAAAAAATGAAAAAAAAAAAAAAAGAAATACAGTAGACTGTCCTGATGGCTAAACAGTAACGGCCTTGCATTCCAGTATTTATATGAGGATGAAAATATCTGAAGTCAGATCTTTTCAAAAATACCAATTTTTGTTACCATCTTTCTAAACCCTGTGTACAAGACAGCAAAAGAGACACTGATGTATAGAACAGTCTTATGGACTCTGTGGAAGAGGGAGAGGGTGGGAAGATTTGGGAGAATGGCATTGAAACATGTAAAATATCATGTATGAAACGAGTTGCCAGTCCAGGTTCGATGCATGATACTGGATGCTTGGGGCTGGTGCACTGGGACGACCCAGAGGGATGGTATGGGGAGGGAGGAGGGAGGAGAGTTCAGGATGGGGAACACATGTATACCTGTGGCGGATTCATTTTGATATTTGGCAAAACTAATACAATTATGTAAAGTTTAAAAATAAAATAAAATTAAAAAAAATACCAATTTTTTTGATGCATCACTTTCATAAATGATTTAATCACAGCACTTCAATTTGCCCCTCTTGTTTCTTCATAGTTTCCAGAGTATTATTCAGTAACAGAATCTTTCAATATAATAAAATGTCTAGAGTTGGAGCTGATGAACACATGATAAGCACGATAAGAAAGGAGACGCCAACTGGAAGGAGCCTTGGTCCTGGAGCCCAAACCTCAATCCTTGGCCTGAACCGTGGCTTCACGGCCTGTGTCACCTTTGGCAAGCACTCAGTTCCCTGAGCTGAGTGTCCTTATCTACACAGTGGGGTTCAGGCTCCTGCTTTCTTCACATGGGAGTTATATAAATCAAATAAACTGGTATTTGTGAAATGACTTTATAAACCATAACTTTTGCTGCAAATGACTGTATAACCTTGCACAAGCACCTGCCTTGGCACATGCATTGCCCCTGGACACAGAGAGGGACTCTACTCCATCCTCCACAAGCTGTAATCCCTTCACAACTTAGGCCAGGAGACCTCCCCTGGGTTTGTGGCTCTCTCACTCACACTGTGCTCTGAATACTCACAAAGAGACCTGTCCTGTGTGCAAAGAGGAGTTAATGGTCCACAAAGCCCTAAGATCGCTGGTGCCACAGGAGTGATGGTGAACCAGGGTATGGACTAAATTAGGTGAGAGAAGGTGAAACTGAAAGTCGCTCAGTCATGTCCAACTCTTTGCAACCCCTTGGACTATACAGTCCATGGAATTCTCCAGGCCAGAATACTGGAATGCGTAGCCTTTCCCTTCTCCAGGGGGTCTTCCTAACCCAGGGATAGAACTCAGGTCTCCCACATTGCGGGCAGATTCTTTACCAGCTGAGTCATAAGGGAAGCCCCAAATTAGGTGATAAGCTATCTAGAAAGACAACTGTGCCACTTGGCAACTACGCTCGGATGCCTTCAAAGGGCCAAAAGTTCAGACATGGTGGAATCGTTTCCTTCAATCGGCTAAAATAAACACATGTGTATGCCACCAACAAGAAGGAGAACCTTTTTCCAAATCCACAGCAGACTAACAGGAATGGAACGAAGTACATTAAATGAGAAGCAGGGTGCAGTTATTTCCAACTATATTTATAAACCACAAGCTCTAGTCTTTCATGCAGTTATGCGACACAAGGGGCAGGAAAGCGTAAAAGCTTGGTGTATTGGAGCCAAGGCGAACATTTGATATTGCTTATGGGAAGTAACAGAGACTGTGATATCTGCATTATGGGCTAGTGTTTCTCAGGTCAGGCTCAACACTGAAGTTTCTTTGTTTTCACAAAAATGTTAAGTTCCCCATGATGTAACAGACAAAGAGGCTTTTGAAGGGATAAAGACGTGCAAAGCTAAAATACATCACGAGAAAGAGAAAGACATTCCAGGATAACAGGAAGGGGCAGGCATTTTCTGAGTGCACATGAACTCTTGAAACATTTCTGTTATTTAAAAACTTGGAAGAATTGGAATTGATAGATTTTTAGGAATATAGTTGATGGCACGTGGGCTTAAAATTTGAACTGGGAAAATGGCATTCAGAAAAAGGTTGAAGACTCTTTGCTGTAGATATTAAAAGCCTGGGTCGAAGCAATCAATCACTTCAACACAAATGGAAAAAGGCAAGAACAGAAGCAGATCTTGGAGCCTGAACTATGAAAAGAGGACATCTGGACAGCTTGGCACAGCATTAGCTGTTATGGTCAGCACTGAATGGAAAAAAAAAAAAAAAACGTTAAATGAACGAGCAGACTTTCTCCCAGCCACATCAGGCTATGGTTTTACTTGTCTTATAGCAAAGAGTGACTAGATGGAAACAGCAGCTATAATTAATTGATCAATTCAACAGCATTTATGGAGGCAGGAACTGATCTGGGCACTGGGGATACAGCAGGGAACAAATAGGAAAATAAGGCATTCTAGTTCTTTTGGAGTATGCGTTCTAGTGAGCTACTTACTGGGTTCCATCATTTGAGAAGGCTAATTATATTTTAGATGTGCCACTCATTACACATACATTGGATAAAGTATAATAAATAAAATTATTTTAGCATTACCTAAAAGTATACAATACTGATTTCCATCTTCAAATTCAGATCAGGAAGAAACTTTGTAAGTCCCTACAAATATCAAAGTGCTAGATATTAAAAATTCAAGGGTTATGAGAAATGCTGGTTATTAAAACTATGACTCTTCTCATAGTATTGAGTACTGAAAGCACAGCAGTAGATCAAGGGGGCAAATTTTTAAAAACATTTTGATTGCCATTAGCTCCTTTCTTCAGATAATTGTACTTTTTGAATGGTGAGTATTTTAAGAAATATTGTCTTCTATTTATTTATAGGGACTTTATTGTTCTAGAAAGTATATTCTGTATTTTAAGCTGTCCCTTATTTCCAAGCTTTAGAGTAACAAAATAATTCTCTCCAACACTCAAGGTGAGGCTCGTGGATAAAATTAGAACTGAGGGAACAGGAGAGGACAAGGACATGAGAAGGAAGAGCTCTTCCTTTAGAGAATGTTCCATCAAACATCGGGGAAGGAAAAGAAAACACCCAGCTTCCCTTTACAGGCTCACCTTGGTATATTTATACAAGAGTAATGAGCAGCAAGATTTCTAACACTGCAGGTAATTTGGCATTCTCTTACTCCCTTGAAAAAGTTTATCACCTGGAGGAAACAAAACAGTTGTTGTAAAATAGTAACTACATCCTTCTATTTCACTTAGTTTATGAGTAAATTTCAGGAAATAAGATGAAATCAATGAAAAGGGCTAAGTGGCTTGTTTTCTAAATTGAAAAACCAAAAAAACATGTGAATTTGAACATTAAATTGAATGATACATATTTCCCAGTATTGGGTTACTCTTCTGAATTTCTAAGGCCTATTTTCTCTTAAAATTTGAGTTGACACATTCTTCCTGTCAGTGTGAAGCTTGTAGACTCAATGAAACTCAGAAAATACTTAAGTTTAAAGGAATGGGCATTTATGTGTAGAAAAACTTTAAAACTCTTGGTAGAAGTATCTCGATCATCAGACTTCCCAGGTGGCACAAGTGGTAAAGAACCTCCCTGCCGATGCGGGAGACTTAGAGACTCATGTTCAACCCCTGGATCAGGAAGATTCCCCTGGAGGAGGAAATGGCAACCCACTCTAATATTCTGCCTGGAGAATCCCATGGATAGAGAAGCCTGGTGGGCTACAATCCATAGGGTCACAAAGAGTCAGACCCAACTTAATGATTTAGCATGCACGCACCCACCTTGATCATAAACTAATAAAATAAATAAAAGGCCTTCTAGCAGCAGGGATAAGCGGCGGTCTGCTGTGAAACAGTGATGTCTGAGTGCACAGGACAGCCTAGGGACTTTGAGGACACAGCAGAAAGTGTTCCAGAGTCATCCTGTACTGAGCACAGATAACAGTGTCTATTTCGTCAGTATCCTGAACATTTTTGTAGCAGTATTCTTGGATACTGACCAGATAGTGTGTCTGCGTTGCATGAGGGGGGAAACTCAGCTTGATAACTGTGCAAAACCCCTCAACTGCTGGAAGCTACTAGAGAAAACCACACAGCTGCACATTCGATGCCACCATTATTTTCTGGTTTCCAAACTCAACTGAGTTCTCAACTCTGCCCACCAACCCTTCTACTTAAACACTGTCTCCAGTCCTCAGCAGATGTATTTTCCAATTTCTCCATTCTTCATAGAGTTATAACCCTGTGGCCAGATTTATTCTCAGGAAATAAACTTATACACAATTTTCCTTTAAAAAAAAGTCATCTAAAAATAATATTTACTCCAAATCCAACAAATATAGAGAGAGCTGCATCCATTCTTTCTTTTTTTAATATAAATTCATTTATTTTAATTGGAGGCTAATTACTTTACAATATTGTATTGGTTTTGCCATACATAGACATGAATCCGCCTCATCCTGAACCCCCCTCCCACCTCCCTCCCCATCCCCTCCCTCTGGGTCTTTCTTTTTTAATTTTCTGTTTTACACTATAATTGAGTCACCTTATTTACTTCAAAATTGAACTCTTCATCAGACTTTGAGATTTTTCTACTCTAAATTTTTGAAATCTCATCAATCAATCATTTCTCTTTCTCCTTTTTTCATTCATATCTCCCAATCAATTGGTATTTCTCAATCTACCGATTCTCTCATCTTAAAGTAAAAGCCACACACAAACCATCTTACTATCAGACCTCAATATTCATATTTAAATATGAGGTGATTTTTCTAGGCAATTACTATATTTTTCTCTAGCACTGACATTTACTACTTAAAAGATCTACAAGGCTTTGAGGCAAATTTTTAAAAAGTGTCCTAAACTGTTTCTTAAGATCTGAGATGACCTACTAATATATGAAATTAAGAAGTGTCCATTGTGATCCTTAATAAACTATCTTTGATTTCTCCTCTAACCCACTCACTGTCTTACACTCCTGACATCTCCATCACAATCCCCACCATCTTTTGTCTCATTGCAATGAAGCATTCTCTACGTTCAGAGGGAAAAAAATTGGTATTATAATTAAAAAATGAGGGGATTAGATAAGCTTTAACAGTTTTTCGACTTTGGAATAATGTTTATTTTATTGCATTATCTTAATCCAATACACAGCTCTTTATAATATTCCTTAATAAGAAATATGATCTTGAGAATTATACTTAATATTTGATGAACAGTAGAAAAGAATTTATTTTTTCATGTCTCATTTATACCATTTAAACAAAGCATATCATGAAAAATAATGCTATGTGTATATGCATATGCTTACATTTATGTATATGTAAATATCTATATCTCTATCCATCCACATATTCATGAAAATTTAAAGCATGTATTAAGATGCAGTAAACTGCAGATAGTATAATGAGTATCCTGGGGGACTAGAAGACTTCTCACCTAGAGAGGTGAGAAGGATGCAGAAGGGGAACTTCCCTTCTCACATGTGTAAGCATTCAGTTATCCTCAACAGCAATATGATGGTTCAGTTGACATTTCACCGATTTGTTAACCAACCCTCCCTCTCTTCAACATAGAGCCCATAGAGAGGCGATTTCCAATTTCCTCACCTTAGGATGAAAAGATCTTCACGCATCCTCCCTGATCTCCATAAAAATGTAATAATGGTACATGCACACATAAAAGCATATAGCGGCTAGTAGGGATCCTGAATATTCATTGGAAGGACTGATGCTGAAGATGAAGCTCCAATACTTTGGCCACCTGATGTAAAGAGCTGATTCATTGGAAAAGACCCTGATGCTGGGAAAGACTGAAGGCAGGAAGGAGAAGGAGACAACAGAGGATGAGATGGTTGGATGGCATCACTGAATCGATGGACATGAGTTTGAGGAAGCTCTAGGAGTTGGTGATGAACAGGGAAACCTGTCTGAAGAGTTGGACACGACTGTGACTGAACTGATTTGAGGGATTCTGAGCATGTAAAATGTAGATAAGGGTAAGACATTCCTCAGAAATAATACTCTGCTTTCAAGTTTCCAATGTCTGTATATACTCATGCTCTAGTAAAAAATGCAAGTATAAAAAATCACAATATATTAATAAATACTACTGGTTGATCTACAAAAAGCTGATTTGAGCATTTCGGTGGACTTTTTATTTATTAAGAATAACTTTTTAGCATTACATTTTGAATTATGTCTGTATATTAATGGTTGAGTTAATACATACAACTGTCCTCAAGAGATCCATTAAAAGGTAAAACCCACTTTCACCCAACAGGGACAGTAAAAGGTTTAATCAGGACAGATGTACTTAGAATTCCACCTTTTTGCTGATGGCAGGCACTATCATGAAAGCCAATTTAAAGTTTCTTCCAATACTTGCCATCTGTTGGTACAAACATGTGGGAGTTTGTTTCCAGTTGGCTAGTTTTCTAAAGCTCTCTGTGTACACTTAGGACTTTTATCCATCAACTTTTACCTTATTATTAGGTACCTCAAGAATGTTAAAAGCTAACATGCTTCAAATCCATGTAGAAAATACCATATAATAAAATGTTGGTTTTCAGACTATGTTGTTGTTTAGTCACTAAGTCATGTCTGACTCTTTGCAACCCCACGGACCACAGCACACCAGGCTCCTCTGTTCACAGGATTTCCCAGGCAAGAATACTGGAATGGGTTGCCATTTCCTCCTTCAGGGGATCTTCCCCACCCAGAGATGGGACCCACATCTCCTGCATTTCTCTGACAGTAAATGGGTAACCTAACTGGTTTCCTGAGTCTGTGAGCAGTTCTAGCAAATTCGTTGGACTCAAGGAGGGGTTATGAAAATCCCTGATTGTAGCCAGTTGGTCAGAGGCACAAGTGACAACCTAGACCTGCAGTTGGCATCTGAAGTGGGGGCATCTTGTGGAACTGAGTTCTCTGCCCATGGGACCTGACACTCTCAGGTTGACAGTGTCAGAACTGAGGTAAACTTGTGCGAACCTGGTCAGTGCCCACTGAGAGTTTGAGAATTGCTGGGTGGTGCAGCTATGGTGCTGATCATGAACTGATCAGATCTGTGATCAGTGGCTCAGTGGATCTGAATCTCAGTGGGTCTGAACTGTGGCTCAGATCATGAACTCTTTATTGCCAAATTCAAACTTAAATTGAAGAAAGTGGGGAAAACCACTAGACCATTCAGGTGTGTGTGTGTGTGTGTGTGTGTGTGTTAGTTGCTTAGTCTTGTTCATATCTTTGCAACCCCATAGACTGTAGCCCACCAGGCCCCTCCATCCATGGGATTCTCCAGGCAAGAACACTGGAGTGGGTTGCCATTTCCTTCTCCAAAAGGAAATACAGAAAGAAAGAAAGTGAAGTTGCTCAGTCGTGTTCAACTCTTTGTGACCCCATGGACTGTAGCCTACCCGGCTCCTCCATCCATGGAATTTTCCAGGCAAGAGTACTGGAGTGGGTTGCCATTTCTTTCTCCAATTCAGTTATGACCTAAATCAAATCCCTTATGATTATACAATGGAAGTTAAAAATAGATTTAAGGGACTAGATCTGATAGACAGAGTGACTGATGAACTATGGACAGAGGTTCATGACATTGTACAGGAGACAGGGATCAAGACCATCCCCAAGAAAAAGAAATGCAAAAACGCAAAATGGTTGTCTGAGGAGACCTTACAAATAGCAGTGAAAAGAAGAGGAGTAAAAAGCAAAGGAGAAAAGGAAAGATATACCCATTTGAGGGCAGCATTCCAAAGAATAGCAAGGAGAGATAAAAAAGCCTTCCTCAGTGATCAGTGCAAAGAAATAGAGGAAAATAATAGAATGGGAAAGACTAGAGATCTCTTCAGGAAAATTAGAAATACTAAGGGAACATTTCATGCAAAGATGGGCTCAATAAAGGACAGAAATGGTATGGACCTAACAGAAGCAGAAGGTATTAAGAAAAGTTGGCAAGAATACAAAGAAGAATTGTACAAAAAAAAGATCTTTATGACCCAGATAATCACGATGGTGTAATCACTCACCTAGAGCCAGACATCCTGCAATGTGAAGTCAAGTGGCCCTTAAGAAGCATCATTACAAACAAAGCTAGTGGAGGTGATGGAATTTCAGTTGAGTTATTTCAAATCCTAAAAGATGATGCTGTGAAAGTGCTGCATTCAATATGCCAGCAAATTGGGAAAACTCAGCAGTAGCCATGGGACTGGAAAAGGTCAGTTTTCATTCCAATCCCAAAGAAAGGCAATGCCAAAGAATGCTCAAACTACCACACAATTGCACTCATCTCACATGCTAGCAAAGTAATGCTCAAAATTCTCCAAGCCAGGCTTCAGCAATCTGTGAACCGTGAACTTCCATATGTTCAAGCTGGTTTTAGAAAAGACAGAGGAACCAGAGATCAAATTGCCAACATCCACTGTATCATGGAAAAAGCAAGAGAGTTCCAGAAAAACATCTATTTCTGTTTTACTGACTATTCCAAAGCCTTCGATTGTGTGGATCACAACTAACTGTGGAAAATTCTGTAAGAGATGGGAATACAAGACCACCTGACCTGTCTCTTGAGAAATCTGTATGCAGGTCAAGAAGCAATAGTTAGAACTGGACATGGAACAACAGTCTGGTATGTCAAGGCTATATATTGTCACCATGCTTATTTAACTTACATGCAGAGTACATCATGAGAAATGCTGGGCTGGAGGAAGCACAGCTGGAATTAAGATTGCTGGGAGAAATATCAATAACCTCAGATATGCAGATGACACCACCCTTATGGCAGAAAGTGAAGAACTAAAGAGCCTCTTGATGAAAGTGAACGTGGAGAGTGAAAAAGTTGGCTTAAAGTTCAACATTCAGAAAACTAAGATCATGGCATCTGGTCCCATCACTTCATGGGAAATAGATGGGGAAACAGTGGCTGACTTTATTTTTTGGGGCTCCAAAATCACTGCAGATGGTGACTGCAGCCATGAAATTAAAAGACTCTTACTTCTTGGAAGGAAAGTTATGACCAACCTAGATAGCATATTCAAAAGCAGAGACATTGCTTGCCAACAAAGGTCCATCTAGTCAAAGCTATGGTTTTTCCAGTACTCATGTATGGATGTGAGAGTTGGACTGTAAAGAAAGCTGAGCATCGAAGAATTGATGCTTTTGAGCTGTGATGTTGGAGAAGACTCTTGAGAGTTCCTTTGACTGCAAGGAGATCCAACTAGTCCATTCTAAAGGAAATCAGTCCTGGGTGTTCATTGGAAGGACTGATGTTGAAGCTTAAATTCCAATACTTTGGCCACCTCATGGGAAGAACTAACTCATTGGAAAAGACCCTGATGCTGGGAAAGATTGAGGGCAAGAGGAGAAGAGGACGACAGAGGATGAGATTGTTTGATGGCATCATCAACTCAATGGACATGGGTTTGGGTAAGTTCCGGGAGTTGGTGATGAACAGGGAGGCCTGGCATGCTGGAGTTCATGAGGTTGCAAAGAGTCAGACACAACTGATCGACTGAACTGGTGCAGCAAAAACACACTGTAGTTAGTGTAATATGCAAAGTCACCAGCGCCGAGATGCTGTGGGGCTTTGCTGGCACTCAGTACAGGTCGCTGTTGCCCTTCCTCCACCCCAGCTCTCCTGCCTGCTCCACCCACGTGTCCTGATATACGCTGCAACATAACACCATTTCTGAAAATTCCCTATTTTCTTACATTCACAGTTGAAATCTATTACCACAGTGGCACTTGAGAGTTCTCCTTAAATATTTGGAAATAATACCAGGTAACCCCATGAATTGGAGAAGGAAATGGCAACCCACTCCAGTGTTCTTGCCTGGAGAATCCCAGGGACAGGGGAGCCTGGTGGGCTGCTGTCTATGGGGTCGCACAGAGTCGGACACAACTGAAGCGACTTAGCAGTAGCAGCAGCAACCCCATGAATACAAGTACTCTATATACAAGTTTTAGGTCTGTGCACATTACATTCCAGCTCAGGGACAGCATGCTGTAAAGGAGGCATGTGCCTGTGTGTGTACGTGTGTGTGTGTGTGTGTGTGTGTGTGTGTGTGTGTGTGTGTATGCATTTGTGTGTTACTTACTCAGTCAGGTCTGATTCTTTGCAACCCCATGGACCGTAGTCTGCCAGTCTCTTCTGTCCACGGAATTCTCCCAAGCAAGAATACTGGAGTGGGTAGCTATTCCCTTCTCCAGGAGATTTTCACAACCCAGGGATTTAACGCATGTCTCCTGCATTGCAAGCAGATTCTTTACCATCTGAGCCTCCAGGTAAGCCCAAAGGAGGCATATTGCAGGGGGGAGGGTATAATACTAGAGAAGTGTGGTAGAAAAAAAATGGGGAGAATTCTTCTTTATGGCCTTCTTTATTTTTTAACAGCTCTAATGATATTAGTCACATATCATAATACTCCCCTACTTAACTTTACACATTATTTGTTTACAGTATTGAGTTGTGCAAACATCACCACTGTCTAATTTTAGATCATTTCATGAAGCCAAAAAGAAACACAATACCCATTTGCTGTCACACCCCATCCTCCCCTGCCTTATCCCCCGGCAACTATAATCTACTTTCTTTCTCTAAGGATTTGCCTATTTTGGATATTGCATATAAATGGAATCATAGAATATGTGTTCTTTCGTGACTACATAATTTCACTTAGCAAGTTTTCAAGGTTCATCTATTTGTAGCATGTATCATTACTCATTAATTTTACTGTCTGATACTCTTCCATTTCCAATTACAATTGATATCAGACATAGTTTTGTTTCATTTCCACATACTTGTGCATTTTCCAGTTTTCCTTCTGATACTGATTTCTAACTTCAACACCTGTGATCTAAGAAAATACTTTGATTTCAATGCCTTTTACTCTTTTTGAACTGTAGTGTTTAAATTAATTTTAAATTAATAACTGTGGATTTAAATTAATTTATGAGGTCACTTATTTTCAGTGAGTATTTTCTTTTAGTATTTTTTCTAAGGCAGCTACAGGAACAAAAGATAATGTTAGCTTTCATTTGGGAAATGCTTTTATTTTCTCTTAATTTTTTAAATAGTTTTCTGGATATAAGATTCCTACCTGACAGTTTTGTTTTGCATTTTTCCCTTTCAGTACTCTTCATTTCCTTTCAGTCATCTTACTCTCTCTGGCCTTCATCATTTCTGATGGAATGTCAGCGATAACTTTTATTAGCATTCCTTTGTACATGACAAGTTAATTTTCTCTTGCTGCTTTCAAGATTGAATCTTTATCTTTGGCTTTCATTCTTTTTCTACAGTGTGTCTGAGTTTGAGGATCTTTGTCTTTACGTTAACTAGACTATATTGAACTCCAAAGTCTAGTTCATTTTTTTCAACCCGTTTGCAAAATTTTCCACCATTATTTCTTCAAATACCTTTTCTACTTCTCTCTCTCCACTCATTTTGGTACTCCCATTATTTGAATATTGGTTACTTCCTGAAGTTCCTTTCATTTTCCTTCATTGTGTTTTCTGTTCTTTAGGTTGCATAATCTCTATCAATCTATCTTCATGTGTGTTGATGCTTTCTTCTGCCAGCTCAAATCTACTAATGGGGCCACCTAGTGAATTTTTCATTGTGATTATTAATTATACTTTTCAACTCCAGAATTTCTATTTTTTAATAATTTTATCCACTTCCTTACATTGCATATTTGATGAGATATTGTCCTATCTTCCTTCACTTCTTTTTGTATCAATTGCATTAGTTCTGTGAACACTTCAGCAAAAGCTTCTTTGGAGTCTTTTTCTGCTAAGTCTGGCATCTAAGCCTTCTCCAAAGCAGTTTCTGGGACTTTTTCATTCATTTGTTCATGTGTTTTCCCTCATGTATGGATCACCCTTGTCTTAGGAGAGTTTTCTTTTCCTAATTTTGTCTTGGCTAGACCATTTTACTGAAGTATCTTTCCTGTCAATTTTCGAAAGTCGCAGCCTTGAGCCTGGATGCAGCCACCCTGGGATGACCGTGGTGTTCATGCAGTTCTTTTGAGTGTCTCTCTCTTCCTGATCTCTCTGTTAAGCTGTCTACATCTGTTTGTATCATACCTAGCTGTTAGTTAGCTTCCACTAATTTCAAGCTGATGGTTTTATTATATTCAAAAATGCCCTAGGCACAAATTGTTCCAAAGTCTGATCTAATTAAATTTGGACTCCTTTGCAGAGGTTAACTTTGGGAATAGATTTTGAGGCTTGTTCCAATTCCAGGAAGGTTCTTCTTGGATGTATGTTTTATTTCTCTCTGTGAAACTTTCAGATGGTCCCTAGCTTAGCCTGTTGCTCTCAAGAAGCAACCAGTCCTTTTCTTTAACGACTAAATGAGAGTGTACACAGTATGGATCAAATAAAACCATCTTAGGTGGAAAAATGTCAATTTAATAAACCATACTCAAATTTGGTTGTTTTCAGCTTTGTTTTGGGTTTTAAGCTGAAAGTGTATAAAAGTGGGTATAAGAGGTTTTTTTTTCAATTTTTAAAGTTATGACCACCTTTGACAAGAAATTATGACACCATCAGGAATGGGAGGAAAGTGTGTCCTCTGTCAAATTATTTGAAATAGCTGATTGGACTGTAAAAACTTACATTGCTATAGACCAAATATGAGTCTTCTTTGAACTCTATTTACTGTGTGTTATATGATTATATGAAGTGCTTTGAGTCATTGACTCCCTCAACTTGTAAGTCTAAGGAAAAAATTTCTATTTTATTTCTGAATAAAAGCCTAACCCACCCGAAGAAGATTCTCTGACAACTTAATAATGTCGATATTCTCTAGGAAGATAATAAGAATTATGACTTGGATATTTATCTTAATAGAATAAAAGCATTATGTATGCTTTCAATTTTATAACATGTGCACTATATTTGAACCATCAATTTGTGCCTCTGTAAATTTCATTCTCAATTCCTGATTATGAAATTTTACTTCCCGTGTTATCTAATCCTAGAAGCCAGAAGGAAAGCTGGTTAATTAGAATTCAATCAAAACTGCCTTTTAGATAATTTTCCTTCTGGAAATTGATAAGGTAGAGGTTAAAAAACGCATTCCAACAGGAGAACAGACTGCTTTCTGCTTCAGATGCTTAAGAACTTAACATTATCGAAGCTGCTCACCTTTCCCGAGGGTCCCCCAGCCAAAATATCTAATGATATTTATTGCGTGGGAAGTTTGCCATTTCATTAATGAAATCAGGTAGGCAGAAATTCTTAAAACTGTACAACACTTAGTATGGTAATCTCTTCCTATTACAAAGGGTCAATTCTTCAAGTTACTCCCTTTGGAATTTAGTGATGGTTTTGAGGAAAAAAGGAGCAAAACACAGTAATTTGGCAAGGTAAGTTACACATTAAGGTTTAAAACATTAGGAAAATTTATACCTCAGGTCATTCACTGAATGTTATTGGAAATAATTTATAGTTGTCCTCCCTCCACTGCAAGAAAATTACACTGTTTAGGAATAATAATTAAAAAAAAAAGTTGGTCACAATATGAGTTATATTTTTAAACGTTTATGCTTTATTCCAAATCAATTTATTTTTTTCTTTTAAATCTAGACTTGAAATAAAATGCCCCCAAAGGAAACCAGTGGTGTGGAGAGTCAGAGAAAAGGTGGATTGGAAGGGAGCAGGACAGAACTGCACTGCACAAGCCCAGGGCGTGTCCCATCAGGGCCTCAGGGCAACGGTCCGCCCCATTCGTGGTCACATCTCCTCCTGACCAAGACTGAGCTACACTGAAGTTCCAGCTCCTCAGTGGAGCAGTGTTCTCTGCACTCCTTGGATGCGGGGTGGGGGTGGGGAAGGCACAGAACTGGTTTCCTACGACACTCTCCTGCAAACCCACAAGCACCAGGACACCGAGAGCCTGTGATTGGACCTCCAAGGGCTTTCTTCCACGATGAGATTTGTGTCTCTCTCAACAGGGAAGCTGGAGGGACAGGGACGAACAGTAAGTTACTGGCCACTTAGGATCATCGTGATCCATGTTATCTCACATATACTACTTCACCTGCTTATTTAAGTTCACCTATCTCATCCATTTCTCAATAATAAAAGGCCAATAAGATTAACAATAAATACTTAGAGGTTCAAACAAAAGAAAGGATTCCTTAAATATATAACATGCATATCCCTTGTATCAAATGACAGAATTTTGTCCTTTTATTGAACTCAGACTAAACAATAAGTTAGGTGTTGGGACTGATATATACACACTACTACACACAAAACAGATAAACAACAAGGACCTATTGTAGAGCAAAGGGAACTTTACTCAATATTTTAGGATAATCTGTGTGAGAAAAAAATCTAAAAAAAACAATGAATATATGTACAGGTAGAACTGCATCACTTTGCAGTACAACTGAAACTAACACAACATTGTAAATCAACTTCAATTAAAAAAATCAAATAGAAAATAAACTGACAACCAATTTAAAAAATAAATAAAGACCATATGCATGAAATGATCTGACCTTTATATTAATACTTGATGTGTCAACAACTATCTCTTAACAAACACTAATCAGAAGGTTGTTTTTTGTTTTTGTTTCAAATTCTCCCTTGTCACTTAGGGTTAAGTTTTCATAAAATACAATCATCCACCCAGGACAAGTTGCCCAGCACCAATGTGACTGCTGATTGTAGAGCAACTGGACTTTCCAGGACCCCACACTCCCAGGTATGAATCCCGCTGTCCCCCCAGCACCTCCCAGGGGAAGTTTGGGCAGAACCAGTGTTGAATACAAATAACCATTACATCACCCTGGTTGTCTGCACACACAGGCACACACAAGCATGTGTACATGCACATACACACAGCTATACATGACCCACACCAGAGTGTGAGTGCAGAAGCTGCACAGTTGTCCTACTGGCCACTCAGCCCACATGCAGAGCACCCCCCACTCCAGAACCCACGTCCCCATGCAGTCTGGTCTCAAGGTCCCCAGCACACACGTTTCCTACCAGCAGATCCTCGTGCAAAGCTGGAGCCGGTGTCCAGCAGCAGCGGGCAATGATCAGCACATCCTGGTGTCCGACCTGCCTTCCTGTCCCTGCATGTCTCTTTGCCCACAAGACCCAGAGTGACGCTTCAAGAGGAGTGAAATCAGCCACCGACTCTTGCTGAGAACCTGCTGGTGGCTTCAGCTGTACTTGGAATCCCGTGGGGATCCCTGTCCTTGGTGCTGCTCACTGCCCCTCTTGCTGCCGGCAAACCCTCCTCATCACAGAGCTGGCTTTGTTCTGCCAGTTACACCTCAATTTAGGTCTTCCCTTCCCATGTGGCTCAGTGGTGAAGAATCCACCTGCCAATGTAAGAGACACAGGAGATGTGGGTTTGACCCCTGGGTTGGGAGAATCCCCTGGAGTAGGAAATGGCAACCCACTCCAGTATTCTTGCCTGGAAAATCCCATGGACAGAGAAACGTGGCAGGCTACAGTCCATGGGCTTGCAGAGTCAGACACAACTGAGCACATGGCACATTCGCAGAAAAGCCTTACTGGACAAGCTTAAGTCACTTTTTTTCCCCCTAATACTGTAGAATTCTCTATATCACATTCTGTAGCATCACATGTTTATCTTTTCATTTGCTTACTTCATGTTCCTGGTCCCTCTTGGACCCCCTTGGAGGTCAGTTTCATGAAGAGTCAATAGTTGGCCTTATTCAGCCTCAAGAAAACATCAGGTAGTATTTTGGGAGTAAATATACAAATGCAAAAACATGGGAGAAGGCAATGGCACCCCACTTCAATACTCTTGCCTGGAAAATCCCATGGATGGAGGAGCCTGGTAGGCAGCAGTCCATGGGGTCGCTAAGAGGCGGACACAACTGAGCGACTTCACTTTCACTTTTCACTTTCATGCATTGGAGGAGGAAATGGCAACCCACTCCAGTGTTCTTGCCTGGAGAATCCCAGGGACGGCTGGGCCTGGTGGGCTGCCGTCTATGGGGTCGCACAGAGTCGGACACGGCTGAAGCAACTTAGCAGCAGCAGCAGCAGGAATAAGTGAGTGCTCCCCTTGCAGCCCTTCCTGTCTGTATCAAAGTCACCTACAGAATGCTGTGTACCATGACTTTACAAGAAGGAAGCCTTCCTTCCCACTCCTTTCTGTATTCCACATAACTATTCACACTCTGAGCTTCAAAGAAGGCCTTACTTTCCCATGAAAAAGATATAAAATCCAATTAAGTCTGCACTGATTGCAAGGTACATCTGGACGGATCATTGCTCAGTGGTGAACTGGCTGCGAATCTTGAGATTAATGATAGCTGACAGACATGGCACCCGGTCTTCTTTCCAATTCTCTTTTCATCCCAACTTTTGAAATAAGAATAAGAAGAATAAATAACTCAAGAAGCAAATTTACTCTGCAAAGAAGCTGTTAATTAAAAGGTAAATAAGGCAATGCCATGCACCCCACCACCAACAGGAACAGAAAACAAAAATGTAAAAAAGAGGAAAAAAATGCTGAAAGCAGGCACTATAACAAATTCTCAACCTCATTAATTTGTCAGAAACAAGGACAAAATATTTTCACATTATATATCAACAAACAGAGGCTTTTCATGTGTGAATCTGTGTCTGAGGTATTTCAGGGACACAGTGATTTAACCAGGATAAACCTAACCCCACACTGAAAGGAAGGGCCCTGTTCCTGGGACCGCTCATGATTCAGGGCATAGAGAACGATTCTCCCAGGTACTGTTGAGCTCTCCTGGAAGGCCTGGGCATGCCAAGCACACTCAGGCCAGCTCCACAGGGTTTTTAATGGTGAAAACCATAATAAGGGAAAACATCATCAGGAGTTGTAGAGGCCGTGCACCAACACAGCGACCCTGCACAGCTCCAGTGATCTGGAAGGCAAAGGTTATGTGTATTTCCTGGTGATCAGTTAAAATCTTAACACTGGGCGAGTTCATGCAATAGGTTTATATCATAAAGTCAGCATCAGAAAGCATGCTAAGGTAACAGAGTCAAGGATTCTTAGAATGAAACTCCAAGAAATGTCAGAAATGAGGAACACTGCCATAAATAAAGAAGAACTAAAGTAATCTCAACAGCTGAGGAGATTCTGAATTAAGACATTCTAAATTGTATGCCTCTGGTTATATTTGGTAAGAGACGTCTGTAAATCTTATTCCACCAAAGTCTTTAGCCACCTCAAAACCACTTTGGAAGAGACAGAGCGTGGGAGATGCAGTGGTGATGTGGGGATTGAAAACCACCTCCAAATGTCGGGCTGGCAGGGGTCTTCCCGGGACTCAACCCCTAGACAATCTTGCCCAGAAGATGCCCACAATGCCCTCCTGGCATGCTTGTGTTTGTCCCATGTGTTCTCTTTCAGTCTCTGCACTCATCTGTGAGAGTAACAGAGTATCCTACCACAAACAGAAGTAGGTCCAATTTGGTTCCACCCTGTATATCCTAAACCAAATTGGCCATAAAGCTTATTTTTGACATAATGCATATTAGCATATGTGAAACTAACATTTTCAGGATACTTTCTGGGAAACTTTCACCAATAAAATACATTATTGTAGATGTAATTTTTCTAAAACATCTTAAAATATTTTATATAAAATCCCCAAATGTTGTTAGCTGAAAATTATCCAGTGCAAGCCCTTTTGTAGTTGGTGAAAGAAGCCACAGACAGGCCACAAAGAAGTCACTGACCCGGCCTGCCAGGGCTGTGTCCTCCAATTCTCAGGCCAGGCTCTTTCCCGACATCAAAATAAAGCAAAAAAAATTCCGTATGCATCATCCTGAGAAATGGTTGAAAGAGCAAGAATGTTGAAATCAAAAGGCCTGAGGCTAATTTTACTACTTTTAACTAAACATCCTTGGGAACATTGATTTCCCCTCTTAGGGGAAAAAAGAAAAAAAAAACTGTTTTCATTTATGTATCTCATAGAATTATCCAGAGGCCAAATAAACTAACAAAATATAGAAATGAACTCTATCCATACGGAGGGCTAATGTCATAAATTAATGTTTTTCCAGTGGCTGTTTTAGTTTATCGACCTCCATTTTGAGGATGAAGGTGATTTTAGTAACTCATAGAATTAGTCTCTTTGCTAACGGTGTTTGGCCAGTGCTTCTATACATACTGGGCTTCCCTTGTGACTCAATTGGTAAAGAATCCGCCTGGAATGAGGGAGACCGGGGTTCTATCCCTGGGTTGGGAAGATCCCCTGGAGAAGGGAAGAGCTACCCACTCCAGCATTCTGGCCTTGAAAATTCTACGGTCTGTATAGTCCATGGGGTCCCAAAGAGTCAGACACAACTGAGTGACTTTCATTTTAACTTTTCTATACACATAGGAGCAAAAGGACAGCTGAAAGATTTGAAACTGTGGAAGCTATATTCATTCACTTTAGGAGAAAGCACACTTCCTAGTGTAACTAAATAAAAACTCGAACTCATAGATGATCTTAACATGTTCAAAGAGCAAACAGCCTCACAGTCGAACAACGGGAAACCTGGGTTTCTCCTAAAAGTTGGCATGCTTCTCTATCCCCTAAGATGGTCATGTGCTGAACACCGAGAACCCTCTCTTACTTCATCTGAATAAAAAGACAGGACCTAAAAAAGTTGTTTCAGTAATTGCAGAAATATTGTTTTTTGGAAATGAGATATATGCTACCAAAGAGAATCAGAGTGACCATTGTTGCCATCCTTTTTTCCTCCAGATATTCCTTTCTCACCCTATGCATCTCTACTGTTTTTCTGAAGTCCTAAGTTCAACTGATTTGACCTATGTATTGAAATATACTGAATGAATACTAAATCTATTGAAAGAATATTCTTTTGTCCCACCATATACTTTATCTGGGGCTTCTCAGGTTGTGCTAGTGGTAAAGAACCTACCTGCCAATGCAGGAGACATAAAGTGATATGTGGGTTCAATTCCTAGATCGGGAAGATCCCCTGGCATAGGAAATGGCAACTCACTCTAGTATACTTGCCTGGGAAATCCCATGAACAGAAATGCCTGGTGGGTTACAGTCCATGGGGTTTCACCCAACTTAGTGAATAAATAACCACAATAACATACTTCCTTTTACACCTTCATGGCTTGCTTGAATTATTCTTAAATTATAGAGCACATCAGTGCACATTTTATGAAACCCAGGAGTCACCAGGCTGAAGCAGTGAATTTCATCTCATCTGAAACACAGACTCCATCTTGGAGGACATCCGACATGCATTTACCACAGCCCTCCACACCCTCTGCACCTTTAAGTCACCTTGACATAGACATGGGCGCCTCCCTCACCATGACTGCCAGCAAGGAGTCCCTAGTATTGATATGACAGCTATTGGTCAGGCTCAGTAGCCCGAGGGTCTAGGGCAGCAAAAGGGTGCTTCTCTAGAGCATGGTGCTCAGAACCGCATAACTGACATCTTTGACTCGCAGCTTGGGAGGAATCTTTGAACAAAAGATAAAAGAAAGCATTTGACTAGTTTGGATTCAGGTAGTAAATGCCTATTTCTCTAATGAAATAGATATTTTATTATTATCTTGG
Organism: Bubalus kerabau; assembly: GCF_029407905.1. Taxonomy (NCBI): domain Eukaryota; kingdom Metazoa; phylum Chordata; class Mammalia; order Artiodactyla; family Bovidae; genus Bubalus; species Bubalus kerabau. The sequence continues at coordinate 22,377,455 of NC_073637.1, read as the reverse complement.
AAGCTCCAAAACAGAAACAATCACCTAAAACAAGTGGCTGTGTCCTGAGAAAGGATCACTGCTCAGGTCAGACAAGGCCACTAGCTGCCAGATGTTGGATAAATATGTTATTGTTGTTGTTTAGTCTCTCAGTCATGTCCGACTCTTTGCGATCCCATGGACTGCAGCACACCAGGCTTCCCTGTCCTTCTCTATCTCCCGGGGCTTGCTCAAACTCATGTCCACTGAGTCAGTAATGCCATCCAACCATCTCATCCTCTGTCACCTCCTTCTCCTTTTGCCTTCAATCTTTCCAAGCATCAGAGTCTTTTCCAATGAGTCAGTTCTTCACATCAGGTGACCAAAGCATTGAAGCTTCAGTCTCAGCATTAGTCCTGCCAGTGAATATTCCAGGTTGGACATGTGTGCACTGCAGGAAGAATGCAGTGTGTTTCAGTGCGTGTCTGCAGCGCTGCCTGCTGCCCACAGAAGTTACTGAAACTGTTTGCTGGGCTGACAACTGCCTGGTGATGGCCTTGTAGAACCGCCTCCTCACCACACAAGGAAAGACGTTTTGCAAGAAGATGAAGTAGAGATATCACTGGATTTTCAAATCACTGAAACCTTTTCCTAGTCAGATGTCAGCCTGCCTAGTACTTGCATTCTGCAACCAACCCTTGCTAATCATCCCAAGATTGGTCTAACTATTCCCTTAAGTCACTGTGCATCATGCCATTTGATTAAAATAAATAATTAGATCATGAGATGTTCTCACCAAGATTCAGTAGTACACCATGACGAAAAAACACACAAGCGGTCCTTAATTCCATCATCAAAACCCAGCCTGTATTGGCTGAGGAAGAGAGGAGGGAAGACACAGCTTTTCATGTTCTGTAAACAGGAATTTACGAAACTGCATAATTATTGTTTTGATAAATGCAGCCATCTCTCTTTTATAACATGCCCCAATGGCATGCCACATGTCTCAAATGTAGTTTGAAAAACTAGGTGAACAAAAATAAATTTGCTACTAAGAGTTTTCCTAAATTTTACAATTCTACATAACAGTTCTCCCCAAGTGATTTATGAACCCTGTGGTGAAATATATCCAAGGTTTCATTGTATTAATGTCTCTGAGTTCTCACAAATTCATAATCAATCAAAAGGAGGAAATTTAAAAAGTGGATTAATCCTCCTAAATAAATTAGTTCAACTACCTCATTAAAAAAAATAATCAGAACAGAAGACTTTAATTGAATTAAGCAGCGGGTCCCCAAGCCACCACTGATGTATTAGCCTCCCTGGATCCGGACGTGCAGTCACCTGGGTTCTCTCTCACTCTTTCACTAATCCATCTTACACACTATTCTTAAATTAAAATTTCTGAAGCTCAGAAATGTTCACTCACGTCCCATTCCTCTACCAAGGGACTCTACCAAGTTTCCCTTACTTGCATTTAAGCCCCTCAATTTAGATGCCGCCTGGTTTTATTCCTCCTCCTGGATACTGGCACTTTCCCTGTTGTGGTTTTTTAGTCACTAAGTCATGCCCGACTCCTTGCAACCCCATGAACTGCAGCACGTCAGTTTTCCCTGTCCTTCACCATCTCCCAGAGTTTGCTCAAACTCAGGTCCATTGAGTCAGTGATGCCATCCAACCAACTCATCCTCTGTCATCCCCTTCTCTTCCTGCCCTCAATCTTTCCCAGCCTCAGGGTCTTTTCCAATAAGTCGGCTCTTTGTATCAGGTGGCCAGAGTATCGGGCATTTTCCTTAAGTAAACACCAAACCAAGGGAATGCTCTGTTATGTCCCTAGATGTGTTCTGAATAGACCTGCCATCCAGGGCCATTCAGTTTTCTGAAACTGGAGCACAGCGTACACAAGTGCATGTCCTTGAGCCCAGGGGACCCATGCTTCTTCTCCCCAAGTTCAAGCATCACCTTCACTATAAAGCTGCATCTGACCTCCTAGTCTTATGTGATCTCCTCGGAATGAGAAGACACCTCTGCTCATGGTAACCTGGGAATGTTATTATAAGTCTGTCCAGGACAAGGATCACGTCGGATTTAGTTTATATCCTTTAGTACCTCATGCAGTAATCTTTCCTTTTCAGATACTTGTGAAAATTCAGGGACTAAAAGATAAGCTCAAAGTCAGGTTCTGAGTCACCTTCTGCAGGAAAATGGATGTGCTCTTTCCAGTCACCTCTCAAGCCACAACAAGCAAAAGTAAGAGAAAGGATCTATTTATTCATCAGATTCTCCAGATAGTCAGGAGATATATGTGTATATATATATATATGTGTGTGTGTGTGTGTATATATATATATATATATATTTATTCGTTGGCTTCCTTTGTGGCTCATACAGTAAAGATTCTGCCCGCAATGCAAGAGACTCCTGACCCAATCCTTGGGTCAGGAAGATCCCCTGGAGAAGAGAATGGCAACTCACTCCAGTATTCTTGCCTGGAGAATCCCATGGACAGAGGAGCCTGGAGGGCTACAGTCCATAGGATCACAATGAGTCAGACACAACTGAGTAACTAATACTTCCACTTTCTTTCTGTGAGAAATCAGCTCGCATGATTATGAAACTCTAAACATGTGTCATCTGCAAACTGGAAACACAGGAGAGCCAATGACACATTTCAGGCTGAGTCCAAAGACCTTACAACCAGGGACCAAAGGTGAAATTCCCAATCCAGGGGCAGAAAAGATGAGACAGAATGTCCCAGCTCAACAGTGAGGGACATTCCTTCCTTCCTCCACCTTCTGTTCTGTTCAGGGCCCCTGTAGATTGGACAGTACCAGGCCTCACTGGGGAGGACCTCCCACCAATTCAAATGCCAACCTCACCCAAAACACCCTCACAGACATAACAGGAGTTAGGTTTACTCCTGGCATCTTGTGACCCATCAAACTGATACACAGAATGAACCAACATCCTTATTCTTGAGACAAAATACAGAATGACTAGGAGGGGGACAGGGTGCTGAAACCCCATAAACTAACGTCTGGGATGTGGGGCCCATTTCATATCATCAGACTCAATGATGTATGTGAGCAAATGGCTTTGGACACCGGAGAAATGGAAGAATAGAAAACAAATCCATTTTTCTCTGCAAAAATCTTTGCTCCCTCTCAAAAAGTTACACATAAACAAAAATATAGATTGAACATTTACCACTGTACTTCTTTGCAGGAAAAAAATAAAACAGAGAATGGCCACCAGGGTATAGTGGAAACATGCTTGGGTTTACAAGGTGAGGAGGGAAGTTTTTGCTGCTTGCAAAGTATTAAGGACAGGATGAACTGTGAGGAGAGAACATGTTCACATCTTTACCTTCACAGTCTGATACCCACACTTCTGGGGCACAGTGAGGAAGATACTCAAAAGACATGTTATTTTGATTATCATTATCTTGAACTATAAATGTCACTCCTAAGGCATACATGCTCATAACATCTTTGTATTTGCCTTAAAAACTTTCTGTAAAATGCCACCCTAGTAATTAATTCTGCTTAATGGATTCTTCGTTGCTTTAATCTCACTTTCAGCGATAATTAACACCTATCAGTTCTCACTAAAATGAAAAAGATAATTCAGAGAAAGGGCAGAACTCAGAAGACCCAGCACTGTCATAGTGAAGATAGATTGAAAAAAGGATAAGATTACATTTACTGAGCTTAAAAAGAAAATTATCCATATCAACCCATTAGAACTTAAACACAGTATACACATTATACTAAATATACAAAAATTGAAAATCAGAACATGAATGAAAAATGAAGATTTTATCAGATGAAAAACTCATCACCATATATGCTCTGAGCAAATGTGTGTAGGAGAATGTAAACCGAGGCAGGAAACTTCACAGGCTCATGTCTACATAAGCAGATTCTGGAAGAGATTAAAACACAGTAAAAGGATAGACAGAAAATTCTCCAAGGACAGGGCCTCATCATTTTGGTGGAAACAGAGAATAATTATTAAAGGCATGGAATCCAGAGCCAGCAGGCGTTGCTCGAAGCCCCGCTATGTCACTATATTAATGTGACTTTTGGCAAGCTGTTTAACCTGTCTGTGGTCAGTTTGTTCATCTGCAAAATACAAATGAGAACAGGTCCAGCTTTGCGAGGTTATTATGAGGACTCCAATAAGCGCTTAGAGCTTAGAGCAATGCTTGCCAGTACTGGGTGTTTAGGAAGCCTTGGCTTTTATCATTATTAACAGAACTGTCTAGCCTTGCACCCTCCAAACAGAGCATAAAAATACTTGTTGGCACTGTTCATAAAAAGATTGAAAAAAGTGTCATTGGCAAATTAATAATATGACACTAAATTTACATAAAATGTAATATAGCTGTTAGCATTGCAACAGAATCATAAAAATATTTATTAACTATTAATTATGTGTTAGGCACACATAGAGTGGTACATACAAATATGCCTATAAAATAATGAAAATTATTTCACAAGTCATCATTCCCTTTGTTTATCACAAATTAACTACTGCTAGGAAAATGTGAAATAAAACTAAATCATTTTCAGAGGCAAAAATCTATGTTTTATTAAAAAGAACTGAAATAAGCAGCAGACTGTTTTAAACAAGAAAAACAATAATGGTAACTATTACATCTAAAATACTGACTATATTTCAAGTGCAAACCTACAATTAGCAACTCTATGCACTAAAATCCAAGCTGGGATGTTAAAGCAGCAACTTGACCAAAGACTCAGACCCACGAACTCAGACTCCAAAGTCCATTTTCACCCCCACCACTTTCCTAATATGGGCTTCCCAGGTGGCAAATGGTAAGGAACTCAACTGAAAGTGTGCTACGTGCAAGACATGTGGGTTTGATCCCTGAGTCAGAAAGCTCCCCTGGAGAAGGAATAGCAACCCGCTTCAGAATTCTGACTTGGAAAATTCCATGGACAGAGGAGCCAGGCGGACTACAGTCCATGGAGTCACAAAGAGTGAGACACAACCGAGCATGCAGGCATGCGTTTTCCTAACAGAGTTAAGAAAAATAGAGCACTGGAGGCTTGAATAAATAAAAATTCAATCAACTAGAAACCAAACACATTTTTGGAATGAATATTACATGCTGAAGATACTGGAAAAGAAACCCACAGTCTGGAAGATTCACCAACATTTAGGTGAGCAGATGAAGCAGAAAAATGAGAAGGGCTGACAGAAGAAGCTGAAACAACAATCAACACATTGACAACCGTAGTAGTCATTAAACGGTAAATAAAAGATGATGAATGACCTCAGGACAAAGACAGGAAAAAAAAAAATCTCAGTGAATTAGTAAAAATAACATATAGGGGAAAAAAGATAAAGGGAGAGGGAAAAAACTAAAAATTTGTAATATAATGTTTGGTTGTAAATATCTTCAAGATGACAAAAGCCAAAGTGGTGCCTATTTGTCCTGTTTTCATTAAAAAATTCTGTTATCTGAAAACTGAATCCTTCTGGTGGAGGGAGGGAGCAATGACTAAGATCCATGACAAGGAATCCACCTCAAGGAAATAAAAGTTTCTGGTTACCTAGATTTCTAATCTCTACAGAGATCATTGTCCTGGGGTCTGGGATAAGAATGCTCGTGTGCTCCACCGACGACCTAAATTATTCAATTTGTGAATGCATTCCCTGTTTGGTGAGTAAATATGACAATCAGAGCAAGATGTTCTTGGGGAGAGAACAGACTGACTGCACAGCAAGTTATGTTGGCAGATACACTCGGGCCTCCAAATCTCACAATATGCCTACATATTCATATACACTCATGTTCACTACATACAAGTACATACTCAGAAAGGAGTAGAAAAAGGGGCCCTGGGATCTACCATTACCTGTTAACCGTCTTGTTAACCACCACATTAATGTCACCTGTTAACTGTCTTGCTCTCTGACAAGACGTTACACTCTGCAGTAGAAAAAAACTCTCTCAGAGCTGACGGTGTGCAGCCTGTCAGCATTTACTAAATGAAAATCCATCCAGGCAAATGATTGCACTTTAGTCCATTCCGGAAAGCGGCCAAAGCCCGTGCTCTTTACGTGACGCAGGTAGTCTCAGCTCTGGTATCTCATTTACCAGGATGACAGAGACAAACACAGACCTTCAGCAAGAACTGGTGCGTGGCCCTGAACTTTATTTCACAAAAACAGTGCTGGCTTAACTGAAAACAAAGGTCAGAAATTCCATGCCCTTTACTGCTCCATATGTCATTAATAATTCCCAGTTGCCCCCATGAATACTCTACAGATAAACTCTAATTTATACAAAATGCGCGGGCAACACTTTGTGTGTCACCGATGACTCCCAACTACAGAAGAAACAACACAGACACAACTTCACAATTATACTGAGCATAATTCCTTCTCTTCTGCAGATTTCTGAGATAATTTTTAAAACTTCATTGCATCAAGGACATCACGAATAGTATACTGATTGTCATTGACCTGGATAAATACAATTCTGGTCAAAAAGAAGAAAATATGAACACAACAACAACAAAAAAAGAGCAGCCTAGTCTTGTTTTCAACAAACATGACTGGTTCTTCCCTGTACAGGGGTTGTGCTCGGAAGGAAGATTGCAAAGGTGAGCAGGGCACACCTGGACCAGAATTTGCAACCTCATGAGAAGGAAGGAAGGAAGGAGTAAACCCATTGTCACTACGTGAGTCAGTCAAGGTTCTCCAGAGAAATAGCACCTACAGACCAGACGATGTGTGTGTGTGTGTGTGTGTGTGTGTGTGTGTCCACAGAGAGAGAGATTTATCTTAATTGGATCACATGATCGTGGCAGTCTGCAGGGTAAACCAGCAGGCTGGAGACCCAGGGATGAGCTGAGTCCATAGGCTGTCAGCTGCAGGATGTCCTTTCACTCAGGGAGGCCAGTTTTCTACTGACTAGTCAGGCACACCCGCATAGGAAGAGCACTCTGCTTTCCTCAAAGTCTACTGATTTAAATGCCAATAGCATATAAAAAAGGCTTCCCTGGTGGCTCAGTGGGTTAAGAATCTGCCTGCAATGCAGGAGACACAGGAGTTGTGGATTGGCTCCTCAGGTCAGGAAGATCTCCGAAAGAAGAAATGACAACCCACTCCAGTATTCTTGCCTGGAGCATCCTATGAACTGAGGAGCCTGGGGAGCTATAATCCATAGGGTCACAAAGAGTTGGACATGACTGAGATGACTGAGCACGCATGCACACACATCACCTAAAAATGCCTTTGCAGAAACAACATTAAGAATAAGGTTTGACCAGTTATCTGGGTACTTCAGTCTTGACAAAATTAACAATCCCACTGAGGCCCTACTATGTATAAGCCCTGGGATGTGTGAAATAGGTATTCAAGTTAACTTGTGTTATGTTGAAAATAAGTGTTGAAAATTTAACAAATTTGACTAATACCATTTTTTTATGTTGAGTTTTAGAGATAAATTTTAAAAATCAGACATTAGTGAGGGGGTAAAGCAAAATTCTTTCTAAATTGAAAAGATTTACAAAAACATGTTTTGTCAGATCAGCTATGAAAAACAGGAGAATATGAAGTCTCAGCAAGGTCCTATTTTTAACAGGTTTCAGAACTCACTGAAATAAATTGTGAGCTATTCATAGCAGTGCTGCATGAATTTGAGCTCAGATAGTCATCCAAAGGTTTCAAAGACCAGTTGCTCATAGAAAAGGAATCCCAGGCCCATAAGCACCAGACCTGAATCCTACCTGACTTACAGAATTGCAAGGAACAATGCCTGCCTGCAAGATAAAGAAGCAAGATCGTTGTTGTTGTTCAGTCGCTCAGTTGTGTCTGATTCTGCAAGACTGCAGCACACCAGACCTCCCTGTCCTTCACCATCTCCCAGAGCTTGCTCAAACTCATGTCCATTGAGTCAGTGATGCCATCCAACCATCTCATCCTCTGTCATCCCCTTAAATGATCCTTAATTTTTCAGAAAATATAGTAAACACTAACAAAGAAACTCTGTTGCATTGAAACAGTAATTTAAGGCCCTACAAACTATGACTTTAAAAAGATAATAAACTTGTGAAATCATAGTCTATAAAGGAACATAGCAAGCCCAAGACGTAAACCAAACCAAAATCAGATCTGCCGAGATGAGAAGCAGGCAGAGTGCCAGAGGAACTATCACACCCTCCTGTCCAGTCTCCTGTCTGATTCCCAGGAGAGTCTGTAGAGAGATGCTCAGCTCGCATGTGTGACAGGCACCTATCTTGAGCCTCCTCATTGTTGTTGTTTAGCTGCTAAGTTGTGTCCTACTCTTTGCGATCCTCTGCACTGTAGCCCACCAGTATCCTCTGTCCATGGGATTCTCCAAGCAAGAATACTGGAGTGGGTTGACATTTCCTTCTTCAGGGGATCTTCTTGACCCAAGGATCGAACTTTGGTCTCCTGCATTATAGCCATATTCTTTCCTATCTGAGTCACCGAGGAAGCCCAGTGGTTGTACAGCTCTGTATATATTCTAAAATCAATGAAGTGCACACTTTAAGTAGGTGTACACTTTGGTATGTGGCTTCCCAGGTGACTCAGTTTACTTAAACCCGGGTCTCGCACACTGTAGGCAGATGCTTTACCATCTAAGCCACCAGGGAAGTCCAATATGTTTATCAGTAATTGTTAAATAACACTGCAGATGTTCTTTGACGACAAAAATTATGTTCACAAGAAATTGATCTCCAATCCACATGCCCCATTTTAGTATTTAAGAAATGTTGAACCTGACAAATTTTCCAAAGTGCTAAGTAGATGAACTGCAGTTCCCTGTTGCAAGGAGGCTCATCGCATTCACACTGACTGGAAGACCAGAAAGGATGAGGCGGAGGCTTTGAAGCACGTTTTCAACCGTGAGATCATTTCAGGTCTGACTGAAGCTATAGTTTCACTTTTATGAGGGCTGTAATCTCTGCTTTGGAGCCCCAAATGGAGAAATATTTCTGTGCTAAGTGTCACCTTTCTACTCCGTGACGAGTAATGATTCACCTGTGATTATATGCTTCACTTTTTTCACCTAAAATGATCTTAATTAGGCTTCATGGCAGTAAATCCTCAGAGCAGAAAGAAAACAGGCACAAGCCAACCAGGCCTGGAGGTGCAGGTCTGTACCTTGCCAGAGTCCCTCCCTAAGTGAGTGGACACCGTGGGTCCCTTCTACCTTTTGGGGGCTTTGCCTTTAGTTTGGTTCCAGGATGAGTGCACAGTGTGGACCTGTGGCCCCTCAAGAAGAGCTCAGCCCTCTCACTGGGTACTATCTGTCACAGCCCTCAGCAACTGCCTTGTCCCTCATCCACCTTCCTTCCCTGTCTCCCCATGACCTGTTATTAGTCCAGAGCTAAAGCCTGACTTGTGGACACTCAGCCTGAAACACAAGGCAGCAAAGATGTTTTTAAGGGCAGGGCTTCTAGCATCAAGGTCCATGGGCCCCACGTCATGGTCATCATTTTAAAGCCCCTGCTTCTTCTTCCAACCAGTTCTCCAAATCCAACTACATGAAAGATAAAAGCAATGATGCATCACCTCCTTCAGACTTGGCCAATATTCCAGGTTTTATCTTCATCTGGATCTGTGGGACAGGAACGGGAGGACTTGGTCTTCTGGAAAATGTTCTTTCCAGGCAGCATATCCTTGCCAAGAATGCCCGGCTCCCCTGTCAGCCCCTCCTCCCTTGTCAGCCCCCCCAACCCCTGTGGGGATGTCCAATTTATGAGGCTCTCACCCTCCTACACGCAGCTGAAGCAGCTCCAACTGCTCAGAAATACTTCAAAACAAAATATTAATAATTGGTAATGACAAAAAGAACAAAAAGATGAGTGACAACCACAATCAGTAATATGCACACTGAAAAATGAATGAGCTTAATACAATCAAAATGTACTATAGATGGGACAACCTTAGCTAAAATGAGCTCAGGAAAACAGCATTTTGCTCATTCTGCTGTTCCCGCTCTTAGTTACAAAATATCACTGCTTCTGAGAAAGTGTGAGCATGAGGCAACCCCACTCCTGTTCACAAGCCCTATGTGAGACCTGAGTCCAGCTGCAGAAGCATTGTCTCTAATGGGTGGGGCTCCTGGAGGTCACCCTGAGGGCACTGATTAAAGATCTGGAAGGGCTATCTTTAAAAGACTTGAATCTGTCATCACCTATTTAAGTCAGCATTTTATTAACCTTACTTCCTGAGTTCCCACTTTCATGGATGTGTCTGAAGATAAACTTAAGTAATGATCTCTTTAGAGTCAAGCTACACTTCCCACCACCCGGGGAAGTACACGGATCATCACGCTTTGAACCAACCAGCTTTCATACTTGCTGTTTAGTGGCTCAGTCATATCCAGCTTTTTGCCACCCCATGGCAAAGAGGAGCCCACCAGGCTCCTCTGTCTATGGGATTTACCAGACAAGAATACTGGAGTGGCTTGCCAATTCCTTTTCCAAGGGATCTTCCCAACCCAGAGAACGAATTTGCATTGTGGGTAGATTTACCGCTGAGCCTGCATTGGCAGGTGGATCCTTTACCACTGAGCTACCAGGGAAGCCCAGCTTTCATACTGCTGCTGCTGCTGCTGCTGCTAAGTCGCTTCAGTCGTGTCCGACTCTGTGCGACCCCAAGGACGGCAGCCCACTAGGCTCCTCTGTCCCTGGGATTCTCCAGGCAAGAATACTGGAGTGGGTTGCCATTTCCTTCTCCAGTGCATGAAAGTGAAAAGTGAAAGTGAAGTCGCTCAGTCGTGCCCGACTCTTAGCGACCCCATGGACTGCAGCCTACCAGGCTCCTCCATCCATGGGATTTTCCAGGCAAGAGTACTGGAGTGGGTTGCAGCTTTCATACTACACTTGTTTTAATACAGGTTGATGAGCTGTTTTACTCACCTCTACTGAGTAATGGGACTCTACTTACAAGGTAGCAAAATGAAGTGGGAGATACACAGCTGTTTGGAAAGAGCAGGTCTTGTGATCTAGAGAATCCCACCCCTGGACAAAACAGGGGATTTTTGTCCAAAAAAACAGTCTGAGTTTTTTGTTTTAGGTTTTGTGTTTCTTGTACAAATGGGCTCAATGGGGTTCTTCAACTCACTAGTTGTACAATGAATTTTGCTCATAACTATGTTTTTATTACTGTCCATGTAAGAAGTAAAATTTCTGCCTGCAAAATGTAAAATCAACCAGATAAGAATTTTAAGTCTGTGTGTTGTCTGTGAAATAAATAGCAACTGATCCATGTAACACTGCAGGAGATTTCTTTGATGAGGAAATCTTTCTAGCTGGATACAAGGAAACTATGACACTGAAAAGAGACAGGCATCAATCCAAAGAAAGCCAAAGAACACCGGTACTGAAGATGAGATGACATACAGTGTCCTTGAGTTATTTTGCCAAGGACTTAGGAATCCAGCCAGGGACCTCCCAGAGCCCTACTGGCCCTCGAGGCAGCAAGTCTGAGAAAAGCCCATGGATTGGTATTTATCTCTGTGCTGATATTGAGATGCAGCTGTGGAAAATCCCTGAGCAGAGTGGGGACCACCATGTTCTTGCAGGGCCTGGGTCTCTTAGAGCAGAGACTGATTCCCATGGGAGTTAATGACATCTTAAAGCAGAAAGTCCATTCCAATCACAGGAATACTGAGTACATGGAAAAGGCACGTCACACTCATCCATTTCCCATGACAGAGAAGGAAATGATGACAGGCGGCCGTGGGTCTTTGCCAGTTGATCTGTTACTTAAACACTTCACCTCCCAACTGTGCACTTGAACCTGAAACAGTCTGGCTCCTGCAGGCAGGGCGTGAGCTCAACTCATTGGCTGGGTGTTCACCATGCTTGCCACCAAGGCCCAGCCAAGGGATGGGTGAAGGCATTGCTGAAAGAACGTTACCGCTGCAGACACTCTACCGAGGTCCTTTTAAGTTAAAAATTACTTTAAATAGCTGAAAGAGGAAAAGTGACTTGTCCAATTACTACTACAAGCAGAAGATTTTTTTTAAATAACTGAATATGCACTGAAATACATGCTCTGGATGTCAATGAAAGAAGGATGCCAAACACTGTGCCTGGGCAAGTGTTCACTTATAACATTTATGGATCAAGAACCTTTAAGAAATAAGAACACAAGAGATATAATATTAAAATGATGACAGAATAGATATTCTTTGTAAAAAAAAAAAAAATTCGGCTGCACCACACAGCATGCGGGATCTTAGTTCCCTGACCAAGGATTGAACCCATGCCCCCTGCATTGGGAGCATGGACTCTTAACCACTGGACAATCAGAGAAGTCCCAAAATATCCTTTTGATGTTGATGAAAACACTTGAAATATTTTCACTATTTTGCAGTTATATTACATTGCCAATTATAGAGATGTCAATTATATAGATATTATTATTATAATAAATACTTCTGCTTAAAAGAAAGCTGGATAAATATTTGCAATAAATGCATCTTGATAACTAAAAATACTATGTTTTTCTGATCCTTTGAAGCAATCAATGACATATATATTTAACACAATATTGCATCCTAAAAAGTCAATAGGCTTTTCTCTTTTTCTAAGGAAACTGGAAAAAACTACTAGTGGAAATATGTTAGTCCTTCTAAGACATACCGTAAACTTAATAGTAACTTGGTCATTTATTCTCTGGCTCTGTATTTTATGAGGAGGAGAATTACTAATTTAATTAAGGAGCTCTATCCTATAAAATACCAAGAAAATAGCAGATTTTATTAGAACCATAAATTAAAGATTAAAAGAAAGGAAAAACTAAACATTCTAATTCTTTTAAATTTTCCTTTGGCTTCATATTTCTCTGTTAAATTTTAACACAGAATTAAGGCAATAGAAACTGGGTCACCTTTCTCCCTCAAAATAGCAGCCTTTACAAGTTGGGTTTCGCTCACCTTGCTCACTAGACACTGCAGCCTAAAATAACCTTTTCCAAGGAGCATGTTAGTAATTTTTCTGTCTTAAACATGGTCACATAGGAAGAACTAATGTTGAAGCTGAAGCTTTAATACTTTGGCCACCTGATTCAAAGAACTGACTCATTAGAAAAGACCTTGATGCTAGGAAAGACTGAGGGCAGGAGGAGAAGGGCACATCAGAGGATTAGATGGCAGATGGCATCACCAACTCAATGACATGAGTTTGAGCAAGCTCCAGGAGTGGTGAAGGACAGGGAAGCCTGGTGTGCTGCAGTCACTGGGGTCGCAAAGAGTCGGACACGACTGAGTGACTGAACCACAACACAGTCTCTAATCATGTGTGAACTGTCAGCTGACATCTCTCTGAATGCGCTCTACTAAGTTCATTACTACACATTTAACTGTACTTTCTGGCCACATGGAATCCTCTCTCCAGCTGGGTTTCTTTTATTTTTTTTTTCTTGGTAGGAAAATGTTTTTCTTTTTTTTTTAATTTATTTACTTTAATTAGAGGCTAATTACTTTACAATATTGTAGTGGTTTTTGCCATAAATTGACATGAATCAGCCATGGGTGTACATGTGTTCCCCATTTTGAGCCCCCTTCCCACGTCCCCATCCCATCCCATTCCTCAGGGTCATCCCAATGCACCAGCTCAGAGCACCCTGTCCCATGCATTGAACCTGGACTGGTGATCTAGTTCACATATGATAATATACATTTTTCAATGATATTCTCTCAAATCATCCCACCCTCCTCTCATCCGATCCCACTTTCTCCTCAGATCAGATCAGTCACTCAGTCGTGTCCGACTCTTTGCAACCCCATGAATCGCAGCACGCCAGGCCTCCCTGTCCATCACAAACTCCTGGAGTTCATTGAGACTCACGTCCATCGAGTCAGTGATGCCATCCAGCCATCTCATCCTCTGTCGTCCCCTTCTTCTCCTGCCCCCAATCCCTCCCAGCATCACAGTCTTTTCCAATGAGTCAACTCTTCGCATGAGGTGGCCAAAGGACTGGAGTTTCAGCTTTGGCATCATTCCTTCCCAAGAAATCCCAGGGCTGATCTCCTTCAGAATGGACTGGTTGGATCTCCTTGCAGTCCAAGGGACTCTCAAGAGTCTTCTCCAACACCACAGTTCAAAAGCATCAGTTCTTTGGCGCTCAGCCTTCTTCACAGTCCAACTCTCACATCCATACATGACCACAGGAAAAACCATAGCCTTGACTAGACGGACCTTTGTTGGCAAAGTAATGTCTCTGCTTTTGAATATGCTATCTAGGTTGGTCATAACTTTCCTTCCAAGGAGTAAGCATCTTTTAATTTCATGGCTGAAGTCACCATCTGTAGTGATTTGGAGCCCAGAAAAATAAAGTCTGACACTGTTTCCCCATCCATTTCCCGTCAAGTGGTGGGACCGGATGCCATGATCTTCGTTTTCTGAATACTGAGCTTTAAGCCAATTTTTTCACTCTCCTCTTTCACTTTCATCAAGACGCTTTTGAGTTCCTCTTCACTTTCTGCCATAAGGGTGGTGTCATCTGCATATCTGAGGTTATTGATATTTCTCCCAGCAATCTTGATTCCAGTTTGTACTTCTTCCAGCCCAGCGTTTCTCATGATGTACTCTGCATATAAGTTAAATAAACAGGGTGACAATATACACCTTTGACGAACTCCTTTTTCTATTTGGAACCAGTATGTTGTTCCATGTCCAGTTCTAACTGTTGCTTCCTGACCTGCATACAAATTTCTCAAGAGGAATGTCAGGTGGTCTGGTAGTCCCATCTCTTTCAGAACTTTCCACAGTTTATTGTGATCCACACAGTCAAAGGCTTTGGCATAGTCAATAAAGCAGAAACAGATGTTTTTCTGGAACTCTCTTGCTTTTTCCATGATCCAGCAGATGTTGGCAATTTGATCTCTGGTTCCTCTGCCTTTTCTAAAACCAGCTTGAACATCAGGAAGTTCACAGTTCACATATTGCTGAAGCCTGGCTTGGAGAATTTTGAGCATTACTTTACTGGCATGTGAGATGAGTGCCATTGTGCAGTAGTTTGAGCATTCTTTGGCATTGCCTGTCTTTGGGATTGGAATGAAAACGGACCTTTTCCAGTCCTGTGGCCACTGCTGAGTTTTCTAAATTTGCTGGCATATTAAGTGCAGCACTTTCACAGCATCATCTTTCAGGATTTGAAATAGCTCAACTGGAATTCCATCACCTCCACTAGCTTTGTTCATAGTGATGCTTTCTAAGGCCCACTTGACTTCACATTCCAGGATGTCTGGCTCTAGGTCAGTGATCACACCATTGTGATTATCTGGGTGGTGAAGATCTTTTTTGTACAGTTCTTCTGTGTATTCTTGCCATCTCTTCTTAATATCTTCTGCTTCTGTTAGGTCCATACCATTTCTGTCCTTTATCGAGCTCATCTTTGCATGAAATGTTCCTTTGGTATCTCTGATTTTCTTGAAGAGATCCCTAGTCTTTCCCATTCTGTTGTTTTCCTCTATTTCTTTGCATTGATCGCTGAGGAAGGCTTTCTTATCTCTTCTTGCTATTCTTTGGAACTCTGCATTCAGATGTTTATATCTTTCCTTTTCTCCTTTGCTTTTCACTTCTCTTCTTTTCACAGCTATTTGTAAGGCCTCCCCAGACAGCCATTTTGCTTTTTTGCATTTCTTTTCCATGGGGATGGTCTTGATCCTTGTCTCCTGTATAAGTCATGAACCTCATTTCATAGTTCATCGGGCGCTCTATCTATCAGATCTAGGCCCTTAAATCTATTTCTCACCTCCACTGTATAATCATAAGGGATTTGATTTAGGTCATACCTGAATGGTCTAGTGGTTTTCCCTACTTTCTTCAATTTAAGTCTGACTTTGGCAATAAGGAGTCCAAAAGTCTGTTCTTTACATCTGTGTCTCTTTTGCTGTCTCACATAGAGAGTCATCGTTACCATTTTTCTAGATTCCATATATATGTGTTAATCTACTGTATTGGTGTTTTTCTTTCTAACTTACTTCACTCTGTATAATAGGCTCCAGTTTCATCCACCTCATCAGAACTAAATCAAATGCATTCTTTTTAATAGCTGAGTAATATTCCATTGTGTATGTATACCACAGCTTTCTTATCCATTCATCTGGTGATGGACATCTAGGTTGCTTCCATGTCCTGGCTATTGTAAAGAGTGCTGCCATGAACACTGGGGTACATGTGTCTCTTTCAATTCTGGTTTCCTTGGTGTGTATACCCAGCAGTGGGATTGCCAGGTCATATGGCAATTCTATTTCCAGTTTTTTAAGGAATTTCCACACTGTTCTCCATAGTGGCTGTACTAGTTTGCATTCCCACCAACAGTGTAAGAAAGTTCCCTTTTCTCCACACACTTTCCCAGCTGGATTTCTTTTAAAAATTACCCATCTAATACCAATTGTTAGTGGGGTGAAAATCAAATGAAAATAGATGTTAAATTATTGCAATTATTTCTATCAAGCCACTCTCATAGCATTTCTTCTTCACATTTATCACATTTATCTTCTACTCCCAGACTTGGACTGTAACAGAAAACACAGCAAGTGATTTCAATCCTTAAACTTCGTCACTGAAGAAATATAGTAAAAATACACTACGATGCTTGCATTTCTACCTCTTTGTTAATCACAGAAAATTTTTATTAGAAATATACTAGAAGTACCTGAGAAATAAAGGGGGAGAAAAAAGCAGAAAATTGTAGCTGCCACTTAAAATAATTTCAGTTTTCCTACCCAGGTGCTGTAATAGTCTTTTTTGTTCAGGGATCTGATTTTTTCAAGAAATGAACTGAGCTTCCACAA
This sequence comes from Bubalus kerabau, assembly GCF_029407905.1. NCBI lineage: Eukaryota > Metazoa > Chordata > Mammalia > Artiodactyla > Bovidae > Bubalus > Bubalus kerabau. Next base: position 22,360,678 of record NC_073637.1, on the reverse strand, counting down.
AACTGCATTCATTTCTGTGACCCGGGCCATGTTTTCCTTCCCTCAGTGGGAGACCTGGCCTCAGCAACAACAAGTACTAACCACTATGTAAGGCTTCAAATTTTCAAGGCAGTCTCCAGCATCTAAAGTAATTTAATTCTCACCATACCCTGGGGAGATAAGAAAGCAGATAACTTCCACATTTCCCCTGCACTTTATACCATTAGAGATGAGGAAAGAGCAGGCAGGCTCCATCCCCCTGATTTAAACCCTGCTGTTCTCCATGCCCACCCCTCTCTCTCCCCCGTGGGGCACTGTCCTGCCTGAGCTGCCATCCACAGGCTCTGGACCTCCAGCTTCCAGCGGATTTGTACAACAGGCATATCAAGGGAAGACAGGAGTGCCCTGTACAGCTGTGATTCCTGCCCACTGGTCTGCCATCCCCAAGGTGAGGAGCGGTGACTCATTGACTGTTGGTCCCCCAGAGGGTAAACTCTTCCAATTTGATCCACCACGTGTTGCTGTCGGGACCTTGACAGACATGGTCTCCCTGCTGGTTTCTCCTGCTAATGCTGGAGCCCTTCAGGCTCCTCCTAGACTTCTGGTTCCTTGGCACCATTGGTCATCTCATCCATTCTCATGGATGAAATCCCCTGATAAGCTTCTGGCCATGCACATCAAGTTTAGACTCCTCTTGGCTCCAGCCTCTTGTATCCGCCCATTCACTGACACCTCCATCTAGAAGGAAGTGATTTTATTAACAGGAATAAGCCTGACACTGAGAACTCGATGTCCTCCCACCACGACTGGCTGTCCTCCCACTGAACCATCCAACACGTGTTCCTAACCAAGGTATTCTTAGCAAATGGAATCAACCAGCTGGTTGGCCAAGGAAAATCCCTAAGAATTTCTCCTTGATCCCTTCTTTATTCTCAGTGCTTGAATCAAGTCTGTCAAGTACTGTACTCAACACCAACAACACACTCGCCACCTGCCCATGCATGGTTTATGATCCAAGCCCAGTCATCTGATGGTGACCTGGACCCTGCAGTGGCATCAGCTGTGCTTGACCCCACCTCTCTGCCCTCCCAGGTCAGGCACCTCTTAGACATCACTGATCAAAACAGCAATAACAACACTGGATGAACTACACCCCTCACCTGCCTGTCTCCCCACCTCATCCTAAACCATCACCCTCACCCCTAAGCCAAGGCCACAGCAACCTCTGGTTCGCTGGACAAGCTGAGATCCTTCCCGCCTCCCACGTGTGAGAGTTGTTCTCCTGTGGACATCTCGCCCACTGTTTGTGCAGGACGGGTCCTCCTCTCCCCTTCTCACTGCTGGAGGAAGTCTTCCCTCCCCTCACTTACCACTAACCCAGCATCGCCCACTGCTAGAATTTCCCCTGCTCTGGGAAGCTCTGTGGAATGAGTCTGAGTTTGCTCTGGGTTCTGTTTTATTCTTCATGGCAAGGGACAGTCTACAGTAGTTTAATGAAGACAAGCAATAGTTTGCTGTAAGAAAATTCTGTTCATGATGACAACAAGTGTAAAGCGGTCTTGCTGGTGGGAACCTTTCTCTAGACTCTGAAGTTGTCTTGAGAGCCACTCAGTTCCAATTATTCTCTTAACACAACAAGCAAAATATTCATTCCAGGTGATGTTTTTACTGAATGCTCCTGTCTCCACTTCCTATGTTCACAAATGGCCTCAAGAATTCACATGGCTATTAATAAAGATCTGCACTTTCCAATGACAGTTGCTGCCACTTCCTGCTCACGTGACCATGGTCAGTGGATTTCCTCTCTGCCTGGATGTGGCCAGCAGTGAAACCGGCAATTATACCTGCCATTAAAGTTTGGGAGAACCCATTTAGATGGTGTATTTAAAGCCTGGATATAGCAAGCATTCAGTTAATTACACTTATTATTTTTACGTTATTTATTATTATTTTATTTCTTACTTCACTGATTATTTTATTTCTCATTTCACTAGTAAAATATCACATAATAGTAGGATGAACTAGATGTCAGCAATCTAATTTATAGTCTTACTTTGACTACTAATTAGCTGTGTAAGATGGCAATTAAGACAACTTTCTTGGTCTCAATTTCACTATCCTCAAAAATGAAAGTGTCTGAGTAGATAAACTCAACATGATCTGATAACCCTAAGATTATAAGGGTTTGATGAGTAATCAAAGGGGAAAAAAGAGTTTTGGCATCGTTTAGACAGCAGATTTATATCACTTAATATTAAGAAAAAGTATGATGTGAGCTTCTCACAGCTGGAGAAATGCACAGTTTCAAAACAGTGACAATATTTTCTGGAACCCCGGGAGAGAGTCACTTGCCATTGAGCTCTGAGAAATGAATGAAGCCTGGGAAGCATTTGGTAAAACCCACACTTGGCAGACAGTGAGGGTGAAAACTGAAAGATTTTCTTCATGCCAAATCAAAACCAACTGTCCAGACATTTACCACATGATCAAGTTTATCATTGGAGAAAGCAAAATATATCCTTTTCATTAAAAAGACAGCATGGGGAGCTAACCTCTGGGTTTACTTACTCTCCTGATAAAGATGATGTGTCAGTGGTGGTGATGGTTTTGCCAGTGCGCTAAAGTTTTCCAGGTGCTTTCACACTTTTTTTTTTTTTTCAGTTGGTAAGTCATGTCTGATTCTTTGTGACCCCATGGACTGTAGCCTGCCAGGCTCTTGTGTCCATAGGATTTTCCTGGCAGGATTATTGTAATGGGTTGCCATTTCCTTCTCCAGGGAATCTTCCCCAATTCAGGATCAAACCCTTATCTCCTGCATTGGCAGGAGGATTCTTTATTGCTGAGGCATCAGGGAAGCCCCTTATCTCAAATTTATAGAGGCCTTGGATGGGTATCATCAGAAACATCATTTCTAATTTACTGATTAAGAAATTGAGTGTCAGGCTTCCCTGATGGCTCAGTGGTAAAGAATCTGCTGGCCAACGCAGGAGACACAGGTTGAATCCCTGATCCAGGAAGATCCCACATGACACAAGGCAACTAAGCCTTGTGAGCTACCACCTGAGCCTGTGCTCTAGAGCCTGGGAGCCACAACCACTAAGCCCATGTGCTCTAGAGCCCGTGCTCCGCCAATAAGAGAAGCCACCGCAGTGAGAAGCCCATGCATCGCAGCTAGAGAGTAGCCCCCATAGCAACAAAGACCCAGCACAACCAAATATAAAAAAATAAATACTTTTTAAAAAAGAAGAAACTGAGTATCACAAGGACCAAATAATTTCAAAAGGGCATTCCTAGATTAAGGAATAATGCATCGAACTTTTGGTCAAAACTTTAAAAAAAAAATCACTATATTGTTGTTATTTCCTGGTTTAATTGTTTATATGGGCTATTAAGTTTTTTTTTTATTTTTTTTTATTTTTAAACTTTACATAACTGTATTAGTTTTGCCAAATATCAAAATGAATCCGCCACAGGTATACATGTGTTCCCCATCCTGAACCCCCCTCCCTCCTCCCTCCCCATTCCATCCCTCTGGGTCTTCCCAGTGCACCAGCCCCAAGCATCCAGTATCGTGCATCGAACCTGGACTGGCAACTCATTTCATACATGATATTTTACATGTTTCAATGCCATTCTCCCAAATCTTCCCACCCTCTCCCTCTCCCACAGAGTCCATAAGACTGTTCTATACATCAGTGTCTCTTTTGCTGTCTCGTACACAGGGTTATTGTTACCATCTTTCTAAATTCCATATATATGCGTTAGTATACTGTATTGGTGTTTTTCTTTCTGGCTTACTTCACTCTGTATAATAGGCTCCAGTTTCATCCACCTCATTAGAACTGATTCAAATGTATTCTTTTTAATGGCTGAATAATACTCCATTGTGTATATGTACCACAGCTTAAATGAAATAATGAATTAGCTTATTTTTTCTAGTTATCATTTTAGGATTCTAAGAAGCCTTTTCATAATGTCCAAAATACTTTAAAGAGATAAAATAGATATTTGGGGAATTATTTCTTCTTGTAATTTTGTAAATATGGAATAAGATCAAATTTCCCATTGCCAGTTATTTCTGTTTTTTTCATGTTCTATGAAGTATTTTAAAGGCAAATGTTGTGATCATATTTCATACACTGAAATACAAAGAGACAAAAGTAGCATAAATATTTATGCCAATTCTAGTTAAGGTATAAATCCAAGCATTACATAGTTATATTCATATTTAGAATGACTTCTAAAGAACTTTTTAACATACATATTAGGAATATAAAGATGTACTAGAAAATATCAAACACTGGATAATATTGTACCTTTTTGTATCAATATCCCTAGTTTTTTATTTCAGAGAACATATGAATTATGGTGCTTATAGAAGGATAAGACTCACAAAGCCTCCACAGGACAGACACTGGCATAAATGTTTAGTTCATTTGTGTCATTTCAAATTCTAGACGTCTTATTATTATTATGGCTTTTTTTACTTCCAAGTGTGGGGACACTGTGGAGAAGGCAACAGCAACCCACTCCAGTACTCTTGCCTGGAAAATCCCATGGACGGAGGAGCCTGGTAGGCTGCAGTCCACGGGATCGCTAAGAGTCGGACACGACTGAGCGACTTCACTTTCACTTTTCACTTTCACGCATTGGAGAAGGAAATGGCAACCCACTCCAGTGTTCTTGCCTAGAAAATCCCAGGGACGGGGGAGCCTGGTGGGCTGCCGTCTATGGGGTCGCACAGAGTCGGACACGACTGAAGCGACTTAGCAGCAGCAGCAGTGGGGACACTGAGGAAGGGCCCTGCTCTGGGGACACAGTAGTTCTGAGCCACATCCAAGCCTAGCCTCCCCTCCAGTCCTGTTTGTGCCTGTAACGCTCACTGAGGATAATTTATAGCTGTACCGAGGACAGGCTTTTAGTCTCCTGTTAATCTTGTGCAACAATCAAAGAGTACTTAATTTTAGTAAATGTGTTAAACATGTATTTTGAGTATTATGCGTTTGTGTGTTTAGTCGCTCAATTATGTCCAACCCTTTGAACTGTAGCGCACCAGGCTCCTCTGTCCATAGAATTCTCCAGACAAGAATACTACAGTGGGTTGTCATGCCCTTCTGCAGGGGATCTTCCCGACCCAGGGATCAAACCCGAATCTTTTGCATCTCCTGCATTAGCAGACAGGTTCTTTACCACTAGTGCCACCTGGGAAGCCCATATATTGAAGATGTTAATATAAAAAATGAAAATATGAACATTTATGGGCATGTTCATTTTAAGAAAAGATTTTAAAATGGTATGCAATTCACACAAAATTTGAATTCAACTAAAGGTTACATCTCCTAAGAATTATCTAACACAGATATAAAGTTCATCTTTTCATAGTTTAGATCCTGTCCAGATTAAAGGAGGCACTGTGTCAGGGAACAGAAGATTTTCATAAAATTGAGCAGACTCAGATTACATTTGAAGGCCCAGTCTGACTACAGAAACGCACTGTGAGACTTTATTTACTAGTAAGCCTCTCTTTCCCTTTTTCACTAAGAAATATTCTCTTTTCTATTTTATGAATAAATAAAAAGAAACCCTGAAATCTCTTCCTCTGGAATTCTATAAAGTAAAAGCTACCACCACCACTTTAAAGTGAGTATTTTTTAAACACTTTATAAAATAATTTCCCAGAACCCAAGTAAAATTCAGAAAGGACTAAAGTTCTTAGGATATATATATATGTATATATATATATATTCCACAACCACACACCTCCCAGAGTTTTCGAGATTTTATTCAAAGTTTCCTATTGAGGCCTAAACTGGTCAGACATATATTGATTTATCTTATCTATAAAATTATTTTAAATATTTTGTCTAGTGGTGGTAGCAGATTTTAATGTGATTGTGAGTATGAAATAATGGTGATCGCAGTGTTTAGCAGCCGGAATTCATCTGGAAAATTAAAAGATTCTGATGGTAACTGGGAGGAACAGTAGCGTGTTTGGAAAAGAGAAATCTTAAGGGGAGTATGAAGTTTTCTTTCAAATTGATGTACTTATGGTCTGGATGCTGAGCCAGAGAGAAGCCATGGGAATAATGCAAAGACAGCAGCTTTGGACTCAATTAGCCTGGATGAGCCTGCTGGCCTTTCTCCTTGCTGTCACCAGGGTGGGACATTTAATCTTTCTGATTTTCAGCTACTGTATCTGCAGTGAAAGGGGAAGCTTATAATGACCCGCTTTCATGCAGAGATGAGATTTAAAAGGAATGATCTTTTGAATTATTGTTGAGGAAGTACTTGGCCTCCTGCTCCACTCACATTGGGCTGGATGGGGCTATTTGCTGGGAGTGGATGCTCGTGACCTGATGCCACAGAGGCCATGAGCGAGCCTGTGTCCTTGCCAGCCTGGCATGCTCCACTCATCAGTATGAGAACAGGACCCAGAAGGCACAGCACACATGTGCAACAAGACCTACCCTTACCTGAGTCCAGAGCAAGGCTGAGCCCAGCACAGTGAGTTGGACATGGGTCACCTGCAGACTCAGGGATGTGAGCTAAATGCTTGCTGGAGTCAGGTTGTGTGTCACTACGTCCCCAGTGAGCATTACTGAGGGAAGAGCCGATTAACAAGACCACTGAGAGTCAGTGAAGTGGATGCTCAAACATTTGGAGCAGTCCTATAACAGAATGTATACCCCTGAAAATAAAACTTCTCTATTGTCTCCAGGTGCTCAGCAGAGCACAGGGGCGACGCTGACCTGCCAGGGACACCTCAGAAGGGTCCTCCAGTCAGATGCGAGTCCTTAACCACAGATCCTACCAACCTATGTACCTAGGAATGTGTGTGCATTTCAGCACCAAAGTAACTTGGCAAAACTAGGACACTTCTCTGAACATTGTAAGTCCAAAGACAAAAGATGAACTGAATGGATGGTGTCTTAAGCTGAGCACTAAATACATAATAATTAAATATATATTCAGAATATTCATCACACCACGAGAGCAAATTTCATGTCAATTAATGTTTTATTGGGGAACTTTGTGACAAACACAGTAATAAACAGTAGTGAATATTCAGATTAAAGAATTACGAACATATATTATGAAACTGACACAAACGTCTTTTCTCCAATTACTTCTTCTTAACACAGGGTCTACTGATTATAGAATAACGAGTATAAATTCCATTAATCCTTAAAACAGAATTCTAGACTCACGGCCCACAGAGAACTCTGCAAAGTCAAACCTGATACCCTGTTTAACCATTTGAGGAGATATTCTTTCCCCAGTGAAGTAGTTGTGAAATGTAATGTGTGTCAGAATTGGGACCCTGAGAAGATCTGGAACTAGGTTAAATCAGACAAGAATCTGGAGATGCATGAACTATGGATAGAGTGACTGCTGAAATAATTTGGGAGGGGACATTTAGAAAGATCACTTTTTAAATTACTAAACAGTAAACACCAAAATTATAATACATAAATTTTAAGCCGTTCAGTTCAGTTTAGTCGCTCAGTCGTGTCCGACTCTTTGCAACCCCATGAATCGCAGCACACCAGGCCTCCCTGTCCATCACCAACTCCCGGAGTTCACTCAAACTCACGTCCATCGAGTCAGTGATGCCATCCAGCCATCTCATCCTCTGTCATCCTCTTCTCTTCCTGCCCCCAATCCCTCCCAGTATCAGAGTCTTTTCCAATGAGTCAATTCTTCGCATGATGTGGCCAAAGTACTGGAGTTTCAGCTTTAGCATCATTCCTTCCAAAGAAATCCCAGGGCTGATCTCCTTCAGATTGGACTGGTTGGATCTCCTTGCAGTCCAAGGGACTCTCAAGAGTCTTCTCCAACACCACAGTTCAAAAGCATCAATTCTTCGGCACTCAGCCTTCTTCAGAGTCCAACTCTCACATCCATACATGACCACTGGAAAAACCACAGCCTTGACTAGACGAACCTTTGTTGGCAAAGTAATGTCTCTGCTTTTGAATATAGTATCTAGGCTGGCCATAACTTTTCTTCCAAGGAGTAAGCATCTTTTAATTTCATGGCTGCAGTCACCATCTGCAGTGATTTTGGAGCCCCCCAAAATAAAGTCTGACACTGTTTCCACTGTTTCCCTGTCTATCGCCCCTGAAGTGATGGGACCGATGCCATGATCTTCATTTTCTGAATGCTGAGCTTTAAGCCAACTTTTTCACTCTCCTCTTTCACTTTCATCAAGAGGCTTTTTAGTTCCTCTTCACTTTCTGCCGTAAGGGTGGTGTCATCTGCATATCTGAGGTTATTGATATTTCTCCCGGCAATCTTGATTCCAGCTTGTGTTTCTTCCAGTCCAGCGTTTCTCATGATGTACTGTGCATATAAGTTAAATAAGCAGGGTGACAATATACAGCCTTGACGTACTCCTTTTTCTATTTGGAACCAGTCTGTTGTTCCATGTCCAGTTCTAACTGTTGCTTCCTGACCTGCATACAAATTTCTCAAGAGGAATGTCAGGTGATCTGGTATTCCCATCTCTTTCAGAACTTTCCACAGTTTATTGTGATCCACACAGTCAAAGGCTTTGGCATAGTCAATAAAGCAGAAATAGATGTTTTCAATAATTTCTTAACTCTACATTTACATTATAACTTTTTGATATGCTTCAGAGACCTTGTGAAATTAAATTTTCCTGCTTTAATTTTTAAAACTTATAAAAAAATTAATAAATGCATTGAAAGTGAAAGTGAAGTCGCTCAGTCATGCCTGACTCTTTGCGACCCCATGGACAGTAGCCTGCACCAAGCTCCTCCATCCATGGGATTTTCCAGGCAAGAGTACTGGAGTGGGTTGCCATTTCCTTCTCCAGGGATTCTTCCTGACCCAGGGATTGAACCCAGGTCTCCTGCATTCTAGACAGACGCTCTACCATCTGAGACACCATGGAAGTCCCTATAATGCCTTAGCTAAATTAATATGATAACAAAAACTAAGCAGTTAAACTTACGTGATTGCTTTAAAAATATTTATGGAAACATAATTCAAATGTGCTACATTGAGTGATGCAAAAGTTTGTCTAGGGAAAAAACTCATTTTAATAGAAAAATATAGCATGCAACATAATTTGGAAAGAAACATAGAGATATTTCCATCCAAATAAGACATAGTTAATGTGGGGTTCACAGTGACATTTGAAAAACATGGGTGATGGGGTGACAGAGGCAAGGATTATAATTCTACAAGTTGGACAGAATAGTGTCCCTCAGACACATAGCAACGTTGGCTCAAGCCTTCTGAGGTGGCAAGGGGGTGGCAGGGGACGCTCCCACATTCACACCTTTTACCCTGAGTGATGGTCTATAACTCTTAGCTCTAGAAGGTAATCTTGTTCTTCAGTTTTACCATTTCAGGAAAAGCAGTAATAATAGTTCCTGGAATGCAGAGGAACATTGGGTGAAGAGCTGTCTTAGAAAGATAGGTGTTCACTCAGATATATGCCACCAAGGGGCAGTTTATTGCTGAATTCCATCTAGGTAATGTTCTAGACTCTAAATGCCCAGGGTGGTCCCAACAGTGCGTTAAATATCGGTCCATCAAAGATCCCTGGTTTCACCAATTCAAGTTCATTAAATTGTGTGTATCAGTCCAAGATCACTGGCTCAGGAGGCTCCCTCCTGACACATCAGATCAGGACGGTCTGGGGAGGCAGCCTGCATCTCTCCAGCACGGCCCTCATACAGCAGGTCCTCTGAGTAGCTGCTGTCTTCCCAAACAGGCCCTGTGCTCAGAATTTCCTCTGAAACCCAACGCACTTGGCAGACTAGGAGAACTGGGGGTGGATGGGGCACAGGAAACAGCCAGAGAATAAGTTGTCAGTCTGTGTGTTTTAAAAGCCTATTGACTGACAGCTTAAAAGAGTCATTTCATGACTTGTTACCTATGGTTACTGAGCCAACTCAAAAGGCAAATGGCAGAAATTAGATGTACAGAAAATAAAATGCGGTACATTGCATTTTATTAAATGAAAATTTACTGCGTCTCTACTAAGTGGTCAGTGGCAAAGGGCTCTTAAAAGGCTGTGATTAGATGAATACTAAGGTCATTTTCATTCAATTAAACTACTTATTAGCATCTGCCTATAAACAGACAATTTACAGATGGGATCTTAATGGCTGAAAAATTTGAAAAGATTCTAGAATTTACTAGTAATAATAGAAATACTAATTTAAATATCAACTTATTAATTTTTACCCAACAGAAGAGCAAAATTAAAGACTGGCATATGACAAAGGATATTCAGAATGTACGAAAGTGGAAGTCCTCACACACAAGTGAAGAGAGGAAAAATTCAAACAAAAATAGTCTGACCGTATTTAATGTAATTGAAAATGTGCAAACCTTCTGACCCAGCAAACCCATAAGTCAATAGGAGACATACAGAAAGGCTCTACCCCACTACTGCCCACAGAATCTGGTCACTGGAAGCAATCTGGGTGTGATGCAGAAGTTCACTGTCGTTCACCGGCAGACAGTTCACTAGTAGGTAAGCAGGTTACTGCACTTGTTCACTAGTACATATAGGCGGGTGTAATACAGTAGTCCACTAGTAGACAGGTACGTTAATGCAGTAGCTCACTAGTAGGAATACTATGCAGCACTTAAACTGTAAAGTGTTCATTGCTGTTATGTCCAACTCTTGGTGACCCCATGAACAGCAGCCCACCAGGTTCCACTGTTTATGGAATTTTCCAGGCAAGAATACTGGGGTAGGTTGCCATTTCCTCCTCCAGGGGATCTTCCTGACCCAGGGATCAAACCGGAGTCTCCTGCATTGCAGGTGGATTCTTTACCATTAGGAGTACTGAACTTTACAAGGACATAAACAACATAATGGTATCTTTGCATACACTGGAGAAAGTAATTCATAAGAGAACAGGATTATAGCATAAATTTAAAACACACAAAATGTCACCTATTTTATAGGGCTATTCCCATCTTTAAAAACTCTTTGACCTGTATTCTTCATCACTTCTGGCCACAGGAGGTGGACCTGCATAGACTATATCTCTCTTCCTCTAGTTTCTGCTTGAAGGGGCCAGCAAGAAATGGGGGCTGTGGAAAAGTGTCTGGGGGTGTTTGTTCTCAAGTCTCTGCCAGTCGAGTCCTTGGGGTGGCAAAATGCCTTCTAAAGAAAGCAGGTCATGGCAGGTGGCTCTTTCATATGGTCCCTTCTCTGGGGCCAGGTGGGATCCCTGCCCTCCATCCTTTACCTCTTTGAGCACCTCAGGAGGATGCTCGATGTGCCTGCTGTTTCCCCAAGCCCCACCCACACTTTGTAAATAACCCATTTATTAAATTCCCTTCAAATTACCTATCAATGATCACAGCTTCTGGCTGAGTCACTGACTGATAGTAAGTAGTATAATTAATTACAGTCCTACCATAAAGTCCAAGAAAATAATGGAAGAAGGGGAGAAATGGAGGGAGGAGCCCTCTAGATGTGAAGTCTGGCCGGATGGTGCAAATATAATGTGAATCATGATGGTGAATCAGGTTTCCATCCTGAGGATCTGATCTAATGAACATGCATCCTGTTTCTTCATGTATAAAATGAAGATTACAGTTGCTACTTGCCTTACAATTTCCCTACACAGGTTAAATGAGCTATGGCCTGCAGAGTGTTCAGCATGTGCTGAGCTGATCCCATGGTACTGGATCACACCCCGGGGAAGGACCACACACGGGACTAAAGACAGGTGGGCAGCTTGTGAACAGCTTGGCAAATCCGGCTGAGGAGTCACTCTGTGTGCACCAGTGCAGGTAGTAAGCAAGGGCATGGGAACAGTGGGGTTTCTGCTTGAGAAAATCGACCTGAAAGTGGCATGTATTTGGAAGGAGTCTGGCAGCCAGTGAGGAGGGCGCAGGTACAGCCATGGAGGAGAGAAGCAGATTCAAAGATCAATACAAACAAGAGTGAAGACCAATGACTTGCACAGACATGGACTTAGAGCCTGTCATACAGAGTGAAGTAAGTCAGAAAGAGAAGAGCAAATATCAGATATTAACACACACATGTGGAATCTAGAACACTAGTACAGATGAGTCTATGGACATGAGTTTGAGCAAACTCTGGGAGATAATGGAGGACAGAGGAGCCTGGTGTGCTGCAGTCCATGGGGTCACAAAGAGTCGGGCACGACTTAGCAACTGAACAACAATAGAGACACAGACAGAGATAACAAACACATGGACACCAAGGGGTAAAGTGGTGTGGGATGAACTGGGACATATGAATTGACACATATACACTATTGATACTGTGTATAAAATAGGTAACTAATGAGAACCTATTGTATAGCACAGGCAACTCTACTCAGTGCTCTGATTAATGGTCTATATGGGGAAAGAGTAAAAAAAAAGAGTGGATACATGTCTATGTATAACATTGATTCACTTTGCTGTACACATGAAACAAACACAACACTGAGAATCAGCCATACTTCAATTTTTAAAACAAGATGGCTCCCTGGCAGGATACGAAAGGAAGCAGAGAAACAGGCTGTGGACTCGGACGGAGGATGAGAAGCGGAGGATCCAGAAAGAAGAGGAGAGGTGATGCAAAAGAGGGAGGGGGAGAGATGACAGTGTCGCCAAGAGCAGAACAACTCCAAACAGAGATGGGAAATCCAGGTCTAACAACGTCCCTGCACTTGGTGGCTATTTTCATAAACGCTTTTAGCTGTGGCTTCTCAAGTCTTCTATTTGTTGAAAAAGCCCAAGCCCTCTTCCCACACTTTCCATCTTCTGGACATACTTCTGGACATAGCTCCCTGGACCCTGGGGATGATGCTTCATGAACCTTTTGTTCCCACAGTTCCTGAAAGATAGAGCCCTCAGCCAGCACTCTCCAACAAGAATGTAATACAAGCCACGTCGATCATCTCAAATTTCCTAAGAGTCACCTTTCCAAACTACAAAGAAACAGATGAAATTAATTGTAACAGCCTTTGTAAGGATGACTGACATACAACAAGCTGTGTGTATTTAATATCACCATAATCAAGATACTGAAAAATTCACTTCAACCGATTGGCAATTTATATTTAAATTACTAAACATGAATGATACTTCTACAATTCTCTAAAATTGCAGGTTGCATAATAATTCTTCTAAGAATATTAAGTTCACTCTAAAATTAATTCATACTAATAAATACCCAAAGTAGTTTTGATGCTTTCAGCAACCTGAATTTTTCACTGCAAATAATTAAGAAAGCCACATATAAAAATAAAGGAAAACCTTCCTTTTGCTTAAATCAATTTTTAAATTTATTTTAAATAATTATCAATTTGGTTGACACGATTTTGGCCAACCCTGCTAATGGCCCTTACCCTTGCATGAAGCCTTTCAATTACATCCATTAGGTTGCTCTGACCTCAAGATTCTTGCATTTCAGAAACAACATCAGCCACTGCCAACTTAGTTCATACAATTCATTCCAATTAGGATAATATTCATTGTTTAGAGACATTTTTAATTTCAACTTTAATTGGTTTTCATTGGGTTCCTTTTCATATTATCAATTAGTTCCTTAAAACTGTGAATGCCAAAGTTCATTGTCATCCATATCCATTGAAAAATCAGGGGAACTGAAGTAGGGTATTTAAAAACCTGAGATGGTACAACCATGTATCATGATCCAGTAGGAAAAATGAATGGAAAATTAAGATGAGGACATAAACTGTAAAGACCAGAAACTAGGGTGCCTGCCAGGCTCTGGTGCACTGCAGTGTTGGGTTTTATGTTGGCAGAGGTGTGAGGATGCTAGCTTGAGTCCACTGGGCCAGAGCTGTGGGTGGACAACAAAGAATCCTGACAGGTGCACCACAGAGAGGCCACAGTGACTGCATCCAAGCTGGGTGCTCACTCCTTGGTTCAATGCCTCGGCCTCTGTCTCCAGTGGACTAGGAACGCAGGACTGGTATGTCTTTAGACAGATCCACCTCCTCTACTGTGACGATTCCTTCTTGGCTGAGCTTCCCCTCGTCATGGGGACACATTCTTCCAGTGACCCAACATCTCCACTTGCACAACTCTACCTGCCCATGCCCAACACCAAGAAGGGAATTATGACTTCAAATGCCTTTAGTAAGGGAAATGATATGGAGGAGTCTCTGAGGGAATGCTTCTAGTTCCTCATTTCATTAGGATGCTCTTCAGACATTTCATTTCAGAAGATGACATTCGAATACCCCAGAGTTCTGTCTGTCTCTCATACATACACACACATACAGACACATGCATGATACAGATACACACTTGTACATGAACATATGTACACACATGTTCACACATGTAGAGGCACATGTGCACACGTACACACATATGCACAGACCCGTGTGTGTACATATACATGTACATGAACACATATACAGACATGTGTGTGAACACATATACCTGTACACTTGCACATACATGCATATGTGTACAGGCACACGTGTGCACATGTACACATACATGCAGCACATATGTACAGGCACATGTGCACATTCGTGAGCATATACACATGTACAGGCATGCATGTGTACAGGCGTGTGTGTGTGCATGAACACTTATACATACATGTCACATATAGACATGTGTGCTTGAGCATATGTGTACTTCACATGCATATACATGTACATGTACATGCAGGTGCATGCATATACATGCACATGTGCGCACACACAAGGGTACACGCACTCTTTCATTCCAGAGATGAGATTCAGTTCAGTCGCTCAGTCATGTCCGACTCTTTGCGACCCCATGAATCACAGGATTTAGCAAATCTGGAATAGGGTCTAGAATCTGTACTTTCAAAAGTCTCAGAACTCCTTGGCCAGTTTTATTAACCACAAATCTAGACTAATTTTTGCTTCCCTCAACCTTTACAGCACTGGACTAGTCCTAAATGTGGAACATCTTTTCATATGCTTATTTGACAACTGTATATCATCCTTGGTGATGTCTCTGTTTAGATCTTTGGTCCATTTTTGTAATTGAGTTGATCATTTTGTTTATTGTTGAGCTTTAAGAGTTCTTCACATATTTTGGATCAGAGTCCTTTATCAGATATGTCTTTTGAAAATAAGTCCTCCCAATCTGTGACTTGCCTTCATAGTCTCTTGATGTTGTCTTTCACAGAGGAGAGGTCTTTAGTTTTAGAGAAGTCCAACTTCTCGATTATTTTGTTTAATGGATCGTGCCTTTGTTCATGTATCTAGAAAGTCAGCACCATACTTAGGATCACCTAGATTTTCTCCTGTGTTGTCCTGTAGGAGTTTTATAGTTTTGTGTTTTACATTTAGGTCTACAATCCATTCTGTGTTTACAAAATCAAGTAAACATGACATTAACTAAAATCTCTTCTTTAAAAATCAATAATTATGTGGGACCATTAATGAATGGTTTAAGATTCTGCATTGCCTTAGAGAAAATACTGTTTTACACCTATTACATATTAGAAACCAGTGCTCACAAAGCAAAAGTAATGAGTACAAAACTGTCATCATTTATCAGTGGAAAGCCAGAGTTTTAAACAGTATTACTTGTTTCAAATCCTTTGCTTATGGCCTGCCTTCGAAATACTATTAATATATCCTGTTAGGCGTTCAAGTGAACTTATATAGATATATTCAGTTTATATATTACTACATAACAAACTACTTCTATGTGGATGTTCATAACATCCATAGAAGCCCCAAACTGGAAACAACCCAAATACTCTTCACATAGTACATGGCCAAAAAGCTGGTGCAAGTGCACCATGAAATACTGCTCAGAAATTAAAAGAGATAAACACCTAACATGAGCAGTGACCTGGGTAGATCTCGTTATGCTGAATGGAAAAGCAAACGTCATCTCAAAAGATCACAGACTACACAATCTTATTAATATAACATTCTCAAAAAAGACAAAATTCTAGAGCTGGAGTATGGATGAGT
Source organism: Bubalus kerabau (assembly GCF_029407905.1). NCBI lineage: Eukaryota > Metazoa > Chordata > Mammalia > Artiodactyla > Bovidae > Bubalus > Bubalus kerabau. The sequence continues at coordinate 22,344,746 of NC_073637.1, read as the reverse complement.
GTCTCTAGGGGAGTGGGGAGTGGTCACAGTGTTAAGGGTTAGGTGAGGAATTTCTATTGCAGACATTAAAAAGAACTGTCTTGATTGTGATAATAGTGATACAAATCAACACACAGGGTATATTATATAGAACTACACACACGCAAATGAGTTCAGATGAAAATGAATGAACAAGCTATGGCTGTTGGTGTTCCCCACACACTCATCACTAGCTGCTCCTCTACCTTATCCACAGACCAGCTAATACAACATATTCTTGGAATAGAAGGTCTTACTGTGGAGGTGACTGCCAATGAAGCCATGAGGTTTTATCCCCAGACCATTGATAATAAACAGTACTCAGCAGATATCATTCTGTGTGTGGGACCACACAAATTTTTCATCATCACAGAGACTGCAGTCTGTCCAAGCATTTGTGGTTTACTTCAACAGCACACAAAAATCTGGTCTTGATAGTGTTTCCTCCTGGCTTCCACTGGCAGAATAGTGGTTACCCGATGATCTTGGTTTGCAATAGAGTGCCTGAAAATAGTGTAAATCGACAGAAAGCTCAAGTGGTCAAACATGGGTTTGAATTGCTAAAACTTAGTAGAAACGTTGCCTGAAGAGAATGAGTTCCAAGAACTACAGGAGTAAAGCAAACTGTTCAAGCCTCGAATGCCAGTGGCTGGTAGTGGTGAAGAATGAGAGGAACCAAGGCTTTAGCATTCTAAGCTCTTTGGCTGGAGCAAATCATAGCACCGGATCAGCAGAAACCTGCCACTCAGAGCAGTCCCATCTGCCAGCAGCAGAGAGGACTGAAACACTCTTGGATCATCAAGGTGGTCCATCTAATATAAGACTGAAGGCAGGAAGAGAAGGGGGTGGCAGAGGATGAGATGGTTAGATGGTATCACCAACTCGATGGACATGAGTCTGAGCAAGCTCCAGGAGTTGGTGATGCACAGGGAAGCCTGGTGTGCTCCAGTTCATGAGATGGCAAAGAGCTGGATATGACTGAGCAACTGAACAACAAAGGAATTCCCTATATAGGCCATTGACACTGATCATATCCTGAGACTTTTGCATTAGTATTACTGTGGAGAAACTTATTTCTTAGAGTTTGTTACCTGAGATGGCAGAGCTGTGTTGTCACAATTCATACCCTCAAAACAAGGGGAGATCGCTCTTCTGTCTCTGAATACCAGACATCTCTGCCAAAATAGTAACACTAAGGAGCAGACTTGGTAGGAAAGCATGCAAACACGAGGCAGCAGATGCCTCAGTACCTGTGTTACTTCCAGGGCTGGAGGGGTCAGCTCCAGGGGAACTGATCACCAAAGGGAAACTTTTCAGAGGAAGAGTGGGAAATACAGCAAATGAAACCCTTTAGTTTTGCTTTTCTAGGCACTCCGTAGTGCACATCATGAGTCTTCACTCTGCCATGGCTCTCAACTGGCTCAGGGCACACGGGCTGAGAACCGCTGCTGGCCTGGTGTGGGTATGGACCCCATAGGTTGCCTATGGAAACACGGCTCAGACCCGTCTGTGCAACACTGTCTAAGCACCAAAGAACGTGTGACAGAAGGAATGGAATATTCCAGTTTCCAGAGGGAAGATTTCAGTGAGTAGAACATTCAGGAAGAACCTCTCCAGGGAACACTGGAAGGTATCTTCTTTAATAACTATTTTTTTCTTTTTTTTAAACTATTCTGGAGGTCTTTGAGACTGTAGTTTAGCTGCATTCCAGCAGTATCTCTTTGAGGTTGAACACTGGCAATTTACAGGCCATTTACAGGGAATGTTAGGGAAATCAATGTTAGCTCTGGGGTTGCAAAACGAAAGGTGGAATATGTTTTTCTTAAAACACCAAAGGTTTCAGAAAATACATTAGGTCATGTGGCTAGGGAAAACAGACTAGAAAAAGCTGTGAACTTGATCTTGTGGGTTTAACAAAGCCAGGTGATTAAAATATGATTCATTTATTTTTTAAAAAATGAGCTGTAAATAAAATTTGTAATCTGTTTAACAGTACTGTGGCAATATCAATGTCTGGTCGTGGTGCGTTACTATAATGATTTAAGATCTCACCCCTGGGGAAAGCTGGGGGAAGACTTCACAAGAAATATCTCTGCCATTTCCTTTGTGTGTGTAATTATTTAAAAATAAATAAGAAGTTAAAAAGGTGATTATTCAAATACAGCATCGCTATGCTAGCAGTGTCTCCAATGGACATTCAATCTCACCTGCTTGAGACTTTAAGACTTACATCTTTTCTAGCTTCTCATCATCCTGGGTTGCTCATTTACTCTGAAGGATAGTTCCGGGAGGAGTCATAAACAGTATTTGATCTTCCTTTACCATCCTTGGATCATCATCACTGATTAAACCATAATTTATGGTTCTATGTTGATTCAGCCATGAGCCAAATTTGAACCTTTTTGCAAATTTCCAGAATGTTCTGAGGGTCAGCTTCCTAAGCTGCTGATCAGTGAGTATATCTCCAGCTCTGTCTTCCAGGGACTTCATGACTCCAGGTACCCTTGCTTTGCCTCATTAGACTCTGGCCTCCTTGAGGTCAGAGACAACACTTGATCCTTAAAAGGAATCTACCTTGTATCATTCTGCATGCTCAGGTGGCCTGAAAATACTTGGGCAAACAGGAACTGATGAGTTATGAGCTGTATGTGCATCTACTCATCAGTATTCTGAGCACTTGACATTGAAATTTAGATTTTGGCAATGCCAACCAAGCAAGCTTTGAGCACAGATTATTTCTAACAAAGTATTATTTTCTACAAAGTACATTCAACTTTCCTTATGAAAGACTCAAATATTTTAAGTGATCGGAATACTGTATCTTCAACATGAATATTGTTCTACAATTCTAAATATTGCAGAAATTTAAGAAGCCTTCAGATTTTTCACTTTATCAGTTAGTTGTAAATGAAAACATTTACTGGTTTATCAGAGCTAGTTGATATACTCCTCCCATTCATTAAAATGTAACCCATCTTGAACTTTCCTTCAAAATATCCTAGAAAATGACAAAACTGGTATTACATAAACATATATTGCCTTAACAATCCAATAAACAGATCTAATAATGTTCTATCATGTCCTGATTCAGTATCATTCTGCTAAGCATTTATTGCTAATTCACTTTATAACAGGCTTTATTAAAAGTCATTAAAACCTGCAGCTGCATCCCTAATTATTTCCTAAATATAAAGACTGCTTTTATAAATGATCTTCTTGTTCAAAACACTGCCATACAGCTCACAAACTCTTTGTTGGGAGCCAGAGAGCTTTTATTCTTTACGAAAAGAGATGCTAAGTAATTCATCAGATGCCAAACACTTTTTTTTTGTCACATTTCGGCTTTGTTCCAAGCGGTCAACTTCTATGTTCATTAAGAATAGGTATATTGATAACATAGTCTCAGATTCATGCCCAGGACTTCTACCCACTGGTGTGTCATCCAATCTCTTAATGTGTATCCTTGATAAACTTGAAAAAGCTCAGTGATTTGGCAAAGCTAAGCACATTGAAGTGTAGCTCGCATGCAAATATTCTGGAGACACACGTGGAAGGAAGAGAGCGCATTTCATTTGGAGTTTGGTTAATTCTGCTCAGGAGAAAATAGCCTAGTGGGGTGAATTATATGCTTGTAAAAATAATGTAAATGATTTCTGTTGCTGTTATTCAGATGCTCAGTTGTGTCCAACTCTTGGCAACCCCATGGACTGTAACCCATCAGGTTCCTCTATCCATGGAATTCTCTAGGCAAGAATACTGGAGTGGGTACCCATTTCCTTCCCCAAGGGATCTTCCCAACCCAGGGATTGAACCAGGTCTCCCATACTGGGAGGCAGATTCTTTACCATCTGAGCCTCCTGGGCAGACCAAATTATTTCTAGGCTCCATTTAACTGATTATTTTATGATTTACTGCTTTTATACATAACCAAAAAAAAGAAAACTTCAGAAAAATTAAGTATGGATATGATTTAAAGAAATTTCATTTTCACTGGAAGAAAGACACACTGAATTCTATGTAATAGAATTGCTTATTTCTCAAAACAGTTTTATACATTCATAAGCATGACCAATGTATCAACACCCATCAATACTGTTGACAGTTGCCCGAAAAATGTAGGACACCTGTGATTTAGTGGGTAGGACAGTATGTAATTTGTATGCATATACTGCCCAGAAGATGACCTAGAGGTACAAGGACAAAGGTTCCCAAAGGATATTGGAATAGTGACAGAACACAAGAGTAAGCAGCCAAGTAGAATCACTGCAACTACTAAGAAACACCAGAAGTGTTCTCACCACAGAGCTGTGTTGACCGGCCATCTACACTGAGGTCATTGAGTTTTATAACTGGCATAAAGTAATTACTCCATTAGTCAAAAAGACAAGGACAAAAATAGCCATGGTCACTACATTAATACTAGAGTAGGTGTTGCATTCAGTCACTAAGTCGTTTCCAACTCTTTGCAACACCATGAACTGCAGCACGCCAGGCTTCCTTGTCCTTCACTATCAAGCTTCTATCCATTGTGCCAGTGATGCTATCTAACCATCTCATCCTCTGTCTCCCTTTTCTCCTCCTGCCCTCAATCTTTCCCAGCAACAAGGTCTTTTCCAGTGAGTTGGCTCTTTGTATCAGGCAGCCAAAGTATTAGACCTTCAGCAGCAGTCCTTCCAATGAATATTCAGGGTTGATTTCCTATAGGATTGACTGGTTTGATCTCTTTGCTGCCCGAGGGACTCTCAAGAGTCTTTTCTAGCACCATGGTTCGAAAGCATCAATTCTTCCATGCTCAGCTTTCCTTATGGTCCAACTCTCACATCCATACATGATTACTGGAAAAGCCACAGTTTTGACTATATAGATCTTTGTCAGCAAAATGATGTCTCTGCTTTTTAATACACTGTCTAGGTTTGTCATTCCTTTCCTTCCAAGGAGCAAGCATCTTTTAATTTCACAGCTGCAGAGTAGCTGATTACTTCACAAAGAACACGTCTTTACAAATCTATAATCAGATAATTTCTTGTAGCCGTGAGTGACTGACTTGCCTATGGTTGCCAAGTATACAGACAATGGCACAGAGATCCCATGCAGATAGCAGTTGACAGCATAGCTGCATTTCTCAAGGGCAGGGTACCCCTTCGCATTGCCCTGCTCCCCTGTCCACATCTCCTAACCTCTGTGGGCCAGCCTTGGACAGACTCACTGACTCAACCCCCGTGTTGATGCAAATGTGACTCGTTGAGTCAAAGTAGCTCCTGTGGATGTACCAAACCACGGACTGCATCAGTGATGAGGGGATAGCCCCCACTGTTTGGTGGCACATCCTCCCCTGAACATTACTGGAGGCCTTTTAGGGCTCTGCAAGTTAACTGGCTAAATGGCACACTGTTGGCTTAGAAAACTTAATTGCCCACCAGAAACTAGATAATTTATTCCTTTTATACCAAGATACAGTCAGGAAGTTATCTGGAGAATCTGAGAGGCTGGAGAAAGGAATTTGAAAATCAGACAAAAACAAATTTCTGTTTGCCTGGCTTGAAAATTCTAGTCATTCCCATGGAAGTTATTCAGCTATTGAGAGAGAAAAAGCACTGAGGACACTTAGATTGATCTGAATAACACTGCACTTATTTTTACCATCTGAAATTTCTTTTAGCAAAATATGGAAGTTTTACATAAGATCTAATATCAATGAGATATAAAAATTATACAATGAAAAGACATTATTATTGAAGATCAATTGCAGCCTTTCAAGTAAAATCAACAACAGGTTACATATCACCTTAAGAAAGTTAATCTTCCAGTGATAAAAATGAGTAATTATTTGAATGTTTGATATATTTTACATGATCACTTAAAATGAATATATAATTTACTGAAAAAAAAAAGATTTTAAATAGGTCTCTTCCCAACTATTATCTGTATTTCTTTTAGATTTATTATGTAAGATATGATATTTTGGGCTTCCCTGGTGGCTCAGACAGTAAAGAATCGGCCTGCAATTCGGGAGACCTGGGTTCGATCCCTGGCTGGGGAAGATCCCCTGGAGAAGGGAATGGCAACCCACTCCAGTATTCTTGCCTGGAGAATTTCATGGACAGAGGAGCTTGGTGGGCTATAGTCCATGCGGTCCAAAAAAACTGGACAAGACTGAGAGACTAAGGCTATATTTTCACAGCTTCAGCAATCATTTCCATTTTACCAGCTCTGAGCTGGACATGTCAGGTTGTACCTCTTTCTGAAACCAAAGGTTCCTTCCTGCCGTTTGGTCCTTCCACCTGTTCCCCACTCAGAGGACACGTCCCAAGTCAGGTCACACCTTTCCTTCCAAAGATGGGTGTTTTATTCCCAAGTGCATTTGTATTTATCCAGCCCATGGCAGGTACCAAGCACATGACCTAGCTTGATTCATTTCCTATGTGCCAGTCCATCACCCATCACCTTACCATCCAGTCTCAACCGACTCACTGCTTGCCTTCACCTCATGAGGTCAAGTTCTCATCACCTCAAACCTGAATCACTGCAGCAGAATCAACCCTGGTCCTTTCTGACTCACCAACGCTTCTAAAATATGACATTCAACATACGAGTACAACATCCACAAACCCTCCTATTTGTACAAGAGTGTGGAAGTGAAAGTGTTAGTTGCTCAGTCATGTCTGACTCTTTTCAAACCCAAGAACTGTAGCCTGCCAGGCTTCCCTGTCCATGGGATTTTTTTCAGGCAAGAATACTAGAGTAGGTAGCCATTCCCTCCTCCACTGAATAAGATTAAGATTAAGATAATCTGCAAGACCTTTCAAATCCTTAAGAATCTAAACCCTTCCAGTTCCTTAGTAAAAGCAAAAGTTAGTAAAATACAATCACTCGGTTTGTTTGTTTGTAATCATAATTTGAAGCAAGTGAAGCATGTAATCAATGGGACAAGAGATATTTCTTCTTTCCAAACCACCTACAAAGTATGGAAAATATGAAATATTGACACAAATCTTAATTTTGACTCAATGTATGGAGACTCATTTATGGACCTCACTGTCTCATTGGCAAAATAGGAATCAGAATGTTTGCCTCAGGCCTGCTGTGAGATTCCTAGATAAGATGCCCTAGAGAGGGAATTTCACAAAACTGCTGAAGCCACAGAAGTGCTGAGTCTCACTGAGGATGGGAACTCAAGGAGGTTGGGTCGCCTGGAATGTAGTCATATGGCCCACAAAAACCTCATATAACAGTGAAATACTCTAACTTTAAGACTTCCCAGAAATTTGCCACCATGGAAACAAAATATGAAATGGAAAATAAAAACACATTGCTTAGGTAGATAGTAGGCAAGTTTCATTTTTCAGTAATCACTTAAAAGGATTTGTAAATAGAGAAAAAGGATGGACTTGGAAAGAAAAATGAATAGCCTGTGTGTTTGTGAATGTAATAAATAGATGAACTACCCTCATCTTATTTACCTGAACTCTAAAGGTCCTGACCATGTAACTATTTGCTCATATGAGCTGTAATCAGAGGTGTATTCAGGCAATTAAATTAATCTGCTCTTAGGAGTTTTACTTCTTCAAGATTAAAATCAGACCAGAGAAACAAAGGATAAATAGTTGAGCTAAACTGGTATAGGCTTACCACTTGATAAATGAGGAAATATTATATAAAACTGCAGGAAAAAATATAGAAAAAAAAGCTCTCCAGCCAGAAGTACTATTACCCACATTAGTCTCTGGCTCTGTTTGTGTGTCCTCTGGATATTAGTATTTCTGCGTAACAAACTGAAAGGATGCCCACAAAGCTGGGGTGTCTTAATTACATCGAGGCCACATTATGAACATTTCATCTTGTTAATAAAACGTTCTGCAAAAACAAGCTTTTAGAGAGACAACAGCCTACCTTCCTGAGCATTCTATCAACGGTAGATATAGAAACTGACCTAGAAAGCTTTGGTAAATTCTTTATGACACTGCAGTGGACAGTTGCTGTTCTTTCCACCTTATAATATAACCTCTCCCCTTTTCTTGAAAACTGCATCAAAACTTGTATTGGAGGCAGCGCTGCATTTAACAGACCATAGTAACAGCTGGTTCTCTGTTTTCCTCTTGGTCTTATAGTTCCCCAAGGTTTTCACCTGGTTAGAGCTGCTATTGTGGGCTTCCCTTGTGGTTCAGCTGGTAAAGAATCTGCCTGCAATGTGGGAGACCTGGGTTTGATCCTGGGGATGGGAAGATCCCCTGGAGAAGGAAACAGCAACGCACTCCAGTACTCTTACCTGGAGAAGTCCATGGACGGAGGAGCAGGACAGGCTGCAGTCCATGGAATCACAAAGAGTCAGACACGACTGTGCAACTAACTTTCACTTTTCACAGCTGCTATTGCAGGTATCAGAGGACAAAGAAGGGGAAGAGTTGCCAGAAGAGACACATCATGGAACATTGTTGATCTGGCTTCATTCCTGCCTGTTCTTAGGACTTTTTTCCCACAATATTTTGACCAAAGAAATGGAGTGGTTATTGCTTCTTAGCCACTCCTCATTTTTAGATATATATTTTCTTGTAAACTTCTAAAAGATATTAATATGAAGTTTTATTTCGCCAAGTCCTGATTCATTCTCCCACTTTTAGAAAGAGAGAGAAAGGACTGGAAAAAGACTGATGAAATATGTCAGTTTTGGTTTTTAACAAATGGTACTGAAATCGGAGTAGTCATGGTCTGCAGCTCTGTGCCGAGTCCAGCTTGCAGTCCGTTTTATTCCAATTAAATCAGGTAAAAACCAAGAGATTTCACCCAAAATCTGGTTCTGGATCAAATGACATTATTCTAATGACTTTTCACCCATTGTTTTTTTCCTTTTTTTTTTTTTCTTCTACTGTGTATTAACTTTTTCTTTTTTGGTAAGTGATAACAAATCAAACCAAAAACTTATCATCATTGTATCACTGACTAGACAATTATATAATTTTCCATTTCCAGTTCAGTCAAATAGTTTAACCAGCAGACTCTACGGAAACTGACTATGACACCAATGGTAGTTTAGATTTCTCCAGCTTACTCTTGATGTATTTTTAGTGATACTCTAGAAATCTATGCAGACCAAATGCTTATCAATTACATTTTTTTAAAATTATAGCCACTTTTAAAATTCCAACTGATGAAAAAAATAAATCATGACATGTTACTTAACTGGAGATTTCCTAAGATACCTATGAAAACCAAGACCACAGCATTTCCAGGGTCGCCCATGGGCCAGCCCCACGCTGTCTACCCTCCACTCCATCCTTACTAGTTGGTGAAGCAAGACAAATTGCTTTCTGGGTGTATTATCAGATGCTGAGTTTTTAAAGACCACTTAATCCTATGAGCTTCCTTATTGGGATAACTAATGGTAAACATTACTTCTCCTTTACAGAGCAGAAAATTATGACAAAAATGCAGTGGTTGATTCATTTCAGGTCAAAATGAAAGTACAGTTGACCCTTAAACAACATGGGTTTGAACTGCATGGGTCCACTTATACCCAGATTTTTTTCAATAAATATATTTAAATTTTTTGAGATTGGTGATGATCTGAAGAAATGCATAGCCCCCAAAAAAAAAATCTAAAAAAATAAGAAAAACTTAGGCACATCATAAATACATAAAATATACAACATACAGTGTCAATGGACCATTTATATTGTTGTAAGGAATCTGGTCAAGAGTAGGCAATGGGCAGTCAGTTTGTATGCACGTTATGCTCAGTCGTGTCTGACACTTTTGTGACCCTATGGACTGCCAGGCTCCTCTGTACATGGCATTTCCCAGGTGAGAATATGGGAATGGGTTGCCATTTCCTCCTCCAGGGAATCTTCCCAACCCAGGGATCAAACTCCTGCACTGGCAGGTGGTTTCTTTATCACTGAGCCACCTGGGAAAGCTATTGGGAGCAGTCAAAAGTTACATATGAATTTCTGACTACACAGAAAGTTAGGGCCCCTTACCTCTGCATTGCTCAAGGGTCAAGGGTAATTAAAATGAACTTGGGTGTCACGTTGACCTCGTCTTGCCTATTTGGTTTAAAGCATGATGTCAGTTTTGAATACTAATTTTAAATGAAGTCCTCCCTGCATTAAAATATTTTTTCCATTGAGAGATATAAGAAAATTGATGCTGAATTCCCGGGGAAATATTATATTCCCTACATTTAAGCTCTTAAAATGCAAGAAGCATGTTGCCATGTACTAATCAGAAGGGACTTTTTTGAGGAGTGAAGGAATGATTGCTGTAAGAGATGACATAATAATTCAAAGATATAGCACTTAAGTTTCCAAAATACTCTCAAGAGCACCATATTGAGACTTTCCAATATTCCAGCATATGCATCTCTTCATTTATTCCACAAATACCTAGATGTCAACAATAGGTAGAGGACTGCATCTTAATTGGTAGATAAAGTACCCCATGCTAGGTAGAAAAAGTTGAGTAGTGGGTTGAGTGGCTTGCCCAAGATCTTATGACCAGCATTTCAAGAATCCCCATGTCCTGGCTGTCAAACAAGTCTTGTTCTGCTACATGATGATGCATAACATTTTTCATGCTGCAGAATGCTGTCTCTTTCCATGCATGCCATGCACAACTCATTCTGCAAAGCTCAACAGGAAGAAAATACAAAATGAGAGGTCTCTCCATTTGTGTGCCAGTCTATGACTCACTGGAGGTGACATAACTATAGAAATAATTTCTGGCTTAGGATACACTTTTCTTCAGTGGCTTTTGCCTTCTTAATAGAACTGGGTGAATAACCAGCTTCCTTGCCTAGAATTTTTTAATCAGTATGAAAATAACAAATCAATTATCAAGGGACTTCTTAAATTCCAAAATAATCATCTCTTCTTTTACATTTTTTATAAACATGTATATAACTTGGTTCAAACCCAAGCAAGCAATTCCAAAAGCAAACTGTGGACCTTCCAATGCAATAGGATCTGATGGTCAATAATCACACTGAAGTGAAGTGAAGTGGCTCAGTCATGTATTAATAATTAGATGGTCTAAATAATAATACTGACTGATAAGTGTTTCTATAATATTTGTATAATATAAAGGTTCAAGCCAGAAATCTCTGTCCCACTCTCATGCAGACCATTTCTTGTTAAAAGAAGAAAAGTAACTTACCAGATTCCAGAACTCATTTCAAATTATCCTATGGTCCTATATACACTTCCCATTGTCCTCATTATGCAATCTTACTTCACTTTTCTCCTCTGAGTCTCAAGTAGAAGAAACACAAAAACACTGACCCCCGCCAACAGAACTCCTTCCTCTGAGAGGGGATATTGAATACTATGTCTGATACTTCTCAAACTTCAGGCATCCTTTTTTGGTAACAGACCAAAAAAACATCAGGAAAAAGAGCTATTTTAATAGGATATGCATGTCCTAGAATTAAGTATTGATTTCTCTTTATAGACAAGGGATTCTGTGCAAAAAGCGGTATGATTGTATTAGCCCACCCACTCCTTTTGTGGAGTCAGGGAGACTGGGGGGAGTTAGAGATTATAATTTACATAGGCACTAAATTGGTTTACAAAATGCTGTCTCAATGCAATGGCATTTCCCCACAGATAAGGAGAGCTTCCAGGCAGCTTGCCTGGGCTTGGAACGGTGAATCAGTTCTTTATCTCTGTGATTAAATCTCTAAAGGGATGAGCCCAGGATAACTTTTACTTTGTGCTGTTTCTGTCACACATGGAGAAAGCCTGCCCCCTCTGCCACCGAGAAGGTAACTGCGGCCACGTGCCCACAGGCCTGCTTCCATCTTATGCTCTGCTGACCAGGCAGTCTGTCTGTGCTATTAACTGACAACCACACTCAGAGTCTAGCAACAGGCTGCAACTCTCTTAAAACATGATTAATTAGTATAGGTGGCAAATTCATGTTCACATCTTCCAGATTAGGGGAAAAAAACAAACACACAAAAGCAGGTTTGTCAGGGGCACACCGCAGGTCTCCTGGTGAGGATTCCAAATCAATAGTGCATTTTTCCTCCTGAGATTGCCGCTTCTGACCCACACAGGGCGGCAATAGAGCCCCCAAGGAATTCCATGACGCCGACACCACTCTCCCTTTCTGCTAAGCAAGCTGGTTGGTAGTAAGTGGCAAGTGACAGTTAAGAACAATTTGTCCCCAGAGTGCAGTTTCTGCTCTCAGTCAACGCAAAACAAGGGCCCTTCAGCACACTGGCCAATGCCATCTTAACTGCCATCAAGGATTTGAGTGATGAAATTGAAAAACAGGGCAGTATGGATATGTATTTTATGATCGATTATAGATGCTCTATGAAATTCAAAGGAGAACCTGAAGAACTGTGCTTTTTCAAAAGGGCCAACTCTCCCCACAGGGCTGGTCGTGCTCACAGCACCACATGTGTTCACAGGGTTGTCAGAGTCAGTCCTGCCAAGCCCTGCTCCCCACTAACTGGATGTGCTTGGTGGAACCCACCGAGCCCTTAGTGAAATGTCAGGCGTGGGCTATAAATATGTGCCTTTACCCTGTGAAGTCCTTTTCTTAAAGCAGAATGCTCATCAAGGTCACTGTGAAAGATTGCAGTTCTAAAGCTACAGAAGTAAGAGTCAACAGAAAATAGATTTCATAAACACTTTAAAGCTTATGGTTCTTCCAAAAACTCTTGGCCCCCCACCACTTTGTGGATTTCAGTGACAAATGCATTTTCATAGGACTAAGAATGCTTTGGAAACCTGTTCTCCTAAAAAGGCACACTATAGCTTCTCATTTTCTGCCTTCTGGCAGATCTGGTTTGAGCAAGCAGTCTTTAGAAGGCTAGAAAGACAACACTGCATAAAAATGTGTATATTTCTGTAGATTAAGATCCACAAGTGTAGGTACACTCTGGATTGGGATAGAGAGCGGGACTGGGTGTACAGTTTGCACATTATATTCATATAAAATATAATAGACCAGATGGTGAAACCATCACTACTAGTAACTTTTTGAGTCTTGCATACTATGCAATACAAACAGGATCACTTTAAACTACATGCATAACATCAAGAGGGAAAAAAACTTACAAAATGCCACACTGTATTATTTTGGGGGAAAACACAGACACAGATTCAAAAAGATACTAGATCATCAACAAAAACATCCAACTAAATTTTTACTATATTTATATAGGCTTACACACACACACACACACACACACACACATATCATTTTTAATATTCTTGTCACATAAAGGACTTCAGATAAGTAAAACATCCAACTACTTTACTAGGCAAGATTTTCCCAAAGATCATTACGCAGGAACAACCATTTAAAAATCAGTTTATCATCTTAATCCACAAGGAAACAATAATACTGTTTTAATCTTTCCGTTAAAATCTTGCGGGGGTGGGGGTCACTTGAGTTACAAACAAGCAGTAATAATAGTATTATTACTTACCGGCCAAGTAAAGGAATTAGAATCTTCCAGTTTCTCTAACGCCAGGTTGTGAGTAGTTCTAGAAGCTCCTCTCGCAAAGCTATTTCCAAAACAGGTGCAGCCCGCTCGGGAGCATCCTGTTTATTTGGAGCAGCGCGGGCCTCCTCAGAGCGCTCGGACCCAGTCTGCAGAGCCCATGGTTCTCAGAGGCCGGACAACTTCGGCCTCTCTGGGCTGCCGGTGCTCCTCTGGCCCCTGTCGACAATTTTCCTGGAAGTTGCTGCCGAGTTTAATCTGTGGATCAGGTGAGCTTCTCTGAGCCCTGCGCGGGGGTCGCAGCAGGCAGAAGAAGGTCCTTTTCGGTCTGTCACGGCCGGCCAGGGGGGTGCCAGGGCATCGGAGACGAAGCCCCTTAGCTGCTCCGAGCTGGGAGCCGGGCAGCCCTTGGCGACGACGGCGGCAGCGAGGACCGTGGCGGCGCAGTAGGGTCCCGGCGGTGGCCCGGTCCAAAGACGCTGTCCATCCCCTCTGGTGCTGAAGTGCGGGCCGAACCCCAGGCCCGGCCCGGCGCTGCACTTTTCCCCACCGGCGAACGCGATCGGTTAGCTGTTCTTTCAGGCTCGCCTCCCCCGGCGCTTCTTACGCTGCAGGGCTAACCGGCTTTCCAAGATAACGGTCTCATGTTTGTCTGGGGACACCGCTTCCGGACAGCATCTGCCGTTGGAGGCAGAAATCCGTGGGAAATCAGTTGTGAGCCGCTCCTGACTTTTCAGTGGCCGCGAACGAGTTTCCTGATGCTAGAAATGAACGGGAGCGCACGCACACGCGCGCGCACACGCGCGCACGAGGGTGGGGGGGGGGGAGAATAAATATAGATTATGTACCGTGGAAAATCCAGCGCTTCTGTGGGTCTCTAATTACATAAGATGGAAAGGGCTATTTCAGAAGGCTCCGCAATCTCCATCATCCATGGGGCGAGGGGGGGGGGGGGGGCTGCGTTTAGATTCTGAGAAGTGCCTTGTGAAATTCCCAGGTTAGACACAGCACCGAGACCCTCTGAGCAGAAACGACAGGTTACTGTTCAATGAAAACACAGAAAATGAAAAAAGAAAAAGAAAGAAAGAGAAGGCCCCGATACCTTGTAAAGCGTTGCTGAACTGGCTGGAAATCCTTGCCGAGCCCCTGGGAGGGGGTCGAGCGGGACTAGGACGCGTGAGCGCGGGGCTCCGAGCCGGGGAGGCAGCGATGCGCGCCGGGCGCAGGCTCCTTCCCCGAGGCCGGGTTGGCGCACGTCCGCAGCCCCGGGCCCTGCAGGGCAGCGGGGGAGGCGGTCTCTCAAGGACCGAACGAGGGACGATAAAGTCAGCGGGAAAGATCGGCCGTCCCCGCCCTTCTAATGCCTGAATGCAGCGCAGCCCGCCGGTCCCGGCTTGGGTTTCCGGTCTTTAGCCTGCTTCTGATCGCTGCCCCCAGGCCTCGCCGGCCCCTCGCCCCCGCGGCGCGCAGACCCCACCTCTGCCCGCGGCGCTGGCCCTCACAGCCGCCGACCCCCGCACCGGAGGGGCGGCGCGGGGGTCCCCGGGACGGCCACCGAGGGCTCCGCCGCCCACATTCGGCACCCGGTGCGGACGCGCGTGGGGTGAGGCGGGGGACCGAAATTCACTACGTTGGAACTGCTAGAGAGCTGATCAAAATTACGATCAAGGACTCATAGAAAAGAGGGAAAATGTAGCTGGGGGTGGGGGTCGTACCACGGCGCACCTCTCCAGGCACTGAGATTACAAGTGTCATTTTCCGCGCCCGGAGATTGTTGGAGACCTGGGAGGGAACTCAAGAGGGAAGGACCGGGTGTGGAGTGAGGGCGCTGGAGATAATACGCGAATTTCCCGAACCAGGTCCTAGGCCCTCCTCGAGGCCGGGCGTTCAGAGTCCTCGTGCCCGGATGCCGACAGCAGAGGGAGTAGTGCGCGCAGCGCGGTCCTCCACGCCGGCGCGGGGTATCCGAGCCAAGGGGCTGGCGCCGCGCGTCCAGAGGGCTCCCCCAGGACCTGAGGGTGGGGGACTGCGTGGGAGGCGGCAGCCAGCGCGGCTCCAGTTGGTTCCCTCAAGGCTAAACGGGACTGGACCGGCGATCACCTGGGATGGAAATCAGACATGCTCGTTATTTACCCCGGGAAGTCCACGGTTTCCTTAGACTTTGAGCCACCTCTCCGCAGCTAAGGCTCGAGCGGGATCCCGCGGTGGGGGGGGGGGGGGGGTGGCGTGGGCCGGGGGGACTGGAGACGCGCAGGGGAGGTGGGTTAAGTGCGGCGCGGCGGCGGGCGAGGGACCGACTCACTACAGGCCTCCAGTACCCGCTGAGCTGCACTGGGGAACCTGCTCTTTCGGTGGGAAAGGGCGCGTCGCCCGCCCTCTATCGGGCCTTTGACCAGGGGCGCTGGTGACCGGGGCGCCGGTGGCAAGTGCGGAGGGAGCTCTCACACCGAGTCAGATGGAGCCATCCCGCCTTCACTAGACCCGCAAAGCTACTCAGAACGTTGTTACTTGGGGCGAATGTGGAAGCGTGTGTTTTGCTTTAGGGTCCGTGTGAAAGTAGACGGATTGCTGGGGATCTTGGTAAATGAAGTTTCTCTTTTCCTTGGACAGATGTAGACACACATGTGTCTCTAGTGTCTGCAGAGACACGTCGTGTCATCCCCACAGACAAGCTTCACAAAGTGCGGGGTTTGTGAGAGGACAAACACATCGCTTCCAGGTTTGGGGAGCTCGGACTGTGCTCGCCAGGTGGGTGAGAACGCTTTTCTCCGCAGAATTTAACCCGCTTGATGCGATTGATGGCGTCTGTTATCTTCTCCCGACAAGTAGAAACAAGGATAATAGCAGAAATTTAACACTTCAGATAAAAGAACCGTATTTAAATGAGACGCAGGGCACAAAGATGTGACTAATTAAATCATATGCCGTTAGATTATTCAGACCTGGAGGGAGAGATTCCCTTTATGGGGCTGGTTGACAGGGACTCAAAGTCTCTGGGTCTTTTCCCCTGCCTCTGTCTCTGCCAGGAAGAGAAAAAAGAAATTGCTGATTAATTTGAACTGTCAGTCCCAGTAAGATCAGGTTAGTTTGATGTCTTTTTTTTTTTTTTTTTTTTGGAAGGAGAAGCAATATCGACTCCAAATTTTCCTCATCAAGTCGTGTAACCAGTTACGGAAATTAACATGATGAAAATTAAATGCAGTCTAACATCTGATGGTCCAAATGAATATAAATAAAGTACACAAACCAGGGGACAGATAAACTGAGATGAACATGAACTATTCAAAGAAAGTTCACCTTTAAAGCAGTTTCTTAAGGTTCATTTTAAATGTTAAAAATTTTGTTATTATTTTTATAATATAAGCATAGCAAAATGTGAATGTAAATCTTCAAAGCAAATACAATCTATGAAGCATAATTTTCACAAAAACCTGCCTCTTGAGAAACCTATATGCAGGTCAGGAAGCAACAGTTAGAACTGGACATGGAACAACAGACTGGTTCCAAATAGGAAAAGGAGTACATCAAGGCTGTATATTGTCACCCTGCTTATTTAACTTATATGCAGAGTACATCATGAGAAACGCTGGGCTGGAAGAAGCACAAGCTGGAATCAAGACTGCTGGGAGAAATATCAATAACCTCAGATATGCAGATGACACCACCCTTACGGCAAAAAGTGAAGAGAAACTAAAAAGCCTCTTGATGAAAGTGAATGTGGAGAGTGAAAAAGTTGGCTTAAAGCTCAACATTCAGAAAACGAAGATCATGGCATCTGGTCTCATCACTTCATGGGAAATAGATGGGGAAACAGTGGAAACAGTGTCAGACTTTATTTTTGGGGGGCTCCAAAATCACTTCAGATGGTGATTGCAGCCATGAAATTAAAAGACGCTTACTCCTTGGAAGGAAAATTATGACCAACCTAGATAGCATATTCAAAAGCAGAGACATTACTTTGCCAACAAAGTTCTGTCTAGTCAAGGCTATGGTTTTTCCAGTGGTCATGTATGGATGTGAGAGTTGGACTGTGAAGAAAGCTGAGTGCTGAAGAATTGATGCTTTTGAACTGTGGTGTTGTAGAAGACTCTTGAGAGTCCCTTGGACTGCAAGGAGATCCAACCAGTCCATTCTAAAGGACATCAGTCCTGGGTGTTCATTGGAAGGACTGATGCTGAAGCTGAAACTCCAATACTTTGGCCACCTCATGTGAAGAGTTGACTCATTGGAAAAGACTCTGATGCTGGGAGGGATTGGGGGCAGGAGGAGAAGGGGCTAACAAAGGATAAGATGGCTGGATGGCATCACCAACTTACTGTGCATCTGAAACTAGGTCCTTCAGTCTCACTGTTTACAAAACTAGAGTACAATGGCCACCCACTCAGCCCACCCTTCACAGTGTAGGAATCTTAGAACACTGTATTAGTTTGTGAAACATTTTGGAAACAGTTCTTTGGAAGAGGGAGTTTGAAATGCATATCAAAACCTCTATATGCTATCATATAAAGTAACAATCATTGTATATGAAACTCAGACACTGGCTGAGTTGAGCCATTTTGACTCCATAAAACGTCTGTTAATCTCACTGAATTACCATATGCAAATAATGTGTGTAAAACTTCATATATCCTAATATATTTCTGTAAAAATAGGTTTTATTATCATCTATGGAATATCCCTTGGTCACTATTTCTACACCTCAGTTTTAAGAGTGGATAGGTACATTTAGGGTTTCTGTTTTTGGTTAACATATTTTTCTTACGTGCTTCACTTTGTGTCTCCTGTTAGAAAGATAGGGTTACATGAATTCAATACTCACATCTGAATCCTTCTCACTTCATGGTTTCAACATGTCCAGTATGATTTCAAGCTGATTTTCTTTATTGTGTTCAAGTGCAGCTAAATATTAATACTTAACCATTACCAAATACCCACTCCAGTACTCTTGCTTAGAAAATCCCATAGACGGAGGAGCCTGTTAGGCTCTGCCAACTGCCCGGAGAGGGTTAGGGGTAGGGGGGACTCGTGGTGGCCCAGGAGAAACTGACAAGGGAACCACTAATGGCATAGCTGGCCTTCCCCGATGGCTCAAGTGGTGAAGTATCCGCCTGCAATGCAGGAGATGCAGAAGACACAGGTTCAGTCCCTGGGCCAGGAAGATCTAGAGAAGGAAATGGCAATCCATGGGGTCGCTAAGAGTCAGACGCGACTGAGCAACTTCACTTTGACTTTTCACTTTCATGCATTAGAGAAGGAAATGGCTACCCACTCCAGTGTTCTTGCCTGGAGAATCCCAGGGACGGGGGAGCCTGGTGGGCTGCCACCTATGGGGTCGCACAGAGTCGGACACAACTGAAGTGACTTAGCATAGCATTACCAAATATTTCTGAATTGGAACAGTGATCCCATTTATTTACTTCTGTGGGTTTTCTAATGAAGTGTTGCTGAGGGTACATTGTTTTGCCCCTTTTCGTTTAAGACCCCTCCCTCAAGACACACCTTTACTTAGCCAAGGTGTTCTAGGCTACTGAGTCATCACCAAATAAGTCTAGAGGACTTCCATGACAAACTGAAACTATGATGGAACAATAAGATCAGACATTCAAACGTGGAGTCAGGTAGTCATGGAGGATCTGGGCTCAGACTTGGTCCTACTTGCACTGAGAACTTGAACTTTCTCTGAACTGCTCCAGATGTAAGGAGACCATCAGATGTACTCGGAACAGCAACTGACAGCTGCAGCCTATGGTCTCAAGGTGACCTCTGGCTGTGAAGCCTTTCAGACCCCAACCATCCTTGTTTGGCAAGCAGCCTACTCCTCGCCAGCCCCAGTTATAACTCTTGAGAAAAAACTCATGGAACCAACAGTAACCTTGCAATTTTTTTGTTTTTCCTTTATAAGCCTCCCCCATTTTGAAGTCAGGGGAACACAATTCAGGTGCTTCTTGAATCTGTGTCTCCTGGGCTTCAGTCCTAACAAATAAACACCTTTTTATTTCAACTGGGTCTCCATTGCTCAGATCTTGGCTAACAGCTTCATGTGCATTTCCCTCTGTGATAGTTGAGCTCAGCTGTCTCCAGCTACAGGAAAAAGGTGAATGTATTAAATAACTTCAGAATTCCACTCACCTCATTAATTGAAGTGCAAAGATCCATTGGTTAGCTTAATGTGGTTTTTGTTTCAGTATGGGGGGGGCAGAGGCGGGGGAGGGAATGGTGTCATAAGAGAGGTCAGAAAAACTCAGGAAATTAACTGGAACTGCCTGGGAGGGAGATTTCATTTTAGACAGTGTAGGTTGAGCACTGAGCCTTTTATTTTTTATCTTTCTTTTTAAAACAGGAAGTTCAGTCTGACTTGCCTCAGAAAGAATGCTACTTTCTGCTACGTGGGTAAGATACTAGACTACGTGGGTAAGATACTAGACTATGTGGGTAAGATACTAGACTGTTTTGAGTCTACTTCATTTCAAAATGGGAATAATGCAACCTACTTAGTAGCCTTGGTAGATAGCCTGTGGCTGGGGCTTCAGGTATGGCGCATGCCCCTCCCCACCTCTTGGACAGACAGAAACAGTGCCTGGGAGGACTTTCTTGTTCATTCACATCAGCTTTATTCGAAGTGCATCCTTGTAAATAGAACGGTTACAAGGATGTAGAGATCCCAGGGCAGGTTTTCAGTGCTGTGGAAATCACCCATAGGTCATCAAGTCCTCCATGGTGGCAAGTTCCTAACTGCTGACACAAGACACAAAACCATCTTTAAAGGGCCTACTGCTGATTCAGCTTGTTTATAATGGCAAATATTTTTACACTGGCCAGTGATATACATTCTTTCTAATAAGCATGCATACATGGAGAGCAGCCCCGCTCTCCGGGCAGTGGAGGGGGTTAGGGGTAGGGGGGACTCGTGGTGGCCCAGGAGAAACTGACAAGGGAACCACTAATGGCATAGCTGGGCTTCCCCGATGGCTCAAGTGGTGAAGTATCCGCCTGCAATGCAGGAGATGCAGAAGACACGGGTTCAGTCCCTGGGCCAGGAAGATCTAGAGAAGGAAATGGCAACCCACCCCAGTATTCCAGTCTGGGAAATCCCAGGGGCAGAGGACCCTGGCTATATAGTCCATGGAGTTGCAGAGATGGACATGACTGAGCACCCACACACACTTGTGCTTTATACAAGTAATTTCCTTAAAAAAAAAAAACTGTGTGTGTATGATGGTGCATGCCTGTGTCTGTATGTCTATATATGTAGATAAGAATAAATAAGTATGACATTGACACCTCTAGCTGGTGCCCAATAATTTACAGAAAAATGTCTTGGAAATGTTACCTAGAGAGTCTCATTTACAGCTTTTCTTCTTTCTCCTTTCCTTATACTGCCTTATTTTGGGATCCATCTGATTAGACGCCTCTGTCAAGGTCGCCAATGCTTGCTTTACTTCCAATCCATCAGTCACCACTCTGCCTTCACTGTGTTCAGCTCTCTTACAAGACTCCAGAGCATGCTTCCACCCATTTGGTGAGTCCGTCCCTGAAACTCAATACCCCCAGCTGCTGTGAAGTTGTTCACACATGTGGCTGTTCTTCCTCGGTCTTCCCTGCTGGTACCTTCATGCTCAGATCCCTTCACTGTGGAAATTCACGTGACTTAGTTCTTGAGTCTTAACTCTTCTGACTCTGTCATCTCTGCTTAAGTGATCTCATCCAGTCTCAAATGCCACCACTCCTAATATCATTTATATGATGTTGACTCTTAAATCCATCCACTGAGCTCCAAATATACAGAGATACGAGTTGCATATTTGAGATCTCTGCTTGAATGCTTCTCAACATCTCAAACGTGACCTGCCTGAATCAGCACAGAGTCACCACCCCAGAAAAGCTGTTCTTCTGACTACAGTCTTCATGGACTAAATGCACCCCCTACCCCCACACTCAGTTAAAGCTCACAGTCAACAACGCACGTCTCAGTGTTTGTCCTCCCTCCCCGACATGTCCAAGCAATCAGCAAGGACTTTTGCTTTTGTTCCTAAAATATTTCCAATCCACCCCCTTCCTCTAGGATAACTTTTTTGCTCTGGCTCAAGGTCACTAGGAGTCGGACAGGACTGAGCGACTTCACTTTCACTTTTCACTTTCATGCATTGGAGATGGAAATGGCAACCCACTCCAGTGTTCTTGCCTGGAGAATCCCAGGGACAGGGGAGCCTGGTGGGCTGCCGTTTCTGGGGTCGCACAGAGTTGGACACGACTGAAGTGACGCAGCAGCAGCAGCAGCAGCAGCAAGGTGCTGTTATTTCTTATCTATCCAAAGGCCATAGTCCACTCATTGATCTCAGGGTGACCGCTGTTCCCTGGGACTCCTCTGCACAGCAGCAGGAATGAATTTTGATGACATGAATCCTTCCATGTCACGCCTGTGTTCAGACAATCCTAGGGTTTCCCAGTGCCCTGGGGCCAACACCCAGCTTTGGCAGCCTGATGTGGCTCTCATCAACCACTATCTTCTCCTGGTCACCTTCATCCCAAGTCCTCGTATTGACCAAGCTCAGTCCTGCCTGAAATACACTGCCCAACCTAAACTACAACTCCCCCACCCACCCCCCTGCCCCAGATCTTGACAAGTCTGGTTCCTTCTTTGCCATCAAGTCTCAGCTCAGAGGTCACATGATCAAAGAGGCCTCCATTGACCAGCCAGTTCAAGTTATCCCCCTAGTCTCTTTGAACATCCATCAAGGTGTTTTAAGGTCTATAACAAGTATTTATCTGGGAACATATTAGTGTCTTTTTTTCCATATTGATTCTCCTTTCCTACTATAACATGGACAGCAGGGAAGCAAAACCTTGGTACCTTCTGAGTCCCCTTCCTGAAAAACAATGTCCAGCCCACAGTGGGTGTTCCGTAAACAGTGGTAACTGATTAACAGTGGAAACTCTGTGATAATTGCTAAGGGTACAAAGGTAAACAAAATGATGTCTTTGTTCTTCAGAGCTGCAAAGTATTTGTTATTTACAGGAATAAGTGCTTTAACACTGTGGCTACTTTTTTTTATAACAATAGCTTTTTAAAAAAATATGCTCATTTATTTTGAAACTATCAAAGGTATATTTTCAAGGAATAATAAGGATTTATTTTTAGAGAGATTTCACTTCATATGCTTCCATAATTAAAATCTTCAGCTAATTAGCTAGATGGATATTCATGTTTAAATTACAAAAATTATTCATTGTCTGGAAAAAACAAAAGTAAGGACATAGGCAGAGATTTTATTTTCAACCTTCCCCTAATTCTCTTTGCTCTGCATTTGTTATGCTTTTGTTATTTTTGCTTCTGTATAAAGAATAGTTATGTAATTATTTTTATTTATAAATGCATCTACTATTATAACAGCAAGTATAATGACTATGGAAAAACTAGGAAAGAATGAAGAAAACAGCCTGGCACATCCTTACCAATTACATCACAATTTTAATGTATTTTCTCCTAAACATGTTTCAATGTATCATCTCAACCCCTATTAAAGTATCACAGCTTACTTCCAATTGTTACTAATACTCAGTAAGATTTTAATATGTAATAAAATATGTAAGATTTTATTCTGTTGTTATAAGATCTTTGTCCTCACTTTTAAAGGCTACATATTATGTGGAAGTAACATAGTTGTTCATATCATTATTTTAGGACATAAACTGCATTTTTATATTTTATATTATTTATATTAAGAGTTTCATGAGTATACCTTCCCTATTATTTGCATGATTTTGTGGATGGGAGAGCCAAAGAAATATAAATACTGGTTTAAAGTAGTTGCTTGTTTTATGGTTCATAGTATATGTCGTGTATGTGTGTGTGTGTGTGTGTGAGAGAGAGAGAGAGAGAGAAAATGTAAGAGAGGAAGTTACCTGACTGCCCTGCCTCACTGGGGAGATCGCTGACCGTGAACCTCATGGACATGATTTAATAAATGCTGCTTTGCATTTATTAAAATCTCCAGAACCCACTGTTTACAATGTGAGATGAAGCCTGATTTCAAGTCCTTGAGACTCTCTCTATGGGCTTATATTTGTTTGTTTGCTTTTTCCACATCTTAATATGTGTTGTCACATTACACACCTCTTGTAATATTAAATTTTCAACCATTCACAAGGATAACCATCTGTCTTGTCAAATCTACTCCCAGTCCCCCAAAAGCGAGTTCTGTAAATGCTAGAACACACCAAAAAAAAAAAAGTCAAATCACTCCCAAAATGCCACTTCAGTGAGGTGAAAGCACATTTCCAGCCACGCTTCTCTGGGTGATGAGCACGGAATGTCTTTGCAGTTCTCTCCCCAGTTCCTCCATGGAAAGTTCACATCTATTTTAAGTAAGATCATTCCAAACATAAACTCACTCAGGTTTTCGTAGCAGACAGTTTAAAAGAGAAGACAAGTAAACAAAAAGTCTTTTTTTTTTTTTGCTTTTCTAAAATACATACGTATTTTCCATAATGATTGGAACCAAACACAATACCAAGGACAACATATAAAAGTATAAATTTGTGATGGATTCCCATAACTATGGATTGTATATAACTATTGCTGTCTTTTCACACTGATTTGTTGCCCTATCATAATCTCTTAAATAAAGAAACCAACCTCTGGCAGGTAGGCAAACTGAGTTGCCTGAGTTCTAATCTGTCTACACAATAGACCACATGACAATCTTCAGTTCAGAAACACACCCATGTATAAAGCACATCCATGCACCTTTACCTAGCAATTGGATTGATTGAATACACAGATTTAATCAATAGCCTCTCTGTATCTATACTCTGCAGTTTCCATAAAGAGTTGGGATCTGTTTCTCCACCCCTTGAATCTGGGTCGTTTCAGGATTTGCTGTTATCAATAATTCCAGAAGTGATGGCGTGTTTCTGCCAGATCTGGGTATCCAGAGCCCTTGAACCCTTTGGTCCTCTTTTGAACTTTTTCCAACCAAGAAAACAAGGACAAGCTCGTTAGAGGGAAAGAAACGTTGTTTGGTAGACCTAGGTCCTCTCAGCTAACACTGACCCAGCCCAGCCATCCCCTAGCACTTCAGAACCTTATGAATGAAGGCCAAACGTGGTTATCATCTTGGAATAAAGTTCATTCTAGAGTGCGTGTGTGTAATTTAAATAGTATAGTTTCTCTATAAAAACTATACATATAAACATATAGTATATGAATACAGAGTCAGAGAAATATTTTCATGCCAAGCAAATGCATGTTCTATAAATTTTTATATCTCTATGTTTTTATTAACACTCTTGATTAGTTGAAATTTTTTTACTTCTCTTCCTCTGAGTACAGGTTGTCATGTTCAAGAGGAGTCCTGATTTCTCAAAGTTGTACCAAGATTGCTGGCTGATGTTTATTTACCATCTGTAATATCCAGAAGTTTATATTTCAATCTTATTTTACTTTTGTCTTTCCTCCTTTACTTTTGCTCCCAGTCCCTTCTTCTCTTCTGCGTTTTCATAATTCTGTTGTGGCTTTTTCCTTCTTCCTCTCCTCATCCTTCTCTTCTCCCTCCTTTTAGTTTCTCTTCTATATTGGAAAATACAGAAAAAGGCAAGACAAAGATTCCATAGCCAGCAATGATGTCTGCATATGAAGCAAAATTTGTCTGTGCCTTCTGATGTTTTCCCAAATTGTGCTAAAAACACACTCTGCCATCTCAAGTTTCAAAGATGTTAATAATCAGGGTTTGTCTTTATAAGGAAAGTACATGTTCCTGTCAAGTTGAGTCCAGCTCTTGCAATTTCGGGGACTGTAGCCCTCAAGGCTCCTCTGTCCATAAGATTTTCCAGACAAGAATACTGGAGTGGGTTGCCATTTGCTTCTCCAAAAGATTTTCCTGACCCAGGGATCAAACCTGAGTGTCCTGCATTGGCAGGTGGATTCTTCACCACTGAGCCACCTGGGAAGACTCGTATAAGCAGCACCCCTATTATATTTAAACAGCCCCAGGTTCTTGTGAGATTCTAATAGTCTAGAACAGCTCCTTGTGATAGTCACTCACTGTGTCCCTTCATCTCTTTACTCAGCAGCCAGTTAGCAAATGATGCTGGGTGACTGCTCTCTGCATACCACTTGCCAGCACTTTTCTCTTTCTAACTTTTATTGGAGATAGTTGATTTACAATGTTAGTTTCTGCTGTAGAGTAAAGTGAATCAGTTCAGTTCAGTTCAGTCACTCAGTCATGTCAAACTCAGCAACTGCATGGACTCCACCACCAAGCTTCCCTCCATCACCAACTCCCGGAGTTTACTCAAACTCATGTCCATTGAGTTGGTGATGCCATCCAACCATCTCATCCTCTGTTGTCCCCTTCTCCTCCTGCCCTCAATATTTCCCAGCATCAGGGTCTTTTCAAATGAGTCACTTCTTCACATCAGGTGGCCAAAATATTGGCGTTTCAGCTTCAGCATCAGTCCTTCCAATGAATATTCGGGACTGATTTCCTTTAGGATGGACTGGTTGGATCTCCTTGCAGTCCAAGGGACTCTCAAGAGTCTTCTCCAACACCACAGTTCAAAAGCATCAGTTCTTTGGCACTCAGCTTTCCTTATAGTCCAACTCTCACATCCATACATAACTACTGGGAAAACCATAGCTTTGATTAGATGGATCTTTGTTGGCAAAGTAATGTCTCTGCTTTTTAATATGCTGTCTAGGTTGGTCATAACTTTCCTTCCAAGGAGCAAGCGTCTTTTAATTTCAAGGCTGCAGTCAACAACTGCAGTGATTTTGGGGCCCCTCCAAAAAAATAAAGTCTATCACTGTTTCCACTGTTTCCCCATCTGTTTGCCATGAAGTGATGGGATCAGATGCCATGATCTCAGTTTTCTGAATGTTGAGTTTTAAGCCAACTTTTTCACTCTCCTCTTTCACTTTCATAAGAGGCTTTTTAGTTCTTCTTCTCTTTGTGCCATAAGAGTGGTGTCATCTGCATATCTTAGGTTATTGATATTTCTTCCGGCAATCTTGATTCCAGCTTGTGCTTTATCCAGCCCAGCGTTTCTCATGATGTACTCTGCATATAAGTTAAATAAGCAGGGTGACAATATACAGTCTTGACATACTCCTTTCCCGATTTGGAACCAGTCTGTTGTTCATGTCCAGTTCTAACTGTTGCTTCCCGACCTGCATACAGATTTCTCAGGAGGCAGGTCAGGTGGTCTGGTATTCCCATCTCCTTAAGGATTTTCCACAGTTTGTTGTGATCCATACAGTAAAAGGCTTTGGCATAGTCAATAAAGCATAAATAGATGTTTTTCTGGAACTCTCTTGATTTTTCGATGATCCAACGGATGTTGGCAATTTAATCTCTGGTTCCTCTGCCTTTTCTAAGTCCAGCTTGAACATCTGCAAATTCATGGTTGACATACTGTTGAAGCCTGGCTTGGAGAATTTTGAGCATTACTTTGCTAGCATGTGAGATGAGTGCAATTGTGCAGTAGTTTGAGCATTCTTTGGCATTGCCTTTCTTTGGGGCTTCTCTTGCTGAGGCTTCTCTGAAAGTGAATCAGTTATGCATATACATATATCCCCTTTTATTTAGATTATTTTCCCATACAAGTCTTTATAGAGTATTGAGTATTTCCCTATTCTATATAAAAATAGGTAACTAATAATGCTGGGCACTTCTCTGAGTATAGAATCAGCAGCAGTGGAGGAGAGACCTGTCTGTAGTGACCACAGGGAGCGGGGCCAGCCCTGGGTTCCCAGTGAAGGACAGTGCAGGCAAGAGAGCATCACACTGCCTTGATACACCCCCCACAATTTCCCATCCATCCACAAAACATAGCCAGGAGTGTGTGAATAGAAAGGAATTCAAGGAAAAATAAATGGATCAATGGCAATTACTCCAGTTACAGAAAGAAATTAAGACTTTAGTAATGCTATATTTCATTATTAGGAGGTTCCCTCACAAATCAAGGATCCAATAAGTAAAATAATGTAGATAATCAAG
This sequence comes from Bubalus kerabau, assembly GCF_029407905.1. Taxonomy (NCBI): domain Eukaryota; kingdom Metazoa; phylum Chordata; class Mammalia; order Artiodactyla; family Bovidae; genus Bubalus; species Bubalus kerabau. The sequence continues at coordinate 22,317,281 of NC_073637.1, read as the reverse complement.
TCCATGTTGCAAAGCGAGCCCCCTACCCCCATCTGCACCTCAGGACCCTTGGCCTCATGGGTAGAAATTTTGTATAGCATCCTAAACATTTCCTATTTTGCCTCCATGCATTCTACATACAGAAAAGCAAATATTTTTCAACAATTAGTAGAAAACCCTAGAATTCATGCACAGAGAAGAGAGACACTATGTCTCATAACAACAATTACAGTTACTTTCCATCTAAAGCCTAGTTAGTACTACTCCAGTTTTGGAGACAAATATATGCTTATACACATATTTTATTTCTGAATTTTTATGCAATAAATAAGTAATGGTTTGGAATAGAAAAAAAAATGGGCATGCGTGTCTGCTGTAGGCTCTCATGTTAAATTCAAAATCATTTAGAATAGAAGTCCCTTTGGATCAGAGGTGACATAGAAATATTCATGAGGACAAATTTGTGTGTTTAAAAATTATAACATAGTAACATAGGATGGTAGAAAATGAACATTTTTATAAGAATTGTTGTGATTCTTTCTTCCCTACCCACACCCACCTTTGGTTTAAAAGGCAAGTGTCTTTCATCCCCACTCTGAGGAAGAGAAGTAGTTGTTGGGATGGGGCGTTTCTCTGTGGAGCTGCTATGTATCTGGTGACAGCTTCTGTCCTGCCTCAGTTTTTCAAGGATGTCTGCACAGCAAATGTCTGTGGAATGCAGAGGGGCAGAGTGCCTTCTTCCAGGTGGAAGGAAGATATTTCCTGACCAGGATAATTAAGACAGTGTCCCCCTGAGGAGGCAGAAATTGAGCGGGTTTGCTTGCAGCCGCTTTATGAACTATGGATCGCGTGAGTTCCTCCACTGTAACACAGACCTGCCCTGTGTAAAGAGTGTGCAGCAGCCCTACCACCTGCAGCAGCCCTGTGGGTGGAAGGACAAGAGAAAAGGATGTGAACCCAAGGCTCCTTCTGTTTTCTGTGTCCTGGGTAAAAGGCCCCTGGTTTCTGGCTCCAGTCTTGAATCTTTGGCCAGCATCCTTCAAGTGCGCAGGCTCACTTAGCTTCAGGGAGGGCAGACGCTCAGACCCTTCAAGTTCTTGACATGAGAGGACAGAGAAAGGGCCCGCAGAAGCCCACGGCAGTGCTGGCGAGAAATCATGGTGCTAAATCAGGCAAAACGGTTTATCCAGATCCTTAGCTGTTAGTTTATTTGAACTCCAGGGAGAGGAGGAAACACAAACATCTAACATAACCCCTACTGGGAAAATAAATTTAGGATTTTAAACTTAATTTATGACTTTGCCCAAATTATTAATATAAATCCAGAGGCAAGTCAACTGATGATACACTAATTTACAGAATTTTCAACCATCTGACCTTAGCCAGTATGATTTTATCTGCAAAATCATCAAAAGCTTGGCTGAATTAATCATTACTGAACATTTTTTAAATGAAGCAGGAACATTCAAACATGAAGAAACTAAGGAGGACTAAAACACCCTGTCTTCTGTGAATGGACTCGATGAATGGATATGGAATTACAGTATTGGCCACGAGATAGATAGATAAAATCAATGCATTCTGTCTGTGCTAACTTTTAAAGGGGAGAAACCACTAGGAAAGGGGGCAAGCTGGCAGAAGGGAGAGATGCCGTGTTGTTAATCATCTCATATTTCTAGAAAAGGACTGTATCCAGCTACTGTAGAGAAAGAAAAACAAGTCTCCTCAACTTCCTTAGGTTCAGTGACTGGGCCTGCTATTCAAACTGGCAAAAGACAGATTCACAGCGAAAAGGTTTATTCTACATGTGTGTGGGTGGCTCCACAGAACAGGAGTAGCCCCCCAAAGAAGCCCTTAGTTCTGGCAGCTGATACTCCCTCTTAACAAAGGACAATACATCATGGAGACTGCCTGGAGGAGGAAGAGGGTTGTGGTGTGGAGGGATGGTGAATCTCGGGAGGAAATTCTTGAGGATAGCTAATAGAAGGTAAGAGTTATTTTGGGAGGTTTGCTTACAGACTCAAGTCAGCAAGACGTCCAGAGACAAACAATGTCCTCGAATAGGAGTTATTCTGTTCTGCTGTTGAGAAGGACCCCTTCACAAAAAGGAGTTTATGCCCTGCTTTTAGGGAGAAGAGATGTGGGTTTGATCTCTGGGTCAGGAAGATCCCGTGGAGAAGAAAAAGGCAACCCACTCCAGTGTTCTTGCCTAGAAAATCCCGTGGACACAGCTGAGCACAGGGGCGGGCAGGGTTCCTCCTCTGTCACTGTTGCTCACTTGCCCTCACCTCTCACGAATTGCCATGCCATCCTGGCATGATTGGGCCAGCACAGTCTGGTCCCCTTTACTGCTAAGATGCAATGGGAAACTGTATCCTTTGTGAAGGCTCAGAATGTGCTTCCCAGGCTTACTCTGACAGCGATCGCCACAAAGTACCTGATTTCAGCATCAAGAGAACAGCTGGTCAAGTCTAATTATTTAGTTCCCTGAAGTTACACTTAACCTACCTTCCATTTTAATCAACATTTACCTTTAATATGCAGACTGTCACGCGAATGTCAGTATGACTTCTAATTTGGTTAGCTTTCGTTACGATGAACAAAGGCAGGTCTATACCGGAGGGGGCTATGCATGTCACATGATACACACAGACATCAGGTGGGTCCTTGAAATGTTTGAACACAGGGGGTCCTATGAGCCATGTAAGTTGAATGGGAGTATATACATGCATTTTTCTGATAAAAGTGTTCACAGCTCTTATCAGAGTCTCTGGCCACTGTGCATGCGTAAGTGCTCAGTCATGTCCAACTCTCAGTGACCCCACTGACTGTAGCCCACCAGACTCCTCTGCCCATGGGATTCCCTAGGCAAGAATCCTGGAGTGGGTTGCCATTTCCTTCTCCAGGGTATCTTCCCGACCCAGGAATCGAACTCACATCTCTTGCATCTCCTGCACTGGCACTGTGCCACCTAGGAAGCCCACTAAAGGTATTGATATCTGTGGTTCAGCTAAGGGGAAAAGGAAGCCTGTGTGCTAAAGACTGCCCATCGAACACCACCAGTTCCTTACTCAGAACACGTGGGTCAGGCAACTATCCTAAGTGTAAGCAGGTAGGAAAAGCATGTACATGGTCGTTTCTTCTTCCTTTTCTCAGCCATTTTTAAGCCAATAGCTTCTAGAAAAAAACAAATTGAAAGAGTCACTGTGATCCCCCTGCACCAAGTCTTTGCTGAACAGCTTTCAGTAAATGGTAGGTTTTTGTCTTTCACGTTGTTTCCCTTGTCTATAGAAACACCTCCACTAAGAAGGGCATTTCCCAGGTGATCTCCCAGGGGCACTTACAAGGCTGAACAGTCCCAACCTGTTCTTTAGAAGTGCCTCCCATAGCTCCGGTCACAGCTTATCGCAGAAGCACCTAGCTACGCCAGCTGCGTAGGCCGCTCCCATCACGGGGATTCCGTGTGGCCTTGATATGAGAACACAGATGCCATCTGCTCACCTGAGCACAGTGCCTGCTAGAGAACAGAGTGCCACCCTGAAGGAGACGCACACACACACACACACACACACACACACATCAGAAACAAGCCACAGCAGGCTCGCAGGCCTCCAAGAGCATAAGAGCATGCCAGCTTTGTCTCTGTGCTTCCTGCTGAGATCCAAGTTAATACAGTTTAAATTACTTAAAGAAGGAGATGCGGCTTCATCCACATTACAGACTTTTAATTATCTTTTAAGCAGCACGTCTTTTGGTACAAGGTACACAGTGAAGTAATTTAACTGACATTTAAATTCAATGACTTGTGAAAGTTTATTGCTTTTCAGATGTGTGTTTATTCTCTTTAGCATTGCACTCAGTGCCTGTGTTGGACCAACACACCTGAATTTATTCACCTTCGGAAGAAGCAGTGTTACTTTGTGATGTACAAGACTCATTTGTCAAGGCGTAGTTTACCAGGAAGTGGCCACGTTCTTAAGAAGTTCCTTAACGTGAGGCATTTTCACATCACACCTGCCTGGACACGGGAAGGCAACCATCATGATGTTGATGAATGGCTATTGTTATTATTCTAATAGCAATAATAGCTATGTCTGCTGCTGTTTCTAAACGCCAGGCACTCCTCTGAGGTCTATCATCCTCTCTTTACTGACACTAAAGCTGAGGTTCAGCTACTTGCCCAAGACTCTGTGACTAGCAAATGAAGAGCTATTCTCAAAGTTGAGCAACTGAAGTTCCAAGCTCAGGCTTATAGCAGAGCTAAGATGTAAATGTAATGCCAGTTTCCTTCTTATAATCCCCCTCCTATTCAGCCCTCCATAGAATAACTTTTTCCCATGGATTTATACTACTGTATTTATGGCAATATAGAACTATAAATTTTGACTTGCTCTACTTTTATTCTGAAGCTGGCTAGTTTATTTGACAAATATCTGAAATGCCACCTGTTGGATTGGAATTCTATAGTGTAATAAATTTATGTCAAATACATATATACAAGGCGTTCCTTTGGCTCAGCTGGTAAAGAATCTACCTGCAGTGTGGGAGACCTGGATTCTATCCATAGGTTGGGAAGAAACCCTGGAGAAGGGAAAGGCTACCCACTCCAGCATTCTGGCCTAGAGAATTCCATGGACTATATAGTCCATGGGGTTGCAAAGAGTTGGACACAACTCAGCAACTTTCACTCACACGTACACAAGGCAGTTGAAAAACACTAATTTTTTTGGTAAGATTGTAAGTCTGAAATTGCTAAAATCATGTACAATCTGCATGTAAATCATTTTCTTTCTGTATCTACGTATCTGCAGATAACTGAATGAGATAATTTGAGCACATATTAGATATGAAAGTGTTAGTCAGTCAGTAGTGTCCAACTTTTGCAACCCCGCAGACTGTGTAGCTCACCAGGCTCCTCTGTCCATGGGATTGTCCAGGCAAGAATACTGCAGTGGGTCACCATTCCCTTCAAGGGATATTCCCGACCCAGGGATGGAACCCAGGTCTCCTGAATTGCAGGCAGACTCTTTACTGTCTGAATCAAGTGCTAAATTTAATTCAAAAGTACATATTTAAATGGCCCTACCTCTGTCAAAGTGCCCTCTTGATTTAAGGAACCCCTGCCTCTCCCCAGGAGTGGCAGCTCCCAGGAGCTGGAAGCTGACAGTGGTTCACAGAGGAACAGAGCTCCGTATTCAAGGACAGAAAGCACTCACATCCTGGAGACGGCAGCACGGTGTCTGTGCTGCCCCTGTTGATGTGGCTGCAGGGCCCCAGGGAGCCGGCGGCTCTGGTTTATTCTCCTTTACAACGTCTACATCTGAATGTGGCTCCTTGCACCCTGACAAGTCAGATGCCCAGAACCTCAGCCTTTCCCTTGAGAACCGTGAGCCAACCAAGCCCAGAGTGGCTTCTAGCGCCAAGGTTGTCCGGCAGGGGGGACCCTGCCCTCCACATTGTGTGGTCTGCCTGAGCCCTCTGCTGTGAGATGTGGCCCCAGTCACATCTTCCCTCCCCAGGCAGCTACCTATGATGTCCTGCGACACCAGACATGGTCATTAGAGCCACATGTGGCTTTGTTCTGATACTGGGAAGTGGCAACAGCTTCAGGCTTGTCGTCTAAGGTATGTGCTGGCATAGCCGGCTTAGCCGTCTCAATTTATTTTCTCTTTTTTCCAGCGTTTGTGTACATTTAGACCCTACTTTCAGACCGGTTTAACCTTCGACCCTCCCAGAAAGCTTAGCAAAGCAAGGATGAGGACACTCAGCATCTTGCTCTTCCCTGGAGGACAAACTTGCCAATGGGATGCAATCTGAACCTCTGTAGACTAAAAATTAGTCACAACCTGAAAATAGAGAATTATTTTATTCAGTGGGAGGGTTTATTTGGTGGGACTCCGAGCCCAGGAGACAGCATCTCAGTAGCCCGGAGAAAACTGCTCCAAGGAGGCAGGAGGTGGAGTCAGACTATATACAAGTTTGCAACAAAGGTAGCAGGCAGTCTGAACATCAAGGGTCAGATATCAAGTTAAGGAATTTCACGTTCTGTGTATGGAATACGCAGGCTCACTATTCAGTCGTGTCGTGTGCACCTCAGCTAGCTGGGGCCAATCCTGTTTCCTTGTTTGCCTTGAGGAGTCACAGATGGCTGCCTCTCGCATCCCCCAGCTCCTTAGCAGTCACCATGGAGGGGGTGGCAGAATTCTCTGGGTCACAGTTTGGGGAGCGCTCATTCACATTTGGAGGCCAGGAATCGCTGATAGCTGTGATATTTCTTGTTTATCGATATGGCAGGAGATATTTGCATTTCACACCTCCAATCATCTTTCAGGACTTCACAAGTTCATTCTGGATCTAATTTCAAGTTCCACAATGTATCAGAATTGACTGTGACTTTGACAGAAACAGCACAATCATTATGTGAAGGGTCCCTCTAGGTCATAATTTGCAGAAAAGTTAAAGGTGATTTTTCACTATATTAAAATCTGATGTGTTGAATGATAACAATGTTCCACCTGCATTTTAATGATTGTATCATTTTCATATAAATAAAGATTTTCATAGGCAACACATCCTTTTCTGTGGTCACCTGCTGTGAGTCCCGTAATAAAAAGTGAAGTCTCAATTATGCTGCAAGCGTTATTCTTATAATGCTCTAAAGTGGAAAATTCACACCCTGAAAAAGAATATTTTGTCTATATTTCTCTACTGTGCCTGTCAACATGAGGCTGGATGACAGCCACTGCCCTGCCTGCCTGATTTTATTTTTAATCAGGAGGTAGAAATTACAAGTAAAAGCTGCACAAAGTGGGGAAATTAATGATGATATAAAAATTTGTTTCAAAAAAGATGGATATGCATTTCTAACTCATCAAGTCAGGGAAGACTTTGGGGGTTTGGAGCAGCTCCTTAGAAAGCGGATTGCATGCTCAGGGCAATTGAAAGCTCAGGGCAAAGAGAGAGTAAATGAAGTATATGTTGATATTTTTCAGAAAACTGGAAATTTACACCAGGGCGGTATAAACAGCAGTGTTGTTTTTTTTATATACTAGACATACTTAAAAAGATAAAATGAATGCAAAAACTAATTTCAAAAGCCATAAAGAGTAAGTGTGCCAGCATGTAAACTGCCAAAAACAGTGCAAGCTTTGGTGTTCTAGAATATCATTTCCCTTCAAAAAAATTTCAGTGGCAAAACAGATCAGCAGAACATATAGAGGGCCAATGAAAGTGCCTTATTAGGTTTTAGCCATCTCATTCTTGGGGTTATTACTTAAGTTTTACATCCAATGTATACAGTAATATACATTTCTCTTAAAACAGTGTTTGTATGAATTGCATTTCATGCTGTTAGTTGGCTGTATTTAAATTACTATCATATTTCTGCATACATACTCCCAGAGGAAAAAGGCTGCCAATAAATCTAATCCTTTGGAAGGACTGATGCTGAAGCTGAAACTCCAGTACTTTGGCCACCTCATGCGAAGATTTGACTCATTGGAAAAGACTCTGATGCTGGGAGGGATTGGAGGCAGGAGGAGAAGGGGATGACAGAGGATGAGATGGCTGGATGGCATCACTGACTCGATGGACGTGAGTCTCAGTGAACTCCGGGAGTTGGCGATGGACAGGGAGGCCTGGCATGCTGTGATTCATGGGGTCGCAAAGAGTCGGACACGACTGAGCGACTGATCTGATCTGATCTATGGAAGCAATGTGGAAGGGGAGTGGGTAAAACCACGTGTCCGGCGATGAAGAGCCCACGTCTCTTACATCTCCTGCCTTGGCAGGTGCATTCTTTACCACTAATGCCACCTGGGAAGCCTTTGAAAAAGCCTGGGGTGGCAGTAAGACATGCTACTCAGATTGTTTTGGGTCATAACTTTCAAAATCATAACTACCAGGTGTTTATTTTAGATATGGATGCATACAGCTGTTTCAATTAATTTAATTTCATTCCACCTGTTGAAATGACTCAAAAGAGGCCCTTTCCAAGGTTTAGCCTCTTTCCAGGAAGCCGAGTGGAACAGTTGGTCCTAATCACTCCCAGGTTTGGAATCTGCACAGTGACCATCAGAGTCCAGAGTCCTCTCAGGACAGCAGCATGGGAGGAGAGTGCTGGAATTGTCCCCATCTCCTGCTGGGTCTGGGGAAATACATGGGTCACCTTTGAACTCAAAATGTTGGTTGGGGCTCTGTTGATTTCTGTTCTTTGAGATGGGCTTGCAGGAACATTTCAGGACTAGACAATGCTGGGCTGAGCAACATACTGGAAATATTGAAATGTGTAAATGATAACCTTAGAGTTTTCTTTGGAAATTATTACAGAAGTGTTTTTAAATGATTTGGAATATATTTAATTAAATGCATTACAAACATATTAGATCATAAGAATAACTAATGTTTGGATAGAAATTTACAATTTTGTATGGTCAAGCTCCTTAACTTTAAACAAACTCGACCCTGGGATGGTGTCTCAATGTGGATTCAAGGCACATCTCCAGGTTCTGATGAAATGGGGCACATTTTTATATCTTTATTTACCATCCAATTTCCCTCTATTTAAGTAATTGTTCAAGCCCCTCGATTATCTGTGTCATAAAGATATGCTCCAATATAAATTTCAGGGTTTTGATGGATCCATTTGGTCTTTGATGTGCACAAAGTGATTTTATGCATGTGGTGTGGGGTATGGGTTTTCTTTCAACCATATGGATGCCCGTTTAAAGTTCCAGACTTTCTTTTGGATTAATATTAATAAATTCTGTCTAGGCAAAAGCAGTTTTGAATGTTGATCTTAAAGATCAGCGATCTTTCCCTTAGATTTTGGTCTTATAATTTCTTACTAACTTGTTAGTTTTTGAGAAGCTTTATGAAGTATTTCAAGCTTCCCAGGTGGCTCTAGTGGTAAAGAACCCACCTGCAAGGCAGGGGATATGATCGATGCAGGCTCGATCCCTGGATCAGGAAGATCCCCTGGAGGAGGGCATGGCAGCCCACTCCAGTATTCTTGCCTGGAGAATCACATGGACAGAGGAGCCTGGTGGGCTACAGTCCATGGGGTGGCAAAGAGTTGGACACGACTTAGTGACTAAACAACAACATAATGCTGAAACTTAAAAACCTAATGTTTGTTGACACAGATAATCAAGGGGCTTGAACAGTTACTTAAATAGAGGGAAATCAAATGTCCTATCATAATTGAATAATGAAAAGATATCATAAAAATCAACTTCTTGAAACATCAATACAAAACATGCTATGCCTTAAATTCAATAGACTATCAAAATCAAAATTATTAGGCATATCTTTAAAACATTTTATTAGAATATAGTTGATTTACAATGCTGTGTTAGTTTCTGCTCTACAGTAAAGTGAAAGTGAATCAGTTATATATGTACATATACAAACATGTCCATTCTTTTTTTAGATTCTTTTCCCATATAGGTCATTACAGAGCACTGAGCAGAGTTCCTTGTGCTCTACAGTAGATCCTTTTAGTCATCTATTTTATATATAGTAGCATGTACATGTCAATGCCAATCCACGTACTAATTCCTCCCCCCACTCCCGGCCTTACCTTTTTGTAACAAGTTTGTTTTCTACATCTGTGACTGTTTTGTAATTAATAATTTCTTATCCAGTTTTAGTATTGACTCAATATTACTGACAGTAAACAAGCTCCTAATCCTATGGCTTAAAAATGATAAGTATTTATTGTGTCCATGTGGCTGGGGATGAGCCGTCAGGGCCTGGCTCTGAGCTGCAGGCTTGGTCAGGAGGCTTCTGTGTCTCCGCCTCCAGGGACCTACAGGACCAGGGGCCAGTGAGCGTGCCCTTGTCATGGCAATGGCAGCACATTCAAGCTTCTACTTGTGTCACTTCTGGCAACATCTGTTTGGCCAAAGCCAGTCTGTGGGGTAAGGAGACCACCTCCCTACCCCCCAACTTGAGGTAAAAGCTGCACAGGATCCAAGCTCAGGTCTGGAGAACCAGGGCAATAACCCCACCCTCCACCTGCTCTCCATCAGCATGTGAAGACTCACTGGAAGAACCATATCGTCCCCAGAGGGCAGACATGGTTTAAGCCCCACATGATCAGTTATCAAATGTTGTTAAACTAGGGTGAGTCTTTCAATTGCATCTGTAACATTTGTGGGTTTTTTTGTGTGGAGAATATTGGAAGCTAGATGAGCATGATTCCTAAATCTCTCCATGCATGATACTCTGAAAATGTAATATAAACCTCATATATCAAATGTCATGAAAATCACACAACTATAAATTAGCCACACTGAAACCACATCATGGCATGGCAAGAGGTGTGTGTACATTACAGCTGTAGAAAACATACGTGTGCAAGTTTTCATGTGTAATATATAGAGACATTAACCATATATTTTGATGTATATTGGCTTTCCAGATGGCTCAGTGGTAAAGAATCCACCTGCCAATGCAAGAGATGCCAGAGATTCGGTTTTAATCCCTGGGCCAGGAAGATCCCCTGGAGAAAGGAATGGCAACCCACTCACGTATCTTTGATCTGAGTTACTCTTTGGAGGGTTGAATGCATTTTAGAAACCAAACACATCCCCATGAATAATGTTATATTGATGTCTTACCTCTTCCCTTTTCTCTTTTCCCATCTTCCACTTGTAGGAAAGGTTGTTGGGTTGTAGGGCTGTTTCTGAATTAGAACACAGGTGCACGGAATCAAAACTTTGTTTGATTGTCAAAACCTTTGATATTTTTACTGTTAGGACTACACATCCCAAAGCCAATGCTATTTACCAAAAACACATCATGTTTGTTTTGCTTTTGAAGGCAATTTAAAAGCTCAGACCAAATCAGTGACAGCAGAAGTTTTCCTGACAGAATTTCAGTCAGCAAGAAGCCCCTGTGAGAAGCGGCTACTTATATTATATTAAGGGCTGTGAGCAGAAAATGCATGAGAATACGGCATTAACGCTCTCACATAGAAACGAAACAGAAATTTCATTGAAATTAATGTATTGACAACACTTTCTCAATTAATTAAAGTTAAACAGTAGCATTATGATTCTGGTAACTAGCTGCAAATCTTGTCTTACAAACACAGACAAATTCTTGAAGATATGTGCCATGTAGCCCATGAGGGAGAGGGGTGACCCCCAAAGGCAGAGCAGAGAAGTAGCTGAGGGCTGGGGCATCGTGTGATAGCCGGGCGGGGCAGTGGGCAGTGCTACTGACCTGCACTCAAGAGGAATTGGGTTTTTGAGCCAGGAGAGGGCCATTTGGACAGGAGATGAGGCCTGTGACTTTGGAAAGGTAGAGAACTGTTATTAAATTCTTGCAGTAGGCTGCCAAATATCACTCTGGAGGGAGGAATACCAACCCCCACACCCACACCCTCACGACAAATTTTAGATGACTTTAGGTGGCCCTCATGGTAAAGAATCCACCTGCTAAAGCAGGAGACCTGGGTTCGATTCCAGGGTTGGAAGAGCCCCTTGAAGGAGGAAATGGCAACACACTCAAGTATTCTTGCCTGGAGAATCCCACGGACAGAAGAATCTGGCAGGCCCCAGTTCATGGGGTCACAGAGAGTGGGGCACGACTGAAGTGACTTGGCACGCACATCGCATTGAAACATGACGAGTGTCCTGGGCAAACAATCCCCTCGATACACAGCCAGAGCAGAGGAAGGTTTAGCATCGCGTGGGATGTGGTCCTTGCTGCCCCCCTCCCCGCTCTCTTCCACAGTATCTGCCTAATCATTGTCCAAATTTTTATTAAATACAGTTGATCTGTAAAGTTGTGCCAGTTTCACATGCACAGTATAGTGACTCAGTTATACACGTGTGTGCTAAATTGCTTCAATCATGTCTGACTCTTTGGGACCCCATAGGCTGTAGCCCAACAGACTCCTCTGTCCGTGGGATTCTCCAGGAAAGAACACTGAAGTGGGTTGCCATGCCCTCCTCCAGGGGATCTTCCCCACCCAGAGACTTAACCCATATCTCTTAGTTCTCCTGCATTGACAGGTGGGTTCCTTACCACTAGTGCCACCTGAGAAGCCCTCAGTTGTGTATAAATACACACACACACACACACACACACACATGGGCTTCCCTGGTGGCTCAGCTGGTAAAGAATCCACCTGCAATGCAGGATATTGCTTGCAGTGCAGGAGACGAGGGTTCAGTCCCTGGGTTAGGAAGATCCCCTGGAGGACAGCATGACAACCCACTCCAGTATTCTTGCCTGGAGAATCCCATGGACAGAGGAGCTTGGTGGGCTATAGACCGTGGAGTCAGAAGAGTTGGACACAACTTAGCGACTAAACCACCACCATGAAAGTGAAAGTCACTCAATCATGCCCAGCTCCTGGTAACCCTGTGGACTATCCAGTCCATGGAATTCTCCAGGCCAGAATACTGGAGTGGGTAACCTATCCCTTCTCCAGCGGGTCTCCCTGACCCAAAAAAATCGAACCAGAATCTCCTGCATTGAGGTGGATTTTTTACCAACTGAGCTATCAGGGAAGCCCAGAGAAAACCACCACCATAAATATACATATTCTTTTCTTTTTTTTTTTTTTACATTGTCTTCCATTATAGGTTATTGCAAAATATTGACTACAGTTCCCCATGCAATATAGCAGGTCCTTATTGGTTTTTAAATTCAGTTAATTGGAAAAGGTCCTTCTAATCAAGGCTATGGTTTTTCCAGTGGTCATGTATGGATGTGAGAGTTGGACTGTGAAGAAAGCTGAGCACCGAAGAATTGATGCTTTTGCACTGTGGTGTTGGAGAAGACTCTTGAGAGTCCCTTGGACTGCAAGGAGATCCAACCAGTCCATCCTAAAGGAGATCAGCCCTGGGTGTTCTTTGGAAGGAATGATGCTAAAGCTGAAACTCCAGTACTTTGGCCACCTCATGCAAAGAGTTGACTCACTGGAAAAGACTCTGATGCTGGGAGGGATTGGGGGCTTGAGGAGAAGGGGATAACAGAGGATGAGATGGCTGGATGGCATCACTGACTCAGTGGACGTGAGTCTGAGTGAACTCCGGGAGTTGGTGATGGACAGGGAGGCCTGGCGTGCTGCAATTCATGGGGTCGCAAAGAGTCGGACACGACTGAGCAACTGAATTGACTGAACTGAACTGAATTGGAAAAGTCTCATATATGCTCACTCCTTTAGAGGACAAGTGGCAGTTGATGCCATCTATTGGCTGGAACATCTTCTGCTATGAGTCACCTTGAACTGCTCTCCATCACCTGGTAACTTCTCCCACCCTCTTGTTGTATGGTGAAAGTCTTAGGCTGACAGGGCAGAAAGCCTTAGGTTGAGAAAGCAGATTGTCTCCTGAATTCTATAATTCTGGCTTTGTTGAAGTGAGCTTTTTGATTTTAGCTGCCAAGGGCTGTACTTCACAAGAAACGATCTTCAAACAGCCCTTCAGACCCTTCCATTGACCTTCACGTCCTGCCTTTGTGCCAAGCCTTCTGTTCAGCACCCTTCTGTCATGTCATGTTCACGTGACATAATCTCTGCTGCAAATACTGCCCTCCCCATCCTGTGGGCAATTCTGTCTCCACTCAGGAGGCATTATTCCAGAATATTCCTTGGGGATCAGATAGCATTGACTTCCAGCAACACGTTCACCCCCCAGCTTAAGTTCAGTTCAGTTAACACAGCCCTGAATGGACATCATATTTTGGGGTGTCCACCACGGTCACCACAGCCTCCAGATCACCTTACATCACCCTTCAGGCTGTCCTCAGAGACTGCAAGCTTCAGCTCCACCAACAGCAGGTGTTTTCCAGATTCTGTGTGTCCCCAAGATTTCCCTTGATACCCTGGAGATAGCTCTTATTTGGTTTGGGCTAATAAGTGCTTATTGGCCTTTGAAATTCAAACACAGGAACGTGGAAGTCTTGTAGTTCTGGAAAAAAAACTGATGTTCTCTGTATTCCTGCACTTCAGGGCCTTCCCTAGCAATGCCCAGATCTGTAAGGTGTCCAATCTCTTGTGCAGAAAGCTCACACAGACCTCACCTGGATTAGCCTCATGACCCAGTCCTGTTGATTCTTCTGGCCGGGGAGGTCCCACAAGAGTCTGGCCTGGATGGCAGATAGTTTTTACAGAAAATTGTATTTTCATGCTTCCTGTTGCTCATATCACACTACCTCTCAAATCTCACCACTTACAGCTTCCACCAAACACAGGAGCCCCAGGCATCAGGTTTAAAAATAAGAGCTATGGACTTCCCTGGCAGTCCAGTGCTTAAAACTCTGGGCTCCCAAAGCAAGGACTTGGGTTTGATCCATGATTGGGGAACTAGGATCCTGAATGCCACATAGTGCAGCCACAATCTTTTTTTAAAAAGGAAAAAAAGAAAAAGTTAGAGTCATAACCCTCAATTCCATCTGTCTAATCCCCAAAAGAGGTTCCTAGACTGCAAGGAGATCCAACCAGTCCATCCTAAAGGAAATCAGTCCTGAATTTTCACTGGAAGGACTGATGCTGAAGCTGAAACTCCAATACTTTGGCCACCTGATGCTGACTCATTTGAAAAGACCTTGATGCTGGGAAAGATTGAGGGCAGGAGGAGAAAGGGACGACAGAGGATGAGATGGTTGGATGGCATCACCGACTCAATGGACATGGGTTTGGGTGAACTCCGGGAGTTAGTGATGGATGGGGAGGCCTGGCGTGCTGCTGTTCATGGAGTCGCAAAGAGTCAGACACAACTGAGCAACTGAATTGAACTGAACTGAACTGAACTGAGGTGGCTCAGTGGTAAAGAACCCGCCTGCCAATGCAGGAGACACAGGTTTGATCCCTGGGTCTGGAAGACCCTCTGGAGGAGGAAATGGCAACCCACTCCAATATTCTTGCCTGGAGAATCCCATGGGCAGAGGAGCCTGGCGGGCTACAGTCCATGGGGTTACAAAGAGTCAGACATGAATGAGAGACAGCATGAACACAACCCCTAAATGCACTTGGAAATGTTCCCCACTTCCTCAGCTTCTTATCTTAAGAAATAACTCCTCCATTTATGGAACAAGGATTTTCCACTGACACACATCTTTCAGGTTAAACAGGTTTCAGTATAAGAGACTTGTCAGTAGTAGCTTCCGAATACAAAACACTCACTCATGTAAAGAGTAATCCAGATCATTCTCCTGCTGGAAGAAAAGTCCCTGTATGTTTATAACAATGTCATCAAAGTGGGTTTGCTATTATTCAACAAAACAGACTATAAATAAATCTAAAAGTTGCTGATACTAATTGTATCACTTTTTAAAATTTATTTAATGATCTAGCAAAACTGAACTAGGAAAGATTTGAATAACTACACATTTATTTTAAAAATGGGACATTTACTATGATATGTAGAGGATGTACCCAGAGGAACACCTGCCTTTCTGAAAAGGAATACCAGCCCTACAAAGAAAAGTCTCTGTGTGAAGCACCTCCTCTAGTTATCCCACCTCCTGCTCTGTGTCTGGAACTCTGCGATTCTCACCATGTGACCACTGAAGTGATGCAGTAAAGGCAATCGGAGTGTTTTGGACCCCCTGCAATGAACCTGTAAAAACTGCTCTAAGAGCCAAAAGACCAGGGAATTGGACTGTAAAGGAGCCATGCCACCCACCTATAGAGCAGCTAAGCTGAGAACCACGTGAGGTTTTCCCTGGATGCCTCCAAAAATGAAGACGCCTCAGTAAGCCAGCATGGGGCTACACAGAACTGAGACTTGCAACTCACGTCACAGAGCTCAGTCTCAGCTGCTTTCCGGATCCCAGAGATCAGCAAGGCTTTGAAGTGTTTTGAAAAATCAGTTGGCAGACCACAATAGTTCAGAAGCACAGAGAGAAAATACTTTGATATGAAATATATTTATTTAACTTCTAAACTAACTTTTTTTTTATTCTTCTTGTTTTCACTTACCTCTGACACATTCCTCTCATTTATTCCAAAAATATTTGGATTTAAAATCCGGGAGAAGGGGCCGGCAGAGGATGAGCTGGTTAGATAGCAACACCAACCAAATGGACGTGAGTTTGAGCAAACTTTAGGAGATGGTGAAGAACAGGGAAGCCTGGAATGCTCCAGTCCATGGGGTTGCAAAGACTCAGACACAACTTAGCAACTGAACAACAACAAATGATACACCAAAATTAAACAAAGGGTTTAAGAGATGATCTTAAAGGGAAAATAAAGGAGAAAACTTTAAGAAGAAGGGATCAAAATAATTTCCAAAATTGGTCATGTGTCACATTTCTGAAAATACCGCGGTTGAGCAATATTTTGGTCTTGAACCTGTAGCTGTCAGTGCAGGAGAGGGAAAATGAACGGCAACGTGGTTTGCAGCTACTGTGAGGGAAAAAGAAGCTAACTGCTGAGAATATTGAGACTGACATCGGAGCACTCGTCCTCCTGCGAGTGAAGTTCCCTGGATAGGATGTCATCATTGTTTTGCAGTCGCCCAGGGGGGCTAAGCGGTAAGGAACCCACCTGCCAATGCAGGAGACGCAAGAGACCCCGGTTCGATCTGTGGGTCAGGAAGATCTCCTGGAGAAGGAAATGGCAACATACTCCACTCTTCTTGCCTGGAGAATTCCATGGGCAGAGGAGCCTAGAAGACTGCAGTCCAAGGGGCTGCAAAGAGTTGGACACGACTTAAGAGACTAAATGATAACATAACACTGAAACTTAAAAAGCCTAATGATTGTTGAGATGTCTTGAAACCCAGGCCCAAAGCAATCCTTTCTACATTCACATATTCTCGAAAGAGTGAAGTCTGTCAACATCATTATCAAATGGCAGATCAACTCATAGGAAGTGTTCGTTCCATTCCATGTACCGAAGTCCAGCTGACTCAAGGTTTAAGAATCACCATGTTAAGGGGTAATATACATGCATTTATTTTGTTCTGGTATTATCTGATTTATCATTCAGAATCTTGATGATGAAGTAAATATGAATGAATATTATGGATTGTGTTTTAAAATGGAAAAGTTAATGACATCATACATAATCAAATCGACTTACTACGCATACACAGCTTTTCTTTGGGGCTTCTCCGGTGATGCTAGTGGTAAAGAACCCTCCTGCCAATGCAGGAGACGTAAGAGATGCAGGTTTGATCCCTGGGTCAGGAAGATCCCATGGAGGAGGGCACAGCAAAACCTCTCCAGTATTCCTGCCTTGAGAATCCCATGGACAGAGGAGCCTGGCAGGCTACAGTCCATAGGGTCGCAAAGAGTCGGACATGACTGAAGCGACTTAGCACAAACGCTAATTAGGAAGAAGTCACATTTTAGGGGTAAGATTGGTGCCATTGGGAGGGAGGGTTAGGTCACTGGTTATCTCTAGACTTCGCTTTCTCCCGTACACAACGTTTCTGTTGCGAGATTAATTGTTCCTACAACTTACCTGTGATTCTTCCTCCTGCTTCCAGGATAGGATGCTGTGTTTACAAATAGACAGGTCCTCCCTGCTCCTGTTCTCTGGCTGCAGCCTGAAGTCCCAGGGGAGACTCTACAGACCCCAGCCGCTTCTCTGTTGAGGTGTAAGGGCCAAGGTCACACTAATCCCATGTGGGTACATCCTCTTGCAAAGCGCCACATGGTATTGGTGCCACAGACCCCAAACCTCAGGAAACTAACCTGCTTCCTGTGCTGTGTGGCCTCGCTCTCTTGTGAAGTTTGACAGGTGTCTGAGGTGAGGTCACCTAACCCAGAGGTCTGGCCTGATGCTCACGGGCTGACAGCTGAGGATAAGGTGCTGCAGTGACAGGGGTGGGGTTTCAGTCCTTGTTTGGAAATGTATGAAAAGTAGGTACTTGTGCTCAGTCATGTCCAACTCTTTGGTACTTATGCTTAGTCGTGTCCAACTCTGCAATCCTTTGGACTGTAGCCTGCCAGACTCCTCTGTCCATGGAATTCTCAAGGCAAGGATACTGGAGTGAGTAGCCATTTTCATCCGTGTATGAAAAATATCTGCTTAATTCTGCCCCTGCTGGCTCACTTCAGTTCCAATACTTCTCTTTCATGAACATAATTTTAAAAAATCCTGTGGTCAGAAAAACTCTCTGCAAATATCAAGGGTTTCCACTCATGATCCTTGTCTTGATTAAGTAGTTACTGCAGTTCCAAACCCATGCCACCCTCTAGTGAGGGGACTATCAGGCTCAGCCGTGTGTCTGCATAGGAGCACCGACCTGCCACCCCCAGCAATGAGAGCGGCCCCGCCTGGTGCCTGGCCCCCCTCCCCTCAAGTGCACGCAGCTGCCAGGGGTCTCCATCTGTCTCTTTCCACCCCTGGACCAACCTCAGGATAGTATGGTGAGCAGCACAGACTGACCTCCACAAATGGCCTCCAACTCCTTCTCATATTTGATGTCTTCAAGTTTTAAGCGAGTTTCAGTTATGGAGGCAGAGCTATTTTCTCCACCATCATTACCTTTCTATTTAGAAATCAAGTATCCTGAAAATTCAGCATGGTCCAGGAATGTTTTTAACCTTGGCTCTTCAGCTGGTTAGCCCTTGAAAACCCCTTGGACTTCCAAGAGTCCCATCTTCATGCGTGTGTTCTCTGAGCTCCACAGCACTTCCAGTGTCCACTCTCCAGACAGACTCCTCGGGGGGACCCTGATTCCATCACCTCCCAGTCGTGGGCCTCAGGGTCTCCTCCATCAGATGGAGGCACATGTCACACCTGCACCACAGATTGATATGGCAATGAAATGACTTCTGGTATGTTGGGAACCTAAAACTGTGCTCAGCACAGAGTCAGCTTCAAACACATTTGTTTTCTATCATTACTCTTATATTATTGTCATTATCTCTTCTGCCCCCTGAGAGGCAGTGAGCCCTGGCGTGACCCTGATCCAGTCTCTCAAGTTGCAGAGAGAACCTGTGCATTTCCCATCAATTTCTCAGCCGCAAGCATTGGAAGCTCTTCTCTATTTAAACCTATCCCTGAAATCAAAACCAGGGCACCTTAAATTTGGATCATAATGAAATGTAACCATTAACCTCATTGTTCCCTGTTTCAAAATCAACACAGATCCTAACTTCCAAACATAAACTGCATTATCAGGACACCTCAGGATTCTGATTCAGGCTGTAGAGTCAATAAGGAACGTCCTTGATTTCAGGAAAATAATCCCCCTGAAGTCTCCCCACCAAGGTGGACACGAGGTTGTTTGGTATAGACCCCTCTTGATGTAACAGCAACTCTCCTGTCTTGCAGGGAGAACATTCCCACCACACCTGTTCTTCCCAGAACATGCCCACCACACCTGTACTTCCTGTTCTAATTCCCTTTCACTCCCTGTGCACCAGGGAACAGCTGAGCTCTGAACTGTCTGCTGCAACCTCGCTTCTCCCCTCAGGGTGTCTAGTCCGGTGCAGACACTGGCAGTGACACTGGCTGGGGTACAAGGACCTTCTCGCCTAACTGGTGCCATCTGACCACAGCACCCAGCACAGAGGGGATTCACAACTCCGGCTGTTGTGAATAATAACCTCCAAGGTCTATATGAGCTACTTTACTCACAATGGTTCTGTGGCACTACATATATACAGGAGTGTTTCTCACTCAGGTCTCTTCTCCAGCTCTCTGGACAACAGCTTGGTGTTCTGCAATTCAGTTCTATTACTGCTGACCCTAGAGGTTAAGGGCTCAGTCCTGTGGCACTGCCCCTACTTCAAACTCCAATCCAAAGCCTTAAGTTGCCATCTGCACTTCAGACAAATCAGCTGTCAACCAGGGGCTTCCAAACCTCCCCTTCAGGTTTGGAAACTGTCTAGAAAGACGCACACAACTTCGGAAGACACTTCACTTACATAACATGGCTACAGACGAGCAGCCATGGGGGCGGTTCCTGTAGATGTTCAGAGCAGGGACTTCTGTCCCTGGGGGGCTGGTAGGCCAGACTCCTGTCTCATGGGTGTGTTTTCCAACTGAGAACTGATCAACTCCACTGCTGAAGGGTTACTATGGAGACTCCACTGTGCAGATGTGATTGTTGAAAACACTGGCCTTTACAGATTGATTTGGTCTCAGCCCCCTGTCTCCTCCCTAAAGGTCAGGGTGCTGAAACTCAACTTCTAATCAAGCCTTGACTTTCTGGTGACCTACCCCATTCTGTGGGGCAACTGGCCACCAGCCAGCTCATTAACCCACAAACTACACCCTTACCACTCTGGAAACTTCAAGAGTTACAGAAGCTCCATGTCAGGAACTGGGCACAAAGACCAATATTTTCATTACATCACATCAGGAGAGGTTGATCTGCCCTGGAGAGAGGCCCAGAGTGATGGCCCCAAGGGGGTGGAGATTCCTCCGCCCTGTGCTGATGGCCGTGGCCCACATCCCAGGAGGCCCAGGCCTCGGTGCTTCATCCTTCCCTACCAGGTGTGTGGATGCCGTATCCACATGCCCAGGCTTCAGACAATGCTAACAGTGTAAGGGGTTTACAGGGCCTCCACCAGCTCCTCCTGCCGCTTCCAGCAAACACACCTGGTGACCAGGGTCCTGCCATCTTAGGAAATCTTTCAGCCTCTACACCTGCCTCCATAGGCTTCTCATCCACCACAGCTAGTTCACAAACAGGAGTAAAACTTTAAACAGAAAAGGAAATTTTTAAAGAATATTAGGCAGCTCAGACAATCTTCAAAAGGCCAGGGAATCAAGTTTAGAAGGTTTCCCACTGGGAGTAAGGCCTGGAACCACACTGGAGAAGTGGTCTATTTGGGTCCACTGGCCTGTGGTCACCTGGCCCAGAATGAGAAACATCTAGAAACCAAGCTCTGAGCTTACAGCTAAGAGGCACATTTATCCTCCTCAAGTCATCAGATTCTTGCTCTCTGACCAGCACTAATCACATCAGTGGAGATGGACTTGGAAGTTCTTCATGTCCCCCCAAACCCAAGACGGACTGGCAGGGTACAGGTTACCAACTCTGCTCAGAACTTGTAAGGTTCCACTGCTGTGGGCAAGATACTACTGCTTCTTATCTGCTTCCTCCATAAAATCTTGTTGTTCAGTCAATAAGCCATCTCTGATATTTTGCAACCCCATGAACTGAAGCATGCCAGGCTTCCCTGTCCTTCACTCTTCCCTGGAGTTTGCTCAAGTTCATATCCATTGAGTCAATGATAACATCTCATCCTCTGTCACTCCCTTCTCCTCCTGCCCTCGATCTTTCCCAAAATCAGATTCCAGTGAACCGGCTCTTCACATCAGGTGGCAAAAATATCAGAGCTTCTGCTTCAGCATCACTCCTTCCAATCACTCCTTAATTTCCTTTAGGACTGACTGGTTTGATCTCCTTGCTGTCCAGGGAATTCTAAGAGTCTTCTCCAGCACCATAGTTTGAAAGCATCAATTCTTGATCACTCATCATTCTTTATGGTCCAACTCTCACATTCGTACATGACTACTGGAAAAAAAAGCGTAGTTTTGACTATACGGACCTTTGTTGGCAAAGTGATGTCTCTGCTTTTTAATATTGTGTCTAGGTTTGTCATAGTTTTTCTTCCAAGGAGCAACTGTCTTTTAATTTCATGGCTGCAGTCATTGTACCTTATCTGATCACAACAAGAAAACTGCTTCTTATCAGCAGTGAATTAGCAGACAGCCATATGCTGTCACCAGCTCTGTGGCTCATCCCTGGGTACCAACTTTATAGTGGAAGGTCCAGAGTTCTCCCTCCTGGCATTGGAGGAAATTTCCTCTGCTGACTGGGTTCTGAATGACCCACCTTCAAAGATGAAAGTGAAGCAGAAATACTCACCAACATATAAATATTTCAAGGACAGAGGTAGAGAAACAACTGTGGTATTTGTCCAATACATAGTGGTGATGGTGTGGTCCACGGGACAGACTGATTGAAAGCATCTCACAAGTGTCACTTGGATCAGTTGTTCCCCAGATGTCATGGAAACACATTCATTTAACAAGTATTAGTTACATCTTACAGATATTATACAAGAAATGTCAGGAGTAAACCTTTCAATGGAAAATGATCCTTCGTGGTATTTTTCAAGCGTTGATACTTGGTGATGAAACACAGATGTGCGGATTGACTGGAGACAGGAAGATGGCACCTTTAACAAATCACAGAGACGGGAATATGGCATTTTTAATAAATCATAGGAAGAGTTATGGCATTTGAAATGAAAATTGAAGTTCATCTAAATTACTTTATTTTCCATAAAATAGAGTAATGCCTCCCTACTTAGTTTTATAGCCATGTTATGAAGTAGGTACTTCATTATGATTTCATAAATCATGCTATGGAAATCCTTGCCACCGTGCCTTGTAAATACACTTTTGGTAGACATGACTGTTCTGTGAAGGTTTCACTCTGTTAACATTGATGGTTCTGAGCTTTGTTCACGTACTGGATGCTTTAGGACAAGATAAGCTTGCATGTATTACATTTCTAATTATTTTCCAAAATCTTTTAATTTAAAGGGAATCCCAGAAGTTATGCAAATATCTAGTTTCTGACATTTCTCCGACATTAAACTGAAAATCCATTGAGTTAAAAATTTCCACTGTTTTTAAAAATTATTCCCTCCAGGAAGCTGAACAAATGAATTATTTAAATTTACCTCTGCCACCCATCTCCCATAAACATGGGGAAAATGAATTCACTTTACTGTGTGGTGTCCTGTGATGGTTTACTTGTTTCCTGTGTGTATACATGATGCTGTTAGGAATAGTGTCCTTATAATTCCTGTTAAATGTGTGCACATGTGTGTGCACATATGTGCAAAGAAAGCATGAAGCACTCAGTCTCACACTGTGAAATATTCAAGGGTGAGGTTAGGAATTCTTCCTTCTGGTTCAGAGAGTTGAAGCGATGGAGCTGAGGATGAGGTGAACTTCAGGGAGTCTAAGAACAGCCCCTCACTCTATGGTCATTTATTCGGCAGGATATTAATTTCAGTTTTCTGGTATCATCAATAAGATTGAGATGAAAAAGTGATCTGTTTGAGATCTTCTGACAATTTCTTAATGAGTCAGAATTTTATGACTTTTCCTTAGCTGAGCAGGAAACCTCTGTACACCTGGAGATATCTGGATGGTTGCAGAGCCCAGACAAATAGTAGGTGACTGTCTGGCCAGACTGAGAGCCCCTTATCAGGGATGAAGCTCAAGAATGTGAAAACACGTTCTACCATCATTGGTGTCTTCGGACAGGACCTCTTTCCTGAAGACTTCCAACAGCACAATTTTATCAATAAAACACTTTCCTGAGCACTGATGTTATATGTATATCTTATAAATGGACTACCATGCCAGTACATCTTGTTGATAATAAAACATCCATGGACCTGGTAGAATAAATACATAACTACATGTATTTCCTGTTACTCGTAGTCATTTTGTGTGTCCCTGGGGTATTCAACTGGATTGGAAAACATCGCTGTAGGATATTTTGCAGTCTTCATCTAAGATTTATGTGACCAATTCATAGTACAGTATATTATATTAAGCAAATAATACATTTTTTTCTTGATTGAACACATTTTTCTCAACTCTATGCCCATCTCTTGAAAAGTAAATGTACCTAATTATCTTCAGAAGATAAGTGCTACTGTTGAAGGGTTTACACACATCATAGGAGTCTTGGGAAAAAAGGAAATACAATCTCAAGAGTCGTTGTGCTTCACTCTAATTATTCCATTTTAAAGTCGTGAGACAAGCCTGTGTAAACAAACCATAGCAGATGAGAATGGCATAAATAGGAAACACATTTTGACATATTTTCATGATGACCATTTGATACTAACATCAGGGGTTTTTTTTGTTTGTTTGTTCTTACAAAATGTCTTTGGAAACAAATTAGTTCAATATTTTTTTCAGTCAATTCAGAATATAAAGTTATGAAGTGCTGCCCAATTCTTTTAGGAACAATGAATAAAATTATAGTAGAACTTCAAGTATGTGATATTTCAAAGGCCATTTTAACTCCTAACACCTTACTTAGATTTCAATGATTAAAAACAAGATTAAGTTTCTGAGATTTTACATCTAAGAAGAGACAGTTGATTTCTTCTCCAGAATTTGTCACTGCCCAGACTCTGCTGGTCCCGCTATGAGCACAGCGTCCACTGCACAAGCAGAACCTCTGTCCTGGTGAGTCTCTTTCCTTGTTGTTGTTCGGTTGCTCAGTTTTATCTGACTCTTTTGCGACCCCATGGATTATAGTCCACCAGGGTCCTCTGTCCACCAGATTCCCAGGCATGAATACTGGAGTGGGTTGCCATTTCCTTCTCCAGCAGATCTTCCCGACCCAGGAATCAAACCCATGTCTCCTGCATTGCAGGCAGACTCCTTACCCCTGAGCCACCTTGGAAGCCCCAATCATGACATCTGCATGGTTGTCTCATTAAAAATAGAAAAAAGAAAGTCCTGACTGATCCTTGAAGATGCAGCTTTAGGTAATGCAGAGCAGAGTGCATCTCCAGGTGTGCACAGCTCCCCAGGGCTGCATCTTCCCTCATGGCCATCCTGACCTTGGCCTCCACTGCCAGTCTTGGCAAACCCAGCCTTCTTTGTGATTTGACAGCAGGGTTATTCCCAACACCTCCAGCTCATACACAAGATTGTGAGGTATCTTCTCTATATGGATTCAATTTTTAAAACCTCTGTCAGCTAGAAACACATATGACTAAAATGAGGGTTAGATTATCGTGGTCCTTGCTGCATCTTTGGGAGCCAAGTGCACCCTGCATCATATGCTCCCCTGAGTGATAGGTAAAAGAGACTGAGGTAGGGCTGTCTGAGCCACTGAGAGTCCCAAGGTTGGAGCTGCGTGGTGTGTGGTGATCCTCATAATTTTGCCTCCTCAGAAAGTTAGAAATGCTATAAAGCAGATTTTTAGAGTAGAAATCAAGCTTAAGATATATATATATATATATATATATATATATATATATATATGTATTTTTTTTTCTGCTCAATATGAGGCTGGTATTCGTTTCTCCTGGGTGCTCTGACTTCTCTCTCTGCATATATTGCTAAACAAATATAGGGTCTGAATTGCATTAGGCACAAGCAAATTTGATTTAAAATCATAGTTTAAAGGAGAGTCAAGATTTTACATTTTGTTTTTCTGAATGCTTTGGTTATCTTTCATGCCATTTTATCATACCATGCTACCATTTACTACATACTTTTAGATTTTGATTCGCATCTAATTTCAAAATCTTAGAAGCATTAGAGAGGCTGAGTTTTGGCAGAAAACATTCTGTAACTGATCAAATTAAATGACCCGTCATGAAAGGTCACTGTAAGAAGAACAAATATCTACCTAACCATGTTCTAGACTATAAAGTAGACAGATTTAAGCTGATATTTCCGCTGTAATATTTGAAAAATATAGTCAGTGGGGTAGGTGCATTTTGAACCAGAGGAGTTATTTTTAATATAAATACATTGTATATTAATTTTTCTAAATAGAGGAGGCTAATGTTTGCTATTAGATATATAATTGGCCTATATTCCATTGGGATTCCTACTTGTATCAGTAATTTTCCTCTCTGCTGTTGCTATATATACACATACATATTCTTTGAATGCTGAAATGGTGTGAACATGCAAATTACAAAGAGCGAGCCTCATTTAATCATACATAATTAAACATTTCAAGCTTAGCATGGATAATCTGTCTTGCCCACAAAGGCACAAATGATTTCCCAGCTCTCCAAGCAGTGCCAACGGGTATGCAGTTGTGAGCTGTCAGTAAAACACACTGGAGCTCTAGCAGCCTTAACGTGGGGGTGTCACAGGTGACACCTTGCACCAAGTGGCCTTCCTGGTTGTCAAGGTGGTGCAACAAAAGACAGTCATCATATGTCACCAGCTATGGTGACATACACATGGAACTGCTGTGCTGTGTATCAGGTGGAAAATGTCATCTTAAAACATCTGATAATTTTGTTCAACCAGTATTGACTTCATAAGTGGTGTATGGGGATATGCATTTTCCATGGTTGACCTCAGAATAAAATAAAAATTTTATGTTCAAAGTTACATATAATTGTTCCAAATGTTAAAGTTAAGGTAATTGTTTCAGAATAAATTATGTTTTCAGGATAGATAATTTAAAATTCTATTTGTAAAAGCTCAAGAATGAAGTTTCGGGATCTGATGGGGACTCAATGCTGTGCACGTGGTGCACGGCTCAGAGCCACCTCGCTCTGTGAGAAGCGCAGCTGACACTGTCTTAGCCTGCAAACGCGGTAAGGAGTCCCTGCCGACCAGTCCTTCCTTCTAGGGAAGTGAGCACTGGGGTTTCAGAGGCAAACACTAGAGAGGATGTGGAGAAAAGGGAGACTTTGTGCACTGTTGGTGGGAATGGAAATTCTAGAAAGCAGTGTGGAGGTTCCTCAAAAACTACAAATCGAACTACCCTAGCCTCCAGCAACTCCACTCCTATTAATCCAAAGAAACAAAAACCCCAGTGAGAAAAGATACAGGTACCCTATTGTTCATGTGTGCGGTGTGGTACTGTGTGTAGTCGCTCAGTTGTGTTCAACTCTTTTCGACCCCATGGACTGTACTAGAGTGGATTTTCATGCTCCCCTCCAGGGGATCTTCCCAACCCAAGGATCAAACCCAAGTCTCTCACACTGCAGGCAGATTCTTCACTATCTGAGTCACCCAGGAAGCCCCTAGTGCAGCATTATTTACAATAGCCAAGACATGGAAGCAAAGTATCCATCAGATGAATGGATAAAGAAGATGTAGTATTCATGCACAACAGAATATTATTCAGCTATAAAAAAAAAGCAATGAAATCTTTCCATTTGTGACAACATAGACCTAAAGGGTGTGACGCTAAGTGCAATAAGTCAGAGAAAGACAAATACTGTGTGATTTCCCTTACACATGGAATCTAAAAAACACGAGAACAAACAGAACAAACCAGAAACAGACTCATAGACACAGAGAACAGACAGGTGGTCACCAGAGGCAGTGGGTCAAGGTAAAGGGTGAAATAGGTGAGAGAGACTAAGAGGTACAAATTTCCAGTTATAAAATAAATGAAAGTAAATGTCACAGGAATGAAATGCAGAGCATAGGAAACAGAGTCATAATAATGTAAAAATCTCTACGGTGAAAGACTAGACTCATCTGGTGATCACTCGACAATGCAGAGAAATATTGAATCACTATGTTGTATACTTGAAATTGACATAGAATTGTAGGTCACTATACTTCAACCCAAAATATGTGACCTAAATGAAAGGAAATGAACAAAGAGGGGAATATATTACTATGTATACCTGTGGCTGCTTCACTTTGGTGTACAATAGAAACTGACACAACAGTGCAAAGCAACTATATGCCAATAAAAATTTTACTAAGTAAGTAGTAAATTAAAATAAATATAAATGTATGCATTGGGAGGAAATAGATCAAAATGTTAAATGGTTATCTCTGGGGGGGGTGGAGATTATGGTTAATTTTTACTTATGGTTTAATGTATTTCCACTTGCCTGTGAAGAATATGTATTGGCTATAAAATTAGAAAGAAAATAATAAGTGTCATTAAAAATGAAAAAAAAAAACCTGAATTTCTGAAAAAGAATCCATATAGATGGTTTAAGTTCAGTGGTAAAATCAAGCAGACCTGGGATTACATATTATTTCCAAAATGTGACCCCTGTGTCAGCTTTGGAAATGCGTTCAATTTCTAACTCTTGGTTCCTCATCAGGAAAATGGAGAACAATCATATTAAAGCATTTGTCACAGGACCTGAATCATGGTGATAACACTATGTTAACGCTTAGTGTTTTGTTAGAAGGAGATTTTCAACGTTTTGATCTCAATTCTATGTAAGAAAGATGGGAAGACATGGAAAGATTCTGAGAAACTACGGAGAGCATTAACTTCCACCAATTTCCCCTGAATTTGAGTCACTGAAAGAGGATCGTGGGCAGACAGCACCATCATTCAAGATATCAGGGGATGTGATGATGGGGATCCAAAGGGGAAAGAAAAGATATCATGGAACCTCTGGAGGCAATTGACACAAACTAGGCCAGCTTAGCAGACATTAGAGCCTGTGATGCTGACTTGCACAAACAAATAAGGTTAGAGAAACCAAGTCTGACTGTCAAAGGAAAAGTAAAGCTTGATACGATTTTAGAAAATGTAAAGTTAGATACAGACTAGGAAATAGTATCAGTAAAGGTATTTGTTTGGGATATTTACACTGAAATAAGGAGACTTAGACCCATTAAGTGTTAGTCGCTCGATCAAGTCCGACTCTTTGTGACCCCATGGACTGTAGCCTGCCAGTCTCCATCTCCATTGTCCATGGAGTTCTCCAGGCAAGAATACTGGAGTGGGGTGCAATTCCCTCCTCCAGGGGATCTTCCGATCCAGGGATGGAACCTGGGTCTTCAGCATTGCAGGTGGATTCTTTATCGTCTGAGCCACCATAAAGTCCTTTTGTAAATACACAATGTGCACATTTAGGAATATTGATTTACTTGTTTGGGAAAACAAATTTTGAAGGAAAAAAATCAGACATGAAAATATGAAAGATCATACCTACTTAAGATTCTAAGACTGTTTTTGTTGCAGTGATCTTTGGTAGCTGGTCCTCAGTGGAGCTCCAGCAGAAACCCAATGAAAAGAGCAGAGCCAAGTGCAGAGACGGGGTCCCAGGTCAGAGTGCGAGCTGTTCCAGTTAGCCACTGAGAAGCCATTTTACTTTCCTAGGGCAGCCGGAGTGAAGTACCACAGACTGGGTGGCTTAAACAACAGAAAGTTATTTTCTCAGAGTCCTGAAGGTAAGAAGTCCAAGAGCAAGATGTCAGCAGGATAGCTGTCTGTTCACCCTCTCTCTTTGGTGTGCAAATGTCCAAAGCGCCCTTGGGTCTTCCCATGGTCTTCCCTCTGTAGGTGTCCTTATGTCCTAACTTACTTTTCTCAAAAGCACACACAGCTGCTATCAGATTAGGGCCCACTCTCATGATCCAATTTAAACTCCTCTTTCACAGGGCCTCCCAGGTGGCACTAGTGGTAAAGAATCTGCCTGCCAATGAAGGAGACACAGAGATGTGGGTTCAATCCCTGGGTTGGGAAGATTCCTTGAAGGAGGACTTGGCAACCCACTGGGGTATTCTTGCCTGGAGGTGATCCCATGGACAAAGGAGCCTGGTGGGCTACAGTGCACGGGGTCACAAATTGGACGTGACTGAGCACCTGAGCACCACCACCATCTCTTTCAAGACCTTGTCTAAGGTACAGTCACATTCCAAGATACCGGGGTCACTGCTTCAATATATGAATTTGTGGGGACACAATTCATCACATACCAGATGCTGTTTATTTTTACTTTGGGATAAAGATAAGGATGGTTACCAGGTGTGTGGCACAAAGACACTGCTAGATATAAAGGAAGCCGTCTATGCTGTGGCTTGTGACAGATGCCCCCTGTAAGTGGCACCTCCGTGATTAAGGCACACTCGGCTGAGGACATGTTGTCAGCCTGGGACATGTGCTTCCACACAATTCATGTCTTCTTGACCTCAGAGGCGGCATACACATAGTCTTTTTTTGTTTGTTTGTTTGTTTTTATGGAATGTAGATTTCTGAAACATTTCAAAAAGGCTTAGAAACTTCACAGCGAATCTCCTCCAAATGGTAGTTCCAGGGTGACGCAGTTTGCCGAGATAACACGGGACTCAAGTGGAGGTGGGTTTCACAGCAGTGGAGCTGATTTCAGTTTTGGGGAAAGAACCTGTGAAAGGTTCCTGAGACGATGAGTAACTCAACTCCTGGTAAGAACCTAGAACCACAAGGGCGCCCGGGGAAGTCGCATCTCAGAGTAACAGCTGAATTAAAAGCCCAGGACTTGATGAGAGAATGTCAACAAAGCATCTCCCCAGAAGAAGGCGAAAGAGGCTCCCCGAGGCTGCACCGGAGTGGGGAGCTCAGAACAAGGGCCACTGTAAGTACCTTAACTGTCATTTGTTATTCACACTTCTTTGAAAATAAAAATCTTTACAGTTCAACAGCAGCAAACATACTGATTGGAACTTTTCACATTGCAATTAGAGTAAAAGCCATTGAGATGTGTTCATGGGGACACTTGAAGCAGAATTTATGCAAAAGAGATCAATTTTTAAAACTAGAGTGACTCAGGATAAAATCTGTTGGGGAGGTACTGAAATCACTCAGGGGTGCTTAGTATCATGGAGAAGGGTAGATGTGGTCTAACTCTCAGCCACTTTTCAGTCGAGCAGATATTTATAACAATCTCATGATGAATTTACACGTTTAGTACATCTTTAGAAATTTGCATTTGTATTTGCTTTCATCTAAAACTAACATCTTAAGTGTGTAATTCTGAGCAAACTGACCGCTGTGGTGATCTTCCTGTGGCAATGATTTCCTCTGGATGTCAGGCTCCAGGGTGAGTGAGAGCTGATTCTGACTCTCTTTGTACATGCACACATGCATGTACACACATGTGTGCCACACACTTATGGGCGTGCATGCATGCACACACACACAGGAGCACTGAGCTTGAAATAAGTACTATTTAAATCAGACAAAAAATTAGTGACATCTGTAAAATAACAGATTAAAAGCTGATCATTCCATTCCCACTGTGTAGAAACAAAAGCTAAACCAGCCTCGCACCCTCCATGCCCTGTTCTGATCTCTCAAATACAGCCTTGGCATCTCAGGAGCATGACTCTGGGTCTCATGCAGGGAAGGAGAATACATCAGAATAAATGAACCAACTCTCCAAGGGAAAATTCAATTCTGTGACCAAACAGTAGTGAATCTTATGTTTGAAAACAAAATTCTACTTTTCTATTAAAATCTGAATTGATGATTCTATCTTTCCTGATAGTAGTCCAGGACGTGTCATTGGTTCTGTAATTTCTATATCCTGCTCCAACACCCTGTATAGCCCTCCATCCTGGGTTGTCTTCACCTGAACAGGAAGCACCACATAACCATGGAGCAGGAAGCCTCATGTTCAAATGTCAACTGTGTCTTCTGATCACATCCTATGCCATACCACACACTCCACTTTGTTACTGACAATAAATAACATCCCACATGGTATTGATTTATGTTCAGGAAAGCCGGGTTTAATAAATTTCGATCTGGAAAAGATGAGAGAAGATAAGGAAATAGATTGTTTTATTTCTCTAACCAGCAAAGTTCACTTGTAGAAGACATAAAAAACTGTGTTTGTGAGGCTTAAAATAATTTCATATTCTATTGCTTTTGAAAGCTGAGCTTTTTTTAGCTACCAAAAGGACTAGGAAAATGCAATATGTCAAAACACTGAGGAAACAAAGAAATAAGGGAAAATAAGAATATAAAAGAGGTTCCCTTTGCTGCTAAGTACTTTTAATGAGAGGAAAGAGACCTTCTGAAAGAATAGCCTGGTTCATAGACTATTAAAAACACTTGCTGTTTTTAAAATGTTATTTCATAGATTAAGAACAGAGATAGAAAATATTAACTGTCCTGATTAGATTTCAGAAACGACACATATGTGAAAACTATCCAGGGACTTTTACACGTCTTCAATATTTTCTTTCAAAATATTCAAAGGGACTTGAAAAATTATACATATATATGATATATGTATAATATAGAATTTTTATATTCTCTAATAGTAAATACTGATACTTCCTCATGGTTATCCATATACATTTAAATCAGATCTGTTGCTAAATAACAATTATTACATTTTCTCTGGGTGGCATAAAAGTGTACTCATTTAAGAATAGTATCTGCACAATCTGTGAAATATTTTAATATTTTAAAAATAAAAAAATCAGCACTGGAAATCAACACTGAAGAATAAAATTAAGTTGTTAGTAGTTTAAGTTTGGTGTGATCCTAGGAGAATGGGTAGTCATTGCAAAGTTGAGAAAATATTCAATTATTTACAATGAGATTCTTTTGAAAATTGAGATATAATTAACATATACTATTATGTATGTTTAAGGTCTACAAGATGTTGATTAGATGCACTTATATACTGCAGTATGATTGCCATCTTCGTGTTAGCTAGCACTCTGTTAGGACATATAACTATTATTTCTTATATATCACAATGTATATATACATATATCAGATCAGATCAGATCAGTCGCTCAGTCGTGTCCGACTCTTTGCGACCCCATGAATCGCAGCACGCCAGGCCTCCCTGTCCAACACCAACTCCTGGAGTTCACTCAGACTCATGTCCATCGAGTCAGTGATGCCATCCAGCCATCTCATCCTCTGTCGTCCCCTTCTTGTCCTGCCCCCAATCCCTCCCAGCATCAGAGTCTTTTCCAGTGAGTCAACTCTTTGCATGAGTTGGCCAAAGTACTGGAGTTTCAGCTTTAGCATCATTCCTTCCAAAGAAATCCCAGGGCTGATCTCCTTCAGAATGGACTGGTTGGATCTCCTTGCAGTCCAAGGGACTCTCAGGAGTCTTCTCCAACACCACAGTTCAAAAGCATCAATTCTTCGGCACTCAGCCTTCTTCACAGTCCAACTCTCAGGGTTGGCTTATATATATATATATATATATATATATGTATATATATACACACACTATATGTATGCTTAGTTATTTTCTTTAAGATGTTATGAGAAATTTTTCAAAGGAGAAAGCAAAAGCTCCAAAAAGAACTTTCAAAAATTGCAAAACTGTGGTTGTAGATACAAACATCATTTCTTCAGTCTCTAGTGGAAATTTATTGCTTGTTTCAGTTGTCAACTGAGAATTCTACATCCAATTGAAAAGAAATAAAGGCAAAATAAAGACCTTTTCAGCTGAATAAAACCTAAGAAAAATCTTCATCAGCAAACAAGATGCACACACACAAAAAAAAAGCTAAAGAAAGTTCATCAGACTAAGAAAATGACACCAGATGGGTACTCTGATTTGCACAAAAGGCTGAAAATGAAAAGAAATGGGTAAATACAATTTTTTCATTTGCAAAGATTTCTTTAAAAGACAAATGATTAAAGCAAAAATTAGTGACTATATTGTCAGGTTAATAAGATATATTAAAGTAAAATATATGAAAACAATAAGGAAGAGTGGAGAGATGAGTCCCTTTTCTTCAGCCCTACCCCCATTCCTGAGCTGGTGGAAGCTTACTGACGTGCTGCTTGGACAGTCAGAAGGAAAAACATTCAAGGGAGTGTCAACTACAAATGGGCACTTGCCAAGAACACTGCCAATGACTGAACAACAAAGGCATTTGCCATCTATCTCTATGGAGATTGAACCCCATGCTGCTGTAGCTGGTGAACTTCAACAACCCCTAAGGGAGTTCACGAAGGGCACTCTGTGCTACGGGCAATCTGGCGGGACCTGTCTTTAGATAGTTGGATGTTTTTAGGAACAGATTTTATGATCTCAATCCTTGCGTCTCCTCATATCTAGAGAAGCACTAAATCCCTTCATGGTGACACCAGATCCTCATGAATAGCAAAAAACCTTTTGTAAAGTGAGTGCTTCATGGTATTGAACTCCACCTTCATCAAAACCTTATATATTGATCTTGCCCCACTACCTCTTGGGAGCAGTCTTTCAGAGCTATCTGAGAAGATGCCTCCCATGTGGCAGTCCTCATTTTGCCCCAAATAAAGTTTAACTCAAAATTCTCAAGTTGAGCATCATTTTTTAGTCAGCAGTAGTTACATGAAAACTTTTTAAACTTTAAAATCCATATATTCCTTTAAAGCTACATGAGATTCTAAATAAATGTAGTATTTAGCATATAGCAACAAGGTCCTACTGTATAACACAGGCAACTATATTCAATATCCTATGACAGACTATAATGGAAAAGAATATGAAAAAGAATGTATATATATAACCAAGTCACTTTGCTGTACACCAGAATTAACATAGCCTTATAAATCAACTATATTTCAATAAAGGGGCTTCCCTGGTGGCTCAGATGGTAAAGAATCTGCATGCAATGTGGAAGACCCAGGTTCACTCCCTGGGTCAGGAAGATCCTCTGGAGAAGGGCATGGCAACCCACTCCAGTACTCTTGCCTGGAGAATTTCATGGACAGAGGAGCCTGGCAGGCTACAGTCCATGGGGATGCAAAGAGTCGGATACAATGGAGCAAATAACATTTCATACTTCAATAAGGGCTTCCCTGGTGGCTCAGCTGGGAAAGAATCCATCTGCAATGCAGGAAACCTGGGTCTGATCCCTGGCTTAGGAGGATCCCCTGGAGAAGGGAACAGCTACCCAGTCCAGTATTCTGGCACGGAGAATTCCATGGACTGTATAATTCATGGGGCCACAAAGAGTTGGACAACACAGATGGTCAATACTGAAATCAGATTGATTATATTCTTTGCAGCCAAGGATGGAGAAGCTCTATACAGTCAGCAAAAACAAGACCAGGAGCTGACTGTGGCTCAGATCATGAATTCCTCATTGCAAAATTCAGACTCAAATTGAAGAAAGTAGGGAAAACCATGAGACCATCCAGGTAAGACCTAAATCAAATGCCTTACAATTATACAGTGGAAGTGACAAAAAGAAGTGATTAGATCTGATAGGCAGAGTGCCTGAAGAACTATGGACGGAGGTTCATGACATTGTACAGGAGACAGGGATCAAGACCATTCCCAAGAAAAAGACATGCAGATCCAAAAGTCTACAAGTAATAAACGCTGGAGAGGGTGTGGAGAAAAGGGAACCTTCTTACACTGTTGGTGGGAATGCAAACTAGTACAGCCACTATGGAGAACAGTGTGGAGATTCCTTAAAAAACTGGAAATAGAACCGCCTTATGATCAAGCAATCCCACTGCTGGGCATACACACTGGGGAAACCAGAAGTGAAAGAGACACGTGTACCCCAATGTTCATCGCAGCACTGTTTATAATAGCCCGGACATTGAAGCAACCTAGATGTCCTTCAGCAGATGAATGGATAAGAAAGCTGTGGTACATATACACAATGGAGTATTACTCAGCCATTAAAAAGAATACATTTGAATCAGTTCTAATGAGGTGGATGAAACTGGAGCCTATTATACAGAGTGAAGTAAGCCAGAAAGAAAAACACCAATACAGTATACTAACGCATATATATGGAATTTAGAAAGATGGTAACAATAACCCTGTGTATGAGACAGCAAAAGAGACACTGATGTATAGAACAGTCTTATGGACTCTGTGGGAGAGGGAGAGGGTGGGAAGATTTGGGAGAATGGCATTGAAACATGTAAAATATCCTGTATGAAACATTCGATGCAAGATACTGGATACTTGGGGCTGGTGCCCTGGGACGACCCAGAGGGATGGTATGGGGAGGGAGGAGGGAGGAGGGTTCAGGATGGGGAACACATGTATACCTGTGGCGGATTCATTTTGATGTTTGGCAAAACTAATACAATTATGTAAAGTTTAAAAATAAAATAAAATTTAAAAAAAAAAAGACATGCAGAAAGGCAAAATGGTTGTCTGAGGAGGCCTTACAAATACCTGAGAAAAGAAGAAAAGCTAAAGGTACAGGAGAAAAGGAAAGATATACCCACCTGAATGGGAGTTCCAAAAAAAAAGCAAGGAGAGATAAGGAAGTGTTCCTCAGCGAGCAATGCAAAGAAATAAAGGAAAACAATAGAACGGGAAAGACTAGAGATCTCTTCAAGAAAATTAGAGATACCAAGGGAACATTTCATGCAAAGATGGACACAATAAAGACAGAAATGGTATGGACCTAACAGAAGCAGAAGATATCAAGAAAAGATGGCAGGAATACACAGAAGTGAAGTCGCTCAGTCGTGTCCGACTCTTTGCAACCCCATGGACTGTGGCCTATCAGGCTCCTCTGTCCATGGGATTTTCCAAGCAAGAGTGCTGGAGTGGATTGCCATTTCCTTCTCCAGGAGATCTTCCTGACCCAGGAATCGAACCCAGGTCTCCCGCATTGCAGGCAGGCGCTTTACCTTCTGAGTTACCAGGGAAGCCCTGGAATACACAGAAGAACTATACAAAAAAAGATCCTCATGACCCAGATAACCACGATGGTGTGCTCACTCACCTAGAGCCAGACTGGGGTCTGAAGAGCCTCTTGATGAAAGTGAAAGAGGAGAGTGAAAAAGTTGGCTTAAAACTCAACATTCAAAAAACAAAGATCATGGCATCCAGTCCTATCCCTTCATGGCAAATAGATAGGGAAACAATGGAAAGAGTGACAGACTTTATTTTCTTGGGCTCCAAAATCACTCTGGACAGTGACTGCAGCCATGAATCTAAAAGACGCTTGCTCCTTGGAAGAAAAGCTATGACCAACCTAGACAGCATATCAAAAAGCCGAGACATGACTTTGCCAAAATGAAAGTCGCTCAGTCGTGTTCGACTCTTTGCAACTCCATGCACTACACCATCCATGGAATTTTTCAGTACAGAATACTGGAGTGAGTAGCCTTTCCCTTCTCCAGGAAGGTCCATCTAGTCAAAGCTGTGGTTTTTCCAGTAGTCATGTATGGATGTGAGATTTAGACCATAAAGGTGAGCACCAAAGAATGGATGCTTTTGAACTGTGGTGTTGGAGAAGACTCTTGAGAGTCACTTGGACTGCAAGGAGGTCAAACCAGTCAATCCTAAAGGAAATCATTCCTGAATATTCATTGGAAGGACTGATGCTGAAGCTGAAAATCCAATACTTTGGCCATCTGATGTGAAGAATGACTCATTTGAAAAGACCCTGATGCTGGGGAAGATTGAAGGCAGAAAGAGAAAGGAATGACAGAGGATGAGGTGGTTGGATGGCATAACCGACTTGATGGACATGAGTTTGAGCAAGCTCCAGGACTTGGTGATGGACAGGGAAGCCTGGCATGCTGTAATCTATAAGGTCACTAAGAGTCAGACATGACTGAGCAACTGAACTGAACTTCTAGGACATCATGGGGCTTTCCTAAAAAAGCCAACAGGCTGGTTGTTGTGTTAGCTGTACAACACATTCCATTGCCCGAAGCGATAAGACCTTTTAGAAAGCTAATTGCTAGTATGCAGTAATGGATATAGATTTCCTCTATATTGGCCAAGGACAATGGGAGACGTTTTTTTAAGCTTAATTAAATTTCCCTTTATCTCCATCCACCAGGTTGAGATGAACTCCCAGGCTTGCCCCACTACCTCTTCACCAGAGGCTGCATCTAGGAAGGATTTCAATAAGGAAAGAGACTAATTTTGCCACACACACTGGGGCAAGGAGGCTCAACAATCTAACCTAAAATTTTACTCATTTGGAAGAATAGACCTTCATTTTGTTTTCCTGTGTTACTGCATAGAAAACTGGAAATCATCTGTATCTGAATGAATTAGTTTGCTCTGAACGTTTAAGCTGCTGAAGGACTAGATAAAAGTAGGATGAAAAAAATGAGGAAATAAAGGTGCATGAGAGATGTGAAAACACAGCATAATTTTGCCAAACTGGCTGCACACGGAAGCCATGCCCTGCCCCCTACTCCCTTCCTTCTTGCCCTTTCTCCTTCCCCCTCCTTTTCGTCCTCCCTCTCTCCCTGCCTCCACGTTTCCTTCCTTCCTTCCTTCCTTCTTTGCAACAATACTAATTAACAGCTTCCTTGTGCCCAGCTCCGGGTCTACTGGGGAAGGACACATGACCCTTGCTGTCTAATGCCCATTTACCTGCCACTGGCATAAAAACGGTAAGCAGTAAGCAATGGCCATTGGTACAGGTTGTACTCACAGTTGTGAAGAAAGCAGAGTTGTGATGAGATACTAAACAGCTGGGATGGGGAGTAGGTGGAGTCAGGGGGCTCCCTGGAGAAAGTGGGTGGGAAAGACCTCTCCAAGGAGGTGGCTTTTGAGAGGAACCAGAGAAAGCCCTAGTAGGAGAGGATGCAAGCTGAAAAAACAGTGGCAACAGAAACAGTCCAGCGGGTGAGGAGTGTGGATCAAGAAAACAGCCAGTGGAACACAGTGAGGGAGGGGACTTTGTAAGAGAAAAGCAAAACCTTAGAGTCTGGATGTTGGTGTTGTTGCTTTTTTTACTGAAGGCAATGAATTTGTGTTATGAAAGATAATTTCTACACTATGCCAAGACATGTTTTTACTACAAATGGACTGTTTCATGTTCATGCAATCTGTTTCAGATGACCCATGTCATTGTCCAAACTCGAGATGGATGAACAATTAGGAACATCTGTATGGCTGATCGTCATTGATCTGATTGTATATATGTGTGTATCTATGTATATAAATATGTGTATATGTATACATGTGCTTGTATGTCTGCATATTTTTACCACAGAGAATATTTATAGATTTTTCCTTATGAAGGTTTCCTACTAACTGTGAAATATGAAATGGAAATTTCTCTGTGCCTAGACCCAAAAAATGGAGATGAGGAATTAAAAACATCTGCTTGTGCCAAGAAATAGATCAACATAAGTCTATATGCCAGTGGCTGCCAGAACTGTCTCTTGTTAAGGAATTTATGTAAAGATAAATAATGCTTTTAAAAGCTGTTCTTGAATCTTAATCACGGACTGTGGTTGTCATGAGTCGATACAGAGGTTCTCCTCCATCCTACAGTCATTCAAAGACATGTGATTTCATCAGTCAGTGAAAGCAAGTGACACACACTGAGAGGCTGAACACCACAATGGAGAAAGGCCAGCATAGTGTATGAGAAAGCCGCTCGGACCCACAACCTTTGCTGCAAGCCCACCACAAGCTTCTGAGTGGTGTGCCCACAATAGGCAGGACTTACTAGTGAGTAACTGCCAGTTTCTCTGGTTTTGCACCTCTTCCAACTCCTGAGTCAACCTGCGAAAAACAATTGAGCTCCCTGGACCAATGGTATAGGGTGTCTCATGGTTACCACTTCTAGTTCCCCTCCCCCCAGCCTCTGGTTGGGGGTCAGAGGACCTGAGCCACCCTGTGTCCGCCTGAAAGGTCCCCCTCTGCTGTGCTGCCTTCCAGTCTGCTTAAACGCATGAGTCGGTGGTTGACAACCTCCGCTTTTCTCGTTTGGGCAGGCTCTGTGTATCTTACGCTTCGGACTAGTCACTGAGTCACTTTCCTTTTCCGTAAAAGGATCTAGAGACACTGTTGGGAGGGGAGAGATGATTGAATTGAGAGCTACAGGCTCCCAGGTTGTGTGATGACTGTGATGGCAAAGTGTGGAGGCCAGAGGCTTGTCCACTGATGCTCGAGGACTCCAGTCTCCTCCGCCTTTGCACTGAGGTTTGGTTGTGCAGACGTTTTAGGAGTGGGTACACCATTTGCTAAACCCACCCTCTCTCTGCCACAGCTCAGCTTGGGAAAACACTGCCAGGAC
This sequence comes from Bubalus kerabau, assembly GCF_029407905.1. Lineage (NCBI taxonomy): Eukaryota > Metazoa > Chordata > Mammalia > Artiodactyla > Bovidae > Bubalus > Bubalus kerabau. The sequence continues at coordinate 22,277,953 of NC_073637.1, read as the reverse complement.
ACCAGCAGCTGGAGGGACATGCACCCTTCACTGCGCAGCCCCAGAGGCTGTTTGATTGGCTGTTACAGCAGCATGTTCAAGACCATCCTACACTGACCATGGATGGATATACCATCATCCAGTCAGAACCATAGAGTTTACAGCATGTCTTGTCTTCATATGGAAAATAAACTTCCTATTTCCCTTCATATTGAAAATAAATTTCCAATCAAATAACTGTGATGTGGATCCAGCTGGTGAAACAGTTAGAGGTAATCAGATTACAGGAAAAGGGTCGATTAGAGTCCTCAGAACACGCTGCTGTGTTTGAAAATGTTCATGGCAACTTACAGTGTTCTGAGTTTTTGTATGTCGCTATTCCAAAGGTTTCTGTCTCTGTGTCTATTTCTTTCTTTTCTTCTTTTTTTTTTTTGCAGAGAACAGAGGGGCTGATAATAAAACTTAAAAGCTTCTGCACAACAAAAGAAACTATAAGCAAGGTGAAAAGACAGCCTTCAGAATGGGAGAAAATAATAGCAAATGAAGCAACTGACAAACAACTAATCTCAAAAATATACAAGCAACTCCTACAGCTCAATTCCAGAAAAATAAATGACCCAATCAAAAAATGGGCCAAAGAACTAAATAGACATTTCTCCAAAGAAGACATACAGATGGCTAACAAACACATGAAAAGATGCTCAACATCACTCATTATCAGAGAAATGCAAATCAAAACCACTATGAGGTACCATTTCACGCCAGTCAGAATGGCGGCGATCCAAAAGTCTACAAGAAATAAATGCTGGAGAGGGTGTGGAGAAAAGGGAACCCTCTTACACTGTTGGTGGGAATGCAAACTAGTACAGCCACTATGGAGAACAGTGTGGAGATTCCTTAAAAAACTGGAAATAGAACTGCCTTATGACCAACCTAGATAGCATATTCAAAAGCAGAGACATTGCTTTGCCAACAAAGGTTCGTCTAGTCAAGGCTATGGTTTTTCCTGTGGTCATGTATGGATGTGAGAGTTGGACTGTGAAGAAGGCTGAGCGCCAAAGAATTGATGCCTTTGAACTGTGGTGTTGGAGGAGACTCTTGAGAGTCCCTTGGACTGCAAGGAGATCCAACCAATCCATTCTGAAGGAGATCAGCCCTGGGATTTCCTTGGAAGGAATGATGCTAAAGCTGAAACTCCAGTACTTTGGCTACCTCATGCGAAGAGTTGACTCATTGGAAAAGACTCTGATGCGGGGAGGGATTGGGGGCAAGAGGAGAAGGGGATGACAGAGGATGAGATGGCTGGATGGCATCACTGACTCAGTGGACATGAGTCTGAGTGAACTCCAGGAGTTGGTGTTGGACAGAGAGGCCTGGCGTGCTGCGATTCATGGGGTCGCAAAGAGTCGGACATGACTGAGCGACTGATCTGATGTGATCTGATCTGATGATCCATACACTGCTGGGCATACACACTGAGGAAACCAGAAGGGAAAGAGACACGTGTACCCCGATGTTCATCACAGCACTGTTTATAATAGCCAGGACATGGAAGTAACCTAGATGTCCATCAGCAGATGAACGGATAAGAAAGCCGTGGTACGTATACACAATGGAGTATTACTCAGCCATTAAAAAGAATACATTTGAATCAGTTCTAATGAGGTGGATGAAACTGGAGCCTATTATACAGAGTGAAGTAAGCAAGAAAGAAAAACACCAATACAGTATACTAATGCATATATATGAAATTTAGAAAGATGGTAACAATAACCGTGTATGCGAGACAGCAAAAGAGACACTGATGTATAGAACAGTCTTTTGGACTCTGTAGGAGAGGGAGAGGGTGGGAAGATTTGGGAGAATGGCATTGAAACATGTAAAATATCATGTATGAAACGAGTCACCAGTCCAGGTTCGATGCAAGATACTGGATGCTTGGGGCTGGTGCACTGGGACAACCCAGAGGGATGGTATGGGGAGGGAGGAGGGAGGAGGGTTCAGGATGGGGAACACATGTATACCTGTGGTGGATTCATTTTGATATATGGCAAAACCAATACAATATTGTAAAGTTAAAAAAGAAAAAAAAAAGAGAGAGAGACAAGGAAGAAAGCCCAGGTAATCTGCCTTTAAATACACACAGGTAGGTGCTCAGCGGGTCCTAGCACGTTTACACTTGTGCCATATGTGTGTGAACATTCCAGAAAGCTGAACAGATGAACAAACGATTCATGTTCAGGAAGAGACAGCCCAGGAGAGAGGCTCCCAGAGCACAGCTAGTTCAGAGTCATTTCCTGACTTCGGGGCTGCAAGGAAAAGGCTCAACAAGCAGTAACGCAACAGTTGTTCCATCAAGGTTCCCACAGCCTTGTTAGAAGCTGACCCAACAGGACAAAGAGCAGGGCAACCCCCACTGGCCCTCCAGGACCACTGCCCTGATCTCCCAGTGAGAATGAGAGTGGAAGCAGCTTGCCTGTAGGACACATCACAGTGACAGACGGGGCTTGGAAACAAAGCAGTGGTCCAAAGTGCCCAGGTCACTGGCCAGAGCCAGGGGCGCCTGGGGGAAGGGCTGCTCTGACCTTGGGCTCTCAGAGCTCGGGGAGCCTGAGCCCCAGGCCCAGGTGCCCCTGGAGAGGCTGTGACTGTACGAACTGGTGTTACCTGAAAACCAGAGAAAGTCTAGGGGAGTCTTGGGTGCATGTTGGGGCAAAAGTTACTTGAAATATGAATGTAATTCTACCCACAAACAGGTGAGGCTGAGTGAAGTATGTCAAATATGGCTTGTGTATCTACCTCATAAACTCATACACACGTGGAACTGTGACTGTTAAGGTTGGAAATGTTGATGGAGAGGTGGCAGTCAGTAAACAAGGAAGCAGGCAATAGTGAGACATCACCGCTTCAGAATGTTCAAATTTTACATACAAATGAGCAAAATTTGTGATACAAATGCTAATTAGTTGTATTTTCATGTAATTGTTGTGCAAGTTGAACAATAGTATCAAAAAGGCATTATCATGTTTTAATGATTCATAAAAAATAAGAGAAGCTAATACATTTAGAGAAAAAATCTGATGGCAAGAATACCTTTGCCCAACAAATAAACTGTTCCATTACATTTTCTACTCTGTGACTATGATTGCAATTTATATTAAATCAACTATTTATGTATAAATCTGCTATTTATATATAAATATACTGACATATTAATATCAACTAATAACTCAGAGTAGTTATTTGTTGTAAATAAATCTTTGTTGTAAAGATTTTGTGCAAAGGGACTTTTTCATTTTGTAATTTCAATGCAGTTGGAGTTACCACCATGGACTTGCAAAAAAAATTAACTTGATGTTCTGTTGCTATATAAGGACGTGGGCACTTGATACTGGTCTTATTAAACTGATAAGCAAGGATAGCTAAAAGGGATAAATTAGACTCTATACTGGCCCAGTTAAATGTGCATAAGGCAACATATAAAGTTTTAGATCGCCTTACTATCTCTTTGTGGTGTGATATTAAAATCCACTCAAAGTGTTCAAAGAATTTCCTATGAATCTAAAATGCCTTGCAAGTCGAGAGGTTAGAAGAAGTGTGTACTCAGAACTGGTTTTAGCACAATTAAGAAGAAAGCTTAGTCAGTGTTAATGTGTAGCTGAGTTTAAGACAATTTTTTTTTTTTTAGTTTAAAAATTTTTTGACCTTGCCCCAAAGCTTGCAGGGTCTTAGATTGATTCAACCAAGGATTGAACCTGGGACCTGTCAGTGACAGTGTCGAGTCCTAACCCCTGGATCACCAAGGAATTCTCAACAATTATTTTGAATTCTTTGTCAGGTAATTTAAAGATTTCCATTTTTGTAGTGTCATTTTCTGGAGATTGGTCTTATTCCTTTGATGGGACCATGTTCTCCTGTCTCTTCATATTTCTTGTTATTCTAGGGTTTGGGCATTTGAAAAACAGTCACCTCTCCTAGTCTTCAAGGATTTCTTTGTACAGGGAAGATTTTCATGAGTCAGCCTGGCTGGGAACGCTGAGGACCTTCCTGAGGACATGCCTCCTCAGCGCCTGAGCATGCAGGTTCCTGATTGTCCAGAGTTGCTGCTTGTTTGTTCTGTTGGGAGCTCTGAACCACTTGCTCCTTCTGGGGTCTGTCTGCAGTGCTTTAGCTTCTTGGAAACTGCCTCAATCTAGCAAGATCTCCTTGTTCTCAGGCCCCCTGGGCTTTCAAAACACGCTGGCTCTCAGAGCTCAGAATCAGGTGAGGCACAAACAGCCCCTGCACAAACCTCTGGATGTGCCTCCCAGTCCTGGGCCTGAGGGGATGAGCGAGGAGATGAGTGTTTCCTTCAGATTGTGTGAACCATGCTAGCCTGGGGAGGGATGTTTGTTGTGAAATAGGACACATTTCAGCACCTTTGTGACTGTCGCTGGAGCATCGCGAATTCCTAACTTATTTCTGGAGTTCTCATTAAAGCTGTAGGTTGTCATTTTTTAAAGTTTTTATTTCATATTGAAGTACTGACAGATTTTATTTTCTTGAGCTCCAAAATCACTGTGGATGGTGACTGTAACCGTGAAATTAAAAGACGCGTGCCCCTTGGAAGGAAAGCTATGACAAACCTAGACAGCATATTAAAAAGTAGAGACATTACTTTGTCAACAAAAGTCCATATGGTCAAAGCTACAGTTTTTCCAGTAGTCATGTATGTGAGAGTTGAACCATAAAGAAGGCTGAGTGCCGAAAAATTGATGCTTTTGAATTGTGGTGCTGGGGAAGACTCTTAGTCCCTTGGACAGCAAGGAGATCAAACCAGTCAATCCTAAAAGAAATCACGCTGAATGTTGATTGGAAAGACTGATGCTGAAGCTGAAGCTCCAATACTCTGGCCACGTGATGTGAAGAACTGACTCTGGAAAAGACCCTGGAAAAGACTGATGCTGGGAAAGATTGAAGGCAAAAGGAAAAGGGGGTGGCACAGGATGAAATGGCTGAATGGCCTCACCGACTCAGTGGATATGAATTGAGCAAACTCTGGGAGATAGTGGAGGACAGAGGAACCTGGAATGCTGCAGTCCATGGGGTTACAAAGAGTCGGACACAACTCAGCAACTGAACAATGACATGCCTTGATTAATAGTGTTGTGTTTAGGTGTATAGCTAAGTGACTCAGTTATATATATACGTGTATATATATTCTTTTTCAGATTTTTTTCCCTTCTAAGTTATTACTTATAAGGGATACTTATAAGTTATAAATACTTATAAGTTATTATAAGGATACTGAGTATAGTTTCATATGCTACTGCTATCCCAACCGTAGGGCCTTATTGTTTATCTATTTTAAATATAATAGTATGTATATATTAACCCCACACTCGTAATTTATTACCCCCCACCTTTCCTCTTTGGTAAGCATATTTGTTTTCTAAATCTATGACTGTTTCTGTTCTGTAAATAAGTTCATTTGGATGCTAGTTGTTTGTCAGGAAGTCATGGGAGTCCGGGTGGGTGGCTTCCTGTTCCACCATCTTGCTCACACTGACCACTCCCAACGTCTTTCTTTTAGACGGGGAGTGACCCTGTGCTTTGTCTCTTCCTTAGGAGGACACGTTGATGGAGTGTGTCAGCCTCCAGGAGAGCAGATTAAATGGCATCTCTGAGCACAGGAAGAGCCCTAAGCATGTGAAAGAAAGTGGGCTTTACCAGGACTGTGTTCTCGGTTCTCTTGACTCTGAAAGGGGAACAGTTCTACAAGCTACTGTAGAGTTTGTACAAGCTCTACAAGCTACAAGTTCTACGACACACCTCTGAGAAGACACTAAATGTCTAACAAATGTTTATGAAGTATAACAACATTTCAAATTATTAGACAGGCACTGCTATAAACCTAAAGTGAAAATCAGTTATCTGTCCTCAAAGTTGTGTAGCAAGTTGATTACCAACACCTGACAGAAATCATTACCCAAAGCTTCAACAGATCAGGGAATTAATTACAGAAAAAAAACTACAGGAAGAAAAACGACAAACCCATTTCACAAATAATTTACTATAATCACCCACATCATTAAGTACAGGTGCTTACTGTGAAAATGGCTTTCCTTAATGCAGATTCAATTCAGGAAAAATATAAATTACTGACATTTATCTCAACATAAAATTTTTTAAAAACTGAATCTTCAGAATTAAGACTCTGTCATCCCAGTACTATTACGTAGGTTACTGTCAGGAGTAAAATAAAACCATTCTATGTACCATGGCAGGAAAAATATTTGTCACACACACAATTATTTTCTAACCACCAGGAAAATTACAGTCTTTCACATGGAACATTTTTATGGCATTTCAATAAGAGTCTCCACAGGGGGCTACCTGAAGCACATGAAAAAGTTTAACAGTCCCCAGTGGGCAAGGTGTTCTTTCTGTGTCTCGATTTTCAAGGAGTTTTAATAGCTCAACTTGCAAAAGTTTAACCGTCACTGTAATTGACGAGTGCACTGAGCGCAAACTTTATTACTAACCTTGTATTAAAACGTGAACAATCTAATCTTAAAGGTTTTGCAACAATAGTGACAAAGTTTTTCACTAAATGGATGGTTAACTCAACAAAACTTTTCAAGTTGAATTTTAAACGAGTTGGCTGAATGACATTTCATCTGAAGGAAAAGTCTAACGTTGGGCGATTTTGGAATGTGCATTCCTTCTTCAGAATTACAGATTCTCGATGAATCTTTGGGCTTAATAAATGACAGCCTGGTGATGATGCATAGACCCACAGTCCCAGGAACCATCTTTAGAATTTAGATCGAAGGTCTTTTGGGACTTCTCCACTGGGATGGTCCTTTGGGGTCCCCAAAAGTCTTCTGTCCTTTTCTTTATTCTCAGAAAAGTAGGGGACCTTATCTCTCTCTCTTTCCCTCTCAAACACACACACACACACACACCATCATCAGTACTGAAATCAAGCAGGACCAAGTGGGGTTTCTGGGCAAAAAAACCTTTTCAGGAAAGAGGGTGCATTCACCCCCCAAGACTTGCTCTGATTTCCAAGGAGCTGGTTCAAATGGTCACTAATTAGGGAAGGGAGGGGATGAAGAGACAAGGGGGGAGCAGTCAAGAAACAATCATGCGCCCTTGGGGCAATATCCTGGTTCCACCTCAAGAGACGCGCATGACAATATCTTTGAGCTGTTTTTCAGATAGTGGAATCCTTACCTGGTTGGAGAAGTTAATTGCACTCTGCCCACAAGTAGCCCCGGGTCTCTGGGTCTGGAAGATCCCTGTGTTGGGAAGATCACAAGGAGGAAGGCATGGAAACCAACTCCAGTATTCTTGCATGGGGAATGCCATTGACAGAGGAGCCTGGCAGGCTATGACTGAGCGACTTACCATGGCACAGCACACAAGCATGTAGATACCAGACCAGTTGGAACCAGAAGGTTGATGATGCTGATTCCCAGTTACTTCCCCACCAACCCGTGACAAGAATGTCCACCACTGATCATGCCCTCCCTGAACAATTAATAGAAAACTTCTCACTATCTTCTCCGGGATAGGACAAAGAGTCTGAGGGCATGAGCTCACTGTGGTCACGTTTGCCTGGAAAGCTATAAAGCTAATCTTTTCTACTTTCCCCAAAACTCTGTCCAAGATTCAATTTGGTGCCAGAGCACAAAGGCCAGATTCGGCTTCACAGGTACCTTGTCAGGAACCTTGTGTCAGTTCAGTCAATCAGTTGTGTCTGACTCTTTGCGACCCTATGAATCGCAGCATGCCAGCCCTCCCTGTCCATCATCAACTCCCGGAGTTCACTCAGACTCACGTCCATCGAGTCAGTGATGCCATCCAGTCATCTCATCCTCTGTCATCCCCTTCTCCTCCTGCCCCCAATCCCTCCCAGCATCAGAGTCTTTTCCAATGAGTCAACTCTTCACATGAGGTGGCCAAAGTATTGGAGTTTCAGCTTTAGCATCATTCCTTCCAAAGAAATCCCAGGGCTGATCTCCTTCAGAATGGACTGGTTGGATCTCCTTGCAGTCCAAGGGACTCTCAAGAGTCTTCTCCAACACCACAGTTCAAAAGCATCAATTCTTTGGCGCTCAGCCTTCTTCACAGTCCAACTCTCACATCCATTCATGACCACAGGAAAAACCATAGCCTTGACTAGACGGACCTTTGTTGGCAAAGCAATGTCTCTGCTTTTGAATATGCTATCTAGGTTGGTCATAACTTTTCTTCCAAGGAGTAAGCGTCTTTTAATTTCATGGCTGCAATCATCATCTGCAGTGATTTTGGAGCCCAAGAAAATAGTCTCTCGCTGTTTCCACTGTTTCCCCATCTATTTCCCATGAAGTGATGGGACCAGATGCCATGATCTTTGTTTTCTGAATGTTGAGCTTTAAGCCAACTTTTTCACTCTCCACTTTCACTTTCATCAAGAGGCTTTTGAGTTCCTCTTCACTTTCTGCCATAAGGGTGGTGTCATCTGCATATCTGAGGTTATTGATATTTCTCCCGGCAATCTTGATTCCAGCTTGTGCTTCTTCCAGCCCAGCCTTTCTCATGATGTACTCTGCATAGAAGTTAAATAAGCACGGTGAAAACACACAGCCTTGATGTACTCCTTTTCCTATTTGGAACCAGTCTGTTGTTCCATGTCCAGTTCTAACTGTTGCTTCCTGACCTGCATATAGGTTTCTCAAGAGGCAGGTCAGGTGGTCTGGTATTCCCATCTCTTTCAGAATTTTCCACAGTTTATTGTGATCCACACAGTCAAAGGCTTTGGAATAGTCAAAAAGGCAGAAATAGATGTTTTTCTGGAACTTGCTTGCTTTTTTGATGATCCAGCGGATGTTGGCAATTTGATCTCTGGTTCTTCTGCCTTTTCTAAAACCAGCTTGAACATCTGGAAGTTCATGGTTCATGTATTGCTAAAGCCTGGCTTGGAGAATTTTGAGCATTACTTTACTAGTGTGTGAGATGAGTGCAGTTGTGCGGTAGTTTGAGCATTTTTTGGCATTGCCTTTCTTTGGGATTGGAATGAAAACTGACCTTTTCCAGTCCTGTGGCCACTGCTGAGTTTTCCAAATTTGCTGGCATATAGAGTGCAGCCCTTTCACAGCATCATCTTTCAGGATTTGAAATAGCTCAACTGGAATTCCATCACCTCCACTAGCTTTGTTCATAGTGATGCTTTCTAAGGCCCACTTGACTTCACATTCCAGGATGTCTGGCTCTAGGTGAATGATCACACCATAGTGATTATCTGGGTCATGAAGATCTTTTTGTACAGTTCTTCTGTGTATTCTTGCCATCTCTTCTTAATATCTTCTGCTTCTGTTAGGTCCATACCATTTCTGTCCTTTATCAAGGCCATTTTGCATAAAATGTTCTTTTGGTATCTCCACTTCTTGAGGAGATCTCTAGTCTTTCCCACTCTGTTGTTTTCCTCTATCTCTTTGCATTGATCGCTGAGGAAGGCTTTCTTATCTCTCCTTGCTATTCTTTGGAACTCTGCATTCAGATGCTTATATCTTTCCTTTTCTCCTTTGCTTTTTGCTTCTCTTCTTTTCACAGCTATTTGTAAGGCCTCCCCAGACAGCCATTCTGCTTTTTTGCATTTCTTTTCCATGGGGATGGTCTTGATCCCTGTCTCCTGTACAATGTCACGAACCTCATTCCATAGTTCATCAGGCACTCTATCTATCAGATCTAGGCCCTTAAATCTATTTTTCACTCCCACTGTATAATCATAAGGGATTTGATTTAGGTCATACCTGAATGGTCTAGTGGTTTTCCCTACTTTCTTCAATTTAAGTCTGAATTTGGCAATAAGGAGTTCATGATCTGAGCCACAGTCAGCTCCTGGTCTTGTTTTTGTTGACTGTCTAGAGCTTCTCCATCTTTGGCTGCAAAGAATATAGTCAATCTGATTTAGGTGTTGACCATCTGGTGATGTCCATGTGTAGAGTCTTCTCTTGTGTTGTTGGAAGAGAGTGTTTGTTATGACCAGTGCATTTTCTTGGCAAAACTCTAGTAGTCTTTGCCCTGCTTCATCCTGTATTCCAAGGCCAAATTTGCCTGTTACTCCAGGTGTTTCTTGACTTCCTACTTTTGCATTCCAGTCCCCTATAATGGAAAGGACATCTTTTTGGGGGTGTTAGTTCTAAAAGGTCTTGTAGGTCTTCATAGAACTGTTCAACTTCAGCTTCTTCAGCATTACTGGTTGGGGTATAGACTTGGATTACTGTGATATTGAATGGTTTGCCTTGGAAATGAACAGAGATCATTCTGTCGTTTTTGAGATTGCATCCAAGTACTGCATTTCGGACTGTTTTGTTGACCATGATGGCTACTCCATTTCTTCTGAGGAATTCCTGCCCGCAGTAGTAGATATAATGGTCATCTGAGTTAAATTCACCCATTCCAGTCCATTTCAGTTCGCTGATTCCTAGAATGTCGACATTCACTCTTGCCATCTCTTGTTTGACCATTTCCAATTTGCCTTGATTCATGGACCTGACATTCCAGGTTCCTATGCAATATTGCTCTTTACAGCATCAGACCTTGCTTCTATCACCAGTCACATCCACAACTGGGTATTTTTTTTGCTTTGGCTCCATCCCTTCATTCTTTCTGGAGTTATTTCTCCACCGATCTCCAGTAGTATATTGGGCACCTACTGACTTAGGGAGTTCCTCTTTCAGTATCCTATCATTTTGCCTTTTCATACTGTCCATGGGGTTCTCAAGGCAAGAATACTGAAGTGGTTTGCCATTCCCTTCTCCAGTGGACCACATTTTGTCAGACCTCTCCACCATGACCCACCCATCTTGGGTGGCCACATGGGCATGGCTTAGTTTCATTGAGTTAAACAAGGCTGTGGTCCTCGTGTGATCAGATTGACTAATTTTCTGTGATTATGGTTTCAGTGTGTCTGCCCTCTGATGCCCTCTTGCAACACCTACCATCTTACTTGGGTTTCTCTTACCTTGGACGAGGGGTATCTCCTCACCACCGCCCCTCCTGACCTTGAACGTGGAATAGCTCCTCTAGGCCCTCCTGCACCCGGGCAGCCACTGCTCCTCGGACTCTCCTTGTGTCAGACTTTCCCAAATCTTCCTCCCCTGACTTGTCTGGCTTCCAACCTCAGTGGAGGAGTCACCCACAGTCCTCCCCTGACCACAGCCCTTCCTGCCCATCCAGAAGACCCACCTCCACTCTCTGGGGAAGAGGGGCTGAAGGCTCGTGAAACCCACTGCTTAGTGAGCCTTCCAGTTGATCACCTGTCTCAACCTTGAATTTCATTCTCTAGAAAGTGTTTGATAATTCAAAACTCAAACTGCTTTTTTTAAAGACCATTCTTCACCCTGTGCATGTGATGTTAGGAACATTCGTGGCAATTTAAACTTCAGTTTCCACCCCAGCCCCTAGCTCTGTGCCCTCACCCCACTCTTGAGTGATTTTCCCAATCCTGATCAAGACCTGCCCCCACCTGCCTCCCATCTGTACAGGGGGCTTCCTTGTTGGGTTACACACGCCCACTTTGCTCTAATAGCAGCTCTTGGAATCTCTTTCATGGCCTTCTTTTATAACTTTTTTAAAAATTTATTTTTAATTGGAGGACAATTGCTTTACAATGTTATGTTGGTTTCTACTGTACAACAATGTGAGTCAGTCATATGAATACATATGTTTCCTCTCTCTTGATCCTCCCTCCCAGCAACCCCCCTTTTTATAACTTAGTGCAATTATTGGTCAATGTATGTATTTGATGTTAGTAGAAATTTAATTTTGTTTCTCTCTTTATAACTTGAGACTGTGAATGATATCTGGAGGACTTCTCGACATTTCTGAATAAACCAGTATCTTTTCTTATCACTGGTTTTCAATTTAAGAAGAAATATTTTTCCTTTAAATTGCTGAACATGATAATGGAATGCAGAAACATCAGCCAAGCTTAAGAAGGAAACATTTTGGAGGCATCAAGGGAAATATTCATGGCACAAAATGGGCCTGGGTGATTATTAATAACATTTGGGAAGAAAGTAAAAACTTAACAAGAATTTTCTAGAGTGAAGAATTCAAGAAATGCTCTAATGTTCCATGGTCATGAAAGGGCACTGCAAAGGATTTTGCTTTATTGTTGTCATTGTAAATTTTTAGTGTTGTTTTCCCCAAATTGACAGAGTCAAAGGACTGACCATGGAAAACATATGAGGAGCTTTGAAAACCATCACCTCCTGGAATTGTTCGATGCTTTGAAATCAGCTTAAAGCTTGGTGTTTTTAACCTATGAGGTCCAGAGGTCCAAAGTCTGTAAACTTAAGGCATGCCATGGAAAGCCTTTTCTGCTGAACTTGTGCTTTTTAAAAGAATGTGGACTTTCAGGTCAGTCGTTCAGTCATGTCCGACTCTTTGCAACCCCATGGGCTACAGCACGCCAGGTTTCTCTGTCCCTCACCAACTCCCAGAGGTTGCTCAAACTCATGTCCATCGAGTCAGTGATGCCATCCAACCATCTCATCCTCTGTTATCCCCTTCTCCTCCTGCCTTCAATCTTTCCCAGCGTCAGGGTCTTTTCCAATCAGTCAATTCTTTGCATCAGGTAGCCAAAGTGTTGGAGTTTCAGCTTCAGCATCAGGCCTTCCAATGAATATTCAGGACTGATTTCCTTTAGGATGGACTGATTTGATCGTTTTGCTGTCCAAGGGACTCTCAAGAGTCTTCTCCAACACTAGAGTTCAAAAGCATCAATTCTTCTGTGCTCAGATTTCTTTATAGTCCAACTCTCACATCCATACGCTTTGACTAGGCAGTTTACTTGCATTATATTTTACTGCCTGCTCTGATAATTAAAGAGCGAGCTTCCTGTTAAAATTGACAACACAGAGCTCAAAGCTAGTGGAAAGGAACAATGTATAAAATCCATTTGATAAACTGATCTGCTGAGAGAGAATGTGATGTACATAGTTTAATCTCATGGTACCCAATGCTCACTCATGAAAGGCATGTCTACTGATTATCATTAGCAGGTAAATATTAGACACCTCCAGTTTATTATGAGGGAAACATTGACTATTATATGGAATAAGCCAGAAACACAAAACACATTATGTGCCAAAGCCCTGTGATGTTTAATCTATCTCAACAGTTCCAAAACCCTTATAGAGTAAATAACTGTTAAAGAAAATTTTCAGAATAAAGTAAAATCATAACTCACATAGAAATATAAAAGCAAGCATATTTTAAGGAATGTATTTATTCATATGACATGAGGGAACCTATAGCCTAGTTGAAGGAAAAGTAAAAAAACACAAAAATTCATTTGGAGCAACGTGATGCTGGGACCAATTGCAAAATGGACAAAATTGGTCTTCCTCAAGTGGAGGAATTCATAAGGGAACAAAATTTGCTACCCCAAAATGCGTTTGTTTGGCCTGAGGATTAATTTAGGCTGATAATTTTCAAAAGACTCAGAAAGAACCTTTCTCCTTCCCCCAGGTGCCTGAAGAATGTAGAGGAGGACTTGACCCAGGAAGGTGCCGCCACACAGTTAAGCAGGTAAGAGCAGGTGTGGAGACACGGTGGAACCCAGCAAAGTCTGGTAGTTACAGTCCCTCTCGGGTCCCCTTGTCTCTGTCTGGCCCAATAAACACTCATTTACCAAAAGTTTGCTCCTCCATTTCCTTGTCATTTGCCTTCCCCCCACCTTGGAGTCCCAAACGACTACCTGCATCATCCCTTTTGTCTTGAACCGAAGATGGTATCTAAGGTGAAGACTTCCACCATTCTGATGAGTGACTCAGTTTTCCTAGGTGTCCCCCATATATTCATGTTATTATTAAGCTTCTGTTTGATTTTCTCCTGTTAGTCTCTTTCATGTCACTTTAATTCTTAGGCCAGCCAGAAGAACCTAGACAAGTAGAGAAAAAGTTCTTCCTCCCTGACAAAGTCAATTAAAATCAGTGCTCGACAGGACAGAATGTGCACACCTGTAAATTACCTGCAATGTGCAGAGGGCTGTAAAATCACTCAAAGGCTGTAAACAAGGCTGGAATCAGATCACCCTGAGGAGTGTAAGATAAACAGCACACAGCTTTCCATTAAAAAGCAAGATGTTTCCCTTATAACTAATATAAAATCACACAGCTAATAGCTAGAGGAAAGGGGATGAAGACAGTCTAATTTTCCTCCTGTGCACAAATTATTCATCAACATGATCCACAAAATTTTAAGCAGATGCCTCAGTGATGCTAAAATATTATCATCTTTCTGTTAGTCTGTCTCCTTTTGTGACCATAGTAAGTTTTCAGATAGAATTTACAAAGTATATCTTGTGACGTATAATCATATTCTTTCTGTAACCGCCATGGGTGACAACAATTCTGCGGTCCTGGCTCCTTTTGGGGAAATGTTCACTGAAAATTAAAATAGTTAAGTAAAAACCAGCTTACTTTCCACTTTCTATTAATGTCTGTCAACCACAAATTGGCACTTGCATTGGCACTTGCTATCTACTTCTATAAGGATTAAATCATGTGCTACTGAAGCTGCTGACCTTCAACACCCCTGACAGGCGTTCAGGTTGAGAGCAGAAATGAGGCACTCTGTGCTCTGGGCAAACTGGCAGGACAGGTCTTCAGGTACTTAGGTATCTTCAGGAGCTGTGAGCCCAATTTTCCTATCTTCTCATGTCTAGAAAAGCACTAAAGTCCTTTAGGTGACACCTACTCCTTGTGACTAGCAGAAACCTTCTGGAAAAAAAAAAAAGTGTACTTGATTGCAAGTACTCAAGTACTCCCCCTTCATCAAAATCATGAATGTACTAACCTTCCTCTTACTTCTTTGGAGCAGTCTCTCAGAGCTAAATGAGGTGGTTCCCCAGGCTGCAAGCCTCATTTTGCTTCAGATAACACTTAATTCATAACTTTCATGTAAACATTTTTTAAGTCAACATGTTTTTATTTCATAAATTGTCACTTTATCTTACTCTTTTAAAACCTTTAGGCAGACTCATTAAATAATTTCCTAATAAAATGGTTTTTTAACAATTAAGGGGAAAACACGGGATTTGAGGCTCTAGTCAAGGAATCTGCATTCAGTTGCATTTATGGTATTAACTAGCGAGGGAAAGGTGGACATACCAATTAAAATATGTCTGAGTTTATTCATCTGAAGGAATATTAAATCTCTCACATTTCTTCTAATTGTATCATTACAAAAGTGTTTTAAAATAGGGTTATCTCAGTATAATTTTACTGTTGAAGGATAATTTTAAAGGGTAAAATAATAAATCTCAAATAGATGTAAAACTAACACATGTTCAATAGCTTATTAAACTAGTTATTAACAAGAAAACTGATTAGATGTGACAACTAGTTCAAAGGAGAAACCAAAGAGGAGACGTACTTCTAGATCAAAGCACTGAAATGAATTTGCAAGTAGAAAACTGGCATTTCCAGGGGTTGGGGGGGGGGAGGTAGTCAGTGAAGCTCATCCAGGCAGAATTATTTGCACAGCAAGCAGACAAGCCTCATTTCCATTTCCTTCAGTTTTCTATAATTCATGGGGTTTCAAAGGCTGAAGGCAGGGAGAGGCACAGCGGCCCCAAAGACTCAGACCCAAGGTCAGGTAACCCCAGAGAACAAGCGCTGGGAACCACAAAGCTCAATTTTTCTTACACAAACATATAAATACATTTGAATTAAATATATCCTTCTTGTCATCTAAAATGAGAATGGTGATTATGATTTTTTGTGTGCTTTAATATTGAAAACCTCAATTTGTTGGCATTTGAAGTTCCTGCAACTCTAAGTTTTAAAGTCAGAATAATAACACTTCACTTTTAGAGTGTCCCTGTGTCTGTATGCGGAGAAGGCAATGGCAACCCAATCCAGTACTCTTGTTTGGAAAATCCCATGGATGGAGGAGCCTGGTAGGCTTGCAGTCCATGGGGTTGCTAAGAGTCGGGCACGACTGAGCGACTTCACTTTCACTTTTCACTTTCATACATTGGAGAAGGAAATGGCAACCCACTCCAGTGTTCTTGCCTGGAGAATCCCAGGGACAGAGAAGGCCTAGTGGGCTGCCATCTATGGGGTCACACAGAGTCAGAAGCGACTTAGCAGCAGTATCTGTATGAGCAATGTGAACACATCTTAGGTACCTTGAGAGGAGAGACTGCTGAGAAGGGGAGGAGGAGGGGAGGAAGGCGTAGGTGGACACTGTGATTGAGGTTGATAGTTTAAAGAACACAAACTAAAAGTTAAAAGAGTTTGGACTGCATCCAATGGATAGAGAAGAATAAAGAAAAGAGCATAACTAAGGACAAATATAGTTGATGCATAAAGACCAGGGTCCAGGGAGCCTGAAGTCTACAGATCAGAAACCTCCACGTTTCATACTTGAAGGGAATAATTGGAAGGAAAAGTGAGGATTCCCTCAAGATGGAGTCAGCCTTTCACTGACTTACAGGCTACTGAAGTCTAATTTGACCATGTAAGTTAAAGTATGGATTATATAAAGCCTTCAATTTGTAGGGTTGACTACAGAAATCATTAGACCACACACATTTTCACTGTTGTTGTTTTTTTCTTAAACATATACTAAACATAAACAATTTCTGATTATTTTAAGCAAAAAGAAAACAAGTGACTAAATTAGCTGATCTTTTCTGTGACAACAAATGGAACTTAAAGGAATGCCACTCACGTAGCAATCACTGAAAATTATGACACCAAGTCAGTCCCTTCTGGGTGACGGTGACATTTTAACACTGAGAAAATTGCTGCTTTTGAGAGAAAGTTATGATATGGAGACACATCTTAATTATAGAGATTTAGAAATGTTTCCATCATTATATGATTATTTGCCTGGTAAATGATGTGTTTCACACACATAAACTCCTCACATCTTCAAAATTTTAAAACCTGTAAATGGAATTCTTTAATCTATTTAAAATTCTTCTAAATGAAGAGTTTCAGATAGTTTGAAGATATTTATTAAATCTATAAATATGCAACAGGTTTCAAAGACAACTCATTGACATCAGATATTAAGAAAATTCTCAAGCTGAATGTTAATAATAACTTGCATCCAGATACAGTGATCATAGTCAAGGGTGTATTCATTCCACATGGGTCCTTCTGTAATGAGAGAAATCTTTTTTGAGTACTAAGAACTATCAATGCATGCTCATGCTAAGTCACTTCGGTCGTGTCTGACTCTTCTTGACTCTATGGACTGTAGCCGGCCAGACTCCTCTGTCCATGGGATTCTCCAGGTAACAACCTGAAGTGGGTTGCCATTTTCTTCTCCAGGGTATCTTCTTGATCCAGGGATTGAACCTGCGTCTCTTAATGTTTCTTGCATTGACAGTGAGTTTTTTATCACAAGCACCACCCGGAAAGCCTGAGAACCATCAATGCCAAATACTAAAATATATTAACTTTACGATCAGAACTTCTAAAGATGGCAGTGCATGTGACAACTATCTAGTACATATTAAATAAATAAAAATAGCTTTAAAAAAATAGACTGCATGGTAAACTTTAGAGCAGAATTTTAAAAGATAATAAAACATACTAAACCAAAGAACATATCAAAAATATGACATATTTTTATTGTTGTATAACACACATGGCCTTTTAGTATAATTGTATAGACACATAGATAATTTATAAATAAATATACATATATCAGGAGACATTTTTATTTAGAGGAGTGTATGGTCAGAATTGCTCAGAGACTGTAATATAATCCAGCTTCTGAATATTAAAGGCTTTTCCAACATTATAACTTTTCTTTTTCAAGTAGATTTCCTGAAACATACTCTCAGCTTTGTTTTAGTATTCTATTCTATTGAATCTATCTCCTGGAGTTTGCTCAAATTCATGTCAACTGAGTCAGTGATGCTATCTAACCATCTCATCCTCTGCCACCCTTTTCTCCCGTTTGCCTTCAATCTTTCCAAGCAAGTTACCTATTTGTCCACATCTCTAGCTTTAAAAGAGTTTAGATTCTGATTCTGTTATTCTGTCTCTTCCTTAGGTAATCAAATATTAAATCTAGAGAATAGGTACACACACACACACGCACGCGTGTATATATATATATAAATAAAATACCACCAGACTTTAACCAAAGACCTGCTGGATCTTCAGCAGGTCACCAGGCCCCTTGAGCTTCAAGTAAATTTCAGTACAAATTTCAGCAAGTAAACCAGAATATTCTTTATTCCCTTCAGACATTTTCACTGACTCCAAGAACCACCCAAACTACATCCAAAAACTTTTTGCATTTCTCTACAGTCTGCATTTATGTCTGTTCCCTAAGATATCACCCCGCCATGATTATAATCATGGGGATTCTCCTTTATGCAACAGCAATTGAATAAAACATATCCTTCATTAAGGCTGGAGATACATGTATATGGGTATAATTTATCTATCTTGTTTATATTAATGTTTATGAACACTTATTTATATATAATTACATATTTATGAACATATAGCCAACTCATTGGAAAAGTCCCTGATGCTGGGAAAGATTGAGGACAGGAGTAGAAGTGGGTGACAGAGGACGAGATGGTTGGATGGCATCATCAACCCAATGGACATGAGTTTGAGCAAACTCCAGGAGACGGTGAAGAACAGGGGAGCCCGGTGTGCTGCAGTTCATGGAATTGCAAAGAGTTGACTATGACTTAGTGACTCAACAACATTGTTTATATAAATGTTTATAATCTATCATTTATATATATTTATAAAGATAAATATACATAAATAAAATATACATATTATTTATAAAAATATATGTGAATAACAGATTTATGAAAATTTACCTGAAAAAGATGAATCATTGCCTTTTAAAGATCGATTCCACCAGCACCATTGTATTTCACAGAGTATTAAACGTACTGTAGAAAGTTTATTTTTTCTACACAGTTGATCTGTTCTGAATTCAGCCAATATTTTCTCACTTGAGTTAAAAACAATAAAACATTGGTCATCGTCCTTGAGTCTTTGATGGTGCCCTTTCCTTAATGACTCTTTTGTGTTGTGCTATAAAATAGCTATGGTGCACTTTATCATATAAAATATGATATAAATCAAACAAAGTTTGGCTAAATATGAGTGTTAGATACTTTGGTTATAAAATAAAGATCATTAATTTTCCTGACTAGTGGAGGAGACATTGGAAGTCTCTTTGACTTTCATATTTAATGCAGATAGAATTCAACAATCAATCAAGAGAAAACTTTTGTAGATGGAGTTTGAGTACACTGTGGACATACTGAAATGAAACATGAAGACAGGAATATGCACAATCACCAGAGCTAATAAATTGTCAAGTAGATTACATTGTACAATGATCATTAATTAAAGTAAAGAAAATAAATTTGAGATCTGGATAGAACTGACACAGGAAAAACTTTCATCTCAGATACACTTTGAAAAGACTCCAAGGCAAATGTCATGTCCTAAATTATCATGTAAATGAAGGTCAGTGCATATCTGTCTTGAGACTAGCTTCCCCATCCTCACTCACACACATATCTGCAGACACCCAGCACCTGTGACCCACACCTGAACACAACTTCCCCCTTGGAGCATGTGGACAGGTCATATTTGCACACATATAATATTTACCAATATAAATTTACCCATCTGAGATTCTAGAAGCTTCCTAAGTTTCTAGTCCTTGAGATCGCACTTTCTGACTTCATTTTACTGAATATTCTGATAATAAAAACTTCCTGGTTTTTGCTACAGATAAGACCAATAACTCAGTTGGTAAAGAATCTGCCTGCAATGCAGGACACCCTGGTTTGATTTCTGGGTTGGGACTGCTGGGGAAGGGATAGGCTACCCACTCCAGTGTTCTTGGGCTTCCCTTGTGGCTCAGTTGGTAAAGAATCCACCTGCAATGTGGGAGACCTGGGTTTGATCCCTGGGTTGGGAAGATCCCCTGGAGAAGGCAAAGGCTGTCCACTTCAGTATTCTGACCTGGAGAATCCCATGATCTGTATAGTCCATAGGGT
This sequence comes from Bubalus kerabau, assembly GCF_029407905.1. NCBI lineage: Eukaryota > Metazoa > Chordata > Mammalia > Artiodactyla > Bovidae > Bubalus > Bubalus kerabau. The sequence continues at coordinate 22,257,927 of NC_073637.1, read as the reverse complement.
CGCAAGGAGTCAGACACAACTGAACGACTTTCACTTTAAAAAGGCTAAGGAAATGTGTATACATGTGTGATTATTTCTTAAAACTGAGTTTGAGTGAATAAATGAATAAAAAGGAAAACAGTGGAAGAGGTTTGGTTTTGTACCTAATACTTCTACCTTAAGGTCAATAATTTATTAAATCACTCTTGTTGACATTGTGAGTTGTATAAGAGGATAAAGGGGATGAGAGGACTTTTGCTTTCTTGTCTGGACTATTCTGTTTCCTACTGTGAAAGCACATGAGAAATAAGATGGGCTCTAATCACTCCTTAAACTAGACACTTGATCCAAAGAATAAATTAGAATCCTTCAAACAACCTAAAAATAGATTTTTTTCTCTAAGCTTTATGAGATTAATTTAGGCCTAGAATTGTATTTTTGCTGAACACCAAAACCTGCTCTTAAACCTAAAACCCTGTGACTAACAGCAAACAATGGACTCAACATTGTGATAGTCTTAAACTGAGTATTCATTCACAGAAAAATAACATAAAAAAAATCTATACCCTTATCTGAATTAATCATCAGTTTGAATAAAGTACTAACTTTTTCTTAATTGAGAAGTAAAATAACTTTTGTTGTTATTGTTTAGTGTCGTGTCTGACTCTTGTGACCCCATATACTGTAGCCCTCCAGGCTCCTCTGTCCATGGGATTCTCCAGGCCAGGTTACTGGAGGGGTTGCCATTTCTTCCTGCAGGGGATTTTCCTGACCCAGGGATCCAGTCAGTCTCCTTCATTGGCAGGTGATTCTTTAGCACTGAGCCACCGGGAAAGCTCAAAAAGTAACTTTTATCTACGTGAAAACACAACATTTCACATTGGTGGTCTTAGAAGTATAACTAGACTGAGATATACACAACTTTTTAAAATCCTGGTTTTTTTTTTTTTTTTAATCTTTTATAGAAGCAAAATAGGAAGTAACACTCTTCAGCATTCTGGAAAAAATAAAAGAAACTACTGTGGAGGATTGAGGGTAAAAATAATCTTTTCCACTTATAAACATGGAGATTGCTTTCCACTTGGGTAAAGGGGACTGCATTACCTTCGTGTTCAAGCGCTGAGTCCCCAGAGAGGCTGAAGCAGTTATTCACAGTCATGGGGCAGAAGTGTGGACAAAAGCAGAGCTGGTTGAAAACTGATGGGGAACCCAGCTCACCACCTGCACTGCCACCTCTTTGTATGGCCCTTAAAATTGCACCAGTCTTCCCTGGTGGCACAGTAATAAAGACGCTGCCTGTAATGAAGGAGACGCAGGTTCGATCCCCCAGTGGGGAAGATCCCCCAGAGAGGAAATGACAACCCACTCCAGTATCCTTGCCTGGAAAATCTACAGACAGTCTACAGGCAGCCTACAGTCCAGGGGGTCACAAAGAGTCGGACACAACTGAGCACACACCCACATGCATAAAACTGCAGCTGCACTTTGGGAGTCCTCACAAAGTTGCATGCCTGACACCATCAAATGGCATTTCCAGATCTCCAGAACTTCTGTAATCAACTGGCCAAGTCTGTTTGTTTACCTGTGAGAATGGAAGCAGAAGCCTTAGGAAAAGGGTTTAGCTTGGGAATAAACAATATCACATGTGTTATGACTTCAATTATTAGTTTGGGGGAATACATTAAATTTGTGAAGTTTGCAACATGGCTACTGGGGCTTTAATAATCAGAGACGCTGTAAAATCTGATTTGGAAGTATTTCATCTTATAATACATTTCCTGTTGGAGAGACAGGATTGCAAGCAGAATACGTAAAGACTTTGCCTGGCTGGCAATGCATTTATTCGATAGACTGGTGTGTGTGGTTCTGGATATCACTGTCTCTTTTCAAAAAGATAAAGTGATCCTATGACATTCTTCACATCTACTGAATTCCACCCAAACTGTGTTAGTCAGATGATCAAGGCTCTTTGGGATTAAGGTTGACCTGAAGCAAATTGTTCCCTAAGAAACCTCTCTCGTCTATAGTACACGTTTCAACTGTGCTTCCTGTTCTCAGGTAAAAGGTAAGCGAAATCAATGATTTGGCTCAATTCATCTCCTGACAGTATTTGAGTCTGATCTTAAATCCCTGGTGGTTCAGAGGGTAAAGAATCTACCTGCAATGCAGGAGACCAGGGTTTGATCCCTGGGTCAGGAAGATCACCTGGAGAAGGAAATGGTAACTCACTTCAGTATTCTTACCTGGAGAATCCCAAGGACAGAGGAGTCTGGCAGGCTACAGTCCATGGGGTTACAGAGAGTCACACACAACTGAATGACTTGCACTTTCACTTTCCATCACCTGACAGTGTTTGAGTCTGATTTTAAATGAAGGGTGATGGCTCAGTGTGGGGTGGACAGGTGGTGGAGAACGTGCGTGCACACCCCTCCTCCACATCCTCTGGGGCAGGCCTGCAGCGTGAGTACAGTGGAGCTCTGGCCACTCCCATGCCCAGGAGGCTGAGGTGCCACCTCACGGAGGGCCCAGGTGACAGTGATGGAGGCTGGCAGTCTAGTCCCCATGTGTCAGCCCCTCCCCACCGGAGATAAACGCCAGGGGATTTCATGTGAAGAATGGAAAAAGAGTCAAGACATTTGGGGAAATGGAAACCAGTCACTGTCTTATAGATTTCCAAACAAAATCTCCCTAACTGATGAAATGAAAATCAGGTTTATTGGGAAGAAAGACATGGAAAATAAAACTATCAACCATCCTTTTATTAACATGAATCAGTTCAGCTTAATTCAGTCACTCAGTAGTGTCCGACTCCTTGTGACCCCTAGGACTGCAGTACACCAGGCCTTCTTGTCCATCACCAACTCCAAGAGTTTACTCAAACTCATGTCCATCGAGTTGGTGATGGATGGCATCCAACCATCTCATCCTCTGTCATCCCCTTCTCCTCCTGCCTTTAATCTTTCCCAGCATCAGGGTCTTTTCAAATGAGTCAGCTCTTCGCTTCAGGCAGCCAAAGTATTGGAGTTTCAGCTTCAGCATCAGTCCTTCCAATGAAAATTCAGGACTGATTTCCTTTAGGATGGACTGGTTGGATCTCCTTGCTGTCCAAGGGACTTTCAAGAGTCTTCTCCAACACCACAGTTCAAAAGCATCAATTCTTTGGACTTAGCTTTCTTTATAGTCCAACTATCACATCCATACATGACTATTGAAAAAATCACAGTTTGACTAGACAGAATATTTTGGCTTAAAAATGAAGATGGTAGGTTTTCATCCATGTGAAGACTCAAAATTCTATCAGCATTTGCATCAGTAACCATCAAATTTCCATCTTCTTACAGGTGATGAGTCTAAATTTTAAAATCAATTATTAAATTATTGAAAAGGACCAAAGGGAAAAGACAAGATAAAACAAGAGGTTTAAATAGTGTGCAATCATTATTACTAATTTGTCGTTCAGTCGCTAAGTCGTGCCTGACTTTGTAAACCCATGAATTGCAGCACACCAGGCTTCCCTGGCCTTCACTATCTCTCAGGGTTTGCTCAAACTCATGTCCATTGAGTCGGTGATGCCATCAAACTATCTCACCCTCTGTCACTCCCTTATCCTCCTGCCCTCACTCTTTCCCAGCATCACAGTCTTTTCCATTGAGTCGGCTCTTTGCATCAGGGCCAAAGTATTGGAGCTTACAGCTTCAACATCAGTCCTTCCATTGAATATCCAGGGTTGATTTCCTTTAGAATTGACTGGTTTGATCTCCTTGCAGTCCAATGGGCTCTCAAGAGTTTTCTCCAGCTTAATTATTACTATTAATAATTCACTTTAATAGCAAGCTTACTTCTCTTACTATAATTGTCATAACTGACATTTATTAAAGTGCTTTTGAGTTCATAGTAAGAGCTGAAAGACCATTAGCTAAAAATATGTCTAAAAGAACAACTCATAAAAAAACAAAACAAAACAAAAAACTCAAGTCATTGTTTCTCTGCCTCTCCCACGTCCTGAGTGCCCTCCCCACTGGAGTCTCCTGTGAGCTTTCTTGGCAGACTACGCTAATGGTGGACTCCTCAGAGTTCACTGCAGGAGTTGACACACGATGCTAACGATTACCTGGCAGGGGTGCTGGGAAAATTAATTAGAGCTTGTGAAATGCTCTGAAGATTTAAAAGAACTTTAGATGTAAATGCACATCATTATCATTCCCCAAGTGGACTAATTTGTTCATTAGACAGTAAGTCGATGGATGTTCTGGTCTCCAAGAGCCATAGACATTTATAGATGACTTCCCTGAACCAAGGCTCTCCTATGAAGATTCAACATCCACAGCTTTATTCTCTCCTTTAAAGAGCAGTCATTCTGCAGCCAATAGTACTTAAAAGTGTGTGTGAAGTTCCTGTCAGGTGATGTGCTTCATGCTCCATTCTTTGAGCTCCATGTGCTGGAGTCTGTGTCCTGGATGCCTGGGGACCCAGGAGATGACCTGACAGAACACAAGAGAAGATACTTAAAGATCTGTGCTCATGCAGCCTATGATCTAGGAGGAAGGATTTGGCACATAATTATTTATAATTCTGCCATCATTTTGAAAAGTGCTTCTCCGATGGCCCAGCAGTAAAGAATCCACCTGCCAGTGCAGGAGACAAAAGAGACTCAAGTTCTGTCTCTGGGCCAAGAAGATCCTCTGGAGGAGAAAATGGTGACCCACTCCAGTATTTTTGCTGGAAATCCCATGGACAGAGAAGCCTGGCAGGCTACAGTCCATGGGGTTACAAAGTTGGATATGATTAAGCATGCATGCATCATACTGGGAACCACATCAATAGAACCAATTCAGTGCTATTGGAAGCAAGAAAAAGAGTTCATTCATTGCCAGAGACCATCCTACATAGAATCCGAGAAGGATCTGGATCAATTAGAGAGGTGGTTGTGAAGAAGAACAGTGGATTGAATTTAAGCAAAGGACCAGGAGCCCAGGGAGCCCAGACTGGGGACCAGGAAAGATGAAGAGCTTGGGTTAGCTAAATTTTCCAGGAGAGGCTTTCAGTTCAGTTAAGTCACTCAGTCGAGTCCAACTTTTTGCGACCCCATGGAATGCAGTACACCAGGCTTCCCTGTCCATCACCAACTCTGGAACTTGCTCAAACTCATGTCCATCAAATTGGTGATGCCATCCAACCATCTCATCCTCTGTTGTCCCCTTCTTCTCCTGCCTTCAATCTTTCCCAGCTTCATAGCCTTTTCTAATGAGTCAGTCCTTCACATCAGATGATCAAAGTATTGGAGATTCAGCTTCAGCCTCAGTCCTTCCAATGAATATTCAGGACTGATTTCTTTTAGGATGGACTTCTTGGATCTCCTTGCAGTCCAAGGGACTCTCAAGAGTCTTTTCCAACACCACAGTTCAAAAGCATCAATTCCTCGGCGCTCAGCTTTCTTCACAGTCCAACTCTCACATTCACACATGACTACTGGGAAAACCATAGTTTTGACTATACAGATTTTTGTCAGCAAAGTAATGTCTCTGTTTTTTAATATGCTGTCTAGGTTGGTCATAGCTTTTCTTCCAAGGAGCAAGTGTCTTTTAATTTCACGGCTGCAGTCACCATCTGCAGTGATTTGGGAACCCAAGGAAATAAAGTCTGTCACTGTTTCCATTGTTTCCCCATCTATTTGCCATGAAGGGATGGGACCAGATGCCATGATCTTAGTTTTCTGAATGTTGAGTTTTAAGCCAGCTTTTTCACTATCCTCCTTCACCTTCATCAAGAGGTTCTTTAGTTCCTCTTTACTTTCTGCCATAAGGCTGAGGTTATTGATATTTCTCCTGGCAATCTTGATTCCAGCTTGTGCTTCATCCTGTCTGGCATTTCACATGATGCACTCTGCATATAATTAAATAAGCATGGTGATGATATACAGCCTTGACATACTCCTTTTCCAATTTTGAACAATCTGTTCAAATTTCTGTTTCATGTCCAGTTCTAACTGATGCTTTTTGACCTGCATACAGGTTTCTCAGGAGGCAGGTCAGGTGGTCTGGTATTCTCATCTCTTGAAGAGTTTTCCACACTTTGTTGTGATACACACAGTCAAAGGCTTTAGCATAGTCAATTAAGCAGAAGCAGCTGGTTTGTTTTTTTTTAATCTCTTGCTTTTCCGATGATCCAACGGATGTTGGCAATGTTATCTCTGGTTCCTTTGCCTTTTCTAAATCCAGTTTGAACATCTGGAAGTTCTCAGTTCACCTACTATTGAAGCCTGGCTTGGAGAATTTTGAGCATTACTTTGCTACCTTGTGAGATGAGTACAATTGTGTGGTAGTTTGAACATTATTTGGCATTGTCTTTCTTTGAGATTGGAATGAAAACTGACCTTTTCCAGTCCTGTGGCCACTGCTGAGTTTTCCAAATTTGCTGGCATTTTGACTGTAGCATTTTCACAGCATCACCTTTTAGGATTTGAAATAGCTCAACTGGAATTCCATCACCTCCACTAGCTTTTTTTCATAGTGATGCTTCCTAAGGCCCACTTGACTTCTCACTCTAGGATGTCTGGCTCCAGGAGAGTGATCACACCATCGTGGTTATCTGGGTCATTAAGATCTTTTTTTGACAGTTCTGTGTATTCTTGCCACCTCTTCTTAATATCTTCTGCTTCTATTAGGTCCATACCATTTAGAGAGGCTTTGGGTTTTGCAAAGCTGAATGTGGTGACCAGGATAATCAATATCATTAGGAGCAGCAACAGATTTTAGAAAATTAACCAGAAGTGCTATGAAATGAATTAATTTGAGGAGACAGTGATTAGAGATGGGAAGATGGGTTAGAAAGATACTAAATCAATTATTTTTTCAATTGCTGATTCACTTCATTTCTTGAGGAAATCAATGTTTATCACTGGCCCACTGTGTCTAAAGCTCGTGAGAAGACCTGTGGATTGAGAGATAAATTAGGACAGAACACGTGCCAGAGGCGGATCCCAGGATCCTACCCCAGGCTGTACAACAGGTATAAAAACAAGGACTGTTACAGAGTGTGAGATGGACACTTACCCTTTACAGTTAAACGTCAGTTGGGGAGGGAGACCAGTGGACTGAGCCCATAGAGTCACTCCCGAGCTGAATGTGAGTGTAAAAGATGACAGCCATCTGAAAGCAGGAACTTGCTAGAGGCATAGGCAGTTCTGGCGAGGGCAAGGAGGGACTTGGGAGAAGGGAGAGAAACTGTTCTCGCTTTACTAGTGTCTGCTGGGCCTCAAAGTGGGAGAGGAAGAGATCAGCTTCGAGGTGGAAACAGAGGCCAGTCCCTGGGAGTTTCCACCTGAAAGCAGTGGATTCTGAGCAAAGGAAGATGACCATGGGCAGTACTATGAGATAGGAATTTTAGAAACGTTTCCGTGGTGACAGAAAAAGGAGTGAGCAGTCAGACAAGATGGTTTAAAATGTATTTATATGTGGAATCCAAAATATGACACAAGTGAACTTAAGTACAAAACAGAAACAGATTCACAGACATAGAAAATAGACTTGTGGTTGCCAAGGGGGAGTGAGGGTAAGGCAGGGAAGGACTGGGAATCTGGGATTAGCAGATACTAACGATCATAGAGGTCACAGCCATGAAATTAAAAGACACTCCTTAGAAGGAAAGTTATGACCAACCTAGATAGCATATTGAAAAGCAGAGAGATTGCCAACAAAGGCCCATCTAGTCAAGGCTATGGTTTTTCCAGTGGTCATGTATGGATGTGAGAGTTGGACTGTGAAGAAAGCTGAGCACTGAAGAATTGATGCTTTTGAACTGTGGCATTGGAGAAGACTCTTGAGAGTCCCTTGGACTGAAAGAAGATCCAACCAGTCCATCCTAAAGGAGATCAGTCCTGGGTGTTCATTGGAAAGACTGATGTTGAAGCTGAAACTCCAGTACTTTGGCCACCTCATTCAAAAAGTTGACTCATTGGAAAAAAGCCTGATGCTGGGAGGGATTGAGGGCAGGAGGAGAAGGAGATAACAGGATGAGATGGCTGGATGGCATCACCAACTCGATGGACATGGGTTTGGGTGAACTCTGGGAGTTGGTGATGGACAGGGAGGCCTGGTGTGCTGGGATTCATGGGGTCACAAAGAGTCGGACACGACTGAGCTACTCAACTGAACTGAACTGAACAATCATGTATAGAATGTATAAACAATAAGGTTCTACTGCATAGCACAGGGAACTGTATCCAGTCTCCTGGGGTAAACCATAATGGAAAAGAATGTGTGCATGTATAAAACTGAGTCACTTTGCTGTACAGCAGAGACTGGCACAACATTGTAAATCAACTATTCCTCAATAAAAATAAATAGAAATATATTTATGTATCGTGTTTTAAATTCCGCTGAGATAGCACACTTGCACAGTTGACCACATATATCTTATGAATGATGTGTCAACTTTGACACATGTATACGAGTGTCTCCACCAACCAGACAAGCAGAGTGAACCCAGGACTCACAGCCTTGCCTCAGTCCTTTCTGGTTCATGCCCTTCCCCCTAAGATCAGCATCTGCTGCTCTGCCTTCTAGTCTTCATACCTGACTGGAGTGTCATGTATACGTAGTAACCTGTACATATTATTTTAAGCCTGGCTTCTTAGGTCTCAGTCAGTGACACTTGAGAGTTTATCTGTGCTTATAGCAGTAATTCTCTTTCCTTGTCTTATTTTAAGAGAAACCATCATTTTGTAATCTATTGTTCTGTTGAATATTTTGGTTACAGTATTTCCATTTGGGAGCTGTTGTCAATAAAGCTGCAACAAATATTTTTGATTCTATCTTTTGATGGTCAAATAAGATCATTTTTCTTGGGTGTAAAACTAGGAATGAGTTTGCCAGATTATAAAATAAGCAAAGGTTCAGGTTTAAATAAATAGTTAACTAAAATAGTTCAATAAAGTTACACCTTCACCAGCCATGTGTGAAAATTCTGCATCATTGTAAACACTGAATATTGACCATTTTCTGAAGTTTATTCTAGCTCAGGGGTATTGATGCTCATCTCTCCTCTGGGCTGCAGTTTTCGTCTCCCTGGTGAGTTACTGTGCTGAACACCTGTTCTTATGCTTACTGGCCATTTGGACATCTCCTTTCTAGAGAGTCTACTCAAACCTCCGTTTGTCTTTTTCATATTGACTTCACAATCTACAGTGTGGGCACAATTGCTAGGAAAGATACTACGAATACAGTCTTTCAGGCTGTGACTTGTCTTTTTTAACTCTCTTACTAGTAGTGTTAGTCTCTCAGTCATGTCCAACTCTGTGACCCTGTGGACTGTAGCCTGCCAGACTCCTCTGTCCGTGGAATTATCCCAGCAAGAATACTGGAGTGGGTTGCTATTCCCTTCTCCAGGGGATTTTCCTTGATTCAGGGATCGAACACAGGTCTCCTGCATTGCAGGTAGATTCTTTGCCATCTAAGCCACCAGGGAAGCCCAAGATTTTATTACTATTATTATTGGCCAGACCACACAGCATGTAGGATCTCAGCTTCCTAATCAGGGGTGGAACCTGAGCTGCCTGCAGGGGAAGCCTGGAGTCTTAACCTCCAGACAGCCAGGGAAATCCCATAAATCTCTTAAGTATCTTTTTAGGAACAGAATTTCTTAATTTTAACAGTGTCCACTATGAGTCCTTTTTTTGGTCTTGTTTAAGATCAGGAAAGTGTAGCAGTATTTTCTTACACTGTCTTCTAGAAACAATATGGCTTTACCTTGACCATTTTAGTCTGTACTCCATCTAATTAATAATTAGTCAATTAATGTTTAACTTTCCTGTGAGGCATGGACTGAGTTTTAAGTTCTCCCATATGGAAAACCATTTCTTCTAATGCTCATAGAAGAGCATCATTTTCCCTGTTTGGGGTATTCAACTAGGGAAGAATTAATTAGGGCCTGCACTTAGCGAGTGCTCCTCAAAATGGGAAGAGAGGAGCACACTGGATCAGTGAGCGAGACTAACCGCACTACATTAGTGATTCAGCGCCAGGTTTGAGGGGGACGGAGCTGGGTGGCTGTGGAGGGGATGTGTTGCCTACAAAGAAGAAAAGGGCGGGGACAAGCTGGGCCAACAGGACAGCCTCTGCAACACATGAACCTGAGCTGCAGACAGGCTGTATGTTCAGATGGCTGTCTGCCAGGAGAGTTAACAACGCAGTTAAAAGCCACCCCAAATGGGCACTGACTGGAGATCAAGCCACCCAACTCACAGAACTGCAAGGAGGACCTTGGTCTAAGGGAGACATGGCTGTCAACCCAAACAAGCTCCCTGACAGTTCAGGTGTTCAGGACCAGTAATGAGCAGCTGAATAAAGCATCACAGAGACAGTAAACAGAGACCTTTCCAAGATCATGCAGACCTGCACTCACATAGATTACATTTTCTATGAGTGGCAGCAGCATCTAATCTGATGTGGGCAAGTCCATCATGTGCATGAAGCAATGCAGTCAAATAAACTATTAAATAAATAAACAAGAATTTCAATCTCACTTTCACTGCTCCAATAAATATTTTTTAGTTAATCCCTGATTTTTTCAATTTTTATCTATACTTTCAAATTCCATTTACACAAAGTGTCATAATCAGAGCTGACTTACAGAGTGCTTGGCTCTATCTTTCAACAAATAATTATATACATTTTATATATCTGAATTAAACAGCACATTCCTAGGTTTTCTGTTAAGAACTGCATAGTATGCTGTCCAAAAGCTAAATATTTAAATTACTTCCATTTATTGTGCTTATGGAAATGTTTATGGATTTGAAGCTCCTTCTAGTCTAATCCATAAATGTCATAGTTTGGAACAAGTATACCTATATTATATATTTATATATATATAATATATATATATATATATTAGAAAATGGGCCTGAAGATATTTAATTGACATAGAATATGGAAAGTAAATTCTTAGTGAAAAAAATAAGCTAACTCGCTGGGAGCATCAATGACCTAACCTCTGTAGACTTGCTAGGTTAATGGGCACCTGCTCACTCAGGGCCCCACTTACTCTTCTGTGTGGAAAGTCACCAGAACTTAATCAACATTTTAATTTCTTTTTTGAATTTTCAGCTGATTCCTCCTTGGTATCAGTGTGTATTTTCCTCGAAACGAGTAAAATCCTTACTTGTTCTCAAACCTTTGATGTCGGTAAATGCTCTAAAAATTATTATTTCAATTTTTAAAGCATTTTTCTTAGTAACAGGAGCAGGGAAATGAAGCCTGCTTGGAACACATCAAAACAACAATTAAGTTGGTGAGCAACCCTGGGCATCCGCAGAGCTGGTGATCTGTTGAGAGAGCTGTGGACTCAAACTGGCGTGTTCGTGAGGAGACAGAGAGGCGTCAACTGAAAATATGGAGCACATGAGGTCCTTGATCTGAGTCTAATGTTTTCCTTATGCTGGTATTTACACTTCCAAGAAGAAAAGCTATGAACTGGAACAATTACCTGCAAATATTGCCTCCTTTCAGAGTTAATAAACATCTCATTTTTGCAGGCACACTGAAATAATCCATGTGTACAAACGGCAGGAAAAAACTATAATGACCTGTTTTTCCTTCACCTCAGTTGTTTCGGGGCTGATTGCATCAAATTTTCAGCATTATTCTCTCCTTAAAATGCAGCTGCTTCCTACAAGTAAGCAAATTTTATAGACATTTGCTTGAAATAAATTATATTCTCTTGAATTTTTTAACCTTTTTTATTATGGCAAAATATACATAACATAAAATCCACCATTTCAACCATTTTTAAGTGTTCCATTCATTGGCATTAATCGCTGGGCACACACTGCTGTGCAGCCATCACCCCCATCCGTCTCCAGAACTTTTTCTGTCTTTGCAAAATGGAGCTGGGTACCCAGTAAACACTAACTCTCCACCCCTCCCGGCCCTGAGACCAACATTCTGCTTCCTGTCTGTCTGGATCTGACTTCTCTGGAGACCTCCTGTAAGTGGAATCAGACAGTCTCTGCCTTCCCGTGAGTGTGGTATTTCACTGAGCATAATACCTTCAAGGTGCATCCATGCTGTAGCCTGCATCAGAATTTCTCTTTCATTCTAAGGCACATATTGTGAAAATAAACATATATAGTCCAGAACAAATACAGGTAGTGGTATAGCACTGTCAGAAAGTTCTCAGAAAATAATAAAATAAAATGAATTTATACTCCCCCAAAATGCTAAGGAGAGATTTTCAAATTGAGCTTGCCAACGAGGGGTGAAACAGTAAAGGTTTCCTTGAAACTGGTGATTTCTCAGTGATTTCTCAGCTGAGGGGAAAAATAACAATGCGAAGGATGAAGAGACCGAGGCCAAGTGTCCAGCTGTCTTCAGGAATAAAACAACTGCCTGACCAGCCCTTCCCATGGCCTTTGAGATGACCTTGAAAGCTGTGTGTCCAAAGTCCTTTCCTAGGAAGCACCAGGGTTAGGTCTAAGACGATCCCGGCCAAGAATCATTTGCAAATGAATGGAGTGAATTTATGTTAAAAGAATAATAGGAGAATCATTTGCAAAGAGAAGGAGGATAATTTGAATAAAATGGTGGGTTTGGTAATCATTTTCAGCTAAGATTAAGTTTAAAAGTAAGCACCTAAGAATGGAATCTTAATGACTAGGTCCTCACTTGAGTTCTTAATATTAGTGGCTGGGGAGGAGAAGCTGTTTTAAGCTGCTATCAATTTTCCAGTGTCTCTTTGAGTTACCTTGGAAGCATCCCTGGAGATTTCAGAAATAGGGGAGTGATTTTCCCTGAACAATTTCAACCTCAAATGGGTGCACATTACCTGAGGCTCCCACAATGCTCTAATCCAGTGACCATCAAAGGTTAGCATCTACCAGGATCACCTGGACTTTAGGTACACACACGTCACCGTGCCGGCCACTTCTTGATGCAGCAGGTCGATGGTGGGAGGGGAGAACCCCCCTTTCCAAAGTCCTGAATGATGCTCATACTTCCAGACATGAGAAATGCTTCCAGAAGCTCTACTCCATCAGGTAACACTCAGTTCAGCAGAGTTAATAGTTTGAAATATGGACCCTGTCTTTCAAAAGTTAAAAATAAAAGCTAGCATATACTATTGAATGAGAGCACCAGATAGCAGAGAAAACACTTCAATAATAGTTATGCTGAAATGTATACTGTTATATTTTTACTGGGGCTTCCCTGGTGGCTTAGATGGTAATATCCCCTAGAGAAGGAAATGGCAACCCACTCCAGTACTCTTACCTAAAGAGTCCCATGGACAGAAGAGCCTGGCGGACTACAGTCCATGGGGTCACAAATATTTTTTACTGCATGCTTGGCATCTAGGCAAGAGCCTGTAATTTTTGGATATTCTTGGCAGAATATTCTTAAAAGACTTTCATGTATTATCAAATTTAATACCATAACAAGGAATGTATCTGAAAACAGGGAACTTGGGAAACAGCTTTTAAATAATAAAGACTTACTCTCAATTATAGGTTTTGAAATCTTATTATTCAGACTATCTCATTGTCAACAGCTCAAACACTTAAACTTCAGGAATGCTAGTGACAGACACACAATGCGGAGAATTATCAATATTTTAGCCTTTATGTATTGTGAACAAATCTGTAATCTCAAAGTATCTTAAAAGTTATGAAGCCAGTGATATTTCCAAAGGTCAGCCTGTCTCTTGAAAAGGCCTTCTGGATAATAGTAAATGTTTTGTTATGTGCGCTGGTCACAGTTCATTCTCATCAGCCATCAGAAGAATATAATCTAGATGTGAAGGAAATGCATGACTGGAGTGGTAAGAAGATGGGGTTATTGAAAGAGCAGTGATTGTAGATTCAATACTAAGTTTGCACAGTACCTAAGATAAAGCTCTGAAATTCTTCATTGGGTAGCCGTTTTGGTCTTATCATGTCACACGGAATTAACCTTGCAGATATTTGGAGGCACAATATTTATCGATGGCATTTTACTCCATCCAGTTCCCCATGTTGTCATGGCAGCAGGACAATCCCAGATGCTGGAGAGAAATGAGAAGTCAGGTTCTGGGGTCGTGAAATCTTATGATGTTTGGAGTCAAGCAGAAGGGAGGGTGCATGGATGCTCTCCTCTCTTTCTTGACCTTATCAGGACCAGACTAAGGTCACCCAAAATAGGTTAAATACAGAAAATATGATTCTCGTATTATGATTTTAAATCCCTAGAGAACTATTCACAAATTTGTTCCTTTTAATGAAAAAATAGCAATGTCTTGATTTTCTTTTTGATTATTCAGTGGAAAATCTAAACATATTAATATATATATGAAACAGATGCATGCATGTATCAGTCGTGTCCAACTCTTTGTGACCCATGGACGTAGTCAAGGCTCCTCTGTCCATGGGATTTCCCAGACAAGAATGCTGGAGTGGGTTGCCATTTCCTCCTTCAGGGGATCTTCCCTACCCAACCTCCATCTCCTGCACTGGCAGGTAGATTCTTTACCGCTGAGTCACCTGGGAAACCCCATGAAATATATGATATATTGGTAGAAACATATCAGAAGTTATTCTTAACATCTGGGTGGTAAATGGAGCCATTACCTGTATTATTTATAACTGGAAACCTTTAGTGATGAAAAACATGGACTTATTAAATTAACAGTCTATATTTTTAAACATTTCAAGATTTTAAAAAGTAAATACTATGAATATGGGTTTATCAGAGCAGCCATGTAATTTCCAGTGTGGTAAATGTCTCATGTGTATGTACAGTTGTCTTTGCTTTGATCCGTGTAATTGAATAGTAGCTGACATTTTTTTTTTTCAAATAATGTAAGAACAACCTGAAAATGTCTTGTCTTCTTTTGAAGTTCTATGCTATTAAGTTTCCTAATTTGAGCACATCAGGATTAATTTGCACATTAATAAAACATATAAACTGACTCTATTATCCAGAAGATTGTCAAAGTGGCTTACAAGCAACATGCATTGTGGGCAATAAGATGAAGTATTACTGCTGCTGCTGCCACTAAGTCGCTTCAGTCGTATTCGACTCTGTGCGACCCCATAGACGGCAGCCCACCAGGCTCCCCCGTCCCTGGGATTCTCCAGGCAAGAACACTGGAGTGGATTGCCATTTCCTTCTCCAATGCATGAAAGTGAAACGTGAAAGTGAAGTCACTCAGTCACGTCCGACTCTTCGTGGCCCCATGGACTGCAGCCCACCAGGCTCCCCCGTCCATGGGATTTTCCAGGCAAGAGTACTGGAGTGGGGTGCCATTGCCCTCTCCAAGATGAAGTATTAGGATTGGGGAAATATTTAAATTGAAATGTCGCTTTTAAAACTCAGTATATTTTTTTAAAGGTGGATTTACTAACTATTGGTATATAATTCTAAAAGCCAGAAGCACGCTCACTTCAGTTTTAATGTTATATATTCTTAAATCTTGATTGTGAGTCATTTTCAGTTCATAGATAGGAGTTTTCCTAGAAAAATTAGAAGAGAACATACTGGGTTTCCTGAATATGGAGATTTGCCATAGGACGGACTCAGGTGCCCAGACTAGAAAGTTCAAGTCAGCTGAGACAGCTTCCCAAGTCCCCAAGGAGCTTTCGAAACAGGCAAAGCTGATTGTGATCTTACTAGAGAAACTTTACTGTTAAGATCATTCACACCAGCATACTGAAGAAGGAATTTATAGGGCCATCTTAGGCCTCTTCATGCTGATCATGCTCAGCCACCTTTCCAATGGACTCTGAACTCTGTGTTTAGTGCCTAGGAAAACAACAACAGAAGGATAAGACCCCCTCCAGACAGGAGAACCTTGAAGATCCTATCTAGGTTACTCATTGCCTAAGAGAAAACATACACTAATCACCCCTTCCTCCAGACAGGCCATCCATTTTTCTGTATCTATTGGAGTGTAACCTCAGGTTTAAATTGGCTAATTGTTTGACTGTTTGAGCACATGAGCACATAGCATGTGAATGATGGGGTTATTGGGATTGTATTTTCCTTGGTTTATGTAAGTCTCAAGGAATTTGGAGTGGTGGGTTCAGACACGAACACATGGGGTATAAAAGATTTTCACAAATGCTGGTCGGGGCCCTTGGCTAAGAGGAGACTCTGCCTTGGGCCCGCTGGTGTAATACACTGCACTCCACTATCTGCATTGTCCTTCTGAGTGAGTTTGTTTCCTGGAACGCATGGCTACAACAATGCTAATGTACACCTGTGCAACTAAGTAGCATCCCTTAGTTTACCAGGGTTTGTTCAGTTTATCAGGTTTGTATCACACAGCATCTCCCAGGTGCCTCTGAAGTCTGCCCCTTCTCTTCCCCTCTATCCAAACGCCATCTGCTTCCTCTCACTGTGCATTAGTTTCGCGTGTTCTAGAACTTCAGAGAGATGAAACCATAGTCGGTGTTCTTTGGGGTCTGACATCTTTCCCTAAGCTCTGTACTCCGAGATTCACCCATGTGTGTGTGTATGAGTAGTTTGTTCCTCTGTATTACTGGGTGGTATTCCATTTTGTGACCCTTCCACGCTTTTCCTTCTGGTTCATCTACTGTTGAACCTTTATGTTGTTTCCAGTTCTGGCTCATCTGCCTAATGCTCACTTAAGAGTAGTGCCCACGTGTGTGTGTGTTTATAAAATCTGCACACACTCAACCTGTGTGTTTTCAACGCTCTCGAGTTAATAGTTCAGAGCAGAAGTTCTGGATTGCATGGTAAAATGTTTGTTCTGTTGGGAATTAATGTCAATAGATTAAGGAATTTTCCTCGTGTTTTGGGGAGTAATTTAATGTTTTATGCAGTAAGTCTTCATGCTTCCGTTTTAGGAGTATCTATTTCTCCTTCTCGTGAA
Source organism: Bubalus kerabau (assembly GCF_029407905.1). NCBI lineage: Eukaryota > Metazoa > Chordata > Mammalia > Artiodactyla > Bovidae > Bubalus > Bubalus kerabau. Next base: position 22,241,085 of record NC_073637.1, on the reverse strand, counting down.
GCTCTTTGTGGTATTCCACTATTTCAGTCTTCGTTGTCATGGTCTGTTTTACCTCTGCCTTTCAATTGATGCTGCCTGTTATCTATGATGGGTGTGTTCAGTTGCTAGGCTGTGTCCAGCTCTTTGTGACACCTTGGACTATAGCCCGCTTCTCTGTCCGTGGGATTTCCCAGGGAAGAATACTGGAATGGGTTGCCATTTCCTTCTCCAAAATGGATGTAGATACAGGTAAAATAATAACACCAAAATCAGAGCCCAGACTTGTGCCACTTACAGCTTTCTATCGTTTCTATTATTAATATGAAAAAAGTCACTTTTATTTGTAGGATACATATTGAGAAATATATAAAGGACAATGTATAGTTCTTGAAGTATTTTCACAGATACCACACTTTTTCACTAGTACCACTCTATTCATTGAATTACATCAAGTAATACCACTGGTTCCTTTCCCAACCATGTACCATAGAGTTGTTAAATGCTACACCTTTCATTAATATGCTTTGACAGCAACTGTAACACTTTTAGCTCAGTGCCCCTGCTTCATCCTGCTGGACTTGAGCAGTGTGTGCTGACCTCTCCCCTTTCTGCAGAGAAGCAGTGGGTGGCCACTCTGGACAAAAGGACCATCTTGGAGATGCAGGAAGATGACTAAGTGACTGCTGAGCTATCACAGAATGTCAGCCCCAGGAGTTTGCTGCCAACCCCCACTTCCTGGCAGCTGGCTCATTTTATCCCAAAGATGCCTGATTTATCTTGGCTCCCATCTTTGACATCATATTCAAATACTTGGGATGAGAGGCAAGAAACAGAAGCTTCAGCTGCCAAAAATTTAAAAACATTTCTAAGGCAAACAGATCTTGTATGAGTTCTCAGATGAACAGAATCATTGCCCTGCTGGAGAATCAGCACGAGGTCAACTATCTCTTAACTTCCACAGATGACCCTGATCCCTTCTCACTGCATCCTCTCCCTGGGTTTTCACCTGGACCTTCCAGCAGAAAATAAGAAAAGCTGGTTTGACTTTCTGATTTACATGTGAGCCTCTTTGCACAAAGCACACATTAAAAATGTCAAAATTTATAATGTGAAAAATATGAAATTTCAATTTTAAGATATCTTACATGGTCAGAAGGAACACTAATGAATCTGGAAAATCTGTGTTAAACAAATGTGATAAATTCATGTATATAAAATAAGATTGAGCACTATTTTCTCAGCTACAAAATAGGACTTTTCTGGGAAAATGACAAGCATCAAACTAATTTTAAGAGTGATAATGCATTTTGTTTATATACAAGCTCCGTGTTTTTACATAGTTTCCAGAGGAACAGATTTTACTTTCACACTTCTCAACATTTTTATTAAAAATTATTCTTTTGCTTCTCAGTGATTGAATAATTGTTATTTTCTGTCATCATGTTCCAGATTTTTTCATATTGAACCAAAATGCTTTCCTTCATTAAGCCACAAAAGATCTTTCATTTAAAAAAAAAAATCCCACTCTTTCTTGACTTGTCTGAAAGAATCTTCTGCTTTAGGAGACTATCTGACATTTTAATAGCAGTTTGTCATCTTCCATGTGTCATGATTGCCAATTAATTTGTAACCTTAGGGACGGAGCAAATTAAACTGTCTTGAGAAAGGTGTTTGTTTGATAGTGTATCAGTGTCAATTCTGTCCACACTGTTGAACCACCATCACTCTAGTGGGCGGTGCTGCTTGTTAAACACAAACCCACACACTCACCCCGCCCCACCCCCACACACAGAGTTGTCAATGAAGCCTTCTTATTATACAGACCCTTGAAAGTATCAGACTGTTTAAATGTTGGCACATTTCACTTTGAGTACTAATTTGTTTTTCACTGCATCTACCTATTTCCCTAGCATATTTCACTTATAAGGAATCTTACAGGAAAGAATCTTAAACTTCCATGAGCTTTACCTTAGGCAAGCCAACAGCTGCTTTATAAGCTGTTCTTTTCAAGTCTTTTTGAAGGTTTGAATGTTGTAAGATATCAAGTTCATTGTTAGTCATTTCCTGTTTACAACAGAACTAAAATGTGGTTATAAAGCCTAAAGATAAACCTTCTTAAATGTAACATGAATGAAATCAAAATGCATTTTTTTTCTAAAGAGTGAAAATACTTTCATAAGAGAAAGATGAAAATTCAAAAATTAAGCTGGATAAAAGTTTCATGTATAAGAGACAGCACAGAGTAGAGGTCAAAGACACAGACTCTACAGACAGGCTAGACTGATTCAGATCCTGTGTCTGCTGTCTGATTTCAAATCAGGGGCTGCGGAAGCTCTCTGAGACTCAGTTTTGTCACTGGGGTGTTAAACAGCATCATTTAGTTAATATTTAGAAATTATACAGCAAACTGACTGGCAGGGTGCTACATTACTATTGGGTAAATAGAGCAAACAAAGAGATGAAGAAAAAAAATTAAGTGCACTTCATTTTTTTTTTTCCATCCAAGCTCAAAAGTTCTGCTCTATTAGATTTTCCAGTTGTTTTCTAAAAGAATTATCATTAAATTGATTTTGGTTCACTTTATTCAATGGAAGTTCATTCTGACTTCAGCTTTCCACAGTTCTGTTGTGGTGGTCCTGCGTATGCAAATGTATAACTGCTTTCTTTGTTACTTTTCTAAATGTATAAAACAAATGCATCTTTATTATTTGCCAAGAGTTGCACATCCTGGGTTTCAATCAAATGCTGTGAAAAGAAGAAAAATTAAGAAAGTGAGAAAAATGGATGCAAGTAATTTTTCAAGACCAGGCCCTCAAATGAGGCATATTTCTGGCACTGTGGGCTCTTCTGAGTAACTAGAAAACTCTCACAGCAGAAATAACTAAAAATTTTAGATCAAATAAAATATTCATCAGAGCTGAGCTTGAAAGATAGGAATGTGCTCAGATATTAAAAATAGAAATTCGATGAGGAGTGCAGTGTGTGATGCTGCCAGTCTGTTCTAACAGAGCTGCTGGGACCAGGCAAGTAGAGCTTCTTGTTTAACCCTGTGGCTGGAACAAGACATGTGTCTTAATATCAGGCAGGACCAGAAGTCAGAACAGATTTCTCAAATTTGGGAGAACCCCCGAAAGGCCACTCCCTTATTGAAATGGTGAACTATTGTTACTTGCCTCAACAAAGACTTTTCTTACAACAGAATCCTAAACAAGAAAATCAAGGCCCAGAAAAATATATGCCTTAAAGTACCATTCAACATTCAAAACCAATAGATGGTTTAGGGAAATTTATACACAGAGCAACAACATTAAGAAAAATGAGAGATTTCATTTAAGGCTGTGCACTTTATTATAAATGCCTTTGAATTCAGTGAGTCTAGATTTGTAAAATAACCCCAATATTCTGTATCCTTCATGTTTATTTCAAAAGCATGTGCTTTATTGATTGATTGTCTGGTTTACAATTCGGTTAAAAACACAAAACATGCAATTTACCACATTAACCATTTTAAAGTATGGTAGTGGTGATTTAGTTGCTAGTCATGTCCAACTCTTTGTGACCCATGGACTTTAGCCCACCAGGCTCCTCTGTCTATGGGATTTCACAGGAAAGAATACTGGAGTGGGTTGCCATTTCTTTCTCCAGGGGATCTTCCTGACCCAGGAATCAAACCTGAGCTTCCTGCCTTGCAGATAGATTCTTTACCACTGAATCCCCAGAGATTCCCATTTTAAAGTATACCGTTCAATAATTCTTGTACTCACATTGTTGAACAAAATCCTCAAGAACTTTTCTATCTTGAAAAACTACTAAACCCATTGAACAGTTTCTCTTCCTACTTACTGGCAACCACCACTCTAGCACTTTCTATAGAGTTTCTAGGGGTTGAACTCTTAGACGCCTAGCATACATGGAATCATGCAGTATTCACTTTTTTGTGTCTAGCTTATTTCACTTAACCTAATGTCCTCCAGGTTCACCCATGCAGTAGCACATAAGAGGATTTCCTTCTTTTTAAATGCTGCATAACATTCCACCATGTGCTCATACTACATTTTATCCATTCACCTGTCAACAGACACTGAGGTTTTGTCTATCCTTTGGCTATTGTGAATTATGCTACAGGTGAACACAAATCTGAAAATATCTTCTTGAGGTCCTGTTTTCATCCCTTTCGGATAAATACCTGAAAGTAGGGTTACTGGATCCAATGGTAGTTCTACTTTTAATTGTCTACAGAATCTCCATACTTTTCTACAACAGCTGCACCCTTTTACTTTCTCATGAACAGTTTACAAGCATTCCAGTTCCTTCACATCCTTACCAACACTTGTTATTTTCTGCTTTCATTGCCGTTGGTGATGGTGTCAGTATTAGGGGTTATCTTGGCTGATGCAAGGTGGTATCTCACTGAGATGTTGACTTGCATTTCGTTGATGATTCATGACGATGAATACATTTTCAAATGTTTGTTAACTATGTGTATATATATTTTGGAAAGATGTCTACTCAGGTTGTTCTTGTTCAATTGCTATGCCGTGTCCAACCCTTTGTGACCCCATGGACTGCAGCACGCCAGACTTCCCTGTCCTTCACTATCTCCTGGAGCTTGCTCAAACTCCATTGAGTCAGTGATGCTATCTAACCATCTCATCCTCTGGTGCCCCCTTCTCCTCTTGCTTCAATCTTTCTTAATCAAGGTCTTTTCTAATAAGTTGGCTCTTCTTTAAGACCTACTGCTGACTCCCTCTATGACTCTATAAAAATTTTAGATACACTTTTCAACTACAGAATTGCTATTTGGTTCTTTCTTATGATTTCTGTCTTTACTGATACTCTTGATGAACCCTGTCATCATGCCTCCCTCTGTTTCCATAAACCTGGTTTCCTTCAGTTCCTGGAACATAGTGAGGATAGCTGTGTCAAAGACCTTGAGGAGTCTGACCTTTGTACTTTTTCTACAACAGTTTTGTTCTGCTTTTTTGCTGTTTTTGGAGTACATTTTTTGTTTCTTTGTGTGTCTTGCTGATGACTGAACTTTTAAGAGAACACATGATTTAAATGGTGATCTGTGCTGTTACCTGGATTCTGGGCCTCCTCCTCCAGGGCTTATTTGGTCAGTGCCACGGCTGGTGGGCTCAGTGGTGTCCACTTCCTGTACCCTGTGTGGCTTCCCTTCAGTGGACCCCATATCTTCCTGGACTGAGAATGTGTACAAGACTCTCAGTCTGCCTCCTCTCCAGTCTCTCTGTTAAGCTGTCTGCCTGTTGGTATTTACCAGCTGTTACCCTCCACTAATTTTCAGCTGATTGCTTTACTGTTTTCAGTAATTTTCTGGGACATACATTGTTGCACCGTCTGCAACAGTTAAGTCTGGGGTTATTTGCATGAGTCATCCTTGAAGTCACTTTCTGAGGCTTGTTTCCGCCCCAGGAGGGCTCATTGCAGCCATCTCTTTTTCTAGCTCTTTCTGCTCATTTTCTGTGTGGTTTATGATATGGCTTGTTGCTTTCATGGCACCTCTGTGCATGCCTGCATGTGTGCTAAATTGCTTCCGTCGTGTCCAACTGTTTGCGACCCCATGGACTAAAGCCCACCAAGCTCCTCTGTCCATGAAATTTCCCAGGCAAGAATACTGGAGGGGGTTGCCATTTCCTTCTCCAGGGGATCTTCTGACCCAGGGATCAAACCTGTGTCTCCTGCATTGCTGGTGGATTCTTTACCACTGCGCCACCAGGGAAGTAAATACATCTGCCTGGGCTGCTAACAGACTTTGTCTTCTGCTCCAACTAGACAGCTGGAAGTCCTTAGCATGTACATACCTTGTTGATCAACTACGTTCTATATAAATGTGCCCATTATTATGGTTTTGTGAGTTGTTGCCCTTGGTTCAATTGACTTTTCCAAATATCATTATTAACTTTTAAAATAATAACCAGTTATTCAGCATTTTTAGGATTATTTGCCATGTAGGATTATTTGCCATGTAGATTGCATGCTGGTTTCCCTGGAAGGAGATGCCCAATTGACTTGAGGCTGGAAGGTGTCTCCTGGGCATCAAAGGCCAAGGGACTCAGGGTGGAAGGAGAAGTAGAGGTGGAGTCAGTCTGCAGGGCCACCAGACAAGAGCCCAACCAGCCCACCAGGCCAGTGTGTGGTGACTACAGCTTATCTGAATGACGTGCTGGAGCCCTGCCCCCCTGAGTCACCTGCTGTGTGCTGTTCAGGGTAACCAGAGATCAGGGAACAGCTCTCTGCACCCCAGGCTGACCCCCATGTAGCTGAGTGCAGGAGGCTGTCCCGTGAAGGTGCTGCATGGCTGGGTGGCACTTGCTTTGCAGAGAAAAACCTGAGCAGTACATGTATTTCAGGGTCCACAGCATGGGTGCATGCATGTGTGCAGTGCATTCATCCAAGGACACCCTGGCAATTCTGTGATGCCACCAGGACAGGGCAGTGATCGCTGGCCTGGAGAGGAAATGTTTATAAGAGCAGCATCTGCCAGCCGAGTTTAGAAGACAAATGGATTGCCACCACCTTGCATCTCTCTCTTCTCTTGCTCCATCATTGGTTATATCAGTGGCTTTGACAGCTCACAGGTAAATCATGTGGCTTTTAACATTATCTAATAAAATATAATCCAGAACTCACAGATTGGCTGCTGACAACCAAATCAGAACCAGCTTAATGTGTTCGACTCTGCAACTCCATGGACTATAGCCCCGCAGGCTCCTCTGTCCATGGGATCCTCCAGCAAGAACACTGGAGTGAGTTGCCATTTCCTACTCCAGGGGATCTTCCTGATCCAGGGATTGAAGCTGCATCTCCTATGTCTCCTGCATTACAGGCTGATGCTTTACCTGCAGAGCCACTGGGGAAGCCTCATAGTTCAGGCACATACATTAAGTTTTGATATTATGATTGTTCACAAGGAAGTTCAATTACCTGTTTTCAGAATTAAAGTTACTGTTTTGAGATAATTTAACATTATTTTTCAAGGATTTCTGTTGTGTTCTGGGGAGAGAACAGTTTGTCATCGAGTAAAGTTACATAATTTATGGGTTTTTATTTTGTTAATTTTTTTCATTAATTCTCTTTAATTTTAATGCTTAGCCTTTAAAGAGCTTTGTTTGGGAAGTTATTTCCTCCTTTAAAGGTGTTCTCACTTTCCACCAACACTCACAAGCATGCACAATGCTAAGTGTCTCATGCCTAAAGTTCATGGCACTTAAATATCTATGAACAGTATGAAAAGGCAAAAAGATATGACACTGAAAAATGAACTCCCCAGGTCTGTATGTGCCCAATTTGCTACTGGAGAAGTGTGGAGAAATAACTCCAGAAAGAATGAAGAGACAGAGCCCAAGGGGAAAGCAACACAGTTATGGATGTGACTGATGATGGAAGTAAAGTCCAACTCTGCAAAGAACAATACTGCATAGGAACCTGGAATTTTAGGTCCGTGAATCAGGGCAAATTGGAAGTGGTCAAACAGGAGATGGCAGGAGTGAACGTTGACATTTTAGGAATCGGTGAACTAAAATGGACAGGAATCAGCGAATTTAATTCCAACGACCATTATATCTACTACTGTGGGCAAGAATCTCTTAGAAGAAATGGAGTAGCCCTCAGTCAACAAAAGAGTCCAAAATGCAGTACTTGGATGCAATCTCAAAAACGATGGAATGATCTCTGTTTGTTTCCAAGGCAAGCCATTCATATCACAGCAATCAAGTCTATGCCCCAACCAGTAGCACTGAAGAAGCTGAAGTTGCACGGTTCTATGAAGACCTACAAGACCTTCTAGAACTAACACCCAAAAAAGATCTTTCTCATCATAGGGGACTGGAATGCCAAAGTAGAACGTCAAGAGATACCTGGAGTAACAGGCAAATTTGTCCTTGGAGTACAAAATGAAGCAGGGCAAAGGCTAACAGACTTTTGCCAAGAGAATGCACTGGTTATAGCAAACACCCTCTTTCAACAAGAAAAGAGAAGACTCTACACATGGACATCAGCAGATGGTCAACACCAAAATCAGACTGATAAATTCTTTGCAGCCAAAGATGGAGAAGCTCTATACAGTCAGCAAAAACAAGACCAGGAGCTGACTGTGGCTCAGATCATGAACTCCTTATTGACAAATTCAGGTTTAAATTGAAGAAAGTAAGGAAAACATTCAGGTATGACCTAAATCAAATCCTTTACAATTATAAAATGGAAGTGACAAATAAATTCAAGGGATTAGATCCCATAGACAGAGTGCCTAAGAACTATGGACAGAGGTCTGTGACCATTTCCAAGAAAAAGAAATACAAAAAGGCAAAATGGTTGTCTGAGGAGGCCTTACACATAGCTGAAAAAGGAAGAGAAGATAAAGGCAAAGGAGAAAATGAAAGATATAAGCATCTGAATGCAGAGTTCCAAAGAATAGCAAGAAGAGATAAGAAAGCCTTCCTCAGCGATCAATGCAAAGAAATAGAGGAAAACAACAGAATGGGAAAGACTAGAGATCTCTTCAAGAATATTAGAGATACCAAGGGAACATTTCATGCAAAAATGGGTACAGTAAAGGACAGAAATGGTATGGAGCTAACAGAAGAAGAAAATATTAAGAAGAGGTGGCAAGAATACACAGAAGAACTATACAAAATAGATATGCACGACCAAGATAATCATGATGGTGTGATCACTCACTTAGAGCCAGACATCCTAGAATGCAAAACCAAGTAGGCCTGAGGAAGCATCACTATGAACAAAGCTAGCGGAGGTGATGGAATTCCAGTTGAGCTATTTCAAATCCTAAAAGTGAAAAGATGTTGTGAAAGTGCTGCACTCAATATGCCAGCAAATTTGGAAAAGTCAGCAGTGCCCACAAGAATGGAAAAAGTCAGTTTTCATTCCAATCCCAAAGAAAGGCAATGCCAAAGAATACTCAAACTACCACACAATTGCATTCATTTCACATGCTAGTAAAGTAATGCTCTAAGTTCTCTAAGCCAGGCTCCAAGAGTACATGAACTGTGAACTTCCATATGTTCAATCTGGATTTAGAAAAGGCAGAGGAACCAGAGATCACATTGACAATATCCATTGGATCATAGAAAAAGCAAGAGAATAATAGAAAAACATCTATTTCTGCTTTTTAATTATGCCAAAGCCTTTCTCTGTGTGATCACAACAAACTGTGAAAAATTCTTCAAGAGACAGGAATACCAGACCACCTTACCTGCCTCCTGAGAAATCTGTATGTGGGTTAAGAAGCAACAGTTAGAACTGGACATGGAACTACAGACTGGTTACAAATTGGGAAAGGCATATGTCAAGGCTGTATATTGTCATCCTGTTTATTTAACTTATATGAAGAGTACATCATTCAAAATGTCAGGCTGGATGAAGCACAAGCTGGAATCAAGATTGCTAAGAGAAATATCAATAACCTCAGATATGCAAATAACACCACCCTTATGGCAGAAAGCAAAGAAGAACTAAAGAGCCTCTTGATGAAAGTGAAAGAGGAGAGTGAAAAAAGCTGTCTTAAAACTCAGCATTCAAAAAACAAAGTTATGGAATCTGGTCCCATTCCTTCATGGCAAATAGATGGGGAAACTGGAAACAGTGACAGACTTTATTTTCTTGGGCTCGACAATCACTGCAGATGGTGACTGCAGCCATGAAATTAAAAGATGCTTGCTCCTTAGAAGAAAAGCTATGACCAACCAAGCAGCATATTAAAAAGCAGAGACATTACTTTGCCGAAAAAGTTCTGTCTAGTCAAAGCTATCGTTTTTCTAGTAGTCATGTATGGATGTGAGAGTTGTACTGTAAAGAAAACTGAGAGCCGAAGAATTAATTCTTTTAGTTAATTAATTAATTAAGGCTTTTGAACTATGGTGTTGGAAAAGACTCTTGAGAATACCTTGGACTGCAAGGAGATCAAACCAGTTAATCCTAAAGGAAATCAGTCCTGAATATTCATTGGAAGGACTGATGCTAAAGCTGAAATTCCAATCCTTTGGCCTCCTGATGCAAAGAACTGACTCATTTGAAAAGACCCTGATGCTGGAAAAGGAAGAGATGGGGGTGACAGAGGATGAGATGGTTGAATGGCATCACTGACTTGATGGACATGAGTTTGAGCAAGCTCTTGGAGTTGGTGATGGATAGGGAAGCCTGGCATGTTGCAGTCCTTGGGTTCACAAAGAGTCCGACACGACCGAGCAACTGAACTGAATTGAAATATCTATAAAAAATTGTGTTTTTTGGAAACGGTACATTTATCATCTCCTGGAGAGGCAAAGAAAAAGAGATTTTGCTTCTTTGTCATTACACTTAATTTCAATAGACTTGGCTGCTGACAGTTTCATGATACAATCAAACTGTAAACCCTTGCTCTCAGGATCAGAGAAGAGAGAGATTCCTTTTAAAAGCATGATTACTAGAGATGGAGTAAGGAACTGTACTATGAGCTGAGTGTTTATAGTGTCACACATGGACACACATCTCTAGCTTATACCTGGGGTATGTAAGTTGTACTTTATTCTATGCTAAAGGCTTAATGCATAGTGATTTCAACAACACTGTTACCCTGGTATTTTTCCTCATAGAAATGTACCCAGTGTGGATAATTAGAGAAAGTGTATCCTCCTTAGTGGTGGAAATAACAAACATAATGCTTTACTTTTGGATAACAGTTCCATATTCCTGCAGGCAACTGAGTTCCGTAAGACACAGTAACCAGGTATCTCGGAGATGTTCATATAGCAGCTGCTGTGTTGATTTCTACTCAACTGAAATATTCGTAAGATGTTAAGCAAATTATCATAAAGAGCTTCCTGGTCAAAACCAAGCGATTAAATGATGATATCTCCATCTCCACTTAGCTTTCAGATAGTCCACGGAGGAATAAAAGTACTTAGTTTCTGAGAGTTCTGATTCACTGAGTACAAAGTAGCTGTTTAATGAATCTAAAGCTGCTGTTTCTTAATGCAATGTCCTCAAGGAATCGCCATATCCTCCCACATCTCCTGTGATGTTTTAATGAACACTGTTGCTGCTGCTGCTACTACTAAGTCACTTCAGTCGTGTCCAACTCTGTGCGACCCCAGAGACGGCAGCCCACCAGGCTCCCCCGTCCCTGGGATTCTCCAGGCAAGAACACTGGAGTGAGTTGCCATTTCCTTCTCCAATGCATGAAAGTGAAAGTGAAGTCGCTCAGTCATGTCCGACTCTTCGCGGCCCCATGGACTGCAGCCTACCAGGCTCCTCCGTCCATGGGATTTTCCAGGCGAGTACTGGAGTGGGGTGGGTGGATTCTAGACCCAATAATTCATTTACTGGCCACTTCTCGTCAACCCCACCCCACATCTAAAGAATGATCGAGTCATACTAATTAACTCTCAAAATCAGTCTGAAATGAGATGAGGCCTGTCTGTATTGTTTCAGGCCCCTGTTCTCAGCATCCGTGTCTCAATTTCCTGGCCTCCGATGCACCCCACCCCCCTTACCACTATGAGGCCACACGCTCTTAGTTTCTCATCACTTCACCATACCTGCTTTTTCTAAACCCTTTTTCAGGCTGTTTGGAGCTGAAGTGTGTCCCCTTGGCTCAGATGGTAAAGAATCTGCCCGCAATGCAGGAGACCCGGGTTCAATTCCTGGGTCGGGACGATCCCCTGGAGAAGGAAATGGCAATCCACTCCAGCACTTTTGCCTGGAAAATCCCATGGACGGAAGAGCCTGATAGGTTACAGTCCATGGGGTCGCAAAGAGTCGGACACGACTGAGCGACTTCACTTCAAAGTTTCACTTTCCTGCATTGGAGAAGGACATGGCAACCCACTCCAGTGTTCTTGCCTGGAGAATCCCAGGGAAGGCGGAGCCTGGTGGGCTGCCGTCTATGGGGTTGGACACAACCCCAGAGTCGGACACAACTGAAGCGACTTAGCAGCAGCAGCAGCAGCAACAAAGTCTCTGTGTTGATGTAGTAACCCCAGTGCACTAGAATGTGGTGGCTTCAGAGGGAGGACACTGTTGTCATATAAAGAGACCAGGCTAGGAAATCGTGATGGCCTTTATCACGACCAGACATTTGGAATTGTCTGAAGTAATCAGCTACCAATAAAACTAATAAAGCCTGAGTTCCCGAGAGTCCTTCATCATCTCCGCAGGCTGCCTCCTAAGAGTGCCCTCACTGTGGCTCATTCCTGTGTCCCGTTCATGGAGGGAGGGCAGATATTTTTCTACACTCAGCCTGATGCAGTGCCAATTGGTAGTTTAGAACCACAGAGCATCTGATAAAGTCTTTCTGACAAATGTCCATTCAAAGTGCTGTGTTAGTGGGAAATACATAAGTGCAGGGACGGGATCTTGAAGACACGTCTGACCATTTCAGAGCAGCAGCTAGAATGTCCTCTTAGGTCTCATTTTAATTTAGTTTTTATTGTTAAATTTTTTACTGGGGCTATTATCTATATAAAAAGCATTTGCAGGAAATTAAGGGAGTTATTAATAAGGAACTTATGAATAATTCAACAGAAATTATAAGAAAACAAAATACATAAAATGACAAAGAGAGGGTCATTTTTTTAGATAGTTTTTAAGGTGGGTTTTCATGAAGAGATTGTGTGTGTGTGTGCTTTCAGTCATGTCCGAATCTTTGCAACCCCATGGACTGTAGCCCACTAGGCTCGTCTGTCCATGGAATTTCCCTGGCAAGAATACTGGAAGGGGTTGGCATTTCCTGCTCCAGGGGATCTTCCTGACCCAGGGATGAAACCTGCGTCTCTGAGTCTTCTGCTTTGGCAGGCAGGTTATTACCACTAGCATTACCTAGGATGAAGCAAAGAGTTCATTAACTAATATCCATGTTCTCTCTAAATACAAAATAAAGAATTCATTGCTTATGTTTGGACTGGCAAACATTGAATATTGTGAGACTAGTTGCCTCAGCAAACATCTCACGTACCCTAACTCAGCATGACTTTCCAGTGTAGGTCGAGGGTGAAGGCTGAGACCGTGGATGTGGCTGCAGCAGATTCAGCTTCAGGCTAAGCTGCTCCTGGTCCCTTTCTAGTGGCATTTGATATCTCAGGCTCTCAAAAGGAGCTTCTAAAGTCACCTGAGACCCCAGCTGGCCAGATCTGTCATAATTGTTGAAAAGTCCTAGGACTCTGCCCTGATCAGAACCTAGGGGGACTCATGTCCTCAGAGCACCCTGGCTGAGGGGCTCCCCTCACTGGCACAGTTCCTGCATTTATGGCAGATGCGCAGTAAACTTTAAAAAGCAAACGCAAGGATGAAAGAACTATGCTCCTCAGTTAGCTCCTTTCACAATGAATGATAAAAAATATTATTCTCAAACTTTTCTCTCTACAGAGTCTCTGAATTGTCAATCATTAAATATTGAGAGGTGCCTTTGTGACTTCTGAAAAGTCATATACAATGTGATGTTTAAACATTCCCATTCGCTTTACAGTTTGAAACCTTAGACCTCGATATTAATATTCCAAATCATCAAAGGATTTCAGGCAGCGTCCTTCAGCTACCATTTTGGTTTTGATGTCAGACTGGGGATTCCTACAGACAACTGTCAACTGTCCCTCAAGGAGAAGAAATGAAAGAAATAAAATTTTTCTTTTAAGATAAATGATGAACAGAGATCTGTCTGTATCTAAGGTAATTTAGTCTTCAAGAAATATGTCTCTAGGGCACTGCAGTAGCTTAGGATTGCAGTCGTGGCTGATTTAAACAATTCATGCCTCCTTGTGGATCCACTCTGGACTACTTTCCAAACTGAAAAAAGAAAATTGATCTCACTTTACGAAAGCTTTAACAACTTGAAATGTGTCCGTATCGGGACTTCCCTAGCAGTCCAGTGGTTAAGACTTCACCCTCTAGTGCAGAGGGTGTGGGTTCGATCCCTGGTCAAAGTCTCTATAAGACATAATGAGTTCTAAATAACATGCAATGAATTCTCCATGAGAGTTATTTTCTCTAGAATGTTTTCTAGACTAGGGTGCTTGTCAAAGGGGCATCAGGTTTGTTGTATTTTTTTTTAAAGAGTGAGTTTAAATATTAATTTTAAATTAAATTAATGTATATATATATGAATATCAAAAGAAAAACAATATGACTTAGTTGTATGTGCATATGAGGTGGTTATAAAAAAGTAGGTTTAAATAACTAGTCTTTTCAACAGTGGACACTTGTTGAAAGTCCACACTTTCAACAGTGGACACAAGTAAACTCTTGCTTAGCAAAAATGCTGTTTCCATGGCTTCAGGGGATTTAGTATAGTTACATTTTTAAAAAGTTAAGTGATCTCTACAAGGACGCCTAGGTGAAAATTAAACTTAACATTTGGTTTTTGGTTCTAAAGCAACTGTTTTTCTCTCTAGTATATTGGAAGACTGAACATATAGGTAATGAACATACATGACAAAAGAACTCTGACCTATGACCTCTGCATCAAGGTCAAGGACTGTGGCTTTATATTTTTGTGGCTCAGATGGTAAAGCGTCTGCCTACAATGCGGGAGACCTGGGTTCAATCCCTGGGTTGGGAATATCCTCTGGAGAAGGAAATGGCAACCCACTCCAGTACTCTTGCCTGGAAAATCCCATGGATGGAGGAGCCTGGTAGGCTACAGTCTATGGGGTCGCAAAGAGTCGGACACGACTGAGCGACTTCACTTTCATTCTTTCTTTCTTTCTTTCTTTCTTTCCAGTTCTTAACCAAAGACCAGACAGAGAAAACCAAAGATGCTGCTCCCCTCCTGGTTGGCCCCTCTCCAACTTCCCCCCAACTCCCAGTGCAATTAGAACTTTAGGTATTGTAGCTTTTCCATTTTTCTTTGCAAAGCTCACGTCTCCCTCTGTTCACCTTCAAGTCTCTGCCAGGACACAGGTGACCGTGGCTGATTCCCCAGCTACAGCATGCTGTGAGGTCTTTGAGTGGTCTTTGCTTGTTGCTTCTTATCTGTCCAACATACTCTGTCTATCAGAACTCTCTGTCTCATGTTGACATAGTATTGGATATAGTTTCAAATTGGCAATGACTCTTGTTTAATTCTATGATTCTTCCTTTAATTGTCTCTTTACCAGTTAATTGGCAATGCTACTTTATTTGCATATCATTCCCTGTCAACAGAGTGAATGACTGAAAGATTGGTAAATTCTAGAGCTTAAAAATTCTTCTGTACCGTGAAAACCAAAGACTTCTGTAATCTTGTCTACTCTATATTAATATGACTTTACCATTCCAAAAAATAGTAAATAAGTTCCTGGAGAGGAAAACATTGCAAGTAATGTTCTTGTTAACAGAACTTTTTAAAGGAACCAGCAAGTCTTCACCACGTGATTCTTCCCAGCCACACCTCACATTGGAGGGCACACCTTAAACCACGCAGTAAAATCCCAATAAACACCCAGTGTGGCCCTACTCCCTTTGAAAAGCTTTAGGCACTGAACTGTCCAGAAGTTGCTTTGGAGACAATTCTAACATCATCAACTAAGAGTCTTTACTTTTTTTATCCCTTCTAATTTTTTAAGTTTTGTTTATAATATTTCTCAAAGCAGAACATGTCTATTTCTCTTTGCTTTTAAAAAAACTGTAAATTTTTCTAATATTTGCAATTATGAGTTCATTTTCATGTTAGATTCTTAGAAAAGAGAGCAAACACCCTCTCAGTGTGCCGCAGGGAGGCTGCCTTCAACAAGATAAATACTCGGCTTCCTGAATCTCCACACAGGCAGATTCCCTCAACAACGGGCTTCATAAGTTTAAGAGGCTTTTCCTCCTGATTTTATTTTTCCTCCTTGTTTAAAATAATGACCTATTCACACACAGGCCCCTCCACCTAGGAGAACAGAAGATTCCAAGGTCTCCTTATTGCTTACTATTCTCCTTTTTTTTTTTTTTTTTCAAGTTAACTGCTTTTGTGAAGCACTGATTTACAAACAATAGGTCTCCCTGCATCTGTACTTTCATTGGAAAAGACCCTGATGCTGTGAAAGATTGAGGGCAGGAGGAGAAGGGGGCACAGAAGATGAGATGGTTGGATGACATCACCGAATCAATGATTTTGAGCAAACTCTGGGAGACAGTGAAGGACAGAGAAGCCTGGCATGCTGCAGTCCATGGGGTCGCTAAGAGTCGGACACGACTTAGAGACAGAACAACAAAATAGAGGATTTAGTGCAAAGACAAGAGACAGTTTCCAGGATAACAAGGGTTCCCCAGTTTCTGGAGCAGTGATTTCTTCACTTTGTTTTAGTAAGGATCCTGCTGCTGCTGCTGCTAAGTCGCTTCAGTCGTGTCCGACTCTGTGCGACCCCAAGGACGGCAGCCCGCCAGGCTCAGCCATCCCTGGGATTCTCCAGGCAAGAACACTGGAGTGGGTTGCCATTTCCTTCTTCAATGCATGAAAGTGAACGTGAAAGTGAAGTCACTCAGTTGTGTCTGACTCTTAGCTACCCCATGGACTGCAGCCCACCAGGCTCCTCCGTCCATGGGATTTTCCAAGCAAGAGTACTGGAGTGGGGTGCCAAGTAAGGATCCTAGGGCAGCTTTTTTTTTTTTTTTTTTTTTCAGTAGTAGGTTTCAAGGTAAGATCAGAAATCTACATTTTTTTTTCTAAGCAACTTAGGTGATTCTGATGCAATTGAAAAGTACTAACTTAACTGATACTTAAACTCCTTTAAACTATCCATCTCAAACTTTTTTATTATATATACTTAAAATATTTTGGAGTGTGTACCTCTGAGCTTATACCTCCCATGGATACATTTATTTAAAAAGAGTGATCTTGGGCTAAAGTTTTCACTTTTTGTTATTTTTCAGTCAGAGAAACAAGAGTTGTTTTTCTTTTTTCTCAATGTAGGAATTTGGAGGGAGCTTTAAAGTCTTCCCGTTCCTTTATTCTAACAGAGTCCAGTTGTTTTTCTTTTATGACTTTTTTTTTATTGTCTTTGCCTTGACTTTCCAGGTTCTCATCAGCTCATGTTTCCATAATTTGCTTTGTTTGTCATCCGCTGTTTCCAAACTTGCATTGTCTTCCACACGGCTGTAAGTTACATTTTCTTTAAAAACAAAATAAAACTGAACCAAACAAGATTCTATGTGTGGAATAGATTAAGGATTTTTTTTTTAACTTTAATTGTCCTCCTTTTCCTAATCCCAAGATCCATAGGACCATAGAGAGATGCCCTGAGTTGGTGTTTGGCAGGTAAGGTGTGTATTAAGGAGCATCCTTGGAATGGGATCCTTGAAGGATAAGGAGGGGGAGCAGATGGAGCAGCAGGAAGCTGAGCTGCCTTGGAGCTCCTGTCAGCCTCGGCCACCCTGGAGGCCACCCTGCTCCAGCTCTTAAACTAGCCTTCCACCAGTTCTCTGCGTGCTGCCAGGACACTCCCATCCCCAGGCCGAGCAGACTCTGCAGCTCACACAAGCCCGTCTGCTGCCCATGCTCCCAGCGGCTCTGAAGACAGGTTCATCATGAAGAGGATCCGGACAGCCCACCTCCATGCCCACTCCCTCCTGGTTCAAACGTGATCCTCTGTTTAACTGCTGGAGCCAAGCTAACATTTATACCCTAGAGACTTTCACAGAACCTGTGAGAATCAGACTTTGAGCAATGAAGCTGCACAGCTTCATGGAGAAAAGGGTGACACTGTTGCAGAAACCAGAAATTGAGAAACCAAGCACCACACTCAGAGTTGGAGAACTCAGGTTTATTACACTGGCGGGCCCAGAGGAGTTAACCCTCCAAGCTCTGAGCCCTGAACAAAGGGGTTACAAAGTTTTTATAGACAGACTGTAGTGGGCAACACTAGCTGCTAATAGGCTGGTTTAAACTAGGGGTTTCACACACACGGGAACAGCAGTCAAGGTGGGGAGGGGGATGCCTGACCCTTACATGGACAGGCATGATTAAGCAGGTTTGCAGGGGCTGGGCAATTGCAAAGAGTAGAACAAGGGTGAGTGAGATAAGCTCCAGTTCCTAGTATAGTAAGTCCCCACGTTGTGAGACTACGTGACCTACGTGATCCAGACTTTGCAAGGAACAAGCTGAGTTACAGAGGCAGAACGAGCAGGAGGTTATCTAAAATTTTAACTTTTCCTCTTCAACACCTGCTAACTCATCTGCAGGCCAGGGCCATGCGTCCTGTCCACCTTCAGCCTGTAGATCTCAGCAGGACTGCTCTGTCCTGCTTTAGTTCATGGACTTGTTGAGAGGGCTGTCTTTATCATAAGACTGTGACCTTACTCTATTTGTCACTCTTGTACATCTAGTCTTTAACATCTAGACCATGCAAGATGGTTCAGTAGTTCAAGCTGTGTATGTCTCAGAGTCACCTCAGGAGTCTGAAGATATAAACACCCAGAGGCCCTGGTCCTCCCGCAAGCCTGGCCCTCTGATCCTGTTGCTCCTCTCAGAGATGCTGCTATGAGTCAACCTCTGAGAACCTCATGCAATAACAGGCAGTGAAATCCAGAGCTCTGCAGAATGTTCTAGAGCATCCCACCTCTCTTTTGCTCTCTCTCTCTCTGCACCTGCCACCCTTCCCAACCCCTCCCCGTCTTTCTCTCCTTGAGTTATTTTCATGCAATTCTTCATGATCTGCTCTCTTGGCACATTGAGATTTGTATTCTCTGATGTTTCCAAGTGTCCAGGTGTTTGGCATCTTATATTTTAATATACAGATGCTTGATGGGAGCTAGGCCTTGCACACACTCCCCACCAAGTCATGCACGGACTATCTGATGCTTTCTGCAGGTTTAAAGTCTCAGCAGTCCCTATTGGCATGGTAATTGTTTATAGAGATCCGGCTTGAAAGAATCCTTGCGAACAAAGTAGAGAAAAATTCTAATAAACAGGCTACGTTTGCCCTGCTGGAATTATAGGATTGCTCTGTCTTCTAACAGAAGAGAATACTGGTGATAATAATATGAAAAGAACTATCTAATATCAATTCAGGTAGTCTATGGTCTCTCACTATTGTGTAATTATCTGAACAGAAACAGAACATCCAAATAGGTTCTGACTTTGCCAAACACGCAGCCGTTTCCTTCTCTGGATCGATGATCACAGGAGGGGAAAAGAACACCTGGAGGAACCAAATAATTGTTTTAGTTCTTCCCAAATCCCAACTACCAGATGAAATTGATGCTCAAGAGAGTGATAAACATTTGCTTCACAACACAAAAATCTCATATGGAGCACACAGTGGAGATTTATGAATTAAAAGTACAAGTTATTAGACTCATGGAGCTAAAAACATTCTGAGCAATTGGAGACATAGAGAAGAAAAGATCGTGCCAAAACCAATTTTGTGTATGATAGGGGCAAATTGTGAAATTAGGAACTAGACTTTTAAAAACCCTGAATGCATGACTAATATGCATACTGAAAATGTATTAATATAGCCACACTTTTAACAATGTTTTAATATGCAAAACATTCTAGCTATTAAAATAAGTTATTATATCACTCTGTATATTTTAATTAACATTATAAAGATGCATACGTTGTAATAGTGAATGAATAAAAATTTTTTCTGTTGAAATAGAATATTTTAAATAAAGACAATTTCAAATGAATTGATAACTGTGACTAAATAGTAAGGATTAATTTAATAAATATCAATATGTAAGCATTACCTTAAACAAATATTTCATCACAGAATAAAATGAATCATATATTCTAGATGGTATATATTACTTAGGCTTCTAAGTGTAAAATGTCAAGTTATAACTACTTTTGGAAAATACATGCTAATTGTGTTAAATTATACATATAATATTAAATTAAGAATAAAATAAATAGCAAAATAAAACCCCCAAATTTGACCTTAATAGTTATTCATTTGCCCTAAAACCAATTTCTCAATAAATTATAGAGCTTTAACTTTAAAACTAGAATTATATTTTTAGAAAAGCTTTTGGGTTTTGAAATCAATTAAAGAAGACAAGTTGAAATTATGTTTTATTTTCCTTCTACGTTTTACCTTACATTTACGTTTGGGTACATTCCATTCGTGAATATGGAATGTGTGTGTGTATAATTTGAGATCTTCCCCTGGGGGAGGGCATGGCAACCTACTCCAGTATTCTTGACTGGAAAATCCCATGGACAGAGGAGCCTGGTGGGTCCATGGGGTTGAAAAGAGTTGTACACAACTCAGTGACTAAGCATGCACGCACACGTGTAAATTTAATAATAATTTGTAATTCACATGTACACACACAACTAAAAACCAGATTACTCTTTCAGATGCCACCTTGTAAAAACAGATTGATACAAAAAGTCATTCTTAAGAAAATAATACAGGAAAAATAATTTTGTCATGAAAACATCCTATTGCTAATTGTATGTCCAGCTGAAGAGGGAGATGAAATTCAATATTTTCTGGAGAAAATGCTCCTGTGATCCTTCTGTTTTCTCACATTTCTTACATTTAGGTTCAGGCCTTAGACCGTAGGCTGTGAGCAATGAGGTGTGTGTTTCCTTCAGAACAGGCTGTTAGAGGTGGGTGTGCACCACATGTGTTCTGCCGCAGGTCTGTGCAATGGGACCAGAACCCTCTGAGATGAAGGTTTGCAGAAAAGAAGCATCAACAGTCCCCTGCAGGGGACAACTTCTCTGACCCACCCAGACCATTGCTTGAATCAGAAGAGTGCCCTTGCTGTATTCAGCCATTGCTCTTCAGAGTGTTATCTACGTCCGCACACACCCTGGTCCAATTGGATTAACACAGCAACCCATGGTGATAAAGCTGAGAATAGCCCGACCTTGTTTTGTTCTTTTGAAAGTTGGAGAAAAAAAGTTTTATTGTAATTAATTGTTTTGCACATCATATTGCTATAAAATCAAGAACAAACTTTCCCTACTTGAAAGTACATTAAGCAATCCTAATTTATCTAGTTTCTGCATGGGAATCTATTTTGTTTAGCAATTCAAAAGACTCACCACTTTCTCCATAATAACAAAATATGGGGCAATGATCCTTACATGACATCAGGTGTGCCTAAAAATGCTGAAATTAATGAAAAAGTAAATTCCTAGTTCTGTGTGTGTGTGATGTTATCAAAGACCACAGCCACATGTGTTACTGCTGCATCCTATCTAGATTTTGATTTACTGTTTCTATTTGATGAATTTATTATTTTTTGGATGTGTTTTCTCTGTTATTTAGTTTTCTTCTGGAGGGAGTGCTGGGCTGGTGTTTGATTCTGAGAACAGTCCTAAGGGTGAGGTCACGGACGTGCAGGTGGTTTACTTCTTGTACAGATTCACCTTCCAGCGATGTTTGCTTCTGTCAACTCAACAAGGGCACCTAAGGGACAGTGGGTAATTAGTCCACCTGATCTCTGCCCTGGTCCTCTAGGAACGAGTCATCAGTGCTGAGGGCTATCTCCAGAAGGTTCCAGAGTGGCTCCAGGCTGATAGACCATTTGTCAAACGTTTCCTTTATTCTGGCACAGGTGGGTACCTGGTGGTTCCTACACATGTGTGCGCGCATACACACACACACACACACACACACACACACTCACAAAAGTTCTCAAATCTTCCACCGTGGGTCCCCTTGTTTCACCCTCCATATCTTTTCCTGTCCTAAAAGCTTATATTTGGGTAGACAGCCCATCCCCCGACATTGGCCATCCTTTCCAGCCTCTGGTTTTGTGGAGTGTGTATTTCCTCACGATGTAGGTGAAGCAGCCCAAGCCCCTGGTCCAGCTCTTGGGCTTCTGTCCCCCAGGGAGCCCGGCCTCTGCCCTCCCCCCTCAGCACATATGCAGCACGGTACCCAGAAAGCTTGCTCATGGGTCACTGTTTTCCGACACCTCATATCTTTTCCTCTGAGACACTATTAGAAATAGATGTTTTCTTCTTTTTCTTACTTGATCTTGTTAAATCTCATTCTAATGAAAGTGAAAGTTAGTTGTTCAGCTGTGTCCGACTCTTTGCAACCCCATGGACTGTAGCCTGCCAGGCTCCTCTGTCCATGGGATTTCCCAGCCAAGAATACTAAAGTGGGTTGGCCTTTCTTCAGAGGATCTTCCTGACCCAGGGATCGAACCTGGGTGTCCTAAGTCTCCTTCATTAGCAGGTGAATTCTTTACCATCTGAGCCACCAGCACATGCCATATAGTTTGTAAAGGCCTGAATGATTACACTGAACGAATGAATGACTGAATGCTGATGTCATTTCTCTGGAAAGTCCAGGACTGTCTGTTTATTCTCCTTACACCCGAGCTGCTCTGTCCATAGGGAAGAACAGGGAAGCCTGGTGTGCCGCAGTCCATGGGGTCACGAAGAGTCAGACATGAGTGAACAACAGTACCTGAGCTGCCTGGATCCTCAGATAAGTAATTTGAACAGAGAAAAATCATGTGGTAAATGGCAAGGTAGAAAAACCACTCTCACTTAGGGTGGGTGAACCCCTGAACACATCCAGGAAACTGAGGACTCAGTTCACATTTTCCGACACAGAGTGACATTTCTGTGGGCTGTACCAGTCATTCCAGAGCATTAGCACTTCTATAACCTTTCACAAAATATATAGCCAATTCTAAATGAGTTTTAATAGTCTGCCTGTTTCTTCATACTATATAATATATAACACAAAGTTCTTTAGAATTTCAGAGGAAATTTCTTACTTGATGACCCAAGCCAGAGTCATAAAAGACATGAAAATCGGCAAATGCAAATTTGTGTCAATTCCATTTTAAAATTAAAATTAAGCCCACAGGATATCTTCAGCCTGGTTAAAATTTTACTGCAGCTTCTTACTCCAGGACCATGAGTGCCAGGCTGCCTGTCCTTCAGCAGTGAGAAGCCCCCGTGCTTTAGGAGCTTGAAGGATGATGGCCTCAAGCTGCCTTGTATTTTCTTAGACCTTGGAACCACTGCTGTCTATGAGCTGGCTTCACCCCCGCTGCAAACCCCAAAGCCCCAGCCTTTCCAGCAGGTAGTCTCTTCCAGTGCACCTGAGCCCTTGCTCCTGCTCACCTAGGACCCCTATACGTCCCGCAAGCTGCAGGGGAAACTAACAGACTGGAGGAAGCATCCTGCCAGGGTCTGCTCTTAGGCTTTTCCTCTCTCTGACCAGAAAAGGAAAATAAAATGAAGCCAGTGTGTGAAATTGAGCCTGGTCCATTCTCATGATAAACCTCTCCCTTCACAGTGAAATAGTGCTTTACCACAAAACTCTGGTTCCCTGCTCTTGTTCAGTGCTTCCAGATGTCTCTCCTCTTTTTAAAAAGGCAATCTGATTAGGAAGAAATCTTCTCAGAAGTCATTTTGCCAAGTTGATACATAGAAACAATTTTTATACATGATATTTTCCTTTATAACATATACACATACTTCTTCAGAATTGTGTAATTTCTCTTTAGTCACTAAGTCATGTCTGATTCTTTGTGATCCCCATGGGCTGTAGCCTGCCAGACTCCTCTGTCCATGGGATTCTCCAGGCAAGAATACTGGACTGGATTGCCATTGTCTTCTCCAGAGGATCTTCCCAACCCAGAGATCAAAGCCTAGTCTACACTGGCAGGTGGATTCTTTACCACTGAGCCACTTGGAAGCCTGTATACACAGAACACATACACAGGTACACACTCACAGTGTGTAATAGAAAGATAGATGTGGATAATATTTTTTCTATCACCTGTCTATCTATCTATCCATCATCATGTATCTAAAATGAAAAAAGCCTGTATTAACTCACTATCAATTGAAGAATTAGAAGGGTTCTATCTACCTATGTCTTCTCCACTTCAGGTTTCATTATTTTCTTGCGAGGTACCCTGTCTTGATTTTATGTTTATCATCTCCTTGCCTTGTTCAAAAACATCTCAATCATCTATGTATATCTTCCAAAGCATACATGTTTCACTTTAGCTTGTATTTGAGCATTAAATAAATAATGTCATATTGGATGTAACTTTCTGTAGCTTTCATTTTTGTTTAAATACCATGATGCTTAATTACCTGTATGGTTATTCTGCAACTGTACTTTGTTTACTTTTCTTCTCTGCAATGTTTATTTCTCTTTACAATTCCTTTTGGCAACAGTATCGTAAATTATATCGTAAATTATACATTGGACTAGCAATTTATATTGACTTCTCCATTCTTGGTGTTTACAAAGAATAGTCTGAGGAACATTTTTTAACATGCTGTAAAAGTAGCCCAAATTGTTATCTAAACTGGTTTTTATACTTAACACTCCTATCATACTTTCTAATTTTTGCCAAAATATTGGTCATAAAATAATGTCACACTGTTTATAACTTCACTTGCCTGGATAAAATTAAGGTCTTCATATGTTTATATGACCATGTTATTTCTTTTGCTGAAAAGTGTTTATCACCCATTTTAACAGTGGTTACTTTTCTTTGTTTTTAGGAATTGTATATATTCTGAATATTAATTGATTGCAAAGTATTTCAAATATATTTTGCCATTTTGTAGCATAATACAGCCTCTTTCCCTTGAGATTATACAGAGGATTTTATACATTTTCTTCTAACTATTTAAAGCTTTGAGTTTCAAGTTTAAGTCTCCGATTTTGTGTAAAATGTGAGATAACACATTTCCCTTGTTTTTGTGTATGGAAAATACAGCATTTGTTATGTCTCTATACCCTTTTAAAAATATGTATTATACTCTAACATACTTAGAGCAATGTACACACAGTATGCTTGATTAATTTTGTGTACAAATACACTTCATAATCATTACCTAGCTACACAGGTGTAATGTTCTAAGATAGAAAACATTCTAGGATCACAGAGGGTTTTTCACACAACCATTACCCATCAGCAAACTTTTCTGCTCCATAAATTAATAACTCATCTCCCAAACAATCACACACGTATTCAACTTTGTCTTAGTGGGATCCTACAGGCTGTGTTCTTATCCATTTATCCTCAGAGAAGAGTTTGTGTGATCTGATTTATTACTTTTGTTCCTTTCAAGGAATTTAATTGAGCATATTCTTCAATCATTCATTTCCTTTATTTCAGGGGGAAGGCATCTACTGGAATTCTATGTTGATTTTCTATACCCTGTGCCATCTCTTATAATAATTTCATCTACCACCATCAGGAAAATGTGCCTTACCCACTCCTCACTCACTCCTGTTTTACTAAAAGAAGCTTTAAAATACCTGACCTTTTGGGAAGAAAACTGTGAAGAAACACTACTGTGATGGAAATGAAAATAGAAATACATTATTGTTTACACACACTCTGTATTCCAAATTACTTTATGTGCTTGGGATTCAGCAGTTAGAACCTCATAAACAACAGTCACCTTGCTGTCTTCTCTACTGTTGGACTCTATCCCATCACTTTAGGATCTGCTCCTTCCCATGGGGGTTGTTGCTTAATCCACCTGTTACTATTCACCCAAGTGTAATCAGGTCCCTTCCACCAAGAACATCTGCTCCTACTCCATCCCGACAGCTCTTCTTCCCTGGGCAAGATGTAGGAAAAAAATAAAATGAAACAGACCAACATTATGTATTTAAACGAGTAGGGTCTGCTTAAATTTTTCTGGGTCTTTATAAAGCTTCCCAGGTGGCACTAGTGGTAAAGAATCCACCTGCCAATGCAGGAGACATAAGAGACTCAGGTTTGATCCCTGGGTCAGGAAGATCCCTTAGAGGAGGAAATGGCAACATCACTGCAGTATTCTTGCCTGAAGAATCCCATGGACAGAGGAGCATGGAAGACTACAGTCCGTAGGGTCGCAAAGAGTCTGCCTTGACTGAAGCAACTTAGGTCCCATGCACCATCTACTTCAGGCCTTCTCAAAAATAATTAATAGTCTATCAATAATTAAATATTCATTATTAAAGAGTGCCAAGTGAATGCTGACTTAAAATAAATTAGACTTGTTACAGTTTTCACCAAGCAGAATTTGTTGTAACCCTGACATTTTTGCCTAATGGAAGAAAACTTGTTTGTACTTCAATTCTAATAAAGAAGTTTCTGCTGTAATAAAGCAGCGAGATTTCAATTTGACATACACCACTAACATTCTCGACAGAGTCAGAGAGAAACAGATAGGCTGGCCATATCTAATACCTGCACCAATGTTGACAAGTAAATAGTGTCCAGTATATTAAGATGGCACACACTTGCTAATTAGCTAATTGCTAATTACTTTGCTTGCAGATGCAAATACAAGGAATTATGGGAGAAATTGGTGAGGAAAACCACAAATCCAAAAACTGAATGATATGGGGCAAAATGGGCTGGTATACATAGCCAGGATCAGATTAGTTTCTTCTTTGCTTGCATTTGTCAAAACAAACTACACATCTAGAATTCCTGAATTTCACTTACATAAACTATATTTCAGCTTTAATTATTTGAGGAAAACAAGAAAAAATTTTCCTCTCCCTCTCACCTATGGAGTCCAGAGAAGACAGCACAGTAGGAGGCAGTCTCAGAGGGCAGCATTCTCACTCAGGCTCCTGAGCTCCGAGTTAAAAGAACCAAGTTAGAGACCAACGAACACACTCATGCTTTGTCAAATGCTTGTGCTCATCTGGATTTAATCTGTATTGCAAAATCACATGACTAATTGAATCACAATGGCCTGTGTGATACAAAACATCTCATATGAAATTACTGAATGCTACTTAAACAATCACTTAATTAGTTAACCACTAAAGCTCATGGTGCCTGCTATAAGACACAAGCACAACTTGAGGAATGTAGTTAGAAGCTAATTTTATTTTTTGTCTTTAGTTAACCTGCTCCAGGGCGTGGCATAAATTACTTTCCTGCTCGCTCTCGAGTGGTAAAAGCCCTGTTGTAACTTTGAGGTACAAGCACAGTCTCCGTAGATGCCCCTCTTCCATCCTGGGGCGTGCGGTGGGTGGGAACGCCTGACTGCTCACTCCTTCCCTTATTCTCATGCACCTCCACCCCTAATGGACCGTTCACTTCAGGTAGAGGGCGAGGAATGTTCTGTTCTGACTGATTCTATCACGAGACAACGCCCTCTGCTCCCAGCCCGCAAACAGTAAAACTGAAGATCCCTCATGGGTACAAGAGCGGCTTTTCTGCTTTCTTCCTGAAGCTCCCTTGATGGAGCTGAATTCTATCCTCTGGAGCCACTTTCCCCTCCATCACAATTCCCATCACCCTCCTTAGCCCCTTTCCAAACCTTCACCAACTAACGCTCTCCATGGGCTCTGTCCCTCCCACCACATAGCCTGTGCCCTCCTGGCCTCCGACTTCTGAATATAAAAGGATCCCAAGTAATCCATGTCTCTCGTCTTCTGTTGGAGGAAATGCTCATCTCCCATGTCTTGGATCCATCATGTGTGGGTCAGACCCCAGTCCACTGCATCCCCAAATGCAGGGCTGAGCCACTTGTAGTCCCTCTAGATTTAAAGTGAGAAAAACAGAACCCCTAATCTTGCCCTGGGGTGAGTACGGAATATATTTTTCTCCAAAGAAACACTTGAAACAGGACCTTCAATTTGTACTCCCCACCACTTTCTATCTTCTTTTCAGATTTTATAGCCCTTGAAATGGTTCTTGTTCAGTTGTTCAGAAATTTGGGCCGACTGGTTCTAACTCTCCCTTTGATCTTTCATGCTGCCTGAATTTTGGTATCTTGGTCTATACTTGCCACTAATGTTCTTGTGTAAAGCATTCTTACTGATACATTTCTCTGGAAAAACCAACTGTGTCTTCCAGCATGTTCTCACATTTAATTTCAGAAGTCATTATTTATCATTTTATTGCAAAAGAAAGGAAGCGTTCTTTGTAACTCCTTAGTGTCAAGAAACTCTCAGGTGGGCAGGGGGCTCACTTTATTTCAGCTTTTCATGCCTCTAACTGCTGTAACCGGAGGGAACATGCTTTGCTCATCTTGCTTTCTAGTGGCTTTTCTCACACCCTCTCTAGCGCTGTGCTTTTTCATTCTACGCAGCTTAACAAAAACCAGAAGTGACTTTTTTTTTTTTTTTTAGAAAATATCTAATACCGTTAGGGTATAAATGTTAGCCTGGCATTCCAAGTGTGACTGGGACTCTGTATTCGGGGATTCTAGCAGCTAATGTATGTCGTTTTCACTTCCAGTGCTAAGTCCAGTGTTGCCCACGAGTGACCTTTGCAGCATTCAGTCTGGCCTTTGTTTCAAGCAAAGCCACAGGGTACTTCCTGGTCGGCTCCCTCATCACACAGTTGCTGAGAGCACAGCACCAGCATGGTAGCAACAAGGAGCCAGATTCGTTTTGTTTTTGTCCTACAAATTGAAGTCCAGTCCTTAAGCTTACAATCTCTGGGTGAAGAGAGAAAGATAAATTGCAGTGAATGTGCAGGAGCCATAACAGAGCAGCTCAACCGAAGTGAAAACAGTGGAGGAACTCAGGTGACTTGTACAGAGATATCAGAGTCACCTGACTGACGGCAGGTGAAGTCCTACCAGTCAGAGGGGGAAGAACTTCACTTTGATCATTTAAAATGCATTTGAAACAGAGGATGCATCCAACACCCTCATCAGAGGCCATGAATGCATTCTATTTAAAACTACGAAGCCTGTTCATGTCACAGAAAGTAATCTAGGAGCTAACACCAGGTGATTGAACAAAGTAGCGTGCTCACAGGTCCTCTTTTCATAATGTCTTGTGAGCCTCTGGTGTCCTTGAACCATATTGTGATTTTTGTCTGTTTAAATGAAGTGCATTCTCTCATCCTGACTTTCTACCTTGCAGTTTTAAATTACCTTGTAATTTTGACTTTCTGTATTTATTTCTAAAATTAATGAAGGACATTGGATTTGCTCTCAGTTCTGATGCATTTATCAGTGTTCCTTCCTTGATAGTTAGACATTTGCACTATCTACCCAAAAGCATCTTCCTGCTCTCAAAATGGTAAAATTGGAATTGTAATTTCCCCAGAAACAAATAATAAATATACATTATGAAACAATTCAACTATCACTTAAGATTAGTATAGGAAGTGACCTTAAATTTATACTAAAAAATTTGTGTGTGTGTGTATCAGTGGCCAATATTAAATTTTTTCTGTTATGAAATAATTAAATCATAAAATTTGGTGGGCAAGGAAAGTTGTTCATTTGTAAAAGATTTGAGACTGATAAAAGAAAGCTACCATATTTCTAATAATAATCTTCTAATGGGCTGGAAGAATCACAAGCTGGAATCAAGACTGCCGGGAGAAATATCAATAACCTCAGATATGCAGATGACACCACCCTTATGGCAGAAGGTGAAGAGGAACTAAAAAGCCTCTTGATGAAAGTGAAAGAAGAGAGTGAAAAAGTTGGCTTAAAGCTCAACATTCAGAAAACGAAGATCATGGCATCCGGTCCCATCACTTCATGGGAAATAGATGGGGAAATAGTGGAAACAGTGTCAGACTTTGTTTTGGGGGGCTCTAGAATCACTTGCAGATGGTGACTGCAGCCATGAAATTAAAAGATGCTTACTCCTTGGAAGGAGGGTTATGACCAACCTAGATAGCATATTCAAAAGCAGAGACATTACTTTGCCAACAAAGGTCTGTCTAGTCAAGGCTGTGGTTTTTCCAGTAGTCATGTATGGATGTGAGAGTTGGACTGTGAAGAAAGCTGAGCACCGAAAAATTGATGCTTTTGAACTGTGGTGTTGGAGAAGACTCTTGAGAGTCCCTTGGACTGCAAGGAGATCCAACCAGTCCATTCTAACGTCAGTCCTGGGTGTTCTTTGGAAGGAATGATGTGAAAGCTGAAATTCCAGTACTTTGGGCACCTCATGCGAAGAGTTGATTCATTGGAAAAGACTCTGATGCTGGGAGGGATTGGTAGCAGGAGGAGAAGGGGACAACAGAAGATGAGATGGCTAGATGGCATCACCGACTCTATGGATGTCAGTTTGATTGAACTCCGGGAGCTGGTGATGGACAGGGAGGCCTGGCATGCTGCAATTCACGGGGTTGCAAAGAGTCGGACATGACTGAGAGACTGAACTGACTGAACTGAACTGAATAATACAAGAAGTATTTTCCTCTTCAAAGTTAAGTGTTCTTAAGAGACAATTTGAATTCTGGTTTCATAAGGACAAACAGCAAAAATATTTAAAGTTGGAGACCATGATTGGATACATTGCATGAACTTCAGAGACCTAATAAGATTTATGGAGCATACGATTGCATATGAATGAATCACAATGTAGATAAAAGGAAGCAAAGACATCAGTCCTGGAAGATATAAAGAACATGTTCTAGCATGAATCACCACTTCTCAGCCTTGGATTCATTGCTTGGGGTCATTTTTACATATTGTTTTACAGCAAAATATATAAGTCATGTCAACAGCCAGGCATATTCAGTGATCATTGACTCAGGTAGCCAAATTTATCAAGAAGGCTGTCTGGGTGATGGGCATAAAATGTGAGTGTACACAGCCCAGGCTGAAACAGTGTTCTGTGTGGAGGGTCCAGATTCTCACTTCATTAAACGGGGGAATTGTCCCTGCACAGTAACGATCAAGGATGAGGGAGCACAGTTGCAACCTAGATAGAGGATTTCAACCACATTCTCTTAGAAATGCTCCGTGAATTGTGGTGCTTTGTCACAGAAAAATGAGTTTTACAGGGTGGAAAGGTTAAGGGGGAGAGGTGAAAGTACAGCAATATCAGTGAAAACTCTCTTTTTCTTTTGTTTTTAAGGCAGTGGTAGTTCTTTTTAAGTGGAGCACAAGGTTACATGACTGAGAACTTAGAAAGTATTAGTCACTCAGTCATATCCACCTCTTTGCAATCTCATGGACTGAAGTCCACCAGGGTCATCTGTCCTTGGGATTCTTCAGATAATAATATAGGAGTGGGTTGCCACGCCCTCCTCCAGGGGATCTTCCCGACCCAGGGATCAAACCTGAGTCTCCTGCATTGCAAGGAGATTCTTTTCTGTCTGAGCCACCAGGGAAGCCCCCGAGAACTTAGCAGAAAAACTGAAAAGGAAATTCAGGGCTGGATTATTCTGGCCTTTTCTACAATGATTGGCTTAAAAATGATAACTGAGGTCAAGGCATGAAGTCACCCCACATCCTTCTGGGGAGGTCTGGAGGGGATGGTGTGGAGGGGTGGAGGTAGGTGGGTGACCAGAGATGAGAGTACAACTTAGGAGCTGACATAGATTCTGTGGGGCTGCAGACAGTCCAGTGAGAATAAAGAGGAGAAGCCATTCGTGCAGACCACAAGCTGATCCACGGAAACTGTCAACAATAATCCTCATACGTGACCTTGAACTTAGGGTGCAAATGTTTATATATACTTGTGCTGTAACATCCCATGGACAGAGGAGCCTGGCAGGTTACATTCCATGGGGTCACAGTGAGTCAGACTTTATATACACTTGTGTTGTAAAACCCCAGGGACAGAGGAGCCTGGAAGACTACAGTCTGTGGAGTCACGAGTCAGACACGACTGAGCAACTGAGCATGCACTTCCTATGTACTTAAACTCTAGTTTCAGGTTTCCTTATGGATTGGAAATCACTGGCTCACTTTCCACTCTAAAACATAACAGAAAAGAATATTAAAAAGAATGTGTATATGTGTGTGTATATATATACACACATATATAACTGAATGACTTTGCTATACAGCAGAAAGTAACACAGCATTGTAATCAACTGTGCTTCAATAAAATAAAATCAATATTTAACTGACGTTTGTTTCTGAGAATGGTTGTGCTTGAGTGAGGGGGGTCTCAGGGCTGCCCACCTGCCAACAGTGGGGATGTTTTATCAGGTGGGAGATTTACCACCTGTGATCACATGTGCTGTTATGTGGATATTCCAAACTTACAGAGGATTTTTCCAATTCAACTGTTCAAAGTAATTTATTATTTGTGACTTTCTTATGTTCTACACAGAACAAAGACATCAGCGAAAGGTCAGCCAGTGAGTGTTGGTCCTACAAATGGAAGCAGGGACAATTGTAGGGATGAGGGGAGTAAGGGACTTTAACCTTCCATCTCTCCATCCACACAAGCAGCAGTTTCCTTGAAGCCTGTCAGTGCTCGTGTCCTGGAGCTGGGGCTGACCAAGGAGAGGCAAGGGCTCACCAGATGGTTAGCAACTGGGAGCTGTTGGTTGTGGGAGAATTTACACTTTGGAAATCTGCTCACGTTACACACGAAGGCTTTTTTAAAGGAGACCATTGACCAGCTCACCGCTGTCTACTTCATCAGCTGCTACATAAACACAATCATGAAGTCATACTGCAACAACAGACACCCTTTTATTTCTTTTTAAATAACTGTGGACATTTCTACTAATCATGAAGACAATTTTAATAGAAAGAAAATGATGGAAACAATTAGAGATTGGTGACTAATCTCAAGGTCTTCTTTTGTTGTTTGTCTTTTTCTCTTTAGTAAAATTTTGGTTAAAAACCTATTGAAACAGATATTGCAAATTTAATTTTTATGTGAGTGGTGGGAGAAATATAGGCTTTGTGGCTTATGCAATTTGGAGGGCATGAATGTTTTGTTGATCCCATGAAAAGTTTTACAAGTTCCAATTAAAGCTCTTACAGACAGACCAATAATAGCCTTAATTTTATAGAATTATTGTCTGTCCTGAATTATGGTTTATACATTAACATTTTATTTTATTATCTGGAAGTTTCATAATTATAGGACTAATTCCATAAGCCTATTTGAAATACTAGGTTCAAATTTTCCCCATCAAGTTCAATTTTATTTCCTACTTACAAAGTCCTGGAGAATTAATCTGAGAGTGGAGAAGTATGCTATCATTTAAGGAAAATCAATACCAAGCTCTTTCATATTCTATAACTATAAATATAAATTAAATACACTGGTGAAGAATAGGAAAATTTTGCCTGATAATTTAATTGTTAATTATCATAAAGCTAAT
Organism: Bubalus kerabau; assembly: GCF_029407905.1. Classification (NCBI taxonomy): domain Eukaryota; kingdom Metazoa; phylum Chordata; class Mammalia; order Artiodactyla; family Bovidae; genus Bubalus; species Bubalus kerabau. The sequence goes on along the minus strand of NC_073637.1, from coordinate 22,208,184 downwards.
ACTTCTATTTCACTACCTCAAAGAATAGCTATGAGATTTAAATATATATATTGGTTGTCCAAAACGTTCCTTTGGGTTTTTCTATAACATCTTATGGAAAAACCCAATTTTTTTTGCTAACCCAATAGGATGGATAGGAATTTACATAAACATAAACAGAGAGGCAAAGAGTGAAGTCCCTGGAGTCAAATTGCCTTGGAAGAAATCCTTAGACACCACTTTTTTATCATGTGTGAGCTAGAGAAAATTCACTTAAGTTCTGTTTACCTAAGTTTTGTCATTTTGTTTGAAAAATGGAGAAAATAATATTAAATAACTTTAAAACATATAAAACACAAAACATTGCTCTATTGAGAGTAAATATGAAATAAATATTCTCTTATTATTTTGACATCAGGAAGAAAATAAGTTAAAAGGTAATAATTTATTTCTGTCTGTGAAGAATAAATGTTTTGACTTGCCATCTCACAAAAGTAGAAAATTAGATTAGTTACATGCAATTACTGTTTTGGGATATTGAGACCACATACACTGCAGAGCTCTGCTTCCAGAGAAAAAGGAATTAACAATCCCAAGGACAGATTTCTGTCTAGACAGAATTACAGACAGAGATTTAAGAAGGGGACATTCTTTTTGAGCGAAGGAATAAAAATGAAATTCTGTGGAGCCTGAGGTGTTCAGATTTTGTGAGATAAAGTCATGGGCAGAAGGAAGGTCTTCAGAGAAAACTCCAGAAGCCCCCACGGCAGCCCCACAAGTCCCTGGCTGAACCCCAGTCTGGAAATGTGGAGAGGGAAACTACAAGTCCAGGCAAGAGAAAATCTCTTAAGAAAAGAAACATAACCAAGCTTCTAGTAGATGAACAATTTTCAGAGCTCACAAAAAGCTGAAAAAAATTTCAGTTCGCAACAGCCAGTGTGGAGAAACCTCCCTGAAAACAAGGACCCTTTAGCAAGAACCAGAAGGTGCGTGCTTAGAAGTAGTGCTTAGCCAGGTCTAAAGACTATTTCAGATTCTCCTTTTGAAAAAAAAAAAAGCTTAATAGCTTGGCTGAAAACATTCAGCTGATATACAAGTAACTTAACAACAGGTCAGAGCAAGTTAAACACTTTGTAAATGAATACAACACCAAAAAAAGGACTCAAACTTAAAAAAAAAAAAGTCCCATGTCCTGTCAAAAACAACTAGACATACCAAGCAGCAGGAACCATGGCCCAGAAGCTGGAGAAAAAGAAGTTAATAGAAACAAAAAATAAATAACTTATTTAAATGCTCAAATCTTTAAAGGAAATTATGAACAAAATGAGAAGAGAAACTGAAGATTTAAATAAAACTTTCAGAGATTTAAAAAACACAATATTTGAAGTAAAAAATGAATTTTAAGGGCTTAACAACAAATTGTGTGTGTGCTCAGTTGTGTCCGACTTTGCGACCCCACGGACTTCTAGCCTGCCAGGCTCCTCGGCCCACGGAATTCTCCAGGCAAGAATACTGGAGTGGGTTGCCATTGCCTTCTCCAGGAGATCTTCCCAACCCAGGTATCAAACCCGAACCTCCTGTGGCTCCTGCATTGGCGGGCGAGTTCTTTACCACTGGCACCACCTGGGAAGCCCTAACAACAGATTAGACACCCCAAAAGAAAAGTTTAGAGGATCAGTAGATTTAAAAATGAACAGGGACTAGTGGTACCGGAGTCTCAGTGACAAGTGGAACTGGAGTCTCAGGAGAGCAGGAAGTGCTGAAAAAGTGTGGAGATAAAATGGTGGAAAATTGTCCAAATTCAATGCAAACTATGAAATCACAGCTTATCAAAATTTAAAAGACAGAAAAAGAAAACATAGAAAGACATGCTATAGTTAATTTTCAGAAAACCAGTAATAAGGAGAAAAAGTTAAACACAGCTAGAAGAAAAATATCCATCAGGTGTAGAAGGACAAAGGTAACAATATTTATAAAGTTAGTATCAGAAACAATAGAAGCCTGATGGCAGTGAAATAGCAGCTCTAAAGCACTATGAGGAAAAAACCTGTCATTGAAATCTCTGCCATGTGAAAATACCTTTGAAGAACAGGAAAAGAAAAAAAATTTTTTGAAAACAAAGTTGAGGGAATTTGTCACCAAGAGAGTGGCACTACAGAACAGCCTTCAAGTAGAAGAAAATGCTTTTGTATAAAACCTGGAATATGTTGAAACAGAAACAACACAAAAAAAGAATGAAAAGGACTGAAAATGTTAATTAAATATGAAGAATTTTTTTTTAATTTTTCAGTCTTTAAAGTGATTGTCAAATATTTTAGGCAAAAGTAAATGAAATGCATTGTGGACTTTATATTCACTGAAAAGTAAAGTGTATGGCAGCAGGAGCACAAAAAACAAGAGTAAGAAATCAAAATATGCTATTTTTTAAAGTTCTTATCTCATACATAAGATCATAATATCATGAAATATTAGATGAAACTAAACATAACAAATTAAAGAATCTGTTGTAAAAAGTAGGGCTACCCCAGAGAACACACTGCAGAGAGGTTTAGGTAACATCTCAGCAGTGGAAATAAAACGTATTATTCCAAAGAGAAAAATGGAAGCAAAGTGCACCTGAAACAAATAAACATCAAGATGGTTGATATGAAGCCAATGACAACAATAACTTTTAAATGCACACAGTCTAGACACCACGATGAAAGGCAAGATTGTCAGGATGGATAACAGTGTGCCATGAAACATGTCATTCTACATGTAAAGATAAAGATATGTGGGAAGATTTTTGAATGGGTAAAAGGGTATACATGTAAAATGTTAGCTGCTCAGTTGTATCCAACTCCTTGCAACTCCACGTACTATAGCCCATCAAGATCCTCTGTCCATGAAATGCTCCCAGCAAAAATAACGCTAATGATGAAAAAGGTAAAGCAGCAACATCAGTTACGTAGAAACACAGCAGTACATACACAGACAAGACTCATACAGGCAGACACGTGCACCACAGCGGAATCAGAGATGCAGGCACACTGGGCTTCACCTGCTCCCGCTATGCCATCTGAGGGGCTCACGTTCAGGAAGGCGATGGCTGATGAACGAGACATCGCCACTGTAAGCAGGGAGAAATCTGCTGGGAAACAAAGAGGAAACTTAGCCCAGTGGAGTCACTGGTTAGCGGTTCAAAATCTGTTAACAGTCAGCATGTGGGCAGCTAACCTCCCTCACCCCAGTGGTGGCAGTTAGATGCAGACACAATCTGAGTTTGAAAACAGCATTTTGGAGAATTCTGGTGTAGATGAGCACAGCCACACAGGAGTCCTCGGTGACAGTGTGAGAGACAAAGTGTGTTCTCGTTGTGTTCCTTGTCCATTCCCACCAATCACTGCAGACCCCACCTCGCAGGACACACAGGTGTATCACGTAGAGCTCTCCTGGGACAGGAATCTGGGTGGGGCTTCACTGGGTGGGACTCCTCAGCATCTGCCCCGAAACCAAGTTGTCTGTGGAGTGGTGACCTCATCCAGCTTGGGGTCTCCTCTGGTTCCCGGGTGTTGATGGAATCCACTGCCCCCCAGTCGTGCCCTTGTCTTCAGGTGACTGCCACCCAGGAAGTCCTGACATCTCCCGGGACTGCCCTCAGTCCTTGCCACATGCCCCCTCTACTCACAACTTGGCTATTCCACACCAGCAAGAGAGTCTGTCTCACTTCACATTGCTCATCCTCCGTTAAGGCTTCTGTGAGCAGTTCAGACCCAATCCAGGATCATCTCGCTTTGAGTAATTCAAATAGTAATCAAATTAACTATTTGATTAACTCAGCCTTGATCACACCTGCAGAATCCCTCTTGCCAAATGATGGGACAGAACAGCAGGTGTGGGATCCATATTATGTATGGACCCCGCTTGCACACGTCATTAGATTAACAGGGCATGCACGCTAGGGCACAGTCATTTTAGGAACGTGTTAGAATTCTGCCTCCACTGCAGGGGTGGAGGGACAATGCTCTCGCAACTCTGAGGACGGCATTTGACGAGGCCCAGTGTATGAACACCACAGGGCCAGGATTTTCCAGGACTGCTAGCATCTTCCTCATGTTAAGGCACTTGACTGTGAGGACACAGCATCTCTCAAATCCGCTGATGTGGGCAGACAAGTGTTTGGTGCCCTCAAGTCAACCAGTCTCCACCCAGAGCTCAGTCTGGGAGGAAAAGCCGTGAACGTGTTACTGACTTAGTTTAGCATTTGTTCTTCTTTTGGAATGTGTTTGTTTCCTTATTGGTTCCTCTTATGACAGGTGACTCATTAAAAAAATTAAAAATCATGAAAGAACAAGAATCTGAAGCTCAAAGGGTTTTATAACCCATCAAAGTAGGATGAAGGGCTTCCCTGGTGGCATAGTGGTAAAGAATCTGCCTGTCAGTGAAGGAGGCTCGGGTTTGATCCCTGGGTCGGAAAGATCCCCTGGAGGAGGAAATGACAACCCACTCCAGTATTCTTGTCTGGGAAATCCCATGGACCGAGGAACCTGGTATGCTGCAGTCCATGGAGCTGCAAAGAGTCAGACACAACTTAGCAACTGAACAACAAAGAATCCTATTTAACTTTGCTTCCTCCAGCATTTCCCAAAATTATTGATCAAAGGACCCATTTTTGGTTTTCACATAATACCTCCTACTCTATTTATCAACTTGTAAATTTTATTTTTTACTCAATTGTGCAAAAATGCTACCCCCTTGTGGTGAACCAAACAATACAAAATGTCTTAGCAATTCCAAATGTCATTTATTATGTAAGTGTATTTATAAAATTGGATATGAGACATTTATTTTGAATCATGTATGGTCTGACAATTGCGGTAATTTATTGACAAAAACGACTTCTATTAATATACTTGGAAGACATTGGGAATGTAATTTTAGCTACTAGGGAAACCTTGGGTGTAAAAGTCAAAGTTTAATCTGAAACTTCCCTGTAGCTCATATAGTAAAGAATCTGCTTGCAATGCAGGAGACCCAGGTTCCATCCCTAGGTGGGAAGATCCTCTGGAAAAGGGAATGGCTATCCACTCCAGTATTCTTGCCTGAGAATCCCATGGACAGAAGAGCCTGGTGAGCTACAGCCCATGGGCTCACAAAGAGTAGGATACAACTGAGTGACGAAGCCCACACATCCGAAGAGGGCATCTTTAGAATGAGAGAGAAAGAAGTGCGACAGAGATGGGGAGGGAATCTAACAGTTTCTGCTAATAAAAAGTAGAATTTAGGGAATTTGGAGGGTGGAGAGAAACCCCCAAATTATTCCTTGTATTTCAAATAGGAAAAGAGTTTTGGTTCATATTCAAAAAATTCTAAGAAATTACAAAAAGATACATGTATATATGTAAAGTTTGAGTAATACATATTTTTAAAATGTGAAAATTTAGAATTACAGCAAGTACTTATATAAACCATGGGAGATAAGCTCAAGGCTGTAAAATCTAGACTGTATTATCAACAATGGTAATAAACACTGAGAAACCACCAAGAAGACAGAATCAGACATCATAACTCCTACTTGTCTCTAACGAAAAATGTTAACAATGTAAACTTCCTACTAGCAAAAGAGTTAGAAAACCTAATTCTTAAATATTCATACACAAAGCAATATCGTTCTTAGGTTGAAAACTTGGAAGGAAATGAGACCTGACTTCAATAAATCGAAGGATTAAAAAACTGTGGATATCTCAACAGCTTCTGAAAAAAATTAATGGAAGTTGAAACTCACATTGATTTTTATGAAAGCATTACTACTAAAAATAAAGTGATATGTCCTCAAACTGATACTTAAAAGCCTTTCCTGGACACAGAGGAAACAGGCGCTGCGGGGGTCGGGGTGGAGGCCGCTCCATTCCACACCCGGTGCTGGTGGAGCAGGGGCGGGGCCCGGGGGCGGAGTCTCCAGGCCTGCACACAGAGTACCACGTGCCCCAGAGCTGGTGGGGCCTGACTTAGTTATATGCCTGTACATTTTGTAATCCTGGCTTCATTTTCTCAATAAAAATATAGTATCGTGGGCTTTGCTGATGGCTCCGTGGTGAAGAGATGTGCCCAAGGGTAGCAAATGTGAGAGTCGAAGCACACGTGAAAGCCAGTGTGGCAGGTACCCTCACCCCCTGCACCGGCATGCCCCTGCCTCTGCAGTTCACATTCTCCCTTCCAATCAGGGATTGGGAGCATGTGGCAATCCAGAGAAGCAGGATAGAAGTTTTGTGGTCCTGACATGCCTCAGCACTAAAACTAGGACCTTAGAAGGTGAATACTGATATCCATTACATGGTTAGTGATGGCACATATTTCTTCAAAACTAATATCTTTAACAAGAAGAACCAAATAATTATGACTAAAATTAAGATTTTTGACATTCCTCACAACCAGAAGGTAATTGGTTACATGACAGAGATTTAAATGGAAATACGAATGAATAAAAAAAGCAGAGGCATTTATTTTACAAGTCTACTATTTGATTGCATTTTCAATAAAATATGTTTTTCATACATAAATTATTGTCGCTATAAACTTTCCCATTTTGTTTGACAAGCAAATCTTTATGAAACCATATAGAAACCAATGTCAGAATGATGACTTGACTCCTTCAGTATTCGAAAATGATGTATATTTTGTCATGTCAAAAGGCCCTTAAGTTCCTTGTGGTTTGATTCTCATTGGTGTATACACATGTGTGTGAGTGAAATATTACCCACTTACATTTAGCACTACATTCAATCTTAGCAGTTATATAGAATATTCTTGTCTTATTAATTGAAAGCATGATTTATTACCATCTATAGCATAATAGACAGAGAAGACAATGGCACCCCACTCCAGTACTCTTGCTTGGAAAATCCCATGGACAGAGGACCCTGGTAGGCTGCAGTCCATGGGGTCGCTAAGAGTCGGACACGACTGAGCGACTTCACTTTCACCTTTCACTTTTATGCATTGGAGAAGGAAATGGCAACCCACTCCAGTGTTCTTGCCTGGAGAATCCCAGGGACGGGGAAGCCTGGCGGGCTGCCGTCTATGGGGTCGCACAGAGTCAGACATGACTGAAGCGACTTGCAGCAGCAGCAGCAGCAGCATAATAGACTACTGAACAAAACCAAAATTCACCATATTACTCGTAACTATATCAGGCAACTAAATGGTGTTTGAGATTTTAATTTGAATTAAGGAGATAGACTTTTTCTCTTGCACAGTCATAATCCAAGTTTTCGGATAATAATGTCTTAAGTGGCTATCAGACTATCAAAATTAAGGATCAGTGATGGTATGCAATGTGTCAGATAGAAAGATTTTTGTGTGTCTATTAATTGGTGGAAAAGACAATCACAGGTATACTTTATATGAATAGCAATGTCCCATTCCAATTTTGAACCTGGCACATTCATATCTTTTTATTTAACTTTGTAAAGGGTATAATATTGACTTAAGGAGATTTTTCATCAAAGAAAGTAATAGCATTTTTTTTTCTATTTAACTGGTACATATAAATTACCTGCAGTTAAGTAATGACTCTGCCATTGTTAAACCATCAAATATTATATCTGTCTTTAACTATTGACATTGGTAAAACTGGAGAAAATTAGCCTGATGTCCATTCCTATTATCATGCACTGTTTGTTTGATTCTTGCTCATTTGTCGAGCTTATGTGTTGAGGCTCCGAGCCCTTGAATCATTAGACTGAAGGTTAAGTTAAGCGAGTTTCAATTTCCTTTTCCCCACGTGGTCATCTGGGGGTTCTCTGGCGTGTAGGAGCATTTGATCTGCAGCAGGAAGGCAGTGCTTTCTTCCACAAGCATCTGCATCCATTACACGAGAGTACTGTCCTAGGACCCAGGGCACTCAGGGTCCTGCTAGGAGATGGAGAATCTTTCTTCAGCAGCTTCCTTTTCTATCTTGAGTAGGTTTTCAGGTGCAACACCAGCTCTGATCCAACCAGCCAATATCAGACTGAGCATTCAAGTTCCATTCTCGTATTCTCTAGCTTTTTCTTCTAATTAGTGTTCATCATTTTCCTCAGTTCTTTTTTACTTTTTAAAAGAATATTTATTTATTTGACTGCAAAGGATCTTAGTTGGGACATGAGGTTTCTAGTTCCTCAACCAGGGATCAAACCTGGGCCCTTACATTGGAGCACTGAGTTCTAGCCACTGGACCACCAGGGAGGTCTCCCTACTCTGTTGTTTTTCTTAAATTTCATTCACAACTTAGCATGATTATGCCATTTTCATTTAGTCCAAATACTCTCAGTGCTTCTCTGGATGACCTAGGTGTGAAGCAAGTTCCTTAAATGTAGGAGTCATCATTGAGTCAGTCTGTCCATTGCAAAGGTGAGAGGTCAATAAAGTAGATACCAGGACCTTCTCAGTCTCTGTGTGTGTTCCCTTATTTGACCTGTGAGCTCACCTGGACAGAGAAGAAACAGGTGTGTGGGGGCCAGGGTGAGGGACTGCTCCATACCACATCTGGAGTAAGTAGAGCAGGCATGGGGCCAGGGGGCAAGTCACCAGGGGTTATATGCAGAAACCCCAGGCACCCCAGTGATGGTGAGACCTGATTTAGTTCCATACCCTGGTAGGCTGTGGTCCATGGGGTCGCCAAGAGTCTGACACAACTGAGCGACTTCACTTTCACTTTTAACTTTCATGCATTGGAGAAAGAAATGGCAACCCACTCCAGTGGTCTTGCCTGGAGAATTCCAGGGACAGCGGAGCCTGGTGGGCTGCCATCTATGGGGTCGCACAGAGTCGGACACAACTGAAGCGACTTAGCAGCAGCAGCACATTATGCATTCCTGGCTTCATTTTCTCAATAAAAAAATATAACATCTTTATTATGTTCCCTTTGATATTTTATTAACAAGAGCTTGTATGCACCAGGACCCAGGAGAAAGGAGAAGCGACCCCACAAGAGACTGACCCAGACTTGCCCATGAGTGTCCAGGAGTGTCCAGCAGAGGCTTGGGTCGGCAGTGGCCTGCTGCAGGGTCAGGGCCACTGAGTGAAGCAGTGCGTGCATGGGACCTTTTGAAGGAGGTCGCCACTATCTTCATTACCTCCACCATAGTTTGGCCTCAAGTCAAACAACAGAGAGAGAACACAGCTCTGCCCATCAACAGAAAATTGGATGAAATATTTACTGAGCATGGCCCTGCCCATCAGAACAAGAACCAGTCTTCCCTTCAGTCACTCTCTCCCATCAGGAAGCTTCCCCTAAGCCTCTTAACCTTATCCATCAGAGGGCAGACAGAATGAAAACCACAATCACAGAAAACTAACCAAACAGATCTCATGGACCACAGCCTTGTCTAACTCAATGAAAGTATGAACCATGCCTTGAAGGGACACCCAACACAGATAGGTCATGGTGGAGAGTTCTGACAAAATTTGGTCCACGGGAGAAGGGAATGGCAAACCACTTCATTATTCTTGCCTTGAGAACCCCATGAACAGTACGAAAAGGCAAAAAGATAGGATACTGAAAGATGAACTCCCCAGGTCAGTTGGTGCCCAATATGCTACTGAAGATCAGTGGAGAAATAACTCCAGAAAGAATGAGGAGATGGATCCAAAGCAAAAACAACACCCAGTTGTGGATGTGACTGGTGATGGAGGTAAAGTCTGATGCTGTAAAGTGCAATATTGCATAGGAACCTGGAAAGTTAGGTCCATGATTGGAAACTGGAAGTGGCCATTTGGAAGTGGTCAAACAGGAGATGGCAAGAGTGAACATTGACATTTTAGGAATCAGTGAACTAAAATGGACTGGAATGGGTGAATTTAACTCAGATGACCATTATACTTACTACTTGAGCAAGAAACCCTTAGAAGAAATGGAGTAGCCATCATAGTCAACAAAAGAGTCCAAAATGCAGTGCTTGGGTGCAGTCTCAAAAATGAAAGAATGATCTCTGTTCATTTCAAAGGCAAGCCATTCAATATCACAGTAATCCAAGTCTATGCCCCAACCAGTAATGCTGAAGAAGCTGGTGTTAAACGGTTCTATGGAGACCTACAAGACCTTCTAGAACTAGCACTGTACTTTTCATCACAGGGGACTAGAATGCAAAAGTGGGAAGTCAAAAGATATCTGGAGTAATAGGCAAATTAGGCCTTGGAGTACAGAATGAAGCAGGGCAAGGCTGACAGACTTTTGCCAAGAGACTGTACTGGTCATAGCAAACACCCTCTTCCAACAACACAAGAGAAGACTCTACATATGGCCATCATCAGATGGTCAATACCAAAATCAGACTGATTATATTCTTTGCAGTCAAAGATAGAGAAGCTCTATACAGTCAGCAAAAACAAGACTGGGAGCTGACTGTGGCTCAGATCATGAACTCCTTATTGCCAAATTCATACTTAAATTGAAGAAAGTAGGGAAAACCACTAGGCCATTCAGGTATGACCTGAATCAAATCCCTTATGTTTATACAGTGAAAGTGACAAATAGATTTAAGGGATTAGATGTCATAGACAGAGTGCCTGAAGAACTATGGACAGGGGTTTGTGACATTATACACGAGGCAGGGATCAAGACCATCCCCAAGGAAAAAAAAAGGCAAAAATGCAAAATTGCTGTCTGAGGAGGCCTTACAAATAGCTGAGAAAAGAAGAAAAGTGAAACGCAAAGGAGAAAAGGAAAGATACACCCATTTGAACGCAGAGTTCCAAAGAATAGCAAGGAGAGATAGGAAGGTCGTCCTTAGTGAGCAATGCAAAGAAACAGAGGAAAATAATAGAAAGGGAAAGACTAGAGATCTCTTTAGGAAAATTACAGATACCAAGAGAACATTTCATGCAAAGATGGGCACAGAAAGGACAGAAATGACAAGGACCTAACAGAAGCAGAAGATCTTAAGAAGAGGTGGCAAGAATACACAGAAGAACTATATAGAAAACACCTTAATGACCCAGATAACCACGATGGTGTGATCACTCACCTAGAGTCAGACATTCTGGAATAAGAAGTCAAGTGGGCCTTACAAAGCATCAATACGAACAAAGCTAGTGGAAGTGATGGAATTCCAGTTGAGCTATTTCAAATCCTTAAAGATAATGCTGTGAAAGTGCTGCACTCAATATGCCAGCAAATTTGGAAAACTCAGCAGTGGCCACAGAACTGGAAAAGGGAAGTTTTCATTCCAATCGCAAAGAAAGACAATGTCAAAGAATGTTCAAACTACTGCACAATTGCACTCTTCTCACACGGTAGCCAAATAATGCTCAAAGTTCTCCAAGCCAGGCTTCAACAGTACTTGAACCATAAACTTCCAGATATTCAAGCTGGTTTTAGAAAAGGCAGACGAACCAGAGGTCAAATTGCCAACATTCATTGGATCATATAAAAGGCAAGAGAATTCCAGAAAAAAATTTTACTTCTGCTTCATTGACTACCAAAGTCTTTGTCTGTGTGGATCACAACAAACTGTGGAAAATTCTGAAAGAGATGGGAATACCAGACCACCTGACCTGTCTCCTGAGAAATCTGTATGCAGGTCAAGAAGCAACAGTTAGAACTGGACATGAAACAACAGACTGGTTCCAAATTGGGAAAGGAGTATGTCAAAGCTGTATACTGTCACCTTGCTTATTTAACATATATGCACAGTACATCTTGCGAAATGCCGGGCTGGATGAAGCACAAGCTGGAATCAAGATTGCCGGGAGAAAGATCAATAACCTCAGATATGCAGATGACACCACCCTTACGGCAGAAATCAAAGAACTAAAGAGCTTCTCGATGAAAGTGAAAGAGGAGAGTGAAAAAGTTGGCTTAAAACTCAACATTCAGAAAATTAAGATCATGGCATCCTGTCTCATCACTTCATGACAAATAGATGGGGAAACAATGGAAACGATGACAAACTTTATTTTCTTGGGCTCCACAATGACTGCAGATGGTGACCGCAGCCATGAAATTAAAAGATGCTTGCTCCTTGGAAGAAAAGCTATGACCAACCTAGGCAGCATATTAAAAAGCAGAGACATTACTTTGCCTACAAAGGTCCATCTAGTCAAAGCTATGGTTTTTCCAGTAATCATGAATGGATATGAGAGTTGGACTATAAAGAAAGCTGAGTGCTGAAGAATTGATGCTTTTTAACTGTGGTGTTGGAAAAGACTCTTGAGAGTTCCTGGGACTGCAAGGAGATCCAACCAGTCCATTCTAAAGGAGATCAGTCCTGGGTGTTCATTGGAAGGACTGATGCTAAAGCTGAAACTCCAATACTTTGGCTACCTGATGCAAAGAACTGACTCATTTGAAAAGACCCTGATGCTGGGAAAGATTGAAGGCATGAGGAGAATGGGACGACAGGGGATGAGATGTTTGGATGGCATCACTGCCTTAATGGACGTGAGTTTGAGCAACCTCTGGGAGTTGCTGATGGACAGGAAAGCCTGGCATGTTGCAGTCCATGGGGTTGCAGAGTCAGACACAACTAAGCAACTGAACTGTTGTTTTATTAAAAAAAATGATAGCCCCAAACTTATTGTTTAATAACAATCTCATTAAAATCATGTCTTAAATAACCACATACAGCAGCCTCAAATTTTAAAAGACATACTACATATGGGTTTTCATATGAAAAATATTTTCTATCAAATAAATTTTACTCTGTATTTAACATTATTTTACAATATTACCTTTTCTTTTACTGTATGCATTTTCTGGAAACAATGTTTCATAATTAGATAATGTTTTAAATTTTTAATTCCATTTGATGTAAACTAACTCTGTGCAGCCTTGTTAGCTTCTTCGTAGTTAAATGGTTCGCACTGGCTTTATTAAAGCAGCCAGTGTAGACAGGTTGTCTGTTTAAGTCTATACGAGGGGTCTTAGGATGTGTATATCAATGGTTTCTCTCCTGATCTGTGAAATAAAAACACATGAGACAGGGCTGATGAATATATAACCTGGCAGAATAGAACATAATAAGCAGCAGTGCTTTGAATCTATGATCCCACTTGTTATAAAGCCCAACTTATTTCAAAGAAAGAAAAAGGAAAGAAAGAAATCAGATAGGATGCCTCCTGCAAAGGTGGTGAGTGTCTTACAGTGTGTAATAAACGTTCCTTACGAGTTGACTCACTGGACAAGACCCTGGTGCTGGGAGGGATTGGGGGCAGGAGGAGAAGGGGACGACAGAGGATGAGATGGCTGGATGTCATCACCGACTCCATGGACGTGAGTTTGAGTGAACTCTGAGAGTTGGTGATGGACAGGGAGGCCTGGCGTGCTGTGATTCATGGGGTCACAAAGAGTCGGACACGACTGAGCGACTGAACTAAACTGAACTGAACTGAAAGTTTTGGTAATTTTCAAGATGTGAAGGTATTTTTTGCTGTATTTGATTTGCTGTAACATTTGTCCACAAAAATTTACCTACTTTATTACTCAACACAAACTATCTTAATGCCCTGGTCTCACAATGCACCATTTACCAAAAAGACAGTATTATACAGTTGAGTTTGTAAAGAGTTATTTTTGTTAGCCTTTGCTTCACAAAATACAGAGTTTTGTTATGTATAATTGGTGAAAAGACACTTTTTGGCGAGTTCAGCGAAAAGGTCTATTTCTTGAATAAAAGCGGAGCTTTCTTGAAAAGCAACCTCACAGAAGGCTGGACATAACCTGGCTACCTTCTTCACTTCACTGATAGTGAGGTGAGCAGGGCTGAGTTCACAAGGGCTGGGGTGAATATTTGAATACCAAGTGTTTCAAATATGAGAAAACTTCCTACTCTTGGCAATTAAGTTTCCTTTGGGAAGAGCCAGAGAGTGAGTTGGAACCAAGGCTTTCAGAGACAAAATGGGCAGCCTATGCTTGGTTGGCTGCCCCAAAGGCAGAGGCCAGACTGTTCTGGCCAATCCAAACAGTCTCAGAGGAAATGTGTTAAATCATTAAACAAGGGGTCAAGAGAAATGTCACTTGACTCTGAACAAAGTCTTTTTTCACATGGATATGTGGTCACATGGGTATGTGGTCATGTGGATATGTAGTCACACGGATATGTGGTCAAATTTAAATTAGTTGTTTCAGGTAGTAGGTCAAGATAGATCATGTATATTTCACATGGGTTTTTGCCTGAAACGTTGCTTAAAAGAGTAAAGATACCTCTTGTATATAGATACTGTTATTGTTTAATTATTAAGTTGTGTCCCACTCTTTGCAATCCCATGGACTGTAGACCACCAGGTTCCTCTGTCCATAGGATCCTCCCAGCAAGAATACTGGAGTGGGTTGCCATTTCCTTCTCCAGGGGATCTTCCCAACCTAGGGATGGAACCGACATCTCCTGCATTGGCAAGTGGATTCTTTACCACTGAGCCTCCTGGGAAGCTGAATCTAGATATATTTTCAAATAATTATTTCTTAGGATTATTCATAACTTTTACTTTCTAAAAGGAATTTGGAGTGATTTAGAAAATAGAGATGTAAGGATGATTATGAATCCTTTAGAAGAATTAAAATGTAAAAATCACAATCTCAGTTAATTTTTCTTAAATTGCATTTGCTGTGTTGATTACAACTGAATAAATCTAATAGATTTTATTGAAAACATCTTCATTATCTATCTTCTAAGGTATTAATTTTTTCTTCTGCTGCATCCATTCTGCTGTGAAATCCATCCTTTGAGTCCTTCGTCATTATATTACATTTTAATTTATTATGTTAACCACAGCTATATGTAAGTTTGTTCTCAATATTTCTGACAACTGGGCCATAATGATTTTTTTTTTACATTTTATCCAACTTTTCTAGTTACTTTTAGTGGAATTACTTTGCTTCAAGTGATTCCAACAGAGCAAGAGACATGTGTCCTTGCTCATCAGCATTCCAGAGAGCATCCTGGTTTTGATGAGACTTTTATGACAGTGTTATATGAGACTCTAATATTCCCTCTAGAATTCAGATTATGTGAAAAGCAAGTGTCTTCAGTTAATTTTAGATACTTTCAATACCTGAAGGATTCCAGATCAACAAACACATCTTCTACTCAACATTTTCATGCAATAAATCCTATATAAAACCCCACAATTTCTCTCTCAGTTCAGTTCAGTTCAGTCACTCAGTCATGTCTGACTCTTTGAAACCGCAAGGACTGCAGCATGCCAGGCCTCCCTGTCCATCACCAACTCCCAGAGCTTGCTCAAACTCATGTCCATCGAGAAAATTTCTTTATACAGAAACTTTATTTTTCCCCCTTGAAATAAATCTCCATGAGTAGACAGTTCAACCGGAGAAGGCAATGGCACCCCACTCCAGTGCTCTTGCCTGGAAAATCCCATGGACGGAGGAGCCTGGTAGGCTGCAGCCCATGGAGTCGCTAAGAGTCGGACACGACTGAGCGACTTCACTCACTTTTCACTTTCATGCATTGGAGAAGGAAATGGCAACCTGCTCCAGTGTTCTTGCCTGGAAAATCCCAGGGACGGTGGAGCCTGATGGGCTGCCGTCTATGGGGTCGCACAGAGTCGGACATGACTGAACCGACTTAGTAGCAGCAGCAGCAGCAGACATTTTAACACATGATGTGTGAATTCCACTTTTTTCATCCATCGGCACACAGGCCCTATACTCTATAGCTTTCTTAAGTCTTGAATCAACACAAGATCATGTTGGATTTGTCAGATGTTTACAGGTTGGACTTTCTAGTCTAAAATCTTCCATGTGAAGCAGCTTAGTATATTGTAAAACTGAAGTTGTGTCTCAGGCAAAATCTGTGAGATTATAACCAGAAATAATAAGAAAAGCATGCTATGACACTGTCCTCATGGTAAACTAAGGACCCTATTTTATTTCCACTTGGCTGGGCCTCCCAGGCTCCATTTCCCTCCTGCTTACATCTAATATCTTAATACTAACAGTCAGCATTTAGACCTCCTGTTCTTCTATGTTTCATACCTGCCAGCATGCTCACTTTGATCCATCTGTGTGTACCTTCTCTCTTCTTCGAGCTGAGCTGCTGAGGGCAATGACATCAGCACACAAGTAGACCTTCATTTTGATGGATTCTGCAGGTTTATGGGCTGTGATTTCAACTCCATCCTCAGCACAGTTTGGAAAATCACTCCAGATTGTTTTTAAGAGCTTCTTTTTTTTTCCTTTGAAATAGTCTTTTCTTTTAAAGCAACTTACTTTTCTTATGAAAGAATTTATGATTCTGCAGCAAAGGTTGTGATCTAAGAGAATCAATAGCAGTGCTAAATAGGTATTCCCAGGAGTCACACCTGGGCTGAAATGAGCTACAAATTGGGACAAATCTATGCAACTTGAGACCCTCCACTGAGTGTTTGTGACCAGTACAGCAAATGGTCCTGGGGAAAAGCAAGACAAGGCTGGACCTCACCTCTCAAGGGGAGTCCTGGTCCTTCTCTGGATTCTTGGCCATTTAGCATTGCTGGCTTCAGGAGATCTTGGATGTTTACACAACTATTAGTGTGCATTTTATTCTGTTTTTTCAGTTATTGTTGGCAAGAGGGTAAGGGCTCTACAAGCTTCTTCTTCCCAGCCAATCCAAAGCTGCCATGTATACATACGTGAGAGGAAACTCAACTGCAGTGTGGACTGACGACATCACATCTAGTCCACATTTCAGATGAGAGTGTTTCCACATAACCCCATCCACCTTCCCTTGACACCCTTCTCTGTTCCCTGGTAGAAGAGCATGGATTCCAGTGACAATAAATGAGTACTAAATTTATTTTATCTCCCAACCTCGTAAGTCAAAGAATGAGAGTAAAATTATCAACACCACCTCTAACAATAAGATTAAAGAATTATTATTACTATTATTATCATGATTATTATGCAGTTCTATTTTTTTAGCACTGATCACACTAGGATTATGGGCTTCCTCAGTGTCCCAGTGGTAAAGAATCTACCTGCCAATGCCAGAGACACAGGAGACACAGGTTCAATCACTGGGTCTGGAAGATCCCCTGGAGGAAGAAATGGCAACCCATCCCAATATTCTTGCCTGGGAAATCCCGTGGACAGAGGACTTTTGGTGGGCCATAGTCTATGAGGTTGCAAACAGTCGGACACCACTTAGCGACTAAGAACACGCACAGACACACTAGGATTATGCAGCCATTCTGGATAAGCTGAATTCAAAGTTGTCGAGTGATTTAACAACCCCATCTGCTGCAGCAGGAATTAGAATATATTCAAAGAAACAGAATCTACAATAAATCACTTGAGAACAATTGAATTCTGTATATGTAGAATTACATTGAAAAGGGTTAAATGTATCATATACAAACACACTAAATACACTAAGCATACTCTACACACAAAAACATGCAATGAAGTCACACTAATAAGACAAAACAGTGACACAAACACTTCAAACTAATCATAAACCTCTCTTACAGCATTTCAAGTTAAGTTGAGAATTGGACAAGTGTTGTGAAGAGGCAGTTCAAAGAGAATGGATCTCAAATGACTGATACAATAGTAAAAAGTTGCTCAATTCATTAGAAACAAGAATATTAGACATTAAAAATGTAATGAGCTAACATTTTCTATTGTTGACATAAATCAACCCCCTACAATATTGTGTTGGTGATGGAGTAGATAGAGAAAATGTGTGTTTTTGCCTGTAATGTAAGTTGGAACATCACTGTGAAGGATAATTTGGAAGAAGGGTAAAACTGAAACTAGACATATCCTATGAAGTCACAGCTACAATCCTAACCTTAGATCCACCCTGAAGAGGGACGAGGGTCACAGGATTCTAGAGGCTATTTGTTGGAGCAAACAAAAAGTAAGTGATTGACTAGTAAAGAGTTGGCAAATGGATAAATAAAGCATGGTACATTGATACACTGGGACATTAAATGTATTGTAGAGAAAAACAAGCCACATGCACACACTCACACACATACACACACACACCCATCTCTCTTTTCTGAGGAAAAATAAACAGCATAAGAGTTGAGCTAAAGGCATAATTGATTGACATTTTTTGTTTGGTTTGTTGGACCTTATTTTGCATCCATCAATGAGTCAAAAAGGTATTTTACTGTGTGTGTGCTAAGTCGCTTCCGTCACATCTGACTCTTTGTGACCCAATGGACTGTAGCTCACCAGGTTCCTCTGTCCATGGGATTCTCCAGACAAGACTACTGGAGTGAATTGCCATGCCCTCTCTCAGACAATCTTCCAAACCCAGGGATTGAACCCGCATCTCTTATGTCTCCTGCATTGGCAGGCAGGTTCTTTACTACTAGCGCCACCTGCGAAGTCCATTTTACTGTATGCCTTTTAAAATATAATGGTTTTGGTAGTAAAATGTAAATAAATATAGTGTCTCTCCATTAGTTCCATTATCTCTGCTCAAAGTAAAATTTTTATATATATAAGGCAAGAACAGTTTCCTAAAGGAAAACAAATATTTCTTGGAAAATGTCTTTAAACTCATCCCTGATGGATGACAAGACTATATCACATGGGAAGATGGCAGATACGTGTTGGCTGCAGTGTAAATATGAGGGGCTGGCTTCAGGAGGGTTCAGTGGATACCGAAGACCAGAAGCAACGTGTGCATCCACGCAGTGTGGAAACACCAGGTGACCTGAGGCAGAAAGAACCAGACCAAAGCCACACACCTGCTGCAACCATATATTTGCAGCCCGGAAACGTGGCTGGAAAGATTGAGGGCCCTCATGTGTGTGGCAAACACTGGCCATGTCTGAAAACACACAACAAAGAGAAATGAACTCTGACAAGGGTCAGGTAGCTTTCACAGAGAGACGGAGAAGAGTGAGGAGAATACAAGGTGCAGGACCAGCTGCGGCCTGGGGTCCAGGCTGAAAGAAGTACGTCTGGAAAGATCTCTCAGTGACGCGAGCCCAGCTCCCAGTAAGTAAAGCCAGTCTTTGCCAGGAGAGTAAGACAAACACATTTCTGCACTGACTGTGCTTGTGTTCTCGTGGGAGAGCAAGATGGAGTCAAGCAAGCAGGTTAATACGCGTATCAGTAAGTCATCTTAAACGGTAGCAGCCTGGGCATCCTTGGAGAACTCCTCTAGATGCGTCTGAGATGACACTTACATCAGCATCTGAACTGAAAACGGGGCCATACATGCAACAAGATAAGAGACTCTAGCTTCCCAGGAAGAAAGGCAACTGGGTGCAAAGGAAAAAGGGCCGCGGGGACCTAAGAGACGTGGGGGAGAAGGGTCATGGGTCACATCGCAGGGGGCCTGGCCCCCAGGAGCTGCACCTCATGAGGCAGAAAGAGCAGAACGTCCCCCATGGGGCAGAGCAACCCTGAGACCTCCAGGAGACACCCAGACACGGTCTCAGAGACCTAACCATTCACAACACAGTTGGCACTCTCCAAACTTATTTTTTAATTGACATCGACATGACTTGTACCTGGAACTTTGTTATAACCATTTCACAGGGACTCATGGCAAAAGAGATCATTTTAAATATTTAAACACTTTTAAATTTTTCTTTTATACTGGAGTATAGTTGATTTACAATCTTATGTTAGTTTCAGGTATGCAGTCAAGTGAATCAGTTCTAGGTACACGTGTATTGTGTATCCTTTTTCAGATTCTTTTTCCTCTTAGGTTATTACAGAATATTGAATAGAGTTCCCTATGCTATCCAGCAGTAGTCCTTTTTTACCTGGGGGCAGGGGGTGGGTGAGCTCCCTGACTGGTGACAGCTTCCTCATCCTCAGAGACCCGGCCAGACATTTCCTTTGTGGGGTCACCGGTGATGCCAGGTCATCCTCTACAGACAGATGCTTCTCTTCCCCGGCTGGCACTCTTAACACCACCTCCCCACTGTGATGGTGACTGGGCTGCTGTTTTTTTTATCATAGTCCACAATTCCAGCTACACATAATCTATCCTACTCTAAAGATATATTTACAATTTTTCAAGGAAAATAAAAAGTAAGCGGTTTAACTTCTACAGGGACACTTTTCAGCACCTCGAGTTGTTTACAATTGCACTTACCTTCTAGTCATAATTATCAGAGTGGTGTGTACACAGCCTTCATAAATAATAAATGGACAGGGGGATAATGGGTACCCTTTGGAAACTGTAAGTGATATACTTTCAGAGGTATAAGTTTATTTTTATAACAGCTTTTTAGATCAATGCAATGAATACACAATACTAGAATGTCAAATATTTATCACAGTTGCTCTCACTGTTTTTTCACGTGACCCACCACATCCGGGACAATGCCGGGCTGACTGTGTCAGGACATGGAGAGGTGGAGTGAGTCCTGCGTACCGAATGAGATAACAGCAATTAGACGTAAAGACACACAGACACAGGGCAGTAAACAATGGTGGGGAAAAAAACGTTACATTCTGACTTGGCAGTGGCTTAAAGGGCTTAATTGTTTTATTCATTACAATTTTGCAAAATTGAAAGCATGGTGCCTAATATTTAGGATTTTCATGGAGCTATTCATCTAACAAAGGGAAATTACATGAAGACAGTTGAGTATGTTTGGAGAAATCAACACTATCCAGTTGAGGGGAAAATGCTCTTCTCTAAATGTCTTCTAAGCCTCTCAAAGTAATGTAAATCCTGAAAAATAGATTATATTCTTCCCTGTTACTTATTTATTTTTTGCTGTGAGGGCAAGTCCTTGACATTTGGAGGACAGTTTTCCAATGAGAAGAATATACAATCCTGATCCAGCACAGTGTTCAATGCTTTAAACAGTATTTACTATGAAGCACTGGTGGCTCGGAGAGTAAAGAATCTGCCTGCAATGCAGGAGACCCGGATTCGACTCCTGATTGGGAAGATCCTTGGAGGAGGGTCTGGCCACCCTCTCCAGTATTCTTGCCTGGAGAGTCCCATGGACAGAGGAGCCTGGCAGACTACAGTCCATAGTGTCACAAAGAGCTGGACACGACTGAAGTGATTTAGCATGCACATCTGTTTAGGAAATACTCATTGAGGGAATTTGGGCAAATCACTGACTGGCTCAGGAGTAGGGCTGTATTTGTGTTCAGCATTGTCAGATGTGGGGTCATCAAGGCCCCTGACCTTCTCCACTTGGCTGCCATGGGGTCAGAGAAGGTAAGCTGTGCAGCTCCCAGAAACCTGAACACTTTAATGGATCAACACTGTCTTGTTGCAGAGTACAAGGAATTATTTTTCCAGTCTTCTCTATAAAAATTAAATATTTACATAAATTTCTGAGCAGTTCAGAATGAAGGATTCAAAAGCCCCAACAGTGTGTTTTGGGGTTTTGTTAAGCAGAAAGTGTAAAAGCTAAGAAAGGAAACAGTCACACTTACCCTGAATATATATTGACTGAACAATGTGACTAGTTGAAAAGTTGAAACTTTTATTAAACCAAATGATTCTTTAAAGAGCACTTAAAACACAAAGTCTAAACACACGCGTCTCCACGCCACCCCCCACCCAAAAGAAACTTTACTTGACTCTCTGATAATGTCTTTCTTACATCAGCGCTGGTCCAAAGAATGAGAAAAGCCTCAGGACCCAGAGAAATAGGGCAAAAGACCTCAGATTGTAATCCTACTGGACTTTATATGAACATGGTGAATATATATGGATTATAATGAAAGAGAACGTGTGAAGGGTGATGAAACACTGCAGATCAAAGCAGTGAATTGAGACCTAAATGTGGGAAGTTCAGTGAGAGAAGAGGGGTCATCAAGTGAGTCCAGGCTGCGGGCAAAGAGCAGAGTCACCCAGGGGACCTGCATGGGTCAGGGTGTCAGGAACAAGTGAAGGGACTGGTGTACAAGAGCCCCAGGTGTGCAGCAGGGTGTCTGTACCAAGAGCACGCCCTGGCACATGTCCTAGTCCAGGGGCACCTCCACACGCGGGCCTGGTGACCAGGCACATGGAAGTCACGGGTCTGTAGGTCTAAGTTGAAAGGGAACCTAGCTGGGTGAATTAAGATGTCCTGTATCATGAAGAACCAAATTTAAGGATGAGTGGGTTTAGTATACTCTGAAATAAATTCAAGGTAGATTGATGTGAAAAAACATGAATATAGAGCAATAATACAGGAATACACTTGGGAACAAAAACCACCCCCTCCCACACTCAGCCTGCACACAGCATGCTTTGTACTGGCGTGGCTTTGCTGTTTAGACTGTCTTTGACAGCTCTGCTTTTCAAAATCAGTAGCTGGAGTGAGTGGTTCAACTGTTCATTCCAGGAACTTGAGGAGAGACCCATAACACTCTCCAGGGGAAGCATCAATAGACAGTGTGTTCCTTTGAAGTCTCTGAATCTCTCACCCCAGACTCCTGGCTTTTCTGGCTCCACCGATCCTAGACTGTGGTGTCATGACCCTTCCTCACTCTGACCAAGCAGTCACTGTGAAGGGCACGCCTTAAATCAGACTTTCAGCCCTCAATAAGTTCTACACTTGCCTTCCTGCTCGGAGGCCCTCACCGCACTCTGCTGGGTGGTGTCCTCCTTTACAGCAGGAAATAGTAACCTCAGCTTTGTCTCATCTCCAGGTCGTGCTGGCGATGCTTAGGGACCAGGTTTGATAAGTGTTTGGAGGTCACACAGAAGCCTCAATATAAGACTTTGCCGCAGAATGACATTTATGGCATCTAATTTCACAACACTCATTTTATTTCCTCTTCTGGAAGTAAGGAATTTTATTTGCTAAAACAAGAATTTTGTTGGTTTATTTGCTTATATTGGTAGAAAAACATTTGGTAAATCTTTTATTGAATCAAAACCTTGTTATAAGAAAACATCAGCCTTCTCACACATTAAGTTCCTGGAAGTGAAAATGTTAGCAGTCAAGAACTATAGGAAATATGAAACCTACTTATGGATAGCTGCAAAACTGGAATTTGGCTTTAAAATATTCATCGTTAAGAGAGTCTGAGTTATTCAACACTGTACATTTGACAAAGCAATTTTGGCATGTATGGTACCAGATTCTTCCTAGACCACTGAAAGCTTTAAAACAATAAAAATTTCTTTTAGTATGATTCTTATCATTAGAATCAGGGTAGAGATAGATATGTATGTGTTTATGAACTAAATCATATGTGGCCTGTCTTAAACACATATTCACCTAAATATATAGCCTCAAAATATATCAAGCACCAATTAAAAGAAATATAGGAAGAAATAGGTAAATAAAAAAATTCATGGTGATGTTAACACACCCTTACAAGAAAGACATCAGGTGGGCAAACATCAAGTAGAGCTATTGGAGAGTAAGATGAATATTATATTTAAGTTATTAGATTGGAGAACACATGTTCTTTTTGAGCACAATGAACTATTTACAAAAATATCTCCATGTCTGTTATAGAATAAGATCTCTCAACAGATTCCAAAGAATCAGTGTTCAGAGTCATAATGTTTATATGTGAAACCTAAAAAAAAAAAAAAAGAAACTGAACTCAGAAACAGAAAATTAATTTTTTGTTGTCAAAGGTGGTGGGTGAGGGAAATGAATGAAGATGATCAAAAGATTAAAGAATACAATAAAATTTAAAAGTAATAATAAGCAAAACTGAACAAATTCAAGAGGTTTGAACGTAAATAGCATTTTGTTAATCCACCTTGAGTTAATAGAATCAAGAAGAATATTTTAAATATAACCACAGAATAATAATGAAAATTCTACAAGTTAAAATGTCACTTAGAACAAAATTAATACTTTTGAATATAATGATTAGGAAACTTAAAAATGATTGTTCTGTCTTTGAGGGCTTAATATGCCACAAAGAAAATCCTGAATTACTTACAGTTGATTTTTAAGTCTTGAATGAATATTTGAAAATATATGGTTGAGACAAAAAAGAGAAAAATAATTGCAGGTGCTGGCATTGAGGAACTCATGCACATCACTGATTTAATTCTCTTTGCAGCAAAATCAAGGGCAAAAACTTAACCTGAAATCCACTTTTATAATACATGTTAGTAACGAGGACTACTGAATTTGTTAGAATATCTCTCTCTGTATATATTTCTATTAATATCTATGTACCACTCATATATTTCTAAGATCTAATATTTATTTCTCAAACTACCTATCAACTTTCTCTCTCTCTAGATAAAGAGTATCTATGCATTCTCTACTTGTGTAGCTTGTGTAACTTATTGGACAATTCAAAATGATTTTATCCAAACGCTAGATAAAAGTTTCAGCTTTTATTCTGGATTGAGTTTCAGCTGCACCACCAATTTCCTGCATGAGTTTGCACTAATTGCTGATCCTTCCAATTCAGATTTCCCATTTGCATTTCAAACGGAGATTTCCGCTTAACTCTTTTACCAAGATGTTAGGAGTGATAACTGAGGCACAAGGCTGCACTTCCCTTTCGTTAAAAACAGTCTCCGTATCAATGTCAGAGGTCACCAGGAATCTCACTATTTGTCTTCTTCACACACCAAAAGGCCAAAGATCATTTACTTTTACCTCAGTTACAGAAAGAACTGTAGGGTCTGTGGGGAAAACCATAAAATATAGACAGGTGTTTAAGCAAAACCTTCGAGTGTACAAAAAGTGCACAAAAACTACAAAATGGAGAGGAATCCAGTACAGCAAGTTGACAGGCTCCCCAGATGGCCCTAGTGGTAAAAATCTGTCTGCAGTGCAGGAGACACGGGTTTGATCCCTGGGTCAGGAAGATTGCCCGGAGAAGGGCATGACAACCCAATCCAGTATTCTTGCCTGGAGAATCTCATGGACAGAGGAGCCTGGTGGTCTACAGTCCATGGGGTCGCAAAGAGTCAGACACGACTGAAGCGACTTAGCACACACAGATCATTAGGAGAACACATCCAAGTTTTGCTGGCAGGAAAGGGTGCAATTCATCCTGACACAAAGAAGTGTCAGACTTAACACAGATGTGTTTAGAGCAGATGTATTTCATGATAGAATCCATGTTTGGCAACCACACATCTATCCATCCTGCACAGTAGTTACACTTTCAAAAGGTCATGGGGATGGGGGTTGAACACAGACCGAGGCCCAGGTTTCCAGCAGGTGCAGAGAAGGTATTGCTGGTCCCCATGCTCTGCCAGAGACCAGAGGTCAGGACCCCCGCAGACTGCTCCAGTCTGATCCTCTGCCCATGGCACTGGGCTCTTTTTTCCTTCCAGCCAAAGACACAGCCTCTGGTTCAAAACATCTCCAGTTTTCCTGTATGTTTCTCTGTTCACTCCCTTTTCTTCTCTACTTTATTGGGGGTTGGTCAGAGCCATCATAATCCAAGACAGACAAGCCAGCAGAACTCCCCGGTATTTATAGCCCAGAATGCTGAAGCATGCAGAAAAAAGCACCTACACACAGGATATTCTTGGCGGCATTGCTGTACTGGGGGTTTATTCAAAGCAACATCAATGCTCATCAATCAAGAACTAATTAAATAAATTATGTTACAATCCATATAATGCTGCTTAAAAAGAATGAGGCAATTCTGTTTATAATAATAAGGAAAGATACATGAGATACATTGACAGGCACATAACCAAAGGAGAGCGCAGAGTTTCCAGTAGGTGACCAACAGCGTGAGGAATCACAGGAGAAAGGAACCAGTGATTAGGGAGCAGGGAACAGCAAGAGCCTTATTTTCAGCTCATTGCGTCTCTTGAATATCACATAATACCCACAGGGTAATGCATACACATGCGCAAAACACATCCATTTCCTTTTTAAAGTAGTGAATTAAACAACTAAACATCACCAGAAACAAGTAATTCTATAAAAATAATACCATTGAAATGGCATGAAATCTATGAAGTCTAAATTTCTGACTAAAATAAATGATGTGTGTAATTGCTAAGTTGCTTCAGTCACATCCGACTGTTTGCAACCTTATGGACTATAGCCCGCCCCCTCCTCTGTCCATGGGATTCACCAAGCTAGAATATTGGAGTGGGTTGCCAATCCTTCCTCCGAGGGCTCTTTCTGACCCAGGGATCGAACCCAGGTCTCCTATGTCTCCTGCATTGGCAGGTGGATACCTTACCACTGAGACACCTGGGAAGCCCCCAAATAAATGATATCAGATGATAAAATAATAAGTCAAGATCCTAGAAAGTCTAGTCCTGCAGTCTTAGATGGTGCATTAATCATTTTGATTTTCTACAGCACAAATAAGTAGGTTGGTTGACCAACACAGTGAACAAGACATTTATAGCTTATAGGAGTGAATAATTTCCAAGCTGCCTTGCTAGCTGACACTGGGAGTGCCAGGCACTGCACGAACTGGTTCAATACATTCATTTTCTACTCATAGACACATTTCAGATTCAGTTAATGTTGAAAATGTGCATTGAATTTAGGTGGTAAGAAGCTTTTTTAAAACACAAAGAGTTATTGAGATTTGCTTTAGAATTAATAAATATCCAAGAAAATTAGCATTTATATGACATTTTATGCCATTAAGGAGATTTGCAAATATCAACCTCTTAATCTTTTCAAAACATCTTTCTAATCCCAATTGCAGGCAGTATTAGTAAGATGAGTTTATAAAAACAGAAAAATAAATAGGAATTTGTGTAATCATATATATATATATATATACACATACACACACACACATATATATATACACCACTATACTTAAGCAAGGATAATTCTTGAAGGTTATTCATACAAGAGTTGCTTTCCTCCTTAACTCTGTCCCTTTTTTGTTTCCTACAATATAGGATAGATTAGTTTTATATATTTATGAATATTTTATTCAGTTACATACTGATTAATATCAGGATGTTTAGTTCTTTGAAAAGGTATAATAGCAAACTGAGGGATCTTTTCTTTTCCATCATAAATACTCTTTACCACTATTCCTCAAAGGATAAGCAGAATCCTAACAACAGCACAAACATTTCTGAAGCATCTTGCTTTCTGCATTTCTTTATCAGTGTCCCTGCATTTGTTCTAACTAAACTTCAGTGGTCTGTAACTTTTTTATTCCCTACAATAGAAATTAGAGATAAGCTAGGACTTCCCCAATGGTTCAGCAGGTAAAGAATCTGCCTGCAATGCAGGAGACACAGGAGACGGAGGTTTGATCCCTGGATCAGAAAGACTCCCTGGAGAATGAAATGGCTACCCACTCCAGTACTCTTGCCTGGAGAATCCCATGGACAGAGGAGAATGGCAAGAGTCCAAAGGGTTGCAAAGAGTCGGACATAACTGAGTGAGTAAGCACACACACACAAGCTAGGCAGGAATAAAAGTTTAATGACTTCGTGGGAGGACGTCAAAGATTTCTGCACCCAAAACTGGGACATTGCTCTCCAACGAAGTCAATGTACCAATTTACTTTATTTTTTTTTTAATTTTATTTTATTTTTAAACTTTACAAAATTGTATTAGTTTTGCCAAATATCAAAATGAATCCGCCACAGGTATACATGTGTTCCCCATCCTGAACCCTCCTCCCTCTTCCCTCCCCATACCACCCCTCTGGGTCGACCCAGTGCACTAGCCCCAAGCATCCAGTATCGTGCATTGAACCTGGACTGGCAACTCATTTCATACATGATATTTTACATGTTTCAATGCCATTCTCCCAAATCTTCCCACCCTCTCCCTCTCCCACAGAGTTCATAAGACTGTTCTATACATCAGTGTCTGTTTTGCTGTCTCGTACACAGGGTTATTGTTACCATCTTTCTAAATTCCATATATATGCGTTAGTATACTGTATTGGTGTTTTTCTTTCTGGCTTACTTCACTCTGTATAATAGGCTCCAGTTTCATCCACCTCATTAGAACTGATTCAAATGTATTCTTTTTAATGGCTGAGTAATACTCCATTGTGTATATGTACCATAGCTTTCTTATCCATTCATCTGCTGATGGACATCTAGGTTGCTTCCATGTCCTGGCTATTATAAACAGTGCTGCGATGAACATTGGGGTACACGTGTCTCTTTCCCTTCTGGTTTCCTCAGTGTGTATGCCCAGCAGTGGGATTGCTGGATCATAAGGCAGTTCTATTTCCAGTTAAAAATTCAATTTAAAACTATGAATTATTATCACATCCAGGACACATATCTCACTATTATTCTCCCTGTTTTCATCTGTAATTTATTCACAAAACTAGATACTATATTTTGAGATTTCTAAAATATCTGTAAACAACTCTACTTTGATATTTTGACATGTGGTAAACTGGACAATTCTCTAAATTTTGACATAAGTAAACACTGTGAATTCATCATCACCATCAAGATGATGAGCATACCTGTCACCCGCCCCCCTAAATTTCTCACTGTAATGATGACTTTCAACAAAGCCACTTTGAACATCCATGTACAAGACCTTCCTGAACATGGACTTTCTGCTTCTCCTGAGAAAACACTATGGAGCAGCTGGCTGCCTCACGTGTGCTTTCTTAGCACAGCTTTCACAAATCCCCAGAGAGTCAGAGCCTCAAAACAATAAAAATGCGTTTTCTCACAGTTCTCATCCCACAGGATGGAAGTCCAACGTCAAGGTGTTTCAGAGGCTCTGGGTAGGATTCTTCTGGCTCCTCCCACTCCTGGTGTCCCTCAGCATCCCCTGACCCGGGTCCACATCCCCAGTCTCTGCCTCCATGGTCCCATCACCTCCTCCTCTCTGCTTCCATCTTATAAAGATGCCAACTTCAGCTAAGACCCTCCTGGGTTACCCAGGATGGACTCTGTTTTCTAGAGTCCTCAATAACCTCAGTTATGCAGATGACACCACTCTTATGGCAGAAAGTGAAGAAGAACTAAAGAACCTCGTGATGAAAGTGAAAGAAGAGAGTGAAAAGTTGGCTTAAAGCTCAACATTCAGAAAACTAAGATCATGGCATCCGGTCCCATCACTTCATGGCAAATAGATGGAGAAACAGTGGAAACAGTGGCTGGCTTTATTTTTCTGAGCTCCAAAATCACTGCAGATGGTGACTGCAGCCATGAAATTAAAAGAAGCTTATTCCTTGGAAGGAAAGTTTGACCAACCTAGACAGCATTATTCAAAAGCAGAGACATTACTTTGCCAACAAAGGTCCGTCTAGTCAAGGCTACGGTTTTTCCAGTGGTCATGTATGGATGTGAGAGTTGGACTATAAAGAAAGCTGAGTGCCGAAGAATTGATGCTTTTGAACTATGGTGTTGGAGAAGACTCTTGAGAGTCCATTGGACTACAAGGAGATCCAACCAGTCCATCCTAAAGGAGATCAGTCCTGGGTGTTCATTGGTAGGACTGATATTGAAGCTGAAACGCCAATACTTTGGCCACCTCATGTGAAGAGCTGACTCATTGGAAAAGACCCTGATGCTGGGAAAGATTGAGGGTAGGAGGAGAATGGGATGACAGGGGATGAGATGGTTGGATGGCATCACTGACTCAATGGACATGGGTTTGGGTGAACTCCGGGAGTTGGTGATGGACAGGGAGGCCTGGCGTGCTGCAGTTCATGGGTTCGCAAAGAGTCGGACATGACTGAGTGACTGAACTGAACTGAACTAATAACTTTCATTCCTTGAGATCCTGAGCATTTTGCCTTATGAGGTGATATTCGCAGCTTCAGAGTTAGGATGTGGACATATGTTTGGGGGTCCGCCACCCAATCCACTACAACAGGTGTATGTTCAACATTTTAAGAAATTGCTAAACCGCTTTCCAATACAATTATATTGTTTTTATTTCCCAACAGGCATAATGAGAATCTCCGTGGTCACTCATCCTCCCTGATATGGGCAGTCATGTTAATTTTAACCTGTTCTGTATGGTGTGCAGTGACATCTCAATGCCATTTTAATTCATATTTCCCTAATGGCTAATAATATTCAGCATCTCCTCATGTGCTTATGTATCATTCAAATATCTTTACCAAGTACCTTCTCAAATCTTCTGCCCATTTTTTTTTAAAAAATGGATTATTTTCTTAGTATTGAGTTTTGAGAGATTTTTATCTATATTGAATACAAGTTAACATATACATAATTTGGAAACATTTTTCTGTCTGTGGCTTGTGTTTCCCTTACCAGTGCATTTTGAACAGTAGACGTTTATAACTTTGAAGAAGATTGCCGTATTTTTCTTATATGGATTGTGTTTCAATGCCGAAATGAAATCATTGTTCAGTTCAAGTTCACAAAGATTGTCTTCTGTGTTTTCTCATAGGTTTTACATTTAACCTATTATATAATTGACAATTTTTGAGGGTGGTGCAATATACAAATTAAAGTTCATAGTGTTTACACAGGGATAGATGTTGATTCTAACACATTTGTAGAGAATTGTGCTCAAATTGTAATGGTCTTCATAGCCTTTCTGAAAATTAACTGAACACATGTGTGTTTATTTTTGGACTCTCTATTGTGTTTTATTGAATTATTAGTCTATCTTAATTCTTACCACACTGTCTTAATTATTGTGGATTTGCACTAACCCTTGAAATCCTCCAATTAGTATAATTTCTCCAATTCTTTTTCTTTTTTAGGCAAAGCTGTTATGGCCATTCTAGATCCTCTGCATTTCTATATGAATTTTAGGATCAGCTGCAACAAAACATGCCTGTTGACATTTTGACTCAGTGGCATTAACTATATACCATCTTGGGGAGAAGACATCTTAACAATATTGAATCTTCTCATTTGTCTACAAAGGGAATCTCCCATTTATTTAAGTCTCTTTACCATCTCTTGGCAGTTTCAAGAAAATTTGTCCATCAACAGGTCTTGTACTCCTGTCAGATATAGTCTAAAGGTTTAATATTTTTGAGACAATATTTAATATTTTTGAGCTGAGGCTGCTACTGGCTGTCATCCTCTCCCCTTTTTCTCTCAAGTACCCCCAGGTTCATCTATGATCTGGGCATGTCTCAGAAGCTGACCCCATGATAGCTCCACCTGTCTGAGTGCAAGCTAGGTGGAAATGTCAGTTCTCGGTTAAAATGTGTCAAAAGACCACCAGGCAGTGCCCCACACACTCCTCTCTGCCCCAGACTGTGAGAGTAGCTCTGTACCCTTTAATGGAGCAATTGGGCTGAAATCCAACTTTTTATCTCAGACCACTCCTAGTTCTATCCATTTTCTCTAAAGGTTTTAGTTTCTTTGAGACAAGAAGCAGAAGGGATTAAACACACAGCAGGGAAATGATGGGAAATGTAATAAAATGGTTGGGAGCTGGAAGGGAGTGAGAGAGTAATCAGGACAGAATGAAAAGGGATGGAAGGTTGAGGTGGTGAGTTTTTAGGCATCCCCGAGTCTCCTAGCAACAGGTATCCCATAGCAACCAGCCAGCTAAGCTGCAAGGTGACTGGTTGGAAGAGCCCATAGGACCGGCCTTGTGCACACCATCAATGGGCCTCACATGCGGTCCTGGGGTCCTCAGCCCACTGCCCCACCTGCCCTCAGAGGCCTGGAGAGCACAGTGTTATGAACTCATCCATTCTGACAGGGTTTGTATAAATTGCTAATTACTTTTCTGAGAACATTTGATTGCATTCAGTGTGTCAGGACCTAGAGTTTTTGTAGGAAGTTTTTAAATTACAAGTTCATTTTATTTACTAGACAAAGGGCTATAAATATTTCCCATTTTAAAAACTATTAATATATAAATATTCTAATATTTCCTTATTATTCTTCTAGCTTGTCTAGGAATTTTGGGGATCTCCCTGTTTCATTCTGGATTTTGTAATATTTGTGTTTTATTTCTTTGTGTTTGCATTATTCTTGCCAGGTATTCATTAATTTGATCAATATTTTCAAATGATAAGTGATTTGTTTTCTTAATTCAGAGTTTTATTGATTTCTGCTCTTTTTAAATTATTTTATCGTGATATTGTCGTGATTGTATAGGAAAGAGAATACAGAATATGAAAGCATGCTATATAAAATGGTCTATTTATTTTCAACAAAGGTGCAAAAGGAATTAGTTGTTGAAATTGTATTATTTTCAACAAGCATTGAAATAATTGGATACTCATATGCAAAGAATGTATTCTTCCCACCAATTAAAAATTAACTCAATATGGCTTATAGACCTAAAGGGAAAACCCAAAAAGATAAAATACCTGAAGGAAACATAGGAGAAACAGACTTTAGGGGAACAAGGACAGCTGAGAGAGAGGAAATGCATGGGTTACAGAGAAACATTAGAGATGGCTGTGCTCATTATTTTTATTAAAGGATTTTACTGGTATACACATATATTAAAATATCAAACCGTAAACTTTAAATATGGACAGTTTAATGTATGTCAATTATACTCAGTAAGATGGCGGAAAAAGGTATCAGAAAAACTATTTCAGAAGTTTAAAGTTTACAGAGTTTTACTGCTAAGTATTTTATTTCTCTTGGTGAATGTTCCACTTCCAGTGAATGTATATACAAAGCTGATGGTTAAAGTGCTTTATAAATATAAATCAGGTCAAGGTGATTGATAGAGTTCTTCAACTCTGCCATAACTTCAGTTATATCTCAGGTACTTTTCCCAACAACACTTGCTGATGGAAGTTTGTTAAAATCTTTAAGAGTGAATAACTTTCTTTTTTTTTACGTTTTTTTTTTTTCCATTTCTAAACATCTTTCTTTTTCCTAGAAACAAGATACAATTAACTCTTAAAAGCAGGCCACATTTCAATACTTTAATCCTCAGACTCCAGGTTCTTTCACTTCAACAAGCTACACTGCATCATTTGTAAGTGGTATAATGGGTTCAAGAATAGGCAAACTAAGTTGAAGTAGTTACACCAGCAAATTCACTCAACACTGATAAAAAGGACATGAAATAAAATTCTGCAGGCACCATGTGGCCATTACCATCATGGAACTTTGGAAAGTCCTCAGGATCGGTCACATAAGATCTTAAGTTACTCTCGCTTTTCTGCCCTAAGCAACATGAAGTGACAAACAGCTCCCATGGCCTTTCACTCAACGTTTAAAGTGATTCCTAAGGGTGATTCTTTCCCTCGTGTAGACAGAGGTGAAAACACCTGGATTTCTGTTCTGAGCTTTCAGTTAACCCTGAAATATCGCATTCTTATCACCAGGCTTCATCAGACAGCACCCCAGAATTAGACTAGGGGTGGATGGGGGGAACTCTTGCACTTAAATCTATTGTCTAAGCAACTCTCTGGGAAGCGTCAGTGGGTTCAGCTCTGCACATCCTGTAGGCAGGATGTAACACAATCAACATGGGAGACGTCCACACTGGCGATCAACGTGGGAGATGTCCACACTGGCAGACTTCCAGCCATACAGGAGGCAGCGGGGGCTACAGGCTGTCCAGGTCACAAGGACTGCTCTCCTCATTGGGTGACTTGCACCCCTGAACCAAGGCTTAGTGTTGGCATCAGCGTGTTTTTACCAGTTTAACTAGAAAGTGGCACAGATGCTGTGTCAAAGTCACCATCAGTTTTCTTAGTTGGATTCTGACTTGGAATCTTGGATTCTGATCCAGTCTTGGATTCTGACTTCTGTGTAAATTCCTGTGTCTCTATGACTATCCAGTGGCTCAAGAGAATCCATTTTTGCAACTCCAACAGTTAGATGTTTCACACTCTTCATGGAATCCAGAAGGCCCCTCTCATAGGTCAGCTCTGTCCTGGAGAGACTGGCTTTAAATTTACCAACACCAGCAGCAGCAATGAGTGTGAGACACACAGTAAATGTGAGTGTGCCTGTAATTACGCTTGTGATAACATCTCTGTGCCCCAAGCCATCCATTATGGAAAACAAATACTTTCTGCCCTGAATGCCCATGGCGGGGAGTGATGCACCATGTTGATACCTTGCTCATGCTCAGCTGTCAGCTGACCAGAGACGCAGGCGTCCTCCGAGAGAACTCTTTCATCTCAGCAGCATCTGTATATAATCGATCCTGCATCATTGGTAGATCAGACAGTGAGCAGTAGCTGCTCTGGAGAGAGACCAGCTGCAACAATGTGCATGCATGCTGTGTGCTCAGTCACTTCAGTCATGTCCAACTCTTGTGACCCCATGAACCCTACCAGGCTCCTCCGTCCACAGGATTTCCAGAGCAAAATTACTGGAGTGGGTTACCATTTCCTCCTGCAGGGAATCTTCCCGACCCAGGGATCGAACCACCTCTCTTGCATCTCCTGCATTGGTAGTCTTTACCACCATGCCACCTGGGAATCCACTTACCTATTTTATTCCACACATTAACTGTGGAAGGGTTCCACAGGGTCAGTTTGAAAATGTTGCCTAAAATATTTGTTTTTGTGTTTTAGTTTCCTATCTCCATGGGCAATAATGGTGGTACTTGGTTCCACACCAGGTTCAGTCACTGCTTGGAGGAAACAAGTGAGAACGTCCCACTCCAGAGAGGACTCTCCTCCTTCCTGCTCAGCAGTTGTTTTGGTACAAAAGCAGTTTAGGCAGTTCAGGATGGGGAACACGTGTACACCCGTGGTGGATTCATGTTGATGTATGGCAAAACCAAACAATATTGAAAAGTAATTAGCCTTCAATTAAAATAAATAAATTTAAATTAAAAAAAAAAGCAAGTTTAGAGCAGACTTTAATTTATGTGTAAATAGATTAGATGATGGGTTAATAGAGCCACAGGCGACCATCATTAACCTAACAACTTCAAAAAAATTTTAGATATTAACTCAAATTGTCTTACTCCTTCAGCTAATAGATTTTAAGGTGATAAGAAATGATTTTTACATTTTTTTTTAGTAATTGTTAAAACATTTGAGCCAACATTAATTAGTTCAAGAGAACTTTAAGTTGATTAATGATATGAGTTAAATCTTAAATTTTGTGTTGTCAGGGTATTTTTCTAATAAGGCAGTTTAATTGATGTGGATGACAGTATTGAAATGCAATTTGCCTTTTTATCTCAGGATCTTGAGTATCTAACATCACTTTTGCCTTAGTTGCTTCCAGGCAGCTGGAGGGACTCTAAGAGGAGAAATTCATCACTAATCACACTCCAAAAGACTTTCATCCTGGATCATCAAGGAGTCTCCTTGTGAATCAGAGAAGATAAGAAATAGACACCTTTGGGGGGGTGCCAAATTTATTCATAAAGCATTTTCACTGCTTCATCCTTTTCCACCAAAATTCTTTTATCTATCTGATTACAAGAAACTCATCCACCACAATCAAAAATCATGCCATGCAAGGGCCCCTGAGAGGACCAGAAACAAGAGGACCATTTTCAAGACGTCCATGAAGTCTAGAAAATTGCAAATAACAATTGTATTTTCCTATAAAAGTGTACCTCCAAATATGAAAAATACTCCAGGCCACTATTTTGTTTACCACCTCACTAGTACAAGGCCCCCAAGTTGTCCTTCTTCCTCTTGCTTCTGCTTTTTTTCTCATCAATAATCTAGCATAAAATATAACAATTGGTTTTATAAACTTGTTCTCCTATTAGCACTCAAGTAGTTGATTTCCTTTGATAATTAAAAAGAGAAGTAATTATAGATTTATAAAGTTTTGTCAGTCACGCCACTTACACAAAAAGTCATGTGATTGTCACAATCTTTGAAATATATAAGAAAATCAAGAGAATAAATTCAAGATATAATTTTGCAAATCATATTTAATTCCCAGCTAAAAAGTTGTATCTATCATGTTATTGTTTAGTCACTCAGTCTTGTCCAACTCTTTTGTGACCCCATGGACTATAGCCCACCAGGCTCCTCTGTCTGTGGGATTTCCTAGGCAAGAATCCTGGAGTGGGCTGCCATTTCCTCCTCCATGGGATCTTCCTGACCTAAGGATCGAACCCATACCTCCTGCACTGGCAGGCAGATTCTTTACAGTCTGAGCCACCAGAGAAGCCCTGTATCAATTATATCTTACATTATATCATGCAAAATACATAGATAAGGGGTCATCCTTCTATTTATATTTCCACTCTGTACATTGTCTACAATGTATATTTTATTACCTAGTTAGGTATAGATTATGATATAAGTAACCTCAGTACTTCTGATGAAGCAATTGTCTAAAACACATTAATTAATTGTAATAAAGATGTATGAAAAGAGGAGAGAAAATAATTCTGTAAAAAGGTTTAAATGATTCTTATAAATCTTTTATAACATACTTGGTTGTATTTCTCTAAAGGCTCTCTTCTTTCCTGGTTGCTATATTTAGACAGAATATCCATAGGACACTTTTCTGTGAGAATGTCCTATTTCAAATATAAAATTGCAAGAGAGAGATTGGTTCTTTAAGGCTTCTGAAGGTTTCTGCCTGGAGGTGTCAGAACACAAAGGAAGTTCTCTCTTGATGAGCTTGCATTGTGTGGAAAATTACCTTATTTTAAGAAACAAATATCAGTTGTTTTCTTATAACCTAAAGATAGAAAATGTTAATGCAATGTTTCTATTTAGACTTTAAATCTTACTTAATTGTTCCATAAAATTGTTCTCCATTGACTGCTTATAAAAAGTTTAAGTACTCCAGTGAATATTTCCTCATATATCTGCGAATTAATATATATCCAATAGTCTATATATATAAATATATATCCTAATATATCCAATAGTTAATTGGATAGTGATCCAAAGTTTAACATTTTCAAAAATACTTGATCACATTAGACAATGTAACTCTACTGCATGAATGTACCAATACAACTGAATATCACACTCGAGACGAAGAAATTCCAGAGCAGAAGTACAGAAGAACACTGTGAAAGAGCTGAATAAATTGCCAAAATATAACTGCTAGTTCAGTTCAGTTCAGTCACTCAGTCGTGTCCGACTCTTTGTGACTCCTTGAATCACAGCATGCCAGGCCTCCCTGTCCATCACCAACTCCTGGAGTTCACCCAAACCCATGTCCATTGAGTCAGTGATGCCATCCAACCATCTCATCCTCTTTCGTCCCCTTCTCCTTCCCTCAATCTTTCCCAGCATCAGGGTCTTTTCCAGTTAGTCAGCTCTTCGCATCAGGTGGCCAAAGTATTGGAGTTTCAGCTTTAACATGAGTCATACCAATGAACACCCAGGACTGATCTCCTTTAGGATAAACTGGTTGGATCTCCTTGCAGTCCAAGGGACTCTCAAGAGTCTTCTTCAGCACCACAGTTCAAAGACATCTATTCTTCAGCTCTCAGCTTTCTTTATAGTCCAACTCTCACATCCATACATGACCACTGGAAAAACCATAGACTTGACTAGGCGGACCTTTGTTGGCAAAGCAATGTCTCTGCTTTTTAATATGCTATCTAGGTTGGTCATAACTTTCCTTCCAAGGAGCAAGCATCTTTTAATTTCATGGCTGCAGTCACCATCTGCAGTGATTTTGGAGCCCCAAAAAATAAAGTCTGCCACTGTTTCCACTGTTTCCCCATCTATTTCCCGTGAAGTGCTGGGACCAGATGCCATGATCTTCATTTTCTGAATGTTGAGCTTTAAGCCAACTTTTTCACACTCCTCTTTCACTTTCATCAAGAGGCTCTTTAGTTCTTTTTCACTTTCTGCCACAAGGGTGGTGTCATCTGCATATCTGAGGTTATTGATATTTCTCCCGGCAATCTTGATTCCAGCTTGTGCTTCTTCCAGCCCAGCGTTTCTCATGATGTACTCTGCATAGAAGTTAAATAAGCAGGGTGGCAATATACAGCCTTGACGTACTCCTTTTCCTGTTTGGAACCAGTCTGTTGTTCCATGTCCAGTTCTAACTGTTGCTTCCTGACCTGCATACAGGTTTCTCAAGAGACAGGTCAGGTGATCTGGTATTCCCATCTCTTGAAGAATTTTCCACAGTTTATTGTGATCCACACAGTCAAAGGCTTTGGCATGGTCAATAAAGCAGAAATGGATGTTTTTCTGGAACTCTCTTGCTTTTTCCATGATCCAGCGGATGTTGGCAATTTGATCTCTGGTTCCTCTGCCTTTTGTAAAACCAACTTGAACATCAGGAAGTTCACGGTTCACGTATTGCTGAAGCCTGGCTTGGAGAATTTTGAGCATTACTCTACTAGCGTGTGAGATGAATGCAATTGTGTGGTAGTTTGAATATTCTTTGGCATTGCCTTTCTTTGGGATTGGAATGAAAACTGACCTTTTCCAGTCCTGTGGCCACTGCTGGGTTTTCCAAATTTGCTGGTGTTCTGAGTACAGCGCTTTCACAGCATCATATTTCAGGATTTGAAATAGCTCAACTGGAATTCCATCACCTCCACTAGCTTTGTTCGTAGTGATGTTTCCTAAGGCCCACTTGACTTCACATTCCAGGATGTCTGGCTCTAGGTGAGTGATCATACCATCATGATTATCTGGGTCATGAAGATTTTTTTTGTATAGTTCTTCTCTGCTAGATGCAGAGTGATTTTAAGCTGGCTAATTTTAAGAAAGGACACAGAAGAAACTCTGAAAACAGAGTAGAAATTCCCCCTTGTAAGGGAAGTCTATAAAGTAAATTAAATTAGAAAAGGGTAAGTACCAAGAGGTGAGCACCATAGAGGTAACTTTTTCACCTGAGCTGCTTGTCTACACGTGGGGCACTTCTGTCTGGCTAACATCTCTCCTCCCGTGCTGCCTCCCCAGGAATTGTCTCCTGCCCTGAAGCCCCAGACTCCACCCCTTTTCTTAGATTGTGTGTGTGTGTGTGTTGTGTGCTCAGTCGCTCAGTTGTGTCCAACTTTTTGCCACCTCATAGACCGTAGCCTGCCAGGCTCCCCTGTCCATGGAATTTTCCAGGCAAGAATACTGGCATGGGTTGACATTTCCTCCTCCAGGGTATCTTCTCAACCCAGGGATCAAACCACATCTCTTGCATCTCCTGCATTAAG
Source organism: Bubalus kerabau (assembly GCF_029407905.1). NCBI lineage: Eukaryota > Metazoa > Chordata > Mammalia > Artiodactyla > Bovidae > Bubalus > Bubalus kerabau. The sequence goes on along the minus strand of NC_073637.1, from coordinate 22,169,436 downwards.
AAGAGGGTTCTTTACCACTAGGGATGTTACCTAAGCCTCAGCCAACTGCCTATCTTCTGAGTTTCATATCTTTGTGTGACTCTCCTACATACATACATAATTAATTTTTTTCTCCTCTTTACAGGAACACTTCAGTCAAGAACTCAAAAGCATAGTGGAAGGATTATTTACACTATAAGCATCCTAAATCAGTTGTCAGAATGAATGTTTAAATGAATGAGGGTTCCCATTTCTCTTCCATGAAGAGAAGTATCTGGGTTGTCATTTCTTATGATGGTAAGCATCTCTCCAGCATATACTGCTCTCAAAGAAAGACTGTGGAACTGTTCTGAAAGCAGGTTATATAAATATACCTTTCTATCTTAAAAATAGAGAACACTTTATATAAACTAAGTACTTTGCATATGTTGATGTTTGAATTTTACAAAATTATGAAAATATTTGTAAATATGCAAAGATCATATTAGACTTCCAAAAGTAGAGTGAATAAAAAGGTATGAATATTATAATTAGCAAAACAGTGCTACAGATTTATAATATAGCAATTTCAATTTTATTTCAGACTTTTAAAAATGTATAAGACTATGTTTCCATCTATGGTTACAAAAGGTCCAGTTAAAACTTGAAATGATTTTCATTTGTCTGGTAGAAGACAACCTTAAATTGAAAGACACGTTTCTAACCACTAGCTCAGCAAGTCTGGAGCAGTAATGAACACACGGGGCAAGGTTCTGGAAAACACTGAATCTTACTTCTTCCATGCTGCTGATTAATTTCTTCCCCTACCAGCTCCATAAAGAACTGTAGAAATTTGCTCCCTTATTTTTTAATAATACCAAATTTTTTAATGCTATCGAAATCAGACTGATTATATTCTTTGCAGCCAAAGATGGAGAAGCTCATTACAGTCAGCAAAAACAAGACTAGGAACATACTGTGGCTCAGATCATGAACTCCTTATTGTAAAATTCAGACTTAAATTGAAGAAAGTAGGCAAAACCACTAGACCATTCAGGTAGGACCTAAATCAAATCCCTTACGATTATACAGTGGAAGTGACAAATAGATTCAAGCATAGATGTCATAGACAGAGTGTCTAAAGAACTATGGACAGAGGTTCATGACATTGTACAGGAGGCAGGGATCAAGGCCATCCCCAAGAAAAAGAAATGAAAAAAGGCAAAACGATTGTCTGAGGAGGCCTTACAAATAGCTGAGAAAAGAAGAGAAGCAAAAGGCAAAGAAGAAAAGAAAAGATATATCCATCTGAATGCAGAGTTCCAAAGAATAGCAAGGAGAGAAAAGAAAGCCTTCCTCCGTGATCAATGCAAAGAAATAGAGGAAAACAATAGAACGGGAAAGACTAGAGATGGCCTCAAGAAAATTAGAGATACCAAGGAAACATTTCATGCAAAGATGAGCACAATAAAGGACAGAAATGGTATGGACCTAACAGAAGCAGGTGGCAAGAATACACAGAACTATACACAAAAGATTCTTAATGACCCAGATAACCACAATGTTGTGATCACTCACCTAGAGCCATACATCCTGAATGCAAAGTCAAGTGGATCTTAGGAAGCATCACTACGAACAAAGCCAGTGGAAGTGATGGAATTCCAATTGAACTATTTCAAATTCTAAAAGATGATGCTGTGAAAGTGCTACATTCAATATGCCAGCAAATCTTGAAAACTCAGGAGTGGCCACAGGACTGGAAAAGGTCAGGTTTCATTCCAATCCCAAAGAAGGGCAATGCCAAAGACTGTTCAAACTACCACACAATTGCACTCATCTCACATGATGGCAAAGTAATGCTCAAGATTCTCCAAGCCAGGCTTCAACAGTACATGAACTGTAAACTTCCAGATATTCAAGCTGGTTTTAGAAAAGGCAGAGGAACCAGAGGTCAAATTGCCAACATCCACTTGATCACTGAAGAATCAAGAAAGTTCCAGAAAACATCTACTTTTGCTTTATTGACTATGCCAAAGCCTTTGACTGTGTGGATCACAACAAACTGTGGAAAATTCTTCAAGAGATGGGAATACCAGATCACCTGACCTGTCTCCTGAGAAATCTGTATGCAGGTCAAGAAGCAACAGTTAGAACTGGACATGGAACAACAGACTGGTTCCAAACAGAAAAAGGAGTACGTCAAGGCTGTATATTGCCACCCTGCTTATTTAACTTCTATGCAGAGTACCTCATGCAAAATGCCAGACTGGATGAAGCACAAGCTGGAATCAAGATTGATGGGAGAAATATCAGTAACCTCAGATATGCAGATGATATCACCCTTATGGCAGAAAATGAAGAACTAAAGAACTTCTTGATGAAAGTGAAAGTGGAGAGTGAAAAAATTGGCTTAAAGCTCAACATCCAGAAAACTAAGATCATGGCATCTGTTCCCATCACTCCATGGCAAATAGATGGGGAAACAATGGAAACAGTGACAGATTTTATTTTCTTGGGCTCCAAAATCACTGCAGATGGTAACTGCAGCCATGAAATTAAAAGATGCTTGCTCCTTGGAAGAAAGCTATGACAAACCTAGACAGCATAATAAAAAGCAGAGACATTACTTTACCAACAAAGGTCCATCTGGTTAAAGCTATGGTTTTTCCAGTAGCCATGTATGGATGTGAGAGTTGTACTATAAAGAAAGCTGAGAGCTGAAGAACTGATGCTTTTGAAGTGTGGTGTTGGAGAAGACTCCTGAGATTCCCTTGGTCTGCAAGGAGATCCAACCAGTCAATCCTAGGGGAAATCAGTCCTGAATGTTCATTGAAAGAACTGATGCTAAAGCTGAATCTCTAATACTTTGGCCTTCTGATGCAAAGAACTGACTCATTTGAAAAGACCCTGATTCTGAGAAAGATTGAAGGCAGTAGTAGAAGGGGACAACAGGGGGTGAGAAGGTTAGATGGCATCATTGACTCAGTGGACGTGAGTTTGAGTAGGCTTTGTGAGTTGGTGATGGACAGGGAAGCGTGGTGTGCTACAGTCCATGTGGTCAAAAAGAGTTAGACGTGACTGAGCTACTGAACTGACTGATATTTTAATAAGGTACTCAGAAATTCACTCTTTCTACTCTTTAATTTCTGGTACCTGTGGTGATAATGTGAAATTTTAGAAAAGAGTAGAAAAACATGATTCTATGTTAGATAACATGCTTAGATTAGATGTTAGATTCTATGCTAGATAATCTAATTATGTTAAATTCTATGCTTAGATAAGATGAAAAACAAAGCTTTGTATCTGAAGTCCAGTTTATCTCAGAGAAGTGAACATGGTCAATCCACTCAAAGGCCTGATGACTGTGTGGATGTCAAGTCCCTTTGGCCATGCTTGGACCACCCTTTGTAGGGATATGATAGTTGGACCATAAAGAAGGCTGAACGCCAAAAATAGATGCTTCTGAACTGTGGTGCTGGAGAAGACTCTTGAGAGTCTCTTGGACAGAAAGGTGATCAAACCAGTTAGCCCTAAAGGAAATCAACCCTGAATATTCATTGGAAGGACTGATGCTGAAGCTGAAGCTCCAATACTTTGGCCACCTGATGCAAAGCCAACTCATTGTAAAATACCCTGATGCTGGTAAAGACTGAGGGCAGGAGGAGAAGGTGGCAACAGAAGATGAGATGGTTGGATGGCATGACCGATTCAATGAACATGAGTTTTAGCAAACTCTGGGAGATAATGAAGGACAGGGAAGCCTTGCATGCTGCAGTCCATGGGGTCACAAACAGTCAGACACAACTGAGTGACTGAACAACAACAACAAAAGAAATAGAAAAATATTAAGAAAAAGGTATGTCATGAATGCATAAAATGCATGTAAACACGAGTCTATCATTTGTTACCATAGAATATACACAAATCTATTATAAAAAGTTAAAATGTCTTAAAACTCACACACACACACATACAGACCTTTGTGATGGAAAGGATGACTTGCAATGGAAAGAGATGTAAACCGACATAGAGATAGAGTTTTAAGTCATAACTGCAGGCATTTAACTGTAGTTCTTCCTGGGATGCTGTCATAATTCTGTAGCCCCTTGTGTTGCTCCTGCAGTGAGCTCTGGTGTGCGCATATCGGCTTAAACCAGGTGAGCAGCTGTCTCTCCAGTAAGTTACATGTCATAGTAAAAGGTGATCTCTCTCAGTTCTTACATATTTTCTATCATGCTTAGTGCAACACCAAGAATCTTGAATAACACCATGGAAACCACAAAAATTGCCAATAATGACACTGGAAGAGCTCCCAAGAAACAGAAAACTGCAGGGCATGACAAGAAAAAGTTACATTGCTTGAGAAGCGCAGTAGTTTGAGGTCTGCAGCTGCAGTTGCCACCACTTCAAGATTAATGAATCCAGAGTAAGGACCATTGTCAAAAAGGAAAGGAAATTGGAGGAGCTCTCACTGCAGCTAGGCCAGCAGGCTCAAAATCCTCACACTTTTTGCGAAATGCCTTTTTCATATCATATTGAACATGGAGCTCTTCTGCAGGTGCAGGACTGCTGTAAGGAAGGCTTACTTGTGGACTCTTACATGATTCCAAAAATGTGAAGTCATCATACAACTTAAATCAAAAGGGAGGTGAAGGAGCGAAACCTGGAGAACATAATGCCAGCAAAGGACGGTTGATGATTTAAGAAACAAGCTTCTCTTAAAAGAAATCAAGACAGCAGGAGAAATAGCTTCTGTCCACAAGAGGCAGCAGACAAGCTCCTGGATGCCATTTAGAAAGGACACCTGCCTGAGTAGGATTTTAGTGCAGATGTAAGTACACTTTCTTGGGGGAAAAGTCCCAAAGGGCATTTGCTAGTAAGGAAGAGAGGTGACTGCCAGGACTTAGGGCTGGAAGGGACAGGTTAAATCTACTGTTCTGTGCAAATGCTGTTTAGTTTACATATTAAAAAGTTATTTAAAGGTTTCATTATGTATTGAAAATTGCACAAAAAGAATGCTACTTAATCTAGTGAGAAGGAGACTGCTTGAAAATTATTAAGACTGAATATAGACTTACTGGATAAATTGTCTAGTGTGATGAGTATCTGTTAGCATAGTCCCTGTAGTATCCTTTTATATACATTGCCTTGTTCTTTCCATTTCCAAGATAACCAGAATGTATTGTGACTGTTTATTTTTGGAGAAGTTTTCTGATACAGTGCTCTGTTTTTTTAGAGATTGATCTCTAAAATTATTCATTTATGTAGTGATACAAAAGAAATCAAACAGCTTTGATTAAATGTTGCCTTTCATCATATTTCTAAGGTGATGATATCCATTTTATTTTATTTCTTATCTAATTTCATGTGTGATAAGCCATTGATCTCTCTAGAAAAATCAGATTATAGAACTTGTGGGGAATTGACACTTATAGATCATTGTTTCCATTAAGTTCACATTTCCTGAATTTTAAATTCAGTATTAATTAAATAATTTATACATGGTTTGAAGTCAGATGCTCAATTAGTGTTGTTATCAGAAAGAGCACATATCTATTCCAGAGATTCTTTTACCTCTGTATATCATGTATTTATTAATGGCAAAAATAAGTAACTTTCTAAAGGAACATTCCACTAAGCATCCTCTTCCTTGATTTATAAGTTAGGCTGGAGTCTATAATGTATAACCTCCATGATGTATTGTCCAAATCTGAATGGTTTCAAAAGGCAGCTATGGAGTTAAGGATCTAACAAATCTGTTTATTAATAATTAACTCTGCTCTAAACAAGGCATTTGATTGTAAGCATTTGAGGTTGATACAGAAAGAACATGAGAACATGAGTATCACTGCATATATGCTTATTTATGTGTTTGGTTTTATTCTAAATGAATTTGTAAGCCCCTTGCTGAAATCTGGCAGAAATGAACGAATTATAAGCTTCGGATGTGAAATGTAGATGCTGTATGTCTCTAAGACTCCTCACTGCGGTGCTCTGTCACTGGCATTTAGCATCCTGTCATTTTCTGAAATCATCAACATCCCATCTGCAGCTGACAGTTGCTATCAGATCAGGCTGCAAACAGCTGCTTCCGGATCATCGTCTATGCTGAGTAGTTTACTGGGGCAGTAAAACCTGACTGCTCTGATGGAACACAGCAGCCAAGGAGAGTGTGACCAAATGTTTCCTGAAGAGCTTCATCCACACGGGAAGCGTCTGCAGGTCCCGGGTGTGCTTGCATATTCTTCTAAATGTTAAGTAGGCATAACCAGGTTATGAAGCTTCTATTCATGAATTTTAGTTTCACTAGAAATGCATGATCTCTAAGCAACATTTCAAACAAATTTCCCTTTCTGGATTGTTCACTGTTGGGAGAGCACATTTGCAAAACTTGTTCCTGCTGAAGGTCTGGCATTGAGAATATGTAAAAAGCTATCAATGCTCAACAATAAAAGACTGAAAACAAAGAATAAATGGCTAAATAGTTTAGCAGACATGATACGTACCATATGATCCATCCATTCAACAATTTTGAATATTTATCCAATTTTGGCATTTACCCAAAAGAAAATCCACCGAGTGAAAAAAGCTAATTTTAAAAGATCACTTAACGTTTGATTCCATTTCCTTTACTTTCTTTAGACTATAAAGTTGAAGGACAGTAGTAATGGTTTGCAGTGGTAAGGGATAGTCAGGGAAACCTGGCTGTAAAGGAAGAGCATGAAGGAGACCTTTGGAGTGACGCTCTGTATCCTGACTGTGGTCTTGACTATGCAAGATTCCACATGTGACAAGAATCCACAGGACTGAGCACATGTGTGCACACACACACACAGAGAAGTAAAATGAAAAAGCTGCAGATCAGTGGATTGTATTACAGTCAATAAACTGATAGTAACTGAAATATAGTACAGCATTTTGTAAGATGTTACCGTTAGTGGCAAATAAATAGATGATACACAGAGTTTCTGCCATATTTCTTACAATGTATGGGAAACTCCAATAATTTGAATAAAAGTGTTCATTGTAATGTCATGAGATTATACAGGTTTAATATGCACAGTGTTTGTATGTTGATTATATCTTAATAAAGCTGGGACTATTGGGTGTGCATTTGAAAAAAAAAATACTCCTGGCCTGCATCTCCTACCACATAAACAAGTTAGTTAAGGCTGGGCCTTCAACAAAAATACTGAAGCTTCAACAAAGAACAAAATAGAAAGATATTTGTGTTACCTTTGAGTAGATAGAGTGAAAAGGTTGGCTTAAAGCTCAACATTCAGAAAACAAAGATCATGGCATCTGGTCCCATCACTTCATGGGAAGTAGAAGGGGAAACTGTGGAAGCAGTGACAGACTTTATTTTTCTGGGCTCCAAAATCACTGCAGATGGTGATTGCAGCCATGAAATTAAAAGATGCTTACTCCTTGGAAGGAAAGTTATGACCAACCTAGATAGCATATTGAAAAGCAGAGACATTGCTTTGCCAGCAAAGGTCCGTCTAGTCAAGGCTGTGGTTTTTCTAGTGGTCATGTATGGATGTGAGAGTTGAACTATAAAGAAAGCTGAGTGCTAGAAAACGGATGCTTTGAATTGTGGTGTTTACAAAAGCTGTTATATCTATCAGCTTTCTTGGTAGTCCAACTCTCACATCCATACATGACCACCAGAAAAACCATAGCTTTGACTGGATGGAAATTTGTTGGTCAAGTACTGTCTCTGCTTTTTAATATGCTTGCCTAGGTTGGTCATAGCTTTTCTTCCAAGGAGCAAGCTCTTTTAGTTTCATGGCTGCAGTCACCATCTGCAGTAACTTTGGAGCCCCCCAAAATAAAGTCTCTCACTGTTTCCATTGTTTCCCAATCTATTTGGCATGAAGTGATGGGACCAGATGCCATGATTTTAGTTTTTTGAATGTTTAGCTTTAAGCCAGCTTTCTGACTCTCCTCTTTCACCTTCATCAAGAGGTTCTTTACTTCCTCTTTGCTTTCTGCCTCAAGGGTGGTGTCATCTGCATATCTGAGGTTATTGATATTTCTCCCTGCAGTCATGATTCTAGCTTTGTGCTTCATTCAATCTCACATTTCACATGATATATACTGCACATAAGTTAAATAAGCAAGGTAACAATATTCAGCCTTGATGTGTTCTTTTCCCAATTTGTTACCTGGCCATTGTTCCATGTCCAGTTTTAACTGTTGCTTCTTGACTTGCATACAGATTTCTCAAGAGGCAGGTAAGGTGGTCTGGTATTCCCATCTCTTGAAGAATTTTCCACAGTTTGTTGTGATCCACACAGTCAAAGGCTTTAGCACAGTCCATGAAGGAGAAGTAGATATTTTTCCAGAATTCTCTTGCTTTTTCTGTGATCCAGTGTATGTTGGCAGTTTGATTTCTGTTTCCCTTGCTTTTTCTAAACCCAGCTTGAACATCTGGAAGTTTCCAAGTCTTGCTTGGAAAAAAATTGAGCATTACTTTGCTAGTGTGTGAGATGGGTGCAATTGTGTGGTAGTTTGAACAGTGTTTGGCATTGCCTTTATTTGGAACTGGAATGAAAAGTGACCTTTTCCAGTCCTGTGGCCACTGCTGAGTTTTCCAAATTTGCTGGCATATTGAGTGCAGCACTTTCACAGCATCATGCTGCTGCCGCCTCCAAGTCGCTTCAGTCGTGTCCAACTCTGTGCGACCCCATAGATGGCAGCCCACCAGGTTCCCCCATCCCTGGGATTCTCCAGTCAAGAATACTGGAGTAGGTTGCCATTTCCTTCTCCAATGCATGAAAGTAAAAAGTGAAGCCGCTCAGTCGTGTCCGACTCTTAGCGACCCCATGGACTGCATCTTACCAGACTCCTCTGTCCATGGGATTTTCCATGCAAGAGTACTGGAGTGGGGTGCCATTGCCTTCTCTGTCACAGCATCATAGTTTAGGATTTGAAATAGCTCATTGGAATTCCTTCACCTCCACTAACTCTGCTCATAGTGATGCTTCCTAAGGCCCACTTCACATTCCAGGATATCTGGCTCTAGATGAATGATCACACCATTATGGTTATCTGGGTCATGAAGATCTTTTGTGTATAGTTCTTCTGTGTATTCTTGCCATCTCTTCTTAATATCTTCTGCTTCTGTTAGGTCCATACTGATTCTTTCCTTTATTGTGCCAATCTTTGCATAAAATATTCCCTTGGTATCTCTAATTTTCTTGAAGAGATCTGTAGTCTTTCCCATTCTATTGTTTTCCTCTATTTCTTTGCATTGATCACTGAGGAAGGCTTTCTTCTCTCTCCTTGCTATTCTTTGGAACTCTACATTCAGATGGGTGTATCTTTCCTTTTCTTCTTTGCCTTTAGCTTCTCTTCTTTTCTCAGCTATTTGTAAGGCCTCCTCAGACAACCATTTTGCCTTTTTGCATTTCTTGTTCTTGGGGATGGTTTTGATCACTACCTCCTGTACAGTGTTACAAACCTCTGCCATAGTTCTTCAGGCACTCTATCAGATTTGATCACTGGAATCTATTTGTCACTTCCACTGTATAATCATAAAGGATTTGATTTAGGTCCTACCTGAATGGTCTAGTGGTTTTCCCTATTGTGTTCAACTTAAGTCTGAATTTTAAAATAGCAAAAACCACGCCAATTAAAATGTTCAAAAATATGCAAAGAAGTCTCATAGAACAAGATTTATGAACAGCTAAAATACACAAAAAAACAAGCTCATCTTCCTTCGAGATCAGAAAAATGCAAAGTAAAAATAAATTTGACACTACGTCTCTTTTACTACTTCTATTACATTTAAAATCTGGATAAGGAAAAGTGTTTTTTAGGCATTTGAACAACCAGCTCTAAGAAAACTGTTGAGTGAGTGTAAAATGATACAATCACTGTGGAAAGGAATTTGCTGGGGCTCTCATAATCATCAGCATACACTAAGGGAACAACAATTCTGCTTCTCATCCATATCAAAAAGCAATGGCATATGTGTCCTCAAAAACATTATATGAGATCGTCCACAGCATTTTGTTCAGAATCACTCCAGTATGGAATCTACCTAGTGTCGGTCAGTATGTGTGATGGTGACTGCAGCTGTGAAATTAAAAGATGCTTGCTCCTTGGAAGAAAAGCTGTGACAAACTTAGACAGTGTATTAAAAAGCAGAGACATTACTTTGCCAACAAAGGTTCATCTGGTTAAAGCTATGGTTTTTCTGGTAGTCGTGTATGGATGTGAGATTTGGACCATAAAGAAGGCTAAGTGCCAAAGAATTAATGCTTTCAAACTGGTGCTGGAGAAGACTCTTGAGAGTCCCTTGAACTGCAAGGAGATCAAACCAGTTAATCCTAAAGGAAATCAACCCTGAATATTCATTGGAAGGACTGATGCTGAAGCAGATGCTCCAATATTTTTGCCACCTGATCTGAAGAGCCGATTCATTGGACAAGACTCTGATGCTGGGAAAGATTTAGGGCAGGAGGAGAAGGTGACTACAGAGGATGAGATGGTTGGATGGCATCACCGACACAGTGGACATGAGTTTGAACAATCTCCAGGAGATGATGAAGGACAGGGAAGCCTGGCATGCTGTAGTCCATGGAGTTGCACATAGTCGAACGTGAATGAGTGACTGAACAGCAACAGCAATATGTGTGGTTGACTGAGTCATGTCTCCAAAATTTCTATATTGCAGCCCTGACCCCCTATGTGAATGTATTTGGAGATGGGGCTGACAGAGAGACAAATAAGGTTACAGAAGTCATAAGGGTGGGGCCCTGATTCATTAGGATGAGTGTCTTTGTGAGAAGAGGCTCCAGAAACCTCATGCCTTCCTCCAGCCATGAGATATCACAGGGGAAGGCAGCCATCGGTCAGTGAGAACCTCACAGAACTGACTGTACACTCTGATATTGGATGTGCAGTTTCCTGAGCTCTGAAAAAATTAATCCCTGCTGCTGAAGCCACCCAGACTGTGCGACTGGTTGCAGCAGCATGAGCAATCTGATATGAATGAGTAAAGAGGGCTAAAATTCTCATAGAAATGCATCTATTGCTAACATGTGCATCTGCGTAGACTAAAGTCCATGACATTATAGTGAGTAAAGTGAACCAGACATAAGAGAGCATGTACAACACAATTTCACTTCCGTGAAGCTCTAGAACAGACAATATTGATCTACAGAAACAGAGAGATCGGCACTGGACGAGGAATAGGGTGGAGATTGACAATAAAGGGGAAATTTCTGCAGTATTGAAATTCTTCTCTTAACTGGACTTTGGTAACATGGACCATCTTTTTAGCAGATTTCAGTTTCTACAAAATCACACAATTTTCATGGATCAAAGAGACAGAATCCTAAATGTTAGAGCTGAAGAGGGCTTCAAACATCATCTCACCAATCTTCCTATTTTAGTTAATCAAATCATTCCCCTTGTCATATACTGACTGAAACAGGACAATAACTGAATTGTCTTGATTGCAGGACAGCATTCTTTCTTTCTTTTTTAACTTTTATTTGCTATTTATTTTTCTTGATTGTCTTTAACAAGACACTGCATTTAAAGTGTTTTTTAATAGTACCTCCAACACCATAAATAAAATAGTAAAATTTCTGCTTAATAGAAAGTCTGAAAACAAGACAACCATTTCATTTCCCGTGGGCAGCCAGCCCCACATTTCAGAACACTCTCAAGCCTTGACCATCTAGATGAGCTGGAGCAGCTGTGTCATTTCTCAGTGACTCTTTTATTTCTTTTATTTACTTTTTAAATGGTTCTAATTTATGAAATGAGAAGAAAAAGATACCTACATCATGGGTTGATATTGAAAGTAACATGAAATAAAAACATTTCAGCATATCAGTGATTCTGGACATACTAGAAGCACTTAATAAATAACAGATAACCATGAAATAAATAAATATGTATTTTGAGTTCTTGTGCCGATTATAATTTTTTAATTCTTTAAATCACATGAAAAATATTAACGAATAGAAAATCCTTCCACAGATTTAAAAAAACTAAAAAAAAAAATAATTTAGAGTTGTGAAGAGTATTTTCTTTGGAGTAAAGAAAACTGTTAAAATTCTGGTTATGTTTGCCAATTTATCTAATTTTTCTTAAACTGCTCTTCCATATATAAATGCAGTCTACTGAATTCTAGGGCAACTCAATTACTAAATGAGAAAATACTTTGAAATGCCAAAAATATTAGTCAACCCTTAAACAGTAAGTTCCTTCTCATTCTTTTTGAATTTTTCAACCTCAAGAAAATGAAAGATACTATTTCAATAGTAATATAAATATGGCGTCAGCAATATGAGTGAAAAAATGTCCCTAGAATTACAAACAAAGTACCTCTAAAATAGAGTCCCTATGTTGTATCTTAAAGGACCAGTGAGTGAAGAAGGGATGCTGTGCCTCCCCATTCTCACCCCAGTTCTCTCTCTCTCACAGGGAGAATGATCTATACCTGCAACAGTTAGTCCATCAAAAATGCAGTCAGTGGATCAGAGAAGAAAGGTTCTGAAAGGAGAGGAAAAACTAAGAGGTCAAAAACATTTGCATAAATAATTTAAGATACTAATTTTGGTATAATATAAAAGCATTAATTTCAAAGTTATCTTGAGATTTGCTTAGATGTAAACATAACTGATATTTTTTGAGTGTCTCACAACAAAAATGGGAAGTTAGTATTTATAGATGAAGATGCTGAAGTCCAGAAAAACTGAGCCAATTGCTGCAAATTTCACACCTGGTATTTACAAAACCAGGGCTAGAATTCCAATTTCCTAACATGAAAAATAGTGATAGATAACCACAGTCAGTAAAATGCAGGTGCATAAACAAACATTATAACATCATGCAAAGATGTAAATTCAATAAATCACACACATACATGCACGTGGAGTCAATTTCACTTGCTATAATAAAAGACTGAATCTTATCTAACTGATTTAGTCACTGTTGATGACTCCTTACTCTTTATCTTGATAATGGGTTTTTATTTTGTGTAATTATTGCTGAAAACTGGATTTTTTTTTTATTTTTATTTAAAGCTACAATCAACAGACACTTCAGAAGAGCTTTACAATTAGGCCATAGCTAAATTGTTTTGTCTGGAGAATTCCATGGACATAGCTCAAGTGTTGTTGCCTGGAGAATTCCATGGGCAGAGGAGCCTGGCGATCTACAGTCCACAGGGTCTCAAAAAGTCAGACATGACTGAGTGACTAGCATTTTCACTTTCAAATTGTTCTGAAGAAATAGAACTTCTTTCATCATATGCAAAGATGGCAAATGAATCAAATAATCTAAAGACTTAGAGATGATATATTTGCTTGGTCACCTGAAAAATAGCTCCCATCAGGTAAGGTATTTACTGACAAATGTTCATTTGAATGAGAAGCCAGCCGTGGAGACAAAAGACAAGGCCATTTTTTATTTATTGCAGGTGGTAGTGATAGACCAGCAGGCACATTTGTGATTTATTCTCCAGAGTGCACGTCTACACACCCTAGAGTTCCAGCTCTTGTTCGGCTGGTGGGACAGGGAGAGGACCCACTTTCACTTGTGGAGGGTGGACCACAGGTTGGCCAATATGGAGCATGTTAGGGAGGTCTTCACAGACTGGGGACAAATGTTCCACTATGGGCAGTGGTCACCTGAAGTGACAGCGGCCAAGTCCTGGGGATGTGCTTACAGCCACATGAGTTGTAGTGATCCAGAGGTAAAAGAGATTGTCTCTTATTCATTTTTATTTATTGTAGTTGGCAGCTATGTGGATTGTGTTGTCAGTAACTGAGATGAAAAAACAAATTGCAGGAGAAAATACAATACTCTGTTTTAATTTATAAGGCTGTTGTTGTTGTTCAGTGACTCAGTCGCATCTGATTCTCTGACCCATGCCAGGGTTCCCTGTCCTTCACTATCTCCCAGAGTTTGCTCAAACTCATGTCCATTGAGTCAATGATGCCATCAAACCATCTCATCTTCTGCTGCCCTCTTCTCCTCTATCCTTAATCTTTCTCAGCATCAGAATCTTTTCCAATGAGTCAGTTCTTCGCATCAGGTAGCCAAAGTATTGGAGTTTCAGCCTCAGCAACAGTCCTTCCAATGAATATCCAGTTGATTTTCTTTAGGATTGACTGGTTTCATGTCCTTGCTGTCCAAGGGACTCTCCAGAGTCTTCTCCAACATCACAGTTTGAAAGCATCAATTCTTTGGTGTTCAGCCTTCTTATGTCCTACTCTCAAATCCAAAGAAGACTAATGGAAAAACCATAGCTTTGGTTTGACTATATGGACCTTTATTAGCAAAGGGCTTCCCTGGTGGCTCAAATGGTAAAGAATCTGCCTGCAGTTCCAGATATCCAGGTTCAATCCCTGGGTCAGGATGATCCCCTGGAGAAGGGATTGGCTACCCACTCAGTATTTTTACCTGGAGAATTCCATGGACAGAGGAGCCTGATAGGCTACAGTCCATGGGGTGGCAAAGAGTCGGACACAACTTAGTGACTAACACTTTCTGCAGTTTACAAGAAGATAAAGCCTGAATGAAACAATATGCAGAAGAAGAAAGCATGCTGACTACTGGGATTACAGACCTGGGAATAGGCTGGGAAGAACTGTTAGACGTTCCAGGTGCCACTGTGAACAGACACCAGTGCTGAGGCTCAGCCTTGAAGGAGAGCAGGAGGCAAGTGTGTTCCGATATTCTGCAGAGAGCAGAATTCAGGAGTGCATGCATTCCTACGAAGCATAGCCTGCTGCTTCCAAAGGCTGCTCAGCCCCCAGACCCACCGGCAACTCAGCAGACAGACAATTAGTTTGCGACTGAAAATCTGTCTAGAAATGTGGCTCAGAATAAGTCATGAAGACAGTCTAATTTTCTTTTTTATTGGGAAATTCAGTATGCCCACATCTTCCCTCCCCCAGGGGGCTGTTGTGAAGCTCACAGACTTACATATTTATCATTATTACACTGTAGTTCCACCAAAAGCTATACAAGAACTTCATATTATATGCAGTCTGTAGGAAACCCACTATTGCTTATTCCTCACACCTCCTCCTCCACTTTACATTCAGTCTTGATTAAAAGTACTAGTTGCTCAAACGAGAAAATATCGTAGTCCTCATGTTAATTCAGTCCCTGAGCCCCGTCCACTCTGCTCCTGGACTTCTTGGAGGTCTGTCTCTGCCTCTGTCTCCCTCGTCAAAATCCGTCTTCTTAACTGGAGCAATCACTGGTGCTTCCATTTACCATCCAATTATCAAAGGGTCATCAGAATTATTTTTCTCATTCAAGTAAATCTCCTGCCTGAAAATATTAAGGTTTAAAAAAATCATTTGCAATATGAAGTCTAACTTTCTCAAAATTAAAAAAAAAAAAAAATGACCATGGACTCACCCTAACATAGTAAGGAGAGGACCAGGTCATGAAACTGCACTCCAGCCATAGGAAAACATTCTGAGAGACACATGCAAGGTGGTTTTGTCACCATGATGACCTGCTACCTGAAATGGTCCATGTAGCCCTCCTCCCATCCTTCTCTCATTACAGTCTTGCACAAGTGCTCTGTGAGACCTCCTTCAAATGGGCCTTCCTCTGTGCGGATGGCCTTCACCCTAGTCCACACACTTAGACCAATGCTGCATTCTCCTATTCAGAGCAAACAAGTTTGTTTGGTCTCTGATCCAGTGAGCTTATGATCCGGCCCCGCCTCCCTAAGGTGCCCTCCATGGAGGAGAAGGTTCCTGTACGTCACTGTGGTCCCAAGCACATGCAGTGTTTTACACAACACTCTCAGTACTTGTTTTTGTGTTTTAGTGTTTAAATTCCTATAACTTTATTCATGTAGTATACCAGGATTACACTTCTTTTATTTTATACTTAATGTATTTAACTTATAGTTTAAAAATGATTTTTGGTGACTTTCAGTTCAATAGCTCAGTAGGGTTTGACATTTTGTGACCCATGGACTGCATTACGCCAGGCTTCCCTGTCCATCACCAACTCCCAGAACTTGCTCAAACTCATGTCCACTGAGTTGGTGATGCCGTCCAACCATCTCATCTTCTGTCGTCCCCTTCTCCTCCTGCCTTCAATCTTTCTCAGCATCAGGGTCTTTTCCAGTGAGTCAGTTCTTCACATCAGGTGACCAAAGTATTGGAGGTTTGGCTTCAGCATCAGTCCTTCCAATGAACACCCAGGACTGATTTCCTTTAGGATTCACTGTTTTGAGCTCTTGCAGTCCAAGGGGCTCTCAAGGGTCTTCTCCAACATCACAGTTCAAAAGCATCAGTTCTTCAGCTCTCAGCTTTCTTTATAGTCCAACTCTCACATCCATACATGACTATTGGAAAAATCATAGCTTTGACTAGATGGACCTTTGTCAGCAAAGTGATATCTCTGCTTTTTAATATGCTGTCTAGATTGTCTAACTTTTCTTCCAAGGAGTAAGCGTCTTTTAATTTCATGGCTGCAGTTACCATCTGCAGTGATTTTGGAGCCCCCCGAAAATAAAGTCTGTCACTGTTTCCATTTTTTCCCTATCTATTTGCCATGAAGTGATGGGACTGGATGCCATGACTTTCATTTTTTGAATGTTGATTTCTAAGACATTTTTTCACTCTCCTCTTTCACTTTCATCAAGAGACTCTTTAGTTCTTCTTTGCTTTCTGCCATAAGGGTGGTATCATCTGTATATCTGAAGTTACTGATATTTCTCCCACCAATCTTGATTCCAGCTTGTGCTTCATTCAGCCCTGCATTCCACATGATGGTGTTGGAGAAAATTCTTGAGAGTCCCTTGGACTGCAAGGAGATCAAGCCAGTCAATCCTAAAAGAAATCAGTCCTGAATATTCATTGGAAGGACTGATGCTGAAGCTGAAATTCTAATACTTTTACCACCTGACACAAAGAACTGACTCATTGGAAAAGACTCTGATGCTGGAAAAGATTGAATGCAGGAGAAGAAGGGGATGACAGAGGATAAGATGGTTGGATGGTATCACTGACTCGATGGACATGAATTTGAGCAAGCTCTGGGAGTCGGTGATGGACAGGGAAGCCTGGGGTGCTGCAGTCCATGGAGTCGCAAAGAGTCAGACATGGCTGGGTGACTGGACTGAGCTGAACTGACTCTGCATATAAGTTAAATAAGCAAGGCGACAATATACTGCCTTGATGTACTCCTTTCCCAGTTTGGAACCAGTCTGTTGTTCCATGTCCAGTTCCATGTCCAGTTCCAGTAACTGTTGCTTCTTGACCTGCATACAGATTTCTCAGAAGGCAGGTAAGGTGGCCTGGTATTCCCATGTCTTAAAGAATTTTCCAAAGTTTGTTGTGATCCACACAATCAAAGGTTTTGGTGTAGTCAATAAAGTAGAAGTAGATGTTTTTCTGGAGAAGTACAGGACTTTAATAGCATCATCTTTCAGGATTTGAAATAGCTCAACTGGAATTCCATCACCTCCACTAGCTTTGTTTGTAGTGATGCTTCCTAAGGCCCACTTGACTTCACATTCCAAGATGTCTGGCTCTAGGTGAATGATCACACTATCATGTTTATCTGGGTCATGCATATCTTTTTGTATAGCTCTTCTGTGTATTCTTGCCACCTCTTCTTAATATCTTCTGCTTCTGTTCAGTCCATATCCTTTCTGTCCTTTATTGTGCCCATCTTTGCATGAAATGTTCCCTTGGTATCTCTAATAATCCTGTAGACATCTCTAGTCTTTCTCATTCTATTGTTTTCCTTTATTGCTTTGCATTGATTACTGAGGAAGGCTTTTGGTGACTTATTTGTTGCTGTTTTTAACTTTTATTATATATTGATTAGTCGATTAACGGTGCTGTTAGTTTCAGGGGAACAGCGAAGTGCTTTAGTTATACATATGAACTTACCTATTCTTTTTCAAATTCTTTTCCAAGGTTATTACAGAATACTGAGCAGATTCCTTGTGCTATACAGCAGGTCCTTGTTGATTACTGCAAATTATAGTTTTATTTTAAATAAATATACACTACATGAATGAATGAGAGGTGGTTAGTGAACTTTAAAAAACTAAGTAGACTGAGCATATTACTCATCAAAACTTTCATTTAAAGATAAGGTCATTTTGAAAATAAAATAAAATAAAGATAAGGCCATTTTGACCCCCAAATAGCCAAAACCAAGAAAGAAGAATGGAGCTGGAGGAATCAACCATCCTGACTTCAGATTTTACTACAAAGCTACAGTCATCAAGACAGTATGGTACTGGCACAAAGACAGAAATATAGACCAATGGAACAAGGTAGAAAGCCCAGAAATAAACCCATGTGCCTATGGATACCTTATTTTTGACAAAGGAGGCAAGAATATACAATGGGGCAAAGACATACTCTTAAATGGTGCTGGGAAAACTGGACAGCTACATGCAAAAGAATGAAATTAGAACACTTCCTAATGCCATACACAGAGATAAACTCAAAATGGATTAAAGACCTAAATGTAAGACCAGAAACTATAAAACTTAGAAGAAAACATAGGCAGAACATTTGATGACATAAGTCAAAGCAAGATCCTCTATGACCCAACTCCTAGAGTAACAGAAATAAAAACAAAAGCAAACAAGTGGGACTTGATTAAACTTAAAAGCTTTTGCACAGCAAAGGAAACTACAAGCAAGGTGAAAAGACAACCCTCAGAATGGGAGAAAATAATAGCAAATGAAACAACTGGCAAAGGATTAATTTTCAAAATATATAAGCAGCTCATACAACTCAATGCCAGAAAACAAGCAACCCAATTAAAAAGCAGGAAAAAGACCTAAACAGACATTTCTCCAAAGAAGACATAGAGATGGCAAACAAACACAAGAAAAGGTGCTCAACATTGCTTATTATTCAGTTCAGTTCAGTTCAGTCGCTCAGTCATGTCCGACTCTTTGCGACCCCATGAATCACAGCGCACCAGGCCTCTCTGTCCATCACCAACTCCCAGAGTTCACCCAGACTCACATCCATCGAGTCAGTGATGCCATCTAGCCATCTCATCCTCTGTGGTCCCCTTCTCCTCCTGCCCCCAATCCCTCCCAGCATCAGAGTCTTTTCCAATGAATCAACTCTTCGCATGAGGTGGCCAAAGTACTGGAGTTTCAGCTTTAGCATCATTCCTTCAAGAGAAATCCCAGGGCTGATCTCCTGCAGAATAGATTGGTTGGCTCTCCTTGCAGTCCAAGGGACTCTCAAGAGTCTTCTCCAACACCACAGTTCAAAAGCATCAATTCTTCAGCATTCATTATTAGAGAAATGCAAATCAAAATTACAATGAGATATCACTTCACATAGGTCAGATGGCCATCATCAAAAAGTCTGCAAACAATAAATGCTGGAGAAAAGAAAATGTTCTTGTACTTTTGGTGGGAATGTAAATTGATACAGCTACTATGGAAGATGGTATGGAGATTTCTTTAAAAACTAGGAATAAAACCACCTTATGACCCAGGAATCCCACTCCTAGGCATATACCCTGAGAAAATAAAAATGGAAAAAGACACATGTATCCCATTGTTCATTGCAGCATTATTTACAATAGCTAGAACATGGAAGCAACCCAGATGTCCATCGACAGATAAATGGATAAAGAAGTTGTGATACACAGACACAATGGAATATTACTCAGCCATAAAAAGGAATGCATTTGAGTCAGTTCTGATGAGGTGGATGAACCTAGAACCAGAGTGAAGTGAGTCAGAAAGAGAAAGATAAATATCATTTTCTAACACATATATATGGAATCTAGAAAAATGGTATGGAAGAATTTATTTACAGAGCATCAGTAGAGAAACAGACATAGAGAATAGATTTATGAACATGAGGAGAGGGGAGGAGAGGGTGAGATGTATAGAAAGAGTAACATGGAAACTTACATTACCATATGTAAAATAGATAGCCAACGGAATTTGCTATATGGCTCAGGAAACTCAAGCAGGGGCTCTGTATCAATCTAGAGGGATGGGATGGGGCAGGATATGGGAAGTGAAGTAAAGTGAAGTCGCCCAGTCGTGTCCGACACTTTACGACCCCATGGACTGTAGCCTACCAGGCTCCTCAGTCCGTGGGATTTTCCAGGCAAGAGTACTGGAGTGGGTTGCCATTTCCTTCTCCAGAGGATCTTCCCCATCCAGGAATCGAAACCGGGTCTCCCACAGTGTAGGCAGATGCTTTACCATCTGAGCCACCAGGGAAATCCCAAGAGATGGGAGGGAGTTTCAAAAGGAAGGGGGTATATGTATACCTATGGCTAATTCATGTTGAGATTTGACAGGAAACAACAAAATTCTGTAAAGCAATTATCCTTCAATAAAAAAGAATTTTTTTAAGATAAGGTCATTTTGAGTATTCATTTCCTCTAAAAGCTGAAAGCTCATAATAATATTTTTTTAATTCTTTCAAAGTTTCTGAAAATAATTTCTTTCATTAGATGATTTACAGAGATATTGCCAAGCTCATAATGCCTATTATTTTAAAAGTCCACTGAACTTTAAGGAAATATTATTAATATCCTGTGAACCCCCATGTAGACCATTGTAGACTCAAGACTAGTTACAGTGCAGGGGTGCTGCATTCAGAGTTTATAAAATTATAATTGAAAGAAATATTACAGAAGCAGCTTTATCCCAAACCACCTGGTTCTGATAGCTGGTGGGTCTTGCATTCAGGAAGATTCTGACAGGACTTTGGCAAACAAAGGAGTGTTTCTCCCCTGCTTCCCCAGAGCCAATACAGGGCAGACAAGCGCCCACCCCCAGTTCTTCTGCAAGGAGACAGTTTGCATGCTGTGGACACTGCTACCTCGGGGTTGGGCTTCTAGTTCATCATGTCCCCCAGAGCTGGGGTGGCCTCTGCCTCTAGCCCCCTGTGTTATAGGTCACAGAAGAAGAAGGTGGGGAGAAAGGGGAGGAAGCTTGTTAAAGAGATAGTGGTAGAAAAATGTTCTGACTTGTGAAGCTATCTTATTATTCTCTGTTTCTAGCAGTTTGACTCTTTTAAATTCTGCATATAACTCATCTCACTTGACATAACATCCTCAAGGTCCATCCACCTTGTTGCAAATGCAGGATTTCCTTCTTTCTTATGGCCAGATAATACTCCACAAATATTCTATTTGCCACAAGCATCTTTGTTTTCTGCTCAAGGACAAGCGAGGTTGTAACATTTAATGCAATATGGAGAAGGCCAAAGATTGTGTTAGGAAAACAGTGCCTTCCGGAGGTTATGAAGACAATGGTTTAGTTAAAATAGCAGAGTGGGCTGTGGGGTCTCTCAGATAAGATGGTTGGGTAAACTGAGCATGGTTTTGAAAAAAATCATGAAAACCATGGGAGATGACAGGAAAATGTCACAGAGGGAAAAAGAAGCTCAGATATCTAGTTCGACAAATAAAAGCACTTGTTTCTACCACGTGATCATTTCTGTTGTAGGCACAGCAGTGAATACAAAAATGAGCAAAAAGTAGCTTCTAAATGAGATTGTTAAGACAACCTATAGCTCCAAAGATCTACAATAAAATTATTTTCATCAGAAAATTGCTCTGCAGGCAAATGTTGGGAAGATTAGAGATGAAAAGATGGGAAGTAGACGTGACAAGTGAAAATGCACACAAATGAGATGATGAAGCATGGTGAGCAGCATGTGACAGGAATAAACGATGTTTAGGAAGAAGACAATTTAACTTTCCGCACAATTAACTTACACTTTATAGCTTGGACATTAGTTTCTTCTCATGTGCATATCTTTTATTTTTCTCTCCAGATTATAAGGCTAGTGGAAGATGGACCTTGTATTTTAAACAGCACAGCCTTTACAATGCCAGCTACAGGATCTTGTAAACCATAGGCATTGAAAAGCATTGCTTGATTAATTTACAAAATGTTTTAGTGTTTTGAATTGGTCAGTTTGGAATAAATGTAGACTCTGACAGAAATAGGGATTGCTATAAGGAGAAATATTAGTCTATTTGATGGGATTTCAGAAAGTTTTCATTTATTGAAAAAGGAAACAGAAAGAAAAAAGATTACTGTAAAAATATTATATTTAATATATAAGGTTGATACATTAAAATTTGATAATATAACCAATAGAAGAATAGAACTTCTTTCTTTATTACTGGTCATTTTATTTGATAAACTGTGTTTGAAAGAAAGACCAAATTCTTTCCACATAAAATCCTGATAACTGTTAGTGTTCAAATGCTAAATGACAAGAATAATTCATCTAGTGTATTTCAAAATACACATCACTAAAACAACATATTAACAGTTAAGGCCATTTATCATTTATCTAGGACAGAAAAATGCATGGCATTTCCTCAGTACATTTACACAGATCACACTCTGTGGCTCCTTTCTCTTTCCTGGAGGTCGGGTTGCCCAGGGGACTTGGAGAAGCCCTGCTAGCCCTGTAAGTCATAAGTCAGTCATATATGTTACAAATCTATGGACAGAAGACGATGCTGTGTACATGGGTTTAAGGGAAAGTGTTGACAAGGTCAGAGTGTGAGAGTTTTACATATAAATAGACACACAGAGAATGAGGGCCATAGACACAGATCACTGATCTTCCTCAACAAATCTGTCATGTCATCCTGTTCATATTTCATCTTGCACAGATATTGATGCATACACATTGTGCTGATAAAAATGTATAGCTCTCTCTTCAGTTCTTGAGAGAGGGCTATTTCCCCTTTCAGATATTGATAAATGGCTTTGGTCATAGTGAGACTAAACAGAGATAGTAGATGGGAAACTATTGGGAAATCCACCTGTTACAGCAACTTCCCCCTTCTGTGACCAGTGCTACAGTTTCCAAACAGGTCATCTTTATAAGGAGCAAAATTCATTCTAGAGTGGATTTGCCAAAATCAGAACAAATAAATATGGCTTCTATGCGGGGCTTCCCTGGAGGCTCAGCAGAAAAGAACCCACCTGCCAATACAGGAGATGCAGGTTTGATCCCTGGGTCAGGAAGATTTCCTGGAGGAGGAAATTGCGACCCAGTCCAGTTTTCCTTGTGGCTCAGCTGGTAAAGAATCTGCCTGCAATGTGGGAGACCTGGGTTCAATCCCTGGGTTGGAAAGATCCCCTGGAGAAAGGAAAGGCTATCCACTCCAGTATTCTGGCCTGGAGAATTCCATGGACTGTACAGTCCATGGGATCGCAAAGAGTCAGACATGACTGAGTGACTTTCACTTCACTTCACTTCTCTTCCAGTATTCTTGCCTGGGAAATCCCATGGACAGAGGATCCTAGTGGGCTACAGTCCATTAGGTCACAAAGAGTTGGACATGATTGAGAAACTAAACAACAACAACAAAAATGACTTCTCTAGGCTAGCTAACAAGTTTGAGGATAAAATAAGTTTTCAGCTCCTTAGGCATTCAGATGACTGAATCTGATCAAGGGTATAAGGGCAAACTCCTCATCTTACACTGACTTTAGAGGATCTTAAATGTATGCAGGATGGAAATATGGATGTGAGATTTTTCCAAAAGTATGTAGAGAAAGTTCTATTTATGTTCTCTCTCTTTCAATGGGATAAGGTGATTACTTGTCCTTGACAGGATCCAAACCTTCAATGGTATGCAAGTTCATCCTGTCCTCCACCCCTACACAGGAACCTTCTGCTAAAATCAGGGAGGTTACCTCTTATTATTATGAAGACCAGATTTTAAATTCTTTTTACCATAGCAGTCCCCCAAATATGTTTAAGTCCTCATCTATCACTCTAGAAGATTGCAGCAATTGTTGACTGGTGGGTAAAGCTGTGTCCAGGATCAGACACATCAAAATTCAAATATCTGCTTGGCAGCATTCAGACTCAAGGTTGATGAGCTCTGAGGAGTCACTTAACTTCTTTGTGCTTTCAATTCCTTATATTTAAATTTTAATAATAAGAAGAATACATTTTCAGGAGTGTTAAATAAATAATACAGCTGATACTCCCAAAAGTAATATGGTTATTATTATCCAACGGCTCTCACATTTCTATTACTATGGAGTCTTTCTAAAAATGTATAATACACCATATGACTTTTTTTATACTTTAAAAAATGGAAGTCAGCTGACTTTATACTGTGACTTGAACAATCCTTGGAAGGTTACAAGCTGCCAAAGTTACACAAGGACTTTTCCTTACAAATAAAATATATGGGGGATGGGTAGCATTTCATTATTTACCCTTTTATGTTATGCCTCCATAAAAATAAGTTATTACTGTACCTTGAGGGGAATTCGTTATATGAACTCTTTTTTTCTGCTGTAAGAATGGCCATGTGGTAGGACTGACCTGGAAGGAGCTATGATGAGAGGATGTGGATAAAGGAAGTGAGAAAAAGAGGGAAGAAGTTGGAAATAGACTGAACAGAGGTTCTCCGGTATCCTCTTGGGTCCCCTCCAGAGTATCCTGATGACCCCAGAGCCCTCAGGTTTCTCTTTGAGTCCAGGATTATTTGGAGAGGAAAGTTTAATACACTTTTCTTTCCAGTTGGATCCAGAGTCAATGCAATCCTTATCAAAACTCCAGCAGACAATATAATTTCAAGTTTATATGAGAAGAAACGTGGTTCAGGAAAAAGAAAAACTCTCGTTCAGTTCAGTTCAGTTCAGTCGCTCAGTTGTGTCCGACTCTTTGTGACCCCATGAATCGCAGCATGCCAGGCCTCCCTGTCCATCACCAACTCCCAGAGTTCACTCAGACTCATATGCATTGAGTCAGTGATGCCATCCAGCCATCTCATCTTCTGTCGTCCCCTTCTCCTCCTGCCCCTAATCCCTCCCAGCATCAGGGTCTTTTCCAATGAGTCAGCTCTTCGCACAAGGTGGCCAAAGTACTGCTCTTTGCTCTTACCAAATTAATCCATATAACGGATTGAAACAACATAAAGTTATTAACTCACAGTTCTGAGTAAAATGTCCTAAAATCAAGGTGTCACTGGCCCCACACTCCTGGAAGCTCCAGGACAGGATTTATTCCCTCCCTTTTTCTCCAGTTTCTAGAGGCTGCCCTTGCTCTTCACTCATGGTCCCATTACTCCAGGACTGCCTTTTATCATCACCTCTCCTTCCCGACCTGACTTTTCTGTCTTCCTATAAACGGACTCTTGTGATGACATCAGCCAGCTCACATAACTGAGGAAAATCTCCCTTTTTAAGAATGCTTGATTTAATCACATCTGGAAGTTCCCTTTTGCTATGTAAAAATAATGTGGTTATAGGTTATGGGAATTAGGATGTCGACATATTTGGGAGAGACCATTGTTTTTGTCTACTCCTATGTTAGTAAGAGTAAGAACAAATTAAGAGAGTTAGTTTTCTACATATCAAACCCGTATTATAAATTTTAGAATTCTAGCCTGTAAGGAATTGATGTAAGAATTTTTAAAATACAGAACAATGAGACTGAACAGCACGTCCAACAGACACATGCATACATTTGAACACTTAATTTGTGACAAATTTAGCCATTCAGAGCAGTGTGGCATGGCTGCCTTTCATAAAGAAGTATAGTACCAGTAGGTTATCTTTATGAAAAGAAAATAAACACAACTTCACAGAACAGAATCAAATACTGATTGAGTATCTAATTTTGAAACATAGAATCTTAATTTCCAAAAGATAATATAATAATTTTCAAGGTCTTAGGATACAATAAGTTTCCTTAGCATGGGCATAAAAGAACTATCAATAAAAGGAAATATTTATTAATTAATATCAGATCAGATTAGATCAGTCGCTCAGTCGTGTCCGACTCTTTGCAACCCCATGAATCGCAGCACGCCAGGCCTCCCTGTCCATCACCAACTCCTGGAGTTCACTCAGACTCACATCCATCCAGTCAGTGATGCCATCCAGCCATCTCATCCTCTGTCATCCCCTTCTCCTCCTGCCCCCAATCCCTCCCAGCATCAGAGTCTTTTCCAATGAGTCAACTCTTCGCATGAGGTGGCCAAAGTACTGGAGTTTCCGCTTTAGCATCATTCCCTCCAAAGAAATCCCAGGGCTGATCTCCTTCAGAATGGACTGGGTGGATCTCCTTGCAGTCCAAGGGACTCTCAAGAGCCTTCTCCAACACCACAGTTCAAAAGCATCAATTCTTCGGCACTCAGGCTTCTTCACAGTCCAACTCTCACATCCATACATGACCACAGGAAAAACCATGACCTTGACTAGATGAACCTTTGTTGGCAAAGTAATGTCTCTGCTTTTGAATATGCTGTCTAGGTTGGTCATAACTTTCCTTCCAAGGAGTAAGAGTCTTTTAATTTCAAGCTGCAGTCACCATCTGTAGTGATTTTGGAGCCCAGAAAAATAAAGTCTGACACTGTTTCCACTGTTTCCCCATCTATTTCCCATGAAGTGGTGGGACCGGATGCCATGATCTTCGTTTTCTGAATGTTGAGCTTTAAGCCAACTTTTTCACTCTCCACTTTCACTTTCATCAAGAGGCTTTTTAGTTCCTCTTCACTTTCTGCCACAAGGGTGGTGTCATCTGCATATCTGAGGTTATTGATATTTCTCCCGGCAATCTTGATTCCAGCTTGTGTTTCTTCCAGTCCAGCGTTTCTCATGATGTACTCTACATATAAGTTAAATAAACAGGGTGACAATATACAGCCTTGATGAACTCCTTTTCCTATTTGGAACCAGTCTGTTGTTCCATGTCCAGTTCTAACTCTTGCTTCCTGACCTGCATACAAATTTCTCAAGAGGCAGATCAGGTGGTCTGGTATTCCTATCTCTTTCAGAATTTTCCACAGTTTATTGTGATCCACACAGTCAAAGGCTCAGAACTTTAATTCTCAATCTCTTTAGTAATCATGTCAATTAAAACTACAAAGAGATAGCATGCTGCATTATCAAAACTGATCACTTAAACTGTAAGAGTAGGAATGGGTGTTCATTAATTAGGAATGTTCATTACTACTAGTGGGAGTGTAAATCAATACAGACCATGTGGAATATGTCCTAAATTTGAATACATGTACAGCAATGACCCAATAATCCCTCTCTTAGTTTTATATCTAAGAAAAATGCATAAATAAGTTTGCCAACTGACACAGGTCTATCAGAATTTTTTATTATAACTGAGAATTATTCAAATATCCATCACTTGTACAAAGACTAAATAAACTGTGATCAAAGTTTGTTATGGAGTATTATACAACAAGGAAAAAGAATGAATTTCACCTATGCATACATGTGTATGAATCTCAAGACATATGCTATTGACTAATATAAAACACAAACAAAAGAATCCAAATGATGTGATCCCCTTTGTTTAAAGTTCAAAACTTGTAGAATAGAGGTTCATGATGTACACTAGTAGGTACTTTCAGGGAGCAAAAGAAGTATGTAAATAAGATGATGATTTCTTGGCTGCTATTATATCCAATTTCTTGGGCAGGTTTCCTTGGGTTATGATAATTCATTAAGCTGTGGATTTATGTTTTGTGCCCCTTTCTGGTACATGTTATACATGTTGGTCAAAAACATCTAAAAATGATTTTTAAAATGGTGAAATCACAATTTCTTTTCATTTTCCATGTTTTGAAATAGCTGTTTTGTTTGAGTGTGTGTGCGTGCTCAGTCATGTCTGACTCTTTGCAGCCCCATGGACTGTAGCCCGCTAGGTTCTTCTATCTATGGGATTCTCCAGGCGAGAATACTAGAAAGGGTTGCCAGACCTTCCTCTAGGAGATCTTCTCAACCCAGGGATCGAACCTGTGTCTCTTATGTCTCCTATGTTGGCAGGCAGATTCTTTACCACTGTGCCACCTGGGAAGCAAATATTGTTTGTGTAATTAACTGAATTTATAGAAACATGATTACCATTGACACTAACACATACCAAACTCTGTGTGCATAATACTCAATAAATATGATAATATTTCTAATGAAAAAGAACCATAGCACAGCAGAGATCTAGACAATTATCTCTCATTTGGGAAATGTCATGTATAGGCAAACACAACATTCTCCATAATTATATTGTTCCCCAAGAAATGAGACAAGGAAAATGTTTGTATAAAACATAACAGCAATTTTAGTACTAAGGCAATAACTCTTATATCCAAGTGAGATTCATGTTCCTGATGAAATATAATGGAAATGAAGTATTTTGATCAAAATTATTCTAAAAATAATCTGGTTTATTGAATTTATTACAATATATTCATAATAACAATCTATTCATACTAACAGTCTATCATTTATTATTATAAATTAATGTGGTTCCATTCAGAAAAACAGAACTACTGAGTAATTGCTTGGCAAACAAGTGAGAAGAACACTAAATAAAATAAGGGCAAAGATGCAAGGTTTTGTCATTAAAAAGTCCATGTGAGGGCAAAATGCAAACAGGATTACTCTAGCATAGTTTAGAGAAGACAGTAAAATAACATTAAATAGAAATATTTCAAATACTGAAAGAGATATGATAATTACTAAAAAGCTAATATAAATTGCATTTCACTTCACTTGAGTTTTTTATATCCTATAAAGCATTTCTGGAAAGAAAAAGTTGGTAAGTCTTGGTGTCTTAGCTCTGGAAAAATAGAATAAATCAAAATGCTTCTAAAAAGTTCCTCCCATATTCAATTTTAACTGTAATAGAAAGTTCTAATCTAAAATCAATGAAAAGAGTATGTTGACTTTCAGAAGGATACAGTGTCAGGTTTTCTCTTTTTCCATCATTTCTCCTAAATACAGAGAAACACAAGTTCCTTTTAATGCATCAGTTCATTTCAGTTCAGTCGCTCAGTCGTGTCCGACTCTTTGTGACCCCATGAACCACAGCATGCCAGGCCTCCCTGTCCATCACCAACTGCCAGAGTTCACCCAAACCCATGTCCATTGAGTTGGTGATGCCATCCAACCATCTCATCCTCTGTCGTCCCCTTCTCCTCCTTCCCTCAATCTTTCCCAGCAGCAGGGTCTTTTCAAATGAGTCAGCTCTTTGCATCAGGTGGCCAAAGTATTGGAGTTTCAGCTTCACCATCAGTCCTTCTGATGAACACCCAGGACTGATCTGCTTTAGGATGGACTGGTTGGATCTCCTTGCAGTCCAAGGGACTCTCAAGAGCCTTCTCCAACACCACAGTTCAAAAGCATCAATTCTTCAGCACTCAGCTTTCTTTATAGTCCAACTCTCACATCCATACATGACCATTGGAAAAACCATAGCCTTGACTTGACGGACCTTTGTTGGCAAAGTAATGTCTCTGCTTTTGAATATGCTATCTAGTTTGGTCATAACTTTCCTTCCAACGAGTAAGCATCTTTTAATTTCATGGCTGTAATCACAATCTGCAGTGACTTTGGAGCCCAGAAAAATAAAGTCTGACACTGTTTCCATGATTTCCCCATCTATTTGCCATGAAGTGATGGGAACAGATGCCATGATCTTAGTTTTCTGAATGTTGAGCTTTAAGCCAACTTTTTCACTCTCTTCTTTCATTTTCATCAAGAGGCTCTTTAGTTCTTCTTCACTCTCTGCCACAAGGGTGGTGTCATCTGCATATCTGAGGTTATTTATATTTCTCCCGGCAATCTTGATTCCAGCTTGTGCTTCTTCCAGCCCAGGGATTCTCATGATGTACTCTGCATATAAGTTAAATGAGTAGAGTGACAATATACAGCCTTGACATACTCCTTTTCCTATTTGGAACCAGTCTCTTGTTCCATGTCCAGTTCTAACTGTTGCTTCTTGACCTGCATACAGATTTCTCGAGA
Organism: Bubalus kerabau; assembly: GCF_029407905.1. Lineage (NCBI taxonomy): Eukaryota > Metazoa > Chordata > Mammalia > Artiodactyla > Bovidae > Bubalus > Bubalus kerabau. Next base: position 22,139,708 of record NC_073637.1, on the reverse strand, counting down.
GGCAGGTCAGGTGGTCTGGTATTCCCATCTCTTTCAGAATTTTCCACAGTTTGCTGTGATCCACACAAAGTTTTTGGCATAGTCAATAAAGCAGAAATAGATGTTTTTCTGGAACTCTCTTGCTTTTTTGATGATCCAGTGGATGTTGGCGATTTGATCTCTTGTTCCTCTGCCTTTTCTAAAACCAACTTGAACATCAGGAAGTTCACGGTTCACATATTGCTGAAGCCTGGCTTGGAGAATTTTGAGCATTACTTTACTAGTGTGTGAGACAAGTGCAATTTGTGCGGTAGTTTGAGCATTCTTTGGCATTGCCTTTCTTTGGGATTGGAATGAAAACTGACCTTTTCCAGTCCTGTGGCCACTGCTGAGTTTTCCAAATTTGCTAGCATATAGAGTGCAGCACTTTCACAGCATCGTCTTTTAGGATTTGAAATAGCTCAACTGGAATTCCATCACCTCCATTAGCTTTGTTCGTAGTGATGCTTTCTAAGGTCCACTTGACTTCACATTCCAGGATGTCTGTCTCTAGGTGAGTGATCTCACCATCATGATTATCTGGGTCGTGAAGATCTTTTTTGTACAGTTCTTGTTTGTATTCTTGCCACCTCTTCTTAATATCTTCTGCTTCTGTTAGGTCCCTACAATTTCTGTCCTTTATTGAGCCCATCTTTGCATAAAACGTTCCCTTGGTATCTCTGATTTTCTTGAAGAGATCTGTAATCTTTCCCATTCTATTGTTTTCCTCTATTTCTTTGCAAGGAGGCATTAAAAGTTATTTTATTCCATGTAATTCCTAAATTCCATTTTTACAAGTAATATTTTTTTACTCATTTTTAAATTTATTTATTTTAATCGGAGGCTAATTACTTTACAATATTGTAGTGGTTTTTGCCATACATTGACATGAATCAGCCATGGATGTACACTGGGACAACCCTTAGGGATGGGATGGGAGGGAGGTGGGAAGGGAGTTCAGGATGAAGGACACATGTACAAGTAATATTTCTTGAAATATTATTCATTTCTTGAAATGAATATTCATTTATTTGAATGAATATTTCAATACTCTTGAAATGAATATTCAAAAATATTCATTTCTTGAAATGAAATAATCATTGTTAAAGAAATTCAAATACATGCCATAGTGATAGAGTTGTTTTAAGGTTAGCGATTATTTCCAGATAAGTGAAATAAACTCCATAAGCTTTCCTAAAGCATCTCATGTCCAGATTACACCCTCAGCTTCTACAATGGATTAGCTCAGTCTCCTCGAGTCTTCTCCGGTATAAGAAAATTTAACATTTACTGATAACTAGCTGGAGTATGTCAGAACATATCTGGATTTGCTTCTTTCATCTCGATGGCACACCTGTGCAAAGTGGGGTTTACTAAATACAGAGCAGGAGTGAACCAGATTGAATCCAACCCCAGCCAGGCTCACACAGCTCACAGGACTGAGGGTCTACATCCGTCCTATGTAGAAAGCCCAGCCTCTTAGTTAGGAAACTCAGACGTGAGAAGCTGAATATTTTCCTCTGTAACTATTTTGGGAAAGAACTGATTTACCATGTTTTCATTCACGGTTGCTGTGGAGGCAAGGACGTGCCCCACATTGAAGCAGAGACAGGGGACGAGGACATGGAGTAACAGAGAACCAATCGAAATTCAAGTCCTTATTCTATCATGTATTGTCTGCTCAGAACACTTATCCTTTACAGGCTTAAGAACCATCATCTATAAAATCTGAATAAATAATATCAGCCTTGAAGAATTTACATGACTATCAAAGGAAATAATATAGGTGAAACAATCAGCTCAGGGCTCAGCAGAGGTCAAGGGCATGATGAGTATTAGTTATTTTTGTTGTTTCTGAAACAGAGATTGCAAAACTGATAAGAGTTTATTTTGAGGCAGTGTTGGAAAGTGGCTCAGAAACTATATACATAGAATTTCTATATTTACAGAAAATTCCTGTATTATTGTGAAAGTAGACAAGCCTCATCCTTATCATCCGTTTCCTGAGAAGATTTAATTTTTTTCCTGGTGCTTGAGGTGAATTAAGTTTGAGTTCTAAAAATGAATGCTGTGATAATTTTCCTCAACCCTGTGCCAAATGATCTCAATTCTCTGAGAACTGACTTACAGCTTTGCAAAGAAAAGAAATTTGTTCTTATTTGAAAAATATCAGTCAATGGACTAAAATAACTCAGGTTGAAGCCAGATGATATAATGCTAGTCATTTTCTTTCTGCCTTGACAATTTGTTCCAATAACACGTTGTCATCCTTCCTATCAGAGCAACAATGCTATTGACTGCAATTCCTCTCGGTTTGGGATGTTGAATGAAAAGACCAACGTGTGGTGATCATTTCACTGCATAGTGGAAAAAAGATCTTAGATTTCCAAACTCCAGCATTTGCTGCTGTGTTTGATTATTACTACTTTGCCTTATACTCACAATCTAACCAAAACATTAAGTCAAAGCCCCTTCTCGCTAGACGGTCTCCAGAGTCCTGACAGGGCTGGACCCACAGGAGCGCTGTGGGTGCATTTCTTGTGGGTGCTTTCTGCGCATGCCCCTTGTCCCGGGAGCCTCAGGGCGTCTGCACTGCTGACTTCACTCTCCATCCTCATCTAGTCAGAAATACTCGTGATGGACACAGAGTCAGCTCAGCCAAGTCACGTGTTCACCACTGACATTTAGTGCTCACAGGGGCACTGCTTCCAGTGTCTAGATTATTCAAAAGTAAGAGATACCAGTGATACCAGTAGAATGAGCAAAGTAATGCCTCCAACACTCCCCTCCTCCATAAAGGCAAAGAACACTGGAAAAAGTAGTCCAAATCATTTTTTTAGAACTGACAATTAAACAATAAAAGATGAAATTCAAATAAAAATGCAAGGTGGGTTTTCGCAGTTACTGAAAGATTTACAAATGGCAGATGAGAAAAGCTCAACATCGTTAGTCATCAGAAAATTGAGATGATGATTTCAATACAAAAATGACATACACTTTGTACCAACTAGGAGAGATATAATGTTTTAAAGTATAGTCAGTTAAGTCTGAGGAATAATTAGAACACACTTACATGATGGTGAGAGTGTAAGTGACAAAGTTGCCTTGAAAAACAGTGTTTTAGTTCTTCAAAATGTTAAACACAGGGTTATGATGCAACCCAAAAGTTCTGCTCCTGGATATATACCTGAGAGAATGAACACACAGGCCTACTTAAACACTTGTTCATGAATATTCACAGCAGCATTGCTCAGGACAGGCCCAAAGCAGAAGCAACTCAGATGTTCATGAGCTGATGAACAGATCATTAACATATGATCCATCCATACAATGGAGTATGTTTCAGTCATAAACAGGGATTAAATACTGATACATGCGCCGTCATGGATGAATCTTGACAGCATCATGGCAGGTGAAAGAACCCGCTGCAGAGGCCATGTGCTGTGTGATTTTGTGGTAGGAAAAGTCTAGACTAGAAACACTGAAGGTGAATGAGCGGTTGACTGGTTGGGATGTTCACTTGTCATCTCCTTTGTTTTAACATGTGGTTTGTCAATCCAACCTTCTAATACCAGATTAACAATATTTACTAATCCTGACACAGCACAGAGAATGCCAGGGACTTTTAAACCGTGCTGGGTATGGTAGTATGGATTATTCCTAACACAAGGACTAGCCTTGAATCTTCTAGTCTTTATCTTCTACCCCCAAAGTATCTATATTTTCTCAATCTTACAGATAACTGTCAAACTTGTCATTTGGTATGTGAGTGTAAAATTGTTGTAGCTATTTTTATACTGTGCATGTCAATTTTGAAACCAGTAAATATCTTAAAATTGCTTCTGATATAGAAAAACCTGAGCCACCCAAATATTCAACAGATTGTTCTTTCATGAGCAGCAAATCACGTTAATCAAACACTTGATTACAACCTCTCTTCCTAAATGACTATAAAATTTTCTATCTTTACCCATTCTTTCTGCAAGACTTGACTCATTTCTACCCTTCTCTCCATCCATTGTCCAAACCTCAGATTTGGTCTCATTTCTTTCTTTGCTATGTAGTTTATTTTCTGTTACACTGTCATCTTTCTAGAGGTGTTTAGGCCATTACAGACTTTATTTATTTATTTAAAAGTCCATCTAGTCAAAGCTGTGGTTTTTCCAGTAGTCCTGTATGGGTGTGAGAGTTGGACTATAAAGAAAGCTGAGAGCCGAAGAACTGATGCTTTTGAGCTGTGGTGTTGGATAAGACTTTTGAGAATCCCTTGGACTGCAAGGAGATCCAACAAGTCAATCCTAAAGGAAATCAGTCCTGAATACTCATTGGAAGGACTGATGCTGAAGCTGAAATTCCAATACTTTGGCCACCTGATGCAAAGAATCAGCTCATTGGAAAAGACCCTGATGCTGGGAAAGATTGAAGCCAAGAAAAGAAGGGTACAGAGGATGAGATGGTTGGATGGCATCACCAACTTGGTGGACATGAGTTTGAGCAAGCTCTGGGAGTTGGTGATGAACAGGGAAGCCTGGCATACTGCAGTTCATGGGGTAGCAAAGAGTCAGACATGACTAAGTGACTGAACTGACCTGAAATAAAGACATTTATGACTTTATTTCCATCACAGTTTAATCAGGAATCCAAAAACTGTTATGTACATTGAGAACTCATGATGGTTAGTTTTACGTGTAAACCTGGCTATGCTACAGCTCCCAAGTACTTAATCAAATACTAACCTAGGTGTTGATATGGGGGTGCGTTGTCATTATGAATAATACTTATAGTCAACTGAGAGGAAATAAAAGAGGTTTCAGAGAAGGCGATGGCAAGCCACTCCGGTACTCTTACCTAGAAAATCCCATGGACAGAGGGGCCTGGTGGGCTGCAGTCCATGGGGTCGCTAGGAGTCGGACATGACTGAGCGACTTCACTTTCACTTTTCACTTTCATGCATTGGAGAAGGAAATGGCAACCCACTCCAGTGTTCTTGCCTGGAGCATCCCAGGGACAGGGGAGCCTGGTGGGCTGCCGTCTATGGGGTGGCACAGGGTTGGGCACAACTAAAGCGATGCAGCAGCAGCATCCTCAATAAGGAGGGTGGGCCTCATTCAATCAGTTGAAAGGCCTTGAAGGCAAACTCTGAGGTTTCCTAGAGACAAAGATGATCTATGTGATGAATGCTCTCCTGTGCTCACCTGAGTTTTCCACCTGACCTGTGGGTTTCAAACTCTTCAGCTCCCACAATCACATGAGACCATGCAAGCCCATTCTTTATTGTGAATCTCTCTCATGTATGTATATCGATTATAGCTTCTATTGGTGAGTTTCTCCAGTGAGCCCTGATTGATACAGTCATCTTTTGTTTCACTTTATTTCTTACTATACATTTTTGAAATGAGAATATTTTCATTTTTCCAACTCTTGGTGAACACATGCCTACATAATCTTTCTGAGGAGTCCACCCTTTTAACTTACCTTTATAATAGCTCAGTCTTGGAAACAAGCATTCGTGCTTGTAAAATATTCTGGGTGACACCTTAGCCAATGGGAACTTCACTACAGCTCTTAAAACACTTTGGTTTCCATCTTCTGGGCTTCCCCAGTGGCTCAGCAGTAAAGAATCTGCCTGCATTGCAAGAGCTTCAGGAGATGAGAGTTTGATTCCTGGATTAGGAAAAACCCCTGGAGGGCATGGCAACCCACTCTAGTATTCTGGCCTGGAGAATTCCATGGACAGAGGAATGCAGGACAGTCTCTGGCAGGCTGCATAAGGTTGCAAAGAGTCCATAAGTTTTCAAAGAGTCAGACCCAACTGAAGCAACTTACCATGCATACACAGTAAACTACAATCGAACACAGCTGCTGTTAGCATGTGGATGCTTTTGGTTGTCTGTCTCTAGACCATCCATCACTGTAAACTCCAATTTTATCACTTTAGACCAGTTTCTTACATAATGGTAACAACATTTTAATGTTTACTGTAAATCTGGTTTTATTGTTACTTTTCACTTCAGATGATCACAGCCATTATTTATTTTATTTAGAAAATTCAAAGAATGGTGTATATGTTGAGAGCATTTAATATAAACTCAAGGTATCTTGTTTCAAGTGGGTATGTGGCTTATCTACTTCCTGGCTTGTAACTTCTGAGACTCTCTGGACCTTCATTTTCTTATGTGCAGAGTAGGGAGAAAATAACTTATCCCATCGGGTTGTTGTTGTTCAGTCTCTAAGTCACGTCGACTCTGCGATCCCAGGGACTGCAGCACACCACACTTCCCTGTCCTTCACTATCTCCCAGAGTTTGCTCAAACTCATGTCCATTGAGTTGGTTATGCCATCCAACCATCTCATCCTCTATTGCTCCCTTCTCCTCCTGCCCTCAATCTTTCCCAGCATCAGGGCCTTTTCCAATGAGTTGGCTGGCTCTTCACATGAGGTGGCCAAAGTATTGGAGCTTTAGCATCAGTCCTTCCAATGAATATTCAGGGTTGATTTCCTTTAGGATTGACTGGTTTGATCTCCTTGCCATCCAATGGACTTTCACTGTAAGAACACCTGTAATTACATGAGACCCATAAGGACAGTCCTGGGAAGATCTGTCCATCCTATTCAGCAACAGGACTGGACGCACTTCTCAATTTCCCCTTCCTTGGTCAGCTGACCAGCATGCCCAGCTGCCTTCCTCCCGGCCCTCATGCTCTGCTGCTTCATTCCTTGAGACTATTTCCAGACTTTACTAAATGTGAACTTATTTTTATGTCTTCCCTTTCTCACCGGCTTTATTGGGTCCATTAATTCTTCACTGCTCCGGTCTGCTGGTAGCCCTCCTCCTAGTTTTAAAGTGGTGAAATAAATTAAATTTTATTTTTATGTGTAGTCATTTATTCCAATAGAACACTGAGGGAGCAAGGTACTAAAAATGTGTGTGTCATAAACCATGTTGAGTAAGAAGATAGTATATTTGATATTATAAAATGGGCTTTATTTTAAAAGTTTCTCAATTATTTTGAATACAACTTTGAAAAGATTTCAAACTAGGTAAAAGCTTTATTTCAGAATTGTGGAAGGATTGACCTGTTTTTAAGTTGTAAGTATTCCTAAAAATCAATCCTCTGCTAGATAATACGCAACTTTAGAGCTTATAATTTAGTAGACAACTTTAAAGGAATACATGGATTTTCATAAACATTTGTTGTTTGTGAATTGGAAATTAACATACAAAGAACAATTATTCCTTAGGGATAGATTGCTGCAATCTCTGATGACTGAGCACCACACACACACACACACACGCACAAAACATCTTTCAGAAAGCTCTACCATTTATCTATGGCTTCATGGGTGATCTTTTACCTTTATTGCCTATAGAATTCAATATCCCTAAATGAAGTCTATTACTCTGCATGGCATGGCATGGCTTATCTCTATAAAACATCTTGTAAGTCTGTTAATTTGAACAACTGCCATAGACAGACAAGAACTATTTCTCAAGAACCCTCTTCATTGCTTCATGTTTTTCTCATCAGGTCTCAAAATAGTAAAATCATTAATAAACAAAGGAAGACACAACACAGTATCAATACCTTTACAACATTTTTATATAATGTTGTACTATGTCCTACTCTAAGAATCCGTATATAGCCTACTTTATCATAACACTGAAGTGTGAAAAATAGAGTATCTCTCATGTGCATCAATTCATACTGTTTTTCTTCTTCATTTTTTGTTTGTTTTTTTTTCTTCTTCTTCATTTTTTGGATAGGATAATACATGTTTGTTATTGAAAACCATTTCCACTAGGTTTACATGAAAATAGCCTCATTTTCTATCATCTTAGGGAAAGACATACAGTCCAGTTCTGGGCAGCCAAGGGACCATAGTGCTGGGCTCAGCACTTGCTGTGCTATTTATTAGATAACCTAGGAAGGAAAATTGATGGAAGCACTCAGGACTTCTGTGGGATAATAAAAGAAGTGTGACTGCAAAGGCTATGTAAGCCTATAGGATCAGTCGCCCTCATTCTGGCTCATACTATGAGCTTCCTGAGAACAAATCTAGCAGCAAATAATGCAAACGCAAGAGATGAAGAGACCCAGATTCCTGGTTGCATCATTTGACCCCCTAAATCCATCTCTCCTGAAAATTCACAGCTTGAACTTCCTGACATAACCATTCAATAAACTTCCCTTTCTGAGCTGGTTTGATGATGAGTCCCTCTGCGTCTGAAATAGAATTGTCTAACAGAATCAATCGGAGGTGTAGTGGTAACAAGATTGTTACTAAAATTGAGAGTTAACTGGACTGAGCTGTGAGGGGGCAGGGAGGGCTCCTCACGCTGGCTGAGAGTCAACCCTGACCTTTAGGTGATGGCCAAGCAGTCTGTTAGACTGTCGCCCAGTGAATCTTGGAACTGAGATTCTGTGTATCTATGATTCAATTCTAGATTTAGATTCTAGACTGATTTCACATTCAAGCTAAATCTAGCCTGGGGTAAAGGCAAATTAGCCCTCATAACTTGTGAAGCAGAGCAGATACCATCAGCCTGGAAACAAAGAAGAACATGCATCCAGGTGCCGTAGAGGAGAGTGTGTTGCTGGAGTGGCCCCTCAGGTCTGAATCAAGGCCATCTTTGCCTATTAGGCAGTTCAGTATCAGGGAAATTGTTTCCCATAAGAAATCCAGGGATAAAGCAAAGGACCCAGCAACAATCCTGTTTTACTCAAACTTCAAGTCAATTCCATCCCTCAGGTTTCCCCAGTTCAAGTAATTTTCCAATAGTCGCTACAATGAATGTGGACATTTTGAGCTCTCATTTACTGTTCTCTATTTCTAGGGTCTTAGTTATAAAAATTAATCAAATATAAGGGTCGCTGTGAAAATTGCATGAGGTATACTCTTAACTTTTAAATAATAGAATCTCTCTCTTTCCTTAAGAATCAAATGAACCACATTCACATCTGAGATCATTTCTGCCTCTGAAGTAAGATCAGGTCTTTATTTTATCCAAAATTCTCTCTTCAAAGGGATTATTCGACAAAATACTTCCAAATTACAAAATTCTTTAAATAATATTAACTTCATGAGACATTAGAAGAGAATTTTCAGACAGACGCAGAATATCTAAAATGTGGAAATGCAAGTTTATCTTGGGATCTGACTTATCCTGTGACCTCTTCTCCCCTGTTTCCTTTCTGTCTCTGTCTCTCTCGGTGTGTCTCTGTGTGTGTCTGTCTGTCTGCTAAATAGAGACATAAGAACAAAGATCTGAAGACAGCAACCTCATACACACCTAATGGTTTTGGGAGCCTGTGGAGAGTCAAACTTTTTCAGTAAATTAAAAATGAAGGGTGCTTGAAAGGGCCCACTTGTTATGGAAATGTATACTAACTGGTGGAGACCTACAGCTGGATGTACCAGGTGATGGCATTCTCTGTGTGAACATGAAACTCACTGTGCTGAAAGAGCTTGAGACCAGCCAGGGACCTGCTCCACGTTTAGGATTCAGTCGTTGTCTCTGGTGTCAGAATTAGATGTTTAGAGAGCAGAAAATTCAAGAAGGGCAAAGGACCATGAAAAAATATTCATTCTTAATTGTGCATGCAAAAATTCATGTTTAATATTCCAAGCAACTACAGTGTTTAAAATCATCCTAATGAATAATGTTTCTGTTTTCTATCCTGAGGCAACACTCTCATTTGAGACATGAAGTTAGTTTTGCCTTTTATTCTCATTCACTGCACAAGAATCTGATCAAAGATATTATGGCAACTGTTTTTGGCAGAGCTGTTTCTGCTGTTCATTCGCTCGGTCGTGTCTGAGTCTTTGCAACCCCATGGACTACAGCATTCCAGGCTTCCCTGTATTTCACTGTCGTCCAGAGTTTGCTCAAGTTTATCCCCATCAGCAGAGCTGAATGGTACGAAACGGTGATTGGAGACGTGAGTGATGAATCATGGAAATGTTCAGTGAGGAACCTTCCTGCTTCACCTAATCCTAAATACTCTCATACTTTTCTGAACTTGCAATCTCTTTGGGTTATAGTAAAGGTGGAATTTGCCTTCCTTGCTCTGAGGGTGTGGTCCTAGACTCAGGTTCTGAGATGACCTGCCCTCCCTGGCACTCAGGAGGTTGCTTCATTTGTTTTCAATAGTAGCTGAAAGATGCATATTTATAAAATTAAATTAAAGTTCATATCATGAGAAGGCTGTTATTTGAGCAATAGCTAAAGAGAGGCTCTGGATACATAATCTAACTGTAGGTTTACAGGGCAAAATCAAGAACCAGCAAACAGTTTCAACATGTGGTCTAAGGTTCATGAACACTGGACATGATGAGAAACACAGGGGGTCACCATCATTAACCTAAAACTGCTGCTGATGAACAAGGGCTATAAGATGCACAAAGGTCTGGACTCCAAGGATCTGGAGACAATCATGAGGATGGAATGGTGAATTCTGCTAGGCCCACCCTTCCTCCTCTTCTGCAGAAGCTTCCAGAATCCCAAACAGAAGCTAGGCTGGCAAAAAAAAAAGCATGGGAAAATAGCTCAACCAGCATCTCCAATCCATCAACTCAACTCACTAAAAAGTTTGTTGCCTGTTATATCCCAAGATGATGTAGAATAAACACATCATTTCAGAAAGTAAAGTCCCACTGTTAGTATCTTGGGCTCTTAGAAATCTATGCAAATTTGGTGTTTCATGTACTTAAAGACTTTAACAGAAATCAGCTTCCTAGAAAAAGAAATCGGATATTAGAATCAAATTTAGAATATATATTTCAAAACTTGACTAAGGCTTGTGATTTTAAATTGAAACCTTACAAAGGTTATAAACAACTTAACCATGTAGTTGGACTTTCCTGGTGGATTAGAAGGTAAAGAATCTGCCTGCAGTACAAGAGACCTGGATTCGATCCCTGGGCTGGGAAGATCCAATGTTTGCCATTTCAGAGAACTTAAATTTTACCAAATATAAAGATTTTGGTTAATTTCTAAGACTTGTTCAAGTCCTAAGGAAATTCAGTCAGAAAACTGATATACTTAAAGACAGAGCTAAATATATTTTATAAATGCAGCTAAAATGGTAATTGCTAATTGGTAAAATGGTAATTAAGTTTATATATAGAATTAAAGCCCTGATTACTACAATTATTGAAAATTCCTAGATTCATACTTAGAATAATACATCTAAGTGAACCTAAAAGTTTAAAGAACTGAGTTTTTAAATTGTGACTTTAATAAATTGAATAGTAATTTTTACAAACCAAAGCAAGCATGTCTTTGCTATTGAAAAGGACTTTGAGTGCTGGAAAAGTTTAATTTTGATAGTTTTTATTTCCAGCGCAGAAAGAGTTCATAGTGGTTTCTCCTCCATTCTTGACTGTAGGGAGAACCTGTTCTCACCAAGGGGACCAGGTGAATCAGTACATACTGAATGGCGAAGGACCCATTCCCATCGCTGATTCTAAATAATACATCCGGATCTTGCCTTCTTACATTAATTAGTCTAACTGCCTACATTTGATCATAAAGGAGGCACTCACTCTTACCTTCCTGTCAAACTCAGTTCCAGAGCCTGGCGTAAATGCCTCATTTCCTCCCTGCCGCACGGGGGTGGCCCTAGCCCAGCCCCACATGAATGGTCTGCTGCCACCGCAAGACAGAAACACATGCCTTATGAACCTGTATGAACTGAATTTGAAATTTTGCAGTGTGGAGATGATTCCCATGGCATTTTCCAACTGTATTTTGATTTATAATCCCTGAACAATATGTAATTTAATGTGAAGAATTGTTTTTCTCTTTATTAAATGAAAACTTCCACCTCTGCATCTTGTAGTCTGACTAGAGCAGGGTTAGAATCTGTGTATCTGTCAAAGGGCAGATGGTCAGCTCGGTCAGGATGTTCTCTGAGACTTCAAGACATCTATCAGTGTCTGGATCATTCACAAAAGCCATCATCACCATTCAGCAAAGTGAGGAAGAGAATCATGTTACCTTGCTGGAAAGTTAAAGAAGAGAAAAGAAAATTCAAATAACTTTTCAAAAAAGTAAAAAAGCTAAGCTATAATAGAAAATTGTCCTGCATGCATGGTCAGGGCACCAAGTAAAAGGCAAGGATAACTCCATCCTTTGGTTGGCCTCTCATGCAGAAAAGGTCAGTACCACTTGAAGCTTCACATCCTGACCTAGATGGCTCTCACCTGTCCTGCCTCCCCATCTCTGTCCTTCATACACCTTCCCCGCAGAGCTGAGTCTTGAAAACCCAGGACAGCCTTTGGAGAAAATCCTTCTGTGGCCATTGATACTGGTAATGCAGCAGAGAGTGTGTCTTTATTCATGGAATATATTTGGAAATGCAATGATGAAGTCCAAACAACACACACATTTTGGAAGTGCTCTATAATTAATAAGTCATACACACAAATAATTTTATATGTAACTGTAATTATCTTACTTTATTCTAAGCCAATGGAGGGGTTTAAGTGTATACTTGTAACCTATTCATAGTAAATGCAGCAAGTGTATAGCCACAGAGAACAAAAGGGCTTTTGTGTTATGCTCTGAATTGCTAGATATGGAAAATGAAGTTAATAGATGTTATCTTATAACTACCAGAATGAAGTGATTACTGTCCTTAAGAAATTTAAAGATAATTCCATACTATATACCATTCAGATTATATGGACTGCAAAGAATCTTCTTACTCAATAGCACCAGTGAGTACAGTCTGACAAACAGTGACTTCCTGCACACGCTGATGGTTGTATCCCGTGGTTCTCAGAGGCACGGTGCTCCTGAGTCCCCACCTGCAGGCAACATCCATCAGTCTGCTTATCCAGTGACCACACAGCCCAGAGAGCCCATCCTAAGTGTGTAGCCCAGTGGAGGTGGGGCACAGGGTCAGGAGGTGCTCATGAACTTGGCCTTTAGGAGTCATCACCATCAAGGAACCTAAAGTGAAAGTGAACAGACAAAGTGAAAGTGTTAGTTGTCAGTTGCGTCCAGCTCTTTGTGACCCCATGGACTACAGGAGCCACTGGGCTTCTCTGTCCATTGGGATTCTCCAGGCAAGAATACTGGAGGGGATTGCCATTTCCTCCTCCAGGGGACCTTCCTGACACAGGGATCAACCCACATGTCCTGCACTGCAGGCAGATTCTTTACTGTCTGAGCCACCATGAGCCTATGAAGGGTTTAAAGTGGGTCCACCAGAATGTGGAGGATGTGGACAAATAGGAATTAGGAAGATGGACCTTCAGGTAACAGATTCTCCTCGAATAAAATGAGGAACAGCTCTCCCCCTGCACTGTCTTGGGAACTGCTTCTTTTCAGCTTGACACTGAGGCAGCTTCTGTAAATGAGGGGATGAGTGGCTGCACTCTACAGACATAAATGCCAGGATATGAGAGCAGAAATAACAACACATTAAGAATCAACACTGAATATTCTTTGGAATGGAAACCACAATTACAGAAAACTAACCAAACTGATCACTTGCATCACAACCTTGTCTAACTCAAAGAAACTATGAGCCATGTTGTGTAGGGCCACCCAAGTGAGACGGGTCATGGTGGAGAGTGTTGACAAAATGTGGTCCACAGGAGAAGGGAACGGCAAACCACTTCAGTATTCTTGCCTTGAGAAACCCATGAACAGTATGAAAAGGGAAAAAAGATATGACACTGAAAGATGAACTCCCCAGGTTGGTAGGTGCCCAATTTGCTACTGGAGAAGAGTAGAGAAATAGCTCTGGAAAAAATGAAGAGGCTGAGGCAAAGCTAAAACAACACCCAGTTGCGGATGTGACTGGTGATGGAAGTAAAGTCTGATGCTATAAAGAACAATATTGCATAAGAACCTAGAATGTTAGCTCCATGAATCAAGGTAAGTTGGGAGTGGTCAAATGGGAGATGGCAAGAGTGAACATTGACGTTTTAGCAATCAGTCAACTAAAATGGACTAGAATCAGCTAATTTAATTCAGATGACCATTATATCTACTACTGTGGGCAAGAATCCCTTAGAAAAAATGGAGTTGCACTCATAGTCAACAAAAGAGTCCAAAATACAGTACTTGGGTGCAATCTCAAAAATGACAGAATGATCTCTCTTTGTTTCCAAGGCAAACCATTCAATATCACAGTAATCTAAGTCTATGCCCCAACCACTAATAACAAAGAAGATGAAGTTGAATGGTTCTATTATGATGTACAAGAACTTCTAGAACTAACACCCAAAAACCATATTTTTTTCATCATAGGGGACTAGAATGCAAAAGTAGGAAGTCAAAAGATAGCTGGAGTAACAAGCAAATTTGGCCTTAGAATACAGAATGAAGCAGGGCAAAGGCTAACAGAGTTTTGCCAAGAGAACACACTAGTCATAGCAAACACCCTCTTCCAACAACACAAGAGAAGACTGTACACATGGACATCATCAGATGGTCAATACCAAAATCAGATTGATTATATTCATTGCAGCTGAAGATGGAGAAGCCCTATACAGTCAGTAAAAACAAGACTGGGAGCTGACTGTGGCTCAGATCATGAACTCCTTATTGCAAAATTCAGACTTAAACTGAAGAAAGTAGGGAAAACCACTAGTCCATTCAGGTATGACCTAAATCAAATCCCTTATAATTATACAGTGGAAGTGACAAATAGATTCAAGGGATTAGATCTGATAGAGTGCCTGAAGAACTATGGATGGAGGTTTGTGACATTGTACAGGAGGTGGTGATCAAAACCATCCCCAAGAATAAAAAATGCAAAAAAGCAAAACAGTTGTCTGAGGAGGCCTTACAGATAGCTGAGGAAAGAAGAGAAGCGAAAGGCAAAGGTAGAAAGGAAAGACATATCCATCTGAATGCAGAGTTCCAAAGAATAGTAAGGAGAGAGAAGAAAGCCTTCCTAAATGATCAATGCAAATAAATAGAGGAAAACAATAGAATGGGAAAGGCTAGAAATCTCCTCAAGAAAATGAGAGCTACCAAGGGAACATTTCATACAAAGATGGGCAAAATAAAGGACAGAAATGGTATGGACCTAACAGAAGCAGAAGATATTAAAAGGTGGCAAGAATACACAGAACACCTATACACAACAGATCTTAATGATCCAGATAACCATGATGATGTGATCACTCACCTAGAGCCAGATATCCTGGAATGAGAAGTCAAGTGGGCCTTAGGAAGCATCACTACGAACAAAGCTAGTGGAGGTGATGGAATTCCAGTTCAGCTATTTCAGATCCTAAAAGATGATGCTTGAAAGTGCTGCACTCAATAGGCCAGCAAATTTGGAAAACTCAGGAGTGGCCACAGGACTGGAAAAGGTCAGTTTTCATTCCAATCCCAAGGAAAGGCAATGCTAAAGAATGCTCAAAGTACTGCACGATTGCACTCATCTCACATGCTAGTAAAGCAATACTCAAAATTCTCCAAACTAGGCTTCAATATTATGTGAACTGAGAACTTCCAGATGTTCAGACTGGATTTAGAAAAGGCAAAGGAACCAGTTATCAAACTGCCAACATTCATTGGATCATAGAAAAAGCAAGAGATTTCCAGAAAAACATCTACTTCTGCTTTTTTGATTATGCTAAAGCCTTTGACTGCATGGATCACAAGAGACTGTGGAAAATTCTGAAAGAAATGGGAATACCAGACCACCTTACTTGTCTCCTGAGAAATCTGTATGCAGGTCAAGAAGCAACAGTTAGAACTGGACATGGAACAACAGACTGGTTCCAAATTGGGAAAGAAGAATGTCGAGGCTGTATATTGTCACCCTGCTTATTTAACTTACATGCAAAATACATCATGCAAAATGCTGGGCTGGATGTAGCACAAGTTGGAATCAAGATTGCAGGAAGAAATATCAATAATCTCAGATATGCAGATGACATCACCCTTATGGCAGAAAGCAAAGAACTAAAGAGCCTCTTGATGAAAGTGAAAGAGGAGACTGAAAAAGCTGGCTTAAAACTCAATATTCAAAAAATTAAGATCATGGCATCTGGTCCCATCACTTCATGGCAAATAGATGGGAAAACAATGGAAAAAGTGAGAGACTATTTTCTTGAGCTCCAAAATCACTGCAGATGGTGACTGCAGCCATGAAATTAAAAGATGCTTCCTCCTTGGAAGAAAAGCTATGAGAAACCTAGATAGCATATTAAAAAGAAGGCATATTTCTTTGCCAACAAAGGTCTGTCTAGTCAAAGCTATGGTTTTTCCAGTAGTCATGTATGGAAGTGAGAGTTGAAACATAAAGCTAACTGAGCACTGAAAAACTGATGGTTTGGTGTTGGAGAAGATTCCTGAGAGTCCCTTGAACAGCAAGGAGATCAAACCAGTCAATCCTAAAGGAAATCAGTCCTGAATATTTATTGGAAGGACTGATGCTGAAGCTGAAGCTCCAATCCTTTGGCCACCTGATACAAAGGGTTGACTCATTGGAAAAGACCCTGATGCTGGGAAAGATTGAAGGCAGGAGGAAAAAGGCACAACTGAGGATGAGATGGTTGGATGGCATCACTGACTCGATGGACACGAGTTTGAGCATGCTCCAGGATTTGGTGATGGACAGGGAAGCAGGGCGTGCTGCAGTCCATGAGGTTGCAAATAGTCTTACATGACTGAGAGACTGAACTGAACTGAACAATGAACCCTGAATATTCTTTGGAAGGACTGATGCTGAAGTCGATGCTCCAATACTATGGCCCCCTAATGGGAAAAACTGACTGATTAGAAAAGACCCTGATGCTGGAGAAGATTGAAGGCAGGAGGAGAAGTGGACGGCAAAGGATGCAATGCTCTGTTAGCATCACCAATTTGCTGGACATGAGTTAGAGCAAGCTCCAGGAGATGGTAATGGACAGGGAAGCCTGGTATGCTGAAGTCCATGGGGTTGCAGAGAGTCAGACATGACTGAGTAAGTGAACAATGAGGAGAAGCTTTGTCTGGGGTTTGACTACTGAGGATTTTCACCAGCAAAGCTAGCTCCCAAGGCAAAGCCCAGTTTATGAGGACCCAAGGCTGCAGAGTCCTGGGTCCCAGACCCCGCTGGCTGAGGAGGCAGTGAGGTGGCAATGCTGGGACAGTTATGAGATCTTAATTAAACTTAACAGTCTATTTCCTGGTCAGGTGTCTGATCATTTAGCTTCCTGGCCAATCTTTCAAAGACCCATGTTTTGGATTCATGACTCTTCAGCAAATAAATAGGATATTTCAATCTCTGACTCGTGCATGTGGTTGAATAGCTGGTTTCTCCTTTACTCCTTGTGTACAAATTTTGCCTTAAATATGGTGCCTTATTTTTCCTTTTGATTGATATTAAATGTCATGAATTTCATCAATCACAAAGTTATTAATGCATTGTCAAAGGTGAGGGATTTTAAGTCAAAGCTAGCAGATCAAAGCCACAACCTAGCTACCGAAGCCACAGAACAGTTCTTTGGGTCTTTTGTTCTGATTTGTGTTCTTCCCTGATAACGTCAGTTATGTTTTTTTTCCCTATTCTCACTTGGTAATCTACTCAATGATTCAAACAAAGGTGAAATTCTCCTCAAACTTCTGAATAGTGTTTGATGTTCCATTTATATGTTTTAGGCTTAAAGGGATAAGCAAATCTCCATATTTTGTGTGACAGCAATTTTCTAAAAGCAAGGGGGCTGGAGGTTTGAGAGGCAGACTTTGGAAAGTCTGGTGAGGGTAGCACTGTGGCACTGAAAGATTGTAAAGAAAATGATCAGTTTTCACTTTGTATTCTTTTACCCTATTTTCCCACAGATGAGTATGATCATAGCTAAAAGCATAAATCAAGTCTTAGATGGCAGGTTTTGTGACTCAGTCAGCATACATTAGTCTGCCTGTTTGTAACGACCACAGAGATACTCACCTTCAACCCCCAACCAAGCACCTGTCATTAGGCACAGGTACTGTGTCGCTGCTGGGCTGGGCAAGAGCTCAATTTCTGACTGGTTGTGGTTGTTCAGTCGTTAAGTCATGTCCGACTCTTTATGACCTCATGGACTGCAGCATGCTAGCTTTCCCTGGCCTTTGCTATCTCTCAGAGCTTGCTCAAATTCATGTCCACTGAGTCAGTGATGCCATCCAATCATCTTATCCTCTGTCACCCCCTTCTCCTCATGCAGTCAGCATATCCCAGCATCAGGATCTTTTCCAATGAGTCTACTCTTCGCATCAAGTAGCCAAAGTATTGGCGCATCGGCTTTAGCAACAGTCCTTCCAATGAACATTCAGGGTTGGTTCCTTTAGGATTGACTGGTTTGATCTCTTGCAGTCCAAGGGATCATGAATGGATACATTTGAAGAAATAAAAACCCTAACTGAAAATAATGTAAGCTCATTGTTATAATTGCATTATAATAAACACCACAGTGAACTTCTGAGCAACCACAAGCATACAGACTTACAAAACAGAGTAAAACTGTGATTCACTGCTCTGCAGACAGAAGCAGAACCAGATGCACTGGGCAAGGAGCTCATAATTAAGAGCCCAGAATGTAATTACCTTCTTCTATTGTGAGGGGAGAAGAATAATTAAAAAGCCACATCAAAGCAGGTGCTCACAAAGGGCTTTGATTGTGCGGAAGTCACGGAGGAATCTGTACTTGACAGTATCAGGGACTTTTTCTTCTCCCTAAAGTGTTCCATGTTTTGTGAAATAATTGCTTCAGGTCTAAGGCAATTGTGTTGGTGCATTTCAAAAATCAGAGCAGCAGACATTTATGATATGGGTACCATACGCAGGTGTGTGTGAAGATTTGATGCCTGTCCTCATGGAGCTCACAGTCTACTGTGAGCTAATTATCCTGGAGCCAGGACACAATTTACAACACTTACTTAACTGCAGATTTCTCTTTTTACCCCTCAGACTGGAGGAGATTTTACTCCTAGAAAAATAGGTCTAGGTTGTGTAGAGATTTCAGAAGACCACTTATCTGGGCCTGGAATGAGGTGACCAGTCAGTGACAACCACGGAAGGAGAGCATTCTAGCCATGGAGCAGCAGGATCAGAAACAACTGGCCAGAAATGCTCGGCCTTTGGGGAGAGTGACAAGAAGATCAGCGTGGCGGGAGAGAGTGTGCTTGACAGACACTGCAGGTGATGGGTGGGGAGATCATAGCAAGTCGTTTGCAAAATGGACAAAATCAGGTCCCTCTCTGTGCTCAAGCCACCTTCCCAGCATCTCTTCTCCAGACGTGGAGTCTGCTCCTACCCCTTGAATCTGCTCTGTCTTTGGGAGAAGCATCGAGCGGGAGACTGTTATTAGTGCTTATATGTGGAATCTAGAAAGACTGTACTGATGAACCTATTTGCAGGCAGCAATGGAGGCACAGACACAGAGAACAGGCTTGTGGACACAGTAGGGGAGGGAGAGGGTGGGACGAATAGAGAGAGTAGAATAAGAATATGTACATTACCATATATAAAATAGCCAGTGGGAGTTTGCTGTATAACACAGGAAGTTCAAACGTGGGTGCTCTGTGATAACCTAGAGGGTGGGAGGGAGGTTCAAGAGGGAGGGGGCGTATATATATACCTGTGGCTGATTCATGTTGACAAATGGCAGAAACCATCACAGTGTTGTAAAGCAATTATCATCCAATTAAAAATACATAATTATTTTTTAAAAGAAGGGGCATATTGTACCATTTCAAGCCTCCAATGCAAGAGACTCAGCTTCAATCCCTGGGTTGGGAAGATCTCCTGGAGTAGGAAATGGCAACCCACTCCAGTATTCTTGCCTGGAGAATCCCATGGACAGAGGAGCCTGGTGGGCTACAGTCCACAGGGTCACAAAGAGTCCATCATGACTTAGCACAAAATAAAGCACAGTCATGTGATTTGTGAAAAATGGTTCATCAATCCAGTTGACTTCTAAGCTCAAGAAGATTTGCTTGTATTTCTAAGCATTCACAACATGATTGGTTTTTTATAAATTGTGTGGAAGATGTAGTGATGATTTTAATGGAGAAAAACTGACCAACTCTAAAGCTGTGAGTTACATGGGATCCTATCTATTGTTTATTCTTTTATAAAAATTTTAAAAATGAGTGCTGCACATGCATAGGGCTCCTCCTTGGACTTAGGTGACTGTATCTCATCAACCCTTACACTTTGCATCCTTAATCTACTACCTGAATTATATTCTATCTTTAAGGGACGAATCATGATCCTTCAAAAACTCTGTGAGCAATTAATTAATTGATTACTCATTCATATTTTTAAAATTTGTTAAGTCTTTAATGAATTTGTTATATTATTGCTTCCGTTTATTTGTTTTTTTTTAACGTTATGGCTTTTTTGGCCAAAAGGCATGTGAGATCCTAAACCCCTGACCAGGGATCAGACCCACATTCCCTACATTGGAAGATGAAGTGTTAACCACTGGACCACCAGGAAGTCCTATATATATATATATTTTTTTTTTTTTTAATAACATAAGTTTTAGTACTTAATTTTTATGGGCAAGAGGAATCTAAATATGATCAGCCTTGAAATACATCATGAAAAAAAGTGGATGAGGGAAAAAAAGGGATTTAAGGGACCATAAGTGGAAGAAGAAATTAAAGCTTAAAAATGGAAACATGAGTGTAATGGAATGTTTTCATAGTTTTGGTTTCTTGTTATTTCATCACTTCTCTCTCTTTTATCTTGTAAGGGTCTTTCTACACACACAGGAGTGACATTTATCCCTACCTTGAGCTCAAAGCTGCATCTTTGTTGTCTAGCACATTGCTCTGCAGCACTCAGGAAATGTTCATTAACCAAGGCTATTTCTACATTAGCAAGTTTTCTATGGTCATTTTCACACACACACATATAAAAAAAAAGATGCTTAAAAAAATATAAAGAGTATTTGAACAAGACTTTCTTTTAATTTGTTGTTGTTTAGTTACTCGGTCGTGTCCAATTCTTTGTGACCCCGTGGACTATAGCCCACCAGCCTCCTCTGTCCATGGGATTCTCCAGACAAGAATACTGGAGTGGGTTGTCATTTCCTCCTCCAGGAGATCTTCCTGACCCAGGAATCAAACTCGTGTCCCCTGCATTCATAGGCAGATTCTTTACCACTGAGCCACCAAGGAAGCCCTTCTTTTACATGTGTTTATTTAACTGAAAGCATTTGTTTCAAGACAGTCATACTCTTCATTATGTTTGTTCTTGAGAAAAAAACTCGGTTCCTCACTCATATTATCTCTCACTTCAGACAGTGATTAAAGATCTCAATGGAAGTAAGAAATGTAACATGTAAACTAGCAACATCATCTTGAACAAATGGACACTTTATGACTCTTACCTTAGCTTCTTTTATCTGTCAGTCACACAAAAATTAAGCAAACTAATGATTAGAAGTCAGAGTATAGGTTAAAAGAGGAAGTAAAATGGGAGATCACCAGCCTCCCCACAAATACATCAAAAACTCCTCAAGATATGGAACAACTCCTACAAAGCAACCTCGAGGCAACAGCAGAAGACCCCAGGCCTCCAGGGAGACAGGCTAAGTTCCCTGGAATGAGGTAAGAGAGAGGATGGAGCCAGAAAAAGGGAAAAGATGAAGAATTTCTGGACAGAAGCTTGTACCCTGAGGGAGGGAGGGAGTCCTGAAACAGGAGGAGATCCCATTCACAGAGAAGTTCCCTCGCAAGCGGGCCCAAGGTAGAGCTGCAGAGTCTTGGAAAACTAGGCAAAGCAGGGACTTAGAGGGCAGAAAACAGAGAAAGCTGTACTTCTCATCCCATTAACAACTCACAGACAAAGTTCCCAAACAAAGGGCAGGCTGGGGCAACCGAGAGTTGGTAGGCATACAAACCTCTGCAGCACACACAACCCTCGTGGCACAGAGGACAGGCCTGGGGAGCCAAAAGAAGAACACTTAAGCCCCATGACGAAGAGGATGGGCCTGGGGAACTGAGACAAGTGAGCACAAACCCCACGATATACAGGGCATGCCTAGGGATCTGAGACAAGGGCACACACAACCTGCGAATGTGAGGGCAAGCTCAGGGGGCTGAGGGAAGCCCACACTCATCTCTGTGGTGCAGAGGGCATGGTCAGGGAGCTGAGAAAAGATCCACACAGGCCCCTACCTAGCAGGCATCAGCAGTGCAGGGTAGGATAGTGGAACAGAAGCACCAGCAATGATCCCAGGGACAAGTAGGAGCTGATGGCAGTGAAGATATGTTGAGAGTTGAAGTACCTGCAGAAAGAGACGTGTCTAACACTGCCAAAACCAGAAGGACTGACCAAAGACATACTCAACCCATGTTGGTTTAGTCACTAAGTCATGTTGTGTCCAACTCTTGTGACCCCATGAACTGTAGCCTCCCAGGCTCCTCTGTCCATGGGATTCTCCAGGCAAGAATACTGGAGTGGGTTGCCATTTCCTCTTCCAACTGAACCCATAGACACCACAAAACCTGCTACTGGACACTGCACTGCCCTTCAGAGAGACGAGATCCATCTCCATCAACCAGAACACAGACACAAGCTCCCTAACAAGGAAAACATGACAGGGCACTAATCCAACCCCATCAATGGGGTCAGACTCTACAACCAAGAAGAGCTACGACCTTGAGAACCTTTTATTTTTTCTTATAAATTACACTGTTTATTCTCCCTTCATATTCCACCTTCACATTAGCCTTTTGCAGTGCTGTGGAGTTTCCCTCTTTGTTTTTATAGTTTTTTAAAAAAGCTTTTTGATTTTGTTTTTGATGTATTAAACTGCTTTTCCTATAGTTCTTTACTGGCTGTAGCTATTCCTGAATATATATAAAACTTTTCCACATATATCTATTTATTTTTGCTCTTCTGTTTTTTCTTTTATCCTTTTTTTAATTACCCTCTTTTATTATCCTATTTTCCCTCCTTTTCTCTTTTCCCTCTTTTTTCTTTTCCTTCCCTTCTCCTCTTTTTTTTCTCTCCTTTTTCTTCTCCTCTTTTTCCTTCACTCTTTCCTTTTTCAGCAAGTAAGTTAAATTCTTGTTCTCTTTTTTATATTACACAGTTGACACCATGCACATACTCAGTTTTCCAGATTGAGCATTAGCTAGCTCTGCTTTTACTTGATCAATATCACTTTTGATTTCCCTTGTTCACCAAGTCAATCTTAGGTATTCTTTTCTTTAGAATACTTTGGTTATAACTGTATGTGTGGAACTGTGTGTATATGTCCCATTATTTTTGTAATTACCTGCTCAATCTGCTTGATCTTCTCCCACTAGAATACAGGCACAAGTCACCCCTAACAAGAAATCAACACAAACTACTCAAACAAACTTTCCCTCCAAGGGCAAAAACCAAAAGGAAGAAGGAATATAACCCTGAAGCCTGGGGAAAAGGAGACGTCAAGTGGAGCAAGTTAGAAAAAAATGATGAAAAGGCAGAGAAATATAGCACAAATGAAAGAGCAAGGTAGAAACTCACAAGACCAAATAAATGTAGAGGAAACAAGCAATCTACCTGAAAGAGAATTCAGAATAATGATAGTAAAGATGCTCTGAAGACTAGAAAATAGAATGGAGAAAATGCAAGAAACATTTAACACAGTTTATACAGTCACCAAGGACATAGAAGAAGTAAAGAATAAGCAAACAGAGATGAATAACACACTTACTTTAATTAAAATTGTTAAAATTAATTAAAATTTAATTAAAAATACTCTAGAAGGAACCAGTAGCAGAATACTTGAGGCAGAGGAATGAATAAGTAAGCAGGAAGATAGAATGGTGGAAACAACTGCTGAAGAGCAGAGTAAAGGGAAAAGAATGAAAAGAATTGAGGACACCTTCAGAGATCTTTGGGACAATATTAAACACATCACCATTTGAGTTTTAAGGGTCCCAGAGGAAGAAGAGAAAAAGAAAGACACTGAGAAAATTTTTGAAGAAATTATAGTTGAAAACTTCCACAACATGGGAAATGAAATAGTCAATCAAGTCCAAGAAGTGCAGAGAATCCCTTACAGGATACACCCAAGGAGAAACACATTGAGACACATATTAATCAAGCTTACAGAGATTAAACACAAAGAATAAATAATAAAAGCAGCAAGGGAAAAACAACAAGTAACATACAAGGGAAAACCCATAAGATTAACAGTGGATCTTTCAGCAGAAACTTTGCAGGCCAGAAGGGAATCACAGGATAATTTAAAGTACTGAAAGAGAAAAATCTATGACCAAGATTACTATATGCAACAAAAAGCTCATTCAAAATTGATGGAGAAATCAAAAGCTTTATAGATAAGCAGAAGGTAAGAGAATTTAGCACCACCAAACCAGCCATGCAACAAATACTAAAGGGGCTTACATAGCCAGTAAACACAAGAGAAAGGAAAGACCTACAAAAACAAACCCAAAACAATCAAGAAAATGCCAGTAGGAATACATGTATCAATAATTACCTAAATGTAAATGGATTGAATGCACCAACCAAAAGATAAAGCAAGACCCATATATATACACTGCCTACAAGAGACCCACTTCAGACCTAGAGACACATACAGACTGAAAGTAAGAGGATGGAAAAAGGTATTCCATGCAAATGGAAACCAAAAGAAAGCCAGAGTGGCAATCCTTATTTCAGACTAAATAAATTTTAAAATAAAGAATATTTTAAGAGACAAAGAAGGACACTACCTAATGATCAGGGGATCAATCCAAGAAGAAGGCATAACAATTTTAATTGTTTATGCACCCAACATAGGAGCACCTCAATACATAAGGCAAACACTAATAGGCATAAGAGAGGAAATCGACAGTAGCACAATAATAGTCGGGGACTTTAACACCCGCTTACACCGATGGATAAATCATCAAAACAGAACCAATAAGAAAACACAACCCTTAAATGAAACAATAGACCAAATGGACCTAATTGATGTCTTCAAGACATTTCATCCAAATGCAGAAGAATACACTTTCCTCTCAAGTGCACATGGATCATCCTCCAGGATAGACCACATCTTGGGCCACAAATCAAGCCTCAGTAAATTTAGGAAAATTGAAATTGTATCAACTGTCTTCTCTGACCACAACACTATGAAACTAGATATCAACTACAGGAAGAAAAAAAAAAAAAAACTGCAAAAAACACAAACTCATGGATTTTGTGTTACTAAAATGCACTAGTAAATAATGAAGAGGTTACTGAAGAAATGAGAAGGGAAATCAAAAGATTCCTAGAAACAAATGACAATGAAAACTCAACGATCCGAAATCTATGGGGTTCAGCAAAAGCAGTCCTAAGAGGAAAGTTTATGGCAATAAAATCATACCTCAAGAAACAAGAATAGACAACCTAACTCTACATCTAAAGCAGCTGGAAAAAGAAGAACCAAAAGACCCCAAAGTCTGCAGAAGGAAAGAATCATAAAGATCAGAGCAGAAATAAATGAAAAAGAAATGAAGGAAGCAGTAGCAAAGATTAATAAAGTTAAAGCTGGTTCTATGAGAAAATAAACAAAATTGACAAACCACTAGCCAGACTCATCAAGAAAAAATGGGAGAAAAGTCAAATCAACAAAACTAAAAATGAAAAAGGAGAGGTTACAACAGACTACACAGAAATACATAAGATCAGAAGAGAATATTATGAGCAACTATATGCTAATAAAATGGACAACCTAGAGGAAATGGACAGATTCTTAGAAAAGTTCAACCTTCCAAGACTGAACCAGAAAGAAATAGAAAATGTGAACAACCCAATTACAAAAACTGAAATCAAAACAGTGATCAAAAATCTTCCCCCAAACAAAAGCCCAGGGCCAGATGGCATCACAGGGGAATTCTATCGAACATTTATAGAAGGGCTAATGTCTATTTTTCTGAAACTCTTCCAAGAAATTGCAGAGGAAGGAACACTTGAAAACTCATTCGACATGGCCACAATCACCCTGACACCAAAACCAAGCAAAGACAACACACAAAAAGGAAAATTATAGGCTAATATCACTGATGAGCATAGATGCAAAAGTCATCAACAAAAATCTAGCAAACAGAATTCAACAATACATTAAAAAGCTCATACACCATGATCAAATCCGGTTTATTCCAGGGATGCAGTCAGTCAGTTCAGCTGCTCAGTTGTGTCTGACTCTTTGAGACCACATGGACTGCAGCACACCAGGCTTCCCTGTCCATCACCAACTCTCAGAGCTTGCTCAAACTCATGTCCATCAAGTCAGTGATGCCATCCAACCATCTCCTCTGTCATCCCTTTCTCCTCCCACCTTCAGTATTTCCCAGCATCAGGGTCTTTTCCATTGAGTTAGTTCTTCACATCAGGTGGACAAAGTACTGGAGCTTCAGCTTCAGCATCAGTCCTTCTAAGGAATATTCTGGACTGATTTCCTTTAGGATGGACTAGTTTGATCTCCTTGCTGTCTGAGGAACTCTCAAGAGTCTTCTGCAACATCACAGTTCAAAACCATCAATTTTTTGGTGCTCAGCTTTCTTTATAGTCCAACTTTCACATCCATACATGATTATGGAAAAACTATAGCTTAGACTAGATAGATCTTTGTAGGCAAAGTAATGTCTCTGTTCTTTGATATGCTGTCTAGGTTTCTCATATCTTTTCTTCCAAGAATCAAGCATCCTTTAATTACATGGCTGCAGTCACCATCTGCAGTCATTCTGGAGTCCAAGAAAATAAAGTCTGTCACTCTTTCCATTGTTCCCCCATCTATTTGCCATGAAGTGACGGGACCGGATGCCATGATCTTTGTTTTCTGAATGTTGAGTTTTAAGCCAACTTTTTCACTCCCCCCCTTTCACTTTCATCAAAAGGCTCTTTGGTTCTTTGCTTTCTGCCATAATGGTGGTGTCATCTGCATACATGAGGTTATTGATATTTCTCCCAGCAGTCTTGATTACAGCTTGTGCTTCATCCAGCCCAGCATTTCACATGATGTATTCTGCATATAAGTTAAATCAGCAGGGCGACAATATACTGCCTTGACATACTCCTTTCCCAATTTGGATCCAGTCTGCTGTTTCATGTCCAGTACTTACTGTTGCTTCTTGACCTGCATACAGATTTCTCAGGAGGCAGGTCAGGTGGTCTGGTATTGTCGTGTCTTGAAGAATTTTCCACAGTTTGTTGTGAACCACACAGTCAAAGGCTTTGGCATAGTCAATAAAGCAGAAGTAGATGTTTTTCTGGAACTCTCTTGCTTTTTTGATGATCCAGTAGATGTTGGCAATTTGATCTCCTTTTCATTATGGGAACTGGAATGCAAAAGTATGAAGTCAAGAGATACCTGGAGTAACAGGCAAAGTCAGCCTTGGAGTACAAAATGAAGCAGGATGAAGGCTAACAGACTTTTGCCAAGAGAATGCACTAGTCATAGCAAACACCCTCTTCCAACAAAAAGAGAAGACACATGGACATCACCAGATGGTCAGTACCAAAATCAGATTGATTATATTCTTTGCAGCCAAATATAGAGAAGCTTTATACAGTTGGTAAAAACAAGACAAGAGGCTGACTGTGGCTCAGATCATGAACTCCTGATAACAAAATTCAGACTTAAATTGGAGAAAGTAGGGAAAATCACTAGACCATTCAGGTATGACCTAAATCAAATACCTTATAATTATACAGTGGAAGTGACAAATAGATTCTCGGGGTTAAATCTGATAGAGTGCCTGAAGAACTATTGATGGAGGTTTGTGACATTGTACAGGAGGCAGGGATCAGATCATCCCCAAGAAAAAGAAATGCAAAAAAGCAAAATGGTTGTCTGAGGAGGCCTTTCAAATAGCTGAGAAAGAAGAGAAGCTAAAGGCAAAGGAGAAAAAGAAAGATATATCCATTTGAATGGAGAGTTCCAAAGAATAGCAAGGAGAGGTAACAAAACCTTCCTCAGTGATCAATGCAAAGAAATAGAGGAAAACAATAGAATGGGAAAGACTAGAGATCTCTTCAGGAAAAGGAGATATACCAAGGGAACATCTCATGCAAAGATGGGCTCGATAAAGGACAGAAATGGTATGGACCTAACAGAAGATTAAGATGTTAAGAAGAGGTGGCAAGAATACACAGAAGAACTGTACAAAAAAGATCTTCATGACCCAGATAATCACAATGGTGTGATCACTCACCTAGAGCCATACATCCTGGAATGTGAAGTCAAGTGGGCCTTAGAAAGCATCACTACGAACAAAGCTAGTGAAAGTGATGGAATTCCAGTTGAGCTATTTCAAATCCTGAAAGATGATGCTGTGAAAGGGCTGCCCTCAATATGCCAGCAAATTTGGAAAACTCAGCAGTGGCCACAGGACTGGAAAAGGTCAGTTTTCATTCCAATCCCAAAGAAAGGCAATGCCAAAGAATGCTCAAACTACCACACAATTGCACTCATCTCACACGCTAGTAAAGTAATGCTCAAAATTCTGCAAGCCAGGTTTCAGCAGTTCAAACTATCTCACAATTCCAGGTATGCAAGGATTCTTCAATATATGTAAATCAATTGATGTAATACACCATATTAACAAAATTGAAAGATTAGAAACAATATGATCATCTTAGTAGATGCAGAAAAAGCCTTCAGCAAAATTCAGCACCCTTTTATGATAAAAATGCTTCAAAAAATGTGCATAGAAGGAACCTCCCTCAACATAGTAAAGGCCATCTATGATAAGCCTACAGAAAACATAATTCTCAATGGTGAAAAACTAAAAGCATTCCTTCTAGGATGAGGAGCAAGACAAGGGTGTCCACTCTCACCACTATTTTTCAACCTAGTTCTGGAAGCATTAGCTACACAATTAGAGAAGAAAAAGAAATAAAAAGAATCCAGATCAGAAAAGAAGTAAAACTCACTATTTGCAGATTACATGATCCTATACATAGAAAACCCAAAAGAAACTATCAGAAAATTACTAAGAGCTAATCAGTGAATTCAGCAAAGTTACAGGATACAAGTTCAATACACAGAAATCACTTGCATTCCTATATACTAAAAATGAAAAATCAGAATTAAGGAATCAATCCCATTCAGCATTGCAACAAAAAGAATAAAGTATCTAGTAATAAATCCACCTAAGGAGACAAAAGACCTGTAAACGGAAAATCATAAGACACTGATGAAAGAAATCAAAGATGACATAAACAAATGGAGAGATATTCCATGTTCCTGGGTAGGAAGAATCAATATTATGAAAATGAATATACTACCAAATGCAATCTACAGATTCAATGTGATCCCTATCAAATTACCAATGGCATTTTTCACAGAACTAGAACAAAAAATTTCACAATTCATATGGAAACACAAAAGACCCCAAATAGCCAACCCAGTCTTGAGAAAGAAGAATGGAGCTGGAGGAATCAAACTTCATGACTTCAGACTATACAACAAAGCTACAGTCATCAAGACAGTATGATACTGGCACAAAAACAGAAATATAGATCAATGGAACAAGATGAAGAACCCAGAGATAAACCCAGGCACTTAACTTGTTTTTGACAAAGGAGGCAAGAATATACAATGGGGCAAAAATAGCCTCTTCAAGAAGTGATGCTGGGAAAACTGGACATCTACATGCAAAAGAGTGAAATTAGAACACTTCCTAATGCCACATTGGGCTTCCCTGGTGGCTCACTCAGTAAAGAATCTGCCTGCAATGCTGGAGACCTAAGTCCTATTCCTGGGTTGGGAAGATCCCCTGGAGAAGGGCATGGCAATCCACTCCAGTATTCTTGCCTGGAGAATCCCATGAACAGAGGAGCCTGGCAGGCTGCAGTCCATGGGGTTGCAAAGCGTTGTACATGACTGAGCGACTAAGAACATTTCCTAATGCCACACACAAAGATAAACTCAAAATGTATTAAAGACCTAAGTGTAAGACCAGAAACTATAAAAGTCTTAGAGAAAAACATAGAACATTCAACATAAATCAAAGCAAGATCTTCTTTGACCTATCTCCTAGAGTAATGGAAATAAAAACAAAAATAAACAAGTGGGACCTAATTAAACTTAAAAACCTCTGCACAGCAAAGAAAACTACAAACAAGGTAAAAACAACAACAACAACAACCCTCAGAATGGGAGAAAATAGTAGCAAATGAAACAACTGACAAATAATTAATTTCCAAAATATACAAGCAGCTCATACAACTCAATACCAGAAAAACCCAATCAAAAAGGGTGGGAAAAAAAAACTAAAAAGAAATATCTCCGACGAAGACATATAGATGGCTAATAAGCACATGAAAAGATGCTCAACATCACTCATTATCAGAGAAATGCAAATCAAAACTACAATGAGATACCACCTCACACCGGTCAGAATGTCCATCATCAAAATGTCTACAAACAATAAAAGGTGAAGAGGGTGTGGAGAAAATGGAACGCTCTTGCATTGCTAATGGGAATGTAAACTGTGGAAGATGGTATCAAGATTCCTTAAAATACTAGAAATAAAACCACCATATGACACAGCAATCCCACTCCTAGGCATATACCCTGAGGAAATCAAAATTGAAAAAGACACATGTATCCCATTGCTCATTGGTGCACTATTTACTATAGCTAGAACATGGAAGCAACCTAGATATCCATCAACAGATGAAAGGATAAAGAATCTGTGGTACATCTATGCAATGCAATACTACTCAGCCATAAAAAAGAATGCATTTGAGTCGGTTCTAATGAGGTGGACGAACCTAGAGCCTATTATACAGAGTGACGTAAGTCAGAAAGAAATACAAATATTGTATACTGATGCATATATATGGAATCTAAAAAGACAGTACTGATGAATTTATTTTCAGGGCAGCAATGGAGAAACAGACATAGAGAACAGACCTATGGACATGGGGGAGGGGAGGAGGGAGAAGGTGAGATTTATGGAGACAGTAACATGGAAATTTACAATGCCATATGTAAAATAGATAGCCAATGGGAATTTCCTGTGTGACTCAGAAAACTCAAACAGGGGCTCTGTGACAGTCTAGAAGGGTGGGCTGAGGAGGGAAATGGGAAGGAGAGTCGGGATAGAAGGGACATGGATGTACCTATGGCTGATTCTTGGTGACGTATGACAGAAAACCACAAAATTCGGTAATTATCCTTCAATTAAAAATTTAAAAAAAATAAAATATGTAAAAAATAAGTCAGGATATAAAAAGGAGAACAGATCACAGAAAAGCCAGAGCATCAATTTGCAAAAATTCCTCCCCAGAAGGTAAGACTGCCTGCCTCCAAAAGAGTGCAAAGGGCCACACACAAACCACACTCCCAACACTAGATACAGCAGTCCATTGAAAAATTAACAGCCACCTTCAAGTTAAGCATCAGATTCATTCTTTTTCCAATGCTATAGATCATACTATTGTGAAATTTTTTGGTTTCTGATGTGACCCGAAATGTTTTAATTGACTATGTATTAATTTTATAATTTGAAAGCAATGAAAGTATCTTCATTATGAAATATGTAATATGAACACTTAGAAAGCTCACTGAAATATTTAAATTAATTCTTTTGATTAAAAATATAGTACTACCATCAAACCAGTCAATCCTAAAGGAAATCAACCCTAAATATTTATTGTAAGAACTGATTATGAGGCTGAAGCTCCAATACTTTGGCCATCTGACGCAAAGAGCCACGCAACTCATTGGAAAAGACCCTGATGTTGGAAAGATTGAGAGCAGAAAGAGAAGGGGAAACAGAGGATGAGATAGTTGGATGGCATCACCAACTCAACGGACATGAATTTGAGCAAACTCTGGGAGATAGTGAAGGCCAGGGAAGCCTGGCGTGCTGCATTCCATGTGGTTGCAAAGAGTCAGACGTGACTGAGCAACTGAACCACAGAAGTGGTACTAGCAACGTGCAGAGAAGATTTACTAACATTTATAAAATCTGACATTTCAGTCACATCTTCAGCTGTTTTTTTTCCAATGGATGTATTCCAAAGCTAATTAAATATACTATGCATTTATAAAAGTGCAGAAATGGAAACGAAATTCCAGAAGAATACCATCTCATGTAGTTGCAACAGTGGAGACTGAAGTTTAATTAGTTAAATATTACTTATTCATGGCAATCTCTTATTTTTATTTTAGAATTTCCACACTTTGCCCTTAGCAACAACCATTAATGCAAAACCTCTACCTAAAACTGTTCTCAAGCAGGCTCATTTCTTATTTTTTTTGAGTCATAAACAACAGAATCACAGAAATATTAATAACTTGTTTACAATCAAAGATTCCATGCATTTTCTGTTTCGCCTACTTGATTTGTTTGATCCGACTAAATTTGTAATTTTTGTTTTTCTGAGAGATGTAATTGATTCACAGGAGGAAGTAAAATGAAACACTTTGTAAGAGAAATATTTGACTTATGAAATCATAACAGATAGAAACAGTAAAGCAAGCAGGTATGTTCCCAACACCTACAAGAGACTAATTTACAGACATCATAGACAGAACAAAACCTCTGTCCAGCCCTAGCCACCAAGTCTTGTTAATCAGTACTGAGAGCTAATGGTCGTCTCCTTCTTTCTGCTGCCTTTACAGGTAATTCAAACATGCCTTCTCTAGTTATTTTTCTTGAATGCTTATTTAGTAGAAAAATCCAGAGTACCTGCTTATAACTATGTGTGTGACAAGACTGTAAAATATAGCATTTTGCTTCCAATATAATGGAGAACTTATCAGAAAACTTCAACTGTGTATGTGCCTGTATTTTTCTTCCCATGTTGTCCCCACAATTGTTATTACTTCTTCACCTAAGGGAAAAACAGAAGGTACATAGAAAGGAAAATGTACAGTTGAGGTTTTAGTTACTGACCATAAATCTGCCCATTGTTTTAGTACTGGCACAATAGAAATACTTGGAGAAAAGCATCTTTATCATCATTTTATTTTATTTTATTTACTTTACAATATTGTATTGGTTTTGCCATACATCAACATGCATCAAAAGCAAACTATATTAGAGTTATCTGCATTTGCACTGCAAATTTGGGAATCCTTCTATGCTTAGAGACATGTGTGTTTAATTACTCTGGTAAGCAGAGTAATTATGCAGAAGACATAAGAGACATGGGTTCAATCTCTGGATCAGGAAGATCCCCTGGAGGAGGGCACGGCATCCCACTCCAGTTTTCATGCCTGGAGAATCTCATGGACAGAAGAGCCTGGCAGGCTGCTGTCCTTGGGATCGCAAAGAGTCGGACATGATTGAAGCGACTTAGCATGCACATAAATCACAATCGAAAACCATCCCACAGCTCAGTTGTCCCAAAGCTGTGGTTTGTTCTTTCCACACAATGTGTGTGCTGGGTGTTGGTGGATCCAGGCAGGGCTGGGCATGGTTCATCCCTGGGGGAGGGTCCCTCCAATGTCTCATGTGCCTTGGACAGGGGGCTGCCTGACCATGGTCTTCCCAGGCTGAGGGCAAGTTAAAACCAAACCTTCCCTCCTACCAGGTCTGCTAAAGTCCACTGGATAAAGACGGACTTGGACATCAGTGAGACTGGGAAGTAGTCTCAACTTTATTTGGGAGGAACTGCCAAGTCAGGTGGACACCTGGAGTGACTAAGGCTTTGTGGAGGGGATGCATCAACTACAACCCTGTCACATGTGACATAGTTTTATGTGGTACACGGTTATAGTAACATTCATACAAATTCATAAGAAAGGTATTTGGCACATTCCTGCAACCATGATGAATCACAATTTTAGAGCATTTAAATAAACAGATGTCCACGTGGCAGGTTTTCTGGTCCAGGAGTCAACAGTCGGCATGTACATGTTAAGTGGATCATGGTACCCTTAGGTGACATGTCTGTAAGGTGTCTGTAAGGTAACAGATACCCACTCACTGCTCTGCTCTGTGACTTCATCTGACTGGGTCTCCTACCCGCCTTTCCTGACATCATCCAAATCAAGGTCCAGAAATAAAATTTTAAATCCTGTCAGATTTAATGATTATGTGAGGGGGGAATCTTCTGAGTTTGAAGACATTCTTTTTGCTCCAACAACTCAGACATCCTTCACATCAGCTACATGAGGCTCCTGTTTGCAGGCAGAATACACGTGTAACAGTATCTATGTTACAACTTCAACTGCAGAAAAACTGTGATGACTAGATAACTGTAAGTGACAATCATTTGAATATCCTGGAAGCATTTTAGATATTTTAATGCTAAATGCATCTAGTCAATTCTCTTATTGGAGCTAGATCTATTTAAATAGTACAAATTTAAAACAACTATTTTAATTATCTTTTTTGTCTTTCAAAAATTACTTTCCTTGAAACAAAAATGAAACCATTTCACTTAGAATTTTCTGACAATCTGTCTCGCATTAAATGTGCAGATCTTATGGGAGAACACTTTATAAAACTATACGATGTTAAAAAGTGAATACTTTTTTCTAATGTGACTCATTATTATAAAATAGGCTTATTATTTCTGATTCTGGAATCTTAAAATTTTCTATTTTTAAAGATATATAGGAAAAACGTGGTTTCCAGAACTTAAGGACTAAAAACACACACAAATGCATTTATAGAGAGAGAGTTTATAGAAGATATAGACTCATTTTAATAGCTGATAAAACACAAGATGCAATTATTAATTAATTCTATGAGTAATTTGAATAATGAATTAAATCAACATTTACTGAATGCATGTCACCTATGCAAAGTTCTGGATATAAAATATGGGTAAAAAACACACCTCTTTAACTTTCAGAAATCTGATCATTGAGGGATTTGGTGCTAAGGAAACAGATAGAACACTGCACAACCTAGAAAGTAGGATCACTATCATATAGAAATAGAAAGTTGCTCAGTCATGTCCAACTCTGCGACCGCATGGACTATACAGTCCGTGGAATTCTCTAGGCTAGAATACTGGAGTGGGTAGCCTTTCCCTTCTCCAGGGGATCTTCCCAACCCAGGGATCAAACCCAGGTCTCCCACATTGTAGGCAGACTCTAAATCAGCTGAGCCACAAGGGAAAAACAATGCCAAAAGTGCTTCCATAAAATATTCTTCCCATCCCCTAGCACTGGAGCCAAAGTTGCTCTCAGTGCAGAGGGAAATCAGAAGGTCTGACATGTCACCTATGCCCTCTAGTTGGTGATGGACAGGGGAGCCTGGCGTGCTGCAGTCCATGGGGTCACAAAGCATCAGACATGACTGAGTGACTGAACTGACTGACCAGGTTGAGGGCCACAGCCCCTCCTCAGCCTTTCAGTGTATTATCAGTTGTAATTTTCCACCCAATTCTTTTCTTTAAAGTCTAGGGAAATCCCCCCAGTAAGTTCAAGATGCTAGTCTTTCTGTAGTGCATTTTTCAATGAAAGTCTACATTCTGAGCCTTTTAAAATAATTTTAAAATAATCTACTTGTGTGTATTTATAGTCATAACAAAGATTAAATGTCTTATTGAGATGAAAGATAAAAATTAAGTGACCAAATATTTATTGACACACAAATATGTTGTCTAAGAGTTGCCAAGCAATGTTTCCATGCATTTACATCATTTTATATTCAAATTACTATTGGCACTTGTGGCCAACAGACTTGAAGTTGAACTCCAATCACACCCACTTCTTGGACTCACAGCTTTGTATGCATGAAGGACGTCCACACCTTCATGTAAATCTGTCCACACCCCTGCCTGTGGGCAAAAGTGGGACTTGTTTCTTTCCTAACCAATAAAACATGGTGCAAGTGTTGAGTCATCACCTCCATGATTGGCTGTGTTACATAATCTTCTGTCTCAGCAATGAGTTGTTCTTTTCTGCTTCAGTTGGCAATTCACATGCAGTGTGGTGAGGGGCTTCTAACTTTCAGCAAAGGCTCCAGCCTGCATCGAGTTACTGCAATTAAACAGACCCCATCAATCACCCCCTGCCCTTGGAAGCGGGCTCTTCCAGCCCAGCCTCTGGGAGAGGAGGCAGCCCAAAAGCCAAGTGACAGCCTCTGAGCAGAGGCACCACCTGAGCCCACACTCCTGACCCCGGAAATGGTGCTGCATTAAGTGCCGTTGTGGTCATCGAGGTGCAATAGAAAACTCAGGGAAACTGAATCGAAAACCCAAGTGACACGCGGAGTGCCGTGTCCACTGAGCCTTCTCCATCACTTCTTAGCAGGTGTGTCAAAGTCAATTATTCTCTTTAGGTGTACGGAAACTATGCAAATGTTATGGATAACAATATTCTTTACTTTAATCAATTACCATCTGTACCAGTGAAGCATCATGTGGCCCTATTACACCCTTCTCTACAGCCAAGAAAAATGATTATTTTGATTCCGGCAGATCCACTTATAGTATCAACAGATTTTTCAAGCATTCGAGTTTATCACAAATTACCATTGTATGCCAATAGTGTCTTTGAAAAAAAACCTGGCGTAGGAGTCAATAAACTTTTGTTCAAGGCTGATTTCTGTTGGTTGTAATCCTGTGACAACAAACACATTTCCTTTACTTTCCAAGCTTCTGCTTCCTCATTCTGGTTCCCACCACCTATGACACTTCTGTGAGCGGCTATCTGTTGAATGACTGTTTCATCTCAGTGGTGTATGGAGATGACACAGCATTCTTTTCAGTCCTTAAAATAACCTCACAAAGAAGGTGTTATTATCTCCATTTTACAGATGAGGAAACAACTCAGTTATCAGGTAAGGTGTCCACCTGTTAAACAAAATCACAGGCATTTGAATCCAAGTTTCTCTGGTCCCAAAACTAGAGGCCCTTTCTCCTTAGAGTTCAGTATTTTTGTAATTCATACCTATTAACAATGAGTAAATGGGCTTCCCAGGTGGCACTAGGGGTAAAGAACCCACCTGCCAATGCGGGAGGCGTAAGAGACATGGGTTGGATCCCTGGGTTGGGAAGATCCTCTGGAGGAGGGCACGGTAACCCACTCCTGTATTCTTACCTGGGAAAATCACATGGACAGAGAAGCCTGGTGGGCTACAGTTCATGGGTTCCCAAAGAGTGGGACATGGCTGGAGTGACTTAGCACACACTCAACAAGTAAGTACTGGCATTTGTGCCCAGTTCTTACTCACTAATGATAAAAGGTTGTATTTCCTGATGGATCACATAATAGTTATTTCAGAACCCAAGCATAAATAAGACAAAAATCACCACATGCTTATTAGAAATAATCTGTCTACTAACAGATTTCTCCAGCCTGACTTGTCAGAAGGGTAATAATGACCAATGTTTCCATGCTGTAAATTTGAACAGTGTTAAATTGCAGCATTCAATATCCTTATTATTTGTCTTTCGATTTACATTTCTCATTCTTGGTCGCTTCATTCTCAAATTCCCACATAAAAAGAATAAAGAAGGGCTTTACAAGATAAACCTGTATCTTATTCTGGATTAATTTATTAATTCCAAGGGATCTTCATTTTTCCATTAGTGACTAATAAAGGCTAGCAGTTTCTCCTTAAGTTTGTTTTTAATGACTTTCATCTGCAATACTAATTTAACATAGATTATGTGATGGCAAAATAACTGATGCTAATGCATTTCCTACTTTGTAATCCAGACATAATGTACTAATTTAGGAAAGGTTGCCATTTCCCCCAAACACTTACATGTATCTATGTACCTTTTCCATCGCAATTTAGAAATCCTGGCGGTCCCCACCCTTGACAAGGATGGCTGGAGCAGCTCTGAGCTCCTCCAGACAGCTGGTCATTCACTTTCCTTCCCTGCCTCTCACTCAGTGACATCACAAGACAGCATGGAATCCATGCGGTGGGGAGCACTTATACCCCAAAAATGAACAGTAAAGGGTACAGCTCTGGGCTTTATATTTTAGGCAAATCATTCGCCAGCCCATGACAGATTTCCCTCTATGGAAAAATCACAATGATACAAACTACCTTTCACTTAGAAGGAAATTTAGAAATTGCTAACTATATAAAACCCTTGATAAATAGATTAAAATATGTATCAATTTGTGGGTGCCTGTTAAGTTGCTTCAGTTGTGTCTGAAGCAACAGATCCTATGAACTACAGGCCACCAGATTCCTCTGTCCATTGGGTTTCCTAGGCAAGAATACTGGAATGGGTTGCTGTGCCCTCTTCCAGGGGATCTTCCTGACTCAGGGATCAAACCTGCATCTCTCATGTCTCCTGCATTGGCAGTCGGGTTCTTTACCAGTAGCACCACCTAGAAAGCTCCTATATCAATTTAGCATATTTTAAATGAATAAGCCAAGGCTTTCTGAGCCAGTGTGATGAGAAAATTATGGAAAAATCTAAGCCTGAATATCAGTCATTTGGTAGAGAATCTGTCATGATGTTTACTAGACAAAAGGATTAGTAAGGCAGTAAATGTGAGTTTTGCTTTACACAAAGTTCTCATAACTTATTTTAAAAGGTTAACTGTTAGCCTGTCTGGTTGTCCCTGTTCCCTCGGTCATCATTAGTATAAGAGGAGAAAGGGGCCAAACCAAGAGGAAATATGGCCTCATCCTCACAAACTCACTCCGTGCCAATTTCCACAGGTAAATTTCCATCCTGAAAAGTGAGAGTATCTACCACAAAGCAGGAACCCTGGTGGAGGAGCTGAGAGGCATGAAAAAGTATTTTTACACAGAATATAAAATAAGTGAAACTCTTTTGAATTGCAACTGAGTGTAAGCCTTATTTGTGCCAAGAATAGTTTAGTGTGGCTTTTCTACTCAGCACAAAAAGAACATTTTTTCATGGTGAAATAGGATGCATCATCCAAGAAGACTGCTATGGAGTTACTTGGATGGCAAGCTATGAACCTGGAAAGAGTCTGTCAGCAAGATAAGCTATAGAGCTGAGCTCAGTGTGGGACTCCTATACCTGACCAGTCTCATCCTTTAATAGCAGTGGGTCTTTTCATTTCTGACATGGACATGTGGCAGGACTCTTACCTCAACAGCATCCAGCCTGGGGCGGGAAGTGCAGGTACACACACCTGCATGGTCTTGAACTCAGGAAGGTTCACAGTTCTGCCTCTTCTGGAGTATTTTATTACCTCGGTGCTCAGTTGCTCAGTTGTGTCCAACTCTTTGGGATCCCGTGGACTATAGCACACCAGGCTCCTCTGTCCATAGGATTCCCCAGGCAAGAATACCAGAGTGGGTTGCCATTTCCTTCTCCAGAAGATCTTCCTGACCCAGGGATGGAGCCTGCATCTCCTGCATTGCTGGGACATTCTTTACCACTGAGCCACCAGGGAAGCCCTAACTGATGATGTAGAATTCTTAAACTTCTCTATTAAAATGAAGCCAAGATTGAGCAGGAGTTGGAGTCTGGTACTCAGATTTCTGTCTGACCCCTGCCCAGGTTGCAATCAGAGATCACCTGATTTCCCTGGGATCTGGAACACAAGTGTTTAATCCTGACACATAGGAAGGGCCCAGAAAATGGGAGACATTATTTTATATATTTAGAGATGACAGAGAACAGGGAGAGAAACCTAAAAAATGTTATACTCAGGGAACTGGTCTATTGTAATCTGCATTTCAAAACTATATGTTGCTGAAAAACTAATTTTTATATTTTCTTTCCTCTTTAACATGTCACTTATTGTAGTCACATCTTAATCCCACCAACGTTTGCCAGGATACCTTTGAAGGTACAAAGCCCAACACAACTAAAAATACCCTCTGTGAGCTGTGCCACAGGGCTTGGTGGTTACAAAGAAGGGATGAAAGGGCTTAAAGAAGTAAATTCATCTCAAAACAGTTTTACTGTTTTGAAAAATGCCAGATTTATTAATATTAAAATCCTCTAAAGTTAAAAAAATAGATTTATGAAATAAGCTGATATTTGTAATCACTATCACTCCAAAGAGAAAACACTATCTTACGTTTTAAAGACAATAATGTCCTGATTATTTTCCAATCTAACTGTGCTACAATGAGCCCCTTAATGACATAGCTAAATGTAACTGAGTTCATTTGAGGGGAAAATATACTCTATTGTAATAAATTAGCATTTGCTTCAGGGGTTTTAAATAAAATGGAAAAAAAATTATAACGTTTTTCTTCTTTACCTTGTACAACTGAGCAATTTTCTTTCAAACTCTGTGAATAACTCAGTCTGTGGATATAATGATATTCTTAGTACATTTGCAGAGCAAAAAAAAAAATGCTGCTAATCACTTACTGAACAACTTCACACAATGAAATCATAAAGCAGCTTGTTTTTGTCTTTCCTTGTTCATTCAAATATATTCTCTGGAACTAGTTCTTCCCTTGCCCCTGATGAAACTTAGAGCACATCCCATTACTCCTGATTTTTTTTTTTTAATGAGTAATACAAGTTTCTCCAGGTGGTAATAACTATAGCTAGTCAAAGTTGATACAACTCAAAACTTCGTTCAAAGTCATAGCTCTGCCTACGTCCTGTGGAAAGAAAGCCCCTAAAAGCATAAGAAAGATGTGATTGGAGAATAAATATATCTTCTCATGCTGTTTTCTTGATAAAACAGATTAACCACTTTGACAATGAGTTTCCCAGCAGACCACTGGGGCACCACCCATGGC
The DNA here is from genome assembly GCF_029407905.1 of Bubalus kerabau. Lineage (NCBI taxonomy): Eukaryota > Metazoa > Chordata > Mammalia > Artiodactyla > Bovidae > Bubalus > Bubalus kerabau. The sequence continues at coordinate 22,099,132 of NC_073637.1, read as the reverse complement.
AGCAGAGCCTGGTCCTCACGTCTGGAGCAGGGAGACAGCAACGCTGAAGCACAGGGTCCTGAGCGACCAGCCTGGCAGCCAAACCACAGTCTCTTCCAGACCCAACAGATGCCAGGACCTGAGGGCTAGACCTCAGCTTGCAGAATCTTACCTGAAAACTCAGAGGGAGAGAGGTCTTTGGGGAATGAAGCCTTCATGGGGTCAAGCAGCAGAATCAGCCAGGAATGCGGAAAAGCCAAGGAAGCACCTTCAGATTTGGAATCCCAGGAACCATGGGGGAGGCTGGAGGAAAGTGATGGTTTGACTTCAAATTTTTGTCCCTGAGGACTGAGAAGGAGGAAATTGTACAAAGAAATGTATTTACAAATATTTCCTAACTCACTTATAATCTGAGACAAAACTCCAGAAAGAATTCAAGAGTATTCCCCACACAGAGGTTTCCACCCCTCTCCCCACCCTAGAGCTCCCAAGTGATTCCAGTTCCCTCTTTATGTTTTGGAGACACAAGTCCAAGTCTTTATGAGTAGCAAAGAAGCAAAAGAGAAGTAAACAGCAAGATCGTGAGAATTGTTTTCATGTTGCACAAAATTCCTTCTAACTCTGATGCCGCAGAGTAGCCAGAGGCCGTATCCTTGCAAGACAGCACCACTGCTCCGTCCATCACTTCCTCAGTGGTAACTGGGTGGGGAATGCAGACTTTCTGTAAATTCACCTTGTCAGAGATACTCAGAGTACAGCAGGAGCCCCCACACCATCCCCTCATCCTTCCTGTTCAGTTTCTAGCACATTGACTTTGGCTCCTGTAGAGACACAGAGGTGCTGGTCCGAAGGCTGGGTGCTGTCTGTTCAAAAGAAATCTATGGCCAGGGGAAGGGAAATCAGAGATCACGTCATGTTTTCTAAAACAGTTTCCTTTGATATTCACTTCTCTGATGCATGATTTAATGTTAAAAAAAAAGTGCTGGACTTGTAAAGCATACTCACTCATCCTTCTGAAAATGTTTCCTTTTCACAAACAAGGGACAATTTTATTTTTTAGGCTAATGATGCTGGGAAAGATTGAAGGCAGGAGGAGAAGGGGGCAACAGAAGATGAGATGGTAGGACAGCATCACCAACTCAATGGACGTGAGTCTGAGCAAGCTCCGGGAGATAGTAAAGGACAGGGAAGCCTGGCGTGCTGCAGTCCATGGGGTCAGTCCATGGGGTCGCAACGAGTCAGTCAGGACTGAACAACTGAACAGTAACAACAAAATGACACATTTCAGGATCCGCAGGGAACAAGCACCCCGCCTGGACTCAGCCACCACACTCTGCTACCGTGTTTCTACAAATCTGGAAAATAAGTTTTCTCAGGGATTATACAATTCTTTCCCCAGAAATACTGAAATTTAAACTGTCAAGAGAGAAAAAATAAATTTATCTTAATACATATTGAATAAAGAGTGCCCAGCTTTATAAACCCATGTTTCAAAACAATTCAACTGTTTCAACCAGATAATAGGCCCAGAACCCTCTTTTGGGCCATGTCAAAAGCAGAATCATGCTTAGTTAAGATGGAAAAGGCTTTACGTCTGTACGAGAAAATTTTGAGAGAGGGAGAGGCCACATTGACACAACTTTATTCAGTATGTTCTCATCGTTCTATTTTATTACTAGTTACTGTTAACTTCTTGCTGTGGAGTGAGTGGGAATAGAACACGCAACAAGGCTGTGAAGCTTGTTTTCTTACCAAGGTTCTTTGTTTGTTGCTTGAGTAAATTCCCCTTGCATTACTTCATACCTTTTGTTAATTTCAAGATTTCTGGAAATGTTATTAGTAAAATTTATTAATGATAAAAGTTATTAATAAATTTCTCAGTGCTTTTCTGTAGGGAAGCTCTGGAAGGTCTTTGTGGTTTCAGAAGTGTTTCCTGTAATGGCCCCTCCTTTTGTGCCCACTCCCCTTCATCCCCTCAACCTCCACACCTCACTCTCCACTAGAGGTAACTGTCTATCCCTGGATAAAGGTGTAGAGAGGGGAGCGGGGTGGACAACTCTACCCATCAGCCTGACTGTACCAGACCTGACTTCTCCATCCTCCTGCTGTAAGAAGAAAGGGTTTTTCCTTCTCCTTGACCAATACAAATTCCTTCCTTTCTGTGTGCATCTTCTCATTATTCTCATCTTGCAGGAAAAGAAAATTCAAGTTGGAATGTTTAAGTAATTTTTAAAAAGATCACAAAGCTGAGCGGAGTTAAAACCTACTGGTTTTGCCCTACTCTTCTGGTCTGTCTAGCATTATCACATTGTCTCATATTATTAACAAATCATCAGAGATTTTGCAAATACAGTTATTACTATTGTTCTCACAATCTTTAAAAATCTCTCTCATCATTTCTGTGATACACTCAATTTTGAAATTGCCCATTTTTATTTAGTCTTTAGGCTTTCTCAGGTTTCCAGTCATAAAGAACCCGCCTGCCAATGCAGGAGACATAGAGTGACATGGGTTTAATCCCTGGGTCAGGGAGATCCCCTGGAGGAGGGTATGGCTACCCACTCCAATATTCTTGCCTGGAGAATCCCTTGGACAGAGGAACCTGGTGGGCTACAGTCCATGGAATCACAAAGAGCTGGACACGACTGAAGTGATTTAGCACTCACAAATTTATCCTTTAGTTTTTCACATCTAGCCATGCTTTAATTCAAACAATTCAAAACTTACAAACTCTAAACTCTATAGTGGCTGTTGGTCATACTGGCTTATATTTATACATAGTCACGTCTGACTCTTTGCAACACCATGGACTCTAGCCCATCCAATTCCTCTGCCCAGGGGATTCTCCATGCAAGAAAACTGGAGTGGGTAGCCATTCCCTTCTTCAGGGTATCTTCCCAACTCAGGGATCAAACTCAGGTCACCTTCATTGCAGGCAGATTCTTCACTGTCTGAACCACTAGGGAAGCCCATTTATTCATAAAAAAGTTCATTTCTCACTCACTACAACATGAATGTGCTGGATTGGCAAAAGCTCCTTCAAGACTTGGTTCAGGGGCCAGATCCCATTCACCTTCAGGCTTGACCATCCTTCCAAAACACCTTCTGAGGTAATCTATTTGTATGGAGTCAACAGAAGAGGAAATTATGTATGTGCCAGGAGTGACTGTGATCCACAGAACAGAATTGTGTAGTTGGGTGACACAGTTCAATGTCATTTGGAAAAGTAAGTTTGCTACATGGACACTTAACCAGTTTCAGACACGATGTGGTGTCATTATTAGAACTCATATGATTTGGGAAAAAAAGGGAAAAGTATGTATTTCATTTAAGTTTTATGCTAATATTTCTCAAGTTTTGCTCTAAAGTTTTAGGAATACACTCATAGTAAAATTCTACTTGAGTTTTATTTCTATTTCTCTTGTAATTATATTAGTCTCTTGAAGTTTGTTGACAAGCAGAGTGAGTTAAGTGTATCCTCTTATTTTCTCATTATCTCTACTATGAAATTTGGTCTAGAAAATTTATAAAGTTAGATGGATTTTAACCCTGAACATTTTCATTCAAATGCTGAAAAAAGAGATTCTGTCGGCCTCTCTAGTGATTCCTTTTCTCCAGTTAGCAATAGGCAAGAATATATAGGAAATGACAACCCTGCTCACCCTTCTGAGAAAAGGCTATCATGACTTACCAAGTGACTGTTTCAGTTCAGTTCAGTTCAGTCGCTCAGTCGTGTCCAACTCTTTGTGACCCCATGAACAGCAGCACACCAGGCCTCCCTGTCCATCACCTGGAGTGACTGTTTAAATCCTCTTAAATCTGGACAAAGAGAGTATGTGAGATTTACCCAACGTCTGTAACAGCCATTTACAATTAAAGTTCATTCTTATAATAAACTAAGAATGTAATTCTGCTACTCAAACTGTCCCCAGAGGAGTTTTCTTGTAATGTTCACATGAAATTCCAATAAAGTTCTTTAAATTATGGTGCTAACTTGAAGACTTTGAATACAACACTTAACATTTAGCTTTAGATCTGAGTCTTGTAACAGGATATGAACATCAGTGTCTAAGCAATTAGAGTGTTTCCAACTCCCCTGAGATAAGCACTAAAGTATGACCTAACTCACTGCCCCAAAAATGGTTATGATTGAGCAAAAAAAGAAAACACCATAAATCCAAGTGTTTGTGTTTGAATTCAATTTAAAAGAACACACACAGACATACAGGATTTAGAAAGATTAGTTTTAAAATTCTGATTAACCAATAGTCTGAATAGATCATCTGGTTATATCTATACATAAAAATTATTTTGTTTTGTAAAAACCAGTTTGTATTGAGGATATAGTCGAACTCAGGTCAATAATGCTAAGTTCATCATGTACACAGTATGATCTCAAGGGTTTATTAAAATTCACACCAAATGTTAAATTCTTTACATAGAGATATTTAACTGAGTGCACTTAGAATACACAGGTGATCCTTGAACAACATGGGTCAATCTGAGCACAAGTTATATTCAGCCCGTATGTCCCAGTTTTGTCCATCTAGGGAGTTAGCTAACCATGGACCTTGTCTCATGTTTACTATTGAAAACTACCTGCCTTTAAGTGGACTGGTGCAGTTCAGACTTAAGTTGTTCAAGGTCAATTGTATATTTTTTTCATTTTAACCCATACTGTGAATTCAAGGCATAATGTATTCAGATCTGACCACACTGAGGGCAGCATTTATTGTTGAGGTTGTTGCTTAGTCGCTAAGCTGCGTCTAACTTTGTGATCCCTTGGACTGTAGCTCGCCAGGCTCCTCCGTCCATGGAATTCTCCCAAGCAAGACTACTGGAGTGAGTTGCCATTTCGTTCTCCAGGGGATCCTCCTGACCCAGGGATCAAACCTCCATCTCCTTCATTGACAGGTGGATTCTTTACCACTGAGCCACCTAGGAAGCCCTGTTATTGAGGGGGGTGGGGTTTTTTCAGCCAGGACCTTGACAGGTTGTTATCATCTAGCTATCTCTTATCAGCTATTTTTATTTTTTATTACTTCTGCAAAAGACTATATTTTTCTACTCTTCTATCTCCGCAAAATGATTCCTATTCTTTTCAGGCAGTTGCGATGTTAGGAATTGTTATAGATACAAAAGGTCACTCATGTTTTGGGCAGGTAATTTGTTAATGTCCTTAACAGTGAATGTTGCTACCAAGGAAATGACCTAAAATTTCTCTTCCTAATAAGAAAAATAGGTGAAAGTTATATTTGCTCAATTCCAGGCTCCTCAGGCCATCGAATTCTCCAGGCAGGAATACTGGAGTGAGTAGCTATTTCCTTCCCCAGGGTATCTTCTCAACCCAGGGATCAAACTCTGGTCTCCTGCATTACAAGCAGATTCTTTATCAGCTGAGCAATCAGGGAAGCCATTTTTAATGCCAAGGAAATGAACTAAAATTTCTCTTTCTAATAGAAAAATAAAAGAAACTCATTTATATTTGCTCAATTTTACTATCTAGGTTAAAATATGCCCCCTTTTTAATTTGAATTCATATATACAATATGAAAATAACATGCATTTAAAATTCATTAATGGCAAAAACCGAACCAAGCAGCAAGCAAAGAAAAATTGACCATTTTGCTCAGTGTTTAACAAAACAAAAATGAAGCACACTGTAGATTAATGTCCATCAGTAAAGTACAACCGCCCTGAACTTTCTTCTTTGCTTCCACAGTGTTTCATTTCTGCTCAGAAGACACAACCTTCTTTGCTGCAAAAAATTTTTTTTTCAGAAGGGAAGGCATTTTATTTTATTTTCTTCTTTTTTTAAATTTTAATTGGATGCTAATTACTTTACAATATTGTATTGATTTTGCCATACATTGACATGAATCCACCACGGGTGCACACGTGTTCCCCATCCTGAACCCCCCTCCCACCTCCCTCCCCATACCATCCTTCTGGGTCATCCCAATGCACCAGCCCCGAGCACCCTGTATCATGTATCGAACCTGGACTGGCGATCTGTTCCACATATGATAATATACATGTTTCAGTGCCATTCTCCCAAATCATCCCCCCTTCCCTCTCCCACAGAGTCCAAAAGACTGTTCTATACATCTGTGTCTCTTTTGCTGTCTCGCATACAGGGTTATCATTACCATCTTTCTAAATTCCATATATATGCATTAGTATACAGTATTGGTGTTTTTCTTTCTGGCTTACTTCACTCTGTAAAATAGGCTCCAGTTTCATCCACTTCATTAGAACTGATTCAAATGTATTCTTTTTAATGGCTGAGTAATACTCTGTTGTATATATATATCACCGCTTTCTTTTTTTTTTTTATCACCGCTTTCTTATCCATTCGTCTGCTGATGGACATCTAGGTTGCTTCAATGTCCTGGCTATTATAAACAGTGCTGCAATGAACATTTGGGTACACTTGTCTCTTTCAATTCTGGTTTCCTCGGTGTGTATGCCCAGCAGTGGGATTGCTGGGTCATATGGCAATTCTATTTCCAGTTTTTTAAGAAATCTCCACACTGTTCTCCATGTGACTGTACTAGTTTGCATTCCCACCAACAGTGTAAGAGGGTTCCCTTTGTCCACACCCTCTCCAGCATTTATTGCTTGTAGGCTTTTGGATCGCAGCCATTCTGACTGGTGTGAAATGGTACCTCATTGTGGTTTTGATTTGCTGCAAAATTTTTTCAAGCTCTTGAGATTATATTTTCTTCTTCAAGAATCAAAACCAAATAAAAAATTAAAAGCATTTAAATTTTTCCCTAAATTCATTTTATGGGATTTTTTTCTAATAAAAAGCCAATTCTGATTTGATAATTATCTAGTTTTTTTTCCCTTCATGAAAGTATCATGTAATTAAGTGTACCAAATATACATCAACTTTGCAATAAATACATTTGAAATATTTAACCCTTTCTACAAACCTAAATGTACTTTGGAATAAATCTATTTATTTAGAATAAATCTCTTTATCAAAAGAGAAATAATGCTGGATTGACTGGTAAGAGTTTTTTCTAGTTTGAGTTAACTACAAACCATATATTTTAGATCACTTTTCTAGCATTACATATCAGAACATCTCTTCAAACTTCATTTTCTGATTAAAAAATACTGTTAACAGTTTTGAAAGTTTCACAAGCATGCCTGGAAAACATTTTTAGCAAAAGTATTGGAAAACAGAGAAAGACTAGTCTCTTTCACAATGACATTCATACTACAAAATAGACAGTAATTAAACCTGGGCTGGCATCGGGTCCCATCACTTCATGGGAAATAGATGGGGAAACAGTGGAAACAGTGTCAGACTTTATTTTTGGGGGCTCCAAAATCACTGCAGATAGTGACTGCAGCCATGAAATTAAAAGACGCTTACTCCTTAGAAGAAAAGTTATGACCAACCTAGATAGCATCATATTGAAAAGCAGAGACATTACTTTGCCAACAAAGGTCTGTCTAGTCAAGGCTGTGGTTTTTCCAGTGGTCATGTATGGATATGAGAGTTGGACTGTGAAGAAAGCTGAGCACCGAAGAATTGATGCTTTTGAACTGTGGTGATGGAGAAGACTCTTGAGAGTCCCTTGGACTGCAAGGAGGTCCAACCAGTCCATTCTGAAGGAGATCAACCCTGGGATTTCTTTGGAAGGAATGATGCTAAAGCTGAAACTCCAGTACTTTGGCCACCTCATGCGGAGAGTTGACTCATTGGAAAAGACCCTGATACTGAGAGGAATTGCGGGCAGGAGGAGAAGGGGATGACAGACGATGAGATGGCTGGATGGCATCACTGACTCAATGGACATGAGTCTGAGTGAACTCCGGGAGTTGGTGATGGACAGGGAGTCCTGGCGTGCTGCGATTCATGGGGTCGCAGAGAGTCGGACGTGAATGAGCGATTGAACTGAACTGAATACTCATCACCCGTAAAGAGTCTGATGTAAGATCTTGTGAGAGGAAACAATGCAAAGAGGGAAGTGGATGTACCAATGAATTGAATGCAAAACCACTGACCCTCAGGGCTGATGTCGTCTAACTTAGGGCTGGACACTAGCTTGACCGAAGAGGTCTCCGAACAAATGTCTAGGAAACATCCTTTTGTCTGCTTGATTTTCACGTTAATTCCATCTTAGGTCAATTAATCTAAGCAACTTAAATTTCTTGGAGCTACTACACATGGGTTCATGTGCATCACATATATGGGCACCTCACCAGCTTGGGATGAATAACGGGAGTGTGTTTCATTTAAATGTTCTGATTCATGTCTCCTTTCCTGGAGCCAGTCTGCAACATTATAAAAATATTACACATATTCACACTACTATATATAAAAGAGGTAACCAACAAGGGTCCACCATATAGCAAAGGGAACTCCACTCCATATTTTGTAATAACCCATAAGAAAAGAGAATCTGAGGAACATATGTGTGTGTGTGTGTGTGTGCGTGCACGCATGCATGCACTCATTTGCTGAGTCATATCCAACTCTTGCAGCCTGAACGACTGTAGACCACCAGGCTCCTCTCTCCATGAAATTGTCCAGGTAAGACTATTGGAGTGGGTTGCCATTCCTTCTCCAGGAAATCTTCCCAACCCAGGGATCGAACATGTGTTTCCTGCATTGGCAAGGGAATTCTTCACCATGGTACCACCTGGAAGCCTATGTGCATGTGTATATATATATAAACACACACATACATGAATCACTTTGCTGTATACCTGAAACTAACATGATATTGTAAATCAAATATACTCCAATAAAAAATAAAGCAAAAGTCAAACTTAAATAATTAAAAATATCAGAAAACCCGGGTTGGTCCCGGTGCCCTGTACCTTGTCCTTGAAGCCAGACCTAAGTCCACCCCGGCACCCCCACCCCAAGGCTAAAGAAGCCATGTGAGCTCTGGCACTAAGATTCCAGGAAAGCCTGTCTGACCGTTTTCACTGCCAGTTCAGGAGGCAAGTCAGGGGCAAATGAAAGCTGGACAATCCCCATGGGATCCCTCACAGTTCTAGATGCTGTCAGGGCAAAACTGACCTGGATTTATCATAACACTGTTCTGTTAGGATTTGGCTCTTTCTCTCTTTCACAAACACCCAGCAACACACAGACAGAGCCGTCCCCTCCTGGACACCCATCAGGGGCTCCTGAGGCAGCCGCACACCACACCCCAGGAGCAAAATGGAGAAGAAAAAATTCATGGTGTGTTTCCCTTTAATGTAAAGGGTCACTCAGGTGCCCAGCGATTTCTCTTCGGCTGTGTGAATCAAAGGATTCCTTCTCACCAGGTTGGACCTGCCAGCAGGAGTAATGAGAGCTTGGTTCTCTCACTGGAGATGCTTCAGCTCCTGAGAAAATATTCCCACCATTTTCCACAAACATTGAAAGCCAGAGTTCTGGAGAAGGGTTGCCTTTGCCAATATTAGCAAATGTTTCGTTGCCCTAGGAACAGCTTGCTGACTTTTAAATGAAAACATTTTATTCTAAAAATATACTTCAAATGTAACCTCTCAGCTCCCTGCCACACCAATCCTATTGATCCCTCTCTCATTGACCGTTAAGTGATCTGATTTTGTAGCTATTGCTGAATTGGTGGTTTGGGAGTTTCTATAGGGTGTGCTGGGACTGTGGACCCTCCTAAGATAGCACAACATCCAGTCCCCAGTATGCCAAGACGTTTAGTCAATTTGCTCCTCATCGATTTCTAACTGAATGTTGTTTATGTAGCTCTGATTGGAGATTCTAAAGCATCTCAAATGATCATTTTGGACTGTAAAGAAATTCATCATGTGAATTCAATGAGTTCCTTCTTGATTGACGTATATTTCCATACTTGGGCTTTGATAAATTTGTCTTATAGGCCTTCAAATTAAATTAACTAGGTAATTGATTAGTCATAAAAAAAGAGCCGACACTTTGCTGACAAAGGTCCATATAGTCAAAACTATGGTTTTCCAGTAGTCATGTATAGATGAGAGAGTTGGACCGTAAAGAAGACTGAGCACCAAAGAACTGATGCTTTCAAATTGTAGTGCTGGAGATTTTTGAGAGTCCTTTGGAGAGCAAGGGAGAGCGTGGGAGGCTGCAATGGTGCACAGAGCGTGGCCAAGAGGAGCTACCCAACGTCCGAGGTCCGGGGCAGAAGCTGGTAAGACCCCACACCCAAGGTCAGGGGCAGCGGCCGACAGTGCCAGGCTACGACGGCGCAGGAACAGCCAAGAGGAGCTACCCCACATCCGAGGTCAGGGGCGGTGGCCGGGAGGAGCTACCCCGCATCCGAGGTCAGGGGCAGTGGCCGAGAGGAGCAACCCCACGTCCAGGGAGCAGTGGCTGCGCCAGCACAGGAGTGCCTAGAGGAGCTATTCCACGTTCAAGGTCAGGAGGGGCGGCGGTGAGGAGATACCCCTCATCCAAGGTAAGGAGCAGCAGCTGCGTTTTGCTGGAGCAGCCGTGAAGAGATACCCCATGCACAAGGTAAGAGAAACCCAAGTAAGATGGTAGGTATTGCAAGAGGGCATCTGAAACCATAATCACAGAAAACTAGTCTATCAATCACACTAGGACCACAGCCTTGTCTAACTCAATGAAACTAAGCCATGCCTGTGGGGCCACCCAAGACGGGCGGGTCATGGTGGAGAGGTCTGACAGAATGTGGTCCACTGGAGAAGGGAATGGCAAACCACTTCAGTATTCTTACCTTGAGAACCTCATGAACAGTATGAAAAGGCAAAATGATAGGATACTAAAAGAGGAACTCCCCAGGTCAATAGGGGCCCAATATGCTACTGGAGATCAGTGGAGAAATAACTCCCGAAAGAATGAAGGGATGGAGCCAAAGCAAAAACAATACCCAGCTGTGGATGTGACTGGTGATAGAAGCAAGGTCTGATGCTGTAAAGAGCAATATTGCATAGGAACCTGGAATGTCAGGTCCATGAATCAAGGCAAATTGGAAGTGGTCAAACAAGAGATGGCAAGAGTGAATGTCGACATTCTAGGAATCAGTGAACTAAAATGGACTGGAATGGGTGAATTTAACTCAGATGACCATTATATCTACTACTGTGGGCAGGAATCCCTTAGAAGAAATGGAGTAGCCATCATGGTCAACAAAAGAGTCCGAAATGCAGTACTTGGATGCAATCTCACAAACAACAGAATGATCTCTGTTCATTTCAAAGGCAAACCATTCAATATCACAGTAATCCAATTCTATGTCCCAACCAGTAACGCTGAAGAAGCTGAGGTCGAAAGGTTCTATGAAAACCTACAAGACCTTTTAGAATTAATACCCAAAAAAGATGTCCTTTTCATTATAGGGGACTGGAATGCAAAAGTAGGAAGTCAAGAAACACCTGGAGTAACAGGCAAATTTGGTCTTGGAGTACAGAATGAAGCAGGGCAAAGGCTAATGGAATTTTGCCAAGAAAGTGCACTGGTCATAGCAAACACCCTCTTCCAACAACACAAGAGAAGACTCTACACATGGGCATCAACAGATGGTCAACACCGAAATCAGATTGATTATATTCTTTGCAGCCAAAGATGGAGAAGCTCTCTACAGTCAGCAAAAACAAGACCAGGAGCTGACTGTGGCTCAGATCATGAACTCCTTATTGCCAAATTCAAACTTAAATTGAAGAAAGTAGGGAAAACCACTAGACCATTCAGGTATGACCTAAATCAAATCCTTTATGATTATACAGTGGACATGAGAAATAGATTTAAGGGCCTAGATCTGATAGATAGAGTGCCTGATGAACTATGGACGGAGGTTTGTGACATTGTACAGGAGACAGGGATCAAGACCATCCCCATGGAAAAGAAATGCAAAAAAGCAAAATGGCTGTCTGGGGAGGCCTTACAAATAGCTGTGAAAAGCAAAAGAGAAAAGGAAAGATATAAGCATCTAAATGCAGAGTTCCAAAGAATAGCAAGAAGAGATAAGAAAGCCTTCCTCAGCGATCAATGCAAAGAAATAGAGGAAAACAACAGAATGGGAAAGACTAGAGATCTCTTCAAGAAAATTAGAGATACCAAGGGAACATTTCATGCAAAGATGGGCTCGATAAAGGACAGAAATGGTATGGACCTAACAGAAGCAGTAGATATTAAGAAGAGGTGGCAGGAATACACAGAACTGTACAAAAAAGATCTTCACAACCAAGATAATCACGATGGTGTGATCATTCACCTAGAGCCAGACATCCTGGAATATGAAGTCAAGTGGGCCTTAGAAAGCATCACTACGAACAAAGCTAGTGGAGGTGATGGAATTTCAGTTAAGCTATTTCAAATCCCGAAAGATGATGCTGTGAAAGGGCTGCACTCAATATGCCAGCAAATTTGGAAAACTCAGCAGTGGCCACAGGACTGGAAAAGGTCAGTTTTCATTCCAATCCCAAAGAAAGGCAATGCCAAAGAATGCTCAAACTACCGCACAATTGCACTCATCTCACACGCTAGTAAAGTAATGCTCAAAATTCTCCAAGCCAGGCTTTAGCAATACGTGAACCATGAACTTCCAGATGTTCCAGCTGGTTTTAGAAAAGGCAGAGGAACCAGAGATCAAATTGCCAACATCCACTGGATCATGGAAAAAGCAAAAGAGTTCCAGAAAAACATCTATTTCTGCTTTATTGACTATGCCAAAGCCTTTGACTGTGTGGATCACAATAAACTGTGGAAAATTCTGAAAGAGATGGGAATACCAGACCACCTGACCTGCCTCTTGAGAAACCTGTATGCAGGTCAGGAAGCAACAGTTAGAACTGGACATGGAACAACAGACTGGTTCCAAATAGGAAAAGGAGTACATCAAGGCTGCATATTGTCACCCTGCTTATTTAACTTATATGCAGAGTACATCATGAGAAACACTGGACTGGAAGAAACACAAGCTGGAATCAAGATTGCCGGGAGAAATATCAATAACCTCAGATATGCAGATGACACCACCCTTATGGCAGAAAGTGAAGAGGAACTCAAAAGCCTCTTGATGAAAGTGAAAGTGGAGAGTGAATAAGTTGGCTTAAAACTCAACATTCAGAAAACAAAGATCACGGCATCCAGTCCCATCACTTCATGGGAAATAGATGGGGAAACAGTGGAAACAGTGTCAGACTATTTTTGGGGGCTCCAAAATCACTGCAGATGGTGACTGCAGCCATGAAATTAAAAGACGCTTACTCCTTGGAAGAAAAATTATGACCTACCTAGATAGCATATTGAAAAGCAGAGACATTACTTTGCCAACAAAGGTCTGTCTAGTCAAGGCTATGATTTTTCCTGTAGTCATGTATGGATGTGAGAGTTGGACTGTGAAGAAAGCTGAGCACCAAAGAATTGATGCTTTTGAACTGTGGTGTTGGAGGAGACTGTTGAGAGTCCCTTGGACTGCAAGGAGATCCAACCAGTCCATTCTGAAGGAGATCAACCCTGGGATTTCTTTGGAAGGAATGATGCTGAAGCTGAAACTCCAATACTTTGGTCACCTCATGCGAAGAGTTGACTCATTGGAAAAGACTCTGATGCTGGGAGGGATTGGGGGCAGGAGGAGAAGGGGATGACAGAGGATGAGATGGCTGGATGGCATCACTGACTCGATAGACGTGAGTCTGAGTGAACTCCAGGAGTTGGTGATGGACAGGGAGGCCTGGCGTGCTGCGATTCATGGGGTTGCAGAGAGTCGGCCACGACTGAGCAACTGAACTGAACTGAACTGAACTGGAGCGAAAGGAGATCAAACCAGTCAATCCTAAAGGAAATCAACCTTGAATATTCATTAGAAAGACTGTGGCCTTCGGTTACTTTGGCCACCGGATGCAAAGAGCCAACTCATTGGAAAAGACCCTGTTATTGGAAAAGACCCTGTTACTGGAAAAGATTGAGGGTAGGAGAAGAAGGGGGTGACAGAGAAAGAGTAGGTTGGATGGCATCACCGACTCAATGGACAGAGTTTGAACAAGCTCCAGGAGATAGTGGAGGACAGAGAAGCCTGGTGTGGTGCAATCAATGGGGTCACAAAGAGTCAGACACAACTTAGCGACTGAACAATAACAACAAGAAAGAGCACATTTGTAATCGAAGGGAAACCTTTTCTTCAGTAAAATCACTTTCATCATTGGTGCAAATAACAGGAACACCCAGCCTGTGATTCTGTCTTGGTATAAGGTTCTAGGAACCCAGCAGATCCTCTACTGACTGAGCTGGCTCCCTTCCCCTGTAGGCAGCACTGACGTGTGGTGAAATCTGAACATCGGACGATGTAACTTTCACTCTCTTCCATGAAAATGTTCCTGTTTTACCACCTCACCATGACCTTTCACTTCCTGGGCCTCATTGATTTCTCAATTAGGCAGGTGGTGGCTCCAAGTTTTGGAGATAATCCACGTTTACAGTCTTTCTTTTTCTCTTTTCCCCTCTTTCCTTCAGATGTTGATGCTTAGCATCTTGTCTCCATGTCTTGTAAGGAGGAGGGTAATTATGGGTGAAAAGAAGAGAAATATAGAGCTTGATCTAAATTCTAAAAATACTCCTACCACTAAAACTCTGTCATTTTAGCCAATGTATTGAAATGCTCTGGGCTTTGATTGACAACGAGAATAAAAAAACAGTTCTACAACTCAACGTGCTAAACACTGTCCTGGGAGCTGTCACGTCTACTTTCCGTCTGCGGTAATTCCACTTTCAGAGGATGCTGACCCTTGGTTTGAGACTTACCAGGTGCACTGCCATTATATGTTCTCAAAATTTACATACAGTATGTATTTAAAAGACACAAAGCAATAGTGTGATGCAAGAGTGGTAAATAATTTCTAAAAAGGGAATCCCTGAATACATAACTTTCCATGCTCCCTGTCACTCCTGATTTTCAATGCCATGGACAAGATCATGTAATGAAAATCCAGCATCAGCTCACCTTTTTGACAACTGGATTAAATACTAGTGAAATAGTATTAGTAAATACTAATGTCCAGTTGGAATTGGACATTCCAATTACAAAATAATGGTTGACTCCAGGGGAGATGTTCACATGCCTGGGGTAAAACTTGTACATTTAAAAAATCCATTTCTGAGTCATTTACCCCCTCAATCCACACCTAGCTCAGGATCTTCTCCCCTGATGAGACTGCTCTGTGTCTGCAGCATAACATACAGACGTTCAGCCTCCTAACAGGAAACTCTCCCCACCACCCCTGGCTTCTAGGAGAAACCCAAGAGGAACTTGCTTGCAGAGACTGAGGCACAAAAGAAAGTAATTACTGTCTGTGGGAAATTTTTTAAAAATAATAACTAGTACACATAAGTGTTAATCACTCAGTCATGTCTGACTCTGCAACCCCATGGACTATAGCCCACCAGGCTCCTCTGTCCATGGAATTCTCCAGGCAAGAATACTAGAGTGGGTTGCCATTCCCTTCTCCAGGGCATCTTCCCGACCAAGGGTACAAACCTGGGTCACCTGCATTGCAGGCAGATTCTTTACCGTCTGAGCCAGCTAGGAAGCCCAGTAAACATAATGGGAGAATCATCATATGTTTTCCTTCTCCATCAATGGCAAAGATGTAAACTATCATGCGTTGAGCTCTCCCAACCTTCCATGGAACAGGGAGCTGGTGAATCTGATGTTTTTGAGGGTCCGTGGTAAGTGTACACTTCAGTTTACCAAGACTTGCAGCTGCTAAAGAATGTTCAGTCTCCCAGTTCTTCAGTTTCACTATATCCTTATTTAGTAACACATGCAGGAAACAACCATGAACTCCAATAGTGCAGGCATCAGAACGCTGCTTCCCAACTGGCAAGTTATTAAACCATCCTGACTGTTATCCTGATGCAATATCCAAATCACATTTAATACAACTGCTTGTTTAAAAATTTTATGTCAGTGCTGCTAAAACTGACTAATTATTCATGTTTCTGTTTGTGTTTAATTCCTCTGGGGACACACAGAACTGAATTTCTTTCAGTACGATTCCAAGTAACTATTTTCCCATTAAAAAAAGTCTCAAGAAATTGGTACAGGAATAGACCTCATAGTCCCTAAGAAGAATATTTTTTTAACTTTGCTGAGACCAGGCAAATGGTATTTTCCATCCCTCAGTAATGTCACTTACACTCTACCTTCAGGCTTTTTCCTGGTGTTTTCTTCCATGAGAATTCTGTCTCTAACAACAGTATTTATAAGTCTGCTAACTCAGAGGCCCTTGCTATTTCTCCCAGTTACAGGTTTTGGTGGTTGTAAATTATCACCATCAATGGTTTACAAGAAAGAGAAACAAGAAAACACTAAAAAAAAAAAAAAAAAAAAAAAAAGCCCATGTACTTCTGAATATGCATTATGCAATGAAATTTACATTTAGATTTTCAAAAGCAATCTTCATTCTTATTTAAACTCATGTATATATAAGTACCTATACTTATATATGCATGAATACCCACACATAAAACTCAAAATGTTCACTTAAAACAAAACAACGCATGCTTTGAAATGTGTTTCTAGCATTAAAAGCTTTAAGGAAATGGATATGCTTTTAAAATAACAGTATTAATCCAAACTACAGGTTTAAAAATAAAAGAATGCCACCTAAACTAGCAAATATTTTTTGTATAGGCCTTCTTATTTAAATATTTACAGAAGCAATGGGAATTAATACATATGACTTGCTTTTTTTTTTAGTATGTGCATAGCAGAAAGTCCCTGCAAAGTGAACACAGAGCACATTCTTTTTACAGGGAGAGTACTGAATTTTCTCTGTTGCATACAGTGACCTTGATAAAGTACTTTTTGGAGGATCAGAACGTCAACCACATTTTCATTTGTCTGGCAAAAACACAGATGCAAAATAAGTGTTCCACTGACTCAGGAAAATAATAACTGTGAAGTTAACATTTCAATAAGCCAGTAGATCCTATTATAACTAGTATTAATGCCCTACTCATAGCTTCACTATTTGTGTTAAACTTTCTCTTGCCTCTAAGAGTGGAACTAATTTCACTGACTCTTAAACAAGGAAACATCATTCATTTAAATAAACACTATGTTTTAAACCATTTTCCAGATTAGAAGAAGAAGCTTATGCCAAAAAGTGTTATCCACTATTTGAATATCCTGCTCCCATATTTTTCTATATTTAGATTTTGTGTTTTCACATTTCACAGTTAAATTGCAACTGCAGATTACTGGCTTATGTCTTCAAACTTACAGACACTGATGTTTTAAATAATTAAGTAAAAATATTTTATTTAGAAAGGAAATTTTGAATTTAAACCCAAAAACCTAGTTATGAGTAGGTTATGTTCTCTAGCTATTTTAAACCATACTATGATTTTTATCAACTTTAAAAGGTCTAGGCTCCTTTTTTTCAATATCCACCTGTCTTTAGCTTTCTCAGCCACAATTATGAACAGATGAACAGAAGAAAAGTACCTGTAATTTAGCAAAAGCCTAGAAGTGATTTTTTTTTAGCCAGATAGTTAAGGAACAGAATGTGTGGACTTTTCCAAAATAAACACAGTTCCTCAGCACAGCTTCGCTTCAAGTGTGCTTTTAGCTGCCATGTCTAATCCACTGAAGAAATTCACATTATTGTGCTTCTGTGGGTTTTCATGAATTAAACTGGCACTTTCTATTATAACCTTCTATTTGGGGGGGTTTATAGTAATTTCACTGGAAAATGTAATTTGATACAGAACTACACGAAATTGCTGCTAGAGGACATCTAGAATAAATTAAAAGGGAGTGAAAGTCTTTTTGGCGGTTTTAATTTATAGAAGTTCAAAGACAAAATAGAAAATGTGCTGGACCTGTGACTCTCTTAGAGTGATGTCTGCTATGGTGGGAGCAATTTGCATACCATCAAAGTGCCATGGATGCATCTGACTCCCTGGCACCCAGGTCCTTCATCGGACCCCATGAGGCTCTTTCTCACAGGCTTATTTGGAATAAAAGTTGTGCAGGCAAAGTGTCTTCACTAATGCACTTCACTTAGCGCTCATTCTTTCAACTAAAAATGCCCTTTCAACAAAGCGGAATTATCCTTATGTCTGGAACATCCCCTGATGCAAAGGCCTGAGAACTTCTTGTCCACAAAGCTAGCATCAGCTTTGATCTTCTTCTTTAAGACCTGGACATTCCCACCAAGGTTGGAGAGAAGAAAGTGTGGTTTTGAAGATCAGTTGGTATCAGAGCAAACAGAAGCCACCATCAGATATAGCAGAATACCTGTTACCTAGAAGACACACAATAAGCATTTAATTGAATTGATAGATTATGTAAAAATAACTACAAATGGGGGGATAAATACAGATTCATAAAAAGAATGTTTTTGTACTAGGAAAGTAACAAATGTGGTGAGACAAGTTTAAACCGAGCCATATGCAGCACAGATGAAGGAAGCGGGAATGTTTTGCCAAGAGATTTCATTCAGTGAAATGATGACATAATAGCTTTTATATGCATGAATAATTTCCATGTGGAAAGGAGATTATATTTATTTAGGAGGCATAGACAAAAGTTGCAGCGTGAGATGAATAGTCATTTTGAGAAGCAGAATTTCAGCTCAATTTGAAACACAAATTTCAAGCTTTGGAAAATCCAGGGAATACTGCCTTGTGTTGGGCGGTGCTCTCTCACAGTGATGTGCTGAGAACCAGGATCCATGCACCTTTGTTCTGGTGCTCTTAGGAGACAGAATCACAATGAAACTTTTCCAAAATGGTCCATCAAAATCGCTTCTTTGGAATGTTCGTAAGAATGGTGTAGAAAAAAAAAAGTTTCAAGGCCAAATAAGTTTAAGAAACCCTAAGATATCATTCATGAGAACTATGAACATCCAGAGGATGGACATGTGGGACCCACCTCACCTGTTGGTCCATGCGTGGTGTTACTGCAGAGGATCCCACAAGTGCCTTGGGAGAAGGGAAACCACGAGAGATGCTTCTGGGGACTGAGAGGCAAGATTGGACAGCGGGTACCTTGTTTGGGTTTGTTTCCCATCTTTTACATGCTGCGGTGCAAACACATGTGAGATTGACCAGGTGGGAAATGAGAGACAGGAAGAAAAAGGAGAGAGATGGAAGGACGAAGGGAAGGGAACAGAGAAGAAAGGAAAGAATGCAGGTTAGAAATTAAAGATAAAAATGGAGAACAGGAGGGGAGACTGGAGGGAGGAGGTGAATTCAACTGCACGGTTGTGGCTACAACACATTATTTTTCCCAGATTTTATTGTGCAATAAAATATGTATCCCCAAAACATACAAAAGAAAACAGAAATGCACAGCTCTAAAAAGCTTGAAGCCTCTCTGAGCCAATCTCTGCCTGTGTTATAACCCCCTTGGGATCACCAGAGTAGTGGACATGACAACAGCCACCCTGAGGCCCAACTCCCCAAGCTCAGCCAGGTCTCCAGCACAGGAGAATGCTCTCCTGAAGGAAGGATTCTGAGTCCTATTCACAGCCTGGGGTGAAAGCAAGGTGCTTCTCAGGGTGATTCAGGGAAGCGGCACTTTAACAAAGCACTTAAGAATGGGCTCTATTGCAATACGACACGCTTCATGGTTACTTAAGGAAAAAAATCAGTGTTGGAGAAAAACACGCTTGGTTAGGCAGTTACTTTTTCAGCAACCAGTATAATGAGTATCACAAAAGGTTAGAAGTACTGACACCCCAAAACCATTAGATTTCTACACAGATGAAGGATTTGCATAAAACCCATTTGGAGCTAAGTAAGCAGCAGAGTGTTGATGCTGCTCCCTGAGCACAGATAGGCTGCAGATGAATTGCTTCACTTCATGCAGGCAAAACCATCAGGGGACCTGCTTGCGGTTAAAGATGACTTAGAAGAACGAGCAGAATCCACAGTCCTGAATACAGGAGTCAGCGAGCAGGCCAGACCTGCACTGGGTGACTTCGCTTTCATTCGCAAATGAGTGGAGTCAGAAGCGGTCCCCATGATGGGTTTATGCACACACTGCCTTGGGGTTTCAGGCAAAGACATTATTTCAAAGGTAAAGATCAATTATAAAAGTAAAGGTAAAGATCAATTATACGCTAATTTCCCAGCTGCTGCCACTTCCTCCACAGGGAGAGAGGCACACTTTGTGCACAGGGGACAGGAAAGGTGGTCAGCATCTACATCTCTGCCTCTCTCTAACAAAAAGGCCGCCTCATCTTGATGTGTGTCTTTACAACAGCTGTGCTTTAAACAAAGAACTCTGTTTCAGTTGTGTCTGGGGCACCAGATGCTCACACATTATCACTTTATTATCCTAGACTTTCTCACTGGACCTCAGGTGAGCGAGCCTTTGCAAATTTTGCATATTAACAGTCTACTTGAAATGTAATCTCTATACCGCCTAACATTCTAGGTCACAAGACTCCAGGTGGCTTGAGGAGAAAGAAGGAAGGACAGGGGGAAGGTTTCCCGCGTTACCTCCAGCACTGGGCGTGACAGTGAACTCAGGAAACGCTGCTTTCACATCTTTATTATGAAGGAAATAAGCTGAAAGACAACAGCCTCATGTTTGATGTAGGCTAGACAAGTAAAATTAATTCTTCTTTTAAAATAAAGGCACTAAAGTCTATATTTTAATCTCAGAGGTGTTGAGAGCAGTGCATCAAGATGCCAAGTATCTAGAAAATTAGTGTGGAATTCCACTCTTCAACTGTACTATATTTTTGGATGTCCACACAATTTCAGGGCTTCCCCGCTGGCTCAGATGGTAAAGAATCTGCCTGCAATGCAGGAGACTCGGGTTTGATCCCTGGGTCAGGAAGATCCCCTGGTGAACAGAATGGCAACGCACTCCAGTATTCTTGCCTGGAGAATTCCATGGACAGAGGAGTCTGACAAGCTTCATTCCCTGGGGTCGCAAAGAGTCAGGCATGACTTAGAGACTTAACAACAGTAGCAAAAGTTTAGTAGATGTGTGAAAGCATCCTTTGTCTTGATAATGCTGATAACCGGTGTTGGTACAGGGAGTTCTCTCCCCACCCTGTCTCTGCTCGCTGGCTGTCGTCCTCTGACCCTTCCCTCATCTGTGACACCTGCTGCCCATGACTCAGTGTGCAGGAAACGACCAGAGAGTTTAATTCCAGAGAGTTTAATAATTTTTGACAAACAAAAATTATTTCTCATTACCATAGTTAAACTTTCTGCCTCCACAGGAAAGGGGACAGAGGAAAATATGTGTGGCACCAATAGACCTAATAACGGCTTCCCTGGGAAAGTGAAATCCAACCACAACATGATGATATTTACAGAGGCTGCTTTAAACAGAGCAAAACAAACAGCTGAGGCTTTATATTTAAATAACCCTTAGATAACTTCAAAAGATAAGCACAAAATTCTAATTTCAGTGTTGTCACTAATTTTTAAAAACAAATACTTGGCAATAAAAAACATAGATGACAGTCATGTATGGATGTGAGAGTTGGACTATAAAGAAAGCTGAGCGCCAAAGAATTGATGCTTTTGAACTGTGGTGTTGGAGAAGACTCTTGAGAGTCCTTTGGACTGCAACGATATCCAACCAGTCCATCCTAAAGGAAATCAGTCCTGGGTGTTCATTGGACTGATCTTAAAGCTGAAACTCCAATACTTTGGCCACCTGATGCGAAGAGCTGAGACATTGGAAAAGACCCTAATGCTGGGAAAGATTTGAGGGCAGGAGGAGAAGGGGATGACAGAGGATGAGATGGCTGGATGGTATCATCGACTCGATGGACATGGATTTGGGTGGACTCCGGGAGTTGGTGATGGACAGGGAGGCCTGGCGTGCTACGATTCATGGGGTCACAAAGAGTTAGACATGACTGAGTGACTGAACTGAACTAAACTGAGACAGTCAGATCACATGTAAAGTGCCTGTGAGGATGGAGTTTGAAGCCGGAAGATGTTGGGGCTGACTAAGTGTCAAGAGTGGAATTCTCTTAGTACCTATAATTCTGAACTGGAAAATGGTAATAATAACATCATTGCTCAAACCAGAAGATGTGCATGAATTATTACTTTAAACAATATCTTTAAAAGCAATTTATAAATTGCTAGTTCAAAATAAATATTTTAAAATGCACTATTTAAAAATGTGCTATTTTTTAAAGTGATACAAATGGGCTTAAAAGAGTTTATAAAAAAAATAAACAAATGTACACTCTGATTACTTCTTGGATCTCCAAAAACATTTTCTTGTCCATTTCTCTGCCAGAGAAGCATTTGCAGGTCACCCCGCTCTGCTCTTTTTCTTCCTGATTGTACACTCATCGTCCATCTCTGCCCATCACATCTCACACGGCTTCCCACTGAAATGATACAACCTCTGCTGCTTGAATTCCCTTCACAGATGAACCACAGGCAGGAGGATAAGCAGTAATGAGAGTGCACCAGGGAGATGTCCCTGGACCTGAGGGGTGGCCAAGACACCTTCAGGAAGGAGTTACTGCCCGACAACAGTGAAGGAGCCCAAGAGTCCCTTCTGTCACCCAGACACCCTTATCTCAACATAGAGCGTCCACACGACAGGCATTTCCCATCTGAACCTGTCGGGTCCACCTGCCCTTCCATCCTGCTGCCCTAGTGCAGGCCCAGCCTGCCTCCCTGAACTCCTTCCTGAGCCCCTGCCTCCACCCAACCATCACCACCAGGCTCCAGACACAAAACGCCAGCCCATCAAGTCACTTCGTCGCTGAAATCTGTGCATCTGATTCCAGTTTCTCAGGATGAAACTTGAACTCATGATCACAGAACCCAAGACCCTCAGAGATTTAGTCTTGGTCCTGTCTCTGCCCTGGGGTCTCTGCCTCCTAGAAGTTCTCCCTGCCTCACTTGGACGCCTCTCCTAACCATTTTTAAATGTTGCCATGTCTTAACTGAAATACCATTTCCAAACCCTACAATTAGTCCATTTTTCATGTGCTCACAGAGCCATGTGGCCATCTAAAGGGTTGACTTTAGAATATTCTCATCACTGGGAAAGAAATGCTAAGCCTCTCACTCTAGTTCCCACCCTCTGCCCCGTCTCATCATCCTCCTCTCCCCCAGGCCCTAAACAACCCAGAACCTGCTTCTGTCATCATGGATCTGCTTGTCCTATGCATTCCATCAGAATTGCAGATTATGTGGACATTTGCTTCCGGATGTTTCATTCAACATAGCATCACTATCAGCCACACAGTGTCACACTGGTATCAGCCTGCATTCCTGCTCACAGCTGAATGACATTCCATTACATGAAAGCATCAGTTTGTTCATCAGTAGAAGGACATTTGGACAGTTTCCACCTTTTTGGCTACAATGGGAAATATCGCTGCTATAAACACATACGCTCACATTTTTGTGTGAACATATGTTTCCACATCTGGGTCATATGGTAACTCATGATTAATCATTTGAGGAACTGTCAGACTGTTTTTTAAAGACTAGGTATCATTCTAAACTCCCACTTCCAGTGTATGAAGGTGCAGAGATGACTCGTGAAGACTGACCTTTATTCTGGGGGATCCTTAGGGTCAGCCGTAAGCTTTGTTTGACGCTATCCCAACAGAGAGCACAATTTTGAATATAAGGTAATGCTGAAATATAGACAAACCCATTCAATTACTGAGTGCAGGAATATTACAGGTAAAACCTGGAAGACTCAGACATAAAAGACCGGGAGAAACAGCAGCAAAATGGAAAACACAAAGGTGCTAAATAAAAAAGAACTTTGTGACAGGAGACAAAGTTTTTGTTTTTTACTGCACGTGTGTTTTTTTTTTTTTTTTTTTTGAGAAATAAATCAATTGGAAATGCTCTAAAATAAATGTTTGAGAAGATATTTGCGTGCCCGACACCTAACCGAGCCTGACAGGGGTGTGAGTTTCCACTGCGGTGTCATGAGAATCACTTTGCTCTCTGGCAGAACGTTGGGAAGAGGTGAGAGCATGGTCTTCTCATTTGTTCCCATCTGGGATGCTCTGCGAGTCACACAGTGAGTTCGTATTTGTGTTTCATATCTTAATCTTCTTTTTGCCCCTTTGACACTGTCATTTACCGAGTTATGTCTCAACACCGTTTCTTGAAGTGTGTGCTGGTTATAAAAACTCCCCATGTAGCAATAACGGAGGCCTGAGCAGAGGGTCTGCCGCTCAGGGTCCCAGGGTCCAATCAGGGGACAACAGGACCCAGCCTCAAGAAACCCCAGACCCTCAACCTCCACTTCACTGCAGGGAAGCTGCAGTCTCTCTGGTGATCCATTGCTATTTTTCAATGTATGAAGAGATTACAGCTGCTCATTCAGAGAATGTCTCTTGTTCCAAACCCCACATATTAGTCTGACTTTCTAAGTGTGACCCCACCCTTGCTCCATACCAGTGGAAAGGCATCACACCGGTGTGGTCTGACAGTGAGGTGGTCCTAGCACAGTGGGCACCTGGACAGGAGGGCACCTTCTGAACCTCACCTGCCTGTCCTCAGCCCCTCTGGGTACCTGTCCTCAGCCCCTCTGGGTGGACCTTGCCTTGTTTGACCACAGTGAACACAGGAAAGGGAGGCACAGCAGCTGTGGCTCAGACCAGCTCACAAACTAGACATTCACTAAACTGATGTTTAATGAGTGAGTCTTGAGAGCCTCTTATATCCCAGCATTGTTATGGGTGCTGAGGATACAGAAGTCACAGAACACAAGATGTCTCATCTTCCATGACAGCAAGTAAAGAGGACAACAGATATCCACACACATAAACAAGTGGAAAAAAGCTGTGTCATTGGCTGTGCCATGCAGAGGACTGGACAGTGCATGACAGACTCCTGCCTCAGTCCCAGAGACGTCCAGGAGTACGGAAGCTCCAACTGAGACTGAACGTGCCAGTTCTAGCAGAGGGGATGTCGATGCTGGTGTTAACCAGGCATGCCTGGGTTAGCTGTAGCTTCTCTAGCTTGAGTCTCCTCATCTGTGAAAGTTAGTGGGGGCGGGGGTGTGTGTGTGTTGGTCACTCAGTCATGTCAGACTCTTTGCAACCCCATGGACTGCAGCCCACCAGGCTCCTCTGTCCATGGGATCCTCCAGGCAAGAATACTGGAGTGGGTTGCCATTTTCAGGAGATCTTCCCAACCCACAGATGAGTGTCCTCATCTGTGAAGGTGAGATAATAACAGCCTTAGCTCATGGGGCTCTCATGAGGAAAAAAGTTATTACAAAATGAGTCTGCCACAGTAGCACCCATAAGAGGAGGCATCACTGGAATAACCATCGCTGTTTTGCAGTGGTTGTTACTATGAGCTTTCACGTTCAATTCCAAGAAGGTAGACACCAAGAAGAAAAGTTAGTGATGTGGGTTCACAAATACAGACTCAGTTCACACAGATTTTAACCACAGGAGTGAGGAAGATTGTGTGGTGATTCAAAGTAACCTGGGCAGTTAATATACATGTCCGTCTCCTTAGAGTCTCAGAACTACTCACCACATAAAACCTTCCCATAGACATTCCTGAGGCCAGCAGAGGGGGCTGCTATAGTTGAGGTCAAGTGCGGGAGAAGGAAGCTGGAAGTGCCTATCCCAGGAAAGCAAAAAAGTGTTCCACAGGGCTCCCCGTGCACCTTGCACCCTGCAATGTCTATGGGCCAGCTGCCTCAGCGCAGGGTGCCCTTCCCAGGGGAGGGGGAGGGGTAGAGTTAGCCCTGCTGAACTGTCTTAACTGTGAAGCTCTACACAGAAGCCCTCCCCTCCTTGTCTTTCTGCCCTACTAGTCTTCTAGAAAGAGTATCTCAGCTACTCCATCCACCCCACAGCAGGATACCCATATCCCCTAGCAGGCCCCACTGCCCCACCCCAACACACTCCAGCCTCTCAGCGTCATCTTCTTTTTAAAAAATATTTATTTATTTATTTGGCTGCACTGGGTCTTAGTCACATCAAGTGGAATCTTCAATCTTCATTGCAGCATGTGAACTCAGTTGCTTGGCATATGGGATCTCGCACTGGTACATACAGTTTTCATTATATAATGGCTGAAACCAGAAAGCAGCCCCAAACTATCACAAATTGGACTTAATTTAAATTCGCTGACTTAGTAAACATTGTACCTTGATCTTAGAGAAAAATTAAACCTTCAAAAAATCACCCAGTTATACGCTATAAAGTCTTGAACAAAACGTAAACTTTGATCTGTTAAGACATCTTCTTCTCAGATGCAGCCAACGTCCATTACCTTCAGTTTTATTCAATATTCTCCATCCTGGTGCTTCAAAACCCAATTTTCTTAATTCTTTAAAAAAAAAAAAAAGCCACCCTCTTCAATTTTGCACGTTCACCCCCTTATCAACACTTCCCATCCGGTCTTGTTTAGACAGTACTTCTTGGTATAAATACTCTTCAGTTCAAGAATTCTAGAGCACCACTGCTGTTTAGGATCCCCCTGGTTCAGACATCTAAATAAAAGCACTTTGAGATAATCTTTTTAAATTTGAGGATTAAAAAAAAGAAATCAATTTTTAGCAATAATTGAATCCACAGTGTGATAAAAAATCGTATTAAAATAATTAAACTCATATTTATAGATATGTACAATGGCATTCTCCTTACTAGAACACTGCTAAGAACATCGAGCCTAACTCAAATCTCACTTGCCTGACTGCACACTGTGAAGTGAACAGCAGTGATGATTCGTTTCAGACAGAATAATCATGAAGTAATCCTAGACCTACCCGTGCTCTGGAGGATGGAGCAGCTGATTGGACTTGACCCAAATTGAAGTCCTTCCCTTGGGAGTTGAAATTAAAGTGAAGAGATTCCAGACACAGCTTGAACTGAAGTCTTAACAGAGATGTGACAAACGGGAGTGGTGACAGGACCAAGCGCTGCCTGGTCAACCATGAGGCAGACAGAGCAGCCGCCGTGGACATGGACAGGGGACCCTGGACAGCACAGGGGTCATAGCCACTGTCCTGTAGCGACTTGTGACAGAGCGCGATCTGCAGAAATGCTGAGTCACTGTGCGGCACACCTGAAACTAATAAACATTGTAAATCAACTATACTTCAATAAATAAAACTAAAACACATTTTATTGCTGAAAATTCCAGCCAAGAAAAAAAAAAAGTGGAGAAATGGAGAGAACACACCTGGGCCCTTGACTCATAATTTCCAATTCTAGCTCTTTCCTACAACCTGGCTGCATTTTCTCAGACATCCAGTATTTCTCTAACTAAATCCCTGGTTTTGATTTTTTTCAACTCAGTTTTTGTTTCTTATTTTAAGAGGGTTCAAATCAAGACATTTAGTCAGACTAAGATTAATTCTGCTAAAAAGAATGGTTTAGGATTAAAACTTGGGTAACATTTGACAGTGTGATTGGAGACTGTGGACTGAGATAGAGAACAATATTCTCAGGTGAGAATAGAGGATAAAAAAGGCAGAGTTGGGAGAAACTAGGTGTTTGGGGAGCAGTGACCATCTTGAGATGAAAGGTATATTGTGCGGAATGGGACAGAATGAGAGAAAAGTCGGACAAAGATGAGGTCAAATAACACAAGAACCTAAATGCATTAGTAAAATGTTAAACTTCTATTCTGTTATCCGTGGGTGTTCAACGACTTTTGTGATTATGGCTAGGGAAAGCGTTCCCTTCCAAAATTCTGCACAAATTATTTACTTTTATATTCCGCCCCCTTTCCCCACCCCCTGTATTTTTTAAAAATTCCATTTCCATGATGTGGATCGTGGCGACTGGAACATAATTGAGAACTACTCTAGGATGTGGCTCTTACAGCCATAATCCCACATTCATTTTTCTGTGTGATACAAGGGATCCATTTAATAATGACAGGATTCTTCCAGGCATTCTCCTTTCTTTATTTACCCTATTTTACAGCGACAAACTGCCTCTCAGAATATAGCAGTGATTGTTCAAGACCTCTCGGCAGGGAGGTTTAGGGCCTAGAGACAAAGTCGAGCATAGCCCTCATCAGTGGTTAATGGACAGGCTCCTTAGAGGAGCAAGGACTTGATTTCCGCCCAGAGGAAAGAGATGGTTAAAGGCTCTGAGAGGAGGAGGAGGCGGGGCTGGAGCGGACAGGCAGTCCTGAGCCTCACTGTCCAGTCGTCACAGCTGGGGGCTCACCGTCCAGTCATCACAGCTGGGGGGGGGGCGTCTGTCTGAGTCTGGGGCCCTCACCATTTAGGGGACCCTCTTCTCTCGTCCACATGGTGGAGCGCTTGAAGGGGTAAAGGACGCAGTGAAAGGAAAGCATCCATGACCCAAATCTGCACTGCAGGATAACCCGATCAAGTACACTGGGCAGTGGAATCTGCTTGTTGTGGAGAAACCTGGGCCGTCCCTGGGGCATGAGGACAGGGAAGGTGACCCAGGGAGGCCCTGCCAGCACCTGCTAGGGGGCTCCCTCTACTGAGCCCCACTTGCCTTTTACAAGGTGACTCCTCACCCATAACTATCCTCTAGTGACTTCATTTGTGCTTTTTAGGTCTTTTCCTAAGTCAGATGGTCGTGAGCCCTTAGATCCTGCTCAAATGTGTCCGCTACCCTCCTGAGTGGGAAGCAAAGTATCCTGAGCTTAGTTCTGGAGTCCCAGATGCTAACAGGTAGGAGACCAGTGGGCACGTGGCCCTTGGAATCTGAATCCTGGCATCACCACCATCCACACTCGCTTGTTCAGTGGTCTGGCTAAGTATTCTGTGAAGACTAAAGGTGCATGGTCAGAAAGCAACCAGTCCCCAGGTGATTTCTGAGCACATTCTGTAAGGTCGTCACGTGCCCTGTAGTCTAACTGCACAGGGGTGTGTGTGCTCTGCAAAGACGAGATCAGAACGCCCAGTGCCACTTAGCTTGGCTGGAAGATTCCCATATATCTTCCACTTGAAAAGAAAAAACAACACCCTGCCGCTCACAGTTCTTCAGTTTTCTCCTAATGTTCTGGAAACAGCTTTGATTCTTCCCCTAACTCCATCTCCTCTCCAGGGTATAGGTTAGTACAGAAGCCGTGAGGCTCCTTCACTCATCTCAGGCCCATTTCTAACACAAACAATACCTGTTTATTGTTCTCATAGGTTCTTATCAGGATCAACATTTGCAGTATTTCCTGTACTAGATATTCTCTGGAACTGAAACTGCAGCTGCTGTCTGTGCTACACTTTCACACACTGTGGTCTGAGCACAGGACATGTTTTATTTGGCTCAACTTTGTCTCCAAAATAGCCTTGATACAAATGCTCTCTGCCACTCCTCTGAGCTGCATTAACTCCTGGGATATGAAGAGCATCTGATGAACTCTCAAAGCAAGACTGTAACTTTCTGTCAAAGGGTATAAAGAACACAAACATTTGTCCACCAATAGGAAATATACTGTCAAGAAGCCCCAGCAAATGACTTAATACAGTAGCACAGATTTTTTTATAAGCTTGTTAAGCAATTAGATTTTGCTATCATAGTCTATATGGATTCCCTGGTGGCTCAGACAGTAAAGTGTCTGCCTGCAATGCAGGAGACCCAGGTTCGATGAGATACACAATTCATCTTTAGAGGTGAATATGCTCTAAAGACATAAAATCAAGAAATCAGCCTCAGTGATATTATCTTTTGGTTTTATTCTGCCCCTTTTATCTTATCTACTGCTTGGTTAAAATATTAGTCTGGTATGTTTTAAGGTCTCACCCCAGATGCTTAATGAATTGTTTACCATTTTCTCATCAGAAAACACTGCAAAATACGAGGCAGTTTGTACTAGGGATGGAAGGCTGCGGGTGGCAGTACAGATACAGTGCATCTTGGTCCACTGCAGTTCAGCCACTGGACGTCATGGCTTTTCTAGCGTAAGTTAACCCGGCGACCAAGGTCACTTGGTGATGAGCTCACTTCACGCCCTTCCTTCCGCCATGAGGACGGTGGCCAGTCACCACAGTTCATGAGAAAGCAGAGGGGCCTGGGCCTCTGGTATCTCTGGGCCCTCCCAGCCTGCTTTGACGGGCAAGTACAGCAACCCAGCCTGGAAAGTGTGCTTTCCCCGGAGGGATGAGGGTCCAGCTCAGCAGGAAGGAAAATCCTGGGGTGGAAGCAGGGGCTGCCCCAGGCTGGAAGGAAGGAAGCTCCTGGCCTCTCTGACCAGAAATCCTGGGCAGGCTCCCTCAATCCCGCCCCACCCTGGAGAGAGTGTACCTAACGTGAGAAGCAGGTAGACCCGAGAGCCTGGAGGAGAGACCAAGACAGAGCTGCCAGGGTCTGTCCATCTCCTGGCTGTGCCTGCAAGCCCACTGCCTCTGATCCTACACAGCCTTCCCTGGAGAATCAGCCCCTGCTAGAGGAGCCCACCCACCCCAAAACCTGGGCATGTACATTAGACCCTCCACACACCCCAGGTTCCACCACTGGTGATGCTGTGGGACTCACATCATATCATGTATAGTATTCACCCAACTGCCCCCGACTTGGTCAACTGGATCCAGAAAAGGTGGACTCTGCTGAAGACACGTCGCACTGGGGCCATTGCTCTTCTCCATCCTGTGTCCAATCCCCCTGACACATCCTGCGTCTAGACAGCTCGACGTCGATATTGTCTCTGAGGGAATTTAGTTTGATCATTTTTACTCCTACAGAGAATCCTGTAGGATGTATTTATGTGTCACTGAGGGTGCTTTCAGGATTATGGGCCTAGTTTGGGGAGTGGACAAGTCTAGATCACATGCCCAGTAAATTCATTTTAGGTATAATCTCTGTTGACTGGGAAAGCATTCAGCATTGAAGAGGATAATGAGAAGTGTTTGATGACTGAGGCAATTATTTGGTCTTTTAAAGTTGATTTTTATAGAGGATATGTTAGCTCAGCTATAACATATTTAGTTAACCTTTACATTTTTTACATTTTTCTCTTTTAATAACTGTTTTTTCTGACCTCCCCGCTAATCACACATCCTCCACGCAGAACCATGAATGAATCTTCAAATGGGACCCTTTTCTGTCTATGCTGAGAGCTTTGAAGGCACTTTATTGGCAACTAGCTCCATCCATTTCTTATGTGTTTTAGGTATTGAAATAAATTGCCTTCTTTGGCTATCGGGCAATCCACCATCGAACAGCAGAACCTGGCCTGCAGCTTTCTTGGAATTCTTCCCAGAATCTAACCAGAGTGTCCTCAATCATAACTGATTGGAGGTTGGAAAAGGGCAGGTGGAATTCACATACTGACAGTGTGTTATCAGAAGATGCAGCCACCTTTAAAAACCACATGAAAGCCCAGA
The DNA here is from genome assembly GCF_029407905.1 of Bubalus kerabau. Lineage (NCBI taxonomy): Eukaryota > Metazoa > Chordata > Mammalia > Artiodactyla > Bovidae > Bubalus > Bubalus kerabau. The sequence goes on along the minus strand of NC_073637.1, from coordinate 22,067,918 downwards.
TTATTTTGTGAGTTTACTCGATTGCAAGTGGCCAAATGTGATTGCCTATGAGGGCCGATGGGTGGGTGACAGAGGAAAAGGGAAAGGTGAAAGAGCTACCCAGACACTGGCCATACACTCAGCTCACACAGCCTGAACACTTCATCTTCACAACACTTCATAGATGAGAATTATTTATTCCATTATACAGAGTGGGAATCTAATTCAGAACTATTGATACAGAGTAATTTGGATGTGGTTACCTAGTAGCTGAGCCAGAACTCAGGAGAAGGAGAGTTGAAACATCTGCTCTTTCCATTAAATCCTTGCCTCTTTTGAGATCCAAGTAATCTGAAATTCTGTAATTTTACCGCCATTTAATGTGACGTTTACTCCTTAAGATAAGCTTCCTTGATTAAAGCATTGTTTGTGCTCTTACATAAACAGTGAGCACTTATAATGCCTGGGATTCTGGGAAATATGCTGAGAAACATATGAACAGTGAATCTTAAATTGGAACTCCTCTTCTCAAATTTCAGCGTCTTCCAAACTAAAAGAAGGAAGGCCTTTGCCTGGGGAATGGACAAAAGGCATGACCGTTGTCCCTCAGGGTTTGTGGGACATTGATTCCAGGACTCCAACAGACACCAGGAACCACAGACACTCAAAGGGAAGGGGAAGTCGCTCAGTCGTGTCCGACTCTTAGTGACCCCATGGACTGCAGCCTACCAGGCTCCTCCGTCCGTGGGATTTTCCAGGCAAGAGTACTGGAGTGGGGTGCCATCGCCTCAAGCCCCTTGTATAAAATGGCAGAGTCAAGTGGATACACCACCCTTGGTGCCCAAAGGGCTCTGCATCCAAGGATACAGCGAACCTCAGACAGGAGCTCCAAAGAGGACTGACTGAGCTGTTTCCCCATCACTGGATGTTCACTTGACATGTGCAAAAATGTGTTACTTCCAAGTTCAGCAGACTTTTACATACCATAGTGTTTACAAGATTTCAAATGTGAAAGCCATGGTTTAAATCCCAGGCTGACCTGTGACAGCTACCTATGAGGTCTTGCCCAGTTTTAGTTCTCAAAACCGCCATCTATTCACCAGCAAAGTGAGCACTTTCTTTACTTTGTTGTGGATCTTCAATGAGGTCCGAATAAAATAAAATACTTGAGGAGACCATCGGCACATAACTGTTCAAAAAATAATCATGCAGTGGATATTTAGTATCTCAATAAGATACTAGTCCCTTCTGATATAGAAATAGCAGAAAGAATTGAAAAATGAGTATTGTGACCTTCCACTGGCCCTCTTCTCCCCTCCCCCAACCAAGGGTGAGGAGAGATGTCAGGAAAATAGGCTTTGAAATGCAAATTCTGCAACTTCCCTTCCACACCCCACTTCAAAGTGAAGAACTCCTGTTTCAGAAAGAATTGAATTGTCCTAAAGGTAAGACTTTTAGAATTAGAGGGAAAAGAGGGAGCAGGGTGTGTAGCTAGTTGAGACAACTTCTTCAAATAATGGGAAGTGATGAAAGCTGACATTTTCATCCCAGAGTCTACTTGCTGCACACTTTGTGAATGCACAGCAGATGCAATACCCTCATAAGGGACTTCCTGTGGATTAATTTCAAACACTCGGGAACCTGGGCTCTGCCCTAGAAAACACCTTCTGCCCAAAGTTGGCCCAGGAGCAGACAGCCATTGCCTCCAAGTCTATACCATCCATGTTGACCACCCCTGGACCAAAGCTCCTGAATGTTTAGAGGAGGTCCGGTCCTTTTCAGATGACCATGAGGAGCTGAGCAAGAAGGCGGCATTCCAAATTAAATGATGACACAGAATTCCTGACCAGATCAGCAGTATGGGGAGCTCAGAGCACATCGTATTTGAGAGAGAGAGATTAAAGGTGAAACTAAAGCTCGTGTGGGCTGGAGTAGTTTTTTCCTCTCTATCTCCACCCCCACCTTCAGGCCCCCAGGGACCTCGTGCAAGCTCAATTATAAGAACAAATTCATTCCCATCAGGTGGTACCCGACTCTAAAGAGATCATTCTATGCTCTCTTGCAAACTTCACTTTACTGTATTTTAAAATGAAAAATAGAAACAAACGGGTCCTTTTTATGTGGCTCTTGCAAACATGAGACTCTACAGTTGGCAGACTCGTGAAGTTTTTAGCAACGAAGCCAAGTCTTTGCAAATAAATTCGATGATTTGAGGTAGAAAAGGGAAGTTAGCAGACCACGTAAAGATGGTTTCCAGGAAAACTCCTGGTGAGAAGAAGGTGATGAGACAGAACCCACAGACACTGCCTGCAAGCTTAGGGGAGGCTTGGACTGCTTTCTCAGCCTTCAGGACAAACTTGGGGGCCAGTGCAGCCCCACGTCTGGAGGGTCAGCACCATGAGTGCCAGTGGATGCAAAATGTAATCGCTTTCTTTAAGGAGCTGACATCAGCTGGAGTAGATACAAATAGAACGTGTGTGTGTGTGTGTGTGTGTGTGCACAGTTGCTCAGTCATATCTGACTCTTTGCCACCCCATGAACTGGAGCCCACCAGACTCCTCTGTCCATGAAATTTCTAAGGCAGAATACTGGAGTGGGTTGCCATTTCCTTCTCCAGGGGATCTTCCTAACCCAGGGATCAAATCTGAGTCTCCTGCATTGGCAGGCAGATCCTTACCACTGAGCCACCTAGGAAGCCCTACAAAGAGAACAAAATAATCTCAAAAAAAAGATATGCAGATGAAGTCAGCACATTGGGAGTATCCCTGGTGTCTGTCCTAGACAAGACGCCTGCAGATTTAAGGACGACTAGGTCTTACCCTGAGGAGAAGGCAATGGCACCCCTCTCCAGTACTCTTGCCTGGAAAATCCCACGGACGGAGGAGCCTGGTAGGCTGCAGTCCATGGGGTCACTAAGAGTCGGACACGACTGAGCGACTTCCCTTTCACTTTTCACTTCATGCATTGGAGAAGGAAATGGCAACCCACTCCAGTGTTCTTGCCTGGAGAATCCCAGGGACGGCAGAGCCTGGTGGGCTGCCGTCTATGGGGTCGCACAGAGTCGGACACGACTGAAGCAACTTAGCAGCAGCAGCAGCAGCAGCAGCAGCAGCAGCAGGTCTTACCCTGAGAGTGTGTATGGGTGTGTGTGGGTGTGTGTGGCTGGGCTGCGGTGGGAGCAAGCCAGCCAGGAGACACTGACATTGTAACAATCCCTTGTTAAAGTAACAGATGGCATTGCAGAACGTCTGCTGTTTGCCTGGTGTGGCCTTAAGTTCTGTCCTTTAACTATGAACAGTGTTTAGAGTGACAGCACCATGTATCACCCATTTGAGAGGAAAGGAGATGCTATTTCATAATTATGCTGAAACAACAGGTACCAGCCATGACTTTCAAGGAAAAATAGAGTAAACATTTATCATTTTTAATGGATTTTTAAAAATGAGATACAGAAGATTGTCACTTGTCCAAGGGGGGAGACTTTAGGAGGGCAGCGCTAGGGCCAGATAACTGGGGAGAAGGGCAAGATTGTACAAGAAAGGTAGAGAACAGGTGAGAGGCAGCTTAGAAGTAAAATGGGCAGATGTGGTGACTGGCTGAGTGTCACAGGTAAAGAAGTCCAGTGAATTCTGGCCTTGGCAGACAGTGGACAGGGACCCAATGGTCCAGGTGGGACCACCGAGAAAGAATAGCTCCAGTGAGAAATGCTGAGTTCCAGGCAGCCTTGGTCAGACGAGTCTGCAGTGAAAAAAAAAAAAACAGGAAAATATGGCCAGCAGTGTTGGTATGTTATATGTACACTTTAAGTTCAGTGGAGAAATGAAGAACATGAGGAGAAATTAAGAGATGAGGGGAAAAAACCTAGACGCATATTGGAGCTGGTTGAATCAAGTAAAAATGCCATATTGTTTAAGGACCCAGAAAAGAGAAACAAAATGGTTCACCTTGTGCGTCACCGGATTAATCCCTGAGCTCCACAGAGTTTACTCTCTTCATAAATTAAAAGCTCTACCTTTTAACTGGATTCGAAAAAAATATTTTTAGGACATGATTTGGGACATCGTTTATGCAAGACATAATTGGAAACAAGCGATAAAAGTATTGATTCCCAATTACCTGTTAATACTAGCTTTAACTTTTTCACTCAAAAAGAGCCTGGATTTGAAAAATCAATGTTCAACATTTCACCTTTGCAGTGTTTCTTCCTTCCTGGCAAAAGTCCAAATAAGCGTGTCTTCCATTCATTGCTTCTAAACTTCGACACTTACCTGAATTTTATTACAAAGACAGCCGTTTTCCTTTCTCAGCTCTTTTATAGACATTGTGTGAATTTTCTCAGTTTTCAATAGAGCCAGCAAAGTAACAACTACAAACAAAGAAGCATCTGCAGACGCTTCTTCCTCGAGGGTTTTTTTTTTTTTTTGTCCAAAGGATTTTAAGAGTAATGTATTATTTTCTCCTCACAGTTGTTTCCTGTGGTCCTGTCCCCAAATTGCTGCTAATTTCATTTTCAGATTGTTCCTTACCTGTGTGTAAAAATACAGTTGATAGTTGCATGACGTTGTGGTTATGATTTGCAAGTATCGAATACATCAGAAGAAACGGCACTAGATCCACATGGTCCTGGCACCCGTGTTCCTAATCTTCATGCAGTGGCTCATCCATGCACTCACTCATGCTGATTGATCACTGGATCTGATAATATCTTGTTCGTGACGGACAGCTCTAACTGTGCTTCCCCTGGGTCCACCCCAGTCATGTCTGTCTCTACTCATCTCAGAAACATTGTAGCAGCAGCTACTTTTAACAAAGCTTAGTTGTGACTGCTCCAGAATGCCAGTTGATTGTTCTATAGGAGATTTATGAAGCATTGTTGTCCATCACAGATGAGTTTCTAGATTTACCTTATCAAATTTAAGAGAATAACACCATTTTGATCTATGAGACTTTGTCAAAGGATATAAAAATATGATTTGAATTTTGCTTTTCTTTTGTCAAATCATTCTCCATTGTAGCTTATTTAGACAATGTTAACATCTTTTAAAGATGTACAGAGACTATTACAGAGCTGTAATATATATACAGTAGTGAAAGTGTGTCATTAAATACTAAGGATCAAGATGATAACCATGGTAACACTTCAGCATGCATGCTAAGCTGCTTCAGTCATGTCCAACTCTCTGTGACCCCAGGGACTGTAGCCCACCAGGCTCCACTGTCCATGGGATTCTCCAGGCAAGAATATGGAGTAGTTTGCCATGCCCTTCTCCAGGGGCTCTTCCTGACCCAGGGACGGAACCCGTGTCTCTTCTGTCTCCTGCATAAGCAGTCAGGTTCTTTACCACTAGTGCCACCTGGGAATCTCAACCCTTGAGCAGCTGAAGTCAAAAGACATTTCATAACAGTCAGCTTTGCTGGTTCCTTCAATTTTCTCTCTCTCTAAACTCAACATATAACATTAAGTGATATCAAATAAAGGATTCCTGAATCTAACCCTGAGTCTGCTGAATCTGAGTCTCTGTTCTGGGATCCAGAAATATCCTCTATTAATATGCAGTCTTCGTGCTTCTTAGATACTTTAAAATTTACATGCTCAGTCTCTGACTTTGCATCTAAAGTCACGACAAGGTAGTTATTCAAGGGCTCAACTCCAATTCAAATCTACTCTAGAATTAACTTGAAACTTAGGTTGATTCCTTCATATCTCTTCTTATTTAATTCCTACCTTAGGAAGGATTTCACTTACTGGGTCCCTTCTTTCCCTATACCTTCTGCCCCATGTGTGATCAATGCTTTGACTCCTAACACGTCCACTCCTTTGGGGCTACGATCCTTCTTCCCAGCCCCTTTCTTCATCCTAACTCTCCCCAGAGATAGGGTCCCCCATGTTTCACCTCCCATGTACCACTCAAGGCTACCTTCACACAGCACCCCAACCCTGAGCCACTTACAACCCCAAAGGAAGCTAAGAATGAAAGAGACATTGGAGATTCTAAAGTCAGCTCTGGCTTTTACCACCTGGTGAAAGTGGACCAGAGAAGTCCATGGACTGGTGTGCCATCTCACTGAAAGATACTAGAACCAGCTCCAGCCACATGCTCTAGCCCTTACATCCATTATAAAACACTTGTATTACACAGTCTTGTGCCATCAACTGTACTTAACAATTCACATGCATTTGGTGGCTTCACCTTTTCAGCACTTCTCCAACCAAATGGTCGAGTCTGCTATTATTTTTGGCAATAAAAACTCTAGATATCAAAGCAGCTTTTGGCTTGAGCTTATTCTGCAATTTTTAAAATACTGAAAAACAGCTGAAGGAGGGCACTTGATCAATGCTTTCATGAAATATTTGGAGTTTTAGCTCACCAACAAGTCTGAGTAAACAGCAAAACCGAAATAAAACTCCAAAGACTGTTAAGTGTTAGTGCCAAACGAATGCCCCCGGAACGGTGCCAGTGGTATGTGTTAATGTTTTAAATAAACAATTTAACTACATGATTATGCTTAAATAAATTATACAAATATAATAACATGTGAAAGCTCCAGGAAGCCACCTTCATATTACACCCTAAGTAAGTGGTGCACCGTTGTGCATAACGGGTGATAGTGAAGAAATATATAATTAATTTGAGATTTATTACCAAAGAAAAAGTGTTTATTTGTAAACTGTCTGGAAAAGTTCAAACAAGCCAGTTAACGCAAAATGTTTCCATCACAGTAAAATAAAGAAAGTCACCATCTCAGTGCCTACTCTCGCTGGATTCTGGAGGTTGAAATTGGGGAGTGGATCATTAGCCCTTTTGTCTTCCAGGCACGGGGTGGGGGAGGGGGCAGGCGGGAGGATGACTAGAGATGGGAAGAAATGAAAATGACAGAGAAGGTGGGCTGGCTCCTGCCTCAGGGAAGATTCTGAACTCTTTTAGCTTCTACCGGGTCTTTGTGACATTACAGATGCTGCCCAAGCAGAGGTGCTTTAATTAGTTGACAAAGCAAACCTTTAGGTCTTGTTTCTCATTCAGTCCAGTGGTTTGGGCCCTTGTCTGGAAACAAGAAAAGAGTAGCAAGAGCTGAACCAAATGATAATATTTTTCATATATTTTTTTAGATGGAAGAAGAACTGCTTTATAAAGCTGTGTGAGTTTCAGGTGTACAGCAGAGTGATTTTTCAGATTGTTTTCCATTATAGGTTATTACAAGAAGTGGAATACATACGTACAACACCCTGTGTTGTACATAGATCTCTGCTGTTTATTTTACATATAGTGTTGTGTATGTGTTGATCCCAAACTCCTGATTTATCCCCCTACCTGCCATTTTGAGTCCAAAGGCTTGAGAACAAGGGGCAGCAGTGGCAGTTCCACAGTCGAGCAGGAAAGGCCGGGTTCCCGCTGCTTCTGCCTTTTTGTTCCGTTCAGGCCTTCACCCACATTGGGAGGGCAACATTTTACAGTGTGCAGCAATTCAAATGCCAGTTTCATCCAGTAACACCCTCTCGGATTCTCTCAGAAATAGCTGCGTGCTCTGAACACCATCTCACGTAGAGAAGCTAATGATGGTCTTAGACTTTTCCAAGGCTCCTGGAAGCATCTGCTTGCTACCTGGCTTCCTGAATGCTTAGCACTGAAAGGTCCTCAACTCTGACCATGTTTAATCACTGGGAAATGCAGACCAGAGAAGGAGGCACATAGAAGCACAGCTGGTAGATTTGCCTGGATTGACTGTTTGGGGAAGGGGTGGGGAACTTTGCAGGATGCTACATTTACAGGGTCTTGACAAGCCATCCAGATCTCAGTGGGAGATGCTTATTACAGTAAGGTTAACCACGCCACAGAAGACTCTGCCCTAAACGACAACCCTTTTCCCAGAACCACCCTCCTCTTATTCTTTTCTGTGTAGTAGTTATTCCTGAAAAGTGTTTCAAGGGAATGATTGCTTCCAATTGTCTTTAAACTCACTTTAAAACCACTTGCTAAATCTGGACGACTGGAAGAAATACTTTGAAATGAGAGGGGTGACCGCACCGCAGATTCCCAAGCATGTGAGGAGGTTTAGAGCTTGGCTGCTCGGAGGAAAATAAGTGAGAGTTTCCCAAAAGCCCGGGAAGCAGTGGGCATACCTGCTGTTGAGCAGGAAATGCCCTGACCTTGCTCCTAGACCATGTCCTGATGTCATGTGTCTTCACCGTTGCCCCCCAAAGATGCTCACAACATGCTCCTCCCTGGACCCACAGATAGGGTCCTTCAGTGGCAGAGACTTGGCAGAAGTGCTTCAGTTAAACACCTGCAGGTGGCCAATTATCCTGGATTATTCGTGTGCCCCTAATGTGATCATAAGGGTCCTGCCATCTTGAAGTGAAAGGAAGAAGAGGGACCGCAGGATGGTACCTGGTGAGTCCTCAGCACTGTGCCGCTGTGTTTGGATGTGGGGTGGGGGAGGATGGCCGAGGTGGGCACTCTGAGAGCTGAGACGGCAAGGAGACCGCCTTCCCAGCAGCCTCCGGGAGGAACACGGTCTTGCCAGACTCTTCACTCTGGACTCCTGCCCCCTAGAACTGTAAATGGATACGTTTGTGCTGTGTTATAGCTCCTGTTTGCAGTAATTATTTAGGGCAGCCCTGGCACATGATCTCAGAAACCCCCTCCTTCTTCCCTACCCCCACACAGAAGTAACCAACAACCATTCCGAGGTGACACCCACCCCGCCAACCTCACACTCGCCATCTACGGAGAAGCCCCTGGGCTTCTGCCTCATCCACTAGGTCATGACCTGAGTGACCCTTGACCCCTACACACAAGTGCATTAAGTCCACAGCATTCACGACATCACCTAGCTCTGGATGCTCCCATGAGACAGTGAATGCCCTCCAGGAAGCTCTCAGGCCCTGTTACCTATAACATTCAAGAAATACCGAAGTCCTCTTAACTTCCCTGACACTATCCATTTAACCTTAGATTACTTCAACTATGGCTCCCCTTGTCTTAAGGTCAATAAAGAAAATAACCCCTTTGCCATGGAACCATAACCAACACAAAACACAGAGAAGTAAGGGGAAGTAATTGATAATTTTCTTAGTCTCCAGAACAGTGTTTGGGATGAGATGGTCTTGTTAACTCTGTGCAAGTGTCAAGTAACCAGCTGATGGTCTCACAGCTACTAATGGACAAAGTCAGGTCTGGGCGCCTGCCTCCAAAGTAAGAACGTTCTCTGCTTCATCATGCTGACTCCAACCTCAGGAGGATGTCGGTAAAGCTGCATCAGCACATGCTGTCTAACTATGTAGAGAAATGGAGAAATATATCAGTATTCCTACTACTTCTCTTCCCATCTCATCCATGCACCTTGTCAGGTTGCTATGGAGATCAATGGATATATAGGCAATGCCTCTGCAAGAAATAAAGCACTACTGCCTTCCTTCAAATATTCAGATTATTTTATGACATTTAGAAAATGTTTCCACTTAAAAAACAGAGAACTCTATACCTAAAAATCTCCTTAGCTAATTAACATGCTCTTAGCTAATAAGAGGAAGCTTGATTAGAACATGCTCTTATTACCTTAGCATGCACACACATGCACATACTGAAATAGCTAACTATAAATCAGCTAATACCCATGAAGTGCTTGTTATATGCTGGGCTCTGTGTGGGAAGCTTTAGAAGCATTTTTTTACCTCATTACAATAAACCCAAGTGATAGTTTGGCAGTTTGTTTTTAATTATTCCAGCCTAGAGATTAAAGAAATGAAATTTAAAGTTCAGAAAATTCTTCCAAGTCACACAGATTGTGTTAAAGGTGAGAATTTGACACTTGCAGTTTGAATTTTTCAGTTTGTAAATCCAAAGCTGAATTGTGATATAGGCTTAGATTTGTAAATTTTATCTTCATGTAAACCACTTAGTGTTTAATTGCAACCTAAGTTCTATCCCAGAAAAGATGTTGTGTATATAATTATCATTGGTCCCAAGGGACCTGGTAAGATATTTTAAGCAGATAATTCCAATTAATTAATCCTGGGGTGAATCACATTCAAAGCACGTATTCTAGTGTGATGGCATTGCATATGTTTATTGCAAACACTAAAGTTAATTATCCTCGTCCTGGTTGTAATGTATGAAGTTAAGATGAGCTAGGACCGGAAATTGGAGAACGAAATGGCAACCCACTCCAGTATTCTTGCCTAGAGAATCCTATGGACAGAGGAGCCTGGTGGGCTGCTGTCCATAGGGTGGCACGGAGTCAGAACTGACTGAAGCAACTTAGCATGCATGCATGCACTGGAGAAGGAAATGGCAACACACTCCAGTGTTCTTGCCTGGAGAATCCCAGGGACGGGGGAGCCTGATGGGCTGCCGTCTATGGGGTCGCACAGAGTCGGACACGACTGAAGCGACTTAGCAGCAGCAGCAGCAGGACCAGAAATGCCAGCTTTAATATGGCAACATGAAGTAGTCCTCCTGGAATTTGTCTAAGGTAAGCAAGACAGAGAAAAACAGAAATGAATAATCAATCTTCAGCAAAAATTGAGACTTTTTAACACGGGTACCACAAATATGAGGAAAGAAAGATAAAAAGTAAAAACTAGTGAAGATGAAATAAAAGACACTCAGAGAAGTGCTGGGAATTTAAAAGTCACGGGCTCATCCCTGTGTCTGGGAAATGGTGTGGCCTGGGGTCTGAGACCAGCAAACCTTAACTCTGTTAATAACTCATAGATGCAGGGCTGACAAGGTTCCGGTCCCTGATCTTTAGTGCAGAGTCTCAGCGAGCATAGGAGACGGACAAATGAGCGATTGCACAGAAGAGCCATAATTTGAAAGAACAACATGCTGATAGAACACGGGTGGAGGAGAGGTACTTTGTGTCACAAACAGTGCTGCACGGGCAATTTTACTTTGTATTTGGAGAATGTGGCTTTGAGGGCTCACACAGACACAGACACACAGACACACACACAAAACCCAGTGAATAAAGGAGAATTCCTGTTTGTTCAGAGCACGCAGCTCCAACTCGTTCCACTTGTGAAGCTCTTACCAAGGAAAAAATAATAATAATAATAATTTTAAGCCACTTGTTTAGAAGTAACTTTCTTTGTTCAAAAGTGATTACGGGTATAAAAAAGGAGCAAGCACAGAACATCTGAAATATTCTACAAGAAATAAAGGCATATTATAAGCAAACTGAGTACACCACCACAACAAAAATGTTACTAAGGTTGCCGATGAAAATTTTGACCAAATATATTGACATGAATAAAAATAGAAAGCAAGGAAGGAAGGAAGAAAAGAAAAGAAAATATAGCCTCCATGAAACAGGGTCAAAAAGCAGAAGTAAAAACACCAAGAGAGCTATAGAGATTTAACAAGAGAGATGAAACACACACAAGTGAAAGAAAAAAATTAAAAGTATTATGACAATCAAGATCAAATTACTTAGAGTAAACAAGAGAGTAAAAATCACAAAAACAGCAAGAAACATGGAGGGGAAGAAAGAGAGAGGCAGGCAAATGAAATGGAAACAAGTTACATAGAACATGGAAGTTAGGCCAGTGAAAATGGCAGCTTAGGGGGTTCCAAAACTACTTGGTCTCATAAAAGCAATGAGAACATCATAAAAATGGTCAAATCAACTCTTTCAGAACTTTGGAAATGAACCAACAGTGTGCAACAATCCAGAACCTTTCTTTAAAAAAAAAAAAAGGAATGAATATTGGTAAGAATGTGAACACTAGCAGTTCATTCCCACATTCCTCTCCCCAGTTCTGTTCAAGCCATGAAAGCCCCAGCCCCCGTGGTGAAAACTAGCAGCCTTCTTCAGCACCACATACATTCTTCAAGGCTAGACCACCTCAGAGCAGAGCCCACACAGTCCTCAGGGAAAGGAATATAGTCCAAGAATTTCAGGCACAGCCAAACAACCGTGCAAGCGCAGAGAAGGAATTAAAGACAAACATGCCGGAGTGCGGGTGTCCAGGGAGCATTGTTCCTACAAGTTATTCTTCAGCAAACTATCAGAGAATGAACCTCAGCCAACCAATTAGTGAATTAAATTATTATGGCAAAATTCCAGCATTGAGAATTGAGTATGTGAATTGTTTGACGGAAGTCTGAAATACATATGTTAATTATGGTTACAGGAAAAAAATGTAAAAGTCTTGGCAATGTAGATATGATATTAAATTGCTAAAATTGGAAAGAGAAAGAGTGTAGGAGTTTCTGTACAGCTCTGATTTTCTCAATTTTTAAAAATAGCTGATTGACAGAGATCGTTAAATACTGCTAAGCCATATGGTGGAAATATAAGTATATTTGAAGTTACAAAGATAAATAAAAGAAAAATAGCATAATCAGTTAAATACATTTGGTGGAGAAGAAAGAAGAAAATACTGTACAAATGTCTACAATCCTTTTTCTGAAATTTGTAATTTCTGACTTTCAAGATACTAATTTATTTAGACAACTGTTCAACTCAAAACCTGATTTGAATGGGAGGCTTTCTATAATCTCCTTTTTTCTGCCCTCGGTGATCATACAATATTGACATTCTTAGTTCTGTTTTTTGGTATGTAATGCATGGGTAAGCACTTACACCTTCACTCTAAAATTCTAAAAATTTGAATTCTGAGCATGTGCCCCAAGGATTTTGTCAAAGGAGGATTTATATGAATTCTATTGTTGTATAGAGTAGAAAACAAACAGGTATTATCTGGAGTTCTAACAGTGTCTTTAAAAGTTGTGGTCACCTTGCTAACCATTAGAGCAAGGAGTAATACAGAGTAGAATTTTAAAGAAGGAAATTCAATGAGTCAGACAGATGTAAAATTTACTTTAAAATCTATGAAAATAAAAGCCACAGCACAATGTGTGAGCTAAGAAATAATATCAAACATGTCTATTGTATATAAATAAATATAAATGGGATAAACTCATATGCTAAAATAAAAAATTAGAATTTAAAGTAAATCTAACTTTAAGTGGTAGATAAGCAATATATATAAAGCAAAGAAATTGAAAAAGTTTGTGCAAAAAACATTCAAAACATTCCAGACAAATGAAAGTAAACAAAACTACATATACTGTAATCTTAAAAAAAAAAAAAAAGTGACAGAATTCAGGATTGTAAATAAGTAAATAAGTATCTGTCACAATGGGCACTTTACAGTGATAACGAGCTCCTTTTATTTTTATGTCTGACAAGCGAATGCAGGTAAAGTCTTGCCGCAAATACTCTGCAGCTGGAGGCTCCCATGGGTACCATCCAGGTGTGTACTCCCTGGTGAAGGAGTCTGAGTTTGGGATGCTGTGAGAGACAGTGACCAGAACATCAGCCAAATGTGTGAGAGCAAAACATCTCCCGCTGCTGACCCACTGGGGTCAGTAGTTCAACAACGCTGTGTTTGAGGTGAAAGGAAAATGTATACCCTTAAATACTCATAAGCTTTAAAATTTTCATATGGAATGGAAACAAATAAGCTCCAACTGAAGAACTGAAAAAATAACAAAAATGCAGGGAAAACAAAATGGTAGATAATGCAAATGCAAATATTTTTTAATTTAAGATCATTATAGTAACGGTAAGACTAAAAATACTAATGCTAGCTAGTTATTTGTGATAAACAATGAAATATACAAACATTTACCACCCAGTAGAGGAAAAAGCAGAGAAGGCAATGGCACCTCACTCCAGTACTCTCGCCTGGAAAATCCCATGGACAGAGGAGCCTGGTGGGCTACAGTCCATGGGGTCGCTAAGAGTCAGACATGACTGAGCGACTTCACTTTCACTTTTCACTTTCATGCATTGGAAAAGGAAATGGCAACCCACTCCGGGGTTCTTGCCTGGAGAATCCCAGGGATGGGGGAGCCTGATGGGCTGCCATCTATGGGGTCGCACAGAGTCGGACACGACTGAAGCGATTTAGCAGCAGCAGGAGCAGAGAAAAAAGGATAAAATATTTTAAAATAAGAAATATTCTGATGGGGAGAGTATAACAACCCTTCAAATTAAAAGAATTCCAAGAGGTTATTTTGATCACTTTTATGCAAATAAATGTGACAACCTGTATGAACTGGGTAAGAATGATGAAGCGAGGGCAGAGATGCAGCTATTCAGAGAGCTGCCCACCACCCTTCCCCCCAGCAACCTCACGCTATTTCTAAAAGGCTGCACTTTCCAGTGGCTTTACTGGATAATTACACCAAATCATTAAGGAACAGATCATGCCAATGCTTTTAACCTCTTCCAGAACTTAGAAAAAGAAAGAAATATTGCAAATTATTTTCAGGACATAAAGCCAACATTAAAACAAACTCCAAAATGGTATCACAAGGGAAGAAAATTATAGATCAATTTTATAATTAAATGAACTGAGTCATAGGCTCATAGATTAAAATGAACTCCATAGACTTTGAAATGCACTTAAAACATCATCATCCATTCTTCTTTTGAAAAAGCTCTTAAATAGATGCATTCCTTAAAGTTTGCAAGATGCGGAGTGAAAAAGCCACAGCAAGACAAGGTTCCTGATCGGCACCCCAAGAGTTCCTGTGCTGTAGGTCAGGGTGTTTTCAGGGACACAATGTCCCCTCCCCAGCTTGCTTAGTTCAGCTGTGAAGGTCATTTACCTGAAACTGATATGGATATACCAGACTACATATCTGGACACGAGACAGAAATGGCATATAAAAACCAGGAAACAGAAGGTAAAGTAATGGTTTGTTTGCAGATTTTATGACTGTTTATTGTTAATTTAAAAATCAACTGAAAAACTATTATAATTCATAATATGCCTAAACAGAAAATTAATATACAGAAATCATTCATCTGCAATAGACAAACCCAAGCAGTTAGGAGATGGAAGAAAACACATAAAATATCTAGGAACACAATCAGCTCCCAAAATACATATCAATGTGAGGGAAATTTTAAAATGGAGCTGAGATGCAAATGAAGCCTTGAGCAATAGAAAACCATGCTTAATCTTGGGGGAAATAATTAATTCAACAAGAGTGAACATCCTCCCTGAATTAATCTTGAAAGTTAATGCAGTCTCAATACAATAGCAACAATATTTGGGGAGGAAATAAAGGGGGTGGGTAAAAGGCAAAGTTTAAAATAGTACAGAAAGAAAGACTTCCACTTCTTGGGAATGTGGAGGAGGTGTATTCCTCCTGTGTGCTTAGTCGCTCAGTCATGTCTGACTCTTTGTGATCCCATGGACTGTAGCCCGCCAGGCTCCTCTGTCCATGGGATTCTGCAGGCAAGAATACTGGAGTGGGTTGCCATGCCCTCCTCTGGGGGATCTTCCTAACATAGGTCTCCCACATTGCAGGTGGATTCTTTACTGTCTGGGCCACCAAGGAAGCACATTCCTCCTGTAAGTAAAACTAAAAACCCTAATGTTATATATAAAACAAGCACAGACGTCTCAGAGAGGGGACTGGCCATGTTCTCAGAGCCAAGGAAGGACATGGGGGTGAGTTCCCTGGGTTTCATTTCTCCCTAATGTATCCTAAGGTCTACCCTGGTGGTTCAGTGGTAAAGAATCCACCTACCAATGCAGATGCAGGTTCAATTCCTGGGTCAGGAAGATCCCTTGGAGTAGGAAATGGCAACCCATTCCAGTATTCTTTTCTGCGAAAACCCATTGACAGAGGAGCCTGGAGGGCTATGGTCCATGGGGTTGCACAGAGTTGGAAACGACTTAGCGACTAAACAACAACAGTGTATTTCTAACTGAATACTGTAGGAGACAGCAACCAGGAAACACCACTGAGGGAAACAAACAAAAAGCTATAGTGAGCCTGCTCCGTCAGGTCAGAGGCCCAGGGAAAGGGCCTGCTGGCCAGACCCACAGTTTTGCAATAATCTCTGTCCTGCAGCCAAACAGCACAGAGAATCTTTAGCCGCACCCACCTGGCCAGCAGAGGCGAGTGGGACCCCATCCCAGACTTGAGGCTCCAGGGGGTGACCACCCCACCATAGAGTCTCAGTCCACAATGACTTTACTCAAGTACTCTAATTTTTGAAAATTAAGTGATTTTATAGACTGCCTTTCTAATATTTATTTTGTCAGCCATAGTGCTGTCACAGACTCACAGAAAAAACTGTTATCAAAGATGCATAACATGCATTTTATATGACAGGTGTGCGATGGAGATAAATCAAGAAAAATGATCGTTTCCTTAAACTGCATTTATCTCTAACATGGGTCATGGGTGAAGTAGGGGCTGGAAAACAAGAAGTGCATTTTAATTTTAAATGAGCAGTTATTGGTAATCATTACCATTTGAGGATGGAGAAGAAAACTGTCTCCCCGAGGGGAAAATCCTTCCAAACTCCAACTCGACTTGCAGAGGCTGAAGTCACTGGTTGTGCATGTTCAGCTCCTAACCCCTTCGTATGTGAAACAATTTCTCCATGTTACATGATCTTGTGTGTAGCTGCCCAAGGTGCTCTCCCAGACCATTGAGTTCTTAATGCTAAAATGACAACCACAGCTAAATATAGCACTAATAGAAGTGCATAGTAACAGAGTAGTTTGTTTGCTGGGTTTGGGGAAAGGGGTGGTTGCAGTTTATGTCAGTCTAAGAAAGTGCTACTTTTTTTTAATATAAATTTATTTATTTTAATTGGAGGCTAATTACTTTACAATATTGTATTGGTTTAGCCATACATTGACATGAATCTGCCATGGGTGTACACGTGTTCCCCATCCTGAACCTCCCTCCCACCTCCCTCCCCATCCCATCCTTCTGGGTCATCCCAGTGCACCAGCCCCAAGCATCCTGTCTCATGCATCAAACCTGGAGTGGCGATTCTTTCACATATAATATACATGTTTCAATGCCATTCTCCCAAACTATCCCACCCTCGCCCTCTCCCACAGAGTCCAAAAGCCTGTTCTATACATCTGTGTCTCTTTTGCTGTCTCTCATACAGGGTTATGGTTACCATCTTTCTAAATTCCGTATATATGCGTTAGTATACAGTATTGGTGTTTTTCTTTCTGGCTTACTTCACTCTGTATAATAGGCTCCAGTTTCACCCACCTCATTAGAACTGATTCAAATGCATTCTTTTTAATGGCTGAGTAATATTCCATTGTGTATATGTACCACAGCAGAAAGCCCTACTTTACACATCACTTACAAGTCACCAGGAGCCTCAGCAGAGAATAAATCCCCAGGCTGCAGCTCAGGGCTCTTGATTTCAGATTCCTGGAGATGGAGCTCTGTGTCTGCATTTTATCAGGTTCCTCACACGGTTCTTAGATACACCAGACTTTGAGAATTGCAGGGTTGCAGTTTTGCTAAAATAAATCGCTTCTTGTTTAAGCAACATCCAAGGGTTTTATGAGGTTTTTATACTTTTGTAATATATGTCCAGCCTATCTCTCTGTCACCTGTCCTTTTAATCATTTAGAATCAGAGAAGCTGCTGCTTCCATTTGAAGAAACCCAGTGCTTCAAGGAAACACTGCAAAGAATGACTTATAATAACTAGCAGGAGAGACTCAATATTTGAAATTTAATACTTTCTAAAATATTGAAATTTAGAGCTCTGAAATTTAGAATTCTAAAAGGAGGAGGATTCTGGAATCCTATAAAAGGTGGTTTCCAAAAGGAAAATACTTGAATTGGAATTAGTTGACCTGTTACAGATTGGTTAAACTTTTTAAATATATTTAAGAAAAATTTATTAACCCCATAGACCCCCAAATCCCTCTTCCTCTTCTACAGTGCTGCTGGGAATGAAGTCTAATTTGCTGTCAGTTTTGGATCCAGCTCCCACGGATTCCTGAACTCAGTCTTCTTTCAGCTCTTTGATTCACCATCAGATAGACTCAGACGAGTTCCCACCTCAGGGACCGCCCTGAGTGGAGCCAACCTGACGCAGCTCGGAGGCAGGACCCTCCATGTATAAGAGGGAATGTGGTCTCCTCCAGGATGCTCAGCAGCACCAGTGACAGCAGAAGATGGATGAGCATTGGAATCCATCAAGGATGACATAGGATAACGTAACGTGATACATCTACTTGGTGGCCTTCCTCTGTATTCTCTTTTCATGGTGAAATTTAGCTTGAGATCTGAAGACAGATAGCTCCCTCAAAAAGTTATTTTAAGACTGCACAAATATTTTCCAAAGTAGTTTACTTGAAAATAGAATGTTTGTCTCTTTCCTTGCAAAGGAATTTCAACATCCTAATCTTTGCTTGAGTTGGCATCCAAAACATAGTTCCAGTAACCGTTCATTTATTAATTCAAAAACCTCTGCTAAGCATGTTAAAAAGAATAAAATATTTATGAAACTCACACTCTGTGGCTCTTAGTCAAATAATTACTATAGTGAAAAGGATTTAATATATTTTGTGTTTACAACCTGGAGGCAAATAAGTCTCAGTATATCCAATTAAAATATGTTGAAGCAAAACTTTTAAATTCCACTGATGCTAGATAAAGGGCTTCCTTATTGGCTCAGATGGTCACTAATCTGCCTGCAATGCAGAAGACACGGTTTCAGTCCCTGGGTTGGGAAGATCCCCTGGAGGAGGGCATGGAAACCCACTCCAGTATTCTTGCCTGGAGAATCCCATAGACAGAGGAACCTGGGGGGCTACAGTCTCAAAGAGTCCAATACGATTGAAGTGACTTAGCATGCATTCATGCCTCCCTTCCTCCATCAACATCTTGAGAAACAAATAAGAAACATGAAAAAAATTTTCAGGTGCCAAACCTAAAATGCATTCTTTCTAAACTATTGAGAAAGGAGAGTAACTGTGTAGTAGTCTGTTTTTCTAGGTAATACAAAATAGTTCTATATTTTGAACAGAAAGTAGCAAAAAAACAAATAAGAGCAGTACTTGGTATGAGAGGTGGGAAGACAATGACTTCTGAGACTGGAGACCCTGGTGGGGAGGGCCTTTGGGTGATCTGACTTCACACTGTTGCTTCACAGCGTGCCTTTGGACAATTCACTAGATCACAGATTTCTTAAGAAGGAAGCACAGAACCCCAGGCCCCACCATTTCTCATCTTGGGCTCAGTTGGAAACAACGCTGTAGACAATGTGACCTCCACAAGGAGAACACCAAACTCACCCAAAGCTGCTGTCCCCTGATGACAGTGTCACAAGGTACTGGAAACAGGTGGACAGCGTGGTCAGTCAGTCTGGTGTCCGCGAGAGTGCCTTGCACAAAGGTAGCCACTTCCCCCCTCAGGGTCCAGTCCCTGGCCACCTTCCCTATGAGTCCTCTCCTAACCAAACCAATCAAAGCCTCTCTGCCTCCACCTCTGTCCTGGCCTAGTCGCACTTCGACATAACACCTTGTTTTATCTCCTTTACAGCACTTACCACTGCGGGAAACTATATTCCATGTTGATTTAGTGTTTACTCTCCTCTGCTAAAATGTGACCCTTCTCGGGAACAGCCCAGCTCTAGCCAAAGAAGCAGTGTCGTTCATCTGACCAATATTTATTGTTATGTCACAAGCTGGGGATAAAATGTCAAGGAGAGCAGACGTGATCCTTGTCCTCATGTGGTTTATGGTGCAGTGGGGAAGATGTATATTATGGAGCCGTGGAGAAAAGACATAACACGACACATGTAAAATTATAACCGTGGTGAGTGCCGAGAAGGAGAGAAACACAGGCTATCAGTGCCTATGATGGAACATCTAATTTAGTTAAGTAGATCGGAGGTTTCTCTGGAGAAGAGGCTTTTGAGCTAAGATTTAAGATGCATAGACATGAATTAAGGAAATAGAGTGGGGGCTGGGGATGCCCCATGGCAGGAAGGAAGATGGTGCCAGAAGGATGGACAGAAGATGATTGATGGGGCTGGACCACTGGGCACTGGGGGCATGAGAGACAGGAGTGGGTGGGAAGGATCTATGTGGCAAGAATATGCGGCGGGACAGGGCAGGGTGTGACTTTATCCTGAGAGTAATGGAACCATCGAATGCTGTGGAGGTGTGAGTACGCCTGTTCTTGTGTTCACAGGAGAAAATTAGCAGATTTGAATTTTGTGAAGATGACTGTGATTTATCTATAGAAGAGATTTAGAAAGGACAAAAGTGGACCACTGGAAGCATGTCCTGGCAGTGCCCTCAGGAGACATGATTGCAACTTGGATTCAGTTAGTGATGGTGGGAAAGGAAATGAGTAGGTAGATCCTAGAAACACACAGAATGAAATTTAAAGGGCTTCCTCTATGACCCACCTGGGTCATATTGGAATATTGGAATATTGGAATTAATTGGAATATTGGAAATATTGGAAATAAAATATTTATTGGAATATTGGAAATAAAAGCAAAAATAAACAAATGGGACCTAATTAACCTTAAAAGCTTCTGCACATCAAAGGAAACTATTAGCAAGGTGAAAAGACAGCCTTCAGAATGGGAGAAAATAATAGCAAATGAAGCAACTGACAAACAACTAATCTCAAAAATATACAAGCAACTCCTACAGCTCAACTCCAGAAAAATAAATGACCCAATCAAAAAATGGGCCAAAGAACTAAATAGACATTTCTCCAAAGAAGACATACAGATGGCTAACAAACACATGAAAAGATGCTCAACATCACTCATTATCAGAGAAACGCAAATCAAAACCACTATGAGGTACCATTTCACACCAGTCAGAATGGCTGCGATCCAAAAGTCTACAAGCAATAAATGCTGGAGAGGGTGTGGAGAAAAGGGAACCCTCTTACACTGTTGGTGGGAATGCAAACTAGTACAGCCACTATGGAGAACAGTGTGGAGATTCCTTGAAAAACTGGAAATAGAACCGCCTTATGATCCAGCAATCCCACTGCTGGGCATACACACTGAGGAAACCAGAAGGGAAAGAGACACGTGTACCCCAATGTTCATCGCAGCACTGTTTATAATAGCGAGGACATGGAAGCAACCTAGATGTCCATCAGCAGACGAAGGGATAAGAAAGCTGTGGTACATATACACAATGGAGTATTACTCAGCCATTAAAAAGAATACATTTAAATCAGTTCTAATGAGGTGGATGAAACTGGAGCCTATTATACAGAGTGAAGTAAGCCAGAAAGAAAAACACCAATACAGTATACTAACGCATATATATGGAATTTAGAAAGATGGTAACAATAACCCTGTGTACGAGACAGCAAAAGAGACACTGATGTATAGAACAGTCTTATGGACTCTGTGGGAGAGGGAGAGAGTGGGAAGATTTGGGAGAATGGCATTGAAACATGTAAAATATCATGTATGAAACGAGTTGCCAGTCCAGGTTCAATGCACGATACTGGATGCTTGGGGCTAGTGCACTGGGATAACCCAGAGGGATGGTATGGGGAGGGAGGAGGGAGGAAGGTTCAGGGTGGGGAACACACGTATACCTGTGGCGGATTCATTTTGATATTTGGCAAAACTAATACAATTATGTAAAGTTTAAAAATAGAATAAAATTTTAAAAAAAGTTAAAAAAAAGAATATAAAAAAGAATGCATATATTTATCAATTTGCTGTACAGTGATATGAATACAACATTGTAGATCAATTATATGTCAATAATAAACAAACAAATAAATAAATTATTTTAAAAACAAAAAAAAACAACAAAAAAATAAAGGGCTTGGTGTTGGATTGGTCATAAGGGAACTTCAACTCCCTAATCATCTGGGCTGATGAGTGAAGCTGCCAGTCTCAACTATAGGGGACAGTGTAGGCCTCAGAGAATGCTGTTGGGGGGTGGTGGTGGATTAATTATGACTGTCTCCACTTCTTGAATGTCTATGAGTTAGAAGTTTAGCTCTATGCTATTCAACCCGGACAATTATTTATATCCAGACTCTCTAGTAGCCCAGTGGAATTCTGCAATTTTGTTTCCCACAACCCTTGATGTTGTTGTTCAGTCACTAAGTCATGCCCAACTCTTTGTGACCCCATGGACTGCAGTATTCCAGGCCTCTCTGTCCTTCACTATCTCCCAGAGTTTGCCCAAGTTCATATCCATTAAATTGGTGATGCCTTCCAACCATCTCATCCTCTGCTGCCCTCTTCTCCATTTGTCTGCAATCTTTCCCAGCATCAGAGTCTTTTCCAATGAGTCAGCTGTTTGCATCAGATGGCCAAAGTATTGGCCTAACAACCCTAACTTCTACAAAATGTATGAAGCATCAAATAGGCCTGAACTCCAGCAGGAGGACTTCAGAGAGAATTGGACTGGCTGTTGGCGGCTTTATTTGTAATGAATATGGGGCCAATAATATCCAACCTGCCATCAAAACCACTTCACAAAAAAGTTAGTGGAATCTCAGCATAAAATTTCACAGAAACTGAGGGCAAATTATCAAAGCTTTGTTTCATTTGATACCAACATCCAGGGCCAAATAGCATTTCATACATCACACTAGAATGATCATAGCATGCTTCAGATCACATGGACACACCTCTGACATAATTACCTTTACTATTTATTATCTCCTCAGTAGGCAGCAAAGCCAGGAGATGTTTTAACTAAAACAACAGTTATGCTGAGACCTACATCTGAGGTACTTTTTGAAGTACAGCCCCAAAGTGTCTGAGTGGTAGGAAAATTGCATTAGAATCTATTATCTAGAATTTACCTAGGAGACATTTTGTTGTCACTCTTTCTATCATCATAAGTCTGTAGAAGCTCTGGAATAGCACAAAGCAAGCCTTTCAGTTTTTAATCATTATATGTGGTATAGTCGCAAAGTCATGTTCGATTCTTTGCAACCCCATGGACTTCAGCCACCAAGCTCCTCTGTCCATGGGCTTCTTCAGGCAAGAATACTGGACTGGGTTGCCATTTCCTTCTCAAGGGGATCCTCCTGACCCAGGGATTGAACTTGGGCATCCTGCATTGCAGGCAGATTCCTTACTGACAGAGCCACCAGTGAAGCCAATCATTATATGAGTTCACTATGATATTATTTTTTGGAAAGATTCCTAATATTTTTCAGAGGATCTATAGCTATACATCTATCTATCTGGCAACTACAAATCCGCACAGATAGATGTAGTGTGTGTGTATATATGTATACAGTACTCTAAAGTGCTTAATAACTATGTATGTTCATGATAATATGTTGGATTTAAAACCTTATGTAAAATTTAATTATCTTAAACAATAATAACTTTCAGTAACAGCACTAAACACATTAAAAATACTGCAAACACAAAGGCAAAAGTGTAACTTAACAAACAGTATCTTTCTAAGTAGACAAAGTAAATACCAACTTGATAGCTTATTTGGGGAAATTTATCCAATAAACTAAACAAGCCATCTGTTCACACATATCCCAAGTGATTACAAAAAAAGGAATTTGTTAATAATCTCAAATAAAAAACAAAACCCCCCACAATTTGCCATTTTGTTTCATTGTATTTTTCTCTCACTTTGGAAAAATTCAGTCTTCAATAATGCTAATTTGATTTTAGAGTAAAGGCAAATGAAATGTAGAGCTCAAAGGTTTAATGAGCCTCCACAAATGCATAAAAAATGTAAAGGCAAGTAACCATTAGAAGAGCAGTAATATGTCAGCAATGAAGTATTACTGGGCCACAGGGATGTTTGAATCCCTTCACTGACAGCAAAGTGATGAAGCAACGTGACTTAGAAGGAGGACACATCCCAACTGGAGGGACCAGTGAAGGCTGGTGAGGTGTCCATTACTGAGGAAGCCATCCTGCCATGGCTGTGTGGTCCTGTGGTTGGCAGAAAGACAGTGCTCCCTTCAGGTGTTTAGTGCATCATCAGCCACACCAGCATGTACTGATGTCTACCTCTGAGTGAACGTAGCATCCCTAACTGCTAAGAATGGCATCGTACGTTGAAAGATATTTGCAAGCAGTATCAGAAAATCTTCAGCTGAAACTCCTTTAGCATTATCTACCAAAAACATGAAGGAAAGTAGGAAATATTCTATCCGATGTCAGGAATATTCACATTCAGAAAGTGTATTCCAGCCCTCCTCTACGTGTTCCAAATTATACACAAAAACATGCTCATATTAGTCAATTTGAAAAGGTACAGAAAAATACAAAGAAGTAAATGAAAAACACCCAAACTCCCATCTCTAAAAATAACCATTGTTACCATTTTGATATATTTCCTTCCTATCTACTCTTAAGCATATATACCTTTTAAATACAACAAAGTTCACACCATATACAGATTATCCTGCTTTTTTTCATCCAACTTGGTATCATCATGATTTTCCATGTTGTTGAAAATAATTTACAATCATGAATTTTAAGGTCTACATAACCAATTATGTACAGTAATGCATTCAACAGATAATGTATTTATGGGTATGTTTTCTATTTCCAATGTTCATGATTAAAAATACAATTTTTGCAACTTTTTTTTTACACTTCTGAATCCAGGGCTCTAAAACAATTACGTTAGGCATGAATGCTTCAGTTTTCAGGCATAATAAAACAATTAACAGATGTAATGAGAGTTTAACAAATTTTTTGAAAATTAACACACAATTTTTGATTTTTAAAAAATTCAAAAAATTATAAGGTAATGAAAAGGCTATTTCACATGAATCTCTATATTTGAAGGTCACATGTTTTCAAAGTCTTTTCCAGTGTTCTCCATGTAGCTGACACCAGTCAATGTCAATGTCAATACTCTCAACATTGAAGAAAATGCCTAAACTTTTGCCGTCTGTGTGGCTGCAGTGGTCTTGTCTTGTAAGTGAGATATCCAGAAGGTTTTCATCTTCCTATAAAGGAGATCACCAGGAGTAGCTCAGGTGCTAAAGGGTCTGGGGGTCACACCTGCAGGGCCTCAGCGGGTGGCTATCACATAGAGTTGCAAACAATGGTAATACTTTACATAGTGTAGTTAACTGTTACAACACTGCCCTCCAAACCGCAAAGCAAAGATCATCAGCTGAGAAATGCTCATTTGTAAGCTAGGTTGTCTTCACAGTCCAGGTAAACTGAAAATATTGCTGAAATAGTCCCAGAGGTGCCCAATTCATTCCTGTGTCATTTTGATATATCCCCATCATTGGGGGGAATTTGTATCTTTGGGGGCATCATGAAATGGTCCGGGCTTGTCTTTTACTGTTTTACTGTTCCGGAATCTGTTTACTGTTCCAGAATCAGCCATTTCTCCAAGGAGCTGTGATTCCTCTTGTTGGAGTAGAGAGTGATTATTTGTTCCTAAAGGTACCTTGCTTCTGCTTCCTGGTCCATTCCCCCTAAACCATAATAATAATGGCATATGAGTTTTCCATTTCTCTTTGGAGATAGAATGCTCAGATCTGACTAATGATTAACTAGAAGAAACTGTGTCCCCACCTCTGCCCTCAAGTACAGGTTACATCAAAGACTTCACCTTCCAGAGAGGACCGTGTTTTATCCCTGTCGGTTGATGTGATAATTATGACAGGCACTGCTTTCATCTGAAAAGGAAATATTCTTATCAGAAAAAAACTAAAACTTACCCACAAGCAGACTGGTCTTCACCTTTTACATTTGAAAGCACAGGAACAGATTGAAAAAAGGATTTAAACCACCAGGTGGATTCTGCCACTTCGGGTAATCCTATCAAATAAAATTCACATTTGTTGTTCAGTCGCTCAGTTGTGTCTGACTCTTTGTGACCCCAAGGACTGCGGCACGCCAGGCTTCCCTGTCCTTCACCCATCTCCCAGAGTCCGCTCCAACTCCAGTCCATGTGTCGGTGATGCCACCCAATCACCTCATCCTGTCACCCCCTTCTCCCCCTGCCGTCAACCTTTTCCAGCATCAGGGTCTCAAACACAATTGAGAGATGAAAAACAAATGGAAATAGGCAGGGTGGTGCTGATAAGAAATAAACTACATACCTAGCTGGGCTTTGCCATCACCTATGAAGTTGGCAGAATCAGGGCCAGTTAAAGAGGTGCCTGAAGAAACACTGGCCTCTGTAGGAAAGAAACAATAATAAACAAGCAACTAAATAATAAGCCAACACAGATTTTTACATATAAACTCTCAAGTAGCATGGTCTGAAATCATTTAATCCTGGATTAGGAACTGAAAACTTGGTTATATTACCAGCCCATTAGAAGTCTCCCATAATAATGCATATTACATTTTTATTAATAAAGTATATTTCTTTCCATGGTGAACAACTGTCACACAGATTTTAAGTAGAATTTAAAATATATAATAAATGTTATCAAATTCAAAATCTTAAAAAGTACAAAATCAAGAATGAATATTATTGTACTATATTAAATATATTACTTGTATACAAGTCATATATAATGTATTATATTTAAATATCCCACAGAAGTTATCAAATTTAGAAATAAAAGAATCATTTTAAAAGAAAAACATCTAATTTGTCATATCATACTTGTATTTTAAATCTAAGTGTTGTAAAAGATAAGAATAGAAAAATAACTTTTAAGAATATAATAACTCTAAGAACATGGGCATAGGTTAACTTTGGGTGGGGGAAAATAAATTAGTATATGTTTCCATCTCTTGTCTACAAATAACCCTTGAAACAAGACTTTTCTACAAGCTGGTATGACTTAAAAAATGATAGCTTGGTTCTGAAATGATTGTTTCATTTTATGAAATTTCTGAATTTTCTTCGAGAAGCTATACTTTTCCATTTAGCTATAAATTTTCACAGATGGAGAGATAAATAAAAATAAAACTGGCCAGGTAGAAGCTGACCTACTAACCACAGGAGAAAATGGAAATGAGAGAATCTCTGAAACACATTTGTGCTACTTCTCTTTTCTCAGAAATGAATATTTTATTTATGTAAAATTATCAGGTTTTAGTGTATCCTATTAAAGGCAAGGCACATGAAAGTAAAACCCACAGGAATGAGTTGCCATTTCCTCCTCCGGGGGATCTTCCTAACCCAGGGATGAAACCCTCAAATCCTGCATTGGCAAGAGTATTCTTGGCCATTAGCGCCACCGGGGAAGCGCCCACCCTCCCCCCAACCCCACCAAAATTGTGAAATATAAGCTTATTTTTACTTATTTATGTGTTAATGGTTTCATGGCTATAACAAAACATAGTTAAAGCAAAGTGATGAGGTTTGACAGTTTTTACTGATTCGGGGAGTCTCTGATAAGGTCTATTCCTATTTTTTTCACTGTCACAAAGAATTGTCATATTCTCCCTTTAGTTCTGACAGGACATGATATGTAGGTTAATTATACCCCACAAACATCACCTGAGATCATATTCTCTAGGGCCACCCTCTAGAGTTGTTACGACTCACTTCGATAATACTGATTTCTGGCCAGAAGACAACCAGCGGAAGGCACGGATGCCATTGTCCCCTGAGCAGGAGCCAGTGAGTTGGTGACCGGCAGCCTGCAAAACGGGCGATAAGAGGCTAAAGTTAATCATATTAGGTTCCTGTTCCTTTTCCCATGAGTATTTTTTGTAAAGCAACATAACTTACTGTGTAATAAATATCCCATAAAGAATTAAAGTTCACACAAAGTTGTGATCAAATTCATTGCCATAAACAAAAAATGCAATTCATTAGGTGAAAACACAAGAAAAAATTTATATCCAAGTATAACCATGTCCGCAGCTGGCTCCAGAAGTGTAAACACAGCCCTGACCATCACTCACCTGCCTGCTTTCTTCAGCCTGCTCTTCCAGTGAACGTGGGTCTACAGCTTCTTCAGAAAATGCAGACTTGGGAAGGGCTGACTGATGGTGATCCAGGACAGACCTGCCACAGGGCAGGGGGTGAGCCATCTGTGAGCACAGCACCCCTCGGTCTGGAAGGCAGAAACCTGAGCTGGGGAGTGGACGCAGGTGGGCACTGGGCCACCACAGGCGGAGCCAGAGGCACCCTGCCTCCTGTGTGCCCTTGACTGGGTCAGCCTGCCAAGCGGGGGCTGTGGGCCAGGCAGGTCTTGGCCCGGACGTAGTGTTGTCCTGGCCCTCTGGACAGTCCCGGTTTCAGGACAGCTGGCTTGACAGGGAGAGAGGTAACAGCCACTCTGGGGATAGAGACACAAACTTGGTCAGTCACACAGTTGGGGACAGCACCACGCTGGGCTCTGAGGGGGACACCACGGACAGGCTGCAGGCCGGCAGGGGGACTGGATGTCATCACAGCCACGGGGATGCAGTGCAGAGGCACAGGGTCTTGGGGGACAGGAAAGAGGTCGGGGAAGCGTGGGAGCCTTCCGGAGGAGGGCCGTTCACAGCAGGTTAGAGAGTCCAGCAAGAACAATCTAAGACACATGGGAACCATGGGGACTGAGGAAACAGGAGCTTGATAGCCTTCTAGCAACACTGCTGGTTGAAGCAAAAGCTGCATTTCTGTTCTGCTTTTAGCAATGGTCCTTACTTGAACTGCTTCGCCATTTCCTAGCAATGGTCCTTACTTGAACTGCTTCGCCATTTCCTAGACTCAGTTTGCCAAGAGGTCCAGCTGTGGATCCCTGGATGTTAGGAGGAAGATGCTGTCAACTGATGATTCAGTTCATTTGGCGGCTGTTGGTTTCACCAGCTTAAAGCAATTTTGGCAACGTGTACAGAATTGCTCATCACCTATGTTCAAATTTACTCAAAATATTTGTCTTAGTTTGCCATCATGGTTCTTTTTAAATACCTACTCTACCTGGTTATGACTCCTTTCGGTTGCCAGTATTATTCATTTCTGCCTTTTCTCCTTTTGTCTTGATTAATTTTGCTAGCGGTTTCTCTATTAAATCGTTCTTCCAAAGAACTACCTCTCTTGTTTTTAGGTTTTATATTTTATTTCCTGTCTTCTTTTATTCTTCTTCCTTTTATTTACTTTAAGGTTATTCTTGTTATCTATTTCAAAATATTTTTTACTGTTGTTATGACATTTCTTGAATATTTGAATTATTTAGTGATGCTTTTCTAGACATATACTTTCTCTGGTAGCCTAGAGGGTAAAGCATCTGCCTGCAATGCAGGAGACCCTGGTTCGAACCCTGGGTAGGGAAGATCCCCTGGAGAAGGAAATGGCAACCCATTCCAGTACTCTTGCCTAGAAAATCCCATGGACGTTTAAGCCAGGTAGGCTACAGTCCATGAGGTCGCAAAGAGTCGGACACGACTGAGTGACTTCACTTTCACCTCCTAGACATATAAATGTTCTCAATTATCTTTTAATTGATGATTCCTAAATACCCTATGTTGTCAAGAGAGTCTTCTCCTTTTTATTCATTCTTTCAAATAATTTTGGAAGTGGCTTTCTGTGTATTAATAATAGTACATATTCTTCCATTGCACAGTCATGATTTTGTATCTATTTGATTGTGTTACTTAATTATGTTAAACAAACGATTTATGTACTTACTGATATCTTACCATCCGCCCTCCCAGTCTGTAGTGTGATCGCATCAGTTGAGTCTGTCCATTTTGGCCTCACGTGTTTTGCAGCCGTGTGGGCAAGTGTGCACAGAATCCTAATGTCATAGCTTCTTGGTGGATCTTGGATTTTACTTTCCTTTATCAGCACTAATGGTTTAACTTCTGCCCTAGATTCTCATTGGTCTAATGCTAATTTTGTGGCACCTGCTTTTTTATATGCAATCAGAAATTGTCTCCTTTCATCTCTTTATTTTCTGTTTCCTTTTAAAAATAACCTATCAGCTCCCTTTAGCTACATTATTTTCTCCTAGTTTTACAGATGCACTTTCTGCCACAGTTGTTGAACTGTTGGCTGAGTTGCTTAGCACTAAATTTCTTCACAAATTTTGGGATGTGGATCCTTCTGAGTGGTAGGTAACTTCCATTGCTCTGTCTAGCTGTGCACCACCCCTGGCCACTATACCACACCTCTCTCCTATCTGGTGATATCAAGATTTGACCCATGGTTTTAGTTTTTGAAAGATTCAAAAGTGAGTCTCTCAAAGACAGGGGGTTCAGTTCCATTCAGTCACCCAGTTGTATCCAACTCTTTGCAATCCCATGGACTGCAGCATGCAAGGCTTCCCTGTCCATCACCAACTCCCAGAGCTTGTTCAAACTCATGTCCATTGAGTTCATGATGCCATCCAACCATCTTATCCTCTGCATCCCCTTCTCCTCCTGCCTTCAATCTTTCCCAGCATCAGGGTCTTTTCTAAATGAGTCAGTTATTCGTATCAGGTGGCCAAAGTATTGGAGTTTCAGCTTCGACACCAGTCCTTTCAATAAATATTCAGGACTGATTTCCTTTAGGATGGACTGGTTGGATCTCCTTGCAGTCCAAGGGACTCTCAGGAGTCTTCTCCAACACCACAGTTCAAAAGCATCAATTCTTCAGTGCTCAGTTTTCTTTATAGCCCAACTCTCACATCCATACATGATTACTGGAAAAACCATAGTTTTGACTAGACAGACCTTTGTTGGAAAAGTAATGTCTCTGCTTTTTAATATGTTGTCTAGGTTGGTCATAGCTTTTCTTCCAAGGAGCAAGCATCTTTTAATTTCATGGCTGCGGTCACCATCTGCTGTGATTTTGGAGCCCAAAAAAATAAATTCTGTCACTGTTTCCATTGTTCCCCCATCTATTTCCCATGAAGTGATGGGACCGAATGCCATGATCTTCATTTTTGAAGGTTGAGTTTTAAGCCAGCTTTTTCACTCTCCTCTTTCACTTTCATTAAGAAGCTCTTCAGTTCCTCTTCGCTTTCTGCCATAAGGGTGGTGTCATGTGTGTATCTGAGGTTATTGATATTTTTCCTGGCAATCTTGATTCCAGCTTGTGCTTCATCCAGCCCAACATTTTGCATGATGTACTCTGCATATAAGCTAAATAAACAGGATGACAATATACAGCCTTGACGTATTCCTTTCCCAATTTAGAACCAGTCTGTTGTTTCATGTCCAGTTCTAACTGTTGCCTCCTGACCTACATACAGATTTCTCAGGAGGCAGGTAAGGTGGTCTGGTATTCCCATCTCTTGAAGAATTTTCCACAGCTTGTTGTGATCTACACAGTCAAAGGCTTTAGCATAGTCAATGAAGCAGATGTTTTTCTGGAATTCTCTTGCTTTTTCTATAATCCAGTGGATGTGGGCAATTTGATCTCTGGTTCCTCTGCCTTTTCTAAATCCAGCTTCAATATCTAGAAGTTCTCAGTTCATGTATTGTTGAAGTCTCACTTGGAGAATTTTGAGCATTACTTTGCTATCATGTGAGATGGGTACCCTATATATTTTTGCTTTAGCGACACCCAGTACAAAATCCAACACATACCATAGTTCCTATTCTGAAAATCTGACAAAACCAATGTAGTCTTCCTCCTGTGTGTGGTAATGAGGGTTATATCCTTGGCTAATGATTAAAATGTTACAATAGGGCTCCGATTTCCACACCATAACCATGACATAAGGCAGGCTAATTTCTCCCCGATTGTTCTCTGACTCACGTTATTTTCCAATATCTCACTATTAAAATTAGATCCATCCACATTTCACTGAGTCTTTTATCCTAAAATTAAGTTATGCAAACTTCAAACTTAATGGACATCTCATTAAAGGAAGAGAAAGGCATATTTAAGGAAGACTATGGAGTCGCACAGAGTCGGACACAACTGAAGCGACTTAGCAGCAGCAGCATTACTAGTCACAGTCCACCATAGTCTCTCTGAGGGGTGACCAGTTTATTACGTGTGAGACACTATTACTCTTTCTGGGTTTATTGATGATGGATGAAGTAGGAGACAGATATCTGATCGTTGTTTTGTAGAGCATGGAAATTCATGGCAGAAAGATGGTTGTGCTTATAGAAAATTCACTACCACCCTGTGCTGTTAGACCATTGACCAGGTGAAATCAGAGTCTGGGTGACTTCACTGCCTCTGCCTCATTCCAACTCCAGTCTGAGATGTCTATGTGTGCGCACAACACATTGGGGGGTCTTTAAAATCAGTGACATTGGAATCAGTGAACATGCCCCATTAAACATAAACACTCTGTTGTTGTTATCCACTCAGTGCTATCCAACTTTTTGAGACCTCATGGACTGTAGCCCTCCAGGTTCCTCTCTCCACAGGATTTCCCAGGCAAGAATACTGGAGTGGGTTGCCATTTCCTCCTCCAGGGGATCTTCCCGACTCAGGGATTGAACCTGTATCTCCTGCATTGGAAGGCAGATTCTTTACCACTGAGCCACCAGGGAAGCCCAAAAACATACACAAGGCCTCTATAATAACCAAAGCTTCAAATGAACACTGTTCAGTTCAGTTCAGTCACTCAGTCGTGTCCAACTCTTTGTGACCCCATGGACTGCAGCACGCCAGGCCTCTCTGTCCATCACCAACTCCCAGAGTTTAGTAAAACTCATGTCCATTGAGTCTGTGATGCCATCCAAATATCTGTGGCAGGTGCTTTATAGCTGAATCACCCTTCACCCCTCACCTTCCTCCTGTGAGCTTTCCTAGGAAAAGAAACCTGCCTGAGTCACCAAGGATGAACTTACAGTTCACAGTGTCAGATTCAAGGGGTGCCAGGGAACAGCTGTGGACCTAGGACCACGAGGGTCCCACCTTGCTCACACAGCTCAGGATTTTGTCCCTGAGGCTGACTATTGGTCCCCCTGCCTTACAGCTGCCAGAGGTGATAAATCCTTCACCTGCAGACTCTTACCATCCACCTACACTGGTTAATAGTCTCTCTCCTTTCACAGATTTTTCCAGTGTGTGGATGCCATCCCACTACGTCCAGCTCATCCCTATGTCCAGTGATAGCTGCTTCTCTGACCATCACACCCCTGAGCAGCCATGGATGCTGGACCAGCCCCTGCCACAGTGCCCCCCACCCCTCCACACCCAAATCATCACTGGTAGAGGCTGTAATAGCCACCCTGGTCTGCTGGGGCTTCTGTAACAAAGCAGCAGAGACGAGGTGGCTTAAACCACTGAAATTTATGTTTTCTCTTCTCCCGGTTCTGGGACAGCATTGGGCTCTTCTGAGGCCCTGTCTTTGGTTTGTAGCCTGTTCTGTGTCTTCACAGGGTTGTCTTCTGTGTGCCCATGTCCTAGTCTCCTCTCTTAACCGGCACTCGGTCACATTGGACCAATGTCCCATCCCAACAATGACATTTGAACTTAGTCACCTCTTTAAAGACCTTATCTCCAAATATAGTCACATCCTGAGGTCCTGGGGGCTAGGACTTCAACACGTGCCTCAGCCTGGAAGGGCCTGCTGGAGTTTCCCATGGGCTGTGGCGCTTCACCCGTCACCAACCACGGGGGCCACACAGCTGCCAACCAGGTGAAAGGTGCTCCAACTCTGAAACCGCAGCCCCAGGGCGCCCTGTCCTTGGCTGGGTTCCCTGGAGAGCAGAAACTGAGGCGCGCATGCGACAGTTGTGGGGCAGAAAGCAGCCTTGGGCGCTGCCTGTTCCATCCGTCAACCTCATCAACACATCACGAGATCACTCAGACAGCTCGCCAGGTAGAGCGAGATTTCAAACACAAAGTGTATGCTAGGCACAAAAGCTTTCATTTCAGACATGAATTGATTGACTATCCTGAATTATATCCATTTTGATGTATCTTTATCCTTAAATCTGGGCACTGCTATCGCAGGAACATAATGTACATAGTTTCTGACAAAAAATTTCATTTGCTATGGTCATGTTTTCACTGATTCCTTGACTAAGCTTACAAGAAATAGTTTCTTATTTAGTATTAAAACCAGAGAAGCCATGAACTTTAGAGGCAGAAACATGAGATTCATTTTTAATCGACTCATCGTAATTATCAAAGAGCACAAATCAACCCAACATGTTGAAAACATTAGATTGTGCGTTCTTCCCTCGAAATAAATATTTTAAGTCTGAGATTTACACATAAAATGAAAGAATATTTTTCACAGTGATATTTATTTTACTGTACTTTTCACTTCCTTGTGCCTGATGGAGAGTAGAGTTTTAAAATGTGACATTTTTCACTTCCTATCTGCTTTTTTTTTCTCTTACGAAAATAACTCTGCTCAACTTTCAGATGAAGTATCAACTTTTATCAGATGATCCAAAACACAAGTGGATTTTGATCTTCAGCCCAGGGAAGGACAACTGTCTCTATGAATTTCATCACCAGAGAGGAAGGGGAGGAAAAAAGGACTTCTGGCAGAACTTTCCCAAACTGTTGCCAGGAGCCATAGAAAGCTCACTTGTATTGCAAACCCATTATAACATTATAAAATAGTTTTACGTATTCAAGGTAATTTATGAATAGTTAACTACAGAAAGGCAGAAGCAATTAAGGTTACGTGAGTCACAGGGTGTTTTAATAAAGTGTTAGATTCTAGTGGTGTCAGATCTACGTGTATGTAAATGCAGGCCCTCAATCACAAAAACATGCCTAGATGTGAAATTTTAGCTGCTTGTATAGTAAATGTTTATAAAACTAGTTTTACCTGAAATCCAGAGAAAATACTGGTGAAATATTTGCTGAAAATTTAATTGCTTCAATCAGTGGCACAACTTTCTGTGTATACATCTATAGATGTATCTCTATGTAAAGTTAAAATAAAGATTTTATCTTTATCCCAAAGATAAAATCTAGGATCCTTTCATGAATCCAGGCTCATTTCCGATTAGGGTGGATTTTCACAGGGGTTTTGATGTTTCATAACTCTTCCCCAAGGCTGCATCACCTGCCCCAAATCATCCCTCAGAACCACCCTACCTTATTAATGTTTAGTCGCTTCAGTTGTGTCCGACTCTTCAGCTGTGACCCGATGAACTGTAGCCTCCAGGGTCCTCTGTCCATAGAATTCCCCAGGCAAGAATATTGGAATGGGCTGCCATGCCCTCCTCCAGGGGATCTTGCCAAACCAGGGATCAAACCCACGTAAACCAGGACAAATTTCCTTGTATTGACTTCCCATTATGGATAGTTTCCACTTGTATCCATTGGGAAAGAAAGCTAATGAAATTCAGAACCCAGTCCATTTAGGTCTGGATTTTGTGTAAAAGTGCTGGGTAAGCAAGATGGCATCCATCTCCCTACATCTTTATTTCTTTTTGCAAGAACAGGACTATTAAATTTTAAATATACTTCAAAATATTGCACCTAAGGATCTTTAAGTTGGTGTATGCTCTGAAAAACATAATACAAGATGCCCCTTTTTAGCAATTCAATCCAATTCGTGTTCCCCTTTTAATTTAAAATTAATCTCTAATTGTACATTAGATATCTGTGAAAAATCATAAACTATTGTAGCCTCTTTTAGCAAATCTCCAAGTGAATATGTCTACTGGAGTTGGACTATAGAGTAAATAACCATATTAGAGGCCAAGGGCTTCCTTCAGTGAACTCTGTAGAACTAACTTTCCTTGATCATTAAAAACAGTCCGCCTTTGTAGCAATTTTACATCCTTGGTGAATGTAGCCCTTTTATGAAGCATCTCCGCTGAAGTATCTTTGATTTGATATTTTATTGAGAATTGAACAGAATTAGTACATGTTTTCTGTAGGGCTTATGCCACAATATACCCAATGACTGCAAATTCACTGATTTCATTTTATTAAACATAATCAGTAATGAGTTTAGAGTAAACAAAACAGAAACCACTCTTTCATGTCTAGTGGGAATACTCTGAGTTTGTTTTAACTTTTAATTAATTAAGATTTCCATACAAGGGATAAAGTGTTTATGATTTTTCAATGAATATTTATGAAAGCTCATTGTCCAAAATTCACAAGCATTCATTCAGACTCATTAAAAACATTCATGAATATTTCACCCAAAACAGAGATCATAAACTGAAGCACTTTGTCATCCTTTCAAGAGCCACGTAAAGAACATCCATGAACATAAACCACGCATATATTGGTGAGCATCAGTGTTTCTTCGTTTGGAACATACGACCTCTTTACTTGGGATCAGCAGTGTTTTAGACCCCATCTGTCATGTTAGCAAGAGGTGTTCAATAACTCTCAAAGAGTTGGGGGGCAGGAAAGACAAAGTTCTAATATTGAGTTTGAGGCAACAATTACCAAATCCTGAAACACTGACGAATTAATTTTACAATCTAGAAGTCAGAAGTCAAACGTCATCATCAAATGACAGACCAAGATGAGAATGAATTTTCCAGCAAGTAGATCCATGTCACAGCTATTTACAGAGTGGTTGCTATGTGTCAGGCACCAGGCTACTATTTTTACTTTTGAGAATCCTGTGGACTGAGTGAAGACTCCTGAGGATTAACAGAGTGTCACATCTCTGTCTACAACAGAATGGAAAGTAGGAGTTGAAATCACAATGGCATTTTCAACAGACATCTGGTGTTTATCACTCATGGACACTAGTCTTTCACGGATATAGTTCTACAAGGAGGTGAAACTCAATATTCTGAATCCTCAGCACCCATTGAAACTCAGGTTTGCTTACTGTTCACTCCTCCTAAGGTGTTTTTTAAGCATGTACTATGTAGCGGGTATCTCACCATGCTGACACATATGGTAGCCAAGACAATATCCGTGATCTCATGGATGCTAGGAAGTAAACTAATATAATTCCTACCAGGGAAACCTACTTCAAGTGAAAAACAGATAACTATGCAGGCAGAATGTTCCCTGGTGACTCAGATGGTAAAGAATCCACCTGCAATGCAGGAGACCCAGGTTCAATCCCTGGGTCAGGAAGATCCCTTGCAGAAGGAAATGGCAACCCACTCCAGGACTCTTGCTTGGAGAATCCCACGGACAGAGGAGCCTGGCGGGCTAGAGTCCATGGGGTCACAAGAATAGGGCACAACTGAGCAACTAACACTTTCACTTTTTCACAAGCGGGCAGCGTTGGGAGCTGATTTAGGTGAGAACAGCCTCTCTGAGGGGGTGAACCGGGCAGAGTCTCAGTGAAGGAGATGACTCGTGCCTGGCGTCAGGGTGAGGGCAATCTCAGACAAGCTCAGCAAGGGGGCGGCCATAGTCGGGGGGTTAGGGTCAGGATGAGACGTTTCCCAAACAGAAACCGCAGAGAGATCATCTCATTTTAGGAAAATTCGATGACTTCAGTCTTACACGTATTTGTTTATTCTTTTCTCTATTACTCTGTGTTCTTTTTTCTTGCCTAGCAGTGTTCCGACATGTGACTTTACCACAGTGTGTGTGTCCGTTCTCCTGTTGACAGACATTTGGGGGTTTCTAGTGTGGGATCATTGTAAGCAAAGTTGCTAAGAACACATGTTTCCAAGTCTTTTTGTAGACAAGTGTTTTCATTGCTCTTGGGTAAATACTTAAGGGGTGGAACTGCCAGGTCATGGAATAGGTACGTGTTTAACTTGTATAAGAAGCTGCCAAACAGTTTTCTAAAAATGGCTGTAAATTTTCACTCTCTTGCCAACAATGTGTGAGAAACTAGCCCGGGGACGGCTGTGCTCGCGGTGTGTGTCTTTGTCGGGGCTCACCATCACCCTTCCTGCTGGGGTGAAATGGTGTCTAACAATGCTTCTCTTCTGTATTTTCTGATAATTGATGATGTCGAGCATCCCTCCCTCTGCTTCCTGACAACGTATTTTCTTTTCTGAAAAGAAAGCATCAGTTCAAGTTTGTTTGTGTTGCATTTGGGTTGTTGGCCCTTGGTTATTGACTTGTAGGAGCAAGCTTTTATTCTCAACACAGTCTTCTCTCCTTCGTGAATATTTCCTTTCGTTCCGTGTGCCGCTTTACAATTTTTCTTACTCATGTCTTTTGGTGGGCTGAAGTTTTTAATTTTGTTGAAGACCAGTTAATCACTTTTAAAAAGCAGGTTTTGTGCTTTTTTGTATTCTGACTAAGAAATCTCTGTGTAGCCCAAGGTGGTAAAGATATTTTTCTATTTAGGTGTTGTATACCTTTATATTTCGGGTTTAGATGTAAGGTCCATCTAAAATCATTTTTATTAAACATTTATTTTAAATGATGTACTTTCATATTTTCTGGATTCTCTTCTTTGGTTAAATTTTTCAATGTCTGATGATAAGATGACATTTATGACTAAGTGTTGCAGGTTTGGGCCCTAAAAAATGATACCCCTTCGATACAGACACATTTCTAATCAGTACCAAGTGACTGGTTGTTTTGTAAACTGAGATGTGACTGAATTAGAAAATATTTCACTCTGTACCTTTGAAATTTAAAAAAAGAAAACTTTTGTCTCACATTAGTACTTCTCGAAACTTTGTTGTTGCTGATGATAATCATTCTTTGTTATGGAAGGATCCAAACCTGCCCTTCACCTACCATTTTCTTTCTTGTTCCCTTCTTCTACTCTGTGTGTTTCCGTTCGGTGCTTCGAGTTTTTGAGCTACCTGCTTCATGAACATGCTAGTTACTTCATGTATGGATGCTTCTGGGAACTCTCAAGGCTCCGAGGCTGAATTAGGAGAGCAAAAAGTGTAACTGTTGTTTCTGAGTCACTCAGGTGTGTCTGACTCTCTATGACCCCACGGACTACAGCAGCCAGGCTCCCCTGTGCTTCACTATCTTCCAAAGTTTGCTCAAACTCATGTCCATCAAGTCGGTGATGCCATTCAACCATCTCATCCTCTGTTGCCCCCTTCTCCTCCTGCCTTCAATCTTTCCCAGCATCAGGAGCTTTTCCAATGAGTCGGCTCTTCACATCAGGTGGCCAAAGTATTGGAGCTTCAGCATCAGTCCTTCCAATGAATATTCAGGACTGATTTCCTTTAGGATTGACTGGTTTGATCTCCTTGCTATCCAAGGGCCCTCAAGAGTCTTCCTCCCAACTGAGGAGCCACCAAGGCATGAACCTCTGACCCTGATCTAGCAACAGAAGGGAGCTCAGGGAGGCTGGCCTCTTCCTGTCTGAGGTCCTGGTGACAAAGTCAGGCAGAACTCAGTGACCTGGGTGTCCTCTCCCCACTGAGGCTGACAGCCTCCTCTGCCTCCTGCGTGGGGAACCTGGGTGTCCTCTCCCCACTGAGGCTGACACCCTCCTCCGCCTCCTGCGTGGGGGCAGATCCAGGAGCCGCTCTGTCCCTGTGTCCCCAGTGCGGTCCCTGAGCCAGGTGGCAGGACAAGAGAAAGGAATAGAGTTCTTCCTTAAACGTTCCTGTTGCTCCATTAGGGATGAAAAGTCAGTTCCTAAATGATGCTAGGATAACTGGTAGAAAAGCTGGTCTCAACCCCAGGCATCAGAAGATCAAAAGGGGAAGTTAAATCAATAATTCAGAGAGGTCCCTGGGTGGATACAAGCCAAGATGCACAGAAAAATAGATGTGAAGGGTGGAAGCTGCCGGCTCCCACAAGAGTGAAGTGTAAGCCAAGTCTATGCAGGGTAGATGTGGAGATGGGGCTGTACCCAAGGGACTGGACAAGGCAGTTGTACCCTATGGAGACTAGGTTGTATTGGTCTCTCCAGGCCAGGCCCCTTGACATGACAATGAAGGGTTTGCCGAGAAACTAGACATGAGGATGGTCAGTTGGGTGGTGGGGGGAGGGCTGTGGCTGACAGTGAACAGTGGAAAGGAGGGTTACAGTGGGTTCTGACCCCCAACAAGGGGACCCTGGAGGGGAGCTTGCAGTTCAATTCCTCAGGAATCTCTAGAAAGAATAGAACACGGACATGAGATGTGGGTCTGAAAACATGGGGGTTAATCACTATTCATGGAGCAGCCACATGTCCCCATAACAACCCACCACCACCATACCAGATGCAAAGGGCTGGTGGAGCAGCCTTGACCCAAACCAGCCGTGTTCCTCTAGCAGCAGCCAGGTTAGCTCAGGGGGTCTGACACCTAAAATGGCTCACCCACATTGTGGTGACTAGGGCCCCCCACTTCCCCTAAGTGAGTCTACTCTGACACGGCGCCCAGTGGTCCACTCAGCCCCATCCATCCAGGCAGCACCAGAAGACACCTCTGCTCTTGAAACTAGCCTAGGAGGCAGGGGCTGCTGGCATCTCAACACATAAGTCGGGGTGTAGGCATCCTCGACTGAGCGACTAACACATCCTTGAGAACTACTCTTTACCTTGCACGGATGGGAAGCCTGAGTTCCACTGGCATCTTTCAGGGTCTGGATGAGGGATGAGCTGCCCGTGGTTTGCATGTATGTGATTTTTCTGAGCGAGTTCTATTCTTAAGACAGAGATTAGCAAGTCTGGAAATTATATATAATTATAATAAATGAATGTAAATATTAATATTGTTATATAAGCATCCTTATTATACAAAATGAGAGTAAAAATATATATACTAAAAGAAATCTTTTTCCCAGAAAATGTTGCACTACTAATTATACAACTTCAGACTTTGAGCTGTTGCTGCCATTTGAAGGAAGGACACATGAGCTGTGGAGTCTCAGGGTCACAGGCGGCCCTGCAGCAGCTCCAGGCAGCTCTCACGTGTGGGCTGTGAGACACTCACAACGGTCCAGGCACGAGGAAGGTAGATTTACTTGGTTTCTAAAGTTCCACTAGATGGAGAGCAGGGCAAGGCAGTGAGTGGGGAGAGCTTGGAGACTGTGTTCATGGACAATGTGTGTGTGTGCATGAGTGTATACGTGTATGTACGTGTTTGCCTGACTCGTGTGTGTATATATGTGTATGTGCACTCATGCATGTGCTTTCTTTGCAAGGAACATATCTAGAATTCACACAAACAGAAGTACTGAAAAGAAGAGAAATTGCTTTACTCTTCTCATCAGTATAATATCTGTGAGAAGCAGAATGAAAAAGAAACAGACCCAGCTGCTCCCATGAGTTCTTTGTGCCAGAGATGAACCAGGCGGACCTTCCTGGTGAGCAGAGGGTCAGGGACACAGTGGGAACTGGCTGGACGGAGGGTGATTTCCAGACCACACGTGTGGTCACCACTGTCAGGACAGAGCCCTCGTGTCAAGATGGGAGGTCGCCCCGCGACCTGCCTGTGGTGTCTCATGGCTCCCCTCTGCCCAGTCTCAGGGTCCACGCTTCTCCATACTGAATAACTGCCCTCCTCACCTCGGGAGCTCCTGGGGCCTCAGAGAGACTACAGCTCACAGCTCAAGACTCCATCATGACAATGCCACTTCCTCCAGGAAGCCTTCCCTGACTTCCTCCTCCCGGAGCTGAGGAGGATCTGTGCGTCCACTGTCTTGATAGCCATTAACATCGACTGCAAGCATCAGGCTCTCAGGGGCAGACCTTTCTGCTTCCCAGGACACCCATGGCCAGCACACCTGTCTCCCCAGGGCAGAGTGAGTGAGTGAAAGTCTCTCAGTTGTGTTGTGACACGGTGTCACTCTTTGTGACACCATGGACTGTATAGTCCATGGAATTCTCCAGGCCAGAATACAGGAGTGGGTAACCGTTCCCTTCTCCAGGGTATCTTCACAACTGAGGGATTGAACCCAGGTCTCCCTCATTGCGGGTGGATTCTTTACCAGCTGAACCACCAGGAAAGCCCAAGAATACTGGAGTGGATAGCCTATTCCTTCTCCAGAGGATCTTCCGGACCCAGGAATCGAACCAAGATCTCCTGCACTGCAGGTGGGTTCTTTACCAGCTGGGCTACCAGGGAAGCCCAAGCCCCAGGGCATGAATATCAACAAAACAAGGAGACAGAAGCCCAGGAAACAGAGATCAACCAAGGGGACAGGGTGGCAGGGGAGAGGGAAGGGGTGCCTGGATGGTTGCCACAGAGACGAAGCAGGTTTCGGGGTCTGAGCATCACAGGGCAGAGGCCCAGTCACCCTGCTGTGTCCTGTCCATGGGCCGGGGAGCTTCTGGGCCAGGTGGCCGGCAACAGTCCCTTTCATGTTTACAAAAAATATTCAACCACCGTACTTTGTCATAATATTTAAGCAAATATCACAGGCCCACCTATATATAATACAAATATTTTTAAAGATTTCACCTACTACAGAATAGATTTTTGGATCAAGTTAGAATATTTTCCCTTTTTAATAATTCCAGGCCAACTGTAAACCCATACCGCCCTCTGCTGGTCATTGTGTGCTTAATATAAAAATGGATGTGGACCTGGTCTGTGGAGAAGTATGAACAACCTCAGATACCTGGATGACACCACCCTTAAGGCAGAAGGTGAAGAGCCTCTTGATGAAAGTGAAAGAGGAGAGTGGGAAAGTTGGCTTAAAACTCAACTTTCAAAAAACTAAGATCACAGCATCCGGTTCCATCACTTCATGGCAAATAGATGGGGAAACAATGGAAACCATGACAAATTTTATTTTCTTAGGCTCCACAATCACAGCAGATGGTGACTGCAGCCATGAAATTAAAAGACACTTGCTCCTTCAAAGAAAAGCTATGACCAACCTAGACAGCATATTAAAAAGCAGAGACATTACTTTGAGACAAGGGTCCATCTAGTCAAAACTATGATTTTTCCATTAATCATGTATGGATGTGAGAGTTGGACTATAAAGAAAGCTGAGCACCAAAGAATTGATGCTTTTGAACTGTGGTATTGGAGAAGACTCTTGAGAGTCCCTTGGACTGCAAGGAACAGGGTTCTGTTCTTGACTTCACTGCTAGCTGATGGCCTCTGACAATGTAAACGAATCTGATAAATAAACCAGTCAATCCTAAAGGAAATCAGTCTTGAATATTCATTGAAAGGATTGATGCCGAAGCTGAAAATCCAATACTTTGGCCACCTGATACAAAGAACTGACTCATTGGAAAAGACTGTGATGCTGGGAAAGTTTGAAGGCAGGAGGAGAAAGGGGTGACAGAGGGTGAGATGGTTGGATGACATCACTGACTCGATAGACTTGAGTCTGAGCAAATTCCAGGAGTTGGTGATGGACAGGAAAGCCTGGCACACTGCAGTCTATGGGGTCTCAAAGAGTCAGACATGAATGAGCGACTGAACTGAACTGAACTGAGTCTGTGAAGAACCCAGCATTCCCCAGAAAACAAACTATTTTTCCTGAAGTGAATGAGTTTTTTTCTGAAACTTTTTTTCCAACAAACAAAACTTTCAAATTTTTATCTTTTTATTTCTTTAATTTTTAAGCAGAGCTAGTTACTTAAAAGTAATCTTAGAATATTTTAGACTATTTATCTTAGAGTATTTTTATCTTTTATCTTTTTATAATCTTAGAATCTTTCTTAAATATTTTTATCAAAATGTCACAGATAAAAAGTTAAAACAATAAAATAAGTGCAATAGAACTTCTCTCAAATTACACATATTTTAAAGACACTTTTTTATTTCATGATTTTTATTTTCCATTTAATATATTTTCATATATGAACATAATTCTAAGATAAGGCTATAACCAAGACGTGCCATACATTTCACTAATTCTCTAGATAGATTGCATCTTCCAAAATGGATGGATTTAATTCACTAATTTATTTTTTCTCTTTCTTTTTCATTTTTTAAATTATGAAAATATTTACATGTTAGAGTTTGATAAAGGCATCACAGGCAACTGAAATAGAAAGTAACAAGCAGCCGGAATTTGAAAGTCATAGATCAGCTTGCTTTCTAAGAACGTGACCTCAGGCAGATATTTACTGTAACTCAGCCTTAGCTTCCTCATCCTCAGACCACAGGTAGCACGGGATCACTGCATCGTTATTATGAATAATAACGCGGGCTTCACCGAGTGTGACGCTGCCTGCAGTCACCCAGCCTCTTCCTGTGCAGAGCTGGGGCTCAGGAGCTGCCTTGTCTTCCTTGTCTGAGCAACAGTTCTCGTGGGTGTACCTTCCAACACAGGCACATACTAGGCTCTCAATAATACTGCTGGTGAGTGGATATTTTTAGCAAATGATGGCTGCAAGTGGAGAGATTTTAGCATATTCTGGGGTCTGTGGCCAGCCCAAATGCTTTTCTCATTCAACACATTAAAGGAGTCCTAATGGAAACAAAACATGAAACTATGGATTTATGGCATTGTTCCCGAAAGCAGTGGAATACATAATGCATCCTTTCTTAGTCTTTGTTTGGTTTCCATGGAAACAGCTGTGGCAGGTGAGATTGCTATGTATTTATCACAGACAGTTACCTCTATTACTTCTATTTCCTTGATGTAGAAATAAACGAACAGTTCAGAGGACAGGGATGTGGAGAAGAATATCCGTACCTATAGGTGACGAGTGCCTCACGCGCCTCACGATGTCCACTCATCACCTGCGGGCCCACGCCCAGCGCTGCTCCATCTCCACCTCTCCACTAAGTGCTCTGCCTCCGAGGGCAGGTGACTGTCTCAGCTGACTGCGTCCTCACGGGGTTTCTGCACAAGGAGACTGTATGTAGGGCAGCCGAGTCCGAGCTCGCCAGGGAAGGGTCAGTAAACACTGGCACCATTACACAGTTAATTTGAATGCTTAAAAAAGATCAGTGAAAGCAAAGGGCTCTTAATCTTCTTTGAAACAAATAGAAAAAAAAATTGAAAATACATATATTCATGCGAGTGGGCTACACACACAGAAATAATCATCGACGGCACGGTCTGAGGGATTTCAGGCCCTGAATCTGCCCTAAAGCCCCACACATATCACCTCGTGCATCTTATCACATCCTGTAGAGGTTTATTATCTCAATTTCATCCACGAGGCTAGCAATGATCATAGAAGAAATATGGCATGTTTTTTAATAAAATAAGCTTTGTGATCAGAAACACCTGGGTTCTGTTCTTGACTTCACTGCTAGC
This sequence comes from Bubalus kerabau, assembly GCF_029407905.1. Lineage (NCBI taxonomy): Eukaryota > Metazoa > Chordata > Mammalia > Artiodactyla > Bovidae > Bubalus > Bubalus kerabau. The sequence continues at coordinate 22,023,344 of NC_073637.1, read as the reverse complement.
TGATGGCCTTGCACAACTTAAATGAATCTGATAAACCAAGATTTAAATCGTAATATCCGTTTTCTCTTGTACTAAAGACGCATCAGCTGTAAAACAGCAGTGTGCCATGTGGATGGCCATGTGGCTGCGGGAACTCGCCTGCAAACCACCTCTGAACACAAATGGCTTGGGTGTGATAGCTGGAAGCTTGGCATTTGTATCAGGAGCCATGAACGCATTTGTACCCCTTGGCCTAATGATTTTACTTCTAGAACTCTTTTCTATGTCATCAAACATATTTATCGTAGCATCATTTGTAACACTGAACATCCAGAAACAAACAATGTCCACAAGCAGAAGATACTAAAACACCTAAGGATCTGTCCATGTTTTGGAATATTGTGTGTGTGTGTTATTTGCTCAGTCATGTCTGACTCTTTGCAACCATGGAATATTGTGTAGCTATTTATCATTATAATCCTGAGGAAGATTTAATAACAGGAAAATCCTTAGGGTGCAATGCTAAATACAAGAGCAGAACACGGTTCTGCTAGACATTATTATTTCACAACATATGCAATGTGTATAGAAAGAAGTTTGAAAATTAATACAAAAAAGTGTTACCAAAGGCTCTGTTAGAGTGCTAATAGCAATATAACAAATTTTTCTCCATTTCCCACATCTTTCAAAAACTGAATATTCTTTTTAACAATGTAATACGATTTATTTTTTATGAATATAATAGACAGTAGCCTTTTTTTCTTTTCCAAGGATCCCCAGTAACACTATTACCTTTAGGGGAAAACATACTTGATCAATTTAAAAGCTGGCATTTTTTAGCCTTTAACAAAACCTCCAAGAAATAAACAAAAAACAATACATCCAGAAAATATGATATCACTGGGCTGCTTCACATGGGTATCAAATAGTTTAGGATGTCTTAATACATCAAAAGATTACAGTAAAATAAAAGAATAAAGAAACCAAAATGTAAGAGAAAAAAATGTTACTTTTAAAGTGTTACAGTTCTCCAGTCTTCAGAAGGATGGATGACTTCATATTAGATAGTTGGGACAGCCTTCATCAAAGCTGTGACTTACAGTTGGAACCTACCAAGTAGTGTGTTCATTTGCTTAAAAGGCAAACAGAGAAACTTCAGGGCCGGCGATTCTACTAAGCTTGATGTGCGTCCAGCTGATAAGCTGAAAATAAATTGCACAGTGTTTGGGGAGCCCATTCCTTCCAAGCCATGAGAATGATCTCACATTCATCCTAGGGGGATGAACGCACAAGGATTTCATCATTCTTTCAGTCTTCCTTGAACAGCCCTCAAAGCCGGCCATGAACCGGGATTAGACCCAACACTTGAAAGGCTATGATTACAATCCAGCCGAACCTGAGTGGTTTGTGGTTCCTGGACGCCAGCTCCACAGCTCCTGTCTGGGTGTGATACTCGTGATATTTGTGTTTGTTTAACACAGACTTGTTCCTTTAAGAAGACTTGTTTTTAAGCTCAAAATAAAATAAACAATAACAAAACATATTTTATCTGTGGAAGGAAAGCAGATTGAAATTGATTCCTTTGGTGGTGTCCAGTGGCTGAAGGACCCCTGGACGGTTGGACCATGAGGGACGGCTTCCTGCCCTGGTCACACGGGCACCATGGGGTGAATCACAGAAACCCACGATGAAGCCTCCTCTCTCAGGACATAATCTAAACCCCAACAGAATTTAGTAGATTTTGAATAGATTACAGTCAGATCAACAGGGGGCTCAGTTGTGAGGTTGAGAAATACTACTCTTTTCTCTCCTTATGAGGTCACCACATGAAGGTCTTTGGGTCAGTTGCATCCACATGCTGAGCAAATGGGTTTCCAGGCCCTGCATTCTTGCTGTCTCATCGGGAAGCCATGAGTCATCTGCCATGAACCATCGGATCTGCCGGCAGCTGGGATCCCCATCCAAGGGACCAGCGCTTCTCTGGACAGATGTCCCTCTCACCTGAACTTCCCTCTGGCCCAGTCTCACCTCTGTTTCTATCCTAGTAACATGCTGGATTTTCTCAAGCACTTTTTTCAGTATCAATTAAGATTTCCATTTGTTTCTAAATCTATTCATATATTAAGAAAAAAGAATTCAGACTTTTATTCTCTGAGACAGAATAACATCCCTAATCTTGGCTTCTATTTTATTCTGGGAAGTGCAGAGAATGCGAGAAGAGAGAAATTGCAGATCATATTCCTCATTCTTATTTTGAGTTTCCTGTATTTTTCAGATTTTCAACAGCATTTTAAATAAGATAAGCATGTTCCCACCCTGAGTTTTTAACCTTGTATATAAATATTCAGTGATTCTTTTACTTATACATAACACTTCAATACTAAAAAATGTTTAATTTACAGTGATCTTGTTTCATAATATAGACAAAATATGTAGTAGCGTTTGGGAGATGTAATTCCTATATTATACAGTTCAGCTAAGCAAAGTGTACAGCTTCTTGATTATTTCCTTCTCCATTTCCTTTGCCAGGGGATCTTCCTGACCCAGGGATTGAACCCAGGTCTCCCGCATTGCAGGTAGACGCTTTAACCTCTGAGCCACCAGGGAAGCCTCATGATGATTAGTATTGCTAAATCCGCGGGATTGTGCAGCCACCACCACGGTCCACTTTACAACATTACCCTCATCCATCTATCCTCATATCTTCATTAGCATTCATTTCCAGTTCTGTCCCACCCCCAAGCCCTTCAGCCCTGTGCATCCATGAGTGTATTTTCTGCCTCTAAATATGGGCTTGGACATATCAGACAAATAGATGTTTCTTTTCATTGTTTCACAATGAAATGCCTATCCATTTATTGCAGGATTTTTTTTTTTAACAATGTTTTGTAATTGTCAGAGTAAAAGTTTTCTACATCTTTTGCTAAATCTGTCCTCAAGTGTTTTATTCATTTTGGTGCTCCTGGGAAGCTGCTAACTTCCTTCTCAAGCGGTTCACAGACCACTGATACTTGTATGCTGATCTTGTATCCTGCTTCCTCGCTGGGCAGGTTTACTAGTTCTAATCACGTTGCGGTAGACTCCATAGGATTCTTTATGAGCGAGATCGTGTCATCTGAAAATAGAGAAAGTTTTAGCTCTCCCTTTCTAATCTCAATGCCTTGTTCTTGCCTGACTTCCTGGCTGGAACCTCCATACAATGTTGAGCAGAAGTGAGGAGGCTGGACATCCTTGAGCTGCTCCTGATCTTAGGGGGAACATTCATCCTTCATCATTAAGTATGTGAGCTGTGTTGTTTTCATCAATCTCCTTTGTCATGTTGAGAAAAATCCCTTCCATGTCTAGTCAAAGGCTTGTCTTTATCACACACACACACACAAATGTTGGATTTTATCAAGTGTTTCTACTTCATCTGTAAAGGCTCTGCTGGTAGGTGCGTTTAAGTTGCAATTCCTGTAACTTCTGAATGGGTTGACAACTTCTATAGCAAAATTTCCTTTTATCTCTAGTAACATCTGAGTCTCCTGTGTGATAGTCATGTAGCCACTCTAGTTTTTTATGGGTGTTGTTTGCATCGTGCATGTTTTTTTTCATCTCCTTCATTTCAAACTATATGAATGCTTGAATGACATGGAGATTACCCCCCCAAAAAAGCACTAACTCAAATTTCCCCTCTCTGATTATAACCCTTAATCACCTCAACTTGTTACCCTTGATTCCCTAGACTTCTTAAATCTCAAAAGACTTCAGTGTATGGAGTCCTCTTGTTTTCTTTCCATCAGCCGTGTCTTTTCATTACTCTTCTCTTTAATAAATTGGTTTATTGTATCAATAATATATTTGCTGTTAGTTTATAGTATAGTAGATTTAGCTTGATGTATTAAAAGTAAAAACAACACCATAGATGTCTATTTCTAACTAATAAAAAAAAAAAGACAGCTGTGAGTTACTTAAAAAAAGAAAACTGTCAACATGGAATTTGTTGAATAAGTACAGAACTAATATATATATATATATATATATATATATATATATATATATAGTCACATTTCCTAAAGCCCCACACACCTCCTCACATAGAATGTATAAACTCCAGCTTTGAGAGTAAGAGCAAAGCAGAAATTAAATCTATCTCCCTAATTTATTGCAGTGTAACAAACTCTATCCCAGCAATACTCAGGGCTGTAACACCTTCATACGTACAACTCCAGTCCCAAGAAATAGGACCAATACTTGTATCACAGACTCACCATCTTCATCGAGACTTTGGCAGCCATCCTTGTTATGTTTGGAAGACTCTGCCTGACCGGCAATATACCCAGATCTGTGGATGAGTCATGTCGTAACAAGGATCTACTGTGCTGCTCAGGTTTGGTAGGGGAATGGCAGAGGTCTCAATAGCTTACTTTGGCTCAGCTCCACTGCCTTCTTGGGCAGCAGTGAAAACACGAACCTGAGGACCCAGGGCAGTAAGGGTGGAGACAGGACCTTATTTCAAAGAAGCCCCAGAGTTGCTTCTACCCCAGACTGTCAGAAGATGCTTCAAAACAAAACAAAAAGTAACCGAGGGTCACCTGGCACCAAGAATCCTGGCACCAAAAGGCCAATGATTGCTTTCCTAAAGCAAAACTGCTGCTGGATTTGCCAAGGGTCAGCATGAAAGGCACAGTGTCAGTCACTCAGTCGTGTCTGACTCAGTGCGACCCCATGGATTGTAACCCTCCAGGCTCCTATGTCCCTGGAATTCTCCAGGCAAGAATATTGAAGTGGGTTGCCATTCCCTTCTCCAGGGATTCTTCCCAACCCAGGGATCGAACCTGGATCTCCCGCATTGCAGGCAGATCTTTCACAGTCTGAACCACCCCAGAGCTCCTATTAAAAATGTTTTTATAACAACAACAACAAAAAAAAAGAGATGTCATTTTCAGGGTGTTGTATTATGGAACTCTAATAATAATAGCTGTCATTCATTCAACTTCTCATCAGTAGGTCTTACTGTCAGAGAAGCACAGGGCATAACATTTGTGTTCAGACTAACTGGACTCGAGTCTTGTCCACAGGACTGTTGGGTGTAACTTGGGCAACTCGTGTGCAAAATGAGTTTTATTCCAACTAACTCAGGACTAGATTAAAGGGATGAGGAGAGGACTCAACAATATCTAGCACAAGCTCAGCACGGAATAAAGGATCGCTCTTAATACTCTGCTCCGTGCTGAGCTCTATAGTTAGCACCTTACACACAACATCTCAAGTCCTTCCAACAGCTCTGAGAGGTAATCGTCAATATTCTCATTTCACTAAAGAGTAAACGGGAATTAAATAATTAGCCTGAGGTCACTCAGCTACCATGTGACACTAGTCATTACTCAAATCCAGACCTATTGAACTTCAAGGTCTGCAAACATTTTTAACTTGAAAACTGCATAATTTAATGGGCACTCAGGCTGGGTCATATTATTCTTTATTGTACCCTTAACCAAACACAATTACCCCAGTCTGCATAAGGGCTGTTATTGTCTGATTTCCAAATACTCAGAGGTCAATAAATGGTCGATCTGCTAATATTCAGTGTAAAAGCCAGTAGACTTAGTGTTAGAACAACTGCCATGTGTACGAAGTCTAGTTCTCAGTCTCACCAGCTGTGAAATAATAAATTATACCTGTCCTAGACAGATGTTATGAGATGGAAATAAGATTCATAAATATAGCTAGTGCAATTCTTGGCTAAAGGTAGGCGCTCAGTTAGTGTTTGTTTTAAAAAAAGAATATATATATATATATATATATATATATATATATATATGCATGTTCTTCTAAGGATATAAAATCCATAAGAAAGAGGGAAGAAAAGAGAAAGAAAGAGAGCAAGGGAGGGAAGGAGGGAGATGGGAGGAAAGGAACCCAGCTCTGCTCATCCCGACCCTTGACCACCAGGAGGCACCAGCCCGGAGAGATGCCCCCAGGTGTCTGTTTGCACCAAGGACCAGAAGCCTCCAGGGGAAAAACAACCAAAGGGTCAAATCCGAAGGCTGCTGGTTCAAGGCTGCAGCAGAGAGGCCCTTTGGCCTCGAGCACTGCGTTTGTCAGGGGCTTGTCGTCTGATCAGGCCCCACGTCCTCACATCTCTGTTCTGGGTCCCAGGGTGGGAGGTGAAGTCAAGTGTATGGGAAAGGCAAGGCTGCAGGAGCCCCAGGGCCAGGGATTGCTGCTCTGTCCTGTCCTCCGTGTCATCCAGGAAGTGGAGACCAAGGCAAGTCCAGGTGAGGTCCCAGCTCCTGGGGCTGGACACCATCTAACAGGACACACCTGACATGGATGGATAGGAGCTGAGGGTGGGCTCGGGGGGGTCAGGAAGGGCTTCCACAGCCTATGGGCACGGTCAGCCACCTTGGTGGTCAGAGATGGAAACACAGCCACCAAGATGGAGAAGCACCATGACACCCAGGACTCCAGGCAGGAGCTGGGGCCCCTGAGAGGAAGCCTGTGTATGTGGCTGGTGGGACAAAGCAGGAGAACCGCTCTGAAAGTGCTTCTATTCAAACCCCTTTTTATCCCCAGGCTGACAGAACTTGAGAAAATGTAAGTCCCCTAGAAACAAAGGATTTATAATGGATCATCTTTAATTGTCCTTTCCAAGTCAAAAACTGCCTTTTCCTCACCTGAATGTACCAACAATCATGTTGAGGCTTTGTTTGAGTGGTTGGTCTACCTGGACTAATTGTAGGTGTATCTGGTGAAATATCTTGAAAATACACAAATTTCAGGGTTGTTATGGAAAAATGATGAAGATGATGATGATAATGGTAAGCACAACACTGCCTATGATTTCCAGATTACAATTTGTTAAGCTCACTTTGGAATCCATTTGACTCACTGCTAGTGGAAATAGCTAACATCTGTATTCCAAGTATCTGAAGAGATGCCCCACATCTAAAAACAAAGGAGAAGCCCCAGCAAGATGGTAGGAGGGGTGAAATCGCATTTAGAATCAAACCCATGCCCTCCAGAAACACTCAGAGGGCTCAAAATTGTGTGCACTAGGACCCAGAGACCCCACAAAACTGTATTTGGGTGTCTCCTGTGGAGGTACGGGTCAGCAGTGGACTGCCACAGGGGCAGCGGCTCTGGGTGCAGCAGACCTGGGTATGGCATACACCCTCTTGGAGGAGGTTGCCATTAACCCCACCATAGAGCCACCAGAACTTACACAGGACTGGAAAACAAACTTTTGGTGGGCACAAACAGAAATTTGTGTGCATCAGGACCCAGGAGAAAGGAGCAATGACCCCACAAGAGACTGACCAAGACTTGCCCATAAGTGTTCAGGAGTCTCTGGCAGAGGCATGGGTCAGCAGTGGCCCGCTGCAGGGATAGGGGCACTGAATGTAGCAGTGCATGCATGAGGCCTTTGAAGGAGGTCACCATTATCTTCATTACCTTCACCATACTTTGGCCCCAGGCAAATAACATGGACAGAATGTAGTCCACTGGAGAAGGGAATGGCAAACCACTTCAGTATTCTTGCCTTGAGAACCCCATGAACAGTATGAAAAGGCAAAATGATAGGATACTAAAAGAGGAACTCCCCAGGTCAGTAGGTGCCCAATATGCTACTGGAGATCAGTGGAGAAATAACTCCAGAAAGAATGAAGGGATGGAGCCAAAGCAAAAAGAATACCCAGCTGTGGATGTGACTGGTGATAGAAGCAAGGTTCAATGCTGTAAACAGCAATATTGCATAGGATCCTGGAATGTCAGGTCCATGAATCAAGGCAAATTGGAAGTGGTCAAACAAGAGATGGCAAGAGTGAATGTCGACATTCTAGGAATCAGTGAACTAAAATGGACTGGAATGGGTGAATTTAACTCAGATGACCATTATATCTACTACTGTGGGCAGGAATCCCTTAGAAGAAATGGAGTAGCTATCACAGTCAACATAAGAGTCCGAAATGCAGTATTTGGATGCAATCTCAAAAACGACAGAATGCTCTCTGTTCATTTCCAAAGCAAACCATTCAATATCACAGTAATCCAAGCCTATGCCTCAACAAGTAACGCTGAAGAAGCTGAAGTTGAAAGGTTCTATAAAGACCTGCAAGACCTTTTAGAACTAACACCCCAAAAAAGATGTCCTTTCCATTATAGGGGACTGGAATGCAAAAGTAGGAAGTCAAGAAACACCTGGAATAACACGCAAATTTGGCCTTGGAGTACAGAATGAAGCAGGGCAAAGACTAATAGAGTTTTGCCAAAAGAACACACTGGTCATAGCAAACACCCTCTTCCAACAACACAAGAGAAGACTCTATACATGGGCATCAACAGATGGTCAACACCGAAATCAGATTGATTATGTTCTTTGCAGCCAAAGATGGAGACGCTCTCTACAGTCAGCAAAAACAAGACTGGGAGCTGACTGTGGCTCAGATCATGAACTGCTTATTGCCAAATTTAGACTTATATTGAAGAAAGTAGGGAAAACCACTAGACCATTCAGGTATGACCTAAATCAAATCCCTTATTACTACACAGTGGAAGTGAGAAATATATTTAAGGGACTAGATCTGATAGACAGAGTGCCTGATGAACTATGGACAGAGATTCATGACTTCGTACAGGAAACAGGGATCAAGACCATCCCCATGGAAAAGAAATGGAAAAAAAGCAGAATGGCTGTCTGAGGAGGCTTACAGATAGCTATGAAAAGAAGAGACTTAAATAGCAAAGGAGAAAAGGAAAGATATGAGCATCTGAATGCAGATTTTCAAAGAATAGGAAGGAGAGATAAGAAAGCCTTCCTCAGCAATCAATGCAAATAAATAGGGGGAAACAACAGAATGGGGAAGACTAGAGATCTCGTCAAGAAAATCAGAGATACCAAGGGAACATTTCATGCAAAGATGGGCTCGCTAAAGGACAGAAATGGTATGGACCTAACAGAAGCAGAAGATATTAAGAAGAGGTGGCAAGAATACACAGAAGAACTGTACAAAAAAGATCTTCACGACCAAGATAATCATGATGGTGTGATCATTCACCTAGAGCCAGACATCCTGGAATGTGAAGTCAAGTGGGCCTTAGAAAGTATCACTACGAACAAAGCTAGTGGAAGTGATGAAATACCAGTTGAGCTATTTCAAATCCTGAAAGATGATGCTGTGAAAGTGCTGCACTCAATATGCCAGCAAATTTGGAAAACTCAGCAGTGGCCACAGGACTGGAAAAGGTCAGTTTTCATTCCAATCCCAAAGAAAGGCAATGCCAAAGAATGCTCAAACTACCACACAATGACACTCATCTCACACGCTAGTAAAGTAATGCTCAAAATTCTCCAAGCCAGGCTTCAGCAATATGTGAACCGTGAACTTCCAGATGTTCAAGTTGGTTTTAGAAAAGGCAGAGGAACCAGAGATCAAATTGCCCACATCTGCTGGATTATCAAAAAAACAAGAGTTCCAGAAAAAACATCTATTTCTGCTTTATTGACTATGCCAAAGCCTTTGACTGTGTGGATCACAATAAACTGTGGAAAATTTTGAAAGAGATGGGAATACCAGACCACCTGATCTGCCTCTTGAGAAACCTATATGCAGGTTAGGAAGCAACAGTTAAAACTGGACATGGAACAACAGACTGGTTCCAAATAGGAAAAGGAGTATGTCAAGGCTGCATATTGTCACCCTGCTTATTTAACTTATATGCAGAGTACATCATGGGAAACACTGGACTGGAAGAAGCACAAGCTGGAATCAAGATTGCCGGGAGAAATATCAATCACCTCAGATATACAGATGACACCACCTTTATGGCAGAAAGTGAAGAGGAACCAAAAAGCCTCTTGGTGAAAGTGAAAGAGGAGAGTGAAAAAGTTGGGTTAAAGCTCAACATTCAGAAAACTAAGATCATTGCATCTGGCCCCATCGCTTCATGGCAAATAGATGGAGAAACAGTGGAAACAGTGTCAGACTTTATTTTGGGGGGCTCCAAAATCACTGCAGATGGTAACTGCAGCCATGACATTAAAAGACGCTTACTCCTTGGAAGGAAAGTTATGACCAATCTAGATAGCATATTAAAAAGCAGAGACATTACTTTGCCAACAAAGGTTCGTCTAGTCAAGGCTATGGTTTTTCCAGTGGTCATGTATGGATGTGAGAGTTGGACTGTGAAGAAAGCTGAGTGCCGAAGAATTGATGCTTCTGAACTGTGGTGTTGGAGAAGACTCTTGAGAGTCCCTTGGACTGCAAAGAGGTCCAACCAGTCCATTCTAAAGGAGATCAGTCCTGGGTGTTCATTGGAAGGACTGATGCTGAAACTGAAACTCCAGTACTTTGGCTACCTCATGCAAAGAGTTGATTCATTGGAAAAGACCCTGATGCTGGGAGGGATTGGGGGCAGGAGGAGAAGCGGACGACAGAGGATGAGATGGCTGGATGGCATCACTGTTTGGGTAAACTCCGGGAGTTGGTGATGGACAGGGAAGCCTGGCGTGCTGCGATACATGGGGTCACAAAGAGTTGGACAGGACTGAGCGACTGAATTGAACTGACCTGAAATAACAGGGAGGGAACACAGCTCCACCCATGAAGAGAAAATTGGATTAAGATTTACTGAACATGGTCCCGCCCATCAGAACAAGGCCTAATTTTCCCCTCAGTCAGTCTCTCCCATCAGGAAGCTTCCATAAGCCTCTTACCCTTTTCCATCAGAGGGCAGACAGACTGAAAATCACAATCACAGAAAACTAACAAATCTGATCACATGGACCACAGTCTTGTCTAACTCAATGAAAGTATGAGCCATGGTGTGGGGCCACCCAAGATGGAAGGGTCATGGTGGAGAGTTCTGACAAAACGTGGTCCACTGGAGAGGGAATGGCAAACCACTTCAGTATTCTTGCCTTGAGAACCCCATGAACAGTATGAAAAGGCAAAATGATAGGATACTGAAAGAGGAACTCCCCAGATCGGTAAGTGCCCAATATGCTACTGGAGATCAGTGGAGAAATAATTCCAGAAAGAATGAAGAGATGGAGCCAAAGCAAAAATGACACCCAGTTGTGGATGTGACTGGTGATGGAAGTAAATCTGATGCTGTAAAGAGAAATATTGCATAGAAACTTGGAATGTTAGGTCTATAAATCAAGGCAGATTGGAAGTGGTCAAACAGGAGATGGCAACAGTGAACATCAATATTTTAGGAATCAGAGAATTAAAATGGACTGGAATGGGTGAATTTAACTCAGATGACCATTATATCTACTACTGCGGGCAAGAATCCCTTAGAAGAAATGGAGTAGTCATCATACTCAACGAAAGAGTCCAAAATGTAGTACTTGGATGCAATCTCAAAAACGACAGAATGATCTCTGTTCGTTTCCAAGGAAAACCATTCAATATCACAGTAATCCAAGTCTAAGCCCCAACCAGTAATGCTGAAGAAGCTGAAGTTGAACAGTTCTATGAAGACCTACAAGACCTTCTATAACTGACACCCAAAAAGGATGTCCTTTTCAATATAGGGGACTGGAATGCAAAAGTAAGAAGTGAATAAATACCTGGAATAACAGACAAATTTGGCCTTGGAGTACAGAATGAAGCAAGGCAAAGGCTAATAGTGTTTTGCCAAGAGAATGCACTGGTCATAGCAAACACCCTCTTCCAACAACACAAGAGAAGATTCTACATGTGGACATCACCAGATGGTCAATACTGAAATCATATTGATTATATTCTTTGCCACCAAAGATGGAGAAGTTCTATACAGTCAGCAAAAATAAGACTGGGAGCTGATTGTGGCTCAGATCATGAAATCCTTATTGCCAAATTCAGACTTAAATTGAAGAAAGTAGGGAAAACCACTAGACAATTCGGGTATGACCTAAATCAAATCCCTTACAATTATACAGTAGAAATGACAAATAGTTTCAAGGGATTAGATCTGATAGACAGAGTGCCCGAGGAACTATGAATAGAGGTTCATGACACTGTACAGGAGGCAGGGATCAAGACCATCCCCAAGAAAAAGAAATGGAAAAATGCAAAATGGCTATCTGAGGAGGCCTTACAAATAACTGTGAAAAGAAGAGAAGCAAAAAGCAAAGGAGAAAAGTATATATATATATATATATATATACACACACACATACCCATTTGAATGCAGAGTTCCAAAGAATAGCAAAGAGAGAAAAGAAAGCCTTCCTCAGTGATTAGTGCAAAGAAATAGAGGGAAACAACAGAATGGGAAAGACTAGAGATCTCTTCAAGAAAATTAGAGATACCAAAGGAACATTTCATGCAAAGATGGGCTCGATAAAGGACAGAAATGGTATGGACCTAACAGAAGCAGAAGATATTAAGAAGAGGTGGCAAGAATAAACAGAAGAACTATAAAAAAAGATCTTCATGACCCAGATAACCACGATGGTGTGATCACCAACCTAGAACCAGACATCCTGGAATGTGAAGTCAAGTGGGCCTTAGGAAGCATCACTACAAACAAAGCTAGTGGAGGTGATGGAATTCCAGTTGAGCTATTTCAAATCCTATAAGATGATGCTGTGAAAGTGCTGCACTCAATATGCCAGCAAATTTGGAAAACAGCAGTGGCCACAGGACTGGAAAAGGTCAGTTTTCATTCCAATCCCAAAGAAAGGCAATGCCAAAGAATGCTCAAACTACTGCACAATTGCACCATCTCACACGCTAGTAAAGTAATGCTCAAAATTCTCCAAGCCAGGCTTCAATAGTATGTGAACCGTGAAATTCCAGATGTTCAAGCTGGTTTTAGAAAAGGCAGAGGAACCAGAGAGCAAATGGCCAACATCTGCTGGATCAACAAAAAAGCAAGAGAGTTCCAAAAAAAATCTGCTTTATTGACTATGCCAAAGCCTTTGACTGTGTGGACCACAACAAACTCTGAAAATACTTAAAGAGATGGGAATACCAGACCACCTGACTTGCCTCTTGAGAAATCTGTATGCCAGTCAGAAAGCAACAGTTAGAACTGGACATGGAACAACAGACTGGTTCCAAATAGGGAAAGGAGTACACGTCAAGGCTGGATATGTCACTCTGCTTATTTAACTTATATGCAGAGTACATCATGAGAAATGCTGGGCTGGATGAAGCACAAGATGGAATCAAGATTGCTGGGAGAAATATCAATAACCTCAGATACGCAGAAGACACCACCCTTGTGGCAGAAAGCAAAGAAAAACTAAGGAGCCTCTTGTTGAAAGTGAAAGAGGACAGTGAAAAAGTTAACTTAAAACTCAACATTAAGAAAACTCAGATCATGGCATCTTGTCCCATCACTTCATGGCAAATAGATGGGGAAACAGTGGAAACAATAACAGACTTTATTTGGGGGGCTCAAAAATCACTGCAGATGGTGACTGCAGACATGAAATTAAAAGATGCTTGCTCCTTGGAAGAAAAGTTATGACCAACCTAGACAGCACATTAAAAAGCAGAGACATTACTTTGCCAACAAAGGTCCATCTAGTCAAAGCTATGGTTTTTCCAGGAGTCCTGTATGGATGTGAGAGTTGGACTATAAAGAAAGCTGAGTGCCAAAGAATTGATGCTTTTGAACTTGGTGTTGGAAAAGACTCTTGAGAGTCCCTTGGACTGCAAGGAGATCCAACCAGTCCATTCTAAAGGAAATCAGTCCTGAATATTCATTGGAAGGACTGATGCTGAAGCTGAAGCTCCAATACTTTGGCCACCTGATGCAAAGAACTGACTTATTGGAAAAGACTCTGATGCTGGGAAAGATTGAAGGTGGGAGGAGAAGGGGACAACAGAGGGTGAGACGCTTGGATGGCATCACCAACTCAATGGATATGAGTTTGAGTAAACTCCGGGAGTTGGTGATGGACAGGAAGGCCTGGCATGCTGCAGTCCATGGGGTCACAATGAGTCAGACACAATGGAGCAACTGAACTGAACTGAACTGATTCCAAGTACAAAGGGAAAAAAGCAGCACAATCCTATCCTTAAAAAAGAATAAACAGCACATAGGTTGTTGTTCAGTCATTCGGTCGTGTCCGACTTTTTGCAGCCATGTGGACTGCAGAATGCCAGGTTTCCCTGTGCCTTACCATCTCCCGGAGTTTGTTCAAACTCATGTTCATTGAGTTAGTGATGCCATCCACCCATCTCGTCCTCTGCATATAGGACTGGCTTCCAAACTGGTTGGAATCAAGTGGGCAGTGCACTAAACTTCCTATAGGGCCCTGCAGTCACTGGGCTTCCACCCCTGTGTGGAGGGGTCCAGCCCTGCCTCCTCCCAGCAGGTTTCTCTAGAGAGGGGCCCCCAGGGGCCTGCATTTAGGGAGCCTTCCTCACAGGGCACCTACCCACTTTCCTCCATTGCTTAATCCTGGGGCATCATCCATGTTGACTTTCAACATTGTAGCGTCAAGTTGGGGCTTCCCTGGGCTCAGGGGTGACACTCGCCAGCACGGAGTCTCCATTCTGACACAGCACGGCTTTGATCCATGTCGTGGAGACAACAGGGACAGCTGACTCTGAGCCCTCCAGAATCAGGGACCTGGCCTCAGCCTACATGTTTAAAGGTCATGGCTACCAGGAACCTGTTTCCTTTCTCTTCCTTAGTGTAACTGGACAAATATACGTCATCATCTTCTTAAGAACTGCTGGATGTTTGTGTTGTACCAGGGGGTCAGCACGGTTGTAGGTGTCTGCAGGAGGGACTGGGTGGGGCTGGGGAGCCTGTCACCACCCACATGGCCAGTCCCATGAGAACACAGGTTTGTCCCGTGCTTTGGCAGGTGTTAGGACATAGGGACTATGTCCCCACCTCGGAGACAGCCTCATCCTCACATGTCATGATATCCATGAGTATAACCTACTCATGAGCCAGACCAGGCTGTTTGAAGTGCTCCCCCAAAACAGCTCAGTGTTCAGGGGCATCTCCCTGCCAGTGATCATAAAGAGCAAACCAAAAACTGGAGTCTGGGAAGACCAGATTGAGCTGTACTCCTTGTCCTGTAAGCTGCCCCTTACACAAAGGCTGTTCCGCTGGGGTGTGTGGGGTCCAAGTCCTCCTTCACACTCAGAACCCAAGTCCCTCTGCTCTCTCTTTCCACAAGTGAGGGTCTCTCCTGGGTGGAGGCACGATTGCCATCTCAGTGGCACCTGCTGTTTCCTGCAATCTCTGCATAGCGCCGGGACATCTGATGTGCAGGAGGAGAGGAGGTAACCGAAATTAACCATGCAGGTGGCATCCTCACAGAGGCATTGGGCTGGACCCCCTCCTGGGCGAGGGAGGACAGAGGAGGACAGGATGCTAAATGTACAGGAGTTCTGAAGTTGAGGATCATTCTTTCTATTGTGATGCCTTTAAAGGCTTTGGAGGAGGGTCTGCAGATGAATCACATCCCAGCATAAGGTGGCCTGGCTCCTGGCACCGTGGAGACACCTGTGCTTGCCTTATCTTGAGACCAGCAGTGTCAGATCTAATCCCAGTGAGGTTGAGGAGATCCACACCTGGGCAGGGCCACACCTCACCTTCTTGGCCTCAGACCCCCAGTTCCCGTGCTTCAGCCCCTCCCACACTCAGTTCCCAGTCCCAATACGAGGTTTCCTCATGATAGCCCAGATCAACCACGATCACCCTGCTCACAGACATGTAAGGGATATAACACATCTGTAAACCTGGAAAATCCCATGGACGGAGGAGCCTGGAAGGCTGCAGTCCATGGGGTCACTGAGGGTTGGACACGACTGAGCAACTTCACTTTCACTTTTCACTTTCATGCATTGGAGAAGGAAATGGCAACCCACTCCAGTGTTCTTGCCTGGAGAATCCCAGGGATGGGGGAGCCTGGTGGGCTGCCATCTATGGGGTCGCACAGAGTCGGACACGACTGAAGT
Source organism: Bubalus kerabau (assembly GCF_029407905.1). Taxonomy (NCBI): domain Eukaryota; kingdom Metazoa; phylum Chordata; class Mammalia; order Artiodactyla; family Bovidae; genus Bubalus; species Bubalus kerabau. The sequence continues at coordinate 22,007,460 of NC_073637.1, read as the reverse complement.
GACTTAGCATCAAACACCACCTGTGTTTCTACAAACCAAGTAAGCCATCGTTAATTCAGAACAGAGTTTAAAAAAAGTCAGGGTTTAAATAACAGTCTCCTGAAATTGGGGCAATTACAAAATGAGGTCAAGTTCCTGTCCTGGGTGTGCAGACGGTCCACCATCGCAGACGGTTGGCCCACCATCGGGAGGTGACAGGCCTTGCTAGAGTCTGGAAAGGAAAGCAGGCACTTACCAGCAGGGGTCGCTGTGCACCCACATATCCTGGAGCAGCGGAGCGGAGGACAAACACCCACTCTCTGCAGTCTTTCCTGTTCCTCTAACTGAAGAGTCCACAAGTACAAAGAGGACATTGGGGGCCCGGATGTCTGACCTTGAATGACACAGTAACTGCGGGGCAGCCGCCAGAGGCAAGAGGGACTCGAAAACCTTAGCTGGAAATGAGGCTCAGAATCCAAGGGATTCAACACAAAATGCATCTCACGCTGCCCCCACGCTCAGCAAGATTTTCTGTTTGGTATCAAATGTACAGCATTTGTGGTGTCTCCTGACCACAGCATCAGAGCAAGATGGACACACACAGAACCTGTGGCTGGGAGACTGGCATTGAAGGCCCTGGACACCCAGGAAGGACGAACACCAACATACCACACAGGACAGAGTTCACAGACAGCATGCTTCCCCATGGTTCCTTACCCCGGTTCTCCCTTGCACACGTGCACACACATAGGCTCACGCTGATGTCCCTGAGCAGACACACATGTGTACCTGAGTTCCATCCACGTCCCTGGAGGAAAGGGACCCTGTTTGTCACGAAGCTCAGAGCATCTTAGCAGAACCCGACACACACTCTGATTGTCTCCCTTCTGCCTTGGGAAATATTTGTCCCCAAATCACCATAAAAGAAATAAAGGAAGAGTACCGAACATAATTTACAGACAGAGACACCCAGGAACCCAAGGAAACATTTATTTCTCTTTCAGGGGCTGGTTGACTTTACCTGAAGCTGAGTTCCATCGTGAGTTAGAACAACACATACACATACATCTGTGTACAAACACAGACACACACAACACCATGAGGCCGCTCACATGCTTGTCATTCAAACTTCAAAGTTCAATATCACGACCACTTTGTTACTGTCTAAACAGTTAAGAAGTTAGCTGCACGCTCTAATATTCTCTGTATATCACAGTGAAACCAGCGACATTCTGTGACTGCATGTCTTTGAACAGAGGTAATCCCACCCCCGCCCACACCAGGGTAATGGCCCAAACTGAAGTCGGAAAAGACGCCATGGTCTCAGGAGCTGGTTCTCTGCCTTGGCTGAGCTGTGGCTTCTTCTGCGCTGGAATCATTCCGTTTCCTTAGCTCAGTATCTGTACTGCTGCTCCCATACCTGAGGACCTACCTGCACACAAATCTTCCTGCAAAGTACACAAACCTGAGATGCGCTCCCAAACCTCATGCATTTACTTTATTCCCCGAGTTGGCAAGGCGAGAATATGTCTTTCACAGAAAAGCCTGGGTCTGGAGAAACCCCAGTGGTACAGGGAGCCGTGGGGAAGGGCTGGCCCCCCACGAGGTCACAGAGTTGTCTACAAGTCTTCTCCATCAGCTTCTTCAGAAAACAGCAAAGGAGAGACTGCCTGCTAGGCCACACCTGCTACTGCTGCTGCTAAGTCGCTTCAGTCGTGTCCAACTCTGTGTGACCCCATAGACGGCAGCCCACCAGGCCCCGCCGTCCCTGGGATTCTCCAGGCAAGAACACTGGAGTGGGTTGCCATTTCCTCCTCCAATGCATGAAAGTGAAAAGTGAAAGTGAAGTCGCTCAGTCGTGTCCGACTCTTACCGACCCCATGGACTGCAGCCTTCCAGGCTCCTCCGTCCATGGGATTTTCCAGGCTAAAGTACTGGAGTGGGGTGCCATTGCCTTCTCCATAGGCCACACCAGGTCCTGCCTAATAAACTTCGTGATGAATAAGGAACCAGGTGATGTGGGCCTCCCCACAGATCACAGGTAAGGCGAGGCACTCCTGCCAGTGGGACTCAGCCACAGGGCGGTTATTGTTAGAGCCCCACTTCCTCCAGGAGAACCGAGGTTCTCTGGGGAGTCGGGGCCAGGGAGCCCGGACACTGCCCTCGGACCATCCACCCACCCCTCACGTCTCTGCCCCACAGTGGGCTGAGCCTGTCCCCACTTTGTCCCTTGTCAGGAGGGCACACCTGCGCCCCCAGCTGCTCCCTGGCTGGGCTGCGAGTCAGTAACATCTCAGGACAAGTGTCCTTCCTCACTGTTCCTGGCCACCTGAGCCATCAGCCCAGGACTGGTTTCTTGCAGAACAAGACCCAGGTTGGGAGTGTGCTGCCCCCATGACACTTGTAAGCCAGGGGTCCTTGCCTCCATGCAGGGCTCTGTCCTGGGCAGTCACTGCCCCAGTGACACGTGGAAGCCAGGGGTCCATGCCTCCATGCAGGGCTCTGTGCTGGGCAGTGACTGCCCCAGTATCATGTGTAAGCCAGGGGTCCATGCCTCCATGCAGGGCTCTGTCCTGGGTAGTCACTGCCCCAATGACACGTGGAAGCCAGGGGTCCATGTCTCCATGCAGGGCTCTGTCCTGGGCAGTGACTGGGCCAGTTTCTGGCCCACAGGAGAGGAACTTCCACAGGTCTGAGCAGAATCCCTGAAGTGGGTCTTCTTGCAGGGGGGGTGTCCCAATGGTCCCCTCCATCCTGCCATCCTCACCAGCCCCAGGGTGTCTCAGTGGGGCACCTGTGCCCTGACTCACCTGGAGCTGGCCCTTCCTGCAGCAGAGCGGACCTCACACGGGCCTGGCAGACCTGTGCGAGAACACGCCTCAGACAGGCTCCTGACACCCTTGCCGCCCGGCAGGCGCGGGAACACGTCCGGACTCTGCCCGATGTCCACGTGATGAGGCATCTGTAACCCAGATTCAAGGGTTTTCCCTTGAGTGAAATACTGTTCAACTCTTAGAGCAGATTGTTCACATACACACTTAAGCAGGTCATCCTGTGCCGTAATTATCAACCAACAAACAAACACCAGAATGCCTCCAGCCCCCTCACTGCGCTGAGCAGACTCTGGGTGGAGCTGAAGGAGGAAGTCAGTGCATTGGCATCTGGGTTTTCTCAAGGGGGTCGCGTCCCTGAGAAAGTGCCTCCTGCAGGAAACGGGCTGGGAGGGGCGAGAAGAGCTCCTGTCCCAATAAACTGGCCAATCTGAAATGAAAGTGCTAGTCTCTCAGTCGAATCCAACTCTTTGAAACCCACCCCATGGATTGTAGCCTGCCAGGCTCCTCTGTGCATGGAATTCTCCAGGCAAGAATACTGGAGTGAGTAGCCACTCCCTCACAAAACAGAAGTTCGGAAAGTTGCTCTGGGTTTATCCTGCAGTTCACAGTTTGTGGAGGACTCTGATGCATATTCATATTTTCCTGGCACCCATGAAAACTGCTTCTTTCAACATAAAGGTTCATCTAAATTCCTTTCTCTGGTGTTTGAACCAGTGACTGTTGGGAGGAAGGTAAAGGGATCTTCCACAATAGCGAGGCAGCTGGGGCCCCGCCCTCCCTGCCGCCTCACCGCAAGATTAAGAAGTTATGTGCCAGACATGCGCCTTCCTCTTGCAAGTCTTGACTTCCAACTGTTATTTTTCCACTTGTTTTTTGTTTTTTTTTTTTCCTCCCAGCACCTGTTTGAATCAAGGGTAGGGTGGTCTGATTGCTAATTTGTTCTTTCCTTAATCTTTAAGCAAGAGGTGGAAAGGAGAAGAGATGCTTGAAAACATGGTTGAAATGTCATTTTTACAACCAGCCACTCTAGTGTATTTTTAGACTCAATACCGTACACAAAATCAAGGTGTTTCTGCTAGTTGCCCGGCTAGTATAGAAACTTAACCAAGCGCTACAGAGGAGGCACCCTTTCCTTAAAAACGCCACACAGGAGAGTGGCAGAGAGATGATGCGGTGACTTTATACTGAAAAAAACAGCACCACAGAAAGCAAATAAATGTTTGAAACTATTGTCTCTAACGGCCCATTCACGCTTTTTTCCATTAAAAAAAAAAAAAAAAAAAAAACCACCTAGTGATGCATGAAAAGATAGAAGCGCTTCTCAGAGGCCTCTGGGAGAGCGTTCCAGATTCCCACGACAGGAACCTTAGTTCATCCTTCCCTCTCAATCTGGGGGACCCGCTTCTCCCTGGACGTGGGTCCTTCGGGGGCCACAAAGCGCTTCTTTCAAGCCCCGACGTTAACAAGTGACACGACCGCTTTATTTCCCGAGGAAGCGCCCCCCCACTCCCAGCCGCCGGGACACGAAGCGCATCCCCAGCGCGCGAAGCGGGCGGGTCTCGACCCGGGCTGCCCCCTTGCAGGCCCGCGGCTCACTCACTGGGGCTTTGTCCTCGCCGCTACCTTCCTTTTTCAAAAGCCAGGAGTGAATTGCTCTGTCCCTGTGCGCGCCAAAGCTCTCCAAAGCCGCGAGGCTCCGGGAGCCCAGAGCCCAGCCTTCCCAGCCGGCGCGGAACCCGCACCTGAAAGCCAGGCCCGGCCGGCGGACCCAGCGCGCCCGGAGCAAGGACGCCCGGCTCTGCGCTCAGGAAGGAAAACGACCTCTCCCGAAAAGACTGAAGCACTTTTTTCCTCTCCACTGAAAGCCCGGGGCACAGCCCATTTTGAACCAGAATAATTTAGTCTGACAACAGATTCCTCCTCTGCTCACAGCTGGCCCAGAGGGAGGAGCTGAAATCTGAACCTCTCGGCTGTGATTGGACCCTTCTCGCGAAAGAGAGGAAAAAAAGGCCTCCCCGCCGCCACCGCGGGCTCAGTCCGCGAGGAGCCCGCGACCTGGCGGCGCCGCGCGCGCACCTGCGGGGCAGTGATGCTGTAGGACCGCGCGCCCCGCGCCCAGCGCTCCGCGCCCCGCGCCGCCGCCAGGATGCCGCGCTCCTTCCTGGTCAAGAAGCATTTCAACGCCTCCAAGAAGCCCAACTACAGCGAGCTGGACACACACACAGGTAAGGGAGGGCCAGATGTCCGCATCTCAGTCTGTAAATAGGTAACGATAGGGGTGTGCCGCCGCTCGACTTTGATACTAAAGAGCAGGACACCCAGGCTGTCTGCTCCCGAAAGAGCGGTCCTTCCTCAGATCGTTAGGGCTCGGGTTTAATTCAAAACTTCCACACTCTTAGCTGGCGAGGAGAACTTCCCTGGGCTCTTGCGACGTCACGTTCCGCAGCGTGTACATACTTGCATAATGAGGACGTGGAGGCTGGGTGAGGCAGTGCGTGAACGTTGAATTATTGCCTTTTTCATGTAATAAGGCTCCTTTCCTCCAGAAAGCGGCTTGATTTACGCCAATCCTTGTACTTACCGGCGTGAGCCAAGCAAGCAGCCCACGCATAAGATGGAAGAGAACTTTTCTGTATCTTTAGGAAGTGGGTAGGTTTCCCCCTGCGCTCGCTGGTCGCAGGGCTGGGCCAGCCCCCCACACTCGCTCGTATGCGGGGCCAGGGAGTGGGGGGGTGCGCAAATGAGCCTTAAGCGCAGTGACCGCGAGCAGCAGCGGCGGAAAACTTATGTCCTCCCAGCGCCTGCCTGCTCCTGGGGTGTCTGTCTCCTCGTTCCCTGCGCGTGCAGCCTGGCTCTTCTCTGCGCTTTCACGGTGCCCTCTGTCTCACGCCCCGCTCCTCTCCTCTCTCCGCAGTGATTATCTCCCCGTGTCTCTATGAGGGCTACCCCGTGCCTGTCATCCCGCAGCCGGAGGTCCTCAGGTCGGGAGCCTACAGCCCCATCGCCGTGTGGACCACCGCCTCTCCTTTCCACGCCCCGCTGCCCGCCGGCCTCTCCCCTCTGTCCGGATACCCTGCATCCTTGGGGCGCGTGAGTCCCCCTCCTCCGTCCGACACCTCATCCAAGGACCACAGCGGCTCTGAGAGCCCCATTAGCGACGAAGAAGAAAGGCTACAGTCCAAGCTTTCAGACCCCCACGCCATCGAAGCTGAAAAGTTTCAGTGCAATTTATGCAATAAAACCTATTCGACCTTCTCAGGGCTGGGCAAACACAAGCAGCTGCACTGTGACGCCCAGTCCAGGAAATCCTTCAGCTGTAAGTACTGTGACAAGGAATACGTGAGCCTGGGCGCCCTCAAGATGCACATTCGGACGCACACCTTACCTTGTGTCTGCAAGATCTGCGGCAAGGCGTTCTCCAGACCCTGGTTACTGCAAGGACACATCAGAACTCACACTGGTAAGAGAAACACATAGTTAGGGTGTCGCCGTCCAGCAGAAGCAAGCTCTGGGCTGGCTGTCCGATTTGCCTTAAGTGGTGACACAGTACTTTTTATGATGTATGTTCGGTTTCAGCTACTTCCTGAGACTCAAAAAGTCGTCAGAGCACAAAGGGCTCCACTGCTTGCTAACAGCCTCTGCTCCCGAGACTGCAAACAGCATTTAGACTTTGGAAAGTTAGATTCAGGAGGTTTGGTCTCAAAGATCAGTTAGCAAATCAGGAGAGATGTGCTTGGACGTGTGTTCAGTTAAATGTCTCCCAATGATTAGCAAATACAGATGTTGTTCTCCCAATCAATTGAGTAGGCAGACAGACCGATGAAGTTTTTGGTTCTTGGGTTTTTGTTAGCTAATTCTTGCTGTGCTGTCTCTCACCCACAGCAAGTTGGATAGTGAGAGCTGAATTTGCTTTCCGTTGTTTGCTTTTGTTTTGTTTTTGCTGCTGAGTTTTCTATTCCTAGCACAAAATCACCCTGCCAGGAGCGGGGGCACTCACCCAGGCTTAGTCATAATACAGAAGGAGGGAAAAGGGGAACTGTTGGGAAACCTGGGGAGGAGCTGGCCGTTAGCTGCACCTGCCGAAGAAGAGAGCTTGAACAAGCCAAGTCCTAGGACGACAGGAATTATTTCTGCAGGACTGGCAGCAGCAATTATATATGTTTTTAATTTTTTAAATTTGATTTTTTTTTTAAGTGCAACTTTCACATTTGTCTTAAAGGGCCAGACATTGAAACAAATATCGATTAAGGGGGATTTGAATCAAGTTTTGCTCCTTCTCATGCTTTTGGCAAAGTGTGAAGATTGCTCGTAAGCCTCTCCTGGATCTGCATTTCCTCTAAAAACACTGACCATTTTTCTTTCTCCCCACCCCGCCCCACCCCCCAGGGGAGAAGCCTTTTTCCTGCTCTCACTGCAGCAGGGCCTTCGCAGACAGGTCCAATCTGAGGGCTCACCTGCAGACGCACTCGGACGTCAAGAAATACCAGTGCAAGAGTTGCTCCAAAACCTTCTCGCGGATGTCCCTCCTGCACAAGCACGAGGAGTCTGGCTGCTGTGCGGCGCACTAGTGACACAGCCCCTGTTACTCGTGCAGACGCCTTTCTTGTTCACTTGTCACGCATTTTACTTGTCCCTCCACCTCTGAGCGACAAGTAAAAGTCCTAAGGCATTTTGTCTTGTGCTGACAAACCCGAATAATATGTATAGACACACACACACACACACACACACACAGCTGCCAGGGCAGGGGATTCCATGTGCATCAGATTAATCCTTTCCATGTGAAATTTAAAATGACCGTATATTTACTGACCGTTAGATGGAGAGGATAAAAGACAAGAATCTTGCTCTTCTGAGATGAAGCAAAAAGCACATTGCATCTTTCCTTACTAAGAAAGAATGCAAAGATTTACGTTGCTGCCAAAGCATTTCAACTGAAAAGAACAGTGTTGCCTTGTACGGGATTTGTAATAGATTTTCCTATAGGACAAGAATCTGCCAGACACTATCTCAGGTGCCTTATAAAGTATTCCAAGTTCACTTTATTACATGTGTCATGTCTGGTCACCATCCTTGAACTGAAGCCTACTTTGTTACCTGTCGTACTTTAAACTTTGTTTTTGAGGGAGAGAGGGAGAAGGAAAGAGAAAGAACAAGAAGGAAAAACACAAGAGAATGTATTAAAAGTGTTTTTTTCTTCTTTTTTGGCCAATAAATAGTATGTGCCTTTGGGAGTCGGGAAAGACTATTTTGAACATTCCTGGTGCATACTCCATGTCTTATGTTTTAAAAGATTTTTAATGATTTTCTAAAATCAACTAAAGATGGGAATAAGTGCAACAAAGGATTTTTAGAAACTCTGTGATGTACTTAAACAACTTTAAATGCATACAACAAATGCAATCCACAACTGCACCCCTTCTAGCTGTCTTTTTAGTTAACTGTATAGTTGATGAGTCCATGTAAATTTGTGTTTATTTTTATATGATTGAATGAGTTTTGTATGAAAGTGAAAAGTTGTCTATAGCCAATGCCTATAAACAACCTGAAGACTTGTGAAATTTACATTTCTTTTTTTAAAAAAAAAAAACAGTTTTCAAGGTTCTTTTTTACAATAAACATTTTTGATTTAAAATCTATTGTTTGTATGCTCTCAGAAACTTTACTTACTTCATGATTAGTTCAAACAACTATATAAAGAGCTGCTTCTTTTGTTAATAAGAGATAAAGTGGATGGTGTTCATTATGAATATCAACTGTTAGTTTATGTGTTCGATTATAGTAAAGCCAGTAATTTTTTTTACTCTTAAGATAATACTGTTACATTCAGAAAGACAACATCTTACTGGGAGTTTGTTAGCATGCCTCTTTAACAAAAATCACACTTTCTGAGTGCTAAGAATATTCACCTTACTGATAGTCAAGAATATCTTTCAAAACTTTTTATTTTTGATGACTTGATTGTGTTGGCTTTATGAAATCAAATTACAGTCACTGGTTGTAATTAATGTCTGCCACCAGAACAGTTTAAGGACTTTAAAAGAAATGTCATTATTGATATATAAGAAGAAAAATAGAGCATCTGCATGAAAAGATCAGGAAAAAGATTTATTTATAGTAGTAGACTTATAAATTACACAGGTTGGAAAATTAAGTCATTCAAAGAAAGCCCCACATCTAGTGGGTTAAGATAATCAGCAGTCTGACAGGTCATGGCTAAGAAAGAGAAGGTTGGGGTTTCTTTTTATGGTATTTTGAAGAGCTCCCACTCAAACCCACTGTGACCGAATCCAACAGGGCAAGGCTGGCCAGCCCACCTACAAGCACATGCCCACCAAACACAGCGGACTGGCTCACACATCAGGATGCTAAAGCACCGTCACAGGCACTGTGACAGTCACCCCGCCATGTATTTAAATCCAGACTCAAACCCATGTTGAGCAGGGTTCCTGCCACCATTAATCACGTCTCTCTGGTTTGCTCAGAACTCAAAGAATTATTTTTCCTTCTAATGTCCTTGTGATACAAACAAAAGCCAGAACCAGTATCTCAAAGACATTAGCAACACCAACATATCCCCTAGATGTTCAGATCCATCCCAATGTGTGTTACATTTAAGATTTAACTGACATATAAAAAGAGAGTGTGTCGACCAAAAAACCCCTCAATTTCATATTGTTTAATTTTTCTTATCTCAGGACATAGCTCTCAAAAGCAAAATTATTTGAAGAGCAATTTATAAATGTAACAGAGATGGATGCTCTCTTGTCTGGGGCATTCTAAAGTCAAGAAAAGACTGCTTTAGTTTGTGTATATGGTGTATAAACGATGCCCAGAAGCTTGCAGGCCAGGTAATAAGTAGAAATATCTCACAAGGACACATGTAAGTGAGGCAGGCAGCATCATTGTGGCCTTCTAGCCGGTCCTCCCAGAACCATGTGACTCGCTTTCCTTTCCTGTCTATAGATCTGCAGGCATCTCCTTTCCTGGTGTACAAAACACAAACATTATTTTCTAAGGGGAAAAGCTGTCCTTTCGTTTAATTTCCTAGTGAAGAATTACTGGTAATATGTTTGCAATATTATATATTTTTTGCAGTACATATAAAATGTGTATTTCTGCTTTGTCCTCACAATTTTCATTCCAT